>NC_090933.1:1107892234-1110392234 GCF_040938575.1 Ambystoma mexicanum | reverse complement strand
TGAGTGTGTTGCCCCATCAGTATAAGATAGAAAGTAAGACTTTGAGTTTCACAAACTTCTCTATGGTCAATTCAGCAAGTATCCAGTCAGCTGGATGATGCAATTTCCATCATTTCCTTTTACTGCTGTTCCCCTGAATTGCGCATGCTGGTACCCATTACAGAGCCAATTATTTTGGAAAGCTTTGAGAGCATTTTGTTTGTGTGTGGTAATCAAGGTCATGGAGTTGAGTGCAACATCCATAGCAGATTGAATTTGTGACATTCGAATTACATTTGTAACTTCTGGATGAATCACCATTTAGGGAGAGATTATACAGTATAAAGTATTTCAGATGAAGGCATTGGTGTGAGTGAAAGTTTGGTCGGCCCTAACATAGAATGCTCTCCAGGGGTTAATGGGTGCCAGGGTATCGTCTGACAAGGAGGGATACACAGGCTCAGCTGGTTCAGTCATGGTGAGGGTAGGGATTAAGGATAAGAGGATGTTTGACCAGTGCCCTATGCAATATGTTTTGGGCGGGCTACCACTTTAGTAAAGCTGGGCACAGGTGGTATAGCTTAGTGTCGACATGCTTGTCTTGGAAGCAAGACGCAGAGAAACACAGGTTCGAATCCTGGGTCAGCGCTTCGAAACATCGTTGGAATTAAGCATGTCATGAAAAACCAATTATAATTATAATTATAATTATGCTAGTCTATAACATTAACCTCAACATCAGGCTTTCAGTCATCAAAACAGATGTTTAAATCTCAGAGTTGTACTTATTCGGTTTATATGGTCAGCAGAAAGTGAGGGAAGATCAACAGTTCAGAGGAGAAACGTATTGTGACTTTCTTAGGTGGGTTGAAGTTGATAGCAATTTTGTAAAAGGAGGCAGTCAACAATATTTAGCATTTAATGAATGGTATTCAAATGACTGCAGATCAGTATTTGGTGAACCAATTTTATAAAAGTATATTTTAGCATCCTTACAGGATCACCAGTACAATTGAGGGTTGACATGCCAGAGAAACACGAAGCGTGTTAAGGAGTGCATGGTTTGTGTCCTTGGTTGCTTTCTTAATTGCAGACCTGGAACTAGGCATGGCTCCCTAGGTGGTTGTTGGGTCGTGTAAGGACGTTGGTTGCTAGGGATCTGATTGCTAGTGATTTGACCAGCATCAGCTGAGATAGGAAGGATACAGGAGAGAGGCAGCTCCAAGGTCAAGTGTACAACTTGGTCTTTGTTCGAGTGAATGTTTAAATTTCTGGTTTCGTGAGATGTGTGATTTTCACCAGGATTTGATGATGATGGTGCTGGAGAGGTGCTAATGCTTTCTGGGCTGTGTTCCTAAGGGAAGGAAAGGTTCTGGTCAACAAGTGAACCAGCAACGGGGCCCACTGACCGGTATGACTCAAACTGTGAGATCTGGTCTGGGATACTGCAGTATGTTGGTTAGTTGGTACATGCAACATTATCTTGTTTTCTATTATGTTCATGGTTTTAAAAAAAAGAAAACATACACAAATATTAAAAAGAAGAAGGGGAGATACAATGGATACAATGTGACTCAAAATGTTGCACTTTACATCCACAATGATTTCAAATAAAAGTACACATATGTAGTGCATACACTTCATACATTTTTTAACAATTTCCAAGGTTAAAACATATTAATCAAAATCCATCTTCGTGATTGCAAAGTCGAAAAGGAATCATCAAAAATTAATTAGATGTAGTCTATAAAAAAAAAACAAAGTACAGTAAACAACGCAAGGTTACGATCTCCACAGTTATCGGGACAGGTACAATTAGATCTATGGACACATTTGTAAAAGTGCATGGTGTGAAAGTGATTTAAAGTCAGACATAATGACAGCAGATGTTGCAGGGTTTCTTCATCCTCCAAACAAAACCTACATACAGCCAAATGTAGGTCCTTTTCCTCGCGAATGGAAGAAATCTCTTTAATGAGCAGTAGATTGAACCATAATCTCATAAATTGACATGAAAGTCGAGAGCTGGGGAACTGAGTTTAGTACTCTGGTCAAATTCCCCACTTTCTATGTTCTTGGTGCAAATGCTGAAGCTTTTACTCTTATAAATCCAGTTGCACCAGCCCCATTGGCATAAACATGTCTTAATAATGCAGGCATTTAAATTTAGCAGGTTCAACGACCCTCCAATCAGATGTAGTAACAACTTACACATCTGAACATTTTGGACAGAGCACTTGTCCATCTAATCATGGACATGTACAGAGAGTGTTATTTTAGGAGGTTCTTTAAATGTATTGCATAATAAAAATCTCTTCCACATCTTGAAAAGTCAGAGAAATCAAACCAGATTCAGTGCAGATTATTACAGTGGGAACACAGTTTGCAAGTGCTAAGACTTTTCCTCCACATGTATTCTTTTATGGGGTTTAAATGTAAGCTGGCGATGCATCTCTCAGCCATAGATTAATGTATGCATGACATTTGCTTCTAGAACATCTTGTATTTGTTATTGATTCATGTCAGCTGGTAGGACCGAATGATTGCCTTATTTTTGATGATATTTAAGACTGATGTTTTGTCTGGGGTTGCCGAGATAATGAAGTCCACATATTTCAGGGTGTTTACTAACTCCAGTTTACGGGACTTAGCATGCCATGTGAGTCCCATCATTTTTTTCCCCGGAGAAAAGTGCATAATGTTGTTCTTTTCAATATTTATCATTAAATCTTTTTATCTGGTATATTTGGCAATGGCATTTATTCGCCTTTGTTGTCCAATCCACGTGAAATCTAAAGGACCCCATCGCTGGCATAAGAGAGCCACCGTAAATTCACTCCCTAAATTCAGGGGGATATAAAGGCTGCTTGTACACAGTCGCATCCATATCAGAAATGTATACATTAAACAGACATGGTGCAAAAATTCTCATTGTAGACAATTTATAATGTGACTATTCAGCAAGGTTTCCATCCCTGCCGAAACCCTCTTTGAATTTCTTTCAAGTGACCTGACTCATTTGCCAATTTTTCCAGATCCCTTAGTATTAATGAGAAGAACATTTTACTGTCTGTGTCCAAGAGGGTGATAGGCCTATAATTTGTTGGATCAGTTGTTTCCGCTTTTTTAAAACTAGGCACTATATGAGACAGTTTCGATGGTGTTGGGTTTTCCTAGCTGCAAAAGTTGATAAAGGAAAATACAAAGGATACTCGCCCATACATCTGGCACTTGCATAAAGATGTCATTGGTCAGGCCATTTGGTCCAGGGGCCCTATAGTCAAGTCTCTTTTTTAATACAGTATAAAATATATTCCACAAAGAATCTGGGAACCACATTCTATATGATGACTTTCATTTGGGGCAAGTGCTTGCCTTTGTATATAAGACTGAGAAATGCTGATGCAAAGCTAATTCTAAAATTGGATTCTCTTGGGCAATAGGCTGATTTTATTTGCATTATGTTTATCAATGTCCAACCGTTTTTAATTGATTATTTGTTATAATATCTTCTAACATAGTCTCCTCATCATGTTGATGCAGTCTGTGCTTAACAGGTTAATACGATTTTTATAATTGTGGCAGATCTTCTTGACAATACTCATTTTCACAGTCCATTCATTAATACCTTGTATTTGTTTTCTCATTTATTTTTCAGTTTTCTTGAATTTCACAATTATAGCAGTGAGGGCGTCCTGACAGTCGTGATAGATTGACATAGGTTGAACATTCTGCTAAAGCATTCCATTCAAGAGGGGTTAAATCAAAAACATTTTGAATCTTCACATTTTATCAATAAACATTCCCTGGCTACCACTTCAAACTGTTTTTTTACCAAACAAAACTTCCATAATTTAGTCACTCATAGAATTAGATACCAGGGGAGCATCAAAGAATTCAGCAACTAAAATATGTTTTGCTATAATGTGACCCTATTATAGAAATGGATTTACATTTAAGGAAGAGAGGAGAGCTTATGTTACAAACACTGAGGGGGTAATTCATAGATTTCAGTGCAGAGGCAGTGCACGCGAGCAGCACAGAGAGGGAGCGTGCGCCAGCGTGCGCCAGCTGTATGCGCTAAACAGCATTCTGGCACACCGCATATTCATGGAATTCCCAAGCCATAATGAGCGCTGGCACAGAGAACATCCCACAGCGCCAGTTACGCCCCCAAGAACGCCCCTTGCACAAGGAAAAACCACTGAAATCCCCAATGCAGCGCAAAGGGATGTGCTAACCCTGGACCAGCTTACAGGGCCGCTACACTGCAATCGCGTGAGCGGGGAACGTGTATTTCTGGGGTGTGCTGGAATTATCACACGCGATAGGGCTTGAGCGAGCGGGGTACATGTATTTCTGGGGGTGTGCGGGAAGTGTCACACGCGATAGGCCTTGGGCGAGCGGGGTACGTGTATTCTGTGGGGTGCGTGGGCAGTTTCACATGCCATTTTGCTTGCAGAGCAGGGTACATGTATTCTGAGGGGTGTGCAGGGAGTTTCACACGTGATAGGCCTTGGGCGAGCGGGGTATGTATATTTCTGGGGTGCGCGGGAAGTGTCACATTCGATAGGTCTTGGGCGAGCGGGGTACTGTATTTCTGGGGGTGTGTGGGAAGTGTCATACGCGATAGACCTTGGGCGAGTGGGGTATGTGTATTCTGTGGGGTGCGCGGGCAGTTTCACACGTGATTTCGCTTGCAGAGCGGGGTACGTGTGTTCTGTGGGGTGCACGGGCAGTTTCACATGCGATTTCGCTTGCAGAGCGGGGTACGTGTATTCTGAGGGGTGCGCGGGGAGCTCCACATGTGATTTCGCTTGCAGAGCGGGGTACGTGTATTCTGAGGGGTGCGCAGGGACCTTCACACGCGATTTCGTTGTCTGAGCGGGGTACGTGTATTTCTGGGGAGTGCGGGAAGTGTCACACGTGATAGGCCTTGGGCGAGCGGGGTACGTGTATTCTGTGGGGTGCACGGGCAGTTTCACACGTGATTTCGCTTGCAGAGCGGGGTACGTGTGTTCTGTGGGGTGCACGGGCAGTTTCACATGCGATTTCGCTTGCAGAGCGGGGTACGTGTATTCTGAGGGGTGCACGGGGAGCTCCACATGTGATTTCGCTTGCAGAGCGGGGTACGTGTATTCTGAGGGGTGCGCAGGGACCTTCACACGCGATTTTGTTGTCTGAGCGGGGTACGTGTATTTCTGGGGAGTGCGGGAAGTGTCACACGTGATAGGCCTTGGGCGAGCGGGGTACGTGTATTCTGTGGGGTGCACGGGCAGTTTCACATGTGATTTCGCTTGCAGAGCGGGGTACGTGTATTCTGAGGGGTGCGCGGGGAGCTCCACATGTGATTTCGCTTGCAGAGCGGGGTACGTGTATTCTGAGGGGTGCGCAGGGACCTTCACACGCGATTTCGTTGTCTGAGCGGGGTACGTGTATTTCTGGGGAGTGCGGGAAGTGTCACACGTGATAGGCCTTGGGCGAGCGGGGTACGTGTATTCTGTGGGGTGTGCGGGCAGTTTCACATGCGTTTTCGCTTGCAGAGCGGGGTACGTGTATTCTGAGGGGTGCACGGGGAGTTTCACACGCGATAGGCCTTGGGCGAGCGGGGTACGTGTATTTCTGGGGTGCGCAGGAAGTGTCACACGCGATAGGCCTTGAGCGAGCGGGGTACGTGTATTCTGTGGGGTGTGCGGGCACTTTCACACGCGATTTCACTTGCACAGCGGGGTATGTGTATTCTGTGGGGTGCACGGGTAGTTTCACACGTGTTTTCACTTGCAGAGTGGGGTACGTGTATTCTGAGGGGTGCGCGGGAAGTTTCACACGCGATAGTCCTTGGGCGAGTGGGGTACGTGTATTTATGGGGTGCACGGGAAGTGTTACATGCAATAGGGCTTGGGCGAGTGGGGTACGTGTATTCTGTGGGGTGTGCGGGCAGTTTCACACGTGATTACGCTTGCAGAGTGGTGTACGTGTATTCTGAGGGGTGCACAGGGAGTTACACATGTGAATTGGCAGTGTGGGTTCCCAGGTGTGCTCGCTACCCCCTCCCCAGCCCCTGCAGGCAGCCCACACCACAGGGGACTACCCTGCACCCCTGGTCATGTCCCGTAGGCAGCCTATCCACCATGGGCATGCCCCACAGGAAGCCCATCCACCCTGGGCATGCCCCCCAGCCAGCCCACATGTCACCATGCACCAGTGAGCACCAACTCATGCCCCCCTTCACCCCCACCCACCCAGCATTGACGGGCACCTGCCAGCAGGACCCGACTCATGTCCCCCTGCATCCCCACCCACCCCCCACCCACCCAGCATTGACGGGCACCTGCCAGCAGGACCCGACTCATGCCCCCCTGTAACCCCACCCACCCAGCATTGACGTGCACTTGCCAGCAGGCCCCGACTCATGTCCCCCTGCACCCCCACCCGCCATTGACGGGCACTTGCCAGCAGGCCCCGACTCATGTCCCCCTGCACCCCCACCCACCCAGCATTGACGGGCACCTGCCAGCAGGCCTGACTCATGTCCCCCTGCACCCCCACCACCCAGCATTGAGGGGCACCTGCCAGCAGGCCCCGACTCATGTCCTCCTGTACCCCCACCCACCCAGCATTGACGGGCACCTGCCAGCAGGCCCCGACTCATGTCCCCCTGCACCCCCACCCACCCAGCATTGAGGGGCACCTGCCAGCAGGCCCGACTCATGTCCTCCTGTACCCCCACCCACCCAGCATTGATGGGCACCTGCCAGCAGGCCCTGACTCATGTCCCCCTGCACCCCCACACACCCAGCATTGAGGGGCACCTGCCAGCAGGCCCCAACTCATGTCCCCCTGCACCCCCACCCACCCAGCATTAACGGGCACCCGCCAGCAGGCCCCGACTCATGTCCCCCTGCACCCCCACCCACCCATTATTGACGGGCACCTGCCAGCAGGCTCTGACTCATTCCCCCTGCACCCCCACCCACCCAGCATTGACGGGCACCTGCCAGCAGGCCCTGACTCATGTCCCCTTGCAGCCCCACCCACCCAGCATTGAGGGGCACGTGTCAGCAGGCCCCAACTCATGTCCCCCTGCACCCCCACCCACCCAGCATTGAGGGCCACCTGCCAGCAGGCCCCGACTCATGTCCCCCTGCACCCCCACTCACCCAGCATTGACGGGCACCTGCCAGCAGGCCACGACTCATGTCCCCCTGGACCCCCACCCACCCAGCATTGAGGGGCACCTGCCAGCAGGCCCCGACTCATGTCCCCCTGCACACCCACCCACCCAGCATTGACGGGCACCTGCCAGCAGGCCCCGACTCATGTCCCCCTGCACCCCCACCCACCCAGCATTGAGGGGCACTTGCCAGCAGGCCCCGACTCATGGCCACCCCAACATGTCATAAAGATGCACATTCATGGGCCTCATGTCCACCAACATCCCACTGCACGCCACCCCAGTCTTGAGACCCAATCAAGTTTACCATCCACCCCACACTGAAAGGCCTATTACATGACACAAACCAAAAGTCAACTATGTACATCAAAACATGTCCGTCACACACACAATGGGTGCCAGTGATTGTGTAAACCCACATTGTGACATGCAGTAAACCAATGAGTGAATACCACACATGGAAGAAATAAATCAAAATGTATTTTGCACAAAATGAAGGTCATGGAATGAAAACATGAAAAATATTTTAAACAAGAAAAGAAATGCATGTCCAGAAATGAAAAAGTTCCCAGGAGATAGACCTCAAACAGACCTCAGCAGTGCCTCCAACTTGTCGGGGTGATTCTCCCGGGGCCGGCAGAGCCGTCCGCAGGCCTCTGGGCTGGGGAGGCCCCAACTCCTCCCGTGTACCCAAAAGGAGTATGAGACACACACAAGAAGCAAGGTGGTTCTGCTGTTTATTATAACAACAGCAGGGATGGGTCTCGGATCGTACGCGTCCGATGAGACTCTCACTACAAAATAATCAAAAAGAAAGTTCATCCAAACTCTCCGTCCACCAAAGCAAATCCAAAGGAAACGTAAATTGTAAAATCCATTGATCCATGGTGATTAGAAAAAATGTGTTTTCATGAATCTACAGTTCAACTATGTCCAACGATTCAATCCAGGGTCCATGAGCCCAACGAATGAAATGAAACCTATAAAAAAACTACCTAAGAAATAACTATATACAAAATGGTGGGACATTGTCCAAGCACCCCAAAATAAGGCAAAAGGAAAATGAAACCTAACACTACAAACTATATACAATGGCGGCAGGCTAGTCCAACGGCTCACTTATTGTTTTCCAGGGCCAGGGCATCATCGAACTCCTCGTCTATGTCCTGGAGGCGGGCTTCTTCCATGGCCCCGAGGTTTCGCAGGGACGATGCCATGTTCAACTCCAACTCCCTGCGAATTGCCTTGAGGCACTCGGCCCGCCTCAGCGCCCTGTGCATGGAGTTCTCCGCCCTGACCATTGTGAGCCATGCCTCTTCCGCCCGCCGCTGCTCCGCATCTATGGCCTGGCCCAACCGCTGCCACACAGAAGACACTCCCAATCCAGGGTCCTCCTCCCTCTGGCCGATGCCTGCCCCTCTGATGTTGTTGGACCCGAGCCATCATCGCTCCCACCTTCAACCTGATGCTGCCGTACATGTGCCCTGCCAGTTGTTGCCTGCACGTCATCCTCCCGCTGGGGTCCAGTTGTTGGGGTGGCCACCCCTGCTGGACCTCCGACTCCCGACTGTGGCAGGGATGTGTCCTCCACCAGCCTGGCCGCTGGGTCAGAGACAGCTCCACAGGGTACCCAGGTGATACATGGGTGGGAAGATGGCACGGAGGACGACTGGTGCAGAGGGGGTTCAGGTGAGGAGGGGGTAGGAAGAAGGTCCAGCATGCGGAGGAATCCAGCACTGGTGACCCGTCCTAGTAGGTCAACACGGTCAAAGAGGCATCCGAGATGACGTGCAGTGTCTTCACGAAAACACTGCCGGTCAGCTCGCATGTCCCGTTGACCCAACGCCATCCCAGCCAGGACAGGCTCAACCCGGTCCTGGATTGCCATGTCTGCAGGGAGAGGAAGGCCAGTTGTTGTGCGCTCATCCCCTCCCTGAAAACGGGTCTGGACGTAGGCATCCCTGCTGGTGCAGGATGATGCAGTCATAGGATCGGGGACAGGATTACACACAGGCACCTCCGCGGCGGCCTGTGCTGCCTCCTGTCCCTGCACCACTAGCACCAGTGGAATCCCCCCCCCTCCAGACCCCGTGTGTGTCCCTTCCACATCCTCCTCCTCCACCAAACCCCCCACCAACCTGGATGACTCCGTGCCATCTTCCTCCATCAGACCCTGTGGGCTCTCAGCTGCCCCTTCTGCTGCTGAGGAGTCCACTTCTGACCTCGGCCTCTTGGACCTACCCTCGGCAGCTGCGGCCTGGGACACGGCACCAGACTCCTCACTCCCCAACGAGATGACAATATGGGAGGGTAGCTGGGCCTTGCGTCTCCGGCTGGGGGTGCAATCCCTGCCGCTTTGCTCCAAAGCACCCTCTCCGCGCTCTTCATCAGTTGAAAATGCAGACAGGGAGAGATAGAACACAGGCATCAGGGCACTGTACACTTGACAGTTGTACATGAGTGGCAGTGTCAAACTTCAGACATGGCATCACACTCCCCAACACACATGTCATTTCAACTCACACACATGAGCAAATCAACAGGAATGTTGCACCAGGCAGCACCATCCATACACAAACAACAGCATGAGCAGCCGATGGTGAGCGGAACACATGCACACACACCACCAGACTTACATGCATCTATACATCTCCACCACCTGTCGCAGTGATAACATTGCCTTCCATGTCACATCTGGCAATCAGCCTCCTACATGTCAGTGTCACGTGCATCCATGTTGTATCACAGTTGCACACTTGTCAAATACACACACATGCACATGTACATAGTGCAGATACATGCAGCTGGAACCAGCATCCATGTTTGACACCACAACCATGCCACGGTACATACATAGAAATTTTCACATGTGTGCACCCACACATGCATTTGCCCAGTATGCATTTGAACACATACACCATTGATGTGTCTCACACATGACAGGACTCACATGCGGCAGCCTCATGTCCCTGTGCATACACAACCATACATGGGCCTACAAAGACATATGTTGAACCTGCACACTCCTGGCACACCTCAACATACACAGTGTCCAATCAGTACGCATGCACACTTACCGCTCCACTCCAGATGGGTCTTCCTCTCCAGGACCTGGATGTGGAGCGCTGGGTGTATATGTTCCAGGACCCTCATCTGGTTGTTTGTTAGGCAGACCAGGCACCCCTCAGCATCCGCTGCCTTCAAGAGGCGCCGAGCCTTGTTGAGGGTCCTGGACCTGAAGTCCTCCCAGCACTTCCGGACGTGTTGAATGTCGTGGGCTGCCACCCCCTCCACGTTGATGGCAGCCACAATGTCCATCCAGATCCTCTTCCGTCCTTCATTGTCGTCGCGCAAACTTCCAAAGAGGGCATCATACTGCCCCAGGACTTGCTCCACCAGGATACCAACTTCATTGGCACTGAAGCTGTTAGCCCTCTGCCTCTCTGGCTGGGGGTTGCCAGTGGTGCCAGATGGTGTTGTGTCCGAGATGGCAACCCCAGAGGCAGGTGTGGGTGGGCAACTGGGTCCTGGGGCTGTGCTGTGGAGCGATGGTATCCCAGTCGGGAGTCTTCTGTTCCAGCAGGGGTGGTCACTGCAACTGGACACCTGCAGATGGCTGATGTGCAGGCACCAAACAGCAGGGCATGTGGGCAGCAGGCAGGAAGGCAGCAGCAGATGGCAGGTGGGAGCGTGCTCAGGGCTCTGGGGGGCAGGAAAATGGCCTTCTGGCAGGAGCGTGGTCTTCCTTGTGTTGTCGCGTGGCCAGCTTGATACGGAGTGATTTGGCACGTGAAAAAACTGCACATCAGCATGTAATTTGAGAAAAGGCCCTTAGCGCCTAAGCGCGTCTGTGACGTTACGCACGCAGGCGTTTTCCACAACATGGGTGCATGTTCATTGTACAGGTGAAAAAACTGCACGTCCGGGTGTTACTGCGTGTAATTGGAGGAAAGGCCCTTAGCGCGTGCGCGCGTAAGTTATGTGGCACGTGTGGGCTGGCTTAAAAGGTTCGTGTAGGACGGCATTTTCTTGTACGTGCTTTTTGTGGAGAGCGAGCGGGTGATTCTTGTACTTCTTGTCGGTTCACACGTGATTATTTCACAGCGGTTCCAGTTCGTGCTCCCTGTTTACTCAGACAGCGTTCAATTCTTCTTTTGGTGGGGGTGTTGCCAACACGCACACGCGCGTCTTTTTCACGTTCTTTTTCCAGGCAGACAGTGAGTCGTGCACATATTTTCCAACTGTGGTTGCCCCCGTGTGTCGCGTACCCCTTCAGAGGTCATTTCAGGCTGCGTGTATCACACGTACGCTTATTTTTGTGTTTCTGGGTGACACAGCGTAGTGCAGGTTCATTTTTTCACGCACGTTTCATTTTGTTTTCTGGGTGTCTGTGCGTTGCGTGACCAGTCATCTTCCCCCAGGGGTCACAGACAGCCTTGCTAGAGCACTAGGGTACGAATTCCATCTAGTACCCTACCCCTTTCACCCCAATTGCTCAGGACAATTGTTTACTGAAACTCCCATACGCACAACAACATCAGTGCCATGGTTGGGAGGAGACCAAGCAGTAAGGGACGCAAAGGTGGCCGAGCTCAAGGAGGTGGGCGCGGTAGGGGACGTGGCCAGGATGTGCAGGGTGGCCCAAGAGGCAAGTGTGTGGAGGACCAATCGGGACCACCTATGCCCCCCCAATGGTTGGGGGAAATGTAGCTGACACCATCCCAGCTCAGCCCTTGTTAAACCAGCCCGTATTGTCAACTGAACCGGCACAGGAAGACTCCCAGGCTGACTTCCGTGTCACCAAGTTTAAGCCACGTGTGGCGATGAAAGTTGCTGTCACCAGGCCATGTGGATCTGGGGCAAAAATGTCATCTGCTGCCCCAAGTAGCCAGGGTGAGGAGGCTGCATGGGCAGCTGCTGCTCAATCCACCCCAGCGCCGAGTTTCCCAGCCAGGACAGTTTCGGTCCAAGTCCATCACACCGAGGCTGTTCCTGCCAACATCACCCTGCAGCCAATGCCTGCAGTGAGACCTTTGGTAATTGTGCCTTTGGAAACTTCTAGTACCCAGTCCACCTGCGCTTCTGCCCCTACCAACAAGAGCGACATAAGCCACTCAGGATCCGCACCACCTTCCAAGAAGAAGAAGGGTGCTCTTGCACTACAGGCTGGGACCCCAGACACGGCTACACACTACGGCACGTCAAGGAAGCCTAGCTTCAATGATGCCGAACTAGATGCACTTGTGGCCTATGTGTTGGCACATAACCATGAAATGGTGGTGACTGCAGGGAGCAAGACTACGCCTGCTTAACATAGGGCCCACTGGCAGACCATCGAAGACCACATTAGTGCCCTCGGATTTGTGTGGCACACAGCTGATGATTGCTATAAGCGGTGGAATGACCTGAAACGCAGAGCAAAGAACAAGCTGGCTTCCGATCATGCCTCTACTCTGGTGACTGGCGGTGGTTCTCCACCAGAGGACAAACAACTCACTGAACATGAGTCTGTCACTGGAGGCTTCATCACAGAGGATCAGATCCGAGGCGTGGGAGACCTACCAGATCTTGAAACATTGTCCGGTGAGTGGCCATGCATGTGTGTGCAATCCATGTGTATGTTGCTTGGGTGATGTGTTCTGATTGAGTGCCAGGTGAGGCTGTGTAGTCATGACTGGTATGGGTCACCCATGTGGTCCCTCCAAACCCTTTCCTGGACTTGGGTATGGGTATGACAGTATCCCTTCTGACCACAGTTGCCAAATTGCACCAGATTACTGCAGTTGCCCTTCAACTGTCATCTTGCAACAACATTGTTCAAAATGTTTTCCTGTTCATTCAGCCTGATTGTTTCAATCCTTGCCATTTTTAGGACACATTTTTTTGACGTAGTGGTGCAAATGTCACATACTTCTGTCATAGATTACACCCCACAATGGCCCACATTTATTACCTTGTTATGGGAATGATTTCACCATTCAGGCTGATTGAGTAATGGCCTGCACACAATCATTTCTGTCATGTTGAAGTGACCAACCATTGATGTATTCATCTACCCGCCATCACTGTATCAGTGAACACTGGATCTGCTGCAGCGTGTGGCACATGCGTGTTTTGTCACACTATTTTGCATGTTTTATCTTATTATGTCCATCTCACATGGATGGGTTACAGTACTGATTTCCTACCATATGGCTATACTTGTCAAATGTACCATGGCTATGCTACGTGCCATCTGTGTGATGGCATGTGTCATGTATGTGTATTGGACAGGTCACAGGCTAATGTGTGATGCCAGTGCTATCCAGCATGCTGTACATGTGGTGCTTTTTCATCTTGGAGTCCTCAGTGTCTGCTTTTTGCCTCCCCTTCCAACTCATTGACAGTGCATGCATGCCAGGGTTATAGTCATGTGGGACATGTGCAATTTATGTACTGGATCTCTGCCTCGTCAGGCCTATGTGTGTGCTATGGTGCTCATGCCTGTTTACATTTGTTATCTTTCATGTTTTTGCAGGTGATGAGGCACTTGATGCTGTTGAGGAGGAGGAGATGGTGCAGACCCAGGAGGAATCACAGCCACAACCGGGCAACAGTGGAGAACATGGGGTGGTGGTGGGTGAAAACCCAATCCTCCTGCAGACCATACTGTCCACGGGTGTCTCTGGGTACACCTCTGCAGAATCAGGTGCTGAATCGGACAGTGAGACGTATGTGCCATCGCAGGTGAGCGTTTCTGGCAGGGATGCTGTTCTGTCCAACCCACCTGCACCGGGGGTAGACCCCTCTATGGGGATTTCAGTGTGGTAAGTCCGCCTTTGGCCGTTACGGATGCAGGGTCACAATCCACAATATTTGCTCCTGTTGCTGGGCCAGCAGATCAAAGGAGGAATGCAGTCCTGCAGCCCCAGGCAGTGCCAGCACAGCAAGGTGCAGATCGCCTTGCCCCAAACAGGTGTGGTGCCTGCCAACGCAGTGGCCGTGCGCCACCAGGCAATACTGTGTGGGAGAACTCCATGTACAGTATAGCAGCACAACAGGGGGCATTGTGTGAAATGATGGCTCAGGCAATGGATAGGGTGGCCACTTCCATTCTCCCTCCTGAAAGGATGATGGAGCTCCAGCAGTAGGCAAAAGACTCCATTTGCCACTCACACGGAGGACATGTTGGCGTCCAACAGGGACCGACGGGCTGAACTGGAGACTGCACGCAGCCATATCTGTAGAGTCACAGGCCCACAGGGAATCCCTGAGGTTAGAACACGGGTCCCTCAGAGATACTCTGGGTGAACTTGAGGTTTCCCAGAATTTTAGGTCAGAACAGCAGCTGGAGCAGCTCACACGTTCACTCTCAGCTGAGCTCCAGGCAACCCATCAGGAGATCCAGGGCATCATGCGAGGCCATGCAGGAAGAAATGCGTGCTACCCGTGAGGTGCTGAATGGGGATCTCCGTACCATCATCCTGCAGAACCAAACCTTCCAGACCCGCATGCTTGCTGCCATGGAGGACCATACCAGGGATTTGCGTGGGCTGCCTCCCATATCACGGCCACCTCCTGATGTAGCAGCAGAGGGTGATGACAGAGACGGAAGTTCTCCCACTGTAGGGTAACAGTGCAGGCCATGAGCCCATGGAGGTTTTTTGGGTTTTTTTCTCAACATCCACGCATGTGGGTGTTGGGATGCACCCTGTACCTCGTCCCTCCTGGGTGGCCTCCCCCTCCCCCTGTCCACAAATGGCCATTTTTTTTTTTTTATTTTTTTTTTTTTTACAGTGTGTTGCTTTGTGTGGCTCCCGTGGGCATCCACTGTGTATTCCAGCTGGGCACATGCAGGCTTGTCCTGTCTTTCGGTTAGATGCTTGGTTTCCTGACACACACACCCCTCCTGCTTCCCCTTTCCATGGGCTTGCAAAGGGTGTGACCAAGTGACAGTAATTTACACAGTGACATTGGGCTCCCATGTGTTGTGTGGGCAGTCTGTAGTCAAAACTGTGTGTACATCCCTAGTGGGGATTGTTGTTGAATTCTACACTGCATGGTGTATTGATATGTGCTTGTGCATCCATGTCTTTCCCCTTATATACATGTAGGTTCTTCATGTCTTCACAAGGCTGTCTCGTTTGCAGATGCAGTTCATGTTGTATGCAGTACACTGAGACATTTGCCTGACAGCAACACTCTGCAGTTGGAAGGGGTCAATGTGCTGCCTTAGTCAGGTTGGGAGACTTGCACTAGTTTAATTTTTTGCTGTCATATATTGCGACGGTTTCACCCTGTACTGATGTTTTGTGTTGCTGGTATTTGTTCATGTGTGCTGTTTCTTATTGATTACTGAGAGCATATTGTCTGTGGACTATTTACATTAGGGCACTTTGTGACACTTGTGTCATGTGTTGTGCATTCATTTGTTTGCTTTCACATTGCATTCCATGCCATGGTGATTTGGGTAGCTGAGATGGGGAGGGGTTGGGTGACATGGCACTATTTTGATGTGGTATTTTGCAAGGGGGTAGTCATTCCTGATGCATGAATGTGTGTCTTTTTGTGACACAGCATTGGGTGTCTTTAAGTAGGTAGGGATGCACACAATGTAATACTTCCAGGTGAACAATCTCAAGCTGGTATGGTTGTGACAGTTGACTGTCCCGTTTGTCATCATCATTGATTGTCAGCTGGTATGTTCCAGGCCTCTGTGCACTCCACAGGGGTGGGATTTTAGGTGAAGTAATTTGCCACAAGCTGGGTACGGACTGCCTCACCACATGCCCTTTCACCTCCCATGTGCAGCGGCCGTGCATGTGGTTGGGGATGTGGGGGCACCACCATGTCCACCGGCACGCACTGGCGGGTTGCAATGTTGTACAGGACACATGCTGCCACTATGATCCTGCACACTACTGGGGGCGCTTATAGCAGCTACCCACGAGAGCGGTCAAGGGAGCGAAAGCGTGACTTGAGCACTCCGAATGTGCGCTCCACTATGCCCCGAGTTGCAATATGGGCTGTGTTGTATCTTACCTCGGGTGGTGTGCTGGGGTTCCGAATTGGCGTTATCATGTAGGTGCTCAGAGGGTAGGCACTGTCCCCTGGGGAGGTGATGATGGTTATCATTAGTGGGGTTGTCACATTACTCAGTATCTGACATGCATGCCTGTGCAGTTGCATTTATACTCACCAATTTGCCATGTGTCGCCATACCGCCCAGCTTCCAGGTCCCGGTTTAGGAGTGACATTCTGAAAATGAAACTATAATGGCTTGACCCTGGATAGTTGGCATATACCGAAGTGATTATTCGCTTGGCATCACAGCATCACATACTACCTGCACGTTGATTGAATGCCAGTGCTTGCGGTTTCGATATATGTGCTCAGTGGCCCTGGGAGGACATAGAGCCACATGGGTGCAATCAATGGCACCTAGCACTTTGGGGAAGTGTGCCACCCCGTAAAACTCCTGGACCACGGCCTCCCTTTCTGCAGGTGTTCTGGGCATGTATATGTGCCTGCGGACTGAGAGGCGTGCAGTCATGATGGCCAACAACTGGTGTAGGCAGCATGACTGCGTGGCCTGTGACACACCCCCCACTATGGCACTTGTCCGCTGAAATGAACCAGTAGCCAAGAAGTGCAGTACATTGAGCACCTTTTCCAAGGGGCTCAGTTCTTGCGAGCAGAGGGTGGGTGATGTGAGGTCATCCTCCCACTCACTCACCAGGTCGAGGATTATTTGTGGTGGAAACCTGTACCTCCCATACACCTGGTCATCAGGCATCCCAAAAAGGCTGGTCCTGGGTAAAAAAATGTGGGGCATGCCTATCCTCCTCCTCCTGTGGTGTCCCACCATGACCACTTCTGCGAGGAACGGTATATTCATCGTAGCGTCTGAGCTTGTTTGTTGTTTGTGTGCACTTTTATGCTGCGCGGGGCCGCTTACGCCTGCTTCCTGCTGGCGTACGTGTTTCCAGATTAGCGCGTCTTTTTTGGAGCACGCCTTTCCCCTGTTTGATTCCGTGAATACGTGTTGTTGGCGCACGTGCGGGTGTTGCAAGCATTTACCTCCTTTACTTCCCCCGTAACGCCCACATTTTCACACATTGTTCCCCATTCCGTGTGTTACGCCCCGTGTTACGCCCACTTTCATTGTGTGCGCTGCGCTATGTGCGCTTTCCATGTGCATGTAGCGCATGCCGTTTAATGATGTGTGCGCCTGTGTGCGCCTCCCACGATTTTAGTGCACATCCCAGGATTTACACGCGCACTGAATTCCATGAATCGATGTGCGCGGCTTTGGCACGCTTGCGCAGCGATTTTCACGCTTGCGCTGATTTTCACGCTTGCGCTCCCCTTTTCGGCGTACATTTATTCCATGAATCGGCCCGTAAATCTATCCATGATTTAAAACCCCATATATGTGAGGTGGTTAACAAATCATGAGTCGCTGCACTCTGGGCTGGCCTAGATTACCACGCTTGCACAATACGCACAAACGTGCTGATACAGGGGTACGCTGCACACTGTACTAGGAGAGGTATATATATATATATATATATATATATATATATACATTACACGGCCCACGCTAGTGGCCATGTAGTTATGGTTAAGTTGCTAATCCCATAGGAAGAGCACTTTTTGGGCGGTTTATAACTCCACACCAAACTTTGCAAAAAAAGTAAATAGACCATTCTGAATTGCAAAGTTCGGTGAGGTTTGGTCCAGGGGGGACAAAGTTATAGGGGGGGGTCCATAGAGTGGATGGGAAAAAACTTTGCTCATGCCTACAGCCCAAACCGCTGGATGAAAAAACAACCAAAAAGTAGGTGTCAAAAAATTAGGGATATCTATGTCCACTCCACGGACACACTTTCCTGTTTGCTCTGCGGACAGGACACCGATTGGTTAATCGGCTTGCGTCAGGTCCGCGACATGCGACGTGTCCGCTGATTGACTGGTATGAAGCGTGAGGTGCGTCATATTGTTTTGATGTGTCCACCATCTTGGATCATCATCGCGGACAGCGCGGCAATGACGGGGGGGGGAAATACAACTTTGTGTTGTTGGTGTGTAAGAATGCTTGGGGAGGGTGAGGGAGTAAGAGATGGGTCAAATGCTGCATTTGTTTAGGTGGCAGGTGCCCCAGATGTGTTTGCGATGTCCGCGGTCACTGCGGCTGTCTGCGGACATAAAAAATGCCCATATAGCATAGTTAGAATGTTTGACCGTAGGCCATGCACCCAAGACTCTAGGCCCTGCTCACAACCACTGCAGTATAACACACCCATAGAATCAAACATCCATCAAATATCCACAAATCTACAGTTTGTGTACTGTTTGATTTGTATAGTTTGTATGTTAAGTTTTGGCTACTTCATGTTATTAAGATTGTAGAGTTTGGTAACAAGCACTGCAATATAACATATCCATGGAAGTAAACATTTTGAATTGTGGTGTATGGTTAGATGTTTGCTTCAATGTTTGTGTTATGGAGCGGTATTTGCGAGTTGAATTGTGATATACTTATTGTTTGATTTTTTGTGGTTGGATATATGTTTTCATGACTTGGATAACTGGAGCAGATATTCTTTTTCAATTTCTGTGATAAAAGAAAAGATCATGTTAGTGTGGGTAATTTATGAGTTATTGCATTGCATAATAGGCATTTTTGCATTATTTTGACCCTCATATTTAGTAGTTTACAAACCAGTGTACTGTGCAATTTGCTCAGTTTCTGTGTTTGTTTTTTAAATCATTCGGTCTGTGGGAAAACAATTCATGCTGGATTAAAACAAAACCTTTTTTTGGAATGGTACAATACATTTTTTTCTTTCTTTTCAGTGTTTATGTGTTGTTTCTGGCTAATGTTCTATCTGCTGTCTTGTTGCAGATTGTTAGATACCTGTTGGCGTATTCTAACTGGTTATATTTTTTATTTATATTTTCAAGTTGCTCATTTATCTGTTGGATTGTTGAAGATTTTTGGGGCAGTTAGATACATGTTTGCATATTCTAACTGTTTATTTCTTCTTGATTTATCTGTTTGGTTGTTGCAGAATCTTAGGGCAGTTAGATATCTGTTGGAATATTGTAACTGGTTATAGTTTTTTATTTATATTTTGAAGTTATTCATCTATCTATTGGGTTATTGTAGATTTGTGGGGCAGTTAGATACCTGTTGTCGTATTCTAACTGTTTATTTCTTCTTATAATTTAGTGGTATTGATTTATCTGTTTGGTTGTTGCAGAATCTTGGGGCAGTTAGATGCCTGTTGGCGTATTCTAACTGATTATAGTTTTCTAATTGAAGTTTTAATATTGTTTATATACAGATTAGTTATTCAATTTTGGTTTTAATAATATTAAATAAGCTTTTTATAAGTTTATAAGATTTGCTGGTAATCTCTGCTTTAGAGTAATGGTATTATCATTACATTCAAACCATCCACAATTCTTTTTTAGATATGCAGTGTAGTGACCTGCATTGGTTGTGGCTCCTGTGTGGCAGATTATGCCTATTGTTGTGAAGGTTTTCTTACCAAGTGATACTTGACCATGTGTGAATCAAGTCAGCTTGCAGTTGTTTTTGGTACCATCTGCATTGTAACGTAGAAGCATTAGTAGTACATATTTAATATGTGTTTGTATTTGTAAGTTGGAGCAATTATCTGAATTGCAGGTAGTACATAATCTGCCATGGTTTGCATTTTATACAATTTGCTGAAATGGAATGGATTCACAGTTAGGTATGGATACATACACATTGTTGCAGAGAGTACATCTATGTTTCCACATGTATGAAATCTGGATAGGTATGTTTTTGTTTTCCAGAATAGTCCAATTCTTGTCTTATTCCATGAACACTGTATGTATTGTCAGGATTGTTGCTTGCATTTCTATGAAGGACTAACATTTGCAAACACAATTGGTTTGTATTGTGTAAGTAAATGTTGTCAACAATTGGTGGCAATTGGAATAGAATATTTATTGCTACATTTGCGTAGCAATTTACACCAGTTATATTAGAAAATTTGAATGGACCAGATAGTTCTGTGTCCAGGTCATTTCTTTTACAACGTTTTGCTTTTTGTGGAACAGGATAGGTTTTTAGATGGGGGGTGTATAGTGAACGTAGTCTATTGTATTCTAAAATGCAAGGAATATCAGCATTTACTTTACTTGCATCGAAGTTGATTAGAAAGCATGTTGAACTAACATATTGTAAGTAAAATATAAAGGCTGCACATAGTCAAGGGAAACTGCATGCACACACTATGTTCAGTTATGAAACAACAATACTACTACAAAAACATAAAAATCAAGTCTAAATTAACATAAGTTATATAAACACACACAATTACGAACTTCTTTCTTTTACAATTGCAGTGAAGACAACTCGCCTGAAAAGCAACAGCATCTGAAGTACAAACAACAACTCAGAAGAAACCTGATCATTCCAAACAAAAAAAGTAAGTACAATACTACCATAATATTTTTACTATTACTGAAACTATTACTGAAACACACTGTGGGGTTGATTCATGGAATTTGAGCACCGAAAAACGGGGATTTGTGCACCATTCAGCCCACAAATCCCCATTTGTTAAACAGGGATTTGCAGGCAGATTGGCACGCAAATCCCCATTTTTCGGCACACAAATTCCATAAATCAGCCTCTAGAATGTTAGTATTGCAGAACAAAGAACTATTTTAATTCTATACCATTAGATTTAATATTAGTGCTTCTCCTCACCACTTGCTTACTTTGTACTGTCATCTGAACCCCAGTATAGTAACACACAAATACAAGAATAGCCTTCACAACTAGTTGTAGCTGCCCAATGCACAATCACACACCACCACATACACCCTTACCATCATACTCAGACACTCATTCACACAGCACACATACATTTCACAACAGCCCAACCCACACTTTCTTTTATTATCCAACAAACCCCATAGAATGCCTACCAAAAGCAACTTCGTAGAAAGCAACACAGATAGAGCAAATCAAAATAAAAGTGTCAAAAATAAGCATCCATCCATCTCTAGCAGAATTTGTACAAAAAGTTCTAACAAAACAGCTAATACAGTCATTAAGCGAAACAAAACAAGCTTCCAGTACAGAAAGTTTGCCTCCTTTTTCAAAATGTAAAAAGAAACAGAAAGTGATTAACAAGAATTCAGCTACCACTACTGCTAACACTGCACCTTTAAATCTTGATGTAATGGCAAGTAACCATACCAAAAAAAGTATTTTACAAAAATTTCCGCCACAGAGTCCTTCAGAACCTTATAAAAACAGGAGCGAAATCATGCACAACCCTTAAAACCTACTGTAGAAAATTAATCTTAGAAGCTCTCATAGACAGTGCAATCCTTCTCAAAAGGAAGATATTTATTTTAGTTTTAAACAGAATGAAACCACTAACAAAACTAACTACTAAATTACAAAAAAGACTTCTCAATAAGCGGAATGTCAACAAAAATAACTTCTTATATCTGTGGAGGTGAATGGAGTCACACCACAAGCACAGAACTATATTTTAATGAAGAAGCATGCAAACAAAAGCAAACAAACACAATTGCCATACATAGCAGTGGACAAGGGTATGAAAAACGTAATAATACCATAATGGAACAAGAAATGCTGCTCACAAAAATATCCCCAGAATACTCAGTATCACCTCTCCATTCCACTGAACCAAAACGTCCAGTTTACAAATGGCCGTGTACGTCAATGTGTAACATTGCCAAAAAAATCTTTCAAATCTTTACACCAGTTCCTCAATCAGTATGTGAAAGGCAAACACAAATTCAAAATGAAACTACTACAAAATATGGATACCTGTCTAGTGTGCAAATACAAGGACTGCAAGGACATTCATTAGCCTGCATTTCAGGACCTATTTTCAAAAGCACCTTCCATCATATCAAAAGGATATCAACACATCATTCAACTATAAGAAATCTGGTCCATAAACTGTACTATGCGAAAAGTCCTGCTTTAGCACTAGTCAATTTAAATAACAATCTTCTACATGGTATAGCCAAAGAACTACTCGAAGAAATAGAGCATATCCAGAGAAAATATTTTGGAAGTGAAAGCCACTTACAAAATGCAATAGCTTTACAACAGACTAGCAACATTTGTACAGATGGCAACCTTCTACTACACACAGACAAAAAAAAATTCTAAAATATAAAAGTACATCCGCTGAAGAACCAAACCATGTGTGTGTGTGTTGCCGCAGAACTTTTTATAAAAGTAGCTAAAAAAACTGTAGATATAACGTACAAAATAGAAGACAATGAAGATTCCAAATTGTGTTTGTTTGAATTAGCTCCCTACCTTATAGCAGAAAACAAATACGAAATTACTGATCCATTAATACTTTGCAGTTACTGTACTGCAAAACTTGACAACAACCAAACTCCTTCACATGCTATCACAAATAACTTGGAATTATTCCCACTAATAAAACCCCTGCAACAACTCAATTTATATGAGAGCATCATAATTCAAACAGTTCACCCATTTCAAGCAATAATACGCCTTCAACCAAAAACAGCAAAATTACCTCCCTCTGAATTAGTGAAAGGAATTTGTGGCAAAGTAGTTTATTTACCATTATATCTGAAAGAAAATGTACACACTCTGGGAGTGCACCGTCCAATAGATCAATCATTAATTGTCTTAGTAAATGGTGTACCTACAAAAAACAAAAACAAATGGCAACAACTCATGGACTTACATAAGGTTAAACAAGCCTTGCAATATCTGAAACACAACAATTAATGCTGCAAAGAAATTAATATTGAAGAAAACCTGAGAGAAACCATTGAAATAATTCAAGAGTCACCAGAAACTGGTCAATTTCAACTTCTACATTCTGCTACAGTATCCAATATTTTAGAACATTATACAATTCATCCATTACACTCTAAAGACAACATAGATGAGGCACTGGAAACGTACCAAATGCGACAAGCCAAACGATCAACTATCAGCATACGGGAAAAAAGTATAGAAGCATGTGCCTTTCCTCTACTCTTTCCTACTAAAAAAGGAGGAAGGTATGACGATAGACCCACAGAAATAACAGCATCAGAATACTGCTCTTTACAAATGTATTCTGAAGATCCCAGATTTAGACAAAATGTGGAATACATTTTCCACCTTCTCTTTGAAAGTGAACTAGCAACTCTATGCTACGGAGTTGCACACACATTGAAAACAGGTACCCATTTTCAAAATATCTCAGCTACACAATTACTACAAACAATGCAAGAAAATGATGAGGTTCTACATTCAAGCATTAATAATCTTTTATTAAACATGTGTGGTACAAAAGAATACTGGTTCCGACATCACAGAGATGTACGATGTATGATAAGAAACCTTGGCCCACACACTTGGTTTGTTAAATTAAGTTGTACAGAATAGGCATGGGCAGATTTACATGATTTCCTACGCATAGTAAACAAAAACAAAACAAACATAGATATACTAACACCTGGAAAACTCTTCTCTCTAGATCCTGTTAATGTTTCAAGATATTTCCATCATCGCTTCATTGCTATCCTGCACTTTATTTGTAATAAAACTGTTTCTCCCCTCAGAGAAGTGCAACACTTTGTTTGTAGAAAAGAATACCAAGCCAGAGGAGCACCACATATCCACATGCTTTTATGGATTAAAGATGTTCCTAAATTTGGTCAAGAGAGTGATGCCACTGTTTTACAGTTTATCGAAAAATATGTCACTTGTGAAATTCCTTCACAAACAACATATAGTGACCTTCATGCACAAATTTTACAATTCCAAAGACACAAATCTGGGAAATATTGTTGTCGCAAATATAAAAACAAAGGGAAATACTACACCAAATTCACCTTTGGTTTCCCAGGACCAGTTACAACAACAGGTCAAGTAAACAACTTCATGTCTTCAGTTAGTCAAAGTGTCAAAGGTAAATCACCTTAGAACACATATTACATAAAAAGGACAGAAGAAGCAAAATATATCAATGATTACAATGCAATCATTGCCCTCTTATGGAATGCAAACATAGATGTGCAGTACATTCCAGACAATTCCACTGCAGTTGCACGATATGTTACAGCCTACTTAACCAAAGCAGAAAAAAAACAGAGCTTCAAGACCTCTGGGATAACTTATCATCTGACAAAACACTGTCACAGAAATTGTACAGCTTAGGGATAACAATGCTCTCTCATAGAGAATGTGGCTGCTATGAAGCTGCAGACAGTTTAACCGATACTGCTTTGTATGGAAAATCTGAAAATATAGTATGGCTAAGTCTTGGTCTTGCTAAATCTAGAAAAAGATTTCTTAAATCATATGAGGACATAGAAACAATAGCCAAACGTGATCCCAACAGCCAAGACATTTTGAAAAACAATTTACTAGAAACACATATTACCCAAACAGGAGTACCATTTTGGAAACCATGTATCTATACCACATAGCCCAAAACTTCACATACAAAAATAATATAAAACCAGATGAAAAGAAAGGTAGATACAGAGTGAAAAATTGTGACGGCAGCTTAGTGAAACTTACCAAATGAAGCTTAATTAATCATATCAAATTGTCATTAAAAACTCCTCAACATAAAGAACTATATTACATGTCCCTGCTACAACTTATTAAACCATGTAGAAAAGAAGAAGAGTTACTAGATATCTATGACTCCTATGAAGACGCTTTCAAAGCAAATGAAAGTACTATAACAGATGTAAACTTTACACAGTTCAAAACAATGTTGCACAATGAACAGCAACAGGAAGAAGAACTCCAGGCCCAACTAGATGAGGACACTCACGGCAGTAGTCAACCTTCTGTAACAGGACGCCAAGAACCACTGGGACAGTCACTAATAGCAAATAAGACAGAATTAGCTATGACAGAAGTAGAAAACACCATGTGTCAGTATGAACAAGCTGGGTATCGAAAAAGTGGGCAGGGTACCAAATTTTTTGTATCCGGGGAAACAATTCTCAAATGGGACAATATCATGAGAAAAAAATGGTGCAAAAGCACTGAGAATTGGTTACCCCTCACTCCTACAACACTAGGAACAGCAGAGATTGAACGATTATAGTCACACAAACATTAACATAACCCTAACTTTATTCAGAGAAATTCAACAGTACATGATACCAACTAACAAAGAGAGGCATATTCAACAAACGTAGCAAACAAAATTTAGTTTTAATAATATAAATATAAAAAGACAGACAAATTCACACATCAATGCATCAAAGTGAGACACAAACTATGTCTAACCAATGAGACAACAAACAAAGGAAAAGGGTGATTCAATGAACGCTACTTTCACATAACATTTTTTATCTGTAACGACTATATTTAGACGTTATTAGGGAAATTAAGTGTCGACATGTTTCGGCCAAAAGACAAATTGGATATTTTCTCAAGTGTCCATTCGGAGACGAGTCTTATGGCCATCTTCAGGACAAACGATTTCTTCATATAAAGACTTGTGTGTGATGTAGATGGAACATCGTAGATTGTTAGTCCAGTATCCCAGGCATTTGCAACTGTTTGCTAGTCATGCATTTCCATTTTTAATAGTGTCCCAAAATGGAAGGAAATTCTGCCCCGAGCAGAATGTCTTGGGTTGAGAGATTGTTAGGGCAGTACTCTTAAACGGTTAACTGGTTTTCTGTGTACAGGACCCTTCCTTGCAGCTGCAAAAACGTTGCAGTCATCAAAGTAGGAGATGGAATTAGGAATGGTGGTTCATAACTTCGCCGACCAGTTACAATTCGCGGCAGACGTGTCTCCATGCACCAGTCTCGCAAGGGAACAGACACGAGGCGTCCCCGTGTTATCTGCAAATAAGCACTTCCAAGTCTCGAAGTTATGAACCGCCATTCCTATTTCCGTCACCTACTTTGATGACTGCGACATTTTTGAAGCTGCAAGGAAGGGTCATGTACACAGCGAACCAGAAAAAAATATATTGTACCATAATCCAGCATGAATTTTTTTTTCCCACAGACCCAATGATTTAATAAACAAACACAGAAACTGAGCAAATTGCTATGTACACTGGTTTGAAATATAGTACTTCTAAAGTACTAAATATGAGGGTCAAAATAATGCAGAAATGTCTATTATGCAATGCAATAACTCATTATGAACTACCTACACTAAAATATCATCTTTTCTTTTATCACAGAGATTGAAAAAGGATATCTGCTCCAGTTACCCAGGTCATGAAAAAAATATATTCAATCACAAAAAGTCAAACAGTAAGTATATAATAATTCAACTCACAAATGCTGCTGCATAACACAACCATTCAAGCAAACATCTAACCATACACCACAATCCAAAATGTTTACTTCCAAGGGTATGTTATACTGCAGCGCTTGTTACCAAACTCTACAATCTTAATTGCATGACTTAGCCAAAACTTCACATACAAACTCTACAAATCAAAAAGAACACAAACTTTTGGATTGTGGATATTTGATGGATTTTTTATTCTATGGGTGTGTTATGCTGTGGTGGTTGTGGCCAGGGCCTAGAGTCTTGGGTGCATGGCCGAAGGTTCATGTCCTTCGGCCATGCACCCAAGACACTAGGCCATGGCCACAACCACCGCAGCATAACACACCCATAGAATCGTATATTTTGACTGTGGTATGTGGGCTACTTATAGGGGATATTAATTACAATCAATGCTCTACTAACAACCCAAAACCAAAATCATACTAAAGTAAAATAGCTAGTAGTGCATTTATTATGTCTGCGAAGACCGCAGACATGGCAAACACATGAGAGGCATCTCCCACCTAAACAAATACAGCATTTGACACATCTCTTACTCCCCCACCCTCCCCAAGCACTCCTCCACACCAACACACTCCTCGAAATTGTGTATTTTTCCCCGGTTCGACGCTGCGCTGTCCGCGGATGTCCGCGGTTCCAAGATGGCGGGCACATCACGCTTCACCCCAGCCAATCAGCAAACACATCACATGTCCGTGGACATGATGCAAGCCGATTAGCCAATCAGTGGCCTGTCCTTGGAGCGAACAAGGAAATGTGTCTGCGGAGCGGAGATAGATATCACTATCTTTTTTAGACCTACTTTTTAGTCGTTTTAAAAAATAATTGCTGGAAGGATTTCCACCAAATTTACAAAAGCACGCTTTTAGGACCAAGCCACTGCTCCTGCCACAAATTTGGTGACAATCCGTCCAGCGGTTTGAGCTGTAGGCGTGAACAAAGTTTTTTCCCCATTCACTCTACGGGAAAAAAAAATGTGGGACCCCCCTTAGAACTTTGCCCCCCCGGACCAAACCTCACTAAACTTTGCAAAATATTTCACAGTGGGCCATATACGATTTTTGCAAAGTTTGGTGAGGATTCGTCCAGGGAGAGCGAATATATAAGCCACCCAAAAAGTGTTCTTCCTATGGGATTAGGAATTTAACCATAACTACATGCCCGCTACCGCAGGTCATGTAATATATATATATATATATATATATATATATATATATATATATATATGTGTGTGTGTGTGTTTTAATGCATTATACAGCACACTTTGTGAGAAAAATTGGCTAAAAAGCCAGAACATTTGCAATTGTTTTGTGGGGTAACATCAGTCCAAAAATCCAATACATGCAAGTCACCAACAGTGCACAGGAACTTTAATGCTTTAATTAATGTAATGCGTTGCTATTCAAAATGCCATGCCACAATGAAAAGATGTCTAGATACATAATGACATATTACAGTAAATAATGCCAAGCCACATTTAGACATACCTAGACTGGTTGCACCAAAATGCCAGTTGAAGCAATAACCCTTATCATGGTTGTTTTAGCACAGATTCCCAGAAATATATGCAATGCCACAGTAGAAAATGGCTAGACTGGCCGCACCCATATGCCATGTAATTACAATTAGCAGGACTGCTTTATCAGAGATGCCCAGTTAAATAAAGTCAAGCCAAACTAAGAAATGCCTAGACTGGTTGCCCCAAAATGCCTCTCTAGCCACTAATACCACATATCATGCCTGCTTAGCCTGCAGATGGATTACTATTACTATTTATCACACAATACATTCCCACCCACACATCACTCTCCCTCTGACCCTCTGCCCCAACCCCCAAAATCAGCACATCGGCCCAGAATTACCTCCACGTCCCTCTTCTTTGTCCCAGTAATGATGTAGGTAAGTACTAGTATGAAGAATTGTGGGGCTTAATGTAATGAAGATTTCAAGTAACTAAGCCAGGCAATACCTCCATGTCCCGCTACCGTATCCCAGTACTTGTGTATGAGGCAAGGTGGCTCATACACAAGTATTGGGACGAGGAAGGATGGAGCTACAAGTAATGAAGATTACATATCATAGCATTAAACACAAGCAGTGGCACAACACCATTGATCTGACTGGGCTTCGGTCCTCTTCCCCACCCCCTGAAATTTTGGGCTATGTTGACTTGACCAGGCTGACCTACAAAGTCGCTGCTGGAAAGAACAGGACACAGATGTTAAATGCTACCTGTGTTTCACCATTAAGAAAGGTTCAGCAATTACTAAAATTAAGCATTTCACTGTTAGTTTTTAGGCAGTTGAAATTGTGATTTGGGCTTAGTTCTTGCA
Source organism: Ambystoma mexicanum (assembly GCF_040938575.1). Classification (NCBI taxonomy): domain Eukaryota; kingdom Metazoa; phylum Chordata; class Amphibia; order Caudata; family Ambystomatidae; genus Ambystoma; species Ambystoma mexicanum. The sequence continues at coordinate 1,110,363,403 of NC_090933.1, read as the reverse complement.
TCCCAGGGAGTGATTGGAAGGGTAGAGAAGGGACAGGAGACCGCTCATTCACACAGCAGTCCATAAGTGAGTGCTTTCACACTTAAAGAAGGGAGTTATCTGTGAATAAAGGAGCGTTCCTTTTAATATGTGGATATTTCATATTAATTAATATTAGGAAAATGCAGGATTGCAAGCTTTTAGCTTTTAGAACTGAATAGAGAACATGAGCCCCTTTTAACATGTTGAGAATATGTTGTAATCTACACTATTTTCTATTTGCATCGACTGTAATTTCCACTACGGGTCTGACATATGTTTAGTTAACTTTTTTAACTGATGACATTTGTGTGCATTGTTAATAATAGGGTTGTGCAACGTTTTGTTTTGGTAAACGTGTGTATACCAGCCAACTGGTATTACTATCACCACGACACTTACGTACATTTAGTAAGAAACGACATGCCTTTGCACATTCCCACCGTTAGATAATCCTACAACACGCCTCTTTACACGTTCAGCTCACATATGCATCCTTCAATGCGGACAAGTGTTAATCGACCATACAGATTGCGACCAGCTATGCACATGTAAAATGTTGATCCAAGTGTCCTCCGACTCTGTCAAGTTGAAAGCACGGATGGCATTCAGGTATGTCATTTATTTATGGAGTAGAATGCTTGTAATGCGATATTCCTGTGTTGGCAAAAATCAAGCACCACCTGAAAAATCACAACATGGGAAGGTACTTATTTAATTCAGTATTGTAGGCGCATTGTTTGGAGGGGTGGTATTCGCGTTTCCTGTTTCCAAACGACCCCATCGCCTCCCCCGCTCGTCGCTCTACCACTGGGAAACTCGTTTTACGGGATACCAATAAAATAGCCGGACAGTCATCGTTGAACGAGCGGATTTGGGGAAGGGGCGCTTTCTTCTATGACCCTTGCGGGTGACTTCCCCTCGTTTGGAGTAGTCAGTTTCCAGGTAGTGTGAGTCACGCACGGGCGCAGCGTACGCACGCCACGGTTGTACGAGGCGTTGCTTACGTGTGCTGCGGAAATGGGCGTCAGGTAATGTCAGGGCAGTACGCGCTAAACACCATGACCGCTTTTGAGGCCCTTCCATACATGAACCGCTTTGATGACTAAAGTACTCCAGTTTCAACCCCAAACCAGATGCATTTTCTTCCAGGAAACATGCTTTTTTTGTTGTTGCAGAATTGCAGTCGCATTCGACAATAAAAGAATGGCGAGGGGTTTCCGCGTGGCAATCACGGTGTCAGCAAACCGCTACCAGCGTGAACTTGACCCATTAGTACAAAGGAACAAACGAGTTAGCAGGCCGCCTTTCAAATGGAAATAAACTAAAGGGGCGTGTTTACAGCCCGTGCTTGCCCTCCCAACAATCGACATGCATTCTGCAAGAGAAATCAAAAAGGGGCTCGACAAGAACATGAAAAACGTTTTCAAAAGGGCTTGCAACTTCCTGTCATTAAAATGTCAATGGTTTATGTTCCTGTAAGTTTACCATTACAAATCTGCACCCACCCCCAGGAAGCAGGCATTCAGATGCGACCTTTGAAGTGAAATGTACTTCCCACACAGTGTTTGCTGGTTGCTTTAAAGCTGAACACAGTATCGGACTGGACTATAGGCCAATAGTCCCAGGGCCGAACCAAAAATGCAAAATGCTGGTGTGGGGCTGTTTCTTTGGTCAAAGTGGGCCACCTGTATGGCCAATATGGGCCAGTTTGATGAGTTACCTCACTATGCATCTAATAGCTTTGACCAATGTTGCTGAATAAATATTCTTTAAAATGCACAATATGCATCACATTTTATCAAACATAACTCGCCCTTGGGTACTATTGAAACAGTGTCACAAAAGGAATGAATAGGAATGAATAGCCATATGCAACTGTGGGCCACTTTTTTCATTGGTGCCTGGGACAATTGTATGGCCCACTCCAACCCTGGCTGAACACACACACGCATGCACACGCACGCTTGCACACGTAAATATAATACTTTGGCAAACGCAACTTGTACATTTTATACCGTGAAGTGGGTTCGTGTGTTGAGTATGAAGACGTGGAGTAAGTGTAGCTTTAATATATTGTGAAACAGGTGTGCACCTAGGCAAACATTTTGGGGAGAGAGGGGAGTTACCCCTTCAAATGTCATCAGAGGAGCTAACTTTAGAGACTGCATCGGAAGGGCGTACTTACTGGTGTGGGGGAATCTAACTTCTTTACATATTCTAATGAGACTATTCTAGTGCAGCTTAAATGTTACATGCAGTTAACTCTCTCGGTGCCTGAAGCACACACCTTTGAACTGCTGTGAGAAGGAGCAGTCTCCTACCCCCCCCATGCTAATCACTTCCCTGACATGCAAGGACATCAGAATTTCAATTGTCTAAACATGTATTCACACGAATGCAGATGCTACCAATGAAGTGCTTTACATTAGTAATTGCCAAGACTTTGTTAAAAGTGCAGTCCGGTCTGTGGGTGTCAAATGTACTGGCAATAGTCTCATCTGAGAGCCCAATGACTGACTGGGCATTTCGTCTAAACTCTCTTGATACCCTTCTGAGTGGCATTTTAAGAGGATAGCAGCTCATCTTTGCGAGGCCATTAAAAGTTTAATGGGATAGTAAACATGTTTTATAAGTATGCCGGGCTGCTACACTTTTAATAGGCCCCAAAAGACACATGTGCCACAAAAGAACAGGAACTTGTATCAGTAGCGTTCGTACACCTTTGAGGGCAGTATTAGTACTTCTGTGAATGGATGGTATTGATTTAATGGTACAGAACCAGCATTTCCTAGCATGATAAACCACCACCTTTAGTGGGTCAATAGTATCCATTTCCATCAGAGAGGATATGCATTTAATGTAATGCTACCATCACTTTTCAGCAGGTCTCATATACATGTAATGGATGTTGCCCTTACCTTTCGGCAGATGCAATATACATTTTGTCAGAGGTTAACATCAGCTAACCCAACATACATTTAATTGGAGGTCACCCTCAATTTTGAGCAGATCTGACATATACATTTATGGGAGGTAACCACCACTCTGTATCCGTGTTTTGAGTTGTTTTGCCCCACTTATTACAGGTCATCTGTTCACCCAAACACCACATAATTGTTATATATAAATCTAGCAATGCTATTAACTTATTTTGACATAACTCACTGTGTGAACAGCAGCTGATATTGGATTTTTTGCATGTTTTTCATCACCACAGTGACATGTTTTCCCTCATGGGTGAAAGACGCCCTGACATCAGCTTGCCCTTTTTAAGAATCACAGCTTCCTGCCTTTCCTACCTCTGAGTTCCTCATAGTCTATCAGCATCCACTCTGCTAGACCCAACTGGGACTGTTTCCATATGGAGGACACAGCCTTTGACCTTCCAAGGCCACAAACTCTCTTCTCAGGTTTCTGATGTTAGTTAAAGTGTGAGTCCCACTCCAGGTCTAGTAGTTGTCTTGAAGGCGCTTCCCTTGCGTTAGCTCCAGTGGACAACCACACTGTGGGGGTAATGCATAGAAATCGGCGCACAAGTGACGCATGCGGCAGGTGCACAGAGAGCGTGTGCGGCATTCTGTGCCAGCCGCGTGCGCCAAAACCCATTTCAACGCACAGCGTATTCATGGATTTCAACATCCATGACCAGGCATGACGCCGAGAGGCGCAGCGACCCTGCAGCAACTCCAGTAACGCCCCCAATCCAGCCCTGTGCGCCAAAAACATTGCACAAATCTCCTACATGGCACAAAGGCCAGGGGACCAGCATACAGCACCCCCAAGCACGAAAACGCATGTAAAAGTCCACGCGCACCCCTCAGAATACACATACCCCTCTCGTGCTATCAAAAACGCTTGCAAAAGTCCACATGCACCCCTCAGAATACACATACCCCTCTCGCGCTATCGAAAATGCGTTGAAAAATCCGTGCGCACCCCTCGGAATACACGTACCCCTCCCACGCTATCCAAGACGCAGGGAAAACTCCCTGTGCACCCCTCGGAATACACGTACCCCGCTTGCGCTACTGAAAACGCGTGTAAAAGTCCATGCACACCCCTCGGAATACAAGTACACCTCTCATGCTATCAAAAACATGTTGGAAAATCCCTGCGCACCCCTCGGAGTACACGTACCCCTCTCGCGCTATCGAAAACGCGTGGAAAATTCCCCACGCACCCGTCGGAATACACGTACCCCGCTCGCGCTATCAAAAATGTATGTAAAAGTCCACGTGCACCCCTCGGAATACACGTACCCCTCTCGCGCTATCGAAAACGCATTGAAAAATCCCTGCACACACCTCAGAATACACGTACCCTGCCGTCATCGCAGCTGTATATATGTGTTTGTTGTTTGCGCGCACTTTTATACTGTGCGCAGGGACGCTTCCGCCTGCCTTCGTGTGGCGGACGTGTTGACGCCTGTGTTCGTCTTTTGGCGTGCATGGGTTTCCCTATTCGATTCCATGAATACGTGTTATTCGCGTGCGTGTGGGCGTTCCATGTATTTCCATGCAGTACTTCCCCAGTTACGCCTTCTTTTTCATGCATTGTTCCCCATTCCGCGCGTTCCGCCCCCTTTTTGGTGTGTGCGCCGACGTGGTGCGCTTTCGCTATGCGTGTCGCGCGCAGCGTTCGGGATGTTGCTGCGACGTGTGCGCCCGTGTGCACCACGCTCGGATTTGGCGCACATCCCAGAGTAAACAAGCGCAGGCCCTTGCATGAATCGCACATGTGCATGTGCGCTTGCTTTTTCACGCTTGCACCAAGATTTTCGGCGCATATTTGTTCCATGAATGTTTTTGAGAATCCGGACCCTTGAGTTCATTCAGGCCAGAAGCTGTAAATGGCTGCCGCCTCATGACAGGATTAATTTAAAGGTTTTATGCCTCAGCTTTAAGTCCTAATGGAAAAGACTGGCATTGTCTGTAATTTTCCTTCTTGCCCTCTGAAGAATGGCAGACCGCCACTGTTGATGGTGGGGGGGGGCATGGCGATGCCCGCTTGCCTAAGTAGCAGGGCACCCCCCATCCTGAGTGGCAAGCAGCATAGTCCACCATGTGATATGTTTTCACAGGGGACTGTGTGGCCTGCCTCTTTTTTTTTTTTAGAGCCCTTACCGCTCCACAACAAACATAGTGCATAATAATGGGAAGCGGCGTGGCTATTCTCTCATGCACTTTAGAGCTGCCTTGGAAACACCTTTTCTAAGCTTTTCTTCTTTGTCATTCAGTTTTCCTACTTGCAGTGCCATGTTTTGCTTGTCACTATATACAGCAGCTCCCATGTTCTGTCCTCCACACCCCCACCCCCTTAGCCATTTTCTTTCCTTTACTTTCAGCTCACATGGTATTTCCATCTTTTGAGCAGCTTCTACTTACTGTCCTAATGTTTGGGATAGTAGTACCTAGAACCACTCAATTTCATTATACGTTATGTTGATATTAATTGACATAAAGATGGAAGTTCCTTTTGATCATTACACCATCCCCATCTCCCTTTTAAGTACACTTGGAAAGTCTGAACATTGCTCCCATTATAGAGTTGGTGCACCTGTTTACTTATGTGACTGGTAAGAATGTGGGTGGAGTTGGTGACTGTCAATAGAGGAATAGAAACTTCTACCTAGAAACTCACATACAATTACTGATTGATACAGTGTGTATGTGCTGATATAAGAACAAGTAGTCACTAGCACAAATGGTATCATACACGATAACCAATCGTGTCTATTGCCATTGTCGTCAAGGTGCGACACGCTCATCTGCAGAAGTTCACAGTAAATTCCTTGAAACTACTCCCTCCAAGATAGTCACCGGAAATGTTCATAAGAATTAGTCCAATCTCGATCTTCACATCAGTTCATGCAGTGACATCCACCCACGCTAATGATTTCCACTCAACAGCCATGCTTCTTAGGCCTTGCAGCTAGGCCATACATCCATGATCCTCATATGCACTGACCCACACACTGACCTCTGCATGTTTTCCATCAGCAACACACACCGTTCACCCAACAACACACGAGGTTCCTCACAGGTCTGCAACCCAGCTGACTTACTCCATGAGCATGCCACAAACCAAGTATGCCGCACGACCCAGCTCTATACATGCCTTGCATAAGCAGTCTAGGGTCCCCAAACAGCTTCAAATGACAGATCCCTTTGCCAAAAGTTTCTGTACCTAAGAACAGTACTGTGCCAACAGTACTGAAGAGGATGTCTACAATTAATATACCAGGTGATGATGGAGTGCCCCACAACACTCAGAGTTCCAAAACCCTCTGCCACTGGCCCTCTCAACTCTCCATCCTTAGTTAGCCACACACAGCCATTCAGGGTCGCGTTGTCAAAACCCTGACATTTGCAGGAACATGAGGTGCGTCACTTCCTGTAGTGACACTGACATCGCAGTTCATCATCACTCAATTGAGAATTTCCTCCCATCTGGTAACTGACATAGAAGTCCATTCTGACAGTTGGACACCAACTATAATTAGCATCAACACCAACCACCCCAATGGTTAGAAATAACTTTGCAAACCCCCTCCCATTCCAGACTCACGCATCCATGAAACCAAAACCGTACATAGGCTCCCATTCCACACTATGTGAAGCAAACATGGTGTATGGCTTCCATTGGAAGCTACTAGCAAGAGGCGTTGCATCACAATAACCTGGCCAATAGGATTGAGTTCCACCAATCTACCTGGGTAGTACACTGCTGGAAAGAAGAGAGAGTATGCATCTGAAAGGAACATCTTAGCCCCATTGTGTTATTCTTCCTATGTCAGTGTGCTAGAAAACATTACAGTGTATTAATAGTGTTTTGAAATAAGAAGAGGAGACTGCATCTGGACAGAATATTCTGTTTTCCCACACACCACGCAGATAATAACGTCCTTGCCATCACAGGCTCCTGGAGTCTGCACATCCCTCCCGCTGGAGCCAGGCAGGGAAATGTAATCTCACTGGCAGACTTTCATACAGGAGGAATCAATACATGTGTCACCAGCTCGTGCATTTCCCTGAATAAACATGAGGACGAGCTTCAAAAGTCTGTAGATATTTTTTTCCTGTGTTTTCACGATTGAGGTTAATACAACACTCTGTAGGATTCTCATGTTCAGAAGTTATTTTTAGTGAAGGCACAGTGCGGATAGCTAAGCATCAGCAGTGTGGCAACTCCGCGATCCCAAATCCAGCGCTTGGAACTACTATACCGATTTGCTGGTTTTTTATGATGTACGGTAAGGCAATGCAAGTTCAAGGTTTTGCGAGCAGATCACCAGCCCATACTCATGTCAATCTGTATTCTTGATTCGATGTCCTTTACAAGGTTAATTTGCTTTTTAAGAAAAATTGGGCTACCTTACTCTTCTCAGAAAAGTGAGTGGCTTCCTGTTGCATCCTGATAGGGCCGAGAGTGTGAGATCAGCTCCAGGGGTTCAGCAGGCCCCAAACACCTGCACATTTGCCTCGAGCTACTTCACTCAGTGTGTGAATGACATCTCCCTTTCACTCAGAGAGGTCAGGCAGAGGGGCATTGTGCCTTCATCGTAAATATAGACAAAGTCTGTTTCACTAAAGCAAAATTATGCCTAAAAACGGCGGACTGCTTCTTTTCGGTGTGAACTAGATGACTCGGGGCCCGATTCTCATCTTGGCGCAGTGAGCGTGCTTAATAGCATGTCTCAATGCGCCATTTCTTGACGCCCAGGCACCACTGCTAGTCTCATGTGGGCCTGGGCGTCTTCGCAAAGCACGGCAGTGCTTTCGCTGTAATCCGCCTGTTTCTAATGGAAACAGGCGGATTGCAGAATCTCATCAGCATTTTCGTTAAATAACGAAGGAATCGTTATTTAACGAAAATGCTGCCAAAGTTCCTATACACCAAAGTAAGCAGCTTCAACATTGCAGGTTGTTGAAGATGCTTACTGTGGTGTATAGGAAAGTGTTCATATACACCCGTGTAGTGTATATGAACACTTTCATTTACACCAAATCGAGCAGCTTCAACGTTGCAGGATGTCCGGTGTCGGTAATCCCTTTGCGTCCAACTCGTAATGAGGTCCATTTGTCTTGATGGGCATGATTTTATTAGCACTTCAGAAAGTGTTGTCTGGTTATGTCGAGCATATGGGCAAAAGATGTATGTCTGTGAATAGGGTTCAATCACAGAAGATGGTAATGCAAGGAGGTAGATAAAGTCCCCAAGGTTTTGGATTTGAGGATGCTCCTCTATGGTAAGCGGCTATGGTTACTGAGAGATGGACGTCTCTGAGGATTATTCCTGGCTGGCACAAGTTGATCATGTAGATAGCACGAGCACACATGCATTTGCAGATATTATGTGTTTCTCGTCAGCACAGTTCTACTGATTCTGAAAATAGATGAGGAAGAAAGAGGTATCCGTAGGATATGCAGCAAGGGTCTGCCTCATTAAATCTTTACCCCATTTGGCTAAAATTGTACATCCATTTCTAAAGACTGTATAGGCCATCTTAATATGCCCGCTGATTGATTCCTGTTCTACGAAACTCCAACTAAACCTCTATTCCCAAAACCTCTGCTGACTCCACATATATGTATGGTTGGCTATTTGGAGTAATGAAAAGGCAGATTTGAATGGCCTCATTCTTAAAGACATGCAAAGTTTAGATATTGTCCCAAAGGACAACAGCAACTGTTTGCTAAATCTGCCTTCCACATATATGGTCTATCCTGCCTTTTTGAAGACGTGAATGATAAAAAAAAAATGATCTAAGTATAATGGGCCTGATTTACAAAAGTGTTTTGCAATGGCACAATCCCATTGAAAAATGCTTTGTAAATCAGTCCCATTGTGTCCCAGGCTTTTGTAGAAAGGCAAGAGCAGGAGTCAGCAAGTATTGAATGAATATAACCCACTGTTAAAGTCAATACTAATTTATTTATTTGCATTTGTAGAGTGCACTACAGCCCACAGGCATCAATGCGCTGTTACATGAGGTTGTAAGTATGTGTGAATTAGGTTACATTGGTCTTAGGTTACAAACATTGTGGTCTTTGGTTACAAACATTGGCATTTGGTTACATACACAAATTAGTGGTTACAATAGTGGCGAGAACAGTATGCAATTTACTTGTAGTAATGGCAGAAGTACATTTTAGGCAATTTTCAAAGGAAAGCAGAGCTGATAATCCACCATAGTATGGCGAGATGAGTAGAGTTTACAAGTCACACACAGAGAAAAGTTTACAAGTCACAAAAATAGCAGGGTTTTGATAGCTTTCTGGAAGGCAAGGTGGCAGTCAATCATCCTCAGGTGTGTGGGTCTTGGGAGTGGAGATCAGGTTAGTGTAAGCTTTTCTCAAGGGCCTAGAGGGGGTAGGCTTCGCTATTCTCTGGGCAAGATAAGGGGGAGCCAGGTCATGGAGACATTTGTGCGTGAGAGAGAGGGTTTTAAAAACAATGCTCTCTTTGATGGGCAGCCAGTGAACCTGCCTCCTGACCTCCTAGGTGTGGTCCTTTCTGGAAATTCCTGTGTCAGCCCTTAGGGATTATTTTGAACCAACTGGAGTTTAGCAATGTTTTTGCCAGAGGTCACTGCGAGGAGGGCATTACAGTAGTCCAATCTTGAACCGATAGTTGCCCTGGCAATGGTGAGGCAATTCTGTTGTGATAAGAAAGGTCTTACTGCATTGAGCAGTTTGGAGTAGTAAACCGAAGAGGAGGCAATGGCATTAACCTGTCTATTCATAGTGAGATTGGAGTCCAAATAGACCCAGAGGGTCTCAACTGTTTGGGACACCATGATAGGTATGTTATCGATGGTGAAAGAGGTGTATTGTTTGTCCAGGTTACCCAGCGTGGTTGGTGACTCAATTAGCAGAAGTTCGGTTTTCTCGCTATTAAGGCATAACCAGTTTTCTGCCATCCAGGATTGGATCGTGGAATAGATGGAGATCAAGGTGTTCCTGTCGGCTTCATAATCACCTGTGAGGGGGATAAGCACCTAGGTACCATCAGCATAGTTGGTGTATGAGATGCCCAGTGCGTCCAGGATGTTGAAAAGAGGCCTTGTGAACAGGTTATACAGGGTAGGCGCAATGCAGGAGCCCTGGGGAACTCCACATTTGATGTGGCTTGGCATGGAAGACTTTCATGGCCCTTCCCTGTAGAAACGAGGCTAAGTTTCCTGTAGAAACTAAGCTAAGAGTAATATCTTTTGTGTGCTTCAAACTGGCAAGTGAAAAAAATCAACTGTAATTCCACTAGTTTCCTGTTGCTTTAAATCAAACGTGATGGGAAAGGGAGGGTGGTCTAGTTTATCAATGTGATAGGTTCTTAATTTAAACTTACAAACATGTGCTATTTTTCTGTTATTGGTAGTTAAAGCCTTTTAAGTCTTGCATTATCCCTTTGAGGAAGGGTCTATATTTTGTAAATTTATTTCATGCAATCTAATGAGTATTGAGTCTGCTTGAGGCATGCATAGATTCTTGCAGATATTGTGAGATTGTGGTAGAAATAAATATTCTTATTCACCTAGCACTCAACTTTGTGTAAATAGCAAAGTTTACATTAGTGATTAATGTTAGTTGTAGTAGTTTGTTTTACTTATGTTTTTCGATTTTTCTTATTTATTGTTAGTTATGTTGTACTGTATAAATGTTTCATGCATATCATTTGAAATAGACATGTATGTATTGATTGTGATGCAGGCAGTGAGCCTTTGGCGGACCTGAAATTAAAGATGACTAAAGATAGAGATAAAAATTGGAGCTTGGCTAAAATGATTTTGGGTAAGAAACGATGCTGAGCCTTTGTGTGAGTTTCATGAATTGGGCATCGTCATGGATTGGACATGCGGTCACTGCACTATAGGCAACCCAAAAATGGAATTGCTTATAACATTTGACTTGCATGACAGATTTGTCTGATATTTCGCAGACAAAAAGTTTGTAATGCTGCTCCTCGCTCCCCACCCCACAACTGACTGGAAATGCTGGGAAAGATTTGTTACAAAAAGAAAAAGTTAAAAGAAATACAAAATGCTGTTTTCAGCATACTTCCATTCATTATGCCATAGAGAAACAACTCCACATTTCAGCAAGTCACAGGGCCAAAACCGCTGGATGGAATTGGACCGAATAAGAAACAAATTTCCGAGAAGGATCTGGGGTTATTCCATTCATTAGTTTTTCAAATATTTGATGGTAAGGTGGTGCCCCCGTCTCCCAAAATGATCACTACATTTTCCCATGGTGCTTTGCAGCAGAGAGGTTGAGAAAAATGAAAAAGCAGCCACAGTTTGCCAAAATTCCATTGCTAATGACCTTTGACTTTCTGGAATGATGGGATGCAATTTTCAAAACCAAATGATATTCAATGGGCCCCCCAAAATGTACATTTTGGGAACAATACATTACAAAATTAAAACATTATTAAGAAAACAAAATACCACCAGCACATTCATTTTCCCCACAGAAAGAAGGTACAGTTTTTGAACAGTTGTAGCGAAAGAACGCTTGGTAGATTGGGACGAAATAAGAAACAACTTGTGCTCAAAGCGTTGCTGTCATTTACTTGATTGTTTTGGTGTAAATCCATCCAGTAGTTTGCAACACAAAGGCTGTTCAAGGCTAATAACATTTGACTTACTTGATGGATTTAGATACAATTTATTTAAAGAAAAAGGGTGTCAAGGACCTACCGAAATTAGAACTTTTGGGGACAATTCATCAGAAAATGAAAACGTTTTAAACAAAACATAAAAACACAGTTTTTAGCCTACTTGCAGTTGTTGTGCAGCTATAGCGTGAAAACTGTTTGGCAGATTCAGACCACATAAGAAATAATTTGGAAACAAAGTGTAGACTTAATTTCCTTGACTGGTTTCTGGTAAATCCATCCAATAGTTTTTAAAATAGTTGACAGAGAATGGGGTGCCCCCTGTCCCTTAAAAACTTTATATTGGTATTGGTGCTTTTCAGCAGAGCGGTTGATAGAGGCTAGTAACCTTTGACTTGCTGGATGGATTTGGATGACATGTTTGTAAAATAAAAGTTTGTCAAGTCCTCCCTAACCCCAAACTCAACATTCTGGGAACAATTCATTAAACACTGAAAAAGTGATTACTAAAGCATAAGCCTACTTCCATTTATTTTCCCATAGAGAAAAAGTGCAGTTTTTAACTGCCGTGCCATGAAAACCAATGGGCAGATTTGGACCACATTTTAGAATGAAACCTCTCCCCCCCCATGACCTTACAGAGTCTAATAATGTTCTCGGCATCTGAAAGAGACTCAGAACTTTTCTGTAGTCACTCATATGGGAACACTGATTGTTTTGAACAACAGCATCAGATGGCCTGAAAGAAGGCATTATATGAATAACAATACCCCAATAGCATTCACATCAGGCAAGAGGATGGAAGTGGGAAAGAAGACACCATGTGAAGTTGGGGATTTGGGGGTGAGCTGGGGATAGAGTTACAAAGAGATTTCTTTTCAGTTTATTAGGGGAAGAAGAGTGAATCTCAAGAGATTACAGTGGCCATGCACAAAGATGTGCTCAGAAATAAATGCGCTGTCATGATCACAGGTCAGGGTGCCAGTACCAGCATCACTATATCTGCAGTTCATGGCTGCGCTAGTACCAGCATCACTACACCCCCAAGCTATGCCAGTACCAGCAGCACTCACATCACCCCCTTGTCTGCCGGGCAGGCTAGAGAAACCCACAAAGTAAGAGATGTCTTGACCACCCTTGTGTATCACTGGCGCTGACATGTTTAAATGTGCCAGTTAGCTTCAGTGCCTCGAACACCTTACAAGATGACTGCCGTGTTTGCAGCAAGACAGGTTTCCAACATGGGCACTAGGAGGCCTATGGGACCTAAGCAGAAGTATTGGACTAACTGTGAGCGCTTCCATTATTTATACCATCTCCCTGGCCCTTCCCTGCTGCTTTGCGTTTAACTGCTATGCGGAGCGGTACACTTACTGCGAGCTCCGTTCCACATTGACTTAGCCGTGAAAGGAAGAAGAGGGAGAAGTCAGTCATCTGGCCCCCTTCGAGCACCCATTCCTGAGCAAGTGAGCATCTCACCTGATTCCTGCTCCCTGTAAGCCACAGCTCTTCTTTTCCCTGCACGTATTTGAATCCTTGTGCTTCTCTAGGAACCCAATGCACCTGGTCACCTGTAAAAGAGCAAGTGGGAGAGGTTAAGCATTAAAACCAACAATGAAGTAACTGGCTACAGATGCTCCAGAGCCCACCACGTGTCACCTTCAATTTTCCACAGGTACGTCCAGCCTTCTCAGGGGTGGGGGGCATGGGGAGCCAGGGGATGGAAACTACGAGTTGTGGTACATTTCAGGCAGCAGTCCTGACACCTGTGTTTTGGTCATAGGCACACTCTCCGCTCAGTCACCAACCCAACTCAGTCTCTCCAGGGATCGCCCAACCACTCAGCCTCTGGGTATTCATCCAACCTCCTCATCCCTTCCTCCTCAAGCTGGTGGGTAGTCATAGCACAACAGCACCGGCTTGGGATGGTGAGTGCTGTGGTCACACGGCAGGGATTCCAGGCACTACCGCAGAGCCTCGAGGTGAGCATTACATGTACATCACATGAAGTGATGACTGATGGGGAGTGATGGAAGAGGGTTAGAGAGGAAAAAGCAATTGGGTGGAGTGAGGGGACCTGCACAAAAGAAGGGGCACACATGTTGATTGCCTGTAAAGACGTGCAGGACTTTTTAATTCTGTGCAATTTTTCCCGTTATTGCAGGAATCAGTGTACCGCCACACTACCACAGGAATTTCTGTTATTGGAGATGATTTCTTTGAAATTATCATGGGAATATGGAGCTAGAAAAAAAAGGATTAACATCCACAGTGCCAACATCTACTGGGCAGGGGGAATGGGTGCTTGGTAGCCATGGCTTGTGGGCCCAAAAGACAGTTATTGGTGCAGCATGTACAGTGGTCACGGCCAAATGCCATAGCTAGTGAGACCTCAAGAAACTATGCAACATGTTCATCCCTGGACAGTGGCCACGGCAGAAATCCATGGCTTGTGTGCCCAGAGGAAACTAAGCTAAAGCAAAATCCTTGAAATTCATGAAAAACCATTTGTTAAGAGAGAACTAAGGTGATCAGATTTAACACAACATATCCCCTGAAATTCAGCATTCACATTTCAATCAAGTCCACCTCGAGAGAATAAAATGCATCACACAAACCAAACAGTGTTAGGGGGTAATGGCCAGGTGTGGGCCAGGTAGGAAAAAAGCAATTGATGCGTGTGGAGGCACCATGGAAGGAGGAGGAGGGCACTTGCTCAGTGCTTGTGAGTACCGGTAAGAGTTTTGGATTTTTTAGCATTATTGGGGGAATACCAGAGGAATCCCACGACATTGGGTAGTTCAATGCCACTGTATATGTAGTTGGTCACCAATATCTGGGAAATCCCGCAAGAATGGGGAGAGAGTGCAGGGATCACATCTCCTAGTCATGGGGTAAGGGGTCTATGTGCTGAAGGTCAGGGCTAGTGGGCCCCAAAGAAACCAATTGGTGCAACATGTACTGGCCATGACCGAAGGCTATTGCTATTGGGCTATTGGGCAACAAAGACACCTATTTGTGCAACATGTAGTGTGTCCACAGATGAAGGCCGTCACCACTGGCCATGGCCGGAAGCCATTGCAACTGGTCATGGCCAAGGGTCCCAAAGGCCATGGCTAGTGGAAACCAAAGAAACCTATTGGTGCAACATGTACTGGCCATGACCGAAGGCCATTGCTATTGGGCGACAAAGAAACCTATTTGTGCAACATGTAGTGTGTCCACAGATGAAGGCCGTCGCCACTGGCCATGGCCGGAAGCCATTGCCACTGGTCATGGCCAAGGGTCCCAAAGGCCATGGCTAGTGGAAACCAAAGAAACCTATTGGTGCAACATGTGTAGAGGCCTTTCGCCGTGGCCACTGGCCATGGCTAATGGGCCTACACGAAATTATAGTATAACAAACTGCTTGATATTCAGTGAAAAAACGTTAGTAAGGAGAGGGTTAAGGCAATTAGATTTAACTCAACAAAACCCCTGAAATTCAGCAATCACTTTATTCGAGGAAGTCCACCTCAACTAAGTGCCCCCTGTTGCGCAGCATATGACCACAATGATGATATCACTGATGACATCCCTCATGACATCATTTGTGACTTGACTAATTATATCATGCATGACATCACTGATGTCACTGGTTTGATCAATTGCATTTTGAAATATGACAACTCTGCTTTTTAACATAACATATATGGACGTATTTCATACTTTCACAGTACAATGTATTCTGTCCTTGTCTATTTAAGTGTAATATGCTGTGTGCAGTTATGTAGCTTATATCAGTGATTGTTTGCATATTAATCAAACTTCAAATTTTTATATTATATATTATCACAATACACAATACTTTATGATATGATATGATATGATCGTTTATTTATATCGCTCCTATACACAATGTGTTTCATAGCGCTTCAAGGCATGGGAGGAAACAAGGGAAAATACAATGACATTCTTACAGGCCATGAACAGTAAGGATGTGAAATTAACTATAGTACTCGGTCTGATGACATTTCAGATAGTTGAAGAGCTAAGACATAGATAAGGAAGGGAGGGGGAGAGTGGGAAGGAAGTGGAAACAGACAGGCGACTACCGTACTAGGCCTGATGACATTTCTGGTACAGCCGGAGAAAACAAAAGGTGAGGGAGAGGGGTGCAGAAAGGGAGGGGAGGAACAAAACAAGCGACTATCGTACTAGGCCTGATGACATTTCAGATAGTGCTGGAGGGAGTGGAGGGGGAGGAAAAAAACAAGTAAGGGTAGTGGGGAGGAGACTGATGAGGTTGCTATCATACTAGTTCCAGGGACAATTCTGATAGAGTAAGTGCATAGAAGAAAGTGAGGGGAGGATGGGAGGAGATAGGAAAAGGGAGAAAGGCAGAGGAGGCGAGAACAGAGAGTAAGCAGTCAAAAAGTGTGGAGAAGCAAGAGGGGAGAGCGAATACAATTGCAGAAGTCAGTAGTAACACATAATGTTGCAAGCCTGGGTACAAGATGAAGATGAGAACAGCATGATTCAGGGCCACCATGAGAAAGGGTGACACACTGTGAATCAATGAAGTCCATAAAAGTCAAATCCAGCATTGGCCACAAGACGGTGAGGGTGAAACCAGAATGTATAAGGACAGACTCCTGCAGAAGAAGGCTGGAGGGGGGAACCAGGATAGAAGAATCAAGCAAAACAGGCAACACCTGTGTCCGAGAAGGGGGGGCACAAGGGAACCTCACAGAGGGAGCAGGGGGGTGAGGATGGCCTTTGGGGGCAGACGGAGTAAACAAATGTTGGTGCATGCTTACCTGCTGTCTGAGCAGGGGTTCGGGCCCTGGATCCTCCTGGTCAGAACAGGTCCAAATAGAAATTGCCCTTTTCTACAACTGCCCTTCACTTCGGATGCCTGCACGAGAGGTGCCCTTGATCTAAGAATCTAAGAGTTAAGAGCAGGAAGGAAGAGGCAGGGCTAAGAAGGTGGGTGGTGCTTAGGCCAGGTGACCTATATCCACTGGCACCTGCTCCCCATATGCAAAGGAAAAGAAGCTGGAGGGCCCCTTAAGTAGGGAAAAAGAGTGGTAACCAGGAAGGCACCAGGTGGGCGGGGCTTGCTAAGTGGGGAAAAAGAGAGGTAACCAGGAAGATACCAGTTGGGTGGGGCTTGCTAAGTGGGGAAAAAGAGCAGCAACCAGGAAGGCACCAGGTGGGAGGGGCTTAGGTCAGGTGACAAGATCTACTTGCACCTGATCCTCATGTGCAAAGGAAAAGAGCATGGAGAGATCCTTAAGTAGGGACAAAGAGCGGCAACCAGGAAGGTACCAGGTGGCGGGGCTTATGCCAGGTGACCAAGATCCACTATTACTGCTCCCCATCTGCAAAGGAAAAGAGGCTGGAGGGCTCCTTAGTTATGCAAAAAGAGTGGCAACTAGGAAGGCACCAGGTGGGCAGGGCTTGCTAAGTGGGGAAAATGAGCGGCAACCAGGAAGGCATCAGGTGGGCGGGGCTTGCTAAGTGGGGAAAAAGAGCAGCAACCAGGAAGGCACCAGATGGGCAGGGCTTAGGCCAGGTGACCAAGATCCACTTGCACTTGCTCCCTATGTGCAAAAGAAAAGAGGCTTGAGGGCTCGTTAAGTAGGGAAAAAAAGCAGCCACCAGGAAGGCACCAGGTGAGCGGGCTTAGGCCAGGTGACCAAGATCCACTTGCACCTGCTCCCCATCTGCAAAGGAAAAGAGACTGGCAGGCTCCTTAAATAGTGTGCTACTTTCTTTTGTATGTGATTTTTTTTTATAAACACTTGTCATTTAGAAAGGAATGTGTTCACGTGACAAATGAATTACAGTGAGGAGAAATGAAAATTTAATTGTGAACATCAACTGTTTTCATAGCACTTACTATTAAACCTATTTTCTTTTTATTTTGATTTATTTTATTGTTTAAAACGTGGACGTAGCTCAAGAGCAGCAGAGCACTGTATAGAGTGCGAGTAGCCAGCATCTGTGCATCGGTATGTGTGTCCATTGCAATAAGTCCTTGGTCAGGTGTTGTTGAAAGAGCCATGCTTTGAGAGATTTGTGAAATTGGATAATTGTGGGGGTATTCTAAGCCGACACTGTAGTCGAGTTCTAGAGGGTGAGTGCATAACAACATAAGGATTGTTTGTGGGTTCTTTCTTTGTGGACAAGTTGTGATTCAAGCCGGTTTGTCGATTAGCTGTGCGAGGAGCGTCTGTCACCAGATATGTGGAGCTTAGCCACCAGGTAGGCTGGTGTGCTACTCATGACTGCTTTGTAGATGATACATGCAGTCTTGAACAGTGTCCTGGCTTGGAGTGAAAGCCAATGTAGTTCGCCTAGGATGGGGGTAATTCAGTAAAATGTCCATGCTCCCGTAATAGGAGGTGCTGCAGCGTGGTGGACTGCGTTTAGGGGAGCCAAGTGAGCCGCTGGGTGGGCGGCCTGTCAGGGGCTGGGATGAAGGGTTTGATTTTTCAAAGGGTAGAGAATCTGAGCCATCCTATTTTGGCCATCTGGGCTATGTGTTTCTGGAAGGACAGATTGCTCTTAATGGTGAAGTCCAAGGATTTTGCTGAGTCTGAGAGTTGTGGATCAAATCTGTGTAGGCACATATCATTTAACCATTGTTGGACAAGTTGTTTTTTAGCGGGCGGACCGATGTGGGCGAATTATGTCTTGGATGGGTTTAATTTCACCTAGGCAGTCTACATCCAGGACTGGATGATGGCTAGGTAATCACAGAGACGAATGATGTCCTGCAGGCTATTTACTCTCATGTACAACTGATTATCGTCTGCGTATTGGTGGATGGCTGTATTGGGATCTTTTACGAGAGTGCCTGGGGGACTTCGCAGGAGACCTGGTGTCGGTTAGTATGCAACAAGTTCACTTGGACAGCCTGGTTTATGCCTGAGAGGTAGGAGGTAAACCAATTCTGGACAGTCCAGATAATCCCATCCTGGTGGCAATGAGGGAGAGAAGGATGTGGTGGTAGATGGTGTGTTGGTGGTACACGCAATCATATCATACTTCTGTATCAGTGTATTGTTCCATGTCATGTTGTTATTATTGTAACATGTAATACAATAGCATATGTATCAAAAGAGGTGAACATAAATATGCTAAGTTATTTACTAAGTAATTTCATATTTGATGCAATTATTGATCTAATTGCTGATGTCATTAGTGATATAATCTGCAAGGTCATCATTGTGGTCAGACGATGCACAACAGGGGGGGCTTAGTTAAGGTGGACTTACTCAAAATGCGATTGTTGAATTTCAATGTTTTTGTGTTAAATCTGATCACCTTAACTCTCTCTTAAGCAAGAATATTTATGCCATTAATTAAGGAGCATACTTTGCAACTGATGAGAATGAAGAGAACAGTATTTCTACATCCACAGTATTGATTGACATCACTTTGTACTAGAAATAACATGATTGGCCACTGGTCATTTTACATTCTCTAATATATTTCATTTGATTTATATTGCACATTTTTACTGAAATTCATGTTTCCTTCTTCTAACAATGTGCCCCTGAAAGCAGGCCCAGGATTATTTTTAAAAGGTTTGTGTTGACCTAGTTCATATGGAATGCCTTGATGCTGGTGAACACAAGTGATCACGTGGATCAATACGTGGCATCTATGTCCTTTACATCAGGAATCATTGAATATGCCTATTGGGCTTCCACCTACAAACACACACACTCACACACCACAGAGACGAACCACACACACCTCCCCGCCACATGCACAAAAACCATGGTGGCCGCCCGTCACTGCTACTTCCAATCACCAAAACATTACCTTAACGTCTTCGCTCTTCCCCACTTCATACCTACATTGGAGAGGGTAGATCTCGGCAAACTATTGAACGTTTTTGAATCTGTGCATGTGGAAGGCAAACCGATGGTAAGCTCTTAATGCCTCGCAGGAGGAAGCAGTTAAACATGTTTCCTCTGAGAATATGAATTGGAAAACAACGGGAGGCATCTTGTTACTGCAGCCTGTGAAACTCAACTCAATTCCCCTCATCTCCGAGCAGGACCACCCAACACACTTGTAGCTATGCTCGTGCCAAAGGACATTTTGGGACCGATTTACAAAACGTTTTTCATAATATCCCATGGGAAAACGGTTTGTCAATCAGGCCCGCATTCTCTCCATGTGCAAGTGGAGATGCAAAGAGATGGGCAGAAGGAGACCTGGTGTCGGTTAATGCAGCCTCATCATCTACCGCTCGTACTGCAATTTCCAGTGCCGAGATGTGACTCCCCCTCTCTATAAGCACTAGGTGGCCATGCATGTCACATGCATGAACCCCCCATTAAGCGCCTACCGAGCGGGAATACATTTATAAGCCTCCCGGATTCAAGAGGTTCATCGAAAAGAAAATACAAATAAGCCAATTTAACATATGAAGAAACTACAAACATGAATCCACTAAAAAGCTAGTCAGATGACTGAAGAAATCCCAGTGCAACATATGGAAAAGAAGATGGAGGCTACGGCTACGATTTAGTTTGCGTAAATGATCAAAGCATTTTTCCACAAGCAAAGGTATAGAAAGCCACGTCAGATTATAACCACGACCTTATGTGTTCCGAAGTTGTTGTATATGTAACTGGAACCGGTGATAGCACGGGCCCTGTATATCTTTGCTGCGTCACACGGTGTCCTAGGGCGGCTAATTTCCAGAAGCATTGAACGGCACAGAAGCCTCAGCGTGAAAATGAAAGTAATTGCGAAGTCTGAAATCTTGCATTCAATGCGGCAGCCAAAGTCCAAGGCCCCCGCGGAGACAAGGTATCGGCCGCCACTTCATTAGCTCGGCCTCAAAGCTTTGATGCCCCGCTGTGCAAGTATTAGCTGATCTGGGTTAACAAACAGTGGCGCAGGGCTTATTTTGTTTGTTGCTGCTCAGGTGACGGGTTTCTCTCCCGCACCTCCGCTCAAGGACTTTAAAGGGCCCACGCCGGGAGCTTGTCAACCTGAGGATGGTGGTGTTCGGCAAGCGGGTTCGTACACCTAGGCCATAGGGGACGTGGGGGTTGAGAGGCGGGGGTTAATTTATTCCAAGAACACCGTGTTAGCCAAAAAATGCAGCATACTTTACAAGTACATGAAACTGATGGTAAACACTCTTGGATTCGCACTAAAAATGATATTTCTTTTAAAACGCCTTAAAACCCTCCTATTTGGTCTCTTATTCATTTTTTTGTGGTTTACTTCAATCTCACTTCTCACCTGCAATTGTTCTACAATCCCTCCTTCCCCTCCTTATTTGCATCTTCAACCTAAAGCCATAATGTGCGTTGGCAAGTCACACCCACTAGGAATGCGCGTGCACATTCTTTCAAGAGATGATATGATATGTTTGGTTATTTATAATGCTCTTAATACCCAGAGGTTTCTAAGTGCAGACCTGGGGATTGAACCTGTGTTGCTCCGTGTCATCTTGCTTCCAAGGCAAGCACGTTGTCCCCTAGCTAGCCTCCCAAATGGTGAGGTGTCTTCTCTCTTTGCCCCTCTCGCACCCGAAATATAAGGAATTACCGTCCAACTCAAAACCTATATTGGACCTATGACCTCCCGTTCCAAGTGTTTGTGTGCCTGAGCCACCACAGCAGCTCACCACTGGCATCTGGGGATAATGGGGTCAACTGACAATGGGACAAGTTTTTCCACAGATGTGTGGACTTTATGCAAATGGAGCACCCTGAAATGCAAATGGCCCATAAATATCACTTAACGAAATTCCACAACCTTGAACAAAAGCCTGATGGAATACATCTTTTGTCAGGATCATAGAATCCTTGAGCTATTTCCTCTTCTCATCTCTGGAGGGAGGAGGATGCATTGCAGAGAATCGTCATGGAAGCCCAGAAACTGAATGTATTGTGTAGGCTCTATCAGGGAATGGCTGGTGTTTATGACAAACTCCAGGTTTTGGAGAAAGGATACTGCTAAGTCTGGATGTGTTAGAAGAGCATCCAAGTCTTGGGGAATTAGAAGCATATTGGGCCTCATTCTGAGAGCGGCGGTAAGGGGTTCATGGCGCCGGTAAGGATGCCGGTGCCGTTAACCCCTCACCGCCGCATTCCGAGGTCCTTTAGCGGGTCCCGCTGAGGGCGGCTGGTAAAACCAGCTGGTAAAATCAGCCGCCCTCAGCGGGACTCGCTAAAGGACCAGGGAGCTAATAACGGGCCTGTTATTAACGGGCCCATTCTTAGCTCCCTCCCCATTCCCATTCGAGCCGTATGGGGGCTCGAATGGGAATGAGGATGGCTTCCCTGAATGGGGAAATACTGGGTCCCCCAAGGTTGGATTGACCCGATAAGTCCCCATTCAGGGAACCCGGACCGGGTATGCGGTATGGGGGTAGCCATGGCGCTAAAAGCACCATGGCTACCTCCATACTCGTAATGAGGCCCATTGTCTAGATCAGGGGCCAGTTATCATTTTATCTCCAAACGCTTTGACTCAAACTCGGTTACTCAGAACTGGCATAGTTGTTGATGAGGGTTCATGGACGTTGTGGTGCAAAACACATAGGAAGCTGCATGCTGCATGACCCTGATCTTGTAAATGTATTATTATGATCCCCTTGCTCAGTGGTATTCTATTACTGGTTGGAACAACTTGGTGAAGCACAAGGGGTTTGACAACAGGCCCATGGAGATGGAAGAGAAGTGTCTCCTGAGGCTCTTCCAAAGGAACAGAAGAAACTCCAGGTTAGCAGGAAAAATTTGAAGTACCATATACGGTTCTTTGAATTCTACTGTGACCATACACTCACTTTGAAGGAGAGTACCCCATAGAAAATGAATTCTCTCCATCTAATAATGATGCTACAATGGACCTACGTGATTTGGCCATGGCAGAATTGTTTGCGGCAGAATTGACCATAGCCAATTTCACCACAAATATAATGTTACCGCGGAAAACCCTGCAAAACTATGTGCCTCACTCTTCAAACACATATCCCCACACTCACCACCTCACTTACCTTTTGGGCATCCGCTGCCTCTCCTGACCTTGCAGTGTCAGTTCAGTCCCTCTAACACTGATCGAATCTGACGCAGCAGGGTCCTCTTTTCTCTTTTTTCCCCTTTTTTCATCCCTCGCTCCAATCCTCAGGAAGCGGGAGCACCCCTGCTACCGGCCAAGGCATTCAATACCGAACATAGGGAGCCGGGGACACCTCTGCAACCCCTGCTTCCCATGTTCACTATAGATTACCCAATTTGAACAAATTTAATCGATTGAATGTTATTGGCCAAATTCAGGCAGATTTACCAATAAATCAATAAAATTCAATCAATTTAGGTAAATCTGCTACAACGCATTAGCCTTTAATGCTTTTAGATCAATCACTTGAGTGCATCCTTTGTCTGCTTTTGGGACTAACAATATAGTGCTCAGAAAAGGCAATGTGTAACAAGTGGCTGGAAATACCACCCCTTTGGCAGCGAGGTGGGCTACCTGCGGATCTGTGAAAAATGCTTTGTCTTTGTTGAATATCCGTGGAAGGGAGAACCAATTGACAAGAAGGAGAGTACAACTCAAGGTGATACCCCAGGCCTAGCGGAAGGACCCATGGGTTTGATGTGATATTTTTTCAAAGTTTGGAAGTAGTGGGCCAGTTTGCTATCCAAACCCTCAGCGCAAGAAACATTTCAATGGAGTTTGATTGCTGCAAGATGGCTGGGATCAGCCAGAGTCTGCCTCTGCATTTAAACCTCCTCTTCATTGATTCCCTTTCTCATGAAGAAAGTTGATTTTCCTGTCCTTGTGGAGAAGGGGCTGGTATGGGCACACTTGTGACTGAATTGTGAGGGGCATGAAGAGACCATGTGACTTCAGCCGGTGGATTGGACTCTGCCACGTTCAGCCTTGGCAAACATACCAGCAGCAAAACTATTTAATGTTGGGTCTAGGCCTTTTAGTGGACTGTGAACATATGCACATATGTGAATAGTCCTTTATGAACCTGTCATTAAAGAAAGAAACATGTGCCTTGGGAACTTCCTTGTTAGTGTACATGTAAGTTATCAAATGGTCCAAACGCATAAGGACAACCTTCTATTGCTCCACCGAGGGGGCTGCATTTGCATTGCAAAGCAAACACACTGAATGCTTGATTCACCTCCTCAAAGTGTGAACATATATCTTGGTATTATGACCAGCACTGTCCTCCGGTAGTTTAATTATCTGGGTAAGCAGGCTCAGAATGCCCAGGAGTAGGTGATCCTGGAAAGACCCCTTCTTGGATTCCTTATCTTTCATGGACAAGAAGGAGACCATCAACTGGTCTACTCCCGGTGTTTCCGCCCCTTTCCTGTTAGAATTGGTCTTGGGAATTCAGAATGCAATTTGTTCCATTCCTTCTTTACAAATGGTTTACAGACCCAATGCCTTTGAAAAATGGTAGGACACCACTCAGTGGTGCACCAACCAAAGGCTTTGTGTATTAGGACCAATGAAGGAATTGCCTACTGTGTCCATCCAAGTGCACAGGACGTGAAGAGGAAGAGAACCCCATTCATTGCTTTATTGCTCTTTGCTTTTCGCTGGTGTGGGAGTCAGAGTCCCCAAATAGAGACTAAGAGGAATCAGACATTTTAAATATCTATGGGACCCCCCAAAAAACCATATCTTAGGTTGGGAGAGAGCGAGTAATTCTACACCTTCTAAATTAATTTTGGATGATTACTTTGGTGCATTCACCCTCAACCGCCTCAATATCCCTAAATACAAACTAAACACGCCAGTAGGATCCATATTCCCTGTTCTAGCTGCTAAGTACTGGAGCTTCCTGCCCCCAGCCATCAGAGCCGAACCCTCCTGGACGTTCAGATGCAAAGTAAAAGCCTGGCTCTTCTCCCAGCTCGGGTAACACCACATCCCATACTCTACAAACATTCCACCCACACTGTAACCTCTCAATCTGCCACCCCCTATTCTGTAACACTGTCTCAACCCTATGTATTATTTTACCACCCACTGTATCTTTTTGCAACCGTTACTTGACCACTTGACCAATTTATAACCCGGTCATCAAGCCATGTCCTCTGTTCTTCTTATATACCTGTAACATTCCAGTGTCATTATGTAACCTTTTCACCTGGCCCATTGATCAATATGTAACATGGTCAATACGCCAGGTCCTCTGTTCTTCTTATGTACCTGTAACATTCCAGTGTCATTATGTAACCTTTTCACCTGGCCCATTGATCAATATGTAACATGGTCAATAAGCCAGGTCCTCTGTTCTTCTTATGTACCTCTAACATTCCAGTGTCATTATGTAACCTTTTCACCTGGCCCATTGATCAATATGTAAGATGGTCAATAAGCCAGGTCCTCTGTTCTTCTTATGTACCTCTAACATTCCAGTGTCATTATGTAACCTTTTCACCTGGCCCATTGATCAATATGTAAGATGGTCAATAAGCCAGGTCCTCTGTTCTTCTTATGTACCTGTAACATTCCAGTGTCATTATGTAACATTTTCACCTTGCCCATTGGTCAATATGGAACATGTATCCACTGTATCTTTTTGCAACCGTTACTTGACCACTTGACCAATTTATAACCCGGTCATCAAGCCATGTCCTCTGTTCTTCTTATGTACCTGTAACATTCCAGTGTCATTATGTAACCTTTTCACCTTGCCCATTGGTCAATAAGCCAGGTCCTCTGTTCTTTGTTGTATGTACCTGTAACTTTTCATGTAAGCAAGCGCCCAGATACCTCCGGATTTGCTGCACTCTACAAATAATAAACTAAACTAAACTAATTAGAGAACTGTGTGCCACCTCCTCAGTTATGTCCTTAGTTTTAACAGTAGACTTGTGATGTTTATGTGGATATTATTGTGTCTACTGAGCAGCTAGAATGGACCCAGGCCTACTATCAACAAGTACATTGACTATCCTATTAATGAGCTTATTAAAGGGCAAAGTATTTTTACTTTTTTGTTGGACTACACTGTCCACAGAACATGAAGATGACTAAAAAAAATGGGATGCCTCACTGTTACTGTCCACAGAGAAACTGGAATGCACTAAAGCTTTGACCCATTTTAGTGTGAGTTAATAGGTGGCATTTCAGCGCCACTTATAAGTTAAACTGGAGCAAAGGTAGGAGGGAGAAGACATAGGAGGGACACACAGCCTCTTGGTACACACCCATTGACTACCCCTTGCCAGGCTAATCCCTATGGGCATTCTGACCCACTCCCTACTCCTAGGTTCCCAAAACACATCCTCCTGGTATCTCCCTGAGCGCTCTCTTCCAGGCAGTAAGATCAAACTTTCCCCTGTCACTTTTATTTCTAGAAAGTCTTCTGAAAGTGAATGGCTTATCTACATCTGTAAATGGATACTGGTGCAATACAAATGTTTTAACCAAGTGTCCCTTGAGCCAATTGATGTATATCACTTCCATGCACTGAAGTCCTATTAAAAATAAGCAATGACAAAGCCAACAGTTTTATCTTGAGGTGTAAAAGAAGCATTTGCCAGGTACTTCCATCATATTCCAAGGCACTCACTACCTTTTCAGCTGCTGTGATCAGCCATGTTCCACAATTATATCAGGGCCTAGCAAATGCCTTAGACATGTCTACACAAAAGCGCCAACGGTTGGCTTTGCCAATGCTTGTTATCAACAGTACCTGCAGGGTCTGTACAACTTTAGATGTTGCCATTGCTTGGAGACTTTTTTCCTTTTATGTATACACACTTCCCCTTTATTCAGAATCATATACGTTTCTGTGTAATGGCCTGGGAATGCATCACCAAGCATATTAGTTACCTGCAGACTCACAACGGAAGGCAAGATGCTGGTGTATACAGACTGACTCTGTCAGTCAAAGTGTGGAAGCCCCAAGCTCCGCCAAAAGAAACAGTGGTCTTAAAAAGCAGGTCAGCTTCCTGAAATTAACTGTCTTTATCCGAACACGCTAAACCCATGTGGGCTTGTTCAGGTTGCATGTTACATGCATGCGGATATCGAGTATATGTGTATTCTCAGGGAGTTCTGTGCTCAGTGTTGGGAGGACAAGGTGAAATAATGTATCCCTATCCATGCCGATTCAGATAGTCTATTCAGAGAAGTCATTTGAAGTCCAGGTACCACTGTAAAAGTGACTGATCGAAGTGAGCGGGAACGGTCGGGAGCAGTGTTCCAGTACTTTTATTTTGATCTGTTTACCATTTCTCTACTTGTTACGACCATATTCACCATTCTATATAGAGGATGCGGCCATTCATGTCGTTGTGGAAGTGTAAAGTTGTTATAGGAGACTTAGTTACTAGTCACTTACACTATTGCAATACCCTGGCCACAACACCTTGCCACATGATGCACTATGCTTTCATATTCCCTCTGCCCTGCCGAGACCACAGTTCCACTACAGTGAATCTGCTGGACAGAAGGGAGCCTTCAGCATTTACTTCTTTCCCTGGTATGGATTGTTTTGCTAATCTTTTCAGGGGCCCAGTTGCGCAGCAGAGTTCATTGTGTGCATCCCTGCATATCGATTGGCCAGCACTGATGCTACTGCACACACTGGCTCGCTCCTCCTCGAGTACAGGGCTTGCACTTTTCTGCAATCACGAATGTGTTTTTCATACTTCTGGTGTTGCTTTTTATCAGCTGTTCAGTCTTCCAGTTACAAATAGTCTAGTATGTAAAGCACAAATGTAATATTACGGTTTCCAAATCATTACAGTGGTTTGTCTGGGTGTTTTCCACAATTGCTTGGCTGAGGTCTTTTGGAAAGTCCGGCCATGCCCGTTTTCTGTTCGCAAATGTCACTTTCACCCTTCGTTGATCTTAGGAGTAGCACTTTCTTTATGTGAATTTACATCACACTGGGGGAAGGTAACAAAGGTCTGAAGATAAAAGGGGGGACTTCAAGGAAAGGGTCTTCTCATTCATACCTTTACCCAACTAATGCTCTCCATTTTCCACCAAACACACCACACAATTACCAACGACAACACCCACACGCTACTACCACATCATCAACCCTAAAATTATAAAACAAAAAGCACACATCCTCCAAGAACTCACTCAATCACAAAATCCAAAACAACGCCACAAGCACACTAAACAACCTTCAAAGACTCATAGCGTCCCCATAGAGGGTGAAATGGAAACAGGGGAGAGAGATGAGTCTGACTTAATTGGACGACAGATAGAGAGAAAAATAAAAGAGAGAGAGGTGTACCGATATCGTAACTGGTGGACCACACGGCACAGAAAGCCCATCCCCCTGCCCCTGGAGGAGCCTGTGTTGGTGGTGGTTGCTGCACACCAGGGTGGTCCAAGGGAAAGGGATATGGGTAGCAATTGGTCTGAACACTGGGGGTGGAAAGGGTAATGCCATTGAATAGCCCTGTTGAAGACCCACACTTCTGCTCATAACATAGGAGTGGTAATGGTAACACACTGGAATGTACGACAGGGGAAGAGACATGTGCCACAGGCAATAAACACAGGGGTGGGATGTTAGGATAGGGTATTGCCACTAACTAACCCTACTAAAAATGCATCCTTCTGAATTCTCCTCTCAAACTCTGAACTACACACAACCATGCCTCTACAGCACACTGCATCCACTTCACTACACCACAACGAAACAATTCACACATAGCCTCGCCCACCAGCACATGGTGGCTACCAACTGAAAAACACACCTATGCTTTCAAACTGTGGAAACCAAACTGAAGCTGCCAATAGCACATCACAGCTTTCTTGCTCTTTTTCTCACTCGGTCCTACTAAACCTATCCCACCCCCTCCCCCTTGCTTTACAGATCCACCAGTGTACCAAGAAACCACACAGGTAGGAACTGTGAGCGGTATAAGAACCTCTAACATAACATACCATAACATAACATGACATACACCAGAACACCCACCAACCCATACCACCTAAAAGCATACCCAACACAGAATGACTATTTTTCCAAATTAAAACTACCAATAGAACAGCAAAAGCACGTGCTCTCTCCCTCTCCCGCCACTAACAAACACTCCCTTCCCCTCCCTTCCCCTCTTTCTTTTCACATCCGCCAAACCACCTGGAGACTATGATAATCACAGTGGTGGGCTGCATACTTCACTTTAACATAATGCATAGTCAGCTATGTTGTAAGGTACTGATTTTCTGAATCATACATAATACAAGGATTATTAAGAAGAACTAATGGAAGGGGATAAACCTACAAATTGGTGAATTTGGAAGTATCTTGAAATGATTTTCTCTTTGCAGGTTCTCTGCTGATGTACTCTTTAGAGACTGCAGTATGAAATACTACATGTTTTATTTTACATATGAGAAAAAGCCAGCTTGATTGCTGTTGTGTCTTAACTCAAATCACACCATGGCACATCATTTTAAAAACTAACAAGGCAAATGTGGAAAACTAAATCTTGCCCCACCCATCACAATCCCAACTCACCCTCTTTGGCCGATGACGAAGACCCAAGCCCAGACAATCATCCCACAAGACTTAACTGAATTATACTTCGAGACCGAAATCGCACCTTTGCAAGATGAATGGCAAATCGAAAAAAAGGTTCTAAATATCTTCTTTCCCAAGAATATAGTGGCTAGGTATGGCCCATCTTTTTTCCTTTTTATTTTTTATTGTGCGTTTTAGTTGATTCAAACTTGTTCACACATTACAAACACAACAGTATTAATATTATTACATTGCAGCTTATGATCAACTTTAAATTCATAAAATAAAATCATAATTGAAATGCAGTTCGTCACTATAGTAATAAAAACTTAAAAAATTGGTTAAAACAGTAAATCATCAATCCCTGTGCTAAAACAACAATTCATTCATTATTCTGCATTCCTTTCTTTATCACGAATTGTCTGCGTTATTTTTTCTACATCTATTTGATTTATTGTGTATTGCCAAACCTTGAGGGATGTTCGTGTTAATGCTACAGATGACATATTAAAGATAGCTTTCCAAAGTGACAATTCATTCTGGATATACCCTAATCGTCCCATAATTCCATTAATAGTCAAATAAAATGCTTCCAATTTAACACCTTTTGTGATAATATGTTCAGTAGTCTCTATTTCCAAGCCACAGAGCCTACATATTTGTGGTCATTGGTGGTTTATGTAAACGAGCACCCAGTCTAGAGAATGTGGGTAAAAGGTAAATCTCAATTTCATTGCAAAATACCTCAGTTTGGGATCATCCCATTCTGTCAGATAACAAAGGAGTTTCAATCAGGCCAATGTCTGTTCTGCATATGTCGCTTAGACAGTCTTCCTCTCTAGATGATCAGTGGAGGCTATGAGATCACGTTCATATGCTTTCTTTATAAGGCTTCTCTTTATGAGAATTTGGCGGCCAGAGTAATCCATGCTGAAGCCGATCTTTGAATGAAAGTCTTCAAGGTCATCAGACCATATTTTTATATGGAGCCACACCTTCGTTCTTTCAAGATTAGTATACCACCCAAACTGAGTTTTGCCCTCATCATTTTGGATCTTACACGTGAGCATACTCTTTGTTATGTTAAGCAGAGTTTTTAGAGACACCAAACCCAGTTCCATTCTGATGGCTTCGACTGGAGTGGTTTATGGTAAGCACAGCGCTTGTCGCCCGATGATGCCTTCAATTATTTTGTGCCATGTAATCTCCTTATCCTTATTCATCTCCAGTCCATAGAGAATACTAGGTATCATGCTCATTTGATATACCTGGATCAAACCCTTAAACGGGCAACCAGCTTCATACGAGGTTCATTTATTTATCATAACAACATTTCTAAGTGCCCTTGAGGAGACATATTCTCTATGTTCTTCTGTGAAACATTGGGGGGTTATTAGAGCACATAAGTATGTGTTTGCTCAAACCTTTTCTATGACCTCTCCTTCAACTTTCCATTGGACGTTCACACGAATCGTCACACTGTCCTAGAAATAACCAAAAATACATGTGAATGTGGAATACTGATTATGTCCATGCGGAGACAGTGTTATTCCTTGTATATGTAGGTGGTAAATGTGCATCTTGATAACCAATTCTGTAGGTATTGCAACTCCACAGAGAGGATGCAGCAATTAATTCTGACCAAATGCTATTAACTAAGTGGCTGACCTCTTCCC
Organism: Ambystoma mexicanum; assembly: GCF_040938575.1. Lineage (NCBI taxonomy): Eukaryota > Metazoa > Chordata > Amphibia > Caudata > Ambystomatidae > Ambystoma > Ambystoma mexicanum. The sequence continues at coordinate 1,110,332,596 of NC_090933.1, read as the reverse complement.
CATTCATGCCTATCCTTGACACTTTCAAGTCAGCTATGCTGTAAAATGATGGACGATAGGTTTTGAATCAATCGTAACAAATAGCATTTCTCTGGGTGACACACCCGGTATGTATTTTAGCTTGCTCTGCCATTACATATGCAAATAAGGCCTTTTTACACCCTGAAAGAGGCAGCGCAACCTAAACTGCTGGGTCATATGACTTCTTCAAGAGACCACAAGCCCTGAGAAATGTTTCGTCTTCATTTGCATATGGTTTTACCCATTCACTAGTGGTGCAACAGGCTGTAAAACAAAGGGGTGGAGGGTTGTTCAGAACAATGACAGTAGTTATGGTTAACTCAACATATTTTACTCATCATTCCTCAGTGTTCAGTAAGTTACCCTTGGATATTGGTAGAGCCAAATGTGGGTGGAAACTCATTGTCAGGATATTACTCTTTTCTGTCCAGAGGCTCAGGATGTCACTGGATATCCTCCCAGGGTAGGTTGTCGGAGATGCACAAATATGCCATTCATACACATCGGGGGCTATTTGGGGACTCTCCCAGGAGGTACCTGGTTGCTCTCTGACTTCCGGCCCTCATGAACTTTATTCTGCAGGTGCAATTTTATTTGCTCCCGGGTATTTCAAATACAGGAACTTGGAGGGGATTCCCGAGAGAGGCGTGCAAATGTCTCCTGTTTGGTATTGAAATTAAAACAGCACTTCATGTGCTGATCAATTGTCTGGCTCACTCCAAACTGTGTGAAAGGGGATATGCAAAATTTGCCAATTATGGTTCTGATCAGTTTTGGAGCACCTTGTTCTGCGCAGAGTCCTTTGTGATTATTGAAGCACCATTTCATGTTTGGTTAAAGATACTTTTGATATACACAATTTTTAAGTAATAAGATTGATTTGATTTTAGTAAGAAAACTGCTGTTTTAGGAAATTATGTTTCTCATTTTAGAAAGAAAGAAGTGTTTTTATATATTGTAATACTGTATTTTATGTGTTTATGCCTGTTTTTTATTGTCTTTTAAAGGTAGTGTGAAAGGATGCTAAATGCACCTTAAATAAACAAAATAAAAAAATAAATAAAAGAAATTGGGTTCCAAGCTTGCTGTGCTTCGAGCCATACACATACCGCAATGATGATATAAGCCAGATGAACCAAAACAAAGGCAGCTTAAAAGACTGATTACGGTCCTTAAGCCTCATAAAGTGATTCTCTATCGGGCAAGATTGGTTTTCTCGGGTGGAGACGTCATTGTATGCTTTCCCATCCACTGGGCCTGGCATTACCATTGACTGTGATTTGGCAGTGCGTGTGAGCCAGTGGAGAAGGTGATCACCTGACAGTCTTTAGAAGTCAGGTGCATGCAACATTTCAATTAATAAAGGGCGAGTGGGATTGCAGCATTTGTTTCAGGTGTTCCGTTGCTACTTGTGTCAACTTGGTGTAGGTTCTAGGTGTTTCTGTTTCTTGTTCCTGTGCCCACAAGATGCAGTGACTGATTTACTGAGCACACTAAGCGAAATAGGGGCAGGCTTCGTTTCACAAGGGAGTCGTTTTGACCTTTTTTCCATTACACCACTTACGTTCATTTAATTTTTGGGCGGCAGCTGTCAGCTGTGTGGGGTCTTCATTCAGTTATGCCACCTTTGTGGGATGAAGCCTATATTTGTTTTCTTATCTTTTCCATTGCTTGTTTTAAGAAGTTGTTAGTGATAAATGGCCAAACCAAGGTTTGCTAAAGATGATGACACATTCATTAAATTGACTGAGGAATTCAGTAGAACTATGTTGCAGGAAATCCTGCATTTAGATGTTAAGTATTTATTTTCTTTGATTGACCGGCCCAGTCGAATTACAAGTGATATGAGGTTTGTAGGATTCTCTGAACGCAATATGTTTTGGTTTATGTTTCGAAGAAAAGGGGAAATGTTTGTGCCCAATATTTCGATGTTAACACCATTGACTGATTTCAAAATTGGTGATTTTGAAAGTTATCAATCAAATGGCGAGTAAGCGTGATTTGGCAGTATGGTTTATAAGACATGTGGAAACTGCAGCACATGTACACAAAGTGATGGATCAGGATGGTATTGGAACTGTTTATAGAGAATATGGGTGACGTTGGCATTGAAAAAGGATGAGCCGCAAATGTGTTGAATTATTTTCCCCTTCCTGTCTATTGGGCACATACTTTGGGTTTGCATTTCATAATGGTTAGCCAAAAATGGGTCGACATTGTGGAGTCAGAAAAAGAAAAAGAAAGATGATGAGGTCTCACTGTTAAGTGTTGCGGTACGCAGCTAAATATTTTCCAGTTGATAAACACTGTACTTTTTGTGGGAACTCTGGCCACTTGTGGAATTATTGTCCGCCTTCTTTTCCTAACACGTTCAGAATAACTGGAATAGAAAAAGCCATAGACTCAGATATATCCCTTAGTAAACGAGTAAGGAAAATGATGGATGGCGAGGAAGTGAACAGAAGGTCTGCTATGCAGTGCATGAGATTGTGTATTCTACAGTGCATAGTGCAGCTGAGAACGAAAGACAATCTGACTATGAGTCAAAATGGGATATACTCGCGGAACTGGAGGATAGAAGAACGTGTCATACAGAAGAGGAAGACATGGAAGTTCTGGGTGGGTATGGCAAACAGAAGAAAGAATCTGATGCGTTTGTGACCTCTAAAACTAGAGGCAAAAAGAAAATGAAAGAAGATTGAGAAACAATTGTCAAGTTATAACCAAGCATGACATATCACCCCAACCCACCTTGACGACCCTATCAAGAAGCCATAGGAACATCAATCTTGACAACATGCTCCCTCTGCTTTTACCGATAATTAGCTAACCACACCCTACCTCCGACCCCACCTCCATGGTGACCCTCTACAACCAAACACTTGAACTGCCATCAACAAAGTTGCTTCCCTGGGCAACCGGAAAGTGAACTCTTCAGCCCACTCCAATTCTTGGTTCACCACAAACCTCAAAACCCTATGATCTGCTAAAAGAGTGGCATAGAGTGCTTGGAAAAACACCCTCCACCACAAACAAGATACACTTCAACTCCCTAGCCGTGGAATACAAAGAAGTCACTATCTAAGCGAAGAGCAACTCATATAATCTGAGAATCAAAAATGCTCATTCGTGCACTAGGGAGCCCTTCTCCATACTACGTAAGCTTGAATCACCTGCCCCAATACCAGACCACTGCATCAAGGATCAGCCCTGGTGCATGAACATCCTAAATGCCCTGTTAGACAAAATCATCTTACTCCAAAACAAAATCGAAACCAAAAAAGCTAAACTCCCCCTAGACACAAAACCACCAGACATACCCCCGTATCATCAACCTCCAGCCCCAGATTCATATTCACCCCTGTTTCTATCACCGAAATGATAAAAATCATGAAGGGTTTGAAGCCTTCCGAATGCCAAGGTGACTGCTGCCCCGCCACTCTAATCAATGAGCTTGCCCCATTCATCACAACCTTGATTAATGACTCCTTCTCCATCAACAAAGTGCCAAAAAACCTGAAAGAAACTTGGGTACTTCCACTGCTCAAAAAACCCCACATTGGATCCTAATGTTCCCACTAACTACCAGCCTACCACAACAGTACCCTTCTTTCTGAAAAGACTCGATAGAGTAGCATACTTATAGATCCAAAAATACCTAGAATCCAACAATATCTAGGCCTGCGTCAGTCAGGCTTCTGCCCAGGCCACGGAACCTAAACAGCATTACTGGACCTCAAAATTCAAATGGACCAAATGAAAGACAGAGCGAATTTAGCAATCCTCCTTCTACTTGACCTTTATGCAGCATTCAACCTAGTGAACCATAATATACTCTGTCATCACCTCGCCCTGGCTGCTCACTTCTCAACCAAGGCCATAACATGGATTGAATCCTTCCTCTCAAAATGCATGATGAGAGTTTTCTCCAGCTCGGCAGCAGCTGCACTGACCCCAGTCTTCTGAGGAGTTCCCCAAGGTTCATGTGTCTCGCCAACTGGGTGTGTTTTTGATATTGTCTGATTTGTGCGTATGTGGATGAATGAAGCATATTTTATGCATGAGAGTGTATGGTACGAATGGTGATAAGTGGAATAGTTAGTAAGTGAATTTTGATCACGTATTATCACTGTGTATAAGCCACTCGATCACCTAGGCGCCCATTTATGGGTTGCATTTGTGGAATTACGTTGCATCATTATTGTGGGGTGATTTTTTCTGTTTCTGTTCTTGTTTTCTCTGTATTTAGTACTCTATTGATTTATCCAATGAGAGTATTCTCTGATTTACGGTTGTATTCAATTTATATGAAATATGTGTATGAAATTTCAAATTAAAATATGTAATGGTTTTAGATTTTCTAACTCTGGTATTTTGCCTTATTGACTAATGTTTTGACATACGAGTACATGGGTTAGTATCCCCTATTCATTCTAAGAGAGCGGTATTTTGTGATTCACGAGCTAGTTTGTATATTTCAAGGGTTCCACCCTTTTCACAATGGTTTGCCTCTGACTCCAGGTTTTCCCTCTACCTCCCAGTGTTTTCTTGTGTCTCGCCAACTCCATACAATGTGTTCACCAAGCCACTATTCGACCTCCTAAACCAGGGTTGTCCAACATGCGGCCCTCCAAGCCATTTTATGTGGCCCTTGAAGCCTAAGAGCACAGAAAAAGCATTAGGGTTACTTATGTACCTTTTGTATTTATTTTATATGCAGCGAGCGCTGTGGCTACAGTTTCAGGGTAGGAATTGTAGTCCACACGCATTACGATTTCCATTGGCTGAGAAACAGCCAATGGAAATACTGTTACCATGCAAGGCACGTTGTAGTATTGGAAATAAATAAAATAAATAACTGCCTTTCATGAAAACAGTATTTCCATTAGCTGTTTCTGGGTGGAGTGACGGGCACACATGCCACATTCACACATCTGCGTTGCCGAGCCCAGGGCACAGCCTGCATGAGCCAGCAGCTCAGCCCAGCCCAGGTTCAAAGAGCTACGTGCGGTGCACACCGAGGCCTAGTTCTCCTTGCCTCCAGCAGTGGGAAGTACTGCCTGCCATATTTTCCGACGTATGTTTGCAGCCTGCAGTGCTTTTGAGCCTCTGAGATACTGCTGGTCAGATACACCGAAACACAAGTATCTGGCCAGCAATATCTCAGTGGCTCAAAAGCAGCGTGGGCTGCCTTAATGTTTGAACATTCCGCCTCGGGAGGGAGGGTACAATTTGCATCACTTTTGGGGGTACTGTTCAAATAGCGTCACAAAAGGAATTAATTCCCACATGATTTTACCGCATGTGGGAATTAATTCCTTGCCAAAATGGCTGGGCAACACAATCACGCCATTCACACCCGGAAACTCTGCACAGCAGGTAAAATGCCTGGGGCTCTATCCAGTTTTTGTTTTTACAACTGACAAGTGCTAACCTGGACGAGGCAAAACAGCCCTTGGGAGGTGTCCGTGCCTCTGTCGGAGGAAGGCCAGATGCGGGAGTGAATTTTCAGAGCACATAACACCATAGCCCACAAGATCCAAGACTCTGTGGGCTTTACAGCAAACACCATGAGGTCAATTCCCTTCCCGGTTCCTACACCATGGCCTTCAGCTCAGCTGGAGTGATCCAAGTACCGGCGCACCAGCCACCCCTGGGCGCTACGAGAGGAGGGCACCCGGCCATGTCTAGTTAAGATTGTGCTCACATTGAGTTTTTTCAATCAGGTTCACCTTTGGGTGATCGCTTTTCCCCATTTTATCTGTTGAATTGGATTATGCTTCTTTCATTAACACAGCAGTAATTGAATATGTATTGCAGAGATAAGCTGCCATATGTATTAGGCACACTGCACAGGCAGCATCACTCATTAACACAGAAGTAATTAATGTGTATTACAGAGATAAGCTGCCATATGTATTAGGCACACTGTACAGGCAGCATCACTCATTAACACAGAGGTAATTAATGTGTATTACAGAGATAAGCTGCCATATGTATTGGGCACGCTGCCCAGGCAGCATCACTCATTAATACATAAGTAATTAATGTGTATTACAGAGATAAGCTGGCATATGTATTGGTCACACTGCACAGGTAGCATCACTCATTAACACAGAAGTAATTAATGTGTATTACAGATATAAGCTGGTATATGTATTGGGCACACTGCACAGGCAGCATCAATCGGATTCGGTCGAACGGACCGCATCCAAAAGTTTGCATGGACTAAAAGTCCGAAAAATGCTACCACCAAAAGGTTCAAACCACCAAAAGTTTGAACCTTTGGTGCTAGCATTATAGTTAAGTATACTGTGTGGTATAGTGAGCAGGGTGTTGCGGGGGACACCCCTGCAGCACACCCGTGGGAAAAAAAAACAGGGGCTGTGGTGGTGTTCCCCGCAACACCTCGCTCACTATACTTTACAGTATACTGAGCAGGGGTTGCGGGGGAAACCCCTGCAGCCCCGTAAAAAAAAGAAAAGAAAAGAAAAGAAAAGGACCCTGCGGCGCCGGTTCCCAATCACGGAAGTGAAAGGGAACTGGCGCTGCAGGAAACCAGCGGGAAGAAGAAGGTAAGTAGGGTATGTTTATATTGGGGGTGTGGGTGGGGATGTGCTGAGGGTGTGGGTGGGGGTGTGTTGTGGGTGTGTTGTGTGTGTGTGTGGGTGTGAGTATGTATGTGTGTTTGCATAAGAAAGGTGCAAACATTTGTTAGTTCGCACCTTTCTCATGCGATCGTTCCGGCCGCAGTAAATTCAGCCGCGGCCGGATCACTTAGATCCGCATCAATCATTAACACATAAGTAATGAATGTGTATTAGAGAGATAGGCTGCCATACGTATTGGGCACACTACACAGGCAGCATCAATCTTTACCACAGAAGTAATGAATGTGTATTACAGAGATGAGATTCCATATGTACTGGGCACAACACTGCATAGGCAGGATCAATCATTAACACAGAAGTCATGAATGTGTATTACAGAGGTAAGCTGGCATATGTATTGAGCACACTGCACATGCTCAGGCAGCATCAATCATAATTTGTAAAGGACAATGTTGGCCTAAATTGGGAACAGCCAGGATAGACATGTTGCTACAGAGGCATATTTTGGGCACAACCAGAATGACAATGTGTTACATCAGTGACAGTGCTGTTTTACAGTGTGGACACATAGATCATTAAAATGTGTTGTGTTGTAAAATGTTCTTGTCTGCTGTTGGTGACATGGAATTTTCATGTTCCCCTTTAGAACTGATTATAAATGTATGGCTTTTTGGTCAGTTTTTCTGATGTAAAATGCACCATTTCAACCCCATATTTGAAAAGAAATTCTTGGAGGGGGAACCCTGCAACCCTCCCTAGATCCATAGCTTCCTCGCCTCGCTACGCTCAGTCGCCCCTACTATTTCAGGACAATATTAACAAATACACACTGAAAGAAATGACACGCAACTGACCTCGGATCTTTTGATGGAGGGGCTCCCTCAGATACTCACTTCCCCTGACACAAAAAGCTATCTTTGGGACTGCATGGTGCATCACTGCCTGTGATGCTATTGTGTCAAAGGTCACACAATATTGCTTTTTAATATACTGCTTTGGGTGAGGTTGTTGACTTTTGGCTCGCCGGCCCACTGGGTGGCAAAAAGTTAATGCTTCGGCCCCACATTCAAAAAGGTTGGACAAGCCTGTCCTAGACAAACTGGGAGTCACGTATACCAACTATGTGGATGACACCCAAATACTCTTAACCCTCAACGGAATTTATGACACTGACTCAAACCTACTAAACAAAATCTACCTCATCATTCAAGCCTGGATGGTGCAACATAAACTTTGTTTGAACGATGATAAAACAGAACTACCTATTATCGATAATCAAGCCAAGCTAAATAATCTACCCCTACCCTACAAATCCTTCACCATTGACGGCAATATTATCAATGTAGAAAAGGAGGTAAAGACCCTAGGAGTCTACCTTGACTATTCACTCTCTCTAACAAGGCAAGTTAACGCCATAGCCTCAGTAGCGGCTTACACATCCAAACTGATCAGAGTTAGCATACCCTTTCTTACAACAAAGAGCTGTATCAGCCTTGCCAGAGCACTTATCCTGTCAAGGATTGATTTCTGTAACTCACTCTTTGCGGGATCCAACACCTGAAACATAAACAAACTACAAATAGTTCAAAACAACTCTATCAGAGCTGCCCTCGACATCACCAAAAATGAACACATCTCCTCAACCAGACATAACCTCCATTGGCTGCCGATCATAGATCATATCAAATTCAAAACCCTCTCAATAACATACACATGCCTATCCAATAGGGCTGCAATCTACATAGCAAGACAAATATCAAAAGGTCAGTCCAACAGACCTACCCGTTCAACCTACGCATGCCATATTGACATCCCCAGGGTTAGACGACAAAAAGCAGGTGGCTCCAGCTTCCTGCTGCTTGCGGCCAAACAATGGAACTCCATGCCTTTGGCCTTGAGAACAGACCCATCCCTCTGGTCCTTCCGCAAAGGCCTCAAGACTTGGCTCTTTACCCAAGGGCATAACTAACCTAACGTTTGCTACATCTCAAGTAACAAACAAAGGAAATATAAGTAATTTCTACAAACTATTACTTATGCAATGTATGAGCTATTTTTGTATTGTCTGTATTCTACTTCTTACTGTAATGCCCAATAGATATGTAACCTACATAAGCAACCTATTATCCTGCGAGATAAACATGCAATGACTGTACACACCTCTGTAATTAAACTGTAACCTTTGTAAGCAATGTGCAATGTATTATCCAGCATGAAAATTATGCAACAACTGTAACTACCACTGTACGTAACCATTGTAACCAACCTCCTTAGGCAAAAGTGCCTAGATGCATCTGGGTTATGTGCACTACATAAATGACTAAATAAATACATAAATACGTTATCCATGCAACTGACTTGCCATCAGTCATTCGAAGAGCACTCGCCTTCGGATGTTACTTCAGAGATTTACATCACTATCAGCATATTTTTTATAACCTCTTTATTGGTTAAAAGTTGGCATCCACGTATATAATACGCCTTGCATATCGGCTTTCCCAACAAAAAGGTGACGCGTTGCGCAGCGTTACTCGCCGCTTGCTCACAACACCAGTATCCTATCACCATAGTGTTAAAATACAAAGAGACATGACTACAGGCATAGAAACAGGACATGTGGATCGACATTTAGTGGAAACAAACAAGGGTCTTGCATGTTAGTAACTAGTTGGTTGTGTGCCGCGGCCATCTTAAGATAGGCTTAGTTCCTATGATGTATTTTATCCCATTTGAGTTGGTTCATGTGAAGTCAGTGATTGAATAATCATTACAGACTCTCATAATACCCAGTACTATCATTCGTGAACTATTAATAACTTCTTAATAGTATGGTCTCATCTACGGCACACTTTGTACTAGTATTGCCTTTGTCAGGTGTGTTGAATGGTTTACACGTGATCCAAGTAGTGTGGTAATCTCTAATTACCATAAGCTGCCTATTTCTCTGAGTATGAAATGTTTTATGCCTTCATGTAGAGTGCATGGTGCATTAGCCATTTATGCAATAAAGTGCATAGTGCCTGCAATTTGTTCGAATAATATTCCACTTGATCCGAGTAATGTGGTACTATATAGTTTTCATCTAGTACCTTGTTCCCTTTATTGAAAGTGTCTTATGCCTTAATGTAAAGTGCATAGTGCATTCAACATTTGTCAAATAAAGTGCCTAGTGCAGTTTGTCAAAGTGCCAGGTGCTTACGTGCATAAAGACTTAATTGTCCATAAAGTGCTTGGTGCTTAGTACTTAGCAGCCTCGGATCAGATTAATTTTTTGGAAATATCCCAATTAATGTTACCTGCATGTCTCTAGCCTACATTATGTGTCAGTTCATACTGGTCCAAATATATAAAAATATACAACAATCCACCATCGTGGCTCTCCAAAAAAAGCACACAAATACCCATCACCACAACACATGTGATAAACATTTAGTTAAAATCTGCAACAAATCTGGATTCACACTTATTTAGAACCCAGTTAATGAAATCACTTCTAATCAGTTATATATCAGACATAAGGACCATTGGTCATGAAAATCAATGTCCTAGAAAGGTATAAAGTTCTTCATCAATGTTGTGGCCTCTTGGCTGTTTAGTTTCGAAATCTAGAATGCAACGAGTTTCTTGTTGTCGTAGCTTTTTTTCTCGGTCTCCTCCTCTAGGGCCATTATCAATGGCATGGATTCCGAAGAATGCGAAACTTTCCATGTTGTTCTCGTGGTATTCAGTAAAGTGTTTGGCCATTGGATAGTTTGCATCTTTGTTGTGTATAGCCCTGACATAAATACATACATAAATAAAGTGTCAAGTGTTAAAGAACAAGAGGAAGAATTGGAGTTGTGACAATGAAGGATAAAGAATGGGCTGGTATTAAATCCTTTAAGAAATAGTAGGGTTTGTGTATTCAAATCAGTGGAGTCGGAAACCTTTATCTCTGAAACAGATGTTTTGCGAAAGTCAGGAAGATAGTGCTTTCTTCTCAAAATAATCTGATTTATTGTCATTTGCTGGCAATAAAGTTCTTTCTGATGGCCCTTTGAATTGTGATGCTCAATGGATGAAGTATTAAAAGTGTGATAAGATGTGATTTGGCTCTGAGGTATTTGGCATCATCATCTATATATCTAATGCTCATAGGATCCTGAAATCCCAGATGTAGAGAAGTATGTTTTTTATTTCAAGGAAATGGAACCATCTTTCTGGGCAGGTACTAACAATAATAAAAATGGTGTGGTGCAATAACAGAGATATTGCTTTAAATGGCTTTTTGAAACTTTATGAAGTTACATGGAAAAATGCAGAACGGTTCAGTGTATCACATTGTACCAGGGTTAAATTTTGCCTTTTTCAAGTTTGTAACAATGTGATGTTATATTTTGTGAATTTCACACCAAAGATGTCTTAGTGCATGGCAACAAAATTCATACTTTTAGTTGGTTGGAGGAAAAGCCAAAGGTCTCGTCATATGTGGGGGAGACAAGGAGCATGCATGGTCATTGAGAAAATGCTGGACATGAATATACTATGTTCTGGAAATTACAAGAAGATTTATTAGTGTAGATTTAAAAAGTCCCGATTTTATGCACAGATAATTCCATGAATTAGGCCTCATGGGAATTATTTGCACGTAAAATGGGGATGTTGCGCATTAAATCGCACACAAAACTCTGTTTGTTAATTCATGGAATCGACTGCTCTGGACTGTACTAGCCGCACAGGCTCGGCACATCTCTGCAGGCGGCCAAGTGCCTTGCGCAAGACACCTCGCAGAGCATGGGAGTGGCCTTCACACAGACTGGAGTAGGTGCGTAACTCAAAAAATGGAGAAGAACATGGGAAAATGTGGGCATTACAAGGAACGGCACACGCAAGGTGATCACATGCCCACAACTGTGCAGGTGAAATCGTATTCTTGGATCTAACCGCGAACCTCACATCGGGGAAATGACCACACAAAGTACAGACACTTGCGCATAGGATTCACTGAACAGAAGTAAGATTGTATGATTGATTTAGGGGTTCGTGCACGTAGTCTGGGTTCTGATAGAATTTTGGGGTGCACGGAAGAAGTGTAGCAGGGTTCAGGAATTGTTTATAGGGGTTCACATGCAGATATTCTGGAGTTTTATCAGAGTTACAGAAATTTGTACGCATATTGTCCGAGTGCCGGTAATTGTTACCGGTGACCCGACGCAGTATCCCTGAGGTGCAGACCTGGTTGTGGGGGACCCCATGCACTGTTTCAGGGGTGCATGTGTTCTCACCCAAAGAGCATGCAAAGCTAGCTGTATCTGGCTATTTTTGCTTTGCATGGAGGCGTGTTGGGGGTGTTCCGACCGCGATTTGCATGGCCCTTCATGACTCGGGTGAAAACATTGTCACACGGTCTGAGCCAAATATGCCTTCCTGAAATGTTTGTGAACCTTCCTAAAAACATGCAACTCTGGGAATATGGAGACTCATTGTTTGACGATTCTCAAAGTGCATGTTTGCAAAAGTGAGGAAGTTAATGAACTTGAATGTCAAATTGTCAATATATACACTACTGGCACCCATGGCCCTATTACCAATTCATGTTGCAACTTTATCAAACCCTCCTCTACTCATGCGTCAGGGTGCAGGATATGAAACATCTGCAGATTCCCCTCCCAGCTAAACTCATTTCTTAAGTCATTGGCCTTAAGTTGTTTTCTTAACCCCAATTGAATGAGGTATTTAGTCTTGTTGGGTCCCTCACTCTCTTTTACCTTTTCTCCACAATTCATGTCTGGTAAAAAAATATATATATATCACCTTCTTCTCCATTGCTTCTTTACTTTTGTGTCTCTTATTGTCTCAGTACAGTACAGTTCATTGGCACACTTAAGAGCCTTGTTAGCTAATGTTTTCAAATCCCACTAGCTGGTGTCTTGGAGGTTGACCTGCCCGAGGCATGATCAGGCCGGCCTGCACTTCTGTTTGCTTTGCATACTGCTCAACTACTCATCTTTATCATTCACCCAATACACTATCCTTTTTCTTGAAACCTGTTTTATGCATTCCACTGTGACTGCGTTCACTGACCCTGGTGCAGTCTAGTAGTCTCTTCCATGACTATGTGATTCTATTCACCAGTGCCTGCTCCTTAAGTGAGAGATGGTGATTTGCCTCCAACCTGAGCTATTGTGCTTCCCACCAGACCCTTACATTACCTCTGCTCCACTTTTTGCCCAAAAGGGAAAATTCACTGTCTTTATCAACCAGCTCTCTGTACATTCAGCCCTGTATTGCTGAACAGGTTAATCGCCTGTCAATGTAACCTGTAACACCCATGCCCCACGCGTATTGTAACCTTGAGCAAAAATATTCCTGTAACTAAGACACCTTCCTGCAACAGTGCCTCGATGCCTTCGGGCTGTTAGTGTGCTTTACAAATACAAACAAAAAAAAATGTTTTTCCTGTATGGTACACAAAACATTGAAATCCTGAATAGAGTTTGGAATTCAAATGTTCTTTATCACCACACCCCTCCTCCACCACCAAACCTCACAAGGTTGTTAGAGAGTTGGATTTCTGGCACCAATATGAGTGGAGGGAACCCATTAAGAAGGGTAAAAGGAGAGGGGGAAAAAGGAAAGATACAAAAATTATCCAGTAAAAATAGGGAGGAAAAAAGGAATTTCAATATTTCTTTTTCTTTTTTTATTTGTGCTTGGTTTATTTCAAACGTTTCACATAAGAAATGTATAAAACACAATTCATCCAATCTTACAAAACTAACATCATCGTCTTTATTACAATGTCAAATAGACTTCCAAAAATAAACCCTTATGAAGCGTTAAAAACCACATCTAAAAATGTTATCCCTGCAAATACCTGAGATGAATTTTCACCAGAAAAAAACAAACTCCACCATTCCTCCAGAGATAATGAGGATACGTTCTCAACAAATTTGCTGAAATAGACTGTCATCAACAGTGTCAAGGCAGGACATTCAGTTATTATATGCTTTAAGGGTTCCACTGTTCCTGCAACTAGACAAAATCTACACCCCTTATCCAACCATGGAGGTTGTTTCCGTGTAAACAATACCTCCTCGGTTGGGTACAGGTTTAATCTTAGGGGAAGGAATTGTTTATGATGATAGAGTCTCTGAAACTTAACAAATATAATGTCAATATTTCCATACAATTTTGATTGTTGTCCTTATTTAATATCCTGAACTTAGAGTTCCTGCTTTGTATCTTTGATACCTTACCAATGAGCCTGTCCCCATAGACATCCCCCAAACTTGAATTGTCTCTGCCTGATAATATATATTTACTTTACTCATTCCATCGTTCCACCATGGCTAATTCCCACCCTTTGACCCCATTATTCATTTATTTTTATTTTTTCTTGTATTTATTATTTGTGATTTTGATTGTTCATACTCAACCTTAGACAACTTCAATAAGAAAACATTTAATTTACAATCATACAGACATATTGTGTTAAAAAAAGAAAATCAAGTTCATATAAACACAATTATGTAAAAGATAAAAATACCCCTTTATCTGTTATTTCCCACTATCGCTTGAAAATACTCGACTTGCACCTCCCTTTGATGTGCCATATCCAGTTATGCTAGTAGCATGCTAAAGTCTTTCCTGTTGCCTCACCCCATTCAGAAATAGGCAGTATAGCTTTTTATTGTAGTGAACTGTACCCTTTAGATTCTGCTGCACTTCTTTCCATCATGATTGTCACATTGTTTTATTTTAGTTTTTTTATTTTTATTAAAATGATATAGTTTAGTTTTAAACGTTTCCTTTACATGCTTACAAGATACAAAGAAAAATAACTTAAGCAACAATAAGTATCTTTTCTATTTCATACATCAAATGTGGTCCTTCCAATTAGGTCTTGCCTTTTTCTAGTCTTTAATCATTTGACATCTTCACAATGTGATTCCAGAATGGATTATCGTAAATACCAGTTTTTTTGTCCTCACCCAACAAAATCTGCGCTTATCTTGACACTGGTTCCTTTTAGGTTTTCAATATCATAAAGAATTCTCTGAAGAGATTTCTCTTCTCTGTTAACTCTGGACAGTCTCTTGTTGGAAGTAGATTCAGCCGCAGTCTCAAGAAAGAATCTCATATTAGTTGATCTGGAAAAATTATGAGGTATGTAGGGAGTTGGTGGTTAATAGATCTTGTCTCCATTTCACAATTGAGATTCAGTTGATATGTTGCTTTTAGCTGACTCCTCTTAATCCAATCATTATGCAGAATCTGTCTTTTGGCATATTGGGGGTGCCTCTTTAACATTTCAAACAATATTTCTTCTTTGTTCATTTTCTGCTTGATTTCTTTTTTGCAGTCATTCAAAGCTGTATCGTTCCTTGAATAACATGTATTCTGGAGTATTTCTATTGTCAATATGTGTTCTTCGCTCGTGACTTTTCTGTATCGATCTAGTTGTTTCCATACAACGATTGAGTCTTGTAAGAGGATTCAATCCAGCACTACAGCCAAGTCAATGCCTAGCCTGGGATACTGAATGAAAAACCCTTATTGATATATTTTTATGTCAGGTTCAGATTCTGGATGACAACCCCTGTATAACACCCCTCTCTTAGAATCCCCCTGACCCCACTGAGACAAGAAGTAGATCTGTTTTGCAAGTTTAAAAGGTTTATTTGAAAAAAAATTAAACAGTATATATATATATCACACTTTTATAATGAATTAATAATTGAATATCACACTTAATCTGAGCAGTAATCAATAATGGATAGTCTGGCACTAGCACACTTCTTTATAATCAATGATGAGTGGGTATAGGATGGATAAGATAGCAACAATACTTTTATGGTTTCAAATAGATGCAATGTGGAATGAAAATGCAGTACAGAAAATAACTTGATAGGATTTCAGCAAAAGACAATGTAATCACTTTCTTGGACAATTCACCCCCCCCTTTATGCAATGTAAGGAGATGAAGAGGAGAGCACACAGTTCTTAGGAATGCAATCAAATAGAATTCAGTTCAATTCCCCCCCAGCAGCTTATACAACATATAGGAGTTTTGAAACACAGGCAAAATGCTTTGAATATGGTGACAATGAAGTGAGAAATATGCTGAAAATGCTTTTAATTCCCTTCAGGAGGTTCAGGGTGAGTGAAAGATACTTGGGATGAGCTCAGGCTCCC
Source organism: Ambystoma mexicanum (assembly GCF_040938575.1). Lineage (NCBI taxonomy): Eukaryota > Metazoa > Chordata > Amphibia > Caudata > Ambystomatidae > Ambystoma > Ambystoma mexicanum. The sequence continues at coordinate 1,110,316,787 of NC_090933.1, read as the reverse complement.
TTTAACAATGCTCTAGGAGTAACTAGCAGGTTAAACAAATTTTTGGCAAAGGAAAGCAAGGAAGCTGCTGTTTTCACACGTGGCTCGATTTTTAACCAAATCGCGAATTGCGGCAAAATTTACGAATGCGTGAATCACGATTACTGCAAAAGTATAAGGAGTAGCAAGTCGGTTCTAGGTTTGTTGAAAAGCTAAGATTCTAAACCAAGTTCGTAGCCCAAACGGTTCCAGAGATACGGACGATTAAATAAAGGTAGTTTTTCGGATTTAAAGTAAACTCAAAATGACAAGTGACAGCTTGCAGCTTCAGAATTGACAAGTGACAACTTCTAGGAGGCAGTTCTGGTTAGATTAAAATAGTTTGGATTAGATTATTTTAACTAAGAGATTGGTTCTGCACAGTTCTGCTAGGTACTCACAATATATTTTTGAAATAGGCCTCGCCACGGATCTGGTCAGGTTTTGGACTGGACTCCGGTTCTGGTCTCGGCACTTCACAGCGATCTGGGTCAGCTCTCTGGTTCTGCTCACAGTGGTCTGGGTCACTCTGGATCTCTGGCCTCTGGTTCTGGATACTGCTCTGCTTTCTCTGGGTACAGCACTGCTTCTGGATCTTTCTGGCGCAGGGTTTCAGGCCAGAATCAACAGCTTAGCCCGGCTGTGAATAGTCTGCAAATGATTTTGGGCCTGCTGACAAATACTTTTGCTTGTAGTGGGCCTTCCTGGTTCAAAGTTCTGTAGTCTCTGTTTAGCTTGGAAGTCTAAGTGTAGGATCTCTGGATGTGAAGTCGTCGGTCAGCATGCTCCGCAGCAAATGGAATTGAATCTCTACCTGTCCCAGCAGTCTCTTTTTATGTGTTTGGAAAATGGGTGTGTGCCTGGGCCTAGCTAAGCCTGCCCCTCTCTACTTGTCATTGGCCCAATTCTCCCCTCTCCCATGATTGGGGGAAGGAAATGTTAGTCAGAGTGATGCTGTAGGTTTTATGGGTCAGAGGATCCTCCCCTGGTCAGTTTGCCCACAAATCTATATTTGATTCAAATACATATTGCACAGATATACAGTTGTTTAAAATTACATGCACCCACCACATATCACATGAGGTATACTCTGTTCAAACTCTTCTCTTCCTGGGGGCTTGCCTTCAGAAATGGCAACATTTTGCGCTTTTTAACTGGCTTTGCAATATCGGACATTAACCCAAATTTACACACATGTGCGCAAGGAGTATGTACATTAATTGATGAAGTGTCAGATTTTTAACATGCAGACATTTGGAGTGAGACCCTATTTTCCGCTAGCAACCCCCCAGATCATACCACCAGGTCCTAAAACCTCTTAAAATGTGGGCTGAAAAATCACAAGAATTATGGTATCATTTAGATAATTTTGACAAGTCCACACCATGAGTTATACATCTTTCTTAAAATCATATTCTGGCCAACAGGGGTGTGTCTTCCCAGGTCTCATGGTGGAGAAACCAGTCTATCCACTTTCTTTAAGCTCAGCCTGTCCTCAGAGGGGCTGCCCCTCCCCGTTTCTGCCAAGAGGAAGCCACTTTATGACCTCCCCTATAAACCATCTGCCTGAGTCAAGGAAGGGCTTTGTTCAAAAGGAAGCCATTTACGACCACCCTAATAAACCATCTGCCTGGGCCCAGGACAGGCCTTTGTTCAACTCCCTGTAGCTGCTCCACCCCTAATCTAATCAGAGAGGTGACAACTCCTTTTGGCAAGGGGAAGAGTGGCTGAGCAGGTTTTAACTCCTGTGGGGGTAGATGTCAGGCAGAATTCAGTTTCATTAAGCCAGGTTTCAGATACAAATTTCACTTTTTGTCCCCCAGTTTAAATCACTTACGATTTTTACATACACATTAAATAATTACTTCCTTCAAGTCATTTTAGAATATAGTTTTACATTGTATCCACCTCTTAGCAAGTCTTTCCTTGGTCTGGTTTTGTTTCATTTATTCAGTTTTACACAAAAGTCTGGTGGTTTTAAAACGCCGGCTTTCTGATAGTGGTGAGTACTGGTAATGCAACCATTTTTGGGATTTAAGAAAATTAATTCCCCACCGTTCTACTTTGCTTTTGGCAATCAGCATTGCCATTCCCAATGGTTTCAGGCTACTGTGTGGGTAGCCCAATGGTGGTTTTAGGCAGTGCCCTTCTGTGCCCATAACATCGGCAAAAATGTGTGGCAGCCTATTCTTCATGCATTTCCCTGTGCATTTTCTGGGAAGCTCTGGCCATCATGATGTTTTCAATGCCAGTAATGCACAGTTTTTTTTGGTAGGGCTCGGATGCATGGGTAAAAACATCCCACAGTCTAGAGACTGGGTTGAAACTTCAAACCAAATTCATGCATTGGAAATCTTGCTGGTAGTGTCAACACTTGCCCCCAGAACATCGCTTCAAGTTTTTGCCACATTGAACATTGTAACTTGGTCATTGTTTCACTACCATAAGTCAAAATTGGCACCACTTTTTGTCTTTAATACGAGATCACTGGTTTTAAGGAAAATGAACCGAATTTGCGATGGAGAAATCTTCCTTATCTAGCTAGTGAGTGTGCCTTTATGTTGAGAGGATCTGACGATTCTTTTTCAGTTCTTTATTGGTTAATCAGCACACCCAGATATGTTATTGTGTTCAACAATGAGAGTGTTTTTCCTTCCAGGGATATGTTTGGTGTTTTCATTTTCTTGTTCATTGGTTTTGTTAGTGTCATGATTTTCATTTTTGTTGTATTAAATTTTAACTCGTTTGTGCTCACGTATTCCTCCATCTTTGTCAGACTTATTTGTAGCCCTCTGACTGTCTTATCGAGCAATACAATATCGTCTGTGTAGATCATGCACTGTAGTTGAACTGCATTCATTTTTGGTGGATTGGTGGTGGTCATTTGTATATCTTTTTCAAAGTCTGACGTATACAAGTCTAAAAGGGTAGCCGCTAAAGGGCATCCCTGCTTCAATCCATTCCAGGTCTCAATCAATGGTGTTGGAACTCCCTCTTTTGTCATTCGGACTTTGATCATTGTGTTAGAATATAACTGTTTTATCTGTTCTAAGATCTCTTGCGGGCACCTCCATTGCGACAGTTTATCCCAAAGGGTTTGCCTATTAACCGCATCAAAGGTCATCTGCAGGTCGACAAACACTGCAAACACTTGAGTTTTATCATTATTGCTTCTTGGTTGACTAAATTTAAGAGCAATATATTCACATTGGTACCCACTGTTTGTACATATCCTGTTTGTCTCACAGATAGTCTTGGGTTGTTCTTGGGCCAAGCTGTTAACTTTTTCAACAGGAACGTCGCAAAAATATTACCCAATGGATCCAACAAGGCTATGAGTCTATAATTAGCCGGGTCTGTCCTGTCTCCCTGTTTATAGATAGGTATCAAGGTTGCCCTTTTCCACGTATTGGGGAATTGCTTGGTTTCTGTGGTTAAGGTGAATATTTGGGTACAGATGTCTGCCCACAGTTCTGGGTGCTGTTTAATGATAGCGTTGGATAGGCCATCCGGGCCGGGGGCCCGAGACATATTCAGATTGTTAATTATGTTCGATATATTTTTTAGATCCATATTTAACAGCCATTTCTTTGATTCTCCCATGACATGGTTCATAGGTTTGTATAGATCACTGAAGTGATTTATCCAGCGTATTTCTGGGACATTTGGGATCATGAGTTCTTGTCGCTTATTTTGTGGATTAAGCAAGTACCATAAATCCCTTGAATTTCCACTCTTTACAGCCTCTAGAATCTTTTTCTGCATCTGCTTGTTGTAATATCCTTCTCATGGATTTCAACCAGTTGTTATATCGGTTTTTCCAGTGTCATGGTGGGGACTTTATCTTCACTATTCTGTTTCACAATTGCTTTGAGTTTCTTGCACAATTCCTTCTTTTTTTCCACAATTTGTATATTATATTGATGTTGGTGGTTCTTTATTCTGATTTCCCCTTGCTTTATTGCTTGTTGATATGGGCGAAGTAACCATTCATAATTTAATTTTGCAATCCCTTCTTGATGGGTATTTTTAAAGTTGTCTGTTAATTGTCCCATTTGATGTTGGTTTATTCATAATCTATTCATGGCACTGTTTAGTTCCAAATTTGGGAGAGGCAATTTCTTGATTGGAAGAAATGTTCCGGCCCATGATATTGTTAACATATTATGATCACTTTTATCAGAGGGAGTATATCTGCTTTTGACCATTATTTCCTTTATTCCAGATGGTACATAGATGTAATCTATTTTTGCCCTTGATTTACCACTGGTCCAAGTCAGAATCAGTTGATTGAGTTTGTTTGTTACTTTGCCAGTGAGGATTAACTTTCTATTGGCAATTTCCCTTTTCCATTTTTGGGCTCTGCTGGTAAATTTGTTGGACTCTAGAATTTGGCCATTTGGATCCTATAAATGGATGAATTCAGATCACTGCAAAGAATGAATTCAAGGTTGTTGTATTTGAAACTTACCTCATCCATAGTCGAAAAGACGCTATCTATGAAGGTTCCATCATTTATTGCCACAGAGTTCCAGTATAAATTGAGGATCCCTATTTTAATCTTTCTTCGACTTCTCCTTTCCTCGTTATCCTCATCTGTGCTTTGGATTGCAAATTGCGGAATGATATATTGAACCCATGAGTTCACGTTTATAAGTTCGATGATTTCCATATTTGGATCAACTTTAATCAGCGTCAGCATTCCCATGAAAGGCCTGCCTTTGTTACGCTGAATTGCCAGGTTTATATGCGTAATAAATCCCTTGCAGTAAGGCTATAGTGAGATCCATGTCTCCTGGAGACAAATTATATGAAATTTATCAAAATCCAGCGTTGGCTGTTGGAACAGATGACCATGACCTCTGGAATTCCATGAGCATAGTGTAATGAGGGTGGTCTGATGTACTGATGATAATTATGAATACCTGTTATTTTCCATTTCCATCCAATCAGGTTTATGTTCTGTATCTCTCCATATGAAATGTTTTGTAATGTTAGATTTCCGAATGTTTGTTCGGTTTTCAATATTATTAGCTCTTGCTACAGAATAATATAATTCTCCAGGTGTCCATTCTAATGTATTCCTGTGGTCTATGTTCATTCGCATTTGGGTGTCTGCATATTTACGCTCTTGTTTTGTTATTTGTGGTTCACACATTTCTGTTAGACTTTTCACTCCATCTTCTCTGCATTCAAATCCCAAATGATCGAGCTGCTTTGCCATTTCAAATACGAGTCTCATTGTTTTGGTATTTTGTAATTCGATCCCAACTTTATCTAGTACATTTTCATCTAGAAATTGCACCAGCTTAATGTCTTCAGAGCGTATTGGTTTCAATGGTGGTATAACTTGGAACAGGTTTAACACATTTGTTCTATTTAGAATCAATGTTTCGTTTCTTGATTCGATTCTTTCTAAGATTATTTTATTCACTTTCGTGTCCTTCCGTGGGTCCATGAATATCAGCAATTTCAAGTCTGTCTCGTACATTCCTTGTTTATTTTCTTTCTTATGGTCCATTGTTCTGTGCATCAAAGGAGTTGTCAAAGTCGTCTCACTCGTTCCACAGTTACTTTGGGATTTCTGAATGTCACTACCTGACTCTTCAGCTTCAGTTGTTAAATTGATCGCTCTCGATGGTTCTATTGTTGTAAAGTCGAGATCGGTGTCCGAGATGTCCACAGGTAAGGTCTATCGATACTGTTTGCAATGAGAAACCCTCTTCGTATTGATCAATAATTATTAAGGATGAGTCATTCAAATCTACAGACACATCAATAATCGTCTCATGATCACCTGACAGATGTATTGAGAGATTCATCAGCTCTTCCTGTTGTCTAAATTCTTCTGTTTGTGACAATTCCTGATTTTGGCTTTTATCTCTTTTCTCAGTATTCACTATCTTATCTTTCTCTTCTTTAGATCTTTGATTACTGAAGAGATCCTTTTTTGTGAGTTGTTTTGGAGTATTCATCTGTGGCATAGATAAATTACATAAAAATGCCCTCGATCCCGTTTGCCTTTTTTTTAGATTTTTTTTCTGTTATCCTTTTTCTGTCTATTCAATGTATTGGAGTTCTTCCTTGTGAAAATGTCACTTGCTGAATTCTTGGTGTCATCTGAACGGCTAGCCCCACCCAGATTTTGGATAAAATGTCGAAAGTGCAACATGGTTTGAATTCCAATGTGCCATCATACACAGCTGATGCTGTTTTATAAATCTCCCAGTATTAAATGCTTGGTCAGGATTGGCAAGGATTTATTTCAAGAGGCAGGCTTCACCGGTGAATCCTGTCACATTGTGCTTGCCCAATCCCTGCACTTGTTTGAGGTGAGTCCTTATGGGCTTTATCTATATTTGCTACAACACTTCCGCTGTCTGCCTGTTTGTTGTGATCTGCTGCCTGCTGTGATCCAGGAAAAGTAATATTTGTTCTTGGAGTGCCCACTAAACCCCTTTTGCCAAATCCCAATCCTAGTGTGCAGCTTAACCCTTGAGCATGTCCTCTGAGACCCCGTGGCTCCTGAGGGATTTAGCACCTTGCCTGTTATTTATTTTCTCCTTTTTATTTTTTGTGTTAGAGGCATGGGTGGACTGGGAACCAAAAGTCGCCCTGGAAATAATGTTCTAAATTGCCCCATATTACAGATTTTCAGCAAGTCAAACCATTTTCCCATGGGAACATTTGGAAATACACAACAAAAGAAACAAAGAACCCCAGGGTGCAGAGGCCTACCGGGAAATCTCCAGAGTCCCCTATAGGCAATTCCAACCTTTGTTTAAGGGTGCTTATCCATTCCACAGTGAGTTCATGTTTGTTTTTCTACACTTTGTAGGGAGGATCCTCACGTTGTCTGGCCCACTCTCCATTTACTGGAAAGGGGGAGCCCAGTTACTGCTCGAAACCGACCTTGTAGACTGTCCCTACTTGCTTAACCCACTTTTCATAGCATCCATGTAGGACCGGCCAGCAGCTCACGCCTCCCACCCTCACTGAGTATTTAGTGGATTGCATCCATGGCAGCACTGGCTTATATATTTCTGCACAGCCTCCAATGACATATTATTCCTTGGCTTGCATAGTTTCTGGCACACCACACAATGTCTATCTCTCTTTGGGGATGTCAGTGGTACCAAATAATTGTAGTCAGCATGCTTCACAATGCCCCAATGACTATAGGAAATTTCTCTGATATATATATATATATATATTTACATATATATATATATATATAGCCTACTTCCCTTCCCTAGCAATACATGTATTCCATGTTTTAAAAGACGTTTTGAAAGTCTACAGTTTAGTCATGCACTTTGGCTGGATCATCCAATTACATGTACACAAATATGTATGTGTACATGGAGGTAGGTAATGTAGGGTGTTGGTGAGTGGCGGCGTGCAGTATAGACGGTGTGCATTGGGGACATTGCATGTAAGACCATGTTCTCTGCCCATATTTTGTTCACTTTCTTGGTGCAGAACTATCTTGGTGGTACAGACAGTCACGCGAGAAGAGGAAGTGAAAGCTGCACGGGGGTTTTGCTTAACGTAGTATAGTGTCATCCCAGACCCTTCAGGGTTTTTTACCTTTGACTCATTGGCTCATAAATAGCGTGCAGTATTGACTTCCGGTTTCTCTGAAGAGCAGGTGGAACTCAGAATTCGTGAAAGGCCACGAGCATTGTTAAGAATCAGAGTTAGAGATGCTAATATTGAAGTGGGGGGATGTGTCCTGCAGTGGATGGGGACGCATGTGTTTCAGACTATTGTCTACCAGAAGCCCAGTTAAGTGCATCAAAACACTACCGAATGGCCACTCTCTCGTCAGAGAACACCGCCATGGAAGTTTCTCCCTTTACAAATACCACACACCATTACGTAACACGTAGATTGCAGCATTAACCACTGGGCCTGGTTCGTCTTCAATGATGTTGGTCTTGCTTGGGGGTGTTTGCCAGTGTGCCATGACAACTCCTTGCAGGCAGGACTTTTTGAGAAAAACATATGACACTATTACAAAGGGATGATGTCCGGCTCCGCCTTGCTTCCCCAAGTCAGAACACATGTCATCTGTTTGTAACATATGTTCAGTGACTGCCTACCTCCCAGAGAGTAGTCAGCATGTCTGTTCTGATTGGTTTGTGCAATGCTCTGTGGTGGACTGACAAACAAATTGGCACATGAAGTAAAGCTGTAGACTACTTAAAAAAAAAAGAAGTGGTGATTGGGATAAATGTCCCGATGGTCTAGCTGTTTAACACCAAAAAACCTGAAGTTCAACTCTCCGATACGAGCTAGACTAACAGGGCAGGGTTAAGTTAAATGATAAAGCGCTGAAGGTCTCTCTTCCAAAGGGATGCTGATCTCCATCAGCTTCCCTTAGCTCAGCGCAGTCTCAGGAACCGAGTACCCAGCCACTTCTTTAACACACTCCCTCCTCACGGGGATATGGCACAGGGATATGGCACCCAGCCACTTCTTTGACACACTCCCTCCTCACGGGGATATGGCACAGGGATATGGCACCCAGCCACTTCTTTGACACACTCCCTCCTCACGGGGATATGGCACAGGGATATGGCACCCAGCCACTTTTTTGACAAACTCCCTCCTCACGGGGATATGGCACAGGGATATGGCACCCAGCCACCACTTTGACACACTTCCTCCTCATGGGGATATGGCACAGGGATATGGCACCCAGCCACCACTTTGACACACTTCCTCCTCATGGGGATATGGCACAGGGATATGGCACCCAGCCACTTCTTTGTCACACTCCCTATCCACGGGGATATGGCACCGGGATATGGCACCAACCCACTTCCTTGCCACGCATCCTCCTAACAGGGATATTGCACAGGTATAAAGCACTGAGCTTGCTATTAGTAATCCTGCAGGAGGAATTGCCTCGCCTACTTTGTCCTGATGTAGGGTTAGTTTGTTCAATTTCACTTTTAAGGGACACCATTTCCTTCCAACTAAAAATGGAAATCGGTCCCTTCTCAGCCTTAATGGCTATTGTGCACTTCTCACTGGGAAGCACTTATTTTCCTTTCAAGATGCTGAGTGTGTCCATCTCATAGAAACTCATTCAGGAACAGCAGTTTGCTGCGCCTCCCTACTTGACTCACGACCCCTGAGACCTTTCCTCTCCTTAGTCTCAGGCCCTGCCTCACACAGTCATTTAGTGGCCCTGGTGCAGGTGCTCTCCGCTTCTCCTTAAGGACCCCATCTCCCACATTGTTTTGATCACGGTTCCAGTCCCTGTTCCACTCATTGCTCTTTCACTTCCTGGCCGACCATTCGTTTATAAACCCTTAATCTTTGTTCACGTTCTTTTCTCATCGCCAATTTGTCTTGTTTTGTGTACTCTCTGTGTGGTACCTTGTAGTGGGTGTTTTCTTCAATTGATTTGTTTTTCCTATCCTATGGTTCTGTGGCTATTCAAGTTCATAGAAATCCCTGTGGCCATGCAGACATCAGGCCCAAATCTATGTGGCGACCCTGCACTTCTCCACTGCAGTTGTCAGACTAGGCGGCTGTGGCCTGCCTGCCTCATTGATTTGTCTCTCCTCAGTACTGCACTCTCTGGACTCATGAATGCTGGTATGGATTGTACAATCACTCACGGGTATCAGGGCCCAGTGGGCCAATGCCCGAGACAGCCCAGTCAAAAATCGGTATTTTCAGTTTCTTTTTTATTATTATTTAGTTGATTTAATCAAATTAATGATTTTTACAAACGTAATCGAAATCAAAACGAAGTGAAGAACAAAGAATAAAGCTGAAAAGGGAAGACAAACTGAAGTGAAACCGAAGAAAAGAAAAAAAAGAAAATCTGCTATTTCAGTTTTCAAGTGGCAGCCTTTGGTGTCTGTTTCACAGTCACAAACAAAAACCCCTCTGGCATCTGTCTAATCCCACAGGGCACGGGTATGTAAACCTTGGCTTTCCAGATGTTTTGGACTACAACTCCCATGATCCCTAACCATTGACTAAGCTGTCCAGGGCTGGTGAAAGCTTTATTCCAAAACATATGGAGAACCAAATGTTGCAGACCCCTGCCATAGGGAAACTAAGATTAGTATTACCTTTACCAACCTGCATGTAGGATCCAGGAAACATGCGTTAGCAATAGAACAAAGGCTTGGTTCTGCAATCTGTGACTCCGAGCTCTTAGCCACATCACTCGATCCAGGACATGACCAGGAAGGTGGGGAGGGGTTCTGCAGTTCCCATCCTGTACTACATCCAGATAGTTGACAGTTCTCACAATAGATGGAGGGGTCACTGACCTGGGCTGCAGTGTCTTCCCTGGTCTTTGGGACATAGTCAAGGGTTCAACTTGTCACAGCTCCACAATTAAAACAGTAAACTTCTCTAAAGACATCTGTAAATGCCAAACCTGCTTTGCCCTATCAAATGAAAAATGTAAAGAAAAGTGCACAATGTGAGCAAATTGTTATGGATTTATAGCTTTCCAGAGGCTGTTTAAGTATGATATAATATGATAAGTCATTTATAACGTGCCTGTACAAAAGTGTTTCTAAGCACTGTAAGATAAGGGAGGGAAGACAGAGGGAGGACAGGACAAACTATCTTACTATGCCATGTGTCATTCAGATCGTGCAAGTGCGAGAAGTACAAGGGGAAAGGGGGGAGTGCAAGGAAGAGAGGAGGGGAAAACAGGGCGGCAATGCTCTGAGTAAGTGCAGCGCGGCTCTGGGTAGTGCAAGGAGAACAAGGCACTGTAGGGTCACAGTTACAGCCCCTAGGTCTGTGGTAGGCCCAGAGGCAGTGCAAGGGTGACTGATCAAGAAAGAGCCCAGTACCCACCAGAGGGTAGCCAAGCAACCAGTCGGTACAGCAGACAGGTAGGTCTGGTAGGTCAGCAGGGGAGGGAGAGAGAGAAATCCGAGGAGAAGAGGAACGTTTTGAGCTGCTTCTGGAACTTCAGATGGTCCGGCTCAAGTTTGAGAGGGGGAGGGATGCCATTCCAGAGGTAGGCACCTGCAGAGGAGAGACATCTACCCCCCACTCTCTGCATGGAGAAGCGCCTAACCCTTAGAGAGTTGGAGGTAGCTGAGCGAATGGCTTGAGAAGGAAGGTATTTTGGAAGAGAGGATTGCATGTAATGTGGGCCCCGGGCCCCAGAAAGCTGTAATGCAGAGGATTTTGACCTTGATCCTTACAGCCACAGGTAGCAAGTGGAGAGATTTTTGGGCTGGTGAGATACAGTCCCTGGGCTTGAGGCCAAGGATGCATCTCGCAGTTCGGTTCTGCATTAGTTTATTTTATTTTGTATGGTTTTATTACATGCCAAAAACCCGACAGGCATGAGGGTATGGGAACATAAAACACACAAGAACAAAACAAATTACACTGAGCTTAAAGTGGTTTACCATAATAAAGATATGTTAATAACTATTCAAACAGATGTGTTTTCAGTACCTTTTGAAAAGAGGCCAGGTTACAGTCCAAGCGTAAACTCAATGGAAGCGTGTTCCAGAGTGAAGATGCAGTACATAGGAATGATTTCCCATTTGCTTTCATCCGTTTGGGTCGTGGGCAGTTTAACATCATAGCGTTACTTGACCGTAAAGTTTTAACTGGTTGGTAAGTATTGATTCTATTCTTTAGGTCTTCAGGGGCGGTGCCATGTACGGCTTCATGGGTGAGTACCGCTATTTTGAATTGGATTCTACCTTTAACTTTAACATGGAGCCAAGGAAGGGTCCTCCGGTGTAGGGTAATGTGTTCACCGTGGGGTACTTGTTTTATAATGCGCACATTGGTATGCAGATTCTTTTTAGATGCTCCTCCTAAAAGGGCATTACAATAATCCATCCTCGAGAGAATGGTGGCCCTAGCCAGAGTTTCACAGTTTTCCTCAGAGATCAGAGGTCTATTTTTTCTAAGAGGTTTCAGATGATATTGTGTACTGTGGGTAATATTATTCACTTGTGCATCAGTACGAACATTATAGTCTAGTACTGTGTCCAGTGTTTTCACTTTAGAATCGGTTTTAAAAACACCTTCATCAAGCATAAATTCAGTGTATCTTTGGTCTAGTTTAGCTCTCTGTGGGGGTGAACCAAAAAGCAACAACTCTGATTTATCATCATTCAGACACATCCAGTGCTCCACCATCTACTGTTTAACAATTTTAAACACATTGGGCCTCATTACGACAAAGGCGGTAGAGGGTTAACGGCGCAGGTAGAGCTGCCGGCGCTGTTAATCCTCTACTTCCTCATTACGAGGTCTGCTTGCGGGTCCTGCTAAGGACGTCTGATAAAACCAGGCATCCTTAGCGGGACCCGATAGCAAACCAGGATGCTAACAACAGGCCCGTCATTAACAGGCCTGTTGTTAGCATCCTCCCCATTCCCATTGAGCCCTATTAGGACTCAAATGGGAATGGGGATGTACCGGGTCCCGGGAAAGGGAATTACTGGGCCCTCCAAGGTCGGAATGGCCCGGTAATTCCTCATTCTAGGAACCTGGACCCGGTACCCGTAATGAGGCCCACTATATTTTGCAGAATCCTGTTCATAGTTTCCATCTATATTCAGTAGAAGCTGAGTATCATCAGCGTAATTGGTAAAACAGATATTCAACTCCTGAAATAGATCACGCAGGGCCTTGACATGAATATCAAAATGGGTGGGGGACAAACATGCCCCCTGTGGTACTCCAAAGGATATTGGCGCGTAAACTGACAGAGCCTCTGACCAGTGGACGGCTGACACTCTTTCAGACAAAAATGAGTGGATCCATTTAATGGCCCCGGAGGAGCACTTTCCTGTTTTCTCTAAGGCTGCCGTAAGTGTACCATGATTCACAAGGTGGAAGGCCGCTGATAAGTCCAAGAGGACCAGCAAGTCACCTCCTCCGGAATCCACAATGTTCAACATGTCTGACTGTAGGTCCACAAGGTACTTTCTGTACTAAAGTGGGGCCTAAAGCCTGACTGTTTTCGGTGAAGAACACCATGGAGTTCCAAATATTCTTGGAATTGTTTCATGGCAACTTTGTCAAGGATTTTCTGAAAAAATAAGGTGTTTGTAATTGGTCCAAGGTTGGATTTGTTATTGGGGTCTGTCCCTCCTTTTTTGACCAGGGGTAAGACCGTAACTTGCTGTAGACATCTGGATACCTCTTCATGTTTAAAAGAAAAGTTAATACATTGAGTGCAGAGGGTGGAGAGTAGAGGCAGGCAGATTGAGAAAGAGGCCGTTGCAGTAGGCCAGCCTAGAGAGAACCAGAGCTATGCAGACAGTGAGCTTCTGGGGGAACGTGAGAAAGTAAGCACTATCATTGATTGTCAGCTCCATAGCTGCCCTACTTGACATGACAACATGCACAGCACGTTGCAGACTTGGCAGTGTGACCAGGTTCTCCATGATGGCAGCTTCCAAATCATTTCAAAGTGCTTTTTGGGCAATTGGTTAAATATTGATTCTAATCCTACTTCATGAAAGCAATATATAGGAAGTTAAGAAAATAATACATATCTTTTTCCAAATCGTGCTGGTAGTCTCCTTTTTAATTTGCAATACTTGCCTTGGGGAGCAAGTGCAATTTGTGTCACAGGTGGTTATCTTGGCATACCATCCATGAAACTTTGTGTATGTCTGTGTTTAATAAACATGTTTTTCACATAATTGAGTCCAAACTGTCACTAACAGAGTGGGCACGTGGGAGCCAGAGAGAACATGTTCTGCTTAGTAGTGCAGTCCATACATAGAGAAAGATGTTAGGCCTCGGTGTAGAAGCAGAGGTGTGCATCGACATCATGCGTCGGCGGAACACTTGTAAGGACACTTACATGTCAGGTACAGTCCCTGATCAGTAGCACGAGAGAAACAGAGAGCCTGGCCAGCAGACATGACGGAGTTTTCACAATATGCCACAAGGCTGTTCATAGGTTGTAAAAATCACGGTCTGTCAGAACAGCTCGAAGCAGGCCTGCACACACAGCTCATGATACTTCAGAAGGCAACAGCACACCTAACTTTCAATGTCCGTCTCGCCACACCCCCCCAGCCCCCTCCCCTTCTTTCGAATCCGCCAGAGCACCTTGAGATCATGCACAGGACAGTGGAGCACTGCCTAAACCACGGCCACATAATATATCATATACAAGTGTCTTCCCTCTTGATTCTTAAAGGGTTCCTTTTGGAGTACTGCTATTCCTAAACCAATGCATTGCTGTGCTTTGGGGGCTATTACAATAAAACAAATATTTAAATTGATGAGTATCTCACCTCTAATCATAGGCAAACAAAATACTGTTTGGTAATTGGGGCATTGTTGCAATTTCTGCACATCCAAATTGGTAACAATTCCATGTTTTGATAATTTTAACTCGTAGAAAAATAACTGCAAATTAGAAAACGGCCCACAGTATTTTATATTTTTCACTCGTTTGCTCCAGTTATTAGATACATGAATTCGATTTCCTTGATAACTTGCGCCTTTATTATAATAATGTTTTTGTAGCGCACGTAATACCAAAGAGGTTTCTAAGCGCTGACCTGTCCTTCAAAGCTGTGTTGCTCTGTGTTGTCTTGCTTCCAAGACGAGCGCATTGCCACAGAGCTATAATACCCCCGCGGATGAAGGGAGATTCATATCAAGGTCCCTGCTTCTCATGGGCGGCTTTAGATGGAAGTACTTTGGCTACCGAACTGTTCATATACCATGATGCACATTGACGAGTAGATAAAAACATACGCATAGGTGTTTCGAACAGAAACAGTACCAAACAGTGCTTCTGAAGAGTGGTGCCACACAGATTGCTCCTTTGCTAGGAGCTGGAGCTTGATTTTATGGGGAAATGTTGGGCAAACTCCCCAAAAAGTGACCCACATATATTTCTGGGTCACTGCTTCGAAGGATCTATGCCCCCTCAGAACACTCCGATTGTATCTACTCCCCAGAACATCCAGACCATTTGTGATTGAAATAAAAAAAAAGGTTTAACATGCCCCACTGCCCAGTGGGTGCCTCACCAGTGGGTCAATTGGCAGGTTATAGGACTGTGTGTGAGATGGTAGCAGTTGCCCTTTCTTGCAGGGACTTCATTGGTGACCCACAAGGGAACTTTAAATCTTTCTTGATGAATTGATGGACAAGTTAATAACTTTAAAAATAGGAGTTATGATTATCGTTAGCGTAATGCATGAACTAGTTTTATCAGAATTATCAGGGTAAATCTAGAATGAATATTTATATCGTTATGGGGCTCACACACCTGTTATGGGACAGTACAGATAACACATTCCATCAAAGTATTGATCTGTCATGATCTATTATGAACAACTGATGCATGGTCTTGTGCAGGGGTGCCCCCGGGTGCGAATACGAATGTTAGCACCCCTCCCCCTGCACGCGCCTGGTCATGCGTGGGTGGGGGCACATTTTTCAATAGGCACCCATGCAAATCAATGCCCTTTTGTTATTAAATTCGCAACGCTCCTGAGAGCGAGGCACATTTAATTTCAATAATGTGCCTGCCGCGACTTGTCCCACCACGCCAGCTCGAGGGCGACCTTGAAAGACTCCCCCGTGCTGGCATGGCGGGTGTATAATGGTCCCCCGCAGAGTCGCCAGGGTGGCCGTGCCCAAAGGCCGGCACTGGGTCTTGAGGATCTCCTTTGAAATAACGTGAGTACATAATCAATGGGATTGAAATGTGTGTCTTCCCTTGCAAAGGTGTGTGCATTTTGAGTATACACACTGATACAAATCAACACCTCTATTAGGAGCAGAGGAGAGGCCTTGTGCATGAGACAATTGTGGCGGTATGAGCGGTACCAGGAACCAGGGCACAGCAAGGCTCAGAAACCAGAACATGAAGCTCGTCCACCCACACAACCAGAATCTGGCTATTTCACACCAGGAAAGAGGCTTGCCTTGTCCCCTCTGATATTTCTACCACTGCAAGGACCAACGCACCGAGAGAGAACCCCCACACGAAAAGACATTCATTCATAGCACCTCAAACTTTCGCACCTAAAGCACCCCCAACCTCTACCACTCATCCTATTTAAGTACGGATCTTTAATCTTTGCCTGAGCCTCCCTGAATGTCCCCGCCAGGGATCTGTCCTGCACAGCACTCTGCTGTTAGACAGCTATGGCTGCGCTCTGCAAAATCAAATACAAATGCGAAAAATGAATGATGTCAGGATTATCAGTAGTATTCTGACAAAAAAAACGGGCATCTTCAGAATGTGCACGCAAGAGTGATTACATGTTGGGCCACCAATGTTAGTTTAGGATTTAGCGCCGAAGCGATTCAATTACAAAGTCCGCACATCTGTGCAAACATCCCAAACCGGTGATACAAGCAGACGAGTGTGACCACTCCACTCTGCCTGAAACGCAATCCCACAATTTGTCAGAGAACACAAGAAAGCATCAAAGGGCGAAAGCTGGGGTGAAGTCACCGGACAAGGGTCGCCATCTGAGAATGCAATTAGTTGCAGTTTTGCAAATTATGACTTGGCGGAGTGGCAGACACAAGGATTAAGTGCTGCCATGGACGATCCACACGTGTTCACTCGCCACGGTCCCGCACATTTTACATGCGGCTGGTGGTTTTTTTTTTTTTTTAAATGTTCACGGAACGAAGAGCACACAGTCAAATAGGAAATGAAAAATGTGAATGGGAGCACCGAGACTTACACAAAATTGATCAGATTGCTTACCAGTAATCTTCATGAATCCTAGTCCTAGAATTCCTCCTCACAGTACTTAGCTATGAGGCACCGTCACCAATGACAAGACCTGCAATTCATTTTTGTCCCCTTTTCCTTCTGCAGGTGTGATAGCTCCCCTTCACCGAAACCCGTTATTATCTCAATTCCGTTTATGGTACCCACCAACCACTGCGAAAGGCAGGCGAAAATTCAGTACTGTGACACGTAAAATAGTACCAGGAGTAATTGCGATTATTTATACAGTACTTATACAAAGGTGGAGTGTTTCAAATCGCTTCAAGGCGCGAAGGGAACACGGGACTACAGTAGTCATTCTTAGACCTTGAAGTTTCCAAATGATCTATAAAAAACTACCGTTCCCGGACTGATGGCATTTCTCCTAGAGCAAGTGCATGAAGAGTTTCAGTGGTGACCAAGCTAGGTAGGGGAGACGAAAGGGAGGGGGGGCAAACAACAAATGTACTTGTCCTAGTACATTCAGGTCATGCAAGTGTACAGACAGGATGTTCAGGGGCAGAAATATTGTCACCTTACACGAGAAGTATCATTAACGTGAGATTTCGACTTTTAGAATTCAAGGTGGTCAATCAGCTATTATACACCAGAAAGACTTTCCAGGTTCCTCGAATATGAGTGATGAACGTGTAAAATGCAGGAGGGTGGGCGCCTACTCATTTCATATGTTCTGGGATTGCCTGTTGACATAGCAGTTCTGGCAGGAAATAGTTGATGTGCCATATGACGTGGTAGATATACCCCCTCCGCTCTCCCCTCCTAAGTGCCTCCTGGGTGACATTGGAAATGTTTCCGTACTTGTGCGAAGGTTGCAAATGCATGTTGAAATACTGGAAGTCTAAAACTGTACTCACATGTTTGGAACGACTTAAGGAAATAATGTATGTCAATGAAAGAGAGGAAGTGTATCTGGCAATGGTGGTGACGTCGGCCTAAGGACATTTGGGGACCATTGCATTACTGCCTCTCCCGTATGCTGCAGGGTGAGGAGGCACACTGAGGTGTGCTCCAGATGGACAAGTGTATTCATAATGTGCAATGCACCCTTGATAGACAGGGCCATTGTTGAAAGAAAGTGCATAGCTGAACAGAACAGAACATTGTACTTTACCTGGTCTTTGAAAGTGATTTGTGCAATGTAATTTGCAACATAGCTGCCTGTTTCTTAAATAAAGTTTTAGCTGCGTGTGTATACTACTGAAAATAATCTATCAACTCTGAAGAAACCCACATTGTAATATGTTATAATGTCAGAGAGTAAAAATCAACAAAATGGCCAACTACACATGGAAATTACAGAACACTACACCTGCCGTAGTATCAGACTATAAGTATTTGGGAATACCCTTCTCAGGAGCCATTAACAATAGCACATATGTCTTAATGTTGGATACCAAGGTGTGAAATTTGATATCGCAGGCAAAAATATTAACATATAAATATGGCAAATTCACATTATCCCGTATAATGTCCTTCTTCCAACAAAAGGCAGTTCCTATATTGATATATGCGCCTGACCCCATGATGCCCAGACACAGAAAAGATTGGGATCCATGAGAAGCACAATTTTGGAAAGCAGTATTGAGACTTCCTAACTGCCCTCCTTTACCACTATTACGGTACAAATTGGGAGACATCTCTATATATAGTCAGGTGGTATGAAAAATGTGATATTTTTACAGGAAATTTGCAATGGGAATATCAGCATCAAATATTTTGAGCACAGTAGCTCACTATGTGCTTAATCCGACAGAAAAATTCCCGAAATTATGGAATAATTGTGTTATCGATGCCCTCATTGATGCAAACATCTCCATTGAACTTCTAATAACGAATCCTGAAAAGGTGAAGAAAGTTTTTTATCAGTATGACTGGATAAGTACTCAAGACCAATGTAAAAGATATGTAGATTTCAATATCACATTATTTGGACATAAAAGGTTTCGTAACATGGAAAGATGTTTAGTACGGTTCTTCTCATATTATACTTAGTATGCAACTGTTGAGAATAAGACTGAATGTATGCTCTACAAATGAACTCCTAGCAAGAAGAGGGCTTATCCCAAAGATTCAGAACAATTGTCAATTCTGTAGCAATCAAACTCAGATAGAAACCGTATCACACTTGGTGGTAAAGTGTCCGGCGCTGAAACACATCTAGTGGTCTGTTTTATTTTAATTGCTGTTTGTCAGAAGATGAAATATGGTGCTCTATGTTCACTATTTCTAGAACCACAGTAAAAATTGCTCTGGTGCAATATGTGAATGTCATTTTACCCCGAGAGGAGAAAATAGAAAAAATAGATTCGAACATTTTTATGCTCTAACTATGTGGTTTGTAACTGCTGTATTTGATATACAAGGAATGTTTAAATTACATCACAGCAGTGCACTTTTGGTTAACTTACCGTTTGCTTTGTCATATCCTTTTTAAATTATTGTTCACTTTTAATAGTACAAAATAATGTTTTAATTGTATTAATGAATGTATTTGTATAGTATAAGAATGTACATGATCCAACTCTGTATATCAGAGGTTGAATGTTCTGTTTCTTTTGAAAGGTTGATTATTCAGCCAAACAAACAAAATAAATAAATAAATAAATAAATAGCGTTTGTAAAAAAAATGTGTTGATGCATTGATTCTTTCACACTGCTATTTGGGGAGAGGTTTAGGTAGCGAGACACTCGGAGCAGTAGTCTGGAGTAATAGTTCTTGTCGGGGATCCATGTAGGGCAGAAGTGGTTTCTGCCGATCCCCTGTACCTCTTCCTCTACACCCCACCCTTCTTCCCCTTTTACATGGCTTTGTCATCTCTTATTTGCTAGAGGCATCCCACCCACATTGCTGACAGCATTTAAGTGAGTGAAGAAAACAGCTACCTTGAAGGAGCAGGGGTGCTGTGTCAATTTATGATCAAAACTAGAAGCAACATAGAAGCGATAGAGATAGGCACTAGCCTGGTATTTGGAGACATACATTCTCACTGTGTACATGTCCTGCAGTGTGATAATGATGCGTTATTTATGGAATAATAATTTGCATTTATATAGCGCTACAAACCCTTAGGTATCTGAGTCTTGTTTATTACCCACAGTATATGGTGCTCATTTATCGACCTCGGAAGGATGAAAAACTGAGTTTGACCCTGCCGGGATTCAAACCTGCGTCAGCATGCTCTGAATGGATATTAAAGCGAGCGTTCTACCTGCTGTGCCATCTGACCGGCTATTTATATGACATGTTCGACAAAGCACTTTATATAGAACATATTAACAAACAATATCACCCAATGTTGGTACTCAAATATCGACTTTAGAAGGATGGTAGACTGAGTTAGTCTTTATAGGGATTCGAACCTGCGACCTGCAGAACACGGACAGATGGCAGTAGCGAGCACTCAACATGCTGAGCTATCTTACTGGCATAATATGAAGAAGATTATGTGGAGAAAACAAAACTGTCAAATCCTAATCAAGAACTCTTTGAGATGCACATGAGATGACCAGTTTCAGAAGGAATTTGATTCACAGAAAAGTGCGCTGCACAGGGCCCCATCATTGAGGATGTGTGATGTCAAGTGCAAGACCAAGACCTGCATAGCTGTGGATGTATGTGAGGCTGGAGTGGGCACAATGCTCAGCTGGTGCACAGGAGAACCTTTGCATCACAACCACTCTAAATGTGTTGAAATATTCAACCATACAGCAGCATGTGTTAGCTGCTTACTGGGACACAAAGCACTTCAAGAAACTGATCTAGGCTATTCCTGCAACGCTAAGTGTGGACCACACACCACTGGTGCACCTGTTTACAAATACGAGAAATTCCATGTCTTACCCTTGGTAAACAAATTAATGCTGGTGCTGATGGATTTACTCATCACTGTTCAATGAGCACCAAGTGACATAAATGTGGTTGCTGACTGTCATGCTGATGATGTTAGTCAAAAGGGAGAGTAACTGTTCTGTCTCTGAGACTGCTGTCATGGAGGAGTAATTGTGGCAGCCGTGCACGCTGTGGTGGGTTTGGCGGTGCATCATGGGTTATGTCTGAATGATGAGAAGACCGAGTTGCTCATCATAGGCTCTCAAGTCAGGTTGGCCAAACTAATTGACACATTCAAATCTTTCGACATTGATGGTAACACCATCAAAGTGTCGAACGAGGTAAAAACACTAGGCATTTACCTGGACTCCTGGCTCACACTGTCAAAACTAGTGAATGCTACAACATCAGCCACAATTTATGCATGCAAACTCATCAATGCTTGTAGACAGTTCCTCGCACCGGACAGCTGCATTACTTTGGCAAGAACCTTAGTCCTGACCCGACTAGACTACTGTAATGGGCATAATGTCGGCACCAAATCTCAGAATACTCAAAAACATCAGGTCCTGCAAAAAAACGCCCTAAGAGGCGTGCTCAACATTCCTACACCTGCCCACATTTCAGCGGCAAGACAGAAAACTCACTGGATACCGGTAAAAGAACGAATAGTGTACAAAACACTTACCCTAACACACAAATGTCAGCAGTGTGTCACCCCCCCATACTTATCAGACAGGATCTCTAAACCTCTTCTTACTAGGCCCACCAGAGAATCCTACATGCGCCTTCTACCCATGCCTCGATTCAAACTAAAAAGCGGGTGGCAGCAGCTTCCTGACCATAGCTAGTAAGCAGTGGAACGCTCTGCCTGTCCAGCTTAGAGCACAAGAATGTTTTAGGACTTTCCATAGACAACTCAAAATTCATCTATTCACACAAATCCTAGCTAAATAATGCTCACCACTTTAGTGGTAGGTATAGATGGAAATTCAACTGTCACCAGTAGACTCCTCCCTGTAACTATGTAAATAATGTAATGTCATGAAATGCAATGTATCACCTGCTGTTCACATAATTGGCTAAATTGTTGGCTAAATTGTTGGATATATGTAACCATGACAACAAATGTAACTTTTCTCTGTAGGACAGTGCACAGATGCCTTTGGGCTTGGCGCGCTATAGAAGCAACTAACTAAACAAATAAATAAATAAATAGACAAGAAAACGCAGCAGAGGACAGGAAGCAATGCAGATTCAGAAGGGTCTCAACTAGATGAACTAGCAGATTTTCACACGTGTCTGATAAGTTGGCTAATACTCCACGTTGGAAAAGGTTGATACGCTCAATCATGTTGATAAAGAGACTAACTGACATTCTTCATGATTGACATCTTGGGTGAAGTATGTGACAAAAAGGCTTCAGAGAGAACTCCATTGATAGCAAAGAATAGCTGGAGACATCGAGAAGAGAGTGCAGAACTGTGTTGCCTGTGAGCAGAGTGATAGAACTTAGATTGTGACATGCTATCGTATGTGTGGGAGAATGTTTAATTGCACATAATGGGACCATTTGATTCTACGTGTTTGTGATATTGTGGCAGTATACCTCTAACTGCATAGCATGTAAGGCTATGCATTCAGTTGCATGAGAGAAAGTTACCTTTTTCTTGGACCATGTTTTCACGCAGGATAAATCAACCACGGTCAGGGATGCATGGTACGCAGGAACTCCCCCACCACCCAGGAAAGGTCATCTGTGTACTGGGAAAGGCCATCTGTGTAAGAGTCCCTATACTTTCAATGGTACTTGTTTTTTTGTGGGGGCTCTGGCACTCCCCAGGTAAACCAGAAGTCGGTGCTCCTGACCACGGTCAGACAACCCATTTGCAACTGGTCTGCATTGTGTTAGTTAAGCACTAATCAATTTATCAAGAATTGTGCGTAGTTTGCAAATTGACAGCAGTGCCTGTCACAAACGGCGACAGGCATGGTGCCTGTTGAAGTAATGAGATGGAGAAAACAATTTTCGAAGTTGCATGCTTTTTGGGCATGGGCAAGAGGATGTCCTGAAAAGGGTGCTAGAGTTGCAGGCAAAGTGCCAATCGCATCAAGGCATGGTTTTAAGGTGGTGTGGTTTTGTGTTGGGGACACAGGGAAAGTGACAAGCATAAGGCAAGCAAGGACCGTCACTGCTTTTTGCCTAGATGTACAAGGTGAATTCAAAGGTGTAGAAGGGTCAGGAGGTTGCCTAGTCCAGGAGCGTGTATAGGTCCTCTGTTGGAAGGGATTGTTCTCAAGAGTGGGGTGGGGAGAAGTGCTGCTGATCCATCACATGGAGCCCACAGAAGTCTACATTCTAGCATGCACTCATGCCGATGCAGCTAAGCTCAAGGATTCTATTTGATTCCAGTTTTTACCCATTTCCCCCTTTTCTGTCACCCAACATTTTCTATTCTTCCCGCTTTTTTTTTCTTTCTCTCATGTTCTTCTTGTGTTCCTCCTGTAAAGAATGTAGGATCTTTTATCTTAAGACTGTTCACAGTTCTACGGTTTTGTGAGGAATTTGACCATCCACATGGTGGGTGTGCGCTCGCCGGGGCTTTTTGAAATGTTTAATTAATTGGAATGATGGTAGACCCACTACAGGAAAATGTGTGGGGCTTTCCCACACACATTTTCCTATGCTCACAACACGACAAACATATAGATCTGTGTACTCTGGTCCACTATGTCATATTTAGTTGGAATGTGACAGCCAGGGGTACATTATGTCACCTCCATGAAGGGGGAGGACCAAGCTGCCCCCTCACATGGCCAGTCTGATTAAGTAAAAAAGAGTCCATGGATCCACCCAGCTCTTTTGTTTGGCTCAGCAATTAACATACAATTTAGATGGTACTTCAAGCAGGCCCACATGGGGTCTGGCTGCAGAGGTTAACAAAGGACACAGGAGACCCAGCAACCTTTCATATGTAACTGTGTCAACCTGAAGCCAGCTCCCGCCCTCAGTATCAATGACAGTGAAATGTCATGTCTGGGACTGTGTGTTTACAGTAGAGCACCGCAGTAGCAGGAACCCCAATCATACGGTACAAGAATGTGGTTTGCTGAAGCCAGAGAGACTGGACTCACCGCAGCTTAAAAAGGAACCAGCCGCTTTAATCAGAAACCACACAGAGATCCATTAACCAGAGATACTCTTTTATCAACAACAGGCAGGAAGATTGGTGGGACTTAGTATCAAAGGTTTTCACCTCTTTACCCTTCCTGTTGCAAAGCACCCTGTTTATGACCACACACATACAGGAGATTGTTGGTAGGGGCCCCAAGAACGGTTTATTAAGGTAGTCTTAGCTTACACCAATCACTGTGGCCCATTTGGCTTTAAAAGAGGGCTGAGCCCATCTATTGGCAGATCGTGTGAAGACTTGACTTGAAGTTACAAAGAAGAACTCAACCTGGCTGAAGGTTCAGTCTGCCTTACATCGTCCACCAGTGAAGGAAGACTGGGATTTCCAAAGAGGGAAGCAAGGTCCCTCCCCCAAACTTCTCCCAGGGACAAAGTGAGATAAAGAACTCAGGGGAGCCTCCAGCTACTCCAGATCCAGTACCCACCCAGCACACAGCATGCCCTGCTAGGCTCTGCAGCAAACTTCCTGAATAGAAAGTGCCAGGAGGCCTCTGAACCTACAACCAAGGCCAAGGCAGCTTCCTGCCACACACTCCCCAGCTTTGGACTGTCTTCCTTGAAGGGCGACACAAGCCCATTGAAGAAGTGGGATTAGTACCTCGACAAGCATCTACCGCTGTCCATCTTAAAATACATTTTCGAGCCAGTGGAATTCCCCGACCTGCAACCGACTGCAACAGTGACCGTTGTGAAGCCACAGTCACTTAAACACACCTGAGATGTCTTGACCAATGCTCCAGAACCACCGATCAGCACTGAGACAATTCCTGACCCCGAGCCACCATGTAGGCCAGCCTGCAGCCGTTCATCCAGCTTGGCTCACTGAACCGTCTTGCTGTCTGATATTCACAGTTGACTCCCATCTTGAACCATGTCACAGAAGCCTGCAAAGCGCCCTGAAGCTAACTCGACCCTGTTGAGCACCAAGAAACTACAGCACAAGGTACATTATGGTTCTGTGCCCCTTGTCCTTCCCTGAAGGCCCCTAGAGACATATTGAGACCCATTTCTTCCTTTCGATTGCTACATTGCTACATTGTGAAAGTATTTAAATTGCATTGTGAAACCTAGGGCTTTTTTCCCACTTACAGGACTCTCAGAATTAGGTGTGTTTTTCTCCGGTATTTAAATTGCACTGTAAAAGTATTTTAAATTGCATTAACAAACCGAGGCCTTTTTCCAACTATACAGGAATATCAGACATAGGTGTGTTTTCTCAGTTGTCCAAACTACACTGTGAAAGTATTTAAATTGCATTGACAAACCTAGGCCTTTTCCCACTTTACAGGATCCTCAGACCTACCTGTGTTGTCTCCGTGGTTTAAACTACATGTGAAAGTAGTGTTGTTCTTTCGTTTTGCCTTATTAGCAAAGCATTTATCTCGCAAACTGTTCTACTATTGTCTGAGCTCCTGTCGTCTTGTTCAATTGTCTACTATTGTGTCATCTCTCTTTGGCTCGTCTGCTTGCTCCCCTTCCTGTGTCCTTTCATAGTGTTCTCCCCGCCCCCTCCCCCTACCCCATCCTCTTCTCTCCTCTCCCTACCTACTCTATGGTGCTCTCTGTTTCTCCTATCTTTTCTAACTTCTTCTCTATTGACTATCCTGCTCTCCTCACAAAATCTGGTAGGAAGAGGTTTAAAAAGAACAGCCTGGTCTTCATCGCAGGCCTCCCTATCGCTGACACCTACACCAGTGCTCCTTCCAGGCAAACCCTCACTGACATCCTCTTTGCTGTTCCCTCACCAGACCTATGGACTCTCCATATGGTCTCTGTTCTTTCTCCTTTCTCTTCTCCCATTAATGGTGGCACCCGGTGGGAGGCCCTTCTGGCCTCCTTCCACTCCTTGAGGGCATCATTAATGTTTACCTGCATGGTACTGTCTTGATCCACGGCCCTCAGGAAGGCAAACGTCTCCATATTGCCACTCTAAACTCTCACTCTGCTGTCAAACACTCCTCTGACATTTGCCGTCTCCTGGAAGAATTTGACCTGATGTCCTCGGGCTCACTGAGACATGGATCACGCCCAGCACTGTCACAAGCTTCTCTCTCCTCCCTGACGGCTACAAGATCCTCTCCATGACCACGTCCAATCATTCTGCAGGGGGTGTAGCGCTGGACTTCCCTGAGTGGTTTCCTGCCTATGTCATTCCTACGCAGGCCTACTCCTTTTTCGAAATGCCTCATCTGCAGGCTCTCCTAGCCATTCCCTCACTGTGGCTACCATCTATCGGCCACCTGGTCAGATCTCCTCCTTCCTCTCTGAGTGGGAGGACCTATTTTCTTCCCTCCTGGTCTTGACCACTCAACTCCTCTTTGTTGGAGACTTTAACATCCACCTGCTTACTGTCCTTCCTCTGGACTCTTTCACAACCTCTGCAACTATCTCTCACTCTCTATCCTCCCCTCTGTCCTGACTCACTCTGCAGGGAACACTCTGGATGTTCTGATCCTTGCAGACCTTCTCCTTTCTAGCCCTCTCACCACTGGTCTCTCCTTTCCTCCCCGCTCACTCTCTCCACACCTCAGGCCAAGCCAACTCCAGCACTGCCACCTTCCTTCTCAGTTATCTGACCCATGAAGCGTGTGTCAGTTGAGGCTTTTGCTGGCACTTTCTCACCCCCTCCCCCTTCGGCTGACTCTCACCCTGACACAGCCCTTTCTGTGCTCCACTCTGCTATATCTGATACTCTTGATGTTCTTGCCCCTGTCATGAGGACCCACTTGAAGCCCAAAGCTAAGTGTAACTCCTGGTATGACTCAGACCTCGTCACCCTTAAACGCAAGTGCAGTGTGGCTGAGAGGAAATGGCATGCTTCCTGTACATCCTCTGACAAACTAGCCTGCCACCTGCTCCACAGGCAAGGGCAATACCGGCTCTCTGTCCGCGTAAAGAAGAGAGCCTTCATCCAAGCCCATGTCTCTGAGGCATCCAACAACACGGCCAAACTCTTTAAAATCTTCATGGAGCTGGCCAATCCTTCTGCAGTCTCTACTTCACCTGTCCCCTCTGCATGGCCTTGGCCTCTCATTTCATCTCTAAAGCTCAGGACATCCTGTCTTCTCTCTCTTCCTCTCCTCCTCCTCCCTCTACGCTCCTCTCTTCATCTGGCCCTTTTTTGGCCACCTCACCTCCCTCTCTGTCTTTCCCCTTTTCTCCCCAGACAAGGTTTCTAGACAAGTCTGATCTATGAAAGTCTTGTCAAAACAGGTTTCACCTGTTCCTCTAAAACCATCAAGGATAACATTGACACCCAGGCTCCTGCTTTGGCTGGTGTCTGCAACCACCCCTTCACCACTGGAGTCTTCCCTTCCCCCCTGAAGCACTCCCTTGTGAACCCTCTTCTTAAGAAATCCTCAGCCAACCCCTCCTGCCATGCTAACTACCACCCAATCCTCCTCACTCCTTTCCTGGGAAAACCCCTGGAAAAGCTGGCCATCTCCCATCTTAATATTCATACTGAATTGGTTGGCTGTCTCCATGACCATCAGTCTGGCTTCAGAGCTGCTAGAAGCATGGAAACTGACATCCGTAAAGACCTGTTCTCCAACCTTGACTCCAATACCCCCTGTGTCCTCATCTTACTTGATCTCTCTTCTGCCTTTGACACGGTCAACCAGGCCATGCTGCTCAACTGTCTCTGTGATATCTTGGGTATCACCAATCAGGCCCTGACTTGGCTGATGTTACGCTCACCTGATATCCCCGGGGGCGTCTGGAAGGCTCTGAGAACTGGAAGCTTGGATACGTAGTTGCCCAGTGCTGAATAATGAATCATAGTTATTTGTAGGGTGAGTTATCCGTCCTGCATTTCTTGTGCAGGGACGCTTGATGTTTGTTGGTGAGCTACCCGAGTTGCTTCACTGGTGCAGTTCGCCTTCCTTGGGCCCAGACCTGCTGTTACCCCGAATATGCTGGTAGGCAGTTAGGTTTGTTAATTGTAAGTCTTTGTTCTGTTTATGGTGGGAATTTGTTAATGTCTTTATCTCCTTCTTTTCAGGTGCGCAGTTCTTGATGCTGGTGTGCCGGATGGAGAGGCACGTTTTCTAGGTAAGAGAAAGCGCAAAGCGCAGCACCTTTATTGTCTTTTAAAGCTAACCTGTGCTTTTTTCTTCTTCTCCTCATAGGCCGCTGAGGTGTTACGAGTGGATGAGAGCGCGATGAAAAACAGGCCCCCAGAATCCTTTAAGGTAAGTACAGTGCTGTGCCGTTGTTTAATATTGAAAGCGAACCTGAATATGTCTCTTTTCCTTTGCAGATGTTGCTGTGGTGCTCCGCATGGAAGTGTGGTATTGCGCGATGAAATTCAGGTAAGACTGATGGAATTCGATGTTTTGGAAGCGCGCGTTCTAATATTGTTTTTCCCTTCTCTTTATTGCAGGTCACAATGTTCGAACAGCAGCTGTGGTAACGGTTTGCCAGAAGTCCTTAAGCTAGTACTCACAGGTGAGTGATGTTTCATCTTCTCTCGGTTTCCACAGATTGCAGCCCAGTTGAGATGCTGAGTGCTGGATGGTGTTTTCTCAGGTAAGGCAGAATAATCTTGTTCTTGTTCTTGTTCTTGCAGGGTTACAGGAAGATGAGGAAGACCAGGAGCTGGACACGGTGAGCATCACGCTGCAGGTTGCAGAATAAATAGAAGCGTGTTCTGCAGTCAGGGTGTGGTTTATATAGCCCAGGTAAAGTAGTACCAGGGAAAATAGTTCCAGGCCTGCCACACCCAAAACACTAGACCGCATGGCTTGGTTCTTAGAACTAGACTGTGTGGGTGCTTCCATGTTGAATTTAAAGGCCCATGTACATAAATGGGACCTAGCTTCCTCCCTACATATGAGCCTGGTGCCAAAGGTGCCAGGAATGGCTCTGGGAGCCCTTTTGCAGTGGTTTTAGGGCCCTCAGGGTTCTGGTGGGAGCCTGCTTGTGGCACAACTTGCTCTTCGAACAATCCTCCGACGTCTAACTTGGGTCCTTCCCCTCCCCTATCTCTACCTGTGGGGTTCCCTAGGGGTCTAACCTCTCTCCCTGGCTTTTCAAGCAATACCTTTCACTTCTTGCTCACTGCATTGCTGCTCTCTGCCCCAACTTTCAGTGCTATGCGGACAACACTCAGCTCATTTTCAGGATCCCTTCCGCCACCACTTCTCCTCCTTTCATCTCTGACTGCCTGCTTTCCAGGATTGGTGTGCCACCAACAATCTCTGCCTTAATGCCAGTAAGACTGCAATTTTACTCATCGGCACACCTGCTCCCTCCTTTCCTGTCGCTCTCTGGCTGGCCTCTCCTGGCCATCTTCCTTCTCCCACCTGTGAGGCTAAAAACCTCGGGGTCATCTTCGACTCCACACTCTCCTTCTCTACTCACATCTCGACGTCTCTAAGAAGTCTCACTACCAGCTGTACCTCCGCCGAGGTTTTCTTCCTTAACTCTCTCTCCCCCAGAAGCTCACTGTTTCCAGAGCTCTGGTTCTCTCTAGGCTGGACTACTTTAACAGCCTCTTTCTAAATCTTCCTGCTTCTACTCTTCGCCCTCTGCAACTCATCCAGAACAGGACTGCAAGACTTGTCCTTGGCCTCAAGCCTAGGGATCGTATTTCTCCAGGACTGAAATCTCTGCACTGGCTCCCAGTGGCTGGGAGGATTAAGTTCAAAACCCTCTGCATTGTCCACAAGGCCTTCTGGGGCCTGGGGCATCAATACCTCGAACTCTATTTTCCTAAATATCTTCCTTCTGGAGCTCTTCGCTCATCCACCTCCAACTCCCTCAGGGTCAGTAGCTTCTTCAAGCAATGAGTTGGTGGTAGATCTCTTTCTTCAGCTGGGGCTTACCTCTGGAAAAGCCTCCCTGCCTCCCTGAAACTTGAGGAGAGCCATCTCTGGTTCCAGAAGCACCGCTAGACCTTCTTCTTTGCTTCTGCTTTCTCTCCTCCTCTCTCCTGCTGAACTCCTGCATGAAAGTGCACTGGTCACCTGGCTACCCTATTGGGCCAAGGTCCCCTCCCCCGCCAGCTGCACACCTGTACGCCCTCCCGGTCAATCCCATGCACTTGGGGGCTCTTTCTGTAACCCTACTGCCCCATCATCTCTCGACACGTTGCACTTACCCTGGCACTTGCCACTAGCTGGCCGCACTTTTACCTATTGTATTATTTATTTTATTTATTCTTTACTACTGATCCTATGTATTGCACTACCCCCTTGCCTCCGCACTTTCCCTTTCCCCCTTCCCCTGCACTTGCGCGATCTCAATTTCACCTGGCCTAGTAAGATCGTTGTCTTTGTCTTCCCTTTTCCCCCTCCTTTGCCTCATCGCACCTTGAACACTTGTGTAAAGGTGCATTATAAATGCCATATCATATCATATCTTTGTGGTGAAGCCAAGCAGTGTTAAACTGTTGTGATTATTAACCATACCAACTACCCTCCTGCCAGTATCCAGGGTGCATCCCTTTTCCTTCGTTGGAACTATCTGTCGTCTGCATTCCTTACAGGGTGCAATTCATGATATAAATTAAGTGGATATTTTGTATAGATTCTATAGGGGGTGCACAACTGATTTTGACAGAGGGCCGACAGTACCTTATGTGAAGCCTATACTGGGCCGAAAGGTAAATGTGGGTGGGGCGATAGGCGCTGCGGGTCGTGGCGTGGCAGGCGGCTTTTTCAACCCCCCCTTTTCATTAAGCACATGGAGAAAGAATACGTTTTTGAGGTGTAACTATTTGTATTTCAAACTTACATTTTATACTACACATTTTCCATTGTTGTTTATTTCTATTTAGTTAAAGCATATCGTCTTTAATTAAAGTATATATATTTTATTGACCCTTGATTGGACATTCCGTTATTTTGGACTGCTATACTTTGCTGTTTGGGTTGGCAAAGAGGGGTTTGGCCTTCGTTGAGTCAGGTTTCTACAAAAAGCAAAGGATGTTCATCTCCTAATTGTGCCTGTTGTAGCTTTATTATTGGGTTCACTCTTGGAGTGTGACACTATGCTCCATTGCCCCCAACCAAACATTATGCCCCATGGCCACCACCCCTCAACCAAACACTATGCCCCATGGCCACCACCCCTCAACCAAACACTATGTCCCATGGCCACCACCCCTCAACCAAACACTATGCCCCATGTCCCCAACCAAACATTATTCCCCCATGTTCCCACCCCACAACCAAACACTGTGCCCCATGTCCCACAACCAAACACTATGCCCCATGGCCACCACCCCTCAACCAAACACTATGCCCCATGGCCCCCTCACCCCCAACCAAACACTATGCCCCATGGCTCCCACCCCCAACCAAACACTATGCCCCCTGTCCCTCACCCCCAAGCAAACACTATGCCACTGTCCCTCACCCCCAACCAAACACTATGCCCCATGGCCCCCTGACCCCCAACCAAACACTATGCCCCATGGCCACCACCCCTCAACCAAACACTATGCCCCATGGCCACCACCCCTCAACCAAACACTATGCCCCATGTCCCCAACCAAACACTATTCCCCCATGTTCCCACCCCACAACCAAACACTGTGCCCCATGTCCCACAACCAAACACTATGCCCCATGGCTCACACCCCCCAACCAAACACTGTGCCCCATTGCCCCCACTCCCCACCCAAACACTATGCCATATGGCCCCCACCCCCCACCCAAACACTGTGCCCCATGGCCCCCACCCAAACACTATGCCCCATGGCCCCCACCTCTCAACCAAACACTATTCCCCATGGCCCCCAACCAAACACTATGTCCCATGGCCCCCAGTCCCCAACCAAACACTATGCTGCATGGCCCCCAGTCCTCAACAAAACACCATGCCCCCGCTCCCAAACCAAACACTATGCCCCATGCCCCCCACCCCCAACCAAACACTATGCCCTGTGGCCCCCAGTGCTGGTTGTGACAGGGTTTGGATGCATTGGGCACCTCTGCAGGTGGGTAGCACTGGATGCAATGCCTGCTGCCAATGCGCAGGATCTTACTGAGATAGGGCATGACGTGTGACCACCTGCGCGCGCCTCTGCCAGCCTTGGCCACAGCACTGGTTGTGACGGGGGTTGGATGCATCGGAAAGGCTGGCACCAGCAGAAGCTGGATTCAAATCGCAATTCTTGCAATGATTGTTTTTTTAATGGCCTTGTTTTTATCTTATTTTAGTTCCCGTTCGCTTCTGAAGATTCTAATGTTGCCTCTCTATTGAGACATCAGCGAACTGGACTGCATAGGTTAAATGCCCTACATTGGCGCACAATAAATAATACACAAGGGAGACTGCTGGCTCCCCTTCTTTTGATAATTAGCGACTATTAACCGTATCTTTATCTCCATTATCATGTATGCACCCCCTGCCCCTCCCGCCCCCCTCACTCAGGCTGCTTTTAATTCTAAACAAAGGAGGGGGGGCATACATTGTAAAGGAGATACAGATCATGTTAATAGCCGCTTTGGGTAGAGGTGCAGACAGTCCCGGTCATCAGTTTACTTATGTAATGAAATGCGGCCACTGCTTGAAGTGGGCCGTATCTCATTACAAAAGTAAACACTGTTGGCGCCGCATTTCGCGGGATGGAGGGCCGCATTTCGCGGGATGGAGGGCCGCATTTGGCCCGCGGGCCGTATGATGTGCACCCCAGAACATTGACTGGACAGTTCCTTTTATCATTGGGTAATAATTGTAATTTCACTGTGTTGCAACTAACAAACTATCCACAACCTTTCGGAGATAAGACTACCGTTCCATCCACGTCGCCAAAAGGTTTATAATTCGCTTGTTATTCCAATCTATGCAGGACCCTTCTGGAGAACTAGAGAAGTGTGGGGCTGATTGATGGTTTAGAAAGCTATGTTCACCCAATGACCACTGGTGCCACAGGAAGTTGATTCCTCACAGGTGTATACATGTTTGGTGGCATAGTTGAAGGTCCTTTTGATCCGCCGTGCCCTGGGTTCCAGGCTCAGGTAATTGGCCCGAGAGCTCAGGGGCCACTGCAGTTTTAAAGGTTCACTCTGACCGTGCTCCCGCCTTTCTTTGTAATTAAAACAATGACCAGAGCACATCACGACAACAGCTGGCTAACAGCTGGTAGGGCCTGGACATGTGATGGCAAGAGCTTGCAAGAACTGTGAGTACCTGCCATACGTATCGTGAGCCACAGAACACATTCAGTATGCAAAAGTCAAAACTAATAGATTTCGAAAATTAATGTGTACGTTTGGAAAAGCTAGACAGATATTATGGAATCTGATTTTAGAAAATTAATTCATATAATGACCACGTATGTTCGATTTATCAACTGAATGCAATACCCAGAGTGTGCGACCCGTTGGAACCTCTCAGAGGAAAATGCTTGGATGACAAATCGGAGCCCCCACGTGACTGTCTGCCACACGGAAGCCGCTTGATTCATAGCCAGGCGCTCCCCGCCAGTGAATTTGCTTTCTCGTGTAATCTCTGCGTGAAAGATGGTGCGGTAACTGTTTGTCCTAGAAGCATCTGTAAATTCATAAATAATGAGAAGTGCGCCTCAGGGTGCAGTGACAGACGAGGAGGGGGTTGGGGTGGATGGAGTGGGTTTTCTGCGCACTGAGATCTGGAAGGGAGATTACAAAGAGGACACGAGCAGAATGCGCGCCTACGTGGCCACGGGTACATCAAACGCGCAGCACGCGGGAGCAGCAGCGGCGGAAGAGCGCTGTCATCATTCCCAGAGCGCTGCCTCCATCTGATATCAGCGCAGAGGAGCTCCCCCCACAGTACTTTATTGAGAGTAGAGGTTACTGGGGACTGGCTGCCAAGGTCTCCGCTGTGACCGATCGCCTAAGCACTTACTGCCGGTTAGTGTGTGCTCAGCTGAAGGCTCCCTTGCAGCTGGGAATGCTGACGCAGAAAAGACGATGCTGCAAGGAAGAGGTCTGGAATTGTGTTAGGGCAGCTTTTCCTGGAAAGTCATAGCAGCTATGTAGCTTAAACATCTTTTTTTAAAGAAAACCTACAATCATCTTGATATAAAATTATATAAACATACAAAATACCCGTATAACCGAAAGGCAAGTGTTTGATAGTAACAGAGATTAAACAAGCACAGGGACAATTGAAGTAATCCATGAATGAATTATTGATGTTCTGCTTCTAAGAGAACCAGATCAGGCTGGAAAGCAAAGAAGGAAGCAATGCATTGGGCAGTCATTACAAGTCTGGCAGTTCGGAAATAAGGGTGCTGGTAGCAACGTATCGCCACCCTTTCCGGACTGGTGCACTACGACAATGCCTGCAGGGGCCAGTGCACCCGGCAGGTCTGACCTGCCAGGAGAACCTGCAGGCATGGTTTTCACTGAAGCATCCGTGTCAATGTTCCCATGGAGTCCTATACGACTCCACGGGATTGGGGACTTGTAATAGCTCAGTGGCACCGGGATATCAGGTGGTGTAAACAGTGTTGCGAGGTTGGCGGGTTACCGCAGACCTCGTAATGAGGCCCGTGTATATTTACAAGAATGCACGTTTTCAGTGAATCATTAAATATCACATAACGGTGGCGGTGCTTCAGTGAAAAATCTGCCGGGAGGTGCCTGAACTGCCGGCAGGTCTCAGCCCCTACGGGCAGTAGTTTGCCGGTCCGGAAAAGGTGCCAGTAACTGTTGTTGGCAGCACTTGTTTCCGTGACTGGCAAACCTGTAATATGGGACGATTTGTATCATTGTTTGATTATTCCCTGGAAATCACACTCTCACTACCCTATATTTCTTAATGTTTCTATATTTTGGGGACTTTACAATATGTGGTCTGAAGTTATACAGTAAGAGCTACGTCAAATCCATGTTTATTTTTTGAAAGCCCTCTATAGGGACCCCTATGCTGGCAACGGAAGTCCAGATTACCTCAGTTTCTGTTACCTAGGAACCTCCCCCCTAATTTTAGGTGTCTAATGGGTCCTATTAATGGCACGGACACTCCATCAATTTGACCTCTCTGACTGTCCTCCAGCCTGCCCTGGTTGTAATATAAACTTTTAATTTGCTTTGCGATGTTTTAGCACTTTTACAATTGGTTTGGCACGAAAAGCTTGTCTGGAAGCTTCCCATACCCCATAATCTGTATCCTGTTTTTATGCACTGTGCACTTCCTGGATGTCATGTCACCTATAAGTGAAATGTCTATTTATTAGCATTTATTTTTTTGGATCATGGTGTTTTGAACAGAAACATGTACATAGAACTTTACAGCAAAGCAGTATGAGATAGATTTAAAAAAAAATAGCATTAATTAAAGGAGCGCAGAGAATGAATTTGTTTAGTTTGTGGGAGTTTCAGAAATGCTCAGGTCACCTTATTTGCAAAGGTGACCTGAGCATTTCTGGAGCTGCTGTCCATCCCTGTTTGATGGATGGAAATGCTAGTGTGACAGCTGCACAGTTTGGGCCGCGGCTGTCACACTTAAAGACAAATCTTGACAGGGTCAGAAATTACCCCATCATGTTTTGCCTGTGCCTGTTCTGAACAAGAAAAAGCGTATCTGAATGAGCGCAGCCTTTGTGAATTGGCTGACAAGTTTATCTGTCGCAAGTGAAGAGATGCACTAGTTCATCTTCTCACTTGCGGCAACACAGTTTGGAAAATCTGTCCCTTTTTATTTATAAAGGCTGAATTTTCAATTTCGAAAATCCTCTCTGTAGTTTAAAGGGCAAAAATGAAGGATAGGTAAATAGGTCCACAGCGTTTGTAGGACTGGAGTATTTTTCAGGTAGGTGGTAAATTTATGGTTCTTTAGTACCGTGCATGCAATGGATGGGGTTCACAGAATAACTCTGAGTCCAAATAATCAAACCAACTCAAGAAGATGGCAAAGGTTACAGTTTTATTAACATTTATTTTTTTTTTTTTTCACGTCTTCATACTTCTTTTATTAAGCGCCGCGCAAACTGCCAAACTGGGCGGTAACCCTGCCCCTCAACCACGTGGGTCGCAGCCCACAACTGAAACAACGGAAAGGGGACTAGGTCCCTGACAAGTTAACAATAGACAATGAAGTAGGACATTACATCTCTCCCTTGCTTAGCGTTGTGGCTAGACTACTCATGTGTGCGCTGTCGCTGTCACTGTCGTCAGCATCTCTGTCTTCCCCTTGGTACTCAGAGTCGATGTCAGAGGAATCACTTGCAGTGACCACTGTGCAGCTTGTTTGATTGCTGTCTCCTCTGACGGTCAGCAAGAAAGAGGATTTTCAGGTATTACAATTTTTATTTTACATAAATGAACATGAACATGAATAATCCAATAAACACATAGCCAATCAATTCAATGTAAATAATCAACATATCACAACCAATTTAAAAATACACATCAATGTACTAAAAATAAAACCGGTTGAAGAAGAAGAAAAAGAGGAAAGAAAAAAGAGAAAAAAAAAAAAAAAGGGGAAAAAGAAAGGAAAAAAGAGAGCAAATGCAGGAAATAAGGACTAAGAATACTAATTGCATGAACCATACAACAAATTCAATAATAAAACAATCAATGCACATCCTATAGATGTCATACAGCACAACAGTGTACAAGGATATGTATATATTGTCCCAGATCAAAGTTCTGCTTTATTCATAGGCATCAAGAAAGCAGCCCCAAATGTTCCAAAACTTGTCAATGTCATCAGTGAGTTTGTAAATAGCTCTTTCATATGTTGAAATTGTAAGAAGCTCCTCCACCCAATCATCAATGTTGAAAGAATTACTCGATTTCCAGGACCTCAAAATGAATTTTTTAGCAATCATACATGCACGTAGCAGCCAAACTTTCTTTCCAAAGTCAATTTCCTCCAGAAGAGAATCATTGCCTAAAATCAATAATGAGGCATTCATGGGGATTGCAATGTTTAAGACCAAGCTTAATCTCTCACACACCTTTTCCCAGAACTGCATCGTTTTAGGACAGGACCAAATCAAGTGACTCAGAGATCCTCTAGAACATTTACATTTCCAGCAAAGATTGTTGTCTAAAAGTTGTCTCCTGAATAGTTTCTCCGGCGTCCAATAGGCCCTAAACAACAACTTCGTTTGAGAAGCTCTGAGGGACCAATCCAAACTCACCAAACGAGTGTTCTCACAGCACCTTCGCCAACATCTGAAGTTCACATCTTCCCCCAATTCCTCTGCCCACAGAGCAGGTAATCTCGGATCACCTTTCCGAGTAGCTTTTATGATACTATACATGGTAGAAGCAGGGTGAGATGCACTGAGGCATACAGTTATAGCTGCCCAGGCTGGACTCTGAACAGTCAATTGTGGCACCTCAATACAAGCTGAAATAATAATCTTCAACTTCCGATATTCGGCAAATGAGCATTTCGTCATATCACACCTCTGGCCAAGCTGAGTGAACGTTAACCAGTTCTCCCCATCAAACAAATCTCCAATGTATTTGATACCAGCCACAAACCATTCCGTCCAAAACAGTGTTTTGCCCTGATACTTCAAGGCTGGATTATTCCATATGGAGGCATCTGGATGTAAATATGGATCTGCACCCACACGGATTGAGAGTTCACACCAGATTTTTATTGTTCAAGTTACAGATATTGTTACATGTGTTAGCATGTTACAGACTTTGAGTAGACCTGGTAACCATATAGAATGAACAGAGATAACCATTTTTAACAAGGAAGGATATCAACTGTATCCAAGACATATATAAATTGAATTTGTTTGGTGTATTA
Source organism: Ambystoma mexicanum (assembly GCF_040938575.1). NCBI lineage: Eukaryota > Metazoa > Chordata > Amphibia > Caudata > Ambystomatidae > Ambystoma > Ambystoma mexicanum. Next base: position 1,110,279,281 of record NC_090933.1, on the reverse strand, counting down.
AGTTGAACAAGAATGGAGTAGAAATTGGAGATAGTGCTAATTGAACCTGGATTAACATAATACATATCTGTAAAGCGTAACTGATATGGAGATATGAGTAGAGAAATGGGGAGACAAAACAGGGAAACAGACCGCAAACATACCAGATACAGAAGGGAGCAAGGTGAAGGGGGGAAGATGGGTATAACATATTTATTTGAAACAGGGAGTTTACAACAGACATCAACGGACGTTTGCTCAGTTCTCAACAAATTTCCCATAAAAACATCCTTTTATGCAAAAAATACGTCATACTATGTAGTAAATAATAAAAACCTATGAGGGATTGTGAGAGGTTCAAAGGGAACATCTAAGTATAATTTCTATAAGGACTGGGATTGTGATTGGCTGTCTACTGCCAGGTGGACAATTTATGCCTACATCTGAAAACAAGTCATCTTCAACACTGTTAAGTACACGGTAATACCATTGGCTCTCAAACTATAAGGCCCTTCATTATACAGCCCTCTACAATTGGTTGCCACACTTTTGCCATCTCTGAAACATTTGGTTCACTTAGCAAGCGCATAAGCTCATACCCAGGTGCCAGGAGGTGACTTGACTTTACCTCCCCACCCAATTAGCCCAACATCTCTCATCACCCATGCCTTCTACCATGCAGATTGACTTTGTACGTGGCCTTGCAAAGTATCCTTGTCTGTGGGAATATATAGGAGTACATACATTCACTATCGTTGCTCTATGGCTAGAAGCTCAACTCTACTTCCATCCTCAGTTCACATGACAAGAGACCTTGATTCTGGTCTATTCTGCAGCATTTAAATGTCTTAAATGTATAAAACTTGGCCCTCTTGGTGTTCTTTCTTTACCCCTCGATAATGGATGATTCATCCTTCTAACGTTTATTTCTTTCAGAAATTGTTACTTCTGTTTTGATGACAGGCCAGCCAGGCCTGCCAGGCCCTTCCACGATCTCAGCATATTCCTGCTGCGACACATTCCCTCTCCATGGGTTTCAGCTTACTAAAAATTCATGACACTGATGTCCAGCTTCTATACAATGCAGTCTATTCACTACGTATAGCCATCTTCTATGATCACTTAGTGTGCTTGCGCTTCAGCGTCTATACAATCATTGAACGGTTGCATTTCTGTAGCACTGCACATACGTGCTATCTTCTTTTCTGCATATGAAAGTTTAAGCAATTATTATCTTTGTCATCAGTTGCGTAAGATCCATGCCTTTTCTTCAGCCAGTAATATCAGTGCTTTACGTTTGTCTCTTGTGATATAACTAGCTTCTCTTCCACTCTTTTTCATATTCCTCCAGGGAGTTCCTCCCTCAGATTGTCGTCTCTTCGGGGATACATTCGATGGGGTTTTCTCAGAGGACACCTTTTCTCAAACACTTGCTTCAGAATTGGCACAGCTGCTGGTGTCAAACATGGCACAGTCTATGACTTCCAAAATATAGGAGGCAGGGGGGTGGGATTTCCTGCAGAGGTATGCAGCTGCTCCTCTGCGGTGGGGTTAATGTAAGGCATTTGAGTGGCAGATGGGAGAGCACAGTAACAGTGCATCAACCAGTTGTATCTGGTGTACCGTTTTGCCGGGACTGGAATTTCTGGCTTTTAGCCCTGTTTATGCTATTTATTTATTTGTATTTGTTTACATATACATAGTATGCTTGTAGGTTTGGGCCTATATCATGCTATTTATCTAATTTTCTTTCCCATTATTTATTGAAGTGCTGTAGAATGCCTGCCATCCCGAAGAGACGGCTCAGAGCTCTATCAGCAATTTAGGTTAACATGTTCCTTTTTTGATCAGCACATTGGTGGGACAATATCTTGGAACATTAGTTTATTCAATGCTCTTGGCTTGGAGACCAAGATTGATCTCTATTTCTTAGGTTCCCCCTTTTTTTAGCCATCAATTAAAGTCCTGGGATGCATACCATTTATGGGCCCAGTATCCAAATTCTCTGATCAAAAGTATTTATATTTTCCAGGGACACATAGTAGATTTCCTGTACAGAGAGACAAGGTATCCTATATTAACTCTGGGAATATAGTAGGTAGGGCAAGCTAGGGAATTCCTTGCTCAGACTATGAAGGGCCTTAAGTCTTGCATTGCAAGGTGTGTAGCACCATTATGGTAGGGGATTCCCATACCTTGAATTGGTTTTCAGTGGGCTACACTGTTAAGGCAGCCTAGCAATGTGACTAATTGGGAGCAGGTACTGTTAGGATGGAGGAATCACGATTAGTGGGAAGTGGGCAACTGATTTGGCAAACCTATTAAGCTGGACATCACTTTGATATGGTGGAGGGAGGGGCTGGAGATAGGCTTAGGTGGCAGTAGAGTCAGTAGAGGAAAAAGTGATATGGCTTGGCTATAATTCCGTAAGGTCCCAAGATCCTCCTATGCGCAAGGATACAGCAAGAACATCATTAAGGGTCCACAGGCAACAACCATATGATCTTCTTAATGCTCTCTGTTTCCAATCGGGAAAAATACCCTCAGCTGTAAATATTTTTAGGTACTACGGATTGGGGTAAAACCTGTTTGTTCCATTCCCTATTATCCAAGCAGCACAATTGGTCCTAAATGCATTGCCTCATTATTGTGCACACGGGTAAAGTTCAAATAATCTGGGCCAAGCTCTCCTTTAAAGGCTACTTTTACTGTCACCCACAATATTTCACTATCATCCAGTTACTGCTGACTTCAATCCTGGTCCTGTGTGGGTTGCACTCTTTCTCGTTTGTGTTGCATCTGATCCGAGAGCATCATGGGATGTCACCCACACTTCTTCCCAGGCTGGTTTTTCCTGCGCCAGTGCTACTTTTGAAGTAGTTTGCCATTGATGGCAGAATGAGCTTCTGTGGCAGTGCCAAGTGGTAGGAGTCTCCTCTGTAACATGCTGGTTGCTTCTAGAAAGTTCCTGACCTCCAACCACATGCCATCTAGAGTATCAGGTGTGTTGCGATGCACCTGTGAGCGCAGACTAGTATGAACCTTTTGGAATTTTACAAATCCAAAATGATGTTGGTTAATCTGCTAATGTGACCCACCTTAAAAATATTAGAGGCTGACAAGTGCAGTGGAAACATGAATCTCAGACTAGGCTGTTTGTTGACATTCCTGAGCACTGCCTTGCAGTTTGGTGAGATGGCTGCTACAGAGTAACAGGTGATATTCCTGCAAACAGGCTGATGGAACCCAAAGTTCCCACTGCCACAAACTGTCTGTAACTGCCCTTTATCCAAATTATGTAATTGTGTGTTCCCAGGGCCTGTTGGCAGATTTATAAAATATAAGATATATATAGGTTTAACATGGTGGCCTCTGGGTATCAACAGTTATACTGGCCAAAACGGTGTGTCATCATTTTATTGTCAGCTTGGTTCACCCAAAACAGACCATCGGGGATACTCAGCAGCAACGCCTGCGTTCTCCCTGGGAAAGACTTGACTTGACACCTTCCAGGATGGCAGGATATTCCCACTGGGCAGAGAGAGGCCCCCTGTGTGTCAAAGGATATGCCTGCCAGCAAAGTGGAAGTCTCACCAGAGTGGTAGTTATTGCATACTCTTTCATACAAGGCAGACAGAGTAGCCAGCAGATGTCCAGGGAAGAATCTCTCCATGTTGAAAACTCTCAAGGCTCACACACCTTCTGTGCCCCCACTTCACTTTCAACAGACAAAGCACTCTTGGGCTGAGATCACCAGTAAAAGGCACTCATCACTGCAGCCAGTATTGGCCTCTTACTGAAGGCTTGAAAGGGACCAATCTGCAGTGACGTATTGGAATGCACATGCTGATGACCCTATGGCTTTCTTGTTTACTATCAAATGTAATTAAACATTTTTAGAAAACCCAGAATAGGGGATAACACCACCCCTTTCATTAAATCATCTTTGGGATTCAGTAGAAGAGGGGTTTCACATAGACCTCATTTGGGGAACAGCCTACCCAATGTCCTCACTAATGGAGGTGAAGATAAAGGCTCCACGAAGGGAGAAAGACCCACCCAACACCCATCCCAGAAGAAAATTTGGGTGAACTGCTGTGGGGACAAAGACCTGACTACTGGTGACAGTCACCAAACGCGATCTCTTGCAACTTGAATAGGCTGGGAAGGGCAGAACAAGGACTCCCCACGTCCTTGTGGATCCTGGACAGCGACTCCCAACAATATATAATATAATAAAATATAACATCATTGGTTATTTATTGTACATGTAATACCGAAGAATTTACTAATCGCGGACCGGGATTCCAACCAGTGTTGCTTTGCATCATCTTGCTTCCAAGGCCAGGGCGTTGCCACTGAGCTATACTACACGGTAAACAGCTCTGGGCTTTGTTTCCCTCCCCAATATCCTTTGGAGCCTACTTAACTGATTCTGAACAGTTTTTAATTGTTTTTGAGCTATTGCAACTCTCCACCCACCCCCGCAAGCTGCTTTTGACACTCACTGCTTTTTTATCTGATTTGAGCTGTGGAGCCACTGAATCAACCATCCCCTGCCCAGGCACCAAATGTGTTCAAGCTGATCACCACTGAATAACTGCATTACAATGTTGGATCTCATAAAACAATCTCAACCACTTTGAGACACCGACTCAACCATTGCATGGCTGTCATTTACTTGATTCGAGCTGAACAACACTACAGGACCACATTGCATCGCTGGTCCATCTCGAGCCGACTCAACTATCTTGACACACTCAATCCATTCGGAAACAGAGACTGGACCATCTTGCTGCTGACTCAACCTATTGTAGAGTACCTAGATGCCTGTCTTGGTGATGTTGAGATCAGAGAAAAAGACCCAAAGGTATTTGTAGTGGTCCAGATCCCCTGTCCTACTGTGAAGGTCCCTACAGACATTTAAGGCCCACATATTTATCTTTTAAAATATATCTTCAAGGAACTTGAAAACTGCTGCTGAACATATTGACTGTCTCCCTTCTTCAAACCCAAGTGCATTGTTGATCTTAAAGTCTGCATATTCTGTGACTTCTTTTACATGATGGGTTTGATTAGTTTAACTTCAGTCCTCTATTTGTATACAACCTTGGCTGGACAATCTTTTTTTTGGTAACCCAGTACTATTGTTGTTTGGAAGCTTCTTTTCTGGTGCATGTTCCTCTTGAAGAGTGCAGTCTACCCTCGAATGCAAAGGGTGTATCCCTGTGAGGCTATGCCTGTTTCAGGCTTCTGGTAGTAGCAGTGTGAGGCGGAGTGGGAGATTTATCCAGCACTCATCATTGTATTCCTGCAGAGCAGTAGTCATTTTCTCATAACTGGTATAACTTTATGAGGCCATTTCTATGAATCGTTCAATCCAAGAGAATACTTACCACAGTTTATTCCATTTCCCCACAACATTGTTATGGGAAAGTAACTTATTCTCACTTCATGGGATTATAATCCTATTTAAAGTGGCATATTCCAATTGTTGGTTCATCTCAATATTAATAGCTCACTATACCCCATTTCCTAATGCAAGCATCTATATCATGTTTTTCTGTCACATGTAACCCAGTATTTGAGTTATGTTGCCTATAACTGGACTATTTCTTTATTTGTATGTATTTATTGGGAACACAGAGTTTTATGCACAGCCATGTATGTTTCAATCATACAGCAAAGCAGAGAAATCATACACAGGGGGTTCTTTAGAAATGAAAGTATTACTAATCTATATAGTGAGAATGGTGAGTCATAACATACTCGGGGCCGGAACAAAAGAATTGGCACCGTGGAGAGGGATGAGTGGAGTAGTGATCTGAGAGTGTGGGGGAATGAAAATATGGGGAACAATTCAGGGATAGTCAGGGGCATTTTCAAGGTGGAGGAGAGGAGCTTTAAGTGCTGAATTGAAAGCCTGCATGTTGGGATTGTGTATACTATTTTGGGCTGTGAGGTACTAGTGTTGGGGTTACTATAGAGAAGGAGCAGAAATGGAAGGGTGCATATGATGGTCAGGTAACAGGGAAGTTGAGGGGAGCGCAAGAGGCAAGGGTACAAGTGGAGACTACCCAGAGATAATTAGCAAACAGGTTGGAGCTTGACCATACATGGTTTGAAGACATGGAGTAGGATTTTGAAGGGTAACCAGTTATGCATGTTGAGCCAACTGACATGATGGAGCAGTAAAGTGGTGTTAGAGGAACAGAGTAAGGTAGAGAGTATAGGAGTGGCAAATTCAGAATTTTGCTAAGGGTGAAAAATAGTACAGAGCAGGGCTGTCCAACTCCAGGCCTTGAGGGCCGGAAATGTGTCAGATTGTCATGCTACCCATCATTTATATTCATGAGTTACATTTCCATACAATAGTTCTAAATGCATACACATATGTTCTCATGAATATTAATGAGGGATATCCTGAAAACCCATCAGAATTCCGGCCTTCGAAAACTGGAGTTGGACAACCCTGGTATAGAGGGAGTCCCAGAAGTAATGTTGGTCAGTACCTGTCTTGAATAAGTGCAAGAATGTGTGTAGTGGTAGCTGAGGAGATGGGTGATTTCCTTGAGTATCAACAGGCTAAGTTGAAGAGCAGTAGAAGTGGATGTGACAAACTGTTTGAGCTTTAGCTTGCTGTTAAAGAGGACCCTGCCATTATGTTCCCTGGGGTAGGTGATGGCCAGTTCAGGGGAAAATAATGTAAGGTCAGGGTGGTGAAGTAGAACATTCATGGCAGGGGATAGATTACTCTGGTGTTAGCTGAGCTGAGAATAAGCCAGGCAAGAGCCATCCTATGCCGAATTGGCTAAGAGATATGCAGAATAATTGAAAGCTTTTTCAGGGGTGAAGACATGAAAAGAGACAACAATGTGGGTGTCATCAGCAAAGAGGTGATAGGAAAAACTGAAGGAGGTTTTGAGATTCCCATCAGAAGCGGTATATAGATTAATTAATTATTTCATGGACTGTTGGCATCAGCAGATGTTTCCTAACAATATACAGAACAATACTGACTGAGAAACAGGTGGGGAAAATCACAGAGTTGGGAGTGTGAGAGGTCAAAGAGGTACACAAAGCTTACAGTTGCTAATTCTTTAATCGTTTGTGTGGCAAAGAAGTACACAAGAGCACATTACAGGTTTTTATTTTATTTTTTTAACATGTTACTTTTAAACCAGCGCACATATGACAATGAAATAAGCAAATGAGAATCAAACTATCGCCTCCAGTTCAAGTTCAAAAAGGTATGATTGAGCAGATGCTGCACAAGCCCATCAAATCCCCATCTCACCCTAACCTCCCTCCTCCCCCTCCTAGGTCAGTCTTCCTCCTGGTTCGGTTGAGCAGTAGTGGGCGTGTGCAGGACTGACCAGACGTCCAGAGTGGGTCCCTCGAGGGAACCTCGTAATGAGACGGTATGGGTTTAACGGCGTGGCACCTTTACCGGCGCCGTTAAACCCATACCGCCAGGGTCATAATGAGGCCCATAGTGTTTCTAGGGACTCCCTCTCCCCCGGCATCATCCAAATCCCTAGAGCAACTGATTTCCCAAAGTTGATCTTAAAGCCTTAGACCCCTCCAAGGCTACGAATTTCAGTGAGGACTGGCATCAATGATGAGCTAACGTCCGTGACGGATATCAGCACATTGTCAGCGTAGAGTGCGATCTTGTGGTGGGTGGTGCCAACTTGAAGGCCTTTACTCTTTGGGTCTAGCCAAATTCGTTGGGCCAGGGGTTCCATGACCAGGGCAAAAGAAGAGGAGATATGATATGATATTTTATTTATATTGCGCTCATACACAGGTGTTTCAGAGGGCATCCCTGTCTAGTTCCACAGGTCAGGGGGATCGGGTCTGATAGGAAGCTACTCACCCTAACAAGGGTCTTTGGGGACTGATAGTTTGCCAAGTTTTTGAAAGTTTGGGCCAAACTGGAAGGCCTCCAGGGTAAGTCGCAGAAAAGCCCAATTTACTTTATCAATCGCTTTAGTCGCATACAAAGCCAGCAGAGCTCGCTTCTGTGAGTCTTGCGACGCAACATCTATTAGGTTAAGGACTCCACAGATATTTTCTCCAGTCGATCTGTGCATTACAAAGCCTGTCTGATCAGGGTCTATTATGTCGGGAAGGGCGCCAGCTAAGCGGTTTGACAAAAATGTTTAATAGATGTTTGCATCGATATTTAATAGGGATATAGGCCTATACGAAATGTTGTCCCTAGGGTCTTTGCTCGGTTTAAGTGTAAGGAAGGTAATAGATTCCTGCATGGACGGGTTGATGGATCCCGATACACCAAAGGAGTTGAAGAGGGCTGTCAGGGGGGCTATCAGTTGGGAAAGGAATATTTTGTAGAATATTGTGGAGTATCCGTCTGGGCCCGGGGCTCTGGGTTTGAGGGACTTAATGGCTGTGCTGATTTCTTCACCTGAGATCGGGGTTTCGAGGGCCCTCTCTGACAGAGTCTTTGAGATGAGGAAGAGCAGCACTTCGTAAGTACTCCTTTTGTTCTTCTTGATTCCGGGGGAAGGCCGACATCACCTCAGAGAGGTGGGTGGCCTGCCACTCGTAGTTTATCTCATTCCGCGAATTGGACCCTACCTTGGGGGTCGCTTAGGCCCAAAATAGTATTTCTTTTGTTTGCTTTGGCAAGCTTTTGCACCAAGAGTCTATTTGCCTTATTGTTTTTGGCGTAGTAGACTTTTTTAGACTTAGCTAGGATATACGCCGTGTCCTCAGCATCGTGTGCCTCCAGCTTCTTCAGGGCCGCTTGTAGAGCCTGTTGGGACTTTTGGGACCAACCTTTGCGTTTGTGGTCGGCTTCAGCTCTTTGGACTTCGTTCTCGAGTTCCATTTGGGTTTGTCGCTTGCGTTTCTGGAAGGCCTGTCAAAAGTGAAATTATATCGTGCCTCCTATTGCAATAAATATATGAATATTGGCCTAGGCCAATATGCTCGAAAGTCGTTTGCGAAAGAATCCGTGTTGCAAGGTCCTGACCTTAAATCAATGTAAGCTGCCATTTTAGGTCAATCCGCCATTTTAGGATTCGCTTTGTAAAATTCACCGTGTGAGTTAAAATGGTGGACGATGTCATTCCAGAATACAACATGGCCGTCTTGACCTCTGTACATAGCTAATATGTAACTTGCCTGCAGGCCACTTGTTGAGGTTGTGAACTGAGACCTTGTCCTTCATTGACCTGTGTGTAAAAGGATTACTCGTTCAATGAAACTAATCAAAGAGCATATGTTGAAACAATGTATTCAAATACTGAACGTAGAACATCTGTTTAACTACATTGTATTACTATTTGAGAAGGCCTGCATGGAAAATCTTAGAATACACAATTATTGCATAGGCTTGTTGATGCATGTATTAAAGGCAAACCAGTTATATGCGGTTGTTCGACACTTGGCACGAACCCTAGATCGGTGATGTATTAAATGGAATATTAACCCGAAGTGGGGCTGGACATCGTGCCCACCAAGTGTATAAAAAGCAAATGCATTCTAATGTATAATGTCTCTCACTGAACACACTGAATCACGCGGTAGTTAGTTGTGTTGTACTGAGGGCCGATAGCTATCTGATTTTGCTCTGTTTTTGTAACTGGATTCAGTATAAAATAAAGTACTTTGTATGTTCATTTGTAACCCGTGTTTGGTGTTTTTCCTTTTGGGGTACTCAGCCTCGATATTTTGATTTTGTTTTCACAGTTCGACCCATGTGCAATTAGTTCCCCGCACCACAGCTTTCATAGAGTCCCATGTGTTGGCTGGGGAAGTGTCCTCATTCGGATTTTACATAAAAAAGTTCTTGATAGCTCTAGATATGGAGTCCCTTAAAGGCATTTTTGTTAAGGATAGGATCATATAGGGTCCATCGTCATTGAGGAGGTGGGTCCGGGTCATGGGCTCGGAGCACCATGGTTACTGGGGCAGGGTCGGATAGTACCCTAGGGCCAATGGATACATAATCGACGAGCGCTAGGATTTGTGGGGAGGCTAACAAGAGGTCAATCCGAGAAAAAGGCCTGTGTACTTGTGAGTAAAAGGAGAAATCTTGTTTTGCCAGGGTGACGCACTCTCCATGTGTCCACTACTTCTAGGGTTCCGATGAAGGAGGCTTACAGCCAGTTTGAAGTCTTTGGGGGTCGGAGGATGCAATCTGTCGTTGGGTGGGTCCGGGACCCCGTTGATGTCTCCCCCGAGGATGGCCTGACCTTTGATGAATGTGAGGAGAGCCTCACACTGCGCTCTATAGAACTGTTCATGCTCCTCATTTAGGGTGTAGATCGAGGCAAGGGAATAAAGTTGTCCAAAAACAAGGCATTTAAACGCCACATAGCGGCCTTCCGGGCAGCGTAGAGTCTCCAGTATCTACGGTTTCACCCCTTTAGCAAAGAGAATCGCCGTCCCACCTTTCTTGCTGCTCTTAGAAGCCAGATATTGCAGCGGGAAATATCTATTATGGAGGTGAATGAAATCTGCAGGAATTAGGTGAGTTTCTTGCAGGAAAAACACTGAGTTATACCCGTCATGCAAACGTTGTAGAGTAGATTTCCGTTTGGAGGGGAAGTTCAGCAAAGTGAACCTTAGTTTCGATGTGGAGGGGGTGTGTCTGGGGCTTCAGGGCATCTCAGGGTTGGAGACAGGGCAGAGGAGTGCTCAGTCATCATCCGGAGGCTTAGTTAGGTTAGCAGCTGGGGTTTTAACAAGAATCTCCAATGGGAGGCCAGACCTATAGTAACTTAAGAATCCCAATTTCTCTCATCGGCAAAACCCGTAGCCAACAGGTGTAAAACCGTTTGTAGGAAATGTTCCTGTATCTTACTCCAAGAGGGTTCTGGTGTCATTCACCTCAGAGTTGGGAATGGCCCGTGTGAAGCCCGCAGTTGTAATGCAGTAGTTTTGTGTTCCCTAGCAATCAGGCCGGTCCAAACCGATCCTTCAAACATCAGGTCCTGAAAAGGGGGAGTAGAGCACGGTCACTTTAAGTTCCAAGCTCTCTGTACTTTCGACCAAGTCGAGCGTTTCTGTTTGGGGGAGCAGTTCACCTGCTCCCACTCCGGGGTGGCCAGCGGAAGCGCTGCCACCATCCCCCAGTGATTTGGGGTTTAGGATCGATGTTGCATCTTTTAGGTGCGTGATTTTTCGGGGCACTCCCTTGTAAGAAAACTGAAGTGCGGTGGGGAACAGCCATCTGTATCTAATTTGTTGGTCCCGTAGAAATAGTGCTGGAGGCCGCAGAGCCCGCCGCTTCTGTATTGTAAGCATGGCAGGGTCCTGGTAGATCTAAAGAGGGGAACCTTGGAACGTGAGTTCATCTTGAGAGCATCTGATTGCTATGATGGCCTCTTTGGTCGAATAGAAGTGTACCTGGGTAATAACATCCTAGGGGTGTCCGTGTCCACGACTCGGTGGGGACAGAATCGATGAGTGCGCTCTAGCATCAACTGTGCTTTGTCTAGGTGGGTCAGCAAGGACTGAAAGAAGTTGCTTATGTGTTCTGCAAGATTCTGGTCCTGGATCGAGGCAGGGACCCCCCGAATTCGGAGTTTGTTCCACCGGGCTCTGTTCTCGAGGTCCTCCTGTTTAAACTCTAAAATCTCATTCTTGCAGATTAGGGTCTATAGCGAGCGTTGCAAATCCTGGAGCGTAGCTGAATGTTCTTGAGCAAGGTCCTCTACTTCCCCCAGTCTCTGCTCCACCTCTGTAACTATTTGCTCTGTTTGTTCTATTTTTATAGTAAGCTCAGTCAGGCTGGATCTAAATTCGGCTTTCATGTCCATCATGAAGCCCTGTATGTCCCCTTTGGTTGCTAGCTGATTCGGACCCTCAGAGGGGGACTGAGGCAAAGATTTCGGGAGACCAGCTTTCTTCCCTCTATCAGCCAGCAGTAACATGGTGGTGATATCAGCATTTATGGGGGGTTTAAGGTGTCGTGAAATTTCTGTAGACTCTTGACGGTTCCACCCAAGGTCATTGAGAGGTAGCGGAAATAGGCTGCCTGAGGTTCAGGGCAGGAGATGCCTCCTCTTCTAACCTTTGTGAGTCAGAGGTGCGGTGGTGCAAGCCAGCACCGTTCTGGGGAAATACAGAATTTGTTGTCAAGTCATGTGTGGCATAGAAAGCGCACCTGGTGGTAAGCGAGGGAAGGGGGGGGCAACTCGCAATTTTCCTGTGAGACAGCAGGGGTGACCACTGGGCACCTTGGAGATGAGAGAAGCAGTCCGGGGCTATATTTATAGGGCTTTGTTGCTTGAGTTAGATGCAGACCCTCACATTATGGTGACCAGAGCCTCTGTGCAGTTAAGGTGTTCCAGACCGATGGGCCAGGTTGAGATGGATGGCGCTGGAGGGAGCATTGCCACGGTAGGCAGCTGACCAGCTGAGTAGGAGGCCTGAGAGGAATCCAAGGAGGGCTGATCTCAGCACCTTAGGGCTCCTGGGGCCAGGGGCTGTCTCTGGTCGTCAAGCAGGTAGGGCTAAGTGAGTGGCAAGGCTTCCAGGGCGCAGCGGCAGCAAAGGGAAGCTCTCAAAGGAGGCACAGAACCATTCAGGAGTGAAGGCAGCGGGGTGTGGGGAATCCACTGTGTAGCTTCTGGGATGGAGTATGGGCACAGTGATGACAGCGGGCAGAAGGCAGATTCAGCTTGGAGTTACCTTGCCTCCAGAGAACAGGATCAGTCCCCCTGTGTAGAGAGGGGAGCTGGTGGGCTACAGCCCAGGTCTTGGTATGTGCTGTGTCCTCTGAGGGGGCTCTGATGGCTGGTGGAGCCACTGTATGGGGCGCCAAGCCCAGCGTACTTGCGAAGTGCGAGAGTGGGACTGGAGAGTGGGTCCACATGAAAGTCAGCCGCAACAAGATCACTTGGGAGACCGCGGCCACATGAAGCAGTCGAGTCTTGTGGCTTGATTGGAGATCAGTATTGCAAGCCCCGTGGAGGAGAGAGGCCATTCACGGGCCACCGTGAATGGCAGACAGCAAGGCTGGGGTGCATCGTACAGGTCCCCAGATGTCATCACACAAGCATGGCTCCCCTGCTGCCACTCCCGGCATTTCTGTGGTGATGGTGTAGAGGAGGAGCAAGGTACCCCGACCTCAACGGTTCTGCACCTTATTACCTGTATGTTGAAAACCAGAGTATGTGACATACACGGAACAGTTCAACCAAACAAAGGGCAGAGTATGGACTCTGTGCAGTACCAGTGAAAACACTGATATCAAATAGAATCCTGGAGGCAAAGTTTCCATTGAGAAAACCATGCCTGCATACAAGAAAATATGATGGCCATTTAAATGATTTCCTGAAGAAGCAGAACAAATAAACGGCAAGGAAGAATTTTAACGTCACCAACCATCGCCAGTAGACGTCATACAGAGCTGAGATGACGTACCTAGAAGAGATTCAGAGACCAGAGAATGCAGATATTCTATAAAGGCATCGAGAAAGTATGAAGGATAAGTGACATCTTGGGATCAAGGTGAAGAAGCTTATGCCAAAGAAACAGATGAAGACATTGAGTAACTTTACACGTGTACAGATGCAAAAGAAATGCCAGCAGCAAAGTATTCTTGAAAGCTATCCTCAAGCTTTATAGTGAATAGATTGCAGCAAGCGCCAATATATACATATATACATATGGACAAGTAAAGGATGGATGTTTCTACTACGCATTATAGCAGTGCTGAACAGTAGCAAGAAAGCCTAATTTCACTTGTGTCGCAGTTAAAAAGCAAATTGAATTACAAAGTGAATCTCAGCAGAACAGGCTGGGTGAGCCAAAGAAGTCAATGGGCCTCATTACAAGTCAGCCGGTCCGGAAAGAAAGGTGGTGGTAAATATGCCACCACCGTTCTTTCCGGACCGGCTGATTAAGAGTCCTGCAGGCGGGAGGTGTCACTCCCACCAGGTCTGACCTGGCGTGTTTAACACCACCCGCCTGCAGGCGGACATGGAAACACTGGCACCATTACAGCATGGTGCCGGTGTTTCCACTTCCCCATTCCCATGGAGTCCTATCGGACTATTGGACTCCATGGGAATGGGGATTAACAGTATTCCACCTCCGGAATTACCAGGTCACCGGGGTTGTAATGCCCCGGTGATTCCGGCAATCATGGAGGCGGAATGGTAAAACGAGTCCGGAGGTAACCTGCCAGAATTTCCGGCACAGTTACCGACGGACTCGTATGAGGCCCAATGTCTTATCAAACTGGAGTAAACTGGCACTGGATACAAATCATGTGAAAGAACAAAACTCCTGTTCAGAAGGCGCGAACATAACAAGAAAGATGTCAGAGGTCTATTAAAAAATAGTAGTAAATGCATCAAAAGGCTCGAAACCATAGTCTCTAGTCACATGGAAGCATGAAGTTGGACAAACAAGATGGTCATACCTACACAAAAGGGCAGACCGTGCTTCTCACTCCCTAAAATTCTCAGAGCTAAGAACACTCTCAAGGCCGAGCTTCAAAGCCTAATTGACAGTAGACCACTGAGGTGATGATGGATTGATATGCTAATTGGTGGGAAGCAATAGTTAAGGCAAGCTCACCAGCACCTGGATGGCCAGCCTGCATGCAGCTAGAAGTAGATGGAAAAGTACTGACGGAGGTTAGAGTGCCAACCAATAGTAGAGGTCCTCGTATTTAGGGGTCCTATAGTTGTGTAAATCAATGGGATGTCGTGTATTTAGTAACGTTCGTAGTGCTCATTTTTAGGGGAGGGCTTAGTTGCCCCACCTGATGTTAAGTAACCAATTACATATTCACACTTTTGTAGACTAGTATGGATCATATACTTAGATGTTCACTCAGAACCAATCACCCATACGCATAGGTTTTTGTAGTTTGCCGCGTAGGATGACGTTAGTAACATGTAGGTTAGACGTCATTGATGATGAATTTTGCCTATAAGATCTCAGTTTTTACTAAGAAAATTTGAGTAAGAGGATCGAGCGAGTTTGTTGATGTTCGTTGTGCTGCCTGTTTTAGATAACTGATATTAAAACAGTCTTACTTTTGCCAATTACCTGAGTTGTTTCGATTATTGATGTATGAATACAAATCTGCATCCCCATCCATCTCCAGGGTAATTGCTACTCATCAAAGGCACTGGCGTATCCAGTTCACTTGGTAGCAAGAGGATGGTTCAGAGCCATTGACATGAGTAAACTCTAGAGTCCCAGAAATATCGTACAACATTTGCCATTTGGCTGAAAGGACATGAAGCTCCCCGTAAATAGTGGTTAGTGTAATTTGAAAAAGCCTTGCAAGGTGAGTGTGACGGGTACCCTGGTTTGCAGAGAATCCCCTCCCACGTCTACGAGAGGCTGATCGATGGGAAGGTTGAAGCGGCAGTAAAAAAGGCCTACGATCCAGAGAGTCGGAAGACAAAAATGAGAGCGGTGAGTAAAAACTGAGAGTTGGCAAAATCTATTGGTGAACAGAGAAGAAACAAAGTGAGTGACAGAGGGTTGCGGGATAAAACATAACATGAGAAGAAGAGTTATATATATGGGGAATGAGATATTGACTTAATTGCGGCCAAGCAATAAAATATCGTGAGAGAGGCCACGATAAGAGAATATGCGCTGGCCTGCGTTTTTTTACAAACGTATCAGAAGAAATTTGAACCTAGAGTCCCGTAGCAGATGACGTAGAAAATGGGTTTGATTAAAGGCAAATCTAAAGAGGTTAATTTAAACTCTGTATGGAGTATTTTAGAGGGCAAGACAGATCTTAGAGAAGACTGCAGAGAAGATACATGTGACCGGTCATGTCTGTCTGTTTGTTTTATGTGATTTTGAAAATGATGATGTCATAAACGGGAAAATTAATTGATTGTTTTTAATTGAACTTGGTGGTTGTTTTTTTAACAAGGTTAAAGTAAAAATTTTGATTAATGGGATTGGAGCCTGCGACGAGTGGTGCACGGTCATATGTTATTTTTCTGAAACATACTTTTTTAAATCGGTGGTTAAAGCAAGTGAGTGTCAAACAAGTAAAGAGTAGACCAGTTGAGAATGGAGGATATTACTCCACTTGTCCATCTCTGCAAGCAGTTGCCGAAACATGCGCCTAAGCTTAGACAGAACAGAGCAGAATGGGTTAATGGAACTGCAGATAAAATTTGTATGCCATGGCCGCATGGAGGGTCACTATCAAAGGCAGTTCTGCAGCATATGTTGATATATTCGCATGCAGCATACACAGGAAAAAAAAGCTAGATAAGCGACTAGCTAGCTTAGAGCATTGGAAGATGTACCAAGAGTAGCAAGATAACCACCTCCTTTAGATTGGATACTTAATGTATGCAAAGAGGGGGGTGAGGAGCCCTCTGCTCCTCCCACCCCAGTTGAAATAGAAGATGAGAGCAAGAAAGACAATGGGTTATACCCATTGAGGGAGCTTAAGGCAGCAACAGGCTATAGCAACCTGGCATATGAGTCGCCTATGCAAAGTAGTGACGAGGGTCCAGATAAAACTCCTGAGAGAGATGTAATCTCTAAGGTCCTGAGGGACAGGGAAAGATATGATAAAGAAAGAAGTGATAGAGAAAGCACATCTCTAGATATAAGAAGAGAAATAAAGAGATGGAAAGGAGAAAGAGACAAAGCTGATGAGATAGCGCTCTTACAGAACGCATGGATGGTAGGCCAGATTTTGCTCAAACTCGATGGTAAAGGCATTGAGGATGTAAGAAAAAGGGAAGAACAAGATGAGCAAGATGAAAAAGATAAAGAAAGAGAGTAACGATCGAAAGACGAAGGAGCGAGAAGGAAGGATAGGCAAAGGCGAGAGCAGTCATATCAAGAGGAGCAGTTAAGAAAACAAGAGAGAGCAGAAGAGCAAAGAAAGCGTGACAAAAAACAGAGAACAAACGATGAGCAGGAAAGACTAGAACAAAAAGGAATAGAAGAGGAGCAACAGAAGTTAAGGGATAAGAGAATACAAAGACAAAAAGGATGAGGAAATACATAGGGCAAAAGAGAGAAGTTATTTGATCAAAAAAGAGGAAGACAGAGTCAGAGAGAAAGCAAGGAAACAAAGAGAATTTGATGACAACATATAGAAGGCAGATAGCACACAATATCGATCACCTGGAAAAATAGATAAGAGATCCTGAACCAGAAGTAACATCGGAGGACATAGAGGAATTCTTCCCAAAATACGAGTCATTAGCAGGCCCGTCAAGAGTAAATCTAGAGGGCATGTTTGACTCTAGGAGCAAAGGCGAAGCGATCGATGACAACTATCTTGACATGAAAGCTCAGAAAGAATTAAAGCGGAAGGGAAAAAATGGTTGACTCGAGAGCACTCAGTTGTGTGACACAGAGGGAGCCTCATGCAGTGCGAGGCAAAAGGAGTTGTCTAAGACTGAGTTCATTGTTGACAAATGGAAGAGGTTGCAGTACACCGATTCATTTCTCACATTATCAGGCAAGTGTTGCAGCTTCCAGAATATAGTGGTGAAAGGACAAATGCCTCTATCCGCTGATGATGCTCACAGACTGCTCAGTGTGATTTTCTATCGTCTGATTGAAGAATATCTGCTTCTTGTTGGAAGACACACTGATTTGCATACATTACTAAGTGATTTGAGAAACTGAAGCACTTAACGGAATCTTGAGAGGTGTCATACTGCAAGTGAATGCCTATTCTGCAAGAAACTTTCCTTCGAGGGACATATGAAGAGGTTGCTTGTCAGACAGAACTTTTGTTTCATGCTAAAAGAAATTCATCATGTCGTCTGGTCTAAGGCAAATTGGAGGAATAGACTGGTAACTGGTATAGGTCGTTTAACTTTTCTAGACTTACTGAAGTCGGTTTTCTTCTTGCTGGAGAGGCATCTACATTTCTTCTGGTTAAAAACGGATTCCAGGGAGACATTGAAAGGTTGTTCTTATTGTCCAGTAAGCAGTCAGCAGATCGAGGATGAAATTGCTGAGTCAAAAACAGCAGCTTCCAGAAGCAGTGCAAAATGTTGATGTATTAAAATAACTTTTTCCTTCCTTACTTTTTCCTTCTTTAGGCAATAAGATGGGAACCGTCAGTAGTAATCCCCCTGGTCGACCAATCGTGGCTGCCACTAATAGCATTCTCCAACCTCTTGGCATCTATATTGATACGATTCTGCAACCAATCATACAGAAACATCACACCTATATCAAAGATACCACGCATTTTCTGAACAGATTGGCTAACATTCAATTGGAAGAACATGATCTCCTAGTAACTATTGATGTTAACAGCCTATATACCTCGATTCCTCACTGTCTTGGCAAACAAGCAGTGGATTGGCTTCTATTACAAGAAGAAGAAATAGGGGCATGCAAAGAATGGATTATGATGTTGCTTGACTTCATTGCACAAAATGCTTATTTTCAATATGATAAACAATACTATTCACAAATTAGTGGCACGGCCATGGGAGCCACCATGGCTCCAGCATATGCCAACTCATTCATGTTGAAATTTGAAGAGGACCATATTATCAAACATCCAGTCTGGCATCAATATATTAAACATTGGGGCAGATACATTGACGATATCTTCCTAGTGTGGTCTGGTCCACACGCAACTTTAGATTCATTTCTGGGATACATCAACTTGATAGATGAAAGAATCCAATTCACGTATGAAATAGGCCATCCTAGTGTACACTTTCTAGATGTTCTAGTGATTCCAAATGCACCATCATTCAACACAGAGGTCTATCATAAACCAACTGACAGAAACAACCTTCTCCACAGGATGAGTTTTCATCCAACAGCTACAATAAGGAGTTTGCCATATAGCCAATTGCTACGTATTAAAAGAATCACTAATATAGACTCTAAATATACGCAAGAAAAAGAAGAACTATTCCGTAAATTCAAAGCAAGAGGCTTTAAAGAAGATGAACTGAATCTGGCTGTAGAGAAAGCAGATATGCAAGAAAGAACTCATTTACTGGAGACAAAAGTATCCAACAGCAAAGAGAATCCATTGGTGTTCGTTAGCAAATACAGTGTTCAGTCATCTAAAATTAAGAAGTCAATTCTCAAACATTGGCCGATGCTAACTTGCGACGCGAAAATCCAGAATTTGTTTCAAGAAAGACCTGTCTTTGCTAATCAACGGAGCAGCAACCTGAGGGATTTGTTGGTTAACACCAAACCCAAAATAACCAAACAAGTCCTGTCAAAGAAACAAGGGACATTTCCATGTATGTCGTGTAATAATTGTAATAACATCACTAAAGGTGACTCAGTCACACACCCCAGAACTGGACAAATAATAAAAATCAAGGACCACTCTACTTGTTTGTCAGAAGGAGTCATATACTGCATCAAATGCCCTTGTGGCCTATTATACATTGGACAGACCAGCAGAAAGGCACGAGTAAGATGGAACGAACATAAATCAAATGTTAGAACTAACAACCAACATTCACCAATTGCTAGACATTTTAATCAAGCTAAGCATCAGATAGCACAAATGCGATTCCAAATTCTCGAAGTAGTACAACTGAAGAACATCAACACAAGTGCCACAAAAAGACTTGAGCAACGTGAAGCATATTAGATCGAGAGACTCGATACGGTATCACCACGTGGTCTTAATGAAGAACTTAATCTATATTGCTTTTTATGAAAGAGTTATCATCCAGTTGATTTTGCCTTGTCTTAACTTTTTTTCTTTTTTTCACAGGAAATACATTTAGTAACTAATTACACTAGCTGTTGTCATGTCAGATACAAGACCTTTAAACACGCCATAGGGGTGTGTAGATAGGAGAGTAATATTGATGAGAGACTTTTAAACATGCCATAGGGGTGTGGAGCTAGGAGAGTAATATTGATGAGAGTGGCATAATATTGTAAGTAACTGCAAGTAATGATTGGTTTAGTTTTGATTACTCGTGTAGTCCGTCTCTTCTTGGATAGACATACTTGTGTAACATTTGCATTTAACTCAATAGTACTCACATGTTGAAAATCAGGATGAGGTATATGCTTTTTTTATCTGTAACTTTTTTTTTGCATTCTGCGTAAATAGGTTTGGTACTGATGGTTTTTTGGATGTTTTGAATATGTCATGCAATGTTTATTATTTGATCTGCACTATTCTGTAATTTTTGTAATTTATTTCCTATTATATCTGTATAACAACTTCCGTGGCTTATTGCACGGTTTAGGTAACCCCATTAGAGTTACTTATCTTGTTTATTACCTTGTCTGATTTTATTTTATTCTGTCATAAGTATTGCAAAAAAAAGTAACTGTTTACTGTAGACTGTGTATGCACCCACGCACATTCTTGACAGTATCATAGTTACTCTAATTATTATCAGCCGTGCTTTACACCTCGTAGTCTAGTTGCCACTGTATATATCAACACAAGAGCACTGTCACGCCATTAGGTAAACATTGCATAATGAGTACTTGCAGATAACGCCCGCGCTCTATTAGTTTATTACTGTTGTTTCACTGCAATTGCAACTTCGCGCTGGTGCTTTCCTTGCTAGTAGCCCAGAGTTTCTAGTTTTTTGTAATTGCTGTTGTATACACATCTCTTTAGCAACAGACAGCATTGACTCGTTGCCATGACTCTGATTAACATCAGCGTAAGATCACGTAACCACGTCACGCGTCTAACAAAAGCGTCTCCATGACAACGCTCGTACTTATTCACTAACAGCTCGCGGCCAGATTAAAACCGCGTCTTACTGTGTCTCTGCTTTCAACTCGACACTACGGGGTAGGTTAATCATTAATGTGTATCTATGCCCATTTTAGTGTGTAAGGCTAGTTAGTAAATACCATTTTGACACTTAGATTTCCTTTGTTCGACAGGCGGGACTCTTTGCGCTCTGTTGGTTTTTCCATGGAGTGTAAGCATACACGTACCTAGCTTACAGCAACGTTACTGGCAGCCCTAATGACTTCCATCTCCATCTTGCAATAGAATGAAGATAGCTTTAGCATGTTATGAGGTAAGCTTTCACAGTGTTATATTAGTTTCCTTTAAATAATATTAGGTACGTTTTAGATATCTTACCACTGCATCATCCTACCTGCTTTACAGATGGGATTGTTATAAGTGGATTTACATTGGAATGAAGACCTCTAATAAACAGCACGTGCAACAAGATTAGTAACGCACGCGCCACAATAGTTTTTAATGCAGCAATATATACAAGCAGGTATGTGTTTCTTTACCATTACAATGTAGTAAGCATAAATTGGCATTCTTAAACGGGATGACTATTGTTTGTATGATGATGCAAGATGTTGGGTCGCATTAAAATGATTACACTAGAATGTTTCACAGATACACATCTGGGTACTCTCGGAATTCTCGAGATTGCATATAGAAACTATTAAGTTATTTCCGATATTTCTGAATTTTTGCAAAATTATGGCGTAACTCAACGCTTGATATGCATTGAAATATTATGAGGATAATAGTAACATTATTATGATGAAATAGTGACAAGGACAGATATAAATGCAGATTTTGGTTTTATTTGAGATGGTCATTTGTGGCTAGCAATGAAATTGGTTTATGTAAATACTCGTTATGACTGTTTTTTCTTGTTTTCTCTGTGTATGTTTTTTCCTTGTACTACAGAAATTCGCCCTGATGAAGGACCAAGTATAGGTCCGAAATGCATTGGCACATCATTTCTGCTTCTTCTTAACAAATGAAGTAAAGAATCAATTTACTAAAAGTTTTGTTTTGGATACATTTTTTTCAAGAGCATTTTTGTGCCTTCAGGCACAATTTTCTACAACGTATCTATTTACTTAATATGAATGAATTTAATTTCCTTCAGTAGTCTTCACTACAATTGGCGACCCAAGGTCTGATGGCAATTCTTTCCCATCAGACATTTATGCAACTCTTCGGTACACCCAGTATAGTGTATACTGGTTTACTTGGTGACGCCATTAATCGCCTGTTCTAATTAACTAGTAGCCATACGAATGCAAAAAGAAACTCAGCGGTGCCCGCCCTAACCACTTTTTCTTAACCGTCAGTAGTAATATCGTTACGCAAGATGCAGGGAGACGTCCACGATGTGAAAGAAGTCTTTGCTGTAAATGGTCATAATTATGCATCATTTATGCTTGTATCTTGTTCATAATTATACTTTCTCTCACAGTATGTACATCATATTGCATAAATGTACATGGACATAAGATTCCAGTGAATCTTCCTGAGCAGAAGGAAGGTTCAATCGTGGCAACTACTAGGCACCCAAGACCCTATGTAGTCATTCCTGTTCCAAAGAAAGATGACAAATTACCTGTCTGAGATAAGTGTCACTAGCAATCGTTAACATGCAAAAAGTGTCTTAGAGACTCTTTTAGGACACAAGAGACAAAGCTGGCAAGACAGGCAGGAAACAAAGTCATTCAATGATGAGCCTATACATGCAAACACACCTGGTCCTGTGATAAATGACCCAAAGATGATCCTAAAAGACAGACACACATGGAGATTTTGCGAGACATTTTCATGCCCAAATGGTATGTTGAGAGGATGAAACTTTCTGAACTTTCTGAACTTTCTCCTACTCAGATAACACATGCAGGTGTAGCCAGTCCACTTTTAGATGTACCTACAATTTATCCATTAAGAAGGAGTTATGCTGATATACTTCATGAAATCATTATGGAAGGTCACATGAGGAGAATGACGACTAAAAGAAGCACTCAAGAAGATGATTCTAAACTAAATGATTACCTGCACAATACAGCTCACTTGGGAAATAACATCTGGTATCAGCATATGAAACGAGGAATGCTTTGTGTGTGCACTTCTGCCTGACTTATGGGGAAGTCTAAAATATTCATAGCTATTGAAAAAGATGTCCAGACAGCACATTGTCTTTCGCATATAGCACTTTGCAAAACAAGAGGCCAGTTCATGGGTCGAGATGCCTACCTCAAATGGGCAATTGAATGGACTGATCCTGATGAAGATGACTATATCCAGGATACAAACAAAAGAAACAGAGCCCATACTAAGAACCATGTGATCAGATACGAGAAGCCAGGAGTGAAAGGAGCTGAAATCAGATGGGAAATAAACAAAAAATTGGAGAGTCCAAGAAAATCTGCAGAGGACATTCGAAGATGGAAAAACAGAAGACAGATGCACATCTGGGGATCAGTGTTATCATCAGACGATTGGGAAGAAGGAGTGGTAATCTGCAGAGCCTGGGTGATCATTGGTTGTTACAAACCTATCATTGACATTGTACAGAATGGCTGCAAACCATTATGGCCAAGACATGCTAAGCTACTGACTTGGGTCGAAGATAGAGGAGGACCCTTGCAATTAGTACCATTGGAGAGTTCAAAACTGTGCTTCAGAAATAATGGCAGAAAAAAAAGTTGCAGAGAATCAGAACTGTGGTCGCATCTTTGATGGAGCAGGAATGATACATGGAGCAGAAGTTAACATAGATCATTATTGGGCTTGTGGATCCAGGGCATATATGAAGCTACCCAAGGATAGGGGAGGACGATGTTCATTAGTGAATGTCCATGTTCCTGCCTTGGTGATTGGAAAAAGTGATCTGAATCTTGACAGTTTCCCGAAAGCAGGTGCTCACTTGAGAAAGAAGAGATCTATGGAGCTGATAAAGAGGATGACGAGGGAGAACTATTTCTCAGCTAGGTCAATAGAAGCGTTTGACTCTATTCCATATGAGCACAGGCTGTTCAGCCAGACCTCATTAGTGGTTACCTTACTTTTCATGCCGAGAATCCAGGTTGGAACAAATACCAAGTGGCTGCAGATCAACAGATGGGAATTACTACAGACAATCAACACTAACCTAAAGGGGTTCAATGCTATCAGAGAAGAGATGATAGCCGTAGGACTGATGACTCTTCAGAACAGATACGTCTTTGACATGATTACAGCAATGGATGGATGTGTTTGTGCAAAAATCAGAGAATCATGTTGCACATTTATACCTTGATGACGAGAATGGTACCTTGACAGAGGCTATAGACATGCTGACGAAGATCAATGGTCAGATGATGGAGAAAGTAGAAGACATGCTGATAACAGCTGGTTTGGCTCACTCTTCTCTTGGATTCCACAATGGGTGGAAGCCATGTTCAAGTTTCTTGGGAACCTGATTGTGTTGGTGTTGCTTGGATTCTGTGTGATCAATATAATAATCTCACAATGCAAGAAGACAGCAAAGAAAGCCATAGCTATGAAGATCATGATCGATGTCGAATCAGGATGGAAAGCCAGAGAATTAACAGATGAAGAAATCAGAGACTTTGTGAAGGCCAGTATCCATGCACCTGAGGGGACGAAGTTCCTTTATCCAAAGAATCACAAGACGTATGTAGGAAGGTGGATCTATTGCAGTCCAAGTGGACAATGCAGTCTTATGACTTGGAAAAAAGATGAGCATGTCAAATCAGCAGCAAGTCATAAAGATATGGATCCCAAAGAAGCTTTTCTTCTGACCTAAATGCCTGGATGTAAAGGATGATGAGAGAGTGGTTGATACATCACCTAGGGGGGAGTGTAGAGGAGGAGCTAAGTACCCCCACCTCAACCGTTCCACCTCTTATACCTGTATGTTGGAAACCAGAGTATGTGAGATACACAGAACAGTTCAACCAACAAAGTGCAGAGTATGGACTCTGTGCACTACCAGTGAAAACACTGATATCAAAGAGAATTCTGGAGGCAAAGTTTCCATTGCGAAAACCATACCTGCATACAAGAAAATATAATGTCCATTTAAATGAGCAAATAAATGTCAAGGAAGAATGTTAACGTCACCAACCATCACCAGTAGACGTCATACAGAGCCAAGATGACGTACCTAGAAGAGATGCAGAGACCAGAGAATTCAGATATTCTATAAAAGCATCGAGTAAGTATGATGGATAAGTGAATCTTGGGATCAAGGTGAAGAAGCATATGCCACAGAAACAGATGAAGACATTGAGTCATTTTACGCATGTACAGATGCAAAAGAAACACAAGCAGCAAAGTAATCTTGAAAGCTATCCTTTAGCTTTATAGTGAATAGATTGCAGCAAGCGCCAATATATATATATATATATATGTATATATATATATATATCTATGGACAAGTAAAGGATGGATGTTTCCACTGCGTATTATAGCAGTGCTTTATAGTAGCAACAAGGCCTCATTTCTCGTGTGTCACAGTTAAAAAGCAAATTGAACTACAATGTGAATCTCAGCAGACCAGTCTGGGTGAGCAAAAGAATTCAAGGGGCCTCATTATAACTATTGCGGAATGCAAATAACGGCTCCGGTAATGGTGCCAGCGCTGTTAAACCCATTCCGCACTATTACGAGGTTCTCTCGCGGGACGCGATGTGGACGTCTGGTTTATCCAGACGTCCATAGCGGGTCCCACAAGGGAACCAGGGAGCTAACAATGGGCCCTCTTGTAATTGGCCCATTGTTAGCTCCCTCCCCATTCCCATTGAGCCTTATGGGGGCTCGAATGGGGATGGGGAAGGTCCGGGTCCGGGTTCCATGAATGGGGAAATACCGGGCCCTCCATACTCAGAATGGCCGGGTATTTCCCCATTCAGGGAACCCGGACATGGTTTTGGAGGCAGCCATGGCTACCTCCAAAGTCGTAATGAGGCCCAAGGTCTTATCAAACTGGAGTAAACTGACATTTGATACAAATCATGTGAAAAAACATAACTCCTGTTCAGAAGGCATGAACATAACAAGGAAGACGTCAAAGGTCTATTAAAAATAGTTTTAAATGCTCCAAAAGGCTCGATTCCATGGTCTCTAGTCACATTGTAGCATGAAGTTGGACAAACAAGATGGTCACACCTACGCACGAGGGCAGACCATGCTTCTCACTCCCTAAAATTCTCAGAGCTGATAACACTCTCAAGGCTGAGCTTAAAAGCCTAATTGACAGTAGACCACTGAAGTGATGGATTGATAAGGTAATTGGTGGGAAGCAATAGTTAAGGCGAGCTCACCAACACCTGGATGGCCAGCCTGCATGCTGCTAGACGTAGATGGAAAAGTACTGACAGAGGTTAGAGTGCCAACCAATCATAGAGGACTGCGTATTTAGGGGTCCTATAGTTGTATAAACC
Organism: Ambystoma mexicanum; assembly: GCF_040938575.1. Taxonomy (NCBI): domain Eukaryota; kingdom Metazoa; phylum Chordata; class Amphibia; order Caudata; family Ambystomatidae; genus Ambystoma; species Ambystoma mexicanum. Next base: position 1,110,253,160 of record NC_090933.1, on the reverse strand, counting down.
AATGGGACGTTGTGTATAAAGTGACGTTCATAGTGGTCATTTTTAGGGTAGGGCTTACCAATCACATATTCACACTTTTTTCGACTAGTATGGATTGTATACTTAGATGTTCACTCAGAACCAATCACCCATACTCATAGGTTTTTGTAGTGTGCCACGTCGGATGACGATAGTAATACATAGGTTAGATGTCATTGATGATGAATTTTGCATATAAGATCTCCATTTTTACTAAGAATGTTTGAGTGAGAGGATCGAGCGAGTTCTTTGATGTTCGTTATGCTCCCTGTTTTAGATAATTGATATGAAAACAGTCTTCCTTTTGCCAATTACCTGAATCGTTTTGATTATTGATGTATGAATACAAATCTGCACCCCCAAGCCATCTCCAGGGTAATTGCTACTCATCAAAGGGGCTGGCGTATCTCGTTCACTGGCCTTCTCCAGATTGGGCTCTGCCTGAAGGCCAGGACCATCCGCAGGGGAGAGGGCTATCCTGCTCTTCCCCACCTCCCGAAGCGGCCACCCGGGAGGGCCGGCATCAAGGACAGTGGAATTCGCCACCCGCTACCTCACGGAGGACTGGAGCTGGGGAAAAGCACAGTCTGTGATGGCGGTCGGGCTGCAGCGATAGGGGCAGTGCCACCAGGGCCTCCACAGATCTGCGAGGATGGCCTCCCACTCTTTGTGAAGCTGGATGTGCCACAAGATGCCGAGCATGGGTGAGGCGGTCTGGGCCCGATGCTCCAGGGGAGAGGTCTTCGCTGGGGTCCTCGTCTACATCCAGGAGCGCTTCAGATCAGCAGTCTCCCAGATTGTCTGCCATCTTGGAACTCAGCGGTGGCTGGCATTTCGGGGATTCGGCTCGAGTTACAAGTTCAAAATGTTTCAGGTTGCAGCTTCACTGTTCTGATTTTGGAAAAAATGCCTTTCTGTTGTTCGGATGACAGCGGGAACCGCATATGAGTGGAGATTTGCGCTGGCTTCGCACAGAGGCCATCAGAGGAGCAGTCACATAGATGGCGCTCCAGGCTGCACCCCATATAACAGGTTTTTCTTGAAGAATGGGAGTGGACTCAGTAGTTTAGGTTCAGGAGACGGAGCAAAGGCAGGATCTGATAGATGTGAGCAGGAGTCAGTAAAAGGTGGATGAATAGGGAGGGAGAGGAGGGCAGCAAGGGTTTCCCAGATAATGCAGATCTTAGAATAAAATGTGAGGTCAAAGTTATTTGCTGATAAGGAGAAGACGATCCAATGTGGGCAGGGGAAGCTAACATCATTTTGAGGCTGGGCGATAGTTTGGGAATGTGTGAGTGAATAGAGGACATGCAGTTGGTAAAGTAGCATGATTTTTCAATGTCTAGGGTAGATGTAAGTGTACAGAGAAGTTTTTTACAGATCAGGAGAGAAGGCGAGTGGAGACACATGCCAGTCTTCAGTTGATGAAGCATTTCGGTGATCCAGTGTTCAGGATGGATGGATGGAGCAAAGCAGTGGGGGGTAGGAGTGTTCAAATAGTGTGCTTATAACCATTTTGAAATCAACACATATTTGGTTGATTGGGGAGTCCTGAGGTGGAATAGGACATCTTCATGGTGTTAAATTGCTTGCAATTTTATGTTTAAGTTAAATTCTTGGGTTCAACACTAATGTTTATTTTTGGAATAAAAACCCCATTTCAATGTATTCATTAACGAATGCAATTCAATTACTTTATTCATTATAAATTACAGCAATCAAAAAGGATATATATTCCACATTTAAAATTTGGCAGGTTAATGCCCCTCAAGAACCCATATTGCAGGAGAAATGCATGTGAAGCTACCTAGGGTTTCAATTGTGATCATCAATCACAAAGCACATATGCTTTGAACTATATTCCCCATTTCAGTGACATTGCTTGTAATGCGTAATTTATGTTCCCTCAAAATACTTTTAATTGCTATCTGAGATTTCATTAATTTTCGGGACATTTGCCTGACTGCTCTTGTATAATTTTACTTACTCATGGTGTGTCCTTCAAATGCCCAGGGCAGGTAGAAGCATCAACCGGATTCAGACAGCACTGCCAGGCAAGCTCATCATTTCAGTTTGTTCACCTGTTCACAAAATCCCTCTAAGGTAATAGTTTTCTTGGGGAAGGGCTCTGCATTCAGTGTTATCAGGAAAATACCTTCTTAAGGAGATTTCCCATCACCTACTTTGATATGCAGTACTATTACGCTTCTCTATTTTCAGATGGGCTCTCTTGCTTTTCTAATTTCCCAAAAAGTCTCCTCTCTATGTGTTTAGGTTTAAACAACCACCAAACTCCAACAATATCGTTTCATTTGATGCAGCATATTTTGATTTGACATAGACTGTGATATAATTCCTTTGGTGACTCACCACCCCCCTCCTCCATTGGCCCTCTTCTTTGCTTTCATTGGCTCATTGATTTATCTATGTCATAAGGGGATGTGTCAGCTGTGAGAAATTCTACCCCTCAGGACGTAGGACTTAAAATTCTACTGAAATATTCATTTTGATTATAATTCCTTCTATGAAACCATTTAAATAAGGATTATATATTCAGATTCATGAGAATATTTTTAATAAAGAGACAATCTTTATGTTTTTGTCACTGCATGCATATTTTAGTTATTTAATTTTGCACATTGATGCATAATTCATATATTTTAATATATTCATTTTATATGCATGTGATCTGTGTTGTTCTTTTGAATTCAGATCTAGCTTTGTTTTTCCAGTCTGACAAAGAGTTCTGCAGTTATAGGCGACAAATTGTGTTCCTATGGTAATTTTTGTCTTGCATGTTTAAACTGAATTTGTAGTTGTAATTCCAACTGAATTGCATTTCTTTTGTGTAGGGGCTTATTCCAGTCTCATCTGCTAGCTTTAAACAAAGTACAATTTTAACAGGCTGCACTAATGGAAGATATGTAGCCTTCCTGGAAATGTATTGCTATGCCAGTTACCGAGAACAGAGTCTGTTCATTGCATCCGCTTCTAAGAATACACTCACTGATCAGCCAGACACTGAACTTGTTGACTTTCTGATCAGCTTTAAAATACATGCCTGTGGATGTGGGCTAAGTCTCCAATATGAAGATTGCTTTAATGTATATTTAGTAATTAATAAAAAAAGGCCTTTGTTTTCAAGTAAACACATGTGTTTATTCATTTATTTAATACACTTTCAGCCACAAGGCTTTGTATATACAACATAGGACAATCACAAGAAAACATTTAGGGCCTAAACGCTTCTGTGAATTAGGCCCTTAATACAACAGTTACATTTACAATATTTTAGCTAAAATACTACACTTTTCACTGAAAAAGGCATTCAAGTGCATCATTATTCAGTTAAAACACATTATGCTAAAATCAATAAATACATAATCAACTCATCATAATAATGTTACAAACTCTTAAAATCGTATGCAAGAAAACAAAACACAAGTAAATTATAACATTAAAACAAGAGATATCACTTTAGACAATTACACCTCACTGACTAGTGCTTTAAGAATGACCACACAGTACCAATAAAATATAACAAGATGGTAAATCAGGTCATGGCCATTTAAACATCGTATCCATAGATCAGCTAATTCAATGGTCTCAAAGCTATTATCATATCCTTCAAGATACCTCATCCTGATTTGTTGCAGACGTTCACACTTAATCAGCAAATGTTCAACAGTTTCAATTTCTTGTGTCCCACATAATCGACAATAGCGCAATCCACGCTATATCCCAAGATAAGCAGCTTGAGTCGCCAATGCCTCACTGATGTTGAATTTTAGTAATATATACTGTTGTGCAATGGCGCTATTGGGAAATTCCAATATATTTGACGGTTTCACCATCCGGGTTACAATATATTCACAGAATGGGATGCTGTTTCGTTTGGTGAACAGGGTAGAAAAGTATAATTCTCTACTAAGTACATTCAGTCTAGATTTCAGTTGTGATTTTACTATTATCACATCACCATCTACAGATAGAGAACTACACACAACTTGCCATTTCGCATGTTGTGATATCAATAACCCCAGAGTTCCTATTCTATTACAATTATCTGTCGCTAGGAATGCATGTAAAAACGTATCCATCATCGTATTGTTGTTACATTTTTGAGCTTATCATGAAACATGACAGATTTCCCAGTGTAATCAAACTGGATATGATTACTTTCAAACTCAAGATATAAATACTAGACAGAAAGTGCTTGTGGCATGGAGAGTAACTTCCACAAAATGTTACTTTCTAAGCGTTTTAAGGATGCCACATATTGATGCCCCCATAGCTCAATTCCATGATAAATTATGGAACAAACCTTGGTCCAATACAAGAGTAATATGGTTTCAGTAGATATTCCACTCTGTATGTGTAGCTCTATAACATTTAACTGTCATTAGCTTTTCAAGACTTGATCAACGTTAATGTGGAGGGTTTTGGAAATTGCTGCTTTCAATAAAGCGGGCACTTGAACATACAGTTTCAGGTCAACCATAGTTCACAGCTTAGATGGACAGAATGTAAAAGCTCCATGGCATATATTCTGGCCCATGTAAGAGAAATGTACATTGTTTTTACTCATAATGCCAACCTAGCAATATGTGTATTCTGTTCATAAATATACTTGACCTCTGGTGTGATTTACAATACCTTTCTGTGTATCATTTGCTTATAGAATACCACAATTCAAGTTTTACAGATCGTTATATTACCCATTCACATGGCAACACAATTCCCCATTTCTTTTATTATTTCCACCAACACAGGTTTTTCTGAATATTCTATTTTGTCTGCTTCAGATTAATGACTAGATAGTTCAGTATAAAGTCATTCTGAGATTGCATTATTTAATTGGGAGCATTACATTTAAGCAAATAATGTATTCATAATGGGTACTTCCCAATATTTTGTTTTCTAGGCACTGGTTGGAAATGGGGAAGAAACCTATAATATTTTCCAATGCACGACAACTGATTACCCCTCCCTTACATGCACACTTTTTGCAGTGGTACTCTTCAAATTCTATATTCAATGTATTATTATATAGTCCAGAAATGCTCATTCCAGATATATAAATGTCTTCATGATGTTTCCACATAGTCAAATAAAACCAAGTTAAGGTATTCATAAATACAACACTGACTTAATACAAGAATTCATTCAGATAGAGTAGTAGCATATACCAACATTACATATAAAACATTACATATAAAATAACATTGTGTTATAGGGTTAGTACACAATGTGATTTGATTATTTCTAACACATCCGTTTATTTTTAAATAGAGTTCTTCTATTCCTGTATTAACATGTTTGATTTTGATTAAAAAACATGTGAAATAACCTCAGTGTCCACATGTTATACGTAGGACACCTCAATGGAACTGGAAGACAGCTTGTCATTCAAGCAGTCTTATTTGTCTACACGTGTTTCAGCATTTTTATCTGAATACGTATGTTCAATCGTTTCTGACGGCTGTTAGCTGACCTTTCTTCAGGACAGTACTACTTAAATATGCAACGGGATCGACATCACTGTTTTCAAATTGACACACTACAATGCAAAGTGTAAAATGAAACTTAATAAGACTATGGGAGTTTCTGGAGTAAGCATCACAATCACATTTTGTGGAGTTTCTCTCTAGAGTAATCACTAGTCCACGGGAGCACTAGCCCCACACTGCCAGCACAACAGCACATTCTCTCTCATCCACTCTATCCTGGCACAGCCTAGACACCATTCCTTCAACAATGCCATCACAACCCCACACGGGCTCTGCATAGGGTCCGGACTTTGCACTCGGTGCACCTGTCCATGTGAGCACCAGCTCCCTATTGGCCTAACCAGAGTTTCATTCTTCCCAGGCCTAACCAGGACCATATCCCAGCCCAGACATACATAGAACAGATAACCCGTTGCCACGGCCTACACGGACAATGAATAGCGCAGGGACCATTCGGGCATCAAACAAAAACACAGTAGGTAAGCCAAGGACAGAGCAAATAGAATGAATTATCCCACTTATCGTGAAGCACATACTAAGCTCTCCAACTAAACTAATTCCTCCTCTGTTCCCTCCTCTCCCTCTTTCTCCGATGATAATATTTAGAAATTCTCTTGGTGTCAAAAATGTCAAACATGAATGAATATATGTTTATTCTGCCATTTCAATATGTATTTAACAATGTATGATGGATGTTTCACAATTCAAATTATCCGCACACTTTTTGGCACATATGTCACACATTATCACTTGTCACGCCCACCATTGGTTGATATGTATATGCAAAATACCAGCCTTGAAAAGGACCCTAGAGGTCAAAACACATGTCGAAACACACCAGCCTATTTGCCTTCTTTATGTTAAATAAAACACAATTGGTTTTCACTCAAACAATTGTGTGGATACTCATCCTTCTCTTAAAGATAAGTACAAGGTATCCAGGACTCTGTCTATTACATGGTACAAGTATGGGTTATACTTTTGCACCTCATATAGCCAATCTTTATATGGATCATCTGGAACAGCATTCCATTTATAGGGTGCATAACCCATTCAGCGAGATGATTGGTGTTTGCCATCGCTATATAGATGATGTTTTTCTAATCTGGAAGGGCAGGCAAACACAATTGGCCTTTTTCCTACTTTGGTTGAATGGACAAGACCTCTATATCATTTTGACCATGGTATATGATCTGAACAAAATGTCTTTCCTTGATCTGTTAATTGAAAGATCAGAAGTAGGAACCTTAAACACTACATTGTTTAGGAAACCACCCGATAAGAATACCCTTCTTCAATATGACAGCATCCATACTTTAAGCCTGAGAAATAATCTACCGATTGACCAATTTTTAAGAGTACGTAGGAATTGTACCAACGTCTTAGAATTTGAAAAACATAGTAAACACCTACAAGCATGCCTTAGAGAATGGGGTTACCTGACTAAAGTAGTATGTCATACCCCACATGAATAGTGCCTTACTCCCTATGCCAAAACGAAACTGAACAAAATCACATGCTCAACTACATTCAGCCCGATAAGCAATGGACTCAGAAAACATGTCCTAAAGCACTGGCAGTTTGTGCAAACCCCTGATTTTCAACTAGCAAAACCTAGATTTGCTTTTAAACGACAACGCAACCCAAAGGACTCACTGGTATATACCTATGAAGAAAAAGACTACTTGGACAATAAAACACACTGTGGCACCTTCCCCCAGTGTTAGGGCAATTTAGAGGTGTCAAATGATCAGTCTGCTCCCTAACAAAAGACATCATATCTGTCGATTTATATGAGCTAGAGTGGCATTTTAAGTCCTTTACAAATTGTAAGACTGAATGGGCCATCTACGTTATCAAATGCCCCTGTAGCCTTATCTATGTGGGCAAGACTAAACGACAGGTTAGACAAAGGATCTGTGAACACAGGTCATGTATAAAGAATACAATAGAGGACAAACCCATGGTAGCACATTTTACAAGACATAACCATAAAGCATCTGAAAGGTTTTGGGTTGTAATACAAACCGTTGAAGCTCCAAAAAGAGGAGGAGATAGGGACCTTATCTTGAAAGAAATTGAACCGCAATGGATATTTAAATTGGATTTGGTAAAAAAAAGGCCTCAACACCAACATCGAGTGGGGTCTGTTCATGTGCTAAAGACCAGACAATATGAAAAAGGTATCCTTGACGGCTACACTTGCAATGTTCACACCAATTTTTGGAACTGGGGCGATACATCATCTATTCATCCTTTTATAGACATAAAAACAGATCTGAACCACTTCTAATGAGGCAACTCATTAATGCATCTTAAGTCCAACACCTCTTTAAGAAGTACATGTCTAAACCCAGTAGTGTGGTCTTTAGACAAGAGATATATTCCAATGAAATGAGAAAGAAGAGGTAATCCACTCTTGAAAAAGTTTGGTGCATTTTTAACAATGCGCCTCCCTAAAGCTATGAAGGGGAACATATGTATACAGTCACATTGGTGATCTGCCAACTAAATAATTAACAATATGTAGTCATTTGTTTTGCAAAATTGCTTTTCAAAATGTACTACCAATATGCATTTTAAAATCAAGGAGCCCTGTAATGGACATGTTTTTTCAAAATAAATAATGGGATGTCAGTACCACAACTGGTTTGTACACTGACTCAATGAAAACCTTGGTTACAACATTAATATTTGTATGGCTATTTTGTGTATTGAAATACAATCAATATTTAGTATCCTAGTGAGTGGCCATGTGTGGAACATGTGCGGATATGCCGTGATCTCTATGCAACATGCTGCTAAGAAGTAACAAAACAGCATGTTGCGTGAGGAACGTAATGAGTGGAACATTCTAGTCATTGTTGAATTTAGAAGTGTGCCCGATAGCCTCTCTGTGAAAGTTGAATTTAGAAGTGTGCCCAATAGCCTCTCTATGCTAAACTGAATTTAGAAGTGTGACCAGTAGCCTCTCTGTGCTAAACCAAATTTAGAAGTGTGCCCAATAGCCTCTCTGTGAAAGTTGAATTTAGAAGTGTGCCCGATACTCTCTCTGTGAAAGTTGAATTTAGAAGTGTGCCCAATAGACCCTCTGTGCAAAACTGAATTTTGAAGTATCCCCAATAGCCTCTATGTGAAAGTTGAATTTAGAAGTGTGCCGAATAGCCTCTCTATGAAAGTTTAATTTAGAAATGTGCCCAATAGTCTCTCTGTGAAAGTTGAATTTAGAAGTGTGCCCAATAGCCTCTCTGTGCTAAACTGAATTTAAAAGTCCACCTAAAAACATTCTTGTGGCGTTGCTACAGTCTATTTCTCCCTAATAGCTTACCCGTATTCCAGTTTGCTAGAACAAAGTCTACCCAACAGTGTAACTGTGCTGTAGCACAACTAAATAGGCCACCTAGCAGCATATCCTGTGCTATGTGCAAAGCCGTACAACTACAATTAGAAAGTCCTCCTTGACTGCACTAAAAAGTCCACCTAAAAAGCATACCTGGGGCGTTGCTACATTCAATTCTCCCTAATAGCTTACCTGTATTCCAGATTGCTAGAAGAAAGTCGACCCAACAGTGTTACTGTGCTATAATTGCAACTAAATAGGCCTCCTAGCAACATATCCTAAAGGTCTAGCTACACCTCAAAACGGCCTAATATCTGCAGCCTAGTTACAATTAGTACACTAAAACCTAGAATAAGTGACTAATATCGCTCTGCTTAGGGGAACCCTGAAACCAAGACTAATCTCTCCCAGTAATATATCCAAACTTATAAAACCCAATAAACTGTAAGTCGCACCTGAAACAACACCTAATAGCACGTACTAACCATGAGTGCACCCAATCCACCAGGGTCTACCGGAAACGACCACCATGGACCGCCTCCACTCTCTGGCCTACCTTGCCTCCCGTTCCCCCCTTCCCAAATCATCCCACCGTCCTTCACAACCCCTACCCTTCCCCTTTCCAAACACCAAGCCAGAGGGGCACGGTGGCAAGCCAACCACCCTAAGACCACTGCTTCCCCGAACCCCACCACCGACCAGCCTACGTTGATCATGTCCGCTCCCCTCACTATAATACCGGTCACACCCCGGCCTGCAATCATGCACCCCACCCCTCTCCCACTAACCCCCACCACTATCCCCCACCGACCACACCCCTTCCCCTCCCTAAAAACTGCACGCCTAGCCCTAACAAGAACAGAAGCCTCATCCCTCTCCCCCTCCGAACCCCCTTCCATCTCTCACACTCCAATCGCAAAAAAAACCCTAAAGAAGAAACGTACCTGGTCCCCCTCAATCTCTCACCACTCATCGCCTCCCCTGTCTCGACCCACCACCTCATTCCCCCAATCACCACCATCCCCCCGCTTCACCCTTCCTGAAACCCCTCTCCCTCGACTTCTCACCAGCTGCAACTGAAACTCCTAACCGCCCACTCCCCACCATCAAGTCCCCCGTACCAATCCCAATCACCCTAACGCACTCACCCAACCACTCCCACCTGAAACCCACCAACTTTTCTCCTCGCCCACTTTTCCCACCGATCATCAATCACCCCACCGCTCTCCCTCTCCAGTTTCCACCATCTCCCCCCACACCCTCCCTCTGCAGCTCCGACACAAACCTCACCTACCGAAGTGAATTGCATCCTATTGACCTCCTCGCATCTGACAAACCAGACCTGTTTTCATTACCGAAACTTGGTTCTCTGACGACTTCTCCCCAATTGCCTATGAAACCTTCCCTCCTGAATACTCCCTCATCCCACTGAACCGTCCCTCTAGAGGTGGGGAATAGCATTCGTCTTCAAGTCTCACTTCCACGCCTCAATCATTGACAATCAACCATCCATTCCTTCCTGCGAATAACTCCTTGTTAAACTATCCCTCTCCCCGTCGTCCTCTTACAGCTTCCTAATAATCTACAGACCACCTGGCCACGATAGACAATTCTCAAACCACCTATGCGACTATATTGCTACCCTTCAACTAAACCATCCCAACCTCACCCTTCTTGGAGATTTCAACATATGGCTCGACATCCCCACCAACCCTATGACACACTCTCTGGTTGACGGGCTAGACGCGATTAACCTCCAACCCCACATAAATGGCCCAACTCACTATGAAGGACACACTCTTGATGCCATTTTTAGCTCCCACAACCCCCCACCCCTATCATCTGGTCCGATCACTTCATTGTTTCTTTCGCAATTTGCTCACCCGACCCGCTTCCCGTTCTCGAATCTGAACCTCTGAACCTACGCAAATGCTGGAAAAAACTAATAATCGTTCCTGAACTAGCTGACGCACTCCTCCAGTCCCCTCCACCTACCTGCCACTCAATAAACAACTAACCCCCAATGCCTTTGACTCATGGCTCAACACCCCACTAATGCGACTCACGCCTGCTTGCAAACCATCGGCCCGCCGTGGCCTGTTCCCTAATGGTTCACACCCGACTTGAAGACCACTAAACAACTATAAAAATTCCTAGAGCGCAAATGGCAGAAAGACACAACCCAAGAGAGCAGAGCCACCTTGGCCCGTCACCTTCATCAGTACAAGGCCGAAATCAGGAAAGCAAAAAAAGCCCACTACAACTGCCGAATCCTAAACTGCAAAAACCTCAGCAAAGAACATTACAAAATCATCTCTGAATTCACCAAACCGGCATGCCCTACCACTGTCCCGGCCCCCTCGCAATCACTGTGCGACTCACTCTCTCTCCACTTTTATGCCACAGCTCTCGAAAGAACAAATGCACTAACCACCAAACTGGCTCTCTTACATCCAACAGGCAACCATCCTCCCATACCGGCCAACCCCTCGCCTGCGACCACCACACAATCAAGATTCAACTCCTTTAGTCCAATATCACCTGACCAATTTCTCAAACTTCTCTCTGCCCGCAAACCATCCGGCTCTCCACTAGACCCTTGCCCGGCCACAACCCTCAAAGAAATTTTCGCCTCTACCTGTGCAGGAGAACACGCAAGATCCATCACAAATGACTCCCTTTCCTCAGGTATTTTTCCCGATGCAAGCAAAACGGTTCATGTCAAACCACTATTAAAAAAACCTTCCCTCAACCCTTTCAAGCCCAAAAACTACCACCCCATCTCAAACACCAGATTCCTTGCCAAACTCATTGACCGAACCGCCTACTCCCAACTAAATGCCTTTGTTGAAGCCAACAATCTCCCAGACCCCATGCAATCAGGTTTCAGAGCCCGTCACGGAACTGAAACCAGCCTAACTTCAATCTGGGATGACCTAAAAATCACTGCAGACACCGCGGGATTCACCGCATTAATCCTTCTGGACCTATCCGCCACCTTTGACACAATCAATCACTCAATCCTCCGTGACCGCCTCCACTCCATAGGAATTTGTGGAACCGCTCTCAAATGGATAGCTTCATTCCTCAAAGATAGGTACCAAATAACGATACTCTCCGCCTATTCCTCCCAAGCCCGACCAGTCAACACGGGAGTCCCACAGGGAGCATTCCTATCTGCCCTCCTGTTCAATCTCTACTTGACCACCCTCCCACCATTAATTCGTTCACACAACATCCTGTGTTACAACTACGCTGATGACACTCAACTAATTCTAAAACTCCTGAACTCAAAACCCAACTGCTGACCTGACCTTGCCTCCTGCCTCCTTGACATTGAACTCTGGATGGCCCAAAACCACCTCTTGTAAACCCCTCCAAAACCGAAATCATGGTATGTGGCAACTCAGACCTTCTTGTGCTTTGCCAGGTATTTGGTATGTGTGGGGTGAATGACCTGTGAACAGGGAGTTCTTCGGCAATCATTTGATATTTCAAATGCTGAAATTAGCTTACATGATAATAACATGCAGTGGAGCCCAAGGCTTGGTATTAATAATATATTACCAATAAATCCCAATGTAGCCATCCATCAATACACTGACAATTCTCAGTTGTACTTGAGTGCAAAAAGCCCACAGGACATCAGCCACTTCTGTGATTACCTAGCCATCATCCAGTTCGGGATGTCAACTGCCTACCTCAAAGTTAACCCATCCAAGACCAAATTCCTCCTCAGCAGTCTCCCCAATAAACAACAAATTGTCGATCAGTGGCTCGATGATATGCACCTAGAAGGATTGATCTGCAACTCTTTGGATTCAGCAAAATCCATAGGCTTCACCATTGACAGCAGTTTGTCCTTTCAGAAACACATCCAACAAGACCCAAATGGATTAGCTTCAAATCACCACCCTTTACAAGATCAAACCTTTAATCCAGCTGCAGGACTTTTGCACCATAGTGCAGTCTCTTGTGCTCTCACACATTAATGGGGGAAGTGCCCTCCTGACGGGGCGCGTGTGGCTCCACTAAAAGCAGTCAACCCACCATGCTGCAGCACATCTTATTACTGGTGCTCATCAATTTTACTGAATCACCCCTGTCCCGAGCAAACTAAATTGGCTACCTCTCTAGCCCAGTATACTGTTCAAGACTGCACATATTATCGACAAAGTAGTCACAGGTATCACACCAGTGTACCTGGTGGCTAAGATCCACATATCTGGTGGCACACGCTCCTCATGCAACAAATCAATCGACCATCTTGAATCAGAGGACCTGCAAACAATCCTTCTCCTGTCACACAACCACTCTTTGGAACTCGATCCCACTATGATCTTACAAGTCCCAAACAATTTTTCAAATCTCTCAACCGTGTTTTTTTTAACAACTGACCAAAGACTAATCCCCATAGATCTGCAGACCGTCAGACAGACCATAACTCACAGTACTGCGCTACTGTTAAAACATGTCAGTCCATACGCGGGCTACCCACACCTTCGAGCTACGTCTGTGCTTAAGACAATAGAAATAAAAGTAGCATATTGTCCAGAGTAAAGACTGAGATCTCCCTATGACTCAATCAATCACTTCTGAAATAGACAAGATTCCCCTGATTTTATATCAGACAGCAAGCAGACTTCATAGGAATAATAAACACTAAAGACAGATATGGAGTGCTATGAGTTGCTAGACAATGTTTTATTGTGGCACTGTGAAGAAACCCACCAACCACCTTCGTCAACAGACCTGGATTTGGCAGTGCAGTCTAGGGTAGCTGACCTTCCAGGTCTACATGGCCATATCTGTGAGTACCCACCAGGAGGAGGTGTGTGGGGAATGCTGCAAAAACTCCATCATGGATTCTGTCACCTCATAAGGGGGGGGGTGTCATGCCCTCGCCTTAGTAACCCCTTTACTAACTAGATGCCATGTTATTGCCTCTATACATGTTGTGGAAACAGTGGTTCCAATAGAGGGCTATAAACTTTAGCAATGTTGATGGAATCTGTAACTCCAGAGTGCAATTAACATCATGACCTATAGTGTCTAAATATATATATATGTTCATTCTTGAAGGAGAGTTGAACCCATTTTACCAAAGTGAAGCTGCCCTGGGAGTGGAGTGCAAGTGGACTCAAGTGTGAAGTCACTCTTGCGAAATAGGAGAAATGAGTGTCAGTTCTAGGATCTTACCCACATGAGGGAGATTCAGATGAGTGGCTGTCAAGGACATTCTTGAAAACATTAAGAAGATGGATGGGCACTGGAATTCGAGGCCAACAACAAAAGATGCCCAGTGCAGAAATATGTTGGTAGCAGATATTCCGTCTGAAAGCACATATGGCTAGGAATCATTGTGTGAGCTCTTTACAAAGCAGACATCGGGTATAGGGTTCAATAGCTCGTGTAGCCAATACAGAGAACCCTAACAAGAGGCTACAATAATAAACCAATCAGAAATATAAATATAAGAACAGAAGGGGCCTATGCAATGCAGAACAGAAGGCATAGAGATGTGCCAGAGTTGGAAGCAGGGGTAGCAGGCAGGCAGGTGGCAGTAGCACAGAGGGGAAAAAGGCAAAAGCAGACAGGTGGAGGAGCAGCAGCAGCCAGGCAGGTAGGGCGGAGCCACGACCACAACAGGAGGAGTAGCGGACCAGGAGTGTTGAGCAAGAACCTGAGGCTGAGAAAGGAATGGATACTGTACTGCAAACCCCGAGCCCTCTGGGAAGCTAGCTGTGGTTACATCTGAAGAGAGGCCTCAGGGGGTGGTCCCCTCGACCTGTTATTTCGCTAGACTTGCCTACTGGAGTGGAGACCACCCTGTAATGATAGCGAGAAGGGTAACATTCGTGTTTATTTTCATTAGGGATAGCAAGCTTTCAATTGTACATTGTTTAACGGTTTTATGAGAAGCCACCCTCAACACAGGGAGTCCCTTCCCTCCCAAGTGGTGATGCAATAAACTGTTTAAAAGATTATTATGTTTTTAGTCCTATCTCAGACCCATATCATGCCCCTTGGATCCCTCTCCCCTGAGCTACCAATGAGCCAAGAACCAGGCCGGTTTATGGGAAATATATTGGTATTTATTTAAAATAAATACCCCCACCCCCTTTGGCCCCAAGTGATGTCCCCCACCCCCCTCTGGCCCCCTGTGATGTTCACTGTGTCCCCCAGCTCCCTCTGCCCCCAGTGATGTTGTCTTTGTCCCCCCACACACACTGACCCTGTGATGTTTGCTGTGGCCCCCCACCCACCTCTGCCCCCCATGATGTTTTCCATTCCCCCCAGCCCCCTCTGGTCCCAGTGATGTTCTCTTTGTCCCCCCACGTCCCCCGGCCCTCATGATGATCACTGTGTCCCCCACCTCATCTGCAAACCCTTTGATTTTCACTGTGTCCCCCAAACCCTCTGGCCCCTTGTGATGTTCTCTGTTTCCCCCACCCCCCTCTGGCCCCCAGTGATGTTCGCTTTGTCCCCCCACCTCCCTCTGGCCCCTGTGATGTTCACTGTGTCCCAACCCCCCCTGGCCCACTGTGATGTCCACTGTGTCTCCCCACCCCCCTCTGGTCCCCCGTGATGTTCTCTGTGTCCTCCCACCCCGCTCTGGCCCCCTGGGATGTTCACTGTGTCCCCCTACGCCCCTCAGGACCCCTGTTATGTTCACTGTGTCTTCACACCCCTTCTGGCCCCGTGATGCTCTCTGTGTCCCCCAAACCTCCTCTGCCCCCCTGTGATGTTCTCTGTGTACCCACAATGTCTATGGCTCCCACGTGATGTTCACTGTTTCCCCCACCCCTCTCTGGCCCTGTGATGTTCACTGTGTTCCCCCACTCCCCCCTGGCCCTCTGTGATGTTCTCTGTGTCCTCCCACCACCCTATGGCCCCCCATGATGTTGTGTTGTGCCCCCACCACCCTCTGGCCCCCCGTGATGCTCATTGTATCCACCCACCCTTTTCTGTCCCCCCATGATGTTGCTTTGTGCCCCCAACCCCTTCTGGGCCCGTGTTGTTCACTGTGTCCCCCCACCACGATGTCCCTCCCACCGTGATGTTCACTGTGTCCCACCCCTCTGCCCCCCCTTTCATGCCCCCCTTCTTCCTTCTTTCTTGCAGAAGTTCTCCTGATCCATGACGGGTTCACGATCAATGATTTTGCCAATGCTTGGATTTTGACTTTTGGACACTTTGACTCTTGGTGCTTCACCCCTTCAACTCTCCTGCTGGACCTCCCCTGGATCTCACACTCAGGCTGGCCCTGTATCATGTTGTGCCCATCTTCATCATGAATTTGTGTCTTCATTTGTTCTGTTCCCTTGCAACATTGTGTTTTGCTGACCTCTGCAACTGTTTTCGCTCTCCCCTCTGCTTCTCCGCTCTTTTCATTGTTTTTAGTCATTGTTCTCTTCTCCTCCCCCCTTCTCTCTCTATCTACCCCCCTGCATACTTCTTTCTATGTACTTACTCTATCAGAATTGTCTCTGGGCCTAATATGATAGTAACAAATGTCTGTCTCCTCCGACCTACACCCCACCCCCCCCTCCAGCTCTATCTGAAATGTCGTCAGGCCTAGTACGACAGTTGCTCGTTTTTTCCTCTCCCTCCTTCTCTTACTGCTCCCTCACCTTGTGCAATTCTCCGGCTCTACCAGACATGTCATGAGGCCTAGTGAGATAGTCGCCTGTCTGTTCCCTTCATATCTGTGTCTTAGCACTTGCACTATCTGAAATGTCGCTAGGCCGAGTATGATAGATATTTCACATTATTGTTGTTCATGGCCTGTAAGAATGTATTGTTCCCTCCCTTGTTGTGAAGCGCTTTGAAACCCATTGTGTATAGGTGCTATATAAATAAACTATCCTATCCTAACCTATCAAATTAAAAGTAATAGAAATTAACATAAAAATGTTAAAAACCACTTTATCCGTGGCACAACACAATGAACTTCTCTCAGCATACATAAATCACAAAAATGAGTTAAAAAGAACGCCATCACAATTCTTAACTTTCTGTGAATTTCACTTGATAAAATGATTACACTGATCAATAACAAAGGCACTTATGTAATGCTGGGCGATTTTGATTTTCCTGGAGGCTTAAAAGTGTAGACGTAGGATTGTGGTGGTGTTCTTTTTAACTCACTTTTGTGATTTGTTTATGCTGAGAAAAGTTGATTGTGTTGTGCCACGGATAAAGTTGTGTTTTTACCTTTTCGTGAACATTTCTTTTACTTTTAATTCAAATAAATAGCAATATATTTCCCGTACACCGGCCTGGTTCTTGGCTCATTGTTAGTTCCAGGGAGAGGGATCCAAGGGGCATGATATGTGTCTGAGATAGGGCTAAAAACAGAATCTGTTAAACAGTTTGTTGAATAAGCATGTGAGTGGGGATGAAAGGAACTCCCGGTGTCGAGGGTGGCTTCTCAATAAACCATTACAATAAATGATGCTATACCAACAGATATCCAATGAGAAAGATGATATGTAATAAAGCATGTATTGATTACAAGTAGTATGTGGAAAGTACAAAATGATCATGCAACATAAAGAATATGATGTAAAAAGAAGCTCTGCATTGACGGTCGTTTACCCCAATGTACCAGTTAAGTAAAATATCATCCCCCAAATAACCAGCATTAGGGTCTATACGAGTGTACAATAGTAAAAATAAAGGGTCCATATGAGAGAGTGCATTTAAGAAAGGTGTTCATGCAATGTATGCTACGTATGAGATTAACCTCTGCCCTGGACATGCGAGGTGAATCAGTGCGGTGTTAGCCCACTCATGCTATGTTATGTTATATTGATTTATATCGCTCTCCGTCACCACTCAGGGGCAGTACATAGTTTGCCTGGCCAGTTTGGAGATTGCTGACTGTTTTTAAAAATTAACTCTGCTGCCTCATTAACTGGCCGAATTTCACACTGCAGCGAATCGTAGTTCTGCGGTATCACTCCTCTCATCGATGGGCCTCACTTATAGTGACTACTTCAGAAACGTTGTCATCTGATAGAGATCTATGTGCTGTTTATGTTATTTTGTGTTACGTTTAATAGTTTTTAATGCACATGTAAAACTTCACCAAATCACTGTTTTAAGGCGTCCTTCATTGATATAATTTGCTGATTGCAATGGACTACTTATAGACCATGACATTCTGATTTTAGAGAGTTCATGTTCTAGTTATGTTATGTTTTGTTATGTTAAATCACACAGCCTTTAATGCAGCTTTCTTCACTGAAGCTCAGTTTTAATGACTCTTTCCTCATCAGAATGCGTTCTTTATAGGGGATACTTTTAGACTTCTAACATTTAATGTTAGAGCCTTTTTGATGCATGTTATGTTACGTTTGTAGCCTAACTCTGCTTTCAATGCGAGTTTTGAATCTGCAGCCACCCATCAGATCCCAGGCAAAGGAGTCTTTCAATAAATGACAAAGGTCCATACACAGGGACATGATGTGTGTGATGGTCAGGACATCTTTAGTGTAGCTGGTACGATTTGGGCTACATTTGAGTAGCGCCTGCCACGTCCCGAAAGACATGGCCATCCGCTTCCCACTCAGAATCCAGATACGTTGCCTGAGCCGGTATGCAGACTTCATAACGAAAAATAAATAACGACAAACATTTTCAGTGACAGTGTAGAAGCATTCTTAGAACTCATTAGGCATGCAAATATATCCCTGCGTCTTGTGTGCCCAGCACACACAACCCGACACTCATGCTTTCGCATGATCACCGCTCCTTGATCCATAAGTCCTGTTCTGCTGACTCACGGGCCATGACGTCTACCCAGCCGAATAATATGAAAGCGTCTCCGCTGAGGGCGAACCGGAGAAACAGTGCAGCCTCTGGAAGTGTCACCTTGTGGGCATTGTGTAGACGCAGTAGACCACGACTGATTTCATGTATGCAATCTTGAACAAGATGGATATTTCTCATTCTGTTTCAATCAGCTCTCCCTTCATATTAACCACTCGATGTCTACATGCTCAGGAATTCGGATGGTATGTACAGTAAAAGCCTGTCTATGTTTCTGCTTCCTGAGTTGAATAGGGTGATGAAGTGTCTTCACGTCGTTGTTAGAACGCTAGTTTTCAAGGGTTGGGCTTTCAAAAGATAAACCTAAAGCACTCTGGGAGTTGTAGTCTTAGTCAATTTCAATTGAACAAATTGGACTTCAGCTTCTGACGTGCAAAATGTGCAAAAGGGAGGCTCAGGGCTGGAAACGTGCTGCCCAGTGTCATGGAATGACCTCGACATCACACCTTTCCTAGAGTGGACTTCAAGGGCAGGATTTGCTGCCAAAATGTATCTCGGCTGATGGTCACTGGTGTAACTTTAGGGATCATGTCTCTATTAAGCAACTAGGGGAAGGAGCGGTTTTAAATCGGAATTACTGTTTGAACTTTGAGCAAAGCAGTGTTCTAATAAAAGTTCCATTCGTTAATTTCCTGTACACTGTATGGTGGATCTTGCTCTTTCTATCTCCAAGCATCTGAAAATTGAACAATCTCTTGAAATTTAGAAAGGTGTAAGAAAACATATCTCTGGTAATGTATGGTCTGAATTTCTCTGTAACTCAATGCCTTCCTGCCAGTGCTCTGAAGCTCATATTGGCAGTCTAGCAGTTGTAGTAGTTGGGTTTCATATCTACCACAGACCTAGCTTAGAAGCAACAGGGCGCTCTACATATCATTGACGGCAACATATGCAGCAAGGAAGAGGAGTTACAGTGTAGGGCATGGGATGTTCTGGACTTCGGAGCAGGCTGTGATGAGGAAACACAAGGAGCCTAGGTGGCAACTAGGTATTGACAAAAGAGCACAGTCTTGAGTTCCTTCTTGAAGCGCAAGAGTTTTACCGCTGTCCGAATTGCCACCTTTTTCCAGTAGGCCGGGGCGAAGCAAGAGAAGGCCTGTTTCCCATTTCTTTCCTTGTTTGCCAGTTTCCTCTCAGGCCTCAGCGATGGCATTGCTCATGAAGAAGAGCGATCCACCAGAGCTACAGAATCTGCTATGACAACTCAAATAAAGATAAATAAACACAATGTGTCATCCCTGAGATGCTGTTTGGTAACCTTGAGACTACTCAATAATGTAACTCATGCACATATGCTCCTGACAACACAATACAACACAACTATTGTGGGTTATGTTCTCAGATGAAACAGCAAAGAGAGGTTAAGTTTAAAAGCTCCATTACATGTTTTGCATAGAAAGTAGACAATGGGGGCAATGTGGGCTATGTATCGCAGGCCGTACTTTCTATGTACCCATGCCATACATGTCCAATCAGATAACCTGTCAGTAGGCGGCATTTTAAAAATAGTAGGTATTTAAAATATGACTTGCTTTTACTGTTGCCATCTGTTGCGAAGCTCAGTAGACTCATCATGAGATTGACATGATACATTAAAATAGAACAAGGGTATATTAGGGCTAGCTACAAGGTTAGGCCAACTTAAGGACAATGCAGAATACAACTTCAGTGACAACAGGATGATGGCTTCTATGTGTTGGTAATAGTTCAAATACTTTGTGTCACAAAGCTTACTCCGCGTTACCTACCCAGTGAAGATGATTAGTTCCCTGTCTACCACAGTACTGAAGGGTCAAGTTTAGTTTAGTTTAGTTTGTTATTTGTACAGCGCCGCCTGGCCCTAGGGCATCCAGGCGCTTAAATTAAGGACAACATTACAGAGTGATACAATACAATGCAGATTTGGTACATTATCAGGTAAGTACAGATTAATGCAAGGTATGGCAGGCATAGGTTATGTCAAAATACTTAGTTTACAAAGTCAGGAACATGTCATAATACTCGGTTTACAAGGTTGTGGGCAGTATGAACAGTTAGTAGCATATTGTCAGTAGTCCAGGCTTCGCTGGTTAGTAACCAGGGTTTGGCGCTGTGTCTGAATCTATGAAAGGAGGGTTCCGATCTAAGATACAGTGGCAGTGAGTTCCAAAGTTTGGAGGCGAGCACGGGGAAGCTTGCGCCGCCTGCTTTTTTAAGTTTGTATCTGGGGGTGGTTAGACAGTGTGTTTGCGATCTGGTTGGGCGATGTGGGGTGTGAAGTTGTCTGATAAGTATCTGGGGGCTTGGTTAGTTAGGCACTTGTGCGTAAGCGAGAGCATTTTGTATTCTATTCTCTGAGATATTGTCATGATCTCTGCTTCCAAAAGGTCAGGGTTTTCCCAACTCCCTTGGAAGCAGATCCATAACCCAGGTTCCGAGTGCCAACCAGTCCCAATTGGGACCTTTTGGACCCAGTCCTGGCGCCAGTGGCACCAGGCTCATAAATATGCCCAGTCCCAGCGCTGGAAGCGCCAGGCTCATAATGCTTGGGTGGACTTACCTTCAGCAGACCATGCTGCTTACTTGCCTGCCAGTTGAGCCTCTGATCCTCTTCTGTTTGGAACTACTTTTCCTGTTGGGTGGGGCTGGAGCCACTCCCTAGATTCAGAACACTGGAACTCTTCTGGAAGGCAGGAACTCTTTTCTTACCAGGAACTCTTTTCTTACTTAGGCGTGGCTGTGGAAGGAGGGACCTAAGCACTACAGGAGGCTATTTAAACCACACCCGGTGGATGAATCTTGCTTTGCGTTTTTCTGCAACCTCTGCAGCAGAACGCTCATCGTGTCTTCTGCATCCGGTCCTGGGCCTAAGGAAAAAGGCTTACCATCCTGAATCCAGTCTTCAGCAACACCTATAAAGACAAGAAAGAACAGGTTAGCATTCCGGCATCTGAAAGGCAAAGGCTTACCATCCTGAATCCAGTCTTCAGCAACACCTATAAAGACAAGAAAGAACAGGTTAGCATTCCGGCATCTGAAAGGCAAAGGCTTACCTACTCTTCGTGCGCTCCTGAGGTCTTCACACTGCATTCCGGCATCTGAAAGACAAAAGTTTACCAACTCTTCGCACGCTCCGGAGGCCTTCGGCGCTGCATCCCGCATCTGAAAGACAAAACAAGGTGCGTTTAAAGACATTGGGGAACTTTAATACTCACGTGCCATTACTCCTTTCCACATCTAATCCAGTGGGTATTCCGGCACCCTGCAGCCGCTCCGAACTCGTACCTGCAAAATAAAAAGACAGTTAGAGCGCATAGTGAAGCAGGCAACAAGCGCTTACTTACGTGCTTCCAGGCGCTTCTATTCATCACACGGGCTCCATCTTCAACTCACTTCAGCCCGTCATCCGCCATCGCCGGAACCCTGCAAAACAAGAGACATCATTACTAAAGACTTTAAAGACATTTGAATGACTCGAAACTTACCGTTCGTGCAGTAAACGATGGACAGCAGTCCTCTGAAGTCAAGAGGCCTGCGCTACCTATCCAGTGAAGAAACTGGTTACAGCACCCTGCCCCGAGGCAGATGGAGAGCTCGGCATTCACTTACCTAAGGTGAGAGCGTTAACCTTTGGGGGTCTACAGGAGAGGAGAAGAGGAAAGAGATAGGGACACCCCAATAACCCCAGTTCATTAACCCCATATTTTCTATCTGCAGACATCTTACTCTACACGTCAGGCATACAGTGCACAGAGGTCCAGCCCAAAGAGCCAACCGGGTGCTACACATCACCTTTGAAGATACGGTAGTCGCCCAGTCAAGACCGGCGCCTCTGCGAGAATCAGGTGAGCGTTACAGAACGCAAAGCCAACCGCAAAACTCTCGCCCAGACGCTATGGAAACCTCGGATACTGACCCCCTAGCCCGGTTACTTGGGGAACTAAGGGCAGAAGTGCATGCAGCTCGTCAGGAAACGAATGCTCTAAGAAGGGAACTAATTATTTCCAAGGAGAGAACAGACAATCTTGCTAGACAAGTGCTACAGTCACAAGCCGGACAGACCCCGTTACCCGCATCAGGGGCAAATCTTCCTTCAACATCCTCTATGAATCCAGTGCAGATCAACCTACCTGGGAATGTACCTCTGGCTCCGCCCGAACGATTTTCTGGTGACCCAAAGAGGTTTGCAGTATTTATCAATCAGTGCCGGTTGCACTTCTTATGCCGGCCAGCAGCCTTTCCAACTGATCAAGCAAAAGTAGCTTTTGTACTTTCGTACCTTAGTGGCAATGCGGCAGACTGGTCGATCCCTCTAGTTAATCAAGATGATCCGGTTCTCCATGATTTTCAAGCCTTTCAGCTTAGTATGGAAAAACTGTTCGCAAGACATTCACAGGGGCAGGCCTTGGACAATGAGCTTCTTTCGTTGCGACAGGGTAATCAAGACCTTTTGGCTTATATTGCATCTTTCAATAGACTAATAGTGGAAACTCAATGGCCTGAGGACAAAAGGATTACGCTGTTTTATAGAGGTCTACGTGGAGAGCTCAAAGACGTTTTAGCCCAAGTAGTGAATCCCCCACAAGACTGTTCGGATTATATAGACTTGGTCGTTCAAATAGATCACAGGCTGCAGAACAGGAAGGCCGATCGTTACAAGTTTGATGCTCGAGTATTTTCCAAACCGCCAATTCCTTCCAAAGGAGTAGACTCCGGGGAACCCATGCAAATAGGGGGTCTGAAAGGTCCTCTAACACAAAGGGAGCGGGAAAGGAGGAAACAGTTGCAATTATGCCTATATTGCGGAAACTCAGGGCACTTTCTTCGAGACTGTCCGGTGAAACCTGCCAAGAAGGCAGTAGGAGCTGCAGTTACCAAAGTTACAAACTCTGAGCAGGGAAACGACCTCGCCCGACAAGAATAGAGGTCCTCTTGCCGAGCGTGAAAACCAGTTCCGTGACCTCGCATTTCGTGATACCTATGGTCCTCATTAGCCCTGATAATCCGGATCGATTACATGCAATTGAAGCTTACGTCGACAGCGGTGCCATCGGCAATTAAATGGATCATGAAATGGTTTTGAGGATGAATCTAACTCTTTGTCCCAAGGCTGTAAAGGACGTCATTACTACGGTGGATGGTACGGAGATAGCCTCCGGGCCAGTAACGCATACCACTCAAGAGGTGACGCTAGTAAGTCAAGATGGACACCATGAGAAGATCGTGTTCGATGTGATCAAGGCCCCTCAGTTTCAGATTATTCTAGGAATACCTTGGTTAGAGAAACACAATCCTCTGATCGATTGGCGAGCAAGAACGGTCCAGTTTCCAGAATGTGTCTCTACTTGTCACCCTCCACCTGGTGTTGCACTGGCCGCAATTTCTTCAGAGACTCCCCAGTTACCTCCCGAATACCTAGAATACCAAGATGTTTTCCGGAAGGATCAGGCTAACTCTCTACCTCCTCATAGGTCTTATGACTGCCAGATAGACCTGATACCTGGATCTACTCCTCCTTGTAGTAGAATTTATGCCCTCACCGAGCCTGAGAACCTTCACCTTCGACAATACCTGGATCAATACCTGGCAAATGGGTTTATTCGTCCTTCCAAGTCCCCTGCTTCTTCAGCTTTGTTCTTCGTTCCAAAAAAGGAAGGAGACCTTAGAACTTGTATCGATTATCGCTCCCTGAACCAGATCACCGTTAAGAATAGATATCCGTTACCTTTGATCCCTGAACTCCTGGACCAAGTCAGAAAAGCATGCATATATACAAAGCTGGATCTTAGAGGAGCTTACCACTTGGTACGAGTAAAAGAGGGCGATGAATGGAAGACGGCCTTCCGCACCAAGTATGGGCTATTTGAATATCAGGTCATGCCCTTCGGACTTTGCAATGCCCAGGCCGCCTTTCAATATTTTATGAACGATGTCCTCAGAGAGCTCATAGATGTATGTGTTGTTGTTTACATTGACGACATCCTCGTTTATTCTTCATCGGAATCTGAACATCGGAAACACGTGAAAATGGTCCTCGAAAGATTGCGTCAACACAAACTTTTCGCTAAGTTGGAAAAATGTGTTTTCAACGTGACTGAAGTTGAATTCTTGGGATTCATATTATCACCTGGCGGAGTGCGTATGGATTCAAAGAAGGTCGATGCAGTTCTCAAATGGCCATCACCATCCTCCGTAAAAGGTGTGCAAAGCATGTTAGGCTTCGCTAACTTTTACCGCAGGTTTATCCCCGAATTCTCTCGAATAGTCCAGCCCATCACTGCCTTGTTAAAGAAAAACAAACGTTTTGAATGGTCTACCGAGGCGGAACAAGCTTTCCAGGATTTGAAGACTAAATTTATCTCTGCACCACTCTTAAAACACCCTCGCCCCGAACTCCCCTACATCGTGGAAACTGATGCTTCAAGCCTTGCCATGGGGGCAGTTCTACCACAAAAGGACCCTGTAACCAATCAGTTGCATCCCGTGGCATTTTGGTCCCGCAAATTCTCGCCTCCTGAAATCAATTACACGATTACTGACAAGGAACTTCTGGCTATCAAGTCTGCCTTTAAGGCTTGGCGGCATTATCTGCTGGGGGCCCGACACACCGTTACTGTGATTACGGATCACCGAAACCTGCAATATTTGAAGACCGCAAAAGCCCAATCCTCTAGACAACTCGTTGGGCATTATTCTTTGCCGAGTTTGACTTCATAATTACCTATCGACCTGGTACAAAGAACGGTAAAGCCGATGCCCTTTCTCGGATGGGAGTGGAAGAACACTTGGTCAACCCTAAACCTGTACCAATCATTCCCGAACAAAGAATTCTGGGTGTAATCGCCACAGAATCCATAGAGGAAGTTAAGGATAAAGCCAGGCAACTTGTAACTCCAGCAGACATACAGAATTGGCATCTGCAGGGAAAGGACTTTGCAGTAAAGGACAACTTATTGTATTTCCAAGAACGATTATACCTACCCAGCACAGATTTACAGAAAAAAGTAATCTCTAGTTATCACGACTCTTTAATGGAAGGTCATCCCGGTATAGCCAAGACCTCAGAAAAGATCAAGCGCTACTTCTGGTGGCCGTCTTGGAAAAAAGATATCAGAGACTTTATAATATCCTGTGGAGTATGCGCCCAAAACAAGAGTCAAAAGGAAAGACCAGCAGGCCTCTTACGCCCTATTGACATCCCACCTCGCCCTTGGCATACGCTTTCTATGGACTTCATCACCGATCTACCTCCATGCTCCGGATACAATACGATTCTAGTAATCGTGGACTTATTCTCCAAGATGGCGCATTTCATTCCGCTCAAAGGCTTGCCAACAGCAGCAACTCTGGCCCGAGAATTTCTCGAAAACATCGTCCGACTGCACGGTTTTCCTTCGGTTCTAATTTCGGATCGAGGTAGTCAATTTATTTCTCATTTTTGGCGAAGTTGCTGTCGGTCGGCTCAAATTGATGTGAGACTATCGACCAGTCACCACCCTCAGACCGACGGACAAACCGAGAGAGCCAATCAAACTCTGGAACAGCATTTACGCTGCATGCTGCAACAAACTGAAAAAACTTGGAAAGATATCCTTTGGATAGCCGAGTATGCCTACAATAACTCTGTCCATTCGGGAACTGGGAAAACCCCGTTTTTTCTTTTGTACGGCTGTCACCCTCGAACCTCGGAGTTGGATCCCCTCCAAGATCTTGAAACACCAGCAGTAGACTACCTGCATTCTACAATCACCCAAGCCTTTAAGGAAGCTGTTTCTCACCTTCAAAGGGCTAAAGAACAATACAAGAAAGGAGCAGATCAACATCGGAAGGAAGCCCCTCACTATCAAGTAGGGGATCAAGTCTGGTTATCCACCAAATATCTATCTCTAAAAGGGCCACGCACATTCAACCCAAGATACCTTGGTCCCTATTCCATCACTACCATAGTAAACCCAGTAGCGGTCAAGTTGGACTTGCCCCCGCACATGAAGATACATCCGG
Organism: Ambystoma mexicanum; assembly: GCF_040938575.1. Classification (NCBI taxonomy): domain Eukaryota; kingdom Metazoa; phylum Chordata; class Amphibia; order Caudata; family Ambystomatidae; genus Ambystoma; species Ambystoma mexicanum. Next base: position 1,110,226,475 of record NC_090933.1, on the reverse strand, counting down.
TCTTCCACGTCTCTCTATTAAAACCCGTGCAACCTCAAACCCGACTAACCAAATCTCCAAAACCTATCCTAGTGAATGGAGAACTCGAGTTTGAAGTCAAAAGCATTCTGGACTCCAAGATCTCCAAATCTAAACTATTCTACCTAATTGACTGGAAAGGCTACGGCCCCCAAGAGAGATCCTGGGAACCTGCTGAATATGTCCACGCTCCTCGCCTAATCAAAAGATTTCACCGAACATTTCCTGACAAGCCAAAACCCCCGGAGAAGCCCGGTTTGGGAGGGGCCTTGAGGGGGGGTACTGTCATGATCTCTGCTTCCAAAAGGTCAGGGTTTTCCCAACTCCCTTGGAAGCAGATCCATAACCCAGGTTCCGAGTGCCAACCAGTCCCAATTGGGACCTTTTGGACCCAGTCCTGGCGCCAGTGGCACCAGGCTCATAAATATGCCCAGTCCCAGCGCTGGAAGCGCCGGGCTCATAATGCTTGGGTGGACTTACCTTCAGCAGACCATGCTGCTTACTTGCCTGCCAGTTGAGCCTCTGATCCCCTTCTGTTTGGAACTACTTTTCCTGTTGGGTGGGGCTGGAGCCACTCCCTAGATTCAGAACACTGGAACTCTTCTGGAAGGCAGGAACTCTTTTCTTACCAGGAACTCTTTTCTTACTTAGGCGTGGCTGTGGAAGGAGACACCTAAGCACTACAGGAGGCTATTTAAACCACACCCGGTGGATGAATCTTGCTTTGCGTTTTTCTGCAACCTCTGCAGCAGAACGCTCATCGTGTCTTCTGCATCCGGTCCTGGGCCTAAGGAAAAAGGCTTACCATCCTGAATCCAGTCTTCAGCAACACCTATAAAGACAAGAAAGAACAGGTTAGCATTCCGGCATCTGAAAGGCAAAGGCTTACCATCCTGAATCCAGTCTTCAGCAACACCTATAAAGACAAGAAAGAACAGGTTAGCATTCCGGCATCTGAAAGGCAAAGGCTTACCTACTCTTCGTGCGCTCCGGAGGTCTTCATACTGCATTCCGGCATCTGAAAGACAAAAGTTTACCAACTCTTCGCACGCTCCGGAGGCCTTCGGCGCTGCATCCCGCATCTGAAAGACAAAACAAGGTGCGTTTAAAGACATTGGGGAACTGTAATACTCACGTGCCATTACTCCTTTCCACATCTAATCCAGTGGGTATTCCGGCACCCTGCAGCCGCTCCGAACTCGTACCTGCAAAATAAAAAGACAGTTAGAGCGCATAGTGAAGCAGGCAACAAGCGCTTACTTACGTGCTTCCAGGCGCTTCTATTCATCACACGGGCTCCATCTTCAACTCACTTCAGCCCGTCATCCGCCATCGCCGGAACCCTGCAAAACAAGAGACATCATTACTAAAGACTTTAAAGACATTTGAATGACTCGAAACTTACCGTTCGTGCAGTAAACGACGGACAGCAGTCCTCTGAAGTCAAGAGGCCTGCGCTACCTATCCAGTGAAGAAACTGGTTACAGCACCCTGCCCCGAGGCAGATGGAGAGCTCGGCATTCACTTACCTAAGGTGAGAGCGTTAACCTTTGGGGGTCTACAGGAGAGGAGAAGAGGAAAGAGATAGGGACACCCCAATAACCCCAGTTCATTAACCCCATATTTTCTATCTGCAGACATCTTACTCTACACGTCAGGCATACAGTGCACAGAGGTCCAGCCCAAAGAGCCAACCGGGTGCTACACATCACCTTTGAAGATACGGTAGTCGCCCAGTCAAGACCGGCGCCTCTGCGAGAATCAGGTGAGCGTTACAGATATAGATAGCCAATTGCAGGATCTTCTGTTGTCAGATATGTGTTTGTGTTTGGCAATATTCAGAGCTGCTCGTAGGGCGTTGTTTTGAATAACTCGCAGCTTGTTGATGTTTTTTTGGCTGGTGTCCAGATAAAGAGCGTTGCAGTAGTCGACTTTGGAGAGGACTAGCGCTCTGGCTAAAGCGATACAATTGGAGGGTGAGAGGTACGGTCTGCTGGCATTGATGAGCTTGCAGGTGTAAGCGTTGGCAGAAGAGATGGCGTTAATCTGTCTTGTCAGTGTGAGGGAAGAGTGAAGGTAAATCCCAAGGGTTTTGACATTATTGGATACAGAGATGTTGTTCCTGTCGATAGAGAATGTCTGATATAGTTTATCCAGTTTGTTGAGTCTGGGTTGAGTGCCTAGGAGGAGGAGCTCAGTCTTATCGTCGTTGAGGCAGAGGCCATGCTTGGCCATCCATTCTTGGATAATGGAGTAGATGTTGTAGAGAACTGCATTGTCAGTGGAGTTGTCGCCTGTTAGTGGGATGTCCCTCAAACATCTTTCCTGGCTCCTTGATGATTAAACATCTGTGGTCATCTGCATCTCATCCTCAATCCTGGGAGTCCCTTTTCCAGGATCTCTGGGCTCCATGTGAACCCACACGTTCGGCCTGGGCAAGGGCAGAATATGGGGTACAGCACAAGTTAACAAAACACCAGATCTTTCACCAATAGGCCAGTGGTCTGAGTAGGCTTAGAGGATTTATTCCTATTCTCTTGTCACCTTCCTGTCTCAGTCCTAGCACTGTTTCACAATTCCCCTCCTCACTCCCCCCTTAATGGCTCTCTGCATTCTCATGCCTAGGGGGTTTACCCTTGCACCTCCTGTCCTATCCTCTCCAGCCTGCCCCTCCTTGCTGTCTACTTAAAGCTGCGCCTCTTGCTCGTAGATCCACCCTCTGTATGTTCATTATCTTTAGTATTCTAGTGGGCATTTTTCTTGTCTCTCACCGGTTCTCTTCCATTGATGTTCTTAAACAACTCCTGACACCTCCTTCCACTGTCCTTCATCTCTCCAATATCTCCTCCACTAGTCTTCTGACGTCTCCTTCCAGCCTCCTTATTATATAATAGAGCTCCCCCGACCACCTACTAGTGTTTCCTTCTAATATACTCTCTGTTGTATCTCAACCTCATGGTTCCTTCCGTCTCAAACCTCCTCATTATTCTCTGTCTCTTTTGTCACACTACGTCCAACCTCCTTCTGCTTCAGCTCAGCCTCAACTGTTGTTTCCTCTCCAACCTCCTCGCTCTGCCTCTGTACATCCATGTCTCCCCCTCACCAACACCCACCTTCACCGTAGCTTTTATCAGACCCTCACACCTCTCCAGGTATGCTGTGTGCGTTATTGCTTGCATTTGCAGTTGTTAATTAGTGTAGCATGTGGATTGATGTAGCTGACATCAGAGACTTATTTCACTTCTGTACTCTTGAAAGACATTGTTCTGAGCAACACTAAAGTAGAAGCCTTCCTTAGGCTCATCCGTCATATTAGTTTTCATACTTGTACCTATGCTGCTGGTGTCTGAAACCTCTCTGCGTAGTATTTCGCCATTGCGCTCCCACAGCAAATGCAGCCAGGTCCTACTCCTAACCAGAAGTTCATCCAGATCTACATCTATTTTCCCCAGCTCGGACACGCTCTGCTGGATAGAAGACGCTGATCAACAGCAGGACTGTGACTCCTCGCATAGGTAGAAAGACTTCTTAAAGGAGAAGGTAATGGGTGTGGACATCTCTGGTGAGAATCCCTGCTACAGTTCTGGGGAGAGGTGGCTTGGCGTGGAGTATCCACCATATACCTCCTTTAAGCAACTCACAGGACTCCAGAATTTGAATGCAGACTACATTTCCTGGTATTGCTAAACATATATGTTACATGAGAAATTCTCAAAGGAATTCATTAAAATATATATTGTATTCTGATTACATGTAAGCATTAAAAGGAAAGCTACTAAATACGTTTCATACTGTGATGTTGGAAATGCCTTTGGAGGCATAGGACCTCCTCGTCCTTGTCATCCCACTTCTCTGTTGGTGTTTTCTGTTTGCTTTTCTGCACAGGAGACCAGTCTGGACCCCTGACAGTGCAGCTCTTCATTGTTACCTTTTGGTGAACAGTACCCATGGGATACCCTTATGGCAACCATGGGTAGGGATATACCTTTTGTACGCCTAGTGTATTTTTCTGTTCACCTGTGTGTTGCCCACAGAGCAAGGTATGGGCTGTTGGCAGCTATTTGCTGACTTGGTAGTGTCTCCGGGTATCCTTCCTCTTTAGGATACCCAGGCCCTGCCTTAGGAATCAATGGATTCCTACACAAAGGCAAGATGGCTGTAGGTGGCCTCTTGGTTTCTGTTGTCTCTCCCCCTTGTTTATCAAAGTCCTGAGAATCCCTGGCTCTATTCCCTTCCCCTGACTGACTGTAAGGTGGAGGTACCATATATGGCTCTGGGGCTGCTGCCTGTCAGACTGCTGTAGCCTTCCCATGGGCTGCTTGTTGTGTAGTGCTCTGAGAGGCTGGGGAGTAGTTCCCAGTCCACATCCTGTGTTGTGGGCGTCTGGTTTTGGGTGAATGGCCTGAGTGCCTGTGAGCCTCATTGGGTGCTGCCTGCATGAATGCACTTGTGTTTGAGTGAATGGGGAGTGTTCTGTGTAACAGGGGACATCACATTCACCTCCTTATCAGAAGCTGAAACAAAAAACCTGAAGCAGAAGCTGTACGCATCTCAAGCTTGTATCCTGGGTACATTTGGAGGAAGTGGTCTGCGGCTGCAACTCTTCATCTAATCCAATAGCTGCTGTGCTGATTCAAGGACTGAACCAGAGAGGACCTGCATAGGCAACCTCTTGCTGTAGCTATGAGGGAACTCCGTGCAACTGCTGCTCTTCACCCAAAGTGTCCTGGAAGCCAGTCACGTGTACTTTTGGTTCCAGATGAGGAGTGTGTGGTATCCTGGTATGACTGATGAATGGCTGAGTGTGTGCAAGGGCCTCCAAGAATGTTAAGTGGAGCTTGGCGTGTGGGGGGCCTGAGGATTCCGAGGAGTGACGGTTGGGACTGGGAGATGGACTAGGAACCAGGGCAGAGGCTTATCACCTACTCTCCTACCGCTTATGACTATGCTATGTAACAAAGAAGAATAAAGCCTGTTTCCTTTTACACTTACCTGAGTCAGCCTGGTTCCTGCTCCCTGTCATCACTGGCTCAGGGATACATCATTTGGCGACGAGGATTTTAAGAACCTGAAGGACAGTGGGGAAGCTGTAGAAAACTGGAGAAGGAGATCCAGTGAGACGGAGAAGTGAGGCCTCAGAGGTGATGTCGCTCCAGATGGAGTACAGAGTTCTGGAAAATGAAGCGGAGGCTACACAGCATGTATAACTGGAGAAGTCTATGCTGTTGGGGTCTGGAATGGCCCAGGAGAAGCGTAAGTCCTGCGTGGTACAGTATGGTATGCAGAACATCCTTGCAGGCAGCCACAAGAAGCTGCGATGTTGGAGAGTAGACTGGAGGATGGGCAGTGGAAAAGCCACATAGCACGATGCCGCAGTGGAGAAAATGTTGCGGGTGTTTGAAGTAGCCAGCATGGGACAAATGCAGGGAGCCCGAGACAGCAGTGAGGAGATAAAGAAAATATTCCAAGCGACTGAAGTGGCCCAGATCAGCTCGTCCTGGAGGTATGCAGCACATGAGGCAGAGTGGGGAGAAATGCGCGGCGCCAGAAGTGTATGGGCCATGAGAGGGTCCATGGGGGCCGTTGGGTGGTGCGCGCGCCCAGCAGGCTCTCCCGTAGTTGCGTTCCAGCATGTCCGTTGGGCTTAAACGCAAGGAACGAGGCCCGGCACCATATTTCCCCATCTCCGTGTTCGGAGAGAAGATTTAGAGGAAAGGTCCTCACAACGCTGGAAAGTGTCATCGGAGAAACTCTTTGGGAAGAAAAGCCTTAAGCCGTGCGTTATACGCGATGACGCACTTCGAGGAAGTGAAGAGCTTTCCCTGTCCAATGGAACATGGTGAAGTCGTGTTGTCAGGAATGACAGACTTTTCCTTAATTGCTGTTGGAAGCTGAAAATAATAGAAGCGTTTCCTATGAGGAGATGAAGCGTGTACAGACTGGAGAAATGCTGCTCGCAAAATGGATTTTAAGTGGACTATTTTACCGATGAGGATTACGAGATTACGAGGTACTTTTATTCTCTTACAAAGTGCTGGCAGAAAAAGGAAAATGTTTTTCTTTATGGAGATTCGTAAAGGAACAATTGGAAGTTGTCTGGCAGAGCGGACCTGCGCTTTTTTTTTTGTTGTCAGAAATGATTTGATGCTGCAGTGACTGTTTAGGCAAATTAATTGGTGAAATGCGTAAGGGGACTACATTGGGAGTACGTCGCACCAGTTTTCATTTTATTAAAGCATTCATAGAACACGACTGCGCTGGGAAGGGGTAAATTTGTTTTCTTTAAGCCTTACTAGATTAGTTTGATATGTTCAATGCCGGTTTTAAGATGGCAGAGTGTGCATTAATTTTATATGTATGTGAATGCTGTAACTGAAGCAGTGCGAGAATTTAAATGTGAGGCTGCAGTGAAGTGCTAATTAGCAATGGTGTTGAAATGAGTCAGTTCATTATATCAATAATACATGCACAACGTTTACTTTTATTCAGCCTGTAGGCATATATATGGGGAATCTTGATGAATATGCACAAATTCGAAATGGATTAGGAGTGTTTTGTATATGAGGCTTTGATAGAAGTTTCAACAAAACAATTATGCTTTGAATTTTGTTTGAAGATGTTAATGTCCACAGAAGTTTTCTGATGCAATTACAGGAGAAGTGAAACTTAATTTTTACATATGATTACAAAATGAGGGTTTGTTTTCAAAAATTAAAATTGTTTTATTTTAGAGGACACACTTCCAGAATGGTGCCTGATCAACACCATGTCTGTTAGTGTCTATCGTTCCTTTATAGCAGGTGATAGTGGGCAATTATTGTGTGCATAATAGATGTCTAATGCAATTTAGTGAATTTGCACGTGAGTTGTGGTTGCATTAATAGTATGTATCTGGAGTTGAGAGTGCGTTGAGAACATGCAACGGAGGTATGTGTGACATACATGTGTATGTTGGGTGCGTGTGTGAAGTAGCACGTTTGAAGTGAATGTTACTGCAATGGGTGTGTGCAGTCGTGAGTACGTACGTTGGGAGAAGTAGGCGTGTGAGAGGTAGCACGCATGTAGTTGAGGGTGAGGATCACATGCTGGCCAGGTGTGATGCCTTATGGAGACCCTAGGGAGACCGGTGTTTGGAGGTTAAACACAAATAGGTGATTTGTGTTCGGGGAGGATCTTTAGATAGAAGCATCCTATTCGGGGAGGATCTTTATATATAAGCATCCTAAAGTAGGACACTATAGTAGGAGACTATGAGGCGTAGGTAGTACGCGTGAAGTTGTAGAAGTAGGTTACACTAAATAATTTTCTTAGTGTTTTGGGTTTTGTCTCCTATAGAATGTTATAGTGTCGGGGTTAGGAGTGATTTTTTGGACTCCTAATGTCTGTGGTGTCAGGTAGTGCAGCAAGTGTGAGAAATTTTTGTTCCTGCTCATGCCTAGTTAGGTTGAAGTACTGCAAGTTGGGCACACAGACAGTTGAGTTGAGTTTGAGTGTCACTGGGGACACTATGTAGTTATAAAACTTTCTATTATCAAACAATTTTAACATCGAAGAAGCACTACATTTTTTCCACCTTGTTGTGCTTGCACTGGTTTTCAGTGTTTTGTTTTGTAGCGGAAGCTTTTAGCAAGTGCCACAATTTTACATTTGTTGGTGTTTGGACAGAAGTTTCGTTTTGCATGGTAGTGACTGTGCACATTTTTACACACCACGTCTTTTGTGGTTGTGTTGTGGTTATGTGGTCTTTGTCCAGTTAGTCTCTTGCTTTCATATTCATTCCTTTTCTGTGTTTTCTTTAGGGGAGAAGGGATGGGTGTTGAGGTGTGTTTGTTTCGGATATTGTTGGTTTTGTTGTTGCTAGCATGTTAGGATTTTGTTCAGGCCAATTGTGTACGTTTTGGTTACACTATAAGTTGGAAGGTATGTTGGTCTCGTTGAGACAGGGTTAGTGCTCAAGTGTGGCAGGCTTGAGGCCAGGAGTGGCAGTTCTGGCAGAAGGTGGTAGGTTAGGAAGGTTTATGATGGTAGTTTAGATTTGATTGTCCATGTGGCAAGGTATGCGCTCGGTGGTGGCGGCACTGAGACCCCAGTGTGGCAGGCAGGGGTAGAAGGTGGTTGGTTTCTTTTGATTGTGATCCTAACATGATAGTGAGAGTATTCTGAATTCTGTTTGTTTGTTAAGGAGGGGGATGTGTGGTATCCTGGTATGACTGATGAATGGCTGAGTGTGTGCAAGGGCGTCCTAGAATGTTAAGTGGAGCTTGGAGTGTGGGGGGCCTGAGGATTCCGAGGAGTGACGGTTGGGACTGGGAGATGGACTAGGAACCAGGGCAGAGGCTTATCACCTACTCTCCTACCGCTTATGACTATGCTATGTAACAAAGAAGAATAAAGCCTGTTTCCTTTTACACTTACCTGAGTCAGCCTGGTTCCTGCTCCCTGTCATCACTGGCTCAGGGATACATCAGAGTGCCTGGAAATCTTGAAGCCAAGAAGTCATCTGTGTCACCAAGGGTCGAGAGGGGCGTTTGTGACCGCCAAGCTGCTGAGTATCACCCAGAAGAAGGGGTACCCTGGCATATTGGGGCGCGCCCGAGCTGAAGTGCCTGCCTGTTACGCCTGGGAGACTCTCTCTGTTGTATATCGAGGACGTTGCTGATTTCGTTCACGGATTGTGATTGGCCGGCAAGAGGTGGGCTGCTGGCACCAATGGGATCTACACTGGCTGTGTATAGACTTTCATGGACTTTCATGGACTTTCATGGACTTTCATGATATTTGGTACTGATTGTAGTGTCTTTTTTGTAGAACCCGCCCCCTGTGCACGCAGCCAACACTTTAAAACATTTGGCGTACGCGGCATAGCGCGCGTGCCGGAGCGGAAGTGCCTGCCTGCCTGTTACGCCTGTTGGGCTGACGGGCGGCGATAGGCGGCCTTCTGCCTGTCGTTCACAAACGCCAACAATAAGCTAAGTATATTGTTGGGGACGCCGGGGGGCCACAGCGGAAATACTTGTATGGGGAGCATAACTTTTGCAGGGAAAACTAAACTGGGGATTTGAATTGCCTGAAATTACTTGAGAGGTCGGAGACGGGAAGCCTTTCCTTTATGCTAATGTCGAGGAGACGTAACAGCTTTGAGTATGTGTATAATCGGCCCCCAGCGAATGGCCGGGAATTAAGAACAGCGAACGCATTAGGGGTAAGAATGTATGACGATATCCGCTGGTCTTCACACCGGTAAAAAACACGCTGCGAATGGCAATGAACATGCCGTTGCCACCATCACCTCCAGAACCTTTGTCCATGCTGTCAATGAGAGGAAAAGTGTCTAGCAAACAGGAGGTTGCATCGAGCTCCTCTTTATTTGTTAATATTCCTGAGGAAAACATAAGTAATGCCCCAATATCCTCCTTTCTAGACACACCACTTGACTTCTTTTCAGTGGATAATGACTTGCAGAACTTGTCACAACCCATACACGAGATCTCCCACTCACATGCTTCGGTAAACATGGAATTAGAACGGGACCAGAACACAAGGATAGCTGACATTCTAATTCAAATTCTACAGGAATTAAAAATTCACTCGAGAGGCTTCACTGAGCTGAGGATACTAACTGAGCGCCCAATAGTGCAAGCTAAATTAAGCTCAGAAATAATGGAATCCCTCCCTATAAAAATTGACTACGCGCCTTCTTGCCTTGTGGGTGATAACGGCAAATCCCTTGGAAAATGCCCCAGAGACCAACATGGAGGAATTGAATGGTAGGGGGTTGACATCCTCTCCCCCGACAATAGCTCCGAATTCATCGGAGACTCCGTCCTTACAAAAACTGAATGGCAGAGGGGAGAGCATAAAGGGTAAAACAGAACATAAAAAGAAAAACACTATTAAATCTAAGAAAAATAACAAAAAAGGCTCTATCTCGTACGCTAACAGTCAAAATCAAAAATTTGCAAAACATACATGGAGGAACTTCATTAGGAAGGAGGTGGACCAAGTATTGATTGCAAATTTGGAAGGGAGCGACTCCCTTAGTACCCAGAGCAAAGAGAACTCTGCTCCCGCTAACTCTCTATCTGAAGAAATGTCTCACAAACGGAGTATGATTAATAAGGGAGAGCCGCATATTGGGAAGATTCCTGGTAGCCCCCTAGGGGAGGGGCTGGGGAAGGCAGGAGTAAGTGCACCTCAAATCATGCCCCAGAAGGAAATTTACGGTCTTTTCAACAAACACAAAGACATCCCAGCAATGTCTAACCCTACTGTGGGGGCGGATGATCAGGTAGCAATAGTAGGGAATATTGTAGAGGGAGACCGAGCACTTAAGGATGGGGTTGATCCGAGGCTGAGGGATAAGCTGCTAGCACAAGAGGCAAATATGGCAGGTGGAGCGGCTGGGGCCCTGCAAAAGCTGACAGAGGGTAAAGAAGATACGACAACAGTGGAGGCACATTAGAAACCAGTATTAGAGATACCTCAGACTGGTATGGGAATCATTCCATCCAGGCTGCAGGAGGATTTGGCGGTCATGATCAGCAGGGCGGTGGAAGGGGCGCTGATGACTAGATTCAATTCTGACTCGAACCCGGGCGAGGGGGGTTTAGCAGAGGATAGGCCTATGTTATACCCAAGATGGGAAAAGGAGAAGTTAGATCTGGAAATAGTGGAACCGTCAGCGGAGAAATATGCCAATACATCCCCTCCAGATGGAAATAGGGGGGAGATGGTAGTGCCCCAGGATGTGCAAAATGCACCTCCCCTACCAAGTCAAGTACAGACAGTCCCATTGAGGGTACAGGCTGCAGGGTATTCCCCGGATGCTCGGGAATCGGCAACAAACCCTTTCATAGGGAGCAGAGGGGACAACTCTAGATCACCTAAACACTATATGGAGACGGAACTGAGGGATGTAGTTTGGAGGAAATCATGCTATATGGATTTCCCAAGTGTACTTCTGTACCCTCCATTTGATTGTGGTAATCAACCTCCACTAAATAGGAACAGAATTTTAGCCCTCATTAACGATATTCCATCTTTGGCGGAATTGTCATGCTTGGATGTTAAGAGAGTGGACTTTATCCACCCGTATTGTTATGATCATGTAAGGGTTGTGTTCCACTCTCAGTTGGTCTTTCATAAATTACTAGCTGAATTAGATCAATTTAACAAAAGGGGGTATGATGTTCTGATCTTCAGTGATGGACTGAAGGTTCCTCCTGATAGTGAAATAAAAGAGGTGTCTAGACCTCTATATCCTGGTGGATCTTTTCAAAAAAGGGGTCCAGAGAGTGTACAGAAACATGAAACAAGTTGGAGATGGCTGGCACTGAGTCTACGAGACTCGATCTCCAAACTCCAATCACTCAAACAACACTATTAGGGACTGAAAACATCCTTTCACTGATTTGTTGGAACTCCCGAGGGCATTCCTATCTTTCTTCTTCCATCGAATTGGGCTGTAAACTAAAAGCTAAACATATTATCTGCATCCAGAAGTCCTGGATGACGTCTATGGAACAATTTGATGGTTTTGAATGTGTACATCTTCTTGCCACAAAAGGCTTAGTGGGTCGCCCCTCTGGTGGTATTATTACCGCAATCAAGCTCAATTGTGGGATGGTGGTAAAAGAACTGTATAGAGAGCCCCCTTTTGCTTTGGGTACTTTAATAGAAATCCACAACAATCCATTGGTGCCATACATTTTAGTATGGAATGTCTACTGGACTCCTGGATTTGATTTGTATGCTCTGTTGTTGAAAATTGAGATAACTGTGGAGAATTGTGTGGTACGCTATCCAGGGGTCAAAATTATGTTAATGGGTGACTTAAATACAAACATGAAATCCCTGATTTCTGACCCTAAGGGAACTCTCACGGTGCCCTCCAATGTCTCAATAGATCGCCAGATTAGAGGTGTGTCGAATTTTTGTGCATCAGACAAGAAATTTGATCATAAGCTGTGGAATTGTTTTTTTAAATCATGGGGTCTGAGATCTGTGCATCAACAGCAAAGGTGTGATGCAGACTATATAACCTGGTTTGCGGGGAATAAGGTCTCAGCAATTGATTACATTTATATTTCGGAAGCGTTGTTTAATTCAATAGTGCACTTTGAAATATGCAGGACGGTAATGAGTGATCATGGTATGCTTGAGCTTGATTTGTATGTTGTGAGAGGAGTGGGAGATCAAGTCAAGATGCCTCGTGATCTGGTGCCAAATTCTAGGGGGAAGAGAATTATTTGGCATGAGGGAAATGTTGAAGCATGTAATAGGCTGTTTAGAAATGTTTTTTCCAGGTCATCCTTTGAAGATAACTGTGAGAGTTTCTAGCATATAAATGTAGGACAGCATCTAAAAGATTTAATAGATGAATCGGTGAAAAGACCTCGGAATACAAATGCAACCAAGTCACATGTCCATAAATATGACACAACAGTGAGGCAAGCTAGAATTATACTACGCAGATTATTAAGGAAATTAATACTTTTGCAAATCCCAGCCGCCTCCAAAGTAGAAGGGGGGAGATATTTGAAACAACAATATAAAAGCTGGTTGCGCGGATATAAGTACAAATTATATCAGGCAGATAAGGAAGAGATGCTGGGGGCTTTAACACACAATTCAGCACGCCAATTTTGGAGACTGATTAATAGATCGTTGTTACTGAACCAGGATTGTACTCTTAATCCTATAAACGAACAGATCTGGGCAAACCACATAACTAATCTGTATGCAAAAAGAGATCAGGGCACAGGTTTGGCAAAATCCTTAAATAGTCTCCAATGGAAATGTAGTTTCCCATATAGGGAAATAAGGAGGAGAATCACTTTATCTAGCCCTTCCAGGGCGGCGGGCCCAAATGGTATATCCAATCAATTGTTGAAAGGAGATCCGGACATGTGGGCCAAGGCATTGGAAATCTTGTTTAGGGATGTCGAGCGATCTAAATCCATTCCTCAAACGTGGAACATGTCTTTCAAAGTGCACATATACAATAAGGGAGACAAATTGCTTCCATCGAATTACAGACCCATCGCACTTTTAGACGCAGATTCGAAAATCTTCGCTAGCCTTTATACTGCAGCAAATTGAAGCTTGGATCTCTGGAAACAACATTCTATGCTCAAACCAATTCGGCTTCAGGAAAAAGTGTGGTACAGTGGCTGGGGGCCTTCTTATAAATTTACTACAAGAGATGGGTTGGAAAAAGGGTTCCTTACCAGTTTACTTGGCCAGTATGGACCTCTCATTAGCGTTTGACTGCGTGAATCGTGGATATCTATGGACAAAACTCCAGAGCTTGGGTATGCCATTAGAGATTCTAGCAATCCTAATTCATCTCCATGAAGGATCCTGTGTCCGGATTAGACTAAATAATGATGGCCTCCTTTCTGCCCCAATAAAAACCTTTAACGGCTTAAGACAGGGATGCATTTTTGCTCCCACTCTATATAATTTGTACACCATAGATATAGGACCATGTTTGGAAAAGGCAGCATTAGTACAACCTGCAGTTGAAGGAAAAAAAATGAGTTGGTCCTCGTATGCGGACGATTATTTACTATTTGACAGGACCCAGTTGGGCTTACAATGTTTGTTAACTGCTTTTCTTACTCATATGACGGAAAATGGTCTAGCGGTGAATGCTTTGAAATAAAGCGTTGTATGCTTCACTCAACACAGAAAATATTGTAAAAAAACCTGGTTTTTAGACAAACAGAAGCTGGAAATTAAACACAGTATAATTTATTTGGGCTTGTTCGTAAATGATACACCTGAGAGAGCACTTACCTTTAATTATTATATGATGAAAGCTAAAGTCTGTCCCTCCAAATGCGAATAGTAGATCAAAAGTTTGGGGCTTTTTCATCCTTACCGCTACTGAAATACTACAAACTTAAAACTATTCCGAAAATCACTTATGGCATTGAATTCTCTTTTATTCAGGGTAAAATTAACTTAAATAAATTGGAGTCGTTTTTGCTACGGAAAATGGTATGGTGCATTCCTAATTGTGTGCCCCTACCAGCTATAAAATACAAATTTGGATTACAGTCTTTAAAAAGCATTATCGAATGGAAATGTTTGATGTTATTCTGAAATATCGTAAGCAATAATGGAGACACCCTATATAATGCTATGTCCACTCTACTGATCAAAGGCATAACAAAATCTGTTTTCATGGAAAAACTGGTAGAAATATGTAAAAATCTACTGGAGAAAGTAGGGGCAACAGTGAGCTCTCTTCCCCTCAATCCAAAAAAAGTTAAATTACTGCTAAGAAATTGTGATTGGGACACCACTGTGGAGAAACTTAGTCAGTATAAATTGTATGGTCATATGGTATCATTTTATAAGGGTGCGTGCGCTCCGGAACCGTATCTCTACTCATTCCCTCAGAAAGCATGGAGAAACTTCTTCATGAGATTCCGTTTTAATGTGCTTTCAACAGGAGAAATCATGCTAATTAGAACCAAGGGGGCGGAGTCTGTAGCGGCTTGCAGATTCTGCAGAATAGTTGATATTAGTGAGTCACTAAGACATCTTTTAATTGATTGTCCCACGTTGCTACAGGAAAGGCAACGATATTTAAATCGTTTTGTGTTTGACACCTCAAAAGTTGACCTCGAATTACTCTGGAAACGTATGCTGTTTGATAACAAAATTCCTCTGCAATTGGCGGCTGTTCGTTTCCTAAAGTTGGTATGTAATTTGGCATAAGGTTGAGTCAAATACAAAAGTGTTATAGCATAAGGAAACCTTTTTTCCATTATTTATGCAAATGTGATGAAATGTTATGAACTGTTATTTCGTTCAAATTTGGAATGTAAATGGGTATAAGATTGAACTAAATGCAGACCAGTTTTAAGTATTTGATAAACGCAATAGGGAATTGTTCTGGTTAATTCTTTCCCTTTTTTTATCCTTCTTTTCTCTTTTTTTCTCTCTTCCTCTTTGTGATTGTGAATGTGAATGTGAATGTGAATGTAAATGTGACAATGTATTGAATTGCTATTTTGTGAAATGATTCTTTTATCCGCTTGGGTATTGATTTGTAAAGGTTTCTCTGAAACTATACACAAATAAAATAAATAAAAATAAATATTTTGGCCTGACACCTAGAGCTGCCAAAGTTCCAACCAACAAAATAAATCTTCAAGGGGCATCTCTGCCATGACATCTATCCACGTTTCCACACCTTGAGAGATTCATGGTTGCTGTCTGCAGAGAAGTGCCCGCCGGTGGGTTTTTTGCCACCAAAATTCAAAGAAGATGTCTTGAGGGTCCAGACTTGGTGAGGGGCTGCAATCCAGTCCTGTGGCCGTGTCCAGGTTGTCAGAAGCCATCCTGACGGCAGTGGTGTGGCTGCAGCACCAAAGAACCAAAAGGCGGTGAACCGCGAAATTCCAAAATCCAACACCTAATTCTGCCACTGTACCCATTGCCACTGAAAGTCACTGACACCGACAAAAGACTTATCTTCTTCAGCCAAGCCTTGCCGAGGTTCATCTGGGGAGACCACAGTGACAGACCTGCATTGCTGCCTTTCCTACTCTGATTGGTCCCTTTCTTCTGCTCGACCGTGAAGACCCAGTGGCTCCTTCTTCTATGGGGGGTCCAACCTTGATGGGCATCATTGAGTGAAACCGAGAAACACCATTACTTTGCCTTCCAAGGCACCCGATTTACTCTGATGAGGAATAGCATCTTCCATCCTCAGGTTTCATCCATGGATCCCAGATTTGTCTTGGATCCTGTTCTCCTGTGACTTCCCAGGTACTTTGGGGTAGTGGAATCTGTAGAAAGAGAAACAGACTAATAATGAACATATTTTGACTGGGCTTTAATATACAACATAAAATACACCTTTACTTCTCCTTACAGGATGCCCAGGTCGGGGATCCTCACACAGTATAGCATTTTGACACTAAAGAAAGCATTCTGCCTATTTTCTACTTATTACCTGCCTTTCTACAGTAATGTTTTATGAAGTTGACCCTTGACTAATAATTTTAATGCCAGCAGTTGGTGCATTACAACTGAACGTAAAGGTAACAGTAGTACCACAAATAACTATATTTACATTAAGTTAAGCTGCCTGTTTAGATTTCTAGTTAAAAGTCAGTCTTATTTATTTGTGTATACCTACCTGACTTTGTACCCTTATTTTAGTGAATAAAAGAACTAGGGTTGCATCTAACATATTTTGTGGACATTCCATTGTGGGGAGTTTAGGGATTCACAGCACCTAAGAACCAGCCTGCATCACCTCCCTTGAATCAGCCTGCATCACCTCCCTTGAACCACCCTGCATCACCTCCCTTGAGTCTCAGTCTTGGTTGCACATCAATCCTGCCAATTGATAGCCTTGGCTGGGGTGCTCTGTGCCTCTACCCCAAGTATATAGTGGGCAGAAGTACATATACCCCCCCACAGTCTTTACACATGCCCCCACCACTATTGTGAAAGAATCGATATTCAACAACATACATGAATAATGAGTAGACAAAACAAAACAAAAATGTCTGGTTAATACATCAGAATGCTATGCCTAGATCTAATACACCAGTTATAACTACAACACATCATAATAATATATATAATACCGACAATATTTTCAAATACCACTAAGGACTCACACAATTCATGTGTGCCATAAATCACAAATCTAATAATTATATCCAACACCTTTCCATCACAAGAAAGTCAATAAGGACAATCATCAGCGAATACATTTTGTGAGAATTCAAATCCTTAGAGAGAACTCGTTTTTTGAAATTACCAAGATATCAAATGTTCTAAATTTGGGGGTTATCCATGTCTTGTTCTTTATTGTGCTCCCCTTCCTTTGTGCCCCCCCTTGTGTCTGCCTCCTGTCTGCCCTCCCTTGCGTGTCCCCCCCTGCCTTGCTGTGGCTCCCCTATTCCACATCCTCCCTCTTTCCTCCCTGCCACCCCTTTGGTGCTCTCTGCCTCACCTATGTTCTGTAACTGCTTTTCTATTGACTATCTTATCTCTCTCACTAGGTCTGGCAGGAAGAAGCTCAAGAGCGATATCCTGGTCTCCTACCCAGGCCTCCCTATCGCTGATACCTACACCACTGCTTCCTCAAGACAGACCCGTACCGACATACTCATTGTTGTTTCCTCTCCAGACCTATGGACCCCCGATATCGTCTCTATTACCTATCCTTTTTTCCTCTTTTCCCATTAATGGTGGAATCTGGTGGGAGGCCCTCCTGGCCCCCTTCCACTACTCTAAGACCATCATTAATGTCTGCTTAAATGGCACAATCTTGGTCCAGGGCCCTCAGGCCAATCTCCTACTTTTTGATAAACGCTCCCCGCACCTTATCAACTTCTTTTCCTCTCTTGTTATTCGTTCTTATCCCTCTCTGGCTCCTCTGCTGCCCTTTCCTCAGCCACCACTTCGGCACCCCCTACTGCTTCTTTGGCCGCCCTGTTGCCTCCCACCTCGGCCATCCCTCTGGCATTCTGCTCTTCCTCTCTGACTACCCTGCCTTTTCTTCCTCCCTCCTCTGCCCATCTTCTGGCACCATCAAAACTTTTGCAGGGCGTACCTCCGGCCTGTAATCCTCCCTGGAAGTCCTTCAAATGTGGGAACACGCTCCACATCACTACTCCCAACTCTAGTTCAGCTGTCAAACATTCCTCTGACATCTGCCGTCTCCTGGAAGAGCTTTATTTAGATGTGTTCTATCTCACTGAGATTTAGTTCATGGCCAGCTCTGTCACAAGTTTTAACACTCTCGTTCCTGATGGCTACAAGATCCTCTCCAAACCCAGAAGTAACCATCCCAGTCGGGGTGTAGCCTTGATTTCCCCAGAGTGTATCCCTCCTTCTGTCATTCCAATGAAGGACTACTCCTCCTTTGAATGCCTGGTCTGCAGACTCTCTATCTCTCCTGGCACCTCTTTCTGTGTGGCCACTATCTTCAGACCGCCTGGCCAAGTCACCCTCTTCCGCTCAGAGTGGGCTGACCTCTGCTCCTCCCTCCTTGCCTCTATGTCTCAACATCCCCTCGGAGACTGGAAAATCCACCTGGATGCTACCAGCTCTTCTTCAGGACTCTTTAGCAACCTCTGTGATTCTCCCCCTTTCTCTATTATACCCTCTGGCCTGACTCACTCTGCAGGGCACACCCCGGATGTTATGATCTCCTCAGACCTCCCCTTCTCTAACCCTCTCACCACTCCTCTCTTTTGGAGTGATCACTTTCTCCTTTCCTCCCACCTCTCTCTCTACCCCTCAGGCCAAGCCAATTCCAGCACTGCCTCCTACCTTCTCGGTCATACGAGCCATGAAGCGTTTGTCAGTTGAGGCTTTCGCCGTTACTTTCTCTCCTCCTCTTGCACCTTTGGCTGACTCACACCCTGGCACAGCCCTCACTAATCTTCATCTCTCTATCTCTAACACTCTGGATGCCTGTTCCCCTGTCATGAGGAACCACTTGAAGTCCAAATCCAAGTGCAACTCTTGGTATGATTCTGACCTCGCCACCCTTAAATGCAAGTGTAGGGTGGTGGAGAGGAAGTGGAGGGCATCAGGTGCACCCCCTGATAAACTGGCCTGCCGCCTGCTCCAAAGGCAATACAGACACTCTGTCCTCTATAAGAAGAGAGCCTACATCAAAGCCTGCGTCTCTGCAGCATCTAACAACTCGGATGAATGTTTCAAAATCTGCAAGGAGCTGGCCAATCCTGCTGCAGTCTCTACCTCTCCTATTCCCTCCCAGACCCTCTGCACATCCTTGGCTTCTCATTTCACCACTAAAACTCAGGACATCCTGTCCACCCTCTTTTCCTCTACCTCCTCTTCCACTCCTGGCCTGTTTGAGGCCGTCTCTCTTCCTCCTTTCTCCTCCTTTCCCCTGTTGACCCCTGACAATGTTTCTAGACAAGTCTGATCTATGAAAGTCTCATCACAGCAGGTTCTCCCCTGCTCACCCAGAACCATCAAGGACCACACTGACACCCGTTCTCCAGCCTTGGCTGATTTCTGTAATCACTGATTTGCCACTGGAACTTTTCCCTCCCCTCAAGCACTCCCTTGTGCACTCCCTTCTAAATAAATCCTTGGCCGATCCCTCCTCTCAGGCTAACTATCGCTCTGCTCTCCATCACTCCTTTCTTGGAAAACTCCAGGAAAATATGGCAATCTCTCAGCTTAATCTGCATACTGAATCTGTTGGTTATCTCCACGACCACCAGTCTGGCTTCCAAGCTGCCAGAAGCTCGGAAACTGTTCTCCTGAACACCCGTGAACACCTGCTCTCCAATTGTGAATCTAATATCCCTTCTGTCTTCATAGTCCTCAATCTGTCCTCTGATCTGACATGGTCAACCCTGCTATCCTGCTCAATTGCCTCTGTGACAACCTGGGTATCACTGATCAGGCCATGGCCTGGTTGTGCTCCTTTCACACTGACCGACGCTCTCAGGTCCATATGGGGTCTTTCCTCTTTTCTATACTCTCTCTTCTTGTGGTGTCCCCCAAGGGTCTTACCTCTCTCCCTGGCTTTTCAACCACTACCTGGCAACTCTTGCCCACTGCATCATTACTTTCTGTTCCAATTTTCAGTGTTATGCGGATGACATCCAGCTCTCTTTCAGGCTTCCCTCAGCCACATCTGCTCCTTCTCTCATACAAGACTGTCTGGCTGCAATTCAGGAATGGTATGTCACCAACTATCACTGCCTCGATGCCAATAAGACTGAGATCCTCTTCATTGGGACACCTTCACTCCCCTTTCCTCTTTCTAGCCACCCACTCTGGGCCTCTTACTGCTCCATCGTGTGAGGCTAAGAACCTTGGTGTCATCTTCAAATCCACTGTCTCCTCTCCTCACATCTCTGACGTATCTAAGAAGTCAAACTATCAGCTGCACCTCCTCAGAGGTATTCTTTAATTTATTAATAATGTGGTACAGTTTATATATAAACTTTTCACATATTAAGAAAAATAACAATCATGAAACTCACTAATGGATCATTACATGATTCTCAAAAGGAATAGAAACTGAAATTTTAGTTGAGTAAGTCATTAACAGGGGCTATAAAATACTGATTAACTTAAGATAAATCAACAGCATGAAACTAACAATACTGATAAATATAATAGAAGATTAAACAACTAATAAACAACAACCAATCAGGAATAACAAAAAAAATAATAACATAGAATAAGGGTTAAACATAGGAATAAAAATTGTCAATAAAAGACGAATTAAGATATTAAAACACCAGATGGCTCTGTAAACAAATGTTGTTGGCCTAGATAGAAATGTTCAACAGGTTTTCAATCCTGAGCCATATTCTATACATAGACATGAATATTTTGAAGCTGTAAGAGTTCACGCTGCGATAACAAAACTTTAATTCCTCAACAAAAGCAATGTCATGGACATGGTTACCATAATGTGCATGATATAATTCTGACAAAAAAGGGCAAGCAGTTAGTAGATGGTTGGCTGTCTCGGCAATCGCAGTGTTTTTGCATACCCGACAACATATTTCAGAGGAAGACATTTGACTGGTATTCTTCTTTTCCCACTTTCCCCCAGAAGCCCACTGTCTCCAGAGCTCTGGGCTTCTCTAGGCTGGACTACTGCAACAGACTCTGTCTAAATTTGCCTGTCTCTACTCTTCGATCTTTTCAACCTTTACAAATTATCCAGAACAGGACTGCAAGACGTGTCCTTGGCCTCAAGCCCAGGGATCGTATATCTCCAGTGCTGAAATCTCTTCACCGGCTCCCCGTGGCTGCAAGGGTGAGGTTCAAGACCCTCTGCATCGCCCACAAAGCTTTCTGGGGCCTGGGACTGCTCTACCTCCAACGTTCTCTTCCAAAACATCTTCCTTCTCAAGCTCTCCACTCATCCCCTCCAATTTTCTGAGGGTCTGACGCTTCTACAAGCAGAGAGTTGGGGGCAGATCTCTCTCATCGGCTGGGGCCTCCCTCTAACAAACTTGTCAGAACCACCTCCGGTTCCGGAAGAAACCCAAGACCTTGCTTTTTGCTTCTGTTTTCTCTCTTCCTCTCCCCTTCTGACGTACCTGACTGTTCCATGCAGTTGTCACCTGGCTACCCTCGGAACTCGGGCCCAGGCTCATGCATGTTCAGTTGCCTGTGCACTGCCTCCGGCCTCCCCCAGCACTTAATGGTCTCTCTGCACTCATGTGCCACCCGATGGCTGCATTTATTGAGTTACCTGCACTCCCCCCCCCGAGCACTTCTTCTCTTCCCCGCACTTGTGCTATCTGAATGGCACAAGGCCTAGTAAGATTGTTGTTTTTGTCCTCCCTTTGTTTCCCCCTCCTTGTCTTGTCGCGCCTAGAAACACTTGTGTACAGGAACGCTATAAATGGCATATCATATGATATCTAGTGTCCGTATATACACAGTTGAATATACAAAGGGTATGATCACTAAAAAAACAGACATTAACCTGATTAACAACATTAACAAATCTGCACTGTAAGGCAGAATCACCTGCAGTACCCTTGTGGAACACTACAGGCAATTAAGACTACGAGTGTTGGTACAATTTCACCTTTGGTACAAGCCTGTACTACACAGTTATGTGGTAGCAGTGGCTGAGCAGTCAGACTTATCTCAAGAGTTGAGTAAGCAGTAGAACAAGTTATACAAAGGACCAACTAATACAGTGATTCAAATAGACACTTACTAAAGGTTTCTTGGTAAAAGAATATACATTTATTTACTCAGTCAGTTCAAAAACATTACACTAGCACAAGCAGATCAATATCACACACTAATAAACCATAAAAATCCAACCGGTAAGTAAATGAACAAGTTTAGCTCCAAAATGAAGTGGGAGCAAAATGCCACTTCAGATACTTAATAAAGGAGGGAAAAGACAAGGTTATAAGAATAGACAGCCCAAATACATTCATAGGCAGGGCAAAGGGATTCATTTAAATACAACCAGCAATTATTCTCAATAGGCCTGGGCCAAAGTCAATGGTTCAGAGTCTTTTGTATAGTATACCACAGTTCTGGTAAGTAAAGGTTAAGTCTTTGCCACAAATTTTAAAAGGATTTGGCTAGGCGAAATGTTTGACGAATGTTAAGGGAAGGACAAGCCTTCATAGTTGAGGAAAGTTTCATGCACTTTCTCGATGGCCGATAAGATTTCCGGACCGCGTTCGCCCAGTACCTTGTCAATGAAGAAAGCTGTAGCTGAGGCAGTTGTTCCTGGCAGTTCGAGCAGATCTCGCTGTTCCTGAGCTTCAGTCATGAGGACAAGAAGGAGGATGTCGGGAGGTTCCTGTACTGCCCAGGGAAGAGGCCAAAAGCTGTAGCAAGACGTCAGTTTAATGTGTGAGTGCTTTAAAGTCCACAAGGTGGTTTTCTTCCCTCTGGCTATTCGGTTTTCAACAGCACTCTGATAAAAATTTGACCAGAATAGGACGGTGTCCAGGTGGCTTGTGAGTTGGTTGTTCCCACCAAACTCAAGGGAAGAACTTAACCTTAAAGGGCTTCTCTGTCATCAGAGTTTCAGGCAATTCAGACCTGCAGCAGGGCTTCACTGATTGTCCAGGAGTTGCAGCAGTCCTCTTCCTTCCTCTCCTCTTTGGTTCTTTCGTTCCAGTGGTTGACTCTGCTTTCCAAGTCCCAGAGACCTGCTTTTAAACAGTTTTCCCCCATTCATCCAGCCTGGCTGTCACTCACATAGAAGGGTGGCTGTCCTTGCCGGACAGCTAGCCGGCCAATCACTCCAGAGAGCATTCAGGTCTCCTAGGAAACTAAGCACAGGGAGATTCGGGCACCTCACTCACATCCTGTCCACCCCAGTCACCCTGGCTCCAGAGGAGGGCTTCAGCACTGAAGCTCGCCAAAGGCCAACGAACAAAGGGACCAAACCTGGTTTGGCACGCAGAGACAAACACAAGAAGGACCTTTCCTAAAAGAAATGGCGAAAAAAGATGACCGGAGTCTGCTTTTACAGGTAGGTCTCAGGCGCCATATTGAAAAACATGGTTGACCTGATTTTTAGCTACCGTTGTTAGCAGTCAGGAAAAATCATGGTAGTTTGATCTAAACCACTGCCACCAGCCATTTAATGTAGGAAAGGGTAACATTTGTACTGTTACATGAGTGTTTTGACTCAGGGGAAGCTAAGCAATCCCTCCAGCACTCTATAGGAAGATGTGTGCTGGGTCAGTAAATTTAAAGAGACTAGTAAAGGCAATTTAACTTTACATGCTCTGGGAGACGGTAGTCAGTCCCAGAGAAGATATTTAAACCTTGGGGAGTCTGAAAGACACCCCTGAGCCACTGCATTGAAGGTGCTGTGTGACACACAGATAAAGATGATGCCATGGAGTTTGGTTAAAACACCATAACCAAAAAACACAAAAGTAAAATACACATCAAAATACACGAAAGAGTGGGAATAACGGCTCACACTCTTTCCAGGTAAAAAATAAAATCCTAGAAATCCAGCAAAGTTGCTGGGGGTCTCAAAAGGTAAGGGAAATTAGCACACATTGAGAATTCTTCCTAACATGCAACTATACTGAAGAAAAAGAAATGCAGTACCGTAATAAAAGGTCAAGCAATACATTTTACAAACATGAAAGCATGGGAGAGCTTCATGGGTGAGCTCAATCCTTATTCCGAATATACAGTTTCTCAATTTCCACCTGCCTAAAATATGAACCAGAATGGAAAAGTCATATAAAGATACCCTCTGCCCCGGATAAATCAAAGAGTACAACTATTTATAATAGCTAGGCAACTACTTATGTTCCAAAGGCTGCGGGTAATCTTGCTCGTCATGAATATGGGCAGATGTTTTGGAGGAGTAGTTCAAACCAAGGGGCAAGTCTCAACTGCAAATTTCACCCAACCACTTTGGCTGTCCTGTATGTTCCAGAGTAAGACTCACGTGTTATTCTTGAATGAAAAGAAATCAGTAAGGATGTGTATTCCAGTTAAATTGTAACTTCCTGACCAGCACGTTTGACGTGGATAGAATCACGCTTGGGTCGCGGAACCCTGCCACCTGACCACGGCAACCAGCAGCTCAAGGCACAGTTTTCCTCGCCAAGTGCATGTGTAATGAGGCCCACATTATTTAACACTCGACTGAATGTTGGAATCTGCGCTGCCTAGCCAGTAAGGTAGCATCAACATTGCGTACAACTGCACACCACTATTGTCTGATGATACATTTTTTAAGACCCTGCCAATCCCTTCACAGAGAGTTCATTTTCCTGTTGGCCCGTGGCTCTATGTTAGTGCATCGAAATATGGTCACTCCGCCACTGCAAATAACTTTTCTATTTACATGCAAAGTGTGCACAGATCTGGGATAACACGTTGGTGGCAAAACTGTTTTGCTTCCTTTCCAGCACGTGTGGGCATGCGCATGCGCACGGCAGCCACTGCCTCGCTCCACCCAGCCTGTCTCTCTTTCTATGGTTCATATGAGCTTTGACCAATAAACGCTGAGCCCAGTCGTCCTGCCCAAAAGTCCCCTATGCTACTCACGCCTCAGCCGCTTGCTTACATGATGCAGTCTTTCCAGGTTCCCGTGTCTAGCATATCTCCCCAAATATCATAGACGTACAGTTAGAAAAGTATTTTAAGCAGTCCTACAATATTATGGTTCAAAGCTCTGATGTCGCCCCTTTAAATATATGTCATGACTTTATCATGACTAACAGTCAATAAAAGGAGCCTCAGCTGGCATGTTCCTCAGAACGACAGCAGACTCTATGAATGGCACTTCTGTCTCGTGTCTTATTGTTGGGCATGCCGCCCTGCACCGTGTGACCACGGTCCTGCCGCCCTGATGATCTGGGTGCCCCCAGATTGGCATGTGTAACCTCGGAGAGTCCAGGCCAATGTCACTGTCCTGCTCAGTGACCACAGCACAGTTGCAAGCCTGGGAGCCCCCGGCAACTGGTGTCCAGCCATGTGATCACGGCACCATCTGTATATGCTGGATGTCCCCAGCACTGATTGGGCAGGCCTGTGTGACCACAAGGCCAGCCCACAACAAAAGCAGTTGCAAAGAGCAGTTTCATAGGCTTTGGTAACATCAGCCACACTGCAGCCATTCATCATGGATTGATGTGTCTTCACAGTACACGAGGAGACAGGAAGGACTTTAGACCAGGTAACACATGAGGTTTTGGCTAATAATAAACATTTGTGGGTTACCAAAGTAGTAACTGGGGCATTCGTCGGTAAAGGGCAGCTATCCCGTTTTCTGCAATGAAGTGGCTCCAGTCCGAACACGTGGAAGACGTCCTTTCACTGGTCACTCGCTATCAATGCCTCTGGTAAACCAGGAATGTCACAAATAACCAAAGCCTTGTGAAAATGCAGTAGAAAATGAGGTACCTATGTTTGCAAAACCACATTGAATTATTAAAGGTTTTGAAAGCTACAACCAGTTTTGCAGCAGACAAACCAATAATCTCCTACAACACTATAAAACAATACCAAGGGACAGTGCAGAGGCAGCATCCGTTTGCTGCCGCATTAGAGCCCCACCCCAACAAAAAAAACACATACAAGGAGGATGCATCTCACAGAAACAAACTACACATCTTGCCCAGTCACTTGCTTCCAGGGATGCTGGTTATACAGAAGGGTGCCCATTGTGGAACACTCTCCTAGATGTTCTAACTTATCGGGCTGTTACGGGGATCTGCGTGTGGTTGAGGGGGTCTGCCCGGTAAAAAGAAATAGGGACTGTGCTGTTCTCCCAAGTCTGTTCTTCTGGGGTGACCCCGTACACCACTTGAGGCCACCCTATCTCACCATGCATGGCTCGGTAAAGTTAATGCTCTCTGGTGTCCCCCATGCCTGTGGGGGTGGGGGCGTACCTGCACTCACCACCGCTCTCTGCGGCCCTGAGGATATTCCGATTGGCAGCCCCATGACTTGGAGAAGGTCTGCACCCCCGCTGTGCTCAGCTGCCTTTTCACATCTTCTTGGATGACCTGGTACGCCCTGGGGATCCGGCCTCACCACTGCAGTGCCGCCAGCGCACATCTGTTCTTTCTGGACGGCCCCATACCTTGGTGGTCGCTTGCTCACATCATTGTACATTCTAAGAGAGTGAAAGTTGCAGCATGGATCTACAGGGTACCCTTCCCCTACCTCTTCTGACAGGAAATACAATATCTTTCAATGACTCACTGTGATGTTAAAACATGTACCTCCTTACTTCTCTTTGAAGGCTGCTACGAAATTCCTAACATGATTGAAACACTGTGTCGGTCTAGGAAGTCAGGTGGATAAAATAGGAAGGCAGCTCAAAACAATGTTATATTTGACATAAATGTAACACAAAGGATAGAGTACACCATAACAAAGAAAGAATTTGCTGTGTGCGAGACGGAGCCAACAGCAGAGCACCAAGGTTAAAACTGTGACTGAACACAACAAACAGACATCAGTGTTGGTCAACAAGTCACTGGGCCTCATTATGACCCTGGCGGTAGCCATGCCGGTAAAAACAGCATGGCTGCCGCCGGAGTCATTTTTATTCTGGTGGCCGGCAATGGGGAATTACCGGGGCATTACAGACCCGACGGTCCCGGTAAGTCCCCATCGCCAGGTGCCGGAAAAAAAGACTCCCCATTCCCATTCGAGTCTGATAGGACTCAACGGGGAGGTCAAGGTCTGCGAGCGGGTGCCGTTCCGCCCACCAGGTCAGACCTGTAATTAAGCCTGGGTGCAATGGTTAGATTGACCTCTCGAGCCTCCCAAAACCAAGTCCTCTTTCAATATCTAATGTTATTGTATTTCTCTGGGGTGTCACATTGTTTCGGCGGGGATGTCATGGAAACAAGGATTCAGCATAATCTCGAGATATTTCAACCCCTTGGACACACACTGAAAGGGACAATGATGGATATCTGTCATGGTTGCCACCCAAGATGTGGGAAGTGCTTCACATTTTGTCAATTATTTTTCCAGGCAGAAACGTGTTGGAAGGCTTCCATGAAGCATATCAGCCGTCACCGGACTACAAAGAGTCTCAAAGCATCCTCCCCTTTAGTTTCTCTATGTTGTCTCAGCACCACTGACATGAGATCCAGGACCAGAAAGAACAATGATGGTGATAATGGGCAGCCTTGTCTAGTGAACCTGGAAATATCAAATATATTTGAGTTGTGAGCATTGCAGGTCACTCTGGCAGAGGGCTTCTCATAAACAAAATATGATTGAGGAAAAACAAACGTATACCCCCACTCAAAAATGTCATCATTGAAGAACAGGGTGTAAGTGTTTTTAAGTGGGGGTGCCAGCATTTCTTTCCTCCCGGAGGGTATGGAGTAGTTCTATCCCGTCTGCCTGACACATATCCCACCTGCGACGACTGGACCAAACATGGAGGAAATCTCTGTCGGTGCATTGCAAAACATGTAGCTCTCATTTTCATGTCCACATACATGAACTACGCCTGTAACAGCTACATTGTATACATCCCTACCGGGTTTGGCAATGACTGAGGGTAATGATGGAATAAGCAATGCTCGGACAGTACCACATTTTATATTATAGACTTCTGAACCAGAGGAGTCAGAAGGGTATCACAAACATTATAGAGTTTAAGGGGAATCCATTGCCACTTGGTGACGTGGCACTCGCCAGGTCCTTGAAGGCGTTTTCGACTTAATTTCCTTATCTAGAAATTGCATATCTAAAGCACCTAACATTGTTAGTTTTTTCATAATATTATCTTCTCTTCTCGAAAACATGAGGCTCCTCTGA
The DNA here is from genome assembly GCF_040938575.1 of Ambystoma mexicanum. NCBI lineage: Eukaryota > Metazoa > Chordata > Amphibia > Caudata > Ambystomatidae > Ambystoma > Ambystoma mexicanum. The sequence continues at coordinate 1,110,198,665 of NC_090933.1, read as the reverse complement.
CATACATAGAGCACTATGTTTCTGAAATCTAAAGAGCTGAGGTAAGCAACCCATCATCTGCTATGAAAAGGGGCTTCCATTTGCCCCTTGTGATCTTCTGAACTGTTGGACTAGCATCACTGTGTCTTTTTCCAGTTTGTAGTGCTATTTTTTATTCAGAATAAAGTCAATCATGTTTCTTTAGTAAAGAAAGTATTTAGGTCATAATTAGCTTTTGTCAGCTTACACAGCAGGAATTGAAAAGGTGACTTACTATATATAGAAAGATAAGGAGCTTCATTATAAGTTTGCAGTTCCGGTAACTATGGTACCGGTAAGCTTGCCGGTACCGTAGCTACCGGACTGGCAAACTACGAGTTCTGCTCGCGGGTGCCTTTTTGCCCGCCAGGTCCGACGGGGCGGGCAGACCAGCACCCGCGAGCAGAGCATGTCAGATGCCCTGCCCCAATGTGAATGGTGCCAGTGCATCCGACCTCCCCATTCCCATTTGAGCCCTATGGGAATGGGGAGAATTTCATTCCGGTGCCCGCGAATAGGCAGTTACCGGGTCCGGCAGGGCCGTAATGACCCAGTAATTGTGCATTCGCAGGTGCCGGATATCTTTGCAAGTTTGGCGGCAGCCTGCCGGTTTTACCAGAAAGGCTACCGCCAAACTTATAATGAAGCCCAAGATATCTGACAACATTTTCTAGGGTGTCTACCTTAGATTTCTGCTATTTCCTAGAGGCTAATGAAAGTTGTAGCACTGTGCCATTGACGTATGCCTTTGCACAGTTCCATAGAAGCTCTTCTGAAGTGTCTGACTCCCCCTTTAAGTCTAAGCAATCATCAAGTCTGTTTCCCAGCTCGTCTTTTTCTATAGAGTGCTATGTCCATTCTCGTCCTCATGAACCTGAACTTGTCTATAGCAGGAGTCATTCATCTTTGGATCTAGAAAAGCTTTGGAGAAGAACCCCCATCAGCAGTAGCCAGTATAGTCTATGCAGGGGTGCACAACTGATTTTGCCAAAGGGCCGAATGTGTCTTACATGCTGCCTATAGTTGGCGAAGAGTAAATGTGGGGGGGTGGTAGGTGGGATGAGGGCGTGCCAGCAGGGTTTTTCAACCCCCAATTTTTATTAAACATATGGAAAAATAATACATTTTTGAGGTGTACCAGTCTTTATTTGTATTTCAAACTTAAATTTAGCAGTAAACATTTTTGGCCCTTTTCACCCCTTGTCTCAACACTGAGAGTGCTTCATCTTACTGATTTGCATATTAGGTGTTCTTTCATCAGGAGTGGGTTTCTGTCATTTTTTCAATTTAGCTTTTTCATATGGTCTGTTTAATTAATGTATATATATTTTAATGACCCTTGGCTGGACATTCATTATTTTTTACTTTGCTGTTTGAGTTAGCCATACACTTGGGAGTATGGCCTTCGTTGAGTCAGATTCCCAAAAAGGCAGAGGAGATACATCTCTTAACTATGCACGTTTTAGCTTTGGGAGTGCAACACTATGGCCCCTGCCCCCCAACCAAACACTATGCCCCATTTCCCTCGGCCCCAACCAAACACTATGCCCCATAGCCACCAGCCTGCAACCAAACTCTATGCCCCATGGCCACCACCCCACAACCAAATACTATGCCCCATGGCCCCACCCCCACACTATGCCACATGGTCACATCCCGAAACAAACACTATGCCCCATGGCCACCACCCCACAACCAAATACTATGCCATGGCCCCACCCCCACACTATGCCACATGGGTAACCAAACACTATGCCCCCTGGCCATCATCCCCAACCAAACACTATGCCTGATGGCCACCACCCCCAACCAAACACTATGCCCCATGGCCCCACCCCCACACTATGCCCCATGGCCACCATCCCCAACCAAATACTATGCCCCATGGCCCCACCTCCACACTATGCCCCATGGCCACCATCCCCAACCAAACACTATGCCCCATTTCCCTCGGCCCCAACCAAACACTATGCCCCATAGCCACCAGCCTGCAACCAAACTCTATGCCCCATGGCCACCACCCCACAACCAAATACTATGCCCCATGGCCCCACCCCCACACTATGCCACATGGGTAACCAAACACTGTGCCCCCTGGCCACCATCCCCAACTAAACACTATGCCTGATGGCCACCACCCCCAACCAAACACTATGCCCCATAGCCACCAACCTGCAACCAAACTCTATGCCCCATGGCCACCAGTCTGCAACCAAATACTATGCCTCATGGCCCCACCCCCACACTATTCCACATGGTCACATCCCGAAACAAACACTATGCCCCATGGCCACCACCCCACAACCAAATACTATGCCATGGCCCCACCCCCACACTATGCCACATGGGTAACCAAACACTATGCCCTCTGGCCACCATCCCCAACCAAACACTATGCCTGATGGCCACCAACCCCAACCAAACACTATGCCCCATGGCCCCACCCCCACACTATGCCCCATGGCCACCATCCCCAACCAAATACTATGCCCCATGGCCCCACCTCCACACTATGCCCCATGGCCACCATCCCCAACCAAACACTATGCCCCATGGCCACCACCCCCAACCAAATACTATGCCCCATGGCCCCACCTCCACACTATGCCCCATGGCCACCATCCTCAACCAAACACTATGCCCCATGTCCACCACCCCCAACCAAACACTATGCCCCATGACCACCACCCCGCAAAACCAAATACTATGCCCATGGCCCCACCCCCAACCAAACTTTATGCACCCAAAAATAAAACAGCATCCCCATGCCTCCTCACCCCCACAACAAAAATCATCCCCATGCCTTTGGTAGTTAGTGTTCTTTCTGAGGAGGATGCTTAGCATGCCATGGTGGCAGCCCTCAACACACAGTGTGGATTATGAGGGCTCTGCTATAAAACAGGTCATGTGAATCGTGAACTCTTCCATTTGTGCACACACAAGAGGGGTGAGGGGATTAGGGCAAAAACAATTCAAGAACACAGATCAGAAAAGCAGAGATGGCTGTTCCTTTGGTAGTCTGCTAAATGGCATTGGCATCAAAATATCTCTGCACTGTGCAACCTACATTGTTCAGTGGTCGAAGTGTATGAAAAGAAGTAGTGGACCTATGTTCCCTGCTGGTCTGCACCGCACAAACCCCATCCCTGCGCCCCCTCTCACACACAATCCAAACCCCCAAACAAACACACCTGCTATTTATGGGAATGTGCAGTGCAGTGCACTGAAGTGCAAGCTTCAACTTCTTCCTGCACTTTTATTTTAAAACTAAACCATTCCAGAAAGGTTTTTTTTTAAAATAAAAGTATAGGAAAAGTGAAAGTTAAAAATAAAAGTTGGGGATCACCGTTCCCGCCCACTTCGACCTCTGACATTGTTTACTTTTGGTACATATATCCGCTGTCGGTGCCATGCACTGTCTATTGTTCAGCAGGTCTGTCTGTTTTGCCGAAAACATGCGTGGATAATGCTAGCTGTCCGCTATCGGGTAGATATCCCAGTTATATATATGTGCATTCCGTTTTAAATGAAAGCACAATGCTTTTAGGTGTCTGCGCGCCGATCGTGTGGAATACCCCAGAGCTGGGGGTACATATCTATTGCAGGGAAATATTTATTCAATAATGGAGCCGTCCCGCTGTTAGCTATGTATACTTGAGGCCGAGTGATGTACACACCACATGTAGACACCTTAGCAGGCGCTGCATGGAAAGCCCTTTCTGCATGCGTCTTTCTCGGCACACAAAGGGATGTGACTCTGAGGGCCTCATCACGACCCAGGCGGTAAGTTACCGCCTGGGCCGTGACTTTACCACCATGGCGTAAACTACGTTTACGCCATGGTGGTTGGCGGACTTACCGCCCCATTCCGACCTTGGCGGGGCGGTAAGTCCCCAATCCCCATTTACCCTTCCCCATTCCCATTTTTGCCCCATAGGGCATAATGGGAGTGGGGAAGGCGTTAATTACGCCACCGTAAATTACGGTGGCGTAATTAACTCCATGGTCCCTTAGCGCCATGGATTTTAACACCTGCTAAAAGCAGGTGTTAAATTCGCCATGGCGCTAAGGGACCTCGTACTCAGGCGGTAAGGGTCGGCGCTGTTTACGGCGCCGTAAACCCCTTACCGCCTGGGTCGTAATGAGGCCCTGAGTCTCAAAGCGCTTTATAGGCAGGAAAGCAGCCATCACCCCAGGCACATATGGGAGCCCCAATCTACTTTATTGGGTATTTACATGTTTATGGCTCTTCCCCCTCCTTAACAAGAGGCAGCAGCCAACTGCCCTGGGTGATCTATAGCAAACTTCAACGCCTCGCTCCAAGGAGCAGAACCTTTATTCTTGCAGCCCTGCTGAGTTCAAATGAGCAAGGCAATTCAAACAAAGACTTTCCTAATGGAGGGCGGCCGTTGCTAATTGTGGGCTGCTCTCCATTAGAAAAGTCCTTAATTGCAACGGGCCGCAAAAAATAACATGCCGGGCCGCACTTGGCCCGCGGGCCGTATGTTGTGCACCCGTGGTCTATGGTGAGGGATCACAGGAGTTTTACTCAAAAGCATCTGGAGAGCTGCAGGTTGAAACCCATGTTTTATGGTCTTGGTCTTTCAAATAGCTCAGTGGGTCCTATAAATGGGCTGAACACAAATCCTAGGTAATATTGTGTATTTAAATTATTTGTACCACACACTGTTCAGGGCAAACTTAAAATGTAAGATATCCGGATAGTCTCTTCTCAACCGTTCCATCAGTGTCAAGGTTCCTTTAAATTTGGAAAGCGTTTCAGTTATTTCCACATCACTCACAGTCTGCACTTAAGCTGCTTTCTGGGGTACAACCACCTCCGGTTCACCTGTAGGTGTTTCTGTGTACTGTACTTGTCTGTGCATCTGCTTTGAGGGCTCTGTCAACAGGATATTTTAGGGTCCTGGCCTCTCTACCCAAAGCTGCTCTAGCCCTGCTCCTCCTCCCTGCCACACCATTGGCTCATTGCTCCTCCAACCATGAGCATGGCCCTTTTAGATCAGGGGGTCATCCCTACCATATGGTTTGGGCCAAACACACCCTCTCAGGCCTTCCTGAGCTTGTGAGCTATGACCTTGCTAACCTCCTGTGCCTCCACCTGATAGTCTCCTTCAACCTCATCTTGCTCATGTTTGTGACCCACCTCCTCCTCAGCTCTCAAGCCAATCTCCTCCTACAGATGACCTAACCAGACCTCCTCTTTAACTCACAATTCAACCTCCTCCTCTTGATGACTAAACTGCACTTCTTCCTTAACTATCAATTCAACCCCCTCCACCTGATGACTTAATCCAAATGCATCCTCATCTCTCACTCCAAACTCCTCGCATTGAATGATCTCCTTCTCTCATCCCCATCCTCCTCCTGTCTCCAAAATCTCTCAAAAAGCCTTCCTCATTTTCCGGCTCACACCAAACCTCTGCTGCCAGCACCTTCTGTGAGCACTCACACATTGTGGTTGAGGCTCTGGACTTACATAGCCGTCTAACTTCTCGTGTGATGTCGAGTGATTTGGTTTGGTGATCTGTTTGCTATGACTAATTGGTTCACCGGTGTATTCATTCGGACTTTGGTGCTGGGCTAAGCATTTAAAAAGGCTGACTTGTTATTTTGATTTTTCATCTCTATCTTGCACTGCCTAAGCCTCTTCATGGCATCTCCCTGGTTTAATAAGATAATGGAGCCTGTCGGCAGGTGCAGTGATGGATTTACTTGAAGATAAGCACAATGAAAGCAACTATGAAGGAGCCACCGTTTCCCGGAGAGAGTTCTCTTGCTCACTATGCAGTGAAACAAATAGCAGATATGCTGAACAAGAAATACAGGAGAATGCGGAGTGTTGCAGATGTCTGCACTGACTCACTTAGGAAATGACACAAGTAAATGCAATGTGACTCTGATGTCCTAGCGTGCTCGCTGAGCAAGCAGGAGAAGAAAAGGCAATGTGCCCCTGGTTTAGGTGTGTTTGACCGTTTGAGAACTGATCGCGGCAAACTGTTCGAAAAAAAACAGCCTGCATGTGATCAGTTCTCAGAGGATCAAAAACACTCACACCAATCCCCCACCCCCAACCTCCCTTCCCTACTTACCTGTTTGCTTGCCGCCTGGTTAACTGAAGCCCTGCGCTGTCAGGTCCGTCCCTCAGAGGCTGGTCGGATCCGACACCGCAGGGTCCCTTTTTCTTATTTTCTTTTTCAGTCCCCTACCTCCAATATTGAGGAAGCGAGGCACACCCCCGCAAGGCTAATACATACTGATCATAGGAGCAGGGGATACCCCCGCAACCCCCTCTCCACATGTTCGGTATGTATTAGCCAATTTGTATGTTTTTATTCGGTCAATTGGTACAAGCCAAATTCAGTCAAATGTACCATTTGGCCAAATAAAAAACAAATAAATTTACTAATACCGTGCCCCTGACATCTGAGTGGGCTTGCCAATCCAATACACAATGAGTAAAGTGTCTCTGATGTCTGAACAGGTATTTCTCTTCCTTGCTATATGTTTTTCCTTGCTCACAGTGATAAATTCTCTTAAAGGAAAGTCTTTCTAGACTCCTTTTCCCCAGCATTACTCATCTTTGCAATTGGGAACAGGGCTGTATTGGTGTCTGATGGGGTTTTCTGTTAGGCCGCAGTAAACAAACGTTCTTGGATTGATAAAGCACCATCATTTGGCATAAATGCACGTGCAGCTTCTGTGTCGCAGAGCTGCATGGCAAGCCATACCTCAATGTCCAGGAATAATAAACACGTGTGCTGTAAAGACATTGGTCATGTTTCTGGTAAGAGTGGCATTGCTCATATGTACGGCGATATATTTGGTGGGGATAATAGTACCTGATACCCAGGATTGTTGATCCTGTGGATTGGTTGGCAAGCTGTAGATTCCAGAGCAGAGATGCCAGAGTGTCCAGGTACAGGCCCTTGATATAGTCAAGGAGCGATAGGACAAGTACCCTGGTGGCAATCACTGGGTGACAGATTGCCTTGAATGGTCCCACTGTGTTAATGGCACATTTTCGTGTAAAACAAGATTAAACTATGCACAAAATGTGACTACCAAGACTGATGGCGGCAACGTTAGGTTTTGTTTTTCTGCTACAGCGCTTCTGCCCTGTACCAAGTAACCACCTGAGTCAAAGCTTCTATAAGAACAATTTTTGTAAGTCTAACTGCAGCCTGACCCAATATCAACGACAATACACCAGGAAAAGTGACTATAATTGCAGTGAGGGGTACATTGTGATCAACTGGCCTGCCTTTGCGTTGGTCTGACTCGTCTGGCTTTCTGTTGGGAAGTTTGAAGATACGTTATTGGTGATATATATGTACGAAGACTCGGCTTCACCCTGTTTCACACTATGCAGATTAGTTGAATACGTCATCAGATACCATCACGCGGAGATGTCTCTAGATTGCATGCAGCTGTGGACACGATCACGTGCTGCTGCTGAGGTCAGCCGCAGCCACCTTCCCAGGTGAAAGGGATTGCCACCCCGCATGACCAAGTTCGACAGCAGGAATGCGTGCCAGCATCGTGGAGCTCACCTACCTGTCAAGCGGCCCAGCTGATGATTCTCTGCTGATAGCGGGCGTGTACTCAGGAACCAGCACTTCACGCATGGGGGAGAGATGACAGAGGTGAACGTTTATTCAACAAAGGAAAGGGCACTCGATGACAGCGGCCATTAGAAACGTCAACAGCAATTCATGGCTGCCCCCACCCACCCCCACCCTCTCCCACGAGTGTGGGAATTTCTGAAGAGCAGTCAGTCCTCCGTGACAGGTCAAAAAATAAACAACCTATTTGCTTTCCTTTTAGACAACAAAGGAATCCAGTTGTTCGTTTATGTCTTTTTAATGTTCAGGCAGAGAAACAAGCATAACGGGTTTTCTGCACCATTTAGTCTGCTGACAGCCACCAGCTCTAGAAACATAGCTTGTGACAGACGTGGGCGTCCACTGGCACTTAAAATATCTAGGGACATCTGATATCCAGTGGAATCTGAGTTTCCCTTTTATTTGGAAAAAAAGCTTAATGTGTTCAAGAAAGGTTAAACAAATGAATGGGATATTTTTTGCCCTAATTAATGTCCACACGTGCATTTTTGTAATGGTAAATACATTTGCTTGAAAAGCAAAGAATACATCTATCTGGACGCTGCAGCAATTCCATGAAATGCAAGTATTAGCCTTATTTAATTTGCATCATTGTACTGGCATTACATCCCGTTCTAGACCATGATTCTGATACATTCCAGGAATGCCTTTTATTTTAGTTGAAGCAAAGAGAATATTGGCTCCGGACAATCAGTGAAGTTCTGGACCCAGCCCACTCACAGCATAGCACAACAGAAGGACAGAGGAGAATTGTAATTATAATTTTGTTGAAATGGATGTCTTTCTCAGCAGATGGTTTCTGTTGAAAAAATTAGTTAAGCTTACAGACATGCAATTCAGAAAGAAACAGTTCTGGCTTTGAAAAGTGCCGCACAAAGATGCATTCAAATTGACGATGGAGAATACATTATCGGTTCTAGTTTTTTTTTTTTTTAACTTTTCGTCTGATTTAACTAGATTTTGTACAGGTACATTAGAAAATTTAGCTTCAAAGAATGGTGGCCTACACATGTTTCGCTCTTGTTGTGAGCTACCTCAGGGCTAAACAACATGAATTAATCCTTACTTAATACTTGAATCTTACTTGAATAAAGTAAGCATAGTAAGGTGAGAACCATGTAATTGAGGAATGAAAATCAATGAAATATGCAAGGGAGAAATCGTGTATGACCAAAGATTGAAAAAAAAACACATCCTGCAAATTAGACTGTTATAAAACAAAAAAATAAATACAGTAAACATGAGAAAAAATGAACAAAAAAGAAAAGCATGGAGAAACAAGGTTAGTACCCGGTTAGAAATATGATATGGAAGTGTCACATTTTTATTTAAACCCCACTTTCATTATTGGCAGTTACCTTGATTTTGGGGTGAGCAATTTATATTCCATGGGTGACGTTTTGTGGTTGCATGAGTTAGGAATCCAATTCATACTTTATGAGAACAAACAAAACGAATTTTGATGAGATTGCACTATATTTAATTTTCCAGTCTGTGTATTTGAATTATAATATATTAGGGCAATTTTGCCTTGCTAGGTGTATTGCTCATCTGTATGTTCTCAACATTCAATCCCTGGTGAGGTTTTCAATTGGCTTAGTAAGGGTTATAAAGGGTATGGTTACTGTTGACTCTGCTGTAAATCGTTCAGGAAATGTTGCTGAAAATAAAAGAAACACGAACAAATAACATCTAAAATAGAGTTTACTGTTAAGTGATAGGTAGGGTCGTTCCATAAACTTTCTCAAATTACCTTGCAGTTCATTCCAAAACGTGTTGGTTCCTGATTACTTACTTGCATGGTATGTTCGTCATGATGGAGTGTTCTAATGTCACCATGTCATCTGCACACCTGATGTGTCTAATGTTACATTGAAAGATAAGTCCTGGTTAATAACAACGCCATCTTGAAGTTGTGTTATATGAATGTTCTATAATGCATATGAATTTCTGAGTTGCGCATCTGTCATCCTTTACGTAGTTGATTCCATGAACTGAAATATTACTTATTTTGCACATAATTAGAAACATTAGATTAGCAGTTTTGCTTCTCACTCATTATGATACCATTGACTGAATTGTTACTAATTTTGAGCTTATTTCAAGACGTTTAATTAACATCTTGCGTTTGGATTCTTAATAATGTCGTCCTTCCTCTAAGTCTGTGGTATAAAAAGGAGTTTGAAGCTTAACGAGGTGATCGGGATTTGAATCGGTGCTGGTGACTAGTAAAAACGAATGTTGGACTTATTGCTGCTAAATAAAATAATTGTTCCGAACCAACAAATTAAAAGACCCCCAAAGTAACATACTGGAAGTATGCTTTCAGTATAGTTGTTAAAATACATATTAAAAATGGTAGTTAATGTTACCATGCCCAGTTATGTTTTGAGTGAAGACAGGATAGATTAATTTTGAGTGCATCATAAGAACATGCTCAACTCATGATCTGGATTGAGTCCTTTATCAATAGTGTTGGTGTAAAAAATTAACTTGGATTATTTTTGCCATAGTGTTCACTCTAAGTCTCCTCCTCTGTTGTTGTGATGTAATGTCTGCAAGACAATGAACCTGAGGTCCTACTTTCTTGCAGCCGCATGCAAGATGAACCAATAATCTGATAATGGCTTCTTGACACCCTCTTTCCATATCATATGCATGTGTACCATGATTGTGATTCTTAATTGTCTCTTTGTACTCCCTATGTATTTCAGGTTGCACGCACAAATAACTGCATAAACAATCAGTCCCCCCAGCAGCCACACGGAGGAGAGGGCAGGAGCACCTCCTCACTGACGACGATCGCCCCACACGTGGCCCCACATGTGGCCCTGCCTGCCCCTCGTGCAGCGACAAAGAATCCTCGAGGCCCAGCAGTGCTGCGAAGAGCACTGTACTGGGAAAGGCTGCACCATACTGGGTGGACTGCAGCTGCCTCTGATTTGCAATATTTTCCTTAAAATCAAGCATGGAAACCCGTGTCTGACCTTCCTTTGCATGACTCCTTGATGCCGGGCGCAACACGGCACCAAAGCGAGGCTGCTGCCTCATTGCTAGGTAACTAGCACTATTTCAAGCAGCAAACTTCGACCGGCTGGCGGATACGCCGGCGGCCCAGCTAAGGCCCTCAAAGGCCCCTGTTTACCCCTGTTTACACCGATTGTGCCGGTACCGCCCATACTCTACCTCCTCCAATCATCCAAACAGACCTACCATATGACCGTTAAATGCTATGGGAGCCCTTTCATTCTGAAAGATCGTGTTTCAACAGTTTCTAGCAGAGGCACATTGCTGGAGTAGTGCCCCCTTCATATCCCGAGCCCAGCTGCACACAGAAGGCGAGCCTGGGGTCCACCCACCTCCCTCTTCCCGCTGGAGCCCGTTGGCTGCACATGATATGTGCATTTATTTTCGCAGCTTCCACCTGCAGTTTGCAGTGCCTTCATCTACTCACCACATGCCCTGTTGTATTGAGGTGGTCAGACCATTCTAAGATGGCCGATCTCTAGAGCTTGCTGCTCCCTCACCCAAGCTATCGCCTGATTGGCTGCACCACAGCTTATCTCCTTCCCGATTCAGCGGCAGGCGCAAGCCGGCGTCCGCACTATGGCGATAACAAAGGCTCCTGTCCTGAGACTGTCACGAGCCAAACAGAGCTCAGGGCCAGTCACTATGCCCAACTGGACCGGTCCAGGACCCGTACATCATCGCTCCATTAATCCAGCCAGTGACCTGGTAAGACTGTGAAATCACTGTAACAGGAACGATAAGTATAATCACACAATGTTATTGTACTGCTTACTACTGCCCACTAGTTTACTTACTACTTTATCCGTATTGATTCCTGTGCATATTTTGATCACTAACTACCCTCCATGTATTGTGTTGCTTTGCCATAGTCAATAATCACGTTACTTTGCATTTATTCTAGCATCACCTTCTCCTCATATGTAGTGCAAGTGTCCCAGTAACACCACCCAAGTCAACCGTAGATAGTGATCTTCACTGCCTACCTGTGCAGTGTTGTAATTCTGTGGCTACCTCACCAGTTATACCGTTACACGCATGAGTGCAACTACTACCATTCTGTTACTGCCTCACAATCGCATCTCTGGTAAACCAAATGACTTAGAGAACTTTCAGCACTTTGCCTGCCCAGCCACCTTCTCTCCAACCGTCACCATTAGCCTCCCCACGGACAGTAGACACCTAGTCCTCTAATTCAATTAAACCATGCCAGGTTGGTTACTGCTTATGATGTTCCCCTTTTGCATTGTACCGTGCGAATTGCCTTGCACAGGCTCCCACTTCATTACTCATGAAAATGGCCTCCTCAGGGCTGCATGCCCTCGTCATCACCCCATACCCTGTCCCACACCTTTCCTACCACACACCAATCCTTTCCCCCAGCATTATCACCAGAACAACATGCAAACAGACACTATAGTGGCCCAAAAGCTGCAAATTACTCCCAAACCATACACACTTGTTACCAATAATTTGCCCACAATGACCTAACCGGTCCTCAATGCACTCAGATGTGCTAGACTTAGATCACTGACCTACACCACCACACGTTGTCCAGACAGGGATTATACCATAACCAAGCAATCAAAACAGATCCCGCTACAGGGCAGCATTAGAACCCAAAGACTTAGATCCTGTTTATAAATTGCCCCAGTTTACTGGCCTCTACTTCATCTAAAATCACAGGCAGTGTACACGCACCTGCCTTCCAGCCCAAACCTTCCAAAATGATTAGCATAACCAAACAACAAACTACTACCATTGGGATTACCAACACTTGCTTACCACCTGTAGTGCTGGAGCCACCCGCCCTAAGCACTTCAAAGCAGCGCTCATTAATGCATGCTCATTGCTGCAGATGCCACAGAAATACATGACTACATTATTGAGCAACAGCTTGACCTACTCATAGTGACTGAAACCTGGCTCCACCAAGCCTCTGGACCAATACTTACCATTGTCATTCCTCCGGATTACACTATCCGCAGGACGGACAGAACGAAGTCAATAGGTGGGGGGGTAGCTATTATTGCTAAAACCTAACTTAAAATAAGAGCCTGCCCCATAGAGAACCCAGACGGGTACAAAATCCTACTAGCTAAACTAGCCACTAACCACAAAACTACTATAAACATGGTAACCATTTACAGAGCGCCCAACACTAAATCTCAGCCTGAAGTAGACATACCTTTATTACTAACGCCACTCATTAAACCCAAAATAAAATGCATAGTCCTTGGCGACCTGAACCTTGGATTCAATGATACCCAAGGCTATAAAGCAGAAGCACTACACAGTGCACTTAAAGACATGGCCTTCACACATCTCGTGAATGCTCCTACCCATACAAAAGGGAGAATACTATATTGGTTACTACCACTCAATACCTCAGTATCCATAGACTCCATCAACACAATATCTCGGTCAGACCATCACAGTGTAAACTTCTCTATCCTGTGTAATGAACCAGACCCACCTAAACCTAACATAGCGGAATCCTATGTAACTAGAAATATCCGCAAACTCTCAGCAGATAACTTTCACCCTCTGTTAGCATTTGCCCTCAATGACATAATGATTACAAATGAGAACCCCTGTTGTCGGGGGGAAATTTTGCCGGGGTCGGCCGGGCCGTCTGCAGACCTCCAGGCAGGGAGGCCCCAACTCCTCCCGTATATCCCAGATGAGATAGAGTATGAGACACACGCAAGAAGCAAGGTGACTCTGCTGTTTATTAGACAAAAACGGCAGGGATGGGTCAAGGAACGTACGCGTCCGTCCTGACACACACACAATCGTAGGGCTCGCAGGCCCTTTTTACTGTATTATGACGCGCTACCTGCGTCACTTTAGAAAGTTAACAAAAAACCTATCGCCACTCTTAATTGGTTGCTCGAGTGGTAGGGTTAGTATAGCACACGTATAGAGAACAATGTTAGTGGTCGAAGGGTAGTCAGGTGATATATCTGGGTTGTCCCTACAATTAGATACATGAGAATTGTTACATGAAGACTCCTAGGGATTGGTTAATATTACTGGCGTCAGTGATAAGAGCCCCATGTTCTGATTGGGGCACCCGTGAGCTTCCCAGCCTGGGACCACCGCTGTTCCCAGCTCTCGGTGTACCTGCAATTTGCAACAATGTTTCACTATGGGTACGTGCAGACAATGTGAGGATTTATTCATAGCTGGAAGGCTGACCGCTCCCACTGTCGCAGATGTCCATTGAGCCTTTCAAGTGTATCTGCCTATGTCTCGTAATGAGAGATCCAGACGCCTCTTGTCTCCTGAGCTTGGCATCTCGTTAGGCTTCGGCTTGGTCACGTGAGGTGGGACCGTGTTTGAGGCAGAATTCTGTACAATTAATATTGCTTTTCCACTGTGTGTCTGGTTTAATTTGCAGGTGTGACCTTAACGTTGGTGCGCGGAGTGCGAGGTTGCAACATCGTGCCCTTGATGATTTGTTCTTGGAATGTGGGTTTGCAACATTGCGACCTTGGCTGGTTGCTTCGCCGGGCTCATTCTGCAGGATCAGCAACCTGACTCTTGTTTTGTTAATGTCCACGGGAGCTCTTGTTTGAGGCCTACTTAGGCCTGGTGTATAAGTGGGTCCGTCTGGTGCGCAGGTGCTTTGGGTTACAGTACCATATAGTTTCATGACCAGTATCGTGTCTTCATTATATTTCTCATGGTGGTAACTGGTTTTAAGAGAAGCGTGAGCAAGCCTTGTAGATGAGTTCATGACGCGTCTTGCGTTTCTGCATTCTGAAAGCCTATGTAAAAATAATAAAGATGCACGTCCGTGAGTATGCCTGTCGCCTACGTCATAGCACTGAGTATATTCTTCGTGTAGATTGGTGCGGGAATGTCCAGTGTGTATATTTGCACAGGTGTGCTTACCGTTGTCTAGGTCGTCATGGCATCTCTAACGACGTGTAGATTTTAGTCTAGTTGGTCCGTGCCGCAGGTGTCGGCATGGCCAGTGCGGGCTGCTGGGCAGGCAGATGGACACATCCGTATGTTCCTGTACCAGGGTATCTGGTCGTCTGGTAAATGGACAAACTCTTCTCGTGGCGGGTGTCTGGGTCATGACCCTTTAGGCCAAGCGCGAGAGGTGAAGGACGGGAGCCTGGTCTTCCATTTTCCCACTTCAGTCCCCCCTCTGGTCGACTTGTCGACCACAAACATATCCTTCTCGTTATCTCCTCTAACTCGCCATATCTTGGTTATTCCTCCTAGATGTCCATAGTGGTTTACATGATCTTCAAATGACCAATACATATATTCACAGGTCCCTCCAGGAGTACAGTATACCCATTTCCCTATGTAGCTCCTCGGGTTTCTTGGGTTCTCGATCTTCACTGATGGCGGGTCTAGATGGTTGGTGATGATTTGGTTGCGCAACTTCTCCCTCTCCTGTATTATCACACCTGTATGTTGGCCGTCATCTGCTGGCATCAAGGGGTGCATTCCCACCATTTCGAGCAACTCGTCAGTGGTACGTGCCTTCCGGGCCTTCCAAAATCTAATTATGATCAGCGTAGCTCCAGCCAAAATAGTACAACCCACTATTATTTTCAGTCCATCTGACAGCCAGGATGGCATCCATGACCATAATAGTGAAAACCAGCTCTTATCCTTGTTTACACCGTTACTTTCATCCATCATTTTGGAGTGCATCTGGGCCAATTGTGAAACTGCTTCTGTCAGTGTACCATTGTCAGCATCGTTGGCAGGTGTGAACGTGCAGCATGATTGTCCTATCTTTGCACAAACTCCTCCTTCCATTGCTGTGAGAAGGTCCAATACATATCTGTTCTGCAGTGCTACCATCCTTATAGCTCGCAGCTCCTCTTTTATTGCGTTAAATCCATTTACTGTAGAATTGATGGTCATCATTAGTTCCCATCTAGTTATCTGGAGCCATTTTGCGTTTGCGTAAGCCTGCAGTCCCGGGTGTATTATTGAGGAGAAGAACATTGCTGCTCTGCTGAATAGTCTGTGTTCTGGCGGTATTGAAGTTAGTGCCGTTTCCGACCTTCCCCACAGGTAATTTCCTGTCAGTGGTTCTCCTTGTCTTTTCCTTCTATTTAGGACCGTATCATTGCTGTTGGTCCTGTTCCCTTGCTCCTCCTGACGTGGTGCAGATCTCTTTTTTCTCTTGTCCCCTTCATCCATTCTGGGAAAGTTCGCCACATTGACATGCTTCTTGGGTACCACTAGTGATGGTACATTGACGTGCACCATTGTGCACACACCATTCCACAGGGGAGGCAGTGTATGGTATGCCTTTTCTCCACAGGCCCAATAATGGTCCATTATTACTGCTGTTCCTGCTCCCCCCTCAGGTAACTCCATCACATTTGCACAGTTGGTGTTATATCCTACGTCCACCTCTCCTTTATGCTGGTAGCATACCTTGGGCGCAATCAGTGGTAGTATTGTTATTGGGTCTTCATCCGTTTCTACCCACGTGAGCATTGGTACATACTTGATCCACGTCGTCCAACATCGGTGGTTGTGTGCCTCGATAGTTGAGATAGTTTCTTTTGTTACCATGTTGCTGCCAATCACTCCTATCTCCCAGCTGTTGTCCAGGTACACCTTCCCTGTTATCGTCATCAGCGGCCTCTCCCAACATCCTTGTTTACCCGGAACTTCAGTGGCGTACCAATCACATGGTAGATACTGCAGTGTTACTTTCTTTGTCTCTCCTTTTGCAGGACCGCTTGTTATGTATCTGAATGCTTCAGCATGTAAACTCTTCTTGTGGTAACTCAAATAGGTCTTGAGGAAGTTGTTTTCATATGGGCATGAGTCTCGTGTTTTCCATGTCATATGTACCACTGTTCCTTGAAATCTTCCTTTGGTTTGGAACAGTGCCAAGTATATTATGCACTGTGCTGTCTTTTCATCTATTTCTGTGGCAACAAATGTTCGTGACGCACTCATGGCGTATGGTATTAATGAGCAAACGTAGCAACTGTCCTCAGTTGTCTGCTTACCAATGCGGGTCATGCATTGGTACCATATGTTGTTTGAGTCGTGTGCTGAATTTTGTATATAATTATCAATACCTTTATTGTCTGAGTATGTGCTGCGTTTACCTCTATTTTGCTTGGGTGCAATGTTACTACTATCACCTGACGTAACACCTGTTGCAGCAGGGGACGGGGGTGTATTAGGTTTGGGTGCAGCAATAAAATTAATAGCATAGCTGTACTGCCATACAGAGGCAGCCAAGAACCCGGTGATCATCAAAATCCCTATTATTTTTATTACATATGCTAATCTCACCGGCATTTTGCTCTTACCTTGCTACAGTCCTGGCAGCGTATTCTTGCAACGTTAAAGTTGCCCGCCTAAAAATTCTCAAAATGCTTGTTATTAAATGTTAGTTGTTGGTTTCCGTTAAGCTCTCCCTATCAAATAGTCATTCAGTGCCCAGGCGAAGAGCTGTTCCTACGCTACTCTAAGTGATCTATCTCTTAGGACCGGCAAGTATGGGCGGAGGTGGGGCATGGAATATTCTATGGCCAAGAGGAATGCTGTGTAGTAGACACGTACCCTTCTCCTTTTTAGGTACGTTGGCCTTTTTATTTCATATACAAATTGGTGTGACAATTCTTCTGGGTAGCTATCGTCTGGGAGTACCATCTACGCCTGGGCAGTGAACTTGTTAATTAGCTATTTTCTTAACAATACAATAATACGCAGTTCCTGTGTGTGCGAGAGAAGAGAAAAAGAGAACATTCACGTGTTTTCATGTGTATTTGTGCAGGAAATTTTCTTCAGTTCAGTTATTACTATACTTGGGGGTCAATGGGCGGGAGGTTTGGGCTCAGTTGGCGGGAGTATTTTTACTCTTTGAGCGTGTGACCATGGGGTGGGCAGTATGGGGATCACCCCTTTCTTCGTCAGTTATTGTCTCCGGGGAAGCTGGGTAGTGACACGGTAAGGGAACAATTGGGTCGTTGTCTGTGGTAGAACTTCCTTCCGCTGTTGGGGATGTTATTGCTGTTCTTCCACTGGACCTGTCGTTGGCGCTGGGGCGGGTCTGCAGTTTGTAGATCTTTACATCATGTAGGTGGTTTCAGGCACGCTTGTCCTTTAGTTTTACTGCTCTTGTTTATACGTCCTCTACCAGATGGGGGCCAGTAAATCTCTTATCGTTCCACTTCCTATTGAAATTGCGAAGTAGCACGTGGTCACCTTTGGCAAGTTTGCACAAGTTCTCCTTTTCCAATTCTGTATTGGCGCCTTCTTCTTTATTGCTGGTGGACCCGCCCCGTGTGCGCTCGAGCTGTTGAGACACAAACACAACACTAGTAATCAAAGAAGACACATATTGGTACATTTCATCACCTAACACACTCGCTGTACTTTCGTGATCAGTGAATGCCCTTGACGTTGGCGTAAGGGGAAGGCGCATCTGACGTCTGGTAACCACCTCGTGGGGGGTGAGGTGGTGGTCGGACCCTGGCCTATTTCTTAATTCAAATAGGGCTAATGGAAGGCAATACAACCAACTTTTCTTTGTTGTTTGTTGTATTTTTGCAATTGCCTCCTTTAATAGGCCGTTCAGGCGTTCACATACACCGTTAGCCTGTGGGTGGTATGCACATGCGAATTTGTGTTTTATGCTCAGCAAGGATGTGATATGCTGGAACATTTCGTTTGCGAAATGCGGGCCATTGTCTGACCTTAACACCTCGCACACTCCCCACCTGGGGAAGACCTCCCTTACTAGGAATTTGGCTGCTCTAAATGCATCTGGGTGTGAACAGGGTCCTGCTTCAATCCACCTAGAGAATGGGCATACTACTACAATCATATACCTATTACCTTGACATATGTTGATCATATCAACATAGTCAATGTGAAGGTGCCGAAAAGGTCCCTCTGGCCGGGGTATAGTACCTCTTATCACCTTTAGGGTATGACCGGCCGTAAACTGTTGACATGTGAGACAATTGCTGATAAAATTCGACACATGAGAATTTAACTCGGGGCAGAACCAATCTTCTCTAATTCGTGCTGCAATTATTTCCTTGCCTGTATGGGCTGGGTAATGTAATTGGCTCAGGGCGGTGTTTAAAAGTGCCAATGGTATCACAACTTTTCCAGTGCCACCCTGGCGCCATAGTGCGTCGGTTGGTGACATTGTACATCCTCTTTTTACCCATATTTCTTTTTCGGCCATTGGTGCAGCCGCTTGTAGCTCCATAATCTGCGTGGCTGGGAGATGGGTGTACCCTTCTCTTATCAACATCTCCTTAGCCATTCCCCTCCCTCTCCCTCTCTGTGAGTCTGTGGGGTTCCATATCTCACCAAAGTATGCAGCATATTTCGCATGTGTGTCTGCTGCTGCATTCCCTTTTGAGACGTGGTCTTCACCATTGGTGTGTGTGGTGCATTTTACTAGGGCTAGTTCTTGGGGGTCGTTTATTACTTCAATTAGTTCAGCCAATAAGAGGGCATGTTGCACTGGAGTGCCGTCAGCTCTCCTAAACCCTCTTCTTCTCCATTTTGCTAGCCCTGAGTGGACAGTGGATGTAACATATGCACTGTCGGAGTATATGGTTACTCGTTTGTCAAAACTTTCCTTCAATGCCAATATTAGTGCAACCAGTTCCGCGGCTTGAGCAGAGTAATGCTGTGGTAATTGTACACATTGCATAGCCACACACACCGGCGCCTCCATCATTTTTACCACTGCTGCCCCAGTCCTCCGTATCCCATCTCCTTGATCGATAGTTGATGACCCATAAATAAACAAAAGCTCACCTCCCTCTAGTGCGTTTTCTTCAACTTTTCTAGTACATGAGTATATTTCAGTTATTTGGGTACAGTCATGGGCATAATCTCCCTCCTCAATTACTTCTGCTAGGAACCTTGCAGGGTTAACCGTGCTACATCTAACAATTGCTAGTTCAGCTCTAGACAAAATGATCTCATAACCTGATGCCCTCTGCGTGGTTAGGGTGGACTTAGGTTTATTCAATATTGCAAATAGTGCATGTTCCACAAACAGTGTAGTTGGACACCCCATGGTTATTGCTGATGCTTTTTCAACTGCAAAAGCAACTGCAGCGAGACCTTGTTTGCAAGGGAAGTAACCTAACATCACAGGGTCTAAGTGACCGCTGTAAAATGCTACTGGTTTATAGCCCATGCTCGTTTTTTGGGCCAATACTGCTTTCATCACTGCTGAGTCGCAATGTGAAAATATAAAAAATCGTCGCTCATAGTCTGGGGATGCCAGTACTGGAGCAGTTGATATCGCATCTTTCAATTCATCAAAGGCCTCCCTCATCTCCATAGTCCACCCCAACTTTTTCTCCCCTTTATTAGCTTCCCTCAAACCCTCAAGCAGGGGCCCTATATATGAACTGTAATCAAATACCCATGCTCTACAGTAGTTGCACAGCCCCAGGAATTGCTTCAGTTCTCTCACAGTCTGTGGCATTGGAGTGCTTGAAATGGCCTGTGCTCTTTGTGGTGCAATCTTTCTTCCATGTTGGGATATCAGTTGGCCAATGTAAAGTACCTGTTCCTGACAGTATTGTATCTTTTCCATGTCTACCTTGTACCCTTTTTCAGCCAATATCGTCAACATCTTTAAGGAGTCCTCTCTGCATTTACATTCGTTTGTACTGCAAATTATTATGTCATCCACATATTGTAACACTGTGCTTTCCACTTCAACGTTACCCAAATCCATCTGTATTACTCTATTGAAAATTGAGGGTGATTCGCAATATCCCTGTGGCAATCTGGTATGTTTCCACTTTGTATTTCGGTAAGTGAAGCTTGTCAAATCTTATGAGTCTGGGTGTAATGGTATTGAGAAAAAAGCATTTTTAAGGTCGATCACTGTAAATCGTGATGCTTCCGCTGGAATGCCACACAATATTGTGGCCGGGTTTGCTGTTACTGGATACTCTGCTTCTACTATGTTGTTCAAGGGCCTGAGGTCCTGTATGAAGCGCCAAGACCCCCCTTTAGCCTTGCGCACTGGGTACACAGCCGTGTTACATGGTGATTCTGAGGGGACCAATATGCCATTGTTTATAAGGGCCGTTATGGTTTCATATATGCCCTCATCTGCCTCTTTTGATAGTGGGTACTGTTTCACTCTTGGTAGTATGGCACCTTTTTTCAATTTTATCCTTACTCCCCCTATGCTTTTTATGCATCCCACGTCATAAGGGCTAATAGTCCACAATGATTTGGGCACCTTTGACATATCCTCCTTAAAGAAGGGGACTGGGGTGCATGCGGGTGCCTCAAGTGCCATCGCAATTTTCTGTGCTACTTGTTTGTGAGCCACTCTTAGCCATATTTCTACACTCATCATGAACACCATTTCATCTTCCTCCTTTTCTTCTGAGAACAGCTCCTCATCTGACACCTGGGTCAGCCTACATCCTTCTGCTAGTGCTATCACTGCCCTCCATGCTCTCCCTTCTTTATCTTGGGCGCGCACAGCAATATAATCAGCTGTTGCAATAATGCTCTCAATGTCCATTACAATCACCTTTCCTTCTGGTTCATCAACAGGTGTTTCTGGTCGGAACAGATAGGCTGCCGGCCTTCTCCATATTTTCCCTTCTATCCCTGGCATCCATGCAAATGCCATGTCTGTACCATACTGGAATAGCTCGCCATCTACTGGCTCCGCCCTAATCGCTGTCTGTCCACAGTATGCTTGCATAATCTGTCGTGCTGTGAGCATGTTAATCCCTGGAGTAGAGTAAATTATGCCATCCTCTGTAAAGGAAATCGTCATATTCAACCTGTTCATTATGTCCCTCCCCAGTATATTTACTGGTGAGGCACTATAATACAAAAGTGGAACTGACAGATCATAATCTCCAATAGATAAGGGAACGTTATCAGTAAAGGGAACCAACCCTTTAGCCCCAGAGAATCCTTGGGTGTTCATGGCTTCGCCTGACATCTTAAATTTACCTTCCCTTATGCAAGACCGGGTTGCCCCGGTGTCAACAAGGAATGATAATTTTTTGTCACCTATCGTTACCTCTATGCGTGGCTCCTCCGCACTATTAGGTGTTACTGACAGGATGGGACACACCAAGGCCGTCTGTGGGCTGTCCTATTGGGGGTACAATGATTGGCCATTCCCTGTGTAAGGGTTGTGTCCCAAGACCGTCACCCTACCCAATTGCGTTTGTTGTGTTTGGGGTTGTTGTGTTATCGCTACTTGTTGTTGTGGCAGTGAATATGTTTGTGGCTGTTGTTGTGTTATCGCTACTTGTTGTTGTTGTTCACTTCCTTGTTGCAACGTCTGCTGTTGTTGCATGCCCTGCTGTTCTTGTGAGGTCCTAGGTTGTACCTGTTCATTCCATGCTGGTGTTCCTGGCCTGACCCTACACGTGCGTGACATGTGTCCTAATAATCCACAACTCCAACACACGGGTGGTTCCCTGCTTTGCCATGGGAAGCTCCCTGTTTTGTCCTGGTACACTGGTTGCCCTGTGGGGTAGGAATTTCTCAGTCCTCCCACCTGCTGTTGGGTGTTATATCCGTATCCTCTCCCTCTCATAAATCCTCCTCTCCCCCTGTTATAACTATAATACCCAGCTTCTTGCATTGGGTACCCTCCTCCCATGTTTGGTGCGTGTAATTGCAGTGACGGCACTTGTTGTGTTATAGTCTGTGAAGGTGCTATTTGGGCGGGATCTTGTGCAGCCACTACTTGTGTGGGGCTTTGGGCCATTGGTGTGGGCGTAGTTATTAGTGCCCCTTCCATTGTGTATTTAGTAAGTTTTTTCTGTACTAGTTTAGCCTCTTCTGTTTTCCTGTCCTCTTCCTTTTGTTTCATTTTTCCTTGCCATGTCCTGCAGTGATGTACTATAGTCAGTTGTATTTCTGGCCATGGTTTTGCTTCCATTCCCACTACTTTCTTTAGTTGTTTCTGAACTCCTTCTGGGAGCCCTTGTACTAGTATATGATAAAATATTGCTGGTGTTTTATCCCATTGTTCTCTAGTTTCCATGCGCCACTTCTCTTGGATATCCTGGATATAATCAACAGGATCCTCATTCTCACGCATCTTACGGGAAGTAATTGCTCCTATGTCTGATGTGTCTGGGTACTGTACTCTCAGTGCCTGCCATAGCGCATGTCTGCAGTTTGCAAATGGTGCCCCATCATGCGATGTGTTTGTTATTGTTACCCCATGGAATCCCGCTCTCTTCCAAATGTCATCCGCTCTATCCCCTAATATTGATATTAACAGGCCCTTTACATCTCCTACTGCTAGTTTCTGTCCTGCGGTGTGTTTTTCCATTTCATATATCCACTTACCCGCACCTCCACTTAGTGATGGAAGCCTACATTTTATATTTTCTTTATCCGTATGCTTCCAAGGGACGTACTGTGGTCTAACCCCTCCTCTCTCCAACAGTGGCATTAAGTTGTGTCTTGTGTCACCCTTTACGTTCCATAATATCGAGTCCTCACACCCCTCCTCTTCTTCCCTTTCTTTTACCTCTTCAATTTCATCCTTATTACCCCTGCTCCTAACTCCTTCTTCTCCATCCTTTCCCCTCCTTTCGTCATTTCCTGTATCTAATGTGGGCATGTTTATTCGTCGGTCCTGCCTGCGACTAGGGAGGTCTCTAAGGCGACATGCATAGGGTGTCAGTTCGTCCATGAAGGGCGCAAGCTTAATTCTGCGCAGCGAGCGTGAGGTGGTTGAGCTTGTAGGGTGCGATGGGGGAGGGCGTGATGGAGATGGAGATGGTGTGGTTTCATGGGTTCGTCTTTCCACTAGTCCTTGCTCTCCCTCCTCACTTCTCTCCAGCTCCTCCTTTCTCCTACTGAACCATGGCGAGTCTATGTTTGTTCGAGTGAGATATAGCTTATCTAAGCTTTCCCTTTCACTTTTTCTTCCTCCCCTCTCCACTCCTTCTTCCTCCTCACTACAAAAATCATTCATAAATGGCATCCCCCACTCTGTCTTTTTCCCTTTTATTGTTACTGTTTGTAAGTCTATTAGGTCTATTTCTCCTTTTTCTTCGTTACCAACTGCTCCCCCTAGTGCTGATGTTGTCGCTACTTCTCTACTTCTATATACATCCCCCCATTTTTCACTCTCCCTACTCCTCTCTTCTCTTCCCCCTTCACTTCTCTCCTCCATCTCCCTACTATTTTCCTCCCTTTTCCTTTTCAATTCCTCCATCACTTCATTGCTCATTTGTTCCAATATTCTTTCATCCTCTTTCTTCCTTTCCCATTTCACCCTTTCTCTTTCTACTATACTCTCTATTACCTTCCCCTCTTCATATTTCTTAGCTGTCTCTGATAGTACCCTCCTCCTCCATATTGCCATTTCATTTTCTTTTTCTTCTTCTTCCCTCTTCTTCTCTCTCAGCACTACTCTTGATACCCTGTCTGCTGCTGCTTTTACCCTTTCAGCTTCTCTCCTCTGCTCCTCATTTCGTTCCCTTAATTTTTCCAATTCGTTCTTACCTTCTTTCCTTTTCCTCACTCTCTCTCTTTCCTCCCTCTCAAGCTGTTTGATCAATTCATTCTGCTCATCCCTTAGCTTTGCTAATCTTTCCTCCAAAATCTCTTCCTTTTGCCATACTAGCTCCTCCCCCCTCATTTCACTCTCTCTTGCACCATCCTCGTCTGTCCTCTTTACTACCTCCCTCTCTTCTCCAGTTAGTGAACCTCGTAATTTAATAATATCTGTGCAGCTACCCACTCATCATTTCCTATCTCTACAGTCTGCTCTTCTCCAATCCTCCCCTCCCCCACTGGCATCTTCCTATGAGCCACATATGGTGGAGGGCTGTATGCCAGGTTCGAGTATCCTTCAGCCGCCCTTAACTGTCCTCCTTCTATTTCTCCTAGTTCTCTTAAAGGGTACAACCCTCCTCCCTCTGTTTTCACTCCCGGTGTTATGGGTATCTCGTTGCTTGGTTCCTTTTTTATGTCATCTGACTTATCAACCTTTTCTCCTCCCTCTCCTCCGTACCCCGTATTCTTTGTGCTTTCACTCCCCTTTTTCCCATCCTCTCCTTCTTTCTTAGTCTCTTTTTCTTCCGGTGTTTCCCCCATAGTGAACATTCCATTTGGTCCTGGTCGGGACCCCTGGAACATCCTCCATAAGTTAAACACCTCCACATGGTTTGCCAACTTCTTCCCCTTGTATGTATTGTGCAGATGGTTTAGCAGTGAATGTTGGGCATATGGATCGAAACTACCATTAGGCGGCCATGGTGTTAGCATTTTGTTATCCGTCCCCTGGGTCCATTCTATGCTGTACTTAATTAGTTTCTCCCTATGGGGTGGCAGTGTGGTACATATGTGTTGTAGTGGGGTAGTGAGGGTGTTCCCCCACCCTCCCAACCCTGTCCCGTATGACATACTAGCGCCCCCCCTTGCTACCCTTCCCCTATCTGGTAGCAGTTTATCTCACTAGCCGTTTACAATATACAACCTTATATTGTTTACCTGGCCCCGTAAATTTGGGGACTTACGACACTCCTTTGACAAATTGTGCAAAAAAAAAAAAATATATATATATGGGGTTTTACATTTGTATATTCCCTTCTGTCTTTCTTTCTTTATACAATAACCATACGGCCCCCTGCGGCCGAAGCGCACGCAGCCCCCTGCGGCTGCGTACCCCTTATGACGCTTTTATACAGTCGTCCTGTATCCACGTTCTCCTCCCCCTTTTACACTCGCCGTGGCCGGCGTTCTCCGTGCTCAGCCACGCCCCTTTCTCCGTCTCCTTTCCCCCAATCCACTCGTTTACCGTTTATCTCCGTGTCCGCTCCCTTATCATATTTCTCTTCCCCACTACTCTCAAAACCAAGGTTCCTTGTGCTCGCGATATCCTATTAAAGCCCTACTGGTGACGTCACCGATCTCTTCGAGCTACTGGTACGTTCTTCATATGTATAATACACTTGCAATCTACCCCCGTTACCCCTACAGCTGTCTTCCTGTCACTCCTGGAACAAGGTAATCAAATCAATAATATAATCGGACTGCGCACGCTGCGTCGCCTCGCGTGTGATACGCCCCTCAACAGGAGGGCTTAACCAGCCAATTATCTTCCGTATTTAGGCAACTAGGCAACTAGCTACCGCCTACAGGGAAACGTAATCTACCTATCGAGTTTCTTGCTCGAACAATAGGGATCCTCATCTACTCATTGATCAATAAATGCCAAATCGTAGGAAACCACACACACCCACCCTTTCACGTAGTCGCGATTTAGGCCAATCAGTGTTTACGAGCGGCCGCACGTGATGTTTTCGTGCTCCGCCCCCCTCTTTCGCGTGACGTAGCCGACTGCTCTCGCACTCGTTTCGCTACCATTCATTCCATTTGCAACACTAAGTTGTTAACCCTTCGCGCACCTGTGCAACACCTCCCTCCTCCCTTATTTACTTCCGCCCCCCTCCCTCACAATTTCGCATTGCTTGTTGTGCGTGTCATGCTCACCAAGTTCTCTCGATGCAGGGCCGCTCGACTGCGTGCACCCCTCCAAGCGGCTCGCCACCTCCCCTCGTCTGGACCACGTCTGGACACTCATCAACCGCGGGCGGGATACTTCTCAACCGGCTCCCGAGGGCCAATATCCGGATTGCGCTGTCCGGTCTTCTCGCAGCTCCGCGATGGTCCTGTAGTCCTCAGAAGGGGGCAACGGCAGAGGGGGCCGCGCCGCCGGGCCTCCTCGCAACGGGAGTGCCTGGAAAAGTAAAAATAAAAAGTCGATCTTAAACAGATCTCAGCAGTGCCTCCAACTTGTCGGGGGGAAATTCTGCCGGGGTCGGCCGGGCCGTCCGCAGACCTCCGGGCGGGGAGGCCCCAACTCCTCCCGTATATCCCAGATGAGATAGAGTATGAGACACACGCAAGAAGCAAGGTGACTCTGCTGTTTATTAGACAAAAACGGCAGGGATGGGTCCAGGAACGTACGCGTCCGTCCTGACACACACACAATCGTAGGGCTCGCAGGCCCTTTTTACTGTATTATGACGCGCTACCTGCGTCACTTTAGAAAGTTAACAAAAAACCTATCGCCACTCTTAATTGGTTGCTCGAGTGGTAGGGTTAGTATAGCACACGTATAGAGAACAATGTTAGTGGTCGAAGGGTAGTCAGGTGATATATCTGGGTTGTCCCTACAATTAGATACATGAGAATTGTTACATGAAGACTCCTAGGGATTGGTTAATATTACTGGCGTCAGTGATAAGAGCCCCATGTTCTGATTGGGGCACCCGTGAGCTTCCCAGCCTGGGACCACCGCTGTTCCCAGCTCTCGGTGTACCTGCAATTTGCAACAATGTTTCACTATGGGTACGTGCAGACAATGTGAGGATTTATTCATAGCTGGAAGGCTGACCGCTCCCACTGTCGCAGATGTCCATTGAGCCTTTCAAGTGTATCTGCCTATGTCTCGTAACGAGAGATCCAGACGCCTCTTGTCTCCTGAGCTTGGCATCTCGTCAGGCTTCGGCTTGGTCACGTGAGGTGGGACCGTGTTTGAGGCAGAATTCTGTACAATTAATATTGCTTTTCCACTGTGTGTCTGGTTTAATTTGCAGGTGTGACCTTAACGTTGGTGCGCGGAGTGCGAGGTTGCAACATCGTGCCCTTGATGATTTGTTCTTGGAATGTGGGTTTGCAACATTGCAACCTTGGCTGGTTGCTTCGCCGGGCTCATTCTGCAGGATCAGCAACCTGACTCTTGTTTTGTTAATGTCCACGGGAGCTTTTGTTTGAGGCCTACTTAGGCCTGGTGTATAAGTGGGTCCGTCTGGTGCGCAGGTGCTTTGGGTTACAGTACCATATAGTTTCCTGACCAGTATCGTGTCTTCATTATATTTCTCATGGTGGTAACTGGTTTTAAGAGAAGCGTGAGCAAGCCTTGTAGATGAGTTCATGACGCGTCTTGCGTTTCTGCATTCTGAAAGCCTATGTAAAAATAATAAAGATGCACGTCCGTGAGTATGCCTGTCGCCTACGTCATAGCACTGAGTATATTCTTCGTGTAGATTGGTGCGGGAATGTCCAGTGTGTATATTTGCACAGGTGTGCTTACCGTTGTCTAGGTCGTCATGGCATCTCTAACGACGTGTAGATTTTAGTCTAGTTGGTCCGTGCCGCAGGTGTCGGCATGGCCACTGCGGGCTGCTGGGCAGGCAGATGGACACATCCGTATGTTCCTGTACCAGGGTATCTGGTCGTCTGGTAAATGGACAAACTCTTCTCGTGGCGGGTGTCTGGGTCGTGACCCTTTAGGCCAAGCGCGAGAGGTGAAGGACGGGAGCCTGGTCTTCCATTATCCCACTTCACTGTGTCTTGGCTGACACCTACCACAAACGCCTCACTAACACAATAGATACCCTAGCACCTTGTGTCACCAAAACCAGACACAAGGACAAGAAATCCTCCTTCTCGTTTAACGATGAATTAGTCTCCCTTAGATGGACCAAACGATCGCTCGAACACCATCTAAACCAAACCCACACTCCAGAAGCCGCTGAGGCATTCAATATCGCCAATAAAATTTATAAAGCAGCTATCATTGCTCATAAAGCAGATGCCCTCAATACTAGGATAACACATGCCTCCTATGACACAAAAGAGTTATTCTCCATGCTTAAAGAGTTGGAAAATCCCATCCCTATCATTAACCCGGTTCAACCGAGTAAAGACTGGTGCACTACCATTCAAGATGCTCTTACCACCAAAATCAAACTTCTACAAAACAAAATCATCTCCAAAAGAAATCTTCAATCCGATAAACACCTCACGTCGAACCAAATCACTAAGCACTCAGGAGACACTACTCCTACTTTCAACTTCGCCCCAGTCACCCAATAAGTAGTACAGCATACTATAGCTAAACTCAAAGCATCCAACTGCAAAGGAGACAACTTCCCAGCTCACCTAGTCAAATTATGTGCCCCTACCCTCACCCCCATAATCATCAATTTTGTGAACACCTCTTTCAACTCTAATCTTGTCCCATCTAGCATTAAAGAAGCATGGGTCACGCCACTATTAAAAAAGCCCACACTAGATCCTCTAGCTCCCACTAACTACTGGCCCATAACTACTGTCCCCTTCCTACACAAAAGCATCGACAAACTAGCCTATAACCAAATACAAATCCATCTTCAACAAAATAACCTACTAGGGGCTAGACAATCCGGTTTCAGGCCTAACCATAGTACTGAGACGGCCCTACTGGACTTGAAAATCCAATTACATACCATTAGAGATACAGGAAAAATTGTTACACTACTGCTGCTGGACCTATCAGCAGCATTTGACCTGGTAGACCATGACAAACTCTGTGAAACACTAAAAAAAGACTTTAATTTCTCAAACAATGCCACACTCTGGATCAAATCCTTTTTAACTGACCGAACATCCAGATTTGCCATAGGAAATGATTCAGCTGACCCTATACCAGTTCCCAGAGGAGTTCCCCAGGGATCATGCCTCTCCCCCATCCTCTACAATGCATATACCAAACTCCTATTCTCAGCCCTAGATGATATGGGTGTCATCTACACAAATTTTGCAGATGACACCCAGATCCTCATCCGTATTACGGGTGACTACACCCAAGATACCCAAACCATAAATAAAGTCTACGCCATCATTCAAAATTGGATGGCCTTAAACAGTCTTTGTCTCAATGATGAGAAAACTGAGATTCTCATTGTGGGCTCACAAAAAAGAATAAGCACCCTCCATCCTGATTACTCACACATCAACATAAACAGCACTCGTATCCCAGTACTCCAGCAAGTTAAAACTCTTGGGGTATATATAGACGCTAATCTCACTAGGCATAAACAAATATCAGCTCTCTCCTCCTCAACAGCATATACAGCCAAACTTATTGCACTCAGTCGCCAATTCCTCACTCCTACAAACTGTATCACTCTGGCTAGAGCGCTGATTTTAATGAAACTGGACTACTGCAACATCCTTCTCCTAGGTACCTCCAAAACCAATATCAACAAGATACAATTACTGCAGACCAAAGCCCTTAGAGCGGCTCTAGGTATAAAGAAATCCAAACACATATCCAACATTAGACGAGAAAATCACTGGCTGCAATCATTTTCAAAACACTATGTGTCGTTCATAAATGCATCACAAACAAAGCCCCTAGCTACCTCAACAACACTATCAAGAAAAACATTTCTTACAGGGCCCTTAGATCCAATAATTTGGCTCTACTAGAAATACTGCAATACAAATATAAGAGAGCAGGTGGAAGCAGCTTCAAAGTCCTAGCCCCAACTCATTGGAATGCCTTACCACTTAATATTAAAAATGAGGACACGCTATTAGGATTCAAAAAAGCACTGAAAAACTGGTTGTTCAACAAATACTAAACTCAGCTATTCCTAATCAACCAGGGTACCAGAGTGTCCCCGACTTACCTTGACATACCTAACCAGTCCTATGTACTATATGTATGCCCAGTGGCCTATTATGCAACAAGAGTCTTAAATGATCGGCTATTACTCTTTTGATGGATATGTAACTTTGTATAAGAAATACTATAAGCTGTCTGCTACTATTGTTTTGATGGATATGTAACATTGTATAAGAAATTCTATAAGATGTCTGTAATTTCGCCGTGATACCCCTGGGTCTGGGCGAGTAACAAATGTAATAAATAAATAAATAAATAAATAAATAAATAAATAAATAAACAAAACAACTTTTGCAATGAGTACATTGTTCACTAGTAATATCATCATCACTGATAAGGCATTTGTCTTTCTTGTCCAAAGCAAATTGACAACTCTTGCAATTACCACATGTTTGAGAACCTGGGTTGGCTTGTGTTAATCACATGCTTGATCAGTCTGTCCTAGTTTCTGTAAAATGATTAGGCCTCAGGAAGCTACCCAAAGGTCTACCTTTTCTGTAGAGTAGCCTCAGTGGTAACTCCAGGTAATTAGCTGGTAAGAATAGCATCTGCAGTAAGTAAATGCTAGTGTTCTTTTTAGAATAGTGGTATGAATTTTGTATTAGAGGAATATTGGGTTATGAGCCTGGCACAACCATTTCCATTTTTGAAATTCTTTGGTTCTTGATTAAGAAAAGATTCTCAATGTATGTTATCAACTTTGGCCACTGCTATGTTGATGGACATCTGCTAACCTCTTTGTTGATATCTCTTTCTTATTTAATTTTTCTCTTAAGCATAATCTGTGAGCATGCTACAGATTATTTTAGCGCTCAGAAATTCTTCCTTAGGGATATTTTTAATTACATTTGGGTGGTGACAGCTTTCAGCCTGCAGAATAAAGTTGCACTCTGTGGGTTTTCTATATCATTTATTCATTATGGTGTCTCCTTCGACAAAAATAACTAGATCTAGAAACACAGGCACCTCATCACAAATTGGGTGGTATCCCGCTGTAATACCACCCAACTGTATTTGCGTTAGCACCATCCGGTCCGGCGCTATTAGTGACCGATCACCAGTTGGGCGTTAACGATAAATCCCAATTCCCCAGTGCGTCCATTGGACCCATGGGGCATTTTCAGCGCACATACTGTGTACTAATACAGCTGGCGAAAACAGGGCAGTAATACTGTTGCTGCCGTATTTAAGGGCTATCGCCCAACTAGTGATGAGGCCCAAGCTCTTCAATGGTATGATGCTTCGTTAAGGTTTTATTGTTTACACATTCAATTATACTATTTAGTCTGGCTCTCTGTCCAGATAAGAACAATGGCATTTATGTATCTATTCCAATAACTAATGTGATGTTTATAATTATCCTCTAATTATATCCTCTAATTATTAATTATCCTCTTTTAGGGCATGTTGATGTTCAAAATAGCCCAAATATAGGTAGGCTAGCGATGGGGCTTATTTGGCCCATTAGCTACACCTATGTTTTGTTTATATGTCTGTTTGTTGAAAAGAAAAAAAAGTATTCATTATGAATTACATTTCCATGAACGTATTGCATTGATGTTACATAATAGTTTTTGTTCTAGAAAATGAGCCTCATCACAAGTTGGGGCTGTAGCCCTTAAATGCAGCAGTATCACGCGTTAGGTGCTAAATGGGCTTTTTTACCTCCAGCTTTTTTTGGAGGTGAAAATCCCATTTAGCGCCCTGTTTTCAGCGATACTACTGCTGACTGTATTAGCGTTCAGTATTATCGCTGGAATTTGGATTTACCGTGAACGCCCAACCCGTGATCTGCCGGTAATACCACAGGACCGGTGGGCGCTAACGCTGTTACAGTTGGGTGGTATTCCAGACGGGATACCGCCCAACTCGTAATGAGGCCCAAAGTCTGATAGCTTCTAGTCAACAAAATCTCTAAAGGGTTGACTCCTCGACTTGAGCCTAAGAAAGGACTACGACTCAATAAAAAGAGGGGAATCTATAATGTATTACTGAGCAAGAGAGTATCCCTGCCCTCGTAATACCTCAAAAATGGACACCAACGGTCAGTATGGTGACTCAAAATCGGAAATCAATTCCAGCAACATCCACTATTATTGCCTACCAAACTAGGTTCTACAAATCTCTCAAGACACCTATTCGTGCAACATATCATCAAATATTTTTGAATACATACATTCTTTAAAATACATAAACAGACAATAAAGTACTTAACATGGATCATTAGGTGCATACATCACAGGCAAAGGTGTTGTACAATACAACAATCCAGAAAATAATGTTTTAATATACCATAAAGTGCATAGTGCATTGAAGTGCAAAACAGTTTTTTGTGCAACAGATGTCAAATAAACTGTATGAGGCAAAAAGTGTCCATGTGTCTCACAATATGACCATATATTCAGTCTGCATTCATATTACTATCGTTTAATGAAGACATAGAACATTGGCATTGGTGTTAATCCCACTTTCACACACCTGACTAACATATACAGATCTTTCATGCTCACTATATAACCCTCTAAGGGTGACAAATTCCCTATGGGTTGGAGAACATCACACTGTTGATGTAGGAATTGAGATGTCAAAGTAGGATGATTGATTTGTTTGTCAACTCATTTTCATTAAAACATCTTTTAAGTTTGAGTTTTTTGTTTATCTTGGATACACCTACATAAATCCCCATGGGGTTGGGGTATATGGCAGGCTCGGACTGGCTTATAGGACAACAGGAAAATGCCCAAACTAAAAACACAAAATTATAGTGTGGACCATTTTTTTGGATCAAAGTGGGCCTCATTTTTGGCCCATGTGGGCCAGTTTGATAAGTTACTTCACCACGTGGCTAGTAGTTTTAAGCAGTGTCACTGAATAAATATTTAAAATGCACCATTTGCATCACAAACCTCTCTCTTTGGTACTTCTCAAACTGTCTGTCATAAAAAGCATGAGTTGCCAAATTTTCATTTGTGCCCGGGACAATTTTATGGCCCAGTCCGACCCTGGTTGGTGCTTGGACCAAAGGAATGAGGCTATGATGTGATAGTTATAAAAACAGAAATTCTTTTAAGAGTGCTTGAACACCACACTTGTAATGCATATTGGTCAGATTATCAGTGGTGGAGCAGGTGGTGTATTTCCTGAAGGAACTGTTCAGATGACTGCAACCAGATGACTGCAACTTTGCAAGAGGACAAGAAAACAATCAATGATGAAGCACATGAATATGCCCCCCAGCACATTATTGCAGATACAATTCACAGGAACAATAAGCCAAATATGTGTTTCATCAGAACATATTACTGACACATGTTGTGTGACACTCCACTTAAAGATCACATTTGCTTCAATGTCGGACCTCACGGGGCACTCAAATTCTATTTGATCATGATGTTGTGTAGCAGGGTCTAGGGTATTCATGAAACTGTCATGTTTGCAGCACTATTTTGTTTCAAAATAGTTTGTATTGTCATTTTCAATTTTAAATCATATCTAACACAACCCAAATCCCCCCCGAACCCTCGCCATCTCCTCACATTTCCAACTGGACTTTTTTTCAGTATTCAGAATACATGATGTTCTTTACATAATATTTAACTGCTTTATTATATACGGACACAATGGATTCACGTGATCATTTTGCAAAAATGTCAAGACTGGACCCCAGTCATGTTGAAAAGTGGAATACACCATCTTAATGGAATATGTTACCCTTTCTAAAGCAATACATTCCTAAACTTTCCTTAACCATTCTTGTTCTGATGGGGTCTCCTTACTTTTCCACTTCTGAGCTATTAACAAAAGGGTGGCCAGAATCAGCATCATTTATGCTTTAAAGGAAGGTTTAAGCTGAGGGACATTTCAGGGTCGCAAAGACCCAGCACACATACCTGTGGGATATTTTTACCCATGCCGTTGTGCCCCACTGCACCCCTTTACCAATGGGGAAAGAAACAGCCAGAAATGGTTGCGCTAACCCCTGTGCACACAAAAATCTACAAAACTGCGTGTGGGTCTCAATTACAAAAGGCTGCACACCCCTGCCACACACAGTCAAAGTTGGGGGGAACAGAACTCACTGCAGG
Organism: Ambystoma mexicanum; assembly: GCF_040938575.1. Classification (NCBI taxonomy): domain Eukaryota; kingdom Metazoa; phylum Chordata; class Amphibia; order Caudata; family Ambystomatidae; genus Ambystoma; species Ambystoma mexicanum. The sequence continues at coordinate 1,110,164,433 of NC_090933.1, read as the reverse complement.
AGCATGCCAGTGGGTGCTGTTACATGTAACCTGAAGCAAGGCTGCAGAATTGGCCCAAAAAGCGAAAATGCCTTTTAAAATGCAGCTTTGCAACCTTCAAAGTGCTGTTTTGGCGCTAGATCCATTCATGTTTCAGTGAACCATAGAAATTAAAAGGGGTACAGATCATCCAGTGTGGCCAGAGTAGCCGGACCTCATTGACTGACAGCAGCGAAGAAATGTATCTCATGAAAAAGACAGCCCAGCAACATTTGTTTCAGTTCCACGGGAAAAATGCTACTAAAAAGGCAAAATATGTAACAATTTCAGCGGCGCAGAGAAAACTCCAAGCAAAGGCTGGATACTAACTTCCAGACTGCAAACAAATCTCAGCATTTAAGAGAAGAACTGGTGTTGAATAAAATGTGTGCTGCAGGGGAAACTCTGATGTAAAGGATTCAGTTTAAAAGTGCTTTTAACATGAAGAAGTGCAAAATTGCCTGTTTAAAAGCATGTTTTTGTTAAAGGCTTAATGCTTTAAATTTCAAAATCCCCTATAAACTGTGTTCATTTTTATATGTTTTAAATGGAAGATTTAGGTGAATCTTAAAGTCAAAACCCAGTCTGGAGTCAATTAAATAATTAATTCTGACTTGACAGTGTCCAGCCTGGGAAAGATGACACTTCAGGTTGACACCCCACTGCGAGCAGGAAGGCTTAATTGCTGCTGGAGGTTCTCGCATATTTAGAACAATGAACTCATTAAACATTCGTCTGGGGCCCAGTCAAGGACAATGGGAGGCTGAACACTGATCCCTTCAGGGAGGGGCAGGAAACTTCCCTCTGGACCCCCACCCTGATCAAAGGAATTTGACAGCTGTTGCCAGTAAAAATAAATGGCTAAAATACATTTGTTGTTTAAAATGCCTATGTGATTAAGCTTTGAAAACCTTTAACTTTGCAACATGAAGGAGGACAAATCTAAAAATTGGTAGTTGGAAATCTAATTTTATGTTCTTAAGGAACAAAAGTTACACAAAAAGAATAATTGTGGCAAAACTATTGATGCTGCAAATATAATATTGTATACCCGTCTGCTAGGGGTAATAGCACAGATTCGTAATGAATTAGAAATTGTTAGGCCAAACCGTTATGATTAAAATTGACAAAATTCCACAGAATGACAACGCCAGCTGTCATTGAGATGGGAATTAGACGTAAGGATAACAGACAAAATATGTAATGCATGTGTCCGATTTTATTAGAGGGCATAATTATAGAAATGTGCATTTGTGGGAAAGTTAAATTGTGGTTCAGATGAATGTGGGAGTTCCCAAATCACATCATAAAATATGACAGCCATTTCTGGCTTCCAATCAGAAAAAGGCAAATGCCTTTGACCGATCACAGCCGTGTGGGTGTGGTTTGAAATTCTGCCGCTACCATAAACTTAGTGATGCCACTTGGCATTATAAATATAGGAACTTCACCACCCCCCACACACACTGATTCCTGACTACATCCTGATTTCCACGTGATGCTCTGGTCCTGACCTCTTCATCCTGTTCCAGAACTCTTCATCTTGTTCCTCTTCCAGATTTCTTTACCAAGCCAAGGCCGAACATTTGCTGAGCTCTGTTCAGCTATACCAAAATCCTTAAAGCATCCCAAAAGAACTTCAGGGAAATAATTCTGATCCAGTTTGGCTTACCATTCATGCTTGCCGGCTGAAACTCACCATCATGCTAACCACAGTGTCAAGTGACCAGAAAGGCCAATCCAATCCAGTCCAGCCTGAGGTGCAGTCAAATTGACCAGAACTGCCCAGCTGATCCAATTCAGCCAGAGGTGCCCTGCTGCCTGTAGACAGATCTGTGATGACCAGAACCTGATGGTCCAATCTTAAATTACAGTGGACTGTAAGTATCAATAGGAATCATAGTGACCCATAGTATATTTGCATTTTCCTATCCCAATCTATAACCCATCCTCTCTTTAACTTAAGAACCTCCAATAGTATCAGAACCATTCTTGCAAACCTGTTTGTAATCCCTAGTGTTAGTGCTGAGGTTTCTCATTTGTTTTACAAGACCATGAGCCATTAGTGATTTGGGTTAAATAAAGTAATTCCCATCCCGAAAAACAGAGTATCCACCACGTGAAGGGTTACAATTGGCCATGCGTAACTGTGGAACTTCACAGTGGCATTCTGTTTTTCTTAGTCATTAATATAGTTTAAATAAAACCAATCTGTCATTTTAAAACCAAATTTCTGCTTTTCTCTGTTCTATTTTTTCAAAAACTCCTCTCATTAAAACTTACATAACTTCTTCAATTTTTTAGCTAGAGACTTAATTTCAACTCTCAGATAAACACAACAGATTTCTCCCAATCTCATTGAAACCTGAACCCAAAATCTATCAGATCAGGGCAAGACCACCAAATATGGCTCCATTCTCCCCTTTCTCTAAAACCCCTCCAACAAGCCGAAAAGAATTGGAGATACATTTTCCGTAAAGTGGTCAGAAAATGCTGCTATTATATCATAACTTTTTTCTACCAGATCTCTCTGAGTTGTGTTGCCCATGACAACCTAGTTATGTTCTTCCAAAGAAACTCCCATTTATTATGTGAGATGCTGCTTCCCAATGTTCTCTCCCACGCTGTCATATATGTCCATTGTATTTCAGGGGTGCTTTCACAGAAGATTTTATATAAAGATGAGATCAGACTCCAGGAGCCTGAGTGAGTAATAGGACATTTTTCAAATGGTGCTAGTGGCCTGGATGAAGCTTCCTTCATCATAGGACTCACTGTCCAATGGCGTAATTGATCATATTTGAGCCTCTCTCTTTGTCTATCCCAAAAGAAAGTTTGCACTCTTCAAATGTTTTTATCGTTTGCTCATAATTTCTGACAACCTCTCTCCATCCATTTCACAAAAGCATCAGCTTTCATCTCTGGGAAAAATGCTGGATCGTGAAAGGGAGGTGTAAATGGTGATGGGAATGATGTAATCCCAAATTTGTCAACCATTTTCTCCCAATTTGTCCCAAGTATCTCCCACTAATCTTGTGATTCGGCTCAAATACATATTTTTGGTCCCGTGTAACTTTTGTAACCAAAGGACATTTAGTGGAGCCCCTACCACTGCCTAATCGATTCTTTCCCATGTTTTTCTAGAGTCTAAGGAGAACTATTCCCTTATAACCATTGACTGTGACACCTCGTAGTAGATAAGACAATTTGGAAGTGAGAGGCCTCCTTTATTCCTAGCAGTCATCAAAATCTGACAGTTGACACGCATATGCTTATTTTTCCATATGAACGCTGTAATCATTGTGTTTAAAGTTTTTTTTACAATGTCACCAGTGATGGCATCGGTATTGCCTGAAAAAAATTAAAGAACCCTAGGAAGGACTACCATTTTAATGGTAGTAATCCTCCAAATCCACTGAATAGAGAGAGGGCTCCATCTGAACAAATCCATTTAACCCTTTCTAAGAGATAATATAGTTTGCATCATACATTGTCTTCAGGGATACCAATAGGGTAACCCCCAAGTACCTGATGCTTTTTGGCACCTATATAAATTTAGAGGACATTTAGCTTGATCCAACCTTTTGCCTCGTATGAAGAGATTTTGTATTTGGTACTTACTAATGTTCACCTTCAGCCCTACTACCTTGCCATAAGTCACTAGTGCTCGCTCTACTGTGTGCAGTGATGTCTCTGGATCTGTCAAAACCAACAGCATATCATAAGCAAAGGCCAATAACATATGCTCTCCCCCCAAAGGGAATCTCCTTCACTCCTGCCCCTATCTTTAAACAAGTCAAGAAAGGTTCTAAATAGATAGCAAAAAGGAGCAGGGAGAGAGGGCACCCCTGTTTAGAATCCCATTCATCTGTATGTTTGACAAGAGTTGCCCATTGACTAGTAAACGTATTGAAGGGTTGTAGTAATTTGCTCCTATCATTTGGAGATATGCAGGCCCAATACCCATGAAACCACATTGTATTGTATGAAAATGACAACTCCACCTGATCACAAGCCATTTCAGCATCTAAGGAGAGGAGAATTAATGGAAATGCAGTTTGTATCACTTTTTCAATTAAATGTCAGACCCTTCTTGTATTATCAAAGGTCCGACAAACACTAATAAAGCCAGTTTAATCAGGGCCTAATAATGCAGGGAGTAGAGTAGAGAGTCCAATCTTCTAGCTAAAATGTTGGTATATATCTTTGCATCTATATTAAGCAGTGGAATGGGGTGATAGGACCCACGCTGAGTCAAGTCCTTATTAAGTTTGGAGAGCAAAATCACTTTTGATTTATCCATAGAATGTGTAATCTTGCCCAAGACCCAAAAGGCATTGAACAGGGTAGTCAACTTCGGAGTCAATATGACGCTATAGTTTTTACAAAATGTAGCTGGGACTCATCCGGACCTGGAGATTTATTGATAGGAAGACGTTCAATTGCTGCCAACACCTCATTAATCGTAATTTCAGCCTCCATCCTATCCCTTTTGAGTGAAGTAATTTTCTGGGAGAGGAAGGGACTTTAAATTATTCATTTGGTCGGTTTCCCAAAGAGAGTCTGACAAATACAAGGAGTTATAATATTTAGTCAATTCTTCCAATATTGAGGTACCAGTTATTATCCTATGGCCCTTAGGTGTCCTAATCATTTCCATAGTCGTCGATGTATTTTGTTCCCTAAGAGCATTTGCCAACAATGTATCAGCCTATTAGCTTTCACATTCTATTTTTGTCTGGCATACAGCACAGCCTTCTCCTCCCTTTTATTCAGCAGCAGTTCTATCTGACCTTCGTACTCCTCTATGCTTTCAAATGAGCTCTCGAAGGATATTTCTCTACACCTTTGACACGGTGTCCAGTCATTTGGTCGACTACAAACTGGTCGACTGCAATTTGGTCGACGTCATTTGGTCGAAAACCAAATGGTCGAATTTCTTTTTTTTTTAATTTATATATGTGTTTTGTGGGTTTTCGTGTAGAAAAAAAAAAAAGAAAAAAAAGTGGGTTGAGGGGGGAAACCCCCCCAAAAATAACAAAAAAGGGGTAAAAATAAATAAAAAAAAAATTCGACCATTTGGTTTTCGACCAAATTGATTCGACCAGATGTCCAGTCGACCAATTGTTTTCGACCAAATGACTAGCAACCCTTTGACACCTGTTTCAATTCCTCCTCTCATCTGTTTATATCTCTGTGCCTTTAAGGCAATCAATTCTGCTCCCAAGACCGCTTTAAAAGCATACCATGTAATATTCTCAGACATCTGGGAAGGCAGATTATTTTCAAAATACTCCTTGATTAAAGTTTGTATTGTTTCAGTGAGAACCTTGACCTTCAGAAGTTCCACAGGAAAATGTTATTTCCATAAGGTATGTTGTTTAGAAGGAAGCCAAAGTATAACTGATATAGGGGCGTGACACGACAGTGATATAGTTTACAAATCAATTCTGACCATCATCTCCAACAAATGAACCAATAGCAAAATGGAATCTATCCGAGAGTGCGCACCATGTACATGAGAAGAAAACGTGAAGCCCCAGCCAAATTGAAATCTCACATCAAAACGTTGTCCCCCTATGCAAAGTCTTCCAGCTCCGATAATGCATCCCTCAAAAAAACATCTTGGCCTTTATTCAGGTTTTAATAGGGTTCCCATGTTCATCAATATCACTAGAAAGCAAACCTCTCTACATTGTATATTGAGAGTATTTCTAAACGCCAATCAGCCCCCTAAGGTTTTTTTTATTGCTGTTGCATGGAACAGCTGGGAATACCCCCTAATCATCATCAGATGTATGTATTTCTTGTAATGCTAATTTATCAGCCTTTTATCTGTGGAGCACCATTATCTATATTTGTCCCCTTCACAGGGAAGTTTAATCCCCTAATATTTTGTGTTTGAGATTAATATATAATAATGATAATTAAGGAGATTGTAAGGAGATTCCCTTGATATTCTAGAGGGAGGTACTTAACAATTACTCCTCATTGTATAAACAAAAACTGTCAGTTTCTGTCCTTGGTTGATCAAAAAGAAATATGTATTACACAATGTTTTTTCCTTTGTCACTCAAAACATAAATATACCAAGGTAAAAAAATTGCTGTTTGCTCTCACACCCTGATTACTAGTTTATATATTAATAGCTACCCCCCCCCCCGGGTATATCAGGGCCTAGCCAGGTGCCCTTTTTTCACTTGGTGTTGGAGAAGATGAGACCTCACAATCTGACATAGATCCCTTCTCTTCATCCTCCTTGCTAGTGCACCATGAATGCCAGCCAGAATTACACGCGCATGGCCTTTACTAGAGCTAGAAAGTGGCATTCTACAGATTTGTGGAGCAGTGGTTCTGGACGACAGTCGTGCGGATAGATTCAATTCCAGAGATGAGGTGTTCAAAGAGTTGTGATTTTTAACTAAGATAAGTAAACCCATGAAAAGGGAGGCAGAGAGGAAATGGGTTGCCTTGGGAGTGATTTGGCAGACTATTGTGGTAAGGGAAAGTTTAGAGAAGAGGGTGTCCAGTTCTACTTGGTGGGTGGGGAGATTTTAGTAGGGAGGGTGAAGTCTCCAATGAGTGTGATTGGGGCTTTAGTGTGAATGGAGTAAAGAAGAAAATCCTGATCATTGAAGAAGGAGTTGAGATGGGCCGTGTTACCCTCTTACGGGGGTCAGAAAGGAGGACGTGCACACGGAGGGAGTGGAGGACAAACACAACCTTTAATCTTCGTCACAACAGGAAAAACTGGCGCTCTCGCGCCTTACCCATGACTCCCCTTTCTTCCTCCCACTCCCCATAACATAGCTCCTCCTTCCCAGCGGCGGGGGCCACACTCCTTAACCCTTGAGTGCCTGGCAACACCACCCCCGAACAATATGTCCAAACATCAACTTCAACACTCTTCAACGAGTCTCACAGCCTTCTTTACGGCTCTCCGTGGTCTCTCGTCTTGGGCACCTGGCCCTAGCAAGTCCAGAGTTCCCGTTTCCAGGCTTGTCCCTCCCGGGTCTCCTCCCGGAGGGATCCACAGGTCATCCTGCGATTCTTGCGGTTGTAGGGAACTCGATCGCTGAGGCAACTCTGCTCCCTCTCGCCTGATGTAGTGTCCTGGTGACAGTTCGCCTGCTGACAGTTCCTGGTGACAGTTCTGTTCTGATCCTCGGCTGTCACCATTGTGCCTTTCACTGTGGTCACCCTCATGGGGCTTGGGTATACTTCCTCTAGTGCCGCTGCTACCTGGGGAAATGCGGTGGTGGTGACCGTTTTGACGATCGGAAATCTTGAATGTTCGTCTATTAGGAGCAGGAGGTAGTCACCCGCTTCCGTGGGCCCATAGAAGTCCATGGCTACGCGCTCCCACGGCCGATCGGGTATCCGTGTGTGCTGTGTGGTGGATGTTCCGCAGGAGCCGTGCACTGGCAGGCATGACAGTTCTTCACCCATTCCTCAACCGCTGCGTCTAGAAATGGGAACCAGACATGGCACCTCAGCTGCTTTTTGGTATTTTCGGCTCCTCTGTGTCCCTCATGGGCCGTTCCGACAACCTCGTTCCTTAGCGTGGTGGGGATGACAATCATGCACCCTCGGAGGAGGATATGGTTGTCCTTGACAGCCAGTTCCCTATGTATCCTGGCCAGCCTCTCAATCTCCTGTTTGCACACCCCTGGGTGTGCCAGCATTGCTCTGTGGTAGTCTCTCCACTTGTTGGCCGACGTGAGGCTGATGGCGAGGGCTGTAGTGGTGTCAACAGCTGACGCGGCGGCAACCCTCTCAAAGGATAGCGCCGGTGGCAATGAGTTGGATGCTATGTACTGCATATTGGCGACGTCTCCTTTCCAGGTCAGCGGGGCCCCGACCGGGTGTCGTGACAAGTAGTCCACGGGGTAAAGGTCACCCCCGGGACGATGTATAATGTCATAGTTGTATTCCTGTAGGCGGATGCCCCACCGCTCAATTCTAGGGGGCATCTTGGTGTGAGGGTTCCCGAAGAGCGACAGCAGTGCCTGGTGGTCCGTTATTAAGGTGAACTTTTTTCCGATGATGAAGTTATGGAAATGCTCACAAGCCCAGACGGCGGCCAGACTCTCTTTTTCCGCCTGGGAGTAGGCAGCTCAGGAGTGGACAACGGCCTACTTGCGTAGGCGACCACGTGTCTCGGGTAGACAACCGCGCCGCTGGTTTGAGCTAAAATGGCCCCGAGGCCCACTGGGCTTGCATCCACCACAATTTCAGTGTGCCATGAGGGGTTGAAGTATGCTAGGCGGTGAGCATCTGTCAGGGCCTGCTTGATGTCGGAGAACGCCTGGCGGCACGCAGGGGTCCATTCAAAGACTGATTCCTTTTGCAGGAGTTTCCTCAGTGGGTCGGTAAGGGACGCATAGTGGGGTATGTATCTTGCGCAGTAGCCTGCCATTCCGAGGAAAGAACGGACATCAGCGACTTGCTGCGGCTCACCCAGGTTGGTGATCATGTCGACCTTGTCAGGATCCGGCAGCATTTCATCACTGGAAAAGATGTGCCCGAAAAATGTCAGTTTTGTCTTGCTGAAAAGACACTTGGTAATGTTGAGAGTGAGGCCCGCTTCCTGAAGTGCTGCACACGTGGCATGTAGGGCCTTGTCATGGGACTCCTTTGATGATCCAAAGACGAGGATATCGTCGCTGTAGTTCAGAGTGCCCTTGATGGGTCTGATCACCTGCCGTATGGCTTCCTGGAAAATTTCAGCGGCGGACGAGATCCCAAAGTTCAATCGCCGGTACCTGAAAAGTCTGTCGTGCGTCGCGAACGTCGTAATGGGCCTCGACTCTGGGTGTAACTCCAGCTGATGGTAGCCTTGGATCAGGTCAAGTTTGGAGAACATCTGTGCGTTGTTCAGTTGTACGATCATGTCCTCAATGCACGGTCCCGGATGCCTCTCACGCTGAATAGCGGTGTTTGCCACCCTCATGTCTACGCACAACCGGATCTTGCCTCCTTCCCTGGGCACAACTACAAGTTGGGATACCCATGGCGTTGGCCCCGTAGCTGGTTCGATGATGCCATCGGAAAGCAGTTGTTGGAGTGCTTCCGATACGGCTGCTTGCAGGTGAAAACCTACCCTCCGGGGATGTTGTGGCACTGGCCTCACCGAGGGATCAATGTGAAGTTGGATGGGAGGGGCCTTGAGTTTTCCAGCCCAATGCATAGGTTGGGGAAGTCCCTTGTGATGTCAGCCTGTGTGACAAGGTTTTGTGACTGGTGGCATGTTACGGTGCCAACCGAGTCCCTCAAGTTCAGCCCGCCTGAGGTTGCCGTGATGGTGTCGCCTGTCCTCACGTGTATCTCAATTAACCCCAGGCGGGATGCCGTGTGATAACTGAGTAGGCACTGACTTCTGGCGGGTGACCGGATGATGTGTATTGTTGTGTCAACTTGCCGACCATTCAGGAGGAAACGTTGTGTGAAACATCCCACTGTCTGTAGGGGGGAGGTGGCTCCCCACTGCAAGATCCTCGAGCAAGATTGTTCGAGTGCCGGCGGGTCCGGTATCTTGGCATAATCCTGCTCGCCCATAATATTGACAGTAGCGCCTGAGTCAATCATGAATTGGAATTGGCAGTTTCCCATTTTGATGGGGATTTTGGGGGCCTCTCTGGCCTCTTCAGTGTCAAGTATGAGATTGAAAAACTCGTCCTGGTCGTATGGGTCATATGGCATGTTGTATGCAGCTTCCTGCTCGTCATGGTAGAAAGTCTCAGGCCTGTATTCTGTCGGTGGATGGTCATACTCATCCGTGAGATACTTGGTTTGGTCTGCCTGGTCTGGCTGCAGTGGGTACCCCTGTGGTTGGTACTCGTCAATGGCTCTGACATATCGCCTCTGTCCCTGCCCTTGTTGGTAGTATCTGGGTTGGTTATATGGCGGAGGCGGCGAGCGGAAAGGCGTCCTGGCAGGCGCTTGGGGCCTCATCGGAGGGAATGGAATGCCTTCTCGGCATACCGAGCGAAAGTGTCCCTCCCTTCCACAGTTTGTGCATCTTTGGGATAGAGCTGGGCATGACCCTGCATGTGGAAAGGACATCCCACAGCGATAGCATTGTCTCTGTTGGCGTGGAACTTGTGTGGTTTGTGCTCTGTATGGTTGTGACCCTCTCTCACCTGGACGAGATGGCTGTATGGCTGCGACAAGTTCAGCTGTATCTTGTTTGGGGTTGCCTGGATTTCCCATGGATGTGGCTTGAGCGTCAACCCTCTCGTGTATGCGAGCGAGCTCGCTAACTTCATGGATGGTGAGTGGTTTCTTCAGGAGCTGTTTTTTGAGAGCAGGGGATAGGCATCCTTCTATGACCCTCAATCTTATTGCTTCTTCTAATGAAAATGCGTTGAACTGGCAGTTTGCGCCCTTCACTCTTAGGCGGGTTATGAATTCATCGACTGTCTCTTGTGGCATTTGGGTGCACTTGTTGAACAAATAACGTTCATAGTCACGGTTCACTTCTATGATGAGGAGTTTGTCTAGAGCCTTGATCAAATTTTTGAAAGTGTTCTGTTTGGCTGCGGGAATGGTCTTCACCACGGTCTTTATCTCCCCCCCTACCAGGTTGAGGAAGATATCCCTGATATTGGGAGAGTCACCATCACCAGACCCTCTCACATAATGCTGGAAGTCCTCCAACCAGTCAGTCCATCTCGGCCCCTTCGTGGCTTGTAGGGTCATGGTGAATGGCGGGGGTAGTCGCAGCTGAATAGGCTGTTCTGCGCGGGCCAGTTGAGGTGATCCAGGGTTGGACCCTGGGTTGGAGCCCTGTCTGCTCATAACGCCTGGTAGTGGGAGCTTATGGGTGCGCGCTCAGCCCGTGCTTGTTCACCAATTGAGCGAGCGTGTGTTTCCACCCACCTGGGAGCCTGTTGCTGGGAGTGGGCAGGCGGCGTCCTTGGTGTTGCGGGGCGGGGGCGTCACCAGCTCCGTCGGGCCTTCGTGGCGAGCTCTGGTGACAGGAGGACACGCCAGACGTCCGTGTGAGGCTGCTGGAGGGCGTGGGTGGAATCACCCGATTTTGCGCTTCCCAGTGCTTGCGCTGCCACGTGGGGACCTGGCAGACTGCCAGGACTCAGGATTGCACTTCCCAGTGAAGTGAGAACGGGGTGGAGTGTGGCGCGTGAATGCGCGCTTATGCGGTCAGCAGCCGTACCCAGACAGGAGGAGGTAGAGGCTCGGATGCAGCCTGAGTGCGGAAAATGGCGGATTGCCAGCAGAGGAAGCATCGGATGCGCGCCCAGCGCAAAGACGGCGGAATGCCAGAAGGAGGAGGCTTGGAAGCGCTCCAGGCACAGAGGTGGCAGAATGCCACGGGAGGAGGACTCCGTTGCGCCTACGGAACGGCCTTGTCGCCAGTGTTACCCTCTTACGGGGTTCAGAAAGGAGGACGCGCACACGGAGGGAGTGGAGGACAAACACAACCTTTAATCTTCATCACAACAGGAAAAACTGGCGCTCTCGCGCCTTACCCAGAACTCCCCTTTCTTTCTCCCACTCCCCATAACATAGCTCTGCCTTCCCAGCGGCGGGGGCCGCACTCCTTAACCCTTGAGTGCCTGGCAACAGGCCGCAGCTCACTGAATCCTGATGATGGCGAGAGGGATGGGTTTGGAGGACTTGGGTGGAAGTGAGGTCAAAAGACAGCAGTAGAAATTTAGATGGTGGAAGGGGGCAGATGGATATGCCCTCTGATGAATTAAACAACCTCACTGCTTCTTTATGAAGCGCTAGAAAAGTGAAAAAAAGTAGTAGTCTATGTGTAAGGCAGATGGAATTAAGGGGCATGACCAATGTTTCTGTGATGGCATGGACAGAAGTAGGGGATAGTAAACTTCAAATTGATCTATGGTAAAGACGTTCTTTTTATTAGAGATGGATGGTCATTCAGAGCCCAAATCTAAGAGTATATTGGGAGAGGGTGGAGCGACAGATGTGAGTACAAGAGTAGAGGTAGAGAGAGCAATCAAATTCACCAGGGGCATCTGAATAAACACGCCCATTGAGATGCTCCTTTTTCCACCATTTAGGCATTCGGGCAAATAAGGGGGCATATCTCCACATTCAACAGCGCCTCCCGAATTCAGAAATGGGATGCGTTTATTAATGTACAGAAATGAGGCCATCCCCCTGTGCCTGTGAGAACAGGCACAGGGGGAGGCACAAATCATGACATGGGCAAATTTGACACTGTTATGATATATATATATATATTTTTTAAGTGTGACAGCCATGGTGTAAACTGCAACAGTTCCACTTGCATTTCCATCCCCCAAACAGGGATGTTAGTGGGGTTTATGCTGAGCAGTTTATCAAGCCAGTCTCAGTGTAAGTCTCTCCCAGTAACCACGTGCTTGCTAGGAGCCTGTTATCATTTTGTGTAAGAGGTTAGGGGGGCTGGACAGGGCTCCTTTGTGCCACTGTCTAGCTCCACCTGAACTGCTCAGATCACCTTTAAAAATAAGTAGCACAATGAAACAAGCACATTCTCTTCACTTATTTAATGTGTGCAACTATTTGAGAATGGTGTCCCTAGTCTTTGTTCATTTGTTTTTCCATTTAAACCATATTTTGTTTTGTAATGTTTATTTGGTAGACTGTCCAGATAGATATTAAGATCTGTCTCTGGCTTTCTCGCTTCTAACGGTGATACAAATTTTATGATTATGTTAGATGATAACATCAACTATGAAAGTTCTTACATAAAATACAGTTCCTTGTTGGTGCTTAATATATAATTTGTTTATTATCATATTGCATTTGTGACAGAATGTTGTCTGGTGAGGGTGGGATAGTTCCTAGCAATAAACCGATGCATGTCATTCTGTTTCTGAAAGTGAGACCTGCTAATTGGGCCAACATCTTAGTGCACACATGTGTATTTTCTATTATGGTCTCCTGACAGCTGTGACAACTGCCCTGCCATGGCAGCACAGCAGGGTCAAAGGTCATATGAGCATTCCTGATAGCTGCTGGAACACAGAGTTCCAGCAGGCAGGGGTGGCATTTTAATTGTCTGCACCTTTGATTCAAATTATAATAATTGCCTATTCTAGTTAGCGTAATAACACATCCAACTGAAATATACTCCATGCCTCATTACAAGTGTTGCACTCCGGAAACAAGGGTGTCAGTAAGCTTACCGGCACCCTTGTTTCCAGATTGCCACACTACAAGTCTTCCTGCCAGAGCCGCTGCTGGGTGCATCAGCTCTGGTAGGCAGAGTCGTCATAGAAGCACTGACACCATTAGGAACGGTGCTGTTTCTTCCGTCCACCTAATCCCATAGAGTCCTTGGGACTCTATGGGAATGGGGATGTACGCAATCCGGCGCCTGATTTAACATGATGCCGGGACTTGTAATGTCCTGGTGGCACCGGGAAGCCAGGTGCCGGATTCTGTTTTACAGGGTTGGTGGCAACCGGCAGGTCACACCGGCGGGTTACTGCCAACCTCGTAATGAGGCCCCATGTCTGGTTATGGCATAGTGGCTACTGGGATAATCCAATTATATGGCTATGAATTTGGCAGTCACATTTGTGCCAGCTTGGCTAGGTGACTCAGTCATGATAGGGTTTGTGTATATTAGGTGTCTGGCCTGGAAGAACACACAACAATCATGTGGGACCCTGCCCATACAGTTGACAATGTAACCTGCCCCAGGAATGCTGACAACTTCTTCCAGGGTACATGCACACTCCCTGGGAGCTCCCCTGGGAATTGGTGCTTCAAAGAAAGCCCTTACAGAACAACCAGGGTTCCTAACACTGGAGACCTCTTGGAGTAGGCAGAAATGGGAGGGGTCAGAGTTAGAATAGCCCAGTGCAGAGGGTTAGGTCAAGGTAGGGGTTCCACCAACTTGTGTGCCTTGAAACACATTGTGTATAGGCGCATTGTAAAAACCCAATAAGTACATAAATATATAAATAAATGCAGCTATTTCTCACCTAGCTCCCTTCTCCCTCCACACATCCTGCAGACACCACACTCTAGGTATGTCACTATAAGGCAACGGACACTAGTTGGAGTAGCCTGGATTGGAGCTGTGTCAAGAGGCTAATGTTGCACCAATTCATTGAAGGATGTTCCCTTTATAAGGGAGGTAAACCTGATATTAGTTGACTCATCTGTGGACTTCAAGACAAGATGGATACACTTGGAACTCTGTTGAGGAGACAATCTATTCCAAAGTCCTCTACTATAGAGGGGAAGACAGACATCTCTCCTCTCTACCCACCGGAGTGGCACAAATGCAATGGAACAAGGCCTATCTCCTGCCTGTTTTCTGGAACAGGATTTCTGCTCACTTGGTTTGAAGGACCCCAGCAGGTTCCAGACAATCTTCCTGGAGTTGAAGGGAAGAACAAAGGGCTCACTTTGTCCCTGGAGACCTGGGCTCAGCCTTGCAGCACCTCAAAAGTGCAGAAGCTACTCAGAATATGCTTACTGCATCGAGACCTTTGCAAGCTGGCTTGACCATTTATAATGCAATTTGAACAAATATAGGACGTTCAGTGCTGCTTATTATACACTAAAAACTTTGAACCACACTCCTCTATTATGAGATGACTAGACACTGACTCACACCAGTGGAGTGCATGGCCACTGTAACCCTGGCTCGTGACTGTGAAAGCACTCGAATTGCCACATCCAAAGTATCAACTGAACTCAACAGAAGCAATTTCTCAAACCAATACCAAAACTGTATCGACTCAATGTATGTATGTATGTATGTATTTCATTTTTGTATAGCGCCGGTAGCCCGAGGGCATCAGGGCGCTTAAACGAACAGAAACACAACATAGAGCACAGAAAGAGGCCGGCCAAGGCTAAACCATGAAGTTGTCCTTAAACCATCCTATCCTAGTTCATCATCTGAAGAGATGGAAGCAAATGACTCAACTGTCTTGAACGCCAGCTGGATACAGCAACTGCATAATTTCAACCCCCCATCGACTGCTCATTTCACCTGTTGGGAACTATTGACTTGTAACGTCTTGAACACCGACTTCCTATCTCGAAGCTGAATCACCATTGGCTCACAACTGGTGCAACGTGACTCAATCGTCACAACACTGGCTCAACTGCAGAAAAGACAAGAATACTGGCTGAGTGCTGTTTAACACCCAAGACAGGTAATAAAAGTATTTACAGCGGCTCGATCTGCCTGACCCACCTTTAATGGGCACTATTGACTTATAAGACCCGCTCTTCTTTTCAAGCCATTTTCAAGTTATTTTGCCAGTTGTTGCTCAAATCAATTTCCTGCACCAGTGTCTTCACCCAAAGTGCTCTCTTCGCTCTCTAAGTCTGCATTGTCTGTGTGTTCTTTTCAAGGGTGTACCTTTAGTGTTTTAATTAGTACTATGCATAGTTTATTAAATTTCCTATTATTATAACCCCTTGGTTGGGTATTCTTTTACTATGGTACACAGTCTATTGGTGATGTTGCAATTGTATCAGCTCAACCCCCTCTTGAACAGTATACTTTTCCACAAACCAGGATACCAAAAGAGGTGATGAAGGTACACTTGTGTGGCTGTGTCTGATTCAACGTTATGAATTGGATCACTGCTGGTGCAGTAGTGGTGTTGGTCTGGGAAGGTATGTAGGCACTTCTCATCCCTGTACTGAGAGCAATTTTCGTTTTCTCACAGTAGTCCCGAAAATGTTACAGGGGATTTCCATATCTGTCATACTATGAGAGGTTTTCTGTCTCTGTACTCCCTAGGCTAACATTATAACAATGCAAGACATTGTCAGGCTTTCCTGCAACTTACTCACATGTGGGGCTGAGTTTGACACCTCTCATATTCATTCCAGTTAATTTATTTATCTATGTATTACATTTATAAAGCATGCAGCTGCCCGTAGGCATCGTAGTGCTGTTACAGACATTAGTTGTTGGTTTCAAGAAAAACTTATTTAGTTACATGATAGTACAGCCAGTCGTTGTGAGTTGGATAGACATACTAGATTAATAGACAGTCCAGTACTGGAAACTTATTTCAAGATGGTGCGGTAAACTGGCGCTGTTACAGACAATAGTTATTGGTTGCCTGAAGAAGTTTGCTTAGTTACATGACAGTAAGACAATCATTGTGGGTTAGGTAGACATACTATGTTCCTCGCCAGTACACTACTGAATACTGATTACAAGAATCGTGCGGAGGGTGGTGGGAGGTGAGGGAGTGTGGTGGTGGGGGAGGCTGTGTTAGTTAATGTTAATGTTAAAGAATATATGTACCGCGCACTATCACAACTGGAGTGGTCCCCTGGCACTCTGGTGGATCTGAAAACAAAGGGGGTAGGTTAGGAGAGTTAGTAGGACAAAGTTTGGAGATCAAGGGAGCTGTGAAGTAATGTTGGCAGCTTTGGTTCGGTTAACACCGTTCACCGAGCGTATTGGTGTGTTATTCGGTTCTGACTCTGTCGTGTGCTGTTGTATGGGGGTCTGTGAGGCGTAGTTGTTGTTGCAGGTATGCAAGGTGTGCTTATAACTTGCTTTTTTCTTGGAACATATCTTTAAACATGTCTCAGTTAAATGCCATAACAGATTCAAAGGTTCGTTTTTGATGTTGGTTGCTATTTGTTTTTTTTTCTCCATCCTTGTGTTCTGAATTATTATTATTATTATTATTTTTAATAAAGGCCTAATACCATAACTAAGTTTGGTTTGTAAGCGCAGATCCAGGATTCGAACCGCTGTTGCTCTGCGTTGCCCCTGTGTAATAATCCGTTCACAAAGGTTAGCATATTCCAGGATATTGAAGTTTAAGGACGCTTCACGTGTTAAAATAATCCCCCAACTATAAATCACCTAAAAAAATAAAGGCATTCACCAACTAATTATCCTGCTGTTCGAAGGTCTGGAGTGCCAGAGCTTCAGCAGCAGCAAACTCCAAAGCAATCCATGGCCATTTGGTAAAACCCCACACAGCACAGAGGTTTATCAGCTAGGGTGTCACTAGGGGGTCACTACTTTAGATCAAGGATACTCTGCCAGGCACCCCTCTACATTTCTGCGCAATTGTATGGAATACATCCTGTTTCTATCTTTGCTCTCTGTGTTGCATACTGGATTACTTGGTAAAAGGTTTCACAGCTTCTAAAAATATTGATACATATAGTATTATACCCCATTTTATACTTCTTGCAGCAACAGTCACTTTTGGGTTCCGACTGAAAGAAAATAAAGTTCCATTGTACAATATGAGCACAGAGAGAACCAAGAGCGATGTTATTGCTTTGAATCGAAATCTGTTTTTTTTCCCGACAATGTAGATGATCAAGCAGCTGATAGTTACATATTGTGTTCGACGTGTGACGCATGACGTACGCAGAGAGCCATTGAGCTTGTTTAGGAAACCAAGCGGGTATATATAGTCGTGCAGGAGAGAAAGCACCGTATTCGACCTCACCCAATCGGTGACCTATTTGAAGCCGTCACATCCAGTTTGTGGACTGAAAACAACATAACCAGCGAACAATGCTTGTGGGGTTTTTGCCATTTTAATTCTTGTAATACTGTTACACTTGCTGGTCCTGCGTGGGGAGGGCTGACAAAGAACACAGATTTGTAAAAATATGAAGGAACTGAAAACAAAGCATCCTGTGCAGAAAAAGCCTGTATGCAAATACCGGAAGCTGACAGATACACCCTGACACGCTGGGGTTAACCACAGAGCTTCCCAACAGGTGGCGGGTGGACCATGGAAAGTGGAGAAGCGTGATGGCAAGACACAAAAGACACCATGATTGAAATCAGTGAAACTACACAGGGATGAATCACACAGTGAGTTGATGTTCTACGATGGAAAGTAACCCAGTGTGGACACTAGCCTTACTTAATAGGAGGGGTGCGAAACGGCTTCCTATCCATAGTCCACCTTTATCGAACATGCTCTAATTTATTTTATAATATGCTAACATATGCTGTGAGTACTTTGCACAGACTTTAGTTTAAAAGTTACATTGTGTTTCCCCACAAAGTTATTCCAAAGTGGTTTTTCATTCTGGGCTTCCTTCTAATGTAACGATCCTAGTCACAGAGCGTAAATAGCCTGGATTTACTATGGCCATCCCGCCCATTGTTTATTATATCATCTGACAACATTTGGGGATGGATCCTGAGATCTCCCTCAGCAAAGATCACTGTAATTACCACCCAACCAACTCTCATCCAGTTAGCTCTCCACTTTCGGATGACAACTGAGCAACGACCGTAATTTCCTATGTATCCTAATTAACTCAACCTGACCGTTTCACTCACGGATTGGCATTCTCCCATTAAGAGTTACTCTTCAAATGGTTAAACTGAGGACATTTCTATCTCACTTCATTCCAACAAGAAGACCTATTAGGTTAGATCCCTGGCACCTAATATATCACCTCTCTTCAATGAAATGTATGCCAGGCTCCACTACAAACACCAACTGACTTAAAACTATTAATCCAAAATAGCTCTCGGCCTAAAAGAATCGAACTTACCAAAAAGCCCATCCATGAACCTTACGGTCTCCAACTAGAAAACAGTATTGCTTTTGAAAGTCTCTGCTCAGTCCGTAAATCATGCAGGGACTTCTTAACCCTGAACATTCTTTCCATATCTAACAAAATCATACATTTAGCGTGGCTATTAGCATTGGAAAAAGTAACCATATGTACTCACACCTGGATTGTAAACTCCTTCAAGTTTTTCTTAATCAAGAAATGCATGCAGCCTTGTAGAGTATGAGCTATCAATCGGGAAAATTGCCTAGACATTAACGCACTGGGTGGTTGCAATATTTCGGAGTGATTGCAGACAAAATCCACATTTTATGTGAAGAGTATGGGATTGTCTACATCCATGTGGTAAATCGGCCTGCTCTGGGTGTGTGCTCTTGCGTTGGCTTACCCATGCAAACAATTGTATATTTTCTATGAATGCATCATTCCCTGAACGTGCACATGGTGGTATTGTAACATGCTATGTGCCATTGTAGGTCCACATGCTCCTTAAGCCAAGTTGTGCTTTTGAACCAGCGTTGAACTGCTGCTGCATGGCCAGGAATTATCCTCACAATTTGACTGGGAAATGACAATGGCACGTGACATAATATAACCTGGCATAACATGGCATAATCAACTAGTATAACAACACTAGCATCATGACCCAAAACATTAAAAAAAAAGAACGGGTGACCAAGTACATACATATACAAATAAAATGAAGGCAAACACATCATAAAAAACAGAACTCAAAATTCAGTTTCAAGATTTTAATTGATGTTGGGAATTTAAAAAAGAAAACCACAGGGGTGGTGCAGTGTCAGATTTAGATGCAGTGAGGGTGGAATGGAAGTCCCTCACACAGTTGTGTGTGGGGGTGGGGCACCCACCTAAGGCTAAAGGAATGCACACATCAAAGGCATACATTCACATTAACATGCATTTACAAATGGTAATGTAACCCAGCACAATAGCCAATTTTACATTGCGATCCTGCTGCTATTGAGGTGACTAGGGAGATGTAATGATCTGATAACATCCTTGCCTCCTGAACATTGTGAAACAGAATCCATAGTTTTCATGAGCGCTTCAGGAGGAGTGGCTATTTCAGGAGTTTGCCTGTATTTGAGAGATTGTTTGATTAGTTGGCTCATTCACTTGTTGTTTTCTTGCTTCACCCTATGCCTACACATGCCTCACAGGGCTGAAAAGTAACTCTTAAGTTCCACACTGCCAGTCAGTTTAAATCTGAACAGAGTAGTGAGCGTTAATGGCCATGACTTTTCTATTTCTGGTGGTATTTGAAAGAATTTGGTTGGCTCAGTGTGGTCCACCTGGGCCAGTTGTCCATTTGCTCATAAAACCACTATTATTATTATTATTATTATTATTATTATTAATATTATTATTATTATTATTTTCATTTTTTATCATTTTTTAAATTTTAGTTTTAACAGAGCACAGACCTAGTATCGGCTAGAAACTGAGTGCTTTACAATCATAGGGGGAAGAGCATGGCAAGGGAAGCAGGGAAACCATGGAATGTGGAGCTAACAACAGGCGCGGGCCATTTTTCAGCATTGGATCTACAAGCACCCAATGGAGGAAACAGTGGGGATCAGACTACCCAGTATGAGGTAGGGTGGAGAGTGAAGGGTGTGTGCACCTAGGTGTTAGGGATGACCCAGTCATTGAGGAGGGGGGTCTGAAGCTACTTACTGAACTTTAGAAGGGAGGGGGTGCGTTTGATGTTGATGGGGAGGAGGTTCCAGAGTTGTGTGGTGTAGACAGAGGAGTCCTGTCTTCTGGTTCTCTTCTTCCTGCATGGGCAGAGTAAAACGTCTGTACATGTCCTTTCTTCTGGTGGATTTCTAGGCCTCCAGAGACGCTGACCTTCGTAGTGAGGTAGCTTAGGGACTTCCGGGTGACATTATTGGAAATTATGCATCAGGATTTGAAGATGATTAATACTTGCAGTGGGTAGTCACCAGAAAGCCATCCAAAAGGTTATTGCCACCATCCAGGTGGGAGATGACCAAGGCTTGGATATCAGATCTGAAGTTGTTTTCTGTGATGAAGGGCTTGAATTATGGCAGGAGAGAAAGTTGGTACCAAGTTGTTTGTGTCTTTCTTGCTATGTGCTGTTTGAAGAAGACGTGCCTGTCGATTTCCAACCGAAGGAACTTGTAGCAGGTGGCCCGCTGGTGTGTGAAATCCATGAGGTGCATAGCAGAGAGCAAGGACTGGATGTTCAGGTGTTTGGTTTTATTAGTCAGCAGTAGAGGGGCTGAACTTCAGAAAAGCACTGGACATGCATGAATGGATCAATGAGAGGCAGGCTTTGAGCCTGTGGATGTCTTTGATAAAGAACATCTTGAGGTAGAGCTGCATCTCGTCTGTGCATTGATGGATGTGGATGCTGAGTGGAGTCAGGAGTGTTCAAAGCGGTTGCATGTAAACCTGAAGATCACATGGGAGAGGATGGATCCTCCTGGGAAACCACATGTATTGAGTTGGTGAATTGGAGGAATCCATTTGTATAAACTGGTTGTGATTAGCAAGGTATGATTGGAACCAATTGGCAACAATATCGCTGATCTCCATGTGGCGTTGTAGATTGTCAGTGAGTGTTTGGTGGTCTCCTGTTCCTACAGAGAAGTTGTGAGTTGACTGAACATCGAACATTAATTACTCTTTCACAAAACAATGAAGATGTAAAGCACAATGGCTGGGTACTGGGGAGAAATTCCTCTATACAACACTCTGTGTAGATGTGTAATTGAAACCTCCTTGATTCTAAATTTAGCACCCCTCATAATACTAAAGGAAACCAATTATCTAATGAAAACCGGATCACTAAGGAGGGCATCAACTACTTTATTGATGACTGAAGTTTTGTCACAATGGGATATCAGGTTTGTTGAAGAGAACTGTGGAAATATAGAAACATTTAAATATATCTCTTTGTGCAGTGCAAGCTAAAATGGATCCTTTTGGGAAGTGCAAGGCAGTGGAATTTGTTTAGTCTCATTCTGAAATAGAACCTTTTCAATGAGACTATACCAACTGAGACAACAGCATTCTTAAGACGTTACCCATGGTTCATCAGGAAACAACATGACCGGTTCTGATATATGGCATGCACATGATCTAAGCGGAAAGATAAAGCTACATTTTTGAAGAAATTCAGTATTATTACTCAACAGCGTGAACTAAAATAAAAAGGTTGTGGCCATGGCATTCACATCAATATGCTTGACCAATGAAAGTCATTCAGTACAAAGCAGATATTGCACAGTTTACCAACTGATATATTGCATGGCCCGTACAATGAAGATTCGAAAGGGTAGATTTGATTTTTTTGATAAATCATCAGGTCCAAATTCATATTTGAGATTAACGATTTTACATTTAAAGGGGCCACACACAACTGAAAAAAGAAGAATACAATTTTTAAACACCATTTACTTACAATCCAATCTTAATGCTAAATGACTAAACCCTGGTTTGACTTCTATCTGCTGAGCACAGAATGCTTACTTTCTTCTGCCATTTTAAAGTAAAAAATGAATTGACAGATATTGCTATTGCTTCAACACAGGTCATGCTCTGATGCCAAGGTGTAATAGCATTTCCCTTTTAAAACATCTGTCACGTCTGTGTAACTAGAAAAGTAATGCATATATCCAGAATGAAGTCTAAAATGGAATTGCTGCTTTGTAGTGCAGGCGGTATACCCATGCATTCCCATGCAGTTTGAGCCTCAATTCTGCTCTAAGGCCCATATCGAAATGTTATGTTTGTACATGTTTAATGGTTCTAAATCTTGAAGATGTGTGTCCTGACAAAGGTATGTACAAATTTCCATTGACTGAAACATTGCTAATCCAACCACCTCCCATCCACAGACAAGGATATACGACACAGCATATATGCTGTAACCTTTCACAGATCTCTGCTTTGAAATTATTTTAATGTTTGAATTGCCCACTGGCCTTGAATCTTTGATGTTGCTGGTGCTTGAAATTGAACTTTTAAAAATAAATGTGTATAGGTTCTAATATGGTTACAACTCAGAATAGTGTCGGCTGGTTTTCTTCTCAGGTTCGTATTTAGTGCATTTCAGGTGAGTGTTGGCCCTTCTGGGCCCTGCTTGCATCCATGTATTATTTGTTTCAGTACCCCCATCACCCGTGCTTGTTCCCCGGCTGCACTTCCCTGGTTCCCTCCCTCCACGTGCCTCCTGTCCTGCCCCCCATTCCTGATTGGGCATCCGTGTTGTGCGTAGCCTGGCTTAGTGCCTTGCTTCTCTCCCTGCACACCACCTTTTTGGGCATTTCAGGTGAATGTTGGCCCTCCTGGGCCCTGCTTGCATCCATCTATTATTTGTGTCAGTCCCCTCAACCCCGATCTTGTTCCCCGGCTGCACTTCCCTGGTTCCCTCCCTCCACCTGCCTCCCGTCCGACACCCATCCCGTGATTGGGCATCCTTGTGGTGCCGTAGCCAGGCTTAGTGCCTTGCTTCTCTCCCTGCATGCCATTTTTTTATGCCTTTCAGGTGACTGTTGACCCTCCTGGCCCTGCTTGCATCCATCTGGTATTTGTTTCAGTGCCCCCATCCCCCGATCCCGCTCTCCTTCCCCATCTGCACTTCCCTGGTTCCCTCCCTCCTCCTGCCTCCCGCCCGACACCCATCCCGTGATTGGGCATCCGTGTGGTGCCATAGCCTGGCCTAGTGCCTTGCTTCTCTCCCTGCACTCCACTTTTTTGGGGCATTTCAGGTGAGTTCTGGCCCTCATGGGCCCTGCTTGAATCCATCTATTATTTGTTTCATTCCCCCACCCCCTGATCTTGCTTTCCTTCCTGCTGCACTTCCCTGGTTCCCTCCCTCCACCCGCTTCTCATCCGGCCCCCCTCGCCTGATTGGGCATCAGTATGGTGCCATAGCCTGGCCTAGTGCCTTGCTTCTCTCCCTGCACAATACATATTTTGGGAATTTCAGGTAAGTGTTGGACCTCCGGGCACTGGTTGCATCCATCTATCATTTGTTTCAGTCCCCCTAACCCACAATCTCTCTCTACTTTCCTGGATACACTTATCTGGTTACCTCCCTCCACCTGCCTACCGTCCAGCCCCCCTCCCCTGATTGAGCATCCATGTGGTGCCGTAGCCTGGCCTAGTGCCTTGCTTCTCTCCCTGCACACAACCTTTTTGTGCATTTCAGGTGAATGTTGGACATCCTGGGCCCTGCTTGCATCCATCTATTATTTGTTTCAAGCCCCTCACCCCCTGATCTCGTTCCCTGGCTGCACTTCCCTGGTTGCCTCCCTCCACCCACATCCCGTCCAACGCCCCATCCCTGATTGGGCATCTGTGTGGTGCCATAGCCTGGCCTAGTGCCTTGCTTCTCTCCCTGCATGACATCTTTTTGGGCATTTCAGGTGAGTGTTGGCACTCCTGGACCCTGCTTGCTTCCATCTATTATTTGTTTCAGTCCCCCCACCCCATGATCTCATTCCCCGGCTGCACTTGCCTGGTTCCCTCCCTCCACCTGCCTCCCGTCCGACACCCCTCCCCTGATTGGGCATCCATGTGGTGCCGTAGCCTGGCCTAGTGCCTTGCTTTTCTCCCTGCACGCCACTTATTTTGGGCATTTCAGGCGAGTGTTGGCCCTGCTTGCATCCGTCTATTATTTGTTTCAGTCCCTCCACCCTCAATCTCGCTCTCCTTCCCTGGCTGCACTTCCCAGGTTCCCTCCCTCCAACCGCCTTCCATCCGGCCTCCCCTTCCCTGTTTGGGCATCCGTGTGGTGCCATAGCATGGCTTAGTGCCTTGCTTCTCTCCCTGCATGCCACATTCTTTGGGCATTTCAGGTGAGTGTTGTCCCTCCTGGGCCCTGCTTGCATCCATCAATTATTTGTTCAGTCCCCCCACCCCCAATCTCGTTCTCCTTCCCGGCTGCACTTCCCTGGTTTCCTCTCTCCACCCGCCTCCTGTCCCGCCACCCTTCCCTGATTGGTCTCCAGACCCCACTTACGACTTACTCCCAGGGCAGTCCCTGCCCGTGCAGCCCCATGGTGAAGGACCCAAGGTAAAGGACAGCAGCTCCTGGGGAAACAGCTTCAGACCGTGTTGGCCCATGTTAGCCTGGTGTGCCTGCAGCCGTCAATCAGTAGCCACCAACAAGGTAGGAGACCGGCAGTTGATGCTCCTCTGTAAATTGTCCAAACCCATCGAAAAGCATTGTAAGCCCACCTGGTGAGTCCTACCACAGTTATATTCCACCCCTAGCCAAATAGTGCTTTTATGTAGTTTGCCCACAATAGCCATATTCTGCATCTATTTAGCCTGTACCTCTAAGCCATATAATGATCTAAGAAAGACGATCCAAACCAGAGATATATTGCTCTCAGATAGCTCTAAGCCAAACATTGGTTTCAGTAGATTGTGCCCCAGACAGCCACCTGTCAGAATTAGCCCGACTATGCCAACTAACACTATTCAGGAATCTTAAACTAAGTCTCTCTGATTACCTCCTGCCTTTGTGTTACAGTTATTACTGTTATTGCATTTACTGCTCTACCCCGTGTTAGGCCCTTTCGCCCTCTACACAGGTGTCCAAATCTAGTTGTTTTAATCTGCTGACTACCATTCTTGCCATTCTGTGAATCCTAGGTCTTTCTACAGTTGTCTAGGTGTTCCAAATCTAGGTGTTCAATTACTGCCTGCCATTCTGTGAAAGCTAGGCCTTTCTCTGGTGGTCTAGGTGTCTCAAATCTAGGTTCTCAACGACTGACTGCCATTCTGTGAAACCTAGGCCTTTGTCCCATTGTCTAGAGGTCTCAAATCTAGGTGTTCAATTACTGCCTGCCATTTTGTGAAACCTAGGCCTTTATCCTTTTGTCTAGGTATCTCAAATCTAGGTGTTCAATTACTGCCTGCCATTCTGTGAAACCTAGGCCTTTCTCTCATTGTCTAGAGGTCTCAAATCTAGGTGTTCAATTACTGTGTGCCATTCTGTGAAACCTAGGCCTTTCTCACGTTGTCTAGGTGTCTCCAATCTAGGTGTTCACTACTGTCTGCCATTCTGTGAAATCTAGGCCTTTCCACCGTTGTCTAGGTATCTCAGATCTAGTTGTTCAATTACTGCCTGCCATTCTGTGAAAGCTAGGCCTTTCTCCTGTTGTCTAGGTGTCTCAAATCTGGGTGTTCAATTACTTCCTGCCATTCTGTGAAACCTAGGCATTTCTCCCGTTGTCTAGGTGCCTCAAATCTAGGTGTTTTGATTGCTGCCTGCCATTCAGTGAAACCTAGGCCTTTTCCCAATGTCTAGGTGTTAATTACTGCCTGCCACTTGTGAAGCCTAGGCCATTCTCCTTTCATCTAGGAGTCAGGAATCAAGGTGTTTAATTATTGCTTGCCATTCATCGAAACCTAGATCCCTCTCCCACCATCTGATATCCTAAAACTGTGAGTACTATCACAGTGTAAAACAACTGTGAAACCTAGGCTCCCACTATGCTGTCATATCAAACATTTGGGTAGCCTATCAGTACCTGTCATAATTGATTCCTATGCCAACCTGACACCCGAAAACACCCAGCAACCACTAAAAGCTAGTTATTACAACCAGAATTCACTACCCAGTAAACCTGCACTACGTAGCCCCCCCCATAACCAACCCACCACACGTCCAACGCATAGTATTCCCTTACTCCCTTGGACAGCCCTCCCATATAAAGAGGAACACCCTAACCCATCAGATTGAGCAGACAGTCACCCTAGGAGAGCACCCAGGAAACGCAACATAAGTGGAGAAAACGCAACATTATCCTAGCACAATGCACGACAGGTGGCAACTTCCCCTGTAAACTAAATACCCAGACCAACTACTACCACAGAGGAACCAAAATGCCCCGATACAGAATTGGACACCGACAAAGAGAGCAGGAACATGGAACAACTAATATGGATACACAAACCCAACCGCCTCCAGTAGAAGCCACCTTCAATACAGAACAAACCCCACCAAATAATAAAATGAACAGAACCAACATTGTAAGAGAAACATCGTTACACCTTACACCGTACCTCACAGCAACCACAGATCCTTGATACTTCAACAACACTAACATCTCTGGAAAGGCATAGAATTCCCCCAAACAATGGAAAAAAATACAGGAGGGCCCAAGAAGAGAATGGGATGATACCAATCCCCTCACTCCATACATCACAAGAACAGAAGGGCTCCACTGATATCCACATCAAACCACAGGAAATGATGAAGCAGTAGAAGTCAACAACCCAACTATCAATCTAACAGAATGGTTCAATGAAAAAGCAGACTCCACAGAACCTCAACCAGCCTGCATCAATGCAGAAGCACCCCAATTGAACACCCACAAATCAAAATAGGGAACAACTAATAAACTGTTCCACACCAAAAAGATCCTCTGCAATCTAATCAACGCAAGGTCAATGTCCAGAAAAAAAAACACCAAAATCTACAACCTCCTATGTGATGGAGGTATCTACATCCTATTCGTAACTGAAACATGTCTAGATGACAACTACAAGGTCACCCTCAACAACTCCGTGCCTAATAACTTCCAGTGAATCCAAGCAAACACAAAAACCAAAAGAGGTGGCGGACTGGCAATAATCCACAAGGAACACCTGGAAATTAAACTGGAAGGCCCATTAAACATCAATAACTGAAAATCTTGAATCCTTCTCCTATCAACAAACCCCAGACCAAACCTGAAACTCATACTGGTATACAGACCAACAGCGTATGATGCGGCCTTCGTAGATGCCTTCACAGAATCACCAACCTAGCCATCGAGCACAATCACCTGGTTATCTTCAGTGACTTCAACATCTAGTTCGATGAAGAAACCATAACTACAGAAAAATCTCTAGACAGCCAATTAGCAACAATGAACTTACATCAGCTAGTCAAAGGAGCAACCCACACAGCAGGACGCAATCTTTGCAGAGAAAAAACCCATTACCACGTTGCCACCAATTCTGATCCTCTGGAGTGACCACCTCATCATCCCCTTCATAATCACACTGGCCACACCAATAATCAAGCAACAGGACAAACCACTGATCATCATGAAAAGGAACTGGAGAACCATCAAAAACTGCATTTTAACCAACTACTGGAAATCAGTAAAACACAAGCAACAACTATGGACGAAGCTGATCTGGACTAAAACACAGAACTACTTCACAACTGGATCACGACAGCAATAGACGAGATTGCCAAAAAAAACAAACTTTTACATCATCGCGCAAAAGAGCAACAGCAAAATGGTTTTTCCCACTACTCAGCGCCATGAAAAGGAAAAATCAAAAACTTGAACAAGATGTGGGACCAAATATGACTGCGAAAAGAAATTCAAATCCCAACAACATACCCACTCATACAAAAAGGAAATACAAAAATTAAAAAGGAAACACTATGACATGAGAATCTTCAAAGCATCAAATACCCAAAAAGAACTCTTTAAAATCAGAAACAAAATAGAAATTCCACCTGGCTGCAACAATACTCCAATATCATCAAAGAAACTATGCAATGACCCTGTAGACCACTTCAAAAACAAAATCAAGACTATCCAACAGACCATAAAAAGCAGACCATGTGACCACAATATGGAATCCATTCACCCGTACAAGGAATGCCCAAACAAACTCTGAAGCTTCCCCAAATGTCAGTGAAGACATTTGTCAAACTGGTAAACAAAAGCAACACAATAGTTTCCCCCACAGATCCTGCCCACCAGAAATATAAAAATCAATCCACAAACAAGGAACACCCATGGCCTACTACAGAAACCTCTTCAACCAATCTGCCAATCTATCTCAACAGGGAAAGTGCCACAATCCTGCAAATCAGCATACATCAATCCACTCAAGCATACAGCAGGAAACAATTACAGACCCATCACCAACATCCCGTACCTAGCTAAACTGCTGGAAACATACATATATATATAGAACAACCCAAGAATTCATAGAAGAACACCACCTACTGGACCAAGCACAAGTAGGCTTTAGACCAATGAGAGGAATGGAAACAGCACTTCTCTCATACTGGGGTGATCTAAAGGCAAATGCAGACAAGAGTACCACTCTGATACTTCTAGACCCCTCAGTGGCATTCAACACAGTTAACCACTACATCCTCATCATGAGATTGGAAGAACTAGGAATCACAGACCGTGCCTTACTATGGATCAAATCTGTCTTAACAAACAGAACAGAAACCATATGGATCAAACCTTTCAAATCCAACCCAAGATAGTCATTATGCGGAGTCCCACAAGTATCATCGTTCTCCCCACTATTATTCAACATATACCTGTCTAAACTAATCAAGATCATTAAAAGACACAGCCTCGCCTGTTACAATTACGCTGGCGACACATAAATAGTCTACAAAATATAAGACACACAAGAAGAAAACACAATATTAGAGAGCTGCCTTTGTGAAATCTACAACTGGATGAATTAGAACTACCTCAAACTCATCCCAGGCAAAACAGAAATAATGATCATCACAAAAACGAAGGAGACAACCACTACATCCACTAGTCAGCAGAACTTGGCACAACCTCAGCCCCATCATCACTTGTAAAAAACCTTGGAGTGCTGATGGACAATGAACTCACTCTAGAGCCAAAAGTAAACACTCTAATCAAGAAATATTTCTTTCTCCTGCAAGCAGTAAAAAGGATCCGACCATTCCTGTCATTCACAAACAAAACACTCAGTGTCATTGCTCTCATGATGTCCAGAGTAGACTATGCCAATAGCCTATATCGGGGCATGCCAGAACAACTTCTAAAAAAAAAGTGGCACCCAGACTGCTCCTCAAACTACCTCGAAGAGAACACATCACATCATTGCTGAAAATGCTACACTGGCTACCAATATACCAATAAAACAGTGAATCAAGTTCAATAACACACACAGCAATCAACGGCCAAAGCACAGAGTTCCTAAAACACAAATTAAACATACACCACCCAACAAGGCCATTCAGATTCAGCAGTGAAATCTGTCTGGACCCAAAACCATAAAACAAAAGAAAATTCAAAGGATCCTCCTTCTCGCACCTCGCCCCAAAAACCTTGAACAAATTAGCAAACAACATACGTAGCACAAGAGATCACCTCCTATTCAGAAAACTCCTTAAATCTTGGCTCTTCATCCCATAACTAGAAAAATACCTATGGGGAACATGCACAGCTGAAACAATGCAAATAGAGGAACCAGATAATCCCTGTCTCCAAAGATACCGCCCATCAACTGAAGTAAGGAAAGAACCATCTACGGCATATCATCTTACCAAATGAAAAATAGATATGCTAGAATCATACCAAACAATGATCACAGATCGATCAGGATGGGAGGGTAAGGATGATATGTCAATAATACCTTAGCCTACAAAGTAAACACAAAGAGCAATGGAAGGGAGCCCGTGATTGTGGGCCAGAGTGGGGAACAATGCACGGCCAGACTTGATACACAAAGGTCAAAAATAACATAGCTGGGAACTTATTTCACTCACTCACTCCTAACAATTAGATGGCCGGGAAAGGAAACTAATATGCCTACTCCATAGGACAACCAGATACATAGAACAATAATTATAAGGACTAAGTGACATATAACACACTAACCCAAAAGCTCAAATTTCTGCATACTTAACTCACACACATATCCACACAACCACCCTCTCGCAGAGCAAACCACACACACTTCACCAAAACGCAACAACAAACAAACAACACATAAGTCACACCAACAGCACACGAGGACTCACATTGATCCGATATTTACACCCAAGCTCAGCTCACCTTTCTCACTTTCCTACTCCATCTTCACCCTACTAACCCATCCCGCCTTCTTGTTTACAGATCCGCCTGAGTGCCTGGGGATCAATTCCGTTGGTGATGATGTACGCTACTAATATCTTTAACATTAATATATGCATGCATCCATTTTCTATAGACACATTTTACAGATATCACCTCAGTATTGGGAATTGTGCAATTATTTAACTGTGAATAGCATACTGTAACCCTCACCTGATTCCCGTAAAGGCGCCGGTCTTGACTGGGCGTATACCGTATCTTCAAAGGTGATGTGTAACACACGGCTGGCTCTTTGGGCTGGACCTCTGTGCACTGTATGTCTGACTCGAAGGGTAAGATGTCTGCAGATAGAAAATATGGGATTAAGGAACTGGGTTATTGAATGTCTCTCTCTTCTTCCCTTTCTCTTCTCCTGTAGAACCCCAAAGGTTAACTCTCTCACCTTAGGTAAGTGAACGCCGTGCTCTCCATCTGCCTCGGGGCAGGGTGCTGTAACCAGTTTCTTCACTGGATAAGGGGAGCAGGCCGCTTGACTTCAGAGGACTGCTGTCCGTCGTTTACAGCACGAACGGTAAGTTTTGAGTAATTCTAATGTCTTTAAAGTCTTTAGTAATGATGTTTCTTGTTTTGCAGGGTTCCGGCGATGGCGGATGACGGGCTGAAGTGAGTTGAAGATGGAGCCCGTGTGATGAATAGAAGCGCCTGGAAGCACGTAAGTAAGCGCTTGTTGCCTGCTTCACGATGCGCTCTAACTGTCTTTTTATTTTGCAGGTACAAGTTCGGAGCGGCTGCAGGGTGCCGGAATACCCACTGGGTTAGATGTGGAAAGGAGTAATGGCACGTGAGTATTAAAGTTCCCCAATGTCTTTAAACGCACCTTGTTTTGTCTTTCAGATGCGGGATGCAGCGCCGAAGGCCTCCGGAGCGTGCAAAGAGTTGGTAAGCTTTTGTCTTTCAGATGCCAGAATGCAGTGTGAAGACCTCCGGAGCGCACGAAGAGTAGGTAAGCCTTTGTCTTTCAGATGCCGGAATGCAGCGCGAGGCGTTGGTGACAGCCGATGGACCAGGTAAGTGAAGAGCTGTCACTGAAGACCGTAATGCTAACCTGTTCTTTCTTGTCTTTATAGGTGTTGCTGAAGACTGGATTAAGGATGGTAAGCCTTTTTCCTTAGGCCCAGGATCAGATGCAGAAGACACGATGAGCGTTCTGCTGCAGAGGATGCAGAATAACGCAAAGCAAGATTCATCCATCGGGTGTGGTTTAAATAGCCTCCTGTAGTGCTTAGGTGTCTCCTTCCAAAGCCACGCCTAGGTAAGAAAAGAGTTCCTGCTTTCCAGAAGAGTTCCAGTGTTCTGAATCTAGGGAGTGGCTCCTGCCCCACCCAACAGGAAAAGTAGTTCCAAACAGAAGAGGATCAGAGGCTCAACTGGCAGGCAAGTAAGCAGCATGGTCTGCTGCAGGTAAGTCCACCCAAGCATTATGAGCCCGGCGCTTCCAGCGCTGGGACTGGGCATATTTATGAGCCTGGTGCCACTGGCGCCAGGACTGGGTCCAAAAGGTCCCAATTGGGACTGGTTGGCACTCGGAACCTGGGTTATGGATCTGCTTCCAAGAGAGTTGGGAAAACCCTGACCTTTTGGAAGCAGAGATCATGACAGTACCCCCCCTCAAGGACCCTCCCAAACCGGGCTTCTCCTGGGGTTTTGGCTTGTCAGGAAATGTTCGGTGAAATCTTTTCATTAGGCGAGGAGCGTGGACATATTCAGCAGGTTCCCAGGATCTCTCTTGGGGGCCGTAGCCTTTCCAGTCAATTAGGTAAAATAGTTTAGATTTGGAGATCTTGGAGTCCAGAATGCTTTTGACTTCAAACTCGAGTTCTCCATCAACTAGGATAGGTTTTGGAGATTTAGTTAGTCGGGTTTGAGGTTGCACGGGTTTTAATAGAGAGACGTGGAAGACCGGATGTATCTTCATGTGCGGGGGCAAGTCCAACTTGACCGCTACTGGGTTTACTATGGTAGTGATGGAATAGGGACCAAGGTATCTTGGGTTGATTGTGCGTGGCCCTTTTAGAGGTAGATATTTGGTGGATAACCAGACTTGATCCCCTACTTGATATTGAGGGGCTTCCTTCCGATGTTGATCTGCTCCTTTCTTGTATTGTTCTTTAGCCCTTTGAAGGTGAGAAACAGCTTCTTTAAAGGCTTGGGTGATTGTAGAATGCAGGTAGTCTACTGCTGGTGTTTCAAGATCTTGGAGGGGATCCAACTCCGAGGTTCGAGGGTGACTGCCGTACACAAGAAAAAATGGGGTTTTCCCAGTTCCTGAATGGACAGCGTTATTGTAGGCATATTCGGCTATCCAAAGGATGTCTTTCCAAGTTTTTTCAGTTTGTTGCAGCATGCAGCGTAAATACTGTTCCAGAGTTTGATTGGTCCTCTCGGTTTGTCCGTCGGTCTGAGGGTGGTGACTGGTCGATAGTCTCACATCAATTTGAGCCGACCGACAGCAACTTCGCCAAAAATGAGAAATAAATTGACTACCTCGATCCGAAATTAGAACCGAAGAAAAACTGTGCAGTCGGACGATGTTTTCGAGAAATTCTCGTGCCAGAGTTGCTGCTGTTGGCAAGCCTTTGAGCGGAATGAAATGCGCCATCTTGGAGAATAAGTCCACGATTACTAGAATCGTATTGTATCCGGAGCATGGAGGTAGATCGGTGATGAAGTCCATAGAAAGCGTATGCCAAGGGCGAGGTGGGATGTCAATAGGGCGTAAGAGGCCTGCTGGTCTTTCCTTTTGACTCTTGTTTTGGGCGCATACTCCACAGGACATTATAAAGTCTCTGATATCTTTTTTCCAAGACGGCCACCAGAAGTAGCCCTTGATCTTTTCTGAGGTCTTGGCCATACCGGGATGTCCTTCCATTAAAGAATCGTGATAACAAGAGATTACTTTTTTCTGTAAATCTGTGCTGGGTAGGTATAATCGTTCTTGGAAATACAATAAGTTGTCCTTTACTGCAAAGTCCTTTCGCTGCAGATGCCAATTCTGTATGTCTGCTGGAGTTACAAGTTGCCTGGCTTTATCCTTAACTTCCTCTATGGATTCTGTGGCGATTACACCCAGAATTCTTTGTTCGGGAAGGATTGGTACAGGTTTAGGGTTGAGCAAGTGTTCTTCCACTCCCATCCGAGAAAGGGCATAGGTAATTATGAAGTCAAACTCGGCCACGAATAATGCCCCACGGAGTTGTCTAGAGGATTGGGCTTTTGCGGTTTTCAAATATTGCAGGTTTCGGTGATCCGTAATCACAGTAACGGTGTGTCGGGCCCCCAGCAGATAATGCCGCCAAGCCTTAAAGGCAGACTTGATAGCCAGAAGTTCCTTGTCAGTAATCGTGTAATTGATTTCAGGAGGCGAGAATTTGCGGGACCAAAATGCCACGGGATGCAACTGATTGGTTACCGGGTCCTTTTGTGATAGAACTGCCCCCATGGCAAGGCTTGAAGCATCAGTTTCCACGATGTAGGGGAGTTCGGGGCGAGGGTGTTTTAAGATTGGTGCAGAGATAAATTTAGTCTTCAAATCCTGGAAAGTTTGTTCCGCCTCGGTAGACCATTCAAAACGTTTGTTTTTCTTTAACAAGGCAGTGATGGGCTGGACTATTCCAGAGAATTCGGGGATAAACCCGCGGTAAAAGTTAGCGAAGCCTAACATGCTTTGCACACCTTTTACGGAGGATGGTGATGGCCATTTGAGAACTGCATCGACCTTCTTTGAAACCATACGCACTCCGCCAGGTGATAATATGAATCCCAAGAATTCAACTTCAGTCACGTTGAAAACACATTTTTCCAACTTAGCGAAAAGTTTGTGTTGACGCAATCTTTCGAGGACCATTTTCACGTGTTTCCGATGTTCAGATTCCGATGAAGAATAAACGAGGATGTCGTCAATGTAAACAACAACACACACATCTATGAGCTCTCTGAGGACATCGTTCATAAAATATTGAAAGGCGGCCGGGGCATTGCAAAGTTCGAAGGGCATGACCTGATATTCAAATAGCCCATACTTGGTGCGGAAGGCCGTCTTCCATTCATCGCCCTCTTTTACTCGTACCAAGTGGTAAGCTCCTCTAAGATCCAGCTTTGTATATATGCATGCTTTTCTGACTTGGTCCAGGAGTTCAGGGATCAAAGGTAACGGATATCTATTCTTAACGGTGATCTGGTTCAGGGAGCGATAATCTATACAAGTTCTAAGGTCTCCTTCCTTTTTTGGAACGAAGAACAAAGCTGAAGAAGCAGGGGACTTGGAAGGACAAATAAACCCATTTGCCAGGTATTGATCCAGGTATTGTCGAAGGTGAAGGTTCTCAGGCTCGGTGAGGGCATAAATTCTACTACAAGGAGGAGTAGATCCAGGTATCAGGTCTATCGGGCAGTCATAAGACCTATGAGGAGGTAGAGAGTTAGCCTGATCCTTCCGGAAAACATCTTGGTATTCTAGGTATTCAGGAGGTAACTGGGGAGTCTCTGAAGAAATTGCTGCCAGTGCAACACCAGGTGGAGGGTGACAAGTAGAGACACATTCTGGAAACTGGACTGTTCTTGCTCGCCAATCGATCAGAGGATTGTGTTTCTCTAACCAAGGTATTCCTAGAATAATCTGAAACTGAGGGGCCTTGATCACATCGAACACGATCTTCTCATGGTGTCCATCTTGACTTACTAGCGTCACCTCTTGAGTGGTATGCGTTACTGGCCCGGAGGCTATCTCCGTACCATCCACCGTAGTAATGACGTCCTTTACAGCCTTGGGACAAAGAGTTAGATTCATCCTCAAAACCATTTCATGATCCACATAATTGCCAATGGCACCGCTGTCGACGTAAGCTTCAATTGTATGTAATCGATCCGGATTATCAGGGCTAATGAGGACCATAGGTATCACGAAATGCGAGGTCACGGAACTGGTTTTCACGCTCGGCAAGAGGACCTCTATTCTTGTCGGGCGAGGTTGTTTCCCTGCTCAGAGTTTGTAACTTTGGTAACTGCAGCTCCTACTGCCTTCTTGGCAGGTTTCACCGAACAGTCTCGAAGAAAGTGCCCTGAGTTTCCGCAATAGAGGCATAATTGCAACTGTTTTCTCCTTTCCCGCTCCTTTTGTGTTAGAGGACCTTTCAGACCCCCTATTTGCATGGGTTCCCCGGAGTCTACTCCTTTTGAAGGAGTTTGCGGTTTGGAAAATACTCGAGCATCAAACTTGGAACGATCGGCCTTCCTGTTCTGCAGTCTGTGATCTATTTGAACGACTAAGTCTATATAGTCCGAACAATCTTGTGGGGGATTCACTACTTGGGCTAACACATCTTTGAGCTCTCCACGTAGACCTCTATAAAACAGCGTAATCCTTTTGTCCTCAGGCAATTGAGTTTCCACTATCAGTCTGTTGAAAGACGCAATATAAGCCAAAAGGTCTTGATTACCTTGTCGCAACGAAAGAAGCTCATTGTCCAAGGCCTGCCCCTGTGAATGTCTTGCGAACAGTTTTTCCATACTGAGCTGAAAAGCTTGAAAATCATGGAGGACCGGATCATCTTGATTTACTAGAGGGATCGACCAGTCTGCCGCATTGCCACTAAGGTACGAAAGCACGAAAGCTACTTTAGCTGGATCAGTTGGAAAGGCTGCTGGCCGGCATAAGAAATGCAACCGGCACTGATTGATAAATACTGCAAACCTCTTTGGGTCACCAGAAAATCGTTCGGGCGGAGCCAGAGGTACATTCCCAGGTAGGTTGATCTGCACTGGATTCATAGAGGATGTAGAAGGAAGATTTCCCCCAGATGCGGGTAACGGGGTCTGTCCGGCTTGTGACTGTAGCAATTGTCTAGCGAGATCATCTGTTCGCTCCTTGGAAATAATCAGTTCCCTTCTTAGAGCGTTCGTTTCCTGACAGGCTGCATGCACTTCTGCCCTTAGTTCCCCAAGTAACTGGGCTAGCTGGTCGGTATCCGAGGTTTCCATAGCGCCTGGACGGGAGTTTTGTGGTAGGCTTTGCGTTCTGTAACGCTCACCTGATTCCCGTAGAGGCGCCGGTCTTGACTGGGCGTATACCGTATCTTCAAAGGTGATGTGTAACACACGGCTGGCTCTTTGGGCTCGACCTCTGTGCACTGTATGTCTGACTCGAAGGGTAAGATGTCTGCAGATAGAAAATATGGGATTAAGGAACTGGGTTATTGAATGTCTCTCTCTTCTTCCCTTTCTCTTCTCCTGTAGAACCCCAAAGGTTAACGCTCTCACCTTAGGTAAGTGAACGCCGTGCTCTCCATCTGCCTCGGGGCAGGGTGCTGTAACCAGTTTCTTCACTGGATAAGGGGAGCAGGCCTCTTGACTTCAGAGGACTGCTGTCCGTCGTTTACTGCACGAACAGTAAGTTTCGAGTAATTCTAATGTCTTTAAAGTCTTTAGTAATGATGTTTCTTGTTTTGCAGGGTTCCGGCGATGGCGGATGACGGGCTGAAGTGAGTTGAAGATGGAGCCCGTGTGATGAATAGAAGCGCCTGGAAGCACGTAAGTAAGCGCTTGTTGCCTGCTTCACGATGCGCTCTAACTGTCTTTTTATTTTGCAGGTACAAGTTCGGAGCGGCTGCAGGGTGCCCGAATACCCACTGGGTTAGATGTGGAAAGGAGTAATGGCACATGAGTATTAAAGTTCCCCAATGTCTTTAAACGCACCTTGTTTTGTCTTTCAGATGCGGGATGCAGCGCCGAAGGCCTCCGGAGCGTGCGAAGAGTTGGTAAGCTTTTGTCTTTCAGATGCCGGAATGCAGTGTGAAGACCTCCGGAGCGCACAAAGAGTAGGTAAGCCTTTGTCTTTCAGATGCCGGAATGCAGCGCGAGGCATTGGTGACAGCCGATGGACCAGGTAAGTGAAGAGCTGTCACTGAAGACCGTAATGCTAACCTGTTCTTTCTTGTCTTTATAGGTGTTGCTGAAGACTGGATTCAGGATGGTAAGCCTTTTTCCTTAGGCCCAGGATCAGATGCAGAAGACACGATGAGCGTTCTGCTGCAGAGGCTGCAGAATAACGCAAAGCAAGATTCATCCATCGGGTGTGGTTTAAATAGCCTCCTGTAGTGCTTAGGTGTCTCCTTCCACAGCCACGCCTAGGTAAGAAAAGAGTTCCTGCTTTCCAGAAGAGTTCCAGTCTTCTGAATCTAGGGAGTGGCTCCTGCCCCACCCAACAGGAAAAGTAGTTCCAAACAGAAGAGGATCAGAGGCTCAACTGGCAGGCAAGTAAGCAGCATGGTCTGCTGCAGGTAAGTCCACCCAAGCATTATGAGCCCGGCGCTTCCAACGCTGGGACTGGGCATATTTATGAGCCTGGTGCCACTGGCGCCAGGACTGGGTCCAAAAGGTCCCAATTGGGACTGGTTGGCACTCGGAACCTGGGTTATGGATCTGCTTCCAAGGGAGTTGGGAAAACCCTGACCTTTTGGAAGCAGAGATCATGACACATACATGCAGGGTAAAAGGATACACAAATAAAATGTGCAAGGAGAATGAGTTATATAATCCTAACTATAGTATGGTGGTTTTAGTCCACTGTATCAGTCCATCACAAGCACATTGCAAATGTACATCATACAGTTGCTCTGATAAAATAACAAATCACTCTGAGTGTCAGTGGCAGGGATGGGTTCAAGCAAATGAGTCCCATTACTGATACCCCCATCCCGCCTTGCAAGTGTTCCAGCAATTTCATTACACCTCACCATTGGAATTTTTACTTGTCTCTTTAAGAACTATACAAAATATTGCTGATATTTAATATTTTCAGAGTCAGTGACAGGATCTGGTGCACAGACATTGATGCTAATTGCAGCCTTCCACTAAAAGGAGACTGTGCTATGACTGAATCCATTCCTACTGCTATCCTGTTTTGTCCATAAAAAGGTCATGAAAGTTGAATGCAAATAATTATTATTGTGCAATAATAGCACATATGAATCATAAACAGAAATGATATTCAGTAGGGAGTTATGCTACCAGCTACAATGTATTTTCCCTGAGGATCCTTCTGCTTGAATTATTTTCCTTAAGTTAATTTTCTCAAGCGTTATGCTATGTATTAGCAAAGGTTGTGACTAAATAGGATTTAATCAAGGGATGCATTATTTTATTTCTTTGTTTATTCAATCTTCTGAACCCTCTTATGCCCTACCTTTTCATATGAAACCATAAGAGCGAGCCCTAACTCCTTTACAACCAAACCCTATCTCATGGCCCGTTTTAACACTGTAACCCATATATCTGAAAACGTAATCCCTGTTCATGGCCCTTAAACCTTATAACCTGTATTTTATTTTTAAACGTTTACTCTTACCCCTATACACCCTTACATTGTGTCCAGGTGGGGTGGGGGCAGGGGCATTACTACTCAAAGAAATGAGTAGTCAAAGTAAAACGCCTTGTAACACTTTTCTTTAAAGAAAATAGTTTTTTCCTTTAGTATGAAAATGGATCCCACCATAAAGCTACCAAATAATCCGTATACCGAAAAGAAACATATTAAATCCCCTTTATCAGTATTGTTACAAAAGACAACTACAGTTCCACCTGACTCATGTAGGGGCACTAAATATGTTAAGGAGAATTACATAGGCACAATATCATAGAGAGGTAATGCAGATGGAAGGAACAGAACCAAGCCTGCAGGACATTCAGTGATTCTCATGAGAAATTGGTTTGACTTATTTTCCCTGCTTGTATTCTGCCCATGTTCACACCTGGAGTGAACCAGTAATTGGGAATTGGCAAGATACAAAGACCATCAGTGTTTGTTCAAGTGTTTAAAATGGATTTTCAGTCATTTAAATACAGAGAAAACTGTGAAAACTCAAAATGGGGAAAACAGAATAGCAGCTATCATACACCAGCACATCATATTTGCTACCAATCTTGGGATGGCCCGTTTGAGCAGCGTTGGGACCACATTGTCTGGGCTCCTGCCGGGCGCACGGGCGTGGGGGGGAGTATTCAGCTTGCTCGCATCCAAGCCCCACCCTCCTGACGTTATCAGGAGAAGCCAAGACCCGCAGCGGCAAAGGCTGTACTAAGAAGGGCATTGCAGTTTGAGCAGATGAAGCAAGGTGGGGCAAGTGCAGCAACCACAAAGGTGAGCTCTTTTAAAATCTGCCAAGTGGATGGTGCCTACATTGAAGACTACTCTATTGTTTGGGGCTGAAATCATAATTTACAATTGCACACGCGCTCTAGACCTGGAACTTTTAGCGTTGTAGCTCACCTCAAGAAGTCTCTGTGTGCAGCCATGTAGTCTGGTGGACTGCACTTAGTAAAAGGTGAATAGTTGGCTCTTGAGATACTACTGTTCCAAGGGAACATTAAGTGTGATTATTTTTTAGAATGATCAGCTAGATAAAATTAGTGTTTAAAAACCACCAAACGAAAACAGCAATGTGATGCTTGAGTGTTTTACTGCACAATGGAAACAATGGCACACACGAAACCGATACTTTTTAGGAAAAAAGCAAGCACGACTATTATTGTCTAATTTACCAATTATATTTAAGATCTTCAATAGATTGTGTTTCACAATTGACACGAGCATAAAATATAAAACTTTAAATACAAATGAAAGACTCTTTAGTCCCTTTTGCCAGCCAGTGTAAGAAAACCAAGAAGCAAGAAAGTTCATTTATACTAAAACTTGGGAGTTTGGCTCTCTCGTCACTGGCCTACAGCATTGGTTAATCTAGGCCTATCCATAAGGGACACCGAGCTTTAAATACGTATCAACATACTGCCCCTATACTGTTTATCCTCCTGCTAGCTTGTTCTTTCTGCGAAGGTTGTGATTGCAATATTATGATACGGGCATCATAAACATACCTAGATTCTGCTGTTGCTCTTATCCCATAAGAAATCTAGCACATACATCAATTGAAAATAAATAAAATATGGACTCACGTCTTGGGAAACATGGAGGCTCTGGACATTTTCAAAGGACAAAGACTGACTGGGTGTCTTCTCGCCTGTCGGGAGAACCTCCTTAACTATTGCACTGGTGAACTTTTTGGACTGGATTTTTTATGAACTAGAATCTATGGAATCAAAGTCAGTGGAAAGGATAGGAGACCCCTGAGACTGTTGTAAGGACGGATGACTGGCCCGATAAACTGCTACTTAAGGAACTATCTCCTTCTAAATGAGGAGGAGGGCTTTGCCTTCGCTTTTGCTTTGCTTTTGTCTGTTTTCTTTCTTTTATGGAAATGATGATGAGGGGTGTAAACGGAAGGTATACAACTTTTAGTATTGAAAAGTAATGATACCAAATAAATCAATAAAAAAAGCACAACACAACAATGCTACTACCACTGAATTTATGCAGGCTACTACAAACGTCATGGCTGGCATGAGGTCAGGCTAAGAAATCGCAGCACTGAAAAATCTGTAGTTCTAAAATGATCCAGGGCTGGTGTAACAATAACCGAATTACCAGCAGAGGTGACCTAGGGGGCAATCATTGTGTCCTAAAAACATTCAAACTGATTACATTTTTAGAGAGTGAGCTCCAAAATGTCACTTTGCCAAAGGCACCGGGAAGTTGTACATTGGCCTTCCTCTCTTCATTTTTTCTTTTGTCTTGGTTGGAAATATGCCAAGCATCACTTTCATTTATTATCAGCCGGGTCGATGACAGACGCACGTGCACACAATAAGATGCTAATTACTCCCTTCCGCTGAAACACTCATTGTCCGGAGGCTACAGACAACTTGTACTGACACCTAGTTGCTTCTGCAAAAGGTTGTGCAGGTTCACTTGAAAAACTCATCATTCTGAAAGGGGCCTTATCAGAGTTTGGGAACCATAATTAATGAATCAACCCCGATTGGAAGGGCCATTACTGGGTCAGGTAATGCCCCTGGGCAAAGTTACAGTTACTTAACATTAGCCCTTGGTCATTAGCAGACCCAGGAGGGGTTATTGCTATTAGCATCCTGGGATGCTTTTTTGCTGGATTCTAATTGTTTTATTTTTTTTTTAAGTTGAGAAGCAACGTGTTGGCTGTTTCTCAACTTGAAAAAACTACAAACCAAAATGGCTACAATGGGCCAGGGATAAGGGAAGTATACATAGTTCCTTCTCCTTTTCTATGGTGGCCATTACCACAATATGGTGGTGTGGGAAAACTGAGCATTCCCGGTGCCGGAGAGGTACAGGAAGCCCCAGGTAAATGGGCGAGAGGGGCGTGGAGGTGGGAAGGGGCCACAGGGAAGCGCAGCGGCTGCCTAACCTTCATCCCAGCAAGGAAGATAGTTGTTGACCGCCTTCTGAGGTGCCTCAGAACAGCCATGAGGTAAAGCCCCTGTTTCGAGCTTCCTGATTGGCTTGGAGGCAGACCTGACCCCCATGCCAGGGTGACAATAGTCCACAGTGCTTTTAATAGACAGGATGTATGCATATGTCTAGCTCTCATTATTGTAGTATTTTTCTTAATTATAATATGTTTTAAAGAATTTTCATTAATAAAATACAAAATATTGCACAAACTTTGTGATATAATTTGCAAAGCGATTGGAACACGGAGCATAGTTCACAAAGCAGAAAAGAAAAAATAGCCCATCCCTTTTTAACACATTTAATTAATAATATAAACATCGCTAACATACAGTATCCCTCAAAGATTCACCCTACATTGTTTTTTTTTTGTTTTTTTCTTCTAACTTGAGAATGACATAAAACAGTGGACTGCAACAGTAGGGATGTCTCCAAGCAGAAAGTGCAGTTTCAGCAGTCTTCAAGATAATGTTGCAATAGAGATCTTCTATAAGGTGACTTCAGGTTGTAAGAGGTTATGGCAGTGATTTCCAAAGCAGCCAGTAAAATGGGTGCAGATGGGAACAGCAAATTAGTGATTACTAGATAGTACTTTTACTGGAGTTAGTATAAATGCATGCAACAAGAGACAGCGAAGTATGTAGTGCAGGTATTGGCAGAACAATAAAAATAAGACATTGGCCCTCATTACAAGTCAGGCGTTAAGGGTTTAACGGCGCCGTCGGCGCCGTTAAACCTTAACGCCTGATTCACACTTTAACGCCTGCTTTTCCCAGTCTTTGAGCCAATTGATTGAGTAGTGAAACTGGAGAGTCCATTGACTTTTGCGGGAGCGACCACCTCACACCTCCACCCTTGCCACACTTCCCTGGACACTCTTTCAGCAGCTTGAGAGATTACGGAGAATTCTCAAGCAAAGTTGTTCAGGGTGGGTCCCTTCCATCCCTGCCTTCCCTAAAGATAGGATAATCATTGTACCTGATAGCTAGTAATAAACTGGAATACCCTAGCTAATGTCTCTCAGCTCTTCACCCTCACTTTGCATGTGTAGTGGGTGCATCCCTGCTCCAGAAGCACCTGCCATTTTTCATTGAATGCGCCCATTCAATCTATTGTCTGCATGGTTCCTCTTTCCAGAGTTATGACATCAGTTATAGGCAGTCCATGATTCTGAGAGCTGCACTCTTTTTGTAGTCCCAGGGGGTTAGGGTCCTGCTGTCTGTACCCCCTTATGATCCATTTACAGGCAATTTGTCATCAAACAGGGTCAGCATCTTATATGGTACAAGGTGGTGGCCTCACATCATCGGTTTGTTTGGAGATACACTCACATAATGCTGTAGCCCTTCTGCAGTTAACAAGCATGTGGGTGAGATTCTTCTGCTCTCCCTTGCAATTCCAGGACTGGTCATATTCAGCTAAACCTA
Organism: Ambystoma mexicanum; assembly: GCF_040938575.1. Taxonomy (NCBI): domain Eukaryota; kingdom Metazoa; phylum Chordata; class Amphibia; order Caudata; family Ambystomatidae; genus Ambystoma; species Ambystoma mexicanum. Next base: position 1,110,121,207 of record NC_090933.1, on the reverse strand, counting down.
GCTTATTCTTTATCTCAGATGGCCAATAGAGCCGGCAACAGATCTTTGGCTGCATTAGATGCATCTTTATATCAGGGGCAGTTGGGGAATTTCTAAAAACAAGCACACCAATTTCTCCACTGGTATGTCTATTTTAAGTTCTGCACACCAATCCAGTCTTTACTTGTTGAATTGAATGTGTCTGTCCCCCAAAAGCATTTTTATAGATGTATTCTGGCATTCGTCAGAAATTGTGGGCCATCGGCACAATACTAAACTACCACACAAGGTTCAGATCACTCTCAAGAAGGCTTGGAAGAGCTGCTTCCAGGACACCTCTGAGCTGCACATACATTCAGATTGTGCATCTTGGAAGCTCATGGGCCTCTCTGAGCATGCTGAAGGGGGGAATAATACCTCCAGAGGTAACCTGATCAACCATGCATACGACTTCGCTGAACCACTCATCGCAGTGTGCCTCAGGTATCCTTTCATTTCTCACTGTACCATAGACTACTGAAGTTCATATCACTGAGTTCAATGTCAGACAACCTTCCCACACTTTAATGCTTACCTCATCATTATGGGGGGGCAGTGGTGGGTGCACGTATGGTCCCCTACCATATAGAAACCGTGTCAGAAGATACCATACATCTTCTTCATTGTTTTCCATGAACACTAATCCCACAAATTATTTTATACACTATTTACTGCATGAGTTGTTTCATTATGTATTTATTATTCACACTTAGTCCCACACCACTTGAGAGTTTACACTCTTTCAAAGCAACAAAGACAACCAGGTTAGCAACGTGCATAAATCAGAGAGGATAATGTGAATGCAGGCAGACATTCACACCTTGACAGCTGTCACATTCCAGAGGCCCCTAATTTACACATTCACACAACAAATAACTGGTGGAGAATTGGTGAATAAACACTCTCTCACCTTGGAAAGCTTGTTGCAGCAGAGAGGGCTTCTGAGAAATACTAAACTTTAGATTGTCCTTTTAAAGATTTAGATCTAGGAGTAGATTACTCCTACAACACCATCAATTGATCCTCCACACTGTTTTCCCCTTTATCAATGCATGGCAGAGTGTGCCTTTGTTGGATGACTTCAGGTTCATTAATAGGGTGTTTTACTTAGATTAAGATGCTTGATAATCTCCATAAATACTCAGCTTAACCATGCCAGGTGGCTGCTTAACCCTTTGCCAAGGATATCCCCATATATACCAGGTGCTGGCCTGTTTAGGCTGTGCTATTGTTCTGAAGTTCATGAAGGTATTAGCACAGATATGCGCCCGCACAGGTGTAACATTTCACATGTCAGTACTGCTTGAGACAAGCAGCAGGGTATTGGAGGGGGTATGTAAATCTACACCAGGGTCGTCCCTGTCCCTTCCCAGATGAGATCCCCTTCTACCAGTGAAACTATTCTACGGTTTAAGTCCTTATCACACTAGTTAAGTTCACGCTTTTCACATGGAACAAGCAACCCTACCCTGAATAGGTTTGAATCGTAACAGGACTGACTTAGCCATTCATCCATGTGAAGTCTATGAATTGATAACCTTTACAATTGAGTAATAATAACAGATATTATTGTTGTACTTGAATCCAAGATAAAGCCCCATACAAACACATTATATTATTCTGGCACTAGAATAGAGCAGCAGTGATGCTGCCAATCACCAAGGAAGCACTTGGAAGGCCAAGGCTCCACAGTAATACAAAGATATCCTTCACTAGCACTGCACTTACAGACCTTGGGGAGTAGAAAGGCTTTAATTGGAGAGGCGTAAATGTTTCCCATGAATAAGCATAAGTGACCAAGTTTGGAGAGCGTGCATGCACCAGTCAAGAGTAATTTGGGTAGAGGTCCACCATTTTAAATTCATAAAAATAGAGGATTTGACAGCATGCTTTCTGTTCTAATTTAGATAAAAAGCCACACAGTTTGAGATAGTTTCTGTTGGATAACATAGGAAAAATGAAATATATGCCAAGTTACCAAAATTGTACAGAAGCATATTCCAATATTTGTTCATGATTTCCTGCCCACAATATATGTCAGTAGAAGATATATGTTTATACTGGCTAGGCCCAGACATGTCCATGATGGACACTCCAATATATATCAGTACCCTCACATATGTTGGTTTACCAGTAGAAAATGGCATGCCATGAAAGAAAAACAAGTTCTGACTGGCTGCACCAATGTAGGTCATTATGGCTACCTAAGAACACTCATCATGTCAGCTTTACCATTGATGGCAGTAATGAAATGCTGCTGCAGCAATCTAGGCCATGTCCTACATAGTCAGAGGCCTGGTCCACGCTGCACACACATACACGCCCAAATTCAATAAGCAAATATGTTGCAAGATTGGACAGATACTGGAGACCAAAGATGCAAACATAGAACAATGCACCAAGTACCCTGCAAAGCCAAAGCCTTGAATAAGATCCCAAAATACCTGGAGAAATTCCCTGATAGATATCGAAGAGCTCTCTACATGAAATTTCATCTAAATCAATTTGAAACCAAAGAGGTCCTTAGTAGATGGGTAAACAACTCAATAAAGGACATTAGTTGCAGATTCTGTAATAAGGCGGAAGAAACGCTGAAGCACTTGACCCAGTATTGTCATGCTTTAAGATCTGTGAGAACCAGATATTTAGGGTCTTTTAGTAGAAAGTCCTTCGATGAGTGATGAAGACTGGTGGTTGGTTTGTTTCGACGAAACAAATAAGAAATTAACATTTGCTCTGACTTTTTTATGGAAAAATTGGTAAAACTGTTAGCAACCTAAGCTAAGAACATTGTAAAGTAAGAGTACATGTTATAAATTTGTCGAAAAAATACGAATACAATGTCTGAAAGCACAGGATGAATGGTATGTGATGTGGTAAAATGATGAAACATATTTTAAAGGTTTGTAATAAACCAAATAAAATTTAAAAAATATATCTATAATCTTTCATTCACACATGCATCCATAAAGCATACATCTATCCAAATGGCATACACTCACTTATTCACATATTAATTTACAGACACAAACCCTCATGTGCACACAAACACGTATGGTATTCAGTAAAAATGTAGTCAGAGAAAAAGTCATAGTGAAAATACCTCTGCAGTGAAAAAGTTGCTAAGCAAAAAGTAGTCAAATATACAGCTAAAAAGTTGCCAAATATGTAGTGCTGCTGGTGTGCTTTTTTTGGTTAAGGAGGGTTTAGTGGGCTTGTGATTGCCTAGTTTAGGGTTAGGATAGGTGTTAGGTTAAGGATAGGGGTTCATATAAGGCGAGTGGTTAGGGTTAGAGTAAATATGTTGGGCTTTGGTTTGTGATTACTGTAGATTAGGTGTCAGGGAATGTGTTGGGTAAGTGTTAGAATGTGGGCTTGTGAAAGTGTTAAAGAAACGGATACTGAGGTAGGAAAGGGCTGGTGATGTTGGCATAAGATAGCTGTTTGGATAAACCTAGTGGTTAGTGTAAAGTAAGCATTAGGGTAAGTGTTAGAGTTACAGTTAGGGTAAGGTTATAATTGCAGCAAGGGTTAGGGTTATGTCAAGGGCTTTGTAATTATTGGTGAGTTAGTGATGGAGTTGGAGACAGGGTCACTGTTCATTTTCTATTTATTTTGCATTCACTAATATGCAAATAAAATGCATTAGCGCACTGAAGGGGTAGTGTTTTGTGAGAGTTCACGGTAAGTTAAGGGTGATTGTGGAGGTTTCGTTAGAGGTTTCATTCATATTTAGGATTGCAGTCTAGTGCTTGTGTGTATTTAAAAATAGCTTTTTTGGTGACCGTATTACTGGCAACATTTTGCACTTTGCATTGCTTGATTTGAATGACTACATTTTTAAAACAACTTTTTGCTGACTACATTTTCACATGAATACATTTTCCTGGGAACATTTTTGCATAGAACCAGACATGCATACATACATATATACTGGTATTTTATTTACCTGAAACTCCGGTCCAGACTCCAGAAAGATGCCTCCCATTCTGGTCCTCGGGCTCCGGCACAAAACACAAACAGGAACCAGGAAACAGTGAAAGCTTTCAGTACATGTGTGATGGAGCTGGAACTACACTTTTTAGCAACCCTAGGGCCTCATATTGTGCAACAAATCAAAGGATTGCCCTCCAGTTTATTTGGACATGCAGTACCCAAGCCTGCATCCTCAATGGGCCATGCAAGGATGGGGAAGCAAACAGCCCCAAATCCTTCATGACTCATTGGACATGCGCACCGGGGTACTGAACTGTCAGTGGGGAAAACATGTTTCCCTGTACAGTTAAAGCCACCCAGTCCTTGTGGCTTGCTGCAGTTGAAAGAGCTGTTGGTGTTTATTTTTTTATTTTTTTTACTGGGCTGGCTTGGCTCCTCCATATAGGAAGTGGATCAAGCCCTGTAACCATTATGGACAAGCTGCCCTTGTCTAAATATAACGTTTATTTTCAATATGATAATTCTAAAGCCCACAACATCTAATAATGTGTAAAAACCACATACCTCACCTGGAATCCCTACTCTATTGACACTCTTGTTTATAAGTAGATGCAGGAAAATAGCTGTAAATCCATCTTCTCTAAATTGTGGCATTTTTGTGTATGCCATTTTGCATTACTATGAAACGTTATAAACACACGCCCACAAATCCCTGAATGCAGCATACAAACCTAAAAGCTAGGGAGGTTGATTATTTCACACCTGTCATTGGACAACCTGAGGTCTCGATACACTGTCCTATAGGTTTTACAACATTCAATGCTTAGACATCCCCCAGAAGAGCCTTTATGATAAAAACAGATCTGCCTGTATTTACCATTTGACAAAGACATGCATCTGGTTGTTCTGTATAAGGTGCTGAACATTTCCACATCAAATATCTACATGTACATTTAGACAGAGCTGAGATTTTTAGAGGAAACTCTCAGAGGCTGCTCAAGGTGCCCCCTGCAACCATTATTTAAAATGCTATCCATTAGCGGTGCATTCATGAACATAAATACCATGAAGTCTCGGGAGGATAGCTCAGTGGCAACGTGCTCGTCTTGGAAGCAAGACGACATGGAGCAACACAGGTTCGATCCCCGGGTCTGCGCTTAGAAACCTCTGGGTATTAAGCGTGTTATGAATAACCTATCATTTTATTAACACAGGATTTACCACCACCAAGCAGCCCGGGGCATGAGTAGATGAGTCACTTTCTGACACTTGCATGGCTTTCACCATTTTGCAGAAGCAGCTGCTTGGAAAATAATTCCCACGCAAGTCTGCAAAAGCTTAAATCTATCTTTGGTGTTAAAGGAGAGTTCCGGGACTTTTTTTTTATTGTCCCTACGGTTCGGCCATGTGTTTTTAAGCATAACTCGGTAGATCGTAGAAAACTTTCCTATGGACCTTACCCGACTTTTCGTCCATTAACGCACTCGAAATCAGCCGCCATTTTCTGATAATCCTATCATTTCCCCCCATCGCCCTGGCTCACCTGCTTTTGCGGCACTAAATCAAATCCCCCGCCCCTGAAACAGACTTTCTCAAAACATTCATATTCCCCGCCTCTATCCGTGACGTGACTGTGCTGCATAGGCAAACACGCCCAGGCGTCTTCTACGCGACTCCACACAGAACCCGGAAATCAACACAGATCAGCTCACAACACAGCGCGCCACAATTCGCAATATGAAACTGTACTTTTAAATCAAACCGCAAGATTTTAAATTTGGTAAAGTACATTTATTTGACATCAAATGTTTAGAGAATATTCAGCGATTTTCATTTTTATTTGCTCACGTTCCAAAAAGTTCGTTTTGAGGCACGCGATGTTCCTTTGCTGTACACAGGGTCTTAGATCATCTCACAATACAGCGCCACAATTCGGAATATGAAACTGTGGTTTAAAAGCAAACTGCAAGATTGTACATTTGGCAAAGTACATTTATTGGACATCAAATGTTTAGAGAATATTCAGCGATTTTCATTTTTCTTTGCTCTCGATCCAAAATAGTTCGTCTTGAGGCAAGCGATGTTCGTGTGCAGTACACAGGGTGTTGGTTTACGATAAAATAAGCTCTTCGGTCGCACTGATAATCGCATGGCTGTTCCAACAACGAGGCACTAGGCCACCACAACGGTCTGTATGTAGCCGTTAGTACCGCGTAAGGGCATACTTGTACTTGGCGATCGTCCCACAAAATGGTCAGGGTGCTAACGTTGTTCACGCGGAGAAGCAATTGGCGATTATAGAAGCCATCCGCCGGTGTCTGGTACTCGTGACACAGACAATAATGGGTGAAGTACCTGTTTGAAAAACATAAAAAATGAAATTAGTCTCACCATCAGATCTTTATTAAAATTATTCATTTTATATATTCGGTCGGGAAATTATTTCATAGCTAGGACAGTGCAACTGGGTTTTAAACGTCAAGGGGGGCTGTAGGATACTGAGACAGTCCCCCAGTGCAGGGGTTGACAGGGAGTGCAGGTGGAGAGTGGAAGGGCCCAGGACCGAGATCGCAGACAGTGGACCAGTTGTAGCAGGGGAGAGGGAGAGAGAAAGCAGAAGCAAAGAGGAAGGTTTTGAGGTGCTTCCGTAAAAGGAGACAGTTCTCCCCAAGATAGTGCACGGTACAAAACAATATGCCACATAGAACGAACAAGTACAACTTAACCCGTCTTTAAAGCTACTGTATAGTAATTAAATTGCGGTATAAACTCATCTAAAGAGTTACTTACATTATATTTGCATTTTCCATTGTGTCTGTGCGTAGGGCAGCCCCGAAATACCACTCCTTCTATGCCGACGTTATTTCTTCTAATGAACGAACATGAAATGGCTTTCGTTTCTGAAATTATATTCATTATCGTTTCTTACGTGGTCCCGGCCTGTCAAGGCCAAATAACAATAGAACCTTATACTGAGTCGTGGGCCATTCTGGCACCCGAGAAAAAATCAAAGCAGCTGACCTTCACTTTGAACGAGCACACATTCCTAGTTAGCTACATTCAGTGTAAGGCCATCTCACAGGACTTGAAATTTACACTCCATCTTTGCATTTTGTCTGCGTGCTTTGCAGCCCCACAGAACCATAAATACGGAGACATTCTATATTTTTTGAAAAATGATTTATATTACTGTTTGGTTTAATTTAATGCGCAAATGAACAACGGTGGAGAGACACATTGCATGTACACTGAGCAATCACTTTTATTTACACAATACATAGCTACACATATTCAATGGGCCTGCGACATGAGGAGACTCCAGAGCAAAGTCACAGGTGACACCCGGGTGGTTCGAACTACTGCACGGTGAAGGGAGGGGCAAGGGTGGAGAGACACATTGCATGTACACTGAGCAATCACTTTTATTTACACATTACATAGATACACATATTCAATGGGCCTGCGACATGAGGAGACTCCAGAGCAAAGTCACAGGTGACACCCGGGTGGTTCGCACTACTGCACGGTGAAGGGAGGGGCAAGGGTGGAGAGACACATTGCATGTACACTGAGCAATCACTTTTATTTACACAATACATAGCTACACATATTCAATGGGCCTGCGACATGAGGAGACTCCAGAGCAAAGTCACAGGTGACACCCGGGTGGTTCGCACTACTGCACGGTGAAGGGAGGGGCAAGGGTGGAGAGACACATTGCATGTACACTGAGCAATCACTTTTATTTACACATTACATAGATACACATATTCAATGGGCCTGCGACATGAGGAGACTCGAGAGAACAGACAATCAAATTACAATCATTTAAACCGTGATGTGTATTTCTCAATGAGTTCTTCTTTAGGTGGACATGGAACAGAGGCAATGTTGGGTGGCAATGCAGTTGTCCCCTGCACAGGTTCGTTCACAACTCCATTTATGTGCCTATCTAGGACGTCAACAATAAGTTTCTCAATAAACTCATATTGCATATCCTCAAACACTGGTTTGATCACCCATTGTTTACTTCTTTTAGTGAAGGCCTTATTGTAGCGAAGCGTCCCTAAAGTTCCGGTCGTCCTACTTTGTTGACGGCCAACATTATGGTTATGTGCCAAGACCGCTAAAAGAGTCCGATTTATCATGCCCTCCATGCCAAAATGCAATCGTTTTGGCCTGTACTTTAGGCACATATTGTGGAACACCTCCAAATCTCCTGTGTGGCAGAATTCCGTGAGTCCCCTCAAAGCTTTTGTTATAGTTTTATCAAATACAATCTTTTCAATGGCTTTGTGAGTGGGTGATGAAGGAATCAACCACTTCTTCTTCCGTGCCTCCTCTGTGGACAAATGGCCATGTTCACAATTGTGGAAATGTTGGTTCGTGTTCCATCGGTGAACGTTTGTACAGTGTGGCATTACTGACCGCCATTTTTCCAGTAGAATTTCCAACGACCCTCCACATGTTTTTGAGCTCCACCAAAGATGGTTGCTGATTGACTTGGACCACTGTGAAATACCTTGCAATTCTTTTTTTTTACCTGCAGCCGCCAATTTTTTATTGATTGATTTTGCAAGATGCCAAACGTCAAATTGGTGATTTATATTTTTGTACTGTTCTCTCATTGTCTTGACAATTGAAACGTGTCTGTCCGTGGCTATCAGGTCGATCACCATTCCCCGCGATTGTAGTTCTTGCAATGATGCTACAAAGCCAACTTTCTCCATGGCCACTGAGGATGTACTTTGTGACACCTGCACGACCACCGAACTCACAATTTTCTTACTTTCCATGTCCTGAAAGTGGTAGGTGCAGTACTTGGCTGAAAATCCTGGGCTGTCGCACTGTCCATCACCGGCTAGCCTGAACCGTTTGCCCGCGAATGTACTATCAATAGACATTTTTTCCATTCTCCAAGCTTCGCTAATGGCTGGAAATAGATAATCGGTTTGGTATTTGTAGAACTGAGTTTTCGCAATGAAATGGATTCCCACAAACTGAAAGAAAGACTCTAATTTTTTAAAACTTGAACCACTAAAAAGTGCAGCCGCTGCACAAAGTAGATTGCCTGCTGGCAGTTGTCCCAGCATAGGTTGTGCAGACCATGAGAAAGGATGATATTTTGTACAGGTGGCATGTATTTTAAGGTTAGTGCCTCGAATTGCACGAGTCACATTAATCAATGGCTCCCCACATACTTCCCCACCAACCGAATGCCCACATTTCATCCGAATAATAATATCAATCAAACAACTATCGAATACAATGAATTTGGCCTCTTTCCTTATACTGTCACTCTGCATCCCAGCTGGTTCGGCCTGTAACGTTGAGGACATGTCACTCACATGAAAGGTAGAATCTCTGATATCGTCTTCCGCTATGTTCAGTGATATTGATGGTGTTTCATTGTCGTCCACTTCATTCTCTTCCATTGCAACATCTGTTCCTTCTCCGGCGATGGGTGAATAAAACAATTTCTTCAACTTTCTCGCGGTCTTAGTTTTTGCGGGTGTGGATTCTGTGAATTGATCTCCGACTGCATCCGAACTACCAGGAGGACATTCACTATCAATGGCTGGTGGTGGTATAGCTCCGTTGTCAATCACTTCATATTCTTCCCATTGGCACGATACATCTCCAGTCTCAAGTCCCTGCCAAAAGGTTTGACAAGCAACATCTCTCGTTCGCTTCACTGTCTGTGTAGATCTAGTTCGTACACCCACTCGCAACTAGAGGACAGATTGGAAAAGGGATGTTCAGTTTAAACACAACTTACAGCATTGAACTATTAACAGTGAAAAACAACATAATATAGTGACCAGGACACTAACCTTCTTTTGCTTTCTTTTCTTTGAAACTTTCTTGCCTCGAACTTCAACATCAGGACGCTGTTGCTCCGACTCGTGTGTGCATGTCTCCACTTCCTCTTGCGCTGCAATGACTATATTTTCCTGATAAGCACATCCATCACGCACTGACGCTCCATCGACTCCCTGAAACATAGAACTTTCATCAGTATGTATAATAATATTGAAAACACAAAATGTACTTGGGGACCAATACCCACGTACATCTCAATAGCAAAACACGAATGAACGCTTTGTGTAGAACATTCAAACGACAATTATTCACGCATTGTTGATCTAGTTAGATGGAACTGTCAAGATCCATACCTCGGGCTCCTCATAGACTTCCATTGATGATATTATTGAAGATGATGCTTCAGTGACTCCCAGAAACACAGTAATTGCATTAGTATGGTTTTCTATTTTGATAAAAATAACAGAAACTTTGTGCAGGCGTGAACGGCTCATCTAAATAGACCTGCACAAATAATCAGTTGTCTAAAATAAATAATGGATATGTAAATATGATTCGATTTGCTCGATCGTTGGAAGTGTCACCACCCAGAGATCTGCATCAACTACTAGGGGTGATGTTCTTGTAGAAGAAGCTCCGTCATCTCCCTGAAACATAGTACTTGCTTTAATAAAGAAGGAAGTATAGCGGATGTAATCACGTCATATGATTTCGCTTGATTGAACTGTCAGTATCCATACCTCGAAATGCATAAGAACATCAAGGGACGATGTAACTGCGGTGCACACTTCTGCAAGCTGTTGCGCCGATTCGTAACTGCACGCTCCCCCTTCTTCTTGGACTAATGCTCCATCGACTCCCTGAAACATAGGACTTTCATTAGTAATGAACACAATATTGTAAAAAGAAGACACATCGGAGGGCGACGACAGAAGGACATATCAATGGCTAAAAACGAAAGAAACATTGTGTGTAACAATCACGCTACAAGAATGCAAGATCTGATGATCTCCATCGATGGAACTGTCCTGAAACGTACCTCGAGCATCTGAGTGACATCAACGGTAGTCGTCAATACGTTGGACTCCTCAGCATCTCCCTGAAAGACAGTACTTGCATTATTTTGGATAACAATAATTATAACTGAAAACAAAGACTAGAGGACGAGTACAAGGGTGTACCATTAGGTAAAATAATTACACGATAAATTAAAACTATTGATTTACATGCCTAAAACAAGTCAGTGGCAGAATAGCAAAGTAAGATTACCCGATAGGCGCTTGAAGTGGCTGATGACTGCAATAACGACACGGATGGAGAATCTTCCGCCTTCATATTGAGTGGATACATAAATGGGGAAATTATTGTTAGCTAATGCTACACACTACCGCAAGGCAGAGAGATAAATACGTAAACTTGACTCACCAGTGGAGGGATGTGGACGAATAGAGTGGGAATATCGGTTGAGAGCAATTTTCGCCTCGCTCGCGGTGTGTTCTTCTTTATTAGCAATGATGTGGAGTACATGTCAGAGGTAAAGTGCCTGCTGCAGATGCGGTATCGATCACCCCTCTTGTCCGCAAAGACTTCTAGGACTCTACTTTCAAGCTCAGACGGTGGATATCCGCAATATCGGACCCATTCTCTTATCTGATCTATTGTCTTAGGGAAAACATGCATTATAGTACCTTCAGATTTATTATGGGTCTTCGAAGGGCAACCGCCAATGGAACAGGCAGGCATTGTGGAAAGTTCTGAAAAGTAAAGATCAACAATTCTCTATGAATACCAATGTGTTAAAAAATTAAATGACACATAAAAGGTTCAATGCAAGGTATGTTTTGGTTCTTGGAACTATACACGTTATTCACATGCGGATAAGTATTTGAATAATTTAAAAAAAAATAGAAAAATAATTTGACTAAACTCAGAACATGTGACTAGTTCCTTGCATGTACTGTCTTGAACGAAAAGAAATTGGACGCAAAATGAGTATGGTACATGGCCTTACCTTGACGGGCAAACAGTTAGATGCAGGGATCAGAGTAGTTTCTTGTCGTAGAACAGGGAGCAGTTCACAGGTTGCAAACTGACGAGTTTCCTCGAAGTGGTCACGGAAGTTCACAGAGACGAAGAGCAGATAACCAGCACCTTCACGGGTTGACTAGCAAAGTGCAAAGAAGTTCTCATTAGAAATATGAAGTGGGTTATAAAGAACTCGAAACAGGGGTGTGTTTGTGAATGAATGACGTGTATATGTCGTGGCATTATGCGGTTTGCAGGGGGCCGTCCAGCGTGAGGGGGGATGCTTGGCAGGAGACACGGGGTCTGGCGGTAGACATGGGAACAACAACCCATGCTCTATAGACCACTTTGAAGTGTACATGGTCTTTGGCACCTCTTGGCCTTTATCGCTCCCTGACAGCTCCACTTGCCAGCACAAGTACCCCGGTGCGAACTGCCTTTGATAGGGCGGGGGGTGGATTGGGGCGGTGGTCGTGCAGACAAGACACAGGAAGACTCGTGAATGGAGACACACTTATGTGGATTGCAGGGGGCCGTCCAGCGTGAGGGGGGATGCTTGGCAGGAGACACGGGGTCTGGCGGTAGACATGGGAACAACAACCCATGCTCTATAGACCACTTTGAAGTGTACATGGTCTTTGGCACCTCTTGGCCTTTATCGCTCCCTGACAGCTCCACTTGCCAGCACAAGTACCCCGGTGCGAACTGCCTTTGATAGGGCGGGGGGTGGATTGGGGCGGTGGTCGTGCAGACAAGACACAGGAAGACTCGTGAATGGAGACACACTTATGTGGATTGCAGGGGGGCGTCCAGCGTGAGGGGGGATGCTTGGCAGGAGACACGGGGTCTGGCGGTAGACATGGGAACAACAACCCATGCTCTATAGACCACTTTGAAGTGTACATGGTCTTTGGCACCTCTTGGCCTTTATCGCTCCCTGACAGCTCCACTTGCCAGCACAAGTACCCCGGTGCGAACTGCCTTTGATAGGGCGGGGGGTGGATTGGGGTGGTGGTCGTGCAGACAAGACACAGGAAGACTCGTGAATGGAGACACACTTATGTGGATTGCAGGGGGCCGTCCAGCGTGAGGGGGGATGCTTGGCAGGAGACACGGGGTCTGGCGGTAGACATGGGAACAACAACCCATGCTCTATAGACCACTTTGAAGTGTACATGGTCTTTGGCACCTCTTGGCCTTTATCGCTCCCTGACAGCTCCACTTGCCAGCACAAGTACCCCGGTGCGAACTGCCTTTGATAGGGCGGGGGGTGGATTGGGGCGGTGGTCGTGCAGACAAGACACAGGAAGACTCGTGAATGGAGACACACTTATGTGGATTGCAGGGGGGCGTCCAGCGTGAGGGGGGATGCTTGGCAGGAGACACGGGGTCTGGCGGTAGACATGGGAACAACAACCCATGCTCTATAGACCACTTTGAAGTGTACATGGTCTTTGGCACCTCTTGGCCTTTATCGCTCCCTGACAGCTCCACTTGCCAGCACAAGTACCCCGGTGCGAACTGCCTTTGATAGGGCGGGGGGTGGATTGGGGCGGTGGTCGTGCTGACAAGACTCGTTTGCCGCAGGGCCTCACCAAGGAGAGGCCATCTAACTGCATGTAAGAGGCAGGCTGCAGGATCTAGTACATGGAAGGCAGGGGGGTGAGTTTATAAATACCTCACCCTCCCAGGAGAATATATGGGTGCAGTTCACCCTGGAGACCCTGGATGCCTAGGCAGTTAGTCAGCAGCAGGCTGGCCTGTGGTGGCAAGGCGGCACGGGCCAGAGGGGGTCATCTCTGTACCCGGTGCCCAAAAGGATGATTTATTATGATCAACCATATTGATTATTTACCTATAACCATGTTTTGTATCAATAAAATCCAACGGCCTTCCTTTTATTGCCAACGCTTGAACAAAGTGGTGTGGTAAGTATTTTTGGGGGAGGAGGCAAGGCCGGGAGGCTTGATGCCAACCCGCAAAATAACATATGTATGTCTGCTGCATATGGGTTCAACGGTTATGTGGATTGAAGGTGGGCGGCCAGCGTGAGGGAGGATGCTGGCCGGAGACATGTGGTGTGACAAGACAAGGCACAGGAAGACTATTCAATGGAGACACACTAGATTCATTTAAAAAATCAAAACAACCATTGTTAAAATATATGTTGGGTTTTATTTTAGATCTTAATTTCAATTGCACATAAATAATAAACATTACACATTGTAAAGTTGCGGTTGCAGCACATCCAGGGAAAATCCGCGGTATTGTCCACTGTCGCTGGGGAAATGTTGTCTAATGGCAAGTACCGCACAGGCAGGTATTACTCTCCGAACGCGGTGTCCGAGCCTCCCGTGAAGCCACCAAGTGAAGCAACGATAGGCCACCAGCCTGTACCACCTGTGAAAATGAAAGATGCAAACTGTATTAAAATGACAACTTTCTTATCACTGTCGATTCAGGTAAAAAATGTCATTCTGCTTTGAAAAAAATTCTATCTAGAAAATGCACAACATGGAACCAATTTACATGCATTCGAATGATATGTAGATGTAATTTTATATGTGGGAGACGACCATGAAATAGTAGTGGCATCACTGACATCACAACCAGATTATACTTACTCGTTACTCGGATTACGCGGACGAACAGTGCCGCAAAGTTCGTGCATAAGCACCATCATCATCCTCAACACGGTCCGTGAGAGGCAGGCTTCCCTGAACTCTGGCAGCTCGGTGATGCATTGCGGACTTGGCTCGCCTTCCGAAATGTAGGCCAAGCATCCGGAATTTTCACGGCAGCAGCAGTTCTCCTCCTCAATTGGCATTAGCTCGCACCGATTGCACGTGCACCAGGTGGAGACGCCGTCCATGCGACATGGTCCAGGCTCTTCATCCGTTGACTGGTCCTCCCAACTGCCGTCCGAATCCCCATCGTTTTCGCGTGCTTGCCTTTCCAGTAGTTCTTCCTCGGTGTACTCGGGCTCGTACATATACGGCATTATTGTAGCCATTGTGTGGTAAAGAAAGTAAAATAATTTATAGCGGTGGTACTGGTATCTGTTCACACGGGCTACAATCAACGAAGGTAGCTGACCAGAGCACTGAAACGAGTCACAGAATACTCAAAGTAACACACAGAGAGTAATGGAATCGAAAATCTGCTGCTGTGTGTTGTGAAACGGTGTGTTTATACTTATTGAGGAAAGAGGCGTCCTGACATTTCCATGGCGACACTTCATTAGCTGAGGCGCAGCGATTGTTGACACGAGACGTGCTTTGGCGTTGTGAAATGGGCGGTACGCGTCTGCTGATGTCAGGCTCAGGGGCGGGGGATTTGATTTAGTGCCGCAAAAGCAGGTGAGCCAGGGCGATGGGGGGAAATGATAGGATTATCAGAAAATGGCGGCTGATTTCGAGTGCGTTAATGGACGAAAAGTCGGGTAAGGTCCATAGGAAAGTTTTCTACGATCTACTGAGTTATGCTTAAAAACACATGGCCGAACCGTAGGGACAATAAAAAAAAAGTCCCGGAACTCTCCTTTAAGCATATGTGGGGTTCCATATCCATAATTTCAGGTTCCCCACAGGGAAAAAGTCATGGTCTTGCCCCCAATGCTCAATAAGACTTGGGGCAGCTACCACCTGTGTCCCTATGTAATCGGTGTCCATGCCAGGTAAGCAGAACAAATGTCGCACGTCAGCAGCAGGGGACATTAAATGGAGGAGTGAACACCGGAGAGAAAATGGAAGCCAGTACAAATGAGGGCAGAAGAAATACAACAACTTGGAAAGATTGAATAAACCATGCTGGCACCGCAGTGAATCCAAGAGCAGGCAGGATAAGAAGGAAACAGAAAAAGAGGAGAATGCGTGTGGAAAAGAGGTGGTGATGTTGATGTGGAGGAGTGTGGAATCAAGGAAATCATCCCCAGACAAATGCATTAGGAAGTCTTTCAAAAGTGGGGTGGGTAAATGCAATTTACTTTATGACCTCTGTGCATTGTCTACATAGTCAACCATGCAACCCTTTTATCATAGCTACTTGTGAAATAGAAATAATCTATATTTATTCTTATGTTCCCAAAACATTATTTGATTCTATGCAAAACAGCCAGCAGTCCGCATTGGTGTTTTTTGTTCCTACCCCCGTTCTTATAGCCTCGTTGATGAGAAATGAGAGTAATCACTGCTTAACCAGATTAAAACCAAGTAGCTCTTTCTTCTTTGAAATCACACACAATGTTTTTTTCTGGACACTGATTGGTGCGTAATGCTGTTGAACATACACATTGGGCAGAGAATGCAAAAACACTAATAATTAACAATGTCCTTCAGAAAATCCCAACACTCCTTAGACCCTTTCCACCTTACCCTCCCACACAAATGGTGTGCCCTCAGTTTAATGGCATCATTCCTGCAGGGCACACTCAATGAAAATGCATGTGTCCAAACAGCAGGCCAGCCCCTACCACAGGGTCTGCTTCTGCCACTGCATCTTTCAATCTACTGTTAACCATAAAAAGCACAGCACACACCACTCATTCAAGAAATCTGTGTTTTTCTCTGCTCACATTGCTGTCAGGTGTTTCTAGCAAATGAAAGCATGCAGTGTGTATGGGACACGGATTTCATAAAAACGTCCACTTCGTAGTAGTGCTCCATCTGACTCTCTGCCTGAACATCTACATAAAATACAGGGTGAAGGCATACACCGACAAGCTTTAAATTCAATTCAATGGAGTAACAATTTATTGTCATGACTTGCGATTGGGCAAATCATTTTTTAAAATTCAGACAGCATTATTTATCATTCCATGTCATTGTCATTGCTGTAATTTCAGACTAGAGATCACACTATCTTCGAACTCACCCTGTGCTAATGAAATGCAGTCTTACTTTTGTGTTTGCAGTCAAAGTCAATGCCCTAATTCTTCCCTGAAAATGTTCTGTAACTGAATCAATCTTCATTTTATTGTACTGCCAATTTTTATATATAGCGCTTTGGAGTAAAGCACTCAATAAATGCCAAATAAATACAAATACAAAAATGTCAAATTGTAGTCCTACGTTTAATTTGATGCCCTGTCCTGCTTTTAAATTTTGAAAACCTGGTCACCTTACATATCAAGATCCTGTTCACCATCTCAAACTTTCTTTTTCAAAAGTGGGCAAGGCTCCTTACATCGAGTCCAACACCATAAACAATGACTAAAAGACAGTAGTGCTCTCCAGGCAGCTACCAGCATGATTGCCCACTCAACCCGTCTGTGCACTGCATCGCACGATGCCTCCAGGGAGAATGAGGAGGAGTTCAGCACTGAGAGTGGAATGGATATTGATATTGACATTGATATTATATTTATATCGCGCTCATACACAAGTGTTTCAGATATATTTGAAAGAAAAACATTTTTACAATAGAGTTAAGGTTCAACCAACCCAACACAAACCAACACAAACTTAGCGTCTACAAACACGAGAAATAATGTTCAGGTAACAACATAAACGTTATGAATACATTAAAAAAATGTATATTAAAATCTAATATCATGTTAAACTTAACTCACCCTGTTTGTGTTTTGTAATTTTATGTTTTTGCTCTAAAATGCTTTGTAGTGAAAGTAATGTAATGTGCTGGGTGAATATTTGTTTTTAATAACAATTTCAAACAGTTCTTATTTATTTATGTGCTGAAAAAGCCAACAAGAAAGTTGTGAAGTAAATCCAATTGATGCACTTATTTGCTAGGATAATAAAGGTTTGGGTGTCTCAGAGGAACCAAAAATGTGGGGCGCTCCCCTAACATCCCAGTACGTAACATCAAACAGTGAAAGAAGTGATTAGATTCCTAACAGCACCCTACCCTATTCAAAACACATGTACACTTCAAAGGTTTTCCAATCAAATGGTTAGTACATAGGTTATGGTTTAACTTTGATTAATTTTCTTTAGCCAACATGTGTTTTGGGCCTAGCTCTTCTTCAGGGCTCAATGTGATACAATAACTTTGTTCAATCATTAGTACATCATCCAACCGAGTCATATATGTGCACATGTGCTGTTAGTAACATACAAATGCCCCAATAAAGGCATTCTCATTAGAGCAAATTGCCACAAAGCAAGAATTAAAAAAAAGAATCATGCACGTGAATGGTCCAAATTATAATGACAGAAACCCATCCCAAATAACAGAATGAATAACGAAAAGGAAAATAAAAAAACACGAGAACAAAAATAAATTTGGTTAATAAAATGCAGCTTGTATTATTCTCTTCATTGTTTGTTATTTTATATACATCTCAATGCGCAACATTGCAATATTTAATCATAGTAATGATGAATGTCTCATTGGTACCAATTAACCTCTGGCTGGGAGCACTGCCGCAAATGTGCTGTGCCCGAGTATATCAGTGGTATGCCCAGTATCCCTTTTAAAAATGAAAGCATGATAATAGTGCATCTGTCAGCAATCTACAATGATGTGCTGTTAATGTGATTATATTAAATAGTGGTGGTGAAGTATCATGGACTGTCAGTACAAAGTGATGTTTGACTGAGACACAATTTAATGTTCATGTAACTCATGTGCTATCAGTACAGTACATGTGATTGTCTGAGAACTCACACATTTCGCATATGTTCCTGTTTGTGTTAATAATAGCCAACAATGGGCCTCATTACGACCCTGGCGGAAAGTGACTGACCGGACCGCAACAGCGTAAATAGCGTTTCCGCCATTGCACGAAGGAGCAAAGTGCGGCCAATCACGACCCATCGGGCACGAGCATTACGCCATGGCGGAATCCGAAAGGCTGCGATGGCGGAAATGACCCCAAAACGGCCCTTACCGCCGCCGTACGCTGCACCAGGTGCAATACCGCCACCCATCTTAGCGGTCACCGTAATGAGCGGTAACCGTAACGAGCGTGCACCGCAAATTACGGCCACCGTAAATATACGGAAACGGAAGTAAAAGCATGTGGCCGGAACGGGAAACAGCACGCCGCACAACTATAAAATCCGAATCCCAACACAACCATAAAAAATCCGACCCTGACACACATCCCAACCCGTTAGCAACCCCAGTTAAAAAAATAAATATGGGAAAGGTAGCCAAGAAAGCGTGTGACCGCAAGCGGCAGGTACACTTCTCCCGAGAGGAACTGACCGTGCTCACCGAGACCCTCCAGGAAAATTCCGCCGTCGTCTTCTCCAGTCAAATGACCAGGACTGCCCTTGCCAACAAGAAGGCCATATGGGCCCTGGTGGCACAGCGCGTAAGTGCGGTGGGGACAACACCCCGCACGCCACAGCAATGTCGCAAGCGGTGGGACGACCTGCGGATCCGCGTACGCAGCATACTTTCTGCGAACAGGAACATCGCCACAGCTACCGGGGGGGGTTCAGAGTCGCCCATCAAGTTGACCCCCTGGGAGGAAATCTGCGCCTCCACCATAGGAATGGAGAGCATAGAGGGAGTCGGAGGGATGGAGAAAGGAGTGCCGACATCCGGAGAATCAGGTAGGTTGGCCAAGAGAAACAATGCGAAATCCACAAACCACGAACATGTGCAGTACCATGTGACCCCATAGTGCAATACATACTTTGCCCTGACAGCGCCCTCTAAAAGTCAGAATGAACAAACAAATCAATCAAGAAGCCATAAACAACCCCTACATGTGCAGCATGCACCCCCTAACTGCAGGCAGCCAAATGAATGCATCCTCAATCCACACGAAAATGAGACCACCTCCAAGGCCCAGTCCCAAATCAGCCACATGTACCACCCCAATGCATTTGATACGTTGCCATTCCAAATCCGACAGACCCATAACTAACGCTCGCCCCTCTTTACTCCACCACAGGGTCCGATACCAACGACGAGCTGCAGGACACCCCTACCAGCACGCCTGCAAAGAGGGCCAGGACCAACGTCCCAAGAGCCTCCACCTCAGGTGCAAGGATCAAGACACGGCAGCAGCAGGAATCAAGTGGCAGCACACTGGAGGGGACTGCAACAGGCACCCCAGCAGCCAGCAAGTCCACAACCCCAGCACCACAGGTCCCCCCAAAGAACGTATCTGATGGCACTGCCTCTGGTGGTAGCAGCACCATAGGTGACACAGCTGTCATGCCAGCATGCTCCGACACGGAAAACAGTGCTGGCGACGTAGGTACCATCCATGACCTTTCCCAATCCCCCTGCATGTTCCATCCCCTACACCATGACGAAACCACGCAGGGGCACCCTGAAGACGACGACTGGCCAACCCCCACAAGTCCTGTGCCAAGGCAACATGTGTTGAGCAGCCCCCCTGTCACACCACCGCAAATGTCCATGGCCCAGCAGAGGCAACAGTCCCTCGACCTGCTGATCGAGCAACAGCAGGAAGCGTCCACGCTACTCAAGGACCATGCAAATGAATGCGGGGGTTCCAGGGCAGCCATGGAAACATCCACCGAGACACTCAGGGCACAAATAGAGAAAAGTAGTGAGAGCCTCAGGGGAGAAATGGAGAGAAGCACCGAGAGCCTGAGAGCACAAATGGAGAAAAGCACCGAGAGCCTGAGGGGGGAACTGCATGCGACGTCCAAAGACGTTTGTGCTGAACTTGCTGCTGTGCGCCGTGTGCTCTCGGAGCTCTCACAAACCCTCAGAGACATGCATGGACGCGAGCAGGCAGAGACATCATCCGTGGCAAGTTCCGTCCAGGGCAGCCCCCAACGCAGATCTGGCAGGAACCTGCGCTCCACGGGCAGGGGTGCCCCTGATACCCGTAGAGGGGGCTTGCAATAGCGTCTACCCACGGACAGCATGCATATTTGGACACTGGTGTTGGGGGGGGAGGTAGTAGGGTGGAGGGGGTGTGTTGGGCTTCACTGGGTGGCGGGTCCATAGGGTGTATAAATCAAATCACATTAACAATACAGCACCTCATTATCATCCAATGACATGTGTGGACATTGATATTTGCGTACGAGGCCTTCATAGGCGTACAGTCCACAATGTGCCTGTACTACACACACACAGTGCCACAGGTCCCCTTTCCGTGTAATAGGCACCATGCGTGGTTGCTAGAAGCATGCATCTATGATGCTCTGTCGGATTGCACGTACATCCTGTGCCTCATGGACTCCTTGAGGTGCCTCCACATCCCCACCCTCATCACCATCATCATCTTCAGGTGCATGCAGTACAGCGTCAGGGGGCATGGGCACATTCCTACGTATGCACATGTTGTGCAGCATGACACATGCCATGACCATCTTAGAAACCTTCTCATGGCTGTACATGAGTGCCCCGCCAGACCTGCTGAGGCTGCGGAAACGAGCCTTCAGTAGGCCGAATGCCTGTTCAATGACCACACGGGTACGTGAGTGGGCATGGTTGTAGTCCTCCTCATGCTCGTTCTGTGGGTTCCGGATTGGTGTAAGGAGCCATCTCTTCAGTGGATACCCGGCATCACCTGTATGAGACGAATTAAGGGTGTCAGTGGAATGATAGTGCTAAGTAGCCCCCCCCCCCCCTGCAAGGTCATTGACGCATCAAATGGGCCACGATGTCATGCATGGAATGAGACTCACCGAGTAGCCAGGATCTGTGCCCTGCGTGTCGCTCCATGTAGCGTGGTATTCTTGTGTTCCTCAGGACCATAGAATCATGGGTAGATCCTGGAAATCTGGCACAACAATGCGTAAAGATCTTGTTGGAGTCACACACCATTTGCACATTGATTGAATGAAATTGTTTCCGGTTGCGGTACTGGACCTCCATGGCATGTGGGACAACCAATTCTACATGGGTGCAGTCGATGGCACCAATGCAACCCGGGATGCCGCCAAGTGCATGGAATCCCACTTTAGCGTTGGTAATCTCCTGGTACGTGCGTGGTAGTGTGATGTGGTCGTCGGCGTGCTTCAGGAGGGCATCGTGCACTTGGAAGAGTGTCCGTGAGAACAGTGGCTGTGAAATGCCATGCAACTGTCCCACTGTGTGCTGGTAGGTGACTGTGGCCAGGAAGTGGAGTGCAGACACCACCTTCAGTAGGGGTGGGATGGCGGTTGGGCTATCTATCATGCTCACGAGGTCAGCATGTGTCATGTCCACAATGGCGATTATGGTGTCCCGGTCCAAACGGTAGAGGGTGTGGATCTGCTCAGCAGTGAGGTTGAACGGATCGGCTCGGAGGCGTGGGATTGCGGGCCGCCTGCGTGGTGGTAGTGGCAGTGCTTGTGGGCCTTGCTGACCCTGCCTTGCCCTCCTCCTCCTCCTTCTCCTCCGTCTCCCCTGTGCGCCCGGTTGTTGTACCTGTTGTTGTTCGTCGTCTTCTTGTAGTTGTAGCACTTGCAGTGCTATCTGGTACCCCAGGCCCAACATCGCTAGTCCTGCCGGTAGCATTTTGGAGTGGGAGTGGTTGTGGGAGGGGTTTGGGTCTGCAATATATGTGCTGTCGGCCTGTATGGCCTCCACCTGTGCTGATTGAATGAATCTGTGGCAGATGCAATCCCTTCTGGCCGAGCACGTCCCGCACGTAAGGCTGAATTTGGCCGCATGGCATCTTGGGATTTGAATCATGTATCAAATCCCGATGGCAGTGTGATGTACTTTGACTGATTTTCATGCTATGCTCCCATTGTTACACATGCTATGATTGCAGCCGCTTCCATACCTGTGAAGAGTCAGTGGTATGTAGGGCTCGATCGATGGCCGACCCTCATGCAGCACAGTAACGTACTTCACCGACGGGCGTGGCGTGCCATTTGTGATTGCAGCCAGTTAGCATCATGACACACAGCCGCACTACATTGATGTAATTGTGAATGCAAGCGTTCACAGAAGCCTTTTCGACGTAATGTTGCAAGTGAGGAATTCGAAGGCCAGCATTTTGGGTTTTGAAGTAGCGGCGAGGATACGCCCACAGGTCTGGCTGGAAATGTAACGTTCTATTGTAGTATGTCCTTGGGACATGGCCCATGACGAGCAGGCAATGAATGATATGAATTGAATGGGATGCGCAACAGCGTAGTGGACGATAAGGCAGGACGTTCCCAAATCCATCTTGCCTCACAACACTACAGATCCGGCCAGGGGCACAGTGGTTTTTGCGGACTGCATTACGCACAGACGCGATGGAAGTTTCACATATTATGTGAGTGAATATTCATGCGTTTTCATTGCGGGATGAGGGAATGATGTGTGGATGCATGGACTGATGATTCCGTTTAGGGTCTGCCATGTACATGGGTTTTTTGATTCACTCCCCTTCCCCTGCGTTATGTGATGCAAGGCTGCCATAGTGGGACATACGTCTATCTGCCCTTGTCGGATCCTCCCTGTCTCGACGCGCCTTCATACACTTGTGTCTAGGCACGTTACTAATCCCATGTCATGGGTTCTATCTTGACGGACGCATGCACAGTAACCGACGTTGACAATGGTGTATTTAGCTCAATTGGTTTCGTTATGATTCGATACTGATTTAGGGGTGTGTATATTCCTTTGGAGTGGGCTAGCATGCATATGGGTGTGGATTTGGTGTGTTGAATGAAGATTGTAATGCATCATGAGTCCCGTAATGCAATCGGTTGATTTGTGTTTCTTTTGGGTGACAGGTATCTCCTGCCCTATTGCAGATGCCATCTCTACGCCACTCCTCCAGATGGTTTTTACTCTCGACTCCTGCAGCTTCGGGTGAATCAGTGGAGCACCATTTCGATCATATGGGACGATCGCCAATGGGCCACATGCCCTTACGCTGTACTGGTGGCTAGGTGCAACATTTCGGCCTTTCAGCTCGACTAGTGCCTGCCTCATGGGACGGACCTGCGGTTCTTGCCGCTTCCATGGTGCCTTTTGGAACGTTGATGTAGGCCCTGTGTGCCATGATGGTACAGGGCGTCACACAAGTGGAAGCCGGTCAATTATTGCAGATGCAGCCCTCGGTGATGATGGTTGTTTTGGTGGTATTTTGCAAATTGCTGTGGGGCCTTTGTCATTTGGATGTGCATTTAAATTGTATTCCGATATTTGTCGTGTTGCGTTGTTCTTTGCAGGTGATGTGGCGAATTTCGCTTTGTGGCGGTATGTATTGCGTGATGATCTGCATTGTGTTCCGCCTTCTGAGTTGAGTTGCGTGGTACAGTACTGGCCGCGTTTGCCTACGTAGCACAGTATGGTCACGGATAGGGGCTGCCATTGTGACTGTTTACATGATGTGCTGTTCAGGGGCGGGGGATTGGCTTTTGGCCGACTGGTGCCTGTCAGCCAGGTCGATTGGTGGAATGATGGGTTGTTCAGAATGTGGCTGGTCACAGGTGACTGTGTTTGCGTGCGTTTGTTGGAGGGGGACTGGGGTCATGTCCATTGGAATAGCTTCTGTATTGATGCCATCTGTGCCCTGCAGCTCCCATCGGCCCCTCTTGGGATGAGCCTGGCTGCTCAGTCACTCTGCCGACTTGTGTGGTACATGCTTCTGCTGATGGTTGGTTTGTTTACTGGCATGAGTACAGGGCTGGTGCAATCCCCCTCAGGATGCTGTTTTGGATGTTGCCTTGCGCTGGTGGCAAGCGATGGGGGACTACTGTTGTTTTGTGTCATGTGTTCTTGATTTTCATTTTGATGTATTGTACCTTCACATGCCTGTGCTGCGTCAGTACGGCTATGGTGACATGCCGTACATGGATGCCCACTCACGGGGCGCTTTGAGCCCCTGCATGCTTTTCTACGTTGGCATGCATGGGTGAATTGTGGATTTCACTGGTTGCATAGTGTGAGTACATTGCGCCTGCCAGGAGTTGTGCAATGAGGCCAGGGAGTGGAGTACAGGCACTCAGTGGGCCATTTACGGTTGGTTCGCGTTGCCGTATTTCTCGCCATGGCGGAATGGTACTTTACGACGTGCTTGATGGCGTTCAGTACATGTCCGCTAGGGTCAGAATTCGCGTACCGTTGCGCCATGGCGGTGATTCCGGTTTTGCAAGGCGCGCGTGCGCGTACTTGGTGCAGTTAGCGTTGCCGTTCACTGCGGTGTCGCTAATGGCATCGTACTTTACGGTGACGGGTCATGATCGCAACGAGCGGTGTTCGATGGCGGTATTGCATTTCCGCCATCATTTTTCCATTTCCGCAAGGGTCGTAATGAGGCCCAATCACTTTGATTAACTGCAAAATGATATAGATAACTAGATATACAGGCATACAGTTAGGTATCAAACAATAGAAATGTACCTTACCTAGTGCAAAACAACTTCTCTACAAAATCCGGGCTTGCCTATTAACCGTTGTCCAGGCGGTGTCCAGGATGTGTCATCACACATTGTCTAGTAATGTGCATGTTAATGCATTGGAAACGGCATCTCATGTGAGTCACGATAAAAAAACAGATATCGATTGCGAGGTTCCCATGTTAAGAGCCCTATCAAAAGATCCTGCAAATAAGTTTGGGTGATCAAATGTGGTTCATGTAAGATGTGCGAATATGCTTTACACAAAGTCATTGAAATTCAGTCCTATAGAAACAGAACATTCAATATCCACGAGTTGCAAGTCCACACTTGTGATATATCTCATTATACATGTAAGAAATTCTAGATAGGAAGCACCAAAAGGGAGCTGAGATTGGGGATCCGAGAACATCTGTATGCAATGAGAGCTCTATGCACGAGGCTCAATCTGGCATTTGAGGACAAAGTGGTACCTACTTTAAACATCTGGTGAGGAACCTGTCTTTCCATACTAAAAAACATTGCACAGTCTGAAGGATTACTACTGGTCAATCCGACTGGGGTTAAGACAAAGCTGTTGGACCAGGACTGTATCCTTACGAAGGACAAATTAAAGTCCTACAAGATGGTAGATCAGTGTCTGGAAGAACACTTTAAAGGAGGTACTGTCACACCATACTTGGAGAGGTTTCCATCTCAGGTGGAAAGGCAGAACTTTTTGAGATTCCACTTAAACCTATTCCGTACCAGGGAGGCCGTCGAAAGAAGAAAGAAGGCCCAGAAGGACAGGATCCTTACGTGCCGAATCTGTGGAACAGGGGTTGAAACCTTGAATCACTTACTTATGTTCTGTGAACCATTAACAGACACGAGAGCCAGGTTCCTTGGAAAATTCTTTGAAGAATCAGCTACCAGACCATTGGAAGAATGGTGGCCTATTCTAAGGTGCGGGAGATGCTGTCTACGACGGTGACATAAAGACATAAAAGACAGCCTCTCACTCGTTGAACCTCGATGGCCTGGCTCCTTCTGAAACTTTCTAACTTCTAAAATGTGAAACTTCTTTATCATAATCACAACTGAGAGTAACCCTTTTTGTTTTCTGATTCTTATGATTCTTTTTCTTGTTCTTTTCCCCTTTTTCTCTTCTCTCCTTCTTTCTTTCTTAAAAATGTTACTACTTTTTTTTGGATGTCATTTCAGTTTGATGTCTCTGTGTTTTGCATCTAAGGTGTTGTTTTAAATGAATTGATGCAAATAAAATCAAAAAATCAAAAATTTGAACTCTAAACAGCCAATATCATCTGGCACAACACTGGCTCCCGGTACACAGCAAAGCTAATGTGAAGAACATACGTTTTGGAGAATAAGGGAATTTGACAAGACCCATGAAGTGACAACTGAGAAGACATGAGAAAAAAGGAAGCCTGTTTGATTTTTGACTTGAAAGCAATCAAAGATGGTTTGAACAAGGTGTATTCCATCACCTTAAAAATTACATCAACGTCAACTGAGACTTATTTTTGATGTGAGTTTTTAGGAGATGTTAATTGTGTAATATAAAAGCTGCTCATTGCTTAATGTGTGAAGTGTAAAACTCATATACTTGTGTACAATAATTTGAAATATGCACATTAATTCTGTGCATGCGTTATATATACCTACATTTGAAATGCTAATTGCTCAAAAATGTCAATGTTCACATTTTTTTCAGTGTACCAAATCCAGATACAATCTAGGTGTCTGCAAAAAAAGGATGCACTCTGGTTCCCAGCTTAGTGTACCTTCCACTGCCCAGTTGATCTTCTCCTCCAAGCGCTTTCATGCCTTTAGCACTCGTCAGGGAAGCAGTCTGTTCAGGTGTTGCTAGTTAACACCAAATATGGCCTTAGGGGATTCTGGTTGCTTTAGTCAATGCAGGTAGCCAGGAACCAGCTCTCCCTCCAATTACACATTGTAAATCCAACTGTGGGGGGGGCGGGGGAAAACTAGCATTGTGGTTCTCCAGATTGGTATTATCAACTGTCATTACCAGATGAAATAGCTTCACTGCTAAAGCCAGAGCTACGAGATGTAAAACAAATAATTGAAAAAAACGAAATCCTTCCGAATCCAGCCTGCCTCAAAGGAAACAAGTGTTGCAATGCCTGCTCGGTCTCTCGGTGGATGGGTGATACACTTCTCTAGGTTTCAGCCACGGTATAGATGTACCTGTGTGGACCCCACACATGAGCCACCTCAGACAGTGTGAGAGAGAGGGAGATAGAGACAGAGAGAGACAGTTAAAGAGAAGAGCCTAGGATGCACAGCATGTTCAAAAAGCCCCGTGAAAAATGTACAATTTAAGTGACAGATTCTGTAACCCTGGATGGTAATGTTGACACCAATGCACACCATACACTATTGGTCTGTTAAAATCCACAGCAGCTTAGCATAATTATTTTATTAATGTTTACCCTCAATTCCATTCTGTAAGAATGCTTCCTCTATGTTCTAGTGAATTTCTTGATCACTAGTAAGTTTCTAACAACTATGAATAGCACCCCTGGATGTTACTATACCGTGGTTATAGAAATGGCTGTTGGTTTGGTTACGATGCTTACTTTTGGGCACAGTTGAAAAACACACACAGAAAGATGTAACATTCAGTTATTAATTATTAGTAGACTACAAGGGTCATTCACAGAGAGGTGGAATTTATTTATGAAATTACGTGTGAGAAAGTTGCTGCCTCTTATGGTGTTATTTCTAAACATCCAACCTATCCAGATCGTATGACCAGTGGAGGTGGCATTGTTGGAATACCTCCACAGCTATTTCAGAAATACTGCATCAGGTGGTGGTAATGTAAACTGTTTTTTAACAGTTCTCTTCATTTATCACCATTAATGTAAATGTGAAATGGATTATGTGCACTCATGGCTCCTAACCGCCACTGCCAACATTTGTATGTACAAAAGGGCCAATTCTGATGCGTTTGTGCATTATATGGGTAAGGTGGTAAAAGGTGTGCAATCAGAGATGCCAACATTTGCAATCCCTTGGCATGGACCTTTGCAAATAGAAATGTTCACTCTATTGAATTGAAGCCCAGCACCTGCCTTCTGCAGAGTAAACAAAAAAAAGGTTACACACATTTGGGACTCATTTGGATTTTTTTTTAAATAGGTGGATTTTCTGCAGAAGGTGCACCTAAAATACCACCCCTGGTATTCCCAGGGAATGTCGCCAATTGGACTTTATCAAAACCTGAATTGAGTGGTGGTAAAATTGCTGTTATTTGCCCAATACTGACGGATTTACAGTTACGCACAAACTCTGAATAACCCCCTAATTCTGTGATTGTTTTATTTATCTTGTCCAGAACACTCGGCTCTTATGTGTCGAGCAAAATACGCACATGCAACATATTCAGAAATATACACAGTCATATGAACACAGATATATCCTTCCAGCGATACTCATACAGACACAAATACACTCAAATACATTAACCCAGTTCACAGATACTGAAACACACCACATACACAAACACAAATACACCACCTTACTGGAGAACACATAAATATAGTTGGTGGCTCTGGCCCCATCAACACATCTCAGGCAGAATCCCCTTAAAGTTTTCTCTGCTTCCATGAATAATATGCAGCTGACTTTCTAAGAAATTGCCACTTGGAAGCACAATAAAAGATCACAGCTACTTGAAGTGACTTGCCATGTGTCTGGTAGGGGCTGATTGGCAAATCATTGTCGTCTACTATCCAAATCTGAGTCAAGGCAACAGAATTTGACTTGGTATGGTATGCAATTAAAGGATGTGATTAGCAAGGAATTAGTGACTGAGCAATGTGAGCAAGGATAGGGGTTTGGTGCAAGATAAGGGAATGGCTAGAATTAAGGGTTAAAGGATGGAGAAAAAGTGGGACAGAGGACTGAAATGTAATTGTAAGAAACGGGAGGGCATAGAGAAAGTGGTGGAAGGGAAGGACACCAAGGGATGTTGGATAAGGAAAATAGGGTAGAGGCAACACAGGTAAACACCTAGAAAGATCAGCAGGTTGATTGACTGTTGATGAAATTTGTGCCTGACCTGAATGCCACTGCACCGGAGTGTGGGACTGGCTTGGCCTCTTTCTCTTTTCTGAAGAATTTATGTTGCTTTGTGAATGTATGTTTCAATTACAATTACTCTTATATTTTTCAGGCTGCTTTATTATATGATTTTGTGCTTTTAAAGTAAACACAATTGTACAGATTAAGATTAGAATTTTAGTGAGTTTTCATTATAATTGTAATCTTATTCTGTACAATTGTGTGTACTCTCAGATGGTTTTTGCCTCAGGATACAGAGGATTAATAGGCTTCCCTCTTGTAGCTACATTGGTGCTTTGAAAGCTATATCTATTTAACAATGTACTAGCCTATCCCTTGAATAACAGCTTTGCAGAAAGTGTTTCATTGTCCCTCATTCGGAGTTTGGAGGTAATCATGGTGCTATTTGCGCCATGACTACCTCCAATACCGGTACCGAGTCCGCCCTGGTTCAATGGCGACTTACCAGTCTATTCCGACCTTTGTGGGACCGGTAAATCCCCATTGAAAAAGCCATTCCCCATTCCCATTTCAGCCCCCATAGGGGGCAAATTGCGGTACCATTATTAGCTCTGAAGTCCCTTAACGGGCCCCATCCAAAACGCCTGGTAAAACCAGGCATTAAGGAAGGGACCCGCTAAGCAGTACTTAATTTGTAAAAAATAAGTGCCAGTGCCCAAAAAAAATTGGCCCCATAATGCTGGGCGCGGCGCCCAGTGTGGGCGCAGCGCCGCCCTCAGCGCGGGCGTGATGCCGCCCTCAGCACGGGCGCACCTGCCGCGCCAGGTCAGTTCTAGACCTACCTAGATCGGCCCACCACCAGCCCATCACACTGCTGCTGCTCCATGTCACATGTTTGGTGCTGCAGCAACTGCTGGCACAGGCTTGTAGTAAATACGCAACTAAGGCATGCTCCTCCTGTAACTGCGCCTTCGATGCCCCCGGGCTGTGTGAGCGCTTTAAAAATGCAAATAAATAAAAAAGCATTATTTTTCAGTCACTGTTGCATTGTATTTGTCTCTACCCCTTCTGCCCCATCTGGCAGTCAGTTAAATACACCAAGTATTGTTAATCGGTTACCTCCAGGAAGAGCACCCTCCCCTCAGCCCGTTCTTCAGTTACCTCATCCAGGTGTTTTGTGTAATCAATTTACTCTCAAGCCCTTATCAGTCATCACATCTCATAAATGCATCCCCCTTCACCCTTCCTTCAAGCATAAGCATGGTGTTGTATTACTTGTGAAGTGGGAGAATGGAAGAAAAGGCTCCCACCAATCCCCTCTCTCCCTTGGCCTAGACGATCGCGGCCCAGGCACCCGCCACGAGAAGAGTTTGCCCATCTACCAGACGACCAAATACCCTGGTACAAGAACATACGGATGTGTCCCCCCGCGTGCCCACCCGCTTTCCCGCCAGCCTGCCATACCCTTGCCGATGCCTGCGGCATGGAAGGACTCGACTGAATCATCCAGCACTAACTCAACACATCGTTAGAGATGCCATGACGGCCTAGCCAACGGTCAGAATACCCGTGCAACATACACACTGGACACTCCCACACCAATCCACACGAAGAACATACTCAGTGCTACGACATAGGTGACGGACACACCCACAGACGCGCATCTTTATTATTTTTCACATAGGCCTCTCAAAATGCAGAAACGCCAGACGCACAATGAACGCATCTGAAAAAGTTTGCTCACGCTTCTCCTAAAACCACGCGCAATAATGAAACGTATAATGAAGACACGATACTGGAGATAAAGCAATATGATACCATAACCTAAAGCGCCTGTGTAGCAGATGGCTCGACTTATACACCAGGCCCAAGTAGGCCTCAAGCAAGATTCCCTTGAACATCGAATGAGCCAGAGTTCAGTTGCTGATCCCGCAGAATGAGCCCGGCGAAAGCAGACAGTCAAGGGCACAATGTTGCTAATTCGCATGCCACAAGCCGTCGCCAAGGTCACACCTGCAATTAAGCCAGGCATACAGTGAAAAAAAAAACGATATTAATCGCGCAGAAGTCTGCCTTAACCCCGGTTCCACCTCACGTGATCAAGCCAAATCTGACAGGGTGCCAGGCCCGGGAGGAGGGAGACGCCTGGATTCCCCGCTTCAAGACTCAGGCAGATACTATTAAGCGTCTCGAAGGACATCTGCAGCTGTGGGAGTAGCCGGCCTTCCAGCACATGAATAAATCTCACATTGTCTGTACATACCCATAGTGAAACATTGTTGCAAATGACAGGTGCACCGCGAGCTGGGAACAGCGATGGTCCCTGACTGGGGGGCTCGTGTGTGGACCAATCAGAACATGGGGCTCTTATCACTGACGCCACTAACATTGACCAATCCTCAGGGGTCTCCATGTAACAATTCTCATGTATCAATTTGAAGGGAAAACCCAAGTATACCACCTGACTAACCCTTAACCACTCATAATGCACTCTATACGTATGCTATACTAACCCTACCACTCGAGGAGCCAATCCAGAGTGGCGATAGGTTTCTTGCTAAACTTTCCCAGGTGACGCAAGTAGCGCGTCATACTAAGGTAAAAAGGGCCTGCGAGCCCATGATGAGGTGTGTGTGTCAGGACGGACGCGTACGATCCTTGACCCATCCCTGCCGTTTGTTCAATAAACAGCAGAATCACCTTGCTTCTTGCGTTTGCCTCATACTCATTTTTTGGGATACACGGGAGGAGTTGGGGCCTCCCTGCCCGGAGGTCCGCGGACGGCTCAGCCGACCCCGGGAGAATTTCCCCCCGACAAGTTGGAGGCACTGCTGAGATCTGTTTGAGGTCTGCTTTTATTTTTATTTTTCCGAGTGCTCCCGTTGCGAGGAGGCCCGGCGGCGCGGCCCCCTCTGCCGCTGCCCCCTTTTGAGGACTACAGGACCATCGCGGAACTGTGAGAAGACCGGACAGCGATATCCGGATATTGGCCTTCGGGAGCCGGTTGAGAAGTATCCCGCCCGCGGTTGGCGAGTGTCCAGACATGGTCCAGACGAGGGGAGGTGGCGAGCCGCTTGGAGGGGTGCACGCAGTCGGGTGGCCCCGCATCAAGAGCACTTGGTGAGTATGCCACGCACAACAAGCAATGTGAAATTGTGAGGGAGGGGGAGGAATTGAATACGGGAGGTGGGAGGTGTTGCACAGGTGCGCGGCAAAGGTTTGACAAATTAGTGTTGGCAATGAAATGAATGGTAGCCGGACAAGTGCGAGAGCAGTCCACTACGTTACGGGAGAGAAGGGGGGCGGAGCACGAAAACATCATGTGCGACCGCTCGGAGACACTGATTGGCCTAGGTCGCGACCATGTGTAAGGGTGTGTGTGTGCGTGCACGGTTTCCTACGATTTGGTGATTATTGATCAATGAGTAGATAAAGATCCCTATTGATCGAGCAGGAAACTCGATAGATAGATGACGGTTCCCTGTAGGCGGTAGCTAGCTGGTTGCCCAATACGGAAGATAATTGGCTGGTTAAGCCCTCCTGTCGAGGGGCGTATCACACGCGAGGCGACGCAGCGTGCGCAGTCCGATTATATTGTTTATTACCTTGTTCCAGGCGTGACAGGAAGACAGCTGTGGGGTTAACGGGGGTGGATTGAAAGTATGTTTTGAACTTAGACAAATATGAACTTACCAGTAGTTTGAAAAAATCTGTGACGTCACCAGTAGGGTTTTAATAGGATATCTCGAGCACAAGGCATTTTTATTTTTGGAAGTGGGGGGAGAGAGAGTTGTGGTAGAAGAGTGGAAACAAAGATAAACGGTAGCGAATCGACCGGGGGAAAGGCGGAAACGGGGGCGTGGCTGCGCACGGAGAACGCCAGCCACGGCAAGTGTAAAGGAGAGAGGAGGAGCAAGTGGAAGTGGGGCGGCTGTATAAGAATGTAATAAGGGGCGCACGCAGCCGCAGGGGGCAACGTGCGCCGCGGCCGCAGGGGGCCGTAAGGGTGGAAGAGAAAGAAAAGAATATACAACGTGAATACTATATTTTACTAATTTTGGTTATCGGATTATCACAAGTCCCCAAAATTTCGGGGCTAGGTAAGAGGCTGTGTATTATAAACTATCAGTAAGATAGCGGCTACCAAATAGAGGAAGGACAGCAAGTAAAGAGCTACCATGTCATACGGGGCAGGATCGGGAGGGTGGGGGAACACCCTCACTACCCCGCTACAACACATATGTAAAACATTGTCGCCCCATAGAGAGAAACTGATCAAGTATAGCATTGAATGGACACAGGGGACGGATAACAAAATGACGACACCATGGCCACCTAATGGTAGTTTCGATCCATATACCCAACATTCGCTATTGACCTATCTGCATAACACATACAAGGGGAAGAAGTTGAGACACCACGTGGAGGTGTTTAACTTATGGAGAATGTTCCAAGGGTCCCGACCAGGACCAAACGGAATGTTTATTATGGGTGGAACAACGGAGGGAGAAAAGATTAAAGAGGAAGGAGAGAATGGGGAAAAAGAGATTGAAAGCCCACAGAACACAGGGATCGGAGAAGAGGGAGAGAAGAGCAGTAACATAAGTGAGAAGGAAATAAAAAAGGAACAGACCGGCGATATACCCCTAGCGAAAGTGGTGAAAAAGGAGGAAGGGGGGTTATATCCTTTAACAGAACTACGGGACATGGTTCAATTGAGGGCGGCTGAGGGGTACTCGAACCCGCCATACAGCCCGCCACCATATATAGCCTCAGGTAGCCACACAGGAAGGGAACAGAATAGCACGACGGGATCCGCCTGCACGAAAATGTCCACAGGGGAAGGAGGGATTAGCCAGGAACGGATCGCAGGAATGGGACAGGATGAGTGGGTAGCCGCGCAGATATTATTAAAATTACGAGGTTCATTAACAGAAGAGGAGGAGGAGGTAGTAAGGAAGATGGACGAGGATGACACCGGGAGGAGCAATGGGAAAGGGGAAAAGGGGAAAAGAAAGGCGGAAGAGCTGTTAAGACAGAAGGAAGAGATCTTGGAAGAACGACTAGCAGGATTAAGGGAAGAGCAGAATACACTGAATAAGCAGCTCGAGAAAGAGGAAAGAGAGAGAGCACGGAAAAAGAAAGAAAGCAAGGATGAGCTGGACAAAATAAGGGAACGAAACGAGGAGAAAAAGAGAGAAGCGGAAAGGGTGAAGGCAGTAGCAGAAAGGGTATCCAGAGCAGCACTGCGTGACAAAATGAGGGAAGAAGAAGAAGAAGAAAAGAAATTGGAAATATATAGAAGAAAATTACTATCAGAAACGACAAGGAAATACGAAGAAAGAAGAATGATAGAGAGCATATTAGAACAGGAAAGAGCGAAATGGGAAAAGAAGAGAGAAGAAGAAAGAATAATGGAAAAGATGAGTATTAAAGCAATGGAGGAATTTATAAAGAAAAGAGAAGAAATTGGTAAAGAAATAGAGGAAGAAAATTGAAGGGGAGAGGGAAGAAAGGAAAGGGGGGAGTGAAGTAAGAAAGTGCATATACAGGGACACAGAAGTAGCAGCAACATCACAACAAAGGGGAACAAGTGGCAAAGGAGGCAATGAAGGAATAGATTTAATAGACTTACAAACAGTAACGATTAAGGGGAACAAGACAGAATGGGGTTTGCCACCAATGGAGGACTTTTGCAGTGAGGAAGAAGGAGGAATAGAGAGGGAAGGGAGAGAGAGTGGAAGGGAAAGCTTAGATAAACTATACATCACTCGGACAAACGGAGGATCACCTTGGATATGCAGGAGAAAGGAAGAACTGGAGGGAAGTGAGGAGGAAGAACAAGGAATAGTGGAAAAGCAGACACGTGCAGCCACACCGTCACCATCCCGTCCCACATGCTCCACTACCTCACGCTCATTGCGTGCGGCGTGCCCTTCTAAGCTAGCGCCCTTCCCACACGAACTGACACCCTATGCAGGGAAACTTAGAGACCTCCCTGGACGAAGGCAGAGAGAACAAACACACACGCCCATATTAAATAAAGGAAAAAATATAAGGAAGGGAAAAGAGGGAGGCGAAACAGCTACGTGCTATATGGACCCCATTGACGACATAGAAGATAGAGAAGAAGAGGAGGGGTGTACGGATTCGATTGTGTGGGACCCAGAGGGCCAACAAGGACACAACCTAATGCCACTCCTGG
The DNA here is from genome assembly GCF_040938575.1 of Ambystoma mexicanum. Taxonomy (NCBI): domain Eukaryota; kingdom Metazoa; phylum Chordata; class Amphibia; order Caudata; family Ambystomatidae; genus Ambystoma; species Ambystoma mexicanum. Next base: position 1,110,085,921 of record NC_090933.1, on the reverse strand, counting down.
AGAGGGGAGGGGTTAGACCACAATACGTCCCCTGGAAGCATGCAGACAAAGAAAATATAAAGTGCAGACTCCCATCATTAAGTGGAGGTGCTGGTAAATGGATATATGAAATGGAAAAACACACTGCAGGACAGAAGTTGGCAGTGGGGGATGTAAAGGGCCTCCTAATATCAATATTAGGGGATGCAGCGGATGACATCTGGAAAAGAGCAGGCTTCCCTGGGGTCACAATAACAAACACATCACACGATGGGGCACCATTCGCAAACTGCAGGCATGCATTATGGCAGGCACTTAGGGTACAGTACCCAGACACATCAGACATAGGAGTAATTACCTCGCGCAAGATGCGTGACAACGAAGATCCTGTTGATTATATCCAGGAAATTCAAGAGAAGTGGCGCATGGAAACTAGAGAGCAATGGGACAAAACACCAGCAATATTCTACCATATACTAATACAAGGGCTCCCAGAAGAAGTTCAGAAACAACTGAAGAAAGTAGTAGGGATGGAAGCAAAAACATGGCCAGAAATACAACTGACGATAGTACATCATTGCAGAACATGGCAAGAAAAGGTGAAACAAAAGGAAGAGGATAGAAAAACGGAAGAGGCTAAATTAGTACAGAAAAAACTTAATAAATATACGATGGAAGGTGCACTAATAACCACACCTACAACAATGACTGAAAACCCCACACAAGTAGTGGCTGCACAAGATCCCTCTCAAATACAATCATCACAGATCATAACACAACAGCAGCCGCCACTCCCGCCATATACAACTAACATGGGAGGAGGATATTCGACACCAGGAGCTGGGTATTATAATTACAACAGGGGGCGGGGAGGAATAATGAGAGGGAGAGGATACGGATATAATACACAACAGCAGATGGGAGGACTTAGAAATTACTACCCCACCGGACAACCAATATACCAGGACAATACAGGAAACTTCCCATGGCAGAGCAGGGAACCACCGGTGTGTTGGATCTGTGGATTAGTAGGGCATATGTCACGCACATGCAGAGTGAGAACAGGCACACCATCATGGAGTGAACAGGGACAACAAGGACACACAGAGGAACAGCAGGGCATCCAGCAACAGCAGACATTGCAACGGGGAAATGGACAACAACAACTGGTAACGCAACCACAGCCACAGGTATATCCACCACCACAACAACAGGTAGCGATAGCACAACAACCCCAAACACAGCAGGTACAACAACCCACACAAATCCAAGATAATAACATATCGTCTACCAATACACAACTACAGCAAACACAATTGGGTAGGGTGACGGTCTTGGGACACAACCCTTACACGGGAAGTGGTCAATCATTATACCTCCAATAGGACAGCCCACAGACGGCCTTGGTGTGTCCCATCCTGTCAGTAACACCTAATAGTGCGGAGGAACCACGCATAGAGGTAACGATAGGTGACAAAAAATTATCATTCCTTGTTGACACTGGGGCGACCCGGTCCTGCATAAGAGAAGGTAAGTATAAGATGTCAGGTGAAGCCATGAACACCCAAGGATTCTCTGGGACTAGAGGGTTGGTTCCCTTTACTAATAACATTCCCTTATCTATAGGGGATTATGACATGTCAGTCCCACTTTTGTATCATAAGGCCTCACCAGTAAATATACTGGGGAGAGACATCATGAGCAGACTGAATATGACGATCTCCTTTACGGAGGACGGCATAATTTGCTCAACCCCAGGAATTAACATGCTCACTGCACGACAAATTATGCAAGCATACTGTGGGCAGACAGTGGTTAGGGCTGAGCCAGTGGATGGTGAATTGTTCCAATACGGGACAGACATGGCATTTGCATGGATGCCAGGGATTGAAGGAAAAGTTTGGAGGAGACCAGCAGCCTACTTGTTCAGACCTGAAACGCCCACAAATGAACAAGAAGGAAAGGTGATTTCGGTGAACATAGAGAGTATAATAGCAACTGCCGATTACATCGCAGTACATGCCCAAGACAGAGAAGGAAGAGCATGGAGGGCGGTGATAGCACTAGCAGAAGGATGTAGACTCACCCAGGAGTCAGATGAGGAGCTCTTCTCGGAAGAAAAGGAAAAAGGAGAAATGGTGTTTATGATGAGTGTAGAAATATGGCTAAGAGTGACGTACAGACAAGTGGCACAGAAAATGACAATGGCACTTGAGGCACCCACGTCCACCCCAGTTCCCTTCCTCGAGGAGGATATGGCAAAAGTACCCACATAATTATGGACTACCAGTCCCTACGACGTGGGGTGCATAAAAAGCATTGGGGGAGTAAGGATAAAATTGAAAAAGGGCGCAATACTACCCAGAGTGAAACAATACCCACTATCAAAAGAGGCAGATGAGGGCATATATGAAACAATAACGGCCCTTATTAACAATGGCATATTGGTCCCATCAGAATCACCATGTAATACAGCTGTGTACCCAGTGCGCAAGGCCAAAGGGGGGTCTTGGCGCTTCATACAGGACCTCAGGCCTTTGAACAACATAGTGGAAGCAGAATACCCTATAGCAGCAAACCCGGCCACAATCTTGTGCGGCATTCCAGCAGAGGCATCACGATTCACAGTGATTGACCTCAAAAATGCTTTCTTCTCAATACCCCTACACCCAGATTCACAAGACCTGACAAGCTTCACTTACAGAAACACAAAGTGGAAACACACCAGATTACCACAAGGGTACTGCGAGTCACCCTCAATATTCAACAGAGTAATACAGATGGATTTAGGTAACATTGAAGTGGAAAGCACAGTGTTGCAATATGTTGACGACATAATAATTTGCAGCACCAGTGAGAGACGATGCAGAGAAGACTCAGTAAAGATGTTGACAATACTGGCTGAAAAGGGTTACAAGGTAGACAAGGACAAATTACAGTACTGTCAGGAACAGGTACTTTACATTGGTCAGCTCATATCCCAATACGGAAGAAAAATTGCACCACAAAGGGCACAAGCCATTTCAAAAACGCCCCTGCCACAAACAGTAAGGGAACTACAACAGTTCCTAGGACTATGCAACTACTGTAGAGCATGGGTATTTGACTACAGCTCATACATAAGACCCCTACTTGAGGGGCTGAAAGAAGCTAACAGAGGGGAGAAAAGGTTGGGGTGGACAATGGAAATGAAAGAGGCTTTTGATGAACTGAAGGATGCAATAACCACTGCCCCGGTACTGGCCAACCCAGACTATGAACGACAATTCTTCATGTTCTCACATTGCGACTCAGCAGTGATGAAAGCAGTACTGGCTCAAAAAACAAGCATGGGCTACAAACCAGTAGCGTTTTACAGCGGCCACCTGGATCCTGTGATGTTAGGGCATTTCCCCTGCGAACAAGGTCTCGCCGCAGCTGCCTTTGCGGTAGAGAAAGAATCAGCAGTTACCATGGGGTGACCAACCACATTGTTTGTAGAGCATGCACCATTTGCTATATTGAACAAGCCTAAGTCCACACTGACCACGCAGAGGGCGTCAGGTTATGAGATAATTTTATCCAGACCAGAACTATCTATTGTTAGATGTAGCACTGTTAACCCTGCAAGGTTCATAGCAGAAATAATTGAGGAAGGAGACTATGTACACGACTGTACGCAGACTACTGAAATATACTCATGCACTAGAAAGGTTGACGAGAACGCACTAGATGGAGGTGAGCTCTTGTTCATTGATGGGTCATCAACAATTGACCAAAGTGATGGTATATGGAGAACTGGGGCAGCAGTAGTACGAATGACAGAGGTACCGGTGTGTGTGGCGATGAAATGTGTACAACTACCACAGCATTATTCTTCTCAAGCAGCAGAATTAGTTGCACTGATCTTGGCGTTGAAGGAAAGCTTTGACAAACGAGTGACCATATATTGGGACAGTGCATATGTCACATCCACAGTCCACTCAGGTTTGTCAAAATGGAGGAGAAGAGGGTTTAGGAGAGCAGACGGCACTCCAGTACAACATGCCCTCTTGTTTGCTGAACTAATTGAAGTAATAAATGACCCCCAAGAGTTAGCATTGGTCAAATGCACCGCACACACTAATGGAGAAGATCATGTCTCAAAAGGAAATGCAGCAGCAGACGCACATGCAAAGTATGCTGCATATTTTGGTGAGATATGGAACCCCCCAGAGTCAGAGAGAGGAAGAGGGAGGGGGATAGCTAAAGAGATGTTGATAAGAGAAGGGTACACACATCTCCTGGCCACACAGATAATGGAACTACAAGCAGCTGCACCAATGGCAGAAAAAGAAATATGGGTAAAGAGAGGATGTACGATGTCCCCAACTGACGCACTATGGCGCCAGGGTAACACTGGAAAGATGGTAATGCCACTGACACTATTGAACACCGCTCTGAGCCAACTACACCACCCAGCCCACACAGGGAAGGAGGTCATTGCAGCACGTATTAGGGAAGACTGGTTCTGCCCCGAGTTAAACTCCCATGTGACAAACTTCATCAGCAATTGTCTCACATGCCAACAGTTCACGGCTGGTCACACACTGAAGGTGATTAAAGGTACTATACCCCGGCCAGAGGTACCCTTCCTACACATCCATATTGACTATGTCGATATGATTAACGTATGTCAAGGGAATAGGTATATGATCGTAGTAGTATGCCCATTCTCCAGGTGGATTGAAGCTGGACCCTGCTCACACCCAGACGCATTCAGAGCAGCTAAATTCCTAGTGAGGGAAGTCTTCCCCAGGTGGGGAGTGTGCGAGGTACTGCGGTTAGACAATGGCCCGCACTTCGCCAATGAAATGTTTCAGCACATCACATCCTTACTGAATATCAAGCATAAATTTGCATGTGCATATCACCCACAGGCCAACGGTATATGCGAACGCCTGAATGGCCTACTAAAGGAGGCTATCGCAAAGATACAGCAAACAACAAAGAAGAGTTGGTTGTATTGCCTTCCACTAGCCCTATTTGAGTTGAGGAATAGACCAGGCTCCGACCACCACCTCACCCCTCACGAGGTGGTGACCGGACGTCAAATGCGCCTTCCTCTGACGCCAACCTCAAGAGCATTTACTGATTATGAGAGCACTGCAGCTGTTCTTGGTGATGAAATGTACCAATATGTGTCTTCTTTGATTACTAGTGTAGTGTTTGTGTCTCAACAGCTCGAGCGCACGCGGGGCGGGTCTAAGAGTGATCAACAAGAAGACGAAGACAGAGAACAAGAAAAAGAAAAACTGTGCAAAATTGCTAAAGGGGACCACGTATCACTCCGCAATTTCAACAGGAAGTGGAACAGCCCACGTTTCACTGGCCCCCACCTGGTAGAGGAAGTATCAACAAGAGCAGTAAAGCTACAGGACAAAGGTGCCTGGAATCACCTACACGACGTAAAGATCTTCAAACTCCAGACCCGCCCTAGCGTCACCAACAGGGCCATTGGAAGAACAGCAACAGCGTCACCAACAGAGGAAGAGATTTCTACCACAGCCAACGGCCCAAGTGTCTACTTACCCCACCACCCCCCAGATTCCCCAGAGACAACTACTGGCATAGAGAAGGGTAATTCCCACACTGCCCACCCCATGGTCACACAATCAAGGAGTAGAGAGACTTCCGCCAGCTGAGCCCTAAACCCCCTGCCTATCGACGTCCCCCCCACTGCAGCAGTAACCCAACTGAAGGACATTATTTTGCACACATACTCATGTAAACACTTGAATGTTCTTTTTTCTCTCTCTCGCACATGCAGGTACCGTGTATTACTATACTGCTAAGAAAGTAAATAACTAACAAAGTTCACTGCCCAGGAGTAGATGCTACCATCAGACGATAACTACCCTGAAGAATTATGACACCAATTTGTCTATCACATAAAAAGGCCAAAGTACCTAAAAAGAAGGAGGGTACGTGTCTACTACACAGCATTTCTCTTGGCCATAGAACAGTCGATGCCTCATCTCCACCCTTACTTGCCTGTCCTAAGAGATAGATCACTTAGATTGGCGCGGGAACAGCTCTTCGTCTGGGCACTGAACGACTACTTGATAGGGAGAGCTTGAAAACAACAACTAACACTAATAACGAGCATATTGAGAATTTTCAGGCGGGCAACTTTAACGTCGCAAGAATTAGCTGCCGGACTGCAGCAAGGTAAGAGCAAAATGCCGGTGAGATTAGCATCTGTAATAAAAATGATAGGGATTTTGATGATCACCGGGTTCTTGGCTGCCTCTGTATGGCAGAACAGTTGCGCTATCCATATTTTGGCTGTTCCCAAATCTAACATACCCCCACCCCCGGCTGCAACAGGTGTTACGTCAGGTGGTACTAGCAAAATCCCACACAAGGGAAATAGAGTTAAACGCAGCACATACTCAGACAACAAAGGTATTGACAACTACATACAAGATTCAGCACACGTCTCGAACAACATGTGGTACCAACACATGACTCAAATAGGTAAGCAGACAACAGAAGACAGCTGCTACGTCTGCTCATTGATCCCATACGCCATGAGCGCTTCCCGAACTTTCGTTGCCACGGAAATTGATGAAAAAACAACACGATGTATAATATATTTGGCACTGTTCCAAACAAAAGGAAGATTTCAAGGGAACACGGTGCACCTGGTATGGAAAACACGAGACACATACCCGTACGAAAACAACTTCCTCAAGGATTACTTGAGTTACCACAAGGCCAGTTTGCACGCTGAAGCATTCAGATACATAACAAGCGGTCCTGAAAAAGGAGAAACAAAGAAAGTAACATTACAGTACCTACCATGTGATTGGTACACCACTGAAGTTCCTGGTAAACAAGGATGTTGGGAAAGACCACTGATAATAATAACAGGGAAGGTGTACCTGGGTGACAAGTGGGACATAGGAGTGGTTGGCAGCAACATGATAACGAGAGAGGATACTAAGAGTATTGCTGAACACAACGACAGATGTTGGATGACCTAGGTCAAGTACGTACCCCTGCTAATGTGGATAGAGAAGGATGAAGACCCAATAACAATACTGCCGCTGACCGCGCCTAAATTATGCTACCAACACAAAGGAGAAGTGGACGTGGGATACAACACCAACTGTGCAAGTGTGACGAAGTTACCTGAGGGGGGAGCAGGAACAGCAGTGGTGATGGACCATTACTGGGCCTGCGGAGACAAGGCATACCACACACTGCCCCCTCTGTGGAATGGCATATGCACAATGGTACACGTCAATGTACCATCACTAGTGGTGCCCCAGAAACATGTGAATGTGGCAAACTTTCCCAAAATGGATGAAGGAAACAAGAGGAAGAAGAGATCTGTACACCCCCAGAAGGAACCAGAAAACCAACACAGCGGCAACAACACTGTCCTGAATAGAAAGAAAAGACAAGGAGAACCTTTGACAGGAAATTACCTATGGGGACGGTCGGAAACAGCACTCACTTCAATCCCGCCAGAGCACAGACTATTCAGCAGAGCAGCAATGTTCTTCTCCTCAATAATACATCCAGGACTACAGGCTTACGCAAACGCAAAATGGCTCCAGATAACTCGATGGGAACTAATGATGACAATTAATTCTACAGTAAATGGATTCAACGCAATAAAAGAAGAACTAAGAGCAGTGAGGATGGTAGCACTACAGAACAGATATGTACTGGACCTCCTCACAGCAATGGAAGGAGGAGTTTGCGCAAAGATAGGACAATCATGCTGCACATTTATTCCTGCTAACGATGCTGACAATGGTACACTGACGGAAGCAGTATCACAATTGGCCCAGATGCACTCCAAAATGATGGATGAAAGTGAAGGTGTGAAAAAGGACGACGGCTGGTTTTCGATATTATGGTCGTGGATTCCATCTTGGCTGTCAGATGGACTGAAGATTATAGTTGGATGCATTATTTTGGCTGGAGCTGCACTGATTTTGGTAAGATTTTGGAAGGCCCGGAAGGCACGAACCACTGAAGAGATGATCGAAATGGTTGGTATGCACCCCTTGATGCCAGCAGATGACGGTCAACACACAGGCATAATAATACAGGAAAGAGAGAGGTTGCGCAACCAGATCGATCATCACCAACCATCTGGACCCACCATCTGTGAAGCTCGAAAACCCAAGAAACCCAAGGAGCTACATAGGGAAATGGGTATACTGCACACCTGGAGGAACGTGTGTATATATGTATTGGTCATTCGAAGACCATGTGAACCACTATGGACATTTGGGAGGAGTAACTAAAATATGGAGAGTGAGAGGAGATAAGGAAAAGGATATGTTTGTGGTCGACAAGTCGACCAGAGGGGGGACTGAAGTGGGAGAATGGAAGAAAAGGCTCCCACCAATCCCCTGTCTCCCTTGGCCTAGACGATCGCGGCCCAGGCACCCACCACGAGAAGAGTTTGCCCATCTACCAGACGACCAAATACCCTGGTACAAGAACATACGGATGTGTCCCCCCGCGTGCCCACCCGCGTGCCCGCCAGCCTGCCATACCCTTGCCGATGCCTGCGGCATGGAAGGACTCGACTGAATCATCCAGCACTAACTCAACACATCGTTAGAGATGCCATGACGGCCTAGCCAACGGTCAGAATACCCGTGCAACATACACACTGGACACTCCCACACCAATCCACACGAAGAACATACTCAGTGCTACGACATAGGTGAGGGACACACCCACAGACGCGCATCTTTATTATTTTTCACATAGGCCTCTCAAAATGCAGAAACGACAGACGCACAATGAACGCATCTGAAAAAGTTTGCTCACGCTTCTCCTAAAACCACGCGCAATAATGAAACGTATAATGAAGACACGATACTGGAGATAAAGCAATATGATACCATAACCTAAAGCGCCTGTGTATCAGATGGCTTCACTTATACACCAGGCCCAAGTAGGCCTCAAGCAAGAGTCCCTTGAACATCGAATGAGCCAGAGTTCAGTTGCTGATCCCGCAGAATGAGCCCGGCGAAAGCAGACAGTCAAGGGCACAATGTTGCTAATTCGCATGCCACAAGCCATCGCCAAGGTCACACCTGCAATTAAGCCAGGCATACAGTGAAAAAAAAAACAATATTAATCGCGCAGAAGTCTGCCTTAAACCCGGTTCCACCTCACGTGATCAAGCCAAATCTGACAGGGTGCCAGGCCCGGGAGGAGGGAGACGCCTGGATTCCCCGCTTCAAGACTCAGGCAGATACTATTAAGCGTCTCGAAGGACATCTGCAGCTGTGGGAGTAGCCGGCCTTCCAGCACATGAATAAATCTCACATTGTCTGTACATACCCATAGTGAAACATTGTTGCAAATGACAGGTGCACCGCGAGCTGGGAACAACGATGGTCCCTGACTGGGGGGCTCGTGTGTGGACCAATCAGAACATGGGGCTCTTATCACTGACGCCACTAACATTGACCAATCCTCAGGGGTCTCCATGTAACAATTCTCATGTATCAATTTGAAGGGACAACCCAAGTATACCACCTGACTAACCCTTAACCATTAATAATGCACTCTATACGTATGCTATACTAACCCTACCACTCGAGGAGCCAATCCAGAGTGGCGATAGGTTTCTTGCTAAACTTTCCCAGGTGACGCAAGTAGCGCGTCATACTAAGGTAAAAAGGGCCTGCGAGCCCATGATGAGGTGTGTGTGTCAGGACGGACGCGTACGATCCTTGACCCATCCCTGCCGTTTGTTCAATAAACAGCAGAATCACCTTGCTTCTTGCGTTTGCCTCATACTCATTTTTTGGGATACACGGGAGGAGTTGGGGCCTCCCTGCCCGGAGGTCCGCGGACGGCTCAGCCGACCCCGGGAGAATTTCCCCCCGACACTTGGAAAAAGTCATTTCTGCAAGACATTGTTGTGAAATCAACGGCCTCTGCTACTTCTGCTTTAGGGCCTCTTTCCACCTTAACACATATTAAAAAATGAAATATGTTTTGTCACCCAAATTCAGGAGCCAGAGGAGAGTGCATATTCGGATATCTCCTTCCCAATGACATGTTCTTGACATACTTCACTAAACTGCGGGGTGTAGCAGACACCCACCTCCCTATCTGAGGATTCCTATCTGATGATTGTATGTGCTCTCATTCGGAGCACATGCTCGGAGTGTATTGCACCCAGGTTAAGGAGCCACATCTGGTGTATAAACCACACATCAGGATAGAAAACATGCGCTGGAATTATGTAAAACAATGACAGCAAAAGACGGTTGAGAATTATACACGGATACTCAACTAGTGCTTTTATTTATGACGACAGATTAGTGGGCATGTGCACCATGTTTATCCCCGTCTAGTTTCCATGTGTGTATCTTTAAGCCTGAAATAGCATTTCTGAAGTTCGTCTTTGCATGGGATTTTCTCGCAAAGTGCAGCCGGTTCGGTTTCGGCTCAATACGTGTACCGTTCCGGGCCCCCTCGCTGAAGCTCGTTTGTGAACTAATGAGGCCGATAACATTAAAAGGAAGAATGGAAACACCCAGGCAAAAATTCACAGTTCATGTTTCGCTTAGATGAGTGCTATCTAGGGTCGGACTGGGGCATACAATTGTCTCGAGTCGGGCTTGGCACCAATGAAAAAGTGGTCAAAGTTGCAAATGACAATTCATTCCTTTTGTGACAGACACTTGTGGGACCACGCTGCCGCCCGTGCTCCCCGGACCTGGGCTTTGCCCTGCCTTGCCTCAATCACTTAGGCTACCTTCCGTGGGGCCCCCACCGCCACGGCCATGCTGAGCCTGATGATGACAAAAATAGGTGTGCGGCGCAGCGGCCCCGCGGAAGGTAAGATTTTAAAAGAAAAAACATATATTTTGGCGACTGAGGCCCATCACTTCTAAAGTGATGGGCCACAGCCGCCACTCAAAATAAGTTATTTCTTTTAAAACCTACCTTCCGTGGGGTGGGGCCCTGGCCACCGGTCCCACGGAAGGTCAGGTTTTCAAAGAAAAAAGTAAAACATTTTGGGCACAATCCACGGGCCAGGCCTACTGCGGCAGAGTCATCGACTCAGTCTGCGGCAGCCGGTAGCACCTGGCCACAGAAATTGGCCTGGGCCTGGCACTTACTGTAGTCAGCAGCACACTGCACACAGGTCACACAGACAGAAGCCCAGTCAGGACACCTCAGGGGACCACGCCGCCGCCCGGACCCCGACCTGGGCCTTCCTTGCCTGATCACTTGACTGTGACAGGCTCAGGCTGCACTGCATGCAAAAACAAGTGACTCCTGTCGGGGCCTCAGAGTTGGGGGGGGCGGGTGCACACACTGGCACCCGCACAAATGAAAAAGCGAGCAGAGGGGGCCCCAGGAATCAACTAGGCCACACCACGCAGTGCAGCAGGGCAGGGTCTCTCTCTCACAAGTCAAACCACCTCCTGTGGCAACAACAACACGTCACCATGTAATTTCACTGGCTCAGAAGAACAGCCAATGACAACTGCACATTCTGTGTTACTATACAGAAAGTATCAAATACTGCATAGTAACAACAGAATGGTAGTTTTCACTGGCTGTTGTTTGTAACAGTTTGTTGTTCATTGCTATTGCTGGCCCCTCCCAGGTCCAGCCAGCCATGGCCTGCAACCTGCAAGCAATAGAGGGATCGAGATCAGAATGACAAATCCCAATGATTTATAATCGAAGCAAAGCGACGTGGAAGAACAAACAAAGCAATTGCACTTGCGCTGGCCCCGCATGAGTTCCGGTGCCCAAAAAAGAGTGCCGGTGTTGGGCACTGGCAACCACCCCCACAAATTAAGCACTGCCGCTAAGGGACCTCGGAATAGGGCGCAAAGAGATTCCCGGCACCAATGTCCTTAACGGTGCCCGGTATCCCTTTGCACACAACTCGAAATGAGGGCCATTGTTTCTAATATTGAAGATGGAATAGTAGAACATTATGTCTCTGCTGCTCTCTTAATTGGAAACTGTACAACGAGGAAGATAGTGCTCAAATCCCACCTTCCACACTTCACTAACTTTGTGATCAAATCACTTTCATCACAGTATCTAATTTTCCTTAGCTATCTGTTGAGAAAAACACACTCATACGGGGTTATAGTGTCTAATTTGAACCTATAAATAATTATAATTGTAACCAATTCTAGTATGTTTACTGGTTGGGCAGAAGGATGCCAAGTGCAGTTCTTATATTATGGGGGGTTTGTGTTGTTGATTTGGGAGGCAGGAAGCCAGTTATGCCCTTTTGCCATGCCAGCTCATGTTTGGTGGTGATAACAAGGCTAGATCGCTGGTTGATCAATGGCTCGGCCGTACCAATGAACTCTCTAGGTGCATCAACTCTTTATATTGGTCTAAAACCGAAGATGGCATTGGATGGGATTGGATGAGCTGTATCCTGCTGTCAAATTGCAAACTATGACACTTGGACATCTTTTGCGGGGATCTGGCCCATTTATACTTCATGTCTCGCCGATTTACGGGTTATTCATTAGATGGAGCTACTGATTTTGTGATCCTATTGAAGGGAATCTAATACTTGCTGGCAATAGAATGCATGTTATATATTCATCTGAATGAGGGAACGGCAACATATGTGCAGTATATGAACTGGAATTGGCTGTTTCGCCTTGAGGACGACCCGTAGGTCGAAACACATGTCGGCTGTCCAAACTTTGAATAACTTCATTTATCTAAAGCAAGCATATGTGATTTCAAGAAATCTCTTAATCAAGGCATATATTGGACTACTGCATAACGTATTGTGTTAACGGGAGCGTGTGGTCCCTACCCAGCACCCATAATCCTGTCTGTTAAATTATACCAGCTAATGGTGGATGAGCTGGAGGATGTGGTGATAACGCTGCCAGTAATACAGAATCTACCTATACTTTTCATATACTTAAGAAGTGGTCAAGAGCGCACAGCATAACCTCATCAAATACACGATTCTTTAATCCTTTCTATGACACTATAAAACCAGCTTGTTTGAATTGCTCATTATGGCAAGGCCATATTACACACATAAATCTTGACAGATGTATTGGCATTACATAACTTCAAGGGGATACATTGGCAGAATGTTGTTAAGAGGAGCCTTTCACAGAATATTTCCTCCATCCTTCACTAATAACTTGTCAGGTTAACAGGAGCTTAAAGCGGGCTTATAAGGAGATGCATGATTCCTCGTGTGGCATCTTATCAACTGAAATTGTCTGTAAGATCTTTGCTTCATCATTATGATGTTAAAAATGATTTTTCAAAGTATAACATGTATGTATTTAATTTGTCTTTGGGATGACATATAACTTTGTTCAGCATGGACCAATTGCCTCTGGCTAGTAATACAGTAAAATGGTCTCACGATGGGAGAACTTTCTCTTATTGCAGTCTTCAAATGGAGGAAAATATGTTGAAACTCCTAGTTTAATGTATTTAAAACCGTAGCTTAGATTTCATAGGTTTGCATTATCTTTGAAGCGTTAAGGACGTTTGTGCATGCAGGAGCCTTGAGCATGTTTTAACAACTGCTCGGAGACTACGAAGGATGTTTTTTTTCTATTGCTATAGGATCGTATAAGCTAATTTTCCTAACATGTGTGATTCATTGTATCCTTTGTTTTGATTGTCTTGTCTAATTAGTTGTTGCTTCATGAAATTATTGTCTATGAAAGCAATTTGACTGTCTTGGCTCAAATAACAGTTTTCCCATTTCAGCAATTATATTATCCTGGTGAAAAAATGTTACTACAATTTCTTGGGGTCCCCATCTCTAATAAACAACAAACATATCAGAAACATGTCTTACATACAAGGAAAGTAATGTCAATAAGGCCTACTATGAATACTTGACGATGTGTGGGAAGAGAAGATGTTGGTATTGAGTTTACTTGTTCTGGAAACTGGACATGCTGCACAGTGGGCTTGGTCCACTGCACCCTCGGCCAAGAATTTGCACTGGCCCCCCAGGCAAAACATGGACAGTCCCACCTCACCACAATCTGAGTTTAGACAATTGGCTAAACATGTCTTATTTTCGAGAGGGATGATATAAGAGTTCACATGCATTCACACATGTATGCACCCTCTCACTTTCATACTTACTTGCTCACTTCCTAACTCCCTCACTCTGACACTCACTCACTTGCCTGCTCGCTTACCCATTCACCCACTTGCTCACTCCCTCACTCACTCTGGCCCTCACTTACTCACTCTCTCACTCACCTATCCACTGATAAAAGCCCAGCCGGGATCCTAATGTTCTGGATGATCTTCTCTCAGTAGCATGGCTTGACTGCACCTTTGACCTCTAGAGAGGGCACTGGTTGCTGAGCTGTGCTCCACCTTTGACCATCTTGGACTGTTGCCAGATTGGCTTTCACTGCAGTCATAAGAAAAGGATGAAGCCAATTTCATCTTCAGATGCCACATTGGCACTGACGGATGGGCGCTCTCTCCTGTCTCTTTTTCGTAGACCTGGTAACGGCCTTCAGACCCGTGCATCCAACACTCCCTTTGGCACTGCCTGCCCTTATCTTTGAGGGACCTACGGTTACACTGACAGGTGCAACTTTACTTTTCAAAGACATGCTGTGAGGGAGTGGAGGGAATTGTATCTAATGATTCATGGTGGTAGTGTGTGATGTCCCAGTGGAGCACACCCGCCTCTTACCCTCCCACCTGTTAATGAAAACTCCTGTGTATGTCTTTTCACACCTCAGACTTGTATTTCATTCATATGCTTCTACACAAATTTGTCGGTGTGCCAGCAGTCCATAGTACCAAGTGTCTGTGTTGACAAATAGTTTCCAACTCTACCAAGAGGGCTGTGGCTTATAGTCCGTGGCCATCTGTCCTTTGCCTGCATGTCCCCTTTGATATGGTATAGTGATCTGGGAATTAAATCAAAAGTTAGATCATGCATGCAGCATGGAATAATGACCCTCCATTCACGCTTTAATTTCTGCAGCTCCCACCTTATTCTGCCTATACATCATTCGCATGGTTAATCTTACATACCCTCCTACTGTTCAGCTATATGCAATGGCGCCATTCACAACTACATCTAACTAAAACAGGTCTTACTGTTTTTTTTCGAGTGCCTGATGACCGCTGTGCCCATCACCTATGAATAATAATTGTGCCCTAACTTCTTGGCAAATTAGTTCTCTCTGTTACCCTTTTACCCCTGTAGGTGCCTCTATCGAGGCATGTGAGCAGTGGAGACAAGCATTTCCTGAGGCTTTGGATCACCCCCTCTGACCTTTCTGACCTTAATTCATTTTTAGGGAGACTTCAAAGAACCTGCCTTTCAACTAAACCCTTCTCTCTACTTGTCTGGTCCAGTCCTGTTTAAGATAGTCTGTAACTAGAGGCTATTAGGTGTTCAGTGTTGTGGATAAAGATAAAACCCTCAAATGTGACAGAGTGTCTATAACTTTGGTGCAGCTGCAAATGCCATACCTGATGATCAGCATTGGTAGATTACAATAGCCCTAAAGATGGTGTTGGATTTTGGAAGCCTGAATCCATCACTGTAAGCCCATTGTGAGTGGCCAGCACAGACAGCATTCACTGAAGAACTCATGCCTATGAAGGCCAAGGTGCTGCCTTAGAGGGTACTGCTGAGCTACTGCTCTATACCAAATATTCAAGAACCTCAGGCTACACAGAATAAGACTTTGAGTCGAGGTCGCAGGTCATTGCCCAGGAATTCCTGTAAAAAAGTGCAGTGCTAGCATGCATGTGAGGATTTGAAAATGTGGCCACAGCTATGTGAACAGAAGGCACCTGTCTTGAATGTGACTGACATGTGTAAAGTGCATGTTAACTGATTGTCGCTCACCCTGCTGCAAAAGGATTTAAGTGCACACTTTAAACAATGAAGCAATATGACGGTAAAACCACTGATAATTTTGTTTTGGTTTCCATAGAGCCTGAGGGTCAACGCAGAGGTATTTTTCAGGTGAAACATTAGCAGCATTCCACTCTAAGTGCACACTTAACAATAGACATCTCACTCTGCACTTCTATTTGCATGCTGCCTTAGCTACTGTTCTTTGAAAATGTATCAGGTGGTCTCTAATGTCAAGGTTGTCAGACACGTGTCACTTCTGAGGTTTGAAAGAAAATTCTGTATTAAATTCATTGAATATGTCCTTGTATCTTTTTTATGGTAGCTCGCCAACTAAATTATTTATCTAGAACTCGTTCTTCAGTGTCCGTTAGTAAACTATTCACCCACTCGAATAGCCCATTACTTTGAGGATGCTACAAGGACAACAACCTCGATATTCATTAATGGTTTGGGTCCTTATTTTCATTAGACTTCATTGCAGGTCCTCTAAAGTCAGAGTTTATTTATTATTTAATTTGAATTCATTATTAATACCGGAACTATTCCATCCTCATGGACCACTGCGAACATCGTACCTATATTCAAAAAGGGTAATCCTGCGCTTCCCCAGAATTACAGACCTATTTAATTGATTGACACTGACGCAAAGTTGTTCTCTATTCTTCTCCTACATGAATTAGAAAAATTCATAGCAGATAATGACCTGTATTCAAGATATCAAACAGGCTTCAGGAGAGGAATGAGTTCTTCCTTGAATGCTGCTATTATGGCTCACATTATAGAGGGCACAAGAGGAAGGAATGCTCAATCTGTCTATGTAGCTATGATAGACATGACTTCAGCGTTTGATAATGTTATCCGAAACCTTCTGTGGAACAAGATGCGAAATATGGGAACTCCATCTGTTCTACTATTTTGGTTTATCAAACTTCACACTAACACTTCATATAGGATTAAGATCTCAGTGGATGGACGAACTACTGATCCAATTAAAACCTTGATTGGGCTTAAGCAAGGTTGCAATCTTGCGGCCACATTCTTTAATCTTTACCTTGCAGATTTAGATAAACTATGGGAATGTAACAATTTATTTGCAGTAAAGGTTGGCTCATTACGCCTTAAATGGATGGCATTTGCAGATAATATTGTTATTTTCGATCCTACACCTGCGGGATTGCAAAAGAAACTCTCTTTGAAAAATTTGCCGTGGCCCACAACTTGTCTCTGAACCCTGCAAAAACTGCGATTCTAAAATTTGGTACCAAACAAAACAGTAAAGGATATCAATGGGAGATCATGAAAACTAAAATATCGTGTGTTATTAGAGCAATTTATTTAGGATATAATCTTCAAGCCCAGAACTCCAAAAAGGTGTGGACGGAACTAATTAAAAACAAGATCCGCCCCCTAACATCTCAGCTAAAAATGATCTATCGAAAATTTTGTAAATTTTCACTTATGCCAATGTTGGACTTTCTGATGTTGAAAATAGAAAGTGTTATCCTTTACTGCCTTGACATCTGTCTTTGTGACATGAGTGATATACTAGATAGCATTCAGGGTTCGATGATAAAAAGTGCAATGCAATTACCAATGTCAGTTCCCAATGCAATAATCAGACATGAGTTTGGACTTGTGGCAGTATCCGGATGCCAATTGTTTAGATATGAAAAAATTCATTTCCCACCAAAAAATTCTTTATACGTAGATCTTCATGAACTAATTTGGCATCCTTTGCTCAATATCAATCCTCCATGGAATACTTATTGAATTCATTGAGTATTTCCATTGAAGATGTCCGTCAGCGTCCGGCTTACGCCAAAAAATAACTCCTTGAACAAGATTGGTGATTGACAATTGAAAGGATATTGTTTTAAAAATTATACAGAGAGTATGGAATGTTTCTCAAACCTCGCTTACCGCGATTCGATCATGTTACCCTGTTTCCATGCAATCATTCCAGGAAAGCCTATATATGGTTTAGAATTAATTTGTACCATACCAGAGAAAGAACTGTGCATTGGAATAGTAATGCCGCTCCACGGGCTAACTGTCGCTTTCCTGGATGTAATGAGCCCTTAGAAACCTTGAAACATCTAATTCTCGAATGTCCTCACTTTAAATCTATACGTTCTAATCGCTTGATGAAATTTGTTAACATCGACTTCGAGGACTGCCTGAAATTTCTTTGGGCACGGATGATGCAGGGTCTGCACAAACCTCTTGTTTTTGAATTGGTCAGTCTGTGCAAGTCTATTGAAAAAGAACTTCTTAATCATGAGACATAGATGTCTAAAATTTTAAGGATAGTAAAAATGCATTTTATTGTAAGATGACAACAAATGTGAATGTAATTTTTTATTTTGTTTTTAGCATATTCATTTGTAAAGGTTCTACACTTGTAATTGAACCATAAACAATAAAAAATAAAAAAAAGTCAGAGTTTACATGTACTGTCAGATACTTTCCCATAACCTTGCTTTGAATTTTTCATTTTGCTAACCAATGATCTACTAGGTCTACATTAAGAATATTTTCTATTACAGTCAATGGGTCCAATATTCTGAGGGCAACCTTTGAAAATGGTCCTATGGACAATTCTACTGTCATTTTTAGGACATAGCGAAACGTCTCAGTTCATCAAGACGTTCACAACCTTACATTTGACATGATTAAGTAAGGCCATTTGCAGTGGTGTCTGTTGCGGAACTCTCTATACTGCCCCCTGCCCACCATCACCTATAGGCACCATGAATCTTAGGAACGAGGAAAACGGGTAAAGATGGCCACCACCACCGCATGTAGCAGAGATGGCTGACCACCAGTTCTGTGTTCAGAGCAATCAGATTGGGCACCTGTGCACTTTTCCCAGCAGGCCACTTCTAATGCCATTTGCGGCGGTCTCTGGCTGTCTACCCCAAGATCGCCGTGCACCTACACGGACTACAAGCTCCAGCACTGCGTGCCATCTCCCCACATTCCTTGATAAGGGCAAGGGTAAGACCACACTACTGCACTTAACCAGTGCCCCAGCACTATTATGTGCGGTCCCCGAATTAGGCATCAACTCCGTTCGCATGGTTGATGCTAAAGAAATCACGTTACCCAAGCCCAGTCTGTTTCTCCCACTGCTCTGCATGATGGTATACCACCCCCACAATGCCAATTAGTCATCCGGCCCATCAAGTGCTCCCAGCTAATCCAAACACCCTGCTGTCTGGTGGTGAGGAACAGAACACCATGAAAAGATGTTCATATTAGTGAGACCCACTCCTACCGGCCGTCACCGTGCCCCCCAGCATGTATTTAAGCAGTGAGCCTTCACATTTGCACCAAGCCAGTGCCACAGCAGCAGCATGTGCCACCCCAGAAGCTAGCAGTTGCATTGCTCTCCCACTCCACTTGTAGCTGACCCTCTTACCTAAGCCAACCCGTTTCCTCCCTCCGCTCTGCCTGGCGCGCACTATTGCACCAAACCCATGTAGGTTCACTGCCCAGGCAGGACCCTCACATCGTACTGGAAGTTAGGAGCCTGAACCAAGTCAGCCTGGCAATTCTCTCCAAATCACGGCCATGCCTAAAGCCATAAACCAACTTCCCCACCTATCTTCTAAGCCAAAACACAGGCAACTACACCTGCACCATGTGCAGTGTATCCACTAGCCAGCAATATGACACACCCAACCCCACCTTGCTTCTAGGCCATTCTCAAGTGTACCACACAATACAACTAACACTCCCTGGGAACCGATTTCCATTCCTAAAACAACTCAACTAGTTGGTCCACCAGCATCACAGCTGCCACCACCTCCATTCCACACCAACTACCAGAACGCCTGGACTACCTAACAACTTGAACCTGCACCCCGGCCACACCGGATTCGCTCTCCCCTCCACCTGGAACACAGAACACAAGTCTCAGGCTGCGCACCACGTTTCCCAATCCTTCCATCCGTATAGTATATCCAACCATGCCTGACAACATCACCTATGCCAAAACCAAGGACACTCAAGTACCGCCTATTCAGTTAATCTCGCTCAATGCTAGATCCATAGTAGCCCATGCTCTAGACATTCTAGACCTCATCACCTTAAACAAGCCTATCATTTCTAGCCATGACTTAAACAACGTGGCTAACCCCAACAGCTGGGCCAGCACTCTCCATCGCTTTCCCTACAGGTTATGCCATCCTACGCTGCAACAGAATAAGCAAAAAAGTGGTGGGTAACCCTCATCTACAAAGATAATCTAGCACTCTACTGCGTCAGCATCACCCAGCTCCCCAACTGTTAATCTAGCTCCACAAAACATTACTTATTGCCCAACGTATCATCTTTCACCTTATCTACCACCCACCAGATCCTATCCTAACATTTGATGACAGCCTCTCATTGCCACAAACATTAATCCTGCAACCCAGTTTATTACCCTGGGGGATTTTAACCTGATAATAATAATAATTTGCATTTATGTAGCCCTACGAACCCTCAGGCCTCTGAGCGCTGCTTTTTATTACCCACAGTGTGTGGTGTTCATTTATTGACCTTGGAAGGATGAAAGACTGAGTTTTGCCCTTCGGGATTCGAACCTGCATCAACAGGTTCTGAACAGATGTCAAGGCAAGCACTCTACTCGCTTTGCTATATGACCAGCTCCCCCTTGGCTTTAACAACCTGAAAGATTCAGATGCCTTAGCCCTGACCAAATCTATGTCAGCCTTAGGCTGCGTCCAACGCATCCTCAACCCAATGCAAGCCCAGGGATGAACCCTTGACTAGCTGCTCGACCACTTGTGTAACATATCTGTCCACTCCAATTCTCCCTGCCCATGGTCAGACCACCACATAATCATGTACACTATCCTTATCCCAAGTAGCCAGCCTAACACCTGCACAAACACTAGCCCTCCCCTAGCCTTACACTCGCACACAATACACACACCCTCACCAGTGTTCGCATCAACGCCTTGCTCTGCCTACTTGTGGCCTCCGTCCAGAACCCTGCCTTCTTGGTGGATGAATACAACACAGCCTTAGGCACTGCAATTGACTGCGTAGCCCCCCTCAAAGCTGGACACAAAGTAAAAAATGCCAGACACCAGAACTCATGGTTCACCCCAAACCTCTGTGCCCAATGCACATTAAAAAGGGCAGCTTAAAATGCTAGGCAGAATGACCATACCACGACAAATAAAGCCTCATTCTTAGACATCGCCACAAAGTACAAAGTTTTTAGACAGCCAAAGTCACGACTAACTATAACAGAATCCCAAACGTCCAGTCCTAACGTCCTGTCGTGCGCACAATAACTATTTGCTATTCTTCGTGAGCTAGAAACCCCCATCGCTCCCTCATCCCTAGTAGTAAAAGACAACACTTGGTGCGACAAAGTCCAGGAAACCTTCACTGGTAAAATGATGCCACTCCAACCCAAAATCACCATGAACCGCTCCTGCATGATAGCGGGCCGCCACAGCCTCTGCAACCTGGAACATCCACCAACACCCTTCATTCAAAGTCCAGCCCATTTCTCTCACAGACTTGCCCACCATAATCAAGGGTCTCAAACCATCCCGGTGTAAAGGTGACATCTGCCCAGCATCCCTTGTAAAAGACTGTGTTGAACCTCTGCTTCTGCTAATTGCTACCATCGCTAACTCATCCTTTGCTGCCTGCTCTGTCCCAATGGCCCTTAAGAATTTAGTATCGCCACACTGCTCAAGAAACCTTCCCCAGACCCGAAAATCCCTGCCATCTACCGGCCAACAACTACTGTCCCCTTCCTGCTACAAATTATTGACATAGTGGCCTCCAGATGTGTGACTTCCTTGAATGCCACCACATTATAGGCACTTGGCAATCAGGTTCTCTCCCATACATGTAACAGAGACAGCCCTCCTGGACTAAAAAAACAGATGATGTAATCGATACCGGGAAGATCTCCCTCCTTCTCCTTCTTGACCTCTCAGCGATCTTTAGACCTCATCGCCCACCGAACACTCTTCCTTCACCTCACAACCTGCGCACACTTCTCTCCTGACCCTGCCAAATGGATTTCGGCCTTCTTATCCAACAGACCCGCTAGAGTCTCTGCTGGCAACGCGACGGCCGCCCCCACTCCTACCTCTTGTGTTGTCTGCCAAGGCTCTTGTGTCTCGCCCACCACCTACAACATTTACACAAAGAACTTGTTCGACCTCCTCGACTCCTTTGGCACCTCATACACAAATTACACTGATGACACACAAAATCTCATATCCTTGTCCGGTGACGACACCCAATACACAGCCAAGGTAAACACCATTTATGAAATCATTCAAACATGGATGGCCCAGCATAGCATTTGGTGTCTACCTGGATTCCACCCTCAACATGTCAAGGCAGGTCAACCACAATGCCTCAGCTTCAGTCTATGGCACAAAGATCATTAACGCTAGTAAGCCATTCCTGTCCATGGTCAGGATTCCTGACTGCCGCACAAGCACTTATCAAATCCAAGCTGGAAAATTGAAACTCATTGCTCTGTGGCACCTCTGAAAAAAACTGAAACAAATTACAAGTCATACAGAGCAATGCCCTCTGGGCAGCAATGGACTTGGGTAAACAAGCTCACATCTCTGAAGCTAGGAGATCTGTTCATTGGCTCCCGGGCAGCGAGAGAATCAAATTCAAGTCTCTCTCCATCACCCACCACTGTTTATCTAGCCATGCACCAACATACCTCACCTACCAACTGAAAAGACAAGCCCTCTCTGGGTCTCAGCGCTCTGCCTACAAACATTGCCTGATGATACCAAGTGTCAAACGCAAAAGAGCAGGAGGCTCTAGTTTCCCAGTCTGTGCAGCTAACTTCTGGATCAACCTCCCCCACCCACTTGTAGACTGAACCTTCTTACCACGGATGTGATTTAGGGGTCCCCAGGGGTCGTAACTGTGACCCCGGAGGTCTCCCTTGCTACCCCTGTGGTCTCCCTTGCTACCCCTAAAAACATAATCTTTTATTTGTTTTAAATTGAGGCTCCTGGGCTTTGGCCAGCAGCATGTTGCTCTTTTTTTCTGGAGTGACTGGTTGAGTGATAGCTATAGCTGGTAAGATAGCTCAATGGGTTGAGTGCTGGCTGCTGCAATTTGTGTCTGATCTGCAGGTTGCAGGTTCGACTTCAAGCAACGTCAATTCAGCCTTTCATCCTGCTGAGGTTTATAAATGAGTACCAACACGGGTTGGGTGATATTGTATGTATTTGTTCTATATGAAGTGCTTAAGCGTAAGTGCTATATAATAACACATCATTATCATTTGGTCTTGGACGACTGCTTACATTCACAGCGATTTGGTAATATGGGCCTATACGCGCTGATATTAATGATACACATGGTGATCCATTCTTGTATGGAATGTATATCACTTTGCAGTGTTATTGTAACCATATTGTTTGTAGAGTACTTTCAAACAATGCTATGTGATGCCACTTCCTGTTTTTTCGAGGGATGAAAGGTTGTGTTTCATTACTTCTCATTATGTCATTTGGGGTGGGGTCAAAAGGCATCACTTCCTGTGATGATATCAGAGGTCAAGGGTTGTGTGATGTCTATTCCGCTACCCCCTGGCATTTTGGTGAAATAACGTGCCTGCTGTTTACCCTTTATTCACAAAATAACTCAAAACACACCGTTCATTCAATAACTGGATTGTCTTCTTTTTTTATTTCTTCTCCATGCTCTCAACCTTTGTATTGTAACTATCGCCTAGATGCCCTTGTGCTACATGCGCTGCTGCATATGTTTAAATAAATAGATTAAAGATAATTAAACTATGCATCTGTGTCTGATTAATTGGTTTCAGAGTTGTCTATAGGTCCTTCATTTGTTATGGTCATCTATACTTCTACACTGAGTATTTAGAACGTTTACCCTAAAACATGTCACCTTCAATAGTTAGCTTTGCTCACGCTTAAAACTACGCTAAATCTGCCTCTATTCATAAATACTTTCCAGAACAACCCTTTACTATCCACAAGGCCTTTGAACCTGCCAATCACTTTACTCAACCTATTGTATTATTTGATATTATTATTTTTATCATTAGGGTATTTATTGAGCGCATGCCTAACTTCAGGAAACAATGGGTAGCTTTACAATCATGGGGGAGGGAGGTGACAAAGGTTAGGGAGTGAAAAAACAAGGGAGTCGGGGTCTAACAGGGGAGGAAGAGCAATCGTCAGATCATGGGGGGTGACAAAGGTTAGGGAGTGTAAAAACAAGGGAGTCGGGGTCTAGGAGGGGAGGAAGAGCAATCGTCAGATCATGGGGGGGTGACAGAGGTTAGGGAGTGTAAAAACAAGGGAGTCGGGGTCTAACAGGGGAGGAAGAGCAATCGTCAGATCATGGGGGGGTGACAAAGGTTAGGGAGTGTAAAAACAAGGGAGTCGGGGTCTAGGAGGGGAGGAAGAGCAATCGTCAGATCATGGGGGGGGTGACAAAGGTTAGGGAGTGTAAAAACAAGGGAGTCGGGGTCTAACAGGGGAGGAAGAGCAATCGTCAGATCATGGGGGGGTGACAAAGGTTAGGGAGTGTAAAAACAAGGGAGTCGGGGTCTAACAGGGGAGGAAGAGCAATCGTCAGCAATGGATCTACAACTAACCAGTGGAGGAAACGGTTGGGATCAGATTACCCAGTTGCATGTTAGGTGGAAAGTGAACGTTGTATGGACCTACGTGTTAGGGAGGACTCATTCCATGACGAGGAGGGTATTGAGCTCCTTCCTGAACTGTAGAAGCGAGGGGGAGGATGTTGTCCTCATTCTTACATAAAATACTTTGGCTAAAATGTATAGAATCAAATGCTGGCTGCCCATGCCTCGTTTCTCCATCATCCCCTATATGTGAACTTTTCTCATCCTATAGCGCCTGCAACCTTTGGCTCTCCAGAGTACAACCCCTATTCAATGGCATGGCATCATATGTGTTGTTATCTGAAACATTATGAGACCCACAGGTTTCAGACGGCTTAATATAGTAATGTAGCCCCTAGGCCCTCCTGACTTTGCACAACATGTTCTTGAGACTGCATAGCTATACCGTGTAAATAGTCAGGTGGGCCAGGTATCACACTTGAAGACAAGATGGAAGTAGAATTCTTGTGACCACTGTGTTATGTACACCCTAGCCTGCGTGTCAATCATGCTCCATCATGCTATAAAGGCACTCTGGTACATACAGAAAAGAATGCACTTTGCCTGTGATGTCCTTAGTTGGAATACCAAAATCATCATAATAGCAAAGAAAGCATATTTAGAGGATACAGCAAATGACATTCTGAAAGAGCACAATACTTGCAATCGAACAACTTATGGGGATCGAGGTTGGTAGTTGTTATGTCTCTTGTTGGGCTGAAATAAGATCTAGAATACAAAATATCAAAAATGCATGTTACACAACATATTTCCTGCTATCTTGATAGCCGGGAGCGTATGGTGTGTGAAGTATTACCTTGGAATGTGGCATGGGGGAGATATAAATTGGATGTTGTAGATGGGTGGAAATTGCTGGCCCAAGCTAGAGTCGTTATGATGCAGGTGATATGGGAACACCCTCATCGGAGCTGGGTATATTTAATTTATTGTATACATTGAATTAGGTAACAGTCTCCAACCTCAAAGGAGGTTTGTTGACTTTGATTTCAAACACATACTGGAAAATCTGCTGCTTGCTTCTGGGCCGAGGGGTCCTTTTCTTTGCATATCAGGCTTTGGGGCCCTTGGCAGTGATGTTGTGGTGCATCCCAGACAATCAGAGTGTTCGGAATGCAAGACTTACCACATCATAAGGGGTACATATCCTGGGTCCCATGTTGGCCTAGGCACACCATCGGGCAACACCCGCCATTTATATTTATTCTGGCTCCCTCTCACTACTGCCTTGCACTCCGCCCCCTCTTACCGATTCCCACTGTCGGCCTTCGACTGGCCTCATCCCATCCTTGCCACCACCACTGGCCCCCAGTATTGACAAACCTTGCTCTAACCTCTCTGTCTCACCACCAGGAAACGGAAATGAATCTTTCCCTATGTTTAATGCAGCAATCTTTTTTGTTGCTTTCTTTTAAGATGTGAGACAGCTTCCACCCCATTTTGTAGCTTAATATAGAAATGTCCTCAGCAGGCAGAATACCAAGACGCGAATAGCTCTAACACACTTACAATACGAATCAGTGATGGTTCTTGAGGACTTGTTAACCTGCTTAGTTTGCAGGCCATTACCTCGCGGATAAAACCACCTTTTCGGATATTTTTGCATAAGTATAACATGCATGTCTCATGAGACGCAGTCACATACAGAGGTTGAGATTGATGGTTATCTTTGTATGTTCACATTAGTACTTCAGCAGGTAAAGAGTGATTTAGCGGGGACTTGCCACTTATGTTGCCTGGCGTTGCCTAGTTAAATTGAGTGAAGGTTAAACAATATATTTATCAAATGAGTTTTGGAAAGTCAGATTTTGGGATGATTCACTGGAAAACAGCTCAACTTAACCCCATAAGTGCCAGGCTATTATGCAAGTCTATGCAAAAAGGACGAGCATACCCGTCCTTGGCACTTAACCGTGTGCTAATTAACTTTTCTTATCCTTCAGGGGAGATTTTAAGTGGTGTTAATGGCAGGGTAAGATTAACCCTCTTTTTTAAAAGACCAGAATGATGCCAGCGGGCGACACAGACCCTCATTATGACTTTGGAGGTAGCCATGGCGCTATTGGCGCCATGGCTGCCTCCAAAATCGGGTCTGGGTCCGGGTTCCCTGAATGGGGAATTACCGGGCCATTCCGAGTTTGGAGGTCCGATTACGACCAGCCCGTTGTTAGCTTCCTGGTCCCCTCACGGGACCCGCTCTGGACGTCTGGTAAAACCAGACATCCACATCGGGTCCCGCGAGGGAACCTCGTAATAGTGCGGAATGTGTTTAACGGCACCGGCACCATTACCAGCGCCGTTAAACGCATTCCGCACATCTTGTAATGAGGCCCACAGTGTTTTTTTTTTATAAAGGACCACTAACTAAGCATGTATTGAACTGCTTACAGAGGTTTGTAGAGTTAATAATGCAGACCTCAAATGGTGTTTAGGAACTAGGGCAACATTTAAGTGAGGTACAGTTAGTTCCACACTGTGTTATATGCTGATTAATAGGATGCATGTTCGTTACGAGTCGTTTTTCGAGTAGCAGACTGCCTGGGATTGTTTTCCCTGATACACTCACTGCATTAGGGTGGTGTGCAACTAGTTAATTGTGGTGTAGTGAGCTAGAGCAGGGAGGGTTTGCAACCGTTGGCTCATTAAATGTTTAGGACAACTTATATCAGCCATAACCAGCATAGTCAATGGTGAGGGATCATGGGAGTCGCGGTCCAAAACATCCGAAGAGCCACAGGTTGCAGACGCCTGGTCTGGATCAAGCCCTTTAGAAGAGGTGTAGTCTCCGGTGGAGTAGTAGCTATATAGTTATTACAGTATCAATTCAGCCTGCATGAGCGGAAGCAGAGTTGGGAATTCAGCGGTTTCAGGAACGCTTCATGATAAGTTTGGCCAAACGTGCCTTTGATAGGCCTTGAAATTGAACAGGCCCCCAACGGCAATGATAGCGTGGAGGCCAAACATCCTTGTAAGGTGCCTGTTCAGAATTTGGAGAACCAAAACCTTGTCTACTCACTTGAAGAAAAGGTTTAAAGGGATTACCAGTACTTTACTGAACAAAAGAAAGGACCGGCTCTTCATCAAATAGGAAGTGAGTTCGGAGGAGGCAATGATTAACACACATGAGTCAGAATTGTTCTGGTCTTTTGTGGCAGAGAGTAGGGGGAAGTCCCTTTGCCCAACCCACAGGAGATTTCGACTCATCGTATTTTTAGACACAGCATGGGGATTTCTGAAATGAAACTAAAAAAATAATCCCTAAATATTATGCGGATGGGGCTCTGCTTATTCGGTAAACAACCACCAGACTGGTTTAATTATGTCAAGTAATGGAATAAACTAAATAAACTATTCTAATTTTTTAATGTTATTGTTTTTTAAATTGTATTTAATAGCAAGAAAGTTTCTTCATTTTGTTATTGGTGTTGCATTTTATTCATGATGGTATACATTTGGACTACTCGTCAGATAAGGTCAAAGACACATGTCCATGTATTGCCATATTGTTCATGTCTTGCCATATCACGGGCAGTTACTCGCACCGTTTGCCAGGTGGCGCCATCAAATTCCCAACCACGCACACAAGTTGCCAGAATATGCCAACATTTACCAGGGACATGCATCATGTGGCGGATATTATGGAGGTTTGCCGGATACTGGAATGATATGCCCCGGTGTGAACAACATTTGCCTTGTATTGATATCATGCTCAGGTGCACTGAAGCATATTGGTTTCATTGCAGGGTTTTGCAATGCACTGCACACCCTTTTACAGTTGCCTCGGAGCACTGGCAGAAAGGGAAGGTGCAGAAGAAGAGAGGAATTACGGGAATGAGATGGCATGATTGCGATCATGTGTGTAGTGCTTGCCGCTCTGAAGGGCTGCTTGGTGGGGATGGCTTATAACATGCAATTCAAGAATCTGCCTTTCAACTGACACGCCCAGGAACTTGGGCTAATGCAAGCCTGGTTGCAGAGGGCTTCCGAATCATCAGCTTCAGCCGAGAAGCATTGCCATCCTTTGGATCGCCCTTCATGATGGCTTGAAGAAGGCCCACGTGTGTGGCCTAGGCATATTCTAAGGCGGCAGTGATGGCTGCTGCTACTAGAATGCCATGGTCTTGGCACCTTGCTGATGGCCTTGCAGCCCACGCTTCAATCTTTTGTGCTAATTTAAACTGTATAATATCTTGCCTAATGCCCAGCAAATGCATAAGGGACATGATGTTGTGTAGGGGTTTGAGTTGAATGAAATAACTGCTGTCAATTGTATGTAGCAGTGAAGCTATTTCCCGTGTTAATGACAGTTCATGATAGGAATTCACACTTAAGTGTAAATATTTATGTTTATAATGGTTATAAGTGTGAGTACATGTTTTAAATGTGGCGCCTTTAGGTTGTAGGGATACATGCGTATGTGTTTGAGGTTGCAGATAACAGGGTGAAGGTTCTCTTTGTACCCTAAGACCTTGATGTAAACGTGGTTGTAGTCAGCATATAACTGCAGGGAAACTGGCCTGTTTACCTGTAGTAAAAACAGTAGAGATGAGTATGTTTTAAAGTGTACTGATCATAAGACGTACTTTGGCAGTAGTGGAGTTTTTAGGGCAAGTAGCAGAATAGTTGGTCTCATTTCGTGTATGGTGACATTTCCACAAGAGATACCGCCATACCTGTTTTTGCTTATTGCTACTCATCGTGGCGATGAATGCACCAAAGTCCCGGGGTGGCAGTGTTAACACCCATCTCTAGAGGTGTAGGCCTCTATTGGGGTTTGCATCGTTATCCATGTGTGGTAATCCCACTCACAATATATCCTCATTTTGTCTGGAGGAGATAACAGATAACTTATATCAGGATATACTGCATCATCCTTTCATACAAATGCATTATGTGGCGGTGTGGTAAAAAAAAAAGGCTATTATTCTGTTAGTGACACTCTTTGCCCAGACAACCATCCTTGTGATGAGGGCCATTAAAGCCTATGTTACAGAAAAGTGTATTACGTAGGGAAGGCAGGGAAAGAGACATGGGGCAAAGTGCTCCCCCGATACAGGGAACTGCAAGCTGAGGATGAAACGGCAGCATGATTTCGTACCCTAATTCAGTTCAATTGAACGCTTCTGGGAGACCAGCTTACTGGCCACTGCAATAATCTAAGCACGATAGCACTGTACCATGCACTTAAACAATAGTGCGGTGTAGGGGGACAATAGGACAGACCACCCTAGTGTGGTGCAGGTGAAATGCATGTTTGTGTAGCAGAATGTATTTGTGGTGTGAGGATGAGATAGGATTCCCAAATTCCAACGCTTGCTTTGATGTTTTGCCTGTGGAGTTGGGTGGGTTATACCTGGCTTTCCTCTGATCTCGGGCCCAGGTCCCCGCCCCACTAGTTGCACACCTCCACTTCCCCCCTGTCAACCCTTGCACCAGAGGACTGTTTCTGTATCCCTACAGCCTCTACTAGCACTTGACACCTGATGTCTGCACTTACCCTTGCACTGGCCTCCAGCTGGCCACACTTTTATTTATTGGGCCTCATTAGGACCCTGGCGGTAAGGGGTTTGCGCCAGCGTTAGCTGCGCCGACCCCTTACCGCCAACTACGAGTTCCCATAGCGCCATGGTCATTTTTCCGCCCGCTTTTTGCGGGCGTAAAAATCCATGGCGCTATGGGACCTTGGTGTTAATTACGCCACCGTAATTTACGGTGGCGTAATTAACTCCTTCCCCACTCCCATTATACCCTATGGGGCCGAAATGGGAATGGGGAAGGGTAAATGGGTCAATGGGGACTTACAGCCCCGCCGACCTCGGAATGGGGCGGTAAGTCCACCATCCGCCATGGCGTAAACGGACTTTACGCCATGGCCGGAAAGTCCGTCGATGGCGGAAAAAATCCGCCAGGGTCGTAATGAGGGCCATTGTCTTTATTTATTGTCTTGATTTATTTTAATATTATCCTATGTACTGCACTGTCCCCTCTCCTTCCCCCCCCCCGCACTTTTCCCCTCCCTCCCTTGCACTTCTACAATCTCAATGTCACCTGGCCTAATAGGATTGTTGTCTCTGTCTTCCCTCTGTTTCTCCTCCCTTGCCTTGTCCCGCCTTGAAACACTTGTGTATAGGCATGTTATAAATGCCATATCACATCATATCATATCAAATCATATCATATGGCACGGGAGTTGGATCCACTGAGCCACTGAGCGGGATCTCTATTTTGTGTGTCCATTCAGAGAAATGCTCAACATTATCTGGGTAGGACATTTCGTAGGCATCTTCCTATTTCTTGAGGATCTACTGGTTCCTCCTCCGGTTTGAGGTGTAGTTGAGTTGCATGGACACAGGTGTCACAGATTTCCAGATGCTATCTGTTTGGGCCACGTACATGTTAAATATTTTTGGCTAATCCTTGAGGCCGTCTAAGTGGGATATTCCTTTCTTCTAAAGCCTAGCTGTTTACTTACAAATTATAACCATACTTGTAACCCAACAATTTCAGTTGTGCTTGCAATTTGCGAGTCTCTTACTAGTAGCTCTTTGTCTAATTCTATACCACAAATGTTACTAAATTCAGATTCTTTTAACTAATAATTAACACTGCTCACATCGGAACCAATCAAACACAAAACAATTCCAAACGGGTCTATGGCCATTGGGAAAATGTGGCAATTTACCAATAGATCAGAGACTAAGCAATCATTTCAAGACAAATAAATATTACACTAAAAAGCAGTTCAAGCAAAGGTATTATTTTCAACACATCAGTAAGCGATTAAACAAGCATTGGAAATGCCAACAGTTTGGGATTTTGTGTAGGCAAAGGAAAGGCACTTGCTAACTACTGCCATAATGGTATTACCTGGCAATTGATGGCAACAAGTGCATAATGGTGAGAATAACTTTAATCTAATATCAGTGCATGGTAAATGCCAAGTAGTCAAACACACAGCAAAACTGTTGGCTTTGCTAATGCTTTGTTTTTAACAGGCCATCATTGAAGGGCACGGATAGTGCTCATCCATTGAGTGGATGAAGGCATACCTGGTTAAGACATTTTTATTGCTCCAGCAGCATTTTTACAGCTCCAGTTAAGTCAATACCTCTCAGAAGACTGCTTTAAAAAAAACACTGGCAAGCCCTTAGAGTGCAAAGATTAATAATAAGGCTTGATTAAAACAAGCTCAAAGAGATGCCATGAGGTGGTGTTTTGAGAGGCTGCAGGAACTGGGTGGGAATGGCCATAGGGATTAGCGTGACCATGGGCAGTCAATGGGTGGG
The DNA here is from genome assembly GCF_040938575.1 of Ambystoma mexicanum. Lineage (NCBI taxonomy): Eukaryota > Metazoa > Chordata > Amphibia > Caudata > Ambystomatidae > Ambystoma > Ambystoma mexicanum. The sequence goes on along the minus strand of NC_090933.1, from coordinate 1,110,054,081 downwards.
CAAATAACCAAACAATACTTACCCGCTTTGTGTCCCTCCTCATATGCCATATCTCACTATCTGTACTCCAATGAAAGAGTTTTGTCATTTAGTTGATGGAAGTGCCACCTAATACCCACACCAATAAATGAAAAGAGATGTTTAAAATAGTGAGGTAACGTAAGGCTCCTGCTCCTTGCGCACATGCTATCATTACCAGATAGACCCTTTTTATTTATTGTATTTGTAATATTTTATATTTATTGAGTACTTACTCGAAAGTGCTGAACACAATACAAAGGAAACAGCAGTACAACAAAGTTGAGGTCAAATGGCAAGCAAAAATTCATTGAGATGGTTAAGGGTCAGGAGATAGGAAGTAGGTTTTGAGATGGGTAGAAGATATGAAAAGAGGCGGAAGAGCGAACAGTAAGAGGTAAAGTATCCCAGTATTTTGGGGCTAGAAGGGTAAAGCAGTGAAAACGTCATGTGACACAAGTGGGACAGAGAGGAGGAACTGAGATTGAAACTGATGAGGATGTGTTGGAGAATAAAAGAAGACAAGAGATGACAGACAAAAAAGGCGCAAGTCTGTGGATACAGAGTAGACAGGTCAGACCCTAAAATGGAGTCAGTCAGAACATGAGGAAAATTAGAAGATCTGTAAGTCACCCGCATAGAAAGGACAGGCAGGGTTGAGTGATTGGATCAAAGCAGAGAGGGGGCAGTATAGAGGGAGAAGAGTAATGATCCAAGGACAGAACCCTGAGAGACACCATACAATAGAGAGTAAGGAGAAGATAGATGTCCAGCTCAGGAGACAAAGTAAGATCATTCAGAGAGATAGGAATGAAACCAAGTGAAGACAGAGCCAGAGAAACTAAGAGAGAAGAGGTAAGTATGGCGAGTAGGGTGATCAACAGTATCGAAAGCAGCAGTAAGGTCAAGGTGAATAAGTACAGAGGAGAGCTTGTTGTGACGTGTAGTAAGAATGGTATAGAGACATATGGAGGAGCCATTTCAGTGGACTGTGCCAGTGAGGGTGTTTTGTTGTAAGAAGGGTATTAGAACCATGGAGAAGGGTCATCTCAGTGGAGTGTGAGGGTCGAAAGCCAGGCTGGAGAGGAGGTAGAAGAGAGTGGAGGTGCAAAAGAGGAGACTTAGGAGTAGTGAACTTACAGTAGGAGCTTAAATAAGAAGGGGAGAACGGAAATGGGAGGCAAAATAGATGGAAGTAAGGAGTCAAGATAGCATGGTTTTAATTATAGTAATGATGATATCGTTTTTGAAGGCGTGGGTGGGAGGCATAGTGGGCGAGATGAAAATATTAGTTGGAGGAAAGATATGGGAGTAACTGGGAATAGACAGTAGAAATGAGAGAAGAAGGGAAGGGATAAAGAACAGAAGTAGTAGGGTGAGCACGACCCAAGAAATAGGGAGTATCAGAGTCAGAGAGAGGAGGGAAGAAAGAGAGTTGGGGAGGGGAACAGGATAAGGACTTGTGCAAGAAGGGGGTGAGGTTGGAGAAGAGTGAGATGGAAAGACTGAGCATAAGGAGGAGACCTTGGTAGTAAAATAATTAGAACAGTTACTGGAAGAGAGGAGGGAGGAAAAGGAGGGGTCGGGTGAGAGGATAGATTCGAGGACGTGGGTGATGAGAGCTAGTTTTAGAGTAGAGAAGTTCAGTTTTTTTGCTGGATAGAAGAAAGTCATAGGAAGAGTGAAGGGCAGAGAGCACATTAAGATCAGGGGTAGTGTGTAATTTTGTATCCAGTGATATCCAGCTCTGTGAAGGGAAGAACGATATGACTTAAGATGAAATCCACGTTTCAGCTCAACAGAGAAAATGTAGATTAAGTTTAAAGAAAAGACCAAGAGTAGGGTGAACAGACCGAGCATTCTAGAGATCAATGGAAATAGGAGATAAAGGAGAGGAGGAGAGCAGAGGGTAGATAAGATTTGAAGAGTTACACGTATGGGAGAAAAAGGAGGGGAAAGCTCTTGAAGAAAGATGTTCTGGAATAGACTGAGTCATAGCAAGACAAAGAATAAATAGGTGGTGGATGGAAGGGATATGGAAGAAGAAAGACAGGAAATGGAGGAGGGTCATGGTGAGGGTGAGATGTCACATGTGGCAAAGTGAAATAGAAAGTGTGAAAGGTGAACCAGGTAAAGTGCGCACAAGGGTGAATAGGTGGATACAGGTTTAGTCAATGCCCTTAGGTAGCTGTCCTTTGGAATAGATGCCCAAGACAGGAGCGGAAGAAAAGGACAGTAGAGTACATGATAAATCACATGTACACCCATGTGGGTGGTGACAGTCCGGTACTACAGGAGGGAGTGCAGGTGAGGACAAGCAGTGGCCCAGGCCAAGATGGCAAAGTTTAATCGTCTAGCAACACCCTTCAATAGATGTAGAGGCAGCAGAAGAGCATCCCAGAGTGTTTTTGGCAGATATAAAGCCCTCCAAGAAATCAGACTTGATCCCCCTCATCTAGGTCCCCCCACAGACTGAGTGATGAGTTAGGGCATATAGGCATAATAGTTTGTCATCACTTGGCCTGTCGAACGGTAAATCATATTATACCCTCTAGATCGTGCATATATATATTGGCCTAGGCCAAGTCGCTCTGCGAAGAAATCCGCCCAGCAAGGTCCTGACCTTAAATCAGTGTAAACCGCCATTTTAGGTTCATCTTCCATTTTAGATTCTCTCTCTAAGATCACCCTGTGTTCTAAGATGGTGGACAGTGTCATTCCGAATGTAACATGGCCGTCTTGATCTCTGTGTACACGTTAATATGTAAACTGTCTTCATGTCTATGAGAATAAGAGTGCTATCATTCATAGAGCATGTATGTGAAATAGAGTAAAGTCTGTTTTAATATCATTATGTAAAAAATGCTTTTCCAATATGTTGTAAATTATAGTTATCTTGTTAGATTTAAGAAATTGTATTGTGTAAAATAAAAACTATGCATTTGCAAAAGTTTCCTTCTTAACTATGAATCCTTTTAATCTAATTTTAAAACATTTTTGTAAAAGTTTGTAAAAACTAAAACAAATAAAGGGAAAAAAAAAGAAAAAACTGCCTTCAGGCCAAATGTTAGGGTCATGCACTGAGACCTTGTCCTTTGTTAACCTGTGTGTAAAGGATTACCTGTAACAACGAGACTAACCCATGAACGTATATTGTGCACAATAATGTTCAAGCATCCAATATGAACACTTGTTTGACTATATTGTTTAAAATATATGTTAAGGCTCAACAAGAAATCCAAAGACACACTGTTGCTATTGTAACCCATTGACGAATGTATTACGGATAACCCCTAAGTGTATAGATGCATAATTCAGATGCAAACTCAGCACAAACCCTAGATCCGTGATGTATTAACTTGTAGGTGGGCTGGACATCATGTTTTGGACTGTATAAAAGGTGCGACTATTTTGATGTACAGTCCCACTCACTATGCACACCGAACAGGACTGGTTCTCGCTGTTTCGTACTGGGGGGGCCTGATAGCTATCTGTTGCTTTGTCCTTTGAAACTGTTCAGTTATAGAATAAAGATCTCTGTATCTTTCTTTGTAACCCGCGTTTGGTGTATTTCCTTTTGGGGTACTCACCTCGATATCTTCTTTTTGCTTTCACAGATGGCACCCGAATAGGGACCCTCAAGATTGATGCCAGCTCGTTGAAGATTGATGCTGCTATCGGAACCGTGATCGGACGGTGTTGGAAAAAGGGGCCCCTTTCTGAATGAGACGCGACACCTCAACAGCACTGCATGGCCCGATCCCTGGACGGTGAGCACGCGGTCTGAGTCGGCATCTTAATGAGGGTCCATATATCGAGGCGGGCAGATTTGCTGAAATCACCAAACACGAGGTAAAATTCGTTAGACAATTTTTAAAATCCGATCGGACCTCCTTAGGCTTGATCAGGTGAGTTGTGATCCGATTCTTAAGTATCCTGATAATTTGTTTTTGGCACATTACACTTGCAAGTGCAATTACTGACCAGGTAACACCAGTATTCTGACATGCCTTGAAGTTGTCTGCCTGCTTTAGGGCATTATTCCGCGGTGACAGACAATCTTTGGAATTTAGCCGTCCGGCACTACAGGAGGGGTCACCGGCTTGTACTATGTAGTGTAAGCCTGGCATTGGTAGTATAGTGTTTAATGATATTTGGCACAGACAAACTAGAAATGCTTCTGAACTTCAGTGGCCAATCAATGGTAGTTTTGAAATCCCTCGTATTGAGTATTTCAAATCTATACTATTAAAGAAAAAGGCTAGACCTGCAGTATTTGACGTATTACAAAATTGGAAGAAAGAAGCTCTACAGCAGCTTAAGAGTAGAGAAAAACATGCACGTCGTCATAAGACGAATGCCGAAAAAGCATTGTTACATTACAAGCATAAACAGTCTGAGTTGGCTAGGAATAAGGATAGGGCTTTCTCACTTGGTATCCAGAAAATCTATCCCTCTAAAGACTTTCATGTTTCCAACAAACTTATCGACAAGTTGTTAAATCAACGAAGGCCTGGTGCCACTGCGCCACCTCCGTATGTTCCTCTTCCTGTTGGTTTGCCTCTTCCTGCTGTTATTCCTCCTCCTGCTCCTCCTGCTGCTCCTATCGTTCCTCCTGTTGTTCCTCCTCCTCCAGTTGTTGGTCCTCCTTTTGTCGCTGCTCCTCCACCTGCTCCTCCGCCAGTGATAACACCTCCATTGAACATGCCTACTCTCCCTCTTCCAAGTGGTCCTGCACCACTTGTAGTAGATCAGGGGGCAAGATCGAGGGTTGTCACTCGCAATACTGTACCTCCAGAGAAGAAACGTGACTTAATTGCATGGGCTAAGCATTGTATGGAGAGGAATGATCAAGCTAATGTTTTTACCACACTTTCTAATATGGATAATTTTCCTGAGAATTTTTTTTTTTATTGAGGTATTAGGGATTCATTTGTGTGTAATGTGGGACAGATTAAACAATACAGATCTCCCGCAAGGGTTGAGGGATCTGAACACCTTAGCGTTCTCTAGAGACACTGTGGAGAAAGTACAAGAGCATGTTGAGAGGGTATTTGAGTATAGAAAGGAGTTGTAAAGATTACAGAATGAGGATGAAGATGAAGATAGTATGTATGTACAGAAGCGGTTCCTTCCTTGTCGCAAATTGATATCTGAGGAAATGAGGACACGATTAGATGGATCTCACATCCGTCGATAACTCTATTTGAAGTATATGACACGTATAGTCAGTATATGCCAGAAATGCAGAGGAAAGTGATACCGGTAATGGTAGAATACCTACAGGATGAGTGTGTAAAACGAAACATTAGTTGTCCCACAGAGTTATTAAGTATTTACAAGAGAGCTTTTTCACTTGACACTTCTTCGGCTGCTTTAGCGCTCGATTTGGCCCTGTTGCTTAGTAAGCGTTCAGAGTCGCCTACTTCTCAGTTGCCTATGAGAGAGGTCCCTCTGACATTTGTCCCAAAAGTAGAGATTCCCGCTAATCCTGCAACAGGCGCAGTTGCTCAAGATATTCCTGCACATTATGTGTCGCAGTTTGTTCACGTCCCATTCTCAAGACAGGAAGTTAACACCATTAGACAAACTATTCCCGACATTAGGAAAAATCCGACAGGGTTCTATAAAGAAATAGAATCTGTTTTGCAAGCCTCAATATTCACTTTAAGTGATATTGATTTGTTATTTCCCATACTCCTGCCCTCAGATTTATGGAAACAGGTTAGGACTATATATGACGTACCAGGGCTAGGAGATACATGAGCAAACATAATTAGACTCGATGGAGAAAGGCCAGCGGGCGAAAGACCACCTCAGGTGATTCTAACATTGCCTAATAGAATAGTTGCGAAATTTAAAACTATGATTCCTGAAAAAAGAATTATTTGGGACAAGCTTACCGCCTGTGTCCAAGGGAAGTGTGAGGGTGCTACCGAGTCCTTTAATCGGTTCGAACAAGTATTCTCGGATTTCAGTGGACAAGATTTAAGCACAGAGTCTGGGAAAAGGTTATTTCTAGACAAATTTGTGTGTGGATTGTTGCCAGACATCCAGTCGCAAATTATGTCTTCTGAGAGCGCTTGGCAAGCAAAGTCCCAATCAGAAGTACTGCACATGGCTCAGTATTATGAGAATCGTGTCAATAATGAGAAGGAAAGAGTAGAAAAGAGAAAAGGTGATTTGAAGACAAAAGTATTATTACAGCAATAGGCCCTAGAGGGGATAATTCACAGTTTAGTGGTCAGTATGTTCCACAAGGAAATGTGCCCTTGGGTCCTGTAAACATTAACCAGTGTGCCTATTGTAGGCAAGAGGGTCATTGGCGTGCACAATGCCCGGTCCTTCAACAGAGGTCAAATAACACATTCGGAAAGATGGGTAGGCGACCCAGAGGTCGCTGGGTGTAGGGGACCCGGGTAGAGGTCAGTTTTCACAAGATTCACAGCAACCTTTTTCACAGGATAATCAGGCGCCAAGTATGGATACTAGAAACATATTCGATCATCCTTCTGCCGCTTACCTCTCTAAAGAACTTCCTTTCGATGATATCCTGTTTCGTTAGGATTGCCCAAAGCAGGGTTTGGAACCTACGCCTATTACCATTAATCAGAAAGGTCCCTACGTTGAAATGTTAGTGGGAAATAGGAAACATCTATTCTTGATAGATATAGGGGCGCAAAAGTGTTCCATTGATCATTCTCGAGTTCCAAACATTCCACTGTCAGGGCAAACCAATGTTTCTGTAGGGTTTTTGGGCACACCAGTTGTCTGTCCAATTTCTTCGCCAGTGCCTATTTCTTTGGGTCTGTTTACAGACCATTGTCCATTCCTTTTGACTTCGAATTGTGGAAGGAATTTGCTGGGGTTGAATCTGTTGAAGGAATTAAATACGGTAATTCATTGTTCCTCTGATGGAGTGCGTTTGACGATTTCGCCACAGCAACTTCTGTCTCCCAATTCCTGAATAGGCCTTTGCCACCGAATTTAGTGCTGTTCCGGAGTGTTTATGGGCAGTTGATGACAATGATGTCAGTGTTTTACAAATTGAGCCTGTTAAGATTGTTTTGAAACATGGAGTGAAGCTGCTGCGCATTCCGCAGTATAAGATTTCAGCTGACGGTGAGCAAGCTTTGAAATGCATTGTCTCTGATTTTGTTCATCGAGGGGTGATTGAGGAAATTGCAGGTAGTTTATGCAATAGTCCGATTTTACCCGTGTACAAGAAAGGCGATAATGCAATTCCTTTTCGTTTTATAATTGATCTACGTGCCATCAATATGATCGTCGCTCCACAATTTACAATTGTGCCTGATGTGACGACGATATTGACTATGATTCCGGCCTCAGCTACTCGTGTTAGTGTTGTGGATCTAAAGAATGCTTTCTTTAGTATTCCTATACACAAGGGCAGTAGATATTTGTTCGCGTTCACCTTAGGGGGACGCTCCTTTACATTTACCCGTGCACCACAGGGTTACACGGAAAGTCCTAGCATCTACAGTAGGGCTCTGAAAGAACAACTCGATACCCTTGAGTTGCCCTCTACTTGTACACTGCTTCAGTATGTTGATGACTTGCTTTTAGCTCCCGACTCAGAAAGCGCTTGTAAGGAGGGCACTGTGTTGTTGCTCATTCACCTGGCTAAACATGGACACAAAGCTTCACTCAAGAAATTTCAATATTGTTGTCAAGAGGTCGCCTATTTAGGCTATCTCCTGCCAAAGGAGGGAAGAAGATTGACGCCTGAATGGATAAAACTAATTTCTAGCATGTCTGTCCCAAATACGCAGAAAGAAGTAAGAGCCTTCATAGGAATGGCTTCTGACTCTAGGCAGTGAATCCCCAATTTCTCGTTAACGATTAAGCCAATGTTGGCTCTGACGAAGAAGGGCATTTCTTCACCATTGCCGTGGAACATGGAGCACCAGCGTGCATTTGATTTGCTCAAGACTGCATTTTGCTCAGAACTGGTTTTGGGCACACCAAATTATGAAAAGGCCTTTGTGTTGTTTGTGCATGAATGTGATGGATGTGCTTTGGCTGTATTAACACAGGAACATGGAGGGAAGAATAGGCCTTGCGGTTACTTTTCTTCCGCCCTTGATCCTGTAGCATGCGCTTTGCCAAGATGTTTGCGAGCTGTCGCTGCTGCCATTGCGTCTGTAAAACAGAGTGAGGAAACGGTCCTAGGCCACGCTTTAACCCAGATGGTACCTCACTCTGTGGATGTGCTACTGAATAGAACTCAAACGCAACACCTCACTTCCGCACGGTTGACAAGATATGAATTGATCTTGTTTGCACCACACATACAAATTAAGAGGTGTTGTGTTCTTAATCCGGCTGAACTCTTACCTTTCCCGCAAGGTACTGCTTGCAGTGACGAAGAGTCACATGACTGTCTTTACACTACCGAACAAGAGACAAAGGGCCTCATTACAACTCAGGCGTTAAGGGTTAACGCCACCGTTAACCCTTAACACCTCATTCTGATTTTAACGCCTGCTTTTAGCAGGCGTTAAAATCCATGGCGCTAACCTGCCATGGTGCTAATTACGCCGCCGTAATTTACGGCGGCGTAATTAGCGCCTTCCCCACTCCCATTATGCCCTATGGGGCAAAAATGGGAATGGGGAAGGGAAAATGGGAAATGGGGATTTACCGCCCCACTCACCTTGGAATGGGGCGGTAAATCCGCCATCCACCATGGTGTAAACGGAGTTTACACCATGGTGGTAAAGCTGGTGCACTTAGCACCAAGGTTGTAATGAGGCCCAAAGGGTAGAATTGATCTAAAAGATACTCCTTTGAACAATCCACAAGGGGAGCTGTTTTGCGAGGGCTCCTGCTTCAAACTTCCGGATGGTTCATCCACAGCTGCTTATGCAATTACTACATTGTGCACGGTCGTGGAAACCAAGAGAATCACGCATAACACTACAGAGGCCGCAGAGATTATAGCATTGACCCGAGCTTGTGAACTTTCCGAAGGGCTTTCCTTGAATGTATACACTGACAGTCAGTATGCCTTTGGGGTGGTTCACAACTTCAGGAGACTTTGGTCAGAAAGAGGGTTCTTAACTTCACATGGTACAAAGATCCAGCATGGCTCCTTGATAGTACGGCTACTCTTAGCGCGTGCACTCCCGACTCAGTTAGCTATTGTAAAATGCGCAGCCCATCAAAAGATTGTAGATGATATTGGAAAAGGGAATGCCTTTGCTGACCAGATAGCAAAACAGACTGCCACTGACCTCTCTTTAGACATATATACTTCAAGGGAAGCCACAAATGCCTGTACTATGGATGAGAGTATCGATTCTGTGAGGGATATCCAAGCCAATGTCATATTGGAAGAGTCTAAAAAGTGGGCTGAGGGCTTGTGGAAACTTGATGATGATGGATGTTCGGTGGACAGAGTTGAAGGAAAATGGCTACTTCCCGATGCGTATATCATGATGATGGTCGTTATGGCTCATGCTCCTACGCATATATGTGCCTGCAAGATTACAAAAATGTTGGAAAATGTATGGGTGAATGGCAAAATCTCTAAGGTAGCTGAACGTTTTGTCCAAAACTGCATGATCTGTTTACAGCATAATGTGGGAAAGGGAATGCCAACTCTTAAGGGAAGTTTTGGTCCACCTTCTGTCCCCTTCGAGGTTATACACTTTGATTTTATTGAAAAGGAACGATGCAATAAATTGAAATACGTGTTAGTTGTTATCTGTGCTTTTAGCAAATGGATTGAGGCTTTTCCTGTTAAAGACGCTACAGCCATGACTACTGCAAACACAATGTTAAAGGAATATGTTCCTAGGTTCCAAGAGTCATCTGGTCAGACAATGGTCCACATTTTATCACTGCTGTGATTCACCAGATATGCGTGGGATTACAGATCGATAAACGGTTCCATTCGCCCAGACACGCTCAGAGTGCCGGACTAGTTGAAAGACACAATAGCATCATCAAAAACAAGCTCGCTAAGACGTGTGCCGGCACCAAATTTAAATGGCCAGACGCCTTACCGATCATGTTGTTATCCATGCATACAACCCCTCAAACTAAGACTGGGCTCTCTCCCTTTGAGGTGGTTATGGGGAGGCCTGCTAATATCTGGAACCTTCCGAAAAATTGTTCACTGCAAAATGTGGAAAATGTACTTCTTTCAGATTACAGTAGCCAGTTGACTGAAAACCTGTATTTGATTTATCACCAGGTGCAAGAGGATTTACCTGTACGATACTAGGGCCCGGTCCTCGGTGACTGGGTTCTCCTTAAATAATTTAAGGAGAACCCAGTCACGGCCCGGTGACTGGGTTCTCCTTAAAGCATTTGAGCGATCGTCTTGCCTTGCACCTTGGTGGCGGGGACCCTTCCAAGTCCTGCTGGTCACGCAAACGGCGGTGCAGGTGTCGGGCAGGAAAAATTGGATCCACGCGACCCATATCAAGAAGATTCCACACCCAGTGCAATACAATACAGAAGAAACAGAACCACTCATCAGTATTGCAATCAACGATCCCGAAGCATTAAACAGCATCGAGAGTGCGTCAGAGAATCTCTCTGAGCCCGTGAGGCCTGGGGAAACAACTATTTTGCCTCCATACTCTCCAATAGTTTTGTCTCCGGAAGCTGTTGTTCCGGATCTTGCATCCTCTCTTGTTCTTGATACATCGCTTCCAACGGGAAGTGACGACACATTGTTCTCAGATCACTCAGTACCAGGATGCACGAGGTACGATCTGCGACCTAGGAAATAGACCTACTGCACGGTTCAGTTGTGTGATCGAGGAAAATCATCAAGGGCTTGTCTTTTTGGCCCGATCTATTGTTTACACAGGGATTCTGTTGGCTAGGGTTTGTGGAAGGACTAAGAAGACGCTCGACCCGGAGGTCGCCAGCAAAAGAAAACATTGGCGTATTTGTTTGAAGACTACAATGCCTGCCACCGCTACCGCTCGTATAGGACTGATAAGTGAACGTGTGACCAGCTCCGAAAAAGGACAGTCTGCAAAATGGGCCCCGAGAACGTATTGCTGTTTGTTGATAATGTTAATTGGTTTTATAATAGTCATTGTTTTAGGCTTCTGGTATCTAGAGGAAGTACATCCACTTGAGAAATTGCTACTGACTGAAAATGTACCTACTGTTTCTACTCCTTTTGTGCATCTGCACACTCTGTATCCTAGGGATTCTCAGCATAGACAGAGATATTACAATAATACGTTATTACTCATCATGAATGCTACACATGCCATCTTTAATAAGTCCAACTGTTGGGTTTGTTCGCATTTACCGCAACATGGGGATAAGGGGCTAGGTTGGTATATTCATCCTTTACCTTTGACAACTGCATGTTATGCTTCTCTTAGAACACTATTCTTTGGTCGCTGGAACAATAGCATCTCAGGGAACTTTGATGGGACTAATTTGAATAGTTCAAAAAAAGTGTTTTGACTCCCTTCGGATGCTTGCTTTTTGCAAATAGGAGTAAGCTCAACATTGCTTCTATTAGGCCTTCTGATAGACTGTCTCGTCCTTTCCAATCTTTGATTTCTTTTAAAATGGCTCCTATAGGCAATAAGGATGCCACGCCTCCTTCTTACACTGTTAACCATAGCCCCAATTCAGTTTCTTTCTGCATACAGAGGAAGGGTACTCAGTTAATGGGTGATTTTAAAGGTTGCGCCAACGTTGCGAATTTGACTGGGGAACAAAGACCTTTGTATGCAGGCGAACCTGTCTACTTTGTTTGCGGTAATGTAGCATTTCCATGGTTACCCAGGGATTGGCAGGGAACTTGTTATTTAGGGATCCTGTTACCTGGGGTCTTCATAGCCAGTACTGTAGAGGTTTCAAAGGCTCGTCCACGGCGGGACGAGAATGGTGGCACTCCAGCACAAACTCTGGGAGACATAGCAAAATCTTTTGTACCATTCCGGGGACAAATAATGAACTCTGAGGATATCAGGAGACGAGCGAGAGTATTGGAGAGAACCATCAACCGGACCACTGACATACTCTATAATATGACTCTAGAACAGAAAGCAATAAGGTTAGTAGCACTTCAGAACCGGATGGCATTAGATGTAATCCTAGCTGAACGTGGAGGGGTATGTAAATTAGTTTGGTCCGCTTGCTGTGTTTTCGTGCCAGATTCCTCCCCAACTATCTTCAAGGCAATACAGAATCTGCATGTCCTAAGTTCAGAAGTGCATGTTCCCGAGGGAAACTGGGATCTCAGTGCTTGGTTCTGGGACTTCTTGCGATCTTGGTGTTGGAAGGTACTTTCGGTCTTGCTGATCATTTTGGGAATTCTGTTGTTCCTTTGTTGCTGTATACAGTGTCTTCCTGGTATATGTTCGATGCTAGGCGGATGTTGCACACAGGCGATGGGTACGTTAGGACGCAAAGTATACGCCCCAGACAAGAATATGTGCTAAAAGAAATTCTGGTAACCGATCTAATGGCGATTGATATCTCCGATGGTGATTCGGGGTGTATGGACATTGAGACATGGAATTTTTCGTAAAGTGATTAGAATTAGTTTAGCGCTTCGCATAGGCCAAAAGGAGGGTTTGTCGAACAGGAAATCATATTATACCCTCTAGATGGTGTATATATATATTGGCGTAGGCCAAATCGCTCTGCGAGGAAATCCGCGTAGCAAGGTCCTGACCTTAAATCTGTGTAAACTGCCATTTTAGGTTCATCCGCCATTTTTGATTCTCTCTCTAAGGTCACCCTGTGTTCTAAGATGGTGGACAGTGTCATTCCGAATGTAACATGGCCGTCTTGACCTCTGTGTAAAAGTTAATATGTAAACTGCCTTCAGGCCAAATGTTAGGGTCATGCACTGAGACCTTGTCCTTCGTTGACCTGTGTGTAAAGTTTTACCTGTACCAACGAGACTAATCCATGAACGTATATTATGCACAATAGTGTTCGAGCATCCAATATGAACACTTGTTTGACTATATTGTTTAAGATATATGTTAAGGCTCAACAAGAAATCCAAAGACACACTGTTGCTATTGTAACTCGTTGACAAATGTATTAAGGATAACCCCTAAGTGTATAGATGCATAATTAAGATGCGAACTCGGCACAAACCCTACATTTGTGATGTATTAACTTGTAGGTGGGCTGGACATCATGTTTTGGACTGTATAAAAGGTGCTACTATTTTGATGTACAGTCCTACTCACTACGCACACCGAACAGGGCTGGTTCTCGCTGTGTCGTACTGGGGGTCCTGATAGCTAGCTGTTGCTTTGTCCTTTGAAACTGTTCAGTTATAGAATAAAGATCTCTGTGTCTTTCTTTGTAACCCGCGTTTGGTGTATTTCCTTTTGGGGGTACTCAACCTCGATATCTTCTTTTTGCTTTCACAGGCCTACTAAACTTCAAATCATTTGTGACAATTTAGCCAACATAGATACCAGCACCTAAAGTAGTCCAATTCACTTACCTTTAAAAGAATTGTATTAACACATTGTATTCATTTTTTAGAAGATTACTTAAACGCAATTGATCACTTACACCAAAAACTATTAGATAGACAGATCTCTTACAGAGTTTGTCCAATAACTTGGCTCAGATATAGACCAGCATATTGCATTGTATTGTGCTTGTCTTTGTATAGCGCCAATGTTATCATTATTATAGTCTCAATGCGCTGTTAGTGGGAATGCCCTTGGCGGACCGAACTGCAGAGTGCTGGAGGTCATGTAGCATGATTAGGGTGTGTTTGTCTATTTGGCCCAAAAAGGCTTATCAGGGCTACCAGGCTTCTGGGTTCCTGTAGAGAAGCAACCTATGTGGACAGGCATGTGGATGGGTGCTGAGAGGAGTAAGCGTGGCCTCAGTGATAGAGACTCGCTATGTGTTCAGCGTGCCCGAATTTGTCATAGGTCTTCACTGCATTCTGCTAACAGAGGTGTTGAGGCATAGTGTAAGTGTGCAGAAAGTGTATGTGAAATGCACAACCAAATATGTCATAGTCCTTGCTGTATGATGATGTGTGTGTATAGTCATGCCTGCGGCCAGTGGAGTGGTGTATTATATGCACTGTGCTTCCATTAATGGTGCTTTGTTGTCAGGGCATCCTCTCAGAGATTGAACAGTACATGGGTAAACAACTACGTTTGGGATACCTGACAAGTGGGAGAAAACACCTAAATTTGAGATTCAATAGCATGGAAACATTCCTAAATTGGAGACTCAACCGTACATGGAGAAACACTTACATTTGGCATACTTGGGCAGTGGGATAAAACATAACGGATAAAACAGAACGTGCACTCACTTACTATGCATACACATGGCCCGTCACATACAAGAGACTAGGATATCTTCAAACATTGTACTGTTAATGTAGCCTGTGTACAATATCTGTACAGGCTGAAAAAATAACCTGAAACTTACACCTAGAGTTAGGTCAAAGGACCACAAATCTCAAACAATATCACCAATATCTAACAGGATACTCGTCCATATTATGTGGTTGCATTATCAATATAGGTAAGGTCAGAGTGGGTCAGTGTCTCCGATTCTATCGGGTTGCACGAGCATCAAATCACTATGCCCGTAATTCAGCTAAACGGCAATGGATCCGCATTCATCCAAATCGGAATGGAGCTCTTACCAGGTTTGTACTTGTCTGTGTCGGCAACGTTCTACGTCTCAGATTAGTGCCGGTATTATCATTAGAGGATGGACTAACAGTCATTCTTATATACTGATCCCTCTTCCATTTCAGTGGACTCTGTAGATCATGCTACATAAACGGCGGCCATCTTAGAATGTTTCTTTACGACGAACCGTATTATCATGCTTACCATACGATCTCACCTGCCACCCAGAGTCAAATGTCTATATGTGTAAAAGAAATACTGATTCTCTCTTACCATGTTTCTAAGTCCAGTGATCTAGGAATTGTGGTGGATTGTACATATTGATCTCATTACTGCCCGTGAAACAGGGTATCATTATGCCATTCAAATCAATGGCGAGTTATTAAATTCAAAGAAGAGAGAATTGTTGTGGTATCTTAATACCGGCAAGCCCGGATAGTCATCACCAAAGTCCAGTTGACACCACCAACCTAAGGAAACCAGTCCATCTGTTCATTTAGACCAATGATGTGGCTTTTTGTAAGGAATATGAGGCTCATATCTTCCATTATTAAAGATTTTTTGTCTGTGTTTGTATTATTCGTGGTCCACACTTTTTTTAAACTGACCAAGTCAGTTCCTCGTATACATGGTTGTTTGAAACAAAATGCCCAACCATTGGAGCTGTCATTACTTTGTTCCTTATTGAAACAAAAGAATGGGTGTCCCCTTCAACGTGGACCTGGGGAGCATATATGATCAAACAACCAAGGAAAATAGTCACATGGGCAAACAATTATTTAGAAACATTTGCAAATCGATTTGACTCAGATATTCGAACAGAGGGATAAACTCAGTCATAAATGATATTTAGCACTCTTTCGAGTGATCTTTTATGCACTGACATAGCACTTTACCATACTTTCCAACAAAAAAATAGGTTTTGCCATTAATGATGTCTATTGAGGAAGTATGACATTTACAATCTGAGAGAAATTAGCCCGACTGTAATATGGTTTATATGCATTTGGGCTAAGGTACTATGAATGCTATTTACTATTGATTTCTCCTCATATAGATTAGATATTTCCATTTCATACAGTATCAAATGTATATGTGTTTTAGAATTTTTTGACTTTTGTACCAGTTTTATAACTAATAATGAGACTATTTTAATATTATTGTGTGTACTTTAATAATAAAATATGAATATATATTTCTTCACTGACTGAGCTTTTCCCCTCTGCTCGCATAGTTGAATCTATTTGCAAATCTTTCTGAATAATTATTTGCCCATTTGACTATTTTCTTTCGTTGTTTGATTACTTTGTTACTTATACAGCTCTTATGTTCACTGATCCAGATTTTTATCTTTCGTTCAGTTTTATAGTTTTTGGCAAGAACACGAAATAGCATAAACCACACAACTGGTGTTGCAATTCATAAATATTTTTTGGTGCCATGGTCTTGTAAGGCCAACATCTACACTAGTACTTCTCCGGTTTTGTGGACAACACTTACACACACCACATGGAGGGTTTGTCGAACAGGAAATCATAGGAAATGGATACTTGCTCTGTAGTCGTTCGCTGTGGAGTGGACTTATTGAAAATGTCATTAGTGGTCACTAATTCCTTTAAGTTCCTTCTTCCGGTCTCCTTAATTTGAGATTCAATCATACATGGAGAACACTTACATTTGGGATATTTTGGTAGTCGGGAAAATGCCTCCATTTTAGATTCAACAGTACATGGAGAGATGCCAAGTGTGAGATTCAACAGTACACAGAGAAACACCTACATTTGGGATAATTAAGAAGTGGGAGAAAATGCCTACATTTGAGATTCAAAAGTACAGAAATATTGCCATAGGTGCTCAACCATCTTCCTATTTCACTCAAGTTTTCTGAACCTCATTTGGGAAACCGCATGCGCTGTAAACTTTTTTGTTCAAGGGACATACATACATTGACATCTGACAACCATGTACTGTACCTGGGGTGCTCCAATGCCCCCCGCATTGTAGCAATACTGCATTTTATCAGACTGATTGCAGCAGATAAAAACTGGTTTTCATAGCAGCCATAAGGGGATACCCAGCAATAGCAGTCTCGGGTCTTCCTGCACCTCCACTCCAAGGACTGCAGACAATGTATTGAGGCATGCTCTCCAAAAACATTGAACCTGTGTACATTCCCATAAAATATGAAAAAAGGTGCCCTCCATGCCCCCACATATTAGGCATATTGAATGCTCAGCCCGCCCCATCTGAATAATGAGGTGCTGGGTAGTATACTGTGTGTGGTATTTTAAGCTGTATGAGCCGAAGCCAAGCTGAGATTGCCACCTCTCTTGCAAACATCAGTGTCTCCAATCAGTCTTCTGGTTCAATTAGGGCAACATCCATTTCCCATTTTGTTTTAAGAGTGAACCGTTCCCAAAATGCGAAAGAAGTTTTGACCTGTACCCTGTGAAAGTACCCTTAGAAGCAATGTGTTCTGGGAAGACGTTCGTCTTGATTGGGGAGCATGGTGTAATCTCTTGTTTTTGCGTGTGGAAATGCACCAGTATACGGTAATACCGGCACGTTATTTCAGCACCGGCAAAGTTGGAACAAGGCTGTATGTGTGTCTTGTTGGGGAATAAAGAAATAATTGGTCCTGGATATGGATGCCCCAGGGTAAAATGAGAAGCCGCTGTCTTGTATGTGTAGGGTCCTCCATGTTTCTGTCAGGCGGAGTTCCATTGAAAATGTATGCAGTTTTGTGGGGGTGTTGGGGGTCCTACCTTGAAGATGGGTACCATCTAAGGCTGTGTCCATGTCATCATTGAAATCTCCACCCAATATCAATTGATCTACTTGGTGGTTCATAAACAAGGTCTGAATATCATTTAATAAATCTGTTGTCAAGGGGGTGGGGGTTGTTAGGGATTTTGTCAGAGGACTATACCTAATGTTGTGGTAATTTCTAATGGTGGTAAAATGGTATTGCGTTATGATGGTAATGCCCTATGTGGTGTGACACAACCCTCTATATCCTGTATTCTATTTAGGGTCAACTTTAAACACTGATGATCAGGCTTTGTAAACCTGAACTGTTGACAGCGCTACCTGTTACCCCAGCAACTTATTTACTTACGAGGCTGGGCTACTGCTTTTCTAGCAGATCTATTCAGCTGTCAACATGCACAGCCAAAATATTGCAGCCTCACACACTCTAACTACTGCCCACAAAGCATCACTTTCATGAGAAAGTTATAAGCAGATTAAACACAGTGGGCCTCATTACAAGTATGGCGGTAAGACAACAACGGTGCCGGTATCACTACCGGCACCGTTGTTACTATACCACCAAACTATGAGATCTGCTCGAGGGTGCCCTTGCAGCCACCTGGTCTGACCAGGTGGCCGTACTGACACCCGCGAGCAGAACTTGATGGGGCCGAATGGGGATGGGAAGTCCCTTAAGACCGGCACCTGTGAATGGGCAATTACCGGGTCCCCCAAACTCGGCATGACCCCGTAATTGCCCATTCGCGGATGCTGGAATAAAATGGATACCGGCGGCAGCCGTGCCTGTGCTACAGGCACGGCTACCGCCAGCCTCGTAATGATGCCCCATGAGTTCCCAGAAAATGTCATGAAGCAGAGGTTGTGGGAAATAGTATCTTAGTGAATTAATTAAATGTTTGTAACACTTGGCCTCATCATAGCCTTGGCGGTATCCCAATGGTAATTGCTCTGGGATACTGCTAACGCCATATGGGTTACCACTACTCTGTAAATCTCCATCTCGGTAAATCTCCAGCTTTCTCCCCAAACTTGGATTGGGTGGAGCGGTAATGTGGCAGTAATAGCAATACTGATGCATTTTGCCGCTCCGCCCAACCCCTGATGAGGCCCACTGAGTTTTATCATTTTTCTATAAATCATGAAAATCTATCATTCAAACCTGCAAACTCATGCTGTCATGGGAGATATTTCATTAAGTCCGGCATGATCAGATCAATCCAAAAATATATATTGTAGGATGCTTATTTGTAAATTATTTTTTTTTCACCACATTGTAGTTTTTAGGTGCAAAACTGAAATGTATGAAAATTCTTTCCCAGATGGGTTGAGTCATAAATTCACAGGGATTATGCCTTGCAACGTCAGGTACCAATCATGGCAAATGGAGTCGCAATAGAGGTCCAATTCAAATCAAGAGCCAATAAGATGGCACATCCTAATTTTAATAATTTTCATTATGATTATGGCTTCATAAGTGGACACACAAGTAAAATAGGGGAAAACTGCCTGAATTCATCTGTTATCTGAGTTGGAACTGTTGCTGGAGGGAACTAGGGAGGGACTAAAATCTGTCTGGGACGCATACCAGGAGAGGCAAATCAAAGGGGATTTATGGTGGAGGTATCCACGACTGAACCTGGAGAGGCCACCTGACCAGATGACTGTCCTTTACCAGAGCAAGAAACCCAGAGAGATTTCATTTAATAAACCGGTCCAACCAAACCAAGTCTTGTGGGGATCTGTTTGATTGATCTCATTTCTTATTGATTGGGTGGGTAGACTGAGTAGATCCTTAGTATGTTTACTAAATAATAATGTAGTTAACTCCACTATAGCCAAATAACACAGGGTGATTTTGTTGAAGTTTGAAATCAACAATATTGCTTCCAGTGTGAATAAAAATAAAGGCCCTCATTATGAGTCTGCGCTGAAAATCCACCGGTACTACAGGCGGGTTACCGACAGACTCGTCTTACCATTTTTGCTGCCTGATATCCTGGTAATACCGGGGTATAATAGGCAGCAGAAACCCAGTAAATTCCCATTCCCATGTAGTCCCAGAAGGCTCAGTGGGAATGGGAACCATGAATCTGTGACACCGTTAGCAACAGTACCGGTGCGTCAGTGAAAGATCTGCTGGTAGGAGCAAGAACTACCGGCAGGCCAGTCCTGTCAGTAGTTCACAGACCCTACCAGCAGACTTATAGTTTGCCCGTCCGGAAGGGTGCTAGTAACCATTGTTACCAGTACTTTTCTCTGGACCGGCAATCTTGTAAATAGGGCCATAGTCTGTTAAAATTCGGTACTGCTATTTCTCATTGCCAACCCCACAATTCCCTAAAGGGAAGGGGTGTGCTTGTCAAAACGAAATTCCTAACTGTTCACCATTCTTCCGACCCTGCCTTAAAGCAGAGGGGTGCTGAACGTAAACTGAATATCTGGGTTTCTGTGCTGGGGCAGAAAAGTGTCTGGCCAAATAAATTAAAGTGAAGTCCCTGACTTGTAAAACACACTTTCTACAGAGAGTGAGAACGTGACTCCTGATAGAAGAGAGATTCTTCATTGCATTCTGGTGAGGGAAGAAGGGATATACATCCTTCTTCAGCATCCAAGTCAGACCTAACTAGTAGTGAGACAGATGAACCCAACATTCGTTTACATTTTTTTAGACGAGATGCGTCGACTACGCCAGGACGGCAGAAAAAACAAGTCAACAAGAGGTGGAAATCAAAATTGGGGAAGAGGCAGCGGTGGCCAGAAACAACGAGGAGGGGGCAAAGGAGCAGGAAACACAAAGAACACTACCCAGGCCAGTTCTCTGCGCTCTGGAAAGTAAGTGACACAGAGCAAGAAGATGACAACAAGTTCAAAATAATCAACCTATCTGAACATATTCTTACCCCCTGCCAGACCAAGGTACTCAGTCTGGGTTTGAATTTTTGCCCCAATGCAAAAAATGACTATGTATAAACTAGGATTGATTATGACCACTATGTACGGAAAATACGTCTTAAGAAATTCTTTGCAACAAATGAAATAAAGAAACGCCCAACACAGAAAATAATGGGAAAAACAGAGGTCAAAATAAATGAAATGAACACGTTATGAGATTTGATAGGCTTAGAAAAAGGCCTAGATATGGGCGCTGAGGATGAGCCCATTGACTTCGATGACTTGAACATCAGGACAGACTGGACAGCCAAAAGCAAATTGAAACAAAAGTCCAGGTTTAATTCCATTACAAACATTGGAAGCAATATTGAGGCATTTCAGAGTTTGGTTATTGAAGATCTCAAAACCTTGCGAAGGAAAGAATACAAACAAAAATTCAAGGACAATATGTCAGCCCTCGATAGACAAGCCCTAACACAGCTACATGAGCTGCAAAATTGTATCATCAAACCATCAGATAAGGGGTGAAATATAGTCCTACAAAATAGAACAGACTATATTAAAGAAGCATACAAACAGCTGAACGACAAAACATGTTACACAAGAATCTCCACCAACCCAATCAAGGAACTGGAGACCAAAATAAATGTACTCCTATTGGGATGGGAACAACAAGGCATCCGAGGAGACCCGAAAGTTTTTGTCAATCAGCAACTAGATTGTACCCACCATCTACTTTCTTCCAAAGGTACATAAAGATCTAAACAAACCACCAGGAAGGCCCATTGTCTGTTTGATTGGCTCGGCTCTTGAACACATGTCCAAATATATTGACGTGGCCCTTTTTCCTTTTGTATCTGTGCTCCCATCATATCTAAAAGATACCACAGACTTTTTGTTTCGTATTGAGGACATACCATGGGAAACAGAATATTTGATGGTTACCATGGACGTGGTATCACTGTATACGTCCATAGGCCACGAATATGGTAAAAAGGCATGCCGACAATTTTTTAATACAAAATCTCTGAATTACCTGGAACATACTGAAATGCTCCTTGTAATGATAGATCTTTGCCTCACTAATAACGTTTTTCTATTTAACAACGAATACTTCAAGCAAATGCTGGGGACTGCTATGGGCACGATCTTTGCACTTTCATATGCAAATCTAACAATGGGAGCATGGGAGGAATTAGAGGTATGAGCAGACTGAAAACACAATTATACAGACAACGTGGTATTGTGGCTAAGATTTATAGACAATGGGCCTCATTACGACCTTGGCGTTAAGGGTTTAACGGCACCATAAAAGGTGTCAGCGCCGTTAAACCCTTAACGCCTGATTACGAGGTCCCTTTGCGGGACCCGACCTTAACGGCTGGTTTTTCCAGCCGTTAAAGTAGGGACCCGCAAAGGGACTTTGGTGCTAATAACGGTACCGCAATTTGCAATTTTCAGCACTTTCCCCATTCCCATTGAGCCCTATGGGGCAAAAATGGGAATGGGGAAGGGCCATGGCTGGCGGCATGGGGAATTACCGGCCCACCAACCTCGGAATGGGGTGGTAATTCCCCATTCCGCCATGGCGGACACGGGCATGGACCATGGTGCTAATAGCACCATGGTCCTCCGCCTGGGTCGTAATGAGGCCCAATCTGTTCATAATTTGGAAAGGTACAGAAAGGAAACACATAGCTGCACGTTAATTACTTTTCTAGACGTGAATGTGAGAATTGTAAATAACAAAATAAATATTGCGCTACACAGAAAGAGTACTGGATGTAACACCCCATTACATGCTAAAGGTGGACACCCCAAAAATCTAATCTGGAGTGTCCCATATGGGGAGTTCATACGACTTAGAAGGAATAACAGCACATTAGAAATTTTTGATTCAGAAAGCAAAATCACAGCTCAAGGATTCAAACGACAAATGTACCCAAAGAAAGTGATAGAGAGGGCATATCTCAAAGTAAGATCAAAAGAGAGACAGAGCCTCCTATCAGGATCTCTCAAGCAAGAAAAAGCAGGTACAGAAAAAGATAGTACACGCCTCATTCTCACCTTCAATACTCAAGTGTCAGCCATTAGACGGATTCTACATAAGCATTGGAAAATCCTCATGGTGGATAGGGATCTATGCACCAGCTTGAAGAATAGGCCTGAAATAACATACAGATGAAATTGGTCTATCAAAGATACCCTTGCTGAAGATAGTAGCAAAAATAATTGTCTAAGTAACAAAAAGAAGGGCTTTCACCAATGTACACGTTGCAATATGTGCAAATACGCCAACAACTGCAATTCTTTTAAACATCCTGTCACAGGACAAATGGTCGAAATACCAGAGCCCATCACACGTGAAACAGAATATGTAGTTTATGTCCTCACCTGTACTTGCCAGAAATGGTACATAGGCAGCACTAAGTACAAATTAAAAATATGCATTCAACAACATGCACGTGCAATCATCAACAGTGATGTGAATTACCGGATGGCCAAACATTTTGCTGAACATAATAACAAGAACATGGGTAGTTTTGGTTTCTTCAGTATTCAGAAAATAGACACAGGACCAAGAGGAGGAGACAAAGAAGAGAAAAAAAGAGACTCGGTGCATTTTGGATTTTGAAAGTAAATTTCCTAACGGTCATAACATCGATGAGGAACTTTACACATTTCTGGGCCAAAAATTAACATTATAATCCTCCATGAGATCATGGAGGGGGAATTTTGAGCTCAGAAGATGATCATCATTCAAACTAATCCATGCTAATCAGCTGTGGCTTTGTAGAAAGAGACAGAAAGATCAATACCATACTTCTATCATAATAATCTTTTGCCAACAGCAGTTTTTTGTACAGAGGTTTCTTTATATACAGTGTTTTTATTCTCTTTTTGTATACACATTTTGATTTGGTGATTGTTTCTCTATATATTGCACTTTAGTTTTAGATTGACAAGTGTAGAAAGCTTTGTGGCCAATTTTGATGGTGAGATGGTTAATGGGACATAATTGGTGGACTATTATTGAGCGGCAACAAACATAGAGCAGATATTGATTTATACAAAAGACCTTTCTTAAAAAAAGTAGATGACAAGTGGCACTATGAACTTTAGCATGTGGTCGACAACCATTTACATTTTTGTTGTCTATGCAGATGATGAACTTGAGATGCTGCATGTTGCACTTTAGAATCATGTTGCACCATAAGTGCTAATGCGATGATTGCCATTTTGCACATTAGAAGAACTATGTTGCTTTAAGCACTTTGCACTTTAGGATCTTAATGTTATTTTATGAATTTTACATTCTGCAATACCGATGCTGCTTGATGATGAACTTATGATACTGCTCTGGCCATGATGCACTTAAGCAACAATATGCTTTAAGCACTGGACACTTTAAACCACTAATGTGGTTATAGCTATTTTGCACGTTTGGAAGAAAAATGCTGCTTCAAACACTTTGCACTTTAGATACTAAATGCTGCTTTAGGCACGATATACTCCCCAATATCGATGCCGCCATTGCCATCTTGCACTTTAGTCCATTTGCAGAAGATAAACTCTGCTTTGAGCACTTTGTACCTTAGAGTCTAAATGCTGGTTTAGGCAATATATATTCTCCAATATTGATGCCGTTGCTGCCATCTTGCACTTTAGTCTATGTGCAGTGAAGGTATAGAGAGGATTGAAGAAGGAATACAACTGAGGTAGTTGTTCCCATGTTGTTCACTCCAAGAACCGGGGCAATTGAATTACACTACGTTATTGTGCCACCAAAAGGTGAAATGTGGTGCAAAGAATTGTGTAATATGACGAACTGGCGTTAAACATAACTAGCACCAATTCAGGTAGTGCATACAAGCACCCCCAAGTTGTCCCCCGCACTGGGCGGAGTAAAGAATGGGACTGAAATATGGGTGGATTCTGCATCTGACTCCGAGTGGGTTGAAATCACTCTGCTAAAGACATTCAATGTATCGTATTGATTTGCCCATTTTGGGTAATGATAAACAGCCCAATACAACTTCTTCATACACGGTAAAGATGGAAAGGACAACAAAAGATTTAATGAGGCTCTATATTTAAACATGAGATGTGGCACGTTATACCAGGTACTCAAAAGCATTGATGATGTGCACAAAGGCAGGGCCTATTTCAAATTCCTGCTCAATTACTCCAGCACATTGGATGTATGCAAATTACGGTGAAACCATTCCAAGATGGTGGGAGGGATTTGCCAGCAAATAATGCAGTGAATTATAATGAAAGTTCCTCTTCTATGTCTAATCTCACATGGCCAATCACTGGCTGCTCGCTTTCTGTTCAAATGTTACAAAAATACACTTGTACAACAGGGATTTTAGGTTGTGAACAAGCTTCGAGTTTTGCCGTGAAACGCGTCAACGTTTTCACATTTTGGGAGAGCCTGATTTCAATGGCTTACATTTGCTAAAGTTTTTAGAAGATTGTCTTTTGTAACTAAGACACGGCATCCGGATGATTTTTTCGTCCCTTAACTATGGAGAGTGCCGCTCGCCTGGCCTAATGATTATCAGAGTTTGACATAAAAAAATAAATATATACATATATATATATACATATATATATATATATATATATATATATATATATATATATATATATATATTATATATATATATATTTATAAATAAAGTTTTGTTTTAAAAGTCTGTTCTGCTCCAACACTGTTGCCGTTGCCTAGTGTGCAAGAAGATTAAACATACAGAGTGCTGCATGTGTGAAATTGAATTTGCAATTAGAAAAGCGTTAAACATGAGATGTGGCACGTTATACCAGGTACTCAAAAGCATTGATGATGTGCACAAAGGCAGGGCCTATTTCAAATTCCTGCTCAATTACTCCAGCACATTGGATGTATGCAAATTACGGTGAAACCATTCCAAGATGGTGGGAGGGATTTGCCAGCAAATAATGCAGTGAATTATAATGAAAGTTCCTCTTCTATGTCTAATCTCACATGGCCAATCACTGGCTGCTCGCTTTCTGTTCAAATGTTACAAAAATACACTTGTACAACAGGGATTTTAGGTTGTGAACAAGCTTCGAGTTTTGCCGTGAAACGCGTCAACGTTTTCACATTTTGGGAGAGCCTGATTTCAATGGCTTACATTTGCTAAAGTTTTTAGAAGATTGTCTTTTGTAACTAAGACACGGCATCCGGATGATTTTTTCGTCCCTTAACTATGGAGAGTGCCGCTCGCCTGGCCTAATGATTATCAGAGTTTGACATAAAAAAATAAATATATACATATATATATATATATATATATATATATATATATATATATATATATATATATATATATATATATATATTATATATATATATATTTATAAATAAAGTTTTGTTTTAAAAGTCTGTTCTGCTCCAACACTGTTGCCGTTGCCTAGTGTGCAAGAAGATTAAACATACAGAGTGCTGCATGTGTGAAATTGAATTTGCAATTAGAAAAGCGTTGCATATTATTTAAATTAAACTTCATATAAAGTAGAGTGGCAAGCTTATGATCTTGTCATGATCTACGGTGCTCCATCATTGTTGGCATTAAGCAATGTGTGTGTGTGATAGAAGGTTTGCACTGTTTATTTGACCTGTGTTTTAATCACGAAACCCCAAAAGTGAAAACGCCTATTCCCAAAAAGTGAGTTCTTGGTATTGAGGTCTTGTTTTGTTCCACCGAAAAAGTGGCGTGTCTTGTGATTTCTACAAATATCAATGTTCCTATTTATTAATAAATATATATTCTTTCTACACACTAGCCTCGTTCCTATCTTATCTATGGGACAAGGGTGAGGGATCTACATAGTTCTTGATGTGACACAGACAGGGCTAGGTTGAACATAAAAGGAATATAAGTGGGTGCTTTTGATTGCAGGGGAAAATAATTCCCTGTATTAATTGTTGCTGCATAAATATCTCCAACAACATATTGTTGTCATTCCTTTCTTGAATTATTTCTCACATGTATAGAATTTTAGGAGTCCCGGACTGAAGTGCTAGTTCACATCCCTTTTGCATGATACTACAAGCAACCTCAGGCAAAATCCTGACTGTTTGGGCATAATCAGTGAGGTATAACATCTGCTGCTCTTCAGCAACCAGTCATCTTTCAGAGTGGGAGGAGGGTGATGTCTCTTGCAGTTTGACAGCTGCAGCCTTTTGCATTAGGTAGGGGTTCTAGTGCTATACTGTTTTCATGGTGATGTTTGAGTATTTTGTGCTGGGCAGCTTGATTGAATATGTGTTCTCCCACATTTGCAATAGCTGACAAAAGCACAATCAGAATTGATCCATTGTTTGCAGGATGTTGGTGAGAATGCAGTGGATTCGGTTGCAGTGTGATAACGTGTGTAACACAATAAACTACCTGCTTGGATTGGATAAAGGTGGGATTTTGTCTGGGGGAGCTTCATCAAACACATACTCAACTATATCTGAGTGTAGGCACAGGAAACAGTGTTTTGGACATTCTGGGACCAATTGTGTGTAGAATGTCGTTGATGAAGCAGTGGAATTAGAGGCAAAACAAATGGGTGTGGGATGCAACACACAACCGGCATCGAAGGTGGAGGAATTTGCACTGGTGCAGCTTGTTTATTGACTCCTTGCAGCTTTCTTCAGCAGTTGTGGCCAGATGCAAGATCACACTACGTAGTTCAGAATAAAATGTACTACCAGGGCTGTCAGTGCCTGGGATCTGAGAAGCAAACTCAACACCATGCCAGATGTCTTCAAGGCCAGTGACCCATGGTCGGGTGGTGGGGTGTTTGCGAACATGTTGCATGATTTAAGCAGGGACAGCTGCTGCTGATGCAAATGTTGGGTAGAACTGTATCCTGGGTGGCTGAATAGTACTTTGCCAATAGCAACTAAAAGGAGCACTTCGAACAGCATAGTTAAATGTGCTACAAGCATTGAAAGAGTAAGTGAGATGTCTGCTAGTGCTTCTGATGACATCAGTGGCTTGGCTGTGTTTGCCACTTCACTGCTTCTAACACAAAGTCCAAATCCCTTAGCATCTGGGTTTGTCACAATTTGGAATGTATCCAATCTTCCCATATTGCAACAAGCCAGTCTAAACATCAATGTTTTTAATGGACGTGCTGAGGTGGCAATGGGGAGTCACCCACAGACTCGACTGCAGAAGATGTGCTTGAGGAGGGGTTGGGATTGCAGCTCATAGAAGTAGGTCAGGGGCAGCAGAGTCAGGGTCTATCTTCCATGTTAGAAGTAGCGAATAATTTCCTCTTGGCACACCCACTCCATTTCCTCTAACATCTTCATCCCTGTTGGCATATAGGTTGCATGATGACCCTCCTGATGATCAATCAGGTAAGGGAGATATTGATGATCAAGACATTGGGCCTCATTACAAGTTTGGCGGTAGCCTTGCCGGTAAAACCTGCAGGCTGCCGCCAAACTTGCAATATTTTCTGGTGCCCGCAAATGGGCAATTACTTGGGCATTCCAGCCCCGCCGGACCCGGTAATTGCCCATTTACGGGTGCCAGAAAAAAGATGCTCCCCATTCCCATTCGGCCTCATAGGGCTGAATGGGAATGGGGAGGTCGGATGCATGCTGTGCTCGCGGGTGCCATACTACTCGACAGGTCCGACCTGGCGGGCAGAAAGGCACCCGCAAGCACAACTCGTAGTTTGCTGGTCCAGGAACTACGGTACCGGCAAGCTTACCGGTACCATAGTTCCCGGACCGGAAAACTTATAATGAGGCCCATTGACTACTTTGTTGTAAGAGAAGGATTTAGATGTATTTGTGAACCATGACAATGAGCCCAAATCTACTTCCATAAGTGAACCAGAGGGATAGATAGAGGGGCAAGCAAACCCAGAAAGAGTGCATTTCCAGGACAACCTTCAGACGCATTCAGAGTGCAGGAATGCCTCAAAACACATTTCCTCTATTGACTCATTTGCAAAACCTATTGATAGACCACTAGGTTTCCGTGGGGTGTACTATTGTTAAGCGTTGGCCGCATGGATGGGTCCATCATGCCAACAAGTAACATGTATGACACATGTGCACCTCCCAGAGCACCATGCTCCCTCGCATTCTTCTTCTGGTCAACAGTCAATGTCACCTATTGCAGCTACTACTGATGTACAGCATAAATCTTCTGTGGGGATTTGTATTTTTTATTCAGGGAGCAGAGCGGATTCCCCAGGGAATCCTGGGGAACCTCTGAGTAGCTCACCATTGCAAGGTCATCTGAAGCAATTTCATGCACAGGAATGGGACCAACACACACTGCAGACCCATAGGAGCCAGGAAACACTGCCATATACACTACCCCAGATCAGGGAGGTGTTATAATAGCACAGATACGTTCTCCCAGAACTACATGAATCCATGGCATATACCAGGCAACAATAACAGTGTGTAAGTCCGTTCTCATAGAATGATTTCAGTGCAGCCAGAAATGTCATCATAACCTTCCATCGGTATGGCTTCTGAATGCCAAACTGGAGCTAATTTCGTCAGGAGAACCTCATGTCATCTTGTTTGAAACATTTTAGGAAGCTGATATAAAATGTTGATGCCTACTCTCCAGCTATACCTGCAGTCCTAAAGACAAAGGACAGGTCAGAGTATGATGGTGTCCCCTTCTGTAAGAGATGTTCCTGGGTATCCGTGGGGGCAAGGCCCACCAACCCTCACTTGATTTAGGGTTCCTAGGAAGAATAAGGAGGGCACACATTGTTCCCCAGGTCATCTTGAACCCATACTGTCTGCGCTGATACCCTCACTCTCCCCTTGAAAGTTTTGGCTCAGTAGATCACTGGAATCAAAAGGCGAATTGGCAAACTCACTACTGGAACCGTGAGAAGCAACACAACAGCAGGGTCCCAACAGGCTAAGCTGGACAATATTGTGCAATGGTTCAATAGCAGGCAAACATCAGGCAACTTCCCTGTACACAAAACCATCTCCACACACTTCTGTTTTTCGTACAGGTTTATGCAATCTGTTATTTTGGTTCATGTGGAACAAACCCTTGTGTGACCTCTTCATAGTGGAACACCACACTCGTATGTATTCTTGGTGAATGGATTTGAATTTTCTATGAGCAACTTCAAAACTTTGTGATAATTTTTACGCAACGTTACGTATTGATATGATATTATGGGTTATTTATAATGCACTTACAGGCCGTTTCATGGAATTAATGTGCTCTGAAATGTTCAGCGCAAGCGTGCGAAAGCGTGCAAATCGCAGTGCCAGTGCGAAAATCGCAGCGAAACCCGCCCACATCGATTCATGGAAGTCTGTGCGCGTGGAAATCCATGGATGCGTGCTGAAATCCGGTTCGGCGCACGCTGGCGCACAACCCTCAAACAGCGTGCGCTAAGCGCACAGCGAAAGCGCACATAGCGCGGCGCACACAACAAAAGTAGGCGTAACACGGGGCGTGACACGTGGAATGGGGAACAACGCGTGAAAATGTGGGTGTCACGGGGGAAGTACAGGAGGCAAGTGCGCGGAACGCCCACACACTCGCCTACAACACCTATTCATGGAATCAAATAGGGCAAACCAGCGCATGGGCAAAGACGCGCACAGGCCTAAACACATTAGCCACACGAAGGCAGGCGGTAGCGTCCCTGCGCATGAAAAAAATGTGCGCTAACAAAAAGCACGTACATACAGCTATGATGAATGTCCCATACAGTGTCCCTCTAGGACAAATGACGTGCAAAGGGGTACGCGACAAACACGGACACCCGCTGTGTGAAAAATAGTGGGTGTGCGTGTATTTCGGGGGTGTGCAGGAAGTTTCACACGCGATAGGCCTTGGGCGAGCGGGGTACTTGTATAACTGGGGTTCGCGTGAAGTCTCACACACAATTGGATCTGGGTACGTGTATTTCTGGGGTTCGTGTGAAGTTTCACACACGAAAGGGCCTGTGCAAGTGGGGTATGTGTATTTCTGGGGTACGCGTGGAGTTTTACACGCGATAGGCCCTGTGCGAGTGGGGTACGTGTATAACTGGGGTTCGCGTGGAGTTTCATACGCGATTGGCCCTGTGCGAGTGGGATACGTGTATTCCTGGGGTTCGCGGGAAGTCTCACACTTGATTTCAGCAGGGTACGTGTATTTCGGGGGTGTCGGGGAGTCCTACACGTGAATTGGCAGTGTGGGTCCTCCCAGGTGTTCCCTCCACGGACCCTGCAGGCAGCCCACACCACAGGGGACTACCCCCGACCCCTGGTCATGTCCCGCAGGCAGCCCATCCAACATGGGCATGCCCCCCAGCCAAGCCACATGTCACCTTGCACTACTGATCACCAACGCATGACCCCCTGCACCCCCACCCCCCAGCAGTGCAGGGCACCTGCCAGCAGGCCCCCACTCATGTCCCCCACCCCCCCACCCCCC
Source organism: Ambystoma mexicanum (assembly GCF_040938575.1). NCBI lineage: Eukaryota > Metazoa > Chordata > Amphibia > Caudata > Ambystomatidae > Ambystoma > Ambystoma mexicanum. The sequence goes on along the minus strand of NC_090933.1, from coordinate 1,110,023,306 downwards.
AGCAGTGCAGGGCACCTGCCAGCAGGCCCCCACTCATGTCCCCCAGCCTCCCCACCCCCCAGAATTGACAGGCACCTGCCAGCAGGCCCCGACACATGTCCCCCAGCACCCCCACCCCCCAGCAGTGCAGGGCACCTGCCAGCAGGCCCCCGCTCATGTCCCACTCATGTCCCCCAGCACCCCAAACCCCCAACAGTCAGGGGCACCTGCCAGCAGGCCCAAACTCATGTCCCCCAGCCCCCACAACCCCCCAGCATTGACAGGCACCTGCCAGCAGGCCCTGAAACATATCCCCCAGCACTCCCACCCCCCAGCAGTGCAGGGCACCTGCCAGCAGGCCCCCACTCATGTCCCCCAGACCCCACCCACCAGCATTGACAGGCACCTGCCAGCAGGCCCCAACACATGTCCCCCAGCACCCCCACCCCCCAGCAGTGCAGGGCACCTGCCAGCAGGCCCCCACTCATGTCCCACACATGTTCCCTTGCACCCCCAACCCCCAGCAGTCAGGGGCACCTGCCAGCAGGCCCCGACACATGTCCCCCAGCCAACACGTCATCACAATCCAGATCCCTGGCTCTTATAGCCACCCAAATCCCACCCCACACCACCCCAGTCCAAACACCAAACCAAGCTTTACATCCACTCCAAATTGAAATCCCCATTACATGGTAGATCACAAATAAGCAGTATGTGCGTGAGTACTGTCAGACCCACATAATGGCAACACATGACTGAGAAAACCCACATTGTGACATGCATGAAACCAATGAGAGAAGACCACACACTGAAGTAAGAAACAAAAATGTATTCAAGTCAAAATGAAGGGAATGAAATCAAAACGCCCAATAATGCCAATAATAATCAAAATGCAGCATATCTAAAAAAATGATAAAAAACAAAATGAGAATCCAAATTAATCCAAATGAAAATGTGTCCAAAGTCACCCCTCCAACAAAGCAAATCCAAAGGGAAAGAAAAGTGTAATATCCATTGCTCCATGGTAAAAAAAAAAAAAAAGATGAAGGAGAAAAATCCACTGTAAAACTATGTACAAATAGCAAATCCAGGGTCCATGAGCCCAACGACATAAATGAAACCTACAATGAAACCTACCTAATTACTAACTATATACAATAATGTGGGGCATAGTCCATTCGCCCCAAATGAAAGAAAAAAGAAATGAAACTTAACACTAATGAACTATATACAATGGCGGCGGGCAAGTCCAACGGCTCACTTGTTGATGTCATGGGCCAGGGCATCATCGAACTCCTGTTCAATGTCTTGGAGGCAGGCCTGTTCTCTGGCCCCGAGGTCTCACAGGGATAATCCCATGTCCACCTCCAACTCCCTCCGAATTCCCTCGAGGCACTCAACCCGCCTTAGTGCCCTGCGCATGGAGTTCTCTGCCCTGACCATTGTGAGCCGTGCCTCCTCCGCCCGCCGCCACTCCGCACCTATCTGCTGGCCCAACCGCTACCACACGGAAGACACTCCCATTCCAGGGTCCTCCTGCCCTCCGGCCGATGCCTGCCCCTCTGATGTAGATGGCCCCGAGCCATGAGGCCTCCCACGTTGAGCCTGCCGCTGCCTCCGACGCAACTGCCTCTGCCAGCACGACGGCATCGAGGCTGATGGAATCCACCAACGCCGACGTGCACGTGCCCTGCCTGATGATGCCGGCACATCCTCCATCTGCTGAGGTCCAGTTGCTGGGGTGTCCACACCTGCTGGACCTCCGCCTCCCAACTGTGGCAGGGATGGGATCCCCACCGAGCTGGTTGCATTGGTCAGGGCAGGTCCACAGGGGGCCCTGGTGGCATCTGGGCCGGAAGACGGCATGGAGAACGACTGGCGCATAGTCTCCAGAGAAGAGGAGAGGGCCGACAGAGTGGCCGACACATGTACAAAACCCCCAACCATGGACACTCCCAACTGGGCCACGTTGGCACTCTGCTCTTCGTGATGACGTGCGTGCTCCCCCCGGGAAGCACACACGTCATCACGAATGTCACGCGTGCGAAACGTGACACCAATCAGGACCTTCTCCATACGGCCACGGGTCCCCTCGTCCGCAGGTAGAGGAGTGTCAGATGACATGGACATCCCCCCTACCTGCTGACGGGCCTGGGATGGGGCATCCCTGCTGGTGCATGGTGGTGCAGTCACAGTGTCAGGGACAGTGACATGCACAGGCCCCTCCACGGTGACCTGTGCTGCCTCGTGCCCCTGCCCCTGGACTGCACCACTTGCACCAGTGGTACCACCCCCACCAGGACCCATGTGCGGCTCAGTAGCGGCCTCCTCCACCTCTGTGGAAACCACCAACCTGGATGGCTCCACACCGTGGCACCAGTCCGCTCACTCCCAGACGATGGTAATTTCTGGGAGGGTGACTGGGCCTCGCGTCGCCGGCCGGTGGGGGCATACCTGCCACTTTTCTCCACAGCGCAGTCCCCGCCCTCTTCATCACTTGCCGCTGTGTAGAGGGAGACATAGAACACAAGCATCAGGGTACTGTACAATGGTCCCCTAGACAGGAAGCAATAGCAGATGAGTGGCACTGTCAAACATCACTTCCATCATATCCCTCCACAACACATGGGTCAGTGCAGGCAAAACACATGCAGTAACAGGCAGGCGCATGCTATGAACATTAGCATACATGTCCAAGGGACTCTTGGAACATACAATGCTGGTTTGAAACTCACATACATCATGGGTCATGCCTATCACATGCACACACTTCATCCTAGTTTCATCCATCTGACCTCCTACACCCCAGACACAGTGGATACATGGATGAGTAGGCTGCATCAGTGAATCTGAACATTGTCACAGACATGTGTCATGCATCCATGGCATTTACAAGTCATAGACATGCAAGTCAGACACACAGACATGGACACCAGACATGTCCATGACAGCAGCACCCATCTCTCACACCCCGTCCATGTCAAATAACAGAGACAGGCCTGCATTAATGTGTGCATTCCGCATGCTGCTCCGCATGTTGCATTGTAACACATGCACCAACCATGTGGTTCACACATTACTGGTCTCAGATGCATGACCATGATGTCCCTGCACACACACATACGTACATGGCCTATGTCACACATACAGGCAAGTATCAGACAACCAGCACCCTGCAACATGCCCTGTCTCACACAGCAATGCTTGGCCACTTACCGCTCATCTCCAGATGGGTCTGCCTCTGAAGGATCTGGGCGTGGAGCGCTGGGCCTATGCGTTCCAGGACCCTCATCTGGATGGTACTCATGCTGCCCCGGCCCCCCTCCACGAGGCGCCGGGCCTTTACAAGGGTCCTGGAACTCAAGTCCTCCCAGCGCTTCTTGACTTGCTTGACATTGATGGCAACCACAAAGTCGTCCCAGATCCTATCCCGTCCTTCCTTGTTGGCGCGTGATGTTCCGAAGAGGGCATCATAATGCCCCAGGACATGCTCCACCAGGACACCAACTTCCTTCTGACTGAAGCTGGTGGCCCTCTGCCCCTCTGGCTGGGGGTCGCCAGTGGTCTCAGATGGTGTCTGCCCCGACATGGCGACCCCAGAGGCAGTCGTGGGTGGGCAACTGTGTCCTGGGGCTGGGCTGTGGAGCGATGGTATCCCAGTCGGGAGTTGTCTGTTCCAGCAGTGGTGGACACAGCAACTGGACCCCTGCAGATGGCTGATGTGCAGGCACCAAATAGCAGGGCACGTGGGCAGCAGGCAGTCAGGCAGCAGCAGATGGCAGGTGGGAGCGTGCTTGGGGCTCTGGGGGGCAGGAAAATGGCCTCAGGGCAGGAGCGTGGTCTTCCATGTGTTTTCGCGTGGCCAGCTTGATACAGAGTGTTTTGGCACGCGAAAATATTGCAAGTCAGCGTGTAATTCGAGGAAAGTGCCTTAGCGCGGAAGTGCGTCAGAACACGCCCACGATTCCATTGGAGCAAAGGCCCTTAGCTTGTAAGCGCGTAAATTACATAACGCGCGCGGGCATTTCCCTCATAGCACGTGATGACAGAGCACACGTGGAAAAACTGCACGTTCGAGTGGCATCGCCTGTAATTGGATGAAAGGGCGCGTACACACGTAAGTGAAGTGTACGTGTGAACCGGTTTAAAAGGTACTTGTAGGACGCCATTTTCTTGTACGTGCTTTTCGTGGAGAGCGAGTGGGTGAAATCTGTACTTCTTGTCGGTTCACACGCGATAGGCCTTGGGCGAGCGGGGTACGTGTATTTCTGGTGTGCGTTTGAAGTTTTAAACGCGATTGGGCCTGGGCGAGCGGGCTAGCACTCACCTGTCAGGTGTATTGACCCACGTTTGAGTCATTAAGCTCCAACATTTGGTGCTGTGGGCTTAGAAAATCCAAGATGGCCAAAAGCCCACATGTGCGCCAGAATCCAGGAGAACCGCGCAGTTTGTGCGCACACCAAAATGGTCGCCTATCCTTCCACCCACCATTGCGGGCGTGATGGCCCAGGGGTGCCATGAGTGGAATGTGTGCCAAAGGAAAAACAGCAGTGCCTATTAGCTTAAAAAGCCCTTTTAAATCACCTTGGTTTCTCTGAATGCAAGCTAAAAATGCCTATGTCAAACATTGCAGGATATTCAAAAATCTTACTGAACACCAGCAGACATTTGGCAGAATGAGGTTTTGTGTGCATACAAAATCTGGAAATAAAAAGAGCCCAAAACAATGTTCATAGCACAACTGGCTGAGCTGTGGAGGTCAGCAGCTTAAGTTAAACTGAACTGAAAACCACTAAAATCGAAATGTTTAAATTAAATGAGGGACCTACTTTTGAGTGTCACATAGTTTGTAACTGTTGAAATGTCATAGTTTTGAACTTAGAATCAGCACTCTAGCTGCATGTGTAAAAATTGTCAGTTTGATTTGAATGTAGGAAACTGGGAACAAAAAGTGACATTTAGCTGAAACCTGGCTTAATGAAACTGGATTCTGCCTGACAACTACCCCCGACAGGAGTTGAAACTGGATCAACAGCTGTATTCCCAGGTCTGGCTGCATCCTGCTTCCCCACCAAAAGGAATTAAACATCTCTCTGATTATATTACCTGGGGACTGCAGGAAACTGGACAATGGGCCTTCTTTGGCTCAGGCAAATGTTATATTGGGGGGGCCGTAAAGTGGCTACCTCTTGGGGGAAACTGGGATGGGCAGTGCCTCTGCTAGCAGCTGAGCTTGGGGGAAGTGGATAAACCAGTTATTCCACCATGTGATGTGGGAAGCCACACCCCTTTTTGACATGGGCATAATTTTAAAAAGATAGATAACTCATAGTGCGGACTGGTCAAAATTATATAAATAATACCATTATTCTTGTAAGTTTTCTGTGCACATTTTAAGAGGTGTTGGGACCCTGTGGTAGGTTCCTGGGCATAGTAGCGGAAAAAAGGTTGTTACTCCAAATGTCTGCATGTTAAAAATCTGACACTTTATCATCTGAAACCCATATCCCTGGTGCACATTTGTGTAAAATCTGGAAAGGTTTAGAGGTCGTTATCTGGATGAAAAGGGGAGAATGCTGTCATCAGTGGACACAACATCGTACAAAGACAGGGATCGGATGGTTTGTGCTACAAAAAATATGTTAACTGGACCTATAATATGAGAGAAATGGTACATAGATAAATATGTATTTGGATCAGAAATAGATTTGTGTGCAATTTGACATGGGGAGGTTCCTCTGACCATAAAACCTACAGCATCACTCTGACACTTCATTTCTTCCCCCCAATCAAGGGAGAGAGGAAAGCTTGGTCAATGATAAGTGAGAGGGGCAGGCTTAGCTAGGCCCAGGCACACACCCATTTTCAAAACACATAAAAAGGGCCACAGAAACCAAGGTAGAGGAGATTCAATTCCATTTTCTGAGGGACGCTCTGCCGGGAGACTCCAGACTTCACATCCATCAATCTTCAGAGACCAGAAATTTACTTCAGAACTTAAAGCAAGGGCCTAAACCCACAAACTGAGAACTCTTCTCAGCAGGCCTCAGCATCCTTAAAATCATCTGCAAACTATTCCACAGCCGGGCAAGCTGTCTGAATTCTGTGCCAAGAACTTTTGCCAGTACCCAGAAAGCAGTGTTACATCCAGAATCCACTTGATCCAGACCGGAAGCAGACCAGAGATCCAGAGAACCACAGGCCGCTGTATCCAGAGAGCTGACCCAGATCGCTGTGAAGTGCCGAGACCAGAACCGGAGTCTAGTCCAAAACCTGACGAGATCCGTGGCGAGGCCCATTCCTGCCCAAAATATATTGTGAGTACCACCAGAACTGTGCAGAACCCAATGTCTTAGTTAAAATAATCTAATCCAAACTATTTTAACCTAAGTAGAACTGCCTCCTAGAAATCGTGTCATCTGTCATTTTTAAAACTGCACAACTGTCACCTGTCATTTTGAGTTTTACTTTAAATCTGAAAATCTACCTTTATTAAATCATCCGTATCTCCGGAACCGTTTGTGCTAGGAACGAGATGTAACTTTCATCTGAAAGCTTAGAATCTAGGCTTTCCAACGAACCTAGAATCAACTTCCTTCTCCCTATACTTTTCGACACGCACTCGCAAAATTTACCGCGATTGCGATTTGGCCCGATTTCTTCATCTGTAGAAATAAGCAGCTTTTTGCTTCTCTTTGCTAAAATTCGTTTGCAGTCTGCTAATCATTCATAGAGTATTGTTAAAGTGATCCTGAACTAATATAAAGTAGCGATCACCTACCCTGAACCTCTAGAGGGAATTAAAAGCAATTTTAGCACCTTTTCACTTCCTTGAAAACCACATTAAAGTAATTTGCCTGTGTTTAAAACTCATCCCTGTTTTTTTTAAGCTTGCTGGGGGAACTGGAACTGTGTATTGCATCATAAAGTGTGATTTGTTCGGATTCTTGAAGACTGTGTGCTCTCCTTCCATTTCTTGTATTGGATATGGGGGGGAGTGAATTGTCAAAAGAAAAAGTGATCATATTACCTTTTGCTAAAATCATAACAAGTTATTTCTGTACTGCCTTTTATTCCAACTTGCGTTTCCTTGAACCATATAAAGCATTCTTTCCCACCTTATTCTTCTGTTCCTATTTATAAGTTACCTCTTGCTGACTACTGCTCATATTCACAAGTGTAATACCCATTATCAATTTATTTATAGAAGTGATATATATATATTGTTTAAATTTTCAAATAAACCTTTTAATTTGCAAAACAAACCTACTTCTTGGCTCAGTGGAGTCAGGGGGGTTCTAAGAGGGGGGTGTTATACAAGGGTTGTCATCCAGAGTACTGATATGGATATAAAAAATACATCAATAAGGGTTTTCCTCAGCATCATAGTCTAGGCATTGACTTAGCTGTAGTGTTGATTGAATATCGCTTACAAAAGTGCGGGCTCGGAGCCGGGATATTCTGGATTAGATTTACCACTTGTGCAGATTAATACAGTGTGCCAACTGACCAGATACACATATCCAGTTAGATCACCACGCTGTTTTACACTGTGAAAGCTTCCCTCAAAGGAACGCTCTAAGGAAACGGTCTGTTTTGCAAAATAAAATACAAACTTCTGTAAGTCAGGAAGGAACTCAAATTCCAGAATGATGACCTTGGTAGATATGAAAATAGCCAGCGAGCACTTCTTACATGAGCTATTTGTGAGAGGTGAGTGGACTCATCAGGACCAAACGGTCTGGTTGCAGGCAATCGCGCAACAGGTCACTGAAACAGGGTCAGATACATGGAGAGATCAGGCTCCATTACATGTGGCGCTGAGTGAATTATGTATGGCTTCTAAGGCCAAAGATGAACACAATAAGATTGCCAGGATAGCAGCATTTTGAATCTATATATGGGAGCTATGCAGGACAAATGTGCTGAAGGCCAAGACCTGGCAAATAGGCAACAGATGGCGTTAGAAAAGGCCCAATCTGACCTGGTCTCTTCTGAGCAGAGGCTGCAGAGGAGCCAGGAGTCAGAAAATGATAGTAGGCAGTATATCATTAAAATAAAAGAGGACATGGATATACTGCAACAGGAAAAGACAGACCAGGATACCAGAATTCTGGCTTTGCAGAAGCAGCACCAAGACAGTTTGGACTCCTTACTGCAGAGCCAGAAAAAGCTGGAGCAACAGATCAATTTCAACAGGGCAGGCAGAGAGCAGGTAGCCACCCTGCAAATCCAACTAGACAGAGAGAAAGAGGAAAGCAATACATTGATTTTGAAAGACCTGGATACCCAGGCAGAGTTTGATGAAGAACGCCAGAAAGCTGGTGCCTTTCAAAGGCAGAGGGATGACCTGGCATCACAAATGCAGGCTCTTGGTCAGGAAAGGGATACCTTAGGCCAGGAAGTCTGCCATTTAAAAAGAAAAATTGAAGAAAATCACTTAGCCCTCCAGGGGCTGGGTGACCTCCAAAAAGAACATCAGGGCTTGCTAGATCACACCAGGAGGGTGGAGGAGGCTCTGGCAAGAAAGGAGCAGGCCAGTAGGGATGGGACTGAGGAGGTAACCCTCCTGCAGCAGAGACTGGCCCAGTACTCCAGGACCAATCAGGAGGCCCAGAGAGAAAATTAGGCTCTCTGTCAGCACAATGATAGGCTCCGGCAACAAGTAGCCATGCAGGAGAGACTGATAGAGTCTAGTAAGGCCTTAACTGAGGAACTGAAAGCGCAGGCTCTTGCATTGCAACAGGAAGCAGGGGCGGATAGAGATGAGGTTTGCTGGGAAAGAGAAACTCCTGAGCATAACCTCAGGAGCCCTAGTACCAGAGGCCTTCATCTCTCCCAGTCCCTGGACTCTGCCACCCCCATGTCCCCTCGGGCACATGAGCCCAGGGCCACGGGGATGGCAGATTACTATCCAGCTAGAAGTATGGGGATCATAGGCCAGTACCTCCCAGGAATGGATGGGCGGGCATCCGGGTATGGGCACCCAAGCACAGTGCAATTTAGTGGGGAACCCCAGGAGAGTAGGCCCATTAAGGGCATCCTGAAAACCTCTGCCCAGTTAGGTCAGTGGGGGGGATACCCCGCAAATCCTGGTAGCAAGGAGGGATCTGAAGACTCCTCTGAGCGTCACAGGACACAGGAGACCAGGTCACCACATTCTGCCAGCCATTACCAGGCTCGCAGAATCCAGGAAAACCTGGAAGATCAGACGGGCACCTCTGGGAGCAGCGCTTCTGAGTCGGAGGATGAATGGATCAGGGTTACCCGAACCAAAAAGGCCAATAAGGCAAAAAGGGCTTTGCTTAAGGACCCATTGAAACAAATAAAGGCAATAAGTGTCATCATGCCTTATCATAAGAACGCCAAGTATTCTGTTTGGGAACACTTGGAGCTCTATGAGCAAATGATGGAGACTTTCCATTTGAAGGACAGCCAAAGCTGTATTCAATATGTAAAGTGGACCTTCTCACCAGAATACTGCAGTTTCTTTGCGGGGCTGGAGGATCAAAACCATTCAAGGTGGTCCACATACAGGGCGGCCATCTTGAAACATTTTTCTCTGCACAGAAATCCTCAAGAGGCTCGCAAGGAGGCCTACTACAATTTGCAATGTGGGGAGGATCAGGCCCCACAAGAGTTTGTGCAAGAATTAAAGCGTGCTTTTGCGCAGACCACCAGAAGGGTGTGCACGGATAGCAGAGAATTTATCAATACGATTTTCCATGCCTTACCCAAATACATAATGACCCAGCTCGTGAGAGATTTTCATGAGAAAAGATCTTTAGACTGGGTCATTGAACAGGCTACCCGGATCTATGAGGTGCAGAAGCCCATTGAAAATAAAAATAATGCGCCAAAAAACTCCAAAACCAACAGCACCCCTGCTGCTGCCAAGGTGGCAGAGGTAAAGGTTGCCCCCGTTTTAGATTTGGAGATGGGGAGGCCTAAAAACCTGCCTGCACCAAATAATTCACAGCCCAGAAGGCCCTCGGGCCAGTCACAGACAGGGAGTCGAGGAGGTAGTCCTACAAATGCGGTCCCCCGCGCCCCTGACTATGTAAGTCCCCGCTACAAGGGAAACCACCCAATCCTGGGTTATGTGTGGACTCCTCCAGCCCGGGTGGGGGGGGTCCAGCCAAGTACCTGACCCGGGGAACTTCCCTCCTAACTTCCCCCAGGAGGGCAGACATTCACCAAATCCTGGACAGAACTTTTTCCCCAGGTATCCACCCAATTTCCAGCCCCAAAATCATCCATCCTTCTTTCCCCAATTCCCTGAGCCCAGACAACCTAATCCGGGAGAGGGGAGGCCAAGGGTGGAGGGGTACCCAAATCTTCCCAACCAAGGGTATTACCAGAGAAGGGATAGCTACCCTTCCTGGGATCAGCCCAGGGGAGAAAATAGAGCCCCGTATCAGCCTGAGCGGGTTTCACAACTTGAGCGCCAAGTCCAAAATATGGCACGGGATCTGGGTCACATACTGAGGGCTCAACAGAACCCTCAGATGAGCATGCCACCGCAGAATGCCCCAAACTCTGGACCTGGTGCTCCAGAACAATGACGGGGGCAGCACCCCGATAACCCACCGGTTCCCAGGGAGGAGGCACAAGGGAAAGGGGGGTGTAAAGCCTTGGAGGAAGCTTCCTTCCCAACTTGTAAACAGCCCCTGGAAAACCAGGAACCTGAAACAAAATCTCCTGCCCCTGAAAGCCTGCCTCCCAAGGAGCAGAGGGGGGTAGGAGAAACAAAGGACCCAAACAGACCCACTTTGTGGAGGAGGTACAGGTCTTCCAATTTGAGGGAGAGGGATCCTCAGAAGATCCTGGGAAAAGGATCTTCTCCTTCAGAGATGGGGGAACACCTCCCAAGGAAAAATGGGTCCCCAGGGATGCCAATTCAGACTGGGGAGATGTGGAGACCGAGCTACCACCGCCCATCATCTCATCCCAGAACCGACAATACCAAAATCCCCTCGTTCAAACACATCCTGGTGACTGCCTCTTAAAAGGGGGGGGCAGCCCAGAACCAGAACCAGGGGAACCCACAATGGCTCTGATCTCCAGTTGCCAACTTTTTCTTTCAGATTCCCAAGGCTCTCCACAGAATTCTGCCCTAATCTCTTCGCTAGCAATGTCCAAAACCAGAAAGTTAGTACTCCAGTTGTCCAAAAATGTGCATTATCTGTGCGCCCTTGAGGAGAAGGAGGGAAGATACTATGCCCCGGTACAAGTACAGGGGCAGGGTACAATTTTGGCACTGGTGGACACTGGATCCCAAGCTACCCTTCTGTCCAAAAGGGCCTTTGAGGAACTAAATGCAGGAAGGGGGGAGAATTACCGTATTCCTCTCACCTCTCTTCATGGACAACTGCAGAACTTTGACAGGGGGACTGCAGATTTGGACATCAAAATTGGGCGACACAAGGTGAAACACCCGGTCATAGTAGTGGCTCCAGAGGGCACCCCTTGTTTACTAGGGAATGACCTCCTGAGAAGGTTGTCACCCCTAATAGATTGCGTAAACAAGGTCCTCTGGACCCAGACTAGCCGACCAATAAAATTAAAACAGAATGTCAACCATGTTAGTTTAAATGGCACCTGCCACATGGTTGAACAAAAATCTGACCAAGTAGAATTTCACTTCCAGAACAACCAAATTCCAGACGTGACAGTAATAGCAGTAGGACAACAGACTGGTGATGGGGGGTCCTCTCTATTTCTGAAAATCAACCTTCCTTCCAGTTTAAGGTGGTATTCCACACTGGAAGGAAACACCCTGAAATTCTTTACTAATCCACAATCAGAAACTCCCACTCCTATAGTCCAGAAAGATGTGAAATCAGCTCAGAGCCTGGCTGATATTCACCAAATTGGAGAGCAGTTGTTCATCCCTGTTCAGTTAAATGATGGGAAGGACTCTGTTCTCGCTCGAGTGTGTGTGAACAACGGTAAGAGCTTCATCAGCAAAGCCATGTTCCGCCAAATCCCAAAAGATCCAGCCATTCCCACATTCAAACTGAGAGACAAATGGGAAATGGACCTGGAAGCACCTAATTCCAAACATCTCCTGCCAAGCAGGTGTATTGTCAAAATCTCCATTGGCAACAAGAGCATAGTCCATAATTGTTGGGTCGTGCGAGACGTCACTGCCGCCTTTTACTTAGGCAGTGACATTCTCAATCGCTTTGCTATTAGTTTGGACCTAATAATCTTCAAAGCTTGGTCCCGATTAGCGGATAATCTCATGGGCTTTGATGATCCAGAAAAAGCATTTAGGTCAGCTCAATTGCTACCTTATGCAGTTGAAATTCAGATCAAAGAGGAAGTCACCATCCCAGAAAGGACCCGACAATTCACCCTGGAAGTGAAAGTTAAAAGAGGACAAAAATTGAAAACCCTGATGCTTACATACATCTACATGCTTCTCTCCAACAGCAAGGGTTGAGGGTAAACCCAACTCCATTAGTCAACATAGAACATGACACCATTCCAATAGAGGTGGATAACAGCGACTTAAAGAGCATTACTCTAGCCGCAGGCACCATTATTGGAATGGAGGTTGATGACTGACATTTCTCCGTTGATTTAGGAAATGAACTGTTAGAACCGATCCCCAAGGGCTGTTTTGACAGTGACAGTGATGACAACACAACACCAGACAGGATTTTCACCCGGCATGGGGGGAACTTCCTGGTGTACACTTCTTGCCCTTATGGTAAGGAAGATGTGACTTGTGACTTCAGGAGGGATGAGGTGATTTTCCAGGTCCATGAGGGCTGCCTTTCCCACCTGAAACCTCCAGTCCAAATCAGCACTCTGACCAGGGAAATCTCCACCCAGCTGGAGGAGGCCGCTGAGATAGCCAAACCAGAAGTCTTTCCAGGCTTCAGGCAGATGGTGGAAGAGAGGGTCAACCTAGCTGATGCCTGCGTGACTCTGGAACAGAAGCAAAAGTTGAAACAAGTTTTCTTGGATTTCCAAGATCTCTTTGCGGTAGACTCATATGACTGTGGTCGCACCGACATCCACACCACAACAATTCCCACGGACCCTGGAATGACTCCAGTGTTTGTGAAGCAATATCATTTGCTCTCGCATCCATGGAGTCCCTTACTGAAATAATTAATAACCTTGAGTCCCGGGGAATAATCCGTCCAGTACACAGCACCTTCAATAATCCGGTGCTGGGAATATTGAAGCCAAACGGCCAGTGGAGACTCTGCGCCGACCTTAGGGAGCTCAACAAACGGGTCCATACTTCCCGATGGCCTCTGCCCTACATTGACCAAGGGCTGGCCCAGATTCAGGGGTCACAGGTATTCACAGCAATAGACCTGACCAATGGATACTGGACCGTGCCTGTCAGTAGGGAGGACCAATACAAACTGGCTTTTACCTTTGGGGGCCAGCAGTACACATGGACCCGGACTCCCTTCGGATACCTCAACTCCGGCAATGAATTCAACATTTTTCTACACAAGGCCATGCCCGACCTGGGTGCGAGGGGTAACCTGGCTTATGTAGATGATGTCCTCATCAAAAGATCATCTGTGGAAGAACACATAGCGGAGATCCGTTATGTTCTGACACAGTTGAGGGCCGCCGGAGCAAAACTTTCCTTTCAGAAAGCACAGTGGTGTAGAACCTGTGTTAATTTCTTGGGGCATGAGATTACTCCTCAGGGTCTCTGTCCCCAAGAAAAGAAAGTGGAAACACTTCAGAAGCTGAAAGACCCCACAACTCTACGGGAACTAAGGAGCCTCCTTGGACTGACTAATTACAGCAGAAAGTTCATTGAAGGCTATGCAGAGATCACTAGACCCCTGATTCATCTCTTGAAGGGCGGGGTCAAGTGGGAATGGGGTCCAGAACAATCCGAGGCAGTAAGACAACTCAAAAGAAGCCTCTCACAAGCGCCTTGCCTAGCTTACCCTGTCAGAAACAAGGAGTTCTTCCTGGAGACAGGGTTCTCTAATACGTGCTTGACGGCAGTATTATACCAAAAGCATGACAAGCTCAAAACAAGAAGAGTCCCCTTGCGCATGGTCTGGCTGACTTGCATGATTGTGACAGAGAAAACTGTCACGAGGACGAAAGTCTAAAAATCAAGGACAACTTGGAGGCATACCTTAATTCCCCACACAAAGCCTTTGAAGAAGACAAGTGTGAGGGAATGCCCACTGTCTATGTGGATGGATGCTCGTACCATGTTGACGACAACGGGGAGAAACAACTGGTGGCCGGCGTAGGCAATGCATGGGTGAATGAGTCACCAGAACCCTGCGCTGGATACAAAATTGGTCCCCGAAGTAGTCATGTGGCAGAATTGATGGCTGTGCATCAGGCCATCCTCACTGCTGTCCAACCTCAACTCCACGAACTGGTCATAATCACAGATTCGGATTATGTACGGAACGGGTTCGTGAAGCACCTGGTTAATTGGAAAACCAGAGTTATGTTATGTGCTAATAACAAACCCTTGAAACATGGGAAGTTAATTCAAAACATTGATGATCTGGTCACATCCAATGGGATGACCATCTACTGGAAAAAGATCAAGGGTCATTCCAAAGTAGAGGGACCAGACAAAATTGGAAATGACTTAGCTGATCAGCTGGCCAAAACCGGGGCCATCCAAGTGGATCTAATAGAAATAGAGTCCCTATTGGGGGAAATCCAGGTCACTGCTAACACTAGGTCCCAGACAAATGCTCACAATGATCTTTCAACTGCACAATGGAGTAAGGAGACCCCTGATGCTGATTTGATTACAGCTCAGAAGGGGGATCCAATAATTGGTAAGTTTTACCAACACATTGAGGACCCTGAGAACTTTCCCCTGACGGATACCGATTACATTGGGAAAGAGGACCTAAGAGTGTTGATGAAATGACCAAAAAGGTTCTGAATCCAAGACGGTTTGTTGGTAAGGAAATCCCAAGCTGGCCATGATCAGTGGGTGGTCCCTACCTCATTCCGAAGCCTGATGTTAAGTCACGCCCATGATGCGGCCACCGCCGGTCATACAGGGTTTCACACAACACTGGAAATCTTAAGAGAGGTTGCATACTGGCCACACATGGGGCAGCACCTCGACCAATACTTGAAAAGGTGTCTTGTGTGTGCACAATTTCAGCCATCATCCCTCACACACCGTGCGCCTCTCCAAAAGAGGGGGATGACACTGCCATGGACAGATTTGCAAATCGACTTTGTAGGCCCTGTAATTCGCTCGTCTAGAGGAAACAAGTACATGTTGACCGTTACATGCTTGTTTACCAAGTGGGAGGAATGTCTCCCGGCCCCAAACTGCAAGGCAGAAACAGCAGCCGCCCTGATGATTAACCACATCTTTTCCCGTTTTGGTCTACCTCAAAGGATTGAGTCAGACAGGGGTAGCCACTTCACCAGTGAATTAATGACAAAGATGTGGGAGATACTGGGGGTGAAAAGGAAGCTACACATTGCTTACAGGCCAGCCTCTTCTGGTGCAGTAGAACGCTACAACCGGACAATTGTGAGCATATTAAAAAAGTTTATGGCAGATTCTGGGCCAAGTTGGGATATCCGACTACCTCTGGTCCTAATGGCCATCAGATCTACCCCTTCATCTGCAACCAAAATGTCACCATTTGAGTTGATGACGCGGCGCAAGATGGTGCTTCCCCAGCATTTGCTCTACAGGACCCAAGAGCACACACTGATAAATGCCTCCACAACTCATGAGTATGTGGAGAATTTAAGGAAACACCTTCAACATGCTTTTGCCTATGCTCAGGGGAATCTAGAAAGATCAGCCGAGAGCATGAAGACCCACTATGATTTAAAAACTACCCGAAAGGAATATAAGGTGGGTGATCGGGTCTATCTATACAATTTTCAAAGGAACTAGGCCAAACAGTGAAAGTTCTTGCCTACATGGAAGGGACCATTTGAAATTATAGACAAGATCTCCCCTGTTGCCTATAAGATCTGCATCCCCAAAGGCAGTTTGGCAGAGGGGGAAGATAAGTGGGTCCATATAAATCAGCTAAAGTGTTGCCATCCCAGGCACACTATGCAACAACTGGAGGAGTCCTCTGCAATACCAGAGGGGACCGCCCCAGAGTAATTCAATTCCAACCCTAAAATATCCCACATATAGGCCCTCATTACAACTCAGGCGTTAAGGGTTAACGCCACCGTTAACCCTTAATGCCTGATTCCCACCTTAACGCCTGCTTTTTGCAGGCGTTAAGTTCCATGGTGCTAAGGCACCTTGGTGCTAATTACGGCACCGTAATTTACGGTGCCGTAATTAGCGCCTTCCCCACTCCCATTATGCCCTATGGGGCAAAAATGGGAATGGGGAAGGGAAAATGGGAAATGGGGATTTACCGCCCCACTCACCTTGTAATGGGGCGGTAAATCCGCCATCCACCATGGTGTAAACGGAGTTTACACCATGGTGGTAAAGTTGGTGCACTTAGCACCTCAGTTGTAATGAGGGCCATAGTCTCTAAAATACTATGATTTGGAAAAAAAAAATGTCTTATGATTGTATCTTGTTTTTTGTTAAAATAAGAACGCAAATGTTTTGACTATAAAATGTATATGCCACCCCACTATATCAATGGTGGGGAAGAAATGTCTACAAATAGGTATTGCCGCTTTCCTTTGTCGTCCTAGGAGAAAGAAAACATGGAGACTGACCACGGAAGGCGACCTGGGGACCGGGAGCGAAGATCCGAAGGGTTCGGGGTACCGCCCATTATTCCCATCAGGACCGGCCATGAGAACCGATCGGTCCAATAGGATGGAGGAAAAGATGCTGAACTGTGCCATTTTGCGGAATTGGAAGAAGATGATGCGGACATACCAGTGCGTGGGTCAAAACATTCTTCGCACCCGACTCCCCCTCGACTCAAATTCAAAGTGCAGTCAGGTGGGGGGGCTTTGTCAGGTTGTCAGGTGTATTGACCCACGTTTGAGTCATTAAGCTGCAACATTTGGTGCTGTGGGCTTAGAAAATCCAAGATGGCCAAAAAGCCCACATGTGCACCAGAATCCAGGAGAACCGCGCAGTTTGTGCGCACACCAAAATGGTCGCCTAACCTTCCACCCACCAGTGCAGGCGTGATGGGCCAGGGGTGCCATGAGTGGAATGTGTGCCAAAGGAAACACAGCAGTGCCTGTTAGCTTAAAAAGCCCTTTGAAATCACCTTGGTTTCTCTGAATGCAAGCTAAAAATGCCTATGTCAAACATTGCAGGATATTCAAAAATCTCACTGAACACCAGCAGACATTTGGCAGAATGAAGTTTTGTGTGCATACAAAATCTGGAAATAAAAAGAGCCCAAAACAATGTTCATAACAAAACTGGCTGAGCTGCGGAGGTCAGCAGCTTAAGTTAAACTGAACTGAAAACCACTAAAATCGAAATGTTTAAATTAAATGAGGGACCTACTTTTGAGTGTCACATAGTTTGAAACTGTTCAAATGTCATAGTTTTGAACTTAGAATCAGCACGCTAGCTGCATGTGTAAAAATTGTCAGTTTGATTTGAATGTAGAAAACTGGGAACAAAAAGTGACATTTAGCTGAAACCTGGCTTAATGAAACTGGATTCTGCCTGACAACTACCCCCGACAGGAGTTGAAACTGGATCAACAGCTTCCCAGGCCTGGCTGCATCCTGCTTCCCCACCAAAAGGAATTAAACACCTCTCTGATTGAATTACCTGGGGACTGCAGGAAACTGGACAATGGGCCTTCTTTGGCTCAGGCAAATGTTATATTGGGGGGGCCGTAAAGTGGCTTCCTCTTGGGGGAAACTGGGAGGGCAGTGCCTCTGCTAGCAGCTGAGCTTGGGGGAAGTGGATAAACCAGTTATTCCACCATGTGATGTGGGAAGCCACACCCCTTTTTGACCAGGGCATAATTTTAAATAGATAGATAACTCAGAGTGCAGACTGGTCAAAATTATATAAATAATACCATTATTCATGTAATTTTTCTGTGCACATTTTAAGAGGTGTTAGGACCCTGTGGTATGTTCCTGGGGATAGTAGCGGAAAAAAGGTTGTTACTCCAAATGTCTGCATGTTAAAAATCTGACACTTTATCATCTGAAACCCATATGCCTGGTGCACATTTGTGTAAAATCAGGAAAGGTTTAGAGGTCGTTATCTGGATGAAAAGGGGAGAATTCTGTCATCAGTGGACACAACATCGTACAAAGACAGGGATCGGATGGTTTGGTGCTACAAAAAATATGTTAACTGGACCTATAATATGAGAGAAATGGTACATAGATAAATATGTATTTGGATCAGAAATAGATTTGTGTGCAATTTGACAAGGGGAGGTTCCTCTGACCATAAAACCCACAGCATCACTCTGACACTCCATTTCTTCCCCCCAATCAAGGGAGAGAGGAAAGCTTGGCCAATGATAAGTGAGAGGGTCAGGCTTAGCTAGGCCCAGGCACACACCCATTTTCAAAACACATAAAAAGGGCCACAGAAACCCAGGTAGAGGCGATTCAATTCCATTTTCTGAGGGACGCTCTGCCGGGAGACTCCAGACTTCACATCCATCAATCTTCAGAGACCAGAAATTTACTTCAGAACTTAAAGCAAGGGCCTAAACCCACAAACTGAGAACTCTTCTCAGCAGGCCTCAGCATCTTAAAATCATCTGCAAACTATTCCACAGCCGGGCGAGCTGTCTGAATTCTGTGTCAAGAACTTTTGCCAGTACCCAGAAAGCAGTGTTACATCCAGAATCCACTTGATCCAGACCGTAAGCAGACCAGAGATCCAGAGAACTACAGGCCGCTGTATCCAGAGAGCTGACCCAGATCGCTGTGGAGTGCCGAGACCAGAACCGGAGTCCAGTCCAAAACCTGACCAGATCTGTGGCGAGGCCCATTCCTGCCCAAAATATATTGTGAGTACCGCCAGAACTGTGCAGAACCCAATGTCTTAGTTAAAATAATCTAATCCAAACTATTTTAACCTAAGTAGAACTGCCTCCTAGAAATCATGTCATCTGTCATTTTTAAAGCTGCACAACTGTCACCTGTCATTTTGAGTTTTACTTTAAATCCGAAAATCTACCTTTATTAAATCATCCGTATCGCCGGAACCGTTTGTGCTTAGAATCTAGGCTTTCCAACGAACCTAGAACCGACTTCCTACCTATTATACTTCTCGACACGCACTCGCAAAATTTACCGCGATTGCGATTTGGCCCGATTTCTTCATCTGTAGAAATCAGCAGCTTTTTGCTTCTCTTTGCTAAAATTCGTTTGCAATCTGCTAATCATTCATAGAGTATTGTTAAAGTGATCCTGAACTAATATAAAGTAGCCATCACCTACCCTTAACCTCTAGAGGGAATTAAAAGCAATTTTAGCACCTTTTCACTTCCTTGAAAACCACATTAAAGTAATTTGCCTGTGTTTAAAACTCATCCCTGTTTTCTCTAAGCTTGCTGGGGGAACTGGAACTGTGTATTGCATCATAAAGTGTGATTTGTTTGGATTCTTAAAGACTGTATGCTCTCCTTCCATTTCTAGTATTGCATATGGGGGGAGTGAATTGTCAAAAGAAAAAGTGATCATATTACCTTTTGCTAAAATCATAACAAGTTATTTCTGTACTGTATTTTATTCCACCTTGCGTTTCCTTGAACCATATAAAGCATTCTTTCCCACCTTATTCTTCTGTTCCTATTTATAAGTTACCTCTTGCTGACTACTGCTCATATTCACAAGTGTAATACTCATTATCAATTTATTTATAGAAGTGATATATATATATATATATATTGTTTAAATTTTCAAATAAACCTTTTAATTTGCAAAACAAACCTACTTCTTGGCTCAGTGGGGTCAGGGGGATTCTAAGAGGGGGTGTTATACAAGGGTTGTCATCCAGAGTACTGAACTGGATACAAAAATAAATCAATAAGGGTTTTCCTCAGCATCCCAGACTAGGCATTGACTTAGCTGTAGTGTTGATTGAATATCGCTTACACACATCGTCTGCCTTGCGTGTAGAAGAACGCGTAGCCAACACCCACCCGCTGTGAAGTAATAGCGTGTGAACCCCAACGCCTGGAAAACACACGCACCACACCCCACGAAAAGCATGTACAGAGCAATGGAAATCCACATGGGATCTTCAAGCCCTGCCAGGTCTTTGGTCCAATGGAATCGCGTGCGTGTGCTGACGTGCTCACGCGCTAAGGGCCTTTCCTCGAATTACACGCTGACGCGCAATTCTTTCACGTGCCAAATCACTCCGTATGAAGCTGGCCACGCGAAAACACACGGAAGACCACGCTCCTGCCCTGAAGGCCATTTTCCTGCCCCCGAGCATGCTCCCACCTGCCATCTGCTGCTGCCTTCCTGCCTGCTGCCCATGTGTCCTGCTATTTTCTGCCTGCACATCAGCCAGGGGTGCAGTTGCTGTGACCACCCCTGCTGGAACTGAAGACTCCGACTGGGATACCATTGCTCCACAGCCCAGCCCCAGGACCCAGTTGCCCACCCACACCTGCCTCTGGGGTTGCCATGTCGGGCACACCACCATCTGGCACCACTGGAAACCCCCAGCCAGAGAGGCAGAGGGCCACCAGCTTCACTGCCACCGAGGTTGGTGTCCTGGTGGAGCAAGTCCTGGGGCAGTATGATGCCCTCTTCGGAAGTATCGCGCGCCGACAAGGAAGGATGGACCAGGATCTGGACGGACATCATGACTGCCATCTACGCGGAGGGGGTGGCAGTCCGCAAATTCAAACATGTCAAGAAGCGCTGTGAGGACTTCAGGTCCAGGACCCTCAACAAGGCCCGGTGCCTCTTGAAGACAGAGGATGCTAAGGGGCGCCGGAGCCACCTATCGGAACATCAAATGAGGGTCCTGGAATGCATATCCCAGTGCCCCACGTCAAGGTCCTTGAGAGGCAGACCCGTCTGGAGTCGAGCGGTAAGTGTACATGCATACTGATTGTAAGCTGTGCGTGTGGTGATGTGCCAGTAGTGTGCAGGTTGCACATGTGGTTTTGTAGGGCCATGTATGGATTTGTATGTACAGGGCCGTGAGGCTAACACATGCAAGTCCTTTCATGTGTGAGACACATGGATGGTGCATGTGTGTGTAAGCTTGCATGCCAAATGCAGATGTGTGAGCACACATGTTTGAATGACTGTGTAAGTTGGCATGGTTGTGGTGTCACACATGGATGTTGGTTCCAGATGCATGTATCTGCACCGTGTACATGTGCATGTGTGTGTATTTCACAAGGGTGCAACAGTGATGCAACATGGATGCTTGGGACACTGATATGTAGAAGACTGATTGCCAGATGTGACATGGATGCTGATCTCATCACTGCGACAGTTGGTAGAGGTGTACACATGCATGTAAGTGTGGTGGCGTGTGTGCATGTCTAGTGCACTCCCTGTGTTTCATGTGATGTCTGGCTCACCTTTGGCTGCTCATGCTGTTGTATGTGTATGGATGGTTCTGGCTGTTGCCATATGGCTGTGGAATTGCTCATGTGTGTGAGTTGACATGCCATGTGTGTTGGGGATTGTGATGCCATGTCTGAAGTTTGACACTGCCACTCATGTGCAACTGGCATGTGTGTATCAGTCCATTGTACAGTGTCCTGAAGCCTGTCTCCTATCTCTCCCTGTCTGCAGCGTCAACTGATGAAGAGGGCGGAGAGGGTGCTGTGGAGCACAGTGGCGGGGATCACACCACCAGCCGGAGACGCAAGGCCCGGCTCCCCTCCCAGGTTGTGATCTCGTCAGGGAGTGAGGAGTCTGGTGCCGCGTCCCAGGCTGCAGCTGCCGAGAGTAGGTACAAGAGGCGGAGGTCGGAGTTGGATTCCTCGGCAGCAGAAGGGGCCGCTGAGACCCCACAGGGTGCGACGAAGGAAGATGGCACGGAGTCATCCAGGTTGGTGGGGGGTTTGGTGGAGGAGGAGGCCGCACAAGGGACACAGACAGGGTCTGGAGGTGGGGATTCCACTGGTGCCAGTGTTGCAGTGCAGGGGCAGGGACAGGAGGCAGCACAGGCCGCCGCGGAGGTGCCTGTGTGTAATCCTATCCCCGATCCTGTGACTGCATCATCCCGTACCAGCAGGGATGCCTACGTCCAGACCCGTTTTCAGGGAGGGGATCCACTTACAACAACTGGCCTTACTCTCCCTGCGGACGTGGCTATCCGGGACCGGGTTGAGCCTGTCCTGGGTGGGGTGGCGTTGAGTCAACGGGCCATGCGAGGTGACCTGCAGTCTTTTCATGGGGAGACTGCATGTCATCTCGAATGGCTCGTTGACCACGTCAGCCTACTGGGACAGGTCACCCAGGCCAGATTCCTCCGTTTGCTGAACCTTGCTTCGACCCTCTCCTCACCTGAACCCCCTATGCGCCAGTCGTCCTCCGTGCCATCTTCCCACCCATGTATCACCTGGGTACCCTGTGGAGCTGCCTCTGACCATGCAGTCAGGCTGGTGGAGGACACATCCCTGCCACAGTCGGGAGTCGGATGTCCAGCAGGGGGGGCCACCTCAACAACTGCACCCCAGCCGGAGGAGGATGTGCAGGCGGCAGGAGCCAGGGAATGGGCACAGGCACAGCAGCAGCAGCAACAAGGTGGGAGCCATGATGGCTCGGGGCCTTTGACATCGGAGGGGCAGGCATCGGCCGGAGGCCAGGAGGACCCAAGACGGGAAGTGTCTTCCGTGTGGCAGCGGTTAGGCCATGCTATAGATGCGGAGCGGCAGCGGGCGGAAGAGGCACGGCTCACGATGGTCAGGGCGGAGAACTCCATGCAAAGGTCTCTGAGGCGGGCCGAGTGCCTCGAGGCAATTCGCAGGGACCTGGAGGTCCGATGTCATCGTCCCTGTGAACCCTCGGGGTCATAGAAAAGGACCGCCTCCGGGACATCGAGCAGGAGTTCGATGATGCCCTGGCCCGGGAAATCAGTAAGTGAGCCGTCGGACTAGCCCGCTGCCATTGTATATAGTTAATTAGTGTTAGGTTTCCTTTTGTTTTTCATTTCATTTGGGGTGCTTGGACAATGCCCCACCTTTTTGTATATAGTTGTTCATTAGGTGGGATTTTTGTAGGTTTCATTTCAATGGTTGGGCTCATGGACCCTGGATTTGTACTTTGTATATAGTTCAACACTAGATTTCACTTCATTTAAGTTTCTTTTTTACCATGGATCAATGGATGTGTCTTATTTTTACACTTTGGAATTGGTTGGACGGACAGACTCTTTGGACCCATTTTCTTTTGGATTGATTTGGATTCTGCTTTCACACATTTTTTTTGAATATTTTGGACATGCAGCTTTTTATTCATTATTTCCATTATTGTGTGATTTTGTTTTATTCATTTGGTTAATTATTGAATACACATTTATTATATACTTTACTGATGTGGTCTTATATCATTTGTTTTGTGCATGTCACAAAGTTTATCTTTTCACAGCCATGTGTCACCATTGCGTGGGTCTGAGGGACATTGATTCATGGCCATGCTGGTTATGTATTTTCTATCATGACTTTGGGAATTCAATGTGGGGTGTTTGGACTGGGGTGGGATTTGGGTGGCCATGAGGGGCATGGGTCTGGAGTGTGATGACCTGTCGGGGGGACATGTGTGGGGGGCCTGCTGGCAGGTTCCCCTGACTTCTGGGGGTTGGGGGTGCAAGGGGACATGTGTGGGACATGAGTGGGGGCCTGCTGGCAGGTGCCCTGCACTGCTGGGGGTGGGGGTGCAGGGGGACATGTGTGGGCGCCTGCTGGGGGTGGAGGTGCAGGGGGACATGTGTGGGGGCCTGCTGGCAGGTGCCCCTCACTGCTGGGGGTTGGGGGTGCAAGGGGACATGTGTGGGACATGAGTGGGGGCCTGCTGGCAGGTGCCCTGCACTGCTGGGGGTGGGGGTGATGGGGACATGAGTGGGACATGAGTGGGGGCCTGCTGGAAGGTGCCATGCACTGCTGGGGGGTGGAGGTGCAGGGGGACATGTGTGAGGGCCTGCTAGCAGGTGCCCCTGACTGCTGGGGGTGGGGGTGCAGGGGGACATGTGTGGGGGCCTGTTGGCAGGTGACCCTCACTGCTGGGGGTTGGGGGTGCAAGAGGACATGTGTGGGACATGAGTGGGGGCCTGCTGGCAGGTGCCCTGCACTGCCGGGGGTTGGGGGTGCAAGGGGACATGTGTGGGACATGAGTGGGGGCCTGCTGGCAGGTGCCCCTGACTGCTGGGGGGTGGAGGTGCAGGGGGACATGTGTGGGGGCCTGCTGGCAGGTGCCCCTCACTGCTGGGGGTTGGGGTGCAAGGGGACATGTGTGGGACATGAGTGGGGGCCTGCTGGCAGGTGCCCTGCACTGCTGGGGGGTGGGGGTGCTGGGGAACATGTGTGGGACATGAGTGGGGGCCTGCTGGCAGGTGCCCTGCACTGCTGGGGGGTGGGGGTGCTGGGGAACATGAGTGGGACATGAGTGGGGGCCTGCCGGCAGGTGCCCCACACTGCTGGGGGTTGGGGGTTCTGGGGGACATGTGTGGGACATGAGTGGGGGCCTGCTGGCAGATGCCCCTGACTGCTGGGGGGTGGGGGTGCAGTGGGACATGTGTGGGGGCCTGCTTGCAGGTGCCCCTGACTGCTGGGGGTTGGGGGTTCAAGGGGACATGTGTGATAATGAGTGGGGGCCTGCTGGCAGGTGCCCTGCACTGCTGGGGGGAGAGGGTGCTGGGGGACATGAGTGGGGTCCTGCTGGAAGGTGCCCTGCACTGTTGGGGGGTGGGGTGCAGGGGGACATGTGTGGGGGCCTGCTGGCAGGTGCTCCTCACTGCTGGGGGTTGGGGGTGCAAGGGGACATGTGTGGGACATGAGTGGGGGCCTGCTGGAAGGTGCCCCTGACTGCTGGGGGGTGGGAATGCAGGTGGACATGTGTGGGGGCCTGCTAGCAGTTGCCCCTGACTGCTGGGGGGTGGGGATGCAGGTGGACATGTGTGGGGGCCTGCTGGCAGGTGCCCCTCATTGCTGGGGGTTGGGGGTGCAAGGGGACATGTGTGGGACATGAGTGGGGGCCTGCTGGCCGGTGCCCTGCACTGCTGGGGGGTGGGGGTGCTGGGGGACATGTGTGGGACATGAGTGGGGGCCTGCTGGCAGGTGCCCTGCACTTCTGGGGTTGGGGGTGCTGAGGGACATGAGTGGGACATGAGTGGGGGCCTGCTGGCAGGTATCCTGCAATGCTGGGGGGTGGGGGTGCAGGGGGACATGTGTGGAGGCCTGCTGGCAGGTGCCCCTGACTGCTGGGGGGTGGGGGTTCAAGCTGACATGTGGCTTGGCTGGGGGGCATCCCCATGGTGGATGGGCTGCCTGCGGGACATGACCAGGGGTGGGGGGTAGTCCCCTGTGGTGTGGGCTGCCTGCAGGTGCCGTGGGGGGTGTAGAGGGAACACCTGGGAGGACCCACACTGCCAATTCACGTTTAGGACTCACCGCGCACCCCTGAAATTCACATACCCCGCTCTGACAGCAAAATCGCGTGTGAAACTACCTGCGAACCCCCGAAATACACGTACCCTGCTGAAATTGCATGTGAAACTTCCCGCGAACCCCAGTTATACACGTACCCCACTCGCACAGGCCCTTTTGCATGTGAAACTTCCCGCGAACCCCAGTTATACACGTACCCTGCTGAAATCGCGTGTGAAACTTCCTGCAAACCCCAGTTATACACGTACCCCACTCGCACAGGCCCTTTCGCGTGTGAAACTTTACGCGAACCCCAGTAATACACGTTACCCGCTTGGCGTTTGCTGTTTGGCAGCCCTATAAACTGGTCCAGGGTTAGCACAGCCTTTGCGCTGGATTGGGGTTTAATGGCTTTTCCTTGCGCTAGGGGCGTTCTTGGGGGCGTAACTTGTGCTGCTGCAGGGTCGCTGCGCCACTCTGCACCACGGCTGGTTTTGGAGGTGAAAATCCATGAATACGCTGTGCGCGGAAATCGATTTTACCGCACGCGCTGGCGCAGACATTCGCACGCGCACACTGTGCACCAGCTGCGTGCGCCACTTTTCTGCGAAATTCTATGAATTACCCTGCTAATACCAAGAGGTTTCTATGTTGGGACCCGGGAATCGAAACTGTGTTGCTCCGAGCTATCCTCCCAAGTCAATTGCCTTTATAGCATTTGTCTGCAATCAATTCAGTAGAATATCTGCCAAATGTTTGGGGGATGTTATATGTCCATATAAAACATTCACTTAAATTCACTTTCTTCGTTGCCTTATTAAACCCATCACTGTAATTTCCCTCTACTGACTGACCAAGGCCCTCATTAAAATGTTCCCAGTAGGCCGCCGGTGCTACTGTTGGCCTACCAGCAACCTGGGCTTACCATTTCCACCGCCCGATATCCCGATAATACTGGGATATTACAGGCGGGAGAGGAACGGTAAGTTCCCATTCCCATGGAGTCCCATAGAATTCCATGGGAATGTGAACACTGAAGCATCGGTACTGTTAGTAATGGTGCCGGTGCTTCAGTGATTTTTCTGCCAGTAGGGGCCTGACCTGCTGGTAATTCACAGCCCGTACCGGCAAACTCGCAATGACCCGGTCTGGAAAAGGTGCTGGTAACCGTTGTTACCGGTACTTTTTGTTCCAGAGCGGATCACTCCTAATGAGGGCCTGAGAGTCTAGAGAACTGTGGGTAGAGCTGAGCAAACTGTGATGCTTAGTGGATTCCTTGGACAGAGACAACTGCGTGAAGAGCTAGACGTTTGTTAGCAGCCAAACAAGCTCCTGCTATTGAATTTGTGCTGCCAGTCCTGGGACTGAAAATACTGTGTACCATAGCTGACAGGAATTGCTTATTCACAGTCCCAGGGGACAAGCACATGGCTCCATTAAAGACATGCAAGTAATACATGTTGTGTGGTAACAGTAGTGGCAAGTGATGTGAGAAAGAGGAAGAAGGCAGAGATGAGCGGAGCAGGAAGGCGAGAGAGTTGTAGGCGGAGAGCAGGGATGAGAAAAGATTGGAGAGGACAGCAGGAGCAGAGAAATAAAAGGAGAACAGTGAAGGGAATGGGTAAGGTGAGGAGAGAGGGAAATTGGCATGAGTGAGAGAGAACAAAGAAGGAGTGAAGAGTAAGAGAGTGGAGGAGGCTGGAGAGAAGGGGAGATAAGGAAAACAGAGACAGAGAGAAAGAGCAGAGGAAGAGAAGAGAGCACGTATGTTAAATTGTATAGGAACAGAATATGGGAGGAGGGAGTTAGATTACTATATCTCTGGAAAGGACCAATGATAGGACAGCAAGCATACATGGCCTACAGTCAGAGGAGGTAGAAACAGAGGGAGAGAGGACCAAACACAAATGGCAACTGAACTGTCTAATACAATGATTATTAGAAGAGGTTGCATGTAGCAAAATAATAGTACAAGAGAGAAAGAGTTTCATCACAACCTTAGTATGGAGAAGAAGAGGCTCCAGAAGACAGGGGAGCCAGAATTGCCATGTGATAAAGAAGCAAAGTTATGAGGTGAAGCGAAACAGATTATTGCAGGGCAACGAAAAGGAAGAGGAGAGGGGAGGCAAAGAGAACAGTGGAGCTTTAAAGGAAGTTGATCATGGAAGTTAAAGGGAAAAAGACGAACAGCATCTGTTCATTGTGTGCTTGCAGCAGAGCTGCAGGCCAACATTCTAAGAGGCAATCCCAAATGTCCCTGGCCCTAGTGCAACCCAAATACAAGTGACCTACCTATGGTCAGGTATGAACCGATGGGGAGTACCATCTAAGGGAAGCTCATTATTCTGATGATAGCAGTATTGTCAGAGCCCGACTACAATTACAGCAGCAAAGAAGACACAAACTAACCTGCAATATGTGCAGGGGAGACTTACATCCTATTGGCTGTGGGTGAAATTTTTTTTCACTGCCAGTAGGTGGTGGATTCCCAGTGAAATGATTGATGGACTGACTGAACATGGTCCTCAAACAGAAACGTCTTCTTTTTTATGAATGTGAATTTAACCATTTGATATTTGTGAATAAACAGGGTTGAATAATTGTGTTGTGTCATATGTTAATCCACCACCTGTGACAGTGGAAAAGTCAACTTCACAATGCATATGTGGTTGAACAGCCAAATCACAGACTACACAGTTGTAACGTTGCAGTGGCTCACCTGCCTCACTATGCAACACTTGTGAGCAATTGTTCATTACAACAGCAGAATGTTCTCTCATCCACCTACAAGCCAATTTGTGCTTTCAAGTATTCGATGACAGGAGCCACACAGGTAGCCATTTCTGCAATAAGGTGAAGCGGGTAATGGCAGGCAGAGCGGCTAAGTCTCCAGAAGATGTCATAGGACTTTGTGGCAGTGGGCAATGTCTCCTATGTTGTGTCTTAATGCCTGGAACACAATGCATTTCCCATGGTTTGCACATGATCTCCACGTATAATGACACATTTTGTCACTGATTACCCTCCTGTCTGTGAAATGCTTGCATTGGCACACAAGATTTGCCCTACCTTCGGTTGATCATATAGCGGAGAAATGCTTTCAGTGTGTTGCAGGTATAACTCAATGTTCCTCACCACCAGCAGGCAATATATGTGCTGATCCACAGGAGTTCATCATGCATATGGTCAACAGCCTCTGTGAGCAAAGCGGCCTACAAGTGACTACAGGTAAAGTCAAAGACGAGCATTGGACAGGGACTTTCTTCATATTGCCACAGTGGCAGGATATGTGCAATGTCTGCTGGGTAATACAGCCATTTAAGGAAAGCACACAGCTGGTGAGCCTTAGCTCTATGTCATTAAGTGGAATACTTCCATTGATGTACATATTGGAACAGTACCTGGCCAAAAAGACCAACAAAACATGAACGCAAAGAAAAGGCATGTTTTATGATTGTCCATATGTACAGTACATGAACCAGCACATTGGATATCTTTTGGCATATTTCCTTGACCAACCCCTCTCCCCAATTTGTCTGCATTCCAGATTCTGAAGAGTTGGCCAACAAATCAGGAAGCCACAGATAAAATGTGCAAAATTGCACTAGAGAGGTTTTTGAAAGACTGCTTGAATACACAGCTGAGGTACAGGCATCAGCAGAACACCCCCAATAGCTTTTTGGGAGCCTGTTATCTGAATGTCATTTTAAACAAGTGTGACTGTGTCAGACACATTACAGGGGGTCCCCAGGCAGGGTGTCACTCACACATGTAGTCCAGTGGGACTCATTTCATGATTCAGCATACTTTAATGTGTCTGGCCCGTACATGAGTACATGGATGTTGTTCTCATGTACCCATTTCGTGTTTCCACATTCTTTAATGTTTCTGGTCCTAGACACATTAAACAATGTATAATCATGAAAGAAGATCCATAAACGAGTACATGGGTGTACGCCCGCTAATGGTGGAGTGCCCAGAGCTGTACAGGTGGCAGGTGCCTAACTGGGTGGCACATGCCAGGAGGGGAAAGGGTGATGCCCCGCAGCAATATTTGTATTGCTAACTGGTCTTTTGGCAAACAGCACTTTTCCCTGTAGCCATAGATATACTAAGGTGCCCCACAGCTAGCGTAAAATCATAATTTGTTTTTGGTGCTGCTTGTGCAATTGTCTCTGACCACAAGCGATGCTTCTCTGTACCTCAGGTTGAACAACTGACATGCATCATAACGGTAAGACCCCAATCCCTTAAACTACAGCAAGGTACCACTGTGTTTATAAGCATAGCATAAGTATCATGTATGCCAACAGCCACATGGGATGGTGACCATTGTATTTTGATGGAAAGTACTAGCTCACGATCTGAAGATTAAGTGGCCCTGTTGATAATAGCATTGGTGGTGAGGCTACACCAGAGTGTGAATTGCCAACCCTGCTACATTTTATATACAGCATTGGCATAGAAGAGAAATGTGCCTGCTTGGATATGCCACAAAGAAACCTGCCTGAGTCAGTTGCACATGTAATAACGTTTGCACTGCTTCAGGGGATAGGCACACCCTCGGTGTTTAATGCACACATGTCCCCTCCCTCTGTTTCTCTCACACCTCTGTGCCCAATTAGAGGGCCTGTGGTTTTTGTGAAAGTGGATTTGACTGTTCTAGAATTCTCTGTAAAATGAATACTGATGTTGGGTGGTGCAGATGGCCCTGGGTGGGAAGCTCTGTGATGATGGTACCCTTTGATATCAGTGAGCAGCTGCTTCTGTCCATTCGCTGTGTTGTGAGTCTTCTATTTCTGTGTTTCTGACTTAACAGCAACATTTGAAAGAAAATAAATAATAAATACAGGTTGCACTCTCACAGGAAAGGCGTGAATACATCATGTGTGATGCACATCTGTTGGAAAAGGATGCATACACAAACACTGATGCATTTCCACGGGGTAGAGGACAAACCTAATTGTTGCCACCCTCTCAATGGGAAGGGGGTGCACTCCTAATTTTTACCACACTCTCACAGAGAAGGGGTACACACATTTCTTTGTTGCAAGGCGTGGACACATATATTTTCAGCACACCCATAGGGATTTGATGCACATAATATGTGTCTTGCAGTCCCATATGGATGGGGGTAGTAGACACCAATTTTGCAGCACTCATGAAAGGGGGCATGCACCACTCCCACAGGGAAGTGGAGCACATACAATAGTTTACATACACTTCCATGGAAGGGGTGCAAACACGACCTTTGCAGCACTCCTTACAAATTGACTTCTGTCCTACAGGAGTACAAGGATGAGTAGAGGCTGAAACACCCACTGAGCCCTGACACTTCCACAAACAAACCAGGAGCAAATCAAGTGTGAACGTGGTTCTGTAGCAACCAAATCAGTTCAAAATAAAGTAATGTCCAATCAAGGTTTCTTTTAAAATATATGCACTTTATTTAATAACACCATGTACAATAATGCCTAACTTGAAAAATAAAACACTACACAAAATCCACCTCGGAGGAAGAACACACAATAAGCAAAGATAGTCCATGCAAATGCCTGGGTAATGAATCAAGGTTGAATGGCAAGCAAAGACAGCAATGTTCTTGACAAAGGATATGTACTTGTGAGCAAAAAGGGTTCAAAGTGACCTAACCAGTCTCTAGTGCCTGAGATTGGCCCATGGGGGCATTTAGCAGTCAATAGCACCTTCTTAGCAGTTATTGGTGGTTCGGCAGCACCGAAACAGACTTCTGGGTGCAGTGTGAAGATCAGGAGAGAGAAAAAGGTAGCAAAAGAGGGGCCTGCTGGTTCAAATGTCCTGACCAGTTCTTGAAACATGCTCCAAGCAGTTCAAAGATCCCAGCTATCTTCGCTCTCATGGTGCTTTAAGTCCCAATCCAGAGTGTCAGGGACAAGATAAGTCCTTTCATCATGCTTCCAAACATGGGGGGGTTGGCTAACAACTGCAGGGGTCCTCCAACACAATGAGGTCCTGGTTATCACTGTGGCTGGCAGAGAGGTGGTCTTGTTGCAGTAGCAGGTCACTCCTTAGGTTGCTCTGAGTTCCACTTCGTAGACTCAGGGACAAGATTGATCTTTGTTCTCAGGCTCCGAAGGCTGGTGCACAATTTCAGGGGTCCTCCAGCATGGTGAGCTCCTGGGTAGCGCTGTGGCTGACAGAGAGGAAGGTCCTGTTCCAGCAGCAGATCACCCCTGATGGTCCGGATGGTTAGGTAACAGAGCTGGTCTCTGCCTTGGAACATCTGCCTTCCCCTTAAAGGTGGAGGACTTTAGAGAGAACTGCTTTCTCAGCAGGGCCCAGGGAAATCTTCTCAACTGATGATCCAAAGATGCTTCAAGATGATTCTCAAGGTGATTGTAAGCAATTGTGGGACACCCCTTCTTTTACAGGCAAAAGTTCCCCCTGGTGATTGAACTAAAGCTAGACTGCTTTAGTGGTGCAACCCCTGCTCTTGAAATGTGTGAAATTTACATATATGTTGTCACCCGCAAAGTGCTTTGCTCAAGAGGAAGTGGAGGGGACAGGAAAGAAAAAGAGAGACAGAGAGAATCACGAGGACAGAGCACTTCCAAAACAGTACAGGTCCCTCTCTGGCTATCATAGCTCCACCCCGAACCCTCACAATAGGATCAAAGGTCTTTAGAAATATAACACTGTGACCTGGATTTCAGTGAATAGGTGTGCATCTGGGTTTCTGCTCACAGGCCAGCATCCAGTCGAGTGGCTTTCACAGAGATAAATGTGTCACATGCCCTTACATAGGAACACAAAGAGGCCCCCCATCAGGCCACCTTCCTGTCAATAAGGCTAAGTCCACCCTGTCTGGGGGAATATGCATAACCCTTCCACATCTGAACTGGACCCACAGGGCTGACACATGTGCAATATTAATTGAATGTGGTTGAATTAAAGGTGCTAGCCACCATACCCTAACTCTGGCATGGCCTATATTTACAGTTGTATGTGCCACCAGGACAACATCTTCAGGGTTCGGTATTTTTGGAACAGCAGTGCATATTTTAAATGCAAAGACTTGGGTGTCACTGGAGCTGTCAAGAGGGCTCCTGTGACCTCTCCATCTGCTCTGTGAGACTCGTAGAGCAGGTGCTTCGAATCAGGATGCTGATGCAGCAGGGCACTAGTACACACCGTGCTTTAGGCATGGAGCTTATGAAAGTGTGAATCTGATCAGCAGATTTCTCTTTCAGAGATGGAATTACCTGCATCATTTTATTATTTAATAAATATCAAAAAAGCCAGTGCTTTCACACACAGACACAATTGTTTTTGCCACACTCCAGCAGATAAGGAGGACCACACACCGTTTTTGGTATGCTACAACAGCTAAATGAGCCAACACAATGTCTACAACAAAGAAGGGGCATACTCAGGGGCAACTTGCTTGTCTTGGAAGCAAGACGGCATGGAGAAACGCAGGGCTGATACCTGGGTCTGCGCTTAGAAACATCTGGGTATTAAACGCATTATAAATAACCTATCATATCATATCATACAGTTCATTGTTGCTGCACTACTGTGGGGAAGCAGCATATACCTTGTTTTGTCCCCACTCCCACAGTGAAGAGGATTCACACAAAAGAAAAGGGGAGCACATCATTATATGTGTGCATCAACAAGGAAGGGTTCTCTCTCTCTCTCTCTCTCTCTCTCTCTCTCTTTCTCTCTCTCTGTACTTTCACGTGGTGTAACTTGTTGCAAAACATAATCGCTAAATGCCAGCAGTGCTGATCTTATCGCCAAAGTCGCAGTTTCCTGTAGTAGGACACCTGTTCTTCAGATTTCTCCGCTTACCTGGATCCTTCGTCTTCAACACAAGACATTACAACAAACTACATAGAACAAAGTTTCACTTTTTTAATTGAAGGAAGTGACAGAGAAAATAAAAACAACCTAAACTGCTACCTCGACACACAAAATTAAAAGTATTTGTCACTCTGATTACTTTCAGTGCCACAAGAATATCACACACAGCATGTTGAAGTATATTTGTGGTGGTGCTTAGAAACAGGTGAAATCAAACATCCAATCTTATCTCCTCCATAGATTCACCCCAGTCAGTAAAATGTGCATGCACTAGCCAGCATTTCCCGAGCTTTCATGTCCCTGCACTCTGTGACATGGACTTTAGCACCCACACACCCTGGGATGCTGTCTGGAATGGTTAAGGGCATTTTATGTGTGGGCACAAGACCGTTGCTGAGGGAGCAGGACTCACTCACTGTGACATGCTTTGATTAAAACTATGACATTATTTACAGTGTCCTGTGAATGGTTAGCGTTCTTGGAGTTGGGGGGGTTGACATTTCCATACCCTCCCTTGTACTAGGAACACCTGCATTGGACAGGTTTAGAATCCGATGGTAAAAACCCCTCAAAGCTCCTTAAATTGATCCCACACCCTACAGGACAATGGCAGAGGCAGGCACTCCTCCTGATATCCTGGTTCCTCTAGAGCAGCGGTATTCAAACTGTGGGTCGCGACCACCCCAGGGGTAGCGGGTGCATCCCTGGGGGGGCCCTGAGAGCTCAGCATGAAATATAAAATAAAATAAAAGGTTTTTTTTTTTTAGATTGGAAGAAATTGGCAGGGATGGCTCACGTGGTCGGGCTGAAGCATGAAACTGTCTCAGGAAACAATGAAAAAGTGGCCCGCAGTTGTAAATGGATATTCATTCCTTTAGTCACAGACTGGGCCTCATTACAACTATGGCTGTACGGTAACAATGGTGCCGGTAAGCTACCGGCACCGTTGCTACCGTACCACCATAGTACGAGTTGTGCTCGCGGGTGCTTGAAAGGCCGCCAGGTCTGGTGCTTGAAAGGCCGCCAGGTCTGGTGCTTGAAAGGCCGCCAGGTATGACCTGGCAGGCCATGCGGCACCTGCGAGCACAGCTCGTCGGATGCACCAGCACCATTAATAACCAAGCTCCCCAATCCCATTGAGCACTATGGGGCTCAATTGGGAATGGGGATCTACCAATACCGGCACCTGCGAAAGGGCAATTATCAGGTCCGCCTAACTCGGCATGACCCGGTAATTGCCCATTCGCGGGTGCCGGACCCGGATGCAACTCTGGCGGCAGCTGTGCTGGTTTTACCGGCACAGCTACCGCCAGGGTTGTAATGAGGCCCACTGTTTCAATAGTACCCAAGGGGGTGCTTT
This sequence comes from Ambystoma mexicanum, assembly GCF_040938575.1. Classification (NCBI taxonomy): domain Eukaryota; kingdom Metazoa; phylum Chordata; class Amphibia; order Caudata; family Ambystomatidae; genus Ambystoma; species Ambystoma mexicanum. Next base: position 1,109,988,635 of record NC_090933.1, on the reverse strand, counting down.
GTGTTAAAATGTAAGTAAATTGTGATATATTCAGCAACAATGGTCAAAATTACTAACTGCATAGTTAATTAACTCATCAAACTGGTCCATATTGGCTGAAATGGTAGCCCATCTTGACTGGCCCACACTAGCATTTTACATTTTTGGTACAGGCATTGCCCTATAGGCCAGTCGAGCCTGGCGGCTCATCCATAATGGTGAGGAGGCGCCCACCCAGTGGCCCTCATGCATTATGGAGGAGCTAAGGAGCCAGCCCAGTGAAACAGTGAGCACTCCCTCAGCTGCTTTTTCCGGCTGATGGAGTTCTCCTGGGCTGGCTGAACTGTCAAAGGGAAACACTGTTTCCCTTTGACAGTTCAGTTTAGTTCCCCAGCCGCACATGCTCACTGAGCCCTGCAAGTGCTGGGGCGATTTGCTTCACCAGCATTGCATAGCTCATTTGAAATGCTGGCTGGGGCACTGCATGTCTGTATGTCCGACAGGGAGCTCCTGCGCCTCCTCGCACATACGGACAGAGCAGCCTGAAGCAGGGTGTTTCAGCACCCACACGCAGGCCAATGCAGAAGGTACGTTTATGTTCATTGTTTTTATTTAAACATGTGTATGGATGTGTGTATGCTTATGTTATGAGCGAGTGTATGGTGATGGATACTCATGTGAATGATAGATTGATTGCTGTATGAATGTGCAGCGCCTTGCATACACACATAATCATGTTGATTGTGTTAGGACCAGTGGGACCCAGGGGACATGGATGGTATCTTTTTACTGGACATCTATCGTAGATGTCCAGTAAAAAATGTCATGCCTGCCCTCTGGGGTCCCCAGCACCAATTGCAAACTGTTTGGCAATTTACCCATATTTGTGTTAAAGGTATGCTCTACAATGCAACAGTTGAACCCATTATTTAAAAATAATTCATGGGGGGAAAGCCCCCTAAACCCCCATTTATTGGTTCGGACTCCCTCACTATGCTCGGTCGCTATGGCTTTTTTGGGGGAAATAGTTATACCCCTCCACTTAAAAAAATCACCAGCCGCCACTGGCCCTCAGACTGTATGGGGAACGGGATGGAGGGAACCCAGGGACTATGGTGGGAGCACAATGGGCAGGAACCATGGGATAGTGGTGGGAGCAGAGTGCGGAGAGCCCAGGGTGTGTGATGGGGTGAGGAGAGACCAGGGACTGGGTAGGAGTGGGATGAGGAAGCCCAGTGACTGTCATGGGAGCAGGTGACGGCGCACAATACATACTGTCCATTTGGCATTTCTGGGGGGTCCTGACCTGACCAAATTCTGCTCAGGGGGCCCCGGCCAAAAAAGTTTGAAGACCACTGCTCTAGAGGGATTCCAGGGACTGACTGGCACCCGTCTTTTGCATAGAGCATCCTCCTCCTCCTCTGAACCCTGTTCTGCTAGCTACTCTGCCTCTTCTCCATCATCCTCTGACCTGAATGCTTCTCCTTCTCCCTTCTCGCTTCACTGTTGCTTTTTTGTCTCTGACCGCAGGTCACTCCTCAGCCACCACACCATCGCCATCATTTCCATTGCCACTCCAAGATTCTTCATCACCACCAATAACACCAACAGCAGCAGTGCATTTGTTGCAGGAAGAAGCAGATTATCTGTGGGCTGCAACATACAAAACATGCCATACAAATGCCCTTTCCCCTCTTAACATTTGAGGTAGGAGGCCACAGATCCAGCTCCACCTGCATAGCATCATCAAAAGCGCTGTGCTCCCCTATAGTCAGCACTGCATCTTCGTCTTACCACTCAGACGTTTTCTTCAACAACAACAATTCTAACAAAGGTTTTCCCTAACACAACATAACAAATGGCTGGCCAGGACAAACTGGCTTCCCAAAATAAGTGGCTTCACAAAACAAAATGTCTTGCCAAGCTAAGAAAACAAATTAGGCTTCCCTTCAGAATTGATAAGGTTGACATACAACACACAATCACCCTCCTCAGCAAGAAAACACACTTCTTCCTAATCTCACACCAAATACTCACCAACATCTCGAGCCATGAGGTTGATCAGCCCTGTTTCCCCTTCCCACAGCCAAACTCTAACCACAGGGTTCTGAAACTCCATACAGCTGGGGCTGGAACCTAGTTGGGCTACCTACCACATCTTTGTTATAAAAGTTAAGTTGCTCTATTTATGGAGTCAATTGTTCAGATTTCTAAACAATGGTGAGCAAGCATAGGCTTATGTTGATGTGAGACTCAAACCCAAAGTCTTACAGTAAGGTACATTGTATAACATTGCAACTAACCACCTGTGCCAAACCCAATAGTCTTCAATTTGATCTAATGATTACAACACTGTTGCTCTTGAACAAATGCACAATGTTTTAATAGACAACCAACACGTGTTTCGACCTTTGCCCAGGTCTTCCTCAGGGAACTTCCTCAAATCGTTTAGACATCGATGTCAAAGTCACCACAACCTGATGGTTGGTCTCCTAATTCTATCTCATCCTCATATCTATCATCTTTCATATCTATTCATCTTACAAGATCTTTATCAAAAAAGATGGTCAGTATCATACAGCAAGTAAATTATTTGGCAGATCCAATACTCTGGGCTGTTTAGACCCAGTACCCCTTCTGGGTTTCTTCCTGCGATGTTCCGCATGGTTATTAGCCATCTTTTTTTAATTAGGACACTAACCCTCAGGTTGTAGTGACTTTGACATTGATGTCAGAACGAGGGACTCAGGGGAGATACAAGATAGGCAGAGGAAAGGGATGGTCATGGAGAAAATGAGTTGAAAGGAGGAAAGGGAAGTAAGCGAGAGATGGTCCCTAGAAACCTAGTCTTAAGGAATTGTATACAGCTGTGGAAATTTATTGCCAAAGAGCTTCAGGGCCCAACGAATTGACCTGCACATTACCAAAAGCACCAGAGTAATGTGCATGTATTTCAGGCCACACTAGTTGCTTCTATGGTGCTTTCTGCTATTGCTGAATACCTCAAAACATTGGATGAATAGAAGAGAGAGGATGTGGACCTGAAAGAGAAAGAGGAAACCAGGAGAGGGTGTGCTTTATAGGAAAGAGGGTATCCGGGAACATGATGTTAAACCACGTTGCTTGTTTGTAATGTGGATATGCTGCAATAAAGCTATTTCAACAGGGAGGACTGTGCTCCTCTGGCCTTCCACTCCTCAACCCTCTCACACTCACAGCACCCTTAATGGGCTCTAGGGGTAACATTCATTTGCTGGCTCTGTGCTGTGTGCAGCAAGGATCAGAATGGTAGGAGAGGGTATGTGGATGGGGTGCAACTGGGCACTCCAACCTTCTCTCTGGGACATTGCATTGATGGGGCATAATGGGTTCTTTGAACAGAACCGAATTCTATAGGGTTGACGTTCCATGCCATTATAGATGTATTAAAAATGTGAGAAAGGCAAACTCAATTTGCCTAGAATCACATATATGTTTAGTCAAGTGCCCGAGATTAGAACCTGGATCTGCAGGGTCTGAGGTCAGGAATGTATATATTCGACAGCATCAGTTGCCTAAAACCCTGTGTTATGTAGCAGGTTCTTTCTGAGCTTTGTTTTCAAATAGGCTTTCCAGGCATTTAAAGTTCATCTAACAAACATGCAACACATCCTTCTTCAGGGTTGTGTGACTTGCAATTGGTTGTTATTACAGAAGCCAACGGGGTGCACAGCTGCCCGCTCCACCCCTAGCACGAAGAGACACAGGTAGTAGGTCTGAGATTGGCAGTACAGACTTTATTCTAGCTCACCCAATTTCCCCACTGTGAAGTCATTCCTTTGGGCTGCTCTGCAAACCAGCCACTGATGAGCCATTGGAATATATGCTTCTGCAAAGTCCATTATATATCACTGTTCGAATTCCCCAATTTGGCTCATTTCCCTACGCCGCGTGCACACACCAGTGCAGACGTAATACTGCATGAAATGGATGTCATGCATGGGGTTTGGGTCTGCCGAGTCAGCACCACTGCAAGGTGCAGAATGTGAGCACTGCCCGGTGGCTGAATGCTCAACACGATGATGGACGCAGCTAAAAGGAAAGCGGCAAATGAATGATGAATGCAGAGCACACGCTTCGAACACACCTTTGTTCACAGCAAGGCGGCACATGCACAACTAAGTGGCGCGCATAAATATTCATGCAATGTTGAACATGTAATCAATTTGTCCCATCCATTATCTTCAGGCCCCTCTCTTAGTGGACTGAGGTGATGGGCATTTCATCGCCTTCTTGCTGTCATGATTTCCATCTGTCTGCCTCTCTGGACCCCAGCTGTGTGATTCCTGGTCCCGGGTGGTTGGCGTCCTGCGCGTTCCCATCACCCTTGAGAGGCGAGGGAGAGTGGCCAGTGACGAATGATTAATGAGAAGGGTCGTTCGCTCTGCAACGTTTGCAAGAAATGCGTATTGACAAACATTGGTATGTGGCGTTCGACTGTGGGGGCTGCTTTCGGGGGTGCACTTCTGTTCATGTTCAAGATGGAGAGCATTATTCAAGGCATTGGCCAGAAAATGTTACAACGTGAACAGGTTATTTTTTAAAATTATTATTCAAAAAGCTGTGCCCAGTGCACAGTATCTGTGAGGAATATCTCTCATATATGGTGAACCCCACAGGACTATATCTCTGTGGGCACTGGAGGCCACGCCCTGTGTGTACTGTGGTCCACAGTCTTGTGCAGAGGGCTTGGCTGCAGGACATGCCTGCTGCACAGTGCACACGCCACATGGATGAAGGCTACGCCTGTGGGCACTGTGGGCAGTACTGAACAACAGACATATCATCAGGTGAATCTAGCTGCCTTAAATCCTCCGACTGGACACAGACAATGTGTGCAGGGATATTTAAAATGGGTCATGCCATGGGCGGAGTTACTGAGCCCAAGGCGTGGCTAAAGGCCATTCCCAATCCACAGTGCATGCAGTCTTCCCTGAGGTCTATTTGCAGTGTGAGGATGTCAGTCTCTCTGCCATGCCATGTGGAAGCCACAGTCAGGGAATTATCAAACAGCTGGCCGACAAACATCTGACATCAAGGGGTGTTATAGTAATTCAAGTTCATGAACCACCCTTAGACATTTCAGTTTACTATACATGATACGTATGATACGTATGATCAAACCTAAACGTTGCCTGCTGTGGTTAGCCATACTTCCCCCTACAGTGCATCGCTCGGGACCTCACACACAATGGGCCTCATTACAACCCTGGCGTTAAGGGGTTAACAGTGCCGTAAAAGGCTGCAGCGCCTAAACCCTTAACGCCCGATTCACACTTTAACACCTGCTTTTTGCAGGCGTTAAAGTCCAACCCGCTAAGGGACCTTGGTGCTAATTACGGCACCATAATTTACAGTGCCGTAATTAGCGCCTTCCCCATTCTCATTGAGCCCTATGGGCCAAAAATGGGAATGGGGAAGGGGCCATGGTGAATGGGGATTTAACGCCCCACCAACCTTGGAATGGGGCGGTAAATCCGCCATCCACCATGGCGGAATCCGGCATGGACCATGGTGGTCCAACGCCAGGGTTGTAATGAGGCCCAATGTTGCAAAAAGTATATCAAATTGCATCATTGTTTACATAACTGATGTGATCATTGATGATGTCGCTTATGACATCACTAATGACAGCTTCAACAGCATTATTGAATGGCACTGTGGCAGGGTACTGCACATGTGGCAAATGTCACAACTCACTTGAAATGAGTTTCACAGAAGGCATGGCCTGCCACTATGACCAATGTATTAGGTGACCGGAACATCACTGTACAAAGGAGCTTTAGGCAGGGTAGGATTTGCCTATGATATAATGTGATAGGTTAGTCATAACGCGCTTAATACACATAGGTTTCTAAGCGCAGACCCAGGGATCGAACCTGTGGTGCTTCCAAGGCGAGCACGTTGCCCCTGAGCTAACCTCCTAAGACAATTGTGCAGATCCCCATTTGTGGGAATTCCGTGGCATTTATTTGAGTTGCACAATGTTGGTTTTTAGTTTGCGCTGCGACGTGTGCTTTTCAGATACTAAGGAATGCAACATTCATATGTGAGGGTGAGCTTAGGCTATGCCATGAACGTATCATGCCTCTGTAGATAGCTACGCGTATTATGCCGGTAACTTGTATTTCAACTAGGACTGGAGTTTGTGGACAACATCATTTGTCCAGAAGGCTTCTTGACCCACCAGGAAGCATGCACGCTGTCTATACACACACACATACACACACATGCACACACACACACACACTCACACATTGTTCTACCATTATAATCACCCTAAAGTCAATACCCTACTTTTGGGTGAATGTCTCTTTAGATGAGTTATACGTCATCCACTCACCTCACACACACATCTTCCATTCCCACCTCCATCTCATTAGAGACATCTTACTAACCACAGTAATTAATGTCCACCCCACACTCAACCATCTAAAAATATAATAAAAGGCCAGATATATGTTTGTACCTGTATATTTGTCCCAGTCATGTGTAATACAGACACATTTGCATAACTTCACCTGTTGTCACCGCTAGAGGGAGCGATTGCCTTAGGATACATAGAGACAACGCCAATTCGAGAGCTTCACCTGTTGTCACCACTAGAGGGAGCTGTTTCCTTGGGGATTGTTGTGGTCCTACAGTGTCAATGAAAATCTGCACTTTAACCCATGTACACAGACTCTTACACAAGTCTGCAGATAAAACACACTTGATCAATTTTCAAAGGTATATCAAATCGTTCTGGAACTCCTGTCAGTCTCCTCTGAGAAAACTTAAACTTTGATGGGGAGCCTTTAATTGACATATGTGTTGGATGCAGAAATTCAGATGGTTGTTCTCATAGGATTAATTGATCCGTGGCATGGTGTTATACAGCTCTGGGTGCGATAGTAGAACTGCTTCCCAAGATCACGGTAGAGAAGGACGGTCCTTCATTGGAGCCGCTTGATCTAGCCTTTTAGGCATACTTGATTGGGCTGTGGATCATCTCAAGGGCAGATTCTAAACATCTGGAAACACGTCCTGGCATACAGTAAATAAACCTGAGCACCTCCCAACAGGAGTGGCCTGCACATGAAATGTCTACAAGTATCTACTTGCAGAACAGCATTGTTCCCAAGAAGAGGGAAGCGTTGTACTGTGTTGGAACTCTGAATGAACACCAGGTGAGTTGTATAGATATAATCACGCTTATTCTGGAAACAGCCCAGCGCTCCCTCCCCGTCCATACTCCCACCCCAAATGCTTCTCTCAACCGTCTCACATTCTTTCATTCCAAACTTCCATTCCAACCCAAACATTCCACTCACGCTGTGAGAGTTGTGCCAGGTGATCAAAAAGGTTACACGAGCACAGTCACGTGTGCTGGCAAGCATGGCAAGCAATACAACACCCCCTCTTCAGAACAACAAAACAAATATAACACTTTAACAAAACACAACAAATTAAACTTCAAATATAGGGTTAAAACATAACCACCAAAAATGGGAAAAACTAACATGTCTAAATCAAAAACCAACAGATGGATTCCGGAAAAGAACATATCCTACTCTAATTCATCACATAATCCTTGGACCATGCCGGAGGCCTTCTGATCCTACTAATCGGCTAAGGTATTGACTGACGTACACCACTATCAACATCCCCGACACCCACCTCTGTGTATACATCTTCTTGCTCTGTTCTCCTCAGCATAATTTCTCTACCACCATCATGATCAAATAACTTGCACACATTTCTCATCCTCCACTCACTCAAAACGGCCTCTCCCTGCCATCTCCACCTGCTCACACGATCTAAATTCCAAACTGAACCATCATGAACCCTGACTGCATTCATGAACATCTCCTTAACTTTTACAGGCTTAGGATATTTCGATTCTCCTTTTCGTACCAGCCTCCCTTTTCTTATTCTGACAAAGTCCCCAGGTTTAACCTTTGTCATAACTCTCCTTTCATCACTGGCAACCTCATCCTTATTCAACCTCACCTTCCTGTGAACTACCCACACCGGATTCAGAACAGTATTGGGTGCTGGACCCCTCATAAACTCAAACAGTGATTTACGTGTCACTCCTAACAGATATTCTACTGCTCCATACCTTCTCCTGTAATACCTTTTCCACTGACATGTTGTTGTTCAAAGCCTGCACCACAGCCTCTGCCAACACTCTGTTACATCTCTCAACCTTCCTGTTGGTTTGAGATGATAATTTGCTGAAAGTCTATATTCAACACCTACACTTTTAGCAAAATCACCCATTTCACTGTTCCTAAACTGTGCACCATTGTCTCTGATGATTACCGTTGGATATCCTACTCTCCTGATACCTTGGTGGATGAATTTAATAACCTCAAATCTATCCTATTCACCAACTTCACTTCTATCCATCTAGAGCAATAGTCAATCATAACAATCAGGAATTTCCTCTCTTCTGCCACATTGTCATAAGGCCCCACAATATCAATGCCAATCTGTTCCCACAGTTATTCGGGCTTGAGTATTTCAATCGGCCTTGTCTTAATCACTTTACAACTCCTATCACTATTTTGACACGGCCAACAACATCTTACATGTCTTTTCACCATCAAATCGACTCGAGGCCACCAATATTTGGCACGAAGATTACGTTTTGTACCCAACAAGCCTGGGTGACCTTGATGAGCTTTCTCAACCAAACCTTCACACAAACTCTGGGGTGCTATATCAGCAACCCATCCTCCACGGTACATTCATCGATAACCTCCCAAAATTAAAGACACTCTTCATCCAGCATTCTTTTCTCCGGCCAACCTTTCCTGGTATATTCAATAACTTTACACAACACCCCATCTCCCTGAACTTCTTCCATCCATTTTCATTAGACGTGACTTCCAACACTAGAGCCGCCACTCCATCAAGCTTATCACTAAGGTCTGCATCATCCATTGTCAAAGGCAACCTTGAAAGGAAATCAGCTACCTTATTTCTTTTTCCTGGAACATAGACCACATCAAAATGATAGTCTTGCAGTCTTAAACTCAATCTTGCTAATCTGGGAGATGCCCTGCTCATCCCACATACTGACAATACTTCCAACAATGGTTTGTGATCAGTACCTACTTCAAACTTGTTGCCCCACAAATACTTCCGGAAGTAATTCACGACCCACACAAATGCCAAAATGTCCCTTTCAACCAAAGCATATCTGCTTTCAATCTCAGTTATCACCCTCAACGCATAGCATATGGCTTTCACATTACCACACTCAGAGGTTTGTGACACCACTGCCCCTAAACCAACACCACTAGCATCAAGTGTCACCCTGGTTTCTGTCAAACATAAATCCTCCCAGTTCCATTGATTCACAAATGCACCTCGTTATGCTTTTAGCCGACTCTTCACATTCATTATCCCACAGAAATTCAGCATCTTTCTTGAAGAAATCTTCTCATTGGTTCTGTGAGGCTGGCAACATTTTGTACAAACTTATTGTAATATTCACACAAACCTAAAAATGATCTGACTGCTTCTGTACACGTGTGGCATCCCTGATGGCCTGCTTCACCTCCACCTTCAATTTGTACCCCTTTCCACTAACTACATGCCCCAAATTCTCCACTTCCTGCTTCTTAAATGTACACTTACTCTTTCTATTTTCAAACCATTCTCACACAACCTGGACAAAACATTTTGCAACCGCTCATCATGTTCCTTTTCTCCTTTCCCAAACACTATAATGTCATCCTGATATACCAATATCCCTTTGATTCCCTTCAGGACCTGCATCATCACTCTTTGAAACACAGCAGCAGCAGAGGCCAACCCAAAAGGAATCCTTTTGTATCTATTCAATCCAAACGGCGTGATGGACGCAGTCACATCCCTACAATCCTCTGTAAAGTTAATCTGACGATATGCACTCGATAAGTCTATGGTGGTAAATGTATCTGCCCCTTCTATGCAATTCAACATGTCTGAAATGATGGGTAATGGATAGATGTCTACCACAATATTTTTGTTCACTTCTCTGAGATCCACACAAATCCTTAGGTTACCATTTTACTTCATGGCTACTACAATGGGGCTCACCCATTGCGATCACTCAATCTTTTCAATGACATCCTCTTTCTCCAGTCTGTCCAATTCTTGTTCTACTCTGTTCACCAACGCAAAGGGTATTGGCCTCGCTTTACTGTGTACCACAGGTCTCACCCCTTCCTTCACCCCACAATCCTGTAAGTGCAATCTTTTAATAGATCTAGCTCATTTTGAGATGCATTTCTTGAACCCCCTTCAACCTTCTCCACATCAAGATTGTCATTGCTTCTTATTGCTAATACTGGTTATGTTATGTTACATACACTTGTAAAGCGCACGGTCGCCCAAAGGCATCATGGCGCTGGTGTGGAAGCTGCAAGCTAAGGAAAAACAATATAGGCAGAAAGCTAGAACAGAGTGGTTTTCAGAGCTTTCCTGAAAGCCAGATGATTAGCAGAAGATTTGAGTGATAATGGAAGGGTGTTCCAAAGCTTGTCCGCGGCAATAGAAAGGGCTCTGCCTCCAAGTCTTTCCCGGTTAAACCCATGGACCGTAAGTAGGTTGGTTGTAGAAGAGCGGAGGTTACGTTCCGGAATGTATCGGGAAAATTTGGATTGAAGGAACTCCGCTCCTAAGCCATGGATTGCCCGGTGGACAATACATAATTACTTAAACTTGACTCGCTGTACCACAGGGAGCCAATGGAGTCGGCGAAGCACCGGTGAAATATGGTTCTCTCTCACATGGATCAAGTCTTATCCTCAACGCTGCATGGTCTCCCCAACCAAGGACATTCACACTCTTCTTTGCCACGTAAACTTTTAGGATGAAGAGCGTGATCCGTAATGATTTCTTTTTGGACCGGCAGACATTTTATTTTTTCAAAATGGCGTCACGCAGGCTTACGCCTTTATCGTTTCCTCTAATGTTTCTTTGCAGAGACTGTGTGTGCGTGTTTGTGCTTTTACACTAACTACATGATGAAAGCATATCCTTTCTTCTTACGCTTTTCAACTATGCGCATAAAACATTGCTGCCATCCTGCTTACCGAACTAACCTTTGCCAGCACAAAATGGAGACCTGTGGATCGGCACAGAGGGAGCTTCTCCCTCCGGAGGTAACAGCTCTCACACGGGTCCTGCTCCTGCTGGGCTGCCTTTCCTCATCACCAAATTTTTGGAATTCTGAATGAACAGCAGATGAGTTGTATAGATATAATCACGTTTATTCTGGAAACAGCCCAGGGCTCCCTCACCGTCTACACTTCCACCTCAAACGCTTCTCTCAACCGTCTCACGTTCTTTCATTCCAATCTTCCAATCCAACCCAAACATTCCAGTCATGCTGTGAGAGACTGCCAGAATCATAGTAAAAAACATAAAGAGATAATAACTGTATATGGTAAAAGCAAGGTTGAGTGTCTAATACCCAAATCACAGCAGGAACTAATATAAAAGTTGTCTTTAACCTAAAATAATTTTAAAAGGTAGAGTGTCTAACATTATTGATAAGGAACATGTTGGAATAACCCTCAGGACAACCAAACTTTGTTACCCTCAGACAATTCTAGACCCGCCCTTCACAACTTGTCAGCTCTGCTTTTAGCCATATCTTAGAAAACTACTAATTTGTCACCAACTGTCTGGACCTGATGGTGTGCCCTTGTTGCTATCTCACAAATATATTCCTGCATGGTTATCACATGCACTGAAGACAATAGCCAAGAAGAGATAAGAGTACATAAGACAGAGACAATAACTGCATGTGGTGTGACCAAGATGGAATGCTGGATATCCAACTCACAGAAGGTGCTGTGTACTATTCCTCAGTATGCAGACATGAGGAGAAAGAACCTGAGAGTCAGAAGACCCAATTCCACTAGAACATTGAGTGTGGTGGAAGTCTGCAAGCCAACCCCAAGCAAAGCCCAATGGCACATTTAGTAGGGAACCAAAGATTCCAGAGACACAGAAATGTCCAGAACTGGGGTACCCAACATGAGAGGAGGATGTGAGATGTCAGATGCCTGTCAAAATTCAAAGGACCAGAAGCAAAGATATAAGCAAAGCTGCCTGTAGAATGTCTGAAACTAGGAAGGGAAACACAAATGGAGCAGAGGCAAGGCCGATATCAAGTGCTTCCCAAGGTCTAATACCAGGCAAGCCTTACTTATGTTCAGAGGCAAATGCAGTCCAAAATGTAGGCAGAAAGTGTAGTAGCTGAGAAGCAGAAGAAAAGCTTTGATGGAACAGTGTCAGGTGGAACCATGGGAAGAAAGAGATATCAAACCGAAGATATAAAGAACCCTGTGCAGGTTACAGGTTGAGGAGCATCCACAGATAGCAACTGGAAGGGGGAATCAAAGCATAATGTGCTGTAAAATACTGTTGGTAAATGTAGTTGTCTTAGCATGGGAGTCAGCAGTTTTGTTACTCTACAGTCTACAGTAATGGGACAGTTTGATATCATAGAGTGAGTACTGGAGGTGAACGAGGACTGCTCGGCCCTGCGCTCTGATAGCAACCAACACATTTGGCAGCTTAATGTTCTAAAAAGTAATATACATGCACTCATCAGTTTCAGGAAGAACCTATTAGTTAGGCTGATTAGCATTTACAAATAAAATAAAATATTGATCTATAGAATAACTCACCCTCTGCATCCGGCCATCAGGTTGAACATGATAGCCATGGAACAGGTCCCACTCCAGAGCTGAGTCCTAAAGCAAAGATGTACAAAGATACCCTAGCAGAAAACATCTTCAGAGGATAGATATAGAGTCAAAGTCAGTCTACCAGAACAGTCATGCAAATTCCATAAGGATAAGCAGCTTCTCCAACTTCATACACTAAGCCTGCTTGGAAAATGTGAACACTAAATCATCAAAAACTTGCAATCACACAATGCCATTTGTATCATATTACCTCAAGATTCGAGTGCAAGTTCAAAATGTCATAAAACACAACAGCTCAAAGAGGTGTGGAATGTGTTCTACTAGAGTTAGACACAATTATGACCTACACACTCATTTTAGACTTGACATGCCTATGCTTTGTCCTGGAGGTGCAGTACAATGGAAGAAAAGTAGACATTATAACCATAATGCTTCACTGTAAATACACAGTGTCTTACCTAAAAAATTAAGTCAATGGGGGTCATTCTGAGTATGGCGGTATGGTTTAACGGCACCGGTAAGGATGCCGGTGCCGTTAACCCCCTACCGCCGTATACCGAGGTCCCTTAGCGGGTCCCACTAGGGCCGGCTGGTTTCACCAGCCACCCTTAGCGGGACCAGTTAAGGGACCATGGAGCTAATAACGGGCCCGCAGTCTGCGGGCCTGTTATTAGCTCCTTCCCCATTCCCATTGAGCCCTATAGGGACTGTCCGTAGCTGGCAATTAGCCCTTGAAGCTCTGAGCTAATCTAAACATGGGACCCCCTCTTGATGTCACAGCCAGGAACAGACCCCAGCCAAGGGTGGGGGCCAGGGTTAATTAGTGGACAACATGGGAGATATGCTTTTTATTGTACAACATTGGCAACATTTGTCACACAATAATCAGGGTAGGATTTCTGAAAAGGTGTCAAACAGGCCTTTCTGGTCAACCAAAAACGATTTTGGTGGGCCTACACAACCCAAGTTATTTAGGAAAATCTCATGGGGCACTCCTGGTGTGGTTGAGAAATATGAACATTTAAGGAAACATGCCAAATATGATTAATATTCTGCCCACAGAGCACCATATTTTTCATGGATGTAGTTTGAGAGTAAATGAGGGAAAACTGTAGCTCTGCTATAGAATAACCTACAAAGTTCTAATTAGAGTCATTTGATTCATAGTAAAATACAGTGCTCACGAATGCCCTCATATATGTTCAAATATGAAGATTAAGACAGTGAGGTTTCTATGTAGCCAAGCTAGGCTGACCCCCCCTGTCAGAGTAAGATGATGAAGTGGTCTCCTCCCCTGGTTTGAAAAAAAACACTCCAACATTTTCTGGACCTATCAGCCCACAGATGGGAGTAGACTTTTGAACAGTACCCAATCCATTCTGCGGGAACTCTGACACATTACTGATATCACTTAACCTATAAATAGGTAGCCCCTCCTCAAATCAGGACTCTTCCTACTAAATCCTGAGGTCAGCAGCTGATGAAATATGGAACCATCCCAGCAGAGTGAGGTCTAAATCTCGCAGAGGAACCAGGAGGTTTAATAGCTGCCTTGGGTCCTCTTGGAGGACAGAGGGAATCCTTGACTGACCTCTTGACTGTCCCAGCAGTGATGCTCTGACTCTCCCTGGTGTCCATCTATCCCTCTCCTGTAAGTATAAATATCCCAATCCATAGATTGCATAAGCCCTATCCTCTTCACAATTGCCATAGAGATTCCCATGGAAAAATCCTCTATCTTATTTGTTTGTGCATTTAAGTTATTTTCCTATTTAAAAATCCTTTGTTTGTCTGTGCCTGGTAGTCATTTTCCTGTTGAAAAATCCTTTATTTGTCTGTGCATTTTCGACATTTTCTTAATGAGGAATCCTTGGTTTTCCTGTGCATTTCAGTCATTTCCCATTGAAGAATCCCTAGTTGCCTGTGTAGATCCTTAGTATATTTTGTATAAGTAAATCAATTGATGGCCCCATTTATTTCACGGGATTTGTATAGTGGGCATTCAAAACCCACCATCTCTTCCCAGTGCCCTGTGAATTGTTATAGTCATACATGTGTTGCCCAAAAGAATCAATCCCACTGTGAGCTGAAAAACAAATGTGTCCCTGTGTTTAAATGGTGCCCTGCTAGACAAATTTCCATCTGGAACTGTATTTGCCTCTATCATTTTAACTAAAAAACGATTTTCCTATTGTGAGCTACCCGATTGCCCAGAGCTTGCCTGTCATTTGCAGCCTCAGTAACAAACAAATTCCTTTTGCATTTTCTTATCCATTGAAATTGAGCTTAACATCCTAAAAAAACATTTTTCCTATTCTGTTCCTCTTTCCCTATCGTGTAGTCAAAACAGATTTCCATTTGCATTCCCTTTCCATTGATCATGTTTTGCATGTCCTAAACCTGATTTTCCTTGTGTGTGCTGGTTAGTATTCTCTAAAGCCCTGCATGTCTGCTAAGTATTACGAAGTCCCTCTGTTCTGTCCCATAGTAGCTGTGCTAAATAATTTTTAAAAAAAAATATTGTGTGAAAATGAGTTGTCCCATTCTTTGCTTGCGCCTCATATTTTTTCGGCGAGCACTACTCAAAATCCAATTTTTATCCTGTGTTCCCACACCTTGCCAATGCCTTCCAGACAAGTGGAGGTTCAAGGGGGGAGGGTTGCTCAGACTCAGGAATCTTTTTGTGCGCGCATGAACTTTCCTGTTTGTTGCATTAAATTTCTTGGTGTTTTGAACTGTTCTTTGATAGTAGTGGTGATAGAAGTAAGTAAAGTAAATCCTTGTACTGCACATATTTTAGTTCTCTCAGTGTGCTGCTTGACCAAAAAGGACACTGCAATTTGTGTTACCACACCTTGGTGGCTGTTGTAATTTGTTTATTCTAATTTAACATTAAATCATAAATTAATAAAATATTCATTAATAACACACTGTCCTGGTTCCTAGTCCATTGTGACACAGGGTGCTTGTGGAGGTTGGGTGAGAGATGGGTTTGAGGCCAACTTAAGAAATAATCTATGTTGTAGAAATAAAAAGAATTTATATTGTGCGCCACATTCATTGAAAGGGAAGGAGATCCGTGACTTGCTTGTGCCGTGCAATATATCAGAACTATGTGTTGTCCAGATATTGTAATGCAATCAGTCAGTGTAAAGGAAGGGGAACCCAACAATACTCTGATGATGTTATGACATATAGGTCAATTTGATCTCTAGTCATATGTGCGATAAGTAACAATATTCTCAGTAGACCTGGATAGCCTAAGAACATTGAGTTTCCTGTCATTACTCTTCTCCAGAAAGGGCCAGAGGATGCTTCTGAAAGCTCCAGCTACTGCCCCATCATGCTGCTTAAAGTTTACAAAGGTGCCCACCATGAGATCAGAAGACATAGTGCAAATGAATGCTCACCACTCAAAGACTTGCTTCATAAAGGGCAGCTATGCACACATGAACCACAGAACGCTTCTGAGCCTCATTGATCTTAATAGTAACTTAAAAGTCCCGCCCGGGCAATTCGTTTGGTTGGAAACAAAGCCTTTGAGTGGGGTAGTTGGGAATTGTTGAACAACATCCTTCATTTGTTTGGCTACATGCACAGAATGATTATGTTTGCTGTGGCATTGTAGAGGGACTCCAAAGGTATGGTTACAATGCTTTAGCTTGGATGTAGTTGCTATGCGGTGCTACTCTCGCTCAACTTTACTTCTAAATTTCGGTCCAGAGCTATTCCAAAGTATGATGTCTCAGAGTAGACTTGTAAATCAGGCCTGTAGTGTATTATCGGTCAGGCACTTTGGGTCTTTTGGCTTGAACTGCAAGATCTAAATTCCATAAATGATCTGTCTTCAATGGAAGCAATTCCCACCTTTTTTGTCTGTGCAAGTGGCCACTTAATTGTATAGGAAAATTCACTAGACTGGGTTGCCCCATGATATGAAAACAGTTGTTGTAAAAAAAGAAATATGAAACTATTGTATGAGGGTTAGTGTTCTTCAGGGCAAAATAATCAACACAATATATCCTTATACATGGATGGAGGGGGTTATTATCACAGGATAATGACCCGCCATCACGTTGTGTCCTGAGGCAAAGCCGAGGGCCATATGTTGGGGAATGGTTGTTATCCATAGCAATCATAACCCTGCCAGAGTTCTATAAGGCTATTAGCATATGGAGGTAGCAGCAAAACCTGTTTTGACTTTTGGTGATGAAGTAAACAATTTTACTTTAAGTGTGAATAAAGTAAATAGACAAACAGAGGTTTTAAATAACATGCTGTCTTCACAAGTTAAATCTGTTCCAGTTCAACCAAGTTGCTGTGTAACATGCGCATGCATTAGGTGTCATGTAAAAGTGAACGGTGTCTCTATAAGAAAGTGAAAGCATTTTCCAATGCTATAAACTTTGCTTTTCCTGTGTTAAATAGCATACTGCAACAAAAATAAAACTCCCAGAGAGGAAGTAACTTGTTGAAGAAAGTCGCCTGGTAATGTCATTGTTGTTTCCTTGACTGCTTCCGAAGACAGAATGCACATAATGCATTCTGAACATTCTGTCTTCAAAGGCAGGCAGTGAAAAGACAAAGCAATTTCCAGGTAAGAGTTCTTTCAACCAAGTATAAACATGGGGAAATGCTTTCGCTTTCTTAAAGTAAATGTTTACTTTGAAATGACACCAAATGCATGCTCATGTTGAACATGTTTCAGTTCAACCAAGTCCATACAATACAAATGCTCAATGTATGAGGATAGCCATGACATTTCAATATTACAAAATGAAACCACATTTAATTTCCTAACTCAGTTGCCTATTTACTTTTCCCAGTATTAAAATAACTTTTTTTACTTCAGCTCCAAAACATGAATCACTACTACCACTATGTGCTAATAGCCTTATAGACCTCGTTGGTGGTCATTATTCCACGATAATGACCCCTCCCTCATTCCATAAGGATTTATTATTATATATGATGTGTATTAGTTGGACGGAAGCAATCCCATAACTCTTGAAACCATTGAGAATAGTGCTGTCAAATTAAATATTTTGAAAGAAAATAGCATATCCCATCATCCAGCATTTACATTTTGTATAAAGGTACGGTCCCAGTCAGTGGTGGAACGACCCAAGAGGAGTGGTTGCCTGCTTGGCTACCCGTTTGGCTGCACCCCTGCAAACTCTGATTGGAGCGTTTTAAGTTTCATATATTTTCTCTTGGCTACAAAATAAAATTCACATATTTGGACACCGAGCAGGCAAAGTGTGCAAATTGTAGCATTGGTTTTGTTGAGGATGCAATTTCGAGTTCCCCTATTGGTTCAGACTCATGACGCCCTTCCCCTATTTTGCTTATCTTATTGTTCATATGGAAATACATGAAAAGTTTATTTGCTGAATGTGTTGAGCACGTCATTTCATGGGTGAACGGAGATTACGTGTTCATGGGCAGGGACAAGGAGGATGTCCTGCAAATATTAAAGGGACCTTTGACGTTTGTTTATAGTGTTCAAAACAATTCAATTTACATTGGGGTATCATAATATTCTCAAAAAATCCCTGAACAATGTCAGCTAGAACCAATGAGTTGCATAAGGGAACTTCTTCTGGGTTGTCTCTTGTTGGACCCTAGAAGGAATTTGGGGGCACCAGGACCTAATGGAAACCAAGGAGTCAAGAAATGAAACAGTAAAAATGTAAAATTAAAGATTTTAGAGACTAACCAATTATAACCAAAAAGCATGCAGTGATTAGGCAAGACCTTTATAACATAAACGCATGCACCAGTAGAGGTCCAATCAGATCTCCAACAGAGGAGGCAATGCTTGGCTGTGTATCTCACAATGGGCAGGCATCACTCACTCCTGCGCTCATCTGTTACTGCAACAAATATGCAAGTCCACATTCCGGATTCCATATTATATTGATGACTGCTGTCTAGGTTGATTATTGGCCTCTCATGTGGAATTGACATATACACAGAATGATGCACCACTTTCAAGACAAGCTCTCGCACTATTGCACCACTACAGTGGTGACTGGGGCAGTATAAACAAACGAGTACAATTACATATCATTAAATGAGGCCTTTATGCAGCTATGCAGCAGATCGCAGAGACGCAGCGAGTGGAATATATATATATATATATATATATATATTCATTGAAAAAACTTTGTTAAGGGGCCGTTATTGTTAAGTTGCAGTAATAAAAACCTATGAAATTCAATGAAAAAACTTTGTTAAAGGGACGTTATGGTTAAGTTGCGCTACTAAAAACCTATAAAATTCAGTGAAACACCTTTGTTAAAGGGACATTATGGTTACGAGTAAAACCGAAAAACCCCTGACATTCGCCAGTTATGGTAAGCTAAGCAACCATAACTCGTGCCACCACCGTGCACTGCTAAGAATAACACTCATGACATCAAAGATGACATCACAAATATGATTGATGACATCACTGATGACATCACATGTCTAGCCCCTTCTTTTTTTGTTCACTGACATATCTAGGGCAGGTGAGTTTATTCACTGACAGTCAAAAACTTAAAATTCAAAAGGTATTACATTTGTAGATGTTGCTATTCTCACATGTTCTTATACTTTCCTTAGAATTCAATCGCATCTATGATGCACATACATAGGGGAAGAAGAAGGCCTGAAACACAGCAATCATTTCTATGGGTAAAGATATTCATGTTGGTTATACACAGTGGCTCATGATCCTGCCTCTTGTTTACTTACTTTACTCTCCCTGTATAAGCCCCATATGTGTATACATTGTAATCTCTTAATGTTTTGTGTGTAGTAGTACAAGCATGTAGTAAGTGATGCATTATTATCTACGCCAAAGTTATAAGCCATCCAATAACTGCTTTTCACCCGTTTATTTTCTTCTTGCAGCCATATCCCATCCTCATCACCCCTCACCTCCCGAGAGTTTATTTGATAAGTTTGACAAGTACAATGTTGTGTTTTTTAATATATTTTTACCCCGATGTCCGATGTCTGTGAATCCAAGATGGCAGGCACATCGAGAAAATATGATGCACCTCACGCTTCACTCCAACCAATCAGCGAACATGTTGTTTGTCTGTGGACACGGCGTAGGTCCATTGGCCAATCGGTGACCTGTCGGCAGAGCGAACAGGAAAGTGTGTCCACAGAGTGGACATAGATATCACAAATTTTTTGGGACCTACTTTTGGTCATTTGAAAAATAACTACTAGACAGATTTTCACCAAATTTTCAAAAGCACGCTTTCGGGACCAAGCCGCAGCTCCTGCCGCAAATTTGGTGAAAATCCGTCCAGCAGCTTGGGCTGTAGGTGTGAGCAAAGTTTTTTCTCCATTCAGTCTATGGGTAAAAATACATTTTGGGACCCCCCTATGACTTTGGCCCCCCTTGACCAAACATTGCAAAAGAAATCAGAGTGGGCCATATACTTTTTTTGTAAAGTTTGGTGAGGATTCGTCAAGGGGGAGCGAAGTTACAAGCCACCCAAAAAGTGCTCTTCCTATGGGGTTAGCAACTTAACCATAACTACATGGGCGCTACCGCAGGCCATGTAATACATATATATATATATATATATATATATATATATATATATATATATATATATATATATATATATATATATATATACCTAGAGTAGCGGAATCACCCTTTACCGAAGAGTGAATTGTTTAAATCAGATTTTATTTTCCAGGACTGCAATTTGCTGATGCATCCGTACGTCTTTAATATGAGGATGGTGGCAATGGGAAAAATAGGTTGGGATATGATATAGCATCCCTTCCATCTCATGTAGAAAAATAATCTTTAGGGGTACTGCCAAAGGAAGGGATGAAGTGAGCTCCTGTGAGAGCCACTTTCTCAAACTGCTTGCAATGCAGAGATGGGTCAATTCTGACCCCTCAGTGGATTATTAAGAAGTGTACCTTAGTGCTCAGATCTGTGACTGTTCATAATTAATTTCAATCCTCAAAATAGCACAGTAATGCATTAAAAATACAAGTGTGCATGCAACTATTATGAAATATTGCATGCTGTGTGTCTCATTATCAGTTACTGCTGTACCAGTGGATTACTCAGGGTCATGCAGAGATCTAATATTACCACATGTAGTAACAGTATGTAAGTAATTTCAATCCGGCACTTCACCTAAGTCAACGCCTAGCGTGTAATGCACAACTGAAATCCTTATTTATTTATTTGTGTCTAAAAGTTCTTTTATTCTGAGCGATGTACCACTTATATCCTGCCCCTCTCTTGGAACCTCCCTCCCCGGTCACAATGAACCAGGAATCAGGCTGGTTTGCAAAGTTAAAATATTTATTTATGTTTTCACAATATAATCACACTGTGTTTAATGGGTATACAATGATCACCAATAGGGTGATTTAACACTAAGCAATCTCTTTAATCACAAGGAGTAATAATGAGTAATAATGAGCAAAAACAATGCAGCACAGAAATCATACTTTTGTGGATGTGTGTTCAAATCAAATAGCAATGCTGTTACTATTTCCCCCTGCAAACTCCTCAACCCCCCCATATGCAATATAAAGAGATAGAAGGAGAGAGAGCAGGTATTCAGGAATGCAGAATTCAAACAAAATGTCAATCCCAAATTCCTCCCAGCAACACACAAAAGAAACAGGGTTGATTGGCAAACTGTCAAAATGGTTTTACAGTTATCTGAAGAATGGATTGGGTAACACTAAATATGGTTTAAATTGCTAAAATTGTTTAAATTCTAATGGGAGCGGCTTTATATGGTTGCAGACAAATACTAGCAATGATTTGATAGTAAGAAGCAATGTAAAAACTTAAAACTGAGGTTGGTGCAATTGAAAGCTGTTTTACACATGACAGAAATGTATCTAAAACAACATTTGCGGCAAACCTTTCCGTGAGCGGTAATCACAATTGCAGGATAACTATATGGATTTGGAATGCGGTTTTCGGTCTATGGAAAGCTGAGAATTTTAGCTACAAGCAGATGTTTTAATTTTTTTTAATGAATTAAATGAAGATGTTATGGTCGTTTTAGTGGAGGTTGTTTTTTTTTTAAATAGGCACAAAACTGGAAAACGGAATGCACTTTGAAAAGACAAATGGAATTTCCTGTGGTGGATAATCAATTTCTTTCTGGGATTCAAATGATTTATTCACAACCCTAATGATTTATGAATTTAAATACAAATGAGAGACTTAACGCAAGAACATTCTAACAATTCAAAAGTATTCCTAACAAGATCAGGTTCAGAAGACAATATCGAATGGATTTAGATAGGGATAGACTATGGATAGTACATATGCTAGTGACACAGTCCTATACTATGGATACTCACTATGTATGTTTGAAAAGAACTGTCAGGAATTCTGGTCCATCAAGATCAGGGATTCTGCTCAGAAATTCTGGTCAGGGATTCTGCTGGGCACACCGGACTGGACAGGCTGATGGGCACACCAGACTGGAGTGGGTCTGCAATGGTTCTGGTCACAGCTATCTGGTCACAGCATGGCACAGTACGGCACAACTGGATTGGGTCTTTTGATTCTGGTAATAATTCTTTTAGCAGGAAAGCAGTTACAGCACAGCCCACCTGTTTCTTTTGTTCCCCTTAGGTTTTTGGGGTGAATTCTGGTTTCTGGAATTTGAAGGCCTAGCTGCGAATGGTTCAGCTATAGAATGGACCCTTCTGCTGGACAAGTTTCTGTAGTCTGGAGCAAGGAAAATAGATGGTTCTCTCACAGGGTGCACTGCCAGCAATCGGTTAATGGGTGAATCTGTGTGTCTTCCTAAGTCCTCAGCTATCTCTATTTATGCTTATGGTAAGGGGGTGTGTATGCCGGATTATCCTAGCTGCGCCCCCTAGGCAGGATATTGGCTGGAGTCTCCTGTCTCCCTTGATTGGAGGAGAAAACCGGGTGACACCATAATGATGTGGTTTTATGAGTCAGAGAATCCTCCCCTTCGCTTTTGAACATAAAATCTCCTTTTAGTACAATACATATGTACAAATGTGCAACCTTTCTAACAATAACATATATAGATTAGATATTTTGTGGAGCAGATACTCTTCCAAGCCCCGTTGCTGTAGGATCTTGGGTCTGCTTTTGACAGAATTTCGCCCTTTTTGTCCAGAACACATGGTCCAATTTCGGAACAGCTTTCCATAGTATATGGGCATAAGCGTGTGACGTTTCATGCTTTTGACTTAAATACTTTTTATATAAAACCATAATCTCCACTGTTACTTTACAGAACATAGCACAGAGTTCTGGCGCATCTTAAAATGTACAGCCAAAAATTAGGTTCAAAAGTCTGGGGTTTATATATTTTTCACAATTGTACACAGTAAATTATCAGTCTTTTTAAAAACGTGCTTTTTGTCCTTGTGAATCAACAAATGGTTGTCTGTCCCTCCTCCTTCCTCTTCTTGCAGCTCAGGAGCAATCTCCTCCCAGTTCCTTCAGGCAGAGGGTATTTACGATCCTTCCTAACTAGCATCTCCTTGAGTTGGAGGAAGTCCATTGTCCCCTTCCCACAGCAGCCCAAATTCTCTGCCCACCCCTTAATCATCACGTGGGTGTGAGTTCCTGGTGGAGAGAGGGGCCTGGCCTTTGTGGGGGGGAGTTGTTATACTGGTTTGGCTTTGAGTCAGGCTTCAATTAAAATGTCAATTTGTTGCAATTTATTTTCTTGGTTTAAAATACACTTTCTAATTTCCAAACAAGCAACTACAACACTTATTTCAGATTCTAAACCATGAGATTTAAATAGTTACAACCTAGGTTACTCTCAATAACAGGTCACTTAGATTTCAGACATTAGATTTCAGTTTTATAAGTTTATAGTGTTAATGCAGGCTTTTGAAAACAGTCATTCAGGCAGCTGAGGGTACTGCATCCAGATTTTGACAGATCCCACAGGCAGGCACTTTCGCTGTGAATGTTTTTATGACAAATTCAGCTTTTCAGGATATTGCAATTTCACAATGATTTCTTGAATTCAGTAAATTGTGACACCCAACAAGAATATTGGATGTTTGTGGGTGTTTTGTACCAGCATTCTGCAGTTTCAGCAACCACGAAAAAGGATTTAAATGCAGGATTTTGGATTTCTTTCAGCAAGCACCGCTTTTCCCTCTGTGCTCCATTTTTATTTGTCGTGAAACCCAGTGACATGTTTCAGGAGTGAGATCTCTGTCCCACCACTGACAACATGCATTGTAGATTTGACAGCCATCTTTTTATGCTTTGTAGAGCGCAATTTCCATAGGTGTTGGCGCGCACAAGGTTTTTGTGGCCATTTTGATATTTCTGGCACGAACAGAACATTGGGATGTTGTAGGGCAGAGCATAAGTGGGTTAATACATCCCACAAAGCCCCCCTCATGACTTGAATTTGACCGCCCGTCAAAAGGAAGTCGGGAAATTGGGATGTTCAGTTTTTCTTTTTGGTCCAAGTGGAAAAATGTGTCTGCTCCCTCCCTCAATGCTGGATTGACAGGTTCTCCTCGCCGGTTCCAGATGGGAGTATGGAGCGAAACTCTGGGCCCCTTGGGTCTTATCCTCCCGGTCCCCGAGTGGTCCTCCTTGGTGCTCAGAATCCATGGTTTCAGTACTAGGATGACAGAACAAATCAAGGATACAGACATTTCCCCACCACTATTCATGTAGTGGGGCAGATGCATACATTTGACACACAATTAACAATCTTTCCCACCTGTAATTGTTACTGATTTTAACAAGTGGAATGGTTTCACAGTTGGAAATTTCTAGGGATCCGGAATGTACCCCTCTGGGTCTCCAGATGAATCCTCTAGTTTCCGCAGGGTATGCCTAGGATGGCAACACTTTAGCTGGTTGATGCGGACCCACTTATCTTCCCCTTCTGCCAAACTGACTTTGGGGATACGGATTTCGTAGGCGACTGGTGAGATTCTGTCTACAATTTCAAAAGGACCCCGCCAGCTAGGAAGAAATTTGCTCTGTTTGGCCTGGTTCCTTTGGAAATTGTACAAATAGACCAGGTCTCTTACTTGGTATTCCTTTTTAGTTGTCTTAAGGTCATAGTGGGTCTTCATACTGTCTGCAGATCTTTCAAGATACTGCTGAGAATAGGCAAAAGCATGTTGAAAGTGTTTTCTCAGATTCTCAACATACTCATGAGTTGTGGAGGCATTTCTCAAGGTCTGCTCTTGGGTTCTGTAGAGCAGATGCTGGGGAAGGACCATCCTTCGCCCAGTCATCAGCTCAAACTGTGACATTTTTGTTGCAGAAGAAGGGGTAGATCTGATGGCCATCAGGACAAGGGGTAGTCGAATGTCACAACTTGGCCCAGAATCTGCCACGCACATTTTTAATATGCTCACAAGTGTCTTGTTGTATCTCTCAACTCCACGACTAGAGGCTAGCCGGTAAGCAATATGTATTTTCCTTTTGACCCCAAGTATCTCTCACATCTTTGTCATCACTTCACTAGTGAAGTGAATTCCTCGGTCTGACTCAATCCTTTGCGGTAGTCCAAAACGCGAGAAGATGTGGTTGATCATCAGGACAGCTTCTGTTTCTGCCTTGCAATTTGGGCCCGGGAGGCATTCCTCCCATTTAGTGAACAAGCATGTCACGGTCAACATATACTTGTTCCCCTAGAGGAGCAAATCATTGGCCTGATAAAATTGACTTGTAAATCTGACCAAGGCAGTGTCATCCCCCTCTTTTGGAGGGGAGCACGGTATGTGAGTGATGTTGGCTCAAATTGTGCACACACAAGACACCCCTTCAAGTATTGGTCGAGGTCCTGCCCCATGTGTGGCCAGTATGCAACCTCTCCTAAGATTTGTAATGTTGTATGAAACCCCCGATGACCGGCAGTGGCCACATCATGGCCGTGACTTAGCATCAGGCTTTGGAATGAGGTAGGGACCACCCAGTGGTCATAGCCAGCTAGGGATCTCATCACCAACAAACTGTCTTGGATTCTGAACATTTTCAGACATTTCATCAACACTCTGAGGTCCTCTTTCCCTATGTAATTGGCATCCGTCAGGGGAAAGTTCTCAGGGTCCTCAATGTGTTGATAAAACTTACCAATTATTGGATCCCCTTTTTGAGCCGTAATCAAATCAGCATCTAGGGTCTCCTTATTCAATTGTGCAGTTGAGAGTTCATTGTGAGCATATGTCTGGGACCTACTGATAGCAGTGACCTGGATTTCCCCCAAGAGGGACACAATCTCACGTAGATTTTGGCCAGCTGATCAGCTAGGTCATTTCCAGTTTTGTCTAGTCCCTCTACTTTAGAATGACCCAGGATCTTTTTCCAGTAGATGGTCATCCCATTCGAGGTGACAAGATCATCAATATTTTGAATTAATTTTCCATGTTTCAATGGTTTGTTATTAGTACATAGCATGCCTCTGGTTTTCCAGTTAACCAGGTGCTCCACGAACCCGTTCCGTAATTAATCCAAATCTATGATTATGACCAGTTTGTGGAGTTGGTGTTGGACAGCAGTGAGAATGGCTTGATGCAGAGCCATCAACTCTGCCACTTGACTACTTGGGCGACCGATTTTGTACCCATCAGAGGGTTCTGGGTCATCATTCACCCATGCATTCCCCACGCCGGCCCCAAGTTCTTTTTCCCTGTTGTTGTGAACATGGTAGGAACTTTAGTTTAGCCTCCAAGGAGGCTCTTTAGTTCCCGCAGAGTTGTGGGGTCTTTTATTTTCTGGAGGGCTTCCACTTTCTTTTCCTGGGCACAGAGACCCTGAGGAGTAATCTCATGCCCCAGGAAATTTACACGGGTTCTGCACCAATGTGCCTTTTGAAAGTTTTGCTCCGGCAGCCCACAACTGTGTCAAGACATAACAGATCTCCGCTATGTGTTCCTCCACAGTTGAGCTTTTGACTAAAACATCATCTACATCGGCCAGGTCACCCCTTTCACCCAGGTTGGGCATGGCCTTATGTAGAACATTTTTAAATTCATTGCCGGAGTTGATGTATCCGAAGGGAGTCCGGGTCCTTGTGTACTGCTGCCCACCGAAGGTGAAAGCCAGCTTGTATTTGTCCTCCCTACTGACAGGTACAGTCCAGTACCTGTTGGTCAGGTTAATGGCCGTGAATACATTTGACCCCTGGATCTGGGCCAGCCCTTGGTCAATGTAGGGAAGAGGCCATCGGGAAGCATGGACCCGTTTGTTGAGCTTCCTTAGGTCAGCACATAGTCTCCACTGGCTGTTTGGTTTCAAAATCCCTAGCACCAGATTATTGAAGGTGCTGTGGACTGGACGAATTATCCCACGGGACACAAGGTTCTTAATTATTTTAGTAAGGGACTCCATTGATGTGAGAGGCGAGCAATATTGCTTTACAAACACTGGAGTCATGCCAGGGTCCGTGGGAATTGTTGTTGTGTGGATGTCAGTGAGACCACAGTCATATGATTCCACCTCAGAGAGATCTTGAAAATCTAAGAAAACTTGTTTACATTTTTGCTTTTGCTGAAGAGTCTCACAGGCATCAGCTAGGTTGGCTCTCTCTTCAACCATCTGCCTGAAGCCTGGAAAGACTTCTGGTTTTTCTATCTCAGTGGCCTCCTCCAGCAGGGTGGAGAAGTCCCTGGTCAAAGTGCTGATTTGGACTGGTGGCTTCAGGTGTGGAAGGCAGTCCTCGCGGACATGGAAGATCACCTCATCCCACCTGAAGTCACAGGTCACATATTCCTTACCATAAGGGCAGGAAGTATACACCAGGAAATTCCCCCCATGCCGGGTGAAGATCCTGTCTGGTGTTGTGTCATCGTCGCTATCACTGTCAAAACAGTCCTTGGGGATTGGTCCTAACAGTTCATTACCTAAATTTATGGAAAAATGTCGGTCATCAACCGCCATTCCAATAATGGTGCCTGTAGCCAGAGTGATACTCTTTAGGTCGCTGTTATCCAGCTCTATTGGAAAGGGGTCGTGTTCTATGTTGACTGGTGTTGTTGGGTTTACCCCTAACCATTGCTGTTGGAAATGAGCATTAAGCTGAATATAGGCATCAGGGTTTTTCAGTTTCTGTGCTCTTTTAACTATCACTTCCAATGAGAATTGTCGGTTCCATTCTGGGATGGTGACTTCCTCTCCAATCTGAATTTAAACTGCATAAGGCAGCAGTTGAGCTGACCTAAATGCTTTCTCTGGGTCATCAAAGTCCATGGGATTACCTGCTAACCGGGACCAGGCTTTGAAGTTTATTATGTCCAAATTAATGGCAAAGTGATTGAGAATGTCACTGCTTAAGTAAAATTCAGCAGGGACATTTCACACGACCCAACAATTATGGACTATGCTCTTGTCGCCTATGGAAATTTTGAGCATACACCTGCTAGGCAGGAAATATTTGGAATTGGGTGTTTCCAGGTTCATTTCCCATTTGTCTATCAGTTTAAATGTGGTAATGGCTAGATCCTTTGGGAGTTTGCGGAACATGGCCTCGCTGATGAAGCTCTTACAGTTGTTCACACAAACTCGGCCGAGAACAGAGTCCTTCCCTTCATTTAACTGAATAGGGATGAACAACTGCTCTCCAATTTTCTGAATATCAGCCAAGCTTTGAGCTGATTTCTCAACTTTCTGAACTATAGGAGTACAATTTTCTGATTGTGAATTTGTAAAGAATTTCGGAGTGTTTCCTTCCAGTGTGGAATGCCAACTTAGACTGGAAGGAAGGTTAATTTTCAGAAATAAAAAGGACTCCCCATCTCCAGTTTGTTGTCTTACTGCAATTACTGTCACGTCTGGGATTTGATTATTCTGGAAGTGAAATTCTATTTGGTCAGGTTTGTGTTCAACCATGTGGCATGTGCCATTTAAACTAACATGGTTGACACTCTGTTTCAATTTTATAGGTCTGTTAGTCTGGGTCCACAGGACCTTGTTTACACTATCTATGAGGGGAGACAACCTACGCAGGATGTCATTCCCTCGTAAACAAGGGGTGCCCTCTGGAGTCACAACTATGACCGGGTGCTTCACCTTGTGTCGCCCTATTTTAATGTCCAAATCCGCAGTCCCCTCAACGGGAATTTCCTTCCCGTCGAAGTTCTGAAGTTGTCCAGGAAGAGGGGTGAGAAGAAATTGGTATTTCTCCCCCCTTCCCGAATTCAGTTGATCAAAGGCCCTTTTTGACAGAAGGGTACCTTAGGATCCAGTGTCCACCAGTGCCAAAATTGTACACTGCCCCTGTATTTGGACAAGGGCATAGAATCTTCCCTCCCTTTCCTCAAGGGGGTAAAGATAATGCAAATTTGTGGACAACTGGTGGGTTAATATCTTGGTTTTGGACACTGACAGAAAGGTGATTTGGCCAGAATTCTGTTTGAAGTCTTGGGAATCTGGAAGAAAAAGGTGACAGCTAGAAATAGGGGAAGTTTTTGGTTCCCCTGGTTCTGATTCTGCCCCGCCTTTTTGGAGGCAGTCACTAGAACGGGTTTGAACCAGGGGATTTTCGTGCTGGTCATTCTGAGTACTGATGATGGAACCCATTTTTCATTGGGAGGAGTTCCCCCATCCCTGAAAGAGAAGATCCTTTTCCCAGAATCTTCTGAGGACCCCTCTCCTTCAAACTGGAAGATTTGTACCTCCTCCTCAAAATGGGTCCTTTTAGGTTCTTTATTTCTTCTACCCCCCCTCTGCTCCTTGGTTGGCAGACTTTCAGGGGCAGGAGTTTTTGGTTCCAGTTCCAGGGTTTTCCGGGGCTTTTCACAAGTGGGGAAGGAAGCTTCCTCCAAGGCTTTACACCCCCCTTCCCCTTGTGCCTCCTCCCCGGGAACCGGTGGGTTGTCGGGGTTCTTCCACTGTCATTGCTCTGGAGCACCAGATCCTGGATTTGAGGCCTTCTGAGCCGCCATGCTCATCTGAAGGTTCTGTTGAGCCCTCAGCATTCAACCCAGATCCTGTGCCATGTTCTGGGCCTGGTGCGCTAGTTGTGACACCCGCTCTGGCTGGTACGGGGTCCTCATTTCTCCTATGGGTTGATCCCGGGAAGGGTAGCTATCCCTTCTCACAAAATACCCTGGGTTAGGGAAGTTTGGGTACCCCTCCACCCTTAACCTCCCCTCTCCTGGATTGGGCTGTCTGGGCTCAGGAAAGTGGGGAAAGAAGGATGGGTTGTTTTGGGGGTTGTAATTTGGCGGGTATCTGGGAACGAAATTTTGTCTGGTATTTGGGGGTTACTGCCCTCCTGGGGAAAGTGAGGAGGGAAGTTCCCTGGGTTTCCTGCTGTTTGGTTGAGTCCCCCCCCCTTGGGCTGGAGGAGTCCACACATAACCCAGGGTGGGTCTATTACCATTGTGGCATGGGCTGATGTAGTCAGGGGAGTTAGGGGTCCCATTTGTGGGGTTACCTCCCTGGTTGCCCGTTTGTGATTGGCCCAAGGGCCTTCTGGGTTTGGGGTTGTTTGGATTCTGTGCAGGATGGTTTTTAGGCCACCCATCTCTAAATCTAAAATGGGGGCAACCTTCACCAACACGACTTTAGCAGCAGCAGGGAGGGGTGTTGGTTGTTTTGGGGCTTTTTCCACTATTTTTATTTTCCAATGGCTTCTGCACCTCATAAATGCGCGTGTCTTGTTCAATGACCCAGTCTACTGATTTTTTCTCGTGAAAGACCCTCACTAGCTGGGTCATAATATATTTGGGGAGGGCATGAAAGAAGGTGTTCACAAATTCTTTGCTGTCAGTGCGCACCCTTCTAGTGGTCTGCGCACGTTTTAATTCTTGAACAAATTCTTGCGGGCCTGGTCTTCCCCACATTGTAAGTTGTAGGCTGCCTTGCGAGCCTCCTGAGGGTTCTTGTGAATGGAAAAATGTTTTAGGATGGCCGCCCTATAGGTGGACCATCTGGAATGATTCTGATCCTCCAGCCCAGCAAAGAAGCTGGAGTACTCGGGAGAAAATGTACACTTTACATATTGATTACAGCTTTGGCTGTCCTTCAAATGGAAAGTTTCCATCATTTATTCAAATAACTCAAGGTGCTCCCAAACTGAATATTTTGCATTCTTGTGGTAGGGCGTAATGACGCTCCTAATGGCTTTGATTTGTTTCAGGGGATCCTTGAGCAAGGCTCTCTTGACCTTGTTGACATTTTTAGTTCAGGTCACCCTGGTCCACTCATCCTCTGACTCAGAGGCACTGCTACCAGAGGTGGCTGTCTGGTCTTCTAGGCTCTCCCAGATTCTACTAGCTTGGGAATGGCTGGCAGAATGTGGGTGCCTAGTTTCCTGATTCCTGTGGATTCTTCCTTGCTCCCAGATGGCTGAGTTCCTCCCACCCCCACTGTCCAAGCTGGGAAGAGGTTTTCAGGATGCCATTAGTGGGCCTACTCTCATGCAGTTCCCTAGCAAATTTTACCATCTGATCTCTGGTTGAGTTATATTTTTGAGGATCCATTTCTCTTATCCTCCCCTCATTGGAGTCTCCCTGATCAGAGAAGATGGCCCTAGCACTTGGCAACCCATATATAGTTGCCCGCCCATCCATTCCTGGGAGGCGCTGATCTATGAGCCCCATATTTCTCATCGGGTTGAAGTCTACCATCCCCGCAGCCCTTGACTCATGCAAGCCAGTGGACATGGGGGTGGCAGAGTCCATGGAACTGATTAGATGAAAGTCTTTGGTGCCAGGGTTCCTGAGGTTATTCTCAGGTGTTTCCTTCTCCCAGTGGACCTCATCTCTCTCAGCCCTTACTCCTTGTTGCCATGCAGGAATCTGACCCTTTTGCTCTTCTATTAAGGCCTTACTGGTCTCTATTAATTGTTTCGACATGGCCAACTGACTATGGAGCCTGTCATTTTTCTCCCAGAGAGCCTCATTATGTCTCTGTGCTTCCTGTCTACTTTTGGAGTATTGGGCCATTTTTTGCCCAACTCCTTAGAGCGTTTCTATTAAAGGGTGTTTTTACAGTATAACACAGTGTGGTAGCCCAACAGGGTTTATGTACCCCGTCAGTTAGCACACTATATTAGACTGTCACAAGTGGTATGTCTAATTCAGAAATCCCGGACAAACCCCCAATCTGTAAGTGATTTCAATCCGGCACTTCACCTAAATCAACGACTAGCGTGTAATGCACAACTGAAATCCATATTTTTTATTTGTGTCTAAAAGTTATTTCATTCTGAACGATGTACCACTTATATCACACCTCTCTCTTGGAACCCCCCGGTCACCCTGAACCAGGAATCAGGCTGGTTTGCAAAGTTAAAACATTTATGTATGTTTTAAAAATATAATCACACTATGTTTAATGGGTATATAATGATCACCAATGGGGTGATTTAACACTAAGCAATCTCTTTAATCACAAGGAGTAATAATGAGCAAAAACAATGCAGCACAGAAATAATACTTTTGTGGATGTGTGTTCAAATCAAATGTTGTTATTATTTCCCTTGCACACCCCTCAACCGCCGCATAAGCCATATACCCAGAGAGAGAAGGAGAGGGAGCAGGTATTCAGGAATGCAGAATTCAAACAAAATGTCAATCCCAATTTCCCCCCAGCAACACACGAAAGAAACAGGGTTAATTGGCAAACTGTCAAGATGGTTTTAAAGTTATCTGAAGAATGGATTGGGTAAAACACTAAATATGGTTTAAATTGCTAAATTTGTTTAAATTCTAATGGGAGCTACTTTATATGGTTGCAGACAAACACTAGCAATGATTTTATAGTAAGAAGCAATGTGGACGTTTTAGTGAAGGTCATTTTTTTTAAATAGGCATAAACATTGAAAACGGAATGCACTTTGAAAAGACAAATGGAATTTCTTTACACTATGTTATGACTAGAGAAAAAGAGAATGCCACACATGAATCTCCACAGTCCTGGCCAGAGACCCTTCCTGTGGTGGATAATCAATTTCTTTCTGGGATTCAAATTATTTATTCACAACCCTAATGATTTATGAATTTAAATACAAATGAGAGACTTAACGCAAGAAAATTCTAACAATTCAAACGTATTCCTAACAAGATCAGGTTCAGAAGACAATATAGGATGGATTTAGATAGGGATGGACTATGGATAGTACATATGCTAGTGACACAGTCCAATACTATGGATACTTACTAAATATGTTTGAACAGAACCGTCAGGAATTCTGATCCATCAAGATCAGGGATTCTGCTCAGAAATTCTGGTCAGGGATTCTGCTGGGCACACCGGACTGGACGGGCTGATGGGCTCACCGGACTGGAGTGGGTCTGCAATGGTTCTGATCACAGCTATCTGATCACAGCACTGCTCAGCACCGCACAACTGGATTGGGTCTTTTGATTCTGGTAATAATTCCTTTAGCAGGAAAGCAGTTACAGCACAGCCCGACTGTTGCTTTTGTTCCCCTTAGGTTTTTGGGGCGAATTCTGGATTCAGGAATTTGAAGGCCTAGCTGAGAATGGTTCAGCTATAGAATGGACCCTTCTGCTTGCCAGGTTTCTGGAGACTGGAGCAAGGAAAATAGATGGTTCTCTCGCAGGGTGCGCCGCCAGCAATTGGTTAGTGGGTGAATCTGTGTGTCTTTCTAAGTCCTCAGCTGTCTCTATTTATGCTTATGGGAAGGCGGTGTGTATGCTGGAATATCCTAAGCACGCCCCCTAGGCAGGCTATTGGCTAGAGTCTACTCTCTCCCTTGAATGGAGGAGAAAACTGGGTGTCACCATAATGATGTGGGTTTTATGTGTCAGAGAATCCTCCCCTTGGCTTTTGAACAAGGGCCTCATTACGATTTTGGCGGTAGCCATGCCACTATTGGCGGCATGGCTGCCGCCAAAATGGGGTTTGGGTCCGGATTCCCGGAATGGATAATTACTGGGCCATTCCGAGTTCGGAGGGCCCGGTAATTCCTCCCTCCAGGAACCCGAGCCAGACCTTCCCCATTCCCATTCAACCCCTATGGGGCTGAATGGGAATGGGGGAGGGAGCAAACAATGGGCCGATTACGAGCGGCCCACTGTTTGCTCCCTCTTCCCCTCGCGGGACCCGGTAAGCACGCTTGGTTTGACCAGGCGTTACTTACCGGGTCCCACGAGGGGAGCTTGTAATGAGGCGGAACAGGTTTAACGGGTCCACCTCCTTTAGCGGGTCCCATTAACCTGTTCCGCCTCACTTGTAATGAGGCCCAAAATCTCCTTTTAGTACAATACATATTTACAAATGTGCAACCTTTCTAACAATAACATATATAGATTACATATTTTGATGAGCAGATACTCTTCCGAGCCCCGTCGCTGTAGGATCATGGGTCTGCTTTTGACAGAATTTCACCCTTTCTTGTCTGGAACACATGGTCCAATTTCAGAGCAAATTTCCACAAATGTGTGCATAGTATATGGGCATAAGCCTGTGAAGTTCCATGCTTTTGACATAAATACATTTGGTATAAAACCATAATTTCCACTGTTACTTCCCAGAACATAGCACAGAGTTCTGGCGCCTCTTAAAATGAACAGCCAAAAATTAGGTTCACAAGTCTGGGGTTTACATATTTTTCACAATTTTACACAGTAAATTATCAATCTTTTTAAACATGTGCTTTTTGTCTTTGTGAATCAACAAATGGTTGTCTGTCCTGTAAGAGGAGTCAATTCAACACTACAGCTAAGTCAATGCCTAGTCTGGGATACTGAATGGAAACCCTTATTGATATATCTTTATGTCCAGTTCATGCGTTCTGGATGACTACCCCTATATAACACCCCTCTATTGGAATCCCCCTGACCCCACTGAGCCAAGAAGTAGTTCTGTTTTGCAAGTTAAAAGGTTTATTTGATAATTTAAACAATAGATATATATATCACACTTATAATAAATTAATAATTGGATATCACACTTAATCTGATATGTAATCAATAATGGATAGTCTGGCACTAGCACACTTCTTTATAATCAATGATGAGTGGTTATAGGATGGATAAGATAGCAACAATACTTTATGGTTTCAAATGGATGCAAGGTGGAATGAAAATGCAGTACAGAAAATACTCAATATGCTTTCAACAAAACAATGTAATCACTTTTCTCTGGCAATCCCCTCCCCCCTTTATACAATGCAAGGAAATGGAAGGAAAGCACACAGTTCTCAGAAATGCAATCAACTGTAATTCAGTTCACCCCAGCAAGCTTGGACTACAGAAGTTTAAAACACAGGCCCAAAATGCTTTTACATATAGTGAAAAATATGCTAAAATGCTTTTAATTCCCTCTAGAGGTTCAGGGTGAGTGGTATCAAGTTAATATTAGTCCAGGCTCACTTTAGCAAGGATCTAGGAGTAACTAGCAGGTTAAACGAATTTTTGGCAACTGAAAGCAAGAAAACTGCTGTTTTCACACGTGAAGAAATTTTGCAAATCGCGGCAAATTCGCGAGAGCGTTTTTCGCGATTGCGGAGGAACTACAAGGGCTAGCACTATCGTTTTGGAGTCCTAGGACAGCCTAGGATCTCAGCTTCCAGATGAAAGTTACTGCAAGTCTCTAGCACAAACGGTAACGGAGATATGAGTGATTAAATAAAGGTCGTTTTTCAGATTTGGAATTTTAAAGTTCAAAAAGACAAGTGCAGCTTGCAACTAGAAAATGACAGGTGACAGCTTTACAAATGACAGGTGACAGTTAGGAGACAGTTCTACTTAGATTAAAATAGGATTGAATTATATTATTTTAACTAAGAGATTGGTTCTGCATAGTTCTACTAGGTACTCACACTATATTCTTGAATTAGAATGGGCCTCGCCACAGATCTGGTCAGGTTTTAGACTGGACTCTGGTCTCTGCACTTCACAGTGATCTGGGTCAGCTCTCTCTGGTTCTGCTAACAGCGGTCTGGTCTGGGTCTGCTCTCTCTCTGGATTCTGGAGATTGATGGATTTAAAGTCTGGATCTTTCTGCACAGCTTTCTCTAGAGATTGATGGAGGTAAAGTATGGATTTTCCCAGCAGACCGTCCCGCAGCAAATGGATTTGAAGGTTCCTATCTGTCCTGCCTGTCTGCTTTTATGTGTTTTGAAAATGGGTGGAGAGGGTAGCTTCCTAGGCCCTACCCCTCTCCCCTTGTCATTGGCCACTTCATCCGCTTCCCCTTGATTGGGGGAATGAAATGAAGTGTCATCATGATGAGGTCTGTTTATGGTACAGAGAACCCACCCCTGTCAACTTTACACACAATCTATATTTGCTCAAAAAACATATTTGCACAGGTACACATTTGTTTAAAATTACATGCACCCTTCACATATCACAGGAGGTATACCCTTGTCAAAATCTGCTCTTCCTGGGAGCTTGCATTCAGAAATGGCAATATTTGCACTTTTTAACTGATTTCGCAATATCGGACATTAACCCAAATTTACACACATGTGCGCAAGGAGTATGGACATTAATTGATGAAGTGTCAGATTTTTTTTGGGTTCATTTATTCAGTTTTCTACAAAAAGTAAAATCTGGTGTTGTTTTAAAACGCCGGCTTTTTGATAGTGGTGAGTACTGGTACTGCACCCCTTTTTGGGATTTAAGAAAATGAATTCCCAACAGTTATGGGTTTGCTTTTGGCAATCAGCATTGCCATTCCCAATGGTTTCAGACTACTGTGTGGGTAGTCCAATGGTGGTTTTAGGAAGTGCCCTTCTGTGCCCATAACATCGGCAAAAATGAGTGGCAGCCTATTCTTCATGCATTTCCCTGTGCATTTCCTGGGAAGCTCTGGCCATCATGATGTTTTCCATGTCAGTACTGCACAGTTTTGAGGTAGGGCTTGGATGCGTGGATAAAAACATCCCACAGTCCCGCCTCCTTCCTCTTCTTGCAGCTCCGGAGCGACATCCTCCCAGTTCCTTCAGGCAGAGGCCATTTACGATCCTTCCTAATTAGCATCTCCTTGAGTTGGAGGAAGTCCATTGTCCCCTTCCACAGCAGCCCAAATTCTCCTCCCACCCCTTAATCATCCCATGGGTGTGAGTTCCTGGTGGAGAGAGGGGCCTGGCCTTTGTGGGTGGAAGTTGTTATACAGGTTTGGCTTTGAGTCCGACTTTAATTTAAATGTCAATCTGTTGCATTTTTTTTTTGGTTTAAAATGCCCTTTATAAATTCCAAACAAGCAGCTACAACACTTATTTCAGATTCTAAACCATGAGATTTAAATAGTTACAACCAAGGTTACTCTCAATAACAGGTCAGGTAGATTTCAGAAATTAGATTTCTGTTGTATAAGTTTACCGTGTTAATGCAGGCTTTTGAAACAATCATTCAGGCAGCTGAGGGTTCTGCGCCCAGATTTTGACAGATCCCACAGGCAGGCATGCGGGGGATGTGTAACTGGTTGTTGTACTGAGTTCTGGTAGGGCGCGTCAAGGCGGTTCTTGATATGGCTTCTGATAGGTATGTGGGAGCTCTGCTGTTGATGCATCTATGCGTCTATGAGTGATAGTGTTATGTTATATTATGTAGAATACATGATATATGCATGGTAGCTATAACATGAATTAGTGGTGCGTTTAAGAGTATGCCTGAATCCTTGCAGGCCATGCTGAAGACACAGAACAACGAGGCTTAATTTCTTGCTTGACCATCACATTCCGATTTCCAGGGGCAGCAAGGAACACGCACACACCCACATATAAATATATTCAGTTAGGTCTTTGAAAAATTAAGCAGGAATGTGTGCAGCTGAATAGGCGTAGGGCTGCTGCCTAGAATGCAGTTCATGCTCTTGAAAGTTGAGGCAGAGGTTTTGGGTTGCCAAAAAATAACCAAGATTTTAGCCAGGAGCACCCCAGAATGATGGCCATTCTATTTGAGCTACCAGATGTGCAGAAACATCCTTCACGAACTGGAGTGATTAATGGGACACTTGGTTTACCTCTTGAGAGGAGAACTGATCCAGGGGGCAGCAGAGAACAACATGATCTGTGATTTCTACCAGGGAGAGGTGTGGTTGTCTGGGATTAGAAAAGGCTGCTTTTTTCACAAGGACCAGGTTGACCTCAAAGTTATCTGCCGAGTACATGTTGACGACCAAGGGCACATGACATGGTTAGGAGTAAAGGCAGGGTGGTGCCATTAGAGTCTAACCAATTGCTTTGCAGCGCATCAGGACGGGAAAGGTTGTTTCCCGCATGCGATGAAGATGGTGGAGAAGACACCGCTACCAATCGGAAGGTGGGCTATACGAAAGTATAAGCATGTATATAGGCGGCAGCCAATGCGGTTGGGGGATAAACACTGTATACTGAGTGCGTCATGAAGGACTTGTTGTACATTTATGAGTTAGCCACCCTCTTGGAGGAATCCAGAGCTCTGTGGCAGTGGATTTGTAATACCCTGTCACCCATTCCTTTTTGTTTACAAAATAAAGCTCTTGTTCTTCTCGAAAAAGGGTGCACCTAGCCTTTTTCCCTAGTGGGTCGCATTTTCTTTGTCTGGTTGCCGGAGAATTGACCTACACTTAGTTCATCTTCAGGGTGGCCCCATTATACTGAGGGCCGACCCCATCACTTTGCGGCCTGTGCCGCCATTGCATCTTCAGGTTGCATCCCCTGTGCTGTGGGGATGGCGCTGCTTTCACTGCCACAACCCATGGCCATTTTAGGAACAAGTCGCATCCCCATGGCAACAGGGGATGTCATCTGTAATCACTGCAGCGCCTTCACCCATGCTACTCTGCTGGGTGGCCCAGAGCTTTCTTAACTTCACCCGCTCAATGGAGAAGCTCGAGAATTCCTCCAGCTCCTCTTCTTCACCTGGGAAAGCCACAGAGGCCAACCTGGGAATTTGCTCACCAATTCAACCTTCGTAGTGGAGCGGGTTTCACTGCTCCCTCCTTCACCTCCCAGGCTGTGCCTGGCATACGCTGCCTGGGAGGACTTCAACGATGGGTCTGCCTCGCTGAGCACAAGGTGGGCCATTGGGGGCATGGCCGGGCAACCTGGTCTGGGCCGCCCCCCCCCAAATGTGGCCTGGGCTGCTCTTATTTGGTCCAGGCAGCTCCTAGCATTCTGCCTGCGCCCAGGATACTGTTGGGCATGTGCGGTCTGGCCCCTGGACAGACATACATCCGCCACGGCCCGTGGTGCCGAGCTGCTCCTGACATAAGCAAATTAGCTCCGTTGGATTAGTCCCTGGGGGCGCTCTCCATGCAGCGCCGGTCCAGTTAGTGATATTTTGACCCTGGAGAGCCATATTGAGACAGCGACCCCCCAGGTAATTCTTTCTATGTTTTCTATTTGTTTTCTCCAGATCTCTTTTATAACTGTCTTTTATTTTTTAGATCCTTCTGGATTCATTTCTCTACCCTGCCGAGCCCATTCTTGGACAGGGGAGTTACTAGTCTATTGTTCCTTACTTTTCTTTTTGAACATTCCATCCAGCCCCATGGTGGGCTGGGTGACTTCTTCCAAAAATACACACACAGAACAAGAAATGAACACACTACACATTTATTAAAATGCCTTTAATACCCTAGTGCCTGCGTCTTTCTTTCTAGGTGTTTCCTCAGGGGACAAGCCTGTAGCTCCACTAGCCAGGCCTCCTGGGGACACGGGCTACACATGTCTAATATATATCATTTTAAAACCCTTGATGAGTGAGTAGTGTGTAATAAGGAAGCGTACACTGTAGGTAATTATAACATAGTGCCCTTAGATGTCTTAGACATCTTAACATACTATGGGCCTGATTTACAAAGCATTTTTCAATGGGACTGGACCATTGTAAATCGCTTTTGTGAAACAGGCCTTAATCTAGCGTTGTCTTAAATTGCAGTG
Organism: Ambystoma mexicanum; assembly: GCF_040938575.1. Taxonomy (NCBI): domain Eukaryota; kingdom Metazoa; phylum Chordata; class Amphibia; order Caudata; family Ambystomatidae; genus Ambystoma; species Ambystoma mexicanum. The sequence goes on along the minus strand of NC_090933.1, from coordinate 1,109,949,100 downwards.
ACATGGCGACGCTGGCATGGAGCGAGTGATCAGGTGTCGTTTCCGGGAATGATCCACTCAGAGTACGTCAAGGCATGATGAGAGGAGACGTGTTCATGTATCTTGTGTGTCTGAGAGGCAAGTTTTACAAAGATAAAAGGACACACTCCTGAGAGCATTGTGTGTCTCTTGTGATAGAGAAAATCGAACCTTAATGTGTGCATGTGCCCTCCCCCGTCTTTGGAACAGCCCGCCTTTCACGTGATACTTTATCAATAATACATGGCGCCTTCAGCCCACGGTTATGCTGCCTGTGATGGCGGCCCTTGTTCAAGTAATTGTAAAACAAGACTTTACAAAAAAATCTATACATCAGATACGTTGTTATCCACAGATGCTTTCGACTTTCTGACCCTACTGTAGAGTAATTGTGGGTCTAAGAAACAATTCCTGACTAACGCGTCCCTGGCTGCCCAAGCTCGAGACAGAACCGTGGGCACTATATGGGCCAAACAAATATCACCTTTGAAAGTACTTTTACTGTGTTTAATAGTCCTCAGATAGTGCTCCGATTAAAACAAGTACTGGTAAAACCAATATGCATTGCCTTTCTGCATTGACCTTCTTTTTTCAGAGTATTGTTTTGTAATACTGTAAGTGGAAAGGTACTCACACGTGCTGATGGTCCAGAAGACCAAGGCTGGATGGCCGCTGAGTCTTAATGCCATCTCTTGCCCATGAGAATATATAATGCACACTGGTGAGCATTGTGGGAAGCTACTGGCACGCCTATGCAGGAGTTACACATCTTTACCGGGAGAGTATAGCACCTCGGATCAGAGTTGCTGTATTCTTAAAGAGGTTGGGCAAGAACGTCTTTGCAGAGATCCTATCATCTTTGGAGGTCCCGGGAGGATAGCTCAGCGGCAGCAGGTTCGATCCCCGTGTCTGTACTTAGAAACCTCTGGGTATTTAAGCGCGTTATAAATACACAATTTAGACAACAAAAAAACAAAAAAACATTACGCAACTAAAAAACAAAGAATTCATGTAACAGCGCCTCGATGCCCGTGGGCTGTGTGAGCACTTTAAAAATGCTAAATAAATAAATAAAATCGAGAAAGTGAAAAATGAAAAGGAACACCTAAGTTGCGAGCAGAGGAATAAAAAGCAACAAGAACGGGGGAAATCCAATGGAAGGGGGAGAGAGTAGCAGCAGAAAAAAGAGAATTTCTGTTTTATTTAATTATTTATTTATTTTAACATTTATAAAGCGCACCAGGCCCGAGGGCATCAACGCACATTGATACAAGCAATATGACGGTTTCACATGTAAAATGAAACGTAAACAGTCTCAGGTTGTGTGACATGTAGGCTTGAGGAGAATGGTCTAGCCTGCAAGAGGGGGGCCGTTGCTATGCATCTTGGGAGAAAAGCAGGGGATTAAGCTTGGTGTGGCACTTAAGAAGAACATCATGTCAGTACACTTGGTTTCTAAGACTCACAGTCAGGGCTGTAAGTCTATGACTGCATAACATATGTGTGGTGCTTTCCTCCTCACTCATCTATGAAGCACCCTCCCCTATGGATGCAGAACTAAAAATAGAAAAGGGACAGTGCTACCCTACCTACCTGCGATCCTTAACTGCACTAGCCATTAGGGAGTAAAGGTTTTGATCATACACAATTATCTACTGGGCAAACTGGAAATTATAAGTGAATTCTGTGAAGAAGAGATGCATCAGGACAGGCTGCATGAGCTAAATTTTACATTTCACAAAGAGTCACTAAAACGTGTATTACCATCTTCAGCAGAGGGAACTGTGATAGGAGGGCTACAGTTGAGTAGATTAGACGGTGATTAGAGGAGTGTGTTGCAAGGGGTACCGTAGTGGAGTTGGCTTGGGTTACCAGTCGTTGTGGGGTGTTGGGTAATGTGTTGGTGGCTCTGTCTGCATATGAGGCCACGTTGCGGTGGGGGGGTGGATGTGAAAGCCCCATTGAGTGTGGCTGAGGTACAGGTGATGGTGTGTGGTAAAATTAAGGATATGTGGCAGGATAGGTGGGATATGAGTTCAAAGAGGTGGCAGTTGTATGCAGTGTGCGAGGAGGTGTGCGTTTACGCATTTGAGGGGGGTAGAGTTGACACGAAGGGAGGAAACTATTTTGAATCTCCTTAGGGTGGGTCATGCGGGGTTGGCGGGATGGAAGTGTTTGATGGGTAGAGTTGCATCGGTGGTGTGTGTGGCTTGCGGGTGCTTGCAGACGGTGTCTCATATGTTGGACTGTGTGAGGTTTGTTGTGCAGTGTGAATCGCTCAGAGTCAGGATGAGTGGCAATAGGGTGGTTGTACAGGTGTTATCTGATCTGTTCAGTTAGAAAAGAGGGGTGATGGATGATCAGTTTAGGTTCCTGCTTCAGTTTGTGCGGGAGACGGGAAGTGGGAATAGAACTAGTGGAGGTGAATGGCTGATTGGTGCTTATTTTGGCGAAAGTCCTCTCAATAGATGGAAATCACCGGCTTTGGGTTTCTGGAGTCACCATAACAAGAAGAAGAAGAAGCAGAGGGAACTGGTGACAGAAACACTCTCCTATGTTGTGAGTGTGTACCTTAATCAAACAGCCTGTGTTTACACTGATTAAAGGCCCTTTGACATAAGGTCAAGTTATATCATTTCAAAATGACTGCCATGTTTACTCTGAAGCAGCAGGGGTTTATTTCATGCGTGCTGTTCTTCTCTTCCATGTGTTGCCATCGCCACCGATGCACCACCCCATCAACACTTCTGGCACCTTTATCAAAGGGCAAGATGCATAGCTGTATAAACCAGTCAGTCGGACCAATCTGGGCACAACTCTTGCATTCATCAGCAAAACACACTGATGTCGCTTCCCTGCCCCAGAAAAGCACAGGCTCTCTCGCTGATTGTGCAGACACACATGTTCAGTGTCCACTTGCATCAGTGTGAAAGTCAAGAGTCAACCATTGAGCAAAGCAACGATGCAGGGCGGCAGTTAGAATCACTCCATGGTGCACTGGCCATTGGAGAGGTTTTAAGAAAAGAGATGAAGTAGATATGCCAAAGAGCTAAATCTCTCTCTAGCTGGTCCTACAAAAAATACTAAAAAACAGAAAACAGTTTGCTCGCAATCCTACAGAGAAAGGCATTAACAAGGACTGTGTCATATATACGCATTAATTAATAGAACATTTTCGGGAAACTGCTGCTTGCAATTCAGGACCTATTGTAAAATGTTCCTGCACTAGGAATGAATCACGCAACTATTCTAGTTTGCTTACTTCCTGATTTGAAGGATTACCTGTTGCCATGAAAAATGCAGACGTAACATGACTGTGCGTCATGGTTTTACATCAAGCAAATAATTAGGCTAATTAACGAAAGTGTTACCAGTATACAGAAAAATACCAATTTCAGCATAAGACTTTGCAACAGTCCTAGAGAAAGTGCACTCACGACATTGGGGAATCATTTTATACAAAACAGGATATTAATGAAGATTATAATTATGTATAATTGCCTTTAAAATAGTGGCTACAAGGATGAGATGCCAAACAGAATGTTCAAACTGCTTGCTCAGTATTTAAAGGGACTCTGAGGGATTTTTATTTTCTCATTTTTTAAAACCATGTTTATTTCTAACACATTTTTAGAGAACACAGTAAAATTGATGAGTGGAATTTCTAAAGCAGTTTTCTATCCCTTTTTTAATTTGCACGGTTTCCAAAATGTGCACTGTTTCCAAATGCACGCAACTAATACAAACACTACTGGACCACCTTTGTAAGAAACAACATCACATAATATCACACAACACTCAATTATAAACATATCTACAGTAACCATAGGTTCTTAGAAATGCATTCAGTACGTTAAGAAGGCTTTGCTGCTCTTATCCTCCTTGACCTCTCAGCTGCCTTTGACACCACCGACCACTCCATCCTCACAGAGAGAATCCCCTCTCTAGACATCAGGGATTGCACCCTAAAATAGATATCGTCCGTCCTCTCCAACCGCTCACAAGTCACGCCCTGTCTCCAAAAGGGTCCTCTTCAATCTCTGCCTAGGTCCCCTCCCCGCAATCATCCCCTCGCATGACTTAACCTGTGACAACTATGCTAATAACACTCAGATCATTTTCAAGATTCCCAAGACCCCGGCTTCCTCCCATCCTGACATCACCTCCTGCCTCTCTGAAATTGACAACTGAATGATGGCTAACCACCTCCTCCTAAACCCTGATAAAACTGAAGTAATGATCTGTGGTCAAACCTCATTCTTCCCCCAAACCACTTCCTGGCCTCCCTCCTTAGGACCCCCGTCCGTAGCATCCAACTCAGTAAAAAACTGGGATGCAACTTGGACTCAGATCTAACACTCTCTCGCCACATCAATACCGTATCCAGAACTTGTTATTACCACCTCTACATCTTCAGATGAATCTTCCCTCATCTCTTCTACCCTCACAGAGTCTCAGCAATCTTGGCCATCATCCGTTCCTACTTAGACTATGCCAATTCCTTCTAACTGGGCACTCATGCGTATCAGCTCAGAAACCTCCAGCGGATCTAAAGCTCAGTAGCCAGACTCCTCCTTGCTCTCGTACCCAGATAACACATCACTTCTGCCCTTACAGTGCTTCCCTGGCTTCCTATCAGCCGACGGGCAACCTTCAAAGGCCTTGTACATTGCACCCTGTGCCCTCCACAAGGCAAGCTCTGAATTCCTCTAACACAAGCTTACACAGTACCAACCCACCCGAAACCTTATATCTGGCACCACACTCCTCCTTGTGATCGACACTTTCAATTCCACCAGAGTTGGAGGATCAGCCTTCGCCCATCCATGCTCCCAATCTCTGGAACTCACAGCCACTCAGCATCCACCGCAATAAGGACTACCTTTCCTTCAGGAAGGCCTTCAAATCAAATTCTGGTTATTCCCCGCAGCAACCTGACAATCTGTGCCTATTGCACGCTTAACTTCATGACACCAAGTCCTTGGCACTGTCATTGACTCCCCAATACATTCCCCAGAGCAAGGTAAAGTATAATTTTGAAGCAGACCGGATTGTCTGATTACACGGCTACATCAAAAGCAAAGCTCAAACTGAGGCTCAAGGTGTGCATTTATGCACCACTTCATAGGAACCAGCCACAGGCACGGTAGCCCACCCACATGCATTTGCCTCCATACACCAGAAGAAAATGCAAAGCACAGCATCTCTGCCATCAGCATGCAGCTTTGTCCTATGACAAAATAGCAGGACACATAACAGGCCTCTTGTACTCACTCTCCTGACCACCTCTCATCACCCATCCACATGCCTGAACATCATGGGTTGCTTACTGGGGATTGGCCATCCCACACAAAGCCCTATTTTGGCCAAATACACAAATGCATTCTAATCCCTCTGACGATTTTCTCATACCTTGGACTTCAGTTGCTCGAGATCAGTCCCCCCACAAGCGCGTTGAGGCCATACTAATGGGATAAAGGTCCTATATAAATGACAAGCTACTACTATTACTACAACACAGGAAAAGCAGACTTTAAAGTAAAGGGCACTCTGGGCTGGAAGTCAGGGTGTTTAGGCAAATATGTCAGCAGACAAATGTCAACTTCATGAAGATATCTATCAAAATGTAGAGAAATGGGTCTTGTAGACCCCTTTACAGCAGTTTGGTCCAACACAAGTCAGCTGTCACAGTTCCTGTCCAGGCTGCTGTAACAAATGTTCTTTGAATCCAATGTCAAACCCAGAGTGTTTTGTCTGTAAGAGATGTGGGGGTGGGGGGTAGGAGGTTTGGGGAGCACAAGCTAAATCCAAGATAAAGGAACCATCTCTGGAAGAAAGCTGTCCTCTGGCTGCTCCTACTCTACCCCCTTTCTCTGTCTGCTTATTTCAAAAGGACTCAGCACGCTGGTGTGACAGAACCATTTTCATTTCAGGGCTGTCTTTGAAGCACTGGTTCCAGGGGACGTTCCGGGATGGGTTCCTGTCTCCTGGAGGAAGGTGTCAATCTTCCTCAGGGAGATGAAAATAGTAGCTTCCTGATCAGAGCCGTATATGGTTGTTGTGGCCCCAAACCAGACGGCTAATGCACAACAAGTCCTGTCATGAATGAGTCACCGCACAAAGTATACAACATGACATTCAAATGCTTGTGACTTTATAACTGTGTTATCTCAGTATTCGCATATATATGTTGGACCGTATCTGGTACTGCACCTGGGACGTACCCCAGTCAATGTTTTCACATATATCAAATCTCAAGTAATGCAATCAAACGGAAGATAATACAAACAATAGTTTTAATTATTTTGCCCTTAATGGGGTTCTTTTGGGTCCTCGTGGCTACCTGTGCCCAGTAGTGTTTCGATGTATCATACACACAAGGGCGGTATGCTGTAGAGAGGAAGTTGCCCTTGCACTAAGATGTTTGAATAGGCGCAAGAAAAAATTAGCTTTAAAAACACACGTTGTGTTTCATACAGCATGTGTGTATATTATGGCAAATGGAAGATGTCAACTTTATTTTTTCCTATGTCATATAGTAACGATTACTAAAAAGGTGCTGGTGGATCTTCCTGGGCCTAGTCAGGACTGCCACCGGCAGATGACTGAGTTGCCTTGGATTTAGGAAACCCCTTCTTGTACTACCACAGAGTACAGAGCTCTATTTGTTCGCTGCGTGTAGTAACATATGGAGTGTCAGTCCAGAAGATTACAGTGTCCCTTTTGGAATTGTCATCGAAAGGTAGCTCCTCGGCCTCTTATCCAGTTTTCTTGTCAATTCCTTTGTCTTTGGCACTTTTGACACTCCATATGTTACTCCATATGATAGAAGAAGCAGTCTGATTAGCAGTCCTCCCTTTCAAAAACAGAATTACCCTCATAAAGGTAATGCTAATTATTTTTAAACTAAGGCTTTCTCCGACTAGGAGATTGCATTCAGTCTCATTGAAATTAATGTCTACGATACTTGTCTGGGTTCTACAGACTGCACAGAGTAGCACTGACCAGGGTTCTCTCCCCAAGCCCCAATCCACTGTTCCCATTTGGAAAAGGTATGCCCAGACAAAATGTGCTTATTGGCACAGCACATTATGCTCTGCACCTGTGTGCACATGCTGCACCATGATGGGAAACATTGATTGCATGGCATACATTTGGTGTTAAAGGGGGCTTTTCATATTTGATCCTTTTTATGATCCTGTAATTTGGTAAGATAGTAACACTCTATTTATTCCATTTATTAATTGAGAAAGGCATGCTTCTCGACCATAAACAATTACACAGTATCAATCCTAGTGTGGGCAGACCTGGAATTGGTTGCCATACAAAATAATTCTCAACCATGGACATGTTTGTAAATCACCTGGTGGTTATAGCGGTTGGACATCTACTTGGCTGTGGAGGAGCGGTGAAATGGGGGAAAAGTGATGGCAACCATAGAAGGTGCTGTGAATTTGGGGGGTGGGGGGTGGGTGCTCCTTCAGAAAAATGGAGCTTAATTGCTGATTTGAAGAAGTGGATGTTGGTCATGTTTTTAATGTCATGGGAAGGGAGGTCAATTAGAGGGGGCAAGGATGGGAAGTGAGATGGTGCACGCACATGGTCTGTGAGATAAATACAGTTTTGGGATAGCGCCAGACCGCAGGGTCCCTGATGGAGAGCAGTGACAGATCAAGAAAGCTAGGTAGGGGATAGCAAGTCCTTGTTAGATTTTAAGACAAGGAGAAGTTTGTAGAGAAACTGGTTGGACATGGATGACTAGCTGGCATGAAGATGCTGGGGTGGATAGGTCGGAGGTGGGGAAGGGAAGTTATTTGCTGGTTTTAGAGGGTTAATATGTGACAGTGAGGTGGTGGTGATTACGTGCTGGAGCCTTAGCTTGCTGTCCACGAGGACTTCCTGGGTGTATGCATTGGGGAGGGGGAAGTATCTCGTTTTTAGAAGAATTAATCATGAGATAACACAACAACATCCATTTTTGAAAGGCAGCAAAGCAGTCAGAAGTCCACAGTGGTAGGTTAGGGGTGAAGGAGGGAAAATAGGGGAGAATGGGATTATCATTCACAAATAGGAGATGGGAGAACCTGAAGGAAGAGATATCTTTGCTAGGGGAGGGTGAGAGCATAAAGAGATAGGGCAGTGACAGGCAGAAAGGTAGAGAGAAGACCCCTTGGTTCTGAAATTAGGGAGGGTTGGCAGGAGATAGCCATGGTGACTCTATAAAAAGCAAAAGCTACGTGTATGAGAATGAGAATGGAGGTGAGCCTGATGTGGTAAGTACACGAGAGGATGTCTGAAAATATGGGGCAAAGCCCTCATAGGGAAATGGTGGCAGCAGAAGCCAGACTGAAGAGATCCACAGAGATCACTAGTTTACAATTAGTCTGTGATCCTGATAATGACTACATGTTCTGGAACTTTAGAGCAATGAATCATGAGAGAGATAGACCCATTGCTTTCAGGGTAGTTAGTATCTGCAGAGGGATTCTTGTGCATAAGAGCTACAGTGGTTAACTTGATTTATTAATCTACAGATTTTATTTGATGTGGATTTTAATGTATTTTCTGACTGTGCACTTTTATGGCTGAGGGCGAACTAAAGTTGTATTGATTGATTGTTAATTTAACACATGTTTTAGTAGAGAGGTAATTGAGGGATTGTTTTTAAAAAACTTTATTTAATGATTGTGGTACAGAACATTGCAACAACATGACATTTCATATATATCCATATCCATATCAGAGACATTCAATTTAGTTATATAACACAAAGTGTGGTATTACCGAGTAGGCGTATTACTGGGCCCTGCCGGTCTGCTACTGGTCGAGACTGCTTCGCATCTGAACGGTACCCAAATTTCCTTTGTATTCGGGAATGACATTACGTAGTGTTCCTCACATTCATTAACGTACATCAGTCCCTTAAGAAAGTGGCTCACTTGTGGTGCCTGTGCACTCTTCCATTTTTGCAGAATGCACTTTTTTGCCACCACGCACGTAATATTAAAGAGCCTTCTAGTTACCTCTGACTGTTTTCCTATATCCCCGAATAGGTACTTTTGCGGTGTGAGGTCCGCCGGTATCTGAGTCACTTCCTCTAGGATTTTCGCCACCTCCCCCCAGAATACACATATGTGTGGGCAGCTCCAGTACATGTGTATTGAGTCTGCCTGATCCGCCCCACACTTCTGACACCTGCCGGGACTGTTATTTGTGAATTTCGCAATCTTTTGGCGGGTGTAGTGCAACTTATTCAACACCTTAAATCGGATGAACCGGAGGCTCGCATTCATGGGCCTCAGCGTAGTAAGATGTTTCCAACCTGAGCCTACGGTAAATTTTGGACCATGCATACACAGTTGTACTGACTGGGTCAAATGGACACTCATCCCTGTGCTTTCCTTTAAAGATGACTGACCTTAAGTCGGTTGGGCATGTGGCATCTTTTTCTAAACAAATGTGGGGTGAGGTGTCCTGCTCATCATACCAGTGTTTAACAAACTGGGCTTGTGCCACCAGATAATACAATTCAAAGTCTGGGGTTGCTATGCCCCCTTTGTTGTAGGGTTCCACAATTTTCTCCCACTTCATTCTGGCCGCCCCCACGCACCAGACAAAATCCACCGTGATGGATCTGAGAGTATAAAAGAATTTCCTACCAGGCCATATCGGGATATTAGTAAATATATAGCAGTTTGGGGAGAATGACCATTTTCAATATAGCGACCCGGCCGATAAGTGAGATGGCAAGTTTAGCCCAGAAGCGGAGTTTGGAAGAAATCGTAGTCAACAGGGAGTCGTGGTTGTTCGAGAATAGGGATGCTCTATCAACTGACAAAATTACACCCAGATATCTTATCTTGTCAGGGGACCACTGCAGACCATGCGTGTTGTTTGGGCATCTAGTGTCAGGGGTCAGAGGAAAGATTTCGGATTTGGAGCGATTAGTTTTGTAACCTGAGTATTCTGCAAAATTGTGCACAGTCTCCATTGCTGGCCCCAGGTGTGTGTCTGGCTCCCGAATGTACAACAGGATGTCATCTGCATATAGTGAAATGGATTGGGTTAGGACCGACATCCATATACACCTCAGTCCCTGGTGTTCCCTAATTGCTGCTGCAACCGGTTCCATAGTAAGAGCAAACAGTATGGGGGAGAACGAGCAACCCTGTCTTGTATCCCTGCCCAGCTCAAACATTTCTGACATGGTGCAATTGGTCAATACTCTGGCTCCCGGGTTAGTGTATAGTACCTTTACGCATTTTAGGAAGTATGGGCCTAGTCCAAATTTCTCAAGCACCATGAACAGGTATGTCCATGACACTGAATAAAACGCCTTTTTGGCATCTAGAGACACCGCCACCGCCTGGGCTTCTGGCTTAATCTGGGCCATAACACCAAACAGCCTACGCAGATTCAGTGCAGTTGATCTGGTGGGGATAAATCCGCATTGGTCCGGGTGTACCAACACAGGCATGTTAGGCAGGAGTCTAGTGGCCAGAATCTTTGCAAATACCTTGGCGTCACAGTTTATAAGGAATAGGGGTCGGTACGAGGACATTATGCTCAGCGGGCGCCTGGGCTTGAGGAGTACAGTTATTATGGCCTCTCTCATGGACGTTGGAAGTGTCCCTACCTCTATGGCCTCCTCCCACACGGACAGTGGTATCGGGGCCAGCTCCTCACGGAGCTCCTTATACAACTAGGCTCCCAGTCCATCTGAGCCGGGTGCCTTCCCATTGGCTAGTGATTTAATCGCTTCTTTTATCTCATCGACCGTTAGGGGCTGGTCTAGCAGCAGTCTATTTCCTGTTGACAGCGTCGGGAGCGTGATGTTGTCTAAGTATTCCCTAATGTCATTGAGGGTTTTCAGGTCATGATTGGCGTATAGTTCTGTGTAAAATTGGGAAAATTGTCTATTTATGCCCTCCTCACTTGTGGTTACCGTGCCATCCCCTGCTATTATGCTGGAAATAGTGGTATGGTGTCTTTCGGCCTTTAGTAGGTTGGCTAGGGTGCGACCCACCCTGTTTCCCTCGACATACCGGCGTGCTCTGACTGGGGTAGCCATGTACAGTAGTTCCCTGGTGGCCAGTTTATTGAATTCTTGTATGTTACTATTGATGTCTGCAAGGGTGCTGTCCTCATGTATGGCTGTATATCGCTGCTCTAACTCGCCCAACCATTTCTCTACGTCAGCCAGTTCCCCCCTGACCGCTTTTAACAACCCCGTGGATTTGGAAATCAGGATCTCCCTCACCCATGCCTTAAATGCCTCACATAAAGTGCCAGCCCATTCATCCCCTGCGAGGAGAACACGGAGGAGAAACATGAAGACACGAGGGGGGGTGAAGTAAGTAAGTGAAGCGGGACAGAGTGCGCCCCCCCCTCATGACAACAAGCATCAGTGTCACGCCAGCCCTCGAGGTGAGAACACAGGGAGGCTCAGGAATAAATCTCAGGAACTGTTGCCGGCAAAATCAAATGAGCATAGCGCCCTGTGGAAAACAGCACAGGAAACATGGCAGAGACCGTTGAGGGGGCATAGGAGGCGGCATCACCCCTCCATCCCCCCTGACTCTTGGTGGGGCACGCCGAGCAAGACTTCATTGCCTGATTACCGCTAACATCCTGGTGCATATAAGGGCAGACCTGGGCAGCCCCGCGGAGTAAATACCCCAACAAGCCTGAAGTGGTGCAGGGGGACACCCCGCTGAGAGCTGTGTAGGGGACAGTCTGAGTTCACCTATCTGAGAATCACAAGGTGATAGAACATATGCTACCTCCAAACACGGAGATCTTCCCATATACACATAGCACCCAGTACCTCCTAAAAAAATTCAATCTAAAACGTGCCCAACCCGGGAATACAATGAAACCGACCAATTTCTTCCTTTAAGAACTTAACAAATATTTCAGAACACTTTTCTTGCCAGAAACTTAACCTACAAGCCTCCCAACACACCGACAACTTCACTTGGAATCACACCACTTAATATGTCACTTTGTTCCATTCACACTTAGTGATATAACGCATATTTCCGTGCAAAACAACAGCAAAATATGCATAACTGTGTTTAAAAGTCTTTGAATTTCTCTACGAGCTGAAAGGAGAAAAAATTAAACAGGAATCTTTCTTTTCTTAGTTTCATTTTTTTTAAATGTCCATAAATTGCTCGACGAATTTTCCACACGTCTGTACACATTTTCACTTAAACGAATTTTGTAAAAGCTGACTAAGTTCCCCCAACTGATGGAAGCCCCATCACCTCAGGGATTCAAAGCACACCCCATTGACCAACAGTTTACATTTCTTCAATCACACAACTGTCTCAAACTACTGAACTGGACACCACTGAAACTATCTGTCATAGCATGACAAGTCCCTGAAAAATCTCAAAAAATCTGGATCCAGCTCTTCCAAAACAATTTCAGAGGTGTCCCCTTCTTCACCCAATACCTCTCCACAGGACCTACAGTGTCCCCAAACCTTTTTCCAGTGAACTTTAAGTTCGTTGTACGCATGCAAACACCCATCGCACAAAGCAACACCCTTTTCTCTGTAGTCCCAACAGTTTCTTTGATACACACACTCCTCAGAGTTATTCTTGTTGCACGTTTCTATCACCGGGTAACTTGGCTGTACTTCAACTCCTACTCCAAGCACCCCGCCACTCTTCGTGTGCTGCTTCTCTGTTTCTTTATGTGAATTTCCATAACAAAGAACTTCCCTTTGTTTTCCATCACTACCTTCATCGTGCACCTCATTGATTTCCAGTCTGATCCTTTTTCCACAGTGAAAAATGCTTGCGACAGCATCCTGAATTCCTGTTGCGTCCTCATCTAAATGCAACGCCTTTGCGCTTCCCTTCCGTTTCCCTAATGACACCTTTTTACATCCATTAGATAAAAGGACCTTCTCCTTCCTGGCCCTCGCGACCATATCCGGATCATGTGCCCCTGCCGACGTCATCTCAATCCTCGGAAATGCCCAGCACAGAAGAGCTCTGCGATCGCCCGTCACACTGACACTCGTACACACCTTGTGTACGTCCGAAGCTGCCTCCTAAAGGCTCCTGTACACGCCCTGTGTACTCCTATGAGATCCTGTACACGCCCTGTGTACCTTCCGAAGCCGTACATGCCTTGCGCACAATGTTAATGCGAACTGATACACGCCCTGTGTACTCTAACCGACACCCATACACAGAAGTGTTTTATGTGTCCCAAACGAGTCCTCGTACACCCCTTGTGCACAGTCCTAAACTTAAACTTTTTCCCTCCGGGTGCCCCACTTACAGGTTCTCAGAACCCCGACCCTTCAGTCATCGGCCCTTCGCTCACCTGGGGCCCCCTAAAGAGGAGGGGGGGCTGGCGGGTGCTCCTCTCCCTGGTACTCAGATCCGTGCGTCCGATGCTGCGTATCGCTCGCCACTGGTCGCAAAGGCGGCTTCCAAATCGGATCGGCAGCGCAGCGTACAATAGGTGCCCACAGCCGGCAACCCCTTCTCTGACTCCCGATTCCGTAAGCGGTGGGTTGCTGCCGCGCACGCTGACTCTCAAGAGACAGCACACCTCTTCAAAAAGTCTCTATTTGAGCCGCCGCTGCCTGCCACTGCCTTCGATGTCAAACATCCTTGTCGCCATTGTAAGGTTATACGTTTGACAAAATCAGAGTCCAAACTTCGTATCTTCTGTAGCACTGTATTTAATGTTTTAGTGCTAATTAGTATGATATTACATGAGTTTGTGTCATAGTTTAGTACGGAGCAAAGAACACCCAGCAGCCCCCTCATCAGAGCTCACTCTCACTTTCCCCAACCGCCTTCTCTGGAACTCTCCTTCTCAACATTCCATTACCTCACATTCCTAGAGTCATGACATCATCCATATGATTACAGTAGATAAAGTAATGCACACTTCTCAGATCCCTACATACTTCAAACATTGCTCGCTCTATTTCCTTCTATACAGGAAATGCAGGAAACGAGGCAAGATATTCTTGCTTCTAGGATGTTTCCAATGGTAGACATTGAGAAGGAGAATGGGATCATTTGTGACCAGGGCGTAGGGCATTTGCAGGCGGAAAGGTGCTTGCATTTGGTGCTCTGTGTCATTGAGAGATCGGTAGGGGGAGCATAGTGATTAGCAAAACAGCTAAGGGAAGAAATTAGGACTGTGATATTTTTACATGGTAATTAGGTTGGTGGACACCAACAGAAATTCTGTTGCTCTACCACCTTCCCTGGACGAATTACACTGATTCCATATACAATTCCCCCCTTCCCACTGCTGCTCATCTTTCGTTGCCCCATCCTTGGCCCCCGTCACTGCGCTTTAGTGCTATGAGATCCTTTGGTCCATCATGCTGTGGAGATCTGAACACCCTCTACTTGATGCAATCGAACTGTGGTTTCCTCTTTAACAGGCGATTACTCAGCGAAAGGCTGGACGTTGGTTCTTTCAGTGGTGGACATGGTATCTCTTTATCATGATGGTGTCAACTCTTGTTCATGAAGTGGGATAATCAAAGATGATCACAGTTACCCTCGATGAGCATAAAGATTTCTCGGATGTTCAACATCTGAAGTCAAATGTTCATGGAGGCTTCCCAATTATATATGCAAAAATGCAGAGGTGTACCTCTAACCCCCTCCTCCCGTAAAATGCCCCCATTAAGTTAAGGAGACGCTGTCCTATTTACAAGAGAAGTATGTCAACTCTGTTCACCTGAGCATTTGGAAAAAATGCAGCCGCTGATCTGCTTTTTGGCCTCAACTGGGATTAAAAGATGTATGTCCTACAAATAGAAAACAAATCATCAGCTTCACCCAACAACAATCATCAGCCTGAAAGGTGTCTCTGTGTTGCCTGATTGTCAAGTCACCATTGCAACAGGGCGTCAGCATTAAAGGGATTATTGACACACAAGGAGACACACTTTCTCACTCACACATTCACTCACCCGGTCACTCACTCAGATTCTCACTCATATTCCCACTCAATCAATCACCCACTCACTTACTGAGATATGTACTAACTCACACACTCCCAACTGGGATTCCATAGACATGTAGACCTTATCAAGTTCCGATAAGTATCCACAAATGCATTACATTACATTGGACACTTCCTATTTCCCTACGTATGAGCTTCTTTCATGTAGTTGTATGCTCCTTTAATTTCGAAAATGTTGAGTGTTCGAAGTACAAATATAACATGGGAAAGTTGCTTGCACCTGCCCACTTAATAATAGTTGAATGCTGAATCACTGCTCCGCAAGAGGTCTGTGAGAGTCCACCGCATACCAAGGCATGCCAGACTTCCACAGTGTGTGTAAATAAAAGAACACCCACCAACTAGCTTCTCAAAGTCATTACCAAATAAAGGACAGGCCTTTGGTTTTGAGGTTTTGCTGCCTGTGTTCAAACAGTGGCCGTTTCCTCTGTTAGTCATATCCTTTCGATAAGAGCCGGGATTCGATTACAAATGACTGTCCGCGAGGAATGCGAGTGTGGCTGCCAGCTTCCATGCACATCTGAGCGCATGCCAACAAGACTCAAAGGTTAAACAACTGCAGCCATTTTGTGCCCACACCCTCGGGAAGCACGAGTTACCAAGAGCACTGAAGGAGCTAATGCCCTCTACAAAATGTTGCTCAAGTTGAAAATGAACAGGGAAGTATTCTGCGTAGACATGTATGAAAACAGACCGGTAAATACAATTTTTAAAAAATGCAGGTAATCGGTGTGTTTTTCTACACAGCAGCATGCTGCAAGTCCATAAACAAACATAGGCTTCGGTGAGCTACAGTTAAGACAGTTAGCTTTAGTGCACTATAAAGTATGTGCTGTTGTCCAGCTGCATGAACGTCAAGGGGGCCCCACATCTCAGAACACTTATTAAGGTATTGTTTATGTGTGCTAGACAAGACACGTAGGAAAACATAGGGAAAACCTGTAACATCCTTTTTACAATAGCAGAAAAAGGCATGCTGTGTTTGTCCGTCTAGGTGTTTTCCATAGTTTAGAATGCGTTTTAGGCTGCCTCTGATGCTTTGCGACACAGCAACATCGGGGGCAAAGTCTTAAACAAAGACAGGGTTTAGGGCTGATGCCGCTCCGGGTCCATAATGGGTGAAAAGGTTACGAGCCACTAGCAAGTATAGAGGAGCCAAGCCAGTCCAGTGAAGGCACTGAGTTCTCCCCCAGCTGCGGAAAGCTTCCCAGCCTCCCATGTCCCATTGGGCATTCAGGCTGGGGAATTGGAGGCCCACAAGTGTGTAGGGGGATGCCCCTGCGCCTACCCACGTATTGAGAGGTCCTGGGGCAGTAAGCTGGTGGCATTCTGGATCGCAAGAGCTTGTCAGGAAACTGAGTGCGGGAGCAGCATTTTACTGAGAACCTTGTCCTGCTCACTGTTTCTTTTTTTTTGTGGTGCTGGGAGTCGGAGGGCCATCCAGGACACATGTATGGCAGCAGCAGGAGACCCAGGCTGGAGCTGCGGTGTCATGCAGGTAAGGAAAGGAAATACGGATCTATGTGATATTGTCAAATGTAAAATGCTGAATCCCGAAATATAGCATTTATTTTTCTTTTCACTGCATATTTGTGTGGTGGGAGACAAACCGCGGCCAACTCTCCTTACCCCGCCACATTTGTTATAATAATGTTACCCCCCCATATATATGCAGTGAGATGGGGGTCCTGAAAATCGGTATTTCGGTATTCAGTATTTTTCGCAGCGAAAATATGGGGTGATATCAGGAAATACACTTTGTATATCTATCTGTGTGTGCATATGTGCATGTGTATGGGTGCATGTGTAAAAAAGAGACTAAGAGTGCTGTTTTCAAGTTGTGGCATGTGGTCATGTGTGGGAATGGGCTTGGTTTGAATGTGTGTGGGTATGCTTGTGGAATGGGGAGGCAAGAGTGCATCTGATTGGGGTGGGACCCGAAACCTGGGGGGTACCTAGGTCCCACATGGCCAAATTGAGCTGATGTGTGTTTTTATAAAAGAATACTATCCTTCATTTGTGCACCCAGGTGTTTTTTCTTCATTTATTCATAGTGGGCATAGTGTTTTGATGGCATTAATGCCAAAGACAACATGATGAGTGTTCTTATGTGTGCTGTGAAGGCATCATGAGTCAGACACACCAAACAGGTTGGGATTTCCTTACCTAAAGAAAATTAGGGAGAGTCTGTGTCAGGAGGGCAAAGTAAAAACATCTGTCTGTGTCCAAAAACCTATACTTGCACTCACAACTAACTGCTACCATGTACAGGGATGTCAGCATCAAAAATGAATAGTGATCAAAGTAAAATGCAGAGCTTCTTCTCACTCTTTGGCTTGTAATCAGCTCCCCTTCCCCAAGTTCAGAATAGTTAATCAAACACAGGGTTCCCTTCCCCAGGGGTTCAAATCTCCCC
Organism: Ambystoma mexicanum; assembly: GCF_040938575.1. NCBI lineage: Eukaryota > Metazoa > Chordata > Amphibia > Caudata > Ambystomatidae > Ambystoma > Ambystoma mexicanum. Next base: position 1,109,931,648 of record NC_090933.1, on the reverse strand, counting down.
ACTTTACAAACGAAAGCAACACAGGGGTATTCTTTCCCCAAGGGTTCACATCTTCCCACTTTACACACCAAAACAACAGAGGGGACTTCTTTCCCCAAGAGTTCAAATCCACCAGATTTCACAAAAACACTTTACTTCCAAGTTACAAAAAGGTCTTCGCAGGACACAAGCTTCTTTACAGGTGTTTTCAGCAGGCACCCAGTCTAGGCACAGTTGCCAGACCACACGGTCCATACATTACAGGTCATGCAACCAGTACCCCCCCTTGACTGCTTTTCCATTTAACATCAGTCCACTGTTTCTCCTCAGCAGTGAGGATTGCCTTAGTCACATGTGTCACACTCTCCTGACACTGTATTGTGGCTTGGTTACCCACCATGCACTTTCTACACTTTCTTATGTTCCATTGGGTCTTGTAAATGCTTGTTGCCTTTTAATATACCGTTCTTTGCACTTTTCTGGCTTGGACCAATGATGGATGTATCATACATACAATTTGTTGTGCTCTCTTGGCTTTGGTAGCACTCATTTTCAGTTAATGCAGTTCATTGTTTCAATGCAGTTCAAAAATGTTCTTTCAATTAGATTCACACTCTTTCTTTCACTCCTTTCAAGATGGAAGAGTGTTCCCAACTTGCTTATATCTTGTTTGGTATTCAAAATGCTTTTAAATATGCTTTAACTTGCTTTTATTTTGCTCGGTATTCAAATTGTCTTGTTCTCATTTCGTTTGGTATTCAAACTGTCTTTAAATATATTTTACTTGCTTTCATTTTGCTCAGTATTCAAAGTGCCTTTCAATTTGTTTTGACTTTGATAGCAACGCATGTTTTCGAGTTATTTTAACGTTCATAGCGTTATTCCGATCACTGTCTGCCAGCCCGGTGTTCCCCTTTCCTGGTTGCACACATCGGTCGGTCTTATGGCTCCTTGCTAGGTCCTCCACTCCAATTAGCTTCAGTCTCTCCATTGTGGGATGTTCTGACCCACTAGGCTCTGCCCTGCAACATCGCTGTGTGCTGCTTGCATCAGAAACAACATAATGCGCGCTAAAAATCTTTGAGAAGTGCGCGAGGGAAACTGGAAAAATAGGCCACCATCTATTTTGCCTATGTCAGTGGTAAAACAGGAGATCACACTGCCAAAACCTGTCATTGGGCTGCCCACAGAGTGAAATGGAACTACTAGAAAAGGCAGGGCTGCATTGCCAGGAAAACCCAGAAGTGCTTTAGAATCCGTGTTTCCTTGGCTGTTGAAAGTGCAAAATCATGGTTCCCAAACATCAGAAAAGATCCAACATCCTTGTTGGGTGTTAAACATCACTTTATTTAAAGAATCCACCTAAGCACAATGTCAGGAGAAGTACATTTCATCACAAAAATATCCCCATTCAAAAGGGTGCTTGTCTGGAAAAACATGTCAGATATGGGCGCAGTACCGCTGCTCGCCTGTGTCAGAGCTGTCATTTACTTATACTGTTAGTTATCCGTGTACATTAAGATCAAATTGTGGAAAAGAAGAGACTTGCCATCAAAAGCAATATAGGTTGGTACAATTCAATTTCTATGTTTTAAAAAGACTGGAATGAAGAGATCTGTGTGTATATTTGTTGAAAATGTAAAGGTTATTTTAGCATGTCCAATTTTAAACAAAGTGTTTTACAGTGCACTGAGGCCAGCCACACTGGACTTCAAAAGCACAATCCACAGTTTGCCCCAAACAAAGGTGCCTTCCCTTTTGCTCTCTGCCCAGGAACTGATACAAATAAAAGGCAGAGGAGATTTTGCTCTGCTTCTCTGGGAAGAGACAATAGGCTTCCTGGACTGAAAGGGAATGCAAATTCAGGTGTCAACAGAAACCAACTGCCAGCAGGAAGAGAGCCCTGGACTGCTCTGGGCCGAGCAAACCCTGGGGGCGGGACCAGACAGATTTGTTTATCTGAAACTGTAGAAACTATCTTTTTGGAAAAAGACTCATAGAGAATGGTGAAAAATTTGTAAAAATCTGTAATTTATAGGTTGTTAATATGAAAATGGCGCATCCGGAAGTGCTCGGAAGTGCGGCTGTTGGGCTGCATTGCCTGCTGTGGCTTGGATTTTGATACCGGCGTCGTCGGCAAGCTGAAGCTCGAGGTCTCCTCGTTGCGCGAAACGCGCAACCTTTGAGAATGACTCGTTCTCTGGACATTGAGGGTATTTATGTTCATTTCTCCCTCCCTGCCTTAACTTGACCGCGGGTCTACCGCGGGTCCCGCTCATGGAAGGAGTGTTACTTATTTTGGTCTCCCTTCCCTCTTAGCTACGCCCACGGACCCGCCTTCCGCCGGCCCATCGACACACAGCCAGCCCACTTCCATATAAGCACCGGTGCACGCGCATCTCGCGCGCGCATCCGGAAGTGCTCGGAAGTGCGGCTGTTCGACTGGCGGAGGGTGGAGGGGGGAATAATCATCTGGGAAGAAGAGTTTACGAAGCAGGTGGGTGCAGGTTTCAGGGAGCTTGATTGGGCTCACTTGTTGGTATAGGGTACACTGCTGCAGGGTATAACCGGGAGAAATTGAGTAATGGGGAAAGTAAATTTCCGCCCCGCAAAGATGCAAGGGCAGACTTCTTCATGGCAGTAAGCACCAGAAGGGCAAGTTTGGCCCGGGCAGCTGCGCTACCGCTGCCGGTAGCTAACGAGGAGGAGGTAGAATTACTACAATGTGCACAACCATATTCCTCGCAGGAAAACACCAGGATGATATTATTGACCCCTCTCAAGAGGCTGAATTTCTAAAAATTGCCCAAGAACGTTCTCTTCTTGAGAAACAGTCTGAGGACAGTATTGATAATTCTCAACCGCTGTTTGGAGATGAGGATATAGCGAATATCACTCAGTCTAAAGTGGTGGAAATTAATACAAATACGGAGTTTGAGAACTATCAAAATCCTGATGACAAGGATGTGCAGGTTGAATTGAACTATGACAAATTGTTAGATTTCTCTAATGGCAGTACGTTGGGAAAGGAGAATTCAACGAAAACTAGCTCTAACTCTTCTCCCTCTGTTTTTACTGTAATGATGACAATTTTTAATCGCCTTATCTTGTCAGAATTGCGTAAGCAAACGGAATGTTTGAATAACTTGCCCATTGATTTCAGAGTGTTACCTGATAAATGATCAGAAGTTTACCTTAACTCTCAGAAGAAAATTACGGAGAGGGTAGGGGAGAACAGGGTGGAGGATTCTACTAAGGCTCTTATGGAAGAGATCATTCTGGTAGATAGCTCACAAGAAAATGCACCTGACTCAATAGGGGGGGAGGGAATTATCTTGTTGGAGGATACTGACCCAAACTGTCTAGATGTAAGCACTGGGGCAATTGGGTCAGGGGGTCAAATGTCTGAACTTAAAATGTCGAAAAGACAGGTAAAAAAATTACAAAACAAAACAAGAAAAATATGAACAAAAATGGTGGAATGGGCAAAACATCTAGAAAATTCTTGAGAAACGTTATTCAGGGGGAAGTGAATGAGGAATTCCCACCCAGAGTAAACATACAACCACAGAAACAAATTTCACTGAAGGAGAATTGTTGGTTCACTAACAAGGGGAAGGACCAAGCTACTCACAATGAATACACACAGGGAAATCAACAATTATGTGAAGTAATGAAAAATAAAAAAAGCGATGAGGTATATGAAATTTTCAATGCAGTTACCCAGCAGTAAGTGATGACTAGCATAGGGCCGCTTGTAATAGCGAACGAGTTTAATCATGCTACCCGAAGAGAAGGATTTATGACCAAAAGTAAGCAGAAGGAGACAAATGAAACTCCAACTAATAAGGGTCCCGTAAGGAATTTGATCCCCATTGTTGATAATAAGGTTGTGGGCACCTGGGACTGGAAAATCCCTCAGGGAAATGAAACGGAATCCAACCCAAACTTGATCAGGGGTAATTCAAATCCCGGTGTCCAGGACCATGGACGGGATGGGGGGGCTAATAGCCCATGTCAACTGAACCCTGAGGAGAATGGGGGTGCTCAGAGGGGAAATCAGGCTCAGCAGGAGAATCAAAAACAGGAAGGGACAAGTCATCAGAGTGTCAATGATGAGGCACTTTATTTAAATATCCTTAGAGTGCCAAGGGAAAAACAACAGTTGGAGGTTCCCAAAAATGAGTTCGAACAGCGACAGAACCATAGAAGGCTGGATTCATATGAAGAATACTGTGCGGGAGGGAGGGAAGAGGATCTGGGGAGGGGAAAGGAGTTGATGGAGAAGGACCAGCTTCTTTCGAACCAGATACTTGATCTGAAGGACCCGGTGAGACCAGACTTACCTGGCCTTGTTTTGACGACATTATTTGCAGATCAGAACTCCACTTCCCTCAATCGACCATACATTCTGTCCCTACTGGGTCAGATTCCAAATTTAAGCCTGATTGATTCAACAGACATTTTCCTGCTGGATTATATACACAGGCAAAGGCTGGACTATGTCCGTTTAGTTATACCATCCCCTCTGGTTAGAAATTTGATGATGAAAGAAGCGGAAGAATTTCATCGTAGGGGTTTTGATATCTTTGAGTATGTTCAGAATCACTCCTATCTAACAGAGACATCAAAAAATGTAGGCAGATCAAAGAAGGAGGATCCTCCAAACAAAGAGGAAGGTGTTAGGGGTGAAGCGAGGGATAAGGAGGAGACACAGGACTGGAGATGGCTCGCACTTACATTGAGAGAATCCATTGACAGCCTCAAAAAGTTAGGGAAGCCTCTTTAGTCAAGGTAAAATGTAAATTGAAATTGTTAACCTGGAACTCGAGAGGCTCCGTTAATCTCCTACATAATGTGAATTTAATGAGGGACCTGGCACAATATGATTTACTTTTCATCCAAGAAACTTGGTCAAGGGTCCCTTTATGTTGGGAGGGTTATACGGTATCCTCTATATGTGCACAATGGGGAGGTAGAGGTTGCCCGAAAGGTGGCCTCCTGATTGCCGTGAAAAGCCATCTGAACACTATAATTAGGGGAGAATGGCTTTTTGCGCATCACTTTTTGGCTGTGGGCTTCTCACTACTGTATAATAATATGGACATACCTTTTCTGTTGGTCAAATCATATTGGAATCCGGCTGAGTTATCAGATAAGCAATTGTGCTTGGAACTATGTAACTTAGGATCCCTTTTACAGAACTAGTTGTCAATTAATACAGGTGGCCAGATAGTGATCGCAGGTGACCTCACTGCAGTCATTCATGGGGACTCCTTCAATGGGGACGTTTTGATTAGTAAGTTGGGGGAAGTTCCCCTAGGTGGTGATAATCAATTGTGTAGGGGGAGATTGTGGTCATACTTTGCCGAGACGTGGGGCTTGGAAATTTTGGTAAATAATCTGCCAACTTGGAAAGCTAGAGGCTGTCAATCAATAATTGACTATATCATCTGCTCTGGGGACTTGTTCTATCGCTCTGGTAAACTTGATTGCATTGAGACTCCCTTTAGCGATCATTGTATCTTGTCGTTGGAAATATGTAGTATTGTTCTTAATGAACCCAAAACTGTGTTTAATTACAACAGAAATGTCAATCACACAGGTCGTATTTCATGGACGGGGAAAAAAAGTAGACAATTTACTGGTTTACTGGTAGCAGACTTAGAGAATTTTACTGAAATACAGAGAAATAAGACCTATGCGGCTAGTAATTTTACGAAATACATTGGTAGCGTAGTGGCAAAATTGGGTGATACTAACCCTGGGGACAACCGACGGAAGAAAGATATATCCCATAATTTTGATATAGAAATTAGAGAAAGAAAGAGGGACATGAGAAAAGAAATTAGACTAATTAAGAAATCGGGACTTTCTTTTGTAAATATGGTGGATGGAATTAAAAAAGCCAAACAGAGGTACAAAAACTGGTCCATTCAACATAGAATAAAGAAAGGTCAGAGTGAGGAGAAAAAATGTTGAGTTCATTAAGAGGCACAAATTCAGGAAACTTCTGGTACTTAATAAACAATTGGGACAAACCACAGAAAGAGTTATTAGTGAATCCAATCAACGAAGCCACGTGGAAGGGACATTTTTCAAACATGTTCGGTCCAATTAAGGAGCGGGCCGGGGCCCCATTGAATCAGGAAGTAAATTGGCGCCTGAATTTTACCACAAGGGACATAAAAAACCTTATTGTTAAATCCAAAAACTCGGGAGCACCGGGCCCCAATAACATGTCCTACAAAATTCTTAAGCCCGAATTATGGGCAAAAATATTGTCAACCTTGTTTTTCAATATATTACTGACTAAGTCCTTCCCGTCGTCCTGGAGGGTATCAATTATGATTCCTGTATTTAAAAAGGGTTCCCGACTATGTCCAAATAGTTGCAGGCCAATAGCCATCGCTGACCCGGAATCCAAACTATTCTCATCACTTGTTTTAAGAGATATCCAGAAATGAATCGATGAAAAACATGTTTTGGATATGAGACATTTTGGTTTTAGGAGGAATATGGGGACGGAATGTGGGGGGCTGATCCTGTACTGTTTAAGAGCTGAGGCAATTAAAAAGGTGGATACCTCGGTCTTTATTGCGTCTATGGATCTGAGTTCAGCATTTGATCTGGTGGACAGGAATATACTCTGGATAAGATTAAGAACTTTAAATATGCCTGCAATTTTGATAGACATAGTAAGGGCAATTTACTCTCAGACAGATGTGATAGTTAGACTGGACTCAGCAGGTACCCTTTCGGATCAATTTACCATCCATAATGGACTGCGCCAAGGCTGTAGATTGGCCCACACTATTTTTAACCTATATGTTAGTGGCGCTAATACGGCATTATTAAATAGGGGACTAGTATCACTGAGAATTTCTAACATGTGTATGTCCTGGTTGGCATATGCGGATGATTTTCTCCTTATTGACATCACTAAGGTTGGACTCCAACGTATGCTCAGAGCTTTTGAGGGATTTATTACCTCTATTGCACTCAAAGTGACCCCGGACAAAACAGTGATTGTGCGCCTAGGCAGGAAGAACAAGAAATTAAATATGTTATCTTGGGTATCCGGGAACACCAAAATCAAAGAAAAATCGGAGTTTAAATATTTGGGTTACTCTATAGCTGGTGCATAATCCACACCCCTACTTAGGACACGATTGAAACTTATTGCCGACATAGCTATTTCACAAATGCGGGCTCTAGATGTAAGATTTGGGAAATTCTCTATGACCCCTCTTAGAGAATTTTATACAAAAAAAGTAATTCCCCATTTAATATACGGGGCTGAATTTCACTCCTTATCCAGTGAAAGTGTGTGGTCCGCGGTAGAAAGCTACATTTGGAAATCTGTAATGTATTATTTACCAAAATGTATTCCGTACAATTTAATCAAGTATGAAATGGGTCTAAACTCGCTCCAGGCACTTGTGACCTGGAAAAGAATGACGCTATGGAGTAAATGCAATTCTTCTGAGACTAACTCTTTATACTATCATGCAGGTCGCGATATTTGCAATCCTTTCATAGTGGAATTAAATGAAGATATAAACAAAAACTTGACTTTAATGGGTATCTCAACTATCTCCCTCAGGAATACCCCGGCAAGGGTTAAAGAAAGCGTGCTGGGATTTGATTGGATCCATACGAAAAATTCGATATTGAATACAAAATTGTACCAACAAGTGTGTGCCGTGAATAAATGGTTACCGGGGATGGAAAGTTACCTAACAAAATATCCAAATAAAATAATCCGTAATGATTTTATGCGTTTTAGGTTCAATGTTTTACCCACTAACCAAATACTCTCAATTCGATCTACTGTTCAGCTAATATGGCCGTGGTGCAGATTCTGTGGTATTGAAGGAATGGTCGAGGACCTGAAACACATACTTTTGGTATGTTTGGCGCTGAGGGAAAAAAGGCTCCTATACTTTGCGCAATTTGTTCATAACACGTGGGAAGTAAATAGAGAATTTATTTGGTATAAAATGTTACATAACAGTAAGGGCAATCTGAATATCAGGGTAGCAACATTTCTGAGAAATGTTTGTGCTCTGTTTTAAATTTACTTTTTATTCCGTTTTCAAACTGTTAAATATCTTCCTTTATTGTTTTTGGCTTTGGTTTTCTTACCGTGTAAGAGCTTTGAGGATTATTGGTTTTTGGATTTTAATTAAGTGAATATGAAGCAACGATGTGTAAATCTATGAAATGTTCTTGGTATAAGTTTTTAATATGTTAGATATAAGAGAAATACTATCCTTTTTCTAGTGAGAATGTAATTTTATCTCTGTTTTGTTACTCTCTTTTGACTACGTATCCTTGTAATGAAAATGAATTTTGTAAAGGTTTTTCTAAACCAAAACAAATAAAGTATAATAATAATAATATGAAAATGCTGCTCACAGTTTGAGACTACTCTGGACCCTGTGTGATGTTCAGAGACAGGACTATTGAAATTGTGATGTTGTAGCAATTGTGATAATGCTAGAAATAGGAAATTTCGCAGGATTATGCTCAGATGTCATGCACATGTATGGAGAAAAATGTGGACAGATCTGACACTGGGTATCCAAACAAAAGCATGAAAAACTGTCAAATTGGAACCAAAGCTCTCACTAAGTTGGGACTCGGACGGATGCGTGCTCTACTAAATCTGTGATGTGAATATGTATTATTAGCAAGTTGGTGATATTGTGAATCTGATTTATGAGAAAAATAGATATCCTGTACAGAAACCAACGGGAGGTACTCCCTGGATTTTAAAATACAGAATCACTATGACACTAGATTTCCTTCTCAAATCAGGAGAGGGGAAATACTCTAACCAATAGGATTCCTAGTGGGTGTGCTTAGTATAATTCAGCCTACCCACCCCTTTGGGAAATACATACATAGGGACAGTTTAGGACCTAGAGGACACAGATTCATCCATCAACTGATTTACTGGCGAAGTGCTCTGCAGGAGAAACCCAGATCCAAGACTCCAGATCTTTGAAAGCAGAGAGGCCCAATTCCAAAGCTGAACCCTTCTCAGCTGGCCTTTAAAATCTTGAAACCTGATTTTAACCCCAGACTTCCAAGGGGCACACCAAATATTGAACATATTTGGTTGCTAGAACCCAGAGATCCAAACCAGTAGAGCAGAGCTGTAACCTGATAGCTGTAACCCAGGACCAACCCATCAGATCCAGTCCAGAGGCCGTGCAGAGTCCCAAGTGCCGTGCTGAGTGCAGAACCAAGCGCTGGAATCCTGTCCGGTGGGCTAGCAGAATTCCAGCCCACAACCTTTGACCAAATCTTTGACAGGCCTATTCCAAACCATAGTTGTGAGTATCTAGCATAGAATTGTCCCTAGCCAATCTCTTATCTTTAAGTAATCCTATCCAACCCATTCTATGATATCCAGAACTGCATTGTAGAATCTTTCTTGTTTTTCTGAATCTTTCCCTCATCCATATAGTCCTTTGTTAATTGTAGTGATAAATTCATCTTTGCGGAAATATATTTGCTGAAGAAAGGCAAGCGTCTCGGCAGGTAGAAACCATCCGGGGGCGTCACTGGATTGGTGGCTGTGCTATCGTGTAGCTTGGGGCTTCATAGACTCCCTAGTGTAAAGAAAATCCTTGTTTGTAATTTCAAAATCTCATCTTTCATTTGTAAATCTTGACTCTTTCTGAGAAAAATCGGCCTCTACTAAAACCTCTGTAACTTCCGTACCGTACATGCTAGAAATTTAAGTGTCAAATTGAAGCTATCATCCTCAACTTCCCATCAAACACAACATCACATTCCAACTCCTTATAGTTTTCCCACAATCGTGTTTCTCGCACGCGGAAAAGTTTGCCACGAATTTGCATTTGGCTCAATTTCATCGTGTATAAAACAGCTATTTTTTGCATCCGACGTCAGAATTCAGTTTTCAATCTGCTAGTTATTCAATCATCATTTCTAGTGTTTACCTGAAACAATACAAAGTGGCTCCCACTAGTTTTGAATCCAATTAAGTGAATTAAATCAATTTTTCAGTGTTTTTCCCATTCATTACAAGCCACATTCAAAAGCATTAGACCTGTTTGAAATCATTCGTGTTTCTCTCTATGCTTCCTGGGGGGAAATGGGATTGAAACTGGATTTGTTGAGTGTTTATTCCTGAAACCTGTGTTCTCCTCTTCCATCTATTTATACTGCATATTGGGGGGGATTGAGTAGTATCAGGGGGAAAAGTGACATTGCATTGTTTTCCTATCCATATCAAGTATTATTCTATGCTGCATTGTTTTCCTATCCATATCAAGTATCATTCCATGCTGCATTATTTTTCTTATCCGTACTCATTCTGATTAAAGAGATTGTTGTTGTGATATCACCCAATGCTGATCATTGTATAAATATTAATAGTGTGATATTACACAGCAATGGTAGTCGCTGTGTAGTTATGGTTAAGTTGCCGTTTCCATAGGAAGAGCCCTTTTTGGGTGGCTTACAACTTCGCTCTCCCTGGACGAATCCTCAGCAAACCTTGCAAAATAAGTATATGGCCCACTCTGAATTGTTTTGCAATGTTTGGTGAGGATTCGTCCAGGGGGGCAAAGTTATAAGGGGGTCCCAAAACTTCTTTTTTTCCCATAGACTGAATGGGGAAAAAACTTTGCTCACGCCTACAGCCCAAACCGCTGGATGGATTTTCACCAAATTTGGACCAGGAGCAGCAGCTGGGTCCCGAAAGCGTGCTTTTGCAAATTTGGTGAAAATCCGTCCAGTAGTTTTTTATAAAATGAGCAAAAAATAGGTTAAAAAAAATAGTGATATCTATGTTCGGTCCGCGGACACACATCCCTGTTTGCTCCGCGGACAGTGTCCTGATTGGCCAACCGGCTTGCATCATGTCCGCGGACATGCAACGTGTTCGCTGATTGGACGGCGAAGAGCATGAAGCGCTTCAGATTTTCGGGAACGCCCGACATCTTGAGTTCGCGGACGTCCGCGGACAACGCAGTGAAACTTGGTGGAGAAATGCTATTTAGTAGAGTGTGTTGGTGTGTGAGACTGTTTGAGGAGGGTGGGGGAGTAAGAGATGGGTTAAATGTTGTATTTATTTAGGTGGTAGATCTCCTTGTGTTTGATTTGTCCGCGGACAACACAGATGTCCTGAAATGTTCTAAATAAATGAAACGGGTGTTCTGAGGACACTATGTCTGTACGTATGGTTCGTAGGCAAGTTGAAACTGTTCTAGGAACACATGCGGTATACTGATATGGGTGTGTCCTGAGGACGGTATGACTGTCCCTATTGTTTGCAAGCAAGCTGAAACTGTCCTAAGAACACTCGCGGTGTCCTGAAATGTTCGTAAATAAACAAAATGGAAGTGTCCTGAGGACGTTGTCCGTATTGCTCGCTGGCAAGTTGAAATTGTTCTAATAACACATGATGTGTCCTGGGATGTTCGTAAATAAACAAAATGTGGGTGTCCTGAGGATGGTATGCTTGTCCGTTTTGTTCGCAGGCAAGTTGAAACTGTTCTAAGAAGACCTGCAGTGTCCTGAAATGTTTGTAAATGGATGAAATGGGGGTGTCCTGAGGACGGTATGCCTGTCCGTTTCGTTCGTAGGCAAGTTGAAACTGTTCTAAGAATTCATCATGTGTTCTGGAATGTTCGTCAATAAACAAAATGGGGGTGTCCTGAGGACGGTGGATGTTCGTCAATAAACAAAATGGGGGTGTCCTGAGGACGGTATGACTGTTCGTACTGTTTGCAAGCAAGCTGAAACTGTTCTAAGAACACTCACGGTGTCCTGAAATGTTCGTAAAAAAACAAAATGGGAGTGACCTGTCCGTATTGTTCGCTGGCAAGTTGAAAGTGTTCTAAGAACACTCATCATGTCCGCAGACATTAAAAGTGCCCATATGGCATAGGCAAAATGTTTGACTCTATGGGTGTGATACCCATAGTGGCTTATAACTTTGGGATCCAAGAACAAATTTATAAGCAACAAAGTGGTAAGCCACTATGGGTGTGATATGCTGTGGTGGTTGTGGGCAGGGCATATATTCTTGGGTGCATGGACAGCACCAAATTTAAAAGCACCAAATTTATAAGTCACTATGGGTGTGATTTGCTGCGATGGTTGTACTTATTATAATATACTTACTGTTTGGTTTAGTAACTAAAGTACATGTATTTCTTGTTCATTTCTGTGATAAAAGAAAAGATCATGTTAGTATTGGTATTTTGTAATGACTTATAACATTGAATAATCAACATTTTTTGTTTTTACCTTCATATTTAGTAGATTACAAACCAGTGTACTGTGCAATTTTCTCTGTTTCTGTGTTTGTTGCTAAAATCATTGGGTCTGTGGGAGAAACAAATCCATGTTGGATTAAAAAAAACAACCCTTTTTTTGTTATGCTACAGTCTATGTGTTTGTTTGTTTTCAGTGTTCACTTGTTGTTTCTGGCAAATGCTCTCTATATTGGCTTGTTGCAGATTTTTGGAGAAGTTAGATACCTGTTGACATATTCTAACAGTCTATTTTTTGTCAAAATAAAGTGGTATTGTTTTATCTGTTTGGACATTGTAAAATATTGGGGCAGTTCGATACCAGTTGGCATATTCTAACTGTTTATTGTTTGATATAATTTAGTGGTATTCATTTATCTCTTTAGTTGTTGTAGAATCTTGGGCAGTTAGATACCTGTTGGCATATTCTAACAGTTTATAGTTTTTTTAATAGAAGTTTAGTTAAGGTTTAAGTACAGTTTAGTTAATACATTTTGGTTTTAAGAAGATTAAATAAGTGTTTGTAAAATTTGCAGGTAATCTCTGCTTTAGAGTAATGGTACTATCATTACATTCGAACCATCCACATTTTTTTTATGTATGCAGTATAGTGACCTGCATTTTTGGTTGTGTCTCCTGTGTGGTAGATTATACCTATTGTAGTTGACCATGTGTGAATCCAGTCAGCTTGCAGTTGTTTTTGGTACCAAATGCATTGTAACGTAAAAGCATTAGTATTACGTATTAGTATTATGTTTTTACTATGTGTTTCTATTAGTAAGCTGGAGCAATTTTCCGAATTGCAGGTAGTACATAATCTACCATGGTTTCCATTTTGTACAATTTGCTGAAATGGAACCGATTCACAAATAGGTATTGATACATACACAAAGTGCTCATTGGGGATTTGTGCTTGTGTCACATTGTTGCATAGAGTGCAGAGAGTGCATGTATGTTTCCACATGTATGAAATCTGGAAGATTTCATTTATAGGTATGTTTTTGGTTTCCAGTACTTGTAGTAAGTACATTAGAAATTCTTGTGGGTTTATAGTGAATTTCACCATTCCAGCACAGTAGTCCAATTGTTGTCTTATTCCATAAACACTATGGCCCTCATTACGAGTTGGGTGGTACGGGGGTTAACGGCACCGGTAAAGGTGCCGGTGCCGTCAACCCTGTACCGCCCGATTACGAGTTCCCCTCGCGGGACCCGGTTTTACCAGACGTGCAGAGCGGGTCCTGTGAGGGGAAGAGGGAGCAAACAACTGGCCATCTCGTAATGGCCCGTTGTTTGGTCCTTCTCCCATTCCTATTCAGCCCTATGGGGTCTGAAATGGGAATGGGGAAGGACTGTGTCTGGGTCCTTGGAGGGAGGAATTACCGGGCCTTCCGAACTCGGAATGGCCCGGTAAATCCTCATTCCGTGGACCCGGACACGGACGCGATTTCGCCGAACTCGTAATGAGGCCCGCTATGTGTTATTAGCATTGTTTGTTGCATTTCTATGAAGTACTAACATTTGCAAACACAATTGGTTTGTACTGTGTAAGTATATGTTGTGAACAATTGGTGGTAATTGAATTAGAATATTCATTGCTAAATTTGCGTAGCAACTTACAATAATTATATTTGAGAGTTTAAATGGACCAGGTAATTCTGTATCTGAGTGATAATTTTTGAGTTTGTCTTCCTTCTTTGACGAAGTACCTGGCTTACTTTCCCTAATTGGTTCTTTTTTGCTTGTCGTACTTGATGAAGTATTAGTTTCTTTTACTCTCTTTGGAGGATTTGCAGTGATATCCTGTTGTATTTCTGTTTGATTTAGTTTTATTTTACAACATTTTACTTTTTGTAGAACAGGATATGTTTTTAGATGGGGGTGTATAGTGAATGAAGTCTATTGTATTCTAAAATGCAAGGAATATCAGCGTTTACTTTACTTGCATCAAAGTTGATTAGAAATAGACCATCAAGTGTAAGTAAGCGTGATAGTGCTACCTAGCTCATGCCTTCTTTAAACACTGTGTTACCAATGTCTACTAATGCTTAGTCTAGGGTAAAACCTTGTGATTTCTGAATGGTGAATGTGTATGCAAGAGTTAGAGAACATTTTTCTCTGTGTACATACATGTCTTTGAAGAGAAGGAATCGAGCTGTTGAGCATCCTATCCTTTTTACTTCTAAAAGTTTGTCAAAGAGAATATTGACAAACTGAATGTTGTTGTCACATGGGTATGTTTGAAAGCCAACAACTGTACCCAGTGCTCCATTAACTAGTCCTTGGTCCACGTCAAGGTTACGTTTAAGCATTACTCTGCAATTTAAAGATAATTTTAATATTTTTTCCAACCCAGCTGTGTTGGAGATTGAATTGTCTAAACTATTTAGTCTTGTGGCTTGCTCACACATGGATAGTGTCATTCCATGTACGTCTAATTTGTCTGTGGCACTAATTTCCATTATTGGTTGCATTTCTTCATTTAACATTGTTTCAATAAATTTGAAACAGCTTGCAAGAGTTGGCATTAAGGCTATACAATTGACATTTTTGTGGGCTAATTGTTCCATAACATTTGTAGCACATACATTATCGCCATAAAGTGCATTAATGTGCCGGGTTTTCAATATTGCTTGTGCTTCTTGAGATAGTATACCAACTCTAATACTTAAGATGTTGGCATAAGTGAGATCTGCAGATTGCCACATATTTTGTGTTAATTCTCTGTATTGGAAATGTTGCCAAAGGTTGACATTTCCAATGCTGCCAACAGTTTTACGGCAGAGTTTGTGTCCTAATGTTTTAAAAATAGGCTCACCTTTCACTGGTGTCAATTGAAGAAGATCTCCGAAAAAAATAATATGTTTTCCTGCAAAGAGCTCTTCGTAGTTTGTTTTGAGTACTTCTTGTAGTCTGAGCTGAATCAAAGCCAACATTAGGTTTCAGACCATGCTCACTTCATCTATTAGTAGCATTTTAATTTGTTTTAATACTCTGCGTACTTCCATTGCAGCTTCTGTAGAAAGTTTGTAATAGTCTAATTTGTTTTGGTGTTCTACTGGCAGGAGTAGTAATTGGTGTAAAGTGACACCGCCTATGTTGTAGGCAGATAAACCTGTGAGGGCAGTGACAACAGCTGACAGTTTGTTGTTTGTCAATTTTTGAAGGAACTTACTGATGATTTTGATTAAGAATGTTTTGCCAGAACCAGCTTCACCACTGACGTACAGTAGTATAGGTTTGTAATTTAGGCAGGTGCATTCTTTGTTTTCATGTTGTAGACCATGTGCAATTTCTTTTGTTACTTCTTGAAAAATGCTACGTTGTTCATTGTTTAGTTTTGATTGTAGTATAGTCAAGTCTTCTTTATCTTCATATTGACACGTGGTGTTTTCTACTTCAGTCATAGCTAATTCTGTCTCATTTGTTATTAGTGGCTCTCCCAGTGGTTCTTGGATTCCTGTTGCAGAAGGACTACTGTCAGGAGTGTCCTTATCTAGATGGGCCTGGAGTTCTTCTTCGTGTTGCTGTTCATTGTGCAACATTGTTTTGTACTGTGTAAAGTTTACATCAATTATAGTGCTTTTATTTGCTTTGAAAGCGTCTTCAGATGAGTCATAGTTATCTAGTATTTCTTCTTCTTTTCTCCATGGTTTAAAGAGTTGTAGCAGGGACATGTAATATAGTTCTTTATTTTGAGGAATCTTTAATGACAATTTGATATGATTAATGAAATTTCGTTTGGTGAGTTTTACTAAGCTGCCTTCACAGTTTGTTACTCTGTATTTACCTTTTTTTTTCATTGGGTTTAATATTATTTTTGTATGTGTAGTTTTGGGCTATGTGGTATAGACACATGTTTTCCAAAGTATTACTCCTGTTTGGGTAGTATGTGTCCAATAAATTGTTTTTAAAATGTCTTGGCTGTTGGGATCATGTTTGGCTATTGTTTCTATATCTTCATATGATTTTAGAACTCTTTTTCTAGATTTAGCTAGACCAAGACTTAGCCATACTATATTTTCAGATTTTCCATACAGCGCAGTACCAGTTAAACGATCATCTGCTTCATAGGAGCCACATTCTCTATGGGAGAGCATTTTTATGCCCAAGCTGTACAATTTCTGAGACAGTGTTTTGTCTGATAACAGGTCATTCCAGAGATCTTGGAGCTCTGTTTTTTCTGCTTTTGTTAAGTATGCTGTAACATTTTGTGCAACTGCAGTGGAATTGTCTGCAATGTACTGCACATCTATGTTTTCGTTCCATAAGTGGGCAATGATTGCATTGTAATCATTGATATATTTTTCTTCTACTGTTCTTTTTATGTAATATGTATTTTTTGGTGATTTACCTTTAACACTATGTCTAACTGAAGACATGAAGTTGTTCACTTGACCTGTTTTTGTAACCGGGCTAGGGAAACCAAAGCAGCATTTGGTGTAGTATTTCCCTTTGTTTTTGTATTTGCGATGACAATATTTGCCACATTTGTGTCTTTGAAATTGTAAAATGTATGCATGAAGATCATTATTTGTTGCTTCTGATGGAATTTCACAAGTGATATATTTTTCAATAAACTGTAAAACAGTGGCATCACTGTCTTGACCGAATTTAGGAGCATCTTTAATCCATAAAATCATGTGGATATGTGGTGCTCCTCTGGCTTGGTATTTTTTTCTCCAAAAGAAGTGTTGCACTTCAGGGAGGGGAGGAGTAGTTTATTACAAATAAAGTGTAGCATAGCAATGAAGCGATGGTGAAAATATCATGAAACATCAACAGGATCTAGAGAACAAAGTTCTCCAGGTGTTAGTATATCTACGTTTGTTTTGTTTTTGTTTGGTATGCGTAGGAAATCATGTAAATCTTCCCATGCATACTATGCACAACTTAATGTAACAAACCAAGTGGGTGGGCCAAGGTTTCTTATCATATAATCTCCATGACGTTGAAACCAGTACTCTTTAGTACCACACATATTTGCTAATAGATTTGTAATATTTGATTGTAAAACCTCATCTTTTTGTTGCACTTTTTGTAATAATTGTGTAGCTGACATATTTTGAAAGTGGGATCCTGATTTTAATGTGTGTGCAACTCCGTAACATAAATTTACTAGTTCACTTTCAAAGAGTAGGTGGAATATGTATTCCACATTTTGTCTAAATCTGGGATCTTCAGAATACATCCGTAATGAGCGGTATTCTGATGCTGTTATTTGAATAGGTCTATCATTGTACCTTCCTCCTTTGCCAGTAGGAACGAGTAGAGGAAAAGCACATCCTTCTATACTTTATTCCCATGTGCTGATTGGTGATCCTTTTGTTTGACGCATTTGGTACGTTTCTAGTGCATCTTCTACAGTGGCATTAGAGTGCAATGGGTGAATTGTATAATGGTCTAAAGTATTGGATATTGTAGCAGGATTTAGGAGCTCACATTGACCAGCTTCTTGTGGCTCTTGAATTATTTCAGTGGTATCCTTCAAGTTTTCTTCAATATTAATTTCTTTGTAGTATTCATTATTGTCTTTTAGATATTGCAAGGCTTGTCTAACTTTATGTAAGTCTATGGGTTGTTGCCAATTTTTTTGTCTTTTGTAGGTACACCATTTACTAAGATAATTAAAGATTGCTCCATTGGACGTTGCACTCCTAGAGTGTGCACATTTTCTTTTAGATCTAATGGTAAATATACTACTTTTCCCCGAATACCTTTCACTAATTCAGAGGGAGGTAATGTTGCTGTTATTGTTTGAAGGCGTATTATTGCCTGAAAGGGGTGCACTGTTTGAATTATGATGCTCTCATATAAATTGAGTTGTTGTAGGGGTTTTGGTAGTGGAAATAATTCCAAATTATTTGTGATAGCACGTGAAGGAGTTTGGTTGTTGTCAAGTTTTGTAGTGCAGTAACTGCAAAGTATTAAGGGGTCAGTTATTTCGTATTTGTTTTTTGCTATCAGGTAGAGAGCTAATTCAAACCATTTAGAATCTTCATTGTCTTCTATTTTGTATGTTAGGTCTACAGTTTTTGTGTTACTTTTATAAAACATTATACAGCAACATACACACACATGGTTTGGTACTTCAGCAGATGTACTTTTAAATTTCAGTATGTCTTTTTTGTATGTGTGTAGTAGAAGGTTGCCATGCATAGAATTGTTGCTAATTTGCTTTAAAGCTATTTCATTCTGTAAGTGGCTTTCACTTCCAAAATTTTTTTTCTGGATATAGTCGATTTCTTCAAGTAGGTCTTTTGCTGTACCATGTAGAAGAATGTTATTTAAATTGGCTAGTGGTAAAGCAGGTCTTTTAGCATAGTACAGTTTATAGACTAGATTTCTTATCATTGAATGATGTGTTGATATCATGGTGATATCATGGAAGGTGGTTTTGCAAGTAGGTCCTGAAATGCAGGCCAATGAATGTCCTTGTAGTCCTGTGTACTTGCACACTGGACAGGTATCCATATTTTGCAGTAGTTTAATTTTGATTTTGTCTTTGCCTTTCACATATTGATTGAGGAATTGGCGTAAAGACTTGAAAGATTTTTTGGGAATGTTACACATTGACGTGCACGGCCATTTGTATACTAGACGTTCTGATTCAGTTGAATGGAGAGGTAATTCTAAGTTTTCTGGGGATATTTTTGTAAGCAGTATTTCTTGTTCCATTGTGGTATTATTAACGTTTTCATAACCTCATCCACTGCTATGTATGGCAATTGTATTTGTTTGAAGTATGGTTCTGTGCTCGCTGTGTGACTCCACTCACCTCCACAGATACTTAAGAAGTTATTTCTGTTGACATTTCGTTTATTGAGAAGTCTTTTTTGTTATTTAGTCATTAGTTTTGTTAGTGGTTTCATTTAGTTTAACACTAAAATAAATAACTTTCTTTTGAGAAGGATTGCACTGTCTATCAACGCTTCTAACATTAATTTCCTACGATAGTATTTAAGAGTTGAGCCTGATTTCTCTCCTGTTTTTATAAGATTTTGAAGGACTCTGTGACGGAACATTTTTGCTAAAATACTTTTTTTGGTATGCTTACTTTGCACTATATCAAGATTTATAGGAGCAGTTTTATCTGTAGCGGTAGCTGATTTTTTGTTAATTGTTTCGTGGTTCGTTTTACATTTTGATAGAGGATGTAAAGTTTCTGTACTTGAAGCTTGTTTTGTTTCGCTAAATGACTGTATTAGCTGGTTTTTTAAAACCTTTTTTTACAAATTCTGCTAGAGATGGATGCTTGTTTTGGACACTTCTATTTTCATTTGCTCTGCTTCTCCGTTGCTTTCTATGGACTTGATTTTTGGTTGGCATTCTTTAGGGTGTGTTGAAAAAAATAAAGAAGGTATGGGTTGGGGTGTTCTTAATGTATGTGTCCTGTGTGCATGAGTGTCTGAGTAAGATGATAAAGATGTATGTAATGGTGTGTGCATTGGGCAACTACAACTAGTTTGGGATGGGTATTCTTGAATTTATGTGCTACTAAACTGGGGTTCAGATGACAGTAGAAAGTAAGCTAGTGGTGTGGAGAAGTACAAATAATTAAATTAAAACAGTTGTTTGTTCTATAATATCAACATTCTAGGGGCTGAGTTGGGTCATTTGTGTGTCGAAAAATAGGAAATTGTGTGCCATTCTGCCTGTAAATCTCTGTTAAAGAAATGGGGATTTGTAGACAGAATGCTGCACAATCTATATTTGTAGGCACAGAAATAGCATGAATTAACCTTACAGTGTGTTTGCATAATAGTACAAATAATATGGTGGTATTCAACTTACTTTTTTTCTGAAATGAGCAGGTTTCTTCTTAGTTGTTCTTTGTACTTCAAATTCTGCTGTTTTATTCAGGAGAATGGTCTTCACTGCAATTGTAAAGGAAACAAATTAGTAATGTTGTTTGTATATAGCACTGTTTTTAATTTAGACATTGATTTTTTTAATTGACATTGACCCTCAACGCCTTACTCAAAACCATGAAAACTATCTTATTCACATAAGATGCGTCGCACCAGTTGAATACATATCATATGTTCTTAATGCATAAACTGTATTGTAATGACTAACTGTACCAACCAAAATATAATTTCTATGCCTTGTGGAATTCATAATGTACCACTGAATACCACTATTTCTGTAACTAAGCTCTTGTAAGTAACAGCGCCTCAATGCTATGGGCTCCTTGCGCACTATATAAATATAAGTAAATAAATAAATAAATTAATACATTTTTATATTTTTGTACAAGTATTGTTGTTTGATATTTGAACATACTGTGTGCATGCAATTTTGTTTGAGTATGTTAACTCTTCATATTGTACTTTAAATATATTAGTTCAACGTGCTTTGAAAATGTGTGTGTAAAAAGAAATTAACTAGCAGATAGGTTTGGAAGTGACAGTTGATTTTAGGAGATGGAAAAATGACAGTAAATTCATTTTATAGATTATACAAGCTAAAAGTCAGTTAATCTGTTTATATGAATCTATAAGAATTGTACATGTACTATACAGAAAATATGCATACCTGTAGTTTGTGTTCATGCATATGGATATGCATGCAGCTGCAAGTAGAAACCTTGGAGACTTGTATAGTATTTCTTGTAGAAGGTGCTTTCCAATGATATGACACTTGTACTCAGAGAGAGTAACAGTACATTTGAAGTGCTGATCTATGATGATGCAGTTAGATGTAGAGGTCTTGGATGTGATTGGTGGATGGTCATGTGACTTCTTAGCTACATCCAATGATGGAATGGCACAGAAAGTGAAATGGAAATGGTAAAAGGACTGTCCATATTACGATATGTCCGTGGGCATGGTGGGAGTCCGCGGACATCGGGTGTTACATCCGGGGATTTTGGGGTGGGGAGCCATGCAAATGAGAATGAGCAGAGAAAGGGATTGGTCAGGAAAGTTTAGTGGGTGTGTTGTGCTAGGAGAGAGTTTCTCAGATACTCTTTTTGCTGAGAGAATAACAGATAGCTATGGCTGTATGTTTCAGAAAGCAGATTGTTTGGATTTTGCGAGACTCGTGGATACATTGGTTGAAGGTGCATGCAGAAAGCTGTGGAGTAGCTGTAGATCTTGGATTCCTACATGTGGAAGTGCACTGGCATGGAGTACGTGGAATGAAGTGGTTGGACTTGCTACCTCTCTGTGCGACTTTGGAGACAGTGCAACATCCAGACATGATTGTAATTCATTGTGGAGGGAACAGTTTAGGACATGTGTCCGAATTTCTTTGCAATTTGCAATGAAAGAAGGACTTGGGAAGGTCATGGACATGTTTCCAAATTCTCAAGTAATTTTTTCACGGATTGCGCAGAGACAAATGTGGCTTCGTTGTTCTTCATTTGGTCCATAAATGGAGAAAGCAAGGTGCAATGTCAATAAAGCTGTTTGTGCCTTTCTAAGAGATTTTGGCATGTCCTCTTTTCACAATGAAAATATTATGTTTCGTAGTACATACAGTTTTCGCAGAGATGGAGTCCATCTTACTTATGCTGGCAATCAAATTTTTCTGAGAAACGTACAAAATGCATTGCAACCTTTTTTGGAATTACAGCATCCATTTTGTAGTAGGCGTTGAGCATTTCAAATTTTTCAAACACAAACAAACACCACCAAAAAGCTCTTTTCAGAGCCACCACTTCCTCCCAGATAAAACTGCAATGGTTATGATAGGGCAGCAGTCCAAAATTTCAGATGTTCGCAGACTGTCCACGGACTTCTAAAAAATACACAGTTCCCTGCTTCATTTATTTTCACTCCTATTTTTTAACTGTGAAAGGCGGCTCTGTAAAGAGCCTTTTTTTTATTTTTGTTGTTTTATATTTTTTTTGGTTTTTTATACACAACACACTAGGAGAGGAGGGAAAAGGAGGGTAAGGGGGGACACCAACCACAGGGATAAGAAAGGACGAGTGGAGAGAGGAAGATGTAGAGTGGGTTTTACTTGGGTAGTGAGCAGATCTTCTCATGCTCTGAGACGATGGCCTCAAAAGCACTATGAAGTGTCTCCCCCTGCACAGTACTGTGTCGCAGTACATACACACAACTGTGACCCTCGAAAGGTAAGTATTGCGTATGGCCTGTGAGGCAGCTTGAGGAATATGCTGTCCCACAGGAGTGTTCCTCCTGGTGACAGGATCGGAAACGGAGGATGAAGTAGAGGAAGTCAACCTGCTACGCTCCTCGCAAGTTACAACCTTGCGAAAGGCCCCAGTGTGGAATGATCTTAGGTGTCGCTTCATGGTCGTTGTCCCAAAGCTGTATGAACCAGGCCTCCCGTGACTGAGTACCATTTTGCACTTGTTGCAGGTGACTTGGTTCGCACGTGCCTTAGGACCATTACCACGAATGTAAATAACCACCACACCCAAGACTCACGCCGAGTGCTGGTAGTAGGGACTTCCACTACCTCATTCTCATCAACCACTTCATCCTCCTGTGCATCCTCACTCCCGTTCCCCTCTTCAGGCCCTTGGGGAGGTGGTACTGGTGGAGTGGAGAGGGTGGGGGTGGTTCTGAGGCAGATGCAGCACCAGGTGGCATGACTGGAGCCATGGATGCCATCAGGTTCGAGATGAAAATCTGCAAAGTTGGCAGGAAAATTCGCTCTGTTCTATAGGATAGCCAGAAACAGAATGAGAATGAGCTCTAGGGTGTGGCCTTTTATAGGGGTGGTTGTGCGTGGTTCACGGACATGCGCGCTGTTCGCGGAAAGATCGAACAGAAAAAATGGAACAATAACGTCCCTTTAACAAAGTTTTTTCACTGAATTGCATAGGTTTTTAGTAGCGCAACTTAACCATAACGTCCCTTTAACAAAGTTTTTACTGAATATATATATATATCTATATATATTGTTCAAATTCATAAAAATAATCTTTTAACTTTGCAAAACAGCATGCTTCCTGGTTCAGTGAGACCGGGGGGATTCAAAGAGAGGGCGTGATATAAGGTACATCATTCAGAAATAAAAGAACTTATAGACAAAAATAAATAATTAAGGGTTCCAACTGCGCATTACATGCTACGCATTGACTTGGGTGGAGTGCCGGGTTGAAATCACTTACACCGTGTGGGCCCCGTGTTTTCTCCCAGTGGTCTTCTTATGGCTCATGCACACCCAGTAGTGCTTCATCGGCGAAAAAGGACTCACACAAACGTTTCCCTCTGTCCGCCGGCCTTCTTCTGATGGCTTGCCGCCAGCCCCCAGCAACCTGTACCTACGCTTCCCCCTGCATAAGCTCTGCACTTTTCCATGGGTTGGGTCACACCGGAGAAGTCCGCCTGCACCCATCCGTTTGAGGGCGTTCTCCCACAGCTGACTGCTCTCCTACAGCTGACTCCATTCAGTCCGGGCTTCCAGTTTTAAAGCTCCCGCAGTAAAAGCAAAAGGAAATATTGAGGCTGAGTATCCCAAAAGGAAATACACCAAACACAGGCTTATAAAGATTCACAGATCTTTATTCTAATACTGTACAGTTACAAAGAAACAAAATCAGATATCTATCTGGCCCTCAGTACATTACAGCGAATACCAGCCCTTTCAGTGTGAGAAGTGAGAGGTATTGTACGCCCTAAACAGTTGTACATTTTATACATTTCCAATAATAATGTCCAGCCCCTCTGCAGGTTAATAATCCATGGTCTAGAGTTTGTGCCGAGTTCACTTCTGGCTTGACCGACAATATGCACATGGATCATCCTCAGTTTACATACAAACAAGTTACAATGGCAACAGTGTATTCTTGGATTTAACAATAAGCCTTAACACATGTCCTTTACAATGCAGTTCAGCTAGTGTCCACGTTCAGTATTTGTTCAACATTGTGGTTGACGTATGTCCGCAGATCACACTTATTGGTACAGACAATCCTCTGTCTACAAGTCAGGCATGGGACAAGGTCTCTTTACTTAACCCAAACATTCAGCCAACGGACAGTTTGAACATTAACTTCAATACAAGGTTCAGGATGGCTCAGTTACATGCGGGAAACACTGTCCACCATTTTAGAACACAGAGTTACATTGGAATGGAAATCAAAATGGTGGATAGACCTAAAATGACGGCAAAGTCGATCTAGAATCGGAACTTTGCAACGCGGTTTTCTTCACAGTGCGACTGGGTTTAGGCCAATATGTACACTAAAGGAGGCACAAGATGATATCCCGTTTAACAAACCCTCCTTTCGGCCTAAGCCAAGCGCTAAACTACTTCTAGTCACTTTACGAGTAATTCCATGTCTCAATGTCCATACATCCTGAATCACTATCGGAGATATCGATCGCCATGAGGTCAGATACTGAGATTTCCTTCAGCACGGATTCATTAGATATTTTCTCTGGGGTGTATACCTTGTGTCCTAATGTACCCATACTTGTGCACAACGTCCTCCTGACATCGAACACATACCAGGAAGACATTGTATACAACAACAGAAAAACAACAGAATACCTAAAATGATCAGCAAGACCGATCGCAAGAAGTCCCAGAACCAAGCGCTAAGATCCCAGTTTCCCTCGGGAACGTGCACGTCTGAACTAAGGATGTGCAGATTTTGTATTGCCCTGAAGATAGTTGGGGAGGAATCTGGCACGAAAACACAACAAGCGGACCCCACTAATTTACATACCCCACCACGCTCAGCCAGGATGACGTCTAATGCCATCCGGTTCTGAAGTGCCACTAACCTTATTGCTTTTTGTTCTAAAGTCATGTTATAGAGTATGTCAGTGGTCCTGTTGATGGTCCTCTCCAGTACTCTCGCTAGTCTTCTTATATCCTCAGAGTTCAGTATTTGCCTCCAAAATGGTACAAAGGATTTTGCTACATCGCCCAGAACTTGTGCTGAAGTATCGCCATTCTCGTACCGTCTTGAACGAGCCTTTGAAATTTCTACAGTGCTAGCAATGAATACACCAGGCAACAGAATCCCTAAATAACAGGTTCCCTGCCAATCCTTAGGTAACCATGGGAAAGCTACATTACCACAAACAAAGTAGACAGGTTCGCCTACATAAAAAAGGTCTGTCCTCAAAAGTCAAGTTCGCAACATTGGCGCAACCCTTGAAATCACCCATTGACTGAGTACCATTCCTCTGTATGCAGAAAGAAACTGAATCAAGGCTGTGGTTAATACTATAGGAAGGTGGTGTGGCATCCCTATTGCCTATAGGAGCCATCTTGAAAAAGATCAAAGATTGAAATGGACTGGACAATATATCAGAAGGCCAAATAGAAGCAACATTGGGCTTGCTCCTATTCGCAAAGAGTGAGCATCCCAGTGGCGTTACAACACGTTTTTCAAAGTCGTTCAAGTTAGTTCCATCAAAGTTCCTTGAGATGCTATTGTTCCATCAGCCAAAGAATAGTGCCCTTAGAGAAGCATAACATGCAGTAGTCAGAGGTAAAGGTTGAATATACCAACCCAGCCCCTTATCCCCGTGTTGTGGTAAATGCCAGCAGACCCAACCATTAGACTTGCTAAAAATGGCATGTGTGGCATTCATGATGAGTAATAGAGTATTGTTATGGTAACTCTGTCTGTGCTGAGAGTCTCTAGGAGATAGAGTGTGCAGTTGCACAAAAGGTGTAGAGACAGTAGGTACATTTTCAGTGGGTAACAGAATTTCAAGCGGATGTACTTCTTCCAAATACCAAATCCTAAGGCAATGACTATTGTGAAACCAATTAACATAATCACAAGACAACAATACGTTTTCGGGGCCCACGCATTTGATTGTTCATTTTTACGACCAGTCACACAGTCTCTTATCTGTTCCGTACGAGTTGGAGTGATTGCAGGCATTGTTCCTTCAAACGAATACACCAAAGTTCATTTGCTGGCCATCTCCAGATGAAGCGTTTTCTTAGTCCTTTCCCAAACCGTAGCCAACAGAATTCCCTTACGTACAAAAGATCGGGCCAAAAAGACAAGCCCTTTCGATGATTTTCCTTGATGGCACTGCCGAACCGTGCAGTAAGTCTAACTCCTTGGACGCAGATCATACCTTGAGATCCCTGGTACCGAGTGATCTGCAAACAACGTGTCGTTACTTCCAGTTGGAAGCGGTGAATTCAAATCAGGTTTAACACAGAATTTGATACTGATGCAAAAGGATCTGTTGGAGTGTGTGAAGATAAAACGGTTGTTTCCCCAGGCCCCACGGGCTCAGGGAGAGGCTCTGACGCATTCTCGATGCTGTTCGATGCTTTGTGATCGTTGGTTATGGTACTGGTAAGGGTTTCTGTGTCTTCTGTATCGTGCGGCAAAGGGAAGAGAATCCTCTTGATGTGGGACGCATGGATCCAATGTTTCCTGCCCTCCACTCACACAGCGGTCTGTGTGACCAGGAGAACTT
Source organism: Ambystoma mexicanum (assembly GCF_040938575.1). Lineage (NCBI taxonomy): Eukaryota > Metazoa > Chordata > Amphibia > Caudata > Ambystomatidae > Ambystoma > Ambystoma mexicanum. Next base: position 1,109,904,986 of record NC_090933.1, on the reverse strand, counting down.
GGTGTGGGCCCCACCAACGAGGTGTGAGGCAAGATGATCTTATTGCTTTAATCAAGACCCAGATCCCTGGCCGTGTGTTGTGGCCTGGGCCCTCGAACCTAACAGGAAGAGCTTCTCGCACCTGTTGGTAAATCAAATACAGATTTTTAGTTAACTGTCCACAATAATCAGAAAGAAGTACATGTTCAATATCATGTAGCGAGCAGGGTTTAGGCAAGTTCCAAATGTTTGCTGGCCTACCCCTGACCACCTCAAATGGAGAAAGCCCAGTCTTAGTTTGAGGGGTCGTTCTCATAGACAATAACACCATCGGTAAGGCGTCCGGCCATTTCAGTTTGGTGCCGGCATACGTCTTAGCGAGCTTGTTCTTGATGATGCCGTTGTGTCTTTCTACTAACCCAGCACTCTGAGCGTGCCTAGCCGAATGGAACCGTTTATCGATCTGTAATCCCGCGCATATCTGCAGAATTACAGCAGTGATAAAATGTGGACCATTGTCCGACCAGATGACTCTTCGCAAACCAAACCTAGGAAAATATTCCTTCAGCATGGTCTTCGCCGTTGTCATGGCTTTGGCCTGTTTAACAGGAAAGGCTTCAACCCATTTACTAAAAGCGCAGATAACCACTAGTACGTACTTGTAGTTGTTGCAACGCTCCATTTCAATAAAGTCAAAATGTATCACCTCGAAGGGGACAGAAGGTGGACCAAAACTACCGCTAGGAGTCGATGTGCCCTTTCCCACATTATGCTGCAAACAGATCAGACAACCTTGGACGAAGCACTAAGCTACTTTGGATATTTTATCATTCACCCAAACATTCTGCAACATTTTTGTAACTTTTTTTTCGTGCACAAATATGGGTGGGACCATGAGCCATAGCAACCATCATCGTAATGTACGCATCTATCAGTAACCATTTCCCTTCCACCTTATCCACCCAACACCCGTCGTCATCCAATTTTGCAAAACCTTCAGCCCATTTCTTAGATTCCTCTAACGTGGCATCAGCTTGAATGTTTTTCACAGTTTCGATAGCCTCATCCAAAGTACAAGTATTTGTGGCTTCCCTTGAAATATATATTTCTGAAGAGAGATCAGTGGCGGTCTGTTTGGCTATCTGATCAGCGAAAGTATTCCCTTTTCCCACATTATCTATAATCTTCTGATGTGCTGCACTTTTCATGATTGCTAACTGAGTGGGGAGTGCAAGCGCTGAGAGTAACCGTACTATCAAGGAGCCATACTGGATTTTAGTGCCATGTGAGGTCAAGAAGTCTCTTTCTGCCCAACGTCTGCTGAAGTTGTAAACCACCCCAAAAGCGCTTGTTGGAGCGGCAAAACCTTGTTAGGTCAGAACTCTCAAGACGATCTTAAGCCCCTCTTTCATGACAACAACTCCTAGTACTGACACTAATTGGCTTACCAGACCCAAACCTATGGGATTTTACAAATGTGGAACATGTTCAATGTGTAAACATGCCAGAAACAGCAAGACAATCGAATTTAGTCACATTGATACACATGTCATCAAGCAATTTATTAACTGTAAATCCAAATACGTTATCTACGCCATAATATGTGTGTGCAAATGCAAATACATCGGAAGCACCAAGAGAGAACTCAGAACAAGAATCCGCGAACACCTGAACACACTGTACCCTCAAGATGCAAAATACCCACTGGCACTACACTGGCAAGAAAAACACCAGTGGGCATGCAAAGAGGAAATCGCCTTCGTGGGACTGGAAACTATACCAGCTGACTCCAGAGGAGGAGACAGGGAACTTCGCCTATGCCAGAGAGAAGCAAAACTGATATGCAAATACCGAAATATAACATCTGGCCTCAACAGTGATCACGATTTCCATGTTTTTCTCTGAGAGACCTTCTCTCCTTCTCCCGTCGCTTCTTCTCCACAACTTTCTCTTGATCTGAACAACTACCAACCTTCCAATCCGAACCCCAGGCTTCCTCCCGCATCCTTGGAGCCTACCGCCCTCTGGGCAGTACTAATCACCTGGGTCCAACTCGGCCCCCACCCACACAAGGTCTCATACGTGAGTCCTCCAGACTTCTCAGACTCCATACATCACGGGCTGCTTTTTTCTGTTTTTTCTGTGATCACCATGGCACACTGTGCCCCTTGAGCCGTACTATATTTAAATCAATAATTAACAATGCACGGTTGACAATTTATCCATTGTCCCTCATTGTTAGGGTAACTCACCCCAGCCCCCGATCCCACTTGCTAAGCATATATTGACCCTGGGGTCCCCCCTTTCCACAGGGTCCACAAATGTTGTATTATTGTACTCAACTCGTCACATCCAATCCGCACTAACCACAAACCTCCCCAACCACTTTCACCACATTGCAATATTCGCAAATCATTTTCCTTCAATTCCTGCCTTGTCTTTTGCCGTATTGTGGCCAACATTATCGAAATGAAATTTTATTTATGTTCTCTCAATTACTACCCTCGTAATGTAACATGCTATCACCTTGTGCACTCTCACGTCACACACCACTCACCAATCACCACCACACACAGCCTTGAGAAAGACTTTGGTTGAAACGCGCGTCGGCTGTTTTTTCTGTGTTATCACCATGGCACACTGTGCCCCATGTGCCATACTGCACTTGAATTAATAAATAAGAAAGCACAAACAAAACTCAAGACTATAGTGTGAATATCTACTGACAATTCAGAAGTACCTACTCCCTGCCAGCGCCTGCATCTAACAAGGTTTTGCCGCTCCACCAAGTACTTTCAAAACTCCCATGATCCTTGGAGTTTGGCTCCCCGACAAAACCATGTGCAAGGCTGCAGGCCAAACACTCACCAAAGACAACTGGGTTGCGCAGGGGACCTGATCGTCCCGACACAAAACTCCCTACTCTTCCTAACCAGAATCGAGGGAGTTGACCCTCGCAGCAACAAAGCAATTATGGCAGATTACCTCAAATCCAGGAAAACCGGCACCAAGAACCTTTTTTCCGCAAAAGGATCCACTGTTCACGCAATCCCACCCACACCCAGTGCGCCTGATAATCTCAGGCAACAATTCATCAAACTTGAACGATTATGTACCAAGGAGATAAATACATTCAGGGAGAGATTTACTCTCCAGACTTACATGGAACAAGAGAAAATACTGAGAGGCCTAAGGATTATTATCTTTCCTGATTTCACCAACCCTGAGGACAGCGACCTGTCAGCCAAATGGGAGGAAAACCTAATAATGGGTTCAAAAATCATGATGGAGTTACTAATTGAACATGCCGAATGGGCACACACAAGACTGGTTAAAGAAATTGACCAATTGAAATCTGAAATTGAATCAAGCAACTCTCCAGTAGCCCGAAAAGAGAAGAATTATAAAATCATGTATGGGATACTCAAAACTCACCAGGATGAGGTGAAAATTAGGAAATGCAGAAAATTTGCCAGAGATGAAAGAGACTACCAGGACAACAGAGTATTTACCTTCCAAGCTAAATTTGACAACATTCAAGGCAATAGTTCTAAAGAAAACACTCCTGACAGCTCACCCGCCACATCAGATGCCGACAGCGAAATAGAGCCAGATACGGACACAGAACCAAACCAGGTACTGCAAGAACCAGGCAACAGCTCCAAAGAACCAACACCGAGACTGTCAAGATTACACGAAACAAGTAGAAGCATAGGAGACAATTTCTTGGATGAAATACAAAGTTACAAGAAAGGAACACGTGCACCGAACACGAATCGGGTGTCTTTTTTAGACCCCCCGTGGCAATATCCCTCTGAGATTAAATTCAAGAGAGACAATTGAGCAGGGACCAAGAAACATGCTAGAAGAACACAAAAGTGCTATAAGACTGACAAGATCCAAAACGCAGTCACAACAGAGAACACCGAGGCCACAAACCTACTAATGAATCTCTCAAGTCACACCCTGGCTACCAGTGATGTCAACTTACGCAACAAAGGTCTTTTCTTTGCACCCGCCAACTACACCGACTATGTGGACGCACAGATTGATCTTTTCAAATACACCAGGAAGCTCAAACTTAAGAAAATGTTTGCTAAACAAATAAAGTGGAGATCACCGGCACCCATACATGCGCCATTCAAGTGAAAAGGACATGGAACATCTTAAAAACACTCATCTTCTGGCTTCTCTTGATGACACATCTGGCACCGAAGGACGGTCCATACAACAAACACTCAGAGATGTCAACATTAATGAGAGGAACCTCAAAATTCCGGAAATCAAGCCCAAATCCAAATTCACACCCAATCTACAAGGGGAAAATGCAATGGAGATTTTCACCCAGGTGGTCACCAGGGATCTACATCTCCTGGAGGACCGGATGAAAAGTAAAAGGAACAGAGAATCCAACATTCCTAACCAGGAAAAACATGCACTCAAAACCCTACAAGCAAATCACAGCATCATAATCAAGGAAGCTGACAAAGGGGGCACTGTGGTCGTCATGGACAGATCCGACTACATTACAATGGCCAGCAATCACCTAGCATCCCCCTGCTGTGATGAAACACTAACCAGCAATCCAACTCAAGAGATCACCATTGCTGCTAACACGATGCTGACCAAATGGCATTGCCGGGTCTCCTGACGGATGAAGAGTTTAAATATTTGCATCCTAAACACCCAAGGATGCCCACCATCTACTTCCTTCCTAAAGTGCACAAACACTTTAAGCAAATACCGGAAGGATGTCCCATACTGAGCGGTATCGGATGGATCACAGAACCCTTGAACCAATATATCAACAATGTCCTTGCACCGGAAGTATCTAAAATACAGACCTTTCTTCAAGATACTATGTATGCCATTCTGGTACTACAAAATGTCACCTGGCACAACAAATATACACTTGTGACTCTGGACGTAAAGGCCCTATACACAGCCATAGACCACCAATTGGCTCTCAAAGCTATCGACTATGTATTCTCCAAAGCCTCTGCATCCTTTTGCTTGCATTTGGAATTGACCAAAGAATTCCTAGAATTCTCTTTAACTCACACCATCTTCCTGTTCAATCATGACTACTACAAACAAACCAAAGGCATAGCCATGGGAGCTACCTGTGCACCAACCATGGCTAACTTATTTATGCATCATTACGAGCAGGTGCATGCACTCGCAAACGCTGATTTCAACAAATGTGTCAACAAATGGTTTCAATACATAGACGACATATTGATGATCTGGTCTGGAATAGCCGAACAATTAGAGCTCTTTCAAGAGTACCTTAACAATATCATTTTGGGACTTGAACTTACCGCAACATCTAGCAATACATCAATTGATTTTCTGGACATCACCATCATGCCAGTAGGGGCTGAACTAACAACTGTGACATTTAGGAAACCAACGGAAGTGAATTCTATCCTCCACGCCTCAAGCTGTCACAAAAAATCAGTCATCAATAATATTCCCAAGGGTGAATTTTTGAGAGCCAAATGGAACTGCAGCACCCAAACGCACTATGGAAAAGAATGCTCCACGCTCACAAAACGCTTCTCAGAGAGAGGTTACCCTGAACATGCCATCAACACAGCCTATGACATGACCAACAAAAGAGAACGGACAACCTTACTAACACCAAAAAACCCAAGGGAAGGAGTGCCCAAAGAAACACGAAAATCTGGTATATTACCCAATACTGTAGTGATAATCAGCAAATCCAGAAAATCCTCAAAAGACACTGGCATATCCTAATGATAGATGAAGACATAAGACCATGGCTACCAGACAAGCCCTGTCTGACCTACACCAAGGCCAGAACTCCCAAGACAATCTTAAGCCCCTCTTTCATGACAACAACTCCTAGTACTGACACTAATTGGCTTACCAGACCCAAACCTATGGCATTTTACAAATGTGGAACATGCTCAATGTGTAAACATGCCAGAAACAGCAAGACAATCAGATTCAGTCACATTGATACACGTCATCAAGCAGTTTATTAACTGTAAATCCAAATATGTTATCTACGCCATAATATGTGTGTGCAATTCAAAATACATCGGAAGCACCAAGAGAGAACTCAGAACAAGAATCCGCGAACACCTGAACACACTGCACTCTCAAGATGCAAAATACCCACTGGCGCTACACTGGCAAGAAAAACACCAGTGGGCATGCAAAGAGGAAATCACCTTTGTGGGACTGGAAACTATACCAGCTGACGCCAGAGGAGGAGACAGTGAACTTCGCCTACGCCAGAGAGAAGCAACACTGATGTGCAAATACCAAAATATAACATCTGGCCTCAACAGTGATCATGATTTCCATGTTTTTCTCTTAGAGACCTTCTTTCCTTCTCCCCTCGCTTCTTCTCCACAACTTTCTCTCGATCTGAACAACTTCCAACCTTCCAATCTGACCCCCAGGCTTCCTTCCGCATCCTTGAAGCCTACCGCCCTCTGGGCAGTACTTATCACCTGTGTCCAACTCGGGCCACCACCCACATCAGGTCTCATACGTGAGTCCTCCAGACTTCTCAGACTCCATACAGCATGCGCTGAGTTTTCTGTTTTTTTCTGTGATGACCATGACACACTGTGCCCCTTGTGCCGTACTATATTTAAATCAATAATTAACAATGCATAATTGACAATGTATCCATTGTCCCTCGTTGTTAGGGTAACTCACCCCAGCCCCCGTTCCCACTTGCTAAGCATATATTGACCCTGGGGTCCCCCCTTTCCACAGGGTCCACACATGTTGTATTATTGTACTCAACTCGTCACATCCAATCCGCACTAACCACAAACCACCCCCAACCACTTTCAACACATTGCAATATTCGCAAATCATGTTCCTTCAATTCCTGCCTTGTCTTTTCCATATTGTGGCCAACATTATTGAAATGTCATTTTATTTATGCTCTCTCAATTACTACCCTCGTAATGTAACATGCTATCACCTTGTGCACTCTCACGTCACCCACCACTCACCAATCACCACCACACACAGCCTTGAGAAAGACTTTGGTTGAAACGTGCATCGGCTGTTTTTTCTGTGTTATCACCATGGCACACTGTGCCCCATGTGCCATACTGCACTTGAATTAATAAATAAGAAACCACAAACAAAACTCAAGACTATAGTGTGAATATCTATTGACAATTCAGGAGTACCTACGCCCTGCCAGCGCCTGCAACTAACAAGGTTTTGCCGCTCCACCAAGTACTTTCAAAACTCTGGGGATCCTTGTAGTTTGGCTCCCTGACAAAACCATGTGCTAGGCTGCAGGCCAAACACTCACCAAAGACAACTGGGTTGCGCAGGGGACCTGCTCGTCCCGACACCAAACTTCCTACTCTTCTTAAGCACTCCAAAAGCATACTGACTGTCAGTATATATAATTACTGTAAGCCCTTTGGAAAGTTCACAAGCTCAGGTCAATGCTGTAATCTCTGCAGCCTGCGCAGAGTTATGCGTGATTCTTTTGGTCTCCACGACCGTGCTCAATGTGGTGATTGCATAACCAGCCGTGGATGTACCATCCGGGAGTTTGAAACAGGAGCCATCACAAAACAGCTTCCCTTGTGGATTGTTCAAAGGAGTATCTTTTAGATTGATTCTGCCTCTTGTGTCTTGCTCTGTGGTGTAAAGGCAGCCATGTGACTCTTCGTCACTGCAAGCAGTACCTTGTGGGAGAGGTAACATTTCAGCCAGATTAAAGACACAACACCTCTGTATTTTGATGTGCGGTGCAAACAAGATCAATTTGTATCTTGTTAATCGTGCGGAGGTGAGGTGTTGCATTTGTGTTCTGTTTAATAAAACATCTACAGAGTGAGGTACCATCAGGGTTAAAGCATGGCCTAGGACCATTCCCTCACTCTGTTTCACGGACACAGCAGCAACAGCGACTCTCTCAAACATCTTGGGAAAGTGCATGCAACAGGATCAAGGGCCGTAGAAAAGTAGCCGCACAGCCTATTCTTCCCTCCATGTTCCTGCGTTAATGCAGCCAAAGCACATCTATCACGTTCATGCACATACAGCACAAAGGCCTTTTCATAATTTGGTGTGCCCAAAACCGGTGCCGAGCACAGTGCAATCTTGAGCAGATAAAACGCTTGGTGGTGTTCCAAGTTCCACGGCAATGGCGCAGAAATGCCCTTCTTTGTCAAAGCCAACATAGGTTTAATCGTTAACGAAAAATTGGGGATCCACTGCCTACAGTAAGAAGCCATTCCTATCAAGGCTCTAACTTCCTTCTGTGTATTTGGGACATACATGCTAGAAATTATTTTTATCCGCTAGGCGTCAACCTTCTTCCATCCTTTGACAACACTGAAACTTTTTAAGTGAAGCTTTGTGTCCATGTCGTGCTATATGAATAAGCAACAACACGGTGCCCTCCTTACAGGCGCTCTCTGAATCAGCAGATAAGAGTAGATTGTCTACATACTGAAGCAGTGTACAAGTGGTGGGCAACTCGAGTGTATCAAGCTGCTCTTTCAAAGCCCTACTGTAGATGCTAGGACTCTCCGTGTAACCTTGCGGCGCACGGGTGAAGGTAAACGAGCGTCCCCCTAAGGTGAACGCAAACAAGTATCTACTGTCTTTGTGTATAGGAATACTAAAGAAAGCGTTCTTAAGATCCACAACACTAAAGTGAGTAGCTGAAGCCGGAATCATAGTTAATATTGTCGTCACATCAGGCACTATGGGAAATTGTGGAGCAACAATCCAATTGATGGCACGTAAATCAAAAATGAAATGAAAAGGAATTGCATTATCGCCTTTTTTGTACACGGGCAAAATCATACTATTGCACAAACTACCTGCAATTTCTTCAATTACCCCCCGATGCACAAAATCGGAGTCTATGCATTTGAAAGCTTGCTCACCATCGACCGAGATCTTATACTGGGGAATACGTGTCAACTTTACTCTATGTTTCAAAATAATCTTAAGCGACTCAATTTGAAAAACACTGACGTCATTATCATCAATTGCCCATAAACACTCCGGAACATCACTGAATTCTAGTGGCAAAGGTCTGGTCAAGAACTGAGAGACAGAAAGTTGCTGTGGTGAAATCATCAAATGCACTCCATCAGAAGAACAATGAATTACCGCATTTAATTCCTTCAACAGATTAAACCCCAACAAATTCTCTCCACAATTCGTGGTCAAAAGAAATGGACAGTGATCCGCAAATGGACCCAAAGTAATCGGTACCAGCGAAGAAACCGGACAGACTACTGGTGTGCCAGAAAACCCTAAAGAAACATTGGTTTGCCCTGACAGTGGAATGTTTGGACCCCGTGAATGGTCAATGGAACACTTCTGTGCCCCTGTATCTATCAAGAATAGATGTTTCCTATTTCCCACTATCATCTCAACGTAGGGACTTTTCTGATTAACTGGAAAAGGCGTTGGTTCCAAACCCTGCTTCGGGCAATCCTAGCGAAACAGAATGTCATCAAAAGGAAGTTCTTCAGAGAGGTAAGCAGCAGAAGGGTGATCAAAATTGTTTCTATTATCCACACTTGGCGCCTGATTATCCTGTGAAAAGGGTTGCTGCGAATCTTGCGAAAACTGTTACCCATGTTACCAAATGCGTTATTCGACCTCTGCTGGAGGATCGGGCATTGTGCACGCCAATGATCCTCTTGTTTGCAATAAGCAACTGGTTTATGTTTACAGGACCAATGGCGCATTTCCTTGTGGAGCATACTGACCCCTAAATTGCGAATTACCCCCTCTAGGGCCTCTAACAATTTGCTGTAAAAGAACTTTTCTTTTCAAGTCTCCCTTTCTTTTTTCAATTCTTTCTTTTTCATTATAGACACAATTCTCATAGTACTGAGCCATATGCAATACTTCTGACTGAGACTTAGCTTGCCAAGCACTCTCTGAGGACATAATTTGTGACTGGATGTCAGGTAGCAATCCTCGTACAAATTTGTCCACAAATAGTTGTTTCCCAGACTCTGCGCTCAAATCTTGTCCACTGAAATCTGAAAACACTTGTTCGCACCGATTAAAGAATTCGGTAGCACCCTCCGATTTCCCTTGGACACAAGCAGTAAGCTTGTCCCAAATAATCCTTCTTTCAGAAATTATAGCTTTCAATTTTGTAACTACTCTATCAGGCAACATCAGTATTACCTGCGGCAGTCTATCGCCGGCTGGCCTTGCTCTATCTCGTCTAACCATATTATCCCATGTATCTCCTAACTCTCGTACATCGTCTACAGTCCTAATCTGTTTCCACAAATCAACAGGTAGGAGTACGGGAGATAACAAATCAATATCGCTCAAAGTGAATACTAATGATTGCAAGACAGACTCTACTTCTTTGTAGAACCCTGTTGGATTCTTCCTAATGTCGGGAATAGATTGTTAAATGGTGTTCACTTCGTGTCTCGAGAAGGTGACGTGAACAAACTGTGACACGTAATGTGCAGGAATATCTCAAGCAGGTTTACCTGCCGTAGCATCAGCGTGAATCTCAACTTTTGTGTCAAATGTCAGAGGAACCTCTCTCATAGGCAACTGAGAAGTTGGCAACTCCGAATGCTTACTGAGCAACAGAGCTAAATTGAGTGCTAAAACAGCTGAAGAAGTGTCAAATGAAAAAGCTCTCTTATAAATATTCAATAATTCTGCAGGCCAACAAATCTTTCTTTTTATACATTCATTCTGCAGGTACTCTACCATTACCTGTATCACTTTCCTCTGCATTTCTGGCATATACTAACTGTATATGTCATATACTTCAACGGGAGTTATCGACATGTCTGAAATCCACCGAATCACATCTTTTGTACAAATTCGTGTTTCCTCATTTATTGATTTACGACAAGGGAAGAACCGTTTCTGTACTAACATAGTGTCCAAACTATCACCATCGTCATCTTCATTCCGCAACCTTTCCAACTCCCTTCTATACTCAAAAACCCTCTCGACATGCTCATGTACTTTCTCTGCAGGATCTCTTGAAAACGCTAACATTTTTCAGATCCCTCAACCCGTGTGGGAGATCTATGTCATTTAATCTGTTCCACATTATACGTAAATGAACTCCCAATCCTTCAATAAAAACGTTTTTCTCAGGAAAATTATCTAAGTTAGAGAGTGTGGCAAAAACATCAGCTCGTTCACACTTCTCCATACAGTGACTAGCCCATGCAGTCAATTCATGCTTTCTCTCTGGAGACACAGTGTTACGAGTTACAACCCTCGATCCCGCTACCCGATCAACTACAAGCAGTGCAGAACCACTTGGAAGAGAAAGAGTAGGCAAATCTTGTACATTCGGTAACAACGGTGCTATAACTGGTGCAGCAGGCAAACCCACCAAACCTGTAACAGCATGCAAAGATGGAGGAGCAGGTGGAGGAGCAACGACAAGAGAAGGAACAACAGCAGGAGGAAGAGGAACATTAAGAGGAGTGATAGGGGGAGCAGGAGGAGCTACGGGAGGAGGTGGCGCAGTGGCACCAGGCCTTCGTTCATTTAGAAGTTTGTCAATCAGCTCATTATATACATGAACGTCTTTAGAAGGATACATTTTCTGAATACACAGTGAAAAAAGCCCTATCCATATTCCTAACTGACTCAGACTGTTTATTTTGATCAGATAACAATGCTTTTTCGGCGTTCGTCATATGACGGCGCGCATGTTTTTCCCTACTTTTAAGTTGCTGCATAGCTTCTTTCTTCCAATTCTGTAATACATCAAATGCTGCCGGTCTAGCCTTTTTCTTTAATAATATGGATTCTTAGTATTCTATGCGAGGAATTTCAAAACTACCATTGATTGGCCACTGAAGTTCGGAAGCATGTCTAGTTTGTCTGTGCCAAATATCATTAAACACTATACTACCTATGCCGTGCTTACAGTACATAGTACATGCCGGAGACTCCTCCATTGGCACCGGTCGGCCAAATTCCAAAGATTATCTGTCACTGCGGAATAAAGCCCTGAAGCAGGCAGACAATTTCCCAGGCATATCAGAATACTGGTGTTACCTGGTCAATAATTGTACTCACGAGTGCAATACGCCAAAACAAATTATCAGGGTATTTAAGAATCGGGTCATGGCTCACCTGATGAAATCCTAAGGAGGTCCGATCGGATATCAAAGAAACTCAAAGGACCCACGTTGTTGGTGATTTCGGCAAATCTGCCCGCCCCGATATATGGACCCTCATCAAGATGCCGTCTCGGACCGTGTGCTCACCGTCCAGGGATTGGGTCGTGCAATACTGCTGAGGTATCGCGTCTCATCCAAGGAAGAGGCCCCCTTTTTCACCGTCCGATCCCGGTCCGATAGCCGCGTCAACCTTCAACGAGATGGCATCAATCTTGAGGGTTCTTATTCCGGCACCATCTGTAAAAGCAAAAGGAAATATCAAGGCTGAGTACCCCAAAAGGAAATACACCAAACACGGGCTTATAAAGATTCACAGATCTTTATTCTAATACTGTACAGTTACAAAGAAAGAAAATCAGATAGTTATCTGGCCCTCAGTACATCACAGCGAATACCAGCCCTTGCGGTGTGAGAAGTGAGAGGTACTGGACAGCTAAACAGTTGTACATTTTATACATTTCCAATAATAACGTCCAGCCCCTCTGCAGGTTAATAATCCATGGTCTAGAGTTCGTGCAGAGTTCACTTCTGGCTTGACCGACAATATGCACATGGATCATCCTCAGTTTACATACAAACAAGTTACAATGGCAACAGTGTATTCTTGGATTTAACAATAAGCCTTAACACATGTCCTTTACAATGCAGTTCAGCAAGTGTCCACGTTCAGTATTTGTTCAACATTGTGGTCGATGTATGTCCGCGGATCACACTTATTGGTACAGACAATCCTCTGTCTACAAGTCAGGCATGGGACAAGGTCTCTTTACTTAGCCCAAACATTCAGCCAACAGACAGTTTGAACATTAACTTCAATACAAGGTTCAGGACGGCTCAGTTACATGCAGGAAACACTGTCCACCATTTTAGAACACAGAGTTACATTGGAATGGAAATCAAAATGGCGGATAAACCTAAAATGGTGGCGAAGTCGATCTAGAATCGGAACTTTGCAACACGGTTTTCTTCGCAGAGCGACTGGGCTTAGGCCAATATATACACTAAAGGAGGCACAATATGAAATCCCGTTTAACACTGCCTCTATTTTCAAGCCAAAAAGGACTAAACTGCTCACCATCAAAGCAGTGATCGTGCTTTGCTCTTCTTGACCTCCTCCTTGTCCCACTACTTGACTGGGGTTGATTAAAGTTTGTTTTCACAAAATGAAGATGTATTGTTTTAGGTGTCCTCTTCTTCATCCCAATAGCATTCTGGTGCAATTTGGGAAATACTTTAGGGGATTCACAGAAAAAAAGGCTGACAAAAGCCCATAAAGGCTTGAGGGATGGAGGGTTCATGTTGAAAGGGAAATGGGGGATACCATGTCTCACCTAAGGACGTCCTCTCCCCACTACCTAAGTCTCCTTCCTCCAGGTCATCCTCCCTCGCATATCCACCCCCAGGGTCGGATCCAAGAGCAATGGCCTTTCCCTGGCCACCCGAGAAGACTATACCAGGGGAAAAGAAGTGAGGACAACCTCAGGTTCCTCACAGTGCATACTAGCATACATTGGTGCAGCCTATATGGGCATGTATTCTTATACTGGCATGCTGCCATTTCTGCTAGCATTATGAGCAAAGACAACAAGAGTTTCTGTATCTTGTGATACAGCCCTATATTGGACCAGCCAGTATGGGCCTGTTTTCCTATGGCAACATGACTGGCATTATGGGAAATGTAAACATATATATCTTCTTACATAGGAATACGGGCCTATGTTTCTGTAGCTAGTTTTGACATGTTTGGAAATGGTCAGCATGAAAAAATGTTTACACTGACAGAATATTGGCATATATTGTGGACAATGGAATCATACATTTTCTAAAATGCTCAAGGGCGCTTTTACTTTCCTACCTCGCTGATTAACCTTATCATGGGAACACAGAGTCCAAGTTATACCAGTAAGGCTTTATATGATCTGAATAGAGACTGCAGCTCTCCATCATTATGTACTCTCAATAAACTTTTTATATATCATACGTTCTCTAACTTGAGGAAGCCTATGGACCACCATGGTGTAACCTTATCCATAGCCCTTTGCTGCAAATGAATATCACATGTGTCCAGTACAATGCAGAACCCATTCGATGTCAGTTCTGATCTGATATGTTGTGATCTCTGATAAATGATTCTGTGAAATGGATAAACAGACATTTCCTTGTAGGCAGGGTCATTGCGATTATCTTTCGGTCTGAGTTTACGGTCAGCAATTTTACTGATTATTCGTGTTATTTATTGGGTATTTAGAATACGCATATATAGCAAAAAGTGTTTCAAGGCGCAAACAGACCATATTTCCCAAATTGATGTCATATGCATGTTATTGACCCACCGCCGAATCATTTAAAATGCTACTTTGCTATCACCCACCTGGCCCTGCTAAACAATTTCTATCAGGTTTTTATGAATGTTTAGCCCCTACTGCTTTCTTGATTCTTGGTGACTTTAATACATGCCATGTGTGTGCATTATCGCCTGATCCTATTAAATTGAGGGACCTATGACGCTGGCATGCTCTTGCGTCTGTTGTTGCTAACCCTTCTCACATGACTGGTCATTGCTGCACCCTCATAATCCATAGAAACCTATGTATCACAGACGGTATTACCACCCCAGTGTTATGGAGTGACTATTCTGCAAGGTACGTTACATTTACACTTATGGTCAAGTCGAGCAAACTGAACGAATCATGTTTTGTTGAAGCTAGATCTCCAAATGCCCTACTAAATATCCCTTTACAGGCTTCTTGATCCATCCCAGAATTGGAGTTAAACTGTGAAAGCTATTCAGATCAATGTCGCACAGGGCTTCAACTGATGGTCCATCAGTTTGCAAGTCTTAATAATGTTGTACACACCGATCAGTCTATTCCTTGATGCTCCCCCAACTTAAAGATTCTTAAGGCAGACGATAGGAAATAGGAGAAAGGTGGTACCAGGGAATAGATCCCTTTCCTTTTGCTTGCATAGGATTCCTGTATGTATAGCCTATGAAAAGGTGATTTCGGAAGCAACATCTGTGCACCTTCACAATCGGATACTTTCAGCCAGTAACAAACATAAAGAACAAGTTAGTATCCTCAAAGATTTGGCTTTTCCAGGCTGTTTAATGCAACCTCCCCAGACTTCTTTGCGATTGGCTAATGCTTTGAATGTATATTTTCCCTCCACAGTTGCCACTATTGAGGAAAAGTTGCAGATAGAACAGACATCACCTAGAACTGCGACAATGACCTTCTGGGCCACTCCCGATTTAAATTTTAAAGCACCCCTTCGTGCTATCAGTGCTCTCCATTAGGCTGCCAGCTGAACTAAATTTGTATCTGAGCTTGCCAGTCTGTCCTTTAGCCAAGGAGTTAGGCCTGGAACCCTTAAATTAGTGCTGGAAAAGTTGGCAATTAAACAACTCCAAGAATACATTGAACAAAAAGGCGTCTTAGATGCATGTCATGCCGGACATTGTAGAGAGCCAGCATTAGTAACTATGTGGGATGATATTCTGGCTACAGCTGATGCTGGACAACCGTCCTTGTTGGTTGTTAAATTGTCAATGTTTTTGTTTTTTTAATTTTTGTTTTTATTCTTTTTTATTTTTACTATGAAAGGCTCATTATCCTTTAGTCACGGGCATGTAATATGCCATGCAAATGTAAAAATGATAAATGCCAATAAACAAATTTAAAAATCTTGTTGGTCATGCTTAACCACTATGCAGTATTTGATACACACACCCCAGAATCTCTCCTCAAGGGTTTAACGGGACGACTGACTCCATGTTAGCATACAGAGATATTTCAGTTAGTGAAGGTGGGACCACATACATCTGACTCAGGGTAGATCAATTGCTGTGTCCCAAATGGTTTATTTATGTATTTTATGTATTGGTTATTTATAAAGTGCCTATACAGCATATGGTGTTTCAAGGAGCCACAAGACAAAAAGAGTGCGGGATGGGGGTGACAATAACAATAATAGTCCTACTAGGCCTAGTGTCCTTCTGATCTTGCTAATGCAGTAACAAGACATTTTGGGGGAGAGGAGAGTGAGGGAGGAGTGCAGGTCGAAACGGAATGCAATAATGCAAGGTCAGGTAGGACAGAGAGGAGAGCGTACAAGTCCTGGGGAGATAAGGAGGGGGGGGGAGAGGGCCCCTGGGGCTAGGCAAGTGCTAAATGGAGGCCATGTGGATAAGTGCCAGGGAGAGCAGGGAGTACACGGAGTGGAGATCCACATGATAAGTGCGGGACAAGGCTGGTTCGGACTCAGTAGGGATGCAGGCCACATCAGGCTAGTGCAGGGGAAGGGGGCCCAGGAGGGCAGTGCAGGTAAGGGGGAGGGGGAGGTCAGGGGAGAGCAAAGTGCTGGGGTAGACGGGGTGAGGAGGGCCTGGTGCCCTGTAGGACTCAGAAGGAACCAGGCAGCCAGTCAATCCGGCATAGGGGGGCATTAGCACGGGAGACGGAGAGAGAATGTGGAAGAGAAATGGAGGGTCTTAAGAAGCTTCTGGATTTTAAGGAGATCCAGCAAACCCTGAGAGTGGCAGGGAGACCATTCCAGAGGGAGGTCTACTCAGAATGTGTGGGTGGGGATGGGCATGGCGTTCAGTTCACTTGCTCTGGATGTTGGTTCCGCTGCATTTTGGGGGGGCATGGCATTCAGTTCGCTTGCTTTGGATGTTGGTTCTGCTACATTGTGGGCCAAGGTCGCTGCACCATGGGCCACTAAATTGTATTTGCTCTCCTGGCCAAATGTTGTCAGCTCTCTCCGATAGATGCCATCTGATTGAAGTCTTGAAAGACATTTCATAAGGTCACCCTTTTAGCCTGGCTTTGGTAGACCTACCCAAGGTCTCTCGCCCAGATAAGCTACACCACTTACGCTTTTCTGGGGTGTTAAAATTTGACAAAATTGTTATATGCACATAGGATACTGACATGCATTAAGATATGTTTTATTTGTGTGCATGTGTGCCTCCATGTGCTATGTGTTGCACTGCTTTGCACTAATTTGTTTTCTTGCATTAGGTAATGCACATTGTGGACTTCTCCTTTATGCTGTCAATGTTTTGTTTTTGTCTTCCACCATTTGATTTGTACACTCTTACACCATGCCACCCTCTGTTAAAAGAAGGGTGGTTGAATTTCTTTAACAGAAAGATTGCTGTCTTTAGAAACTTTAAAATAATTAAAAAAAATAGACACAGCAATATAAAAAGCTGGACTACAGTACTAACATCGAGTGTGTTTATATATTGCACGTTGGTTCATTACATGCTAAAAAACAATATGTGCCATGGATGTTTTTTGACACAGTTAAATGAATTTGCATCTAAATATTTGCAATCAAGTAACTACTACAGACAGGACGCCCCCACCTAGTTTGAATCTTGAAAGACATTTTGCCAATGATTTAACAGCTGAATTATTTGTTGAACTACTCGCATGAAAAACCCAGCATTAATATTACCAATATAAGGCTAGAACAGAGTCTTCATTGTGGCATTTAATAACTCTCTTGCATGCAAGATTATTATTCTCTGTCAACAACGTTCAGTCACTGCTGTCAGTCTTTTCATAAATCGGTGGATCCTCGCCCTCCTCTGCAAATCAGTACAGGGGTCAACGGAAACAGTGTGGCCAGTACCCGCCCATCTCACCACAGTCGTTTCACTGCATTTGGCGAAGGGCCATTTTACCAGGGGCAAGGGAACAGTTTAATTGGATTTTTGAGTTCAGGGGATGGGGCGGGGCATAGCAGCGGGGCAGAATGGCTTCTCCCCCATTAGACAATGTAGTGGGATAGCCCATGCAGTGAGTTGTCCCTGATTGGGTGCAGCCTCTCATATTGCCTGTGCAATGAGGTGGAGTCCAATGCGTGAGTGATGGGGGGATAACTGGGGGTGTTAAGGGTGGGATCTACTTGAAGCCTGCACTTGCCTGAACAATCACTTTTCTTTCATTAGAAGGCCTATTTTTGCAAATATCATCCCGTTTGAATTTCTCAAGAGAAGGAGCAGATTGCAATTCAATGACATAATTCGTTGACTAGTAGTTATAGTATTGCGCAATAGAGAGCCGTGATACCAACTGTTAACGTGACATGTCCCTTGTGGGCAGGGTTCAGAAATGGTCCCTTTGGGGAGAACACAAAGAAATAAAACACAGCGTGGTATTCACACTATTGTTTTGGAAGGTCTAGACTGAAGCTTTACAGCCAATCCAATAAAACAATATCCCTTCCCCAATAAAGTTTCACATGCAGAATGAAAATGCATGAAACTTCCCTTTCTGCACGGCTCCGTTCAACCGTGCAGATGTCATCCCAGAAGTGTGCTAAAATACTGACTGACTTTGCACAATTCACAGTTGTCGCAGAAACATTATTTTCAGAAAAGTAATACAAGTTTGCCGAAATAAGAAGAAAACACCGTTGTAGGTTATTTACTTCCCACGTGTATTTTTCTTCTGTGTTTGTGTTAGTGCACACTGTAAACTCACAGCTAGTAGACTGGCTTCACAAACACACGTAAGGAAGAAACACTCGAAAAAACTGAAACACAGCACAAAACCGGACACAGACATAAACACACCAGCCAATATGGAGACTGTATCATGCACAAAAGTACACGCAGCACACACACACAGATACACACAGCACATGCACACATGTTTTGTTCTCTGTGCTGTAAGAATCAGAGGAAGGTACATCACTGGCAGACGGGCACTCAGAAGAAGTGGTTATTGGATATGTCACGATGAGATGAAAACTGGGATATGTTAAGGGGCCAGGGTCGCTGGCCCCCACAATGTGGGGATGCCGTCTGATGCAGGGCGGCCCCATGGGCCCATTGTCTGGACGCAGCCCTGGGCTGCAATAACACGATGACACAAGGCTCAGTTGGCAACTGCTGAGCGGAAGTCAAGAGCCCTAAGACTCTTTGCCGATGTGACAACATCCCATGCTAAGGTTAAAACAAATAATTCACACAATAACAATAATATCAAATGGCATGCGTTACAGTGACCACTAAAACTCACACTGCACTTGTTGGTCATTTTGGCACAACACTATACACACTATTTACAGGGGGTCCAATAGCACAGGTTGGGCAGTTCACTTTATTATCTTGTGAGTGATGGTGGTAACTACTTGACCTACCTGCACTTCTGGCAACCACTAACGACATGCTATTTTACTGAGCCTAATTTAGGTAGGTGAATCATGCGCAGGATCAACGCTTACTGCACCCATTACTACTGAGTCCACTTTAAGCTTAGCACGTTTGCTGTATCACTGCATTGTAAACATGCCTTATGTCATGGTATGAACTTATAAACATATATATGGCTGCAGGATATTGGTTTAATATCTCCATCTATTGGCAATGCAAAAGTAAACTGGTTAGCCTATGCGGATGACGTAGTAATCCTGGATAACTCGCAAATTGGGCTGCAATGTCTGTTGTCCGCATTAGAATCTTATGCTAGGATTAAAACTTAAACATTAACCCCACAAAATCCAAGATCCTATTATTTAAGAGACCAAATAAAATAGTGAAGAACTATGCTTGCAACTTGGATCAGTCTTCAGTAGAGGTTGTCTCAGAATTAACTTATCTGGGAGCCACATTAAGAACTTTTCCAACAAAGAATAGCTTGCTGTTATCTATTGATCTAAATAGGAAAGGTAGTTATCATAATCTCATTTTGGACTACAACCCTGTAGCTATGGAGATATACTGGGATATAATAGAAGCTAGGATATGGAAACGAACTTTGGGTCTGCCAGACTGTACTTGTTTGCTTGCGATATGAATTCGGTCTTTCATCACTTAGACCTTGGCTGGAATCGAAGTGGTTGGCTCTTTACTGATTAATCTTAGATCCACCAAAGAATTCCCTCTTTGAGGAAACAGCTATAGAGCTGCAATTGGGGAACAATGGTTTTCTGTATAGATTTGGCCAAAAATGCTTGGAAATATTGTCTGGTTGTGACTGCGAGGTTGAGTTGCTTCTTCAGAACCCACTAAAGCTGAAAGAAAAACTGAAATTGGGTGATTGGATAGGCATGATTGATAATATGTGAAAAGTTAAAAGATCAGCTTCTCTGACAGTGTTGGATAAACGACTATCATTTGGACCGGCCTATCTAAAGAAGTCCCCTAAGCCTTGGTTCAGATCTTCTTTTTTTAGATGTAAATAACTCCAATCAAGCAATCCCACTAAGTCAGTGCCTTGTGTGGGATGCCCAAGGAAAGCCCATATTTATATATTTTTATGGCAAGTTATAATCTGGATGATGAACCCTTGTATAACACCCCTCTCTTAGAATCCCCCTTGACCCCACTGAGCCAAGAAGTAGGCTTGTTTTGCAAATTTAAAGGGTTTATTTGAACAATTAAACTATATATATATATATATATATATATATATATATATATATATCACTTTTATAATAAATTAATAATTGATAAGGCAGCAAAAATACTTTTATGTTTTCAAGGGAAAAGCAATGAAATGCAGTACGGAAATTACTTGATATGATTTTAGCAAAAGATAATATAATCACTTTTTCTCTGGCAATTCACCCCCCCTCCTATGCAATGTAAGTGTTACGCTCACCTAACTCCCACGGAGGCGCTGGCCTGGTTCGCGCTGCTGTGACCTCTTCTAAGGTGATGCGCAGGGTTCGGAAGACGGACTGGACCGGGCCCCCAAATCTGGCTTGTCTGGCTCGCAGAAGTATCCTTCTGTAGGCGAAAATAGGGGATTAACTGTCTGCGGGGTAATGCAATCGGCCTCCCACTTTCCCCTCTCACCCTCCTTGAAACCCTTCTGTGATTTCTCGTAGCGTCTCACCTTAGGATCTGGAAGGACGAGCTCTCCATCCTGCTTCTGATGCAGGGGCGCGTCGGTGTCCAGTTACTTCACTGGATTTTCGGATTGGTGAGAACCAAACTTGCTTGGCTTCCAGGTAAGTTTTTTTGATAAGAGTTTCCCCTTGTGTCCATGCATTAATGTACTAATGCTAGTGTCTTTTTCCCCATAGGGGCCGGGGTACGGAATGCCGGGGAACAGGCACCGACCCGAGATGAGAGGTGAAATCCTTGTAGAAATCAGGTAAGTCTTTAATGAGCGGTTTTTGGTAATGTCTTTTCATTCGCTCATTAACGCTGATGTCTCTTTTTCCCCTTAGGGGCCGGGGTCCGGAAATGCCAGGATGCGGCGCGGACCCGAAATGAAGAGGGAATGAATCAACAGGTAAGTCTTAACATGGAGATTTAGCTTTCCTTATTCCCTTCTCTCTCTCACCTTTTGTTCTGGTCTTTTTTCTCCCTAGGCGCTGGGGCGTGACTGCAAATCCGGATGATCGCTGCTGAACATGGAGGCGCCCTGTAAAGGTGAGTGGAATGCGGCGCAGCAGCGATCGATGCGATGAGGTTTTAAATTAAAGTCTTCCTTTTCAGGATTGTCGGCGAGATGTCTCCGGGATGCGGATTTAGCAGGTAAGGACTTTTCCTTCTTCTGTTCTCTTCTTCTCTTCCTTTGCAGGTGATCCAGGATGCTGGAAAGCGTGGCAGAAGTCAGGATGCAGGAGCAGACACGGTGAGCGTCCAGCTGCTAGATGCAGAACAACGCGAAGTACGTGTGGCTGTTCGGGTGGGGTTTAAATAGCCTTTGAAGAAGTTCCAGGTATGTATCCTTCCTCCAATCAGGTATGTATCCTTCCCCGACCACGCCCCGATGGTAAATTAGTCCCACAGGTAAAGTAGTTCCTTTCAGGCCTCAAGGAGGCCGGGATCCTGCAGCATGGTCTGCATCAGGTAAGTGCACCCAAGCATTCCCATAATGAGCCTGGCGCCTATGGCGCCAAGACTGATGTCTTTTATGAGCCTGGCGCCATAGGCGCCAGGACACTGTCCAAAGGGCCCCTATATGGGGTTGCTGGGTCCTTCCTTGGGGACTGGATGTCCGCTTTCGGGGACGCTGGGCTTGAACCGGCTCCCCGGGAGCGGGCATCATGACAGTAAGAAATGGAAGGAGAGCACACAGTCGCCAAGAATTCCAACAAAATGCAATACGAAATGCAGTTCCCCCCTAGCAAGCTTAGAGAAAAACAGGTATGATTTAAAACACAGGCCCAAAGTGCTTTGAATGTGGTGGCAATGAAGTGAAATGATGCTAAAATTGATTTTAATTCCCTGTAGAGGTTCAGGGTGAGTGATAGCTAGTTGGTATTAGTTCAGGCTCACTTTAGCAATGCTCTATGAGTAACTAGCAGGTTAAAACGAAATGTCAAATCACAGCAAATTAGTTGCGCGCATCGAGCGTAATTACGGAGGCAGTATAAGGAGTAGGAAGTCGGTTCTAGGTTCGTTGGAAAGCCTTGAATCTTAGCTTTAAGATGAAAATTAAATCTCGCTCCGGAACAGCACAAATGGTTCTGGAGATACTGACGATTTTGTGAAGGCAGTTTTTCGGATTTGAAATTTTAAAGCTCAGAATGACAGATGACAGTTTTCAGTTTTAAAGATGACAGAATGACACGATTCTAGGAGGCAGTTCTAATAGGCTAAAATAGTTTGGATTAGATTATTTTAAACTAAGAGATTGGTTTTGCACAGTGAGTACTCACACTGTATTTTTGAAATAAACTGTCACGGTCTGGTCAGGTTGGATGGAACTTCCGGTGGGTGGTTCTGAAGTCACGCTATCTGGGTCAGCTCTGCTCTCTGGGTCTGTCATGCACCGGTTCTGCTCACAACGGTCTGGTTTGTGGTTCTTTCTGGTTCCGGATACAGCACTGCTTTCTGGATACTGCTACAGGTTCTTGCAAAAGTTGTTGGCAAAGATTTCAAACAGCTCGCCCAGCTGTTGAATAGTTTGGTTGGTTTTGAGGCCTGCTGAAGAGGATTCAGCTTGTGGATTCAGGCCTCTCTGCTACAAATTCTGGAGTTAATTTCTGGTCTCTGGAGATTGATGGATTTGAAGTCTAGATCTCTAGATGTGAAGTCTGAAGTCTCCCGGCAAAGCGTCCCGCAAGAAAGTGGAAAGTGAATGTCCCCACCTGTCCTGCACTGTCTGCTTTTATGTGTTTAGAAAGTGGGTGTGTGCGTGGCATAACTGAGCCTGCCCCTCTCTACTTGTCATTGGCCCAATTCTCCCCTCTCCCATGATTGGGGGAAGGAAATGGATTGTCATCATGATGAGGTCTGTTTATAGGTCAGAGGATCCTTCCCTGGTCAATTTGCCCACAAATCAATTTTTGATTCAAATACATATTTCCCAGATACACATGTGGTTGACATTACATGTACATATTACAGATGAATTAAGACAGGTCTCTGTTCAAGCCCCATGTTCCTGCGAGCTGGGATTCATAAATGACAACATTTTGCACTTTTTGGTCGGTTTACCAATATCCGACATTTACCAAAAATCACACAAATGTGCGCAAGGAGTATGGACATTAATTGATGAAGTGTCAGATTTTTAACATGCAGACATTTGGAGTAAGATCCTATTTTCCACTAGCAACCCCCCAGAATACACCACAGGGTCCTAACACCTCTTAAAATGTGTACAGAAAAATCACAAGAATAATGATATTACTTATATAATTTTGACCAGACCGCACTATGAGTTATCTATCTTTTTAAAATTATGCCCTGGTCAAAAAGGGGTGTGGCTTCCCACATCACATGGTGGAATAACTGGTTTATCCACTTCCCCCAAGCTCAGCTGGCTCTCACAGACACTGCCCCTCCCAGTTTCTCCCAAGAAGAAGCCACTTTACGGCCCCCCCAATATAAAATTTGCCTGAGTCCAGGACAGGGCTTTGTTCAACTTCCTGCAGTCCCCAGGTGCTCCTCCCCTAACCCAATCAGAGAGGTGTCATCTCCTTTTGGCAGGGGCAGCAGGATGCAGCTAGGCCTGGGAAGAGTGGCTGAGCAGGTTTCTCCAGTTGGGGGTAGTTGTCCGGCACAATTCAGCTAAATGTCACTTTAGTTCCCAGTTTAAATCAAACTTACAATTTTTACCGATGCAGCTAGAATGCTGATTCTAAGTTCAAAACCATGACATTTAACAGTTGCAACTATGTGACACTCAAAAGTAGGTCACTCATTTAATTTAAACATTTCGATTTTAGTGGTTTTAAATCCAATTTCAATTAAGCTGCTGACATCCACAGCTCAGCTAGTTTTGTTATAAACATTGTTTTGGGCTCTTCATCTTCCCAGATTTTGTATGCACACAACACTTCATCCTGCCAGATGTCTGCTGGTGTTCAGTAAGATTTTTGAATATCCTGCAATGTTCGAAATAGGCACTTTGAGCTTGCATTCAGGAAAACAAAGGTGATTTTAAGGCGCTTTTGGTCTAACAACACTGTTATTTTTCCTTTGACACCACCTTTCACCCCTGGCGCTTCCGGTCCATCATGCTGGCACTGGTGGGTAGCAGGTTAGACAACCATTTTGGTGTGCGCACAACCACGCGGTTTTCCTGGTTCTGGGATGGAATGATGGGCGGCGACAGCTCATCCCCACATCCACCCAGTTTATTGATTTAGTTTTGTTCTGGATAGAATGATGGGCGGCGACAGCTCATCCCCACATCTACCCCGTCTAATAATTCAACATGGGTCAAAACTCTTGACAAACATTTCACTTAAACCTACTTCCTACTCTAGAAATACTAGCTACTAGAGATAAGGAAGGGGGACTCTAAACATCTATTATCTAATTGTCCTAGGACTTGGAGTATCAGGGCCAGACACTTAGCAGATTTGTTCACGATGAGTCTAGACATAATACCGACACTTTTTGGGCAAGATTATCCTCTGGTAATGAGATGGCTCTTTTGATTGAGGTGGGAAGAGTTCTAAAGGAATTAGAGTTAATAACAGACTGAATTATTAGGGTTGATTTGAATTTCTTTTCTTTTTTCTTTTCTCTTCATTTTTTCCTTTTTTGATTTCCAGTGATTTATGTCTTGTCTAATGTGATATTCAGAGTATGTATAGTGATTGATGAATGTTATCTTGTTTTATCTTTGTGTACTGTCCTGTTTAAATGTGTTAAAAGTCAATTTTTGACTACTGCACAATAAATAAATAAGGAAAAATAAAAAAATTATATATATATAAACATATATACATTGGCGTGTAACACCCACCTTTGGATCTTGAACACTTCACACTTAATTAGTCCAGCAAACAATAGGGAGCACCCCACTAGCTGGCAAAGCCGCACCGGGGACACTTGGGCCACAACAGCAGGTTGACCATGGGGATCGCCCATCATTCTTAGTCCACATGAGAGTGAGGATAGCCTAGCTGGCCAGAGAAGCCGCACCAGAGACACCGGGCCCACATTGTCAGGTCGTCACGGGGCAGTCCCGCTGTGTCCATTCACCCAAGGTGGAAGCGCTCCACTAGCTGGCAAAGCCTCACACAGAGACACCGAAGGCCACATCTGCTGTCACTGCTCCATCTGGGTTGAGCATGCAGGCTGCCATTATGGAGCCAGTGGAAGTTCTTTGCAGCCCTCCCGCTACCTATGCTGCAGGATAATCCTTACTGCATGGCCTAGGTATTTGATCCTCCTTGCGGCGGACAGTGTGGAGTCTTTTGTGCCCCCACTCCCCCATGAGGATGGTGCAAAGGAGAGGCCAGCAGTCGTGCTGAAAGATTAAAGAAAAATCGAGACTTAATACCACTTAATAGAAATACACCAGGCACAGTACACTTTTATTTTGCAGAACAGCTGTCTGGTCTATCAACACCTCGCAATGTGTGGTAGCGGACCCTGTGAGATGAGAGAATGCTGGACATTACAAAGCATGCATATTTATACATTTCTCACACAATACCAGACACATTGTCCAGCCCATCTTTGAGTTATCCATTCACTAGGGTCTGTAGCCAGTTCACATAACTAATACAGATTCAAACAACTATACATTCCTCAAACACTAGACATGTTTTTCTGCACATAAGACACAATGGTAGTTTTATTTACTTTACTCATTCGTGTTTATCCATCGTTTGTTCTTGAGTTTGAAGTCAGTTTAGTTTAAAGGAGCGAAAACTCAGATTTCTGCAAAAGCACATATTCAGCTATTCAACATTCTGTTTGCTGTTTGAACAGAGAAGACACTATTGATACAGATGGTCTCTAGATTACTGTTTAAATACGGCTCTTGTTTAGCTCCAATGTTTCTTAGTGCAGGACAAACAATTCCACCTTAGCAGCTTCAACATGCCTATCTATGTTGACACAGTACAAAGTTCATCTTGGTCTGCTGGAGACAAAAACACAATTTCTAGCATGGGGCAGAAAGCGGGCATTAATCAAAATGGCAGATAACTATTAAGATGGCGGCGTAGAAAGCTTATTGCAAGTTCATTCAAATGCGATTTACAGTATGATGCAACTGCGCTTATGCCAATTAACTGCTTTATAGCAATGTCCTACATTACCAAGACATTAGTAGCTTTTTCAGGCATATGTATCTTAGGTTCTAATTTACCTATTGCTTGTACACAACTTCCTCCTATCATAGAACAAATGACAGGCAGACATTGTATGCAACAACAGCAAAATAGTATAATGCCAAGGATCACCATTAGAGCTGCAAAGATTTTCCTGACCCATGATCGCAACAAGTCCCAGAACCATGTACCAATATCCCAGTTTCCCTCTGGAACATGCACTTCAGTGCTTAAGTCATGTAATTTCTTAATTGCCTTAAATATGGTGGGGGAGGAATCAGGTGCAAAAAAACAACACACAGATCCCACCATTTTACATACCCCACCATGCTCATCTAGAATGATGTCTAGCACCAGCCTATTGTGGAGAGCAACCGATCTAATAGCCTTTTGCTCTAGCGTCATGTTATACAGGATATCAGTGGTCTCATTGATGGTTTTCTCCAAAACCCTTGCTAATTTCCTAATATCTTGGGATTGTATTATCTGTCCCCAGAATGGCACGAAGGATTTGGCAACGTCACCCAGAATTTGTGAAGGAGTATCACCATCCTCATCCCGCCTGGGACGAGTTCTAGAGACTTCAGCAGTGGTGGCGACATATACTCCTGGTAACAATATATCCAAATAACAAGTACCCTCCCAGTCTCTGGGTTACCACAGATATGCCTCATTACTGCAAACAAAGTAAACAGGATCTCCTACATACAATGGTCTTTCCTCACTGGTTAATATAGCAGTATTCGTACAACCCTCAAATGTACCCATTGTTGGGAACCTACTCTTTGTATGCAGAATGGAACAGAGTTTGGACTATGGTTGATGGTGTAGGAGGGAGACATGGCATCCCTATTACCTAAAGAAGTCATTTGAAAAGGAATCAGTTATTGGAAAGGTCTAGAGAGTCTGTCGGAAAGCCTAATAGAAGCAACATTTAGCTTTCTCCTATTCGCAAACAGAGAACATCCTAAAGGCGTTAAGACTCATTTTTCAAATTCGTTAAGATTAGGTCCATCAAAATTCCCAGTGACACTATTGTTCCATCGGCCAAAGAATAATGCCCTAAGCGAAGCATAACCAGCATTAGTTAAAGGGAGAAGATGTATATACCAGCCCAGTCTTTTCCCCATGTTGCGGCAGATGTGAACATACCCAGCAATTGGTCTTATTTAAAATGGCATGGGTTGCATTCATAATCATTAAGAGAGTATTGTTATGATAACCCCCTCTATGTTGGATATCTCGAGGACGGAGAGCGTGCAAATGCACATAAGGTGGAGACACATTTGAGATACTTGCAGTTGGCAATAATACATCAAGCGGATGTGCATTTTCCAGATACCAAAACCGAAATGTCAATGCAATTGTAATACACGCTGCTATTGCAACCAGTGTCCATTTGATCCTAGGGGACCATGACCCTCGATGAATGGATTCATTATCAACAAAAGGATCAAGATGCTTTTTAGTATGAGTGGCCTCTAAAGTAGGCATAGTTTCTCAGTGTCCGTTAAGAAGCCTCACTATTAGGCTCTTTTAGTTAATCCATGGGTGGCACTTGACCACGTGGCCTATGTTGATTGAAGGAACTTTGCCGGTCCCTGCCTCTTAATATATGCAGCAGTGGAATGACGAGGGACTGGTTTAACTGTGGTTTCTTGTGGGTTTCTTGTGGGCACAGCCTAGCTGTACTTTCCTATCCTATTTATATTAATGAAATGTCAACAAAATCTAAATCTAAATCTGGTTCCGTGGTCGCAGATCGTACCTTGTCACTCGGGGATGTAATGATCAGTGAACAAAGCATGGTCGTGTCCTGAAGAAGATGAAGAAGCAGAAACAGGATCGATCGACGGTGAAGAAGATATTGAAGAAGAAGCAACAATCTCCCCAGGCTCCACAGGCTCAGGAAGGATTTCTGAAGAAGCAACAACAATCTCCCCAGGCCCCACAGGCTCAGGAAGAACTTTCATGACAACCTTGGTGTCGATCAAAGCAGGTTCATTGTGAGCATCGGGATCATCAATTCCCTTCTCCTTCCCTTTGTCATAGGGCAGAGGAAAAGGAATCCTCTTCACGTGTGTAGTGTGGATCCAGTACTTCTTTCCAGCCACTCGTACGACGGTTTGCATAGCCAAAAGGATCTGATGTGGTCCTCTCCAACGAGGTGCAAGGCAGGTGCCCCTCTCAAAGTTCTTCAGAAGGACCAACTGGCCAGGTTGAAGTCGATGACCTGGATCCTTGTATTATACAGGGAGGGCTGCGCATACCAGTTGATGAATCAAATGCAAGTTTTGAGTCAACTGGTTACAATAATCAGACAGAAGGGGATATTCCACATCTTTCAACGACTTGTGTTTTGGAACAGTCCATATATTTTCTGGTTTTCCCATGATAATTTCATAGGGGGAGAGCCCTGTCTTTGATTGTGCGGTTGTCCGCATTGATAGTAAGGCTATTGGCAAAGCGTCAGGCTATTTCAAATTGCTATGTGCACACACCTTTCCGATTTTGTTCTTTAGAATTCCGTTATGGCGTTCCACAAGACAGCCACTTTGAGCATGCCTGGCCGAATGGAACAGTTCATCAATCTGTAATCCCACACAAACGTACAGGATGACAGCAGCGATAAAATATGGGCCATTATCGGACCAAATGACTCTCAGCAAGCCAAGCCTAGGAAAATATTCTTTCAGCATTGTCTTTGCCATTGACATTGCTGTGACATCTTTTAGAGGAAAAGCCTCAGCCCATTAACTAAAGGCACAGATTACTACTAAAACATATTTATAGTTTTGACAATGTTCCATCTCAATAAAATCAAAATGGATTACCTCAAAAGACATGGAGGGGGGACCAAAACGGCCCTTTGTTGTCGGTGTTCCCTTCGCAATGTTATGTTGCAAGCATATCATGCAACTTTGGACAAAACGTTCAGCAGTTTTCTGAATATGATTATTATACCAGACAGGATCTAACTGTTTCCCAATCTTTTTGGCCCATATGTGTGTTGGGCAATGGGCCATGGTAACCATAACAGTGACATAGGCATTGGGTAACATCCATCTTTGCTTTTCACTATCCACCCAACAACCCTCATCATCTAGAACCGCTGGACCCTCAGACCACTTTTTGATTTCTTCTGGAGTAGCTTCAGCCTGAATTTCTGTTATACAGCTAATCCCTTTGTCTATCATACATGTGTCAGTGACCCTTTTTGTTGTAATCCAACACGTACATTTTTGAGTGCAAATGAGTAGCAGTCTGTTTGGCTATTCTGTCAGCAAAAGCCTTTCCTTTTCCCACATTGTCCGTCACTTTCTGGTGTGCCGCACACTTCATTATAGCTAACTGTGTAGGAAGCGCAAGTGCTGAAAGCAACCAGACTATTAAAGTACCATGCTGAATTTTTGTTCCATGTGAGGTCAAGAATCCTCTCTGAACCCATAGTCAGCCAAAGTTATGAACTACCTGAAGGCATATTGGTTGTCTGTATATATATTTACACTAAGCCCTTCAGAAATTTCACAAGCTCTGGTTAATGCAATAATCTCTGTGGCCTGCACAGAATGATGCGGAATTCGTTTAGTTTCCACAATAGTGCTCAATGTGGTGATTGCGTAAGCAGCAGTGGATGTACCTAAGGAAGTTTGAAACAAGAGCCATGACAGAACAGCTCCACTTGCGGATTCTTTAGAGGTGTATCAAGTAGATCAATTCTGCCATTCGTTTCTTGCTCTGTAGTATAGAGGCAGGCATGTGACATCTTGTATGGATATGCAGAGCAAATAGAATCAGCTCGTACCTTGTTAGTCGAGCTGATGTGAGATGTTGCGTCTGCGTTCTGTTTAATAGAACGTCTACTGAGTGGGGTACCATCACGGTTAAAGAATGACCTAAAAACATACCATCACTTTGTTTCACGATGCAGCAGCAGCAGCTACAGATCTCAAACATCTTGGCAAAGCGCATGCAACAAGGTCTAATGTGGAGGAAAAATAACTGCACAGTCTATTCTTGCCCCCATGTTCCTGTGTTAAAACATCCAAAGCACATCCATCACATTCATGCACATACAACACATAGATCGTCTCGTAATTTGGTGTGCCCAAAACCGGTGCTGAACACAACGCTGCCTCGAGCAAATCAAAAGCGTTCTGGCAATCCATGTTCCACGGTAAAGGCAAAGAAATACCCTACTTTGTCAGTGCCATCATAGGTTTTATCATCAAAGAAAAATGTGGGATCCACTGTCTAGAGTATGAGGCCATGCCTATTAAAGCTCTGACCTCTTTCTGTGGATTTGGGCCAGACATATCAGAGATGCTTTGTATCTGTTCAGGTGTCAGTCTTCTTCCCTCCTTCAACAGGAGATAGCCTTAATAGGCGACCTCCTGTTGACAATACTGAAACTTCTTCAATGAAGTCTTATTCCCATGCACTGCTAAATGAATAAGCAGCAACACAGTGCCTTCTTTGCAAGCAACTTCAGAATCAGCAGCTAGAAGTAGATCATCAACATATTGCAACAACGTGCAAGTGGAAGGTAACTCAAGTGTATCAAGCTGTTCTTTCAACGTTGTACTATAAGTGCTTGGACTCTCAGTGTACCCTTGTGGCACACAAGTAAATGTAAACGAGTGTCCCCTTAGGGTATAATGTGTCACCTTAGCTGGAACCATAGTCAGAATTGTGGTAACATCAGCCACAATCGGAAACTGTGGAGCAACAACCTTATTAATTACGTGTAAGTCTGCGCGTAAGTCAATAATAAAACAAAAAGGAATCGCATTATACCCTTTCTTATAGACTGGCAAAACCGGACTATTACACACGCTTCCTGCAATTTCCTCAATTACACCTTGGTGCATGAAATCAGAAATAATACTCTTTAAAGCCTGTTCACCTTCAACCGAAATCTTATACTGCGGAATACGCAGCAATTTAACACCTGGTTTCAACACAATTTTAACTGGTTCAATTTGTAAAATTCCAACGTCATGATCATTAACCGCCCATTAACATGTCGGAACCGTATTCAATTCAGTTGGTAAAGACCCAGACAAAAATTGTGGAACGGAAGTTTGTTGGGCCAAAATCGTTAAGTATACGCCATCTGGAGAACAGTAAATCACAGCATTAAATTTCTTTAATAAATTCAATCCAAACACAGTTTCGCCACAATTTGTCGTCAAAAGAAATGGACAGGAATCAGTGAATGTTCCCAGTGAGATCGGTACCAGCCGAGAGACCGGACTAACCACTGGTGTACCAGAGAACCCTACAGAAATGTTGCTCTGCCCTGACAGTGGAATATCTGGAACCCGTGCATGATCAATAGAACATTTCTGGGCTCCTGTATCTATCAAGAATAGATGCTCCCTATTCCCCACCTTCATTTCAACGTAGGGCCCTTTCTGATCAATGGGAATAGGTACTGGTTCCAGACCATGCTTCAGGCTGTCCTAACTGAACAGTATATCGTCAAATGCAAGATCCTCTGAAAAATAGACAGTCGAAGGATTATCAAAAATGTTCCCACTATTAACATTTTGTTGCTGACTATCTTGCGAAGGTGTCTGTTCATTTTGTGCAAACTGACTTCTACCAGGACCCCCATCCTAGGACGGCCTCTGTATCATCTATTCATGGCACCATATGTGCTATTTGATCTCTGCTGTAGGATTAGGCATTGTGCTCACCAATGACACTCCTGTCTACAATATGTACATTGGTTCATGGGTACAGGACCCAGTTGTGTTCTACCCTGAGGTGTAAATTGGCCTCTAACCTGTGTATTCCCACCTCTGGCTCCTCTAGCTATTTGCTGCAACAATACTCTAGTTTTCAGGTCTCCCTTCTTCTTTTCCACCTTCTCCTTCGCTGTATTAACCCTATTCACATAGTACAGAGCCATATGTAACACTTCAGATTGTGAGTTTGCTTGTCAAGCACTCTCAGAAGTCATTGGGCCTCATTACAAGAATGGAGGTAATGAAAAAAGGAAGGCGGAATGGCAATATCGCCATCATTATTGGGTCTGGGGCATTACGACCCAACAACCCGCCAATACCACCACCGCCCATACCGTGCCCCATCACACCAGCATGGGCGCGTACACGCACCACTTCCAGGAGTAAATACTGGGATGCCGGTAATAGGAGGATATCACAATCCACGCAGGCATGCAATTAACGGCATCCCGAAGGCGGTAATTAGGGCCTGCACGATGGCGGCCATACAGGCATGACAGACCACCCGTAAACAGCAATCTGCAATCAAGCAAACTGCCACAGGTGCACACAATCACCACAGGTGGAGTCAATGGAGCCTGTTCCAGGATACAATTAGTACACCCACACACCACACCCCTTTCCACACCAAAATGAATCCACTAGCTGTTGCAATCATGGTGTTGGAGGACATGCCTATACTGCTACAACTACAGCAACAACAGCAACTACAACAACAACAACTACAGCAGCAAAAACAGGCAGCACAGAGGAGACGCAGGAGGAGAAGGAGGGTGAGACAGGCCCAGCAATTACCACCAGTGCAGCCAGTAGTACCTCGTAGGCAGCCACCAATCCCTCGCATCAGACCCAGTCCATTCAATCTAACCCTTGAGCAGATCCACACACTGTACCGGTTGGACCGGGACACCATCACCACCATAGTGGACATGATAAGCAACGACATCATCATCCTCATAGAAATCCACACTGCCGTCCCCCCGCTACTAAAGGTGGTGTATGTGCTCCACTTCCTGGCCAGAGGCACCTACCAGTAGACAGTGGGCCAGCTGCATGGCATTTCACAACCACTATTTTCACGCATGCTGACCCAACTGCTGAATGCCCTCCTGAAGCAGGCTAGCACCCACATATCCCTACCACGGACTGCCCAGGAGATAGCCGACACCAAAGTAGGCTTCCATGCACTGGTAGGCAATTGTTTTGGTGCCCTCGACTGCACCCATGTAGAATGAGTAGTCCCTCATGCCGTGGAGGCGGTGTACCGCAATCGCAAGCAATACCACTCCATCAATATGTAGATGGTATGTGACTCCAGCAAGATCATCACACACTGCTGCGCCCGATATCCTGGATCCACACATGATGCCATGGTGCTGCATAACTCCACGCTACCCCGTCACATAGAGAGACATGCTGGACCACATGCCTGGCTGCTTGGTGAGTTGCCTGACTGGCCAATGGCAGTGCATCGGGGTAGTGATGTGTTGGGATGCATACTCCACCTGGGTGGGAATGGGGTAGGGGGATGCATACTCCACCTGGGTGGGAATGGGGGGATGCATACTCCACCTGGGTGGGAATGGGGGGATGCATACTCCACCTGGGTGGGAATGGGGGATGCATACTTCACCTGGGTGGGGATGGGTGGGGGGATGCATACTGCACCTGGGTGGGAATGGGCGGGGGATGCATAATCCACCTGGGTGGGAATGCACGGCGAGTGGAGAATGCATGCAGAGCCAAACACTCCTGACCTGAACCTCCCAACCCCAACACAACACATCACTGGCACACATTGGACCAATTACGTATATCAATGACAACATGTAAGACGCACAACCTGACCACCATGGGTATGTCTAGCAAAGCATTACTAAACATCATTGCAACTGTGCCAATGTGAAAAATGTGACCAGGCACTGTTTAGTATACACAGCAAAAATGGGAGGCAAAACATTGTCCTGCAACAACAGTACACCCGCACCAGCATGCAAGAATTCACCCTGCATCATCTGTACAACGCCATCCAGACTACCACACCTTATAGCAGTATAGCATGCATCTAAATAATATTTGTACATATGTTCAGGGACATGTGCATGTCCACAGCATTGCCG
Source organism: Ambystoma mexicanum (assembly GCF_040938575.1). Taxonomy (NCBI): domain Eukaryota; kingdom Metazoa; phylum Chordata; class Amphibia; order Caudata; family Ambystomatidae; genus Ambystoma; species Ambystoma mexicanum. The sequence goes on along the minus strand of NC_090933.1, from coordinate 1,109,870,471 downwards.
GAGCATACCGACTAAACGTGTCATTCACTTTAATGGGAGAAATTGAAACATCCGAAATCCATCTAACAGCGTCTCTTGTGCAGATGTGCATTTATTCACTCATTGGTTTCAATGGAGGAAGAAATTGCCTCTGCACATATGAAGTTTGCCGTTCACTTACATCCATCTCATCTTTCTGTAACGAATCTAGCTCCCTTTTAAACTCAAATACCTTCTCTACACACTCATATACTTTCTCTGCAGTGTCCCTTGAGCGGGCAAGGACATTCAATCCCTCAACCCCTGTGGGACATTCATGTCCGTCAAATCACTCCATATATCAACTAAATGCATTCCCATTCGTTCTATCAAAATAGTCTGTTCAGGAATACCCCCTTGGAAAGAAATCGCAACTAATTGCCCTCTTCTATGTATTTTTTAGCCCATGTATACAATTCCCTCTTTCTGTCTTTAGATACTGTACCATGAGTCACTACTCTTGAATCAGCTCCCGTGCCTTCAACCACAACAGGTGGAGCAGAACCACCTGGTAAAGAATCAATAGGTAGCAGAGGTAATACCGCTGGCGGTGCAGACAGAATTATGGGGACAGAAACTGTCGGCAAGGGTGGAGGTGCAGGAGGGGGAACAACAACAGGAAGAGAAACAACAATGGGAGGAGGAGGAACTAGAATGGGAGGAGGCACATAAGGAGGCGGTGCAGTTGAAACAGTTCTACGTTCATTTAACAATTTATTAAGTAACTCATCTGATGTATGAAAATCCTGAGAGGGATATATCTTTTGCACATCAAGTTGAAAAGCCCTATCCATACTTCTAATGGATTCTGATTGTTTCTGCTGATCATGCAATAATGCTTTCTCGGCATTCATCATGTGTCTACGTGCATGCTTTTCTTTACTTCTAAGTTGCTGCATAGCTTCCTTTCTCCAATCTTTAACTGCATCAAATGCTGCAGGCCTAGCCTTTTTTCTCAAAAATACAGATTGTAAATGCTCTAGGTGGGCAATTCCAAAACTACCATAGACTGGCCACTGAAGTTCGGAAACATGCCTGGTCTGTCTGTGCCAAATTTCATTAAATACAATAGTTCCTGGGTCATACTTACAGTACATTAAAAAAGCTGGCGACCCATTGGGTGGCGCCGGTTGACCTTGTTCCAAAGATTGTCTATCTCTGCTGAATAATACTCTGAAACAGGATGACAATTTCCCAGGCATATCAGATCACTGGTGTTACCTGGCGTTGTTTGTATTTTCAAATGCAAATCTGCAATCAATATCAGGATTCTTAGGAATCAGGGTATGACTCACCTGATTTCAAACAAAGGGGTCCGATCGGATTACAAATCGTCATGGCTAGCGTTTTCACAAAACAGGCCTCAATACGGGGACCCTCGTCGTGATGTCTCACCAAATGCTGCTCACCGACCAGGGATCAAGTCGTGCAGTACAACAGAGGAATTGCATCTCACTTTGCAGGGGCCCCCTTCACTCTCGAATCCGGTCCGGCAGCCTCATCCTTGGCTTAGCAATGTGACATCAATTCTGAGGGTCCCTATTCAGGCACCATTTGAAAGATTAAAGAAATATCGAGGCTTAATACCACTTAATAGAAATACGCCAGGCACAAGTACAATGGTACAAGTACACTTTTATTTTGCAGAACAGCTGCTGGTCTCTCAAAACCTCACAATGTGTGGTAGTGGACACCGTGAGATGAGAGAGTGCTGGATATTACAAAGCATGCATATTTATACATTTCTCTCACAATCCCGGACACATCGTCCAGCCTATCTTTGAGTTATCCATTCACTAGGGTTCGTAGCCAGTTCACATAACTAATACAGATTCAAACAACTGTACATTGTTCAATGTTTTCCTCAAACACTAGACATGTTTTTCTGCACATAAGACACAATGGTAGTATTCTTTACTTTACTCATTCGTGTTTATCCATCGTTTGTTTTTGAGTTTGAAGTCAGCTTAGTTTGAAGGAGCGAAAACACAGATTTCTGCAAAAGCACATATTCAGCTATTCAACATTCTGTTTTGCTGTATGAACGGAGAAAACACTATTGATACAGATGGTCTCTAGATTACTGTTTAAATTCGGCTCTTGTTTAGCTCCAAGGTTTCTTAGTGCAGGGCAAATAATTCCACCTTAGCAGCTTCAACATGCTTATCTATGTTGACACAGTACAAAGTTCATTTTGCTCTGCTGGAGCTAAAAACACAATTTCTAGCATTGGGCAGAAAGCAGGAGTTAATCAATATGGTGGATAACTTTAAGATGGCGGCATAGAGTGCTTATTGCAAGTTCATTCAAATGCGATTTACAGTATGATGTGAATCCGCTTAGGCCAATGTTCATTATCAGGCAGTATTATCACAGGCTAAGGCTAGATGAAAACTCAAACCAAATTGAAGTTGACCCATGCATGGACTGAAGTCATAGCATAGTTGTAGGCTGTGTGTCCCTCCTTATAGGCCATCTCAGGTCCATCCACACTCATGTCAATAGTTCTTCCAAACAGGTGGTGCTAATGCTCATGTTCCTACTTTGCACGTCCCTTTGCCTTTTTGTTTAGGTTGTTTAATGGAAACTGATCAGGATTTGTTTCAGCACTGATGCACTTATCACATGATTTTATGCTTGGGTTTCAGCCCATGCAAATTTTATCAGTACTTTACATAAATGTCTTTCAAAGCACATGGTAATTATTAGAATGAAGATTACCCCTGCTAACTGCCCCGGGAGTATTAATTCTATTAAAGACTAGGAGGCAAGCATTATGCTTCAACTTCTATTTATTACTGCTCCTCAGCAGTTTCAACAAAACATAAAAACCTCTGAAAGTCTCCATAAATAACTTTTCTTTCCAGAAACTACAAATCCCAAAGTCTCTGTAGTCCATTCCAGACCAGCTCAGCTATGACACACATCCTGTCTCTGGGCTCCTCCTCTCTTGCAAAATACTCTCTCTCTGAACTGTCTCTTGAACCTTATAACCATGTCCGCCAACAATGCGAAGACTCCTCAAACTCGTCAACTGAAGCGCTGCTGCTCGCTCAGCTTCCTCAACTCGAGCCTCAGTGGCCGCCGCCTCTGCACTCAATTATTCTTCTGCTTTTCCCCTAGGGAACATTCAATGAAGAAATTCAGGGTGGCGTACATGTACTGTTATATTCCATACATATCACAATATCAAACATTAGTACCCGGCACACGCGGTGCACCAGGAATAAAACATGTGGATTGTCTCTTTTCCGAGCCATACCACACGGTATTCCTGTGTACGCTGTGCGTGCCAGGTACTCTGATCCCAGCGAGGGGCATGGCAGACCCTTAGCCAATGAGGAGGCTCGAAACAGGGAAATCCCCTCTCCGAGCCTCCCCATGGCTGGAGGCTGCCTTCGTCCCCCGCCGGGGACTCAGGTAAGTTTTTTTTCCCTCCACCCCCTGCCCTGAAAACTATCCCCTCTGCGCCCTCCTAACCCCAATTATCTTCTTTTTTCTTCTTTTCTTGGGAGCGAACGCGCCGGAAACACTTCTGGTCCCAGCGCGTCCGCTCCCGATGGCCGCAATGGAAAGGGAAGGTACTACATTTTCCCTTTCCCTGTGACCATTTTATTATTATTATTTATTTTTATTTATTCTGTTTTGAAACAGAAAAAAATTCCATTAGTACCCCGGTCTAACGGCCGGGGTACTAATGTCATAAAACCTTTGTCAGCGGGCCAATACTGCCCACGGTAATGCCCCCAGGGCTTCATTGTAACTACGGCCCCGGGGGCATTACCTGGGGCGGTATTGGTCCGCCGCCTCAGGTCTTATTGCCACAATACATGAACGGGTAGAAATGTAATGCTCGCCTCCTAGTCTTCAATAGAATTAATACTCCCAGAACAGTTATCAGGGGCAATCTTCATTCTATGACAAGACTGGAGGCGAGCATTATGCTTGCTCAAAGCTTCCCCAACACTGTAACAGATAGACTCTCAGTTGGCTTGAAGTAAAACTCCTTAAATGTACGATCACTAGCCCAATCAGCTGCTAACATAATCTCTCTCAATGACACTCCTGTTGTAAAGGCTCTGGAAGCCATTGCATCTCTTACATAATGTGCTCCATACATTCCCAAATCAATACCTGCTGCTTGTATTATCTCTTTGACCCACCTCGCAAAGGCTGTAGTAACTGCATGGAAAGGCTTTCTATGCGCTATTAGCAATTGGATGGTACCAGCTGCCCTGGAATCTGCTGTCCTATTCTCATATTCCTTAATGCATCTCGTTATACACCATTTAGAATTGCTTGGGAAATAAGGGTAATTGACCGTAGTGGTCCCCGTCTTAGTCCTCTTGACTATTGAAAAGGTCACCCCTTCTGGACAAAAAGATCTCCTACTAATCTCCAGCGCCTTGACATCTGACACGTGCTTGCATGATATTAAACATAACAGCATCGCCAGGTTGCCTGACAACTGCTTCAGTTACAGATATCTATCCGCTGGCCAGCTTCTAATAGACGCAGTACTACCGTCACATTCCATACTGTATTATACCCAGGCTCTTGGGGCGCCCTATACCTGGCTCCTCTGATGAGCCTCACTACTGTTGGATGTTCTCCCGCTGGAACTCCGTCAGTCGGCAGGTGCCCTGCAGAGATCGCAGACCTGCACACCCCTATGGTATGAAATTCTCTCCCGTCTTGCAACAATTGTGCTAAGAAATTCAATATAGCCACTACAGGGGCTGAAATGGGATGAAGACTTTGCCCTTTAAACCAATTTTTCCACTTGGCCCAAGCTGCGTCGTAGCTCCTCCTAGTGGATGGGGCCCAGGATTATGCGATAAGCTGTGCAGCATGTACCGAAATGCCTGGCAGCGCCCAGCGTCTCCTAATATCCTGCACGCGACGAGCGGGAGAGTCCCTCTCACTCTCAGAGGATGACGTGACCCAGCTGGGGAAGCACCCTCGGCAAATCCGCTGCTAGTTCCATCAATGTTGGGGACCACTCTTGCGACTTCCACAGTGGTGCTACTAAAATTAACTCTGCTTTCTCCCTCCGACATTTCGCTAGGACTCTGGTCAGCATCACGAAGGGGGGAAATGCGTAGTGCGGGCCCTCCCGACCATTCCTGCAGGAATGCATCTGTCCCTTGAGCCTCCGGGTCTAGCCTCCAACTGAAGTAATCATCCGTCTGGGCATTGAGATGGGACACAAGGAGGTCCATGTGTATCGGACCCCACCTCACATTCAGAATCTGAAACACTGCTGGATCTGGTTTCCAGTCGCTGGAGTCCATCATGTACCGTGTGTTCCAGTCGGTCACTACATTCAGTGCTTCGGGCAGGTATTCTGCTGTCACTGACATCCCTGACTGAAGGCAGAAATGCCAAAAATCCTTTGCTAGCTCCGCTAGCATCCTGGATTTCGTTCCTTCTAGGTGATTATGTAGCGGACTGCTGAGATATTGTCCATATTCAGCAGGACGCACAACTTCACCTTCCCTCTCGTAAATGCTTTGATCACAAATGATCCTGCCAGGAGTTCCAGGCAGTTTATGTTCAGGCGAAGCTCCTCTTTGTTCCACTTCCCCCCTGTTTCCAGGTCTCTGCATCGCGCTCCCCAGCCTATGCCGCTGGCATCTGATTCTATTATCAAGTCTGGTCGGTCTCCGAAGATTGCACACCCATTTCAAGCATCCATATTCTGCCACCACCATTCCAGCTCTGTGATCCAATGGCACTTGCTGATGATATTTCAAGCCTTGTTGCAAGTGTTTTATTTTTAGCCTCTCTAGTGCTCCATAGTGCAAAGGGCTTGGAAATATGGCCTGAATGGAAGCTGCAAGCAACCCAACAATCCTTGCTAGAACTCTGAGATATATCACCTGTTTGCTTAGGCAGACTCTGATTTCCCTTTTGATATCTCGTATCTTTCAGGCCGGTAGTGTCCAGTATGAATCCCAGGAAATCTAGCCTCTGTGCTGGCTTCTGACTTTTCATCGTTCACTAGAAAACCCAAAGACAATAGCATGTCCTGTACCCTTCTTGTCTGGTGCATTAGTGTGTCCCGGTCCCCCCGCTAGGAGTAGCAGGGCATCCATAAATAATCAACCTGATGCCTTTCCCTCAAATTGCTGCGGCTACTGGCGTCATCAATTTGCTGAAAGGCCAGGGTGTGGATGCAAGACCGAATGGCATGGTTTTGAATTGCAAGAGCTATCCGCTCCAGCGAAAAGCTAGGAACGTCCTGTAATCCTCTTGGACTAGCACCGTTAGGTAGGCATCTTTCAAGTCCAGTCTCGTCAGCCAGTCTCCCTCTCTCAGGGAGTCTCTGAGCTGATGAATACCTTCCATTTTGAAATTTCGGAACAAGATCCACCCATTTAACCCTTTTATAACTGGCCAGACCTTCTACTTTCTGTGCACCAGAAACGTATTGCTTACAAATCTGGGGGGTGATATGCACTTCTCTATGGCGTCTTCCTGTGCTAGCCGGGTCAGTTCATGATCTAGGCATTTTTGCTCTGCTTGTGCTAAGTGCTGCTGGTGTGGCCAGCTCAATTGTACTAGCGGTTCTAGGAACTCTAGCCGCAGACCTCTAACGGTTTGCAATATCCAAGCATCGCTGGAAAGCATGCGCCAATTTCCCCAAAACATTCTTGTCTTCACCCCTTCTGGAGGATAAGTTATTGCTCTCACCTGGTGTAAAACTTTCACCACGGCCGGTTCCTCTTCCTTTCTGCCCTTTAGGGAAACGTCCCCTGGCCGGGAAGAAGGTATCCTGCTGTTTGTTCTCCCAGTATTGGGCCCTGGGATTGGGGGGTCTTCTTCCCCCATGATTATGACCAGCCGCACGACCCCCAAAGAGGCCAGTCCCGGCAAAAACTCTGTTTGGAAATATCTTCCGTATAGAGGCTTGCCCTTTTCCAGGGAAGTGTAGGTGCCAGCGAACCGGCCCATCTCCTTTCCAAAGGTCTATCCGAAAGAAGAGGCCCTGTGCCGCTTCCCCGGCGTCATATGAGGCGAGGTAGCTCAGCTTTGAGTCAATCTTGAGCAGCAATCCTCTCCTATCTCTGAGGCTATGGCACAGTTCGCATTGCCTAGGAGACAGACTGCCCTTTGTGCCCATCCAGCTAACGCGTCAGGGTCCACTTCCTCACCCGTATCTTTAGCTCTCTGTGCAAGATCCATTATCTTTATGAGAGGACCTGATAAATCCATCACCTTCTCTTGACAGCTCCTCCACAATCTGTCAATCCCCTTACGAGGATCCTTACTGGACTTGGACATTAATGTTAACATCTTAGGATCTAGTTTGGGGGTCTCTGCTACCTTCCACGTGAGGTCTGGGCATGGGCATACCACGCGTAGGCGCTGCCTTACTTCTTTGTCGAGGACCTTCCTCAATCTCATTGTCATGTACTGAGCAACCCTGGGGGATGGCTGCAAGTCTGAGGATCTCGGGTTCCTGATACTCTCCGGGTCGAACATATCCTCTTGTTCTTCTTCGAGGTGTTTCTCTTTGCGGGTTCTCTTTCCCCCCGCTGGGTTTCGCCCATTCCTCCTCTACTATATCCTTTCCTTCATGTGAGAAAAGGTCTCTCTCTGCTGGCTCCTCTTCCCAGCCTGGGCCATCTTCTCCTGAATTATCTTCCCTTGGAGCAGGGGTTGTGAGGTTTGGCACTGCCTGACATCGCAGGTAAGCTTCTTTCAGGGTCTTCTCTTTAACCCCTTCTGATGGGCCCTGGGGGTCACAAGAGGATTTTCTCTTCCGGGCCTGGTTAGTCCCCTTTCACCCTGATTCTGATGGTCTTGTGGGCGTGCGCTCAGTCTCCTTGGAGCTGTCTTTGAGCTGGCTAAGCATTGCTTCTAGGGTCTTCATCCTCTCCTGCAGGGGTCTCACCTCCTGCGCCACTGCATTGACAAGCAAGCTTCCCAGCTCTTTCTTGAAGCTGGCAGCGAGATCCAGAGGCTGTTCCTTCTCGCTCCCTTCGAATTCTGACATCTTAGGAAGTATGCTGTGTGCCTGGTACCTGTGGCAGGTGTCTTGGCACGCCCACGGCGCTCGGTCTGATGCTTGTGTATTTGTGTACTCCTCTGTTAAATATAAATCACATTTCTTTCTTTATTAGTATTATTTTTTTTTTCTTTTGTGGCTTGCACCAGACTGCTAAAGATCTTTCTGTCTGTAAAAGGCTCTGCGTGTAAAATCTGCCTCACTGCTGAGGTTTTGTGGCCCTGTGCAGGTCTAATACGCCGGCTTCCATGGGAAGGGAGATCCTCTCCTGATCACGGGCTCTGGACTCGCTTCACAGCTGATCAGCGCTGTGCTGGCATGCCGATAGTGCAGCGTGGAACCGTGTTCTGATCTCTTTAATTCTGTTTATTTAGTCATTATAAAGTCACCGCCGGACCCGTTCGTATTTCTCCGCTGTCGCGCTTCAATGCGATGCCGTATGAATGCCCTCGCACGCTCCGGCTTCGCCTCCCCGATATGTGCGCGCGCGTATCTATCTTTTCTCCACATAACGTGCTATACATTATAAACTCATAACTTGCCATACGTTATAAACTCATCTAGTTATGCTCCCTACATAACTTTTCTGCCTGTATTACCCCTAAGTATACTTATAACCCTTGTATTAATGCAGTATATGGAGAGGTGATAAAATGGTACTTATCTGCTGAAGAGCAGTAAAAGAAGAGGAGGAGCCCAGAGACAAGATGTGTGTCATAGCTGAGCTGGGCTGGAATTGACTACAGAGACTTTGGTGTTTGTAGTTTTGTTGAAACTGCTGAGGAGTAGTAATAAATAAAGTTGAAGCATAATGCTCGACTCCAGTCTTGTCATAGAATGGATTTCGCATTGCACCCACTGTTGTTGGCCCAATACTGCTCATGGGCTTCGATAACACCAGTATGATATTTAGTGGTCACCATGGAGTAACCCAAGCTTGCAATGCAGTCATTCATTGCCATTTTTAAACTAGACTCAAAACTGTCCTTTTGTTTGTTGATAATGTTTGAGGGCACCAACATAAGATCTGGCTGCCAAAGGTCATTGCTGAGGTTCATTACAGGTCCGGTTCTTGGAATGATGAGGCCTTGTGGAACAAAAGATGTGCACAGCCCACTGATTTGCATAAGTATTGACATCACTGGGAGTGGCTTCAGAGAAAGTGACATCAATCTTTAACTCAAGGACATCATACAAATTTGCATAACAAGAAATGGCCATGAGTAAGCCGAGAGACACATAACTTGACGATGTGCATTATTTGCATGGACACTCTGAAAGTTATATATGAAGGTACACTACAGTTTATTTAACCATGATTCAAGTTTTTTATTTTAACAGTATACAAGTGAAAATTGTTCACTTTTAGGCCCTCCCTATTTTGGAAGTTAAGGCACAATGAGATAGAATGATTTGCCTATTATCATAAAGTAAATCCTCGGTTTGAAACTTGGCAGTGATGTTGTCAATTTTCAGCTTTGGTTGCAGAAATATGTATTAAAAGTTGCCTATAAGGAGCTGGAAAAGCACTGAAGTTAGATACTAAGCCAAACATATGAATATGCAAACGTTAGCAGAAACAAATTACAAAGGAAGATGACAATATATTTTATTTTTACATTCTGAATATATAATATGATAAGTAGTTTAAAACGTGCCTGTACAAAAGTGTTTCTAGGTGCAAAAAGACTAGGGAGGGAAGACAGAGGGAGGACTAAACAAACAATCTTAGTAGGCCTTACTGCAGATTGTGCAAGTGCGTAAACGCAAAGTGCAGGGGGAAGGGAAAGTGGACGTGCCAGGCAGAGGTAAGGGGAAGATCAATCAAGGCAGAATTGCTCAGTAAGTCCAGCAGGCTCTGGGTAAGCGCAAGGAGGCAGGGTACTGTAGAGGTTACAATTACAGCCCACTAAATGCATGGTGGCCCCGGAGGCAGTGCAGGAGAGACTGCTCATGGAGGAGCCTGGCACCCAATGAGATTCGGAGGGTAGCCAAGCAACCATTCAGCACAGCATACAGGTAGGACAGCAGGGGAAGGAGCGAGAGAAAGCAGAGGAGAAAAGGAAGGTCTTCAGCTGATTCTGGAACTTCAGGTGATCCGGCTCACGTTTGAGAGGAGCAGGGAGGCCATTCCTGCCGAAGCGTCCGACCCACAGAGAGTTGGAGGTAGCTGAGTGAAGGGCTCGAGAAGGAAGGCATTTTGGAAGAGAGAGGTGGAGGTAGTGTGGGCCCGGCTCAAAAAAGCATTGTGGACGATGCAGATGGTTTTTAACTTGATCCTTGCACCCACCGGGAGCCAGTGGAGGGATTTCAGGACTGGAGAGACATGGTCCCTGGGCTTAAGGCCAAGAATAAGTCTTGCAGTCCTGTGTTACGACCCTCGCACAAAAACCCTCTGGAAAACCCATTGGCCAGGTGGAGTCAGGACTCAGGCCTCCAGTGCCTGGCATCCTCTTCAAAGTTCCTCATGGGGCCAGTCCTGGCGCCTAGGGCGCCAGGCTCATACACCATGAAAAACAATTTGTTTGGGAACTACTTTATTGTATTGTCAGCCAACATGGAGGCATCCACATAGCTTGGTTCCTAAGAACCAAGCTATGCGGTCTAGTGTTTTGGGTGTGGTAGCATAGGGACTACTTTACCTGGACTATTTTGTTGGGGCTATTTAAACCACACCTGAGCAAGACAACACGCTTTGCGTTACTTTGCAGCTTGCAACGTGACGCTCACCATGTCCAGCTATTCCCTCTAACCTCGGAGAAGCAGAACCTGCAAGGAGACAAAAGTAACATCATTAGCAGCAGCATCTTACCTGCAGTCTTCATCTTTAAACACTCGCAGCTACTGAGAACAGCTTCCTCGAATCTGCACGCCTCCCGGAAAGAACAACCTGAAAGAGGAAGATAGAGGCAACATTAAAGAAAGCAGTAGAGACATTTACAAATTACGAACTGCTCAAAAGGCTTACCTGGCTGGTCACCTCTCGGCTGGCACCACCCCAGACATTCCACTCGTGCTGAAGAACACCGCGACCTACAAGGAAGGAAAACACAGGTTAGCAAAGGCAAGACTTCGCAGCGCTGAGCATAGCGCTTACTTACTGCATCATAGCGCTCTTAATGCACCATCATTTACCAGCGGGGCTCAACCAAGCCAGTTCGCTAAGGGAGAAAAAAGAGACATTTTAAACAAAGAAAGGCATGCAGGATAGCAACAAAACTAAAGAACAGCAATAAGACCTACCTGAACAATATCAAACGGGCCGGCGTCAGTGAAGTAACTGGACCGCACTCGCCCATGAAAGACAACGCGCCCCTGCAAAGAAGGCAGGACGGAGAGCACGCCTAATTCTACCACAAGGCAGAACCTTCCCCCGCAGACCACATAAGGGCAAAGCTGAGAAGCATACCAGCGAGTAACCCGGCTGGGTGGCGTCTCTGTGGATACCAGGTGAGCGTAACATCCTGTTCTAGATTAGTTGCAGAGGGCGGGGAGTAGAAAAAGGCAGATTGAGAAAGAGGCTGTTGCAATGGTCCAGCCCAGAGAGAACAATGGCTCTGGAGACTGGAAGCTTCTGGGGGAAAGTGAGAAAAGAAGAATACCTCTGGCAAGGTGCAGCTGGTACTGGGCCTTTTTGGCAAGTTCCGTGATGTGAGGAGAGAAGGAGAGAGTGGAGTCGAAGATGACACCAAGGTTATTTGCCTCACAAGAAGGAGAAAGAGGAGGGCCCAAGGATGGCAACCACAGTGAGAGAGGGAAAGCGGGAGCAGGGGTCCCAATGATGAGGATCTCCATCTTACTGGCATTAAGGCAGAGATTGTTGGAGGAGCACCAATCCGGAATCACAGATAGACAGGATGGAGCGAGAGGAGACAGGGGGCTGAGAAGAGCCTGAAAGAGAGCTGAGTGTCATCTGCATAACACTGAAAGTTAGAGGAGAAGGTAGAGATCAAGTGGGCCAAATGGGCCAATTAGACATTGAAGAGCCAGGGTGAGATGTTAGAGCCGTGGGGAACAACACGTGTGGAGCTAGAGGTGGTAGAGAGAAAGGACTCAAGTTGGACCAGGGAGGGTCGGTCCAGGAGGAAGTAGGTCAACCACTCCAGGGCCGGATCCGTGATGCCCAAGTTCTTGCAGAGTTGATTGATCAGGATGGTGTGATTGACCATGTCAAAACCAGAGGAAAGGTCAAGGAGTATAAGGACAGAAGGAAGGCTGGAGTCAAGATTAGAGAGCAGATCTTCACGGAGCACTTTTCATGTCTCTGGCTGCTCTGAAGCCAGACTGATGGTCATGGAGACAACCAACAGATTCAGTGTGGAAAGTAAGCTGGGAGATGGCCAGATTTTCCAGGAGTTTGCTCAAGAAAGCTGTGATAGAGATTGGGTGATAGATTGCCGGCCAGTAGGATCGGCAGAAGGCTTTTGGAGGAGGGTGTGCACAAGGGACTGCTTAAGGAGAGAGGGGAAAGATCCAGTGTTTGAAAGAGTGATGGCAGAAATCGGCCAAGTTTGGAGCGAGGGTATCAATGTGGTCCTTGATGGTTCTGGAGGAGCAGGGGAGCACCTGTTTGGATGACACTTTCATAGATCAGACATGTCTAGAAACATCATCAGGTGTTATCGGAGAGAAAGGAGGAGGAGAGGGGGAGGTGGTGGTGGAGAGAGGTAGAGGGAGAGGAGGAGGAGAGAGACGACAGGATATCCTGAGTTCTTGTGGTGAAGTGAGAAGCCAGAGCCATACAAAGGACCTGGGAGGGTACAGGAGAGATGGAGACTGCAGAAGGATTGGCCAGCTCTTAGCAGATTTTACAGAGTTCAGTCGTGTTGTTAAAGGCCACAGAGATGCAGGTTTACAGACTCTCTTCTTGGACAGGACTGATAATCTGTATTGCTGTTGGAGCAGGCGACAGGCCAGTTTGTCAGAGGATGCACCGAAAGCCCTACATTTCCTCTCGGTCACCCTGCACATGCGTTTCAGGGCGGCGAGGTCGGAGTCATCCCAAGAGTTGCACTTGGAGGTATCCTTCAGACAAATTCTCATGACAGGGGCAAGGACGTCCAGAGTGTTGGAGATAGAAAGATGGAGGTTAGAGAGGGCTGTGTCAGAGTGTGAGTCTGCTGCAGAAGTAGGCATAGAAGAGAATGTAGAGGCAAAGGCATCAGCTATAATGCGCTTCCTGGGTCAAATGACCGGAAAGGTAGGTGGCAGTGCTGGGAGGGGCTTAGCCTGCGGGACAGAGAGTTTCACGTGAGAGGAAAGCAGAAAATGATCAACCAAGAGAGAGGAGTGGTGAGAGGGTTGGAGAGGGGGATGTCTGAGGAGATAAGAACATCCAAGGTGTGGCCAGCAGAGTGTGATGGACCAGAGGGTAGAATGGAAAGGGTGAAAGAGTCAAAGGTTGCAGTAGAGCCCAGAGGAAGGATTAGAAGCATCCAGGTGGATGTTCAGGTCTCAGAGGAGGAGGAAAAGTTGAGTGGTTGAGTCAAGGAGAGAAGAAGAGAGGTCAGCCCATTCTGAGAGGAAGAGGGTGTCCTGGCCAGGTGGCCTATAGATGGTGGCCACAGTCAGAAAGAGGTCAGGAGAGACATAGAGCCTGAAGACTAGGCTTTAGAAGGAGGAGTAGGCCTGCATGGGAATGACAGAAGCAGGGAACCACTCCAGAAAGATCAAGGCCTCGCCACCTCAGGGCCGGTTGGTTCTGGGCTCAGAGAGGATCTTGTAGCCCTCAAGGAGGAGAGTGTCAAAACTCATGACGGAGCTGGCCATGAAGCAAGTCTCGGTGAGAGCAAGGACATCCAGGTATTCGAGGAGGCGGCAGATGTCAGAGGAGTGTTTGACAGTAGAGCAAGAGTTGAGGATTGCTACTTTGAAAAACTTCCCGGGGTGGGGTGCAGGAGTGAGGTACACCCTGCAGAGGTGGTAGAAGCGACCGAGAATGGGCAAGGGCAGAAGCCAGACCTGTTAGAGGGGCCAGAGCGGATGAGGAAGTGGGGCCAGACTGGCGGGGGAGGATGAAGGAGGTGATGGAGGGGCCAGAGAAGTGTAAGAAGTAGTGGCAGGAGAAGAAAGGAAATTGATGAGACATGGGTGATGCCTATCAAGAAAGTGGAGAATGGGCTGAGAGCCCTGGACGATGACAGTACCATTCAAATAGACATTGATGATGGTCTTGGAGGAATGGAAGGGGGCCACAAGGAGCACCAAGTGGGTTCCACCATTAATGGGAGAGGTTCAGAAAGGAGAGGGAACAGAGACAATATGAGGGGTTCATAGGTCTGTATAGCGAACGACAAAGTGGATGTCAGTGAGTCTGTCTAGAGGAAGCGCTGATGTGGGTATCAACGATAGGGAGGCCTTGGTTGGAGACCAGGATATCCCTCTGGAACGTTTTCCTTCCAGACTTAGTGAGAGGGATAGGATAGGAGTTAGAGTGGCAGTTTGAGTAGATGGGAGAGATTAAGAGCACCATAGGGGGTGCTAGGAGGCAAGAGGGGAGAGTGAGGGAGAAAAGCACAGCCCACAGTGGTGTACTATAGGAAGCACCAGAAGAGGAGGGTTTGCACAGAAGGAGGCACACAGGAGGTGACAAGCAGGCAACACACCAGAGGGGAATGCAGGAGTAGAGTGTACGCAAGAAAGGGGGGGCAGCGCACAGCAAAACACCAAGATTGACTTTCCTAAAAAGGAGAGAAAAGACCTAGTTTTAACACAACATTAATGTGTAATGGAGCAGCTGGGTGCATCTGCAGAAGATCCCGCCTCCCTACCTCCCCTGTATTGGAGACACGAAATTGTGCCATGCCTAACACCAGCCATAATACCAATACCGCAGCAAGTGTTTGAAAGAAGATGCCCATTGAGGCAACCCTTCCGAATGTATCCTTGACGTGATGATAACCTACAGGAGGAAAATCCTGAAGGAGTGTGAAAAGAAGCTAACCAGTGAATTCATGACATCATAAAGAAGTGTGCACAACGTCTTGAGATACTGGTTAAATATGATGCATAGATCCTGAAGAAACTAATGGCGAAGTAAAGAATTGAGTGAGTTTCCCAATATAGAGAAAGAAGATTACACGTGCACGGAGTGCTGCAAAAGAACAACTTTTCAATAAATGTACAGTTGAAATGCAAGGCAGATTAAGTCATGACAGAAGCTGGCTATGAGTAGTGAATAGAATGCAGGTGAAGCCCCCATTGTACATAAACTGGACATTGGTATCATGAATTTAGGAGGCCAGAACCCATGAACATGGAATTGAAAACTGTGTTGCAGCAAGAATAATAGCTTGTGTAGCTGTAGGGCAAGGCTGCCTGGCCTGGAGTGAAGATTCAAGAAGCAAGGTCAGCTATCTGTTCTGAAGAAGAACTAGTATGCGTAGGATGAACCTTCTCGCATTAAGGTGCAAGACAGCACACAAAGGATCCCAAACTTTAATTCATTTAAAGCATTTACAAGCTGCAAAATGCACCAAATCGTGGTCTCCCGTCATGTGAGCCAAAGATGGAAATAGAGCTTAAACTTGAGGTTCCAGACACGATAGCGAGTGCTCTCACTCCAGTGCATTCTCAAAGACAAGGATATTCTACAAATCCAAGTACAAAGACAATTTCATGGCAGAAGGCATGAGCGATGAGAGATGATGGGCTAATTGGGAGATGAGGTAGCTTCATGTCTTATCTCCCGCACCTGGGTCTTGGCTTATGTGCTGCTAAATGAACTGAATGTTCCAGACACGGCACAAGCGTGCCAACCAATTGTATTAGTCCACATAACGAAGGACCGTATAGTTTGAAGACCAATGAGAAACTGTTTATCTAATGTTTCTGAAATTGCATGTTTTTTAGAGGTAGGCATAAGTTGTCCACCTGATAATGGACAACAAATAACAATCCTAGCTCCTATAGACAAGTATACTTAAATGTATCCCTTATCCAGTCTCATCCCTTGATAGGTTTTTCATTATTACCACGTAGTATGATATCACTCTGGTGTAATTTTCATATAAAAACCATATTGTGTGTAGAGATCATTGAGAGACTGAGCATACATCTATTGATGTTCGTTGTAACCTCCCTGTTTTAGATAATTGCGAAAAAAAATAAAAAACAGTACTTTGCCATCTTCCTGAGTTGGTCCCGTTATTAGGACTCAGATTTATTCTGCTGTGATCCCACCCATTGATTATGCATGTTCCTAAAGGGCCACATACTCAAGAATGCTAGTTGCCTGGAGAGATCTGAGAGATGGCAGTAAAATACAGGTCACTGAGATGCTTTAAGGTGGCGCGATAAGAGATATAGGGCCTCATTACGAGTAGCGCGGTAAAAACAGGGTCATTACCAGCATGGAGGTATGAGCGGGTCCGTGCTCGTATGACGCCGCTAAAAGCGGGTGATTACGAGTGCGCAAGCACGAGCGAACCCCCATTCCGGTAATGGCCATACCGGCATGCCGCTAAAGACCCTCCAACCCCCCCGATAGCACCATCACGGGACCCGCCAATACTGCCACCGCCTAGGAGGAACCCCTTAATACCGACCCGGTAATAACAACATGCTAATACCAGGCTCGTAATACCAGACCCGGAAGTAACGTCATCGCGTCGGAATGGAAAATGGGGTGGTGGCCATCTTTAAAAACACAAACCATTGCAATCCTCCTAAACTACCAATTGTTTCCAGGAGAGCTCAGTGGCAATACTTTCATAATGTCTAAGGCAACCTGGAAGACAACCCCCCGCCTGCGGAAACAGTGCTTTTCAGATGCTGAATTAAACATGCTTGTGGACACCCTTGCTGCACATGCTGATGTGATCAAATCTCAGTGAGAGGTGCAGCACTGCAAGAAGGAGATCTGGCAGGAGGTAGCCCGCAAGGTCTCCGCTGTAGGAACCTGCCCACAGACTGTTAGGGATTGCAAGAAGAGGTGGGATGACCTCCGCCTCAGGGTCTGTAACATCCTTGCAAACAACAGGAGGGAGGCCATGGCCACAGATGGGGGTCCCCACTCTCCTGCCAAACTGACCACCTGGGAGGAGACGGCAAGCACCTTCATCAGTCCGGAGTCCATCGAGGGATTTGGGGAGATGGGTGCGGAAACATCACCAGAAGGAGGTAAGTGACCCTGCAGATCCCTGTAGGGGAAACCATGACGTAGCACAAGTGATGGGGAAGAGAGTCTAGGCAAGGCAATGCATTTCCCAACACCCACATGAACATATCCAAGTCCAGATGGAGGGCCAAACCCTGCCACACAGAAATGCATGCTGAGTGCCAATCCCATTACCAACACACAGCCAAAACACATGGACCGTGCCCATGTAATACATCACACAAACCCCAATACAACGGCAGGCAGCAAATGCCAAAATGCCCCCTCAGACTACCCTGTGTGACACACCTGTAAGAAATGAATGCATGATTAATGAAATACTGAACAGCACCATAGTATGCATCTGGCATGTAACACAATCACTGATGCCCTGCATCTCTTCTACCCCCCCAGGCACCGATGGAGAAGATGCCAGCCAGGATACCGGCACAAAGGCATCCAACACCTACAGCCAGTGTGCCTGACACTGTCGACACCCAGCTGCCAACACCTACAACCAGTGTGCCTGACACTGTTGACACCCAGCTGCTCACACCCACACCTGTGGAAGGGGAGGCCCTAGAAGCACTGGACACCACCGAATATGACTTGGAGGAGTATGTGGACCAGGAAGGAGTCACAGAAGTGGCATGTCCACACACCCCAAGCCCCATGTCCACCCCCCACCCCAAACTCAGCCCTCACCCACCTACAGCAGTGCTGATCCCTGCCTTCATGATTCGGACCTGAGACCCTTCCTCGAGGACAGCACTGATAATGTTGGCCCCGTGACAGCACCACCCACCACTCCTGCTCCCACCAACAGCCTCGAGTCACGGCTGGTGAGGGTGGAGGCCTGACAGGAGTCGATGTTGGATCTCCTGCGCCAATACATAGCGGATGGCGAGGACACCAGGTGGGAGATAGCCATAGCGGGGACCACAGCCGCCATTACAGCCAACACAGCCGCAGTCAATGCCTCGGCAGTGCTGATGAGAGACTGTCTGGGGGCCATAACACAGGTACTGACATCCATCCTGCTGCACATGCAGCGGCCACGACTTGCAGCAGGTGTGGAAATCTCCACCGACTCCTCATCAGCCACCACACCTGCTTCCTTTGTCCCCACTACGAGAAGGAGTGCGAGGCACACTGAAATGCTGCCCCCGGAAAGCAAGAAGTCCCGCAAATAGTGTGGGAGGATAAAGGGAGTGGCTCACATGGTGTTGGGGGTGAATGGGAGCATTTGGGGGAGTTCATTGGGGGGGTTTGGAAGTTCACGGGGGGGGGGGTTTGAGTTTACTGGGGGGGTTGAGTTTCCTGGGGGGGGGTTGGAGTTTACTGGGGGGGATTTGGAGTTAACTGGGGGGGTTTGGGAGTTGACTGGGAGTTTGTGGGAGGGGGGTTGTCACATTTTTGCAGTTTGAACCAATACACCTGTTGTGAGAAAAAACATGCAATGCCTGGACATTGTTCATTTCCTGTATATCCATTTAATGTATGACGGTGTTCAGTGCCCAACTCCCAACATTCCCTGTGTGCATGTCCACATGGACCCGGTGTGTCACTGACACATGTCTATCAAAGTCCCTGTGGTTCAGAAGTATTTTTAAATCAGTGATTGGCGTACTGCATGGCCATCCTGTGCATCACGTACTGGCAAGGGTGCTGCTTCACCTCCGTCTCCATCCTCATCATCCTCACCCGGCGCATGCATGTCAATGTCAGGTGGAAGTGGTATATTTCTCTGCACGCACATGTTGTGCCTCCAAAGGTCTGCTCGTACTCCTCTTCGTGGCTGTTCTGTGGGTTCCGCACAGGGGTAAGTAGCCACGGCTTCAAGGGATATCCTCCAGAACCTGCAAGCAAATACAAATAGGTGTGTGTCACTCTGAGCTGCCACCTTCAGGAATGACAGTCATGGCCGCAGCTATTTGGTGTGGACATGCACATGTCCCTGTACATATGCACAAATGTCATCTAGATGCATACTATAGTGCTATGAGGTGTGGTAGTCTGGATGGCGTTCAATAGATGATGCAGGGTGAAATAATGCATGCTGAGGCGGATGTACTGTGGTTGTACGACAATGTTTAGCCTCCCATTTATGCTGTGTATACTACACTGTGCATGGACACACTAGCCACATTGGTACAGTTGCAATCCTGTTTAGTCATGCATTGCTTGACATACACATGGTGGGCAGGTTGTGCGTCTTACATGTGGTCATTGATATGCGTTGATGGTCAGATGTTTGCCAATGATGTGTCCTGTTGGGGTTGGGGGTTCAGGTCAGGTGTCATTAGCTCTCTATGCATTCCCCACTCACCGTCCATTCCCACCCAGGTGGAGTATGCATCCCCCCCATTCCCACCCAGGTGGAGTATGCACCCCCCCATTCCCACCCAAGTGGAGTATTTTATTTATTTATTCACATTTATTTAAAGCGCACGTCATCCCGGGGGCATCGTGGCGCTGTTACATGAAGACATAGTCTGATTACAAGGGAAGGAAGATGGTTACAAAGCAATTTTTATTACAGGGTAAATTTCGTAGCATACGTATGCGAGCAAGTGTAGGTGACGGAGGGAGGAAGTTAGTTAAACAGTGTAGTTTTGAGGGATTGCGAAAAGAGTACAGCGAAGGTTCTGCTCTGAGTGAGTTGGGGAGGGCATTCCTGAGCTTAGGTGCTATGTGTGGGAAACCAATGCCGCCGGCTTTGGCTCTTCTTACAGTGGGTACTCGGAGTTGGTTGGCGTGATTGCTTCTTCTGGGACAGATGGAGGAGTTCTTTGTTATAGTTTCAGATAAGTAGGGGGGTGCTGTGTGATTGATGCTCTTGTGTGTGAGAGTGAGAATTTTAAAGTTGATTCTTTCCTTGACTGGGAGCCAATGGACAAGTCGTCTGGCCTGTGAAATATGGTCAGTTTTGGGGATGTATAGTGCAGCGCGGAGGGCATTGTTTTGCACTATTTGGAGCCTACTTAGGTTTTTAGATGATGTGCCTGCCAGGAGGGCATTGCAGTAGTCCAATCTGGCTCCTATAGTAGCTCTGGCTATAGAGAGGCAGTTGGGTGTGGTAAGGTAGACTTTTATGGCATAAATGAGTTTGATGGTCAGAGCAGATGCTGAGGCAGGTGGAGACAGGTATGCTCATACTGTCGATAATCATGTGAGAGTAATCTGGGCTGAGTTTAGTTCGAGTTTCTCTGGGGGCTAGGATGATGATTTCGGTTTTGTCTCCGTTTAAGCAGAGACCGTTTATAGCCATCCAAGTTTGGATAGTGGAGTAGGTTTTAAGGAGGGCTTCTGAGTCCCGGTCGTAGTCTCCGGAGAGGGGGAGTAGAACTTGCGTGTCATCGGCGTAGTTTGTGTAGGCTATGTTGAGGGAGTCCAATAAGTCAAAGAGGGTTTGGTGAATAGGTTGTAGATGGTCGATGCAGTGCAAGACCCTTGTGGGACTCCACAACTTATAGTGGTGGGGGGGCACTAGCCTGGCCTGAGTACACTTTCATGGCCCTACCTTCAAGGAAGGATGTGATCCAAGTGGTTGCCTTGTGAGAGAAGTGTGCAGCGTTGAAGAGGTGAGATGTGAGAATACTGTGGTCAACCAGGTCAAATGCTGCAGAGAGGTCGAGCAGTAGGAGGAGAGCAGGTTTGCCTGTGTCCATTATCTTGTTAATTTGATTCTTTAGATCTAGAAGGGCAGTTTCCGTCCCATGGCCTTTGCAGAATACTGATTGTCTTTTGCCTAGGATGGTGTTGGTTTCCAGGTAGTGTTGGATTTGGTTGTGTGCAGCTTTGTCTAGGATTTTGAGGAGGAAGGGGACGGTCGTGATGGGGCGATAGTTATTAGGGGAGGAAGGATCGAGAGAGGGTTTTTTCAGGAGCGGGCGAACCCAAGCTTCTTTTAGGCATTGTGGTATGGTTCCAGATGCGAATGAGGCATTGATGAAAGCCGTGATGACGGGCGTGAGGGATTTTGAGCACTCTTTGAATAAGGAGGGTGGGCAGATATCCCCTTTGCAGGTGGAAGGTTTGATTTTATTGAGGAGGTCCTTGACTTCCGTCTCTGAGACTTCTCTGAAAGTGAAAAGGGGTGTTTGTGAGAGAGAGTTGTTAGTGGGAGGTGTGGGCGAGCAGGTGGGGGTGTTGAGAGCTTTGTGTTGGGAGGCTTTTTTGTTTTGGAGTCTGTTGACTTTATTGAGGAGGGCTGGAGGCAGGTGTGGTGAGTTCTTTGAATATGGAGAATATTTCTTTTGATTTGGAGTTGGCATTGGTGATTCTCTGGTTATAGGATTCAGATTTAGCGTGAAAAATTGATTTTTTGTAGGTCAATGAGATCTCTTTGAAATCGTTAAGGGAAGATTGGTTAGGCGTTGATTGACATCTGGATAGAGCTTTGCATTTCTTGGTGCAAAGGTCAGATAGTTCTTCAGTGAACCAAGAGTTGCAGTGCACTGATTTTTTCCCTTTTTTATCTTCTAGAGGGGCAATGAGTTTGATGGCTTGAGTGAGTGCACTGGAGTAGATGTTGGCGAGAGAGGTAGGGTCATGGGTAAATGGAGGGTTGAGTTCAGGGATGTCGAGGAGAGGGGCAAGCTTGGAAGAAGTGAGTTTTTTGGAGCTTCTTACTTTAGCGGGGAGTGCATGAGTTAAGGTTTTATGGGTGGGCGTGGTAGGAATGGAGAATTGAATGAGGTAATGGTCCGTCCATCGGAGGGCCGGGATGGAGGTGATGGCAGATGAGCAGTTGTGGTCAGCTAGCCAGTCAATGGATCTGCCTTTATTATGAGTGGGTGCAATCATTTTGTATTCGAACCCCATGTGTGATAGTTCTTTGGCTAAATTAGCGGCTGCTTTGTCCTTCGGGTCAGATAAGCCAAGGTTAATATCCCCTAGAAGGATGCTTTTGGTTGTGCTTTTGAGGATGTTGCCTATATTTTGGAGGAGTTGCTTTTGGTAGTCAGGGGAAGGGGTTATCCTGTTGGTCTGTAGGGGATAAAGAAGTTTATGGTGCAGTTAGGGGAGAGGGCTAGTTTAGCGGTGAGGAGATCAGCGTTGTTGATGAGTGCACATCTTAAGTCTGGTAGTGGAGTGTGCGTGTTGGCGTTGAGGGAGCTGGAGGTGGAGGGTGCGTGTTTGGGTGTGGGAGGCTGGGGCGTGATAGATGCGGCGAGATGGGTGCTAGGGTAATGAGCATTGTCAGAGAGCTGAAGCTGGGCGACTGATGTATGGGTGCGAGAGCTGAGTCTGGTGTTCCTGAGGAGAGTGGAGGGTGGAGTGCTGCGGAGAGCTAGGAGGGGTTTGGTGCGTGTTCTTTGTCTACAGAGCCTGAGGTGGAGTGAGTAATGTCCGATCGGATTGGTACGGTGGTTGAGTGTGGATTGGAGTGCAGACGATGGTGTGGTGTGTATGAGGTCAGATGGTGGAGTGGGGCATGGGTGAGCATGCTGGTCTGGGTGAGCAGGCGGCATGCTGCAGATGGCCAGAAGGGAGAGGGATATGATGGTGGATGACGAAAGGAGGTACGTAGGCGCTCTGGGGTGTGTGCCAAGGGGCTGCATTTGTGGGCAACAGATGTACAGGCAGGCAGGCAATAACACTGTTGCTCAGGGCTGCTAGGGGCAAGCAGTTAACACAATAGGTCAAGGCCGCTAGGGGCAGGTAGTTAACACAATAGGTCAGGGCCACTAGGGGCAGGCAGTAACACAATGGACCAGGGCCGCTGGTGGCAGGCAGCAACACAATAGGTCAAGGGTGCTAGGGGCAGGCAGTTAACACAATAGGTCAAGGCTGCTAGGGGCAAGCAGTTCACACAATAGGTCAGGGCCGCTAGGGGCAAGCAGTTCACACAATAGGTCAGGGCCGCTAGGGGCAGGCAGTAACACAATGGATCAGGGCTGCTGGGGGCAGGCAGTAACACAATAGGTTAGGGCCGCTAGGGGCAGACAGTAACACAATGTCTCAAGGCCGCTAGGGGCAGGCAGTAACACAATTGAACAGGGCTGCTAGGGGCAGACAGTTAACACAATAGATCAAGCCCGCTAGGGGCAAGCAGTTCACACAATAGGTCAGGGCTGCTAGGGACAGGCAGTTAACACAATAGGTCAAGGCCGCTAGGGGCAGGCAGTTCATACAATAGGTCAAGGCTGCTAGGGGCAAGCAGTTCACACAATAGGTCAGGGCCGCTAGGGGCAGGCAGTAACACAATGGATCAGGGCCGCTGGGGGTAGGCAGTAACACAGTAACACAATAGGTCAAGGCCGCTCGGGGCAGGCAGTAACACGATAGAACAGGGGCCACTAGGGGCAGGCAGTAACACAATGGGTCAAGTCCGCTAGGGGCAGGCAGTAACACAATATGTCAAGGCCGCTAGGGGCAGGCAGTAACACAATTGAACAGGGGCCGCTAGGGGAAGGCAGTAACACAATTGAACAGGGCCGCTAGGGGCAGGCAGTAACACAATAGATCAAGGCCGCTAGGGGCAGGCAGTAACACAATAGATCAAGGCCGCTAGGGGCAGGCAGTAACACCATAGATCAAGGCCACTACGGGCAGGCAGTAACACAATAGATCAAGGCCGCTAGGGGCAAGCAGTAACACAATAGATCAAGGCCGCTAGGGGTAGGCAGTAACACAATAGATCAAGGCCGCTAGGGGCAGGCAGTAACACAATAGGTCAGGGCCGCTAGGGGCAGGCAGTAACAAAATAGATCAGGGCCGTGTAACATGGTAGTCCATTATAGTTGTAAGGCTGTTAAAAAGTTAGACTTGTGCTCAAGGGCAGCGTGGGAGAGGTGGCGTGAAACGCTATGCCTGTGATTTGAAAGGGTCAGGGGGCCACTGGCTTGCTAGCAGGGGGCTGCAAGGGAAGGATTTTTGGGGTGGCGTGCGGAAGACTCACCTAAGTTCCATTGCAAGTGGAGGTTCGTGCGCGGGCAGCATGACGGCACCTAAGCGCCTGTGGCGCTCTGTCAGCGCAGTCAGCTGTTGGCCTTCTTCAAAGGCCTTACTCCGCCCGCCGGGGGGTATCCTCCCATTCCCACCCAGGTGGAGTATGCATCCCCCCCATTCCCACCCAGGTGGGGTATGCATCGCAACACATCCCTACCCTGATGCACTGCCATGGCCCACTCAGGCAACTCACCAAGCAGCCTGGCACGTGGTCCAGCATGTCGCTCCATGTGACGGGGTAGCGTGGAGTTACGCAGCACCATGGCATCATTTGTTGATCCGGGAAATCTCGCGCAGCAATGTGTGATGATCTTGCTGGAGTCACATACCATCTGCACATTGATGGAGTGGTATAGCTTGCGATTGCGGTACACCACCTCTACGGCATGGGGGACTACCAATTGTACATGGGTGCAGTCCAGGGCACCAACACAATTGGGCATGCCTGCCAGTGCATGGAGGCCTACTTTGGTGTCAGCTATCTCCTGGACAGTCCGAGGGTAGGGATAGGTGGGTGCTAGCATGCTTCAGGAGTGCATTCAGCACTTGGTTCAACATGCGTGAAAATAGTGGTTGCGAAATGCCATGCAGCTGGCCCACTGTGTGCTGGTAGGTGCTTGTGGCCAGGAAGTAGAGCACAGATACCACCTTTAGTAGCGGGGGGATGGCAGTGTGTATTTCTATCAGGGTGTCAATGTCGTTGTGTATCATGTCCACTATGGTGGTGATGCTGTCCCGGACCAACCGGTACAGGGTGTGGATCTGCTCAGGGGTTAGATTGAATGGACTGGGTCTGATGCGAGGGATTGGCGGCTGCCTACGTGGAACTACTGGCTGCACTGGTGGTAATTGCTGGGCCTATCTCACCCTCCTTCTCCACTTGCGTCTCCTCTGTCCTGCCAGTTGTTGCTGCTGTAGTTGTTGCTGTAGTTGCTGTTGTTGCTGTAGTTGTAGCAGTGTATGCATGTCCTCCAGCGCCATGATTGCAACAGTTAGTGGTAGCATTTTCGTGTAGGAAGGGGTGTGGTGTGTGTGTGTACTCCTTTTATACTGGGCCAGACTCCACTGAGTCCACCTGTGGTGATTGTGTGCACCTGTGGCAGTTGCCCTGATTGCTGATTGCTGTTTACGGGTGGTCCGCGATACCTGTATGGCCACCATCATGCAGCCTCTAATTACTGCCTTTGGGATGCCGGTATTTGCATGCCCGCATGGGTTTTGATGTCCTCCAATTACCGGCATGCCGGTATTTGCTCCCCGAAGGGGCGCATGTACATGCCCATGCCGGTATGAGGGGGCACGGTACTGGCGGTGCCGGTATTGGTGGGTTGTCGGATCGTAACGACCCAGACCTGTTAATGATGCCGCTATTAGCATTCCCCCTTCCTTTTTTCATTACCTCCATTCTCGTAATGAGGCCCATAGAGTTATTGGAGGGGTGGGTCAGTTTAGCGGGCTGTAGTGATTGCTGCCCCGCCCCAGCACGCACCACATCCCTTGTCAGTCGAAGCAAGTTGATGGCTGCAGGCCTCCTTGCTTCCACGGCTGACACCATCTGGAGGAGCTGCCCTTTGCCTATGGGGCCCTTTGCCGCAGGGGGCTGCAACAGGCAGTGGGGGTGCCCTACTGGGACCAGGTAAGAAGGGCAGGATGTCCGATCAGGAGTCAGGGGAGCGGTGGGAGGCGGGAGGGAACGAGGTAGAGGAAGGGAGCAGCATGGATGCTGATGAAGTTACACCAACACAGACATTATTTTAAAATACGAGCTGGGGTAAAGCAAAGACACTAGCACTCACCCCAATCTAATCCTGCTGAAAAATCAATGGGGATGTGGGAAATAATGCAAACCTTAAATCAATGTATGCTCTCTGTATAAAATAAAATGAGCAACATAAAAAGGTTACTTGCTCATGGTCATTGTCAAAGACACATAAATTATTATGCAGATTTGAAGTTATATATAAAAACACAAACCTTTTTTGTGTGCACGTCAACAAACATACATCATTGAAATCAATTAGTTGGTTTTAATATCATGGTTAATTTTGTGACTCAGTGCAATTGTTTGGGAGGTAGCGCAGGTTTGAATAGTTCGCTGGAGCTGTGTTGTTTGGGGCTTCCAAATGCAAATTCTACCATTACTATTCTTATCGTTCAGCTTTCACACTTCCCATTGTGAGGCCCAACAGGGTCACATTTCTGTTTTCAAATGTTTTAAATGTACCTCCATAGCCCGACGGAGAACAAGGGAGGTGAGGAAGAAAGGCCTCGGACTCTTGTCTTGCAGCAGCTAGTATTCAGGGGCAGTAGCGTCCTTGGGGGTCCCCATTGGAAGATGCCCTGCAGAAACTGTCCATTCGTAGCGTCTGCCCTGGTGCTGTATCTGTGCTTGGCTCAAGATCAGAGCAACAAACTTGGTACAAGTCTACAGCACACTATAAACAGTATCTCGGTTCAATTATGGGATAAACCGTTAAAAGTAGGATATTGACTAAAAATAACAATGCTGCCAGAAACACAGAACTTCTGAAGTTGGGGTCGTCATTTATACCTTACTTGATTTAACCCTTTGGGTTCTCTTAGGACAAACTTAACAAAGATGCTTTTGTTTTGCCACAAGGTGTATATGTATCTCATAATTTGGAAGTGAGAAGCAATAGGTCCTTTGATCCCTGCTCTCCACAGTCCTGGCAAGATCTATTGGCTTTGGCCACCCTCTTGACATATGGGCAACGATTGGACACAATTTCAAGACTATTAAGGAAGCCGATAAAGAATAAATGACTTTCATCAAGTATATGGATGGGACACCTATTCAGCTTCGCTTATCACACCTTCTTCATGACATTCTGAGATGAGATGAAAGTTACTATAATAATTGTTTTAGACATACGTTCTTTGCCTATCCAATCCGTACATTAGTTGGTATCGATATGGAATGCATAACTTTGTGATTGTGTTCTGTGGTGTGCATAGACCAAAATTACAGATTGCACAGACTGAAATTCCCCCATGAGAGTTAAAAAGTCTCCGTTCCTCTCCTCATTGGACTTGGTATAATGTGGTAGGTTTGCATTGGAGGAGACTATATGCATGTGGGTAAATTTACAAGCAAGAATAGGACTTCAAACTATGCTTGTAGGTCTCCTTATTGTGCCGGTTATAGCAGTCTTTTTGGCATGCAATACGCTTTGTTTTCCATTTAAACCCATCAGTATCCTCCCTATGTCATGTGTGTCCATGCTTTTAGGTGTATTGTGCATGTCGCTTGCTTTGTGAACAGAATGTCAGCATCCACTTCGGTAATGCAATGTGACCTTAGGTCCTCGGTCAAAATGCACTGATTCTTCCCATTCAAGTATATTTGTATTTAATTTTCCTTTGTCTGGTGCAAACTTATCAGACTGAAGACTTTTGGAGCAAATTGCCCCTGTCAATGGCAGGAAGAGCAGCATTGCTAAAAATGGTGGTACTGCCAAGGTTGATGCATTGTTTTGCGAATATCCCTTATAATATTCCCATGTGTTTTCTTCTAGAACTAGACAAGATATGCAGAGGCTTCCTATGGCAAGGAGGGAGATATAGGTCTGCAATTAATGTATTCTAACGGCCATACGTGCAAGGCGGCTTGAAGATACCGAATTTTGAATTATACTTCCTAGCATGTCAGTTACAATATGTGGTAAAATGGATGGCAGATGATCGTACGATAGAAACCATTCTCTTACAACCAGCAATAAAAGGACTATACCTCAGGGACTTGATCTGGACTCCCGCTAAAAAGCAGCACAGCTACCCCTACCTAGTAAAATTGGGCATTCAGATATGTAGGAGGACCTGTAAGCTCATGAGACTCGAGGACCCAATCTCACCACAGACCCCAATTTCCACGGTAATGGCAGATATACAGGGATATCGGGCAAGAGTGTGGACACAATGGGAGTCCTGTGGCATAGCCACGATAGGTGACCTGAGAAATGAAACGGGGCTGATGGAATTCACAGAACTGCAAGATGCTACGGGAATACACGGGGGCCAATTTCTGTTACATAGGGCGGTGATTGGAGCAGTAAAGGGCAGGTGGTCGGATATTGCAGAAGAGGCAATAGGGTGTGAAGATGTAGAGGCATTGTTGAACGTTTCTGAGGGAGGGCACGCCATTTCTAGAATTTGCAAGGTGGTGACAGATCATAACTCGAGGGTTGAATTGAAGTTCAAGGAAAGATGGGAAAAAGAATTGGGTAAAGCGGTTGAAGACAAAGAATGGTGCGATATAACCTAACCCTATATCACAAAAAGGTCTCTAGAAATGCCAGGCTGCAGTTGGTTCATCTTTCTATTACACAGAGAGCATACATTATGCCAGCTGCAATGGCGAAATTCAAAGGAGTGGGCAGACAGGAATGTCCCAGATGCATGGAGGAGAATGCTGGCTTAATACATATGTGTTGGGGATGTTCTCTTGTACAGGTATTTTGGAGTAGGGTGGCAGATAAAGTGGCCCAGGGAGGTATTACTCTTGATGTTCAATCCCCAGCTGCATGCATGCTAGGCCTCTTCAAGAGATGAGGGAAAAATAAACCATTGAACACAATCAAAGACTTAATTTATGCATTAGCCAAACGTAGCATAGCTATGAGGTGGAAAGACACTAAAGAACCGAGTATTGATAGATGGTGGGGAGATCTGGAAAAATGGACAACAGTTGAAACAGGAGTGTGGGAAAAGGCACTAGGGGAACAAAAACAAGAACTTGGAACAGATATTCTACAATGGATCACTCTTACAGTGACATTGTTTACTCACGACAAGGGTGAAAACAATATGTATGATGCACAATGAAGAGCTGAGGAAAAGAGACTGTAACACTAGAAGTGAGCAGAACTATCGGCAAGCAGTTGAGGGGGATGGGGAAGCAGGAGGGAAACACGAGGAAGGTTAACTGAAGTATGATCATGTATACTACTGTTGTGTTATTGCTATTTGTAATTGTTCTAATGAAAACATGAATAAAGATATTAAAAATAAATAAAATAAACCTTAGCAGACTGAACTGCATCTGGGCATCTGGGAACAGAGAGTCGAATAAATGCAGACCACAGAGGAATTAGAATAAGCAGAACAGGAAAGTCTTCAAGGTCTTTATTAAAGTCAACAATGATGGAAGTGATCTATGTTGCAAGGGGACGAGTTCTATTGACGAAGACTGTCCATCCAAAAAAAGAATTCTGTCACGTTTAGGTTTACATCAGGCTTTCAGAAAATTGGACAGAACGTGGCACTTTGGAAGATGTTAAATAAAGTCAACCACTAAATTTCGAATATATTGAAGGTGACTAAGTTGATATTCAGTGATGCCAATAAAAGAGGGTTAGAAGAATCTAACTTTGAAGAGATTAATCCACCTGAGACAGTAGACAAGGAGAGTGCATAAGAAAGGGATGAAGTTGAAAAGGCTATATAAGTCTGAGAAACAAGGTCTTAACAACCGCAGATGTTTGCTTATTGAGGCTTGTATCACCACCCTAAAAAAACATGTTTTTTTTCACAATGCAAAAAAGTGAGACTGATCCAAAGAGTGAGGGTGTCAAGACGTGGACTGCCAAGTGGACTAAATACATCCACCCCCAAGCACCAGTCAGTGAAGTCAAAACAACTCTCTAACCAGTTATTGGGGCCATGGGGGGACTGGAACTGCAGCACCCGATCCCCAGGTAGCTGGAAAGGAAGGACAGTTTTAGGATTTAATAACTCATAGAACAACAGAATATAAAGACAGGTAAACAACCTACCTAACTGGGCACCGGGGGTGGAACGAAGGAAGGGAGGAGAAAAACCCATGAGCAGGAACCCCCCGCCCCCTGCCAGGAGAAGAGAAGCACAGGGTGGTAATATTCTGTCAAATTTCTAGCTGCGAGTTCCAGAGAAGTAATCCAGGTTGAAAATCCAAAGTCCAAAGTTAGTTTGAAGACAAGAATGAGTCCAGGTCACCAGTACATAAGGAAGTCCAAAGCAATCCAAGAGGAAAAACACCACAGAAAAGAACACAAAAAGAAAACACAAGCAGCCAAAAAATCAAGGGATATCCAAAAAAGCAATCCAGTAGACAGAATCAGGATCAAGAGAAAAAAATGCCAAACACTAATCACAGGAACAGCTGAGAAGCAAGGAATTACAGATGTTTACGCTTTTTATAGTGACTTCCTGGTTACTTGGTCATGTGACATTTTGATGGTCACATGACCAGGAGAACGAGTTTTCCGGGCGTCCAGGGGGTGCCATGGTAACCTCAAATCATGTTGCTGCATGAGCTGTGATTGTGCGACCCCAGGCAGGCTGGAGGTAATGTTACTGCACCAAGGGCCGCGTGGGCAAACAAGAATGGCCCACGGACCCCTGTGAGCATGGTGGCGAGAAAAAAGGACGTCCTCAGACTCGGTGCCAAAGCGAGAGCGTGAAGGAGCCCGACTCCGGGGTCATGAATGAGGTAAGCACCTCATAGCAGGGCGAAGACCACCTAGAGGGATCAACGAGAAGTTGTTCCAATTTTGAAGGATTTGGCCTTAGATCTTTCTTTGCCATATATCTCTGAATTTTTTAAAAAAATCCTACCAGTGAGATGAAAAGAATAGAGCCTCTGAAGGAGTGAGGATTTTAATATTCAAGTGGAAATCATCAGCATATGAAGGAAACTGAAGGCTCTGGGTTTTAAGATGGAGGATCAAAGGCCTGTTATAAATATCGAAGAGCAAAGGGCAAAGAGGGGAACCCCACGAGGCTTAACCAGTAACTCTAGTGTAAACTGAGGAAAATAATGTAATGTCAAATTCTGGGTTGCATTGGATAAAAAAGAATGGAACCAGGTCAGAGCCGATTCCAAGACTCTTGCTACTTCAAAAGGTGGGTACGCATAATGTTGTGATCAATATCAAATGCTGCAGATAGATCGAGCATGACCAAAAGAGAGAGATTATCTTTACCAGCATTTAGAAGAATTTCATCCCAAACAAATGTGAAGGCTGGCTCTGTACCATGAAAAGGGTGGAATCCAGACTGTAGCTGGTCAAGCAAGCAGATGTACACATGACATTGGAGTTGGACACCACAATCTTCTCCATGAATTAAGAGAACTATGGCTAAACAGATTTCAGGTGATCATTTTTTAAGATGGTCAAATCTAGCTGTGGATTACTGAGCAGATGGGTAATGTACACTTCCTTTAAAACAGGAGGAACACACCCTTAAAAGAAGAACAGAAAACAAACATACTCACAGAGGGAGCAACAAAGTGGGTAACATGGGAAGAGCGTCATAAAGCACACGGGTGGCTACTAATGAGGTTACAACTGGAAGGATTACATGAAAGGATGTAGGCTGAAAAGAAAGGATGAGGGCATCTATAATGGGGGAATGTCTGGCAGCGAACCTGATGAATTAGGCACTTTTGCCAGATTCTATTTCACTTTGGATGTTCAGGTCTTTTGAAATAAAGAAATAATTAATCTCACTGGCCTTATTTTGTGCAAACAGATATAGGGTTTGGCACAGAGTGGGGAGGGAGAAAGAGTCGACTATTGTAACCAAACAATTTGGTTTGGTATCACCTTGTGAAATGTGGTCCTAAAGAAACGGCCCTTTTACACTTAAAAATCGCCATCTTGTTAGTGCATAAGGCGGATTTATATGTGATCAGAGAATCAGCTGCATTTAGTTTCAGTGCAGTCTTTTTACAGAAATCTACATTTACATGCCTTTTGGAAGGGGGGTATTATGGCTGTGAGGGTTTATGGATGTCTTAAGGACAAAGGGGAGCGAAAAAACTGTAGACCGGTGGCCGAGCATTTTCTATTGTAGCTGCAAAACTATGGAATTCGATTCTGTATCAGTTAAGATCTATTATTTACAGTCTGGACGTGTTCTAAAAACCTTTTTATTTTAGATTTTTCTGGTCTTGGTGTTAGTCTAGTTGGTTTATCCTGCTTATCTTCTCAGCGTCAAGATACCTCTGTTGATAGTGTGCTTTATAAAGCAGCATAACATAACAGAATCCCTTAATTGTAGTTTGTTATATAATCAGAACATGCTTAAAGTGTGAATAAGATAAAAGCACAATCGAAGACAAACATCATTAACGGAGAGATTTTTGTGTGTAATTATTATTATTATTACAATTGGTTATTTATAAAGCTCTTAACACCCAGAGGTTTCTAAGCACCAAACCTGTGTTGTTTTTCTTCGTCTTGCTTCCAAGGTGGGTATGTTGATCCTGAGCTATCCTCCCGAGATAGAAGGAGTGTGCTTTAGTTGTGATAGGTATACATTTTGACCAAAAGAGTCTAATCATAAAAAAATAGCAAAATATTTTCAAACCACGATATGCCAAAGTCATGGGTAACAATCCTATGTGAAGTTTATTGGATATTTTTACTCACTCAAGTAATTGTCCTATGTTTATGTCTTGCACTTTTTGCACTAACAAGCGTTGTGTGCACGCATTTGGGACATTTATTGTGCAATTAATCTTGACCGTTTTGATAGTTGCAGTTTGACCTTTTAGTTTTGCAGTGCTTTTTAGGTGCTGACAAAGATACACAAAGCAGGATTATCTAGCACAACCAAAATCAGCAAACACAAGCAACTGGCAAATAGACAGTAGATGGCACTCTGGTATATATACTCGGAATCTGATGAATGTTCATGTGCTATTTATTATTCGTGTTGCTAATGCTCCTGCCTACCGCCTCAAAGATCTGAACTTGACATGACTAAACTCCTCCTTTCTCCTGTTGTTTGTCTGGGGAAGGCCCCCCTCAAGAAATGGGCCTCAGCGTTGATCCCTTACTTGCTTGAAGGCTTCCTTTCAGTATAGAAAGATTCCAAAACCCTTTGTATGCATATCAAAGGGCAATCACACTCCCGAGAAAGAGTTTTCTGACCGTTTTCCGAAACATCAAGGACATTTTTCCTCCGTTGATACGATGGCAGCCATTTTAAATAGAGTTATTTTGATTTCCGAGGGAAAAAAACGCTCTTACTCTAGATGAAAGACCTTGTGTTTTGAAGCAGTGCTAACAACTTGTCTTCCCCAATCAGTTTTCATTGAACCGTCATTGTCTTGAGCTCTCTGTTCACAGTGTTATAATTGATATATGTGCAGAGCTGTAATTGGTCTCTTTGTCAGAGGCTGCCAGCACTTTGAATGAGGAAGGCGTGGCACTGTGAATCGACTGCCAATAAGCTTCCCTTTGTTGAACAATTTCATATGCAAATATATTATTAGTCCTGTCCAAATCTGTTTCAAGAACATTTCAAGGATTGTATTATCATTGTAATGCTTGTTTTTAATTGGCATCTTTTGAGTGTGTATGTCCTTTTTTGCGTTTGATTTTCTTAATTGTCATACTTGTGCTTGCCCTGCATAGGATTCAGAGATATCTTCTGACTTTCTCCTCTGTGTTCTTGGCACAGCATTGCTCACCCACTCTCTTTTGGGTTCACTTCCCATGCCATTGATTTCTTTCAGTTTTCTAATTTGCAATATTCAAATTGTATTTCCCCACCAAAGTATATATAGGGAGAGGGTCTGGGTGGGTGCGGTTGTGGGCACGCAGCAAAGGAAGCATGCAATCTAATGGGTTATTTTAGAACAGAAGGAAATTCATTCATCCTGAAGAGTGTATATATTTGTCAGTTAATCAACGTGGAATAAGGACGATGTTATGTGAGCAATTAATGCATTACTGCACCTTTCAAACTGTAAAACAGGTTAATTATATATCAGTCCATTATATGAAACCCTGAGCATTTGCAAATCAATTCTGCCCAACAATTACCAACCAATAAATGCTGAATCTACTCAATATATGTTATTTTGTTACATCTAGTCAACAATCTAAATTTCTTTTCATTTTTGTAGATAAAATGCAGGACCCTGCATACTCAATCACATAAGTTGAATGAAAACTGAGTGTGCCATACCATACAAAGATTGTTGCCACATTAATCTTGCATTTCCTGATCAGTTCCTATTCAGGATTTTCAACGTGTCATAGTTTCCGCTCTCTATTCCCCACATCCTGGCATTTGGCATCTTTCACCCACTCTTTTAATGAACCCACCTTTTTTTGTGGGATTGCCAAGTAGTCACCACTTTTCCACATTTAAAAAATGTATATGTATGCCATATCTTTGCACAACCTCATATCCAGGGTGATGTCCAGCCTCATTCATAAATACATGGCAAACAAGATTACACCAGAAGGCTAATTATGAATGAACTGGTAAATCCGGCAAAGCGGACAGTCTCTTTGACCACGGGCACATCCATGGTCAGCTTTGCTGTATCTGATCTGAATCTGATCATTTTCCATCTGGGATGATACAAGGCATGTGGCCGAATACCTCAACGGAATAATTAATATGCGCCAGAGAAGGACGTTATGCTCTGGTGGTCACTTATGCACGTAGAGTCCATTCTGCACTTCCACTTGTAGCATCAGACTCCCCTACATCTCACCAATGATTGGACAGGAATATACTGACCAAAAACTGCCATCAACAGCCCTTTTCCCACCGCCACCATCGCCTCTGTTGGTGCATCAAATGACGTACTTTTACCCAGCAATTACAATGGGCATCTTTTTTTCCAATTATTTAAATATAAAACCATGCCCATATCTTCTATTATACAATAAGCTTTGCAAGCTTGATTTTCAAAAAAACGTCCTTCTTAATATGCTGTGATGGCAATGTTCACATTCAGCTCTGTTATTCCTTTTGCTGCGCTATTGTAATGCTTGAGAAAGAGGTAACATTATTCTCTAAGCAGTGACATGTAAAATATCGGGAAGTACCAATTTATTCGGGTTCATTTTGCAAGGATATTTGGTCCTGCTGTTCCCGCCATGGCTCCCTACTGCGCAGTAGTATCTCAGCTGCTTCAGCGCGCAGGGCCGGTCTGATAGGAAGGAACGTTGTCGCGAGCTCTGCAGACGGCCCGGTCTAGACGGCGGTATTGATCCCACGGCAGAGAAGCTCGAGCGACCAAGACGCGGCGGATCAGCGTGTGCTCGGGCTCCAATTCCATGAAGTCAGCACGGTTGCTCAGTAGACGCCATAATTCATGTTTGATAGGAATTTGAAAGAAAAAATGCAAGGGTGGCACTCGGACTGGGGCACCAAATTGTCTCGGGCACCAATGTGGTCCACAGTTGGAAATGGCCACCATTCCTTTTGGACTAGACTGTTTGCATAATACCCAAGTGGAGATGTTTGATACAATGTGATGCAAATTGTGCATTTTAAAGAATATTTATTTAGCAACACTGATCAAAACTGCTAACTCATCAAACGGCCCATATTGGCCCA
Source organism: Ambystoma mexicanum (assembly GCF_040938575.1). NCBI lineage: Eukaryota > Metazoa > Chordata > Amphibia > Caudata > Ambystomatidae > Ambystoma > Ambystoma mexicanum. The sequence goes on along the minus strand of NC_090933.1, from coordinate 1,109,835,018 downwards.
AAAAACTGGCCCACGTTGGCCAAAAAAACAGGCCCCCACTAGCATTTTGCGTTTTTGGTTTCAGGCATTGCCCTATTGCTATATAGGCCAGTCTGAGCCTGGTGACACTTAATACACATTGTGGCACTTTTACAGAAGCTTTGCACCATTGCAGGTGAAACTGTTCCCAGTATTAGCAGTATTAGCACTGGGGAAAATAGTTCAAAAAACATCTCACAGCACTTTTTGAAAAAAATCGTAATTGCACAGTGGGGCCCTCTTACTTTGCACTTATGTGCAAACAGGTCCCCTCCAGGCAATGTTCCTCATTTGCACTGCGGAGTGCAAATGATATGTGTAAAGAGGCGGCGGAAGACTCTTTACGCTTTCCTATTTGCATACCGTAGTACAAACAAATTAAACGCCACCTGCCATGTATGGGTGTAAAAGGCAGGCGGTTTCCATAGGAAATCATTGCTTTATCATGCTGGCGTGAAACCAAATCTGTTTTGAAGGCGATAGGCAAATATGAGGCTGAAACGTGGCTACTGTTCTGCCACCAGGCATTGCCTTCAAAAACAATGAAAATCTCCTACTGCGTGAATGGATGCGTTAAAACAGTGGTAACGACAATACAATACGCCTGTCTCTAGCTCCTCCATTTACGCTACTTGCAAAATGAGTCCCCTGGGTCTTATTTTATTATTTATTTTATTTTTACATGTGTGTAACGCCCAGACCCAGGGGTGTCACAGCGTGTGTAGAGAATAAGATAAAGAGAAAAGTCCATCCAGGCAGTGAGGAGGAGGTGATAGGATCCTCAAACAGTACATAGTTGCAGATGAAATATTATTCATATTTATTGAACAGCCATGTTAAGGCTGGGTAAGAAGGTTCACATGAGCAGGTAGAGAGTTTCAAAGAGCTGGGCTGCGGTGCTGAAGCTAACTCCACTCGCTCTGGCAAGTTGCCAGGGAGAGGTAATCTGAGGAGCGAAGGGAGCAACTGTCATGATCTCTGCTTCCAAAAGGTCAGGGTTTTCCCAACTCCCTTGGAAGCAGATCCATAACCCAGGTTCCGAGTGCCAACCAGTCCCAATTGAGACCTTTTGGACCCAGTCCTGGCGCCAGTGGCACCAGGCTCATAAATATGCCCAGTCCCAGCGCTGGAAGCGCCGAGCTCATAATGCTTGGGTGGACTTACCTGCAGCAGACCATGCTGCTTACTTTCCTGCCAGTTGAGCCTCTGATCCTCTTCTGTTTGGAACTACTTTTCCTGTTGGGTGGGGCAGGAGCCACTCCCTAGATTCAGGACACTGGAACTCTTCTGGAAAGCAGGAACTCTTTTCTTACCTAGGCGTGGCTGTGGAAGGAGACACCTAAGCACTACAGGAGGCTATTTAAACCACACCCGATGGATGAATCTTGCTTTGCATTATTCTGCATCCTCTGCAGCAGAACGCTCATCGTGTCTTCTGCATCTGATCCTGGGCCTAAGGAAAAAGGCTTACCATCCTGAATCCAGTCTTCAGCAACACCTATAAAGACAAGAAAGAACAGGTTAGCATTACGGTCTTCAGTGACAGCTCTTCACTTACCTGGTCCATCGGCTGTCACCAACGCCTCGCGCTGCATTCCGGCATCTGAAAGACAAAGGCTTACCTACTCTTCGTGCGCTCCGGAGGTCTTCACACTGCATTCCGGCATCTGAAAGACAAAAGCTTACCAACTCTTCGCACGCTCCGGAGGCCTTCGGCGCTGCATCCCGCATCTGAAAGACAAAACAAGGTGCGTTTAAAGACATTGGGGAACTTTAATACTCAAGTGCCATTACTCCTTTCCATGTCTAACCCAGTGGGTATTCCGGCACCTTGCAGCCGCTCCAAACTTGTACCTGCAAAATAAAAAGACAGTTAAAGCGCATCGTGAAGCAGGCAACAAGCGCTTACTTACGTGCTTCCAGGCGCTTCTATTCATCACACGGGCTCCATCTTCAACTCACTTCAGCCCGTCATCCGCCATCGCCGGAACCCTGCAAAACAAGAGACATCATTACTAAAGACTTTAAAGACATTAGAATTACTCGAAACTTACCGTTCGTGCAGTAAACGACGGACAGCAGTCCTCTGAAGTCAAGAGGCCTGCTCCCCTTATCCAGTGAAGAAACTGGTTACAGCACCCTGCCCCGAGGCAGATGGAGAGCACAGCGTTCACTTACCTAAGGTGAGAGCGTTAACCTTTGGGGTTCTACAGGAGAAGAGAAAGGGAAGAAGTGAGAGACATTCAATAACCCAGTTCCTTAATCCCATATTTTCTATCTGCAGACATCTTACCCTTCGAGTCAGACATACAGTGCACAGAGGTCCAGCCCAAAGAGCCAGCCGTGTGTTACACAGCACCTTTGAAGATACGGTATACGCCCAGTCAAGACCGGCGCCTCTACGGGAATCAGGTGAGCGTTACAGAACGCAAAGCCTACCACAAAACTCCTGTCCAGGCGCTATGGAAACCTCGGATACCGACCAGCTAGCCCAGTTACTTGGGGAACTAAGGGAAGAAGTGCATGCAGCCCGTCAGGAAACGAACGCTCTAAGAAGGGAACTGATTATTTCCAAGGAGCGAACAGATGATCTCGCTAGACAATTGCTACAGTCACAAGCCGGACAGACCCCGTTACCCGCATCTGGGGGAAATCTTCCTTCTACATCCTCTGTGAATCCAGTGCAGATCAACCTACCTGGGAATGTACCTCTGGCTCCGCCCGAACGATTTTCTGGTGACCCAAAGAGGTTTGCAGTATTTATCAATCAGTGCCGGTTGCATTTCTTATGCCGGCCAGCAGCCTTTCCAACAGATCAAGCTAAAGTAGCTTTCGTGCTTTCGTACCTTAGCGGCAATGCGGCAGACTGGTCGATCCCTCTAGTAAATCAAGATGATCCGGTCCTCCATGATTTTCAAGCTTTTCAGCTCAGTATGGAAAAACTGTTCGCAAGACATTCACAGGGGCAGGCCTTGGACAATGAGCTTCTTTCGTTGCGACAAGGTAATCAAGACCTTTTGGCTTATATTGCGTCTTTCAACAGACTGATAGTGGAAACTCAATGGCCTGAGGACAAAAGGATTACGCTGTTTTATAGAGGTCTACGTGGAGAGCTCAAAGATGTGTTAGCCCAAGTAGTGAATCCCCCACAAGATTGTTCGGACTATATAGACTTAGTCGTTCAAATAGATCACAGACTGCAGAACAGGAAGGCCGATCGTTCCAAGTTTGATGCTCGAGGATTTTCCAAACCGCCAACTCCTTCCAAAGGAGTAGACTCCGGGGAACCCATGCAAATAGGAGGTCTGAAAGGTCCTCTAACACAAAAGGAGCGGGAAAGGAGAAAACAGTTGCAATTATGCCTCTATTGCGGAAACTCAAGGCACTTTCTTCGAGACTGTCCGGTGAAACCTGCCAAGAAGGCAGTAGGAGCTGCAGTTACCAAAGTTACAAACTCTGAGCAGGGAAACGACCTCGCCCGACAAGAATAGAGGTCCTCTTGCCGAGCGTGAAAACCAGTTCCGTGACCTCGCATTTCGTGATACCTATGGTCCTCATTAGCCCTGATAATCCGGATCGATTACATGCAATTGAAGCTTACGTCGACAGCGGTGCCATCGGCAATTATGTGGATCATGAAATGGTTTTGAGGATGAATCTAACTCTTTGTCCCAAGGCTGTAAAGGACGTCATTACTACGGTGGATGGTACGGAGATAGCCTCCGGGCCAGTAACGCATACCACTCAAGAGGTGACGCTAGTAAGTCAAGATGGACACCATGAGAAGATCGTGTTCGATGTGATCAAGGCCCCTCAGTTTCAGATTATTCTAGGAATACCTTGGTTAGAGAAACACAATCCTCTGATCGATTGGCGAGCAAGAACGGTCCAGTTTCCAGAATGTGTCTCTACTTGTCACCCTCCACCTGGTGTTGCACTGGCAGCAATTTCTTCAGAGACTCCCCAGTTACCTCCCGAATACCTAGAATACCAAGATGTTTTCCGGAAGGATCAGGCTAACTCTCTACCTCCTCATAGGTCTTATGACTGCCAGATAGACCTGATACCTGGATCTACTCCTCCTTGTAGTAGAATTTATGCCCTCACCGAGCCTGAGAACCTTCACCTTCGACGATACCTGGATCAATACCTGGCAAATGGGTTTATTCGTCCTTCCAAGTCCCCTGCTTCTTCAGCTTTGTTCTTCGTTCCAAAAAAGGAAGGAGACCTTAGAACTTGTATAGATTATCGCTCCCTGAACCAGATCACCGTTAAGAATAGATATCCGTTACCTTTGATCCCAGAACTCCTGGACCAAGTCAGAAAAGCATGCATATATACAAAGCTGGATCTTAGAGGAGCTTACCACTTGGTACGAGTAAAAGAGGGCGATGAATGGAAGACGGCCTTCCACACCAAGTATGGGGTATTTGAATATCAGGTCATGCCCTTCGGACTTTGCAATGCCCCGGCCGCCTTTCAATATTTTATGAACGATGTCCTCAGAGAGCTCATAGATGTGTGTGTTGTTGTTTACATTGACGACATCCTCGTTTATTCTTCATCGGAATCTGAACATCGGAAAACACGTGAAAATGGTCCTCGAAAGATTGCGTCGACACAAACTTTTCGCTAAGTTGGAAAAATGTGTTTTCAACGTGACTGAAGTTGAATTCTTGGGTTTCATATTATCACCTGGCGGAGTGCGGATGGATTCAAAGAAGGTCGATGCAGTTCTCAAATGGCCATCACCATCCTCCGTAAAAGGTGTGCAAAGCATGTTAGGCTTCGCTAACTTTTACCGCAGGTTTATCCCCGAATTCTCTCGAATAGTCCAGCCCATCACTGCCTTGTAAAAGAAAAACAAACGTTTTGAATGGTCTACCGAGGCGGAACAAGCTTTCCAGGATTTGAAGACTAAATTTATCTCTGCACCAATCTTAAAACACCCTCCCCCCGATCTCCCCTACATCGTGGAAACTGATGCTTCAAGCCTTGCCATGGGGGCAGTTCTATCACAAAAGGACCCGGTAACCAATCAGTTGCATCCCGTGGCATTTTGGTCCTGCAAATTCTCGCCTCCTGAAATCAATTACACGATTACTGACAAGGAACTTCTGGCTATCAAGTCTGCCTTTAAGGCTTGGCGGCATTATCTGCTGGGGGCCCGACACACCGTTACTGTGATTACGGATCACCGAAACCTGCAATATTTGAAAACCGCAAAAGCCCAATCCTCTAGACAACTCCGTTGGGCATTATTCTTTGCCGAGTTTGACTTCATAATTACCTATCGACCTGGTACAAAGAACGGTAAAGCTGATGCCCTTTCTCGGATGGGAGTGGAAGAACACTTGATCAACCCTAAACCTGTACCAATCATTCCCGAACAAAGAATTCTGGGTGTAATCGCCACAGAATCCATAGAGGAAGTTAAGGATAAAGCCAGGCAACTTGTAACTCCAGCAGACATACAGAATTGGCATCTGCAGGGAAAGGACTTTGCAGTAAAGGACAACTTATTGTATTTCCAAGAACGATTATACCTACCCAGCACAGATTTACAGAAAAAAGTAATCTCTTGTTATCACGATTCTTTAATGGAAGGACATCCCGGTATGGCCAAGACCTCAGAAAAGATCAAGCGCTACTTCTGGTGGCCGTCTTGGAAAAAAGATATCAGAGACTTTATAATGTCCTGTGGAGTATGCGCCCAAAACAAGAGTCAAAAGGAAAGACCAGCAGGCCTCTTACGCCCTATTGACATCCCACCTCGCCCTTGGCATACGCTTTCTATGGACTTCATCACCGATCTACCTCCATGCTCCGGATACAATACGATTCTAGTAATCGTGGACTTATTCTCCAAGATGGCGCATTTCATTCCGCTCAAAGGCTTGCCAACAGCAGCAACTCTGGCCCGAGAATTTCTCGAAAACATCGTCCGACTGCACGGTTTTCCTTTGGTTCTAATTTCGGTTCGAGGTAGTCAATTTATTTCTCATTTTTGGCGAAGTTGCTGTCGGTCGGCTCAAATTGATGTGAGACTATCGACCAGTCACCACCCTCAGACCGACGGACAAACCGAGAGGACCAATCAAACTCTGGAACAGTATTTACGCTGCATGCTGCAACAAACTGAAAAAACTTGGAAAGATATCCTTTGGATAGCCGAATATGCCTACAATAACTCTGTCCATTCGGCAACTGGGAAAACCCCGTTTTTTCTTTTGTACAGCAGTCACCCTCGAACCTCGGAGTTGGATCCCCTCCAAGATCTTGAAACACCAGCAGTAGACTACCTGCATTCTACAATCACCCAAGCCTTTAAGGAAGCTGTTTCTCACCTTCAAAGGGCTAAAGAACAATACAAGAAAGGAGCAGATCAACATCGGAAGGAAGCCCCTCAATATCAAGTAGGGGATCAAGTCTGATTATCCACCAAATATCTACCTCTAAAAGGGCCACGCACATTCAACCCAAGATACCTTGGTCCCTATTCCATCACTACCATAGTAAACCCAGTAGCGGTCAAGTTGGACTTGCCCCCGCACATGAAGATACATCCGGTCTTCCACGTCTCTCTATTAAAACCCGTGCAACCTCAAACCCGACTAACTAAATCTCCAAAACCTATCCTAGTTGATGGAGAACTCGAGTTTGAAGTCAAAAGCATTCTGGACTCCAAGATCTCCAAATCTAAACTATTTTACCTAATTGACTGGAAAGGCTACGGCCCCCAAGAGAGATCCTGGGAACCTGCTGAATATGTCCACGCTCCTCGCCTAATCAAAAGATTTCACCGAACATTTCCTGACAAGCCAAAACCCCCGGAGAAGCCCGGTTTGGGAGGGGCCTTGAGGGGGGGTACTGTCATGATCTCTGCTTCCAAAAGGTCAGGGTTTTCCCAACTCCCTTGGAAGCAGATCCATAACCCAGGTTCCGAGTGCCAACCAGTCCCAATTGGGACCTTTTGGACCCAGTCCTGGCTCCAGTGGCACCAGGCTCATAAATATGCCCAGTCCCAGCGCTGGAAGCGCCGAGCTCATAATGCTTGGGTGGACTTACCTGCAGCAGACCATGCTGCTTACTTGCCTGCCAGTTGAGCCTCTGATCCTCTTCTGTTTGGAACTACTTTTCCTGTTGGGTGGGGCAGGAGCCACTCCCTAGATTCAGAACACTGGAACTCTTCTGGAAAGCAGGAACTCTTTTCTTACCTAGGCGTGGCTGTGGAAGGAGACACCTAAGCACTACAGGAGGCTATTTAAACCACACCCGATGGATGAATCTTGCTTTGCGTTATTCTGCATCCTCTGCAGCAGAACGCTCATCGTGTCTTCTGCATCTGATCCTGGGCCTAAGGAAAAAGGCTTACCATCCTGAATCCAGTCTTCAGCAACACCTATAAAGACAAGAAAGAACAGGTTAGCATTACGGTCTTCAGTGACAGCTCTTCACTTACCTGGTCCATCGGCTGTCACCAACGCCTCGCGCTGCATTCCGGCATCGGAAAGACAAAGGCTTACCTACTCTTCGTGCGCTCCGGAAGTCTTCACACTGCATTCCGGCATCTGAAAGACAAAAGCTTACCAACTCTTTGCACGCTCCGGAGGCCTTCGGCGCTGCATCCCGCATCTGAAAGACAAAACAAGGTGCGTTTAAAGACATTGGGGAACTTTAATACTCACGTGCCATTACTCCTTTCCACGTCTAACCCAGTGGGTATTCCGGCACCCTGCAGCCGCTCCAAACTTGTACCTGCAAAATAAAAAGACAGTTAAAGCGCATCGTGAAGCAGGCAACAAGCGCTTACTTACGTGCTTCCAGGCGCTTCTATTCATCACACGGGCTCCATCTTCAACTCACTTCAGCCCGTCATCCGCCATCGCCGGAACCCTGCAAAACAAGAGACATCATTACTAAAGACTTTAAAGACATTAGAATTACTCGAAACTTACCGTTCGTGCAGTAAACGACGGACAGCAGTCCTCTGAAGTCAAGAGGCCTGCTCCCCTTATCCAATGAAGAAACTGGTTACAGCACCCTGCCCCGAGGCAGATGGAGAGCACAGCGTTCACTTACCTAAGGTGAGAGCGTTAACCTTTGGGGTTCTACAGGAGAAGAGAAAGGGAAGAAGAGAGAGAGACATTCAATAACCCAGTTCCTTAATCCCATATTTTCTATCTGCAGACATCTTACCCTTCGAGTCAGACATACAGTGCACAGAGGTCCAGCCCAAAGAGCCAGCCGTGTGTTACACAGCACCTTTGAAGATACGGTATACGCCCAGTCAAGACCGGCGCCTCTACGGGAATCAGGTGAGCGTTACAGCGACCAATACGTTTTTTGATAATGCGATTGTTCAAGTATTGTGGAGCTTCGTTGTAAATGCATCGGTGTTCAATGGTAAGTGTTCTGAAATCAATACAGGCTTTTATTGATAGCCAGTGAACCTCTCGAAGTGTAGCAGAGATGCGGTCTGATTTGCAGAGGCACGGTGCGGCACGCCGGGCTTTATTTCGCAGAAGTTGTAACTAGGCTAGGTTAGCAGCAGAGGTTGCTTTGAACAGGACATTGCAGTAGTCCAGTTTGCTCAAGATTATGGCTCTTGAGAGAATGAGGCAGTGTTTCGGACTCAAGAACTGCCTGTTAGGAGAGATTACCTTGGCAGTATATGCTCTTCAAGAGGTGAGTGCATCGATGTGTCTGGTCATAGATAATTCAGCATCAAGATGGACTCCAGGGGTTTTAGCATGTTTGAGGATGGGTATGGTAGTGCCGTTGATGAGGAAGAAAGAGTAGGAGGGGTCAAGAGATTTAAGACGCGAGGGGGAGCCTACTGTGAGTAGCTCTGCCTTCTCATCATTGAGACAGAGGTTGTGTGTAGCCATCCAGTTCTGGATAGTGCAGAACACATTGTTGATGGTAATGTTATCAATGGCGTGGTTGCCGGAGATAGGGATGAGTATTTGTGTGTCATCTGTAAAATTACTATAGGTGATGCAAAGGGAGTCAAAGATGTCAAAGCGTGCTTAGTGTAAGTGCTGTAGAGTAGAGACAGAAGCTTTGGGGTACACCAAGAGGGACTGGGGTAGGATCAGCAGAGTGGGTGTCAATGAAGATTCTAGCGGTGTAATCACTAAGGAAGGATTTAATTAATCGGACTGCCTCTGATGAGAAATGAAAGAGAGTTGAGAGATCTTGGCACAGGAGGTCGTGGTCAACCAAGTCAAAGGCAGTTGACAAGTCTAGAAATATCAAGATGGCAAGGTTGCCTGTGTCTCAGATACTGTCCAGCTGCATTTTCAAGTCTCAGAGGGCCGTTTAGGTACTGTGTTTAGGTCGGAAACTTCACTGTCTGGAACCTAGGAGGAAGTGTTGTTCAAGGAATTGTTGGGGATGAAGGTCAGCAATGCGGTCAAGAATTTTGAGAAAGAAGGGCACTGTATTAATGTGTCTGTAGTTGGTGGGTGTAGCAGGATCCAGTGAGGCTTGTTTTAGGAGCAGGGTGAGCCATTCTCCCTTGATACCGGTGGGTACTTCACAGGTCTCAAAGGAGGAGTTGACAAAGTCAGTAATTATAGGGGTCAGTCCGGGCACGCAAAGCCTAATGACGTGTGCCGGGCATATGTCTCTCTTGCAATTGGAGGGTTTGAGGGCCTGGATGGTGTCTAGGACCATGTCTTGGGTGACTGGGAGGAAAGAGAAGCTGGGGTGCAACTCAGTCTGGATATTGGGGCTGTGCTGGATGGATGGGATGGAGAGGGTATGGAAGGGGGCTTTGGTAGCTGGTAAAGTTTTCTTGGAGTTAATTTTGCTACATAGAAAATGTATTTTGGTAGAGAGGGCAGTTTGGATAGTGGTACCCCATTCCTTGTCTACTTTGGTTTGGGAGATAGGCACACCTGGATATTCAAGCTCTCTCAATACGGCGAAAAGTGCCTTGAAATTGGAACTGCCATTGGTGATTCTATTATCATAGAAGGTGGCTTTGGTGGCAAAAATTGCTATTTTGTAAGCCTTACAGGCAGTGGATGGGGAGGGTTGTTTCTTGTGCAAATGTTCAATAGCTCGTTTCTTTCAGCGAAGGGTAACAAGTTTGCCTGTGAACCAAATGTTTGAGGCCTTGAAGATTTTCCCAGTCTTATTTTTGGGCGGGGTGTGCTGATCTTGCGTGGAGAGTCAGCACTGGTGGTAGTGGGTTGCGAGTGCAGAGGGGTCCTTGCACTCAGAGGGAGGGATGTCAAGGAGAGCAAGTGAGGTGGGTTTGAGGTTATCATGGGTGAGATTCCTGGTGCTTCTAGCAGGATCTGTTGGGTGAGGAGTGTTTTGTATCCCTGGAGAGTGGGTATGGGGAGGGTGTGAATGTGGAAGTCAGACTTGATGAGGGCAACTCCACCACTGATGGCGTTGGTATGGTCAGCCCTGTAGATGGAGTAGTTGAGCAGGATGGCAGCGTTGAGTAGTGGACCCGATGCACTATGCAGCCATGAATCAGTCAGTGCAAGAAGATCGATATGTTGGTCTGTAATAAGGTCACGGATCTCTACAGTATGGGCACCCAGGGAGCGCACATTGAGAGAGCACACAGCTGAGTAGGGTGCTCTACTAGGGAAATGTGGTGGGTGATGGGCAGGTAGGAGGGAGGATAGTGGTTGTGGGGTATTGGGCAAGGGGTGGGTGAGTGGTTCGATTAGCAAGCCTGAGTTGCCTCAGTGTGCTAGCTAACAGATATGTGATCCCTTGTAGGTTACTGGGTAGTTGGAGTGTTTGTAGAGTGAAATCTGTGATCTTTCTTGGCCCAGTAGTGGGTACAGGGCAGTGCTGTCTTTGTGTTTGGGCAAAGAGGGTGTCCATCCGAGTTTGGAGGACTTTGTCACTAGGAGTGTGTCTTGAAGGTTTTCGGAACCTGTAAGAGATAGTAGGTGTGGTGAGGGTGTGGGGGGATTCTTCAGGAGGCATGTGGGCCTGGGGTGCAGTGTTTTATTGCGGCAAGCGCAGACAGGCAGGGCCTGCTCAGGCCCAGTATGTGGTTGGCTGAAAGAACCATGGCAACATGACACAGTGCTTGAATCCCTCATGAGCAAATCACTAGTGCTGGGGTTTGAGGTGGGTTGCTGAGAGGGAGAGGAGATCAGAGATGTGTATGGCAGTGCTGGTGGTAGGAAGAGAGAGGGCTTAGGGGGCAGCACTTTGGGGAGTGGGCAGAGCTAGAAGGCAGTATCTGTAAAGGGCACAGTGGCTCTAGGCTGACTGAGTCGGATGTATGTTATAATATCCTATCCCAGAAGACCGAATTACAAAATCATGGAGCCCACTAGCCCGCATTTTGTAATTCGGTCTTTTTGGGATTTTGGCCGTTTGTCCCCAGCACTGCCTATAATGTATGCGTCGGACACCTCTGCAACCTCAGCAGCCGATAATACCGAACTGGAGGTGCAGGGACACCCTCGGAACCTCTGCACCCCAGTTCGATATTATGGGCTTAGATCTTATCTGCTATGCCGAAAGCTCGCTAAATGTGCATTTGCCATTTTAGACACCATCTTTTCGTGCAATCCCGACTGAGTCAGGACGTTCAGGCAAATCCTGGGTGTAATGCAAGCATATAGTCAGTGAAGCGGGAGACAGGAAAATAGTGGGTAAGATGTTCGGGTCAGTGGACATGACTCATGGCGATTGGTATAGTGAGAGTGAGAGAATAGCACTCCGCATTGTCTGTTTACTGTAGAAAGATGCTGGAGTAAGGAGTGGTGAAGGGGGTACGTGATATACAGGAGTGGAGTGAACAAGGGTGGTAGTACTGGTTGAGGGTGGGGCAGGGATATCGTGCATGTACGTTCTTGTTGGTGAAATGGGAGGCATATTCTCAAGTGCACAAGAGTGCATATCAGGCTTACCTTCTGGCAGGCATGCAGGAAGGGACATAGATTCATGCGGTGCAGCAAAGCAGCTAGGTGGCGTGGGATGTCCTTGATGCCCGGACTGGTCCGGACAGGGCCCAACAGGATAAGGCTCCAGGATTAGTGTTGGGCCTTGGTGGGGGTCGGCTTCACCTGCCGGCTCCCTAGACCTGCCCAAGTGAAGAAACAAGCAGACAATCACGTGGGTGCGGAGGCAGGCCATGAGGGGACCAGGCCTGCCAAACGCAGCCTTTCATCCTTCCGAGGTCGATAAATGAGCACCACGCACCGTGGTAATAATAATCAGCGCTCAGATACTTGAGGGTTAAATGCTAAATTATTATTATTTATTTAACAGTGCTTCGCAGCGGAAGCCACCATTTTGGATTGGATCTTGCCTGAATTATCAGGAATTGCAAATGAAGGCAGCACTTTAAACAATTTAGGTTTTGGGGGCATTTCTGGTCGATTCAAAGGTTGTATTGCAGAAATGTTGCACTGGCACTATTGCAATTAGTAACAAGCATTGGCAATGCCAACAGTTAAGGCTGGGAAAGGCACTTGCCAGGCACAGCCTTAGTGGTATTAAATAGCCATTCATGGTAGCAGGTGCAAAATGATGTAAGTACATGGGCATCTAACAGCAGTGCAGGGCAAATGCCTAATACTTATACTTAATTCCAAATTGTTGGTTTTGCCAATGCTTGTTTTTGACAGCACTTCAGTGAAGGACATGAAGAGTGCTTAAAAATCGAATGACTGAAGCCAGGCCTGGTTAGGACATTGATATTACTCCAGTAGTAGGTTTACAACTCCAATTAAGTCATTCAATCTCAGAAGACTACTTTGATAAACATACTGCCAGGCAATTCGAGCGCAGAGTGTGATGGTAAAGCTTTGTTTCCCATGAAGAGGTGTTTATGGCGGGGAGGGGCAGGGTGTGGTTGGAAATAGCCATTGGGATAAGTATGGTCATGGGCAGTCAATGGGTGGGCAAATAACCAAACAACACCTACAAGCTGTGTGTCCCTCCCCTTAACCAATTGCTCCCTATCTGTACTCCTATACAATAGTTTTGGTTTATATGTGTCACAAGCGACACAGAATAGCATGAACAAAAAATTGCCCTTTTACTCCGGGGCAAAGTACTGCAACTAGGTTAGACACTGGTGCAAAAACACACTTTTCATCTCGAGTTGGTCTTTCACGAATTGAGCTTGCACCAGTACAACGTTTTGGAATAGGGCCCACAGTGCTAATAATGAATGTATTATTTTTATTTATTTTATTTATTTACTTCTATAGCACCGAAAATCCACAGGCATCAGGGCGCTTACATGAACACAGAAAGAAACCAACATAGTAACGGGACACGAGCAACCAGTGCCCTAATACTTCAGTCTAAAGTTGGGGGAGCTAGAATTAGCAGAAGAGGTATGTCTACAAGGGTTTTCTGAAGCAGTTCCAATCAGAGATCCCTCTGATGGATAGCGGGAGGGAATTCCAGAAAACTGGAGCCATGGCCTGAAAAGATCTACCTAGACCTCTGGTTCGTTTGATAGTGATTCCTTGTTTGTAGAGTACAATCATGTTTGTTTGTGTAACGCTCACCTGGTTCCCCCGGAGGCGCGGGTCTTGATCTGGTGAGGATACTGTCTTCAGTGTTAGGCGCAGGGTTTGTTTTGCTCCCGGACTGGGCCCCTTCCCACCGACAGTTTAAGCTGAAGAGAGAGATGTCTGCAAGGGTAAACCAAGGTATTAGTGTTTGGAAGGTTCGGAAAGTTCCTAGCCCCTCTCGCCCTTTCTTTCCCCGTGGAACTGGGTTGATATTGCGCTTACCTTATATAGGTAAATGCCGGGCTCTCCATCCTGCGTCTTATGCAGGGGCGCTGGATCCAGTTGCTTCACTGGATGCGAGCTCTGCCTCTTGATAGCAGAGGATTTGCTGAGAGCGAAGACGCCGTTAATGCACGAGCGTGCCTTGCAAGTATTAAAGTTCCTTTTGCTTTGTTTTCTTCTCTTTCAAAAGTCTTAAGTCTGTAAAGTCTATGTCTTTCCCTTTTCAGATGCTGTGACGATGAAGATTATCCTTCTAATGGCACGTAAGTAGAAAGACTGCACTAGCGCTGGAGAATGCTCCGTAATGTCTCTTTAGTCTTTGCAGGTGCTGAGGTGCAGCGCGAACAGATTGAAAGCGAGCATAACACAGGTAAGCAGTCTTGTAACTAAGCGTTACTAACCGATGTATCTTGCCTTGCAGGTGCCGGAATGCAGCGCGAGCTGAGTTGGAACGGGCGTAACACAGGTAAGCAGAACTTGTAGTTGAATATTACTGACCGATGCTCTCTCTCTTTGCAGATGTCGGATGCCGGAAGAGAAAGGCAGGAAAAGGCGCCTTGGATGCTGCCGTTGGATTAGGTAAGTAGATTCACTGCCTTTACTTTAACCTAACCTGTGCCTTTGTTTTGCAGGAGCTGCCGAAGACTGAAGAAGACTGAAGATTGGATTCCAGCAGGTTATTTCGTGTTCACAGGATCTGGAGCTGGAGATTTCCTGGAGCTGACACGGTGAGCGTCCTGCTGCAGATGCAGAATAACGCGAAGCACGTGAAACCAATCAGGTGTGGTTTAAATAGCCTTCTGTAGTGCTTAGGCGTCTCCTTCCACGGCCCCACCCAGGTAAGAAGAGAGTTCCAGATTTCTAAAAGAGTTCCTGTGTTCTGCTTCCAGGGAGTGGCTCCTGCCCCACCCAGACAGAAAAAGTAGTTCCAGGCAGAGAAGGATCAGGAGACCAGTTAGCTGGTAAGTAAGCAGCATGGTCTGCTACAGGTAGGTCCACCAAGCACTCTTATCCAATATGAGCCCGGCGCTTCCTGTGCCGGGACCAGTCACCATCATGAGCCTGGTGCCACTGGCGCCAGGACAAGGTCCAGAGGGTCCCTATAGGGACTGGCTGGTTCCTGGGATCAGAGTCATGGGCCTGCTTCCAAGGTCGTGGGGCAAGTCCTGACCCCTTGGAAGCAGTACATGTTGTGTGTAGCGTGTACATGTTCTGCAGGGATCATGACAGCACCCCCCCTCAAGGCCCCTCCCAAGGTTGACTTCTCCGGAGGTCTTGGTTTGTTAGGAAATGTCCGATGAAATTTCTTGATTAGTCGGGGAGCGTGTACATGTTCTGCAGGTTCCCAAGATCTTTCTTGGGGGCCGTAGCCTTTCCAGTCAATCAGGTAGTGTAGTTTTGATTTGGAGATCTTGGAATCCAGGATATTTTTGATTTCAAACTCAAGTTCTCCGTCAACTAGGATAGGTTCAGGAGATTTAGTCAATCGGGTTTCTGGTTGAACAGGTTTTAGTAGTGAAACATGGAAGACTGGGTGCATTTTCATGCGAGGGGGTAAATCCAACTTGACCGCTACTGGATTTATTATGGCAGTAACAGAGTAGGGTCCCAGGTATCTTGGGTTAAAGGTGCGTGGTCCCTTTAGGGGTAAATATTTGGTGGATAACCAGACTTGATCTCCTATTTGGTATTGAGGGGCTTCCTTTCGATGTTGATCTGCTCCTTTCTTGTATTGTTCCTTGGCCCTTTGAAGGTGGGTAGTAGCTTCCTTGAAGGCTTGGGTGATGGTTGAATGTAGGTGGTCAACTGCTGGTGTTCCAAGATCCTGAGGTGGATCCAGGTTAGAGGTTCGAGGATGATTACCATACAAAAGAAAAAACGGGGTCTTTCCGGTTCCAGAGTGGACTGAGTTATTATAAGCGTACTCGGCTATCCAAAGGATGTCCTTCCAAGTTCCTCCTGTCTGTTGCAGCATGCAGCGTAGGTACTGTTCTAAAATCTGATTGGTCCTTTCGGTCTGACCATCGGTTTGTGGGTGGTGACTGGTGGAAAGCCTCACATCAATTTGAGCTAACCGACAGCAACTCCGCCAGAAGTGGGAGATGAATTGACTTCCTCTGTCTGAGATTAAAACTGAAGGAAAGCCGTGCAACCGAACGATGTTTTCAAGAAATTCTCGAGCCAGGATTGCTGCTGACGGTAACCCCTTTAGTGGGATGAAATGTGCCATTTTTGAAAATAAGTCTACGATTACCAGGATTGTATTGTATCCGGAACAGGGAGGTAAGTCGGTGATAAAGTCCATGGAAAGGATATGCCAGGGATGAGGTGGAATTTCAAGTGGTTGTAAGAGGCCTGCTGGTTTTTCCTTAGGACTCTTGTTCTGGGCGCACACTCCACAGGACATGACAAAGTTTCTGATGTCTTTTCTCCAAGATGGCCACCAAAAGTGACGCTTGACCTTTTCCGAGGTCTTGGCCATACCCGGGTGTCCTTCCATTAAGGAGTCGTGATAACAAGAGATGACTTGAGTTTGTAAGCTGGTACAGGGTTGATAAAGTCGTTCCTTGAAGTATAATAAGTCGTTCTTTACTGTGAAGTCTTCCCCCTGAAGTTGCCATTTTTGTATGTCCGTTGGAGTTACAAGTTGTTTAACCTGGGTTTCAATTTCTTCAATGGATTGCATGCTGATCAAACCCAGGATTCTTTGTTCAGGAATAATAGGTACGAGCTTGGGGTTAACCATGTGTTCCTCTACTCCGATTCGAGAGAGGGCATCCGCTTTACCATTCTTATTGCCTGGTCGGTAGGTGATTATAAAATCAAATTCGGCAAAAAATAATGCCCAGCGAAGTTGTCTGGAGGATTGAGCTTTGGCTGATTTAAGATACTGTAGATTACGATGGTCAGTAATGACAGTGACTGTGTGTCGGGCTCCTAAGAGATAATGCCGCCAGGCCTTAAAGGCGGACTTAATAGCCAACAGTTCCTTATCGGTAATGGTGTAATTGATTTCTGGAGCTGATAATTTGCGAGACCAAAACGCCACGGGGTGCAACTGGTTGGTTTCTGGATCTCTTTGTGAAAGCACTGCTCCCATAGCAAGGCTGGAGGCATCGGTCTCTACGATGTAAGGTAGTTCCGGGCGGGGATGTTTTAAAATCGGGGCGGAGGTAAATTTAGTCTTAAGCTCCTGAAAGGCTTGTTCTGCCTCGGTAGACCATTCAAAACGTTTGTTTTTTCTGAGGAGAGCTGTAATGGGTTGGACTACCCGAGAAAAGTCTGGAATAAACCTGCGATAGAAGTTGGCGAAGCCCAACATACTTTGAACCCCTTTTACAGATGATGGTGAGGGCCACTTGATTATTGCATCTACTTTCCTCGAGTCCATGTGAACTCCGTTAGGTGACAAAATAAATCCCAGAAATTCGACCTCAGTAACATGAAAGACGCACTTCTCTAATTTTGCAAAAAGTTTGTGTTTGCGGAGCCTCTCCAGTGTTGCGGTTACATGTTTTCGGTGTTCTGCCTCAGAGGACGAATAAACCAGAATGTCGTCAATGTATACAACTACACACACATCAATGAGTTCACGGAGCACGTCATTCATAAAGAACTGGAATGCGGCCGGTGCGTTACACAACCCGAAGGGCATCACTTGATACTCGAACAGTCCATACTTGGTACGAAAGGCCGTCTTCCATTCATCGCCCTCCTTTATTCGCACCAAATGGTAGGCTCCTCTGAGGTCTAACTTAGTATATATGCAGGCGTTTTTGACTTGGTCAAGTAGTTCTGGGATCAATGGCAATGGATACCTGTTCTTAATTGTAATCTGGTTCAGGGCACGGTAGTCTATACACGTTCTTAAGTCTCCCTCCTTTTTTGGCACGAAGAACAGAGCTGAGGAGGCCGGGGACTTCGAAGGACGGATGAATCCGTTAGCCAGGTACTGGTCCAAATATTGCCTTATGTGGAGATTTTCAGGTTCAGTAAGGGCATAAATCCGACTGCACGGAGGAGTGGATCCGGGAATCAGGTCTATCTGACAGTCGTAAGATCTGTGGGGAGGCAAAGAATTAGCTTGGTCTTTCCGAAAGACATCTTGGAATTCCTGGTATTCAGGAGGCAGTTGCGGACTCTCAGAAACAGTTGCAGCAAGTTTGGTGGAGAGCTGAGGGTAGCAGGTAGAAGCGCATTCTAGAAACTGGATTGTCTTTGCTCGCCAATCAATTTGAGGATTGTGTTTCTCCAACCAAGGAACTCCCAAGATGACTTGAAACTGAGGGGCCTTGATCACATCAAACACGATCTTCTCTTGATGCCCATCTTGGCTTACTAACGTTACTTCCATGGTGGTGTGAGTTACGGGTCCGGAAGCTATTTCCGTCCCATCCACGGTGGTAATGACGTCTTTCACCGTCTTTGGACAAAGAGATAGATTCATCCTGGCGGCCAGCTCACAGTCCAAGTAATTCCCGATTGCGCCACTATCAATGTATGCTTTAATGGCATGCATACGATTAGGTTGTTCAGGACTCACGAGGACCATGGGCATGATGAAATGCGAGGTCAAATAACTGGTTTTAACGCTCGGCAAGCGGACCTCTACACTTGCCGGGCGAGGTCGTTTCCTGGCTCAGAATTCTCGGTACCTTTATCAGACGCCCCTACTATCTTCTTCTTGGGCTTCACTGGACAATCTCGAAGAAAGTGCCCTGAGTTTCCGCAATAGAGGCATAATTGCAGTTGTCTCCTCCTTTCCCTCTCCTTTTGGGTTAAAGGTCCTTTTACACCCCTATTTGCATGGGTTCCACGGAATCAGTTCCTTTCGTAGAACTTTGCGGCCTTGAAAAAAGTCGGGTTTCAAATCTGGATCGATCGGCTTTCTGATTCTGTAGTCGATGATCCAATTGCACTACCAGATCGATATATTCGGAACAGTCTTGTGGAGGATTTACCACTTGAGCCAGAACGTCTTTTAATTCCCCACGCAGACCTCTGTAAAACAGTGTGTTCCTCTTATCCTCCGGCCATCCGGTTTCCACCACTAGTCTGTTAAATGATGCAATATAAGTCAGAAGATCTTGATTGCCCTGTCGTAGTGAAAGAAGTTCATTGTCCAAGGCCTGTCGCTGATAGTGCCTTGCGAACAGTTTCTCCATACTGGCTTGGAAGTCCTGGAAGTTATGGAGAATGGGGTCATCTTGAGACACTAAAGGAACAGACCAATCTGCGGCACTGCCACTGAGATAAGAGAGCACGAAGGCCACTTTAGCCTGGTCCGTTGGAAAAGCGGCGGGTCTGCACAAAAAGTGCAAGCGACATTGATTGAAGAACACAGCAAACCTATTTGAATCACCTGAAAAGCGTTCGGGCGGAGCCAAAGGTATATTTCCTGGTAGATTGATTTGTACCGGATTCGAGGAAGCTGGAGGAGCGTGGCCCCCACTTGGGGTTGGTAGAGGAGTTTGTCCAGCTTGGGCTTGCAGCAATTGTCTAGCCAAATCGTCTGTTCGCTCTTTGGAGACCACTAACTCCCTCCTTAGGGCATTTGTTTCCTGACGTGCAGCGTATACTTCCGCCCTCAACTCCCCGAGTAATTGGGCCAACTGGTCTGTGTCTGAAGTCTCCATTGCGCCTGGGCGGGAATTTTGTGGTAAGGCTTCGCGTTCTGTAACGCTCACCTGGTTCCCCCGGAGGCGCGGGTCTTGATCTGGCGAGGATACTGTCTTCAGTGTTAGGCGCAGGGTTCGTTTTGCTCCCGGACTGGGCCCCCTTCCCACCGACAGTTTAAGCTGAAGAGAGAGATGTCTGCAAGGGTAAACCAAGGTATTAGTGTTTGGAAGGTTCGGAAAGTTCCTAGCCCTCTCGCCCTTTCTTTCCCCGTGGAACTGGGTTGATATTGCGCTTACCTTATATAGGTAAATGCCGAGCTCTCCATCCTGCGTCTTATGCAGGGGCGCTGGATCCAGTTGCTTCACTGGATGCGAGCTCTGCCTCTTGATAGCAGAGGATTTGCTGAGAGCGAAGACGCCGTTAATGCACGAGCGTGCCTTGGAAGTATTAAAGTTCCTTTTGCTTTGTTTTCTTCTCTTTCAAAAGTCTTAAGTCTGTAAAGTCTATGTCTTTCCCTTTTCAGATGCTGTGACGATGAAGATTATCCTTCTAATGGCACGTAAGTAGAAAGACTGCACTAGCGCTGGAGAATGCTCCGTAATGTCTCTTTAGTCTTTGCAGGTGCTGAGGTGCAGCGCGAACAGATTGAAAGCGAGCATAACACAGGTAAGCAGTCTTGTAACTAAGCGTTACTAACCGATGTATCTTGCCTTGCAGGTGTTGGAATGCAGCGCGAGCTGAGTTGGAACCGGCGTAACACAGGTAAGCAGAACTTGTAGTTGAATATTACTGACCGATGCTCTCTCTCTTTGCAGATGTCGGATGCCGGAAGAGAAAGGCAGAAAAAGGCGCCTTGGATGCTGCCGTTGTATTAGGTAAGTAGATTCACTGCCTTTACTTTAACCTAACCTGTGCCTTTGTTTTGCAGGAGCTGCCGAAGACTGAAGAAGACTGAAGATTGGATTCCAGCAGGTTATTTCGTGTTCACAGGATCTGGAGCTGGAGGTTTCCTGGAGCTGACACGGTGAGCGTCCTGCTGCAGATGCAGAATAACGCGAAGCACGTGAAACCAATCGGGTGTGGTTTAAATAGCCTTCTGTAGTGCTTAGGCGTCTCCTTCCATGGCCCCACCCAGGTAAGAAAAGAGTTCCAGATTTCTAAAAGAGTTCCTGTGTTCTGCTTCCAGGGAGTGGCTCCTGCTCCACCCAGACAGATAAAGTAGTTCCAGGCAGAGAAGGATCAGGAGACCAGTTAGCTGGTAAGTAAGCAGCATGGTCTGCTACAGGTAGGTCCACCAAGCACTCTTATCCAATATGAGCCCGGCACTTCCTGTGCCGGGACCAGTCACCATCATGAGCCTGGCGCCACTGGCGCCAGGACAAGGTCCAGAGGGTCCCTATAGGGACTGGCTGGTTCCTGGGATCAGAGTCATGGTCCTGCTTCCAAGGTCTTGGGGCAAGTCCTGACCCCTTGGAATCAGGGATCATGACAGTTTGGTACTTCAGGGCTTTTCCATTAAGGGCACAGTGTATTAATGAGCCCATTTTGAAATTGATTTGTTTTTGTACCGGTAGCTACTGTAAATCTCTCCTGGTATTAGTAATGTGATTTCTCCTTGGGATGGTCATGGCTGTGCGGATAGCGTTGTTTTGGATAACTTGACATATTCGTATAATAGACTTTGATGCCCCACACAATAAGCTGTTACAATAGTCTAATCTTGATGGAATCATAGCCTGGGCAATTGTCACCGCATTCTTGTTGTTAATGAAGGCACATATGCTACATAGAAACCTCAGATGGTAGTTGCATGTTTTGTGGAGGTTCTGTACATGAGAATCTGAGTTCAGTGAAGCCTCTAGTATGACCCCTAGAGTTTTCACTTTAACTTGAGTTTTGATTTTATTGCCTGCAGCGAGAAGTGAAAGTACACAGGGTCTAGTTTGCCCCTCACCTGGGCTGAGCCAAAAATTAGAAGCTCAGTCTTATTGCCGTTCAGGTAGAGCCAGTTCTAGGACATCCAATTTTCAATGGCATTATAGATGTTTCCTAATGTTAATAGGTCTTGGTGGTAATCACCACTTAGCTCGATGACCAATTGTGTGTCATCAGCATAGTTCGTAAAAAAAGATTCCTAGTTTCTCCAGTAGCGTACATAAGGCACACATATAAAGATTGAAAAGGAGCAGCGATATTGAAGCTTCTTGAGGGTCACCATATTTTATTGGAGAAACCGGGGAAGGAAGTGGCTGCACCCCATTGTACATTGGATACTCGACTGGACAAGAATGATTTAATCCAGTTGACCACTGTCTCTGAGCAACACCCCTGTTTTCCTAGACACTCTAACAGTTGCTCATGATCAACAATATCAAATTCTGCCGATAGATCTAATAGGATAATCATCCCAGCTTTCTCACTTTCAATAATGTCTAAGATATGATTCTGGAGGTCCAGGAGAGCGGTCTTGTTCTATAGGTTCGGCGAAAACCAGACTGTCTGTTATGCAGATTGTTGTGGTTTTCTATGAAAGTCTGAAGTTGAAATGCAGAGGCCTTGTCCAACAGCAAATTCATTTCTGTTAATGAGATGGAGGAGAACGAGAAGCCTGGGGTTAAAGAGAGGAGGAATCCTCTGTCTCTTTGGACTCTGTCTCATTATTGGGGGGTCCAGTGGGATGTTAGAGCTCTGAGTTGCTAGTTTTTTATCCCTTGCTTTGGTAATTTTCCATTCAAAGGCTAATGATATTAGAGCAGAGTCATCATCTGTGATTGAAATAGGAAGATCCTAAGATTGCGGTTTTTCTAATGATTTTCGAATGCTAAATAGTTTGAATGAAGAATTAGATAATTGCTCAATACGGGTATTATAGACATTTGTCTTGGTGTCCACTATTAAAGTTCTGTAGGATTTATCTAATTCTTCCATTCTTGTTGTGTGGTATCCAAGGGATGTTTATTCCAGATCAATTCTAAGGCCCTTTTTTTCCTTTTCAACTCATCTAGGTCTGGTGTGAACATATTTTGGTGTCTAGGATTTTCTCTGATAATTTTTGTTTGAATAGGTGCTACATTGTCAAGCATTTTTTTGAATGTGTTATTAAATATATTCATCATGACCCCGGTTTGGTCAGTCGGCAGTGATTTGGCCATAATGGCTTCAATTCCGTTCATGATGTCCGATGAGATCACTTTCTTAAAATAACGACCGATGACAGGTTTCATGGTATTTGTAGGTTTAATAATTGGTGTTGGAAAGTACATTGTAAAACTAACCATGGAATGAACCGACCATATGCATGCTAAGGTATCACTGTCCTTTGTTTCAAGGTTCTTAGTAACCACCCAGTCCAGTATAGGAGAGTTCTCATGTGTCGGGTCATTATATATGATATTAAAGCCACTATCTTTTAGTGCTGCTTCGAGAATTATTGCTTCATTATCCTTTACATCTCCCTTCCATCAATTGAGGTGGAGGAGTTTGGGCTATTGTGACAATTTAGTAGTCCCACAACTTCATCGTTAAATTCAGGCATAATGCGAGGGGGTCGATAGATCAGTACTATATTGACACAGTGATGGTATGATGGTGTAAATTTAAGATGTAAGATATAACTTTCCGAGCATGTGATAGTGGCTTACAATAAGGCTATAGTGGATCTGGCAATTATGGCCACCCATCCGCCCATCCTTCTTTACGGTCTGCATCGTAAAAAGTGTAACCAGGGGGTGATGCCTCCGATATACGGGTTCCACTAGTGTCTTGTAACCATGTTTCGGTTATGCACAGTATATCCACTTTACTATGAGCTATGTAGTCGTGGATATCTTGAGAATGTTTAACCTGGGATTGCATGTTAATAAGGGCGATTTTAATGGAAATAGGTCATGACTTAATAAAGTTTGTGCAGGACCTGTGCATTTCTCGATAATGTTGTCTGGAGCTGGATGCACTTTGTTGTTCGTTCCTTCAATATTTGAGTCAAGTGTGAATTCCTCTTGTGTTGGAAAATTACTTTCATCCCCAATGAGTGTGTTGGTTTGGTCCTTCAGTACGGGACTAACTAGGGCAGGATGGTCTAATGTTCTTCTCAATTTTGTGTTTGCTGAATGACTATCTAATATAGTCCTCGGGCAGACCTTTTCCTAACCGCCCTGATCTATGGGCTGAGATGAAGGTCAAACTTTTCG
Organism: Ambystoma mexicanum; assembly: GCF_040938575.1. Taxonomy (NCBI): domain Eukaryota; kingdom Metazoa; phylum Chordata; class Amphibia; order Caudata; family Ambystomatidae; genus Ambystoma; species Ambystoma mexicanum. The sequence continues at coordinate 1,109,811,449 of NC_090933.1, read as the reverse complement.
TGCCCATGAGAGGTTAATTTATACTCATCAGAGTAGGCTCTGTCAGTCAAACTGCACTACAAGTGCAGTCTATCCCGCAGACCTCTTCTACGGATTGCAGCCTGTCCTCGGCATAGGCTATTTAGTGCAGCCTACCCTCACACTTGCTCTACAGAGTGCTGCCTGCCATCACACCTGCTCTTCATAAGACAGGCAGCCCCACCCCTGACCTACAAAGTGAAGCTGAGTGCATTCTATCCGCAGACCTGTTCAACAGAGTGCAGTCTGTCCTCCACCCTACACTACATAGTGCAGTCTGCCCCAAACCTGCTTTAGTGTACAGTCTGTTACTCAAACATGCTGTACGGCGTGCATCCTACCCTCATACCTGTCCTACAGAGTATAATCAGCCCTTCATTCCTGCTCTACTCTACACAGTGCAGTCTGTCATCATACCTGCTCTACAGAGTGCAGCCTTCCCTCACCTCTGATCTCCAGAAGTTGGCTGCCCCTTACATCTGCAATACAAAGTGCACGCTAGCCCCCAAATGTGTTCTATGGGGTGTGGACTGCAGTGCAGTCTATCCCCGACACATCCAACTCCTCATCATGTTGCTTGACTTTTCATGGACCTTTTCATTTATTTCCATTCTTTGTTGGTATTTCGTTCCTCTACACTCTCTCTCTCTCTCTGTTGTGTCCTGTTGTTTACTGCTATCAGATCTTATATTGTACCAACCCATTCATTTTATAAAGTGCCTTCACATAAGGCGCTATTGAAACAAATAAACAAACAATGCACTTTCACTTCAGAGTGCAGTGGTCCCAAACACTTGCTTCACACAGTGCAGTCTGCCCTCACAAATACTCTACAGCTTAGTGTGCTCCTTAAACATGTTCTCGTGAGTGCAGTCTTCTCTTCTCTCACTCCGGCTTTACATAGTGCAGTATACCTAACATTTTACCCTATAGATTGTCATCTATTCCCCCCCCTACTTTACTGAAATTGACGTGTTCTCTCTCTCTCTTGCTCTGCAGTGTGGTCAGCCCGTCACACCCACACAATATAGTGTAGTGTGTCATCCAACTCTTCTACACAAAAGTCAGCTTGCCCCTCACATCTGCAGTACAAAGTGTGGTGTATCCCTCAGACATATTCTACAGCATGCAGTATGCCTTCACACTCAAACCTGCTCTACTAAGTACAGTCTACCCCCATGCTCTGCAGGTTGCAGTCCACCCTCACACCTGCTCTAAAGAGTGCAGACTGCTCTTGCATCTGCTCTACAGTCCACAGTGTCATACTCACCTACTCTACAGAGTGCAGTCTACTACTCACACCTGCTCTTCAGAGTGCATCTGCCCTCACATCTACTCTACAGAGTGCAGCATATCCCCAAACATGCTCTACAGGGTAGTCTACCACTCGCATCCACTCTTCAGAGTACATGTGCCTCTCACACTCACTCTTTGAGCCGTCTGCACTCACACCTACTCTACAGAGTGCAGTCTGCCCACTCTAGGGGGCAACATCTGTTCCTCACTCTGCTCTTGAGTGCAACCTGCCCTTACAAATGCTCCACACTGGCTGCCACCACACCACACAGAGTAGCCTCGCCCCTGCTCAGCCCCAGGGCCCATGTGAAGCCCCCGTGGCCCCGGCCATGGAGCCCTGGGGACGGGTGATAGCACTGAGGCTGGTGCTGGGCTGGGCCTGGCCTTGCTGGTGGCTGACACTGCTCATCACCGCCATCTTCAGCGACCACTGGTCTGGTACCACTGGTACTGTTACTTTACTTACTTGATCGGCACTCGGCAGTAGTCACGGCACCTTCCTTGGTCCACCTGTCCTGCGTTGCTGCTGCCACGCCCAGGCCACTCGGGACCCTGACCCGACCCCACTTCCCAACCTTCACAGTCGGCGCCACCTGGTCTGCTGCAGGCCTGCATCCAGCCTGCATACAGTGTAATAACAGCAGGGCCGGTGCTATCACTACAGGCAAGGCAGTAATTAGTGTGGAGGTGTTAATGCAGCATGTTGCTGCTTTAACATTTCCAACATATAGGCAAGCGCCTTACCTTGCCTAGTGATAGCACCGGCCCTGCTTTTGAGTCGGTCAATAAGGGCCAAGCAAATTATGCATAATGTCTGTTAGGTGGGACCCTCCCAAGTGTATTGCCCCTTTAAGGGGATGTGTCCCTCCCATGTGTATTTCCCCTTTAAGATGGGCCATGACGGTGTCATGGCCCAAGGTAATAAAAGGAGCTCTTGCAGGCACGTGAGACAGAGCGGCTGCAGACTCCCAAAGAGGAACGACTGAGTCCGTGTCTCATTATCCATGTAGGCCCCAGGCCTACACGTGGAGGCACAGGCCTGCACGCCCAGACACTGAGGGACCCGTATGCCAGGATGGCAGCCCAGGTCCACTCAGTCCGAGGCCTGGCAGGCTGTGACCCCACGCCAGGGTGCCGAGGCCCATGGCACCCGGGGCCATGCCGGATGTCCACGGCAGGCCCCCACCCCCACACATAGTGGGACTGCCCGGCGCTAGCAGAGATAGCGCCCAGGGGCGCCCGCCGGATGACCATGGCCGGCGACCCCCAACAATGGCGACGAGGACCACGAGTCCGCGTGGCCCCCCTGCTGCCAGTAAGTGGTGGAGGGGGAAAGAGGAGCGTCCGACCCCACCGCGGGTCCAGCGTGGCCTACGCCTCCTGCCGAAAACAGCGATCGGCACTGGTCCCGCCCAGGAGATAAAGAGGTGGGTGCTCGCCCCCTGCAAGCCCCAAGCCAGTAGCCTGCCAGAAAGTAAATGGGGGGAGAGGCCCACAAGAACTGACTGACCTCCCGATGGGGAAGAAGTCGTGCTGCCCCAGGGGAGAGAATTATGTCCTGGGCAGCCGCCAGTGAACAACAACAAAAAAAAAAAAAAGAAAACGGTGCTCCAAACCGGAGTGAAAACAGGACGGTGGATTACCTTTGCATCGAAAGGGAGCCTGTCCAAGAAGAGAGAGGAATACCCAGCTGTGACACCCGGAGGCCGTATTGCCTGCACGGCCCTCTGTGCTCAGCTGTGCAAGGTCCCACCATGCGGGAGAGCTGCGCCGCAGGAAGGTGAGTGGCCGCCGCCCCACGGGCGGCGGCAGGATCCTCCAGCGTGCTGCCCTGCTGAAGTCCCTGTAAAGGTCCCAGGGCAGGCGTGGAAATGAACAGCTCTGTGTCAGAGCTAAATGAAACACCAACAAAGAGCCTGCTGCCCCTCCATGTCCCGGGACCATCAGCAGTAAAGTGCCTGGCGGCTCCATGTCAGAGGTTGGACACAGGTTTATGCCCGGTGGTGACAAGGTTCGGCGCTCCAGGTTGGCGCTATGCGAACAGAAGCACATGGCCCTCACAGTTATCCTGAGCCCCACCAGCGCAGAACAATGAAGTGCCATGGGTCACAACAGAGGCAAAGAAGGATCGAAAAGGGCAATCCACCAGCACCAACGCATGTCGCATTGCTAGTCAGATGAGTATTCGGATGGTCACTACTAAGAAGCAAAACTATCTGCAAGGTCAGTGTAACACCAGCCCAACAGTGCCTTCGTCATTCGTCTCCTGCTGTGAACTTGGGAGCAAATCTCAAAAGAACAGAAAAACAACTGGCCCCAAGCGTGCACCCTGCGGTGCCGACACTCCTGGTCTACTGGCTGCCTGTGCAGTGAAGTCTTAAAGGACAGTAAGAGGTGTGTGCATCAAACAGAAGGAGCCCCGGCTGTAGCGTGGAAAAATAAATACATAAATAAATGCTGCCAATAGCTGGTCCAGCTGGCACGCTCTGCCGCATCCTGGAGGCGCGCAGCTCTCTACAAACGTGTCAAGGCTCAGAGGGGCTGGAGGAGGCCTAAATGGGCAGTTGGTGCCAGACATCCCACCAAAACACCCTCCCTTGTGGGCTGGATTGGCAACACTGAGTTCCTGCTGTGGTAGACCGTGGGCCACCCACGTCTGCCAACTGAGCTGAAGCGCTCTCCACTGGGGCACCCTCAAGCATATCCCACGGCATGAAAGCAGGTCGCTGCATGATGGGACACTCTTCGGTTTGCCACTTCAGGGTTCAGGGACAAGGACTGTGCTTTTGCCCCGGCATATCTATGCCGCAGCTAATAAGAGGTGGTCGTTGAAAGCCCTAGCACATCAGTAAGGGGACCGGTGTCACGAGGACATCTAGGGAGGGCTGGTTTAGTTGCTGCCAGATACTGTGGGTAGCTCCAGCAGCAAAGGAGAAACAACCTTCCGTTGCCAATGCACATGGGCACTCAGATGTTGGCTTCGGAGTGTGAAAACCTAAGTAGTCAGAAGCTATCACGCGCCAGTCGACTGTCGACTGCTTCACGTCTGTTGTGACTCCCTATCCCCACATCTACACCGAGGCATGCAGCTTTTCCCCCCTATACTCCCCAAGCATGGGTGGCAGAGAAGGAGCACTGCCACTCCAACTGAAGAGTGGTCTATGTTAGCACAGGGACATTGAGGAGCCCTGGTCATCTGGACCAGGAAGCAAGACGCTGCCCGTTCCACCGGAACTGAAGGGGACATTGATGTGCCGGGCCTCCGGGTCGGAATAAGGGAAAGGATGGACTCTGCACACTGAAGGCAGAAATGGGTCACCATAAGAGATGCTGCATGCGCAGGACTGGTCAATTGGGAAGGCCCCAAGCACTGGACCACGGGTGCTCTGCACCATCTGGTAACCCGAGGACGCCCCCACTGCTGTGGAGAGACCTAAGCAGCAGGCAACCCCAATACTGGACCGCCACGGCTACCCTGCCTGTCCCACAGGTGGCTTTGGCACCGAGCCACAAAAGGGTCCTCAACTGCCTGCCACGGTTGTCGCCCCACATGCCATGTCGTCACAAGGCTAGTCCAGCGTGGCCTTGGGGGAAGTACTGCCAGCCCCGATCTCAGCCAACAAATGGTGTCCGACCAAACCACCACCCAGAAGTGGTGCAGCGGACAGGGTATGGGTTGCGGCTCATCCTGAGTGCTCGTGCGCCCTCCTGCGGCCCTGGAGGAAAAAGACACTCCTGACTGGGGGAGCATCACACAGAAGGGGTGAGTGATGTCCTGTCACCCGTGCCCAACCCACAGCACAGGGAGTAGCCTGGACGCCCTGACACCTGCGTCTCGCTGCCCGGCTCTGAACATCAGGAGACGATGCCGATGTGGCCCCTGGTACCCGCCAGGTGTGGCCTTGCCGGCCGTGAACTGTACCATCCATGGGCCTGGACTCGGGGAGTGACCCCTAAACGGGTGCTGATGGAAGATGAACTGGTCTCCTGCTGCCCTGCAGTTGCTTAAAGAGGACTCAGTAATCCGGTGTGTTTTGATGCTGTGAACCTGCATAGTAACCACATGTGTTAAGTGGTCTTAGTAAAGAATAATAAGGTGAGACTGTGATCCCGCAGTCATGAGGTGTTTGTGTAGTGCCGTGCCGAACCCCAGGTTAATAAAGGGTTTTGCAAACTGTGGGAGAGCTGCCTATATTCCTCCGGCAGCTCACTGCCCATGACGGTCATCTATTGAGTGTGTTTAGAAATGGGTTAGTATATGTTATGTTTGTAACTGTTGGAGTTAGCTATCTATGGGTCCGTGGCATATCCCGTGGTTGGTCTATCCTGTAAGTTTGGAGTGATAAGTAGTTTGTTGTTCTGAAACGGGTGGGACGCATGTGTGGTATAGCAACGTTTGTTTGTTCGTTATGAAAAAGGAGGAGTGTTAGGTGGGACCCCCCCAAGTGTATTGCCCCTTTAAGGGGATGTGTCCCTCCCATGTGTATTTCCCCTTTAAGATGGGCCATGACGGTGTCATGGCCCAAGGTAATAAAAGGAGCTCTTGCAGGCACGTGAGACAGAGCGGCTGCAGACTCCCAAAGAGGAACGACTCAGTCCGTGTCTCATTATGCATGTAGGCCCCAGGCTTACACGTGGAGGCACAGGCCTGCACGCCCAGACACTGAGGGACCCGTATGCCAGGATGGCAGCCGAGGTCCACTCAGTCCGAGGCCTGGCAGGCTGTGACCCCACGCCAGGGTGCCGAGGCCCATGGCACCCGGGGCCATGCCGGATGTCCACGGCAGGCCCCCACCCCCACACATAGTGGGACTGCCCGGCGCTAGCAGAGATAGCGCCCAGGGGCGCCCGCCGGATGACCATGGCCGGCGACCCCCAACAATGTCATTAAGAGTTCATGGACCAGAGGTACCTCACAGCTGATTAATGGCGAGTACCGGAGAAGATTGGCTGGCCTCTGAAGCACCGGTGCTGAAACACCTGAAGTTTCTAGATGAACATGGCTAGGGTCTCTGGGAACTGTAGTTCCCCGTGCAGAGTTTCCTCTGCAATTAATGCAAGGAGTTCAAAAGCAAGAGATTTCTCTCGTTGTCACAGAGTCAAATGTATCAAAAGCAATCCCAGTACACGTAATGCACAAATTACAGTTCACCAATTTGTTCTTAAAGTACACGGATATGAACAACACAGCGTGTGTGTGCACTGAGGATTAGAGTCCTTATGAATACAAATCTTCCAAACTACTGCTCTAGGATTAACAAACAGAGTTGAGAACACAATAAAATGCTGATCATGAGGTGTAACATCACGTTACCTAGGAGATAGTCAAACAAACCCGTTCAGGGGCGTGGACAATGCTGGAGGCTTAAATAGAAGCCGGTGGGGCCGGCGGAGTCGGGCTAGGCTCTGTAGCACCGGCACTGAAGCGACTGACGTTTCTAGATGAGCCTGGCAAGGGTCTCTGTGAACTGCAGTTCCTTGTGCAGAGTTTCTGCTGCAATTACTGCAAGGTGTTCAAAAGTGAGAGATTTCTCTCGTAGTCACAGAGTCAAATGTAGCAAAAGCAATCCCAGTACACGTAATGCACAAATTACAGTTCACCAACTTGATGTTAAAGTACACAGATGTAAACAACACTGTTGCTTTAAAAATTCACAGCGTGTGTGTGCACTGAGGATTGCAATTCTTATGAATGCAAATATTCCACACTACTGCTCTAGGATTAACAAACAGAGTGGAGAACACAACACAATGCTAATCACAAAGTGTATCAGCACGTTACCTAGGAGATTGTCAAACAAACCCTTTTCAATAGGGTAAAGATTGCCCTGATGTAAAAATTCATTGAAGGAATATGTTTAGTACATTGGGCCCTAATGGTAATACCGTGCAAAACCGTGCTTACACTGGTGAAAACATTTTGCAAGAAGGACCATTGTCATTGAAGATATTTCTCCATTACATGCCTATTGCAATTCTATTATTTCATAGCTATCTATATCCTTATGAAACCACCAAAGTGAGATGAAAACACCAACGTTGCATGGTTGCATGGCTTAGCCTCCATGTTCTCCACTGTATAGACACATCCTTGGCATTGCTGCTGTGTTGAAAACTAGGCACTTTTCCCTCTTTTTAGAAAAGTTTAATCTGGGTGTTCTACATTGCTGCCGTGGTGAAAACTAGGCCTTTTCCATCTTTTTAGGAAAGTAAAATCTGGTTTGCTTTCTGATAACTGTGGTACTGCTAACCATGTCTCATTAGGTTCCCCCCACTGCTACTCATCTCTGTTGAGTGTCCCTACCCGCCTTGTCCATGTGTTCCCTATTGTGTGGTCCTCCCACCCCCCTGCGCATCCTGTGCAGCGTTGGCTGTACGTCCGCCCTCTCTCTTCACTCCCTCCTCCTACGCCTCCTGACACCCTCTATGGTGCTTTCTGTTTCCCCTATCTTTTCCAACTGCTACTCTATCCTGTATCCTTTCCTTCTAACTTACTCTGGAAGGAAGCCATTCAAGTGGGCCATCCTGGTATCCAGCCCAGACCTCCCTATCGCTGACACCCATATCAGTGCTTCCTCCAGGCAGACTTACTGAAATCCTCTTTTTTATTCCCTCTCCAGACCTATGGACCCCTCAAATGATTTCTGCTCTCTCCCTTTTTTCCTGTTCAACTATTAATGGTGGTACTCAATGGGAGGATCTTTTGACCCCCCTCTCATTCCTCTAAGACCATCATTAATGTCTATCTGAATGGCACCGTCTTGGTCCAGGGCCCTCAGCCCAAACTCCTCCTTTTTGATAGGTGTCTCCTGCGCCTTGTCAACTTCCTTCCTTCTCCTGCTACTCCTACCACCTCTGTCCAGTCATTTGGTCGAAAGACATTTGATCGAAAGCCAAATGGTCGACGGAATTTGGTAGAAAGCCAAATGGTCGAATTTTTTTTTATTTATATATATATATTTTAGGTTTTCGTTTAAGGAAAAAAAGAGTTTTTTTAGAAAAAAAAGAGGGTTGGGGTGGACCCCCCCCCCCCCAACAAACAAAAAAAAAGTGAAAATACAACAAAAAAAAAATTTGACCATTTGTCTTTCGACCAAATGGTGTCAACCATTTGTCCTGTCGACCTTTTTTTTCGACCAAATAACTGGTAACCCCTACCACCACCTCTCTGGCTCCTCCGTGACCTCTTTCCTCCGCCACCTCTCTGGCACCCTCCTCATCCTCTCTGGCTACTTTACTGTCCCCTTCTTCCTCCTCTGCCCATTCCTGGGCCCCTCTACCACTTCCATTGGGTGTGCCTCAAGCCTGTACCTTGTGACGGTTTATTGAAAAGGCACCCTCAACACAGAGAGTTCCTTCCCTCCCCACTCAAGGTTTTTCAACAAATTGTTTAACAGATTCTTTTATGTAGCCCTATCCCAGACACATATCATGCGCCTTGGATCCCTCCCCACTGAGCTGACAACGAGCCAAGAAACAGGCCAGTGTACAGGAAATATATTGGTATTTATTTAAATTAACATTAATAGAAATTAGCACGAAAATATCAAAAACACTTTATCCATGGCACAACAGTCAACTTCTCTCAGCATAAATAAATTACAAAAGTGAATTATAAAGAACACAGACACAATTTTTACTTTCTGCAAATTTCACTGCACAAAATAATTACACTAATCAATAATGAAGGCACTGATGTAATGTTGTGTGATTTTGATTTTCCTGCATGCTTAAAAGGGTAGCAGTAGGATTTCAAGTTTGGTAAAAATACATATGGCAATTATAATTTCGTCCACACCTTTGGTGTGATTTAGCGGTTTGTTTTTCAGACCCACCCCCCCTTACTTTAGTCTATGGGCGTCATTACGACCCAGGCGCTAATGGGTTAACGGCGCCGTAAAAGGCTGCGGCGCCGTTAACCTATTAGCGCCTAATTACGAGGTCCCTTTGCGGGACCCGACCTTAACGGCTGATTTTACCAGCCGTTAAAGTAGGGACCCGCAAAGGGACCTTGGTGCTAAGTACGGTACCGCAATTTGCGGCACCGTACTTAGCGCCTTCCCCATTCCCATTGAGCCCTATGGGGCAAAAATGGGAATGGGGAAGGGCCATGGCGGCATGGGGAATTACTGCCCCGCCAACCTTGGAATGGGGTGGTAATTCCCCATTCCGCCATGGCGGACCCCGGCATGGACCATGGTGCTAATAGCACCATGGTCCTCCGCCTGGGTCGTAATGAGGCCCTATGTTGGGAAGTCAGACAGAAACATTTGAATGATTTGGGGAATTTTGGATATCAGACCCCCTTTAGTGAAAGGCCTTTGTTGGGGAAGCTGGATAAAAAGGTTTGAATGATGTAAGAACAAATACACCCCTCTTCCTTAAAGAAGTCAGGGTCAGCTGGACAACAAGGATTACCCAATTAATGTATAGGCTATAGTTTCCAGTGCACATTGGGAAGTGAGCTTTGTTAATTTTGAATTTTGATAAAATTCAACATGTAGTGTTCTGCCAAATGGGAAATTAATAAAATTAATATAATTGGTACATAGGCTAAGGATCTACACAGTTTTTCCACCCACCAACCACTATAAAGGGAAAGAATTCAAGGCAAGCAGACTACCCCACATTTTTCGTTTCCCAGGGCTCAGTTCTACTTACATAGCAAGCCTCTGTTTAATGTTCAGGAAAGCCAGCTGCATCTCAGGACACTCTGGAAAGATAGGGCAGGGGTCTGGTCGCTAGTGTGCTCCGAGACACCCGACCGGCCCATTGAATCAGAGTTTGCTCAGAAGCACTTTAAGATAAGATAGCTGCACCCGTGAGATGGATGGGGGTGCAGATTCATTATTGCAACACCAATCAATAAGGACAACTCAATGGTTTGGCATGGGGAGTCTGTTTAATGACAAATACAAAAAATGGGGAGTTACGAATATCAGCAATGGTGCAATCTTCCTTCTCGCTTCAACTCCAACGAACTTCATAAAAATCATTGCATTTATACTGAAAACTCGTCATCATTGACGTGTAACACTCAAAAGTTAACATGCAATTATATTGGTTCATAAAAGTTAACTTTACTATAGGTACTATATCTGTATATGGTAATGGAGTGTGGGGATTGGGTAAACACTGTCAGGTGGGCATCTAAGCCCTTCCTTCAAAAATGACTACTGCAGACGTCACTAAAAGTATGACGTCCCATTGGTTCTACTAACTATAGGACCCTAGATTACTTGGTCCACTGTGATTGGGTTGGCGCCTACCCCAAGCATACTTTTTTACTTCGATTAGCAGCACGCAGAATGGTCGGCCAGGTGCGAGGTGCCCTTCAACTCACGCAGCCTTCCTCCAATCAATCATCACTTTAGTGGCTATGTGTCAATTATTTGACTGTGGTTTGCCTCGAGACTGCATCTTCTGCCTAGATATCTCCTGGCACACAGCCATGCATAGGTGTGGGGGTCTTGCTCTGCTCGTTCAGCTGGTCACGTGATTCAGACACTGTGGATTTGCCTTTTCTTCAACAATTTGTGTATTTCATTTCATGTTCACCCACCACCTGCCTTCGCCTTCTTATCTTGGTCCTTCAAGGCAGTATATTCTGGTCCTTGCTTCAGTTAATTGTAGCTACTGCTCGTTCAATTTGATGTGTACGACCTTGGTTCCCTAGGTACGAGTTGCCTCTATTGCTTCTTTTCCTTTGCAGATGGGGAGCAGGTGCAAGTGGATCTAGGTCACCTGGCCTAAGCCCTGCCCACCTGGTACCTTCCTGCCTGCTGCTCTTTTTCGCCACTTAGCAAGCCCCACCCACCTGGTGCCTTCCTTCACCATCACTGTCTTGTGGCCAATGCTGGATTTGACTTTTATGGACGTCATTCATTCACGGTGCGTCACTCTTTCTCAACTCTCATGCTGGACTTCCTTTGCATCTTGTACTCATGGTGGCCCTGAATCATGCTGTTCCCATCTTCATCTTGTATCCTGGCTTGCAACATTATGGGTTACTAATGACTTCTGCAATTGTATTCGCTCTCCACTCTTGCTTCTCCACTCTTTTTGACTGCTTACTCTCTTTTCTCTCCTCCTTCCCCTTCTCCCTTTTCCTATCTCCTCCCCTTACTTTCTTCTATGCACTTACTCTATCAGAATTGTCCCTGGACCTAATATGATAGCAATCTCGTCTGTTTCCTCCACCCTCCCATTACTGTTTTTTTGCTCCCCACCACGCCTCCAGCACTATCTGAATTGTCGTTAGGCCTAGTATGATAGTTGCTTGTTTTGTTCCTCCCCTCCCTTTCTGCACCCCTCTCCCTCACCTTTTGTTTTTCTCCGGCTCTACCAGAAATGTTGTCAGGCCTAGTACGGTAGTCGCCTGTCTGTTTCCATTTCCTTCCCACTCTCCCCCTCCCTTCCTTATCCATGTCTTAGCTCTTGCAATATCTGAAATGTCGTCAGGCCGAGTATGATAGTTAATTTCACATCCTTACTGTTCATGGCCTGTAAGAATGTGGTTGTATTTTCCCTTGTTCCCTCCCTTGCCTTGAAGCGCTTTGAAACACATTGTGTATAGGCGCTATATAAATAAACAATCATATCATATCATATCTATTGAGTTTCATTTCTGTCGCTTAGCTCCTGATGTCGTTGAATGTGAAACCTTTCTCGAATGGCCTTAATCATTTTGTTGATTGTGCTTTTTGTGCAAAGTGGAAGTATACTTCATATAAAGTGCTTTATTTGAGGTAGATATGTATATGGCGCTCGCCGCACTATTCCTCTACTAAGCATAGCAAGCCACACTGCTTTCTTAGCTTTCTTGCGGTTCCAAGCATATGAACACGTGTAAACAGGTCAAATATCTTTGCCATGCTTACAGGTTAAGCTTATTTTATTTGACATCGCCTTCACACTCTAAGTTCACAATGTCCTTGTTCATGGCGTTTTTGTCTCTTAATGTCATTCTCTGGTCGTAATTTCTTCTATAGGCGAGTCAGGTTTAGGTTCTTGTGACATCACCATTTGTCTTCTATTAAGACCTTTTTGCTTTCTTCAGGTACTGTTTTTAGACAATCTTCATTTTGTCTCATTTGTTGATATGGCATTCTCAATGGATACCTTACTGTCCACGGTTTCCTTGGTACTAGTACTTCAATAGGCATCATCCTTCTGATAGGTACTGGACAGAGCCCCACCGTGGCTCTTTGCTGGTTTATTTGCTCATCATATGTCACATATCTTGGTGTGAACGTTCCTGGTATTTCAAAATGGATGATTGGAGTGCAGGCTTTATTTGGGTCCTCCTTTACACTACACTCTCAAAGATGGCCTCCCGCTCTCCACCATAGAACCCAGTCAGCTTTGAGGCCTTCCTAGAAATAGACAGCTCCACCCAGATGCACTCTCAGCAATCTCCTCTGGTGTCTAATTTCAGCTGTCAGATGGTAAGTTTCAGCAGCCCTACCGATGGTCGGTCTCTTCACTCTGTCCTCCTATCTTTCTCCTTGTTCTGGCTCTCTGTCCTAGTACAGTACCCCTTATATAGCAGCGATGACACCACCAATTTAGCCATCTTGGGGAATTACCCTGCAATAATCCCTGCCATTAGGATTGGACAGTTACCCTTTTCTCTCCTCCCAAACCCAGCCTCCAAGTCAGTATTGGTTTAGGGGTTTGGAGAAACATATGGCAATTCCCATTTGTCATCATCCTTTGTTCTCCTTTCAACTTTTTGGCAAAAACTAGTTATGTATCACAACTTTAGAATTGTACTAGCAACTGTCAGACTAAACATATTTTCTGTTTCCGCTAATCATGGGGAATTAGATAAGATTACAACCAAATCTGTATCATGTAGCACGGCCATATGGCACTGTTCTGCCTTTTCCATAAAAAGCACAAGAGTTATGAATATGTAAGTTATTAAGCATCTCCCTAATTACATTTTCCACCCACTCACCAACTCTCACATTTGGAACATGTTCATATCAGCCAGAAACCTAGTTTAACTGACCATTACAGTTCCCAGAGTCGCAGAAAGATGAATTTTATATCCCCAAAATTGCCTGGAAATTACATTAAAAATGATGTACATAGATGAAATTCATGCGCCTTGTGATGGCTGGGAAACAGGCCTACATGATAATAGTCCTTTTAACTAAATTGTGAATCCTCATTTGGGACAAATGGTCCTGCTCCTGCTTCCGGCCATTTGTTTTCACTGGGTCAGCCTGTGTCCACAGTTTTTTTTGATAAATCTCCCTTGTGTTGGAAGCTTGCTCTATGAAGTGGGTGCCCCCATTTTCACACATATTAGTCATGCTCTAGGCAAGGGTAACTTTTGCTTTCAGAGCCAGCACGTCTGGAGAACACTGAATTTCAATGCCTTTTGCCCGATATGTTTTATTGCAGTTGGTAATTAGATGGGATGTATGACATCCAGGCTGGGAGTGGGAGGTGTCCTTGTGAAGTTTTGCCCACAGCCATCAAAAGGGTCTGCCTTGGGCTGACATTTCTTTTCATGAAGACAAGGTTGCTCTTAAAATGTCACTGGAGTTTTGTGGGTGAAACATAATATATATTACTCTTTGTGAACACACACATCATGTTTACCTGACATTTTTCTGTGAGCAGTGACATTTTTGTCACTTTTACTTTTTCAAACCGTTTTTATTTGCACACACATGTGCAGGCCGTTTTTGTTTTCAATGTTTAAAAATCCGGTTTTCCATGTGGCAGGGATCTTTGATTCCTCCTTCTTTTGTACATTAAAATGCTGCTTGTCTATTGATAATGACAGGTAGGTCGTTTTCCACATGGCTCTTTAACTTTACTTGAAAAACAAAAACAGATGTCAGGCCATGTTTTCTTCAGTGTTTAAAATCTTGCTATTAATGTTAAAGGGACTTCTGTTTGGGGCCTTTAAATACTCCCCGCAACCCCTCCTCTGAAGTCTTTCAAATGTGGAAACCAGTTCCACATCACAACTCTCAACTCTCCTTCTGCTGTCAAACACTCCTCTGACATCTGACACCTCCTTGAAGAATTGGACATGGATGTCCTCGCTCTCACCGAAATGTGGTTCATGGCGAGCTCTATCACGAGTTTTGACATTCTGATCACTGACAGCTACAAGATCCTCTCTGAAGCCAGAACCAACCGTCACTGGAGGTAGAGTAGCTCTGATCTTTCCGGAGTGGATCCCTGCTTCTCTCATTAATACTCAGGCCGACTCCTTCTTTGAATGCCTTGTCTGCCGCCTTTCTATCTCTCATGGCCTCTCTCTGACTGTGGCCACCATCTAGAGTCTCTCTTGGACTGACCACTTTGTGCTCTCGTCCCACCTGAAGCTCTCTGTCTCCCAGGTGAATTCAACCCAAGCACTGCCACCTACCTACTCGGTCATCAGGCCCATGAAGCGTGTGTCAGAGGAGGCCTTTGCTGCTACCATCTTTCCTCCTCCTATGCCTGCGGGTGAATCACATTCCGACACAGCCCTCTCTAAACTGCATCTTTCTATCTCTAACACTTTAGATGTCCTTGCCACTGTCATGAGAATCTACCTGAAGCCTACCTCCAAGTGCAACTCTTGGTATGACTCCAACCTCGCCACCATAAAACACAAGTGTAGGGTGGCTGAGAGGAAGTAGAGGGCATTGGGTGCATCCTCTGGCAAAAAGGCCTGCCGTCTGCTCCAATGTACTGCGCTCTATCGCTCCCCTGCACGCTAGGCTGTGCAACTCTGCTTGCCATCGATTCACTTCTTCCTGCGCCATCTAAATGGGGTGGGGCACTGCTCTCTGCCTGGACATTTCCACAAAATATAGACGCAAGCCCACTACTGCATGTAACACCAAGGATTCGCTTGACAATTCCTGCCATTTGCTTAAAAACAACCTTGTCCAGCCCCCTACTTCAGGAAGGTGTCCGATTTGCTCACTTTTGGTATCCACTTCTGGAGTGTCCGTGACTTTGCCTTTCAAGTCTGTCCTAGGACACTCCGCTCTCATGCAGAACCCCACCTCACGTTGCAGAGGCTTTCAAATCTGCTTCACTATGTATAAGGCCACCTTGCACGAAGGCACCAACTTTGTTGACTTTGAGTGCCTGATGGCTTCCGGGTTATCCTCCTCATCCACTTTTTATGGAGTGTCATGCTTTTGCAAGACTTGCTTGCGGGGGCGCCCATCCATGAATACCTCTTCGTCATCCTCATCATCATCGTCAGGCGAGTACCCATCATCATCCTTCCCTGTGTTAATCACCCCTGGGGTATGGGGTAAGAGGGGTGGCACTGTTGACTTCTGCAAAAAGGCACTCTTTAATTTACTGAAGGCATTGATCACCTCACCCGGCTCTTTGTTATCCACTTCCTTATGGCTTGCGGGTAGAAGAGGATGGCCTCTTTTGAGCCTTCTTACTCCCAACTTGTTCAACCCCAGACCTGGGGTGACCAGCAGATGTACCCCCTCCCAGGCTACTCTCTATCCTCTTCCTGTGCACTCCTTCCCCTCCTGTACCCTTAGTGGCTAAAATGGATTCCAAAACCTCTAGACAGTCTTTAATAGGCTTCACTCCTTGGGAGACTGCCAACACTAGGGAGTCTCCTAGGACATTCTTAAAGCTTAGGGACAAGTTCGTGTGTGCAGCAGGGATGTCTTCCATTGACACCTTCTCACTCCACTTTGTGGAAGTTTTCTTAGATTCCATGGGGTACCAAGGGTACAATTTACGAGGAGTTAAGTTGTTTGGTTGGAGCTTAACGGAACTGCGGATCTCTGCGCTTACATATGCACTTCAATTTATCCATGAACTAGTGGATATTCTTTGGCTTGTCATATTCCATGCTGCCTGTATGTGGGGTTCTAAGAGACAGAGCTCCTGCAGTCCCTGCTTTGGAGAAATCTGTTTTTTTGGGGGGTTGGAACCCTATTGTGCAGTGGCGCGGGATCCTGTGTTCACCTGTTTCGATTTGGTCTGTTCTAGTTTTGTTTTTCAATGTTTACTGTTTAATGTCACAAACTAATAACTAACTGCCACATTGACTATGTATCACGCACATGCAACACTGTGTATGCCACACTCATGGCTCACCACTCATGAATTCAATAATACTGCAATATTTTTGGAAATGTGTATACCGGTTACCAGACATTTGGTCGAAAAAAAATGGTCAACCAGACAAATGGTCGAACCAATTTGGTCGAAAACCAAATGGTCGAATTATTTTTTTTTTTTATTTTCACCCCTTTTTTTTATTTTTTTGGGGGGGTCCCCCCACCTCCTTTTTTTCTCTAAAACCCCCTTTTTTTAAAAAACGAAAACCCGAAAAATAAATATATAAATAAAAAAAAAAATTCGACCATTTGGTTTTCGACCAAATTGCATCGACCAAATGTCATTCGACCAGTTTTCAGTCGACCAATTGACTGGACACCGTGTATACCTCATACAATGTACTTTAAACACATACCCAACGTAAATATGAATCAAAATGGTCTCCCAACATGAATGAATCCAATCATATGAATTGCACTTACCTGTCACAATCACTGCACTATTACACCAACATCACTAAACTGCACAGCCTTGAGAAAAACCTATGGTTGAAACACGTGTCGGCACAGAAAGTACAAGCAATCAGCTTAAAAACCTGTCTGATAATCTGTACATTGAGATGCATGTCACAGCGTGACAAATACTACCTGACAAAATGTGCATTTGACCCTCTGGCAAAATAAACACAAAGGCCCACATTAGGACCCTGGCGGAGAGGGTTTTACGCCGGCGTAGTGCATGGCGTACCTCTCCGCCAGACTACGAGTTCCCGTAGCGCCATGGATGAATTTTTACGCCTGCTTTTTGCAGGCGGAAAAATCCATGGCGCTACGGGACTTGTTGTTAATTACGCCACCGTAATTTACGGTGGCGTAATTAACGCCTTCCCCACTCCCATTATACCCTATGGGGCAAGAATGGGAATGGGGAAGGGTAAAATGGGGATTGGGGACTTACCGCCCCCCATTTGCAATTTGCACCATGGTCCTCCGCCAAGGTCCTAATGAGGGCCAAAGTGTTTTCAAAGAAATTCAAGAATGGTGTCAGTAATCATTGAAGAATGAAACTAGAACAGACCAAATTGAAACAGGTGAACACCGGATCCAGCACTATTGTACAATAGGGTTCCAACCCCGCCAAACAATACACTTTAGGAAGAATGTGCAATGGGCTTGAACTCAGAAAGCTACTATAATTGACAGTGCAAGCTTCTAGGAGTGACAGGTGCAGTGTACTGGTTGTTATAACAGTGTGCCGACCTTGTGCTTGAACACAGCAATCTGCTTCTGAGGATCACCTGATTGTCCCGACATCAAAGGGTGCCTGGTGTTGGTGGTGGCACTGGTTTACAGCCGTTAGCCCTCCATCAGCAGGACTGAATCCCGAAGCAGCTAGCCAGCCATGAGCCTGCCAGCAGGGGGAATGAAGAACTGAAGAGGCCCTGTCAGAATGGGGCTACAGAGGTGCATCGTATTGCGCTAAGATGTATAAGGAAGGCATGCTATCAAGGTAAGACAGACACAAGTGACCAAAGTTCAAGGGTATTTATCAAACTCTTACAAGGGTCTGATAAATGCCTATTTAAATCTAAATCTAAAGATGGGAGCAAGTTACAACCATCAAATGATAAAGAAGGCAGTCCGAGTAGAGTATTGCCAATCCTTACCACTAATTACAAAGTGTGTGGCATAATGTTCATGAAAGATAAATAAGTGTTCACAAAATGATGTCAGGATGTTCAGGCCGTTGGCCTCCCTTCCCCACGTTTTCAGCACGGGAAAAGGTGGTTCACTCGAGCATAGCACACTTTCAGGCTTCTTCCGCACGAGGGCACAGTTCCATTACCAACACCAGGGGCTTCTGTTCCCAAGTCTCTTGTGTTATCAAAGTCTCTTGATTCAGAGCGCATGATATATGAAAAACAAATGAAAAGTTATTCTACAAATACACAAGTCAGATGAATCACTCTTCACCCTGGATCCCTCTCAGCCGGACTCAACTCCTCCTCTCCAATGCTTACAAAATATCTTCTCTCGGGCGACTCACGGTTCACCCCGGATCTCCCTCTTCCGCGCTCAGATCCCCTTTATACAACTAGTCTCCCTCAGACCAATTTCAGTGCACTTCGTTGGCATCCCTCAGTTAGGTTCACATTTGCCACAACAATATCTTTTCGCGGGTGACTCACGATTCATCCTGGACACCCTGAACCGAGCTCAATTCCCTTCTCCACAATCAATCTCCCTCAGCCATCCTTCGACTAAATTCATTTTGCATTAGCTATCAAAGACTTTTGAATGTGCACAGGGTTTGGCTTGACCCATTGCAGGACCTCTTTGATTTCACAGTTCAGCAATTTTTTCATGCTCACTTGGACACCAGAGACCTTCGAATAAGAACCCACGTGGCGCCGGACCACTCTTTATATGGCACCTATCTTGGTTTCAAAAAGTTCAATCACTCCTTGGATATTCATTTATGCTCATGGTGTTCATCACATATGCCTCATACTAGTCTGCTATCAGTCTCCCTGACTCACTGGCTGTGCTGACTTTACTGATGCTGCTTTGTTGTGGGAGCCAAGGGCGGTACCATGGTGGCAATCGCTCCTCCATGCCTTGGCTATCAATGCGGGAGGGCCCTGTGTACCTTCGACACACACTGCACAGTGCTTCAGATTTAATTCCTGGTCTTATGTTTCTTTTCCTTGAGGAGTCTTAAAAGTTAATTCTCTGAAAAGGTCAAGGGTAGTTCCCTCCTTGCAACCTTCTACTTTGAACTGCTGCTTCCTCCTGTGTTTTGCCTTGCTCAGAGTGTGCTTTAATGTTCCGCCTTGTGTAATTATCAGTAATTGCCTGACTCTGACTGACCCTTGTGTTGGGACATGTCAGGTATACCGCTCAAGTGTTAGTCCCTATTCTCTCATAGTGAGTTGTTGGTGAGAAAGTGTTCATATCGGGAAAACTGGGATGGTTGAGTTTCTAAGTATCCTACCTGGTAGTATGGGGAGAAGGTGTTAGAGGAAAGGGGATACCACATCTCAGTGTCAGGTGTTCTACTTCCACTCCCCGGACACCCCTCATCCAGGTGATCCTCCTGCACTGGTCTATCCCCAGGACCTGGATTCAAAAGCAATGGCTTTCCCTGGGGGATTGCGAGTGAGGTACGTTATGCTTTCTCACAGATGCCAGTTAACTGCGGCTTCTGCAAGCTCTAGGACATGAGAAGCAAGCACAAATATAGGACAAGGCTGCAGTGTTGAGTGACGCTGGTGCCCATCTAAAAGTCACTAAATTTAGGAGGGAATCCCATTGATACCACCTAGGTGGAAGCTCTACCTTAAGATGGGTAGTGAAAACTTTAAGTAAACAGGAGATAGATAGCTATTATTCAACAGTTATCAACATTAAACACATAACTGTTTTAGAAATAATCAATTCGTAATGTATTAAATCGTAAAAAATACAAGTTATAAAAACTTCAACATTTATAAAACACTGTATAAAAGTACAAATTCTAGATAGTGACAAACACTGCCTTTTCAACTTGGCTTCGATCCTAATTGATCAGGGATCAATATAATTAGAGAGGTTCAAATTAGCTTCTCTTCAACACACACATCAATTAATTGAATTGTTCTAAATGGAAAAAACATCAACCATCTTTATATGCTCGACATGTTTCAGTCCTCTGTAAGTCATTAAAGGGACCTTCGTCAGGAGTAGTGTCACTGGTAGTTCTATTAAAAAATAGTTACAAGATCTACTCTAAATGTAAATAACTGTAGAGCTTCTACAGTTTCTTGTAAAACAGTGTAGCTGTAGTTTTCTTCGTACAGTAACCGTTGTAACTGTTGAAAAACAACAAAGAGAGAGGACATCAGCTATAAATGCTAAGTAAAATCTCTAGTAGACATTCATTAGTCTGGAACAGGCCTAATGGTCATCATACCTGGTCTGTTCCGTGGAGAATATTAGAGAAGGAGCTTTGAATGTAGCAAGAAAAATCTTCTCTTAGGTAGAAAATCCCTCTATGTGTAGAGATCGTTCACCTGTAAACCAAATTTAATGCTAATCAGATCCGGAGTGTTTTAGACCCCGGTGGGGCCGACTTAAGGGGTACACATGCTCGTTTATCCTAAATTCCAAATACTTAAAGTATTTAAAAAATATATAGAGAAAGAAATGAAATTTCGTCTATATATAGCACGAGGTATAAAGGATGTAAATACCTTGAGCCGGTGATGGAGTTCTCAAAATTCCTTAGTTGTTGTTGCTGAATTAATTAGTGGTCAAGGACTTCAGGGCGTCTATCTCGCACACTGGTATTTACTTTCTAATTCTCCTTCTGTTTGTTGGTAGGAAAGGAGGTAGATAAATAGTAAGCGGCTTGTCCTACGTTACTATAAAAAGGTTTGTTGTCGTATCTGTTATGTAAAAGCATAGAAGTAGTTTTACCTACACGTAGTACTTCTCTCTATTAGTGAGCAATGGTAGCTGTGTCAGCGAGAGGAAATGGTCCTTAACTTCTGAACATTCAGTCTGCTTCCATTCTAAATATAAACAGAACAAGCAGAGACTATCATTTTTCTGCTTCTAGTTGCATCAGTCACTCGACCTAGAGAGTATTTACAACTTCATCCATAACCTTAAGGTAGCGTTTCGTTAAGTCTTAAGGGGATTTTTACCTCTAATGTTGCTGTCCGTTGGACTAGATCCATTGGTGGGGGCGCTACTAGTTCTCCCCATCTAAAAGTAACATGTTCCACTGCATTCCACACTTCTGATCCCTTAAGAATCGAGGATCGGATCCTCTGTGGAAAAGCCCTCGCAGGAAATGGCTGCGGTGTTGAGTGATGCAGCTGTTTGGCGATGAATGGGTCGGAATACAAATTGCCAACATGCAGCACAGCCGTCGACCAGCAGCAACCTCAAGGTAAAACAGGTGCAGGTGGAGGGCACTGCTATTACTACGTCCTACTAAACTGCCCTACCTCACGCTTACTTCCATTTCAATGAGATTCTCACCCTGCACTGTCTCCGTGCAACCATTAGGTTGTCCATCTCCCGGGTACCCATACTATGTTTTCTGTGTCTCTGCAACTGTTTCTCTGCATTTTATTGCATCTTTGCATTTATTCCCTTTTAGGTGAATGTTTTTGGCCTTCATCATTGTTTATCTGCATTCACCTGCTTTTTTCCTGCCAGGTGAATATATTGGTCTCTATCATTGTTCGCTGCATTTCTCCTGCACTCTTTGCAAATCTCCTCTAGACAAGTGTTCCTGCGTGTGCTTGCACATGGCTTGCTGTGTCCACTAGGCATTTTTCTGCTTCTATAGGTTCTCACATACTCTGTAATCATTACTGTTTTACATGGCTTACTGTGCCCACTAGGCCTTCTCCTCTTCTTTAGGTTCCTGCTTGCTCTGTGATCACTACAGTTACACATAGTTTGCTGTGTCCATTAGACATTTCTCCTCTTTTCTAGCTTCCTGCTTACTATGGATCACTACTGTTTCCCCCCGGGCCTTTTCCTCTTAGGTTGAGCAGAGCCTGGTCAGCGCCCACCACTGTTCCTTCACTGCCTGTTGCTGCCCTTGTTACTTGTCTCTATCTGTGCTCTGTAGTTGCCGGTTGTTGCCCCACCTCTTTTCCCCAAACCCCTCCTTGTGCACCCTGTGTGGTGTATCTCTATACAGTGTTTCCTTCTCTTCTCCTCATTTAGTCTGCCCTTTCTCTTTCTTCTATTACTCCTACTATGGTGCTCTCAATTTCACCCATCTTCTCTAACTGCTTTTCTATCTACTACCTTAGTCACTAAGACTGGAAGGAAGAAGCTTAAGAAGGACACCCTGTTCACAAATCCAGGACTTCCCAACGCTGACACCTATCTCAGCGCTTCCTCCAAACAGACTGACATCCTCTTTGTCGTTCCTCCTCCCGACTTATGGACACTTCATATGGTCACACTCCCCGCTGCTTCCTCCCCCTCTCCCATTAATGGTGGCACCCGGTGGGAGGTCCTCTTGCCTCGTAGTCCTCCAGAGACATCATTAATGTCTTTCTAAACGGCACAGTCATGTTCCAGGGCCCTTATCCCAATCTCCTACTATTTGATAGGTGCCTACCTTGCCTCATCAACATTCCTCTTTCTCCTGCTACTCCTTCTACCACTACTCAAGCTCCTCTGCCACCTCCTTCTTCTACTGCTCTAGCTCCCATGCCATCAAATAACTCTCTGGACCCTCAGCCACCTCAATCCTTCATCTATCTGTCTTCCTTACCATATACTACCTCTCTGGCCCATCAGCCACCTCCATCCTTCAACTCTCCAGCTTCCTTGCCATTTACCTCTCCTATGGTTCCCTTGCCAGCTACCTTTCCCCTGGCCCGCTTGCCACCTCCCTCCTCACCCTCTCTGGCTCCCTTGCCATCCACTACCTCTCTGGCAACTCTGTTGTCTCCTCCTTCCACCTCTATGATCCCTCTGCTATTTCCGATGGGTGTTCCTGTTCCCTGTACCTCTCCCTGGAAGTCTTTCAAAAGTGGCAGCCTTGTCTACGTGTCTACTCTCAACTCTTGCTCTGCTATAAAACACTCCACTGACATCTGCCACCTCCTTGAACTCCTGGACCTGGATGTTCTCACTGTTAGAGAGACATGTTTCAAGGCGAGCTCTGTCACAGGTTTTGACATTCTCCTCCATGTGGGCTACAAGATCCTCTCCGAGCCCAGGCCCAATAGGCCCGGAGACAGAGTGGCACTGATGTTTCCCGAGTGGAAACCTGCTTCCATCACCCCCACTCAGACCTATTCCTTGTTTGAATGCCTGGCCTGCAGGCTCTCTATCTCTCCTGGCCTCTCTCGGACCTTGGCCACCATCTACAGGCCACCTGGCCAGGTCACCCTACTCCTCTCTGAATCAGCTGACCTCACTTCTTCTCTCTCTACCTCCCAACTGCTCCTCCTTGGGGATCTGATCATACACTTACACTCCCCAGACTCCTCTGGGCTTTTCCAGAACCTATGCAACTCTCTTCCCCTCTCCATTCTACCCTCAAGTCCGACTCACTCTTCCAGACACACCTTGAATGTTTTCATCTCTTCAGTCATCCCCCTCTCTAATCCTCTCACTACTCCTCTCGCCTGGCCTGACCACTTGCTTCTTTCTTCTCACTTGAAGCTTCCTGTCCCCTTGCCAAAGGCCTATCCAGCACTGCCACCTCCCTTCACAGTCATTCGACCTATGAAGCGAGTGCTATTGGCGCCTTTGCCTCCACTTTCTCTCCCCCATCTACTCCTGCAGCTTACTCCCACCCTGACATCACCCTTTCCAACCTCCTCCTTTACATCTCTAACACTCTGGATGTCCTTGCCTCTGTCATGAGGATCTGCCTGAAGCCTGCCACCAAGTGCAACTCTTGGTATGACTCAGATCGGGCTGCTCTGAAATGAAAGTGCAGAGCAGCTGAAAGGAAGTGGGGAGCTTCGAGTACACCCCCTGATAAACTGGCATGCTGCCTGCTCCAAAGACAATAGAGACTCTCCATCTTCACAAGAAGAGGGTCCATATTCAAGCCTGCATCTCTGCAGGCATCCAACAACATGGCCAAACTGTTAAAAATCTGCAAGGAGCTGGCCAATCCTAATGCAGCATCTACCTCTTCTACTCCTTCCCAGGCTCTCTGAATGGCTCTGGCTTCTCATATCACCACTAAAACCCAGGACATCCTGTCCGCACTCTCCTCCTCTTCCCTTCTCTCAACCTCTACCTCTCTCAGGCCCTCCTTGGCTGCCCCCTCCTGTCCTTTTCTTCTCCCTCTCTCCTGTAACACCTGAGGATATTTCTGGACAAGTCCATCTATGAAAGTCTCATCCAAACAGGTGACCCCCTGACCCACCGGAACCATTAAAGCCAACATTAGTTCTCTCGCTACAGCCTTGCCAATTTCTGTAATCACTCCTTCAGCACTGGATCTTTCCCCTCTCTTCTCAAGCACTCCTTTGTGCACCCCCTTAAAAAAAGCCTTCTGCCGACCCCTACGTTCCGGCAAACTATCACTCGATCTCTATCAGGCAAACTCCTGGAGAAGTTGGTTATCTCCTAGCTAACCCTACACAATGAATCTGTTGGTTGCATCCATGACCATCAGTATGCTTTCAGATCAGCCAGAGGCATAGAAACTGCACTCCTGAACACCCATTAAAATCTGCTCTCTAATCTTGACTCTATCTCTCCCTCTGTCCTCATTCTCCTCAACCTTTCCTCTGCATTTGTCACGGTCAACCACAACATCCTGATTGCTCAACTCTGTGAGACCCTGGGCATAACGGATCAGTCTCTGGCATGGCTTACCTCCTTCCTACTGGTCCGACCTCCCCAGGATTAGCTTGGGTACTTTGTCTCTACCACCTCTCTCTCCCCATGTGATGCTCCCCAGGGTTCTATCCTCTCCCCCTGGATTATCAATGTCTACCTGGCCCCTTTGGCTCTCCTGATCTCTACCTTTTCCTCTAACTTTCAGTGTTATGCGGATGACACACAGCTCTCTTTCAGGCTACCCTCGGCCTCCTCCTCCTCCTCATTCATCCCTGACTGTCTATCCGCTATTCAGGCATGGTTCACCTCTAACAATCTCTGCCTTAATACTAGTCAAAACAAACAAACAGAATGCTCAATTACCCCTCTTTTAGTCCACTATCGAACCAGGTCACTGAACAAGGAGAGGAGTATAGATAGATTCGCTATTTCATCTATCTACCATTCACTTGGAGCAAAAATATTTTTACCAGAGCATAAACAAAGTAAAAAAACACTTTACTCAATTAATTTTCAACACACAGAAAAATATGATGGGTGCTTTCCGCAAGACACCACATACATTTGGAAAAAATTCACAGTTTAAAGAAACACCAATTATAAAATGTCTAGCAAAATCGTGTGTTCTACCAGTGGTGTCTAAGGTTAGTAGAGTGACACTTATGACAGATCACCTTAAAGCATTTTTTCTCAATATATATTTTTTTTGTATTGCAATTTCGGGGGAACAAACTATAAATGTACAGCATAAGAAAAAGTACTTGTACTGCAAGAAAAGACACAGTTGTTTCAATGTCTAGAGGATGTCTACATATGTTTTGGCACAGAAATTACATCAACACCATCCCTGGTGTTCTGCTGTTTTATTTGTGGCCCTCTTCAGGACGATATATTGCTTGTTCAGGTTGACTGTAAGTTCAAAACAAATCCCCAGTTTATGCGCAATTTTTATCGGGTGCTTTATGTTCTATCATAGTTGGACTGAAGCATGATTTCTTTGGCTGGAAAATGGAGGAACACTTCCATTTCGTGAGTTGCGCTATGCAAACAATCTTGTTTCGTACTGCTTGTCAATTTAGCAGAAGTTTTTTGGCCGGCCGCGGTGCCGATGTTGTTATCTTCTCAAGGATAGGTTCACTGTTGGCCATGTCACGGAATCTTTCATTTATTGGTCGATTTATGATGGCAACAGGAAATGGACTTCGGAGCAGGCTATACTTGACTTTTTGGTTAGTTGCAGCTTTGTCTTTTTCATATACGTCTCATCCACCAGCTTTTCGAATTGCAGACATTTAAGGGTACGGACGCCCTCTCGAACGAGGCTGCAAAACTTCTGCGACCCGAGAGCACCCCTGATGGTATTTTGGAAAACCTCTGCGGCAGAGGATACACCAAAGCTGAGGCGCGTGAACTGGTACAGACCCTCGTGCGTGGTGAAGGTGGTAATGTACCTCGAGTCTGTATGCAGTTCGAGCTGGTGGTACCCTGCTCTCAGATCCAGCTTAGAGAATATCTTGGCCCCCTGCAGTTCACCAATTATATCATCTAGCGTGGGAGTTATGTGGCATTGACGCTTAATGGCCGCGTTCGGAAGCCGCATGTCTACGCAGATGCGTACCAGGCCAGGTTGTTTGGGCTTTGGCGCCACGACAATCGGCGAAACCCATGGAGTCGGCCCCTCGACCCTCTCAATGATGTCCATTCTCATGAGTGATTTAAGTTCTTCTTCAACCTGGGATCGGAGGTGGAGCGGGATGCAATGGTGTTTCAGTGCCGTAGGCCGGATGGTCTCATCAATGTGTAGTCGCACTGGTTCTGCGTTCAGCTTGCCTATCCCCTGAAAGGTACTAGCGAATTTCTCCAGAAGTGAGTCAATGTCTCCTTGGTAGACCTCCAGTGCAAAGTGTACAAGGTCCAAAGCCTCCGAGGCGGCACAGCTTAACAGGGAATGTGGGATGACATCGGTGACGAAAAACATGGCTTTAATGACTTTGGCTCCACGGGCCACAGGGGCCACAAACACCCCTCTGATGGGCAACGGGGTGTCACCTCCAAACGTGAAGATTCTGGCTCTCGACTTGTCCAGAGAAAGCAGGCCCGGGATGGCCTCATAGTGTTCTGTGGCTAGCACGCACACCGACGCCCCTGTGTATATTAGCACTTGTGTGGGGGTCCCTTGAATGTCTACAACGCACGTCGGTTGTCTGTGTTTCTTTGACCCCGTAGCCAAATTCGAAATGAAAAAGACTTCTTCATCTTCCTCTTCCTCCTTGGAAATGTTGAGCCTTTGGGTGTCCTGTTCCAGAGCTGCAACACTGCGTTGTCTCCTGAAATCACCACCTGTTCTGGCTGGCCCTCTCTGTGTGTTAACCGGGGCAGCGGCCCGACACATTCTGGCATAGTGTCCCGGCGTGTTGCATCTCCCGCAGACTCTGGATTTTGCTGGACAATCTTCTGAGTGTGGCAGGTCATATCCACAATACTGGCATATGGCAGAGGCACCCTGCAGGGTTGTCGCTTCCTGACGGTTTTTCGTCCAGCGTGGTTTCGGCTGAGTTGTCATGCTGCTTCTCTCCGCACATGACAAACATGTCAAAGTCAACGTTCGACAAAGGAATAAAGTGATCGTGAAGTGCTGTCTTGACGGCTGTATAGGTCGCTGCTGGTAAGTTGAGAGATTCGTAAATACGCAGTACTTCTGTACCTGTTGAGTATAGCAGTGTCGCCACCTTCGCATCATCATAGGTTTCTCCGGTCGCAGCGAAGAACATATCCAGTTTTTTGATCCATAGGAGCCATCTTGGGCCCAATTTCAAAGGTGGGCCTGATGTGTCGAATTCTTGCATGGGTTGTAAGGATCCATGCTGCCTCCTCACCACTCTCGCTACTAGAGGGGCTTCTCCATCGCTGTCCGCCATCTGCACAGGTCGCATGGGCACCTCAGTCGGTAGTAGAGGCCGCAAACCTGGCTGAAACTGGCTCTGATGTACTTGGACCCTTGGACTGTGGCACTGTGGTGATGTCCTCTGGCAGCTGATCACCTAAAACCTGTATATTCAGGTCTGAAAATGCAATCCTCCCAGCTGGAGGGCTGCAGAGTGTCCAAAAATAGAGGTATTGTTCTCCTCAGTATGTGGGCGGCGCATGAGCACCCACACGGGCTGCTACTGCCTCTCATACTGAAAACAAAATGGCCACCATCACTCGTGTTGAGTTTGTAACACACACGAAGAAAAATGCCCATACATGACACGTTTATACGTGCCGAGCGCTTCTCTCTCCGTGTCCCGCCTCGTCGCCAATGTGATGGGCGCACCCGTGCCTCGGGCCGCCCTGTACAGATACAAGCACGCATGCACACACTGGCACAATGAGCCACATGTCCGTACGTTCCAGGGTCCCGGCGGCAACTGCCGCACGGACCGTCTTTATTCCAAATGCGCATGTGCGCCCAGAACGAGGCTCGCGCATGCCCACTGTTAACTTAAAGACGTAACACAAGATATATAGTAAAATCATAGAGCACACAATCCCCCAATTTATCTGCTGAGTGAGCAGCAAAAAGAAAGAGGAAGGGACCCAGGCAGGATGTGGTTCAAAGGATGACCTGTGCCACAATTGGTGGACTTTTGTTGACACAGGACTACAGAAAACTTGTGTATAGGCGTGTTAATAAATGCCATATCATATCATATAATAACAAAGGACTTATGGAGATTTGTAGTCCCTTGAGTGTTTTTTTTTTGTTTAAGTAAAAAAAAAAAAAGAGAAACATAATGCTCACCTCTGGTCTTGACATAGAATCCACATATATGAAGAGTCTATCTACATATGCAATTTAATATGGCTTACTCAGGGAGATGTCTGGGTCGAAGCAATGGTTTGTAGGAAATAGTAAAACGTGTTGCCTCTGTAGCATGGCTGTGTTAGAAAGCAGCAGACACCAAATGACTGAACAATAAATGGAACACACATTTCATTGGCTATGGAGGCGCTGATACTGCCAGACTAGAATCTATGCATATCTGGTAAAGGTTTATGGCTGGGCAAGATCAAACTATCATCTATCATTGACCCGACTATGGAGGGAAATTGAAAAAATATATACAAAATATTTATAATTGGCCTGGTGTAGGGCCATAAACTATATCAATTGTATTACTTTTTATTTTCATGACGTTATTTTAATGAATTAGATTGTATACAGGATATGATCAGCTGATCATGCTTTCTAAATACTGAATGACATTTTTTCTTTATAATGGATTGCTGAGATGTACACCTGTTATATAATTCATGAATGAACCTGAAACGTATCAAAGGCCTTAATGATTAAGAAATGTGGTTTGATTGATAAAAATATGTGCAAGCATCTCCAGTGCACTATTGAATCCCACAAGGAAGACTAGCCTGTAAGGCTATGATGGTGAAAACAACAACAGTAATAATAATAATAATAATAATAATAATAATAATAATAATAATAATAATAATAATAACATCGCCATTGAATATAGTGCTTCATATCAGAATACGGCAAACAGGCTTTGGTAATAGGGTATTTTATCTTACCCTCTCTAATGGTACTGAATGACAGCTAACATGCACTAGCTTTATAATTAAGGCTTCGAGCTTTCCGTTTTTACTGATGTTTACACATAAATACAGGCAGAAATCAATCTTCTATCTGTCTGTAAGCATTTATAAAAATGAAGAAAAAAACAAACAGGTATTTCTGTCTGGTTCTCTGTGATGTCAATCATACACCACAAGCCAATCACATTGCAGATTGGCATCATGGAGAGTGTAAAAGCATTAAAGTTCTTCAAATTGTAAACAGCATGTATCTGAAGGCAGCAGCAGTCAAAGGAGCAACCGTTCGTTGAATGGAAAAAATTGAGCTAGCATGTATTTCTCTCTGGCTGCATGTGTGCTTTAATAAATGCATTTTTTTAAATTAGAATAAATGCAGAAACATACTGGTTTGCAAATAATCGTTTTATATGACAGCACATAAATGTGGATAAATACAGAAAAAATGGCCAAAAGTAAATATGGGTAAATACAGATGGAAATTGAAGAAAAATAAATACCATAAAAGTAGAAGCCTTAATTATAATTAGGCTTTTATTAATCTCCCACAGTACATTTATAACATATAATTTTAAATCTTTCTCAGAAAAACTGAGCAGGGGGCCTGTCGCTGTTTTCTTCTGGAAGTTTGGGATGTGGATTTGACCATCCTGCAGCAAATGATGGTCAAGGAGTCCTGATGGCACAGATGAAAAATGTAACCATCTTCTGATCTTCAATTCTATTTCACATGCTAGTTCTTGTCACATGGCCAAGAGAACACACAACTGCTGTTAACTTATAGATTCCTTGGAGTCATAGTCATGAAACTCAGGATTGTTTATGAATGACAGCAAACAAAAAGGCATTCAGAAAGTTACAGACAGGAAGTTCACATTACCATTCAGACTTTATCACTTCTTCTGGGGACCACAAGACCTCCCTGTCTCTCTTATGATTTATGGCTTCCTCCCTTCGCCAAGTATCCACAAACTTCACCCCTTCACTGTTTCTCTACTTCTCTCTGTCTTTTATTCAGGGATATGGTGACCCACACATTCGTCCACAACTAGAGATGTAGTGCCCTGCTCAGTCTCACAAGGAAAAGGCACCCTTATCACTAATCCATTCCTAGGGATATAGTTCCCTGTTCACTCTGGCAGGGGAATAGTGCTGTGCTAAATCACTTACTCTTCACTGTAGCACACTGATCATCTGGGCTCACATGGCTTTCCTCTTCTGCTATACACACCCTCTTCTGGGGCCAACATCTCTCTCTCTCTCTCTCTCTCTCTACTTCTGATCGCTCCCTTCTATTATGTCTGGGGTCTCCTCTTCCCACTGGAGACCACACCTCTTCTGGGACTCCAGGAGCTGAACTCTACGTCAAAGGAGCATTCCTCTCTCTTCGGGTTCAGGAGGGCTCTTCTCCATCTCACTGTAGCAGACTCCAATTCAGAGTTTCAGCGCAACTCTTCTCCCCATCAGAAGAGCACACACCTCTTCCGTGATTCAAGGGGCTCTTCTCACCCTCAATTGATCAGACCAACCTTTTGGGGTTCAGGAGAAGTCTTTGACCCCAAACTGGATCACAGCCCTATTCTGGGTTCACCAGGCTCCTCTCTACATTACTGGAGCAGGCCCAACCTTTAGGGTTTGGGGCTCATCCCCCCAAAATGGTGCACACCCCTCATCTGGGGTTGAGGGCACTCCTCTCCTCCTCACGGGAGCAAAACCCAACTTTTGGGGTTTGGTGGGCCCTTCTCCTCCTCACTGAAGCACAACACTCTTCAGGGGCTCTCTCCCCCACTGTGGCAGACCCCACTTTTGGGTAACAGGGAGATTGTTGCCCCCCCCGTGGAACACGCGCCTCTTCTGGGGTTCAGGGTACTCCTCTACCATCAATGGAACAGAACCCTTTTCTAGGGTCTGGAGAGGGCGCATATACTTCTCACTGGAGCAAACCCCTCTTCTGGGTTCAGGAGACTGCTCTCACCACACTGGAGCACACCCATTTTTGTGGTTCCATTTTCCCCTGCTCTTGTGATCTCAAGTTTCGTCAGTGAACTCCTCTCCTCAGCTGCAGCCCAAAAGACACTTTCTGTGTTTCTTAACATCTGTTACAAAGCTCTCCCTGTTCTTCCATTGGTTGAGGTAAACATTTGAAACGATTGTATATTGACGCTCCCATTCCAAGCCAGGGGAAGTCTCTAAAATGCTTTCCACCATCTTGGATTTCTTTCAGTCGGAAAACATTTTGGAACATTTCAATTTAAAATTGATTTCAAGTCATTATCCGTATGAAGTATAAGCTACTGCTTATTTAACCTATTTCGAATCTCTTTTAGACTCTGGGCCTCATTACGAGGTTGGAGGGAGCCTTGCCGGTTTTACCAGGAAGGCTGCCTCCATACCAGCATGAAAATCCGGCACCCGCGAATGTGCATTACCGGGTCATGCCAACCTTGGCGTTCCGATAACAGTACCGGTAAGCATACCAGTACCGTTGTTACCGGACCGCCAACCTCGTAATAAGGCCCACTGTATTATACGTAGTCACACGTTTATATTAAAGTGCATTCTTGTTCTAGTGCACAATCAATATCTAATCCCATACTAGTTAACAGATTTCTGAGGGACATGACACTATGGGCCAGATTCACAGAGTATCTTTCAATGGCATTGCACCATTATACAACAATTGTTCTGCTGAGTTTGGTTTGGCTGTATTGAACATGAGAAGATATACATGTCTGCATCTGAAACTAGTTTTGCTGGAAATAATGTACACTCAATAAAATCAAAACATCATGTAGAGGAATCCGCAGGCTGCAGTTCTACGGAGGCAGCATTGGGTCGTTCCTGTCTAGCCCTCTATTTCAGTTAGTCATGAGTCAGATAGTAGTTGAGTGAATGAAGTTAGAAAAGTGAGTGTCTGAGCAAAAGAGAGAGTGAGTTATTGATATGATAGGTATGATATGTTATTTATAACATGCTAAATACCCAGAGGTTTCTAAGCCCAGACCCGGGATCAAACCTGTGTTGCTCCGTGTTGTCTTGCTTCCAAGGTGAGCACGTTGCCCCTGAGCTATCCTCCTGAAACCAATGATTGTTCAATGATATTATACACTACACCAGCACATTCTCTAGATGTGTGTTGGTATTCTCTAAATGCAACATGGGCCCCATTAGCATGCCCTAGACTAATCTTTGATTTTGTACATGTAATGTCTATTGCTTGCAGCTCTTGTTTTTTTTGTAATTTATTTTAGAATTAAAATAGGTAAGGAAAAAGAGGTGAAAGAAGGGATCATAAGAATGATGACGGTAGTCTCCCTGCCTAACTACAGCTGAGTTCAAGTGCTTATCATGTTTTCCACAAAGATAAGGGAAGTTTCAAGAGCTTGTTGCAGGGCTTTTACCGAGCAAGTGCTTTGGGATTCCTCAGTTCGGCATAAATACATATTCAATAGACCAGTCTTGTGATTTGACTAAACTTTTGGACAGACGCCTGTTTTTCATGTAATTGAAAATGTGCAATCAGCCCAGTCTCATGCATTATTTATTTATTAAGGTGTTTTCAAGCATTTAGTTATTTGATATGATTTGTACAGACACGCAGCACACACACAACATGCACATGTTGATGCAGGGCACATACAGTTCACACAAGACCAGGTGAACCTCACCAAAACAGCCTTCCATTCCCTTGCAGGCATGTCGAACATCATTGGTACCTTGGACTGCACACATGTGGAGCTGGTTGCCAGGTATGCTGTGGAGGCTGTGTACCACAACAGAAAACAATATCATTCGCTGAACATGCACATGGTGTGTGATGCCCACCTCATCATCACCCATTGCTGTGCTAGATTTACCAGTTCCACCCATGACTCCATGGTGCTGCGCAACTCCACGCTGCCTCGGTACATGACACGTCACAGTGGATAGCGTACCAGGCTGCTGGGTGAGTACAACTATTAGGCCATGAGCACTTTTGAATTGGGGGGGGGGTCATGAAACAGCGTAATGTACCTGGCTGCTGGGTGAGTACAACTACTAGGCCATGAGCACTTTTGAAATGGGGGGGGCATGAAACAGCATAGTGTACCTGGCTGCTGGGTGAGTACAACTATTAGGCCATGAGCACTTTTAAATTGGAGGCCATGTGTAACACACATCACCCGTGGCTGTGCACATAGAATACTTAATTCCATCTCTAATACCACTTACCTGCGCTCCTTAAACGAGAAAGAAACAATTAAATGGAACATGTGCAGGATATGGGGTGGAAAGGGGAATGGTTGCCATGATTAAGATTCTCAGGAATAAAGTCCATAGTACTACACATGCATTCACTGACTATAAGGGGACAAGTATGTAGTGTGTGCTGTGTGTGCATAAAACATTACAGTGGACAGGTGTGATTGAAGATGTTACACAGTCATTGCATGCTTGAGTGCAATCCCTTGACAGGCATGCCTGCAACCTAGATATCTATCCAGACCATGTATGGCAGCAGCCAATCTGAACAGACATGAACAAGAAAACTACATGTACCATGATGCACCGCAACAGATTTGAAACATGTAGCAATAACACATTTGAGCAGACATACACCACCTGGTGTACAGACAGAGAACAACACAGCACCCACCCATATAGCAGTATCAGCCAACACACCAAATGTCGATGTCCACTGCCTCATCGAACCACACTGTAAAAGCAAGAGGAAATATCGAGGCTGAGTACCCCAAAATGAAATACACCAAACACGGGCTTATAAAGAATCACAGATCTTTATTCTAAAACTGTTATTGACACGATTCTCGTAGTATTGAGCCATATGCAATATTTCTGACTGAGTCTTAGGTTGCCAAGCGCTCTCCAAAGACATAATTTGAGACTGGATGTCAGGCAGCAATCCACGCATAAATTTGTCCACAAATAGTCATTTTCCAGACTCTGTGCTCAAATCTTGTCCACTGTAATCTGAGAATACTTGTTCGAACCGATTACAGAACTCGGTAGCACCCTCAGATTTCCCTTGGACACAGGCAGTATGTTTGTCCCAAATGATCCTTCTTTCAGGAATTATTGCTTTTAACCTCATGACTATTCTATCAGGCAAAGTCAGTATTACCTGTGGTGGTCTCTCACCAGCTGGCCTGTCTCTAGCTAGTCTGACCATATTATCCCATGTATTCCCTTACCCTGGTATAATCGTCTACAGCTCTAATCTGTTTCCACAAATCAACAGGTAGGAGCACGGGAAATAACAAATCAATATCGCTCAAGATAAATACTGATGATTGCAAGACAGACTCTATCTCTTTGTAGAACCCTGTCGGATTCTACCTAATATTGGGAATCGATTGTTTAATGGTGTTCACTTCCTGTCTCGAGAACGGGACACATAATGTGCGAGAATATCCTGTGCAGGTGTACTTGCTGCAGCATTAGTGGGAATCTCAACTTTTGGGACAAATGTCGGAGGAACCTCTCTCATAGGCAACTGAGAAGTAGGCAACTCCAAACGCTTACTGTGCAACAGAGCTAAAATGAGTGCTAAAGCAGCTGAAGAAGTGTCAAACGAAAAAAAAATCTCTCGTGTATATATTCAATAATTCTGCGGGACAACAAATCTTTCTTTTTATACATTCATCCTGCAGGTATTCTACCATTACCTGTATTACTTTCCTCTGCATTTCTGGCGTATACTGACCATACGTGTCATATACTTCTACGGGAGTTATCAACATATCTGAAATCCACCTAATCGCATCTTTTGTACAAATTTGTGTTTCCTCACTTATCGATTTACGACAAGGAAAGAACCGTTTCTGTACCAACATAGCGTCCAAACTATCACCATCTACCTCTTCATTCCGCAACCTTTCCAACTCTCTTCTATACTCAAAAACCCTCTCGACGTGCTCACATACTTTCTCCGCAGTATCTCTTGAATATGCTAAAACATTCAAACCCCTCAACCCTTGTGGGAGATATATATCATTTAATCTGTTCCACATAATATGTAAATGATCTCCCAACTCTTCAAGAAAAACGTTTTTCTCAGGAAAATTATCTAAGTTTGAGAGTGGCAAAAACATCAGCTCATTCACCCTTCTCCATACAGTGTCTAGCCCATGCAGCCAATTCATGCTTTCAATCTGGAGACACAGTATTACGAGTTATAACACTCGATCCCGCTCCCTGATCAACTACAAGCGGTACGGAACCACTTGGAAGAGTAGGCAAATTTTGTACATTCGGCAAAAAGGGTGCTGCCACTGGTGCAGCAGGCAAACCCACCAAACCAGTAACAGCAGGCAAAGGTGGAGGAGCAGGTGGAGGAGCAACAACAAGAGGAGGAACAACAGCCGGAGGATGAGGAACAACAAGAAGAGCAATAGGAGGAGCAGGAGGAACTACAGAAGGAGGAATAACAGCAGGAAGAGGCAAAACAGCAGGAATAGGAACATACGGAGGTGGCACAGTGGCACAAGGCCTTCATTCATTTAGAAGTTTGTCAATCAACTCATCAGATACATGAAAGTCTTTAGAAGGATAGATTTTCTGGATACCCAGTGAAAAAGCCCTATCCATATTCCTAACTGACTCAGACTGTTTATTTTGATCATATAACAACGCTTTTGTGGCATTCGTCATATGAAGGTGCAAATGTTTTTCCCTACTTTTAAGTTGCTGTAAAGCTTCTTTCTTCCAGTTCTGTAATACATCAAATGCTGCAAGTCTAGCCTTTTTCTTTAATAATATAGATTCTAAGTATTCTATGCAAGGAATTTCAAAACTACCATTGATTGGCCACTGAAGTTCGAAAGCATGTGTAGTTTGTCTGTGCCAAATATCATTAAACACTATACTACCAATGCTGTGCTTACAGTACATAGTACACGCCGACGACCCCTCCATTGGCGCCGGTCTGCCAAATTCCAAAGATTGTCTGTCACTGTGGAATAATGCCCTGAAGCAGGCAGACAATTTCCCATGCATATCAGAATACTGGTGTTACCTGATCAATAATTGTACTCGCGAGTGCAATGCGCCAAGACAAATTATCAGGATACTTAACAATTGGGTCACGACTCACCTGATCAAATTCTAAGGAGGTCCGATCGGATATCAAAGAACTCAAAGGACCCTCGTGGTTGGTGATTTTGGCAAATCTGCCCGCCTCGATATATGGACCCTCGTCAAGATGCCGTCTCGGACCGCATGCTCACCGTCCAGGGATCAGGTCATGCAGTATTGCTGAGGTATCGCGTCTCATCGAAGGAAGGGGTCCCCTTTTTCACCGTCCGATCCCGGTCCGATAGCCACGTCAATCTTCAATGAGATGGCATCAATCTTGAGGGTCCCTATTCGGGCGCCATCTGTAAAAGCAAGAGGAAATATCGAGGCTGATTACCCCAAAAGAAAATACACCAAACACGTGCTTATAAAGATTCACAGATCTTTA
Source organism: Ambystoma mexicanum (assembly GCF_040938575.1). Taxonomy (NCBI): domain Eukaryota; kingdom Metazoa; phylum Chordata; class Amphibia; order Caudata; family Ambystomatidae; genus Ambystoma; species Ambystoma mexicanum. The sequence goes on along the minus strand of NC_090933.1, from coordinate 1,109,774,699 downwards.
TTCTAAAACTGTACAATTACAAAGAAACAAAGTCAGATAGCTGTCTGGCCCTCAGTACATCACAGCGAATACCAGCCCTTTCGGTGTGAGAAGTGAGAGGTACTGGACATCTAACAGTTGTGCATTTTATACATTTGCGATCATAATGTCCAGCCCCTCTGCAAGTTAATAATCCATGGTCTAGAGTTTGTGCCGAGTTCACTTCTGGCTTGACCGACAATATGCACATGGGTCATCCTCAGTTTACATACAAACAAGTTACAATGGCAACATATTCTTTACAATGCAGTTCAGCTAGTGTCCACGTTCAGTATTTGTTCAACATTGTGGTCAATGTATGTCCGTGGATCAGACTTGTTGGTGCAGACAATCCTCTGTCTACAAGTCAGGCTTGGGACAAGGTCTCTTTGCTGAAGCCAACATTCGGCCAACGGACAGTTTATACATTAACTAATGTACAAAGTGCAGGATGTCTCAGTTACAAGCGGGAAACACTGTCCACCATTTTAGAATACAGAGTTACATTGGAATGGAAATCAAAATGGCGGATGGACCGAAAATGGCGGCGAAGTCGATCTAGAATCGGAACTTTTGCAATGCGGTTTTCTTCGCAGAGCGACTGGGCTTAGCCAAAATATATAATAAAAGAGGCACAATATAATATCCCGTTTATTAACACAATCACACATGCTAACTATATGAAATACAAATGTGCACTCACACATGGACATGTTGTGCAATTTTCCATCTTAACACGACAATGATAGAAGCATATTTTCATATTCTGTCTTTGGTATAACAAAGGTCGGAGGTCATGGTGAATGCAAATAGCCAAAGTGAATGACACTGCAAACCACACCACCCACACGCATTTTTACATAGGGCAGATCAGGAACCTGAAACAGGACATATGTGAGCTTAAATGAATACTGCATGTGCATGTGTGTTCACTGAAATCATCACTATAAAGCCTATGTCAACATTACATGGACAGAGGAATGACAATGTACACTTTCTGTTGGCCCCCTGCAGGTGATGCTGGTTACCCCCTGTCTCCATGGTTGATGACACCCGTGAGGCAACCACGCAACATCCACGAGCAGGCATACAATTGTGCCCATGAACATACTCGGGCACAATTGAACAGATATTTGGCATGTTGGAGGCAAGGTTCTGCTGCCTGAGCAGATCGGGGGAGCACTGATGTACAGTCCAGAAAAGGTGGGTAAGATAGTGCTGCCCTGTGCCATGTTGCACAACATGTGCATTTGACGCAGTGTCCCCCTGCCCCCCGACATGGAAATATACCGACCTGATGTGGAAGATGACAGTGATGATCATCAGGAAATTGGCCAGCGCCATGACGGAATGGATGGACATGTTGCATGGGATGAACTTATACAGTACTACTTCTAATCACCTGTCTGACACGTGGCACAGGTCACCTTGCCCACTGGGCACTGCACGCAAATAATCTCTATCACACGGAATAATGATTGTCCAGTCATGAATTCAATTTGCCACGCCAACTATATTATGTGATTACAAACTATGTACACGTGTGAATTTGGTATACTAGTGATACTGTGCACCCCAACTATCCCTACACCACCACCCCCTCCACAACTGTCCTTCCCCACACCAACTCCCCAACTATCCCCACACCCTCCCCAACTGTCCCTCCCCACACCCACTCCCCAACTAAGCCCACACCGCCCCTCTCCAACTGTCCCTCCCCACACCCACACCCCAACCATCCCCAAACCCACACCCCCAACTGTTCCTCTCCACACCCACTCCCCAACTATCCCCTCACCGCCACCCCCTCCCAACTGTCCCTCTCCACACCCCCTCACTAAACTGTCCATGTGCATATCATGTCCTGTATAACTATGTACATTAGCAGAGTACTCAGACAGGGCACCCATGCATAAATTCCCTATTTCTGGCCCCTTTTGGGTTCCGGGGTGTGAGTTTGTGAAGGCTGAGACAGCCGCACCTAGCGACGCCTCTGTAAAGAACTCCCTGGTGTGGTACTAGTGGAGGGAGCCAGTGGTATAGACAAGTGCCTTTGGTCCAGGAAGGCCTGGAGAAACATGGACAGGGGTGCAGGTGGATCCGGGATGGTGGGCGGCAGGGTTGCAGGTGCCACTGGGATGGTGGGTGGCAGGGGTGCTGGTGCCACCGGGATGGTGGCCAGCAGGGGGGCAGGTGCCACTGGGATGGTGGGCGGCAGGGGTGCAGGTGCCTCTGGGTTGGTGGCCAGCTGGTGGGATGCGGATGTGGATGCACTCTCACGTCTGCCGGAAGATGCTGTGGAATCCTCTGTGGATGTGGTGGTGGTATATCTGTGGCGAGGCCTGGTGGCCCTGGATGTACTTGGCTGGCCAGCCTCATTGCCAGATGATGTGCCTGAGGGAGTCAGAAACGCAGGGTATCAGTGATGGATGTTGACTGAGGAGACAGACATGAATGCTAGTGCTTTTTGATGACAATGCTGTGTCAGGGACATGGTGGTGGCCATGGCATGGTGCACACATGCTTGTGTTAGGGAAACTATGCGGGTGAATGTGTGGTCTGCCTACATGGTGTGTGCAGTGGCTCTTCTGTGGTGTACTAGTGTTTCCCGGTTAGGGCGTTATGGGTGTCGCACACAAGCTGTATGATATTTTGTTGTGGCTGGTTGTGTCATGGATGTGTTCCACATGCGCCTGCTGCCCATGGCATTTACTACATCGGTGATGATTTTGCAACATGGGTCGTGGTGGATGGGATGAGGGTGCCACATGTTTCATTGCTGTGTATAGCAGGTCATTTGCTGGTGGTGTAGATGCTTGGCACTGACGTGACTTTGGGCCTGTGCTGGCACGGCGGTAACAACACAAGTTAGGCTGTGTCAGGGTGATGTGTGTCTGAGTGCCAGCAGGAGCATCTTGTGAGGGCGATACAGGGGGCCTGTGTTATGTTCACTGTGTGAGTGGGGTATGAAAGAGGTTTGGGTGCAAAGTGTATGTGGATGTGTGCAACCAGGTTGCAGGGGGTGGTGGTAGGGCTGTACTGGCGTAGTGCATGACATACTTGACATGTTTGTCAACTCTGTTGTATTCAGTGTGGACAAGGTGGATGATGTGACATTGTGCTTATGGGAAGTCACCAGCCTCCTCCGGTGTCATGGCTCTGGGCTCCACTGCACCAACTCCCTCAATCGATTCTAGGTGCAGCACGCTACTGCAGGTCTCCTCCCGTGGCTGCAGGTGGATGGGGGATGCAGTGTCACCTCCTGTGGCCATGCCCTGGGTGCGCTGGGCCGACAAGAGTTTTTGCACCCTCAGAAGAAAGTTGTCCCACCTTTCATGGCAGTCCCAGACAGTGTGTTGTGTTGTTCCAACTGCTGTGACCTTCTGGGCCACCTCCTCCCATATTGCCGTCTTGTGTAACTGGGCCTGCCTTCTGAGGTCGTGGCTGAATATTTGGTCAGCATGCTCGATGATGGTATCTGCAAGCATGTTCAATTCAGCCTTGCTGAAGCATGGTGTGCACCTCCAAGTTGCAGATAACCTTAATGGCCACTGGTCCATTTCCTTTTCCGGCTAACGTCTTATTTCCGGTCACAGTAATAACAGCACTGTTGTTACCAGTGCCGGTGGGTCCGGTAGCGGGGAGCCGGAATCAGAGTCACCGGCACCGAGGGTGGCAGTGTGGGGATTTTGGGGGGGTTTGGTGGTATTACCCGCATGCCGGTGCAACCTTTTCTGGCATGCCGGGATGCGCGTGCTCGCTAACACAGAATCAACCGTTGATTCCGGCCCAAGTGCTTCACGGACACGGTTGCACCGGCATACCGGTAATTATGATTTTTACCACTGGACCCATAATGAGGCCCACTGCTTGCCTCCCCATGTCATCCTAGACCTGGTCAGCAAATGGGAGAATGACCTGGTGTCACCCACCATGTGCTCATAGGCTGTGACACTAATGGTCAAAGTGCTATCAGCCTTACCCTTCCCGGCCACAGGATTGTTCCAGCATACCATAGCCATTGTTGGGGGTATTTCACAGCCCACATCATTAAAGTGACTCCACTAGGTCTTGCACTACATCCTAGCACGTATGCATAGGCACATTCACATGCCATACACACTGCAGGCAAGTCAGAGAGTGTTACCAGGAATTCTATGCATTTGCACACTTTCCCATGTTACCTGGGAGCCATCGACTGCATCCATGTAACACGGTAACCCCCTAGACACTGAGCACATTTATTGCAACAGGAAAAATTGGCATTTCATCAATGTGCAGGTGATCTGTAATGGCAGGGTAGGCATCATGCATGTCAATGGCAACTACTGTGAGAAACCAGATGGTGTCTCACACTCTAGTCCCGGGGATCTCTCTCTCAAGTGGCCAGAGCACGACCTACACCTTTGGATCCATACCCTCAGGGTGGACCAGTTCAGGAGGATCACCTGGGTGAGAGGTCTTCAGGGAGTGGGGTTGAGGCAGCCGATGGTGAGACATGGTATTCCCCCCTTTTTTGTACATCCAACACATCCTATTTTTTAGGATCCAAAGTCCCAACCCATCCCTCTTTCTGCACAAACACTTGGCTGAGGAAGAGGGCAACTGAGAGCAACAAGACTAACGCTTCACATCGTACTGGACATGTCCCGCTAATTCGGTCAGGGAAAGTCAGGCACTTGACTTCAAGTGCAGACATCTGGTTCCAGTTAGCTCTCCTCACACGGAAAAAAGGCAGAACCTAGAGAGACATTCTGAGCAAGGTGGAACACGAGTATGAGCAGAACTTCTGGGGCGAAGGCAAGCCTACGGGAGCAGAGCGACAAATAAATGGACGAGAGCAGCGGGTTGGTAAAACCCAGAGAGTTCCCTACAGGTGGTTATTGCCTCCACAAGGCCACAAAAGACAAGTGGCGAAGTACAGATTCCAATATCGAAGACTGCATTGTGTTCCAAGGATGCCAGTGACCCTTCCGGGTGAATGGCAGAGTTGGGGAGGCAAGGCTAAGCCTGTGGTACTAACCTTGGAAATCGAAAAAGCAAGAAAGAACCGCACAGAGCCGTTGAGTTGGCAAGCGACCTGAGAGACCGGTATGTAGTAAGAAAGACTGATGTTTGCAACAATATATAACAAGTGAAGGTTGCAAGCGTGTGGATGAGACGCAAGGAAAGGCAGACCTTTGAATAAACTTTAAGAGTAACAGAGTGGTCTGGCAAAAATGAGCAGCCCACTTGAAAGTCTCCCTGAAAGGGACATTGTTTGAGGCAATAAAAGTGAATGAACTGTAAAAGCAAAAGTGAACATAATTAACCCCAAGAGAAGGTGAGAGGAAAAGTTGAACATTGAATTCTGAGTCAAAGTGATCCTGCAAAGGAAGTCTGCATATTCGAAAGTCTTCGACATCCAAAAAGAAGTTTGGCCCAACTGAGGGAGGCCTGAAGTGTAAACAGTTTGGGGAAGGGAGCCCCGGCAAGTGTTGCTGAACTGTGAAAGGTCTGAACCCAGCAGAGGGAGACCAATGCTCAACTGTGCAAGGTCTGAGCCCGGTCCTTATGATGGATGTTGCCAGTGGCCAAAGAGTCATTATGCATGCTCACCCTTGACGTCTCCAACTGCATGTTCAGAGATTGTCTCAAGGAATACATATATTGGCAGTGGATGTCCCTTGCCTGTGGCAGACACTTCATCATGAAGAGGAATCCATGTTTTATTGGAGCGATTCCCTTAAGGCCAGCATCTCTGAATGCAGGGATTTACTCAGGGAATCTGTGCCCTGTCATTGGAATCCTCTTGAGGCCAACATATACACATGCAGGGTTTCCCTGAAGGTGTCCATCTCCTGCCGCTGATAGTCCCTTGAGGTCAACAACTTATCATGTAGGGATTGTATCAAAGCTGAACCATCATCATGAATCACCTGCCTCAGTTGTTGCATGTGCCCTCTCCTCTCCTTCTGCAAGAGGCGGAGTTTGGCTGTGTGCGCAGTATTTGAGGAGATGCATTTTCGGCCAGGCAATGGAGGTCCGTGGCCACCTCCTGCAGGACCTCACCCATTGGGCACTTGCACACAGCAACTCCTCCTCCCACTCTGAGTTTCCGGCAGACACATGTCCACCACGTGTGCAGGGCCTACCAAGCTTGAATGTAGAAGCACAGGCATGTCACAGTGAGTGACTCTAACTGACACCAGCCTCCGGGAACTCAAGGAGCTCCATGGCATCTGGGCTACTCAGTAGTATCACCTCCATCATGTCCCACAGTATGCCCTCCACATCAGATTCGGATGCATCATCAGTAGAGTCAGCAGGTCTGCTAATGATGACCTGCAACACAAGGGGATTCTCACCATGCACAGCACCCCAGGCTACAGTAGTGGATGATTGTACTCCATCCTCCTCCTCCTCCTCCTCCTTCCCATCCTCCTCCTCCTCCTCCTCCTTTCACCCACTGAGTCCTCACCTGCACAAGTCAGACAACAATATTCAGAGGCTTACCGACCTGGCTGAATATGCATAGGTGAATCCTAATGCATACAGACACAATAGGACCAGCCACACATATGTCACACATTGAAACCAGGCATTCAGAAATGTGAAAGGCACAGGTGACTAACATCCAATGCATATTAGGTCCTGTATCAAGCCACGGATTGGAGGAGTAGGCGACCATGCATATGTACAAACATGTATGAGAGTGGAAGGTCTAATAGTAGATGGGTGGAGGTCCCTGATCTACTTCAACCAAGCCTACTTGCAACATGTGGAAGTATTCCGTTTCTCCTACTGACCAAACCTGCATGCAGGCATTTGTGTTTCTAAAATCCCCATCACCCCCTTTGCCACATTGTCCATTGCCAACACTCACATGCATCTCAACTATGTGTTAGTAAATTGCAACATGGATAGGACCAGTGTGCACTTGCATGACCAGTGAATAATTGACAATCCAAATGTGGAATGATCATCACTCAAACATCGTTCGGCCAACCACCGCTACTGCTGATTCAAACTCACCCTCATGTAACTTCTCACTGACACTGTCGCTCTTCCGTGTCCTCTGGCCGCCACGGCCGGTGTATGGATAACGCTGAAATTGTCAACTGCTTTGTTATATTCCATAATATAACGAAAAGAGACTGCCCTGAGGCGGGAAGGACTGGCGGGCTGGCAAAGCTGTAACAAGGGGGTTTTCCTCCCCTCTGTGAGTCTAAGGGGTGTACGTAACTAGTTAAAAGTACACTAATTTTTGTTAACCCAAATGGGAGCACATGTCATTCTAGGCGACCATTTAAGCAAAATAACATGATAGCTGGTACTAAACACAAAACTCTAACAGTATATACAACAAAAAATGTTTTAATTTTTCAATTTTTCATTTAGCTTGTTATTGTAAGCTGTTTGTTTACTTTTTTTATGCAGTAGTTAAAAGGTTACATTGCATAATTTTTACATTACAAACCTACAAACCATAATGTCCGAAAATCATGTACATAATTAGACATTCACTGGCCAATAGTATTTGTGACCTGGGATGTGGGTTAGTAATTTGTGCACGTGAACACTATCTAAAAAGTACAATGCCCCATGTCAATGAAAAGAAAAAGAACAAACACACTGTGAAAGTGTGAGTAAAAGAGACAGTATATCTTGGTCTCTTATGCCCGGCTGTAGTCTGACCTTATATTCGGTTTGTTATATTCCATGTCAGTTCACATTTGTGTTCACAATGCACTATCCACAAGCATGGCACTGTGAGTGTGCCAATTACATGTGTCTTCAAGGCCATTGCCTCATATAGGTGTATTGGCCTAAACAATTCTGTATACAGTAATGTGTGCTATAAGATCAATGTCAACTGCAAACAGAGTTCAAGAGTCTACCTTCTAGGATGTGCAGCTTGTAATGGAAGTGACCATGTAGTTGTTTTACTGTAGTACTCAAGGATGGCTGGGAATGACCCTGACCAACTGTTGAACAAACATTTGATTGCATTTCATGAGTATATAAAAGCATGTATAACATGCAGACGTGCAACTCGCCTGATGAGGCTGCATAGGTGTCCATGCCTCTCACACCAACAACCTGCTCATTGCTGATGAGGCCACTTGCAACTTCTTCAATTGGAGTCAGCTCATCCACATGTTGTGATCCACCTCCAGTAGCCTGAGCAGAGGTCACATTGCGGACAAACCTCTCCTTGGTCCATCACATGAGGTCCCCGTCCTCTTGTGGATCTCTTCAGCAGTGCACCTCTCCACCTCACAGGCATTATGTGATCTGTGACCTCCTGCCTCATCCTCTACTGCTCTCTTTCGCGTCCTCGTCCTCTCCCTCTCCACAGAGCCCTCCCACTCATGGAGAAAGCGGTTTTCACGGCACAGTTCCTGCAAATTTCAGTGCAAAATCCGCATTGTAATCCCTGGATAACGCCACTTCCATATATGCCAGATAATCTGCTTTGTACCCCCAAAATATTGCCACCTGCAAGTACGCAAGGAAGGGCAGATCATTTACAGAGTTATGCTTGTCGGTGCGCTGTGTCCAACGTGGGAATTATGTGCATAGGGCCCTTTTTGCTTTTGCCGCTGCTGTCTCGTGCATGTAGCTCCTGCTTTGTGTCATATCTTCCCTGGTACAGCCTTATTTTGCATCCATACCTCAACATGTCCTGCTGCCTGGTAGTGAATCATGACTTGCTGACCACTGGCACTGCCTTGAAGTGCCTGGTATTCCTCCTTAGCCTGTTCTTCTGTGGCCCTCCTGCCAGGCTCTGTGACCACCTCATCTGCCATATAAGGACTTTCACACCTCTATAAGTCCACCACAGCTTCGCAGCACATGTGTCAGAGCCCAGATTCGCCCTATTAGTTTCTGTGCACCATGTATGCAACATGGACCAGCACCCCCAAGGTGAGCCTGTGGGCTGTCAACTTCTCAGCTGGATCAATTGGCATTCTGGGTGATCAAGTCCCGGCCAATTATGATGCCCTCTTCCTTCTGCAGAAGCGGCTTGGAACCTGTGACTGTCAACAGATCTGGGTGGACATCACGGCTGCCATCAATGTGTAGGGGGTGGCAGTCTGTACAGTGGAAAATGTGAATAAGTTCTGGGACGACCTCAGGATCTAGCGTCATGCAAAGTCAGTCCTTGAGTCAGGTGCCACCATGGAGGGCTGCACTGCCCCTTTTGGGGTGTGCCCCAGCCTTATTTGCATATGGCCTTTCTTCTTTTGTAATGGCTTGGCAGACAAAGAACAATGGGCTGGAGGGTTGCCCCGAGCAATGCCAGAGGTCAAGATTCATTCTAAATCGTCCAGCCAACACCTCTTTTGTTTTGCTTATTCAAACCATGCAGGTCACCATCCGGTGTCACCCCTTCAACTGTGGATCCTGGAGAGAATAAACCCAGCAGTCCATGTAGCCAGGCTGCTGGTGAGTACTTACAGGGTGTACATTTCCACAGATATGGTATGTCCTGCATGGGTGCATGGCTTGATCAGGTTAGTGCTTTCCACAGCGTGTGTGTTGCACAATTCTCAAATGGTATAGAGCCTCATGCCAATGCTGGAAATATGTAATGACACACATCTGTGGAGTGGGCATGTGTAGGTATGAGCTCAGTCCACTTCTGGTGACAATCTATGCTTGTTTGCATGCACTGTGAGATGCTGATATTATGGCCTCTAACAGTAACAGTTGCCAGATTGAGTGTTTGGGCATGGCAGGTGCAATCTTGCATGCTCCTATATGGGTTGTTCTATTTGGCATCATGATTGCATCATCTCCACTCAGCAGCTGAGACTGACACATATGTACAGATGTGTAGTCATGGCAATTTCTTGCATTTGACTATCTGAATCTACATTGGGGTCCATCAGGCAACTGAATGACGGCGTATACATGATATGTCATCATGAATTTTGTTTGTGTTGGGAGCAAGAGCATTGATCCTCAACAACGGGTGCATGTACATGTTGCTTGCTTTCATTCTGGACTGTCAGGTGTGCATGTTGGTAGATGTGGTTGGGTGCAGATGTGCCTCTGGTGCTATAGAGATATATGGCCAGGTGCCCATTCCATGGCCCTGCCTGCAGGATGCACTTAGGTCACTGCTTTATTGTGAATGTGATGTGTGCAGAGATGTCATGTGTACGTGGCCAGACATAAATGTACTATGTTCACACGTGCATGTCTTATCATTGTGACTTGTCCTTTTGCCTTCAGACTGGAATCTGTCACATTTCTGAGCAAGGGCCTGTTTGTGTGGGACAGTTGCGTGTTGACTGATTCTGATAGCATGCTACTGATGCACTTGGGGAGAGCACACATGCATTGGCACTTATGATTGATCTCTATGTTCTTTGTTCCCTTTTCCACAGTTGCAGCAGCTGGAGAAATTGGTACGAGCTGTGCTATGGAGCTGCATCCCAGGGGAAAGGCCTCCATATGTAGGAGCAGATGCCAAGTATGCCCAGTTGTATATGCCTCCCCTGAAGGCAATGGGCCTGGGGGAGCATCCCATTCTGCTGGCAATGTTTCTGTGGAGGAGGCCCATGATTCCATTGTCATGGTGGGCACCTCAGCAGCAGAGGGTCAGGATGGTGGTGGTGCTGACATTACCACACAGGGGTCCCAAGAGATGGAGACCACATTAGAGGTGTCAGTGTTGATTGAGTAGGAGACCATTGCAGGCCTGCTTATGGTGTTTGGTGGGGAATTGTGGGCGATGTGCAGGCTGCACCCCTGGCCCTGAGACAGGGTGCTGTGCAGTCCACTGTGGAGTGGTCAACACAACCTCCTGTCTCAGGGCCACCTGCTGCAGCACTGCACACTTTCACCAATACCTCCACTCAGACAAAGCCCACACTTCCGGCCAATGTGGCATTCGGGATGCAGTGCTGACACTGCTGATGGGCAGCTGGAGTGATGCTTTGTAAGCAACTCATGAGCTGCTTGTAGAGCATCACAGGCAGATGGGGCAGTTCTTGTCCCAAATGGCAGGAGCACTTCTCTCTAGTGGCAACTTTGGACAGGCCACTACAATAGCCCCCATCCTCCTCTTCATCTGTGCCTCATTCAAACTCAACTGGGGCCTCCATGCCAGCTACCACCATGGCCTCTTGTGCCCCTGTCTTGCATTGGCCATGCTGGATGTGCCTGTGTCCCTGGTGGAGGTGGAAGTCCATACCATGGCAGATGAGGTGGCCACTGGGCCTGCCCAGGAACATATAGGGGAACAGGCTGTAGAGGAACAGCAGGCACTCGATGGCAATGCAAGTGCTGCACTCCCCCGACGTAGATTGTCATGTAGTTGGAAGGGAAGGAGTACCTGCACCACAGACACATAGCCAGTCAGCAGGTGATTTTGTCATTGAGGAGGTAAACCGTTGAAGGCATTGCAAGCAGGAGGAGGAAAGGAGGTGCATGTATAGTGCAAGTGAGGCACGAGGCATGAAGGGTGCTTGCAGGCACTGGTGCCATTTTAGTTGGCATTCGTGAGGCAGCAGGACCAAGAGAGGCAACAAGCACATGAGGCTGCAACTGTCAGAGGATGGCACATATTCAGGCTGCCATCCTGGAGGATTCCTGCAGAGCAGTGGAGGAGATTGAGTCCTGAATGAGGGAGAACCTGCAAACCCTCCGGGGAACAATGGCAGCCTGCCTGAAAGAGGTGCATGTGGAGGGAGAATAGACCTTGGATGATGCATTGTCTGAGATAGGCATGGACTAGCTCACTGGCTCATGTATATAGTACACTAGTTGTAGGTTTCCTTTTGTTTTATTTATACGCAGACAATTTTTAAGTTACCATCATTGTACATAGTTTTACATCAATATATTTATATTTTATTGTTCAACTGCAACCGATTGCCGTCTCTTTGTGCAATGTGCAGCATGTCTTGGCTCGCTGGTGTATGCATGTTTTAGTGCTGCTTTCTCCATGTGCTCATTTATTTTAACGTGATCTCCAACTAAGCATGTCCTATAGCAGTTATTTGTGTTTAGCCACCTCTGTGGATCTTATCCGGACTGGCCTATTTGCTGTAGGACATGTGTGCATGCTTCATGTTAGTGTATTGTTTAGTGTGATACCTGTGTGCCCAATGTATGAATGTGGACAATGATATCTGTGGGGAGATGACATGTTTGGAATTGCATGTGTTTTATGTCTTTGTCATACACATCTGTTGCTTGGCTACTTCCTTGCCTTGCATTAGAAGCATGTTGGTCATTAATGTACATGGTGTTTGTGGGTGTCTCAACCATGCATGCTGGTGTTTGCATGTCACTTCCTATTTACATGTGCTGATTAGTTATGTTGGGGGTTGTTTGAGGTACGCATGGTGTCATTTCTTTGATTGACTTGCCCATATGGCCATGCCGACATGTGTTTCACAAGTAGGGAAAGGATCATCACAAAGATGGGGGGGTAGCAAGGGCTAGTTGCCTGATGCCATTCCTTGTGCAAGAGGATTGCAAATTTGCTGTCGCTGTATCAATGTTGGTTGAGTATGTTCTGGATTATGTGTATGATGGTGGCAATGTGGGGAGACATTTGAAGATGAGAGGTATATTTCATGATGATGTTTTGTGTCCCTTATTGAGGGTTGGTTCTCATTCATTTAGGTGTGTGCCCAGATGTTCCACAGAGCAGATGGATTTGGGGTATCTGTTGGCATCTCATTTACATCTGCCCATTCACTTCTCAAGGTTTCATGTTTTGTACCTTATTTTCTTTCATTCTACCTCATCTGTTTAGGTATCCCTTTGGCATTTGCGTGTCCTTTTATATGTGCTCACACTTCCTGAACAGGTATAGCTTATTAGTATTGAGGATGACGAGAAGGGATGTGGTCTCACTCTGATTCACTGGGCAACACACCTCACATGTAGACAATGTCACCTGAACATCAAGGGACCAAAGTGAGGGTGCAGTGACAGTATGGTTGGCTGTTGTTGTACAGCTGTGTGTGCTCCGATGGGAAGCCGTGGACGAGGTGACTGTCCTGGATTCACCAGCACTGCTTCCAAGTGATCATGTTGGAGAAGGATGCCTGCTAGGTGTACTTCATGGGAGACACAGCCCAGATGAGATGTGGTAGGTAAGTACTCCACAGTCAACTGGGCCATAGTTGTTCAAGATGCATAACTGGTTAGTCTGGGCACTGGGATAAGGGAAGACCTGTGGGTGCTTCCTTAATGTAGGTGGATGGGGTACGGGCTAGTGTGGGTAATGGGACGAGGGTGGACTTGAGGGTGCTGTTTTAATGTAGACAGCTTGGACGCAGGTTAGTGGGGGTACTGAAACAAGGGTGGACTTGTGGGTCCTCTATTAATGTAGGTGGCTGGGGCACAGTTTAGTTGGGGTAATAGGATGAGAGCAGATAGTGGGTGCTGTCCTAATGTAGGCAGCTGGGGCACATGTTAGCGTGGGTACTGGGATGAGGGGGGACTTGTAGGTGCTGCCTTAGTGTAGGCGGCTGGGGCACAGGTTTGTAAGTGACTTCAATGCAGCACTCCAACTAAGTCAATGCCTAGTCTGGGATGCCAATGGAAGCCCCTTTTTATATATTTGTATGTCAAAGTTCTTAAATCTGGATGATGAACCCTTATATAACGCCCCTCTCTTTGAATCCCCCTGACCTCACTGAGCCAAGAAGTAGGTTTGTTTTGCAAATTAAAAGATTTATTTGAAGAATTAAACAATATCTATACCACACTTTTGTGAATAAAATAATATTTGAATAGCACACTTATGAATATGGACGGAATCAACAATGAGTAATATTACAAAATTGACACTCTCTTTAATCACTTAGAAGTATGAATATGAAAGATACTGTAGCAGAGAATACCTATGTGATTCAAGGAAATGCAATAATGGGAAAGAATGCAACACAGAAATAGACTTGATATGATTTCAATCAAAAGATAATATGGTCACTTTTCCCCCTGTGACTACTCACTCCCCCCACTATGCAGTATGAAGAGATGGGAAGGAGGGTACACAGGTTTCAAGAATACAATCAATAATGTAGTTCAATTCCAGTTCCCCCCAGCAAGCTTAGAGAAAACAGGTATGATTTTAAAACACAGGTCAAAATGCTTTTGAATGTAATTGCAAAGGATGGGAAAATATACTAAAATGCTTTTAATTCACTAACGGATATTCAGGATAAGTGAGAGTTACTTTGGATTAGTTCAGGTCAACACTAGCAATGATTCATGAGTGATTATCAGATTGAAAACGAAATTCAGCAGTGGAAAGCAAGAAGCAGTTATTTTAACATGTGGTGAAATTGAGCTAAATTGCAATTTGCGGCACATTTCCGCGTGCGTAAATCGCGATTACGGAAAAACTATAAGGAACTGGAATGTTGTTTTAGGAAAGCTGAGGACCTTAGCTTTAAAATGACAGTTACATTCCGCTTCTAGGACATGCGGTTCAAAAGATACGGACGTTTTTGTGAAGGTAGATTTTCAGAAATAAAGTCAAGATTTCAGAAATGACAGATGCGCTTTACAGATTTGGAATCACAGGATGGACACAAAATTCTAAATGCAGTTTTGGACAGGTTGAAATGGATGGGATAAGATTACTTTAGACTAGAGATGACTATGCGCAGTTCTAGACTAGATACTCACTCCTAGTTTTTGGAATGGAGTGTGCCTCGTCAAAGATCTGTCAAGGGTTTAACTTCACTCGCCACCGGACAGGTCTCAGGCCCTCTGGGTTCTGCGTTCAGCACTGCACGGTGGTCTTTGGCCTCCGGAACTGGATCTGACGGGTCTTGGATTATAGCACTGCTTTCTGGGTCCGGATCTGAGTTCTAGCACAGGGTTATAAGCTATAATAGAACAGCTCAGCCCAGCTGTTGAATGTGAGAGCCCCTGGGGAGTTTAGGGGTTAGAATCAGGTTTGCAAAAGATCCTGAAGGCTTGCTGAAGAGGATTCAGCTTGTGGATTAGGCTTCTCTCCAGGTTCTTGAGCTTGATTCTAGAGCTGGTCTCTGGATCTATCTGGAGCCTCTGTCTGGATATTATCTGGATTTGGAGTCTTCCGGCAGGGTGCTGCACAGGAATCAGTTGAAGTGGAAAAATTAGTGTGTCCTTGCCTGTCCTAAGCAGTCTCTTTTTATGTGTTTTCAAAGTGGGTGGGAAGGCTGATTCTACATGCCCAACCCCCTAAGGATTTGATAGGTTAGAGGATTCCCTGTGACCTGTTAATGACTCCAATCAAGCGTTCCCACTAAGTCAGAGCCTTGTCTGGGATTGCTCAAGGGAAGCCCCTATTTATATATTTTTATGTCCAGTTTGTGTACTCTGGATGACAACCCTTATATAACACCCGTCTCTTAGAATCCCCCTGACCCCACTGAGCCAAGAAGTAAGTTTGTTTTGCAAATTTAAAAGGTTTATTTGAGAATCAAACAATATATATATATCGCACTTTTATAATAAATTAATAATTGATATCACACTTAGACATATGACAGTGAGTGATCAACAATGGATGATGTGATACTAGCACACTGGGTAATTACTTAGGAGTAGTATAGAGGATAAGGTAGCTGAGAATGCTTTATATGGTACAAGGAAATGCAAGGTGGAAAGGAAGCAACACAGGAATAAACTTGATATGATTTCATCAAAACATAATATAATCACTTTTTCCCTTTTGGCAATTCACCCCCCCTCTATGCAATGTAAGGAGGTGGAAGTGACACACACAATCTTCAGGAAGACAATCACAGTACAATCCCAATTCAGTTCCCCCCTAGCAAGCTTAGATCAACAGGGATGATTTTAAACACAGGCAAAGTACTTTAAAGGTGGTATGCAAAGAAGGGAAAAATATGCTAAAAATTATTTTAATTCCCTCTAGAGGTTCAGAGTGAGTGATAGCTACTTTAAATTAGTTCAGGATCACTTTAGCAATGCTCTATGAATGATTGTCAGGTTGCAAACGAATTTCAGCAAAGGAAACCAATGAGCTGCTATTTTGACACGTGAAGAAATTTGAGCCAAATCGCAGATCACAGCACTTTTTCCGAGTGCGTCGAGCGCGATTATCGAGGCACTATAAGAGTAGCAAGTCGGTTTAGGGCTCGTTGGAAAGCTTAGAATCTTAGCTTTAAGGTGAAATTACGTTCCTAGGACAAACGGTTCCGGTGATACGGACGATTTTGTGAAGGTAGATTCTCGAAATTAAATTTTAAAGTTCAGAGTGACAGATGACAGTTTTGCAGCTTTGAATCAAAAGAAGGGACACGATTTCTATGATGCAGTTCTCAATAGGTTAAAATAGTTTGAATTAGATCATATTAAACTAAGAGATTGGGTTTTTGCACAGTTCTGGCTGAGTACTCACACTATATTTTTGAAAGGAATGGGCCTCCGTCCCCGATCTGGTCAGGTTTGGACTGGACTCCTGACGGCTCTGCTCACAGCGGTCTGGTCTCTGGTTCTGGCAAAAGTTCTTGGCACTGCACGGATCTCTGGTTCTGGATACAGCTCTGCTTTCTGGTCTAGTCTGTGGTTCTGGATTCAGCACTGCTTTCTGGGTACTGGCACAGGGTACTAGCCAGAATCAGACAGCTCAGCCCGGCTGTTTGAATAGTTTTGTTTGGTTGCTAGGTTTTGAAGGCCTGCTGATAGGAGTTCAGCTGTTGGGTTCTAGAGTTTTTGGAGTTTTGTTCTGGAGTCAGTCTGGATGCAAAATCTGTAGTCTGGATGTGAAGTCGTCCGCCAAAATACTCAGCAGAAAGTGAAGAGTGAATGTCCTGCCTGTCATGCACAGTCTCCTTTTATGTGTTTTGAAAAAGTGGGTGGGTCGGCTCATTCTGCATGCCCAACCCTCTCAACTTATCATTGGCTAGTTCCTCCTCTCTCCCTTGATTGGGGGAACTGGGTTGTGAGTCATAGTGATGAGGTAGGTTTATGGTCAAAGGATCCTCCCCTTGTCAAATTGCACACAAATCTATTTCTGATCCAAATACATATTTATCTATGTACCATTTTTCTAATATTATATGTCCAGTTAACATATTTTCTGTAGCACCAAACCATCCGATCCCTGTCTTTGTAAGATGGCGTGTCCACTTATGACAGAATTCTGCCCTTTTCATCCAGATAGCAACCTCTAAACCTTTTGAGATTTTACACAAATGTGCACCAGGGATATGGGTTTCAGATGATAAAGTGTCAGATTTTTAACATGCATTCATTTGGAGTAACAACCTTTTTTCTGCTACTATCCCCAAGAACATACCACCGAGTCCTAACACCTCTTAAAATGTGCACAGAAAAATCACAAGAATGATGATATTATTTATATAATTTTTACAAGTCCGCACTATGAATTATCCATCTTTTTAAAATTATGCTCTGGCCCCAAAGGGGTGTGGTTTTCCAAAGCACCTGGTGGAATTTCTGGTTTATCCACTTCCCCGAAGCTCAGCTTGCTCACAGATGCAGTGCCCCTCCCCGTTTCCTTCCAAGAGGAAGCCATTTACGACCCCACTAATTTAACATTTGCCTGGGCCAAGGACAGTGCTTTGTTTAGTTTCCTGCAGTCCCCAGGTGCCCCTCCCCTAATTCAATCAGAGAGGTGTCATCTCCTTTTGGCAGGGGCAGCAGAATGCAGCCAGGCCTGGGAACACAGCTGCTGATCAAGTTTCAACTCCTGTCGGGGGTAGTTGCCGGGCAGAATTCACTCTCTTCAAGCCAGGCTTCAGCTAAATGTCACTTTGGTTCCCAGTTTTCTACATTCAAACCAATCTTGCATGCAATTTTTACACATGCAGCTAGAACACTGATTCTAAGTTCAAAACTATGACATTTAACAGTTGCAAACTATGTGACACTCAACAGTAGGTTACTCATTTATTTTAATCATTTAGATTTTAATGTCTTTCAGTCCAATTTCACTTGAGCTGCTGACATCCACAGCTCAGCCAGTTTTGTTATAAACATTGTTTTGGGCTCTTTCTCTTTCCAGATTTTGTATGCACACAAGACTACATTCTGCCAAATGTCTGCTGGTGTTCATTGAGATTTTTGAATATCTTGCAATGTTTAAAATCGGCATTTTTAGCTTGCATTTCAGAGAAACAAAGGTGATTTCAAGCGCTTTTTATTTTTAGCCACTGGTACTGCTGTTTTTCCTTTGGCACACATTTCACTCATGGCACTCCTGGCCTATCACGCTCGCACTGGTGGGTGGCAGGTCAGGCGACCATTTTGGTTTGCGCAATACTGCGTGGTTTTCCTGGATTCTGGCGCAATGTGGGCTTTTCCGCCCTCTTGGATTTCCTAAGACCACAGCACAAATGTTGCAGCATAATAGCTTGAACACGGGTCAAAACCCCTGACAGACCTGACTGGAGAAAGGATTAGCGTGTCAGAATGAGTCAGAGTGATGCTGTGTTTTACAATCTAGTGAAGAAACTCCCCTTTGCTTTTACTTAGAAAATCAATTTTTCCCAAAAACATATTTCCCAGATACACAAGTTGTTGAGACTACATGTACACATAACAGATTAAACAAGGCATGTCTCTGTTCAAGTCTCATGTTCCTAGGTGCTTGGGTTCAGAAATGACAACTTATTTGTGATTTTGGTGGGTTTGCCAAGATTGGTTCTGCACCCAATTTTACACAGACATACACACCCTCTCTGAGCATATTACTGTAAGTTTTTATGTTTCTAGCATAAACACTGTATCTAGAATATTAATAAATCCCAGGGTTTGGTCTCAGAACATCGTACGGCGTCCAGCTTAGTCCTGAACCGTGAGTGAATTTGTTATTTCAAGAATCCCAAAGTTTCATATTTTTGTCAGCTCGGTAAGATTTGTTATAAGCAATTTTATAAAACATACATTTTCTCTCAATTGAATTCACATTTCAGTCTGGTCCGTCCCCCCAGAGCTGGGTGAGTCAGATGTCACATGGCCTGTCTCTCCCAGAGCAGTTGTTTGACCAGTTACACCCAAAGCAGCATATTCCTATTCATCCCCAAAGCCCCCATTGTTCCTTCCTCCGGGCTGCAGGGAAAATCTTCTCCCTCCGATTAGCATGTCCATTCGACCTCCTCTCCTGTTGGTGAGAAGGCCCCAGGTGTGAAGGGTTCTCAGGGAAGCAAGTCTTTTGAAGTCTTAGCTGCATCAGGTTACTTTCTGATCAATTGTGAAGAAAACCATACATTTCTAAACTTAAAATGAGCAATACATCTTTAAATCAAGTCTTTTTCAGAATGGAATCACTGTGTGGCACTTTATATGGCATTTTGATGGACTCCTCTTCTTTGGCATATTTAGCTTCTGCAACACAGCTCTCCTGTCAGAATTTTAAATAGCCAGCACCTGACAGAGGCGAGTAACGATACTAAACCCATTTTGACAGCTGTCTATCTTTAAAAGGGGATTTAGCTTGATAGCATATGATTCTTGCTGACATTGTACTGATGTGGATTCTTGTGGTAGAGTCATGTGAAACACCCAACAAGAAGGTTGGATCTTTTTGGTGATTTGTGAGCCATGATTTGAGCACATTTTGACAATCAAGAAAATTAATTCCCAAACAGCTCTGGGTTGCTTTTGGCAATCAGTATTGCTATTTCCAAGTGGTTTCAGGCTACTGTGTGTGTAGCCCAATTGTGGTTTTAGGCTGCGACCTCCTGTGCTCACTAATATAGGCAAAAGTGGGTGGCAGCCTATTTTTCTGCTGCCATAAATGCACAGTGATGTTGCAGGGCTTGGATGAGTGGGTTAAAACATCCCACAAGTTAGTGTGGGTACTGGAATGAGGGGGTCTTGTGAGTGCTGCCTTGATGCAGGCAGCTTGGGCGCAGGTTAGTGTGGGTACTGGGATGTGGGCAGACTTGTAGGTGCTGCCTTAATGTAGGCAGCTGGGGCACAGGCTAGTGTGGGTTCTGGGATGAGGGGTTCTTGTGAGTGCTGCCTTAATGCAGGCAGCTTGGGCACATGTTAGCGTGGGCACTGGTATGTGGGCAGACTTGTAGGTGCTGCCTTAATGTAGGCAGCTGGGGCGCAGGTTAGTGGGGATACTGGGATGAGGGTGGACTTGTGGGTGCTCTCTTAATGTAGGTGGCTGGGGAGCAGGTTAGTGGGAATACTGGGACGAGGGACAAGGGTGGACTTGTGGGTGCTCCCTTAATGTAGGTGGCTGGGGCGCAGGTTAGTATGAGTATTAGGATGACAGCAGAATTGTGGGTGCTGCCTTAATGTAGGTGGCAGGGGCGCAGGTAAGTGTGGGTACTGAGCAAGGACTTGTCGGTCGCAAGACAGGAGTGGAAGTAATGGTATAATTGCAGTGAGCAGTTTCCATGGGGCAGGCGCACTTGTTGTTTGACAGCGCTATTTTCTTTTTGGCATGAGGTTGTGCGGTCAGCGTTCCAGATGACTCGTTTTTCTTTGCGCAGCATGCTTTTGCGTGCATTTCATTTCATGAATCAGCCCCCAGCGCTGTATATTGTGTCCGCGCACTGTTCTTGCTCGCGCTAACTACTTTGCACAGACCTAGCACTTTATTTGTAAACAAAGCCCATTGAGTCAGATGTTTGTGGCTATCTGTTGTGGGATGCATGTGTAGATGCAGAAGCAGCACTGAAAGAATGAATGTGGACATCAGATCAGTGCCACCATCAATGGTAAGCAATCAATGCCACGTGGTTCACAGTGCAGATGCATAATGGCAAGAAAACTAGATCATGAAGCCAGGCTTTTATTAGGCACACAGTGTCTGCTTCCCCTTACAGCATTTCGTACACATCAAAGGAATTAGCATTCTATGGACTACCGGTGGGCACCCCAGCAAGAGGGACCATCCTAAGCGGTTGGGTCCTTTTCAACTGGAGTCACACTTCGAATGGAAGAACATCTGAAAGTATTCTATTAACCCACGCTTTATAACATTTCAACATTGCCACACTTTAACGTTAAACCTGGGAAACATCTTGGAGCCTTCAAAATGATTTAATCAAATACTTCTGTACCCCCTGCCTCCCACAAATTATTATGTTGTTATTATTGTTTGTGATTTTAAAAAAAACCTTTACAATACATGTATTTACTCAAGAAATGATAAAACTGCAACTTAGAAAAAACATTGAAACTTCATTCTCAGTCCTTACATTTTTAAAACAAAGCCATAGAAACAACACGAATCTACACACACATTAAAATTCCTATTTCATCAAAAAACATACAAAGTGGTATCGTGCAAGGAATTTCTTAGAATTTCATGCAAGGGCCTTCATCAGCAAAACGATTTTTCCCAAACTCTACAAACGAGTGGACCCTCAATATGGATTCCTTCTAAAGTGCAAGTTGCTATGGATTGGGTTACAAAGTGCTCAAGTGCAAAGAATTGAAACATGCAGCCACAGCTAGTCCGTCCAATGGGCCTCATTCCGAGTTGGGTGGTAAGGGAAAAATGATGCCGGTAAAGGAATACCGGCATCGTTTCCCGTTACGGCCCATTCTGACCCACCAGACCGTTATTTACGGCGTCGTAAAGTACGATGCCGTAAATAACGGTTTAGTGGCACGTGCCGACACGCCATGCCGTAATTAGCGGCATGGCGTAAACCGGAGCTGATCCCAAGTAAAGCGGACATGGAAAAAACGGCCTCCACAAGACCGCAAAGTACCTTACCGCCATGGAGTAAATACCGGCATCGCTGAGAAGGTGTTAAGGACCCTGAGCAGGTGCACTCAATCAGCACAGGTGGAGGCAATGGAGTCTGGCACAGCACAAAAGGAGCACACCCACACACCACACCCCCTCCCACACCAAGATGATACCAATTGTAGCAGCATTCCTAGAGCTGGAGGCCCTGCTTGCAAGGCAGCAACTACAACAACAGCAACTACAACAACCTCAACCCCCACCACAGAGGATACACAGGAGGAGAAGGAGGGTGAGACAGGCCCAGCATGCCCTACCGGTGCAGCCACCATTACCATGCCGGCAGCCCCCAATCCCCCGCATCAGAGCCACACCCTTCAACCTCACACCAGAGCAGATCCACACCCTGTACCGGCTTTACTGGGACACCATTACCAGCATAGTGGACATGATACATGATGATACAGTGAGCCGCATAGAAATCCGCACTGCCATCCCCCCTCTACTGAAGGTAGTGTCTGTGCTCCACTTCCTCGCCACAGGCAGCTACCAGTATACAGTGGGGCACATGCATGGCATTTCACAGCCCATATTTTCACGGATACTCAAACAAGTGCTGGATGCCCTCCTCACCCACACAAGGGAATACATATCCCTACCCCGTACTCCCCAGGAGATATATGACACGAAAGCTGCCTTCCATGCACTGGCAGGCATGCCAAATTGCATAGGTGCCATCGACTGCACCCACGTGGAATTAGTGGTCCCGCATGCCATGGAGGGGCCGTATCACAACCGCAAGCAATACCACTCCATCAACGTCCAGATGGTGTGTAATGCCATCACACATTGCAATGCCCGATACCCCGGATCAACTCATGACTCCTTGGTCCTGCGGAACTCAACACTACCACGCTACATGGAGCGACATGCCGTACGATGTGCCTGGCTGCTTGGTGAGTAACCTGAATGGGCCATGGCAGTGCATTGGGGCTGTGAGTAGGTCACCTGCAGGTCGCCTGGGAAAGGGGGGGGATGCATACCCCACCTGGGTGGGAAAGGGGGGGGGATGCATACCCCACCTGGGTGGGAAAGGGGGGGGATGCATACCCCACCTGGGTGGTAAAGGGGGGGATGCACACTCATCCCAGTAATCATCTGCGGCCATGTAAGACTAGTACAATTCTCCACCATGAATGCACCCACAATTACCTCCTTTGCACTTCCATGCAGGTGATGCTGGCTACCCTCTAAAGCCGTGGCTCATGACCCCGGTCCACAACCCACAGAACAGGCACGAGGAGGACTACAATAGATCCCATACCCGTACACGGGTGGTGATAGAGCAGACCTTCGGCCTGTTGAAGGCACGATTTCGTTGCCTCAGCCGGTCTGGTGGGGCACTCATCTACAGCCACGAGAAGGTGTCCAAGATCACCATGGCATGTGTAATGCTACACAACATGTGCATCCGCCGGAACGTGCCACTGCCCCCTGACGTGGAACTGCTACCACCAGATGATGATGAGGGGTAGGAGGAAGGAATGGCAGGACAGCAGCACGGTGCCGATGCACAGGAGGGACGTTCAGTGCGTCAATCATTGATTGGACACTATTTCTGACTCACAAGTCAGCTGAGGGTGTGAGGGTGAGAGGACATTGGGCACTGGGTGTGGGGATACATGTACACCATGCAATGTGCGACATCAAAAGACACAAGCAAAATGAGTAATGTCCACTCTGTTTTTTGGGAATGAACAACCAGTGTATTCAACATTTATGTAGGAACGTGTACAAAAAAACCACCACCCTCACCCCCCTCCGCCTCCCCCCCAACTCCCACACACACCCTCCCCCCCCTCGCCCTCCCCCCCAACTCCCACACACACCCTCACCCCCTCCCCCTCCCCCCCAACTCCCACACACACCCTCACCCCCCACCCCCACCCCCCCAACTCCCACAGACACCCTCACCCCCCTCCCCCTCCCCCCAACTCCCACACACACCCTCACCCCCCTCTCCCTCCCCCCACAACAACCCCACAATAGTCCCATCAGTGCAACATAGGCCACTTGTGTGTGGCAGTATGGTCATTGTGTGCTTCCAGAGCCAGGGGTATCCATGTTCTGGCGGCGGAGTGTGCGCATTGACCGACGGACAGGGCTGGTCTGCGTGGAGTGAGCGCTGTGAGGGTGGGCACTCCCACTGGGGCTGTGGTCTGGGGGGTGCTGCCTCCAGGGCATCAGCGATCCGGCCCAGCACCTCACAGAGCCGGTTTGTGTTGGCAGTGATGACTTCGCCCAGGGCCTGCAGGTCATTGTGCCACTCCGACCTGGATTCACGGTTGTCCAGGATGAAGTCCTCAATCAGGCCGTGAGGCGCTGGGAGTGCAATCCATCCATGGCCGGTGTGGCAGACATGCTAGGCAGCCGTGGCGTTGAGCCTGCAGCCCTTTCGGGGCTTTCTGCAGGGGAGGTGGATCCAGGACTGGCAGGTGGTGCTCCTTGGCCTGTGAGGCCTGGGGTGTCACTCTCCCCGGAGTCGCTGTGTGCAACTTGACTGTAGGATGGGGTGTCTGGGCTGTGCACGATGTCATGGTGCTCCTCCACATCGGATACGGGAACAGATGTCGGGCTATCTGGCTCCTCGGGGAGGCACATGGCAGCATTCTCCCCTGCCACACTGGACTCCTCTGAGTGCACCGTGGGGCATGTCTCCGTCGGCAGTGCAGGCATGGGTAGGGGTGTGGGTTGTGCAGCCTCCATGGGGGTTGCTGGTGCAGGTGGTGTTGCCTGTGCCTTCTTCCTTCCTGCAGGTTTACGCTGTAAACCTGGAGGTACAGGGCTGTGTGGCTTCCTGGCCCTCACTTTCATGGCCGCTGCCTGTGGGGGGAAGAGAGAGATGGCATGAGCTATGATTTGGGGGTCAGCATTTCTTCAAGTCTATGGTATGACAATTGCAGCGTTTTGTTGACATTTGGGTTGGGAGTGGGACAGTGATCTGGGCTTGGACGGTAAATGCATGCAGGTGTCTGGGTCACTCATGTTGGTGGAGTACTGTGCTGACTCACATTGACTGCCTCTTTGTGTGCTCTGGCCAATATGGGTTGGAGCCTTGCACCTGGCATCAGCCTGGGTCTTACTTGTGACGGCATGATTTGATGGGGGGGGGTTCCCATACGTGATGTGACTGCTTGCCCAGCCCTTGGCGGTGCCTTACATTGGGAATGCATTTACTATCTTCACTCATGACACTCACCTCCATCTGCGGATGACGGGGCACCGCACTCCATCTCGCCGACCTCCTCTATGGCTTCAGTGCCCATCATGTCCGCACACGTTTGCTCCCAGGGCATCATCTTGATTGGAGAAGCTGGGCCTCCTCCTGTCTCCAGGGCCTGTGTTCGGTTGGCCGATAGGATGGCCCGCACCCTGAGACGGAGGTCATCACACCGTCTCCTGCAGTCCCTCGTCGTACGGGGGGTGTTCCCTACGGCGCTCACCCTCTGTGCCACAAAGTCCCAGATCTCCTTCTTCCTGGTAATGGTCGGCCTACGCATGTCACTGCTGAATACTGTCTCAGCATTTGCATGCAGGGTGTCCACCAGGACCTGGAGCTCGTCCTGCGTGAAACGCTCCTTCCTGATGCAGGCGGCACCTTTCTTTAGTGCTTTCGGCATGATACTGGTCACTGATGGCTTTTTTGAGGGTCGAAATATACCTCCGGGTACTGTATTAAGAGGATGGCAGTGGATTGTGTTTTTAAAGATGGCCGCCGCGCTCCTTCCCGTTCCTGTGCGATGACGTAATTTCCGTATCCGTTAATTAGCGGTGACCGTAATTTAAGGATACCGTAAATTACGGTCACCGCTAATAACGGACAGCGAAGCTTTGGTGGCGGTGTTGTAATGACCGTCTCGCTTCATGCCGCTAAGGGGTTTTACGGGCCCTTTAGCCGTATGCCGCTAGGGGATTTACCAGCATGGCGGAAAGCTCGTGCCCGCGAAGTCGGAATGGCCTGTAAATTGCGGCGTCGTACCAGACTGGACTCGGTCTTTCCGCCATGCCGGTAAAAACCCATACTTACCGCAAAACTCGGAATGAGGCCCAATGTGTTTTCACTACTTAGACAGTTTTTGCACGGATTTTCTTTGTCATTCCATTTAATAGTATAAACCAGTTTCTTAAAACTAGCCAATCTTTGCACATGCAAAGATCGGCACTCCACTAGCAAATGCCTTGTGGTTTCAATTGGGACCTTGTCCTTACAGAATCTACAAGTTACATCCGCCATAGCGCTCTTACCCCTCCTCAGCAACACCTCTTTTGTTACCAACAAATTCCAGCAAAATTGGATTACATATGTTCTATAAGAGTGGTTGGGAAACAGGTTCAAATATGAGGCGACAGTTCCTCTCTTTTTATGCTTGTGAGTCACTTATTTCAGGGATAGGTGTAGAAAGAGTCTAATGTGTTAATCCAATCCCTGTCATAAAGAGCATTTTTTATTTTCTCGGGAATAACAATCAAAGCCCCCAAATCTAGGTTACATTCACTTAATAAGTAAATACAATATTCTCTCATGTTGACAATATGGCCAGAAGAGCCACCCATATTGCCTTTTAAATCCATGCAGCTTGTTGTTACTGTATACAATGAGCCATTAATCGGGCAGGTTCTATTCCGAAACAAAGACAAGAGCCGTCACTGGGCTTGTACACTCATTGATAGTATTCCCTCTTTGAATTGAATGACTTCTAAGGGAATAGCATTTGGTACATTTAATGCCCGTCGCCACTTGACT
The DNA here is from genome assembly GCF_040938575.1 of Ambystoma mexicanum. NCBI lineage: Eukaryota > Metazoa > Chordata > Amphibia > Caudata > Ambystomatidae > Ambystoma > Ambystoma mexicanum. The sequence continues at coordinate 1,109,748,225 of NC_090933.1, read as the reverse complement.
GCCTCCATATTATCTATGATATGATATGATATTTTATTTATATAGCGCCTATACACAATGTGTTTCAAAGCGCTTGAAGGAAAGGGAGAGAACAAGAGAAAATACAATGACATTCTTACAGGCCATGAACAGTAAGCATGTGAAATTAACTATCGTACTCAGCCTGACGACATTTCAGATAGTTCAAGAGCTAAGACATAGATAAGGAAGGGAGGGGGAGAGTGGGAAGGAAATGGAAACAGACAGGCGACTACCGTACTAGGCCTGACGACATTTCTGCTAGAGCCGGAGAAAACAAAAGGTGAGGGAGAGGGGTGCAGAAAGGAAGGGGAGGAACAAAACAAGCGACTATCATACTGGGCCTGACAACATTTCAGATAGTGCTGGAGGGGTGGTGGGAGGAAAACACAGTAATGGGAGGGTGGAAGAAAAAGAAAAGGTTGCTATCATATTAGGTCCAGGGACAATTCTAATAGAGTAAGTGCATAGAAGAAAGTAAGGGGAGGAGATGGGAGAAAGGGAGAGGAGGAGAGAACAGAGAGTAAGCATTCCAAAAGAGTGGAGAAGCAAGAGGGGAGAGTGAATCCAATTGCAGAAGTCAGTAGTAACACATAATGTTGCAAGCCAGGATACAAGATGAAGATGGGAACAGCATGAATCAGGGACACCATGAGTAAAAGATGCAAAGGAAGTCCAGTCTGAGAGTTGAGAAAGGGTGACGCACCGTGAATAATCTGGACAATTAAAGGCAACCTCTATCCACAATTCCATTCCGTATGCCAATTTAAGAACGTTTTTTCCTTCATAGAAGTTAATCATTGATTTAAGGGAAAACCGGCCAAACTTTCGGTCAACCTTCAACAGGTGGTTAGACGGGGCAATTGCTTTTTGAAAAAGCCAGAGACCAATGTTCAGTTTAGCTGGCTGAGCCGAAATGTGAAAGCCCAAATATACTACACTTGGGGTGCACAACAGACTGGTACTTTCAAATTACCAACCCGGGATTCCACCCATCATGCCCTTCAACAGCACGAACATACTAGTTTTTGTTGAGTTTATTTTGTGCCCATTGGACCTAGCATACTCTGAGAAAGTAGTGAGAAGCTCTGCATCCCGATTCTCGGATTGTCAAAGAGCAGGAAGTTGTCGGCATAGACCACCCAGGGTATTTTTACGAAACAGGTTTGAACAGTTCTAGGGCACTTAGACGTGAACCTGTTGAGCTAGTGGATAAATTATGGTTGGGAGTACAGTGGTGAGCATCTGCTGCAAGTGATCCTGCAAATAGATTCCAAATGCCCCACGGACAAGAAAAGCACACCAGAACAAGGAATACACAATCACAATGCGCTGATTAATTCAATTAACAAGGATACAATTTAATCAACCAAAAACAGCCAACATGTGTTTCGACCTTAATGGTCGTCTTCCTGGCGGTTTGTGTCTATGGCTGGATGTGAATAATACACGATTAATGAGATCTCCAATTGTGCTGAGGAATATGTGGACAGTTTCCAGCCCTTGAAGTGTTTAAATGAACTCTACAACAGCTCGTAGAGTCCCGCCAGTGCAGCAAATGCTGCTATCTAGGAAAGCCTTCCGATATGTAAATGCCCATGCAGACTCCTGGATTGCCCTTATAACGAGACCATTTATGTTTGTAGAATGACCCCTTCGGAAGTCTGTATTTAGCTTATTCTGCCTCCCCATTGAAAGTGCCCAGGCCTCCAGATGCTTCAACAAGACGGACGCAAAGACCTTACCATCTATGTCAATTAAAGTGATCGGTCGATAGTCCTTGGCTTCAGACCTTGCCCCCCTCTTGTAGATAGGGACCACAAAGGATATCTGCCAAGATTTAGGAAAGCATCCTTTTTGCACTGCACTTCTAAAAAGCATTGTTAAAGCAGTTCCCTGGGCAGGGGGATAGGCTTTCAGGGTGTTATTAGTTGAGCCATTTGAGCCAGCTGCCATAGAACATTCACTAGATTACATTTTTTCCATAACCTCTTCAACTTTAATAGATAAGCATTCCTTTCTTAGTTGGTCTTCTGGTGGGATCTTAGGGGAGGAAGGTTAGCTCAGGGGCAACACATTTGTTGTGGAAGCAAGACAATGCAGCACAACACAGGTTTGAATCTTGATCCCATGCTTAGAATCCATGTGCTGGTATTAAACAGCAATATAAAAGAACAATTATAATTAATTTGCTAGACCCTTAATAGCGGTATTCAGTGCATATCATTCCTTAAAGTGTTTAACCCAGGGGCCTCTGATACCGCCTTCAGCTGTATTATCATGGAAGAGACCTCTTGTGTGTTCACTAACTCCCAGAAAGAGCCATCCCTATTAATGAGGATGTGCAACATCACTTCGGCATCTCGCGTTGTCATTTGAAGAACTTTCTATAATTCTGTTTTAACTTCTTACTTTTGCTTGCTTGTATTTCTCCCCGATTTGTAGAGGTTTGTAGACATTTTCATTTCTCTAATGGACCTCTGCATTGCCCTCTTCTTTAGTGCAAGTTCTTCATTGAAGACATACAGATGTAATATCCTACCCCCCACTTTTAATTACAGTTCATTAGACAACAAATGTGCAAAAATGTCCTCAAAATGAAATGCTCTACGTTACAAATTGCCAACTTCCATTCATAGGCGGATTGGATCTGTAGGATTGTTTGGTGTGTTTTTGGAGTACAGCGCCACTACACAGGATCAATGTATAGCATTTTTTTCATGCAGCACCACTGCATGGGTTTGGTGCATTGCTACAATGTGGTACAGCAAGACCTGTGTTATTGAGCATTTTTTATGCAGCGCCACTGCATGGGTTTGATGCAATTGCTTCAAGCTATGTGTTGCCAGTGCAACATATGGATATGTAAATGAAGACAGGTTACACAGGTTAAAAACAAACCATTTTCTCATTTAAAAGCGCATTTTATTTTTCATATTCAAAATGCACACAATTTTTTTTTCTTTTCATCTGAAATGCCTATGTTGCAAGAGACACATTTGAAGATTAATGAACTAATATAATTAACCATACTAACATGATTCTAACTTCTTAATAATATAATGTGTTCTCCACTGCAAAATGAGGCAGGCTGAAACTCATTTCAGACTGTGTGCAGATTTTTTTTTTCTTCTTGTTTTTCTGTTCTGCTTTGTCCACAGTATTTGCAGGAAGCAAGGATTCAAATAGCAGGAAATCAGTTTTGTTACAGTTGCTTACTGTAAAAGATTTCTATTGTGTGCAGAGGGTGGATAGTACATGATAGAATTGTATTGGTTAGGATCCTTTGGTAGGAGGTAACCAGAGTTTTCATGTATACTCTCGGGGAAGAAGCTAGCAGACGACATCTTGACACAGCTCGGAGAAGGACTGGGTTGATAGCTGGTGATGCCTGATTCCTAAAGCAGATTCAATACTGCTACAGAGGCTGGGATTTCCAGTCAACGAGTCCCAGTTTGAGTGACAGCAAATGCTTGTCCTTGCTGGGTGAACCCCTCCAGAAGGCAACCAGCCAAAGAAGTTACATGCTGAACAATCCTGGTAATTATCTCGCTGAAGTGTGGGGGCTGTGTGTATGTGTGCGAAAATATTCAGTCAGAGCAGGAGAGGAGATTCCTGTGTTTTAACCACATGTTTAATGTTGCAAATTGAATTCTTGTTTCATTTTGTTACAGATAATGTTGTTACTGTGAGTTTTCCATTTATTTCTGTAAAAAAAGAGTAAGCTCGTGTTGAAATGCAAGTTTTATAATACAAAAAAATTATCTGAAAGCAGGCGGGAAGTGTGTTTCATTTTTATCCTGTCCTTTGTGCATCTATCATTATAACACTGGTAATATGGGAAGGTATTTGCACAGTGCAATTGTCATTTTTAAAAGTTGCTAAAAGATAAGACATGGCGGTAGCTGTGTGCATGAATCCATTCAGTGTATGCGTGTGTGTGTGTTTTCTGATTGGAACATAATAATAACAAAATGAAATAGCCGGCTGCCAAAGGTCTATGAGTCGGCAGGAAGAGAGGCCCTGGACATAGCTCACCAAACGTAAATAAGTTGGTGATAAATAACACATATAGCTTGCTGTCGTAGATAAGTCAGTGAGAACAGCCCATGGTGGCACTCCAATTGGAAATGTGGTGTTTCTGAAATGCAAGCCTGAGGTCTCTCTAGTGATCACACGAACAAACTAAACAAAAATAAGGGGTTCTGGATATTGTGGTCACATATATAAAACAAAGGATTTATGCTCACCCATAAATACCACAAATAACGCAACCAACATAATGTACATCACTAAATGTATCAGTGTGCTGAAATAATGTATGTATACTATAGTACTATATACCAAATCTAATCTGAATGCAAAGAGTGATTATTACTGAATTATTTTCATTTTGGCGGTAAGAAAATACCGCTAGGCCCCAGATCTATACAAAATACCCAACAGATCATTGCGTTAGCTATGTTTTTATACGGTAGCCCTATATTATTTGTTTTCCAGCAGATACTATTCTGCCTGTTGTTCATTTTCAAATTCGTTGGATCCCCATCCATTCTTTCGCACAGCACCTCACTAAAGTCAGCCGTCACCATGCAATGGTGACTCCAGCTGTTTTTCACTATTTTACATTTTAGACAACTTTTAACCATAAAGTCGTCTGCAAAAAAATAGTCTAAGATTGAGTTACTATTGCCTCAGTGCCATGTTGGCTGCAAATTCACATCTCCCATCACCCTTCCAATCAACAACTAAAGACCCACGGATGCCATTGCCACATACCACTTCCTTCCTGCATCGGTTTTAAAATCAGAAGGAAGACACATTTCTTCAATTCAAGTATCTGGTTTGGTGACTGTATTTGTTAGTTCATGTTCATAGGGGGCATCAGGCATCTCTGGGTCTTGATTGTGTGTTATTAACTTGTATAACTGGTCTATGGCTTTCTGTGGTGTTCAGGGCCATGTCATCTCTATCCTTGTTGATTAAATGTACCATTGACTTTCTCAATCACCTTGAAACTTGATTTTAAAAACATGTCAAAAGATATGGATTACAGTTGAATTGTGGGTCAGTAGAGGACAAACAATGAATATTTTTATATTAGAGATGACAACAATAGATTAGCTTATTGGTTTGACAGCTTTTATCAGGAGGGCTGTTTTATGAGTCATTTGACATGATGACCTGTTGTGGTAAAGAAGAATGAGTTACTTTCTTACCTGGTAACGTTCTTTCGATGGGATGGTCTGACGACGTATTCCATATCTATGACAGGTAATGTCCACAGCTGTGCTGCTTCGGAAAATCTTTGGCGTCTGCGTCTTGCGTCGATGACGTCGATGTGCCGTCCCCGAGGACCTCCTCCGACGGCCGACGTCACCCGATGTGATAAGTAGGACGCACGACGCCCATAGCCTCAGTTATAGTTTTTTCCCAGAATGTGTGCCACCAGTTTACTGCCAGTCAGACACACAAGGCCTTGCGGAACGCAAGCTGCAATCGCAAAAGAAATTCTGCAGGGAGGGAGCGATATGGAATACGTCGTCGGACCATCCCATTGAAAGAACGTTACCAGGTAAGAAAGTAACTCGTTCTTCGAGGGGATTGGGTGCTCCAACGTATTCCATATCTATGACAGACTCCCAAAGCAGTACCACGTAAGGATGTGGGAAAGAATTTAGAATACAAATTTAGCATGCCCAATCAAATTGCGGAATAGAGAACTGCCTTGCCAAAGGCCAGATCTTGCCCTCTGATGGAATCGAGGGAATAGTGACGTACAAAAGTAAGTACTGAAACCCAGGTGGCTGCATCACAGATGTGACAAATAGGAAATTCCCCCCTGCAGGGCGTTAGACGCAGCCACTCCTCTGGTAGAATGGGCCCACAAGTCAGCCGGGGGTACTTACCTGGCAAGCGGTAACACTCGGAGATAGCTAAAATAATCCAACGAGAGAAAGTCTGTTTCGTCACAGCTTGTCCCAAACGCTTTCCAGCGTAACCAATGAAAAGTTGATCGTCCACTCTGACACCGGACATGCGCAAAATATAAAAGCTCAACGCTCTCCGAGGATCAAGCCTATGGAGCCTCTCCTCTTCCTTACCAGGATGTGGAGGAGGATAGAACGCCGGAAGAACAACCTTCTGGCTCAAATGAAATTCCGAAACCACCTTCGGAAGAAAAGCAGGACGAACTCTAAGGACAACCCTGTCCTTGTGAACTACAGTGAACGGTGGCTTAACTGAAAGTGCCTGTAACTCACTCACTCTGCGAGCGGAAGTAACCACAACCAAAAACACAGTTTTCAGAGTCAACAGCCTCAAAGGGCAAGAATGTAAAGGCTCAAACGGAGCACCCATAAGAAACTTAATAACAAGGTTCAAATCCCAACCTGGCACCAAAAAAGGTGATGGAGGGAACACATTAGTGAGCCCTTCCAAAAACTGCGAAATTAAAGGAATCTTAAAATAGGAACACTCTTCAGACGAGCGCTTAAATATAGACAGCGCTGCCAGGTAACATTTAATGGTCCCCACTTGCAAGCCCCTGTGGGCCAAAGAAAGCAAAAAAGACAAAACCCAGGGAATGTCACATTCAAAAGGATCCACATTCTGAACTCTGCACCAGTCGCAGAACTTTCTTCAACGGTAACGGTACAGAGACTTAGTTGCCGGCCGCCTGGTCGAGAGCAACACCTCCATCGCGTCTTCAGGGAGTTCCCAATCCTTATACCTCAACCTTTCAGAAGCCAAGCGTGAAGATTGAGGGATCTGACCTCTGGATGGAGAACCTGACCTCCCTCCCGTGAGAGCAGATCGTCTTGGTAGGGAAGACGATGTGGAGGGCAGATGGACAAGTCTAGAAGGTCCGGGTACCACGTCCTCCGGGCCCACGCCAGAACAATGAGGATCATCCGGGAACCGAACCTCCGTAACCTCTGCAGCACTTGCGGGATGACGGGGACTGGAGGAAACGCGTACAGCAGTGGGAATGACCACTCCTCCATGAACGCGTCTCCTAAGGCTCCTTTTGGAGGAAATTCCCATGAGCAAAACCTTTCGCACTTCCGGTTGACACTGGAGGCGAAGAGATTCACTTGAGGGGTCCCCGAAAGGGCGAAGTTCTCCAGGAGAATCTCCTGAGCTAGCTCCCACTCGTGAGAGATCATGCTCTGCCTGCTCAGAGCGTCCGTCGTCTCGTTGTCGTCTCCGGCCAGATGAACCGCCGAGATCGAAACTTCCTGCTGGATGGCCCAGAACTCGAGGTGCATCGCCTCCCTGCACAGCACAAGTGACCCTGCCCCCCCTTTTTGTTGAGGTAGTGCATGGCCACCATGTTGTCCATTAGAATCAGGACACTCTTTCTGTGCACGGTCGGCAGAAAAGCCTTCAAGGCTAGCCTGACGGCCCTCAGCTCCAACAGATTGATATGGATTTTGGACTCTGACGGAGACCAACGACCGCTGACTGTCAACTCGTTGGCATAAGATCCCCATCCCGTGAGGGATGCGTCCGTCACGATCGTCACCTCCAGCCAGGGCAGCCAAAATGGGGCCCCCTTCATCAGATTGCCCTCGTCGGCCCACCACAGGAGGTCCCGGGCTACCGAGGGCGGCACCTGAACAGGGTCCGACAGCCTGCCGGAGGATTGAGACCACTGGAGCTTGAGTGCCCACTGCAAAGATCTCATCCGCAGACGAGCCTCTGGCACCAGAAGAATGCAGGATGCCATGAGGCCGAGCAGTCTCAAGAATTCGGATGCTGGGAGATTCTGGGCAAGCTGAAACTTGTGCACCATCTGTTGAATGTGAAGAGCCCTCACCTGAGGAGGAAAACACTGCCCCAGGGACGTGTCGAGCACTGCTCCGATGTACTGGAGCCGTTGTGTTGGTGTCAAATGGGACTTCTTTAAATTGAGGGAGAAGCCCAGCCTGTGAAGGGAGTGGCAGGTGACGGACAGATGATCCAGGACTTGCTCGGGAGAGCTCCCCCTGATCAACCAATCGTCCAGGTAGGGGTAGACATGAATCCCCTCTTTCCTGAAATGTGCTGCCACCACCACCATGAGCTAGGTGAAAACCCTCGGGCGGAGGTCAATCCGAACGGCAGGACACGAAACTGAAAGTGCGAGTTGCCAACCGCGAACCTCAGGTACTTCTTGTGCTTGTGATGGATCGGCACATGGAAGTAAGCATCCTTGAGGTCGAGAGACACCAACCAGTCCTGAAGTTGAAGGGCCTGGAGGACTTGAGAAAGAGTCACCATCTTGAACTTGTCCTTCCTGAGGAGCTTGTTCAAACCGCGCAAGTCCATGATGGGTCTCAATCCCCCGTCTTTCTTCGAAATCAAAAAATAAGGGGAATCCCATCCCTCGTTCCTCTCCACCACAGGCACCAGTTCTATGGCGCCTTTCTCCAGCAGGGCTTGAATTTCCTGCGCAAGGAGCGGATCCGGACTCTTCAAAGAGAGGTTCCCTGGCAGATTGTCGTGAGGCCTCTGCCGAAAAGGAAGACAGTAGCCATGGGTTATGACCTCCAGAACCCACACATCCGAAGTAATGGCTTGCCACTCTACAAGATGCTGCGCCAGCCTTCCCCCAACCGGCGAACCATGGGACCTGGCCTCATGACTGAGTGGTAGCAGCTGCGGCATTGCCTGAGGGCAAAGAGGCAACTGTCTGAGCGGCCTTGGCACCTCCAGTACCTTTGCTTCACCCTCTGGCACTCTTACGATGGCCTCTTTGACTGCTAGCTCCCCTCGCTTTACTGAAGGACGAGTAATAGCGAAAGGAACCTCCCCTCCATTGCTGTCCCCTAGGACGAAAAGGCAGTGGTTGGCAAACTGCAGCGCCCAACGACTTCGCTGCAGCTTTGGAGGTCTGCAACCTCTCAAGGCTCTCGTCAGCCTTGCTGCCAAAAAGGTGTTCACCGTCAAAAGACATGTTGAGGAGCGAACCCAGACTTCCGCAACCACACAAACCTGCGCATTATGGTGCTCGCTGCCATGGACCGGCTGACACAATCCGCCAAGTCCAAACCCGACTGAATGGCCTCACACATAGCATCCTTGCCATCCTGAACCATAGCAAGGAAACCATCCCGTTCGTCCCCTTCGGGAATATGATCAGCCGCTAATGCAACACAGTTCCACAGAGTGTGTGTGAAACGAGACAAGGCACATATGGAGTTCGCCGCCTGAAGCGCCATACCCCCCGAAGAAAACACTTTCTTCGCCCAGCCGTCAAAACGTTTGTTGTCCCTATCTGGAGGGATGGTAGGATACGACGCCTGCTTTGCTGGGGCCGTAGCCGCCTGCACCACCAAACTCTCCGGGGTGGGGTGCCTAGACAAGTAGCAGGGGTCGCTACTGGCTGGACGGTATTTTCGCTGACCACAAAAGTGATGGGTGGAAGGTTTCGAATGAATCTAAACCACTGGAAATTGCTCTGGGCAACCTTCCACACCACTGTTTTTTAGCCCGTCTGCGCAATTGCAAAAGGGGACCAGCCATGTGCAAATCAGTCAGCAGCTGCCGCCACCGAAGGTAGCAGCCCAGCCCGAACTGCTAGGCCAGGTCACCTCTGCACAGAAAACCAAGCAACCCCAGACATGTTTCGGCCTTGTTGGACCTCCTCAGTGAGGTGCAGCCTGGTTTCCTGTGGTGCAGCGAGCAAGGGACCCACGTCTGGGCATACCCTCTCTCACAAGGAGAAACAAACTGACCACAAAAGTGATGGGTGGAAGGTTTCGAATGAATCTAAACCACTGGCAATTGCTCTGGGCAACCTTCCACACCACCGTTTTTTAGCCCACCTGCGCCATTGCAAAAGGGGACCAGCCATGTGCAAATCAGTCAGCAGCTGCCGCCACCGAAGGTAGCAGCCCAGCCCGAACTGCTAGGCCAGGTCACCTCTGCACAGAAAACCAAGCAACCCCAGACATGTTTCGGCCTTGTTGGACCTCCTCAGTGAGGTGCAGCCTGGTTTCCTGTGGCGCAGCGAGCAAGGGACCCACGTCTGGGCATACCCTCTCTCACAAGGAGAAACAAACTGACCACAAAAGTGATGGGTGGAAGGTTTCGAATTAATCTAAACCACTGGCAATTGCTCTGGGCAACCTTCCACACCACCGGTTTTTAGCCCGTCTGCAAATTTTCGCGACAAAGACTTGCCCACTGCCGGGAGACTCTCCGGAGCAGTCCAAGCCGCCGCCACCCTTCTCTGCAGAGCTATATGAAAAGGCAAAACCGGGTCAGTGGGTGGACCGAGATCAAGGATGTCCGTGAGATCATCCTGAACAAACTCCCCTGGGGGAGCTGACCAACCCAAGTACTCAGTAACCCGAGACATAAGGTGCCGATATGAAGAATCGGCATGAGTTCCAGGCTCCGGCCGACAAAACTCCACCTCCGGAGAGGTGTCCAGTCCACTGGCATCATGCAGCGACTGCCTCAGGTCATCAAACTGGCTATGGCCCGAGATAAGGTCACCTGGAACCATAACCAGTACCAGGCCGCCCTCAGAGCCTTCATCACCCTCTGAAATGTACTCCAGGTGGGGAGAGGAAGACCTCTGTGGACCAAAGCAGTGCCAGACCTTAGCCATAGCCTTTCTAGGGGCAAACCCCGTGCCACAGGGCCCCTCCGACACCACCGCCTCGAAAGGCGTCGAGGGCGCTGAACGAGTCGGCGCCGGCGTCGACAGAAAAGGCGTTGAGGGCGCCGAACGAGTCGGCGCCTGCATCGACAGACAAGGCGTTGACGTCGAGCGAATCGGCGTCAACATCAGCTGCAGCGCCGCCAGCATCGGCGGCGTCGACACAGTCCTCGAAGCCGGAGCTCCAGGAGTGTCTCTCGACAACCTAGGCGCCGACGGCATCAACGACGCCCTCGGAGACGGAGCCTCGAGAGAAATCGGCGACGACCTCGGCGCCACAGGCGTCAACGTCTTCTTTGAAGACGGCACAGGATCACACGGTCTCGAGCACGTCAAGGACCGGGACCTGCCACGGGCATGGCGAAAACGGCTACCCTTGTCCGAGTGGGACCTCTCCCGTGTGCCATGCCGACCACTCGAGCCCGAAGGCGTACGAGCGGTGTCTCTCGACCGGTGCCGATCGACCCCACTCGGAGGCGCGGACGGACCGGTGCCCTGCGATTCCAGAATCACTAGCATCTGCTTCCCGAAGGAAGCACATTCCTCCGGTGTCGCTTGCATGGAGGGATAAGCGACCCGCCGACGGGCAGAGTCCTCGGAAGAGGACGGGGAAGGCGACCTATGCCGGCGCATCCGGGAATGCCTCGAAGAGGCAGAGGAGTGGCGAGACCGACTCCTGGAAGGAGACCCACTGGACTTCCGGCGATGACGCGGAGAGTCACCCCTCGAGTCATCCGTCGAAAGCCCCGCAGAGCTTGACTTCCGGGGCTTAGACACCCAGCCTACCGACAGCTTCTTCTTGCATTCCCGCAAGGCCTTTGCCGTGAGCGACTGGCAGTAGACACAGTCGTCCGTATCATGGTCCTCCCCGAGGCACCAGAGGCAGGCGTTGTGCGAGTCCGTGACCGACATCTTGGACCCACAGTCCCCGCAGTTCTTGAAGCCCGGACGCGGGGTTGAAGATGAAAAAGACATCGTTCCACAAACAGGTCTTCACACAAACCAAACAGGTTCAGCGAACCGAGAATTGAAAACAGCAAACTCCAACGAGTCGAGGCGTACCGAGATTCACGAAGCGAACACATTCGCGGAAAAAACGGAACTGAGGCTATGGGCGTCGTGCGTCCTACTTATCACATCAGGTGACGTCGGCCGTCGGAGGAGGTCCTCGGGGACGGCGCATCGACGTCATCGACGCAGGACGCAGACGCCAAAGATTTTCCGAAGCAGCACAGCTGTGGACATTACCTGTCATAGATATGGAATACGTCGGAGGACCCAATCCCCTCGAATAAGACGTTTCAGGGTGTTTGATTTGATACTTCACATTTGTCAATGAATCCCCTGATTTGTGGAGCTTTCACAATAGAATTTCAATAGCCATGTCTGTGTCTCAGCCCTACAATCTCCTCTGCCAGAAAATAATCAAGGCATAAGGGACTCCGATTGTATGCATTGTTGCTGAATTAAATTCCTATCTTTTGGCTCCCATTGAATTGAAATGTCGGCCAGGCTGTAGCCCTGTACACGACTGTGGCAGGGTACCAGAATTGTTAGTTCTTACATTAAAAGGCTATCTATTTAAATGAAGAAATGAGTAACACATGATCATTTGAGTACAATGAGCCCTTGTAAAGTAGGAAGAGGGCAAGAGGCAATCATAGGCGGCAATGTATGACCTCTAACAAAAGACTGAGAAGTTATTAACTCAGGCATTTTATGAAGGGAAGAAGCTTTGTAAAGGTAGACTGGAAAGCCCAGGTTAAGCAGAAAAGATAGGCTGGGAATTACTACACCCAATAACGGAAATAGTCAAAGTCAATTGCAAAACCCCACTTTATTAACAATCCATATAAAGCATGGACAGCATAAAAACACAGTAATTGTGAGATATCGCTCTTCTCAAGCATGACAATGGCTTAAAACCAGTAAATACGTCACCATTGACTTTCCATTACAAACTTGGTTACAAAATCCTAATTGGTACGGGGATTGGTTAAGGAAATTGTCTACATATAGAAAATATATGGGTTAGACTTGCCATTGGGTACACTGCTATCTGATGGCTCCACCTCTAGATTGATAAGAAAGATGGTATGTCATTTTTAAAGTTGTCTATTGGTTACTGCAACACGTACTGGGTGGCACAACAGTTTAGATTGGTCGGTACCCTGCTCACCAACCTTGGCAATGACAGGTGATCAACACATGAACTAAAACTGGGAGTGATGGGGTGAGCAATCCAAGACCTGTGTTCCCCCAATTAAATAAGATGCTATCCCTTATCCAAAGCCATGAGCCAAACTTTTCCTTTGTAGTTGACCTTGACTCTCAGAACATGTGGGGGGTCTAGGCAGATGCTGGAGCATGTCTGGCCTTAATCAATAGACACTGGTTTTGAATGATGGGTCATGTGTGGGGGGACCTTGTTCTGAATTATCCATCCTGTATTTAATTAGATTTTAGCTTCTATGAACTTGAGTGTTAATACTTTTCCAACCACTGGGGACTTGGTCGATCCATTACCTATGAGGTTTTAACTTTTAATTAGTCGGCACTTGGCATTCAAAGGCTGTATGTTCTTCAATTAATCTGAGAGAAATATGTCTTGTGCCTTGGGAATTCTTATCTCATGTTTTCTTCTATATTGTTCAAGCCCTCACTTAATTCTTCCATAACCTTAGAGAGGGGCTGCCGAGCCACTGCCTGCGTCCCACACAAATCTGTACTTCAGTGGATTCAGCAGTTTTGAGTATTCATAAAGCTTTGAGACCTTTATTCACTTGAATGCATGCTATGACTTCCATTTTAACAAACATGGAAGCCTTTTATTGTTGCATTTTTCACATTAATAAACTATCTACGTATATCGCTTGTGTTGTGCTTCAGTTTATACATTGCTTGTGTTATATTCTTCACTCCTTTATGGTGCAAATGATAATCTTCTTGTCTAAATGCACGTTTGACCTAATGTCTGAATTTCTTCATGGTGAGTGCTTATTTGATGTGTGTTTATGGCACGTGCATATGTCAGTCTAACAGCAGCTTTGCTTACCCTTGCCATCTTCGTTTACATCAGGTCCATCTCTTCTTGTATTGATTTAGGATCAGGCCGGTATGGTCGCCTGAATGCTGAATGCACCGTGTTTCTCTCCTTTGTGATATTGGGATGGGGGAGGGGCAGTAGCCATTAATGACATATTCATCTCTCTCTCGACAGTTTAACCAACTGTGAAAACACTATTATAATGATATGCTATTAACAAACTGAATAGATCAGAAAATCAAGCCAGGAATTAATTCTCATTGCGCATTGGATGAAAAAAAAAGGCAAAAAAATTAATCTTGATGGTTTGATGGGGCTAAAGTGAAAGAGATTGAAATAGAAACACACATTCAAAAGGCCTTGGTTAATTTTAGATAGAAGGTAGCAAATATAAGAAGCATTGAAGGTAATATGTCTCCCAGGCTGCGGCCTATTGCGCCTATCCATCAAGCATACGCTATTGAAAAGGTACTGATACAGCTCACACAGAACACAAGGACGCAGAATTCCAAGTCTTCGAAAAGAAAACATCATCAACAGTGATTAATATCAGATTGGCCGACATCGTATTGATTGCAACAACAGTGCAGTAGTGGAAACGTGAAAATCCTTCAAACCTGAGACCTCTCACACTAACATTTTCTATGATGATGTTTACTGATGAGTAATTCTCACGAAAAGACAGCCATTCACCCAATTCAGGAATAGGTTATTTTCTTGATTGATATGAGATGCAGAAATGTGATTAGTCATTGCTGTAGTAGTGTAGATCCGACATCATTGTTGGCCTGTTGGAACAACAAACCTAGAACTATGGTCAAAGTGTTGAGGCAGTGGAGGTTATGGGGACAGGCTTGAAGACCACAATCTCAGTACCTTACATGAGCAAAGAGAAGTGAAGACATTTTTTGATTGGTTAAGATGGAGGCACACATGAGACATGACCAAATGTAAGACCAAATACCCTGCATAGAAATTCCACAAGCACCCGTGTGATGTGTTTTGGTATAGTGTGTAGATGGAGGTGGTGTACCCATCTCCAGAAAAGATTTGGTAATGAGCAGCTATATCATTTTCCAGCTACATTCCACACACTTCGGAGAAGCGAGACATACATATTCTGTTATTCAAAGCACTACATTTATTAGTGCTTTTGGTGATAGTATCTTTGAGGAAAGCGTAATATCCCAGCCCATGGCCAACTGGCTGAGCCTAAAATGGACCTGCACCCAACATGCCACTTGCAAATGGCCGGCCATGAAAGGGCGGCATCTAAAGAGGGCATACCGACTAGGCAAGGAATGTTTTTGAAGGAATGTTTTTGTTTCAAATGAAATCCAGTGAAAGATACAAGCAGTGAGAAATTGAAAGCAGCCTCTCGATCTGCATGGGGACATCCGATGTTGCTCAAGGGACAGATGCCAATATAAACGAGATCTCGTTCAAATGCCAGGGCATGTCCAAACATGCAGAACACATTCTCATTGGCATGAGCTTTCAATGTAAAGAGGCGGCCAAATAGTAGCCAACAGATGGTGAAAAACTAGAAGACCTGGAAAGTGTATTTAAAGCTGATGGGGTGATCACCACAGTAGAGTGTGACATCTGTGTGGATATAGGTCAAGCTAGGGGCATTGACAGTAACACCATTTAAATGTTAAACATCACTAGCCCAGAATTTTCTAAAATGAATCAGATAAATGTAGTCAAAGAAGGTTCAAAGAATAAAATAAATAGTGCAGTCAACTAACTGTGATTTAAGAAGTGGAACATGTGTGTTCACATGATTGCCTAGTGCTGTCACCAGGGGCATTGCTAGGTTTGTAAAAGATCCGGGGCTAGAGCCCATGGCAAGTTTAGACATCACATTACTATATCATATGAAGGGACACGTCGTCTTGCGCTTTTGAGCATAAATTACTCCTCATACTCCTTTGGAAATATTGTGCTAACATGAAGCTATACTGCCACTCCAAAGTTTGAACATTGTCCCAATAGTGCTAGTCGATACTTTATGAGGTTGTATAAGAAGAAAAGCCTTTGGACAGGACACCCAAAGACTTGCTGTGGATTGAGAAATTATATTTAAGGAACAGCTGGAGAGGTAAATGTTTGCCATATTAGCCATACAGTAGCTTGCAGCTGGTTTTTGGGCTGGCAAACTGACAGGGTGTGTCAAATTCACACAATTTTCAGCATGATTTTGCCAAACTGACCAGAAAGGTACATATGTTTCTCAGTGATCTAAAGGATTCTATGTGATTATCTCGAAAAACAATTAGTCAAGGGAAATGTCACCTAATTTTTTTTTCTGTTTCGGACATTTCAGCGCAAATGCAATTGGGGGGACCCCCGCACACTGCACTCACCACCTTTTGTATTATCCAAACCCACCACCCACATACATTTGCATTGAAAGTCGTCCCAAAATATTTGTCGAATTATCCCTCGACTCATTCTGCTGCGGCAAAACCTCCCTATCCCATCTAAAGGTTTACCAAACACTGTATAATAATAAGCTGCGGCCAGATAAAAATACCCAATATGACATAACATACTTGTGCCAAAAAAACATCGTGGGGCTTGCCGTATCAATATACGCCAGTGCTGCACACAGTATCATCTTGGAGCTTAACCCTGGAAAGCAGTGTTTAACACTTTAAAGGAGTACTGAAAGTCTCCAGATAACTGGACGCTCAGTTCACATAAACAAATAGGCCTAGTGTCTTAACTCCCCCATTATACTATGCCGCTGCACTCCATTGATCATTGTGACCAGGGCTCGTGCACAGTTCACTAGCTCACTTGTCCACAAAGACCAATTTCTCCTAAGCATGTCGATTACACTTTGCGCTAGACAAAAGCATTCAGTAGAAACATGCTTGTGAAAAAGCAGAGGTTGCCGATTGGATCATCTCCCTAAAATGAGCACCATTATAATCACAATCCCCAAATCTCCAGAAAACAAACACATTCACCTATCCATTATTGAAAAACATACAACCAGCCCCAAACTTAAGAACGTACCCACCAAATCACGAATACAATACAACAATGCTTAAGGAATGACGTGAAGATGCTCATGCAATATGGAGCCAATATCAAACACACAGTACTTGGCATTGAAACACGTTATTCTGAATGTTTAAGTCTTTGTGAAAAAGGATATGATAATTATCAAAATCTCAGAAATGGGTATAAACATACTGAAATCTGCTTGTAACAGACATATCTCCACAGCGGCAACTCAACCTGCCAATCTACTCCATTAGTTTCTCTCTCCTGATCTCCTTGACATAGATGCAGGCTGGGGAGCGATTTTTTTAACTCCTTTGGTTGCAAGGAGGGAGAAAGCGGTTTGTTAAAACAAATAAGACCTAATTGAAGGCCCTTGTTAAGTCAAACTCAGTCTTTTGCATGAAGTGTAAGTGATGAGTCCAGTAAAGCACTTCTTTGAGATTCACAAATATGACGAATCCTCTGGGATGTTATCAAACACATATAGAACTCGTATGAGCCTCCTATGAGCCTCCTATGAGCCTCAGAGTGAAATAGTTCCATACTTCACTTTCGGATTCACTTCTTTTCACTGCAGGTGCCTCAATTTAAAGCTAATTGGAGTTATCCCCCTTCACTTTCTTAACAGCACACTTCAGATGAACACACACAAAAAAGACAGCATGAAGGTAAGCAGTCCCAGGGAAAAATTCATCCCTTGCTTAGTGATTGAAAGTTTACATGGCCCATTTGCAAGAGTCCAGTCAGGCCACTTTGCCTGTGGCTGCCGCCGCCTGCCCTGTTGTCCCTCTCCCAAGTCAAGTGAAAAGTCGTGCCTTGAGAGCGCTGCAGTACCATGTAGGGAGGGCACGGGCAGCATCACGGCATCAGAGTGGGCAATGGGCCTTGGCCCGCGCTTGCAGACAGGCCCTGACCTATAAACACCAGTGTACCCAAGCAGGCAGCACCTCAAAAGGGTACTTACTAGTCACATGTGACCATTGAAATGAAGAAATTAATGAATATGTCTATAGGACTTTCCTTCTCTGACAAATAAAAAGTGTGAGAGTCTGTTTGTGTGGTCACATGCTTGCAAGTGCTAAATTGAAACAATGTAATCATTTTCAGAAAACAAAACAACACTGAGATGGCTCCATGTCAAAACCACTAGAGCGCACACCTGGAACCAAGTTTAAACAAGATCCCACATATTTCAGATTTTTCAAATCTGTGTCCACTGACCATCCATTACATAGGAACAATTTATAATATACATAAAAGTATTTACATTATCTATCCAAATCGTATTATCTTAGAGTAAATCTGAATTTTATCTGATTTATTTCGGTCTAAACTGAAATAGCATTGCAAAAACATAACAATGTAAACAAGTTGTGTATATATCTATGTTGACCTGCGCACCTCTTTTGATGGAGCTCAGGCTGGCATGGGAGTATGCCTCAAGGCAAGATGCTCCGGTTCCTACCTTTGTTTCGTAGACAGTAGACAGTGTTGCAGCAGGATGAAGGCCTTTACCATCAGCAGGGGAGTTGCTAGGTCTGGAAAAGACCAGGGGCTACGCTGATGTCGGAACTGTTGGGACTGGGAGCTAGCTAGTCTTTTGGCTGTAGCTCCTGAGATTCTATCCGGGGCTACAACCAAAAGATCAGGGGCTATAGCCCCCTTAGCTCCCCCCTAGCAACGCCCCTGACCATCAGTCTTTTTAATGCTGGTGCTAGGCACTGCCTGTCCCACTCCCAGGCTAGTAAATGCACGAGTTTGTGGGTCGGGACATGAAATGAGGTGGCCCAGCCGGGCTAAGGCTCGGGGAAAAGAAAAACAACATTTATTGTGTTGATCCTCGCTGCTGGCTTTGGGAAAATTAGCCCAAATGAAGCCCAAAACAAAGCGTTGGCTGCCCAAATAAAAGGTGAAATACATGTTGCAGGTGTTGCACCTGCAGAGCCGCTAGTGATTGGCATAGCCAGGATTGTTTAACAAGTAGGGTTGGAGCCAGCACAGTAGGGTCCACACTAAAAGAGCCTACAGAAGGAAGGGAGCTTGTTCTGCCCCCAGCCAAATATGCAGGAGTGACCGAGGGCACTGAGGGTGGACAAGCTAATCAAGGGAGAGAATTTCTTTTAAATAATAGGTTAAAATGGTGCAGTTTACAGTACACTTTCTGCGATAAATTAGGTAAAAGGGCACACAATTTACAATCCGTTTTTTAGGATAAGAAAAATAATACATCAGATGCACAGTCACCAACAATCCACAGGAGTTTTTGCGAGCACATTTTCATAATGCTTTTGCCCACAATATGCCTGGACTCTGCAAGTGTAAAACAACATGTTCATACTCATTGTGCCCACACATGTCCATTCTGGTGTCCCTATATACACTATTATTCTCACATAAGAAAATACTCCTGATTGCTTTGTCCACAATTCCAGTAATGATGCTATAACAGAGCATGTTTATGCTGGCTATGCCAATATATGACAGTATCCCCATATAAGAACATCCTGTTGGCTTTGACTTAATGTCGATAAAAAGGCTTTCCACAGTAAGAAAACATATACTTGCTGACTACACAAATCCCCCCTCCCCATTTAAGAACTCTCACCATGTTGTATTTGATCCCTAACAGCAGTACAAGATGCCATGCCACAGTACAAAAACATTGCTTGAAGGCTGCACAAATGCCCCCATACCAATGTAAAAACACTTATGTTTCCTTTAGCCTTAACACTGGCTAGCCAGTAAGATAGTTCAGTGGGTTGAGCGCTCGCTGTTGTGATCTGAGTGTGATTTGCAGGATCAAATCCCGCCATGGCCAACTCAGCCTTTCATCCTTTCGAGGTCGATAAACACGCTCATGCACACGCACAGTTCCCAGGGTTGGATTGGCCCACCGGCCAATCGGCCCGTGGCCGGTCCGAAATCATGACGAGGCCCTGGGGGCCCGTTCCTACAGCCCACCGTGGGCCGGCCCAGGCGTGGGTTTCAGGAACCGGCCCCAAGGGCCTCGCCACCGCCGGACGCGTAGGTTGCAAAGGATCTGTAACTTGCAAGATCCTTTGCAGCACCGCCGGCGCTAGCACGCTGCATTCATCAAAAAAAAGTAACACTGAAGTGTTACCTTTCTTTGATGAATGCGGCAGGCTGCGACACGATGGCGCCAGCCAGCCCTCGGTATTACAAAACACTGGGAGGGAGCGGCAGGGCTGGGCGGGGCTGCCTCTGCCCAACCTGCTCCCTCCCAGTGATTTGTATTATAATGGCAGAGCTGCTTTAGCCCCCGTCCTCGCACCCCACGCCTGACAGCAGCACCATGGCAGCGCGCCCGCTGGTCCTGCTCCTCTGCCAGCGCCTTCACCCCAGCATGGGGTAGATAGAGGCCCCATGAGAGAGTGCAGGCGAGGACAGTGAGGGGCAGAATAACATAGGCAGGATCGTGGTATGGTGAGCGGAGTAGGGGCATTGGAGGGGCGCAGTCACTGGCGCTTCCCTGCACGGCATTGTGCACAGTAAGTTCATTTTCCCAGGCATACAGTTGTAGGTTTTGTGAAGCATCAAGCATATGATACTCCCTCCGCACCCCTAGAGACCGCAGCGTGCGCATCTGTAAGTTCAACAGTCACCTTTCCCAGGCCAGTATACATAGTTATGTAAATTTTTTGAGCTGCACATTAACCCTTTCTCTGCAGAGTTGTGTGATTCCTTGGGCCCCGATACCCATTCTCTCCCAGTGCACACAGTTGTGTACGTATTTAGTTGCATTTCCACCTACTCACAGAGTAATTTATTGTGTTTTAAGTGTAAAGCATATCTTGAATAATTCCTTGGGTTGCATGTATTCCCAGGCATACATGTGCTCCATCTCCCAATGTACACAGTTGCTTCATTGGTTTCAGCTGCATCGCATCTGCCAGCACTACTAAAATTTGTAAAGTATCAGACTGCACGTCCTATCTCCTCTTAAGCGCATAGTGTTTTGTAACTTTGCACCCATTTTCTCAGTGCAAAAGGGTGTAGATTTGTGAGTTTCGTTTGCTCTGTCTCCCAACACCAGTTGCATTATCTCTTGGGTTGTGCGCTTTCCTACTTCTTGAACGCAGAGCTTACACAGATGTGTGATTGATGGTGCATCCACCCTCTGGCAGTGCACAACAATGTGTAAATCCTTAGGTGTTAATGGCCCTCCAGGTGTGGTTTGCTGGTTTGCATGCCTTTTCCTAGTGGCACAGTTCTGTAATTCCTGCGGTTATACATGCTCTGAATTTCTCATTGCACATGTGCCCCTTACCTCCTGATTCACGGAGTTGCATTCTTTGTTCTCCCCGTGTATATTGCTGTGAGTCCTATGTTGGTATGTGCGCTAAATCCCGCTGCGCACACAACTGTGTACGTTTTTAGGTTGCACTTGTACTCTGTCTCCCGGGTGCACAGTAGTGTAATCGTTTGGGCCACAAGCGCTTTCCTCGTTGTTCGTTGTACACGGCTGTATGAGTTTTTAGGTTGTACATCAGTCAGTGGCGCCCCCAGAAATTTTTCATAGGGGTGGCATGATGAGATCACTGGGGAGGCATACCAAAACAAACACATAACCGGCAGGCAGGCCGGTGTTTGTGGGGGGGGGAGAGACAGCGTCTTTATAAGGGCCCCTCATTATCTCTTTGAAGGGCATGAAGAGTGAGTGTGTCATGGTAGATGTGAAAGAACATTATTAAGGCACCGGCCCTTCCTTTTTCTCCTCATTGGTACCTTGCAAGCCTGCTTCGGCCAAACTCTATTATTCGTGTGTCTTTAAAAAAACAAATCCGAAATCACTAGACCGATTTTTGTGAAAAGTGGGCAATTTACAAGCCCAGAGCCTCCAATGAATTTTATGAGAAGTCTTTTCACTCCCCCACTGTCGGCTCATGATGGCCTGTACTCTGACTCGGCTTCAAGTGATTATTTGTTGGCTGCATCTCGTCTCACTCGCCTTGCAGCAGGCCAGCTTATTGCTTCATTTGTGCTGAATTTTGTAGTTCATAGAGGTGTGCCGCGCTCTGGAGTGCTGTATATCCACACAGTGTTGCAGTAGGCACTGCTATAGAGTTGTGTGGTGCTGCCATGCTGGAGAGCTGTGTGCTGGTGCAGTTTGTTATGCTGTATAGTGGTACACTGTTGCAGTTGTGTTGCAGATCCATGTACTGTTGCCATTTGAAGTGGTGTATATATACTGTGCAGCTGGGACATTTGAGAATATCTGTGGTGTGCATTCAGTTTAACTTTGGAGTGGTACATATCTGTTATGTTATTTTATGAGTTGTGTTGTAATGTAAAATGTGAGCACAAATACAACTGGCAAGGTTCTTTGCGGTGTCATTTGGCAGTACTGCTTATTAAATGCAACTCTATTTTCACTACTGGTGGCAACTAGTAGACATTCTTGAGTATGGTTCTGCAAAATAAGTATTTACCTATGTGATGATGTTTTTTTTTAAAAAAAAAGAACAAAAGGAATGTTATCACTTTCTCAAGTGTTTACACAAAACATAACATGCAACAAACACATCAACCCTCCATAAGTACCATTTTCTGTAAAGTCGTGAATTGACGTGATTCACGGATGATGGTTTGAGGGGCACTTTTTTCAGGCGAGGAGTGGGCCACTTTTTGAGGCGAGGGGTGGGCCACTTTTTTGAGGCAATGGGTGGGCCACTTTTTTTTGGGTGTCCGGGCCTATTTCTTGTCCCAGTCCGACCCTGACAGTTGCACGTATGTAAAACATTCACACTGCATTCATTCATATGTGTGCACTTAAAGACACCCCCTTCACATGCATTCACCCACTTAGACACTCCTTCACATGCATGCACGCATACATTCATGCATACAATCCTTGCATACACACAAACAAAAAGGTTTTAAGTTAATGATAATAATTGGCGGCATTGGGCCATGTAAAAGATGGGCGCAACAGTTAAGCCTTTAGCTTTCAATATATGAGGGTCGACTGGTATCCCCTGGCAGGCTTTTGTCCACTGCCTCTACGTTTGCTGCTGCCAGCAGTCATGTTGAATGACTGTTCTCTCACCTCGGAGAGCAGTGCATTGACTAAGTTTTAAAGTAAGTATATGAACCCTATCTGAGGGTTGAAATGTGACAGCTTCTTATCACAGAGTGATGTCTGCCCCACACAGTGCAAGTAAAACTAGACCTCCATTCAGTCAACAACCTGGTAACAGGACTGCAGAAGAAACCTGTTCGCAGAATGAAACCAACATTTCTTTTAAAACGGAAACCACCTGCCTGCACTCCACCCTGAATTCACACTTATTTGCGGGCATCCTACCAAAACAAGTGTCATGCTTAACAAAAAAAAATGGTAAGATTTTGCTACAGGAAGGAAACAGCTTGTAGCTTTTTACAACAACACAGTACCAGGCATAATATAAAATAAACTAGCAGTAGCAGCCGTGCTCCGAATGGGTTCTGTAGACAGAGATTTGATAACACTCTACTCAATTGCTGTAAAGGAATGATCCTGTAGGTGGCTGTTCCGCCTCACCATGGCGTGGTGAAGTTTGCTGCAGTGCATTGCAGTGCAAATATCTCGGAAACCGTGCATCCTAGTACCTTGAAATGTTCCCTTCCCAGTGAACATGGTTTACGGCTTTGTCGGCAGACACCATCTCACAAAAATCTTCTAGAAAAGTAATTTCATCTGATGCAGCAAAAATGTGGAAACTTCTGGAATGCTACCTGCCTTCACCTTTGCCTCTCATGTCCATTCGCCTCTCATCCATTTTTTGTTTCCCTTGTCGGAGCACATGGTTTACGGTTTCGTCTGTAGGCCACAAACCCACAAACACATTTTAACGTTCAGTGAAATCTTTGCAAGCGGGTGGGGTGTCCAAATGTTGTGTAGCCAGTAATGTGGGTCCTAACAGGTAACTGTGCACAGTTTGGTCCAGATCGGTGAAACAGTGTGGAACTGTATAAGGAACAACTCTTTGCCAAGCCACAAACCCACAGACACATTTTTAATTTTTATATATATATATATATATATATATAGATATAGCAGTGTGATCAACATGTGCAATAATGTGCATTGTTAGTGTGCACATGGTGTGTGTGTCTGTTGCAATATGAATGCTAGGTATTAGTGAAGTATAGTATGTTGAAATGTTGTCAGATGATGCGACTTTGTGTGTGCGTGTTTTGCAATGTGCATGCTGGGTTCTAGTGAGGTGTAGTATGTTGAAGCATTAAGTGAAATCCAAAAGATAGCAATATGGTGACCATATGTTAGTGTGATTTTGTTTTGATTTGCCAATGTGCAATATGCTACTTTTTCATAATATGTCTTTGCACTCAAGAGTAAATCTTCAATTATCTTTTAAGCTTCTAGGTAGAGTACAGTGGTAATCTTCCTCGGCTGACATTTTTAAAAGGTTAGGTTATATTTAAACATAGTACTTGTGGCAATGGATCTAGCAGAGTCTCCGTCCATGCATGTTTCACACTTGACTGTGGAGGTGCCCCATTAGCTTTGATGACACACCTATGCCTTTTAGTTATTCTACATAAGTAGGCTACTAGTTGGCCACCTATATACAATGGGAGTGTATGCCATTGGGGCTGTGTTCAGCATTTTTGGGCATGCAATGGCATTTGAACGCAATCTCATTAATATTTAAAATGTATCTGATACAGGAAACATTAATCAATTACAAAATAATGACTGATAAAGAAAACTCTTAGCAGTGTGGCATGGACATCAGACATCAGAGGTAGCCATTCAAGGCAATGCCAACATTGTTGTTGGTCTATGGTCAAACTAAGCCCCAACTGAGTGGGCTAAATGTAATGTTAATAGGGTTTTGTTTTCCTTCAAATATCATATTATTAGATTAGGAGCATCTTCAAAAAGATGGTGTCTTACTTTTAAAATGGCTACGAGCACCTGATCTCATTGCAATTGAAGAGCGCCAACTGCAGCCTTAGTTAAATTCCTCCAGTTAAAAAAAAAAAAAAAAAAAAAAAACTGGGGAGCAAGACCTGCTGCCAGACAGATTTGTTGGTGCCCCAGGCGACCATGCTTGCTCCTGCCAATCCCTACCCTTCCTGGCATCAGTTAATCAGCAACCCACCTGACCCCATTCCATCAAAGCCTTTTAAGTAACCCTTCAACAGTACCAAAAGCAAGCTTGTCAAGAGCACCATCCACCACCCAAGTCTCTCACCTGGTCATGCAAGCAGACCCCACTCAGTCAACTGTGAAGACAGCACGGTGCCACTTCACCCACCCTTCTCTCTAAGAGCACCAATGGGGAGTAATAAGATGAGATCTGTGGCTGCATCTATCTCACAAAAGAGCAACCTTGCGGAGGGCCCTCTGGCAAACATTGCCCCAGCAAGGTGGAGCTTTCTCTTTCATCCCGCTCCCTGGTTAAGTTGGGCGAGTCTCCCAATATTGCCCACTCTAAATACGTCCCTCAACGCTCATCCCCACTCCTCTCCCTCTCATTCCTCCACTCCCTTTGCCTACCTCACAAACCCTTTCTGAACCTCCACGTGAGTTTCCAGTCTACAGATCACTTGGCTGAAGTGCAATGCAGTGTGTATCGTCCATATGTGTAAGGTTCCTTTGCAAATCGTGTTTTTGCCCCGGAGTCTGGATACCACAGTAAGTTAGATTGCCTGGGAATCATAGGCAAAGGGTATGTATGACAAGGGCACGTCTAATTACCCCTGTTGGGGAAAGAGCCACGGAAAAGAACCCCTGCTATCCTGAAGCATTCAATGTGTGTGTCGAACTGCACTCGCCCATCTTAATCATTACCATCACACGGACATGCAGACAGCTGGCAAATACATTAACAATTATGCTCCAACCCTCACAACCTCATGCACATCCCCATATCATGACCCACTCACCAAGCATACAAGCCGCCTGATGTTCATAAATGTACATTCCATAGTACTCCATGTTGCATCGCCACCCGCAACAGAGACACAATCTTGTCCTCCGAGCCACTTGGCTCATTCCCCCCACCTCGCACATCCTGGATGCTCTTCTGACCACAGGAAACAGAGTAGAACACATCGACCACATAGGGAAGGCAAGCAGTGGCTTTGCAGTCATTGAAATAATAACCTAATAGCAACCCCATGGCATTTCTCATTAACCACTTCCCTTATCTTCTGCCACAGCCATCCATCCTTCACCAAATATAAAGACCAACCAAGACCAACACAGGATTCCTTGAAATAGATCACTGATTCCATCCCAGCAGACACCATGAATTATAATTGGAATATCTTCATCAGTGACATCAAACTACTGGGGTCAGAAGCAACAAAGAAATTGAAGGACTCTCTCTTTTCTCTCCCCACCGTACACACTGCATAAGGACACATGCACATTCCACCGATGAACATCTGAAACTTCATACATAAAGGCCAAAGACACATGCATGTAGGTGCACTGACGATCCTACAGACACCACGCACACCTTCTGGCAGCAATGAAAGAAATGGAACCTGACAGGATCAGACCCTCTTCGAGGCCATTAAACACTGTGCCAGCCCTCTGCTGTACCCACAATTCATCAATCTATAGACAAATGCAACAACATACACAAGTTATTAAAGGAAAAGATAGACATCAGTCTTTACAATATCAAGCATGCACAACCAGAGGTCTAAATGTCCTCCTTCCTTCTGGTACCCTGAGTCATGCAGCCTCAGGAACATAAGCCCCGAAGACCTGTCAAGCATTCACACCACCTTCAAGGGAAACCGCTATGAAGACAAAATAGTCCTTGCCTCCAACTTGAAATTTATCTTAGGTAAGCACTGAATCTACTTCTCTAAACTATTAATACCCCTCCTCCCCCTCTCACTAGGCATCTTGACAGGTACCATCAGAAAAGTCTAAATCCTGAAAACCTCCGCACTGGATCATGACAACAGTGCCAACTCCTCCCATATCTCACACCTTGCATTCATGGGGAAGATCATCAAGAAAACAGCCTCCCTCCAACTTCATGGCAATTTCTCTCATAACAAGAGCATGTCCTGGCAAGCAGACACCTCGAATGTCCAGGCAGAATACGTAACTGCAGTAATTGTATTTCAACAGAGGCCAACATTGTCCATTAGCACCCTGCTTGGGGTAGTCAGCCAATCAGGTGGCTAGCAATGCAGGTTGAAAGCTCTGATCTCAGCATGTGTTCCAAGCCGCCTGATGGCCGGTTCTCCTGACCTCCATCTCTGCCCCCTCAGGACCCTTTATAAATATTTCTCCCTCCCCAATTACCCCATTGTGCAGCAGTGACACTCACAGTTGCTGGAGTCGCTGCTTCTGGCTTCCTTTTTTTATGTGTATGGCTGTCATGGAAAGGGAGGAGGGGCTCCGGATGGCGGCCATCTTGGAACAGTCTTTACCTTGCGCCACCAGGCCATTACAACCCATTCCAGTCGTTGGAGCGGGTGGCTAACACATTATTGGCTGCCTCTATATTTTGCAAATCGAATTTTTGATCAACTTGAAGCTGTTACTTTCAACTTGAGTACCTGATATCATAAATGTATTGCCTAGGATTAAAAAAGTGTTGCCACTACGAAATAAATTCCTATGGCCGCTGTAACTGGTATGTCAGGTGCTGGTGGCTGAATCGGATTTAACATATCATTGAATCAATTAGAATGTCATACACAATCCTGCACGTAATTGCACTGTTGATGATTGCCACCGTACGAGTGCAACGAGATCCCTTCAATCTAGAGCCTAATTTTCCTTTGTTTGCATCAGCGGTGTTTTGCTTGTTAGCACCCACACACTCTTCTGTTTAGGCATTCCTCTGCTGCACGAATGTGGCTTAGCTCGTGAATGGCGGCCCCAGGACTAAAGGCTAGATTCTATTTAATCAGGTGAAACGATAACAAGTCAGGGTCAGCGGGCAGCTGATGGAATCATTCATTAAGATAACAAAGGCTCGTGACAGCAAAATCCCTGCTCCATCTCCTACATTTTGAGCTGTTTGTTCATATGCTGATAACCCACGGCTTCACTTGGGCTCCAGCTCAATGTAAATTCAAAGCTGAAAAAGGTTCACAGGTCAGCTGTCAGTATAATACCATGGCCAGCCCTGTGCAACAAGGCATGCTTGCTAAGGTCCAAACTGATCTAATGTAGTATGTAAAAGGCATTTCTTGGTAACCAGGCAGTGAGACGCAGGGTTGTAACACATTGGGCCCTGATTCACAGAGCCTTTGCCATCGGAGCGTGCCATTATACAACACTTCTTTGAATCAGGCCCATGGAGTTAAATAAGAAACTAAAACAATCGTTCAGCGACCTGAAATGAAAGTAACTAAATAGCTCCGTTGCAATAAGACTGCACTCTATATAGGCGTTTAATTATGTTTGGAAATCATTTCCAAGCATGTATTTTATGTGCGTTCATTGCATTATGATGCAGTTCTTTATTTGTCTGAATGTATGTAGATATATAATAGGGCGCCGGCCGCTGCTCTCTAGTTAAGGAGAGTCGTGAGTTCCATGGGAAATAGAAAAAATGAATTCTTAGTATGCAATTTATAATATATAATATAATTGTACATGCAGCACCCCAAACACCCACCAGCTGAGAAAATCTGGGAAAAATGTGTTACAAAATAAAAAAGATTTTAAGAAAACAAAGAAAAGCGAGTTCGGCCTTCTCCCCATTCATTTTTCCATAGACAGAAAAGGTCAATTTCTGCTCCAGCGCACAGCGAAAACCGCTGGACGGTTTTGGACTAGGTCCAAAACAACTTGGGAATGAAGCATTGACTCACAATCATTTTGTGGTTTGCGGTTATTCTGTTCAGTAGTTTTGAAATATTTTACATAGTAGGAGATGAAACCTTCTCCCAAAAAAATGGTGACATCCCCATGATGCATTGCGGCAGATAGGCTTTTCAGAAATGAAAAATCTGCCATATTATTTTCCCGATGCTAGCGATAGCCACAGCTATCAGAATATCAGAAAACGAAAAGCAGAACATTGCATTTGGAGGCCGAAAAAATTGTGAAATGGCATCAGGGTAGAGGTGGTGGGGGGCAGAGAGGGCACCATGTGAAATTTGAGAGTTGGAGGTGGGGTAAGAACCAAGTTTGCAGCAAAAACATTTTCCCGTACCCGCAGATATTCAGCGAGATAGCCACCGCTACCGGAGAAAACTTGATTGGAATTGAAAGTGCATCACATGGAAGAACGAGTGTTTGAAGGGGCATGGGGTGGGGTTAGGGAGACACATATGAGTTTGTGGGAGTGGGGAGACTTTGTTAGGAGGAGAGGGGACCCTGGTGAGTGAGTAGGGACCACGGACACATTTATTTTTTCTGCGTTTTTACTGATGACCGCGATTATGAGATCACTACAAATAACCGCTTCTAAAAGTAGTAATATGCTATTATAGCCGTAGTCATGGGAAAAACGTCCTAAGAAAAAATCATTGGATATTTTCACAGTTAAAGTGAGGTAGGGCGTCAGCGGTGGCCAGTGGCTTGGTTGCGTTTTAAACAGCTGAAGGCCAGGTAGTGTTGTTAAACAGAAGGGTGGCCACGGGCCATGGCCAAAGGCCAGTTTGTGTTATAAAATATACAATGGGCACGGCTGAAGGCTGCGGCCACTGGCTATGGTGGAAGGCCATGGCTTGTGGCTCATTAAAGTTTTAAAATATACAGTGGCCAAAGGTCATGGCTTGTGGCTTGTTAGTGTTTTCAAATAAACAGGGTGCACGACCATTACTAATTTAAAATTTAAAAATACACTTGAAGTGTAGCTGATTGACTGTAAGCTTTGGCAGTAACCAGCCAGACTCCAGATGGTAAAATCTGAGATTTCCCAGTCAACTGTCAGAAGGTACAGATCTGAGAGCATGTGGTGGACAGAAAAGTGAGGAGGAATAATGAGTGGAGACCATCACCCAGAAACATACTTACATGGTGAAATGCTGGGGTCTGGGTGCGATAGTGGTAGAAAAGTTGAATTTACTTTTTCACTTTGAGACAATTAATGTAGAGGTAATGTTAACAAAGCCTTGAAAGCCTTCCTGCACTGCTTGAGTGTGTGCAACCAATGAACAAAGGTAAAAGAGAGCACGTGCGCTTCTACTTGCTCCTGTCAGAAAAAATAAAGATTGGAGGAATCTAAAGCGAGAAATGCCTGAACGGTGCCTTGCTGCTCCACGTGGGATGAGTGCTTTTTCATTACCATGCAAAGGTGCACCTGTAGGACCTTTGTGGCTGAGAGACAACATCGACAAAAGACACTGATTTCCTCCTGAACATCAAATTAATATGGAATTGCAGAGGTGGAAATGTACTTAAGGGCAAAGGGCCTACATATGACTAAATTTAAGCTCACAGCATGAAATGTTGAAATCACGTTTTGCAAAGTAACGCAATATGTTTTTTATCTAAAAAACGGTAGCTTACTACATTGCAACAATGTACTGTGCAACACTCTACAGATAAGAAATGTGGAGACTGAGAAGTGTAAAGCAGCATTGCAATCTGAATAATAATAATAAGAAGGAGAAGAAGAAGAAAGACAAGAAGAAGAAGAAAGAGAAGAAGAAGAAGAAGAAGAAGAAGAAGAAGAAGAAGAAGAAGAAGAAAAAGAAGAAGAAGAAGAAGAAGAAGAAGAAGAAGAAGAAGAAGAAAAAGAAGAAGAAGAAGAAGAAGAAGGAGAAGAAGAAGAAGAAGAAGAAGAAGAAGAAGAAGAAGAAAAGAAGAAGAAGAAGAAGAAAGAGAAGAAGAAGAAGAAGATGAAGAAGAAGAAGAAGAAGAAGAAGAAGAAGAAGAAGAAGAAGAAGAAGAAGAAAAAGAAGAAGAAGAAGAAGAAGAAGAATAAGAAGAAGAAGAAGAAAAGAAGAATACCTTTCCCTACAAATAATGGAGAACAAAAGTGTGAGCAAGGATAAGGACTAGTGCCGGTTTCTACATACTGTGTGAGAAATGTAACCAAGCATACACAAAAGTCTGGCGACAGTTCTTACATTATTCGGGAAACATTGTTAAGCTTTCAACAGAAATTAATGGTTCACCTGTCATTTTATTAACCAACATGTTGGTATTGTACTGCTCCCAGTGCATTTCATTCAAAAGAGGTGAAATAATATTTCTCTTAATGTACAAGGGACATTTGTGGATATGTCTGTGTGTATGTTTGAAATGTTCAGCATACTTCCCAACATGCTACAAACCTGGCCTTTGGTATGTGGGTAGGTTCCATGATGTAGACAATCTAAAAAGTATAAAATATACATTTTTCTAATTGTATTTTATTAAGCGGTCTGCAATGCTTGGGCATGTGTGTGTTCAAAATGTTCAGCATAATTCCCAACAAGCTACAAACCTAAAACTTGGCACGTGGGTAGATTCCATGGTTTAGACAATGTAATTAGTATTAAAATACACCTTTTTTAAGATGTTTCTTAAGCAGTCTCCAATGCGTACCCCTGCCATATGGCTCTTGGTGCCGTAGGTCTGCCGTAGTTCTAAGTTCATTGTTCCTAAAGTTCAGCAGTTCATGGAAAACTTCAGCAGTGCATTGCTCCTAAACTTTCCACACTGTCAGTATTCTACCTGACATTAGTGGCACTCAACTTTGAAGGCATGCAGGTGACACAATACAGTGCTGTTGTAGTAATGTGGGTGATAGGAAATGGTGCATGTCTCTTCAGTAGTGTCCATAATGACGTTGTCCCTCACATCATGGAAAATCTCTCATGATAATTACAGAAACTTAATTTTCAACGGAAGCTTACATGCTTCAGCCATATACTTAGAGGTATGGCACTTCAAGCTTATACGTTTCAGCCCTACTCATACAGCACTTGTGTTGAGGTTGCTGCTGCCTCGGCTGTAGATCAGGACACCAATAATGTTGCTGCTCAATCTCAGCACTCCAACTCAAAGTAGTTGGAACCAATTTATGGGATTCATGCTTTTCTCATTCTCAGCTTTATGTGGCTTGCTCCAGAGTTCGTATAAAGACAATTTGTTCAAACTAGCTCCTAAAGAAAAGACCAGAAATATTATCTACAAAGAATCATTGTTTCAGTTCATTAAATAAACTTCAAACTAGGACTGAAGTAGGAATTACCATGCAAAGCACGGGTACATCTGCTAGTTAAATATAAACATGATGCCTTTATAAGTGTAAGTCTATAGTAAACACACTAAGTGTTATGGTATATGGTATATATGAGACTGTAAAATAAGGAATATCTCGCTGTTTACATCTGTATGATTTTGTAGTGTCTTTGACAATGTTATATTTCTGTTAATTCTTCAGTTAGACTGGTCAGAATCCGTACTCATATTCTCAGCTGTACTCACTGTACAATATGTACTCATATTCAGCCAGGATGTACAGTGTTGAATGGGGTGGTTGTAAATCCCTGGGGATTAGTGTGGCCATCAGGAGGCAACAAAGACACACATTAAATTCCCTGTAACAAAGAAGATTTTTTCAGAGCCTTTGCAAAAAAAACATTTAATGAGATGTCTCCCACTCACATGGGCCCATGTCAAGTGAAATATTCGGGAAACAATACCTTTAACAATAAATAGGCCTCAGTCAATTCCGAGCTTCAAACTCCGCTAAATGCACTAAAAGTGTCACATCTTAAAATCAGTTAGCCAATAATGTCCACCATCTGTCGAGTCATGAACGTCTTTGCAAACGAAAGAGGCATGTTAGCCAACCCTACTCATCATTTCCTGAGAGGAATACATTGGCTCATTGTTTCATAACTCAAGGAAACTAGACTAATTTAAAATAAGCACAAGAAATGCATTTAAAATGATTTAATGATGACTTTTTATGCCAGTAGGGCACCTATCTTACCTCCAGCTGGAGGTAACACAGGTGCCCTACTGGCAAATATGTAGTCACCCAGTCCAGCAACAGGCTGGTATACATTGACACCAGCACTTAATTACCAGGCAGGCCAATTTATAATGATAGTGTGGAAATACCATCCAATATATTAGTAGCAGCACACAGGGAACAAGGAAGAGCTAGGATATAGAATAGTGCAGAGAAGCAGAAGCTCTGTTCCAAATGGATGAGTGCTGATCTTGATTATATCTAGAGATGAAAGGGGGCTTATACATGTGGAAGCCTGAAGCAGATTTACCTGAGACAGACCTGCTTTTCTAGAGGAGGGAGAGAGATATAGGGAGACCAGAGGGGACCAGCTGACTGGGAAATCATTGAAATGTGGGAGGGTCCTTGTTGACACAGTGGCTTAAAGAATTATTCAAACGTTAGGATGAGAATTTCCCAATTGTAATTAGATAGAGACCCCCTGGAACCATGTGTCTACTAAGTCCCAGGAGTGGAGACCTGGGGGGATTTTTACTAGGGACTGTTCATTCCAAATATAATGCTTGAGCACGAGAAGTGGACACTGCGCTTTGCTTTCTCACTGTTTTTAAAACCAAGCATGATTTGTTTACAGATGCGTGGCTAATGAGGGACTTTTTTGTTGATACCTTGAGAGCTGGTACCTCGCAACCTAATACAAGTTGTGTTAGAATATTTTGGATATTTTGAATTTGAGTAGATGAATATTTAGATCCGACGTCGCATCAAAGTAAACTACTACGGACACACAGAGACCCTCAACTCCGCTTGTGCAAAGTAGTATTGGTTAGGTGAGTTTACAAATGTCAATGCGCCGTAAAATAAAGAGATGAAAACATCTTGAAGTAGTTGTTTTGGATTCCTTTTAATTGAATGTTTTAAAGTTGTAGCCTTTGTGGATGACACGTGTTTCGGCAGGATTTACATTGCCTTTTTCAAATCCAGGCTAAATATACATGTAAAATAAATGAAAAAAAGAAAAACAGAATAAGAGCAAACAGAAAAAAGATCCCATATTTGGTCAATGTTGAAAACATGAAAACAAAAACATTCAGTTAACATATCATCACTGGTGCAAATAAAGTGCTCTAATCATTGAGGAAAAGTGAATTGGGCTGGAGCCCTGTGATTAATTACTCAATGCTTAAAATATAGTCACATCAGAAAGCGGAACATTGGGTGGGGAAATGGAGAAAGTGGTTTGTGCAGTGTTTCAAATTGATAGATAGGAGATATATGGTTAGATATAGACAGAACAGGGTTGGGTCGACAGTATGATAGTTAGAAAATGTAACATGGGTTCTTACCCTGATTCAGTTTCTTAAGTACCATCATAATGCAAGGAATAGTGTTAAGTAACGCAGCCTTTCCCACCTATGTGGAGATTGTGGAAAGACCCATTAGTTTCGAAATGTGTGGCATTATAGAAGCGAGTATACATCAGTGCAAAGGCTTGTTCTTTAAAATAGTGTCTTGTGGTACTAAGTTTACTTGGCAGCATGACATTTATGTCATACGAATTCTGTGTACAAAGTCTTTGGCTGAGCAAATTGTTAAATTAATGTTAATGTAGTACGTTTGCAAAAAAATATATATAGATATATGGTGCCACAAATACATGAAGCATGGTTAAATTTAAAAACCTTAGATTTGTGAAAATGGTTAGCCGCAGTATAGTTTACTGTTTCCTGCAGGCGGCTTATAATTACATTGGTTCTGATTACGCGGATTCACGGGATGCAAGCACATTATATAATATAAGATATAAAGAAAAAATAGTACGTGCGCTGCGTTAGGTGGCACGTGTGTAAAAAGTAAAAGAAAGCGAGTCGATGAGACCCCCCCTGTATGGGTGGGTACAGAATGAGGTCCTACCTCATTCGAAAGTGTCCTCTGTATATCGGGTGGTCCGCTTCAGTTACACGGGCCCAAGTTTATAAATACAAAGTCCTTCCTTAGTGTTAGTATTGGCAGACATATTTTTGGGAGTGAAAGACGTGCGGACACTAATGTTCAATGGGGAGATGCCCAATCAAGTATGTAGGATGGGGGTTAGTACAGAAAGAGATACTCGTTTACCTGATCCAAAGGTAATCGAGCTTGTCATGTCCATGATACTGTTATGGAAATGATATTTCACATGAAGTCCACATAGATACATGGTATTTAGTGTGGCTTTCTGACCTATTCTAGATACAGATTGGTCCACTACGTGCAATGTGGTTATTGTAGTTAAGATTGAGCCTATGAGTAGGGAAGGAATGAGAGAGTAGGCTAAAATTGTAGGTTTCAAGGCAAATGGGAAAGTACAGAATGTTTCAATGATCCTGAAATGATACGTGGCTATGAGAGCCCGCTATTTGGATAGAAAGAGTGAATGGGCATCTGTGTTTAACATGGTATGAAAAGCACAGAATAAAAATGCGAGTTACAGATGAGAGTATTGGTGCAATCCAAAAAACACAAATAGTATACGACAGACAGTACATTAGAGGAAATGTGCCATTTTATTGTCATAATTCAAACCATATTCTACCGATCGGTGATGCCAAATTAATCTTGCTTCAGCTCATCTGAGATATAGTTCTTGATTGCCCCCTCTTTTGTTTCTCTGAATTTTTTGCAGGCCAATACATTTAATATCTTTTTTATTGTCCATTTGGTGAGCCATTTGCCAGTGTTGAGAGAGGGGCAGGTTGCTGTCTTGAGTGCTTATCGCTGAAATATGTTCTCTTATACGTGTTCTTAGTTTGCGTATAGTACTTCCAATGTAGATGAGTTTGCATGTGCATTGAATTACATAAACCACATATTTGGAGCAACAATTGATTTGTTGTTTGATTGATGTTTTGATCCCATTTTTGTCTGTGAATATGGTACTTTCTGGAAAGGCATACTTGCACATAGTGCAAAATCCACATTTTCTGAAGCCAGAAGCTGGTTGGTTGAGCCAATTAGTTTTAGTGTTTTCATCATGGTCTGCTAATAGGGATGGACTGATATTCATTTTTAAAGTCTTGGCTTTTTTGAAGACCAATGTTGGTGTGTCCTTAATGTTCTTGGCGATATGAGGATCTAGTTTTAGAAGATACCAGTTCTCTCCTAATAGCTTTGGTGTTTTCACAAAAGGTGGTAATGAATTGTACCATGTCTTCCTGTTTGGTTGGTTTAGTTTTAGGAGTCAGTGTTGCTGTTCTGGTCATTTGTTTGGATTTTGTTCTGGCATTTGTAATAGCAATTTTGGGGTACCCCCTGGCAAGAAATCTATCAGAGAGTAGTTCACATTCAGATTCAAAAGATGATGTGTTTGTACAATTTCTTTAGGCCCTAATAATGAATTCTCCTTTAGGAAATGTTTGATAACGGGTTTGTAGTGGCAGCTGGTAACGAAAAGAGTTGAATTCACTTCAGTTTCTTTTCTGTAGGTTTTGGTTAGTAATGTGTCTCCGGAAATAGGTCTAAGAAGTTGATCTCTGAGTCACTTGTGATTCCAGAAAATTGTAAACCAAAGGTATTGCTATTTACTTGTTCCCAAAAATGTGTAAGGTCAGTTTTGGTTCCGTTCCAGATTAATAGCATGTCGTCTATGTAATGGGTCCATTTAATTATATGGTTTTTGAAGGCTGGTAGTTGGTAGATGAACATATCTTCGAACATTCCCATTACCAGATAAGCAAGAGCAGGTGCAAATTTAACGCCCATTGCAATGCGACATGTTTGTTTAAAGAAATTGTTATCAAAGATGAAGATGTTGTTTTCCAAAGTGGTTAGTAACATTTCCTTTAACATACAGACATAGCTGAAATTTGATGCAGATTTGTCCTTAAAGATGTAATCTATTGTTTGTAGTGCTAGGTTATGCCCGATTGAAGTATACAGGGCTTTAACGTCCCAAGTTGCCTGCAAATAATTCTCTTGCCACTGTATTTGAGCCAGTATCTTGATGATTGATGTAGTATCCATTACGTAAGCTTTCACCTGTGTAACCTTAGGTTTGAGTATGTTGTCACTGTACTCAGCAACATGTTAATTGGCCCATCCGATGCCGCTTACAATTGGTCTGCCCTTGGGAATTTTGAGAATGGTTTGTGTACCTTCAGAAGAAAGTAGATAGTCAGTATGGTAGGTTTGGGTATGGATAGGTGCAGTTTTTCATCATCAGTAATTACACCTTGGCGATGCCAGCTGTCTATTAAGATCTTAAGTTCCTGTATGATCCTTGTAGTAGGGTTGCGTGTGAGTTTCTCGTAGCAGTTGGGGTTTGCAAGGTGGTTTTGAACCATTTCTATATAATCAGACCGGTTCATTATGATAATGTTTCCCCCCTTATCTGCTTCCTTTATTAAAAGTTGTTTGTTTGTCTGGAGATTTAATAGTGCAGTTCTTTTCTGGTTTGTTAAATTGTATGCGCCGTGTTTCCATTTTTTGTGATCAGATTTGTTAAGGCACTGGTGTAAATCTTGAGTGACTGCTTTATAGAATGCATCAATCATGTTGCACGGTGCCAATTGAGGCAAACATTTTGATTTGGTTTCAGTTCTTGAGATATTAAAGCTGCTGAATAGATCCGTAACTCGTGCATGGTTTCATGTATTGGGTAGTCAGCCAATTCTCCAATTGATCTCAAAAGGTGGCTATTACCTAATTCCTCTATTGATATGTCACTAATATCCGGTCTTGCTGTAGGGGTTTTCATTTTCTCTACCTGTGTTGCAAAAAAATGTTTTAACATCAGCTTGCAGACAAATTTGAATAATTCGATATCTAGATTAAATGGTTCACAAAAAGATTTGTTTACAAGTGAAGTGAGCAGATATCATTTATGTGCAGATAAAGCACATCTCTTTGTGAATCCATAGCTGACCAAAAAATAACCCTGCAGGTTTTCACAGATGTAGTCTGACAATGTATTTGTGTAACAGTGCATGATTTGTGACCTGTGGACATCATGGGTATTTAAAAATAGAGATTTGGGGATGTATGGGATCTTAGCGGTGCCACTTCAATTCAACAGAAAAAGGATTCCAAAGTAAATTACGTTAACTTTTAACTCATTCTATAGCCCCAAGTAGGGGTTGGACAGTGCACCAGTGGATGGGGTATTACATCCTTTAGTAAAACCCTATAAAATTATATTTAAATATTGAGTGGATAATCCCTCTATACTGGACATTATAAATGGATAGCACAGTGCCCTACACAGTTTCCTAAAGAGTCTAATGCAACTCACCACAGCTTACATCTATCATCCATGCACATTCTAGAAACTCACAACACAACATCTACACATAGCGAGTATTCATTTCAAATGGGTTTTGCATGAATGGTGTTTTCTATGTAACCCATACTCTGACACCTATACTTGATACTGATATTGCAGGGAATAACATGTTTTGATTTGCTATGTGAAGTAGTTGAATAAAGTGGCCAATAATCGGTGATGTATTTATGGACATAGACTTTGTTTTTAGAAATGACATTGTCCTATTAGAAATAAATTCAGTAATGTAATTAATTAATGTATTTTGTGACTGTCTTTATGTATAGTTTCTTAGTCAGATTTTGACAGGCAGACCAATTCTAGTGTCTGTAAATCATTTACACATGTACCAATATTGAAGTTACGGGACCACATTTCAAGTTATTTTATTAGAATACAAATACATTTGAGTCCTAAAACAGTCTGTTTCTTATAACAGAAAATGTATACTATAGGGCAGGATGAAACGTGTGATAGCTACAATATGATATAATTGCATCATATTTGTCTTATATTCATTACATTTGCCCACTCAGAGCTCCTCTTCCGTTTGTGTATTGAACACATTCTTGAATTGATTATAATTCATAGGTGAGCATTGTGTAAATCACTGAGAGACTAAATAAAAAGAATGAAAAAACGTCTGATGTTTTTTTATTCAAATGCCTTTTCCATTCACCTGATCTTCATTTCTCCCTATAAATTCGGATGCTTGGCTGGTGACTACCAACTGAAGCTATTGTTAGCATTAAAATAGTTTATTGAAACCCGATTTGACCCTTGTGCAGATTTGAAGAGACTTGCACTAATCTTGTCATCTGCTGCTTGGCAGTGGGAGAAAGCATCTCTAGGTGCCTGCTGACAGTGGCAGAATGAAAGCCTCAATACATTCGTAATTGTGATTCATGATTGCTTATTGCAACTCATTATAACTGGTACATTTTAATCATAAATATCGAATTGATATGATTTGCTTCATTGTTTAAACCGCTTGTAAGAGCTTCAGCATTTTAGGTAGTTGTGGTACCTGGGCCTTGGGATACCAATTTTATGATTTACAAATGCAAGGCATAAGATGTATAATTTATGCAGACATACGTTAGGCTTACATCTTCTGGTAAGAAATTTGCAAAAAGCCATATGCAGTGTATGTGTATCTTGTCCGGATAATTAGAAGAAAGATTGCAAGTAGCGCAAGCTTCATATAGCGTGTCTGGACATCCTGTATTTATGGGTATTCATAAGGACTGACACATATTAACATACATACAAAAATAAAGTGAATTGGTTGCTGATGCCAACTTAGTGCAATCAAAGGCTACTCCAGACTGCATGTTTCTGATTGGTGTAGCTTTCTAGTCAAATAATATGCCATAAGTGTAGTTCTGTTATGACTCCCACTTTTCTCTAGTTAGGGAAAGAAACACAAAAGTCATGGAAAATAGTCCCCCTCCACAATGGGATTTCAAGCTCCCAAGATCTTAGTGGGAAGGTTTAACATTTGTATTTTATTGTATTTGTATTCTATTATATAGGATAAAGCAATTAAAGGAACACAACCAATACAAGCAGTGT
The DNA here is from genome assembly GCF_040938575.1 of Ambystoma mexicanum. Lineage (NCBI taxonomy): Eukaryota > Metazoa > Chordata > Amphibia > Caudata > Ambystomatidae > Ambystoma > Ambystoma mexicanum. The sequence goes on along the minus strand of NC_090933.1, from coordinate 1,109,708,746 downwards.
GGATCTGCGGTAGAACAGTGCAAACATAATTAGTCATATATTCAGAACATCAAACTTAAGTAGAAAGGATAGAGAAAAAATAAATAAAAAATAAAACTAAAAACTAAAAACATAAGGTAAATAAATAAAGGAATCTCCATAATAACATGTTGTACATGTGTCCTGTATAGTACCCACACAACAGAATACTATTGTAGAAGCAGCAATGCAACCAAAAAAATATTTGTGAAGCATTTCAAGAAGCATTTAAATAACACATCAGTTAGCCATAGGGATTCCCCAAATACCTTTGAATTTATCAAATTCTCCTCTACATTTAAAAATTGCCCTCTCATACAAAGCCAGCAGCTCTTCCACCCAATCATCAATCGTGAAGCAGTTGGGGGATTTCCACGCATGCAGGACATTTATTTTAGCAAGCATGTAGCTTCTTAGTACCCAAACCTTTTTAGAAAACGACAGATCTTTTAATTGAGTGACATCCCCAAGAACCAAAAGGAAAGCCTTTCTAGGAATTGAACACTCCAACACTAGGCCCTTCCCAGAAGTCTCTTGTTGTTGTACAAAACCAAATTAAGTGGCTCAAAGTACCCCCTGACTGATTGCATTTCCAGCATTGGTCCTTCTCTGAAAGGTGTCTCTTAAACATTCGGTCTGGTGTCCGATAGGCCCTAAAAAGTAGTTTAGTCTGTGAGGCCCTCAGACCCCAATCCGTGCTAGTCAAGAGGACATTATTACAGCACCTGTGCCAGCAACCAGGGCTAATCTCCTCACCCAGTACACCAGTCCATACATTAGCAAGTTCAGAGACCCCTTCATGAATGGATACAAGGACACTGTATATGGTGGCAGCCGGATGGTCTGTTCGGGAAAAAAGTTTCAGCATTGACCAGGAGGCACTCTGCGTCGTAATCTGTGGTGCGTGCTCAAGTTTAGCAGATATTAGAGCTCTCAGTTGTCTATATTCGGCATAACTGCAGTCTATCAAACTGCACTCCCTGTGTAAATGTGTGAAGGGAATCCAAGTTCCATTTTCAAAAACGTCTTTGGTGTACGGAGTTCTGCCCAGATACCAGGACCGCCAAAATTAGACTTTCATTGTTAGGTTAACGATGGATTAAGCCAAATGGATGCATCAGGGAAAAGAAACGGGTCGCTATTCAGGTGTCTTGATGAAGAGCACGAGCACCCACACAAGGACACAGAAAGAGGACTCAATGACCAAGAGCGCTTTGAGGTTGTTTATAACAAGGCCCTGGATTCTAGTTGAAACACATGGTTAGATTGAAATAAAGTCCACTGCTTTGGTGCAGCCTCCACCATGTGACACAAATGCCTCATTGTGAATGCGAGATGATACTCGAAATAATTCAGCAAATTCATACCACCCTGCTCCAATGGGAATTGCATCTTCCACTGAGCAAGACTAGGATGCTTGCCATCCCACATACATTTCTGCACTAGCATCAAGCTCCTAGAATAGCCGTTTTGGCATTTTCAGTGCAAGCATGGATAGGGCATAGTTGACCCTTGGTGCCATGTTCATCTTGGTGAAATGTACTTTGTCCCACAGTGACCATCGGTCCATATCAGTTCTGCAATTCGTTAATAGGTCATCAAAGTTGCTCTTTGGCAATGATTTCATCCCATTCTTGGATGAACAGGTTGTTGTCCTTGCTGGGCTGGCTCTGGGAAACAAGTGATATGATGTCATATGTCATATAACATTGATGTCATATGTTATATAATAGATTTGAACTTAATAAGACACACTCATTAGTCTCATTTGTATTCACAGACATTACAATAGATAGTCTAGTACTAGACAGATCTTGCATGGAAACTGTGTCCCCACTGTGTCCCCACTTAGTACAGCAGTGGCTGCAGAATGTTTTACAGCCATACAGCCTTATGGAGATAAGATTGGCACCATGTACTAATTATTTGGAAATACTTCATACTTTTGTATTATGTTCTTTAGGGTTTCTTTCTACATATTTTATCATGGCACTGAGAGCCCTGAAACTCCTTTCTGTATTGAACTGTAAATGTATTTCTCTTCTACGAACCGTTCTTTTGTTATCCCTTCTGTTTCTGTGTTGTATGAAAAGCTATGGATCATTATGCTATGTTAAAAAGTGTAATATTCTTAATTTTTATGGCCTGGCAGTTATAGCTTTGATGAAAGATATTTTCTCACCAGGGGTAGATTGCTCTCAGATAGAATGCCCACAGGGGAGATAACATCTGTTATACTTCTCTAATAAGATAGAGCAGTGACCTTCTATATCATTTGGTCGTATCCCCCCAAGCAATTACTGGAGTTGGGTCCCCAACCATAACTTGCTATGGGGGTTACTAGCAAGAGTGGGGCTTTGAGCCCAGGGTCTGCCAAGTCACCCTATCCCTCTGGCCACTGCATAGATCTCATAGTAGGTGACGCGTCAATAGGCTGTCTGCCTAATCCCCACCCATATACAAACCCCTGATTTATAGGAAGGAAGTGAAGCCAAATGCTTTCGTTGCAATGAATGAAATGTATGGCAATTGCCTTGATAGGAAAGTGGATAGCTCGTGTTTCAAGTCCTCACCCAAAACATGAATGCACAGACTGCACTTCATAGGTTTGAATCCCAGCTCAGAGCTGACTTAAAGCTCCATTCTTCAAAGACTGATCAACTGTGTACCGTTAAATAGGGTAACAATAATACAGTATTATAGACTGAAGGAGGACTCATTATCTAAGGATTCACGATGGGCCATAATTCGAGGATGGATAATGACCCCTCCTGAGTTCCATAAGGCTACTAACACATAACGGTAGTAGCAATACACGTTTTGTAGTTTTGGTGGTGAAGAGGTTTTTTTTACTTTACTGGTGAGTAAAGTAAATAGACAAACTGAATTGCTAAAAAAATGTGGTATTATTTTCAATAACAAGGTTGTCTTCATAAGTCTAGCATTTAAATTACAAAGTTGGTTGAACTGAATCGCGTTTAACATGCACATACATTAGGTGCTATGTAAAAGCAAATGGTTTCTCTATAAGAAAGTGGAAGCGTTTTCCCATGTTTTAGCTTTCTCTTTTGTGTGTTAAATGGCAGGTTACCACAAAAAATTGGTTCTCTTAGAGCGGAAGCATCCTGTCGGAAGAAGTCTTGCCTGGAAATTGCATTGTTGTTTCCCTGTCTTCTTTTAAAGACAGAATTTTCAGAATGCAGTCAATAGCAATAGTTATTGACTGCACTCTAGAAATTCAGATTGGCTGAGAGCAGGCCAATCATGATCTCAATGTGCTAATACTTATTATTACAGCACTTAAATGTGGTAGGAATCTGGCATGAAGTGTTATAGACGAACAGATAGTATTGCAAACATTAATTGTAAGGAGAAAAATATGATCTAAACAAGGGGAATGTTGATAGGCATCCTTGGGTGGTGAAGGTAAGGGAACTGCAGGCCGTTCCATGAATTTCATGTTCGTTTTCAATAATACCCATAGCAGTGGGCTGAATCATTAATGTCTTGTAGCCCAAGCTATAGGCACGATCGAGGTAAGGGTTTTAAATAGGGGCCCACAGTGCAATGACAGGCCATAGGCAGCTTGCTGCTGGGGTGAGGTACTACTGCTCTTAGCACCCCTAGTCTAATCCCTGGTGTTCTAATAGTGTTTAAAAACTGACCATGAGGTATGTATGCTGGTATCAGAGAGGGATGTTGTCATAGAATTGGAAGATGAACTCCAAGCAGAGTCCGTCTTCCCTTTCAATTACACAGGAAGGGTAGTTGGAGATGGTGTTGAGCGACGATGTGGCATTAGAGGCCGTTTCTGGGGGGCAGACACTGTTGGTGCCATCAGGGTGGATAAGAAGGAGTACAGGGCAGTCCGAGCAAGGGGCACATGTACTTCGATGCATGGCAGATTTACTCAGTGAGAATTCCTCAGCTCCTCGTTAACTAGTGCCTTCTACTGGGTGCTAAATACAATGTCCTCACCTGCCCTGTTCTCTCCCTCCTCATACTTTCTCTTGTTTTCACTCCTCTACATTTGTAACTTTAGATTGAGTATTATTTCAGAAAAGACCCACAAAACATATACAATACATGGATAACATTATATAAAAGAGATTCAAACATCATTAGTCACAGAACACAGATACTACTAGTTAATTAGTTAGTTCACTTTAGAAAAAAAAACATATTTCAACAGATTAATTAAAGATCTAGACTACAATAAAATGCAATGTTTGTCAATAAGCTATATCTATTTCTGCCCCTCCAAGTGGAAATGACTTTATTGTATGTTACTCTATGATATTAAGACTTAATCCTCTTATTATCTTATTAAAGACATTACGTTTCGAAATATCTCCAGATAGTTCACCCACCCATAAACAAATCATAACTATTAATTTGGACATCAGTCACTTCTACTAAGGATAGAATAATAGAACATATACATTATATTCTGGCAGCAATAGTACACAGAGACATTGGCTTCATTACAACTCCGGCGGGAGCCGTGCTGGTAAAAACGACAGGCTGCTGCCGGAATTGTGTATTTTGTCCGGAGCCTGGCAATGGGGAATCACTGGGGCATTACAGCCCCAGCGGTCCCTGAAGCCAGGCGTCAGAAAAAGTGACTCCCCATTCCCATTGAGTCCAACAGGACTCAATGGGAATGGGGAAGATGGTAGCACTGGCACCATTCATAATGGTGCCCGTGCTACTTTCAAAGTCTTTGAGCGGTGCCTTTCCATGCGCCAGGTCCGGCCTGATCAGGTCAGGCCTGGCTGGCGGGAGGGCATCCAGCCCGCAACTTGTCCTCTACCGGCACCGTTATAGTCATAATAGGCTAAACTAAACTAATCCCTCTACCACAATACCATCATATTTTCCTAATCTGTTAGTTCAGTCAGTCTATATGATATTCTTGCATCTTCCTGCCCCCACTTTTTGCATTGTTTTCCATTCTTCTTCCTCCACAGGATTTGGTTTGGGGGTCATAATGCGCCATGTTCTCAGACAAGATACAGATGATGCAGGACCACTACGCTGGTTCTTGAAATAGTATAGAATGTTTGTAACATAGCACAATACTGTGTGTGTGGGTATGACATTTTCCATATACCCTCAGTGTTCCCCTAGGCTTTGTTGGATAGGTTTCTGCACCCTGTTAGTAGGAAACTGTTGTCCATCAAGACATACTCCTGTTTCCTGTTCTTCTGTACAATGACAATCCCTGCTTTAAGGCCTAATTCTCCTATTATTGTGGGGGTTCGGGTGGCTGCTAAGCCCTGCTTGCTTGCTTTATAGGGTTCAAGAGGTATGGAAAAGAGGCAGAATGCTTCCCCACCGAGTCTGCACTCTCAGGTAACATAACATAACATAACATAACATAACATAACATAACATAACATGTGTATTTGTAAAAGGCAGGTTCACTAGGGTGACCAGACGTCCCGGTTTTCCCAGGACAGTCCGGGGAAATCACCTTCAGTCCTGGGGTCCCAGGAGTTTTTTCATTTTAGAAACCATGTCCGGGGTTTGCATGTTTGGGTGGTTACGGTAAATAAAATCGTAATTATGTTTCACAACGCTTATAGAATTTTGAAGTTGGAAGTTTTGCTCGAACCCCCAACCTTTCAGATACAAATCACAACACTTACTGACTGTGCCACAGAGACTGACCTTGAAATCGTTGTACAGCAAGCCAAGTAATATCAATCAGAGCTAACGCTTGTTTTGAATTAACATGCCAAGATTCACAGACAAAACTGCACAAATGAGATCATATACAGTGTATAGAAAGGAGAAGTGCTGGAAATATGGTTGGTTGGTGGTTGTGGGGGCGTGTTGGGGGAGGGGCGGTAATTGGTGGGCTGCGATGGAGTAGTCCCTCTTTTATGTTGGTCGTCACAGTTTTTCTTTTTGGAAAGCTGGTCACCCTAACATTCACTCCCGAAGGGTCACCTTGGCGCTAATAGATGTTTATTGTTACCCAATTTAATGGTACTCATTGTATCGACCTCAGCAGGATGAAAGTCTCCACCAGGATTCAACTCTGTGACCATGAGGTCAATCACAGGCCTCTGTAATAGATGCATTAGTCCACTGAGCCACAGGCCCGGCTACCACAGAGTCTGGTGACCATAATGTACTATTTGCCTGACTAAAATAATGGAAAAAAAAGATGATTTCAATTCTTCTGGCACAAGCTGCACATTCCATTTTCAGAAGGTTTATGTAATTTGTAATGCAAAGCAGTGCAAAATTATTGGTATGTTCATCCAAATGAAGCGTTTGCTTAAAATCTGTAGTTCTACCTAACAGCTACAATCATCCATTGCGTTACTGCTATCAGGTCAGAGCATATGCTCTACTGGGGCAATCACACATTTGATGCGTCAGGCCGCATGCAACTTATCTCTAGGAATGTATCCATGGAGATGTGAAGTAGCTCTGCATCAGCTGGGGGTATTGGGGTGGGGGAAGGTGGGCTTGAGAGGGAGTCTGCACTTGACCTGACTTGGGGAAAACTGCATGGCAATGGTTGTGGATCGCAAGGGCTGAAGTCAAGGAGTGCTGATTTCTATCAAGATGAGAGAGGAGTCTTTTCAGACACAAAAGACCTCAGCACTATACAGGGATGGGACAAATACTGTGATCAGTTCCAGGGAATGAGGTCACAGTTTAGTAACAAGTGGATAGGCATTATTCATGGACAGATTGCGATTGATTACTAATCCGAAACCGCAAATGTGCATAGGGAGGCTGTACATCCTGCTGTAGATTAAAACATTATAATAATCCTGGATTCTGCACTGAGTGGAAGACTTTGCTGATTCTGATTCTGAAAGGCTGCTTGCCTGCATAGACAGAAGCATTGCCTGGAAGCTCTTGGGTAGGCCTGCTTCATCTCTTATAAAAGTCAGTCTAGCAGCATAGCAGAGTGAAAGATCTTTACAAGAGATGAAGTAGTCCCAACCAACCACTCTCTGGGAACAGTGGAAGAGAAACTGACTGGATGCCTGCCTGGCCTGCTTTGGACGCTTTTCCCAGGAACCCGCAGAAGTTGATGTGAATGTTACAAGAATCAGAGGATCCAGGACAGGTAAGCAAGCCTAGAAGACTCAAAACCAGTGGGGCATAGCCAGTTCCTAGTACTGAAGGAGCTGGGTACATTAATTGGGCATTGGGCAGCCACTTACAAATGCTAGGTTTTTACCACAAAGCCGTGCCACAATCCACTGAAGGGAATCGATAAAGGACCAAACCAATGCTCCTGAAACTGCCCAGTGATTTGAGAACTTGCTGGGAATTGAGATTGCTTTGGGCTTTCGGGGTATTGTATGTTGTCTGTGTCCTGTTATCTGTGCTGTCCTTTGTTGCGTGCTGCAGTCCGTGGTCGTTTCACTGTCTTGGCTCGTGTCGCTGTTGTGGCATTAAGGGATTTTCATAATGAAAGGAGGTGCTGAGAAACAGGGGCTGCCAGACGTTGTGGGGTACGTATTGCACACACCATTTGTGTTGCATGTCAGAGATTTGGACATTGGCCCTCATTACAACACCGGCGCTAAACCATGGCGCTATTAGCACCATGGTTGGTGCCGGTGTTGTAACGAGTCCGCCACGGTGAAATGGGGAAATACCGCCCCATTCCAAGGTTAGCGGGGCGGTATTTCCCCATTTCACCATGGCCCTTCCCCATTCCCATTTTTGCCCCATAGGGCTCAATGGGCATAGGGAAGGCGGCAATTACGGTACTGCAAATTGCGGTACCGTAATTGCCTGCGGGGTCCTTTAGCGAGTCCCTACTTTAATGGCTGGTCCAGACCAGTCGTTCAGGTCGGGTCCCGCAAAGAGACCTCGTAGTAAGGTGCTAAGTGGGTAACGGCGCCGCAGCCTTTTACATATTGTAAAAGGCTGCGGCGCCGTAATGTAATGAGGCCCACTGTTTTCTTATCTTTGAAATTTTTCTGTGATTAGCATTACTTCCCATAGGAACCATGTCAGCTATCATGCCACCGACCTAAATATAACAGTTGAGGTTATTGGGAACAGTGTTACTGTGTTTTTTCCACATTTCTTTGTATGATAAATAATACAAGTAGTTATTTGTATAACTTGGTTTGGACAGTGATTTTTTTTTTGTTTTGTTGTTGAACTTTTGAACTGGCTGCACCCCTTCACGCCTTTTATGAGTAAGTCTTGAGTTTATCCCATACTACAATATAGACCTCATTAAGGTCAGTTGGTTTTCCAAATCAAGAGCCTTTACCCCTAAAGGTGGTGGCTTCATGCATTTGGTGTTGGGGTGTTCAAGCAATGCACATGCGATAGAAGAGTACCTTCCCCATGCTCACTTCTTAAGCCCCATATGGCCCTGAAAGGCCATGCTCTACTGGCAGGAAAGATAAGCACATATAAGAGGACTGGTACATGAGGATGGGCTTTGAGCAGTGACTCTTCTGGGGCTAATGCACTGGACCCGATTACATGGAAGATCTTGTGGTCTTCTGGGAGGTACTCAGGGATGCTAAAGTGGAGTGGGAAGCTGGATGTCTCTTAGGCTAAGGCAAGGCACTTCTGGAAAAATAGGTGTATAATTCATCGTTTTCTACTTTCTCAACCTGGGCTGCACCTATCGTGTCCCGTTACAAAAGATCAGCAGAGTGTAGAGATGGATTAGCATCTTACAGCTGCAGGTCCCCTTGGTTCAGTAAGGCTTTTTTGTTAGACCAAGTGCTGTTCTATGAATACTATTTATTTAGATATTCTGTGGACTTCTACATGTTACCTTTCAGCAGCTTTAAATTGCTTGTCAGCCTTGTGGATGACATCAAGGTAGAATGATCCGTCCTCAGTTGCTCTAATTGTCTTATCGGATGAAGGCTTGGACCAGTGGGGACTCCCATTTATGCACAGAAAGTGCTCATTCCACAGTGCTCTCCTGGATAATTAAGTATTGAGGGTTAGGTCTGAGCTGAAACAACGAACCCAGGCAAGCTGTATGCGATGACTTATGAATTAGCACAGGTGAGCCATATATGACAATATATGATTTATCTAGGTAAAATAATAGCTTTTAGAAACAGCACAGCCCTGATTGTGAAAATGTTTATGAAAAGCCCCATCAGAATGGTGAATTGTATCATATTTCACATCTCTGCACTGGCTTGGTTCAAGTATGTTGACACAACAGTGATTCACACTAAGCAGATTTCATTTTAGTCTCTGACTTATAAACTGGACCAATAAGCCATGGTTCAACTTGCATGTCTGTTAGACAACATACTGGGACTTGTCAGCCTGTTACATCACAGCGTCTCACCTCCATTACCGGTCAAGGGACACATGCAAGTTTGGACTGTAAAACAAAACACGTAAGGGCAAATTCACAAGAAACCTCCTTTTGAGTAGTTACTACAGATGTAACTTACAACAGTTAGAAAATGTGTGTAAATTGAATCTCATTCCCACAAAAGGCCAACAAGTACTACCAATTGAAGGTCTGAAATGTAGTTATGTACTCCAAGGTAACTTACTCCATGGCAGACAGGAATACAGTCAACATTTTCACAAAAACATTATGAACTTTTGACTCTGAAATTAAAAACATTTTGACACCACATGCCTCAATCGTCTCTACACATAAAACACCCCTGGAGTGTTTGTGTTGAACTCATTTCTGTTCACAAACGTTTCTAATTCAACAGACGTTTTGAAAATACATATAAAGTTACATTTTTTGCAAGTGTGACTCATCCCAGCTCATATAACCCCTTGACCAACCTACACTACCCTAACATGTCCCTGTGAACTGTCTCTTGGAGTAGGAGAATTCTTGGTGAATGACTTGTAAATCCATTTGTGTATTTGAAAAAATATACTCAAGAGCCACAGGGTTTTACGAGGTGGCCAGATATTATTGCAGAACTACCACTGCCAGTTAATACCACTTGACATTGTTTTTGGGTCAAAAGAGTCAATAATGAGCCTCTCATGCATTAAAGGGGTAAATTGAAGAGAAGGGAGGGTGGAATCAGAGATGCCCACGTTTTAAGTTCCTTGAAATGGTCCATCCTTAAAACCTCTGTTTACTAAATTGAATGAAAGTGCATGCACTTCCCTTCTGCACAGTAAAAAGAACATTATTGGGGGTACATTAAGGCAAACCATAGCAAAGATCTGCTGGGGGACATTACCTTTATCATTTTTTCAACTGGAGTCCACTAGAGGTAATACCTCACAATCTTGAATCCAGATCACAATAACGCCAATGGTATTTGCAAGCATTGCCATATTTTCTTCTACGGCAAAACAAAAAATGCCAAGTTACATTTCTTTTTTTTCCAAATGTTTGTGAAGCTTAGCACTGGAAAAAGTCGTCTAAGTTGTTTTCATATGATTCTAGCAAGCTCTGGTACACTGAGCTATTATTTCAGTCAACAATATGGCATCAGAAAATAGAAACATCCAGGACCTGAGTACGGGTTTGGCAGTAACAGAAAAACGTGTGGTATTTGGAAATACTGCCTCTTTTGCCATTTTGCCAAATTCTGAGTTTCCAATCTGAAATTATTCATTCCTGCCTAATTTTACCTTCACTCGACATCCTTAATGGATGAGACATTAACACATGCATAATACTGCATGCAGTAATATGGCATTTCCCCATGGTTTCCAGTGGGACTCCAAATTGAGAATAACTGAAGGGTCAACATGAGTCAGAATCATGCAAACTCGTCCAATTACTTCATACATACCACAAGCCGATATGGTATTACTATATAGTGCTACTGAAAAGGAAATAGCGCCAAACTCATAATCAGACGCTTAGCGGTTCATCATTAGCATAGTGTAATGGTGCAGATGAATACAAACGTGATACACACTGCCCATACTCAGATGAATAGGCAAATACCGATTCCAACTGTGGCCCTCGCGATTATCGTCCAGGTGAGAAACGGTACCAACTGATACAGCCCGACTGCCCCAAGAGCCCAAGGGTGGAAGGTAAGACCAACTAATCCCACAAAGTTAGTGTTATGAATATGATAGATGAGCTGGCTAGTAGAGTGACAGGTAGTTGGTACTATATACATATAACGAGATAGAGAGGATGTAGATGGCTATAGATATACACACACAGTACACATAACAGAAGTGCATGCATTAGTCATGAAAAAAACATGTACTCCGCAAGAAGAACATGTACAATAGGTAATATATATGCCTTTAAACATGAAGAATACTAATAATGCATCCACAAGACATGAAGAACGTTGGCATGACCAATGTATAACGGGAATGCAACAACAATGACATGCAAATATAGCTTGCTAACATGGAAGGGAGAATGTAATTTGGCAGCCGTCATCCAAAAGATGGCTGCCGAGGCATGTCTCAGAATGAGCACAGGCATCAAGGACTCAGAAAACTCAAAAGGCTGAATCCACAGAAACCCATATTTGTGCAGAGCCCAAGCAGTTATGCACAGCAGGGGCCAAGGTCCGGAACTAGGAAAGGAGTCGTGGATGAGCGGAACACAGGCACCAGATAACAATTCCCAGGATGATGCATAGTAATCAGTTTTAATAAGAGCACAAACAACCACTGAAGTCCAGGTGCATGAGATCAGCAAGCCAAAAGTCTTTATAGGAAGTAACCGAAAAGTGCCATGAGTGGGCACAAAGAAAATAACATGCATATTAGAATTAGCTAAAACCTTAATAAATAGAAGGAAATTCATTCTCAAACATGGTATCCCAAAACGTGACCCAGATATGGAAAACACTGTTTATTCATCATGCTCGAAACATAGATAGAACACATGCAGAACTCCCTCAATATGCACACAGACACCAGACGGTACACATGGCCAAGCTCAAAGTAACCTCCTTGAGATGATTAGGGGTATTCTTTAATTTCAAATATGGCAGACCATACTAGTCTCTTCCCCACTTGTGCCTCACCCAAATCCTGATGTCCTATCAAAGTGTCCACATTTGGTAAGCTAGATTGCAACCAATGAAAGGTTCCCGTACCGCACCGTCCATTTGGATAGTGACAAGCAAACAATATGCCCTATGGTGATTAGAAACAATATCTGTAGGTGGGATGGGCCAGGTGGAGCCATCAGATATGTATCCACCAATTAAGTGACTAACCTTTAAATGTTTTATATGTAGCTTATCTTATTAACCAACCCCAATCCACCATAGGTTTTGTAAATTGATAATGTATTCTGATGTCATTCTGACTTAATTGTAACAGAACCAGCTTGTAATCGTCTGGAATATGAGAGCTACAATAGGAAATGCTTGTTTGTTGTTGGGGCTTAGATTTGTTGTCTGTATACAGCTGTATCTTGACATGCACCTGAGTCCTTCATCATTGAGTATTTTTCCTGAATGATTGTGTGATCCTCGGCACCTCCTCAACAATATAACAGATCGTTCTACTATGTCAGAACTGTAAGATTTTAGTGAGCCAACTATGCATAGAGAAAGAGCTGGAACTGTTATACAGCTGATTCCTAGATCGATTATGCAAAGGAAACATGCAGGGACGTCATTTCACCAAAATGCCAGGGGTAGTGGAAGAGAACACACATGACCTTTGACCTCTGATGATATCACAGGATGTGATGCTATTTGACCCCCACCTCAAAGTGGCATTACGGGAAGCGATGGAACATGGCCTTTCACATCTTTACAAGTGGCATCACAAAGCATTGTTCCTAAGTACACTACAAAAAATATTGTTAGGATATCTCTAACAATGGATCAAAATATGTATCTTTAATATCAGTGTGTATAGTCCCATATTACCATTATCAGTGTGTATAGCCCCATATTATTGTGAATGCAGGCAGACGTCCAAGGCCAAATGATAATGATATGTTATCATATAGCACTTACACTTAAGCGGTTTATATAGAACAAATATACATACAATATCTCCCAACCTGTGTTGGTACTCATTTATCGACCTCAGAAGGATGAAAGGCTGAGCTGAGGTGTTTAAGACCAGACTAGATCAGTGACTCACCCCCTGGAGTGTGCCTGACATAAACCTTTAATGCGTCTAGCAATGAATGTATAGAATTCCAGAAAGACAAATTATTTGTTATTCCTATTCTTTCTTATTTAGGGTCACTGCTCAGACTGTGGAACCCACTGCCGTCTTTTTTCAGAAGCCCGAACAAGAAAGCCAGCCCCTCCAGAAACAAAGAGCCACATGGCACTAGCCACAGCCCAGGAACTCACATTTTTTTTGTAGGGGTACCAAGGGAGACCCCAGGGGTAGCAAGGGAGACCACAGGGGTCGCTAATGTGCCCCTGGCAACCCCCAAATGACGTCCCTGGAAACATGGCAGTAAAACAAATGCTACATTTTTTCAGAACATGAGCTGAATTTTACTCTGTGAATGAATAGACATCTAGGAATTCACATTGCCCCTTCACACTTCATGCCATTTGAGGAATAGTAAAAAGCACTGTGTGTCGTACAGAAATGCCTTGATATTCAGCTCTGACCTTCACTACACCAAGTTTAATTACCTGCAGACTTTACATAATTTATACAAACCGCTTGCCTACGATTGTCTATAGGGCGATCAATAGACCCGTCGAACATCAGGATGAAATTGCTGCTTGCAAATGCCAGCAAAGGTCACACCAATCTTTCCGTAGCAATAGCAAGAGAGTGACACATTTTCGGTGCTTGTCGCCTCAGCAATCATGGATAAAATATGAAATGTTAGAGCTGGAGAGCAGGTACAGGTGGAATCAGATACTGGAGTTTAATTGAGCACAATTGTGGGTTTGATCCATCTTCTTAATGTGAACTAAAACGGGAGAGCAGCACAGAGGCTATGATTCATGAGAGTGGCATCACTCCACCTTCTTTTAGCAGTCACTGACTCACGCCATATGCCATTTATGCCATTTATGCCATATGAAACCATCTCCATTCTGATGTTCTCAGACAGGTGGATACGGTAGTGTTTCCACTGTGGATTATTCAGAAGTACCCATGTGTCTGAGTCAATTCTTTCCTGATGCATGTCTTGCATTCAGTCATGGAAAAACACTGGGGAATGAAGTGAATCATATGAGGTGGCGCTACTGACTGGGAGAATCAAAGCACATGTTTTACCTGTTACTCTGGAACACTTATTTTCTGGTGTGGCGATTTCATAAATTCTTGATTTGAGCATTACATATAATGGAAAAATGTGTCAAAAGTACAAGGTTCAGAGTGTGTTCCTCAGCTACACTCTTACAAGAAGCTACACGTTCCCCATCACTCTCAGCCAAGAATCTCCAAAATCAAATTGGCATCCTAACCGAAGAAGTACGCCTGTACAGCCTTTCTAAAAAGTGATCCATGGACTCCTGCGAATCTCCAAGTGAGATTCTGGTAGGTTTTCAAATTCCGGTGAATTTTTATTCCAGCCCAAATCTCCTTTGAATCTCCTTTTTGGCTCATACATCTACAGGGGAGTTTGGGAGGAGTTCGGACAGGGTTTGGGCTGATTTGTGGGAAAACAACATACACAAAATAACTTTAAAGTCTTCAGGAAGGGAGAGAATGGTTACTGGAAAGGAAGGTTGGGTGAGGCTGGGTGAGGGAGTTAGCAAGAGGAAATGGTGTTCTGTGCATCTGTGAATGATACCCAAGTAGGACAGCACATGAAACTCTAAGATAGCTCAGTGCATGATTGCACCCACTGCATAGATCTATGTGTAACCTGCAGCTCCCTAGTTTTTATCTAGATAAGCAGAACTCAGCCTTTCATCCTCTTTATCACATTACTAATATTGATATGGGGAATTGTATGGTTGCATTTCAGACTAGCAGAGTCAGTGAAATGTCAGGCATGCCTGGGTCTGCTTTTCATCATTCAGAGGTTGACACATTGTGCGTTTGTGTGGATTATAATATTACCATATAGTGAATTCATAACATATATGGACCTCTTGCAAGTCTATGGAGCTGCGGAAGAGCCACTCATGCATTGGAGATGCATGATGTTATAACTTGCTGAATGTTCTTCCTCGAGGACTACTGGGGTTAATTATTTAATGATAGGGAGATCCATAGCTTCAGGGCAAAAAGGGTCCAGTGGGTGGGAAAGAATGACCTGCCCACAGGGACATTGTGGAAGTAATGTTATGTTATGTTATGTTATGTCATTGAAACTAATAGAGTGCCCGTAGGCCCAAGGGTATCATGGTGCTGGAAATCCACAGAAAGGCTAGCTAACAACCTGACACAAAAGAGTAGAGTTTTCAGAACCTGTCTAAATTCCAAGTGACTGTGGGTATGTCAGGTGGTAACCCATTCCACGAACTTGACAGCTGAAATAAAAAAAAACATGACCACCTACTCTTACAAGACGAGCCCTCGGAACTACAAGTAAGCATGCATCTCTAGAGCGAAGGTCACAAATAGGAACATGGGGGACAAACTTATCTGTCCCTTGTTGGTAAAAAGGCCGATGGACCAGGCACAAATCCTTGAACTCCACTCATCTCTGCACCAGAAGCCAGTGAAGAGATTGCAACACCGGAGGGATATGAATCCCATAGGGGGAGTTGGTCGTAACCCGAGCAGCTACATTCTGCAACACCTGTAAACGATGAATAAGACCAATGGGCTGGGCCAAAAACAGGGCATTGCAGTAATGAAATCTTCTACGGACAAGTGAGGCCACAACCAGAGAACGTAAATGACTAGGCAGAAACGGAAGAGTCTTACATAGATGGAAGTGACCAGCCTTGCATTTCGCGCCAACTTGGGTGGCCATAGACAGAGTAGAGGATAGAATAAGCCCTACAGTTCTGACCGCCTTCACCGGAATGGAAACTCACCAAGTGCAGAGGGCCAGAAAGAAGGAGTCCTAAGATTGGGATTAGGGGGAAAGCCCACAACCAGAATCTCTTTCTGGGTTGGGGAAATGGGATGCGGCACAACGCTGGCCTGCAGGGATTGGGTGGCAGGCCAACATCATGTAAAGAGGAAGGGAATTCCCCCTCTTTCAATGGTGAGCAGCATAGGAGAATGTGTTGGAAGAGGCAGAAATTGTGGGGGCAAATACTTGAAAACAATTCAGTGAAAGAGAATATTTGGAAAAAGGTGGGCTGAGAAAGGCTTTCACCAGAGCAATACCAAAATCTGATGGGGAACAGAAAGAGAAACTGGAAGATAGAAATAAATAAATGTGAAGAGTAGAGATATTGTAAAAACTATTACAAACACATTACCGTCTCTGGAGCCTAAAAGGGAGGATAGAGAAAGGGATGCGAGTGAAGAGAAATAGGAGAGCAAAGAATATGTAGTCACACAGACAGAAACAGATGAAGAGATAGAAGTTGATAAAAAGAAAGACAAAAAAAGCGGCTGGAGTATGGAGCTGAAAGTGAAAGAGGGGTATGGATCCACAGCGAGGACCGATCTCAGGAGAGGGGTATGACAGAATGAGAGAAAAGACACAGAGTCAGCAACTTAATACAATGGACAAAGAAGTGGCTGGAACAGATAAAAGGACAAAGCTTTGGTGGGTTTGAAAGGCATAAAACGAATTATGGGAAATGATGGGAAAGAACACAATGCAAGGAGGAGGAACGATGAACTTAAGTTACAGTTTGGCAAAAAGAAAAAATGGTTTGAGGCATGGGATTTAATGAGGGATGTCAGAGGAAAGTGGTGATTGGTCACCAACAGTGAATAAAATAAAATAAAAGGGAAGAGGGGAGCGCTTGGTGGGATGTTTAGGGAAGGGAGAAAATAAAGAAAGGAAAGAGAAATGGATAGATGCATGCGCTGTACAAATAACAACAGATTGGAAAGAAAGCAACCATGTGACGGGGGTGTTATCTCACAAGACACAGATGAGGTGCAGTTCCAGAACAACTGGTATGCAGGGAATTGCTAAAAAAGAAAAGGTCAAAGCAGTAGGGGAAGAATCAGAGAATAATCTTTGGTCCTGTCATGTCGCTTGTTGTTATAACCATCCTTTTTGTTCCACAAACTAAACATATAAATATGGGTGAGAACAATCACAAAGTCATAGGCATCAGGAGAAATAAAATCCCTTCCAAAATCCTGAAGACTTACAAAGCAAAAAACTACCATACGTCCAAAGGTACAGTGAAAGGGAATATGTTAATCGTAGCGGTTTAAAGGAACTACATTCCTCTTTTCAATCAAGTCTGGAGACGGATCCATATAATATTAGGAACAGACATGAGTTTAAAAGTGAAAATCTAACCAGAAAAAATAACGTTTCCACTATGGTCTTCAAGTCCCATATGCCCTAAGTACTGAGACAAAGAAGAGGGCTAAAAAAGTACAATGCTACAGGAGTGGTCAGATCGTTAATAGAAATGACCAACACCTGAGGGAGACTGATAGGCTTAAAAGCCACCCCCCCCACGTGCAGGCCATGAGAAAGACGCAGATGCAGAGTGAGTAGGAAGATGTTACTTGTGCAGGCAGCAGATGCAGAAGCTGGAGGAGGGGGAAGACGCCGGGACCACTGTTAGGCAGAAAGCTGCTGCCGGTCCTGAGAAGGTCTGTGCTTCCAGAAGCCTGATGTGCAGAGGTCACGCAGCGGGAAGCTTGCAAGAGGAAAACTTGCTCTCTGAGGACCTGTTCTGCAGAGGCTGTGCAGTGGGAAGCGAAAGCGAGGTAAACTCTCCTTCACAGGAGGCTGTCTCCAGTAACTGCCATGCCCCAGTGGACCTCAGGAGCAAAAGGAGCTCTGGTTGCAGGTGGCGGCAGACCAGGAGAAGCAGTTTGCCGGGTCACGAGAAGCCACAGAAGCAGAATTCCTATGAGCAGCAAGGGCACTGGATGTGCATGTTTTATCCAGTGATTTCACAGACTGGTAGTGACCTGGAGTACTCTGCACCCACTCGAGTGTTCAAGGCAGGTGTTCATCAAGTATTCAGCACTCACGTTTGAGTGAAAGTAGTCACAAAAGTGATTTTGAATAACAAACTATTAAAAAGCAGCAAAAGCTGCATTTGACAAAACCAAAAGACTGTAACTTTAAGCGTGTGAGTTGGTGGAATACACAGCTCCCAGATGGGGCTATCTTATTAAGAACTAATACATATAACCATTGCCCCTGCCAAGAGAGACAACAATCAAGGCAAATCAAATCCAACAGATATTGCCAAAGGCAAAAGGGGGCTAATAAAAGGTTCATAAGTTGTGAAACGTGTTGCCAATACTTTATAAAGCATATTGAAAAAAACTGGTATAAACCCACATTGCCAAAGCCAAGGGAGGAACAAGAAAAGATCTTACCCTTGACAGAATTTGGTTAATTGTGCAGTGGGGAAACAAGAGTGCCAAAAAGGCTGCCCTTTAGAAAAAGGTTATCCAGAAGGAGAAGAGCATTATTTGCGGAGAAGTATTAAAAAACACCAATGTGAATCTTGCTTTCCTTGAAGAGTTGTTACAAGTTTGAAGCTGCAAAATGATGGGAAGCTGTTGTGAACTTCTTGTCAGTTGATATTAACTACAAATGCACTTGCTGTTGTGAGAGGTTGTTCAGGCAGGGGAGTATTGCCACATGGCAAATCTTTGGAGGAGTAGGCCTGGCATGGGAGTAAACCAGGTATGAATTGATGTAGTAGGCCTGGCATGGAAGAAAACCACGTAGAAGTTGACAAAGTGCGTTTAAGAAGATCTTTGGAGGAGTGATGCTGGGGAAAATCGAATCTTGGATTAACATCATCGGTACTCTCAATGAGATTCAATTGTGGTTTTTTCCAGGACTAGGGACAAGTGAGCACATTCTAAACCTTTACTTTATGTTGGCCTACTCACTCCATCTGAGGTGTGCACCTACATATCTTGCATTCATGCACCTAAGCACGTTAGAATGCTTAGGTGTTAGGTCCATTTGACAAGATACCATTGTCAAACTTGATTATATCTCCAATAGGCACAATGCTTAAAAAATAGAAAGGTCAATTTAGGTTGCTACACCACCTGTCTTGGCCGGAAGATGTGTCCATTAACGATTACATAGACCTGGTTGACAGTACAGTATCTTATCATAATGCTGACAGTGCTATTTCCCTGATAAAATATTTTGAAACCAGAGTGCAAATGGCCAAATGGGACATGCAAGAAGCATTCCAGCTGCTACCAGTTCACCCAGACCATTTTAATGTTGTGGGTGTTCAATTTAATGACACATACACGTAGAAAAGGCATTGCCCATGGGGTGCACAGCAGCATGCGCTATCTTTGAGTGTTGTAGCACCTTTGTTGAATTGGTGTTTACTCATTGCATGGGTGCGCAAAAATCGATATACTATATGGACCACTTATTTTTGGTGGGCAATAATGCAGAAGAATATGAGCTCTTACTGTCGGAATTCAAAAGACTGGCATATGAATGGGCAATTCTACTGGTGCTTGAAGAAACTAAAGGCTGTAGTCCTGACTTTCCTAGGAATTGAACTGGCTGGGAAAACGATGGAATCCATACTGCCATTGGAGGGGATTCATTAATTGAGAGAACAAGTATATGAAGTAGCGTTGTAAGGAAATAGTGTGAAGTGTGAAAGCATCATGAAGCAAGACACAGACAACAGATTCCAAGTTCAAACAAAAAGTCTTTATTAACTGACATGTCAGGTTGGTGTAAAGCCTAACTTGCCCTATACTAAGGTGTGATTTCCCTACCTAAATAAACCAAGGAACTCTGAGTAGGTAAGTTCAACTTAAAAGTCTGTATGTGTCCAAAACCCTTACTTGCCCTCACAACTAAAGGTAAACAATGTGTAGGCATGTCAGCAACCAACGTAATAGTTTCATACTATAGTTCTGAGCTTCTTCCAGCTCCAGGCTTGTTCTCAGCTCCCTTCCCCAAGTTCAAACAGTTCCAACCAAAAGGCCTCAGGGTTCCTTTCCCCAGGTTCAACACAATTCCACAACATGGTCTCTGGGTTTCCTTCCCCAAGTCCAACACAGTTCCACAAGATTGTTGCCGGGTTCCATCTCCAAGTTCAATACAGTTCCACAAGATGGTGTTGGGGTGCACCTAACCCAATAATTTTGGTGCTGGACTGCCCCAGGGCAGGACAAAGACTGATACGTTTTGGATATTTCTCCTCTGTGAAAAATAGTGAGCTAAATAATCTGGGTAAGGCTCTCATAACCGGGACTAATGTCCAGCAGAGGGACTCCCAGGAACCCCCTTGTTTTTTGCATAATTAAAGTATCCTTGGGTCTCACCCTAAGTTACATGGGAAATGCAGACATGGACCCCTTGCTCACTATTCTTACAGAGGCACAGCTCCACCCTACTGATGAGGTTCAACTAGTCTGAAACAACTGTCTGGGGTTACTGTTGGTACTCTTGTTCAGAGGAGAATTGCCTAGCATTTTGGTGCTGGACTACCCCAGGGCAGGACAAAGACTGATATGTTTTGGATATTTATCCTCGGTGAAAGATAGTGAGCTAAAGAATATGGGTAAAGCTCTCGTACCCGGGACTAATGTCCGGCAGAGGGGTTCCCAGGAACCCCCTTGTTTTTTGCATAGTTAAAGTAATTTTGGGTCTCACTCTAAGTTACTAGGGGAAGCCAGAGGTGGACCCCTTGCTCACTATTCCTAGAGAGGCACAGTTTCATCCTACTGATGAGGTCCAACCAGACTGAAACATGTGTGTGGAGTTGCTGTTGGTACTCTTGTTCAGAGGAGAATTGCCTAGCATTTCAGTGCTGGACTGCTCCAGGGCAGGAGAAAGACTGGCATGTTTTTAATATTTCTCCTCTGTAAAAGATAGTGAGCTAAGAAATCTGGGTAAGGCTCTCGTAACTAGGACTAATGTCCGGCAGAGGGACTCCCAGGAATCTCCTTTTTTTTTGCATACTTTCTCATAGGACTTCCTTGACAACACAGGTTTCCTTTCTGCATCTATGTTATTAGTCATTTTTCTGATGCACTCCAATGGCTTCTTGCCTTTATAAACATGTGACTCTCACACACTTTCCTTCATTGTATATCTTCTGGTTAACACCTTGATTTCACACTATCCCATAGTGTTTTACTTTGTGCACGTATCACTTGCTTTTCAAATGCTGTTTCGTTAACTTTGCTTCATTCACCAAGGAAATATATCCAAAACATATCAGTCTTTGTCCTGCCTTGGGGCAGTTCAGCATCCAATATTCTCATATCTTTTCTATAATTCAGCATTCAAACTTATTCATGCTCGTCATCTTGTTTGGTAGTCAATAGTTCATCTTTGGTCTCATGTTGTGCTTGGCAAATAGTTTGGTAATCAACAGTTTTACATTTTCTGGTCCCCAGACCCATTTATCTTGCATTTCAGTCTGTTGGGCCTTTGCCGTACCCACACGATGCCCCTGGTGTGTCCCGGCCTGAGTTGACCTTCCTCGTCACTCACCGATGTGTGGCCAATCCTCCGGGCGCACTGGTCTCCTTTGTGGGTTCTCTCTCGCTCCTCCTGTAAACCAGAGGGTCTTCAGCGAGTAACACATGCTCACTCTGGTCTGCCCTGCAGCAGTCGGTAGCTTCTCTGTGTTCCCCTCTCCCAACGGGGAACACACAGCAATGGGCATCAGTCAGCACCAGACACGCTTGCGTCCCACGGTGGCCCCAGCATCTTCCTGGCTTTCCTTCCCTCCAAGTCCTTTTCACCGGAACATGTGTTGCCTGCTACGCCTTGGATGGTCGCGTTCTCCGGTCCAGTTGCCCCCTCTCTCTGCTGTCTCTGCCTCCCTTTATTCACCTGCAAACAAATTACAGGGTTCAGGTGTGAACACTCAGTTCCACTTGCCTGAGTATAGTTATTGGGACATGCCTGATCCTCACAATACTTCTCAGGCTTCTTCCTCATCGCAGTACTAGAGTGGTGAAATTAACTATTAGTGGTCACTACTCTTAGTCGCCTCTTCCTCGTCCCAGTACTATCAGTACTCCTTAAATGAGGAGACATGAGGGGAGATGATTCACAACAACCTATAAAGGCAGGGGAGGGTCAATTTGGTTCTCATTAAAAAAGGGGGCGTATTATGTCTCGCCTGTGGACATCTTCTTTTTAGCTCTCTTCTTAGTATATCTGTATCTATGAGTTCTTCTGGTATTATACCTGGAAGAGGAGAAAGGGTAGCAATATATCATAAATGCTTCTGGGATTGATGGTTCATCATGGAATGGAAATTGTGGGTAATGTGTCTCACCTGATGACATTCACCTTCCACTCCCTAAGGAGCCTCCACCCAGGTGATCCTCCCTCGCATATCCACCCCCACTGTTGGGATCCAAAAGCGATGGCCCTTCCCTGGCCACCTGAGAGGAAGACCCAATGGGAGTGGATGGGAGGACGCCCTCAGGTTCCTCACAGAAGTGAGAATGATACAACAGCTTTTAGGACAGTTGAGCTTTGCATGCAGGGTAGTGGCACAGGGCAAAGCTTTCTGTATACAGATGTCATTGTCTATAGCAGGAATAAAATATGTCCATCATGAGATCAGAGTGACAGTACAAATACAAAATGACTTGGAAGTTTGGAGGTCTTTCTATCAGGATATGGTGGGATATCAATTTGGTTGGATGACAGTGTAGTGCAGTGGGCTGTTAAAATATTGTAAGATGCAGCAGGGGTAAATGAGGTTGGAATGTATTGGAAGGGCAAGTGGTGTGCACTGGAGCGGCCAGAGGAATATTTGGCAGAGAACCATAACATTGACTGGACTTTTCCCAGGTTATACTTGCACTGGAAATGTGGGAAAGGTGTTGGAAGAACAAGATATTCGTTTTCAGGGTGGACAACAAAAGTATTGTGGTGGTTATCAACAGGCAGTGAAGCAAAGACATGTAGGTACTGAGATTATTAAGACATGTATTACTGATATGCTCCTAGTGGAATATTGTGTTCAGAGCAAGACATATTTCAGGGGCAGACAATGATATGTTTACGCACTATGTCATTCACAGTGGTTGAGATTCCGTGGGTTGGCACGCAAAACAGATGCATGACCAGCTGAGGTGCAATTCGAAATTTGGTGGCAAGGGATTAAAAAGTGCGGAAACTAGTGAAGGGGTTGTTGATTGCATCCACAATTGCATTAACAGGTTGTCATGGGAAGAATTTGAGGAAAAAGGAGCAAAAGAAAGAGAAGGATAAGGGCCCATGATAGAACTGCCAAAGAGGGATGATGTTGTTGGTTTTATAGCTAAGCTAGTAAAAAAAAGACTGTCACAGGTAATGATATAGGCAAAGATGGCAGGTTTGCATTTTATGGCAAATGATTAGGGGATATGAACCCACAGCTGGATGAGCCAGGTAGAGGGGAGTT
Organism: Ambystoma mexicanum; assembly: GCF_040938575.1. NCBI lineage: Eukaryota > Metazoa > Chordata > Amphibia > Caudata > Ambystomatidae > Ambystoma > Ambystoma mexicanum. The sequence continues at coordinate 1,109,685,383 of NC_090933.1, read as the reverse complement.
AGTAAAGATATGCATATAGACCAATTTCACTGGGTTTGCTGAAATGTTTAATGGTGGCTTTGGGGATAGATTGCAATTCTGATTCAGAAGCTCATTTGTCCAGGCCATGATTGTGGCTTTTTGTTAGAGGGGTTTCTAAGTTAGCTAGGGGAAATAGTTAGGGAGGTATGAAGGTAGATGGTGTGGGGTGGCTGGAGAAGCAAGTATGATTTTGCATACAGAGGAGTAAAACGAATTAGAGGAGTAGAAGGGTGGCAAAGGAACTGTGAAGATCAGAGACCACTGATATTTGGCCAATGAGGGCCTGGTGAGGGCTATGAGGAGAGAACAGTTAGGAGGTGATTGGTTCTTTGTACATGAAAAAGGAAGTGTAGTTAAAGGGGAAAGTGCTTGGAGTGTTGAGAAAGGGATCAGATGGGCTGGTGAGGACCTGACGAGGTTTGGAACACATTCTTTTTGTATTGGCGCAGCATCACAGGTGCCCAGATTGGTCATAGGGGACATGGAAGAGAAATCATTGGGTAGAAGGATGTCTCATAGAGTTAAAGGGTATGTCAGGGAAATGAAGAATGTGGAATAAGATGTGGAAGTTTGACACTGTCTGTTTTCACCCATGTAAGGCCAGTGGTGCCAGAAGAAATTTGGATATGTGGACACTCAGTTGCAAAATGGGCCAGAAGGCATGCAGAAATGCAGACATACAGAAAGCAGTTGGGAGGAACCTACAATGAATTGGAATTGGTATTGTTCGGGAGGGGGTGAAGGGGTACCCATGCTATTTAAATTATATTGAGAGAAAAGAGAAAGGTAGCAGACTTGTCGATCACCATTTTGTGGAGAATAGCTGTGAAACCGACTGTAAATCATAAGAATTATGAAAAAGGAGCATGGTAGCATGAAGAGGCTGTGGAAAAGCACGGAAGTGTTCTGGACACAATTGATGCCAAGGAGAGTTTGAAGGGGTGCAAGAACACCTCCAGATATATTAGAGCCAAGAAAGAATTAACATGGAAGGGTATTTCCAGGGTGACAGGCATAGGAGTGGTACGGCACACATTATTAAGTATTATTCTTGGTGGGGGCCGTTCTAGCGTTCTGGAGTTTTTATGTTACGATAAGAGAATAGAAGCTTGTGAAAAAAAAATAAAGAACAACATTACTTGGTCCTAGAGCTGACAGGAACGAGCAAGTGAAAGAAAGGGAAAACAGAATGAAGGTGGAAAGAACGAGGTGAGAAAAGGTCGCGGGGATAAGAAATAAGCTAATAAGAAAACAAAGAAAATATACCAAGAAAGGTGCAAAATAAAAGAAAGGGGGATGGTAAGAGAAAATGATGAATGACAATAATTAAGGTGTTATAAAGTGATATTGATGTTATGATGTTTAGTTATTGCAAGTGGACCTGCCTGGAATAAAGTGGACTTTCATAAAAAAGGATGAATTCAGACAGATTTATTGGTAACAAACATATACAATGATGACAGAAAGGAAATTCTGTTTTAGGCAGAGCTAGTCACATGCCAAGCATTCTTGATGCACACACTGACATTCCTCAAAGGAATCGCCTTAGTCATAGGACTGCAACGTTATGAGCTCTGCACATGGCGAAAATTAATGACATATATCTACAGTAGGGGGCCTATGGGAGCAGAAATTACCATTCATGTTAGTCCAGCACAGCATTTGTTCTGCAGCACAGCCCTCTGGGAACGTGCAGGCCACCTTTGGGAATAACGTGTGAAGGCGAGTCCCTGAACGTTCACACCAGAGAGAATACAACCCACTGGGGAAGAAAGGCCCAAGTCAATCTTATCAGGATAACAAGTTTTAATCTCACACACAGATGAGACCAACAACAAAGAACTCTGCTGGTAAGAACGTTCTGCCAAGAGAGGGTACAGGCAGAGGCTTAAGACGAGACACATCGTCATAGTGGCGCAATAAATACATTAAAAACCTGCGTGGCTGGTTGGTGTGCACCTATACAAGATCTGCATGCCCAATAAGAGATCATATTCTTCTCACTGATGAAGGTCAAAGAACAAATTAACTACACTCCTCACACAATGCTACTTTATCATTATGCTGTGCACCTTGCGGACCTTAAGACCGGCACAAAAGAGGTTCTGGGGCACTTTAACATTCACACACGCATTTCACTCACTCCCTTCCATGCCATCCAACTCCAAGGTCTCCACCCTCGTTTTGAACTAGAATGTATCCCTCCCAGCACCTCACAGTGCAAATCATATTCTTGAATCTCAAAGACCTACAATGTCCGTCCCATATGAACATTTCAGGGCTTGTTACTTCGGGTTTGGTGATCAAAGGGCACCTGGTGCCATGGAATTCAGAGATCTTTTTAGTCAGTTACATGGGCTATAACTCATGTTCGCCTGGGGATGGGCCAGGTCATGCTTTCGCCAGTGAGAGATAAGATGCACACAGGCTCCGGTCTATGATCGCAGCCTTGTAGGGCACATTCCTTGTGTATAGGAAAACATCTTTGCACCACTGTTCGAACAATAAATGAGCTCTATGAAAGTCAGGTGTGTGGGCTCTCCTCATGGGAGCTCAGGCATGGCTGGAGATTTCCCTCGTTTCACAATTAGGACCTAGTGCATGTACTGCCATATTCGCCATGTAGGCCTTGTCTCCAAACTATGATAACTAACATCTTCATAAAATGCATTAGCATCTACACAAAATGGCTGTCTTCCTCGCGCCTTGGGCTACAGTATGCGGGTTGATTATATTGGGGTGGGATCCTACCACTGTCTCCCCTAACCCTTGACCCATCATAGTGTTTCAAATGCTGATCACCTCACTCTAAAGCACTTAGGGCGGTGGGACTGGGTCCCCTCCCCCCCCTTCCCAACAGGCGACCTGCACATTTCTCAAAGTAATGCATATAAAAAATGCATCCTCTGCACATTTTTTATTTGCATTACTTTTTGTGAACTTGAAACTGATCACTATTTTTGTTAGATGCAAACAAAGAGTTACATTTGCTTTATATATTAAAGAAACAATGAGGGCAATCCGTCAGTCATTTAGATACTTTGAAAATGGTGTGATTGCGCATTTTGCTGTATTTAAGTGTTCATGCTTATAAATAAGTCTCAAAGTGAGATTGCCCTCAATACTTTCTGGCTTCTTCCTATAAGACCATTTTTCCACAATCTTCAATACCACTATGCCAATAATAAACTGAAGACATAGACCAAGGGCCTCATTACGACCCTGGCGGAAGACCATGGTGCTATTAGCAGCATGGTCCATGCCGGTAAGTTACCGACTCCGCCATGGAGAAAGGGGGAATTACCACCCCATTACAAGGTTGGCGGGGCGGTAATTCCCCCTTCCTCCATGGCCCTTCCCCATTCCCATTTTTGCCCCATAGGGCTCAATGGGAATGGGGAAGGCGCTAAGTACGGTGCCGCAATTTGCGGCACCGTAATTAGCACCAAGGTCCCTTTGCGGGTCCCTACTTTAACCCTACTTTAACGGCTGGTCTACACCAGCCGTACCCCTTTCCCTATGACAGTACTTCTACCATTCCCTTTCACAGTTCTCTTTCCCCCTTTACCTTTCACAGTCTCCTTCTAACTCTACCTTTCACAGTACTCATTCCGTTAGCCAGGAGGACACTCAAACGATTCTGTTGGTGGCCAGGTCACCATGAGACATATTACTCCTTTTGGTCATCTCAATCTTGCCAGGATCCAAGCAATTCATGGCAGCCGCATAAGGCAAACAAATGTAGGAGGTAAAAAGAGGCAGCAGATTAGCCTTATAAAGAGCAATCAGATCATACTCCAAGGGCAAAGGGATGCAAAAGGGGCATTTGGCCTGAGCTGGCATGCATGCTTCCTCCGACTCTGCTCTTCTTCTGTAAATTTGATGAAGAGATGTACATTTCTGATCTTGTCTAGTCTCCGGCCACTGGCACAGCAGGCAATGACTGCTGATCCCTCTCTGCTGTCCCCTGCAGCTCTGTTGCCTGTGGCATCTGTGAAATTATATATTTCTTCAAGACACATGCCGATTAATTCAGCAGCGTGAAGGTGACATCAATGAGATTCATCTAGTGACAGCTAATCTAAAATTCATGTATACAAAGCAAAATCAATCACCGTAGAGACTCGCCGGCTTAAAAGTCAATAGGTGTGTCCATGGTACAAGGGGAATGACACGATAATGCAACATGTCTCTACTCAAACAACGAAAGACCTTCAAACATTGTGGATCTTTCAGGTTCCCTACTTGGGTGTCCTTTCCCGACTCTCAGGAGAATTGCGCAGTCAATTGAGATACCATAACCTGATATTTTTAAAAGGTTGAAATTGCTTTTTTGAGCTGTGGGACCATGCAAGCTTTCTTGGCCCACACCAGTTCTATACACCAATATTTCTTATAGAAGACTGTAACATTTGGTGGTATCCAGAGGTAGCAAATCAATTTTGTCAAGTTTCTGCGTTTCACCCGTGTGGACTGATTGAGACACTGGAGATTTAAGCACTCTGAATGCAAATTCAAAATAAAACGTTTTCCTGGGTTTTTGTTCCCAATAGCCGAAGCTATATTAATTTGGCATGTCCACTGGGTGAAATATCATGTGATTTTTCTGTGTTTTACGTGAAGGGTTGTGTGATGTCACTCAGCAAGCCCTATGATTTCTTTTAAATGGCAAAACCGGGAGTTCCATTGGAAACAGCTTTCTTGTGAATTGCACATTCCCCCCTGGATCATGACTCTCCCTGTTAACCCTTCATGCTCTGTGAAATGTATTTGTTATGCAACTGAATCCCAATATGTAGGACTCTGCCTTGGTCTGCCCCCATCACCATCTGGCTAATTTAGTGGTCTTCTAACTGTGTGGCTATCCTCATTGTGGTGGCCCAAAGTGTGTCCAGCGGGGGCGTGAGGCTCTTCCAAAAGGTATAAGGTGACTGATTGTAATAGAAAATATAAGCAGAAAGGACATCTAATGGTGGTGTGGGGGGGGTCCAGCAGCAAACATTTTAGTCAATGGGGGGGTTTTGAAACATTTTTACTAAAGGGGGGCTTGGCATAAATATTTGTTTGAATACTGAAACAAAGTGTCTTCCTTAGGCTGCCGGTAGGTTGCAGTAGCTTTCTTACATCTTCTTATGTTACATTAGGTCAGCTAAGCAGGAACAGTTACTAGGAACAGACACAGGCTCCCATCACCCAGACAGGGGCTCTCCAACTGCCTGTGCTAGAGCCCACATCACAAGCATTCCCTCACTCACACCATAACATTTATTCTCTCATCCCAGAATTCTACATTCACTTCCAAGTACATCACAACACATCTCACTTTCTTCCAGAATCACCACATACACACAAAACACACCACATCATTGTCACCGGCTCATTACATACACACCTCACATGTTCATGAGCTGTCACATGCTGCCAACACACACACACAATCACACGGTGCACCATATTTAAAGAGAGGCACCACTCTGTATAAATAACAAAGGGAGCATCCCCCCTTCTTGAATCTGTATCGCGGAAGGCGTCCCCCCTCTCTACTCTTGCTGACATTTCATGCAGCAACTCTTATAGTATGGCAGAATGCAAACACACCCCTTTCTACCCAGGTTGGTGCGACCACACACAACCACTCAATTTGTACAGACTCAATCACATCTACTCATACAGCGAACGTCTTACACCCCCTATTTACCCTGGATGGAACATACACGTTTCACAACCATTCATACAGAGGAAATCTTATACCCCCTCTCTACTCTTGCTGACATTTCATACAGCAACTCTTCATTTCATCAAGTCAAACAGTGGAAGTATCACACCCCCTATGTACCCTGGCTATGACACACTCAGTTCACAACCATTCATACAGCAGAAGTATCACACCCCCTATCTGCCCGGGTTATGAACTCAATTGACAACCACTAAAAAACGGAAGGTTGAACCCCCCTATCTACCTTGGTTGGAACACACATTTCAAAACCACTTGCACAGTGAAAGTCTCACATCCCACTCTACTCTTGCTGATATGTCATACAGCAACTCTTATAATATGGCAGAATTCACATCCAATCAAACAGCGCAGGTCTCACAACACCAATCTACCCTACCATGCTGCACAGTTTATCATGTTAGCACTAGATAACCTCTACATATAATGACACTTATAATCACATTCTCATGGCTAAGAGTCCATGGTTGTAAACAACCTCTATAGCTGCAAAGCCTCAAGATTGTTATTTCTAACCAAGCCCTAACTGAGTCTGCATCCTTTTCATCACTCATCACTCAACAATCTGCATTTGCAGTGCAAAATTCTCACTCCCAATACACTCACAGCCACTAAATGAATAGTATCCAACTTCACTTCATGATGACAGTGCTCTTTCTAAATTACTATTATATGTTTTTCATAAATATAACGCACATGGGGAATACTAGCAGTGCTTTGGCCCACTTCTCCTTTTTATATTCACATTCTCATCACTTACTAACCAGTACCTTGAATGCTCCTACTCCGCTAGCTGAAGAAAAAGAAGCTCACATGTATTTCAGAGAAAAGAAATATAAGTCAATGGTCCTCATTCCGACTGTGCCGGTCCAGTAACAACGGTGCCGGTAAGACTAACGGCACCATTGTTACAGGACCGGCACAGTACGACTCTACAGGCGGGAGCCATCCCGCCCACCAGGGTCAGACCTGGTGGGTGGAACAGCACCCGCCCGCAAAGTTACATGGATGCAACAGCACCGTTATTAATGGCGCTGGTGCTTCCGTGTTCCCCACACCCATAGAGTCCTATTGGACTCCATGGGAATGGGGATTAACATTTTACCGGTGCTTGACTTACCGGACCATCGAAGCTGTAATGCCCCAGTGTTTCCAGCAAGCCAGGTGCCGGTAAAATTCGCAAGTCCGGCGGTAACCAGCTGGTTTTACCGGCACGGTTACCACGGGACTTGTGATGATGCCCAATGACTTTCTGCTGTGCAACCTCACGGCCACCAATTACTTTCTTTATGAAGCCATACACAATCAACGCTGACACACATTTTCACAAAAGATATCACAATGCGTCAATACTTTGAATGACTTTCTGCTGCTTCTAATGAACACTGATGTCTCGCCTTATCTATAGCAGCTTTATGTCCCGTACCCATTTCTCACCCGACACTTCTCGTGTTTATGCTGCACGTTATTAACAGTCACCCGGTGTGTGAAAACGCTGGGCACGCACATGACTACACAGAAAGGGAGATGTACCTGAATGTTCGATCCAGAATCTGCATCATTACAGGGCATGTCAGACTGACGGCACATGGTCCTTGTTGTGTTTCGACAGGAGTCATATGCAGTAATAAATCAATATAACAGATCAAATGACGCAGATACAATAATACACGGGAGCCGTTCAAGTAGCTTCTTATCTCTTTAATCATCGGCGCAAAACTGGCGCATGAGGCGGTGACCCCGCCTCTTCCAGCCTACCGTGGGGCGCGGCCCACAACAAAAGAACAACAATAGAAATGGGACTTGGCTCTCATTCAAACAGGGTCATTAACATGGATGAGGACACAACCTCTCCCCCTCACTTAAGAGAGAACTTAGTTCATTTCTTCTATCCACCTGGTTGGTCTGTGTACTGTCCGTTTTGAGGGGCTTCGCCTCGGTGTCACTGATCTGTCCATTTGGATGTCGCTGTCGCTGTCGTCGGCATCCCGATGTTCCACTCTATATTCAGATTCTGGATCTGAGGATTCGTCTGTGACTGTGGTGGTTGTGGTTTCACGAGGTGAGTTTCCTTCTAATACTTTGAAGAACGAGGAATTCGTCGTGACGGCTCTGTGAGGGCTTGCTGCCGTTATTATGGACCCACTGGTGTGGGTCACCATCAGGGTTTCGGGTCTGAACGCAGGAGTGCTCATAGTGTTTTGGTCCTGTCGTACCCGTACCACATCGCCTAATTGAATCTGGCATGGTTTGGCTTGTCTCCTCTGGTCGAAGTAAGTTTTCATCCTGTCCTTGCTCACCTTGTCACAGGCTCGTGCATCTTCGACGATGGTGTTGGGTGGACGAGCATGGGGGTTGTGCGGAAGTCTTGTCCGTATGATTCAACCAAACATTAAGGTGGACGGGCATTCGCCAGTGGCGCTGTGTGGCGTGTTTCGATATTCTCTTAACAATGTGCAGATGGCTTGCATAAATGATCCGTTGGTGATGGAACAGACTTGTAAAGTGCTTTTGAGATTGCTCATGAATTTCTCGGCCTTTCCATTGGCTTGGGGATGTAAAGGTGTTATCTTTCTGTGCTGGAATCCTAGATGTTCTGCCAACATTGCAAAATCATGACCGCTAAAGGGCGGCCCATTGTCTGATTTTACAGTCGTGGGAATTCCATAGTCTGCAAATGTCTTGTCCAGGGCAGGGATGATGGCCTGGGCGCTGGTTGAGTGTACCAAGTGTACCTCTGGGAAACGCGACATTTCTTCCACAATGACTAGCACATATTTTCCATTCACTAGGGGTCCAAACATGTCAACGGCCACCTCCTCCCATACCTGTAGGGGCATGTTAGACGGCCTAATGGTGCGGGGAATGTTCTCGGAGCCACCGCTTGGCAGGCAAGGCACTTGCTGAGGAGACTCTCCACCCTCTCATCCATTTTCGGGAACCAAGCTTTTGTCCTGAGCTGTCTTTTCATGGATACTACTCCGCGGTGCCCCGCATGTGCTATGTCTAGAACTTGATTTTGCAAACTGGATGGGATCACAAGTCTGTTTTCCTTGAGAATCAAACCCTCCGGGGATTGGGACAGGGTGTGGTGTATAAGTTTGAATGTGCGCAGTTGAGATTCCTCTTGGGAGGATAGGCCTGCCTTGTCTCGGTCTTTTATGTGCCATCGGCCTGATTGTATGCACTGCTTCACAATTTGTAGGAGTTTGTCTTCGCTAGTGACTTCCACTAGTTGGGCTTTGGAAATATGTTTCGGGAGAGCGTTGTCAACAAGATAGTTGACATATTGATTTTCTTTGATGGATTGATGCTCTTCTTGAGCAGGCAGAGGGTATCTGGACAGGAAACCTGCTGGATTATTGTCATTGCCTGGCCTGTGAACGATTGTGAATGAGTACTCCTGTAATCGTAATCCCCATCGGGCTATGCGAGGTGGCATTTTAGCCGTGGGTTTGCCGTAGATCGTGGTGAGCGCCTGATGGTCCGTGACGACGGTGAAAGGGCGTCCATATAGAAAGAGATGGTAATGTTCGCATGCCCACACGACTGCCAGGCTTTCCTTTTCAGGTTGCGAATATGCACACTCGGCGGGTGATAGGCTTCGGCTTGCATATGCCACTATGCGTTTTGGTGACGTTGGTGAGGCTCCGGGTCTGGACTGGGCCAGGATGGCTCCAAGACTGACCGGGCTAGCATCCACGATCAGTTCAGTGTCATATGCGGGATCGTAGTAGGCCATGCACGAGGCTGATGCGATGGGACACTTGATCTCTTGAAATGCTTCATTGCATTCTGGGGTCCACTAGTAGGCTCGATCTTTTCCTGTGAGGAGCCTTAGTGGTGTGCTCACTGATGCGAAATCTTGAATGTACCGGGTGCAGTAGCTGGCCATCCCTAGGAATGAGCGTATGGCTGATGGAGATGTGGGAGTAGGGGCGTCTACCAGTGCTTGCACCTTCTCAGGATCGGCGCGCATGCCTTTGTTCTAAAATATATGTCCAAAGAATTTCAACGTTGTTTTGCTGATTTTGCATTTTTCAGGATTGAGAGTGAGGTGGGCGTTTTCAAGTGCCATGCAGACTCTTGTCAGAGTGTCATCGTGACTTTCTTGCGATGTGCCAAAAATAAGAATGTTGTCGCTATAATTTAGACATTGGGGAATACGCTTGATTATTTGATGAATCTCGTTCTGGAAAATTTCAGCGGCCGAAGATACTCCAAAACTTAATCTTTTATACCTGAACAGTCCTAGGTGTGTTGAGAAAGTTGTGATGTATCTTGATGAGGGGTGAAGTTCAAGTTGATGGTAACGTTTGTTTAGATCAAGCTTTGAGACCACGGTCGCCCCATGTAATAGATGCATCATGTCAGTCATGCGCGGGGCTAGGTGTCGGTCCCTTTCAATGGCCACATTTGGGGCAGTCATGTCCACACAGATGCGTATGCTTGATTTACTGTCTCTTTTGGGTACCGGTACTATCGGAGAGACCCACGGTGTTGGACCGGATGCTGGCTCTATAATGTCCTGCTGTAGCAATGACTGTATCTCATCTTCAACCTGTCGCTGTATGTTAAGCGGGATGCCTCTATAGTGTTGAGCAATTGGTGGTACCTGCGGGTTGATGTGTAGCTTGATCTGTCAGTCTTTTAAACGTCCCAAGCCTTTGAAAAGAGAGGGGAACATCTTTTGAATCATGTCTTTTGCGCTAGACGTGTATGCGGACATGATTTTGTACATGATTCTGATTAGCCCCATTTGTATGGCTGTACGGAAACTCAGTATGCTTCCACCTGGGACTTCCCCTTTGATCACGTAGATTTGTACCTTTTGGCTTTGATTTTTGCATTGGCATTTTGCGGTGAACATGCGTTTGCAATCTAGCGGTTTGTTGGAGCCATACGGATATATCACTGTGTCAGCTTTCCCTAGCTCTTTCTTCACCTCAAGTGTTTTGTACACTATGTCGCTTATGACATTTACAGTGGCCCCTGTATCGATTAAGAATTCTAAATTGTGCCCATTGAGTTGCAGCAGCAGCAGTGTTGTACTATATTCAGCAGCCGTGTTGTTTCCTATGGCATGGACATATGCACGTTTCCTCTCTCCACTGGAAGATGACGACCTGGCCGTTCTTCTTTCTTGTGGCGATTCATCCAGGTACCTGATTCTTTGTCTTGGCTGGAGGTGCTGAGAGTGATGTCTACTTTTGCGATGGCTGGATGTGTCCCTTCTTTCTTCACGCCACCGGGTGGATGGCACATGCTCCCTTGACCAGCTGGGTGAGCGCCTCCTGCTGGGCGCAGACGGCTGGCTTGCGTGTTTGCGCGGGCTTTCTCGCCTTGGCCTTCTGCCATCTTGTCTCCAGGACTCTCTGTGAGGCTCAGCACTCTGATAGAATTTAATGTTTTTGCACACCGACTGAAAATGGTTCTCACCCCCACATTTGTCGCATTGGTGACCTATTGCAGGACATGGTCCTGTGTGGGGAAACCGAAAACTGCATCTGTAGCATTTCTTTTGTTCTGATGAGTCGGCTTGAGTGCGAATGGGACATACTTGGGCAGCATTGGCTGTTTGCGTGATGGTGATGTTTCCTAACGACTCAGTTTGTAGTGTTAATGCAGCATCAGCCCTTGCTATTTGCAGGATTTCCTCCAGTGTCCTACTTTTCTGCAATCGTTTTTTGCAAAAATAGGGGGATCCACACCCGGCAATGGCTTGCGATTTGAGGGCCTCCTCTGGAGAGTATCTGTCAAAGTCGCAGTATTTGGCTCTTTTCCTCAATCTCATGACGAAATTATCCATGCTTTCACTTTTATCTTGTATGGTTGTATGAAATATAAGTCTCTCATAGTCGACATTTCTTAACGGTGCAAAATATGTATTCAACGAGTCGATGATGCCTTGGAATGAGTCAGTGCTAGAGTCAGGCATTTCAAATACTATGTCACATACCGTAGGGCCCAATGAATGCAGCAAGATGGCTCTTAGACGACGTTCCTCCCTCACTCCAGAGGCGTCAATGTAGATCTGTAGTTCTTTTAGCCATCTGCCCCATCTGGGAGCCAGGCTGTTCGTGTCAGACATGTCGAAGTGTGGCACAGCTTGCAATTGAAATGATTCGGAGGTACCTTCCTCTTTGTTGCTGGTATGCCTAGGGGTGGAGCTGGTCTGGGGGCTTTGAGTGCCGCTGTCTGTGGTACCTTCCGACATGGTTGTAGCCACGTGTGGGTGGCTGTGTCGCGATGTTTTCTGGGTAGGCCTCTCCTTGGAGATCAGCGCAGCCTGTGTCGTCTATGGGAAGTGGTTTCTCTGGCAGCGTTTGCGTAACAATGAGCATTTTCTCCGTGGCTGTGAAGTCCTTGAAGTTCACCATGCAGTGGTTGCAGATGCGGCCCTCGCACCTAGCTGTGGCACAGTCTAGTGGGTTTGGCTGGGCGTGATAACTCAGTTGAAGATCCTCGTTGCCATTTGTCGTGTTCCGACAGGAGTCGTATGCAGTAATAAATCAATATAACAGATCAAATGATGCAGATACAATAATACACGGGAGCTGGTCAAGTAGCTTCTTATCTCTTTAATCATCCACGCGAAACTGGCGCCTGAGGCGGTGCCTCTTCCTGCCTACCGTGGGGCGCGGCCCACAACAAAAGAACAACAATAGAAATGGGACTTGGCTCACATTCAAACAGGGTCATTAACATGGATGAGGACACAACAGTCCTTTACTTTAATCCTCGAGGAAACAGCAGCAACAATGTCCTCTGAACGTTGCTCCATCAGTGTTCCAAACAGTCGTTAAATCCCCCCAGCTATCATGTGACATCAGCATTAGCATCTTGATCGCACTGTCAACAAAACCATTCTTGGCTGCTGTCGCCCCGACTCGTCCCTCTACCAAAACTCTCATACTTCAATCCCTTGAGGGAGCATCCCCCTGACCTACTGCACCATCTCTTCTACGCAGGTAGGCTCCCTGGAATTCTTATCTTAGCACTGCAATAATTGGGGGAGGGGGGCTTGCCACAGCAGTCTTACGCTCTCTGCTCAGCTGATGGCCCACTATCTGCTTGCCAAATACCTTTAACCGGGCACTTTGGGCCACCACTCTCCCAGGTGCAGCTCCTCTTACTGCTTCTACAGGAAATATAGAGGTTAACAGTAGCACTGTTATTGCTGGGGCACAGCTCCCTCTTGATATTTACTTATGGGATGCTAGATGCAGCTGCCCCTTCTTTCTTCATCCTGGAGTAGAAAATGTGCTGCTTCGCCCATGGTTATACGTTCTGCAGCTCCTTTTTTCTCTGAACATAGCTCCAGCTGCCTCTGCACTTCTCCAGGATCTCCCTTCCATCATTTGCCCCTGGTACATGCTTGCCCTGGGTTTTCTTCTGCCCTGGCCCTTCTGCAGTGCTCTGGAGTTTGGGCAACTCCCCTTATACTTGCCCTTGGTTTTTTGATGGATAGATATTGATTGATATTTTATTTCTATCACGCTCGTACACAAGTGTTTCAGAGCGTGACAAGGCAAGGGAGGGGAACAGGGGAGAACAAAACAGCAATCTTACTAGGCCCAGTGACATTGAGAACGCGCAAGTGCATGGGAGAGGTGGGAGGGGAAAAGTGCATGGAAGGGGGGGAGGTGAAAAGTGCGAAGCAGAGGAGAAACAGATAAATAACAATAAATAAATAATAAAGGCAACAAACAGTGGTAATGCAGCCAACAATTTGCAAGTGCTAGGTTTAAGGCAGCTGACAGGGTAGGTCCGATAAGTGCAGGAAGAAAAAGGGGGGGGCTGTATGGGTACAGATATAGACCGAAGTGCAAGGGGTGGCCCGGAGGCAGTGCGGGAGGGTGACAGGATGAGCAGGTACCTGGGCCCAAAAGACAGAGGGTGGCCAGGTGCACAGTGCCAAGAGAGAACAGATCAGCAGGGGAGAGGGGGAGTGAAGGCAGAAGAAAAGAGGAAGGTCTTGAGGTGCTTCCGGAACTGGAGATGGTTCTCCTCAAGTTTTAGAGTGGCAGGGAGGCTGTTCCAGATGGAGGCCCCAGCAGAAGACAGAGATCTACCCCCAGCTCGTTTCTTAGAAAAACGACTGACCCTGAGTGAGTTGGAGGTAGAGGAGCGAAGAGCTCGAGAGGGGAGGTTTTAGACAGGAGTCTTCACTTGAGGCACAGCTCCCCTACTTTATCTTCCCTGGGCCTTGCACTGGGGCACAAATCCCTCTCTTCTTCACTTCTACAGGGAAAAGGTTTCCCCTCTTCATCGCCCTGGGTGATGGGACTAACATGTTTGAGGGCAGTGGTTTCTTTATTTCTTCTCTGCACCCCTCGCAGCAGAGTAGTAATCTTAAAACATCTCTTTTGCCTTACAGGTCCATTACTTGTCTTCTTGAAGACCATCCTCGTTGCCAGTGAAACAACGTGACTTCCTTAGGCTGCAGGTAAGTGCCAGTAGCTTTATGACATCTTTTATGGTTACATTAGGTAAGCTCAACAAGGAACAGTTACTAGAAACAGACACTGGCTCCCATCACCCAGGCAGGGGCTCTGCAACTGCCTGGGCTAGAGCCCTCATCACAAGCATTCCCTCACACACACCGTAACATTCCATCTCTCATCCCAGACTTCTAGATTCTCTTCCAGGTACATCACAACACATCTCCCTTTCTTCCAGAACCACAACATACACACAACCACATCACAAGAAATACCACTGGGCTACCTCCCTCACATGCAATACTCACTCAAGCACTCTTTACTCCCAATAGCAGGTCTATCTGACCCCCATCGACCTTGTGTTTTCTCAGGTTTCTGCTCATTTTCGCTCATTCCGCTTGAACTCCCTATTTTATTTATTTATTGGGTATTTATAATCTACACAGCAAATGGTGCTTCAAGATGCAAACATCAGAAAACACCATCTAGGGATTTAAATGTGTTCCTTATTCTCATTAGTGGCTCACATCTTCGAGCCATACAATAAGACAGGTACAGCTTAGGCAAGCATAGCTTGAGGATCATCCCAACTGAGTATCCTCCTTATATAACAAAGATGCTTGACAGCAATGTAAATCATTACCTGAAGGAGCAAGTGTCACCATTGGCAATGTTTTTGTTTTTGTGAATCCTCAAAGCCCTTCCACATAATATTCAGGGCTAGTGTTATTTAGTTCCAAAACTCCAAACCTAGAATATTTGGGGGAAAGCTCAATTTTGGCCTGGGTGAACATTTGACGAAACTTGACCTCCTGGGAATATTTTCAGTGGCCAGTTTATCTCTGGATACCAGACCTTGAAGTGCATAAGGACACATATGCTGTGCATGCAGAGGCATATCGCCCAAGGATTATGATTGCCAAGTGACCACATGGAATGGGAGTAGATGTCAAGTTAATTGTAAGGGGCTATCGACTAGTAGCAGAGGTCAAGATCCTCGCAGTACACACATACCAGATGACACACCACTTCTTCGAGAGCTAGACCAAAGGTTCACTAACCTAATGTTGAATCGAAATTAAAAGTAGGTTTGTGCAGACAGCATCTACCTCTAGATACCTGTTGAGAAGGTTTGGCACCGACAGGTTTATAACCAACCCCATCACAGATGTTGTCGGAAGTACTATTCATTCGTTTACTAAAAAGACAGAACACATGGCCATGTCAGACAGTAATTACTAAATCTCACCAGTGGACCATTGCCAAATTTGCATTACATTATCAGTGAAAAGCCTGTTTTAAATTCCTTAGTACAATGCACCGTCAATTTCCCCATTCAAAGGAAGCAGATACATATTGTATCAGATTGCAAAGGATTGAGTGGTAAGTGGGTAATACACTTTCATCAGTGTTATTACTAGTCATTGAGGCAAACGTGACCAGTGCGACTCCAATTACATCAAGTTCATCCATAGACACTATGGAGCACTAGAATTATTTCCCCTCCACATGCCCCCCTCTATCAACTAGTTACCTCCCTAAGTCCATTCTATGCTACTTTATTTTTTTGAGCATTCAGCCACCCCTACTGTTGCTTTAAAGAATATTCTGCAGGAACCCCTCCAACGTCTATGGATACAATCAAGACAATATGAACATGTGCCAAAGCACATAAAGCTGTAACACCCTTGCAATCTGGAACTTAATACATTCCTCAAATACTACATCTTGCTATAGTAGTGTCTATGGTCGGTGAGGCTGCAGACATCACAGTAGCTGCAGACCTGCAGCAAGACAATATGACTGCCAGGCTGGTCCATCTCAAATAGCAATTGACAATGGGGAGAAAAGATTTAAACCAGAAAATAAAAGGACCATCATATCATACAGATATAATTCTCTAGAAGTGTCTATGCATTGGAGACTGGCCTCTTCTTCTCAGATTATCTCTGCAAATAAGAAGGAGCACAGTCCTCAGATTCTAATGGAGTGGCACATATGTTGTCTTCATTCACACCACACTTGTAATCGCATCCTCACGTAAACCATGCTCGCTGCATTTGTTAGTGTCTCTTAACGCATGTATGTTTTCTAACTGATGTGGTCTGCACATATGTCTAACATCAAGTATCCATGTGACCTCTGCTTGCCCACTGTGATAGAATGCCATTTGGTAAGGGCAGTATATCGTATAAAACGCTGCAGTTATTTATTATTTGTTTCTTCTGAAAGAAAGGCTTTTTAATCAGACCCCCTTCCATAATGGCCATGCCAAAATCATGGTGCAACTGTGTGCCTTTGGTGTGACCAGTGTCTCCTGACAGTTCTAGCAACTGCCCTGCAGTGGCAGCAGGAACGTTTCAAACATCACATGGCCAACTGTGATAGCAGCTGGAACAAAGAGTTCCATAAGGCAAAGGTGGATAATTAAACAGCTGCACCTCTGATTCAAAACATAATAATTGCATAACCTAGCCACCCTGGTGGCATGTTAATATACAAGCACAGCATTTGGACTTCATATTAGTGCCAGCTTGGCGAGCTGTGCTACAGCTATGGCAGGACTGATGTGTATTAGCTGTCAGGCCTGGATGTCTCCACAAAAGCCATATGGAGCAATGTCCAGTAAGCTACTGTTTTGATCTGGCTGAGGAAGGCCTTCACAATCCTAGCAGGGTACAGGAACACTCCCGAGGAGATCCCCTGGAAACCAGTAGTACACAGTGTAAGTGGTTTCAACCCAGCACTCCAACTAAGTCAATGCCTAGAGTGAGATGCCCAGCTGGAACCCTTAATGATATATTTGTATGTCTAAAGTTCTTTTGTTTCTGAATAATGTACCCATATATCATGCCCCACTCTTTGAATACCTCCCCCCCCGGTCTCACTGAACCAAGAAGTAGGTTGTTTTGCAAAGATAAAAAATGTATTTTTATTAATTGAACAATATATATGTATCACACTTTTATGAATTGGAACAATATCTAGATATCACACTATTAATATTTATACAATGATCAGCAATGGGCTATATTACAATAATCAACAATCTCTTTAATCAATAGGAGTATGGATGAGAAGAATAGCGTGGCATAGAAGAAAACTTTGTGTGGGTTCAATCAAATGCAATGTAATCACACTTTCCCCCTGATACTACTCAATCCCCCCTAATATGCAATATAGAGATGGAAGAAGAGAAAACAGGTTTCAGGAATAAACACTCTACAAATGCAGTTTCAATCCCAATTCCCCCCAGCAAGCTTAGAGAGAAACAGGACTGATTTTAAACAGGTCAGATGCTTTTGAGTGTGGCTTGTAATGAATGGGAAAAACACTGAAAATGACTTTCATTCGCTAAATAGGATTCACAACTAGTGGGAGCCGCTTTGGATAGTTCCAGGGAGACACTAGCAACGATGATTGAATGGCTGGCAGATAGGAAACTGAATTCAGAGGTTGAATGCAAATAAATAGCTATTTTATATGGAATGAAATTGAGCCAAATGCTGAATCGCGGGAAACTTTTCTGCGCGTGTTAAGTGCAATTGCGGCAAAACTATAAGGAGTTGAAATGCGATTTCAGGATTCAGGAGCTTGTTTCTGCTCTCAGCACGGCACTCTGTCTCTGCACAGCCTCCTGTACTGGATCTGACGAATTGGTTCTGGGTTACAGCTCTGCTCTATTGGTTTGGATCTCTGGGTTCTAGCAAGGGTTCTTGGCAAGAACCAGAAAAACAGCACAGCCCGGCTGTTGAATTTGTTATACCCCTTGGAAGTTTGGGGTTAAAATCAGGTTGCAAGATTTTAAAGGCCAGCTGATGAGGGTTCAGCTTTAGATTTGGGCCTTCTGCTTTCAGGGTTCTGGAGTTTGGATCTGGGTTCTTCCTGCAGAGCGCTTTGCCAGTAAATCAGTTGATGGGTGAATGTGTGTGTCCCTCTAGGTCCTCAACAGTCCCTATTTATGTATTTCCCAAGGGGGTGGATAGGCTGATCATAATAAGCCCACCCTCTAGGAAACTGATTGGTCAAAGTATTCCCCCTCTCCTGATTTGAGAAGGAAACAGAGTGTCATGATGTGTCATGATGATGCTGTTTTTATGGTCCAGGGAAAAACCCTCCCCTTTGTTTTTACACAGAAAATCTATTTTTCATATAAAACATATTTAGAATATCACCAACTTGCTAATAATACATATTTACATCCCAAATTAAATAAGGCACGTATCTGTCCAAGTCGCATCTTCTTAAGAGTTTTGGTTCAAAACTGACAGTTTTTCACGCTTTTGGTTGGTTACGCAGTGTCAGATCTGTACAAATCTTTCCACATACATGCGCATAACACCTGGGAACCATCCTGTCAATTTTCATCTTCCTAGCATTATCACAATTGCTACAATATAAACATTTTCGTGGTTCAGTCTCTGAACATCGCACACATTCCAGAGTAGTTTCTACTTGTGAGCAACATTTTAATTTTAACAACCTATAAATTTTAGATTTTTTACCAGTTTGTCACAGTTTTCTATGAGTCTGTTTCTCAAAAATATATTTTCTACTGCTCCAGATACACATATCAGTCCAGCCCCGCCCCAAAGGTTTTGGCTGGGCCAGAGCAACCTAAGCCTTTTCCTGCGAGCAGCTGGTTTCTGTTGATGCCCAAATTTGCATTTCCTTTCATTCAAGGAAGTCTTTTGTTTCCTGTCCGAGCAACATGCCCAAGTCCTCCTCCCACCTCCATAAACACCTCCCTGCCAGTTCCTTAGCAGAGAGCAGAGGGCAGGGGGGAAGATTCCTTTGTTTGGGAGAAGTTGTGGAATGTCTTTGAAGTCCCCTGTGGCTGGCTTTAGCTCATTTTTGAAACCCTGTTTAAAATAGTCTTTTTCTAAAATACAAATTACATGTTTACAAATATAGCCACAAATCTCCTAATTCCAGCCTTTCTAAAACATAGAGATTGAATTGTACAACCTATATTGCTTTTGATCCGAAGTCTCTTCTTTTCCATACTTTGATTTTAATGTACAAGTTTACATGACATGTTAAGTAACTGCCAGCTTCTGACGTCACCCATTTATAACATATTTTTCCAAGCAAGCACCTTTGAATGTGGATTTGCTTCTGATAAAATGTGCTTCTGCTGACATTTATTCTTAAGTGGATTCTTTAAATAGAGTGATGTTTAACACCCAACAAGGATGTTGGATCTTTTGTGCTGTTTGAGAATCATTATTTTGCAAATTTAACAGCCAAGGAAAAATGGATATTCAAGCAGTTCTGGGCTTCCCTTGCAATGCAGCACTGCTTTTCCAAGTAGTTCATTTTACTTGGTCGGCAGCCCAACGATAGGTTTTGGCAGTGGTCTCCTGTGTTATCACTTATATAGGCAAAAATTGATTGGTGGCCTATTTTTCAGGTTTCCTTGCACACTTCTCAGATTTCTAGCGCACATAAGGCTTTTCAGTGGCCATTCTGATGTTTGTGATGTAAGCAGCGCACAGTAATGTTGCAGGGCATAGACTAGTGGGTTAGAACTTCCCACAAACCCCCCTTGCGATTTGGCGTTGATCGTCCATCAATGGGAAGTCACAAGACTGGGATTTCAGTCTCATTTCTTTTTGTTCCAAAAATGGCAAAGTTCATCATGTTTTCCTCCATCAGGGGTGGATCGACAAGTCCTCCTCGCCCAGTCCTGATGTGAGTATTGAGCGATACTCCGGGCCCCTTGGATCTTTGCTCCTGGTCCCTGGGTAGTCCTCCTTGTGCTTAGTCTCCATGGTTTCCAATCCTAGGATGACAAAGCAAAAGCATATTTGTAGACATTTCCCCACCACTATAAATATAGAGGGCCGGATACATACATTTTGATAATCAGGACATATTTTTTTATTGTAATTTATGGACTATATATGGAATATTTTATAGTTGGATTCTAGGGAGCTGGAGTGACCCCCTATGGGGTTCCAGAAGACTCCGCCAGTTGCTGCATTGGATGGCAACACTTCAGTTGGTTAATATGGACCCACTTATCTTCCCCATCTGCCGAACTGCCTTTGGGGATGCAGATTTTGGTGACTGGTGAGATTTTGTCTACAATTTCAAAAGGACCCCTCCAGGTAGGCAAAATGTGTGCTGTTTGGCCTGGTTCCTCTAGAAATTGTATAAGTAGGCCCGGTCTCCTACATTGTATTCTTTTCTAGTAGTTTTTAAGTCATAGTGGGTCTTCATGCTGTCTGCAGATCTCTCTAGATTTCGCTGAGCATAGGCAAAAGCATGTTGAAGGTGTTTTCTTAGATTTTCAACATACTCATGAATTGTGGAGGCATTGATCAATGTCTGTTCTTGGGTTCTGTAAAGCAGATGCTGGGGAAGCACCATCCTGTGTCCAGTCATCAGCTCAAACTGTGACATTTTAGTTGCAGATGAAGGGGTAGATCTGATGGCCATTAGTACAAGAGGTAATCGAATATCCCAACTTGGCCCGGAATCTGCCACAATCTTTTTTAATATGCTCACAATTGTTTGGTTGTATCTCTCTACTGCACCACTAGAGTCTAGCCCGGAAGCAATGTGTAGCTTCCTTTTGACCCCAAGTATTTCCCACATCTTTGTCATTACTTCGCTAGTGAAATGGCTAACTCGGACAGACTCGATCCTTTGGGGTAGTCCAAAACGCCAAAAGATGTGGTTGATCATCAGGGCAGCTGCTGTTTCTGCCTTGCAGTTTGGGGCCGGGAGACATTCCACCCATTTAGTAAAAAAGCATGTCACGGTCAACATGTACTTGTTCCCCCTAGAGGAGCGAATCACGGGCCCGATATAATCGACTTCGAAATCTGGCCAAGTCAGTGTCATCCCCCTCTTTTGTAGAGGCGCACGGTGTGTGAGGGATGTTGGCTGAAATTGTGCACACACAAGACACCCTTTCAAGTATTGGTCAAGGTCCTGCCCCATGTGTGGCCAGTATGCAACCTCTCTTAAGATTTCAAGTGTTGTATGAAACCCCCTATTACCGGCTGTGGCCGCATCATGGGTGTGACTTAACATCAGGCTTCGGAATGAGGTATGGACCACCCGCTGATCATGGTCAGCTAGGGATCTCCTTACCAACAAACCGTCTTGGATTCGGAAAATTTTTGGACATTTCATCAACACTCTGAGGTCCTCTTTCCCTATGTAATCGGTATCCATCAGGGGAAAGTTCTCTGGGTCCTCAATGTGTTGATAAAACTTACCAATTATTGGATCCCATTTTTGAGCCGTAATCAAATCAGCATCTGGGGTCTCCTTACTCCATTGTGCAGTTGAGAGTTCATTATGAAAATTTGTCTGGGACCTAGCGATAGCAGTGACCTGGATTTCCCCCAACAGGGACTCAATTTCAAGTAGATCCCCTTGGATGGCTCCGGTTTTGGCCAGCTGATCAGCTAGGACATTTCCAGTTTTGTCTGGTCCCTCTACTTTAGAATGACCCTTGATCTTTTTCCAGTAGATGGTCATCCCATTCGAGGTGACCAGATCATCAATGTTTTGAATTAATTTCCCATGTTTCAATGGTTTGTTATTAGCACATAACATGCCTCTGGTTTTCCAGTTAACGAGGTGCTCCACGAACCCATTCCGTACATAATCCAAATCAGTGATTATGACCAGTTCATGGAGTTGATGTTGGACAGCAGTGAGAATGGCTTGATGCACAGACATCAACTCTGCCACTTGACTACTTCGGGGACCAATCTTGTACCCGGCGGAGGGTTCTGGGGACTCATTCACCCATGCATTCCCTATGCCAGCCACAAGTTCTTTTTACCCGTTGTTGTCAACATGGTAGGAGTATCCATCCACATAGACAGCGGGCATTCCCTCACACTTGTCTTCTTCAAAGACTTTGTGTGGGGAATTGAAGTATGCCTCCATGTTGTCCTTAATTTTTAGACTCTCGTCCTCAAAACAGTTTTCTCTGGTACAATCATGCAAGTCAGCCAGACATTGCGCGAGGGCACTCTTCTTGTTTTGGCCATATCTGACCTCCACTGGAAAGCGTTGCATTGACAGAATCCAGGAAGTAATTTGGGAATTACTCACATTTCCGGCCTGGATTCTGTCACTTTGGAGATATTTCAGAGGCTGGTGTGGAGTCTCCACTATGATGTGTTCCCCCTGGATAAACGGGCTGCAATTCTTCAATGCCCACACCGTTGCCAGGAGTGCCTTCTCACAATCATTGAATTTTTCCTCCACAGAGGATAAAGTTTTGCTCGCTTAGGAGATTACTTTATTGACCTTGTCATGCTTTTGGTATAATACTGCAGTCAAGCATGTATTAGAGTACCCTGTCTCCAAGAATAACTCCTTGTTTTTGGCAGGGTAAGCTAGGCAAGGCGCTTGTGAGAGGCTTCTTTTGAGTTGTCTTACTGCCCTGCTTCTTCTGGAACCAACTCCCACTTGACCCCCCTTCAAAAGATGAATCAGGGGTCTTGTGATCTCTGCATAGTCCTCAATGAACTTTCTACTGTAATTAGTCAGTCCAAGGAGGCTCCTTAGTTCCTGCAGAGTTGTGGGGTCTTTTATTTTCTGGAGTGCTTCCACTTTCTTTTCCTGGGGACAGAGACCCTGAGGAGTAATCTCATGCCCCAAGAAATTTACACGCGTTCTGCACCACTGTGCCTTTTGAAAGGAAAGTTTTGCTCCGGCTGCCCTCAACTGGTTCAGAACATAAAGGATCTCCGCTATGTGTTCCTCCACAGTCGAGCTTTTGATGAGAACATCATCTACATAGGCCAGGTTACCCCTTTCACCCAGGCCGGGCATGGCCTTATGTAGAAAAATGTTGAATTCATTGCTGGAGTTGATGTATCCGAAGGGAGTCCAGGTCCATGTGTACTGCTGACCCCCAAAGGTGAAAGCCAGCTTGTATTGGTCCACCCTACTGACAGGTACAGTCCAGTACCCATTGGTCAGGTCTATTGCAGTGAATACCTTTGACCCCTGGATCTGGGCCAGCCCTTGGTCAATGTAGGGAAGAGGCCATCGGGAAGTGTAGACCCATTTGTTGAGCTCCCTAAGGTTGGCGCAGTGTCTCCACTGTCCGTTTGGCTTCAATATCCACAGCACCAGATTATTGAAGGTGCTGTGGACTGGACAGATTATCCCACGGGACTCAAGGTTCTTAATTATTTCAGTAAGGGACACCATTGATGCGAGAGGCAAGCGACATTGCTTCACAAACACTGGAGTCATGCCAGGGTCCGTGGGAATTGTTGTTGTGTGGATGTCGGTGCGACCACCGTCATATGCGTCCACCGCAAAGAGATCTTGAAAATCCAAGAAAACTTGTTTCAATTTTTGCTTCTGCTCCAGAGTCTCACAGGCATCAGCTAGGTTGACTCTCTCTTCAACCATCTGCCTGAAGCCTGGAAAGACTTCTGGTTTTGCTATCTCAGCGGCCTCCTCCAGCTGGGTGGAGAAGTCCCTGGTCAAAGTGCTGATTTGGACTGGTGGCTTCAGGTGGGAAAGGCAGCCCTCATGGACCTAGAAAATCACCTAATCCCTCCTGAAGTCACAGGTCACATCCTCCTTACCATAAGGGCAGGAAGTGTACACCAGGAAGTTCCCCCCATGCCGGGTAAAGATCCTGTCTGGTGTTGTGTTGTCATCACTATCACTGTCAAAACAGTAATTGGGGATTGGTCCTAATAGTTCATTACCTAAATCTATGGAAAAATGTTGGTCATCAACCGCCATTCCAATAATGGTGCCTGCGGCTAGAGTGATACTCTAAGTCGCTGTTATCCACCTCTATTGAAATGGTGTCATGTTCTATGTTAACTAGTGGTGTTGGCTTTAACCCCAACCCTTGCTGTTGGAGAGAAGCATTTAGATGAATATAGGCATCAGGGTTTTTCAATTTAGGTCCTCTTTTAACTTTCACTTCCAGGGAGACTTGTCGGGTCCTTTCTGGGATGGTGACTTCTTCTCCAATCTGAATTGCAACTGCATAAGGCAGCAGTTGAGCTGACCTAAATTCTTTCTCTGGATCCTCAAAGCCCATGGGATTATCCGCTAATCGGGACCAATCTTTGAAGTTTATTAAGTCCAAACTAATGGCAAAGCGATTGAGAATGTCACTGCCTAAGCAAAAGGCGTCAGTGACATCTCGCATGACCCAACAATTGTGGACTATGCTCTGGTTGCCTATGGAGATTTTGAGCATACACCTGCTTTGCAGAAGATGTTTTTAATTGGGTTTTTCCAGATCCATTTCCCATTTGTCTATCAGTTTAAATGTGGGAATGGCTGGATCTTTTGGGAGTTGGCGGAACATGGCTTCTCTGTTGAAGCTCTTACCGTTGTTCACACACACTCGGGCGAGAACAGAGTCCATCCCTTCATTTAACTGAACTGGGATGAACAACTGCTCTCCAATTTGCTGAATATCATCCAGGCTCTGAGCTGATTTCTCATCTTTCTGGACTATAGGAGTGGGAGTGTCTGATTGTGGATTAGTAAAGAATCTCAGAGTGTTTCCTTCCAGTGTGGAATCCCACCTTAAACTGGAAGGTTGCTATTCAGAAATAGAGAGGACCCCCCATCACCGGTTTGTTGTCCTACTGCTATTACTGTCACGTCTGGTATTTGGTTGTTCTGGAAGTGAAATTCTACTTGGTCAGATTTTTGTTCAACCATGTGGCAGGTGCCGTTTAAACTAAGATGGTTGACACTCTGTTTTAGTTTGATTGGTCTGCTAGTTTGGGTCCAGAGGACCTTGTTTACACATTCTATTAGGGGTGACAACCTTCGCAGGAGATCATTCACTAGTAAACAAGGGGCCACCCTCTGGAGTCACAACTATGACCGGGTGCATCACCTTGTGTCGCCCAATTTTAATGTCCAAACCCGCAGTCCCCTCGACGGGAATTTCCTTCCCATCAAAGTTTTGAAGTTGTCCAGGAAGAAGGGTGAGAGAAATTTGGTAGTTCTTCCCCCTTCCCGAATTCAGTTTATCAAAATCCTTTTTGGACAGAAGGGTAGCTTGGGATCCAGTGTCCACCAGTGCCAAAATTGTACTCTGCCCCTGTATTTGGACCGGGGCATAGAATCTTCCCTCCTTCTCCGCAAGGGGGCACAGATAATATACACTTTTGGACAATTGGTGGGTTAGTTTTTTATTTTTGGATACTGACAGAGAAGAGATTTGGGCAGAATTCTGTTTGGAGTCTAGGGAATCTGAAAAGAAAAGATGGCAACTAGATATGGGAGAAGTTTTGGGTTCCCCTGGTTCCAGTGCTGGGCTGCCCCCACCCTTTTTGGAGGCAGTCACCAGGATGGGATTGAGCCAGGGGGGTGTTCATGCTATTGTTTCTGGGGTTTGATGATGGGCTCCGCTAGCTCAGTCCCCACATCTCCCCAGTCTAGATTTGAATCCATTGGGACCCATTTTTCTTTGGGAGGAGTTCCCACATCTCTGAAGGAGAAGATCCGTTTCCCAGGATCCTCTGATGATCCCTCTCCTTCAAATTGGAAGACTTGTACCTCCTCCTTAAAATGGGTCTGTTTCGGTTCTTTGTTTCTCCTACCCCCCACCCCCCTCTGCTCCTTGGGTGGAAGACTTTCAGGGGTAAGAGATTTTGGTTCCGGTTCCTGGGTTTCCAGGGGCTTTTTACAAGTTCCCCTTATGCCTCCTCCCTGGGAACAGGTGGGTTGTCGGGGTTCTGCCCCCGTCATTGCTCTGGAGCATCCGGTCCGGAGTTTGAAGCATTCTGCATCAGCATGCTCATCTGAGGGTTCTGTTGAGCCCTCAGCATGCGACCCAGATCCTGTGCCATGTTTTGGACCTGGCGCTCTAGCTGTGACATCCGTTCAGGCTGATAAGGGGTTCTGTTGTCTCCCCTGGGCTGATCCTGGGATGGGTAGCTATCCCTTCTCTGAAAATACCCCGGGTTTGGAAAATGTGGGTACCCCTCCATCCTTGGCCTCCCCTCTCCCAGATTGGGTTGCCTGGGCTCAGGAAAGTGGGGAAAGAAGGATGGATTGTCATCGGGTTGAATGTTTTGTGGGTACCTGGGGAAAAAGTTCTGTACAGGATTTGATTTGGGGAATTTCTGCCCTCCTGGGTGAAGTGAGGTGGGAAGTTCCCTGGGTTAGCTGGTGCTTGGTTGGATCCCCCCCCTTGGGCTGGAGGAGTCCACACATAACCCAGGATGGGTCTGTTCCCCTTGTAGCGGGGACTTATATAGTCAGGGGAGTGAGGGATCCCATTTGTGGGACTACCTCCCTGGCTCCCTGTCTGTGACTGGCCCGAGGGCCTTCTGCGCTTGGGATTGCTCTGATTTTGTGCAGGCGGGTTTTTAGGCCCCCCATCTCCAAATCTAAAATGGGGGCAACCTTCACCTCTGCCACCTTAGCAGCAGCAGGGGTGTTGGTTGGTTTGGGGCTTTTAGGATTATTCTTGTTTTCTATGGGCTTTTGCACCTCATAAATTCAGGTGGCCTGTTCAATGACCCAGTCTAGTCATCTTTTCTCATGAAAATCTCTCACTAGCTGGGTCATGATGTACTTTGGTAGAGCGTGGAAAAAAGTATTGACAAATTCTTTGCTGTCCGTGCGCACCCTTTTAGTGGTCTGCGCAAAGGCACGCTTTAATTCCTGCACAAATTCTTGTGGGGCCTGATCCTCCCCACATTGCAAGTTGTAGGCTGCCTTGCAAGCCTCCTGAGGCTTTCTATGTACAGAAAAATGCCTCAAGATGGCCGCCCTAAAGGTGGACCATCTAGAATGATTTTGGTCCTCCAGCCCCGCAAAGAAGCTGGCGTATTCTTGTGAAAAGGTCCATTTCACATACTTAATACTGCTACTGCTGTCCTTCAAATGGAAAGTTTCCATCATCTGCTCAAAGAGCTCTAAGTGCTCCCAAACAGAATACTTACCATTCTTATGATAAGGTGTGATGACGCTCCTTATCGCTTTGATTTGCTTTAAGGAGTCCTTAAGCAAGGCCCTTTTTGCCTTATTGGCCTTCTTAGTTTGGGTAACCCTGGTCCATTCCTCCTCTGCCTCAGAGGCAGTGCTCCCAGAGGTGCCCGTCTGGTCTTCTAGGTTTTCCCGGATTCTGCGAGCCTGGGAATGGCTGGCAGGATGTGGGGACCTAGTCTCCTGTGTCCTGGGGCGCTCAGAGGAATCTTCTGATTCCTCCTTGCTCCCAGGATTTGATGGGTACCCCCCCACTGTCCTAGCTGGGCAGAGGTTTTCAGGATGCCCTTAGTCGCCGTACTCTCCTGGAGTTCCCCACTAAATTTCACAGTACTTGGGTACCCATACCCAGATGCCCACCCATCCATTCCTGGGAGGTGCTGGTCTATGAGCCCCATATTTCTGATTGGATTGAAATCTGCCATCCACGTGGCCATGGGCTCATATGCGCCAGTGGCCATGGGGGTGGCAGAGTCCAGGGATTGGGAGAGATGAAGACCTCTGGTACTAGGGTTCCTGAGGTTATGCTCAGGTGTTTCCCTTTCCCAGCGAACCTCATCTCTATCAGCCCCTGCTCCCTGTTGCCATGCAAGAACCTGAGCTTTCTGTTCCTCAATCAAGGCCTTACTAGTCCCTATCAATCTCTCTTGCATGGCTACCTGCCTGTGGAGCCTGTCATTGTTCTCACAGAGAGCCTCATTATTTCTCTGCGCTTCCTGAATTGTTTTTGAGTACTGGGCCAGTATTTTCTTCAGGTCCTTCCTTGCTAGAGGCTCTTCCACCCTCCTGGTGTGCACTAACCATGTTTGGAGGTCACCCAGTCCCTGGAGGGCAAGGTGATTTTCTTCCAGTTTCTCTTTTAAATATCAGACTTCCTGGCCTAAGGTGTCCCTTTCCTGAGCAAGAGCCGGCCTCTGTGCCGCCAGGTGTCCCTCT
The DNA here is from genome assembly GCF_040938575.1 of Ambystoma mexicanum. Classification (NCBI taxonomy): domain Eukaryota; kingdom Metazoa; phylum Chordata; class Amphibia; order Caudata; family Ambystomatidae; genus Ambystoma; species Ambystoma mexicanum. The sequence goes on along the minus strand of NC_090933.1, from coordinate 1,109,657,282 downwards.
GTGTTTGAAGCGCACCAGCTTTCTGGCGCTCTTCATCAAATTATTCCTGGGTGTCCAGGTCATTCAGGATTAATTTATTGCTCTCCTCTTTCTCTCTGTCTTTGCAGGGTGGCTACCTGCTCTGTGCATGCCCTGTTGAAATGTATCTGTTGCTCCAGCTTTTTCTGGCTCTGTAGTAGAGAGTCCAAACTTTCTTGGTTCGCCTTCTGCAAGGCCAGAATTCTGGTATCCTGTTCTGCCTTTTACTGCTGCAGGATACCCATGTCCTCTTTTACTATGATTATATACTGCCTGCTTTCATTTTCTGACTCTTGGCTCCTCTGCAGCCTCTGCTCAGAAGAGTCCAGATCAGTTTGGGTCTTTTCTTATGCCCGCATTTGCCTATTTGCCAGATCCTGGCTTTCAGCATATTTGTCCTGTATGGCTCCAATATATAGATATAGATATGCCGCTATTTTGGCAATCTTGTTTTGTTTTTCCTTTGCCGGGGCCACATACAGTTCACTCAGGGCCATGTGTAATGGACCCTGATCTTGCCATGCATCTAACCCTGTTGCAGTGATCTTTTCTGTGATTGCCTGCACCCACACTTTCTGATCCTGCTCTGTTCATTCACCTCTCACAAATAACTTATGCAAAAGGTGTTCTCTAGCCATATTGATCTCTACCAATGTTGCCATTCTGGAAATATTAATTTCCTTCCTGACTTACAGAAGTTTATTTTATTTTTGCAAAACAGACCATTTCCTTAGAGCGTTCCCTTTTGAGGGGTGTTTTTCACAGTGTAACACAGCGTGGTAGCCCAACAGGATTTTTGTACCCTGTCAGTTAGCACAATGTATTAAGCTGTCACAAGTGGTGTATCTAATCCAGAAATACCGCTACGAGCCCCCGATCTGTAAGTGGTTTCAACCAAGGACTCCAACTAAGTCAATGCCTAGCGTGAGATGCCCAGCTGGAACCCTTAATTATATATTTTTATGTCTAAAGTTCTTTTATTTCTTAATGATGCACACTTATATAATGCCCATCTCTTTGAATCCCCCCCCGGTCTCACTGAACCAAGAAGTAGGTTGTTTTGCAAAGTTAAAAGATTTATTTTTATTAATTGAACAATATATATATCACACTTTTATGAAATGGAACAACATCTAGATATCACACTATTAATATTTATACAATGATCAGCAATGGGTTATATTACAATAATCAACAATCTCTTTAATAGGAGTAAGGATGAGAAGAATAGCGTGGCATAGAAGAAAACTTTGTGTGGGTTCAATGAAATGCAATGATAGGAAATTAATGCAGCACATAAATAATCCTTTTGTGTGTTCAATCAAATGCAATGTAATCACTCTTTCCCCCTGATACTACTCAATCCCCCCCTAATATGCAATATAGAGATGGAAGGAGAGAAAACAGGTTTCAGGAATAAACACTACAAATGCAATTTCAATCCCAATTGCCCCCAGCAAGCTTAGAGAGAAACAAGACTGATTTTAAACAGGTCAGATGCTTTTGAGTGTGTCTTGTAATGAATGGGAAAAACACTGAAAATGACTTTAATTCGCTAAATAGGATTCAGAATTAGTGGGAGCTGCTTTGGATAGTTCCAGGTAGACAATAGCAACGATGATTGAATGGCTGGTAGATAGGAAACTGAATTCAGAGGTTGAATGCAAAGAAATAGCTGTTTTATATGGAATGAAATTGAGCCAAATGCAGAATTGCGGCAAAGTTTTCCACGCGCGCTAAGCGCGATTGCATCAAAACTAGAAGGAATAGATACACCTGTCGAATATAACAGTACAAAGTGCCCTCAACAATCCGAGGTACTCTCTCACAACCCTAAGTATCCTAGTTAGGCGAATCCTTGCTACTCAAGGTTCTTTTTAATTTAATAATCTACTCAACAAAGTTGCCTAAGTAAATGGCAACAGCTTTGCCCAACATGTTTCGTTCTATAATATACAATTACAGTAGTCTTTCAACTTCTTCAGGGGAGAAAACACATTCGACATGTACAATTTATTTCTCTTTCATTTGTCGTGGTGATAATGTTCTTCTGTGGTCCTACAAGGAACAGCATAAAAACAGCCATGATTACTGCTGTTGCCAAAACTATCACTACTCAACTACAGAGCTGCAAGTCTCTTATGGTAGGCTTACCGTGGTAGCTATAATTAATAATGCTGTCCACGGTGTAGTAGGCGTGTCTTCCTGGTAAAACAGCCCTCTGTGATCGTAACCGTCACACTCAGTCGAAAACCCCACTGTCACAACTCTGAAAAAAACAAGTAGATTAACGACGGGGGTACACCTCAGTGTGCCACGTACGTCTAGTACAAACCTAACCCTAACTGGTTGTTATATACTAGGCTTGTGCCACATAATCATGGCTAAACCAAGTGTAATATCATATCCCTATCTCAGTAAAGCCATATAGTTCCTTGCTGCCCCTTGATTTTATAAGAAAACAGACAAGCTACCTATGAGAGAAATTCTCGGAGCAGCGGTTCCACTACCTACCTAGACTTTGTTAAAACATAGCTATCCCGAGACAAGTAACCCGCACGGGGTAAGAGGGCAGGACACGCCTATTAGATTAAAAGGCTGCCTACACCACATGGCGGCTATTTGTGCATTCAGCAACCAAGCTTACCCAAAAAGACAACTTACTTGTGAAATACAGAAACCGCTCCTTAGCGTTCTGTTGGACTAAGCGTCGCCGTTGGTATGGCGCTGTCCTTCTGTTCCTTGGCGTCTGCAATCAATGCGGCGTCCTTCCAAGTGGCGGTCCAAACTGCTATGGGACACAATGGACAGCGTTTAGCAGCCCAATCAAGCTAGATGTCGTGACGGTAGCACACCTATTTTGAGTGAAAAACACCGGCCATGTATCATAGAAGAGAGACGGTTCAAACAATCCCCCTCTCCCCATTAGTTGCGAATGGTAAAAAATCTTGCGTGCCTCATAAACTAATACGTCTCGTCCGACTTACTTTCAAGAGGCTCCGTTTCAGGTTACTCCATATCCGGCGTCCTGTCCGTAGCATAGTCATCACCTGATTTACGACCTATGTCACGGGCTGCTCTTAAATAGTTTGCCGGAATATCACAGCTGTTGCAATTTATCTACAATGAGAAGGTGGCCCGCCTTTCTTTTCCAACAAGCGTCCAGTGCCCGAGCAGCTGGATATCAGAGACCACACGTCTACGTGTATTGAAACGCGCAGCCATAAATTAATGGCGCGCCTCTAATCAACTGTCAAGTCCTGATGCATTGCCCATTGAAAACACGGAATGAAGCCAAAATATACTTCCTATTCCCGCTCGTAATGGAAGGTATGTTCAAAAAACCTAGTCGGGTCTAGTATACTTAAAAAAGGCCCGGTCTAGATCAGAACAAGAGCGGTGGAGGCGTTGCCGGAGTTTGCATTTTTTGTTTTTGTTTAGTAACCCCCTTAGCCTCACATGGCCTGTCAACCAATATTATTCCAGACCACAGCTTAGTTCAAACCGGTTACAGCTGTATGGCATAAAAAAATAAGCCTTTGTTCTTTCAATTGTAACCTCTTAGTTGTTTCAAAACCATTTTGGCTCTGGATATGGAGTAACACGGACCATTTTAGGGCATTACATCCGTGGTCCATCATTAAAAAATGACTGACCATTGGGGCTGTAGTGACCCTATTCTAAATGCAGCTCCTATGTTCCGAAATCCGGACTTTAATCTGGCATGTAGTCATCCCTATATAGATTTTCCCACAAGGGCACCATATAGCATAGATCACATTTTTGGTGTTACAGTTGATGAACGTTGTTTGAGACCTAAGTTTTGTAAGACCTAGATCAACTTGTGTAGTACGGTTTGTCAACGGGCAGTTAACACACTGACCGCACGGAGCATGTCCTACCATTTTAGGTAGCCCCCAGGATTCCGTAACACTCCTTTGTATAGCAGGTACTCTCGTGATATTGTTTATAGTAAGGAGGTCCTTAAGAATGGGATCCCTTTTGAAAGCACACAACGGTGCGTCCAGGGGACAGTCACCACCCTTCAAAACCGACCAATTCTTCTTAATGATCTTAATGATCTGATTCGTTTGCGGGGTAAAGGTGCTAACAAATACTATGCCTTCCTTTTCCTTATCTCTGTCGTTATATTCTAGCAGCCCTACCCGGCTGTTATTCTTTGATCTTTTCAGTGCCCAACGCACTATCTTAGCCTGGTATTTTCTTGCGAATAATTTCTAACTCAGGGTGTCTGCTTCTGACAGAAAAATCTCCTTCGTGGAGCTGTTGCGTTTGAGATGCAGGAACTGGCCAAAGGGCAGATTCTCCCTTGTATGGCGTGGATGGCAACTGTCAAACTCTTAAAGAGAGTTTCGATCTGTCGGTTTGTGGTATGGTCTGACTTGAAGATATTCAAACTAACGTTTACCCATATGGTAATATCCAAGTAATTGATCTCTAAATTAGTAGATATAGACCTGAATTTCAGGTAAGGATTTTGACAGTTAATCCATAACATGAATTTGTTGAACTGTTCAGCAGAACCATACCACACAATCAAAATGTCGTCTATATAACGGCGCCATAATCCCAGTTTAGAAAAGTAGGGATTAGTGGAGCTGTAGATGACTTGATGTTCGAACCTCTTGACAAACAAATTGGCTGCCGACGGGGCAACTGAAGACACCATCGCTGTACCATGGGATTGATAATAGAGTTGTCAGTTGAAACTAAAATAGTTCTCAGTAAGTGCCATTTCGGCGCACCAGAGGATAAAGCTATTTGGTGTACACCCTTCTGTTCTTTTAGTAAGGAGTATTTCCTCTAACACTTGTAATTTTCCTGTTCCGGTAAACAAGTGTACAATGACACTATATCCAAACTGACAAGCAGCTGGGTAGCAGGATCAAATTGCATCTCTTCCACGATATTGATCATTTCAGTGGTGTCCTGTACGAATGAGTACATAGTCTGCACAAAAGGTTTGAGATATCTGTCTGCGAATTTCGACAAAGGTTCCAATAAGGCACCAGTGCCCGAAACTATGGGCAACCAGGAGGATTCACCAGAGTCTTGTGAATCTTAGGGAGCATGTAGAATTTAGGTATTGTAGTATTCTTCACCCTAAGGAATTTGCTCTCTTGTGGGCATATCCAGCCTCTAGCACAGGCTTTTTTGACTTTATGATTGACACGAACTGTAAGTCTGTTGGTAGGATCTTCCTTGATAGGTTGGTAAAATTGTCTATCTTCAAGTTGTCGATTATACTCTGTTATGTAGGCCGCACGATTAAGCATAACAATGGCACCACCCTTATCTGCTTTCCAAAAAATGATATCCGGATTGGTGGCCAAACTCTTGAGGGCTGCTCTATACGATCTCGAGATGTTTTGAAACAGACGTTTCATTCCCTGCGTTTCCAATTGTTCAATTTCTTTCCAAACTCTCTTGGTGAAAACTACTGCTTACGGGGTGTAACTACTAAAAGGTGGACTAAAGGAAGACTTATTCCTAAGCCCACTAGAGTATACTTGCTTCCTGTGCTGGAACCTGATCCTGCTCACTGGAGTTGAAGGAAACCCTGCAGGTGTAAGACAAGCTTTCTGTAAGTGAAGCGCAGAACCTTTCCTCTGGAGAGCCTATATTGGGCCTCCCAGCAACCCAGAATCTCAGAAACAGGTTGGAACCCTGTTTACTGCCACAAAACATCTCCAATTTGGATCAACCATACTTGCCTTGCTTCGAACCACTGCAGAATTCACAGTGCTGTTTTTGGCACACTAAGGATTTAAAACTGCTTAACTGCTTCTTCATTCTGTCTTGATGCTGACTTGACACAGTGGATTGCACCACCACAGCAACTAGACTGTCAACTCATGGCTGCGGAACCCCTAGACTTACTGTATCCTGAGCGTAAACTCACCCTAAAAAAAGCATCATCCCGACCAGACTAAAAAGCTGATTTGATCTGCCTAAAGCTATCGACTCACCCATCTTGAATGCTGACTCCAGCCAAATGGATGCCTCATTTTGTCAGGGGCTGCTCGTCAATAATGGACAAGGGGGAATTGACCCACTGGGTCTTGGCCCCCTCTCCCCTATTACGGAGGAGCTGGCCCAGTGAAATACGAGCACTCCCTCAGCTGATTTTTAAGCTGAGGGAGTGCTCTCAACTGTCTCTCAACTCTCATCTGTTAAAGGGAAACACTGTTTCCCTTTAACAGGTAATGTTCCCTAGCCTTGAAAGCTCAATGAACCATGCACGGCTGGGGTGTTTGCTTCCCCACCCTTGAATGGCGTATGGGAAATGCTGGCTAGGGAACTGCTTGTCTGTATGTGCAAGGGGGCGCTCATGAGCCTCCTGGAACATACAGACAATGCAGGCTGGAATGGGGCATGTCGTCATCCATGCTCAGGCCCCTCTATACTTGAGCAGAAACCAGGAATCTTCCTGATTCCTGTTCATGCTAGCAGCGACCTTGGCACTGGCGAGGAAAGACCTGCGACAGAAGGTAAGTTTGTTTATGTTTCTTTTTTAAAATTTAAATTATGTGTATGGATGCGTGCATGCTTCTGTTGTTAGGTGAATGAATGTATGATGATGGATGCTGGTGAGCACGAGAGCGTGATTGCTGTGTGAATGGTGTGTAAATGTGTGTGTTTATATGTTGATGTATTTATCATTTAAATATGTGTATGGATGCATGTATTCATCCTTCCTCTTCCTCTTCCTCTTCAAATAACTAGGCTTCTACTTCATCGCTCTGGGTCGCTTCTCTTGCTTCTCTTCTCCCTTCTTTTGTGTTGTCCCGTGAAATTATTGTCCCAGAGTCTTTTTGTCGCACCCTGATGCTTGCGAGCTTTGGTGCGTAATAAATAAATAAAAATAAATAAAATAAATGTATGCCTGTGTCATGACTGAGTGCATGATGGGTGCTCATGTGAATAAGACAGAGTGCTTGCAGTGTGTATGTTTTCTAAATGTGTGCTTTTGTATGTTCATTTATTTATTTAAATATGTGTATGGATGCATGTATGCTTGTGTTATGAGTGAGTGCATGATGGATGATGTTGTGAATGAAACAGAGAGTGTTTGCTTTGTGTAGGTTGGGGAAATGTGTGTGTTATTTTGTTAATTGGTATTTAAATATGTTTATGGATGCATGTATACTTGTGTTATGAGTGAGTGCATTATGGGTGCTTGTGACTGTGAATGAGACAGCAAGTACGTGCTGTGCATAGTTGTGTAAGTGTATGTGTGTGCAGGTGTGTTTGTGCTGGTCCGAGATGATTTTGCTGAGTGGGGGTAGGAGCATAACCCCCCTCCCCACCAGCCAAAATCAGCTCTCTGTCTAAGGTCCAGTGGGGCCTAGGGGACAGGGATGACATTTTATATTGGTCATCTATGATATATGTCTAGTAGAAATTACCATTCCTGTCCCCCTGGACCTCTAGTGCCTGGCATACACACAACCACATTGATTGTGTGCGTGTGTGAGGAGCTTGAGACCCAGGGGACAGGCGTGTCATTTCTTTTACTGGGCTTCTATGAATGTAAAGAATGCCAGCCCAGTCTGCTGGGATTCCTAGCACCTCACATGCAATGTCAAGCCTGACCCCTAAGCACCCCAGCGCCTCACATGCACTCACAATTGATTATCTGTGCATGTGAGGCAATGGACAACTGATAGATACCAAGTAAAAAATACCATGACTGGGCCCCCCAGCACCTCGCATGCACACAATTAATGTGTGCTTGGTGCCTCAAGGGGCCGGCATGGCAGTTTTTCCTTGGCATCTATGCCCAATAAAAAGTGCCATGACCGTACCCTGGGACACGAGTTCCTGACGAGTTCCTGACAGGCATCTGCCCCATGGGCCCCCCAGCACCTCGCAATCACACATAATCACATTCATCATTAATGTGATTATGGGACTCATCAAGAGTTGGGCCTTAGCCCTTAAATGCGGCGGCAATGCTATTATCGCTGCATTTAAGGGTTGGCCCAATCATGAGTCGGGCCGTAAGTGGAAGTTAAACATTTCCCTTTACCGTCCATTTTCAGCCATTTTCTGCGCTATTACAGCTGACACAATTATCACTGTTGGTAATAGGGTCTCCCGATCCCATTAATAGCACCGGACTGCGTAGCGGTCATGCTATCTGCGCTGGCGATATCCCGGCGGTATTATCATGGGGATATTGCCAGTCTCCTGATGAGGCACTATGTCTGACTACAAGGCTCTGGCACACCATGTAGCAGGCATCTACTGCACATTGCTAATAAAGGAAGTATGATAAGTGTTATTATGTAGCTAGACTTGCATGTTAATGCAGCCAGTCTAGACATTTTTTATTGTGGTATGGAATTTTATATTGGGATGCTTTGATGATGCCAGCATAATCTGTGATATTATCCTTTCTGTGGAATAACATTTTTTATTGGGTATCTTTGATAAAGCAAGCATGATAAGTGTTATTACGAAGCAAGATTGGCATTTTTTATGCAACCAGTCTAGCCATTTCTTACTGGGGCATAACATTTTGTATTGGACATCTTTGATAAAGCAAGCAAGATCAGTGGCAGTATTATTACTGTGGCATGGCATTTTGTATTAGGCATCTTTGGTAAAAGAAGCATAAGTCTTATATGTAGCTGGACTGGCAGTTATATGCAGCCAGTCTAGTAAGTTCTTATTGTGGTATGACATTTTGTATTGAGCATTTTTGATAAAGCAAGCATGATCTGTGTTATTATGCAGCTCATCTGGCATTTTAGTACAGCCAGTTTGGGCATGTTTTCATACTTTGGCATGCATTTTTAATGGTAAAGCCAACTGGAGTATATTCCTACATGGGGATTCTGCCATATATTGGCCAAACAAACATGGACATGTATTCTTATAGTATCATTACTGGAATTATGTAAAAAGCAAATATGAGTATGTTCTTATGTAGGAATAATAGGGTATAATGGTACAGTCAGCATGGAAATGTATGGGCACAGCCAGTGTGCAAATGTTTGATACTGGCACATTTTGTGGGAAAGGGCATCATGAAAATGTGTTGGACAAATGCTTCTGTGCACTGATTTTTTTCACGAGTTACCCTACAAAACTGAATTGCAAACTATATGGCTTTTTACCCAATCCTTCCAAAAGGTGTGCTCTAAAATGGACAATTTTCACCCAATATTTAAAAATAATTTGCAGGGGAGAGTACTCCTCAAACCCCCATTGAGTGGTGCGGGCTCCCTCGTTGCGCTAGCATAACTGGGACAAATATTTTAGCCCTCCAGTTGAAGAATCCACCAGACTCCATTGCTTTTTGACCTGACTTGACCGATGACTCGAGCTATTGGGACCCATTGACTGGAAGCATCTTAAGTGCCAACTCAATCCACAGAAAGATTGGTCTCGAAGCGCAGTGCACTTCGACTCACTACTGAATCAATGCAACTTAACCGTCTCATCATCAGCTCGATGGCAGAAAATCACTGAGAGGTCTGTCCCGATGCTGCTGCACACCAAAAACAAAGAACTTTAGATATGTGAAGGACCATAGACAATTGGAAGCTGCTCTTCTTGCCTTTTATTGAAATATCATTGAACATTGAAATTACCATGGAAATCATCTGCCCTAGTACCCCTGCCTTTCAACACAGAATGCCTTTTACTTTCAAAGTCTACATTCTCTGTGTTTTCTTTACAGGTTGGTATTTAGTGTTTTTTGCAGTAATTGCCTGCATTTTAAGTTTTTTAACATCAAAATTATTTTTTAGAACTTTGTTTGGACTTTCTTTTATTTTGTTATCACCATACTATTGTTATTTGTGTTGCAACTGTATCAGCTCATACCCCTCCTGGAGATATAGCGTGCCCTCTGCCTGTGCTATCCAAATAGGTGAGGGAGCTATACCTGTTGGTCTGTGCTTGTTTCAACATGTGATCACTGCTGGTTTTGTAGTAGTGTGGGGCTGAGTAGGCATTTTAGATACTTTTCATAGTTGTACTCCTGCAAAGCAGTAGCATGTTGTCACATTCACAAAGAGCAACTCTCATTTCCTATGTGGCCCTTGCCCATGTTAGACAGATCCATGGTCCTCCAACGTGGTAGGCTCCTGCGGGAAACCCAGGAGGGACTTCCTATCAGTTCAAATGTCCTCACAGGTGCATGTCCACCCAGATGTGCATATGAGCTATCTGTGTGCAGCGTCCAGCACTACCAGAGGTGTTCATGTTTGTGCTTCCTCAGGCTTTGGCTTTTGCCTCTGCCACACCCCATGTGCCTCGAACATGTTTGTCATATGGAGGTGCTCCCCTAGTTTATGTCCACACAGATCCCTTGAACACATAAACCACACTGTTCCTGTTCGGGTATGGTGTCAGTCAGCTCTTGTCAATAGTAAGTGCTCTGGTTTGCATACTTCTCTGCCCTTGACCATTAGTGATAGATGTCACAGTCATAGTATCCTTTCATCCTATTCCTGAAGCCATGACAATGGGCCTCATTACAAGGATGGAGGTAGCCATGCCGCTGTTAGCGACATGGCTACCCCCATACTGGGTACCGGGTCCGGGTCCTGAGAATGAGGAATTACCAGGCCATTCCGACCTTGGAGGGCTCAATGGGAATGGGGAGGATGCTAACAACAGGCCCGTTAATGACGGGCCCGTTGTTAGCATCCTGGTCTGCTAGCGGGTCCCGCTAAGGACGCCTGGTTTTACCAGACATCCTTTGCGGGACCCGCGAGCAGACCTCGTAATGCGGCGGTAGAGGGTTAACGGTGCCGGCAGCTCTACCGGCGCCGTTAACCCTCTACCGCCTTCCTCGTAATGAGCCCCAATGCATATATATGGGTTACAAACATGTTAATGTTATTGTGAATGCTGTGGAAAATAATATGAGCTCCAAGCCAGCTGTGTGAATTGTTTGCTTAGAGTTTAAGCCAAACATCTTTGTTATCACAGGCATAGTTATCAAATATAAAGGACTGTTGTCATTTGTAGGTTGCCAAAATGCACTTTGATTGTTTGCAAAGCAGTCTTGAACCATCATTGGATAACTGCATGTCTAACAGCTTCTCCCACCTCTGCATTTCCCCTTTCCTGACCTCATCCTCAAAGAGAGTGTCTTGCAATGTCGCAAAAAGGGTGCTAACAAGGGGTTTCCCTCCTTTCCAGCCCCTGATGACCTTTGCTAATTCAGTGAGCTCTTTGGGACCAACCCATAACCTGTATGCGCCGCCCCTACACAGTGTGGAAGTTGCATGTGTTTCCATGTATCAGAGGAGTTGAGATGGTGTCTGGCTGCCAGAGCATTAAAGCTGCATGGTTTCTCCCTGCAATCACATCCCGAACGTATCTAATCCCTCTGCCCATTACATTCTGCTGCCTCCTATCTTTATAGCCCTGTTGTTCCAAAGCAGGGCCTCTTGTTACCAATAGCTATTAATTTTAGTTAGAGCATGATCTCTAACCCAGGCTTTAATGGTGGATCTCAGAATTCGGGTGCTGTGTGTTTACCACATTTTCGTCATATATCACTGCCGCCCCCTCTTTACCAAAATGCACTGCTCCCAATTATCCCATGTTGGTGCACTAGCTCTAGTCCCTATGAACACCCCTAACTGGGATAACTGTTGCACCAAAAAATATAGTTCCACGCTATTCAGGTTAAGCCCTCCTGCCTTAAGAGGAGCTTGTAGCTTCTCCAATTTGAGTCGCAGCGTAAGCTGCCACACACAAAGTCCTTCATTTTGTGTCATGTTTTTTGCATGAAGCGAGGGGGAACTTCAATGGGCATCATGACAAATAGGAAAGTCAGCCTGGCTAGCACCATCATTTTTACTACGTGTACTCTTCCCCATATGGATAGCTTCAACGTTGCCCATTTGACCATTTCCACACTCCTTTTGTCCCACATTCGACCCAAATTATACCTAACCATTTCTGACAAACCCTGGTGCAGAGTGATCTCTAAATATTTCATACCTCTCGTTACCCCTTTGAACTGCAGACCGTCTATATTTGAATTATACATACTATTCTTTAAGGGCATGGCGTCCCACTTATCCTAGTTTATTTTGTAACCTGAGAAGGTTGAAAAGGCCCAGATGACCCTCACCAGTGCCTCAATGGAAGAATCAAAACAAGCTAGCGTCAGCAATACATCATCTACCTACAGCAGGGCTTTCAGCTCTCTCACTGGTGTCTGGGTCCCTCCTTGCTTTCCATAATCGCCACTGGTAGAGGCTCCAGTGCCAGGGTGAACAGAAACGGCGATAGGGGTCAGCCTTGCCTGGTGCCTCTCATAATCTGAAATTGCTCATACATATATCCCCCTGCATTCACCCTGGCACTGGGGTGCGAGTATAACAGTTTCACTTTCCTTATGCAATTTTCCCCTATGGCAAATATCTCTAATATTCTGAAGAGATACCTCAATTCCACTCTGTCAAATGCTTTCTCAGCATCGAGAGAAAGTGCCACCCCAGGTTTACCATTCCTTTCTTGCCATACTGTATGCAGTAATAAACACATGTTGTGCCGAGCATAGCAGCCGAGCATGTACCCCATTTGGGATTTATGGACTGACTTTGTGATTTCCTTCCTAAGTCTTGCTGCTAGCACTTTTGCCAGTATTTTAATGTCTTTGTTTATTAGAGCTATCGGATGGTAGCTGCTGCATTTCACAGGATCCCACCGTGGTTTAGGTAGCACCGTAATTAGTGCTCTCTTGAATTCTGGTCGCATCCCACGTCACATTCTGCTTCATAAAAGAGCAATGTTAATGTCTCTGCCACCTTGTCACCACCCAATTTGTAGAATTCTATTGTAAGCCCGTCTTCCCCTGGCGCTTTGTTTATCCACATTGCTTTGAAGGCCTCTCTGACTTTTTCAATAGTGAACTGGCCTCCCAGCATACATCTGTATGCATCATCAAGTGTGGGGAGGGGCAGAGCGTCCATAATACTATCTTCCACCGTCTGATCAGGGGAAGACTCTGTTGTGTATAGCTTCTCATAGAATTTGCAGAACTCTTCCACTATTGCAGTGAGATCAGTGATACTTAGGACTGTATCCTCACACTGAATTGACAAGATCGCTGCCTGCTCATATCTTTACCTCAACTGGGATGCTAGAAGACGCCCTGCCTTCACCCCTGCTCATAACGAATTACCTGCAACCTGAATAGAGCATATTCTGCTTTTTTCGTAAACAGTGTGTTGAGCTCAAATGTTGCTTTCCTAACTGCCCCCATGTTATCATCTAATGGGTTGTGCTAATATTGCCGTGATAGCTGGGTAATTTCTGTCTCTAATTGTTCCTGCCTTTCCTTGTACTCTCTCTTTTTCCTTGGACCCCATTGCATCAAGATCCCTCTGATATATGCCTTGCCCGCTGCCCTAAGGCTTCCCACTGAACTGACTGACACTTCGTTCAACTGAAAGTAAACCTCAATCACCCGCTTGAACTCTAGCTTGCTTTCCGGGTGTTTGACTACACTAGTGCTCATCCTCCATCTGCGCAACAGTGGTCTCATCGGGGACGTGTCCACAAGCATGAGCTCTGCACTATGATCTCTAATTCCTCCCAGTAAAATGTGTAATGCCCTCATGCTTGTGATCACCCGATTGGATAACACAAAGTAATCAATGTGGGATTGTGTTCCATGTACACATGAGGTGAATGTGACATCTCTATAGGCTACTGGTTTCGCAGCCGCCAGGGATCACACAAGCCACAATCTGCCATTAACTGCTTAAGAATACCCCTATCTCTTTTATGGCCATCGTCAGGTCTATTGGACTTATCATTATATGGGTCTATCAGTAGGTTCCAATCCCCTCGTAGTAATATGTGCACATTGCCCATATCTGCCAGTGATCTGGTAAGTCTGGAGAAAAAACCTTGCTTGTCTGCCATCGGTGTGTAAAAGGATCAAATAACTATCTTTTCACCCCCAAAGTGGGACTTTATGGATACCCCATATCTTCACCACACTGAATGGGAGTGTTTTGTGCATGCAAATTGCCACTCTACAGTTGCTGCCCTTCTCCAAACTACTGTGGGACACTTTCCCCACCCAATCCCTGTGAAATTTCTCTCTCTCAGCCTTGGTCAGATGTGTCTCCTGTAGGAGGCAATCTTGGCTTGTTCAGTAGCCAGAAATTGCAAAATCGTCTTCCTTTTGATGTAATGCCCTAATCCATTGACATTAAGCGACAATATCCTCAAATCGTTACCCACGGGCATGGAGTGCAGTCTTGCCAGTTCCTGGACCTGTCTCTTTTCCTCCATTATTCCCACCCCTCCAGATGTCAGTGCACGTCATCTGCCATAAGGCTCACTTGAAAACCCTTGAATCAACAGAACAAGTCACAGTTGAACTTACAACAAGTCATAGGAATACATAACCTACCCGACTCCGTACCTCCCCTCTGAACCCACTCATCAACCACCTCTTCCCATCCCTCAGGGTCAGTACCAGAGCAGAAATATCATTCTGTCTCCCTCTCACTTTCAACAGAGTGTCAACCAGTACCCACCATCAAGCGTCCCTCTTCCCCACCCCCTGTGTAACATGTGATATATGTTTGTGTGCAGGTATCACATAATGTTCTGCGATCAGTGCCCACCCCCATTGAGGTGCCGCCACAATTTAAGAAGGCATGACACTGTCCCTCCATTCCGCTCCACTTCTCATTCTTAACCGGGACCCCTCTTTCTTCCTAAATGTCCCATGCCTGAGCACGGTCCATTAGTTATCCACATCTGGCTCAGGTGTGCGATATCAATGGAGATCTCGACTTTACTCCTACTCTCTCCATGCTGGACCCTTCTCTTGTCATCTGTTTATCACCCAGCAGTTTACAGCAGACCAGCGGACCCCTTTCAGTGGCATCTCTTCGCTTTCCTTGTTTCCCACCTTGATAATGTTCTTCCCCACAGCTGCAGTGTGCTGTCGTCTGCTGCGAGGTAGCCATTGCCTATGTTTCCAGATCCTGTAGAAAATCACATAATTCCACTGGATTTCTGAATTCTCTTGTCCGCTGATCCTTTGTCACCAGCATTCTCGCCGGGTCCAGCAGTCCATATCTCAGGTCCCATTGTCTTCTTCCTCACTTCTAGTGCTTCTTTGGAGAAATCTGGTGAAATGTATATCATATGACCTGCTCAGATAATAGGGAATTTATGTTTGGCTGCCAAGAAGATCCGGTGCAAATGAGGGTATCTCAGGAAAAAAGCTATCATGGCTCGTGGTGTTTGGGGGTCTGTTCCATTCTGTTTCCGTACTCTGTGCACTCTCTGTATTTCTAATTATCTCTGAAAGTCCACTTGTAAGTTTGCCGGTATCCATTTCTCCAAGAATAAGATCGAGTCTGATCCCTCAGACTTCTCTCGAAAACCAAAGAAGCAGATATTGCATCTTCAATTGCTATCAGGGAATTGCAATGATAATAATCTATATTATATATTGCACTTCAAACAACAGACAATTGGCATTGCCTTCCTACAAGAATTGAATTCACTCTCTGCTGCCATATTAGTAATCTAGTTGCTGCTCATGCTTCGACTGACACTCAAGCTAAATGAAATATATAGACCCAAACCATTTGCATCGGATTCTCAGATTGTTTTAAATATCTTCAGAAATCCAATTCGGAGATGAATATGCTGTGGAAGTGTATTATTAACATGCCTTACCTTGTAGGATATGATTTCATCAAACCCCAACAAAAATGCATGTAACATTATCAATATCTACATGCTTGCAAATGGGTTGCATACAGTGTTGTGGAAACACTATGAGATGTGACCTTCTTGGAGACCTGATTTCCTTTGCTATTTTACAATCTTTGAAATGAAGTCAATGACTGTGCTGCTTATGTATACATTTGAATGTGTAAATCAAACATGATTGTGTTATTAATGTGGTTTGTGCTAATACAGCCTTAACTAAAACAGCAAATATGTAGCATTCCCCATATCAATGCTACAAAGAACACCATGATTCTAAAAGAGTGCACTTAATAAAAGAAAGATTTATTTGAGAAAAACCTGTTATGCCTGCTAGTTTCAACTGTGCAAGGTCATCATGTATTAATGGAATCAATAATTATGCGGGATGAAATGTCAAAAAGGAGCAATACTTGATGTTTCCGTATGTCCCCAGTGGGACATCATAATTAAAAGACCACAGCAGAATTGTAGGTGAATCATGCTATTAATACACTACACTAGAATAATACGTTTGCTTCAAAGATACTCCCATAGGAAATTGCTATATAAAGCATAGGGTGAAGCAAGATGGTTGGTTCATCAGTCTTAGGAGGAAGTTCCAAACTGACGAAAATACATGATATCACAGCAGATCTTGGACACCGAGACAGCATATCCACTCCAATAGTGGTCAAGATCTGGGAAAATAAATGCATGGGACTACCAATGGACCAGAGATAAGTGCCAAGGAGCTGCATCACAAAGTTACACTGGTGATACAGGTTCTCAATGTTGGTATTCATGTTTGCTTCTAATGTTTTAAAGCTGAATGGGCTTTCATCACCCAGTTTCTCAATTAATTATTGTTTCTCCTGTCTTAAATAAGCTTCTGAATGGTCATGTTGTTTTTGTCATGCCAGCATCTTAACTATTCACTAGTGTTTGGGACATGTCCATCCTGTCCATCTTCAGACTCTTTCGGAAAGATATGTATATGTTCTTTATTGTCAAAATGGCAGGGACAAGCAAGTCTTTCATTACTTGTTTTAAAGAACACATGTTGATGTTACAAAGGAATACTGCCAAGAAAAGCTGCTATTAACAGAGACATCAGATTTCTGAACACAGTCAATATGCTGAGAAGGTTGTATCCATGGTAACCTAAGGCAAAGTAAATAAATAAATAAATACATGAATGAATATGTACCTCAGTGAAATGGCATATGGGGTTGGAAACATTATAGGCATGAAACACAGTCTCTTCACTAATGTTTTTCTATATCCGAGGACAATAACCCTCACAGTAGGACTGGGACACACAATACACCCCACCAGCAAAACATGTTTACCACATTGACTAATATTGTCATGATTTTCTATGATAAATTGTTTGCATAGTAAATGGGGTGGCATTTGCTTTGAATATTTGTGGCACATTGTGAATTTTAAAGCACATTCATCTAATACCATTTCATTAACATTACTGGCTGCAGAGTGCACCAAGTAGTTAAAGTGACCTGATGTAGCCCACACTGGCCTGTCAGGTCAGGCCTTCCACCATGCCCTATTGCCCTATAGGACAGTGAAAGCCCTCCAGTATCACACACATTACACAGTACACAGTGATTGGAATTATTTTGGGGACTTTTAAGAGGTCATATTAACTATGACAGGATGAAGTGTTTTCATTGACATTAAGTTCTCATACATCATCAATAAATCTGCTGCTGACAGCCTTTCAATCTAATTATACAGGCCACTCAATTGGCCTCTTGTCACTTTTACTACAATTGTTTAAAATGCATTTCAGGACCTTCTCGTCTCATTGACCTGACATTAGGATAGTGTATCCGTACTAGAAGAAATCAGTTTCCAGTGCAATACACATTTTGGCCAATCACGCCTCTTTGTGTTGATCGGAAATGATATGCCCAAATGGCTGCATCCCCTGTATGAGCACTAGCAATTATAACAACTCTTTACTACACTTTTGGATAATGCTCACCCCATACGTTTCTCCAGGGCAGTTGTGCTTCATGAGGCTGTGGCGGTTTTCAACAGGGTTGGGTGGCAGTTTCCTTGGATTATTATGAAACCAGATGACCTCTCAATGCCAAATACTCAAGTGTTCACACCAATCAATCAAAGGCCAGAATAAAACAGCAGTTTGCCTCAATCTGACACTGCAAGAAGCTTTTCCCTTCTACCGGAAACTTCATTCTCTAACATGGGCGCCAGTGCCAGAAATTGAGTGAATGCACTTCCTAACAGTTTTGCTTCCTATGGAATATGCAACAGAGAGAACAGGTATGGTCCCACTTCATATTACATAAAGATGTTTAGATGGTTGTAGTAATCTGTGTGCTATGTTTACTATGTAACATAAATATTCACATTGTGAAAGTGGAGCAAATGAAATCCTTCATTTAGTATTGCGTAAACTGAAAACAATAAAACTTGCTTTGTCTGATCAGTTTCCTTCCAAGCGTTCATTTAATAAAGATCTGGATATATTTAAAGTCTATTCGGTCCTCCAACAGCTGGAGGATTCCCGCTTAACGATGATGGCATGCCACCACAAACTTTGTGGTGGGGAAAGCAATCCCCTACCTGAGTTTTTGACAAAGTGTGGCAAAGCCAGTCTGGCAGAGGCAGAGAGGGAATTAAGTAACAAAGAGTGAATGGCAGGAGCTTTGGTATGAATGCACATTCTAGGTAAATCAAATGAAATGCAAAACTGAATCCTGGACTCCAGAAAGAACAAACATGATACTTGAATAGAAATCAGTACAATCTTTAGTGACAGGCTTGCATAAACAGCACAATGAATGACACTGTAGCAAAGTGGTTAGATTTGTATGTAAACAGCAATGATAGAATCGGTAAATGATTTTCACTTGTAATGTACTGTGAAATATCTATTTTCCAACCCAAGATAAACACTTAAAGGGGAAGTTCTCTCAGGAATTGTATTGGCCCAATGGACCGGGCATGTATTTTTGAGCATATGTCGATCGATCAGAATTTTTCTTCCAATGCATCTTACCTTCGGTTTTCTCACATTTACACATGCAAAACTCAGGGAACGGTAACTGCCATCTTGGGCTAATCTTATCCTTTGATCCATCACCCTAGCTTCAAGTGCCCTTGCGACAGTACATCTTGTCACAACGCCAGTGCATATCTCATTTGAATGTCCTCTGTGCACAATCTATTGACATGTCTACATGGAAATGTCAAGATGCCTCTTTGCTCAACACATCTCAACAAACCCTTTCTGATCAGACAACATTGGAGTTTCTTCTTCTTTCCAGTCAGTCTATTTCATTTCAAGCCTCCACAACTTTTTGCTCTGTTCAGCTATCCACCAGTGAACATTTCCAACAAATCACAACTACTCATGCTGCCTCTGCTCAGCCATGGAGAGGTAGGTGTAATGTGAGGGCTAGCTGGCGGTTCGAGAGGGTGAGTATCTTCCTGCATACTAGATTGTTCAGCAGAATGAGCGATGAAGTCATCTAGAGGAAAAGAGACATTTAGATCCAATAAGGAGGTAGAAGGATGGACAACCACTGAGACCACAACCTTGCCAAACATGCAGGTGTCCAGAGTAGAATTAGTGGTAAAAGCAGCAGTAACAGGTCCACCAAGGACACCAGATCCACCCAGCAGGGCAAGGGATGGTGCTGTGGGGTCTCTTCCTCAATCACCAGGGGCAGATACCATCATTATTTCAACACCATCAACAGAATCCCCCATCGTGGGCAGGGCTGCTGAAGGCCACATAGATGTGGAGGTGGGGGAGATGGAAGACAAGTCCAGAGTCCCATTATTGGCCCCCAACACGGACGAAACAGATTTAGAAAGAGAAACAACTTAATGCTAGTGAGCAAGAATGAACCCATTTAAAAACAATATTGGATGATATAAAGCACGATAAAGATGTTGCAGTTTCCCAAATTCAAACCCTTAGAGAAGATAACAGGGAGAAAGATAAGGAATTTTATGCTATGAAAGAGGAGATATTTAAATTACTGTAAGAAAATGAAAGAAAAGCTAAAACGCTTGTCGGACACAGATTAATGAATTCCAAGCAATAATCAATAAGGTCAGGGATGAGAATTCAATTCACTGTCATGAAGCACAACAGCTTCATGGACAGTACAAACACCTGCAACAGCAAATATTGAATCTCAAGTCTCAGCAACAGCAACAATGTACTACAAGCCAAGGGGGCATGTAAATCATATTTTTTAAAGATTTGGTTTACCTCAAAGAATAGAATCAGACCGTGGACGTCATTTCACCAGTGCAGTAATGACAACAATGTGGCAAATCTTGGGTGTGAAGAGGAAGCTACACCTTTCTTACCGGCCCTCCTCTTCAGGATCTGTGGTCTACAGAATTGCTTTAAAGGAGGGAGAATTAACAGTGGAACAGTTTGTCCATGTTATCAGATTAAGCCCTGCCACCAGAAACATCCGGTGAAAAGGCTAGAGCGAATTGAGACTAGCAGTGAGTGAAACATGTGATGGAATGAAAGTAAAGCGCTTACCTGTTAAATAGAATTACCATACTAGGTGAATAGGTGTAAATAATTTGAAGATATCAAAATGGGGGTTGAAAAGGTAAAAGAGGAAAAATATATAAAATTAGTGAACAAAATATAAATAGGTAACTAAGAGAAAGGGGCATTTTACATAAAGACGTTGCTAAATTGCATTATTTTATTAGATGTTGTGTTAAGATTGGTTATGTTTAAAACAGTTGCCTGAAAAAGTGCTGTGTTCAATTTGTGTGTTTAGTTTATGTTATTCTCAAATGGTTCTAAAGAGATGTCCTAACTGCATTATATGGTATTTGGTGTATAATCTGCATTTATGTGCTCAATTAAATTTGATTTCAGACATCCAAATGAAAAGGGAAAGGTAAATGGATTGATGTACTTGATTCTTAAGTTGTCTTTTTCTTTTTACCCTAGAAAAATAATTTGTTTCCCATTCAGCACTCTAGGAATTAGAGTGCGCCAGATCCCTGGAGGTTGCCACTTGAATGGAGACCCTTGGAAAAAAACCTGGACCAAAAAAGGGGGTGAAGATGATGACCCCAAAAAAATTCCCACCTACAGAGGATGGAAGATAATTTCACTAAGAACAGTTTCCTGAACAATTTCTGATCTACAAAGGATAGACGTTCACTTCACCAAGAACAGTTTCCTGAACAATTTTTGACTTCTCTGTTTAACATCATATTTGATTTTATTGTTTTTACAAATATAGATTTTTGTATCAGACTGAGGCAACTGGCACAGTTGTATAGAATTATGGTTGTTTTGAAATTAATAAAGTTTGAGGTTTTATAAAAAAAGATACAAAACAAAAGAAATTCTAAAAAGAAATGCAACATAACAAATAGGAGATCACCAATTAAATGAAGATCAAAGATAAAGGTGAACAGAAGATGGAAATATGAGATGAAAAAGAAATTCTAAAATATCAACAAAAAAATCATAAAAATTTAAATTTAAAAAAAGGAATTTTCAAAAATAGAGATGTATACATACGGTTTTTGTGCATGAATATTACCAATTAATATGCTAGGTTTTTTATAATGTACTTAATACCCAGAGGTTTCTAAGCGCAGACCCAGGGATCAAACCTGTGTTCCTCCGTGTCGTTTTGCTTCCAAGGCAAACATGCTGCCACTGAGCTATACTCCTGAAACAACATTGCATGTTGCTTGTTTCTTGACTTTTAAGATCAAGGTAAAATCTTACCCAAGTTCACACATTGATTGTGGGTTGAAGCCGGGATTATTGCATGTTGTTTTTTCCTACAGTGATTTTGGTTGTGTCCCAGCAGAAAAAAAAGGAAGGTGTTTAGGGAAATTTAATAGGGAAATGCCTTTGCCTATTCTGAATTTCACCAAGGGTATCTAAGAAACCTAAGGGTACTACCCCAAGTAGAGCCTAGGAATCCCTTATTCAGGTGGCCAGGACATGGCCATTGCTGTTGGATCCAGTTCCAGGGGATGCACCACTGAGGGAGGATCACCTGGGTATGGGATCCCTGGTTATGCTTGGGGAAAATACTCCAGGTGAGGTGCGGTACTAGACCGCAGAAGAAGGAGAAGAGAATGAAGACCTGAAGATTTTCTTTGGGTATTCTAAATCTACTCCCCTTCCACCCAATAACTCTTCCTTACCCAGAACTAACAAAGCATCCACCTATGATAAACTCTTGAATAACCCAAACCCCAGTGCTGTGAGAAACTACATCTCCCAGGATCCCTGTCTTCATAGTCCCTTCCCGAATACTCCCAACTATTCTTCTTCATGTCCCTTTAATTATTATTTCCCACACTCCCAACCTGTTCCGATAAAGCGCTACCATTCCCACAATCCCCCCTGTACCGTTCACAATAATAAACCTGGTCATTCCCATCTGTCTCATAGACCCTATCTATCTCACCCTTCTGAGTTTGCCAAAAACTCTACAGAAAGGGCTGAAATTCCATATAACATTATTTCCAGATCCTACCACGCAGAACACTTAGAAACTATACTTCTCGCCTTTTCCAATAAAAACACTGTTATGAACTTTGATAGTTCATAAGGCAGAGTCAGGCAATTGACCACAATCACACACACATGATGGCCCTTTCATTTCCCGACAGGGATAAAAGGTGGAGCAAAAGAGCACAGTACGAGCAAGGTAGACCCCACGACGTGAAGGCCAGTTCCGTCAGGCAGTTCAAGAGATGACGAAAGACGGCCCGAGTTGAGAGGATACCAAGGGGAGAGGTGACCTTGCCCTTACGGACGGAAACCAGTGAAGCCTCGAGAGAAGGACTCATAATGCCAGGAACAATAGCCTGTGTGTGTTGCAGCAAATGTCCATGATACCCGGGCACCTTTCCGCTGTCGAGCAGAGATGCATGACCCCATGGTACTGGCCTTGACTCTACAGGTGAGAAAGCAATGGCGTGCTTCACAATCAGTGAGTCGAGGGGGTGAACCGATAAAGATACCGAATTGTGCTGAACAGAAGTAGCGAGAGGCTATTTGAACTTTGAATACAGAAGAACTGTTAAGAAAACAGGGGAACCAGCAGAACAGAGGCAGGCACCACGTGGGAGCTGTTGTGAAACACCAGATACCAGGAGGTCATAGCAGAACCTCCAAGATAGGTCAAAGTGGTCATACAGGAGGTCAAGTAAAATCCCTGTACATTTGAAAGCCTTTGCTCTACAAACTGTTGATAAAACAAGGGAAGTGTATCCTGCATTGAGATAAAGCAAGGGAGGCAAATCCCGCAGACATTGAAGATAAAGAGCGGTCAGTGCCCAGGAGAGGAGGGCCAGAGTTGAGCCACTAGCACCCTAACCGAGAGCCACAGTGAACACAGTGGAGGGAGGCTAATAGTAGAGAAGGGGTCGGAGCCCGGCAGAGCGGGATCCAAGGGTGAGAAGTTGTTAACCAAAGATTGGTGAAAGTAATAGCCTGAATTAAAAGCAAGGGAGAATTGAGAAGTTACATGAAATAACCCGAAAGAGGGATGCCAGTAAAGAGGGGTGAAGTCTAAAGTCCCAAGAAACAGTGTTTTGACAAACGTTAACCCGGCAGAGGGATGTCCACGGAGAACTGTTTAAAAAGACATTGAAATTTGTGTACAAGCAGAAATGGTATAGTGAACCCGACGGAGGGGAGATGAAAGTGCAGACAGGTCGGCGACCAGAAGAGGGGAACCAGGGGTGAAGCCATCACCCAAAGTAGTCTCTGAGGTGTCAGCGCCCAGAAGAAGGGGGCCCATGGTGAAGCCGTCGCCCAAAGCATTTCTATAACAGAACTGTGTGTTTGTTTGTTGGAACTATCAGGCCGTCGAGGTCAAGAGACTTTTTATTGGAAAGAAACTTTTAAGCCATCGGAGAACCGGATAGCTGGAGCGGAACTGTTGGCTCATGCTGGGGAAAGCTCGAGTCTGTTTTGTACTCAGAAGACCCACATTATCCTGTGCTGAAAACGTGGGGAAGGGAGACCCCTGGCAATCACATACCCACTTATTATTTGAGAACACTTCTTTCTTTCCTTGAAAATTATCCCACACTCTTTTGTATTTAGCATAATTAATTGGCAATAGACTTTTCTTAGTATAGTCCCTTTATTTTGTCACAACACCAAAAGGACTGTCTTATTTTCATTTGATGGTTGACGCTTGCTCACATCTTAGATTTAGATTTTGTTTGGGCGCTTTCCATTCTGTATTTATAGTTCAATAAAAACCCTTGAACTGTGATTACTTGTGTCTGTCTTTACTGTTGTCACCATGAGTTCCTTACAGGTGTGAGTCTCATGTGTGAGGCTCAAGCTGTGCCTTGTAGATGTCAGTATTATAACGCATAATGCACATGCTAGCTAATTTGAGTTTGACCCTGCACAACGGGTGTTTATGATTCAAACCGGACCAAAGTTATTGACTAAATTCAATGAAAGATCAAATTAACATATTAATCCTACTAACATCCCCGGACCCAATAACCTATTTCCTTTCTAATATTCAATGCAATTTAATCCATTGCTTATGAGTGCAATGAGTGTTGGAAGTGTAGGTAATATGGAATTCAATTTGTTTTACAGTGAATAAATGACAGGGTTTAGGTGCAAGTTGATTTATTTATACTGGCTCCATTGTTCGTTTGCAGGGAAGGAGGAAATAGCGCCGGATGAATGTAACATTTTACTTGAGCGCTGCAGCTTGAATCTTGGTCAAAGGCACAAAGGAAATCATGTGCTATTTAATGGGATGGTTGGTCAAGGGGAGGTTTCTTTAAATGACACATGCATTTTTAGAACAAGGCTTAAAGCAGAGAGGGATGGGTCATTTACTCACTCACTGGCAAAGGAAGCATAAGGAATGGTAGAGCGCTGGCACCAGGTGCTCTTTTCCTCTGGTTGATTTTGGGAGCAGCAAGGCTGCCTCGTTCGTTCCAGGCAAAAAGGGAGTGGACGTGATAAGACTTCTCCAGTCCTGTCCTATCCAGTAGACGGAAGAAGGGGAATATCAACCGCTGATCAGTGAAGGGCTATTTGACCTTTGTTGTCTGAGAATCCACTTACCCCAACAGATCTAGATAATTATGCAGTAATGTATGGAAGAAACATTTTACAGGCTGTTGTGACATAGAACAATGTTTGTTTTCTTAAAGTGATTCACAATCTATATTTTACGTGGATTCCCCTTTATGAAGCAAGCTTTTGTTAAGACAAGCGGCTTGTTGCAGCCAAGAATTGTGAGACAAACATTCAAGGTTACAGATGACTGTGCGTTAGCCAGCCAGCAACAAATGTGTAGTTGAAGCTTATTACTAGAAAAGCTATATAATGTGTGCAAGTTCTCTAATGGAATGCATTTGATTCATGTTCAAGTATAGATTACTGTAAGAAATAATAGCATAGCATAATGCACATTGTTTGTTCATTTTCTGAATTGTAACCTTTCATAAATTCACAAAATGAAAACACGTTAGATTCAGCGTTCTCATTATGTGTCTAAATGATTGTGTTAGCACATAGACTGAGGTCCAACAGGTGGGAAACCCATTTTACCACAGGTGGTAATTCACTATACAGCATGTGGTAAAATATAAGGTCATTGATTTGTGTGAGTTGAGTTTTTTAAAAATGCTATGGGGGTGTGTGTGTGCATACAACTAATTTGAGATTTGAAATGATAAATGTTGTTTGAAACACAGCCGAAAGGGCATAAGGTGGTATTGTACATAAGATAACGCGAGTAGATAACAGTGTACTAAGTCGATTAATTGCTTACCGTTAGTTGCCCTGGTAAAATAATCATTAGGCAGTGTTCTGAAATTAGTCTCAAAACTAAAAAAGATACCCCAATAAGCTTACCGCAATATATTAGCAAGAGCTAACAAAATATGAAAATACCACTATACCAAAAAATACCATAAGATAACAACAATATAACCAACAGGAAAATCTTTAACAGTGCCGATTCTTATCCAGAATTGCCTCATCATCAAATTGCACCTATTATATGTAAAAGAACTCTTATTATTATAATATACTTGTGTTCAACTTGGCACTTTCATAGTTTTTATTTTATTTAATTGCCACGCCATATTTATGTTCATGTATCTGAATGACTTCACCATCATCAACCTTTCAAAGTATTATTATCTCTTGATTTAATGCATCACAAAAGAGTATATTATTTAAGAATGGAATCTTGTGATCATCCTTGTTTTATTTTGATGGCTCCAAGGATGTTGAATGCACCACTAATATGTTTCTTAGTGTGACAGATCATTGACTTAAAAGTACTTTGTTTGCCTGTTTTTTCAGACTATGTTATAGGGCAGTTACCAAACTGTACAGTACTTTGTTTTTGAAAGATTATCGTTGGTTGAATTAATCATTGTCATACATAATCATTGCATACATGATTTTCTGATGATGTTTTCTAGATCTTCAAGACTATCAAACAATGCCTTGATACATCGTTTTGGGGTGCCCTAATATCAGTCATGTCAAAACTCTGTGTACATTAATGCATATTTCCCCAAAGGTTCTGTTGTTGATAAGAACATGGCTGTTAAATTCTGTATTTCCACTATTCGTGATTGACAGGTGAGTCAACGAAGTTTCGGAGGATGAAAGGGACAATCGATTCTATGTCAGCAGCATGAACTTCTCTGAAGATATGTACAAACCATCCAAGTTCACCAAAAGGTGTTGCCCCAGACTCAAACGCAAGTTACTTCCCAATGCTGTATTCCAGCACACATTGAGTCAGTTGAGTAGGGTACCTTGAAAGATTAATCTATGTGCATATAGACACAGTTGTGTGTATATATAAAACAACTACCAAACAGATTTTCACCATATTTACAAAATCAAACTTTCGGGACCAAGCCGCCACACCTGCCGCAAATTTGGTGAAAATACGTCCAGCGGTTTGAGCTGTAGGCATGAGCAAAGTCTTTTCGCATTCAGTCTATGGAGGAAAACAAAGAATTGGGACCCCCCTATAACTTTGCCCCCCCATTGACGAAACATCACCAAACTTGCCAGATACTTTTTTTTGCAAAGTTTGGTAAACATTGGACCAGGGTGAGCAAAGTTATAAGCCACCCAAAAAGTGCTCTTCCTATGAGATGGGCAATTTAGCCATAAATACACGGCCACAAATTTAAATAACTGCATACAAAAATTGGTTCTTTCACAAAATGTGATCATTACAATGTCGGTCATTACGTAGATCACACTAATGGAAGTCCAGACCGTTACCACTGAGGAAATGACAGACACCTCAAATATGCAAACTGGGAGCCCTATTGACATGCATGTAAACTGATTCATAGTGTGTTAAATTGTCTATTTTTATTAATATTATATATATATATTTTCTATCTATAATTGTTATGAATATCTAAATTGTACAACGGTATGAGCCACTACCATAATGCAAGAAGTACATTTTACAATTTTTCGCCATGCAGATAATAACAGTTTGGTTTGGATTTCCGGGATCCACACCACGACTTATCTTGTTATGGTATTTGCGAGAGAATCACATAAACAATGTTTCTGAGATGCATTCTGTGCTTCAGATATAGTAAACATAATAAAAAACGACCAGGACTCCAAGACTTCCTGCAAAGATTGTGTCTGCCATGTGATGAAGTCAGCAGCTTGAGAAAGTGGGTGAAAGGTTTGTTAGCTGCATTAGCCTTGCTCTCAACATAAACACGCTTGTTACTTTCCTAAAAAGATGCTTTATTCTGATATTGGGCCGATGAGCTAAAAAGATTTTTGGGACAATGTAGGTGTAAACAGCTTTTTGCTTCTGTTAGATATTATGCTAATACATGGAGTTTACAGTTTAAGTCCAGATAGTATTAAAGGGCACCTTCAGAAGGCAGGGCAGGAGATTAGCTGTTGACAGTTGAAGACTGGAGGTAGCCGGATGGAGCAAGAGAGAGGGAGAAGCACTGGGGCCATTATCCTCTATGCAGAAGGGAGGGGGTTGATGTCCCGCCTTTTTTTCCTTGCTGGATTTTAAAGCCACTGAATTGGATTTGTGGCTGGTTTGAGGCATTTCAGTTCGGAAAGGGCTCTGAGCACTTGCTTTTGAAATAAACTATTATTTTTGGCTCAGCTGTATGAGGAATATTTTTACATTTCTACCCAAGTCAAACCAGCTCAACGCCTATAAATCGATTGTATTCTTATTTGGCTGATGCTGACACCATGCTTACTCCCAATTGAAATTAATCTTTTTTAAAAAAATCATATTTCCATACATTTTTGATAAATAGACCATGGTTATTTGATAGGTGTTTGTTGATGTTTTTTGGCATTTTTCTTGGAATGTGTAAACTGCTCATGCCATCCAGTTTTCTCCAGCTCTAAACTCCCTGCCTTCGACAGATAATGAGCATGAGTGTTTCTCACCCATCACTGATATCACATTGAGAAAGGTATTGAGGTATTTAAAGGACAGGTCCTTTATGAAAACTGCATTGCAAGATGTGTGAAGTTGTGTAGAAAGACCTGGTGAGGCAGGTAGTTGGGTTTAAGGTGGCTATGATGTCTTTGAGAAGGTTGATCAGTCTGAGTCTTGAGTAGACATAAAGGCAATGACAATGTGTACTGCATATTCATTAATTCACTTTTTGCATGTTATGTCTATTGTGTATAGTGATAACAATGGTAGCAATATTTCTTTATTACTTATTTCTCATCATTATAAAATTTACATTATACATGAGAGTGTAAGAAGCATTAATTGAGTGTTCATTACTGAGAAATGTGTCAGGAGCATTTTGAATAGGAACATTATATGGGGGCAACTATTTAAATGTACTGTGTATTGATATTTTATATATAGTGCAAGTCTTAAATACACACACAAAATGTTACTGGAAGGTATAAGCAGTGGACTATCAATAAAACTATTATGTGACATTAGTAAATATCTCCTGTGCTGATGAATGAGAGTAGTGACTCAATTCAGGGACTTGTAGCTTACTTTCTTTTCTGAGGCACGCTGACTTGTTATGCTTTTCTCTACCTCTATTCCTATCCTACCATAGACCCTGCTGGTTGGGGGGTCTTGGACACTCCCCTGTGGGTGGAGGGAGTGCTCTGAAGATAGGGGTGATAAGAATTACATCAGATTAAAATAACAGACCAACTCAATGTGACGGCGGGGAACCACCAGGACAGTACCTCTCCATACAATGCGGAAGCCCCAAAAAAACTATGCATAAAGAACAAGCAAATATATTTGCAAATAAAGTGCCAAATGAATAATAGAAATTACAGCAACACTCATGTTATTAAAATGACACAACACAAGGAACAGTTAATCAAATTACACAACATTGTCTGAGTTCATAAATTGTAATAAATAAATGTGGGTTCTAGAAAGTTTCTAAGTGACATCCTGCAGTTAGTCACAGGTGGGCTGTCTCTTCCTGGAGTGGCAAATGGGTGTGGAGCTTGTCTCCATTATTGGGATACATTTTCCAATTGTCACAACCTGTAAAGTCTGGAAAATTGGATGTTTGTAATGGGCTCGGCAGCAAAGTGGAAGCACTGATGAATTCCATCCCATTGAAATGAATCCAGCCCATTCAATAAGATGAGGGTCCGTAGGAGATTATGGCTGGTTTTAGGAAGTGTTGCATTTTAAAAGCACAATCTAAATGAACATGTGTTCCTCAGCTCATATCAGTTCCACAGTGAATATTTGCTGAAGCATTTCTGTAAAAGGTCCACCTGAACCTAGGAAAGGCAATATGTTATGTTCTGTTATATGGCATTTGTATAGCGTCTAATGTCATTGGTATGGCCTCCAAGCTAGTGACCTATGGAGATCTGGCTAGTGGAAGGGTGCTGTGATAGGCTGTCGGGAGAGTATGCAAGTCAAGCAGACTGAATATGTGCCCAGCTGGACCAAATTTGTTTTGTGGGACTCAGCAGCATTCTAGTAGAAGAGGTGATGTGCATTATGAGGTCAAGTAGTGAATTATTGCAGGTGCATGCGCGTGGGCAGCCATGCCTCAGGAAGGACATGGCTTTGTTCCATTGAGATGGAGTGCTATACGTACCAGAGAGACAACGCTGACATCTAGTAGTGATGAGTGCATGCAGATCATATCATACGGATTGACTGGAATCCTTTCTGTACATACTAAGTACCTTCTTGTCTCCTTAAATGACTCATCAATGCCCCCATCTACCTGTCTTGGGGTGATAGTTCACCGAGAAGGTGGACTAGGTCAGTGAAGATGCAGAATGGAAGAGCCATGTATTGAGTGCCTTCCAGAAGGCGAGGTGATGCTCAATGCAGTGGATGCTGAACTGGATTGAGTTCCAAATGGTGGGAGCTTGGACATAGAAAAAGGATACCCCTATTCTGGTCAATTTAGCAACTAGGAAAATAAAGAGGAGAGCTGTTCCTGATCTCAGGTTTCTGGTGGACGTGTAGGAAGTGAGCTTGTATTATAGTTATTCTGGGCCTGTGTTGTGCAGAGAACGGTGGGTGAAGCACATTGCATTGAAGGTGGATCGTCACCCTATCAGCAGCCAGTGAAGAACACGCAGGGCAGGAGCAATGTGTTCTCTGGGGCAGAGGGCAAGAAGGAGCCTTGGTGCAGTGTTTTGAACCTGTTGGAGTTTTCTAAGTTGTGATGTGAGGGTGCCCAGGTAAAGGGTGTTGAGTCTACACGAGAGAGGACGATGGCCGTGATTGCAGCATCTCTGTGTGGGAAGGTCAGGAACGGAAAGATGAGTCGGATAATGCATAGGTGTAGATAGCTGGAGTTTGACACTGAGTTAATGTGATGTGATAGTGTCAGATCTGAGTCCATGGTGCATTCAAGGCTCTTTACTGTGTTGGAGCTAGAGAAGGGTGGGCCTAGAGAGGATGGCCAAGGGGTGGGTTGGGGGAAGAGGGCAGTTTTCCGACAGATCATGATTTCAGAATTTCCAGGTTAATAGTCATTCAGTGCTTGATTTCTGTGAGGCATGATCAAAGTCGGGGATGGTGTTGGAAGGGTCCTTTGAGACCTTAAAGATGATTTGGGTGTCATCTGCATAGCTGTAGTAAGACAGGTCAAGTGAGTGAATATTTTATGATATGATAGGTCATTTATCGGTTTCGAACCTGGTCCACATGCGTTCAGCGGTTTGTGCTGTGCGCTTTGGCAAAAATGTACCTTTTTTGTCTATAGGAACATGAATGGGAAGTAGGGTGCACTTTTGGGCAAAAAATATTTTTGGGACGCTTAATAACTTTTTGATTTTTTAACAAATCTTTATGAAACTTTGCACTCTGGGTAGAGCCGCAAACTTTTTAAATCACTTTAGAAATTCCACCCAAATCCGTTACTCCGAATCAAAGGTTATTAACAATAGAATTTTGAGGGGTTCCTATGTGTCTCTGACTAGCCTTAACTATAGGGACATGGAGGGGAAAAACCGCACTCCAAGCGTGAGGTCTGAAAGTCCCAGTAAAAAAGTGACAAACTCGAATCAAATGTGCGAAAACGAGTTTAATAAATGGTAAAAAAAGGTAGGCAAAACACACAGCAAAACAGGACGCCAGGGCAGTGTCCTGAACGACGCGTTTCGCGCTTCCCCGAGCGCTTGTTCACGTTATATATATATCACCCAGTGCTATACTGTCAATATACTGTCAATAAATCCCCCTCTTCAGGGCCTTAAGGTCCTCAGATCATGGTTTTGTGGACCAGGTACCACTCTGAGTATCTGCCTCTATTTCAGTGGGTGGGGATTACATCCTATTCCACATCACTGTGACAGATCAATGGGCAAAGCCATGTCATTTCTTTGAAAAAAATGTGGATGTAATATGGATTGGGGCAGGGGAGTTGCTAGGTCTGGAAAAGATCTGGGGCTAAGCTGATGTCAGAACTGTTGGGACTAGGGGCTAGCTAGTCTTTTGGCTGTAGCTCCTGAGATTCTATCCGGGGCTACAACCAAAAGATCAGGGGCTATAGCCCCCTTAGCCCCCCCCCTAGCAACGCCCCTGGATTGGGGCATAACGTGTGTACACCATTTTTGCTACTTCCATAATACGGAATAGAGCACTCACATTCACATTTCCCATTAATTGAATTCAATCTCATTACTGGCTGTGCCACACCAAATAAGTTAACACATTTTTCAAAAATGCAAATTTCATCTAATCAAACACTTTCCAGAAAAACTGGTAAAATATGTGATATGATATATGATATGAAATTTTATTTATATCACGCTCATACACAGGTGTTTCAGAGCGCGACCAGGCAAGGATGGGGAACAGGTGAGAACAAAACAACAATCTTACTAGGCCCAGTGACATTGAAGCACACGCACCTGCATGGTGGGTCAAACACACTCAGCATTAGGACCATTACCCGCTAAGACCATAAGCCATCACTTGGCTAAAATTGCATATGTTCCTAAAATACTTGCAGAAAGTCCTGTTACCACTGTGACCACACAATTAACGCTAACCCTAATTCTAAGTGCCTGATTACATATATGGCGGTATTTCCATTTGTTCTACCAACAAATAGAATTACTGCCACTGTATCCAGCAAGCATATGGTAACTTGAAACGTCTGGATGACCCAGGGCTCATTGCGAGTTCCCCGGTCCAGAAAAAATGCTGGTACACATTCTAGTCATTCCAGCACCAGCATTTTTTCCAGTGCAGGGAAACATAAGTTTGCCTGTGGGGAGCACAGATTGACTGGCAGGCCTGACCTGTGGGTAGATCTGGCCCCTACCGGCAAATAAATGCTGCAATCACTGGCACTACCATTGATTCCGGCAATCCCAACCCATTCCATTGAATGGGAACTTATCAGCATCCCCGCTACCCGTAATATCCCTCTAATGCCGGGATATCAGGCGGCTGAGATGGTAGGGTCAGTTTCCCGGTACCCCACCGGAATTACCGGCGGGATACCAGGAAACTTGTAACGATCCCCTCTGAGTCATGCAGATGCTTCATTTGTTCCCCTTTCCAGAGTCACATAGGACTCTATATGGAAATGCCATTTTACCACATGCAACATCACTGTATTCAGCAACATTGCATCAGTTAATGTGTTTGTGTGTGAGGTAATGTGTAGACAAACACACATCCACACACAGGCACGTAAATAAGGAGACGAGCAGCCCTCTCTAGACTGCACACAAAGTTTCTCTTTTCCTGAAAGTTGTCTTATCCTGCCTTGACTACTGACTTTGATTCTGTGCTGGGCTTCAGGTAAGAATTGCTTTTCTTAATTAAGTATCAAGACCTATGTCACACATCTTTGGTCTGAAACACTCACTCCAATCACGTTTTCCTGGTATTGAAGTCTTTAAAGTGGCTCTGGTTCTGGTTCACAATTGCATTGACGCCATCCTGGCTCATAAAGGCTACTCCTGGGTTTGCTCCGGAACACCTCACCACACCCTTTCTTAATACCAACCAGCCACCAACAGTCAACCTTTCAAACCTTGCTGAAATGCTGGCATCATCCTTTGAGACTCGCTCTACATCTTCTCCTAGAGTCTGACTGGCTGCAGTTTTCTGGTCTCCGTGTAGCCCAGGAAGTGATTTCCAACACCACGTGTACACTACAAATACCCTTAATAAAATACCAACATCTAAATCTCCCAGGATTTAAGTACAAATACCAACAGGGCAAAAACAATGGCTGGAATGAGAAAACAGAAGCGATGAAGAAAGAAAGATTCTACCAACGGAAACAAAAGACAGACTGGTGTAACGTGTATATAAGAACAAACATGGACCCTTTTTGGCTGAACAAATGGCACTGTTGTCTTTTTATCATGGGCCCTTGTCTCTGAGAGTTTGGAATGGAGTGCTAGGAATATGTCCCATGCTTATGGCTTGTAATGCAATATCAGGGGCGATATTATGGGAGACTATTAGAGTTTATCAAAAAATGGAACGTTCAATATATTCCTCGAAATACATTAGCATGTGCTCATGTTCACTTAGGAGCAAGCGGCTAAATGTATTTCCAGCAGAGATTGCAGAATCAAAGCTGAACGTGATACGCTCTGGATGTTTGAACAGACTCGTCCCCCTGGTTTCAAGAGATCTGATACACAATCCCATCATCAATTATGAACAAAGGTCAATATTTATGGTACAAGGACGCATTTTAGCATACATTATTAATGCAGGAACATGTAATGGGCTCTTTCTAAATTGAAGGAGAAGCTGTGCAGTGTGGCCTGGTGAGGTTAACATGAAGCTGCCTACCGCAGGGAGTGGGCAGGTCTGCGTCAAAGAAATATGAGTACTTATACAGATGCTGAATTGCAAAGTACTATACAGTATCGGACCAGTTTGAACCACTGAAATACAATAGGCAGCAAACGACGTGTAGAGATTCAGATAAAATAGAAAGATGCATTCTTTTTAAACAAAACTAGAGGATTTCATATTTGAGCACACATTGTTTATCCAGCAAGTTGTATATTACACCGCTTGCAAGTTTCATATATTGTTGCAGCTGGAGACAGGTGGATATAAGGAGAAAGCTGAAGGATGACAAATTGAACTTGTGTCTAAAAAAATATTCTCACACCCCTTTGTGCTGGTTTTAAGGACTTGCTAGGTGGCTTTAAGGAGGTGTGGCATACATATTGTCCAACAAGTTAGCCCATCTGCTGTTTGGTATTAGTGACGAGCGAATTAGCATTGTGCATAGTAGGGGTGGTCCATATTTATTCCCACCAATGACAAAATGCTGTATTTAGGGCCTGACTTTTGGAAAGTGAGCATTTGTCCCGTAATTGCTGCACACCGAGAATGACACTGCACAAGCCTGCGTGCAGAATGAAAAATGCGCACCTCGCATATTCATAGAATGTAACTGTATTCATACGTCGTGCTCGGAACTCCCACGATATGCCCCCAGGCAAAGAAAAAACAGCCAGGAACGTGCGTGCTCCATGGATGGATGAAAGCATCTCGGGGACACTGCTCGGGTTCCCCGTAATTGTTACCGGCACTCCAACAACATGCATATGATTTATCATAACTCTGATAAAACTCGTAATATCTGCATGCAAACCCCTGTAAACCATTCCTGCACTCCACTAGTCTACATACGCACACCCGTAAATTAGATCGGAACCCTGGTTTTGTAAATGCACCCCTAAATCTGACATTCAAACCCACCTGCGTGCTGCGATTCCTATGCACAAGTGTATTTACACCTACCTTTAGGTGGCCTAGAGAGCAAGAGATTTGCATGGTCATTTCTATGCCAAGAGGCTGCCCGGGTGTTTTTATGAATATGTGTTGTTTGACGCAATTGTGGGCGTTCAAAGGACTGCCTGTGGGCTGTCCCTCAAAAAAGCGCACACTTTTTTGCATTCTCTTCCCCATTTTCTGTGTTATGCCCCCTTCTCAGCTCTTTGCGCAAGCCACGCCCACGGTCTGCGTAATGTCTCATGCAAGGGCCTTGATGGCTCGCAGAGACAGGTCCAACCTGTGTGGACTCCACACAAGTCTTGGAAAAGTCCTGTGCCTTTGATTGCATGAATCGATGAACATGATTGCACACGCAGTTCGGTGCGCACCTTCCCTATTTCCCAAGCATATAATTCCATGCAATCGGGCCCTTAGTCCTTTTCCTTTTACTTTCAGCATGAGCAATGTGGCTGGGGGTGATCAAGTGGGAGTGAAGATAGAGGCTTCGACCTGATCTCATATGAGCTTAATGATCCAGAAATCTAAATAGCATAGAAAATGATCCTTTCTATATGCTTGGCCCGTCTAAATATTTACACACTAGTGCTTTCAGTCAAAAGTTGGGCTTCAAGGACTGCCGTCCAATTGCAAGGTCTGAAACTCAAGAGAGGCGTTTGACCAGCCAACCAGAGACCCTGATACATTCCTGAAATGTGTGAGGGTCTTTAAAAGACCCAACTTGCTTCCTGCTTGCTTTGCGATTTTTGTTTTGTTTATTGACTTAAGAGTGGACAGGAAAAGCTTGACAAACTGGTTGTTATTGATGAATTCAACTGCTTTTGGAATGTCTAGGAAAGTTGTGGGTGTATTTTTAAGTTGTCCATGCTGTTTTTGATATGTCTTAATCCATGTTTTACCCCTTTTGTCTGGTTGTATTCGTTCCTTAGGCTCCCTCTCTTTAAACGTACCCCCTTGTACTTTTCCCAGTTCCATTTGTGTCACCCCAAAAATGGAAAAAAGTGAAAATGTCCCTGATACCTTTCCAATGTTTGTAGAGACACCTGTGTGTGTTAACCTGGGAAGTCTGCCTGTGTTGTGCTCATTTACTTTCTCTACTATTTCTGTGTTTCGAAGACCATTTTCCATCAAGTGATTCAGATCTGGCCCGTCACATTGCTTGGCTGTTATGCCAAATTCTTAGCCGCATATTTCATGGGGCAACCCCTGTACACTTAGTATGATATGGTATTGTTTATTTATAAAGTGCCTATACACAGGCAGTGTTTCAAAGCGCTCAAGGAGGGTGGAGACATACGGAAAAAACAACAGTCACTCAGACCCCTTGAATTTCTGAGACGATAATGGTCTGCACAGGCAGACTAAGTGAAAAAGATACATTTAACAGCTGAGTTACAGCATGTAGGCCTGGCGGCAATTCTGCCTTTCTTTTCATGTGCACATTTAGGGGTGAAGACAAGGGAGAACAGAGAGACGATCTTCAGGCAGAGATGCATTCAGATTGTGCAAGTGCAAGACGGTCAAGGGAGGGGGGGTCCAAGTGCACCCAGTCGATAGAGACTGGGATAAGTGCAGAGAGAGAAGCTCTCTTGGATTTTTTCAGAAGTGCAGTGATGGGGATGCGGTGCAGGGCCCTAAAGTAAGTGCAAAGAGGACTGGCGGGCGTGCCAGGGACCTGCGAGACTCTGAGGTGCACCTGGTGGCCGGTCAGCAAAGCTGTATGGAAGAGGAGAGAGATGTAAAGAGCAGAGGGCTAGGTTAGCAGGGTAAAGGAAGAGAGAAGGAAGAGGAGAAGAGGAAGTTCTTGAGGAGTTTCCGGAACTTATGAAGATCAGGCTCAACACAGAGGGTGGCAGGGAGGCTATTCCAGATGATGGCACCTGCTGAGGATAAGGATCTCCCTCCAAATCTCTGCTTGGAGAACTAGCTCACTCGCAGAAGGTTGGAGGTAGATGAGTGCAGGGCTTGAGAGGGACAGTATTTAGGTAGGCAGCATTTCCAGTAAGTAGGTCCCAGGCCGCAGAAAGCCTTGTGGACAATGCAGAGGGTCTTGAATTTGATCCTTGCAGCCACAGGGATACAATGAAGGGATTTTTGTGCCGCAGAGATGTGGTCCCTGGGCTTGAGGACAAGGATAACTCTTGAAGTCCTGTTCTGGATGAGTTGCAGAGGGCTTAAGGCAGAAGCAGGGAGGTTGAGGAAGAAGGTGTTGCAGAAGTCGTCTAGAGAGATCCAGGGCTCTGGAGACAGAGAGACGCTGGGGGAAAGTGAGAAAAGGTAGAGTGCCTCTGTGGAGGTGTAGCTGATAATACTCCTTCCACTTACCCATACCATTACTAACAGAATATGCCACCAGTTCAGAGTAAGTCATGGCATCTACAGAGTCTCTCAAGGATTAGTTGCTGAAGGTTGGCGAGAACCTATACCCTGTTGTTGGTGGCGAGGAGACGGTAACTCCAGTAGCAGCAGGGAGATGTTGCCACATTGTTGCAGATGAAGAGCAGAGGGAAAAGTAGGAGGAAGGGGTGATGCTGTAGGAGACTGAGGGCAGCAAGTGGAGGAGCTAGAGGCCTTGCAGCAGAAGATGGCTCAGGAAGCGTAGAATGGGACCACTGCACCATTGACTGCCTGTGTGGAGGGGGAAAGGTGGGTCAGGTCAGAAGGAATTCACACCCATGGCATCACTATCCATCTTGTCATGGCGTACGACTATGTCAGTTTGCAAGAGAAGGTTATTGTCAGGATGGGAGCAGGCAGTGTAATATGCAACCTCTCCCAGAAGACAGATAAAAAGGAACATTTCTGGGCTGCGACACAATGATCAGTTCAATGAGCCCAATGGCACCATCGATGGCAGTGCAGTCTTCTCTTTGTTGTGGAAAAACTGATGATGTGGTGCTATTTGATCACAGCAGGCAAGACATTGTTATGAGGAATGTAAGCATATACTGCATGCATTCTGTCAGTGAGCTGAATGAGTACCTAGATATGGGTGTCATGTGGAAGCACACACTCCTGCACCACCCTAACCTATTCTAGATGACTGAGCAACAGGGCAAGAGGGCAAAAAGGAGTACATGGTGCACTGGAAGAACGTAGAAAAAAGGATTAGCAGCTACGACGGTTGGGAGAGCCAGTGGTAGTCATAATCAGAAGATGGACAGGGAGGTATGATCTTCGAATACTTTTATTTTAGGCCTATACTTTCCCTAAGCATTAGACTCTTAGCCATACTCTAAAAGGAAACAAGTAAAAGGATGCTCATCAGGGTGTCTTACAGAAATTAAGTCCTCAGTGCAGAATCCTATTCTAACCTAATTTCTTTCCCTGTCTCTAAAAGGAAAATACAAATGCCACCAAATTATACTCTGGGACACTGCCCAATGAAAAGGATGGCTTATTGCTTCTGACACCACACATTTTGTCTCTTTACCATAGGCCCTTGCCTATTTTCAAATTTTCACTTTATATATAGTTTGTGTAGTGAGTGATGGAGTGCTGTCTCGGGACTCCAGGTAGGTCCTTCACAGAGTCCCACAGTCAATCTTCCTTTGGGGAGACTTTCGTCTTTCATGCATCTTTCTTACCCCTCATCCTACCTGCCTGGGGCTGTTCTCTTTCTTTCTCCCCAATCTGGGGATACTCTGTTCCTCCCCCACTCTGAGGTATGTATCTTTCCTATTTCCCACTTGGGGGCTTCTCTGCTCTCTGCCCACTCTGGGGTTTCTCTATGTATTAGTCCCCAATATGGGGCTGCTCTGTTCTTCACCCACTCTGGGGTTCCTTGCTGACTTCCTACCCACATTGAGACTGTTTCATTCTCTCCTTGCTCTGGGGCTCCTTCTTCCCCACTCTGGCCTTTCTTTTTCTCTTGCTTCCCACTCTAGGACTCTGCCATACTTTCCCCACTCCTCGATACATTCCCTCCACTCTGGGGTTTCTTTCTATTTATTATTTATTTTTCTTTATTTATTACATTTGTTGTATGCCCAGACCAGGAGGTATCACAGCGTAGTTACAGGCAGTTTAGTAATACATTCGTTAGAGGCTTTACATTAGAGGCTGTAGAGTTGGGTAAACAAAACACAACGCGAAATGAGTCGATACAAGAAATGCTTAGTATGGAAGTTAGAAAGGGCTGTCTGGATAGGTTAGAATTGGTTGAAAAGCCAGATTTGAATTGACTTTTTGAATTGCTGGTGAGAGACTTCATTCTTGATGTGGGACGGGAAGGCATTCCAATGTTTGGGGGCAAGGACTTTGAAACTACTGCCTCCCACTCTCGAGCTTCTGAAGTGTGGGATTTCCAGGAGACAGCGGTTACTAGATCTAAGGAGTCTGCTGAGTCTGCTGAGTGTTTTTTTCGTGACTGTGTTGTTGAGTTATTTCAGGGCTGTATTAGCGATGCATCTATGTGTGATGCAAAGGGTTTTAAATACAACCCTGGCATGAATGGGTAACCAATGGTTATTTTTCCTGATGATGGAGATGTGCTATGACGTTTTTATGCCTGGTGCTGCTTGAAGGGCTTTGTTTTGCAGGAGTTGGAGTTTCGTCAGATTGGATTTGTATAAGAGGTGGCTGAAGAGAGGGAGTTTACATGTTTTGTCATAGGTAGGTTGGCATCTAGGTAGACACCGAGGGTTTTTGATCTGCTTGAGTATGCGGATTGTGGTGCCGTCAATGGTGAATGAGACATAGGCGGGCTGGAGGGAGTTAATTCAGGGGAACCGACTATGAGTAGCTCAGTTTTGTCATAATTGGGGCAGAGGCTGCTATGTGGCATCCAATTTTGAATTGGAGCGTAGATTTGATTAATGAGAAAGGATTCTTGTTCGTGGTTGCCCGACAAGGGGTTGAGGATCTGGGTGTCATCTGCGAAGTTGGTGTAGATGACACCCATGGCATCCAGGGTAGCAAAAAGTATTGTAGAAGGTAGGAGATAGGCAAAAACCTTGGGGAATGCGTAGGGGGACTGGAATAGGGTCCGCTGATTCTTTGCCAATAGAGACTCTAGATCTTCTGTCGGCTAAAAATGATTTGATCCATTTGATAGCATTGTTGGATAGGTGAAAGTTGTTGGACAGAGTGATGCAAAGTTTATCATGGTTGACTAGGTCGAATGCTACGGAGGGATCCAGCAGCATTAAAAGACAGAGTTTGCCTGAGTCTCTGGTGGCATCCATTTGTATTTTCAGGTCCAGGAGTGCAGTATCGGTTCTGTGGTTGGGGCGAAATCCTGATTGTCTGGCGCCCAGTAGTTGATGTTGTTCTAAGTGGTTTTGGATTTGGGTGTATGCTATTTTGTCAAATATTTTCAATAGGATTGGGACGGTTGTTATGGGATGATAGTTGGTGGGGATGGTGGGGTCCAGAGTAGATTTTCTCAGGAGGGGAGTCACCCAGGCTTTTTTTATGCTGATGTGTACTGTATTGGAGTTGAATGAGGCATTGACAAATTCTGTGATGATGGGAGTGAGGGTGGGGGCGCAAAGTTTGAATAGGTGGGGGGAATTGGTCTTCTTTGCAGTTGGAGGCTTTTAGTTTGGCTATAGTGTCTAGTACTGTTTTTTGTGAAACGGGGTGAAGTGGAATTGCCCCCATGGCTTGGCAGTTGAGGGTTCTTCTATGATGGATGGAGGGGATTTACCTGTGAGGATACATTTTTTGTTGGTATTTTTTTTTTTTTTTTTTTTGTAGGAGAGTTATTTTGGATGCTAGTGCTTCTTGGATTGTGGTGCACCAAGTTTTGCTGTCATGGATAGGGGTTGTAACTTGGCAGGGGTTCTCAAGTTCTCTAAGAATTGAGAATAGCTCCTTGGAATTGGAGGAGGCATTGGTGATCCGTAGGTTAAGGGCATTCTCTTTGTGCCATTTACTGCTTTTTTATAGATTTTGTTGGCATCGTTAAAAGCTATTGCTGAATCTGAGGTGTTCTTTTTTTTGTGTCGATGTTCTAGTGCTCTTTTCGTGCGTCTCAGGGAGACTAGTTCCTCATTGAACCAGAAATTGGTGCGCTTGTCTGGTCTCCGAGTTTTAGTTGTAATGGGGGCTAGGTCGTTGATGGTGGCTGAGAGGCATTGGTGGTAGCAGTATGCCAGATAAGTAGGGTTGTTGGTGACTGGGGAGATGCAGGCCAGTGCTTCTCTGAGGACTGGAGAGAGGTTATCCGCTGAGAGTTTTTTGGTATTTGTGGTTTCACAGGTTTCAGGTTTTTTGGTCATGCTAGGGTGTGTGGAGTTAATGCAGAGGGTAAAGCTAATGATATGGTGATCAGAACAGTCATTAAGAAGGATGGAGTCGATAGCAATTTGAGTGTTAAGAGCTAAAACCCAATCCAATATTCTGCCTTTGTCTTGGGTGGGGGCTTTGACTAGTTGTGAGAAGCTCATGTCCTGCATGACTGTGTGGAAGGATGTGGCTGCATGGTCCCGGGGGTCATTATAGCCTAGGTTTAAGTCTCCTAGGATGATGCATTTAGTGTTTGGTTTGACATAAGGGGTGAGTAGAAGTAGGATATCTATTTCTGGGTGAGTCTTTTTGTTCGGAGCTCTATAGATGACTAGGAAGTTGGTGGTTGTTTTGGGATTGGAGGTGTATTTAGCTAGAAGGAGTTTGTAGCCTGGTGTTTCATCAATGTGGCAGACT
Organism: Ambystoma mexicanum; assembly: GCF_040938575.1. NCBI lineage: Eukaryota > Metazoa > Chordata > Amphibia > Caudata > Ambystomatidae > Ambystoma > Ambystoma mexicanum. The sequence continues at coordinate 1,109,615,607 of NC_090933.1, read as the reverse complement.
ATGAACTGCAGGGAAGTTTTAGCTATTATGGCCAATCCGCCTCCCTGGGAGGAGGTTCTGTCGGTCCTGAGTATGGTGAATCCTTGGAGGATGGCGATTGCTAGTAGAGGGCCTGATGAGGGGTGTAGCCAAGTTTTGGATGCTACTAGGAAGTCTACTTTTTGTTCAATAATGAGGTCGTGGATTTCTATAGCATGTGCGCCAAGTGACCGTGCATTAATGAATGCACCTTTGAGGTTTTGCGTTAGGTCTATGGGGGAAGTGTTGTCAGGTAGTGGCGTAGGGTTAGGAGTGACTTTGGTGATTATTTGTGGTTTGGCTGCAGCTTTGAGTAGATTATTGTGGATGTGAAACATAGGTGTGGTGTTTATTTTGGGGGATAGGGGTATAGTGAAGATGGGAAGATTGGTGAGATGGAGAAGTTTGGTGCGATATCTGAGTCTGTTGAATCTATTGATACCCAGGGTGGGTAATGCCTTGCAAGAGGTTTTAGGGGTGGGTTTAGTGGAGATTGGCGTAGAGGTGGTGGGTTTGGCATTGGTGGTTGTAGTGTTGGAGAAGTTGGTTCTGGGATCTGGTGATTTCTGCACCATAGGGCCAGGGAAAGGGGATATGGTGGGAAGAAAGGGGGTGGGGCAAGGGATGGCCAGTGGCACGGGCAGGCAGGCGAGTTTGGCTAGTCCGTTGTCATATTTGATGAAGGTACTTTCTGAACAGGGTATTAGGTTGTAGATAATGCAGAAAGGAAACATTATAGAGGATAAACGTCCTAACATAGTGGGTTGGGTGGATATGGGCAGAGTAGGGGTGGTGAGAGGGGAGACAATCGCTGGCCATGGGCAGCAGGCACAAGGTTCAGGTCAATGGTGAGCAATTGAGTACATTCAATACCGCTAGGTAGGGGCAACTGGCACAACAGTAAAAATCAGTGGCAAGCAATAGAGTACATTAAATACCACTAAGTAGGGCAGCAGGCACAACAGTACAAATCAGTGGCTAGCACTAGAACACATTCGATATCGCTAGGTAGGGGCAGCAGGCACAACAGTACAAATCAGTGGTGAGCAATAGAGCACATTCGATACCGCTAGGTAGGGGCAGCAGATAGAACAGTACAAATCAGTGGCGAGCAGTAGAGTACATTAAATACCACTAGATAGGGCAGTAGGCACAACAATACAAATCAGTGGAGAGCAATAGAGCACATTCGATACCGCTAGGTAGGGGCAGCAGATACAACAGTACAAATCAGTTGTGAGCAGTAGAGTACCTTAAATGCCACTAGGCAGGGGCAGCAGAGGTACAATGGCGTGCAGTAGTGCAAGGTGAGCATTACTAGTTAAGGGCGATCACTGGCAGTGGGAAGCTGTCCTATGGTGTGCATCAATGGCATGCCAATGTGCACTGAATAGTGGGGGGACGAGGCGATCGTAGGTGAAAGGTCAGCAGGCAAATGCAGATCATTCTGTATGCAAGTCCGGGGGACCAGGTGCAATTGAGGCGTTCACAGGCAGTGGACAGCAGTTTTGCAGGTAGGTTGGGTGGAGATAGTAACTTGGGCATAAGGGTGCCGCGAGCATGACCGTAGCCCTTGTGTGTAGCAAGTGGGGGGGCTGACCAATAGGTGCACTGGCTCAGAAGCTGTAGAGGTGCGTGCTTGGTCATTAGGTGTTTTCGTCAGAGGGGGCAGTAACTGTGGTGGTGATAGGTCAATAAGCCGAGCGGCGAGAGTGTTGAGGTGTGGACCCGAGCAGAGCTATGGTACAGAGACAGTGAATGGTCCGGCAAAAATTTGGTGTTGATCTACCTTTCATGGAAAGCGAATATCCAACTGGTGTCCCAAGGGGCGGAGAGTAGTTGGAGCCTTGGAGGTGGCATGAACTGGGCAGCGTTACTGGCCCTTTGGCCCCGGCAGCCATGGACAGGCAAGGGACAGGCAAAGAGCCTTGTAGATCGGGCCTTTGAGATCGAGGCCGGCTCTCGCCTTCCAGTTTCGGGGCGGTGAAGATAAAGCCAACGGCCAATCACGCGAGTAGCTGTTGCTTAGCAATGCGTGTACACGGAATCAGCAGTATGCCACCATTTTGCGGCTGGTGAACCTTGCGGGGGAAAAAGGGAATTAACGCTCACAGCTGAATAGAGCTGGTGGGAGGGATCCGTTGCAGTCGTGGATGGCCTTACCAGTAGAGATCTGGTGGGGGCTGCGATGCACGATGCAGGTTGCTGCTGCCAATCTATCTTGCTGTCTATCTTGATTCCCACTTTGCAGCCTCTCTGTTTGATCCCCACTCTGGGAATAGTCTCTTCCTCTCACCTTGCCACCCTCCTCCTGTTCTTCTGAAGCCAATGCGTACCTGTTTCTGGTGACTGGTGCTCCTTGCAAGGTGTTTGTATTCACATGGCTCTCCTCTCACCACGGAGCTGCTTACATGAATCGTCAACTGGGCTCTGCATCTGCTGGTAATGACTCATCTTTCGCCTTCTTTCAACATGCAACTCTCAATGCTGCTTCTAAACTGGTGATTTGCCTCAGACCTATGAGTATCTCTGTTCTCATGGCCACACCAGACAGACCCTGTTACTCATCCGTGTGGCCTGGTTGCACTCGCCTAGACCACGCCGGCAGCCGGGGCGGCGGGTGTGGAGTTATTTCTCCTCTATCCCGCACACCTCTTCTTTTCACTGCAGCACAATTGAACTCTGTGGGCTTTGCTACATCTTCTCTACCTGATAGGCCCCTTTAGTGGCATTCCTCCGGGAGGCTGAGCCCATCATCTCTCTGCCATCTTCTATGAGTACTGGTTCAAGTTTGGATCAGAAACCGAATAGGCAGTTGAAAAAGGGATCATAGGATTCTGATACACCTTAGCTCCTACATAGCCCATACAGTTAATGTCTGGGTGGAGGGATGGTGACTTAAGTCCCTCTCTGAGGTTGTCCTATCCCCGAAGGGGGAGTCGGCCTCCAGAGGGATTTTGCTTACCCTGTCCCAGATGGCGTGTAAAGCTTCACAACCCAAATACATTGAGTCAGAAAATCCAAGTTTGTGAGCACAATAATAGCACTTGGAAAGTGCCTTTACGGATTGGTAGAGCCAGATAATTTGATAATAAAGGATACACGGTCAGAGTCAAAGTCATAACCACATTTCACCATGCTGTTCCGTCTCCTCCACTGTAGCTGACTTTAACACACATCTTCATCACTTGAAGAATGTGTTGTGTGATCTCTCATGAGATGGAAAAAAGCGGGAGAATCACAGACTTCCTCCTGCTCTTGCACAACAGTGACTTTATATTGTCATACCCAAGAAACTAGTATCCAAGAGTGAACTATTCTTTTACCTCTTGTACACCAAGAAATCTACTATGTTCACATTGTCGGAACACAGTACCATATTTTATTCTTTTCTGTATTACGGTTTCCTGTGTTACACACAACCATTTCAATTTCAATAAAAAACATATAGCATGTAACAAATAACCAAATCGCATGTAACACATTGGTTTATAAACACATCAAATCGGGGTTGAAACAGCACAAAAATACAACAGTGTGCTTTAGAGTACTTTCTACTCCATTCTCCATAGTTATAGAAACTTGTGTAGCTTTAACAAATCTCTTATGCAGAGTAACGTTTGAGTGGGGTTTCATGAAGACAGAAAAACAATCATGTATACAATTCAACATACACAGTAAATTCGAGGGCTTGGCATTCTCTAATTTAAAGCCTCTCGATTGGTGTCACAGATTATCTATTAGCAGCTCTATATAGTAATTTCTTAGGCTTTTCTACTCTAACCCCTTTGTTATCTCTGGGAGATGCTAACTCCCTGTCACCTCTAATGTATCCTTAATTCACAAGGGATATTTTTGCAGATATAGTGTCGACGTGGTGCATTTCGGCCATAAGTTGTGGAGATAGACCACATCCAAACGTGGTCTTCTTGATATTGATACTGGGCCTTCGTCAAGACAATAGTGAATAATCTTGTGAGATCTTTAATCTTCTAAAGCCAGGTAGGTATGGAATATTATTGTATGGACAGCGCAAGGACAGGTTACAATATTGAGGTGTTGCATAAGTCACGCTGAGGCATCGGTACCTTTCCTTGATGATTTTCTAATGTATTGCAGTGGTTCTTCATCTGTACACTCTCTTGGCTTCGTGTTCCACAGAGCACCAAATATTTCCAGCTTGCTATTACCACCTCTTGTGGTGTGCATGCATGGGAGCATGCACCGATTCAAAGTCTCCATCGGGAAAACATTCAAGATGCTACTTAGTGCTTCCAGATCCTTTCGTTAACCAGCGCTAAATCCTGCATTACTGGTAGGACATGGCTGTGGTAACGATGCACACTGTTGTATTTTTTGCGCTATTTCAACCCAGATATGATGTGTATATAAGCCAATGTGTTATATGTGATTTTGTGATTTGTTACGTTCTATATGTTTTTTATTGAAAGAGAAATGGTTGTGTGTAACACAGGAAACCGTAATGCAGAAAATAATACAATATGGTTCTGTGTTCCGACAATGTGAAAATAGTAGATTTCTTGGTGTACAAGAGGTAAAAGAATTGGTCACTCTTGGATACTAGTTTTTTGGGTATGACGATATAAAGTCACTGTTGTGCAAGAGCAGGAGGAAGTTTGTGATTCTCCTCTTTTTTTCTCGTTATATAAACACCCATATATATCACAGACCCCTCAATAATCAAAAATCTTGGGTTTGACCTTTTTTTCAGAGGCTCCCATCAGATGGGCCTGCTGTTTCCTGCTGTCGAAAATATGGATTATGTGGATTTCATTGTGCTTTGGTCTTTCCCTCTACCTACTAAATGCATCTGGGTTTCTCAGTTATTTTATCATCTCCAAAATCCAGTAAATTCCCATCACCACCTACCCAAAAATAATGTATTAACAAAAGCCCCATGGCCACAAGAATTCCTCACTAACTCTTCCTAGGCCCTGTTACAGATTTAACTTTCCTAACACGATTACATCTCTTCAGATACCAACCATGATGTAGCCAGTTGCAGAGGTGGCACCAAATGGAGTCTGCACTGCATGTTTGCTGATATTCAAAAAAAGTCTGCTATGATACCATTCCACGGTTATATGGCGATATCCCAATCAAGCTCTTTTTTCCAATCATTCACGTTTTCATCAAGTGATGACATAGGGCCTCATTCTGAGGTTGGCGGTAAATGGTCGGTGCCACCGGCGAGTTGCTGCCGACCCGGAAGCACTGAATCCGCCATCTGACTTTTCAGTTCAACTGGGACATTACAAGTCCCAGCGGCGTGGGAAGTCAGGTGGCAGACTTGGTAACTCCCCATTCCCATTGGTGTCCAATAGGACACCATGGGAGTGGGCAGGCAGAAGCACCGGCACATTTGGTAGTAACTGCATATCTGCCTAGGTATGAAGATGCCTCGGTAGGCCTTGATGCTCATAAGAACAAAACCTCTTTTTTTGGTGGGAAATTAGGAATTGTCATGGTAAAAAGAGTTTTCTTATTTTTCCAGAGCATTTTTTCCAATAAAAACCATATTTTTTGATCCAATATTGTTTCCCAGTTCCGGGCCACATATCGTTGAGAACATATGGGAGTTTAGACAGAACCATAATTTTTAAGAGCATCATCCTTGCCCTTAGGCCCAGCTGGGGGAACAGCCAGCATTCAATATCTTAATATAGGTGGCTAATAAGAGAGGCAATGCTCTTTGCACGTTCCTGCCCACATTCCTTGGTGAACTTTAGTTCAAGGTAGGCTCGACTGTCTTTATGGGCCGAGGCTATTATCCCTTCATGCGGGTCTGTTTGCAGGACTCCACCAGGCAATCGCAGAAGCATTGATTTTGCATGTTTCACTTTGTCATTGATATGATTTGTATATAGACATTGCTGGAAATAGGATCCCCTTGCCCTATGGCCGTGATCCCTCCTAAGCTCCACATCAGTTACGCCAGCATGTTTTCAGTGTTAATTACAGCTGACAAGATCTGAGAATTATCCACACTCTAATGGTCAAGGTTGTGGGGTACATTTACCAGCCCTAACAGAAATTCCCTTTATCACAACACCACATTTCAACATTTCACCCAAACACGGCTGTGTTGTGTTCTCTTTGGCACATGTGGGATGAGATTTAAATACTGTCACCCCAGAGAATGGCTGCATTTGTTTTGCTTCAAATCAAGCACATGAAAAATGCCCTGCATTCAAGATGGCATTGCAATTGTCCTCCTTTCATTTTAAATACCATAAGGTTTTGCTCCATTAAACTCAGCCATGCTGTGTATTTCATCTGATTGCCACGAAGTAAGGCAAAACCTTCCAGAACAGCATTATTTTCACTGACAAAGTACATGCTGAGAAATAATTCTGTTTAAGTCAAAACAGCTATGATTTCCTTTTGAAATAGACCAGTGTACTCAAATTACTGCAAAGGAAAGCAATAGTGCAGCTCTCTCTCTCTTGTCTCATGTCAATTTCAAAGAAATGTCTGGCAGAATATCTCTGTGTGTCCAGAAACTGACCGTATCTGTACAAGCCCTTGAGAAGGTTCATTAACAAGAAACTGTGTGCGGCAGAAACCGCATTTGTAAACTTGACATAAAAGAAAAAGGAACCCATGTGTAAAACGGTACTTTTACAAATCAGGAGAATGCTGTTTAAAAGTGAAATACAATTACAGCCTGTGCTCACATAGAAATGGGATTAAATATGTGGGGTTTTTGGTTGTGCTCTAAAATGCACATTATATATTTATTCCCAAAAAGTCTTGGTTTCTTTTGAAAGAAAGAAAAAAAACTTTGAAACCAGCAGAACAGGTTTGGCCCAGGCACTTACTTCAAAGGTGCCCTGCCTCCCCTGGGAAAATAATTATCTCCACAAGGGAACCAGCCCCCATGGGCATCTGAAAGGCCCAAAGTGTGGAAGTTTGCAGCCTTGTCAGACTGGCTGGCATCCCTACAGAAAGGAACAAAGGACCCAAGGGGAACTAGCATTTTCACCAAGAGGTTTGATTTCCTTTGACAGCCCTCCCCAGCCCCAACTGCATGGCTTCAAAGGGCATCATGGAAACCCTTTGTTCAGACTGACCATGGGGAAGACAATTTGGCTGTGGGGGTTTTGAAGGACCGCCCACAAATGTGGCTAATCCAGCCCATTGACTTTAAATAACTTTTTATATTAAGACATTTCTCCCAATGCCCTGAATAAGCAGTAATGTTATATTATGCCAACATTTTATGTGAGTTATGAAGAAACCGAAAGAGACGAAGCACATGTTCCTAGCACCTGGGGAACTGCAATGGCAGGGAAAATTCATTTCGGGGTGAAGTATAAATGATACAGACATAGAAATTGGTGAAAATATGCAAAATGGCCATATGTGTAGCCATTTTAAATATTATGTTTCTCCTAAAAATGGCGAAAGTGTGCCCAAAAGCGATGCTACCTCGCACAAAGTTGGCGATCTGACTGCCTGATTCCCTGTGAAATATGGAATCTGCATATCTGTTTCTTATGATGGTGACTAGTATAGATTTCAAGTTTTGCTCCGTAACTTATTTTTGTAAAAAGTAACCCTGGGGAAACAAAGGAAGTCATAAATGCACACACATAAAATTATGTAATTTCCCCTGAACCAATCATCCTGGAGGGAGGAGGGAACACCAGTAGCCTGGCCTATCCCAGTAGAGGGGTAAGTCCAGAGTCCTTCCCCCCAGATTGTTTAATTCTATGATGTCACTCTGGCTATATAAGCTGGAGACACAAGGGATATTCAAGATATATTCAAAAACTCAAAAACCAGATCCAGAGGCAGCTGATTCCATCCAGACAGGACCATCGGGATCCAGGCAGAATCACCCCTCCAGATCCAACCATACCCAATAATCCAGGGAGAAAGCAGGAAAGGCAGCTGATCCCATCTAGGAGAGCCCAGCTTTCCCAGTGACCAGATCTCTTGACCCCGCTGTCCCAGTGACCAGATCCTTGGCCCCACTGTCCAGAGGCCCTGTTGGCTGTCTAAATTCACAAACTCAAGCTTATCTTGTAAGTATCATATCACCCATGACCCAAAAACTGTATATCCCACTTTTTTACCCTTGCATCCTATTCAAATACTATTAAACTCCTATACAAAATCCCAAATTGCCAGTATCATTCTGTGTTAGTCATATCAGTTAGTGTATTCCTAATATAATTATTTCAGTTATCTGTATAAGTCCTTAGCATTGTTTTGAAATAAATGTATTAATTCCCCTATAAGAAGGTACATAGTGCAAGCTGGTTAACATTCGAAATTAACCCCCTTGAGCGCAGTGTCTTTCCGTAATAATATAGTCATTAAAATACAGCCTCAGTGGAACCTGTCATTGTGCAACAAAAACCGAATTTGCCCATGTAGTGCGCTTTTCTAAAGAATTCTGATTTGCCTTTTTCCCATAAAAGCTCCAAATATAAACCCATTAAGAATATTCCCTTTCCCTCTGAATCCTGTCTGATATGTGCCTTTGTTTCTCATCCAAAAACTGATTTCCGATTTTGACAGCTAAGCCCCTTTTCTTAGCTACTTGTCATTTTAAAACCTGTGTAAAATAAGAGTTGCAATTCTGCCACGTGTGTTTTCTTCTGCATTGTTTTCCTTTTCAAAATCGATTTTCTTATCTGTGTCACTTTACTTTGGTGCCCGGTTCAGTAGTCTGTAAATATCCTTATCATGTAAGTGTAGCCACACACATTTTTGTCATAGCTATCCTACCGCAATTGTAAACTGAGATACAAGTAACAAGTAAAATCTGATTATGCCATTTTGCTCCTTTTGAAGGTTTTCATTTCCTTTTCTGGCCTTCCATCTTGGGGTGGTGGGCTGAAGTTTAAATTTGATTTTCCCTCTTCTTTCTGACTCCTTGCCACTGCTTTCCATCCACAAAGAATTTCGTCAGCAGGTGTTTGAGGGAAGTGTTGCAGGGGGAGTGCTTAACCTGTGTGCTATCTTTATTTTGGAGAAACATAATTTCTTTTCCGTTTCTATTAAAGGTTATATATCTTATATTAGGGGTGTGAAGTAACTGTATTGTGGGATTTTTGCATGTATACTGCAACACAGTGGTGGATGCTGTGGGATTCCAGCTTCATATAGTATTAGATTTGAATGTAAACATTTCACCAAAAATCATCATTCTAGTTAACTTGTCTGACCGTTTTTAGATGTGGCTCATTGGTGGATCCTTGGTGTTGTTCAAATGGTATTACATTTTTTCAGCACTCTTTTGCAACTTTCGGGCAAACTGCAAAACACATGTAATCCACAACATTTTCATTTGAAGGGGTTACTGTGAAAATTTGGGGGCCGATTCAAGGAATTAATGTGCGCTGAAATTTTCAGCGCAAGCGTGCGAAAGCGTGCGAAAGCGTGCAAATCGCAGTGCCAGTGTGAAAATCGCAGCAAAACCCGTGCAAAGCGATTCATGGAAGTCCGTGCGTGTGTAAATCCCAGGATGTGCACCAACATTCTGTGTGGCGCATGCTGGCGCACACGTCTCCAAACAGCATGCGCTACGCGCACAGCGAAATCGCACATAGCGCGGCCCACACAACAAAAGTAGGAGGAACAGAGGGCATGACACGCGGAATGGGGAACAACATGTGAAAATGTGGGCGTCACAGGGGAAGTACAGGAGGCAAATGCGCGGAACGCCCACACACACGTTAAAAACACGTATTCATGGATTCGAACGGGGCTAACGCGTGCGCCAAAAAAGATGCGCTAATCCGAGAACATGTACGCCAGCAGGAAGCAGGCGTACGTGGACCCGCGCAGCATAAATGTGCGCGCAAACAACAAACAAGCTCAGAGCCAGGATGAATATACCGTTCCTAGCAGCAGTGGTCGTGGGATACCACAGGAGGAGGAGGAGGATAGTCAGGCCCAGAATTTTCACACCCAGAACCAGCCTTTTTGGGATGCCTGATGACCAGGTGTATGGGAGATATAGGTTTCCACCTCACATAATACTCAACCAGGTCAGTAAGTGGGAGGATGACCTCACATCACCCACCCTGTGCTCCCAAGCACTCAGCCCCCTGGAGAAGGTCCTCAATGTACTGCACTTCTTGGCCACTGGATCATTTCAGCGGACAAATGCTATAGTGGGGGGGGGCGTCACAGGCCACGCAGTCGGACTGCCTACACCAGGTCTTGGCCATCATGACTGCACGCCCATCCGTCCGCAGGCACATATACCTGCCAAGAACACCTGCAGAAAGGCAGGCTGCCGTCCAGGATTTCTACGGGGTGGCACAATTCCCCAAAGTCCTAGGTGCCACTGATTGCACCCATGTGGCTCTACGTCCCCCAAAGGCATCAGAGCACATCTATAGAAACCGCAAGCACGGTCATTCCATCAACGTGCAGGTAGTATGTGATGCCAAGGTAATCATCACCTCAGTATATGCCAACTATCCAGGGTCCACCCACAACAGTTTTATTTACAGAATGTCAACCCTAAACCGGGACCTAGAAGCTGGGCGGCATGCGCGATCTGAATGACACCTGGCCTAGTAGGATCGTTGTCTGTCTCCCCTTGTTCCCCCTTCCCTGCCTCGTCGCGCCTTGAAACACTTGTGTATAGGCCAGTTAAAAATGCCATATCATATCATATCATATCATACATGGCTGCTCGGTGAGTATAAATGCCACAGCCCCACTAATGATACCCATCAACACCTCCCCAGGGGACAGTGCCTACCCTCTGAGCACCCACATGATGACACCAATTCGGAACCCTACCACGCCACCCAAGGTAAGATACAACCAGCACGCATTGCAACCCGGGGCATAGTGGAGTGCACATTCGGAGTGCTCAAGTCACGCTTTCGCTCCCTTGACCGTTCTGGCGGGCAGCTGTTATACGCTCCCCCAGTAGTGTGCAGGATCATAGTGGCAGCATGTGTCCTGCACAACGTTGCAACACGCCGGGGCCGTAGAGTCTCCAGTGCCGCCCGTCTGTCCCTGTTGGACACCAACATGTCCTCCCTGTGTGATTGGCAAATGGAGTCTGTTGCCTGCTATAGTTGCTCCATCTGCCTTTTAGGGGAGACAATGGAAGTGGCCACCCTCTCCATTGCTTGAGCCATCATCTCAACTGATGCTGCCTGTTGGGTTGCCATAACGTACATGGATTGTTCCCATGCGGTATTGCCTGGTGGCGTACGGCCACCGCGTCGGCGGGCACCACACCTGTTTGGGGCAAGGCGATCTGTGCCTTGCTGTGCCGGCACTGCCTGAGGCTGCAGGACTGCATCCCCCCTCTGATCTGCTGGCCCAGGAACAGGATCAGATGTTGTGGAGTGTGACCCTGCATCCGTAACCGCCAAAGGCGGACTTACCAACACTGACATCCCCATAGAGGGTTCTACCCCTGGTGCAGGTGGGTTGGACAGAACAGAATCCCTGCCAGAAACACTTACCTGCGACGGCACATAAGTCTCATCATCCGAATCAGCACCTGAATAGAGGTCTGGGGAGGTGCACCCAGAGGCACCCCTGGACAGATGGTCTGCAGCAAGATTGGGTTCTCACCCACCACCACACCACGTCCCCCACTGGTGCCCGGTCGTGCCTGAGATCCCTCCTGGGTCTGCACCATCTCCTCAATCTCAACAGCATCAAGTGCATATCCCCTGCAAAAACATGAAAGACAAAAAATGGAAACAGGCATTAGCACCATAGCACACAAATAGGCCTGACAAGCTACAGAACAATGTTGTTGCAAGATGCCACATCAAGGGCAACTGCCGTAATGTTGCGCTAAATTACTACTGTGGGCAGAAGGGATACTGTCACACCCAAATCCAAGGCCGCTGAATGTTTTGGATGAAGCACATGGGTGACCCATACCACTCAGGCACACACACCCTCACCTGGCACTCAATCAGAACCCGTCACCCAAACAACATACACATGCATTACACACACATGCATGGGCACTCACCGGACAATGCATCATAATCAGGTAGTTCTCCCACACCTTGGATCTGTTCATCTGTGACGATGGCCCCAGCAACAGACTCATGTTCAGTGAGTTTGTTGTGCTCTTGTGGAGACCCACCGCCAGTCACCAGAGTAGCCGCATAATTTGAGGCCACCTTGTTCTTTGCTCTGCGTTTCAGGTCATTCCACCACTTGTAGCAATCATTAGCTGTGCGCCTCACAAATCCAAGGGTACCTATGCCGTCGGCGATGATCTGCCAGTGTGCCTTACGTTGACCAGTTGTGGTCTTAGGCCCTGCAGTCACCAGCATTTCGTGGCTATGTGCCGACACATAGGCCACAAGTGCATCAAGTCTCGGATCATTAAAGCAAGGCTTCCTTGAGGTACCAGAGTGTGTAGCCGTGTCTGGGGTCTCAGCCTGCCGTGCCAGAGCATCCTTCTTCCTCTTCTTTAAAGGTGGAGCAGAGCCAGAGTGGCTTTCGGCGCTCTGGTCGGTAGGGGCAGAATCACCGGTGGACTGGGTAGTAGGAGTGTGGGAATGCACAATGACCATAGGTCTTGATGCAGGCATTGGTTGCAGGGTAATGTTGGCAGCGGGAACGTCAGTTTGATGGACCTGTACTGACACTGTCCTGGCTGGGAGAGTCAGAGCTGGGGCGGATGGAGCTGCAGCTGCCCCTGCAGCCTCCCCACCCTGCATACTTGGGGCAGCAGATGACATAGCTGCCCCAGATCCACGTGGCTTGGTGACAACACCTTGCACCGCTACACGTGGCCTAGACTTGCTGACCTGGAAGTCAGCCAGGGAGTCATCCTGTGCCAGGTCAGGTGCCACAATGGGCTGGTCCAACAGGGGCTAAACTGGGATGGTGTCGGCCACGTTTCCCTCAACCATGAGGGGGGCATGGGTGTCCCTGATTGTTCCTCCACACATGAGGGTATAGGGGCACCCTGCAAATCCCGGCCACGTCCCCTAGCGCGCCCACCACACCCACCTTTTGAAGGTTGGCCACCTTTGCCTCCCTTACCACTTGGTCGCCTCCCAACCATGACACTGATGTTGTTATGCGTATGGGAGTTGCAGTAAACTATTGTCCTGGGCAATTGGGGGTCAAAGGGATAGGATACCAGATGGAATTCATACCCTAGTGCTCTAACAAGGCTGTCTGAGACCGCTGGGGGAAGATGACGGGTCACGCAACGCACGGGCAGCCCAAAATCAAAAATGAAAGTGCACACAACCCCTCGTAGACCACGTGCGTGAAAAAATGAACCCGCACTATGCTGTGGCACCCAGAAACACAAAACTAAGCGTACGCGTAATACACGTATCCTACAATGACCTCTGAAGGGGAACACGACACACGGGGCAAGCACAGTTGCTAAGTATGTGCGGAACTCACTGTCTGCCTGGAAAAAGAATGTGAAAAATATGCGCGTGTGCGCGTTGGCAACACCCCCACCAAAAGAAGTATTATACGCTGTCTGAGGAGACAGGACAAAAGGAGAAATGAACTCTGTTTGAGGAAACAGGCCCAACAAAAAATCAGAAAAAAGCTGTCAGAGGTAACAGGGAGTACGAACTAGAAACGCTGTGAAGTAATTGCGCGTGAACGACAAGAAGTACAGATTTCACCCACTCGCTCCCCACGAAAAGCACGTACAATGAAATGGCATCCTACACGTAGCTTTTAAACCGGCCCACATGTACACATCAGATACGCATGTAAGCGGGCGCTTTCCTCCAATTACATGCAATGACACTCGGACGTGCAGTTTTTCCACGTGTGCTGTGTCATCACGTGCTATGAGGGAAACACCCGTGCGCGTAATGTAACTTATGCGCTTACGCGCTAAGGGCCTTTGGTCCAATGGAACCGCGTACGTGTGCTGACGCACTTACGCGCTAAGGCCCTTTCCTCGAATTTTACGCTGACGTGCAATTTTTTCACGTGCCAAATCACTCCGTATCAAGCTGGCCACGCGAAAAGACACGGAAGACCACGCTCCTGCCCAGAAGGCCGAATTACTGCCCCCCAGAGCCCCCAGCACGCTCCCACCTGCACTCTGCTGCTGCCTGACTGACTGCTGCCCACGTGCCCTGCCATTTGCTGCCTGCACGTCATCCAGGGGTGTAGTTGCTTTGACCACCCCTGCTGGAACCGAAGACTCCCGACTGGCATTCCATCGCTCCACAGTCCAGCCCCAGGACCAGGTTGCCCACCCACTCCTGCCTCTGGGGTTGCCATGTCTGGCACAACACCATCTGGCAGCACTGGCAACCCCCAACCAGAGAGGCAGAGGGCCACCAGCTTCACTGCCACCGAAGTTGGTGTCCTGGTGGAGCAAGTCCTGGGGCAGTATGATGCCCTCTTTGGAAGTTTGCGCGACGACAATGAAGGACGGACCAGGATCTGGATGTACATCGTGACTGCCATCAACGCGGAGGGGGTTGCAGTCCGTGACTTACATCATGTCAAGAAGCGCTGGGAGGACTTCAGATCCAGGACCCTCAACAAGGCCCGGCGCCTCGCTAAGGCAGCGGATGCCAAGGGGCACCAGGGCCAGCTGTCGAACCATCAAATGAGGGTCCTGGAATGCATATTCCCAGCGCTCTATGTCCAGATCCTTGAGAGGCAGACCCATCTGGAGTAGAGAGGTAAGTGTACATGCATGTTGATAGTACGCTGTGTGTGTCGTGGTGTGCCAGTAGTGTGCAGGTTGCACATGTGTTTATGTAGGGCCATGTAGGGATGTGTATGAACATGGGCGTGAGGCTGCCACATGTGAGTCCTCTCAGTTGTGAGACACATTGATGGTGTATGTGTTGGTAAGCATGCTGGGCAAATGCAGGTGTGGGAGCACACATGTTTGAATTTCTGTGTATATACATTGGCATGGTTGTGGCATGGATGGTGGGTCATAATGCATGTATCTGCACTGTGTACATGTGCATGTATGTGTATCTGACAAGTGTGCAACTGTGATGCAACATGGATGCACGTGACACTGATATGTAGATGGATGAATGGCAGATGTGACATGTATGGCGATCTCATCACTGCAACAGTCAGAGGAGATGTAGACATGCATGTAAGTGTGGTGGCATGTGTGCATGTCTATTGCACTCCTTGTGTTTCATGTGATGTCAGGCTCACCTTTGGCTGTTCATGCTGTTGTATGTGTATGGATGGTGCTGTATGGTGCAATATTGCTCTTGAAATGTTCATGTGTGTGAGTTAAAATGACATGTGTGTCGTGGAGTCCGATGCCATGTCTGTAGTTAAACAATGCCACTCATGTGCAACTGTCATGTGTGTATCAGTCCATTGTACAGTGCCCTGATGCCTGTGTTTTATGTCTCCCTGTCTGCAGCGTCAACTGAAGAAGTCGGAGAGGGTGCTGTGGAGCACAGCGGCAGGGATCATCCTGCCAGCCGGAGACGCAGGTTGTCATCTTGTCGGGGAGTGAGGAGTCCGGTGCCGCGTCCCAGGCCGCAGCTGCCAAGGGAAGGTCCAAGAGGCGGAGGTCGGAGTTGGACTCCTCGGCAGCAGAAGGGGCAGCTGAGACCCCACAGGGTGCGACGGAGGAAGATGGCACAGAGTCATCCAGGTTGGTGGGGGGTTTGGTGGAGGAGGAGGCCATGCAAGGGACAGACACGGGGTCTGGAGGTGGGGATTCCACTGGTACTAGTGGTGCAGTACAGGGGCAGGGACAGGAGGCAGCACAGGCCACCGCGGAGGTGCCTGCGTGTAATCCTGTCCCCGATCCTGTGACTGCATCATCCCCTACCAGCAGGGATGCCTACGTCCAGACCCGTTTTCAGGGAGGGGATCCGCTTACAACAACTGGCCTTCCTCTCCATGGGGACGTGGCTATCCGGGACCGGGTTGAGCCTGTCCTGGGTGGGGTGGCGTTGCGTCAACGGGCCATGCGAGGTGACCTGCAGTCTTTTCATGAGGAGACTCCACGTCTTCTCGAATGGCTCGTTGACCGCGTTGACCTACTGGGACAGCTCACCAGGGCCGGATTCCTCCGTTTTCTGGACCTTGTTCCGATCCCCTCCTCAACTGAACCCCCTATGCCCCAGTCATTCTCCATGCCATCTTCCCACCCATGTATCACCTGGGTACCCTGTGGCGCTGCCTCTGACCCTGCGGCCAGGCTGGTGAAGGACACATCCCTGCCACAGTCGGGAGTCGGACATCCAGCAGGGGTGGCCACCTCAACAACTGCACCCCAGCTGGAGGAGGATGTACAGCAGCAAGAGCCAGGGCACAGGCAGAGGCACAGAAGCAGCAGCAACAAGGTGGGAGCCATCATGGCTCGGGGCCTTCGACATCAGAGGGGCAGGCATCGGCCAGAGGGCAGGAGGACACAGGATTGGAAGTGTCTTCCATGTGGCAGCGGTTAGGCCATGCTACAGATGCGGAGCGGCAGTGGGCAGAAGAGGCACGGCTCACGATGGTCAGGGTGGAGAACTCCATGCGGAAGGCCCTAAGGCGGGCCGAGTGCCTCGAGGCAATTCGCAGGGAGTTGGAGGAGAACATGTCGTCGTCCTTGTACACCCTCGGGGCCATGGAAGAGGACCGCCTCCAGGACATTGAGCAGCAGTTTGATGATGCCCTGGCCCGGGATATCCAAAAGTGAGCCGTCGGACTAGCCCGCTGCCATTGTAAATAATTTTTAGAGTTAGGTTTCCTTTTCGTTTTCCTTTTATTTGTGGTCAATGGACAACGCCACACAAATTTGCATATAGTTCTATTTTTAGGTAGTTAGGTAGGCTTCATTTGTTTTGTTGGGATCATGGACCCTTTACATCCTTGAACAATGGATTGTATACAGTTTCATCATGTATTCATTTTTTTTTTTTTGCATTATGGACATGGAGCAATGGATTTATTTTTTCTGGACAATGGATTGTAAATAGTTGGACTATGGATTGATTTCTCTTTTTTTTTTAATTATGAACATGAAGCAATGGAGATTTTCTTTTACATTTCCTTTGGATTTGCGTTGTTGGAGGGTGACTTTGGACTGTTTTTCTTTCAATTTTTTTTGGATTGGTTATCATTTTCATTCATTCATCTTTTTCACATGCTTTTCATTTCATGTTTCATATTTTGGTATGCTTTCATTTCATTTTTGATTTCATGTACATAATACATTTTCATTTTTTAGTTCCATGTGTGGTATTCGCTCATTGGGTTGATGCATGTGAAAATGTGGGTTTACACAAGCAATGCCAACCAGTGTATGTGTGTGACGGACATGTGTTGATGTACATAGTTGACTTTTGGTTTGTGTCATGAGATCAGCATTTCACTGCTGTGGAGTGGGGGTGCAGGGGGACATGAGTGGGACTTGAGTGGGGGCCTGCTGACAGGTGACCTGCACTGCTGGGGGGTGGGGGTTCAAGGGGACATGAGTGGGGGCATGCTGGCAGGTGGCATGCACTGCTGGGGGGTGGGGATGCAAGGGGACATGAGTGGGGGCCTGCTGGCAGGTGCCCTGCACTGCTGGGGGCTGGAGGTGCAGGGGGGCATGAGTGGGACATGAGTGGGGGCCTGCTGGCAGGTGCCCTGCACTGTTAGGGGGTGGAGGTGCAGGGGGACATGAGTGGGACATGAGTGGGGGCCTGCTGGCAGGTGCCCTGCACTGCTGCGGCGTGGGGTGCAGGGGGACAGGAGTGGGGGCCTGCTGGCAGGTGCCCTGCACTGCTGGGGGTGGGGGTGCAGGGGGACATGAGTGGGGGCCTGCTGGCAGGTGCCCTGCACTGCTGGGGGTGGGGTGCAGGGTAACATGAGTGGGACATGAGTGGGGGCCTACTGGCAGGTGCCCTGCACTGCTGGGGGGTGGGGGTGCAGGGGGTCATGCGTTGGTGATCAGTAGTGCAAGGTGACATGTGGCTTGGCTGGGGGGCATGCCCATGGTGGATGGGCTGCCTGCGGGACATGACCAGGGGTGCAGGGTAGTCCCCTGTGGTAAGTTTCGGGAAGTTTCACACGCGAAAGGGCCCTGTGCGAGCAGGGTACGTGTATTCCTGGGGTTTGCGGGAAGTCTCACACGTGATTCCAGCAGTGTACGTGTATTTCGGGGGTGCAGGGGAGTCCTACACGTGAATTGGCAGTGTGGGTCCTCCCAGGTGTTCCCTCTACACCCTCCACAGTCCCTGCAGGCAGCCCACACCACAGAGGACTGCCCTGCACCCCTGGTCATGTCAGGCAGGCAGCCCATCCACCATGGGCATGCCCCCCAGCCAAGCCACATGTCACCTTGCACTACTGATCACCAACTCATGTCCCCCTGCACCCCTACCCCCCAGCACTGAGGGGCAACTGCCAGCAGGCCCCCACTCATGTCCCCCAGCACCCTCACCCCCCAGCAGTGCAGGGCACCTGCCAGCAGGCCCCCACTCATGTCCCCTTGCACCCCCACCCCCAGCAGTGCAGGGCACCTACCAGCAGGCCCCCACTTATGTCCTACTCATGTCCCCCTGCACCCCCACCCCCCAGCAGTGCAGGGCACCTGCCAGCAGGCCCCCACTCATGTCCCACTCATGTCCCCCTGCCCCCAGGTCATGACGATCCTCAATCTCGTCCCTTATGGCCAGCCTCCCCAGCCCAAAGACCCAACCAAGTATTGCATCCACCCACATAGAAAAGGCAATTACATGATACAACCCCAATGGCGAGTATGTAAATGAACACATGTCCGTCACACACACACAATGGGTGCAAGTGAATGTGAAAACCCATATCATGACATGCATGAAACCAATGAGATAATAACACACATCGAAGTATGAAGAAAAAAATGTATTAAACACAACATGAATGTAATCAAAATCCAACACACAACAATGGGAATGATAAAAGAAAAGCTGCATGTCCATGAAAGAATTTAAAAAAAGAAAATCTTTATCCAAAGAAATCCAAAAGAAATGGTGTCCAAAGTCACTTTCCAACAAAGCAAATCCAAGGGAAAAAAGAAAGTGAAAACCTTTGCTCCATGGTGAAAATAAAAAAAGAAGAGAACAATCCAATGGTGAACTATGTACAGATGAACAATCCAGGGTCCATGAGCCCAACTGATGAAATGAAACCTATCAAAAATACTACCTAATAAAAAACTATATACAATGTAAGAGGATTCAATTCAACACTACAGCTAAGTCAATGCCTAGTCTGGGATACTGAATGGAAACCCTTATTGATATATCTTTATGTCCAGTTCATGCGTTCTGGATGACTACCCCTATATAACACCCCTCTCTTGGAATCCCCCTGACCCCACTGAGCCAAGAAGTAGTTCTGTTTTGCAAGTTAAAAGGTTTATTTGATAATTTAAAC
Source organism: Ambystoma mexicanum (assembly GCF_040938575.1). Classification (NCBI taxonomy): domain Eukaryota; kingdom Metazoa; phylum Chordata; class Amphibia; order Caudata; family Ambystomatidae; genus Ambystoma; species Ambystoma mexicanum. Next base: position 1,109,596,242 of record NC_090933.1, on the reverse strand, counting down.
AATAGATATATATATATCACACTTTATGATAATTAATAATTGAATATCACACTTAATCTGAGCAGTAATCAATAATGGATAGTCCGGCACTAGCACACTTCTTTATAATCACTAAGGAGTTGACATGAAATGGATAAGGTAGCAGACTGGTAAATAGGGACAGAAGAATAATGTGGTAGAGAATGCTTATAGGGTTCAAGGAAATGCAAGCTTGAATGAATGAAATGCAGTATAGAAAATAAACTGATATGGTTTCACAAAAGACAAGGTAATCACTTTCCCTTTGTGGCAATTCACCCCCCCTATACAATGTAAGGAGATGGAAGGAAGAGCACACGGTTCAGGTATACAATCGCAATGAAATACAGAGTTCCAGTTTCCCAGCAAGCTTAGAGGAGAATAGATATGAGTTTTACACAGGCTCAAAATGCTTTAAAATGTGATAGCAATATATTGGAAAATGTGCTAAAATGATTTTAATTCCCTCTGGAGGTTCAGGTTGAGGATTAGTTGGTTTAAATAAGTTCAGGCTTACTTCAGCAACGGTCTAGGAATGATTGGCAGGTTAAACGAATTTTTGGCAAATGAAAGCAAGTAAGCTTCTGTTTTCACACGTGGAGAAATTTGCAAATCGCGGTAAAATTTGCGAGTGCGTTTTTCGCGATTGCCGCAAAAGTATAGGGAATAGGAATGCGGTTCTAGGTCCGTTGAAAAGCCAAGATTCCCAGCTTTCAGAGGAAAGTTACTGCGAGTCTCTAAGACAAACGGTCACGGAGATATGAGCGATATGGTAAAGGTCGTTTTTCAGATTTGAAATTTTAAAAGTTCAAAGTGACAAGTTACAGATAGCAACTAGAAATGACAGGTGACAGCTTTGCAAATGACAGGTGACAGTTAGGAGACAGTTCTGGTTAGATTAAAATAGATTGAATTATATTATTTTAACTAAGAGATTGGTTCTGCACAGTTCTGCTAGGTACTCACAATAAATTTAGAAATAGAATGGGCCTCGCCACGGATCTGGTCAGGTTTTCTTCACTCGCCACGGACGGTCTCTGCGCACAGCGGTCTGGGTCAGCTCTGCTCTGCCTCTGGTTCTGGATACTGCTCTGCTTTCTCTGGGTACAGCACTGCTTCTGGATCTTTCTGCACAGCTTTCTCTGGACCCAGCGCTGATCTGCACGGCTCCTGGATGCTGCTATCGCTGTTAGGTTTGCTGGATGCTGAGGCCCACTGAGAAGAGTTCTCAGTTTGTGGGTTTAGGCCCTTGCTTTGAGTTCTGAATCAAGTTCGGTGGAGTTTCAAAGTCTAAGTGTTGAATCTAGTATCTTCTGGATGTTGTGTGGTCCGGCAGAACGCGTTGCAGCAAATGGAATTGAATGTCCCTATCTGTCCTGACTGTCTGCTTTTATGTGTTTTGAAAGTGGGTGTGTGTGCAGCATCACTAGCCAGCCCCTCTCTCAACTGCCCATTGGCCCAATTCTCCCCTCTCCCATGATTGGGGAAGGAACTGTGAGTCAGAGTGATGCTGTAGGTTTTATGGGTCAGAGGATCCTCCCCTGGTCAGTTTGCCCACAAATCTATATTCGATTCAAATACAGACTTCTCAAATACATAGTGGTTTGTCATTGCATGTACATATTACCTATCACATGAGGTAGTCTCTGTCCCAAATCTGCTCTTCCTAGGAGCTTGGGTTCAAAAATGGCAACATATTTCACTTTTAGGCGGGTTACCAATATTGGATTTTTCCCCGCATTTACACAGATGTGCCCATGGTGTGTGGGCATTAGGTGGTGGAGTGTCAGAATTTTAACATACATACATTTAGAGTAATATCCTCTTTTCCGCTAAAACCCCCCTGAACATACCACCTGGTCCTACCAGGTCTTCAAATGTGCACAGAAAAATCACAAGAATTATGGTATCATTTAAGTAATTATGACAAGTCCGTACTATGAGTTATTCGTCTTTTTCTAAAACCATATTCTGGCTACAGGGATGTGGTTTCCCCCCAGCACAAGGTTCAATTTCTGTTTTTTCCAGTTCTGCCAAGCCAGCTTGCTCTCACAGGCAGTGCTCCTCCCCTTTCCTTCCAGGAGGAAGCCACTTTTACGGCCCCCATAATAAAACATTTGCCTGAGTCAGGACAGGGCTTTGTTCAATTTCCTGCAGAGCCCAGGTAATTCAATCAGAAAAGTGTCATATCCCTTTTGGTGGGAACAGCAAAAGGCAGCTAGGCCTGGGAACACAGCTGTTGTGCAAGTCTCAACTCCTGTCGGGGGTAGCTGGTGGGCAGAATTCAGTTTCATTAAGCCAGGTTTCAGATAAAATGTCACTTTTAGTTACCCAGTTTAAGTCAAGACAATGTTTACATATGCAGCTAGAATGCTGATTCTAAGTTCAAAACTATGACATTTCAACAGTGACAAACTATGTGCCACTCAAAAGTAGGTCACTCAGTTAATTTAAACATTTTCGATTTTTGGTAGTTTTAAATCCAGTTTCAGTTAGGCTGCTGCAGACCTGCAGAGCTCAGCCAGTCTTGTTATGAACATTCAAGTCACTTCAGAATATAACTTTACATTGTATCCACCTCTCAGTAAGTCTTTCTTTGGCCTGCTTTGGGTTCATTTATTCAGTTTTACACAAAAAAAAAAGTCTGGTGTTGTTTTAAAACGCCGGCTTTCTGATAGTGGTAAGTACTGGTAATGCACCCATTTTTGGGATTTAAGAAAATGAATTCCCCACAATTCTAGGTTGCTTTTGGCAATCAGCATTGCCATTCCCATTGGTTTCAGGCTACTGTGTGGGTGGCAAGTGAGGTAACCATTTTGGTGTGCGCACAAACTGCGTGGTTCTCCTGGATTCTGGCGCACTTGTGGGCTTTCTGGCCATCTTGGATTTTCTAAGCCCACAGCACCAAATGTTGCAGCATGATAGCTCAAACGTGGGTCAGGACACCCAACAACAAAAACTTGGTGCATTGTCCAAGCACAACCAAAATAAAGAAAAAACTAAAGGAAACCTAACACTATCTAACTATGTACAATGGCGGCGGGCAAGTCCAGCGGCTCACTCTGTGGTGTCCCGGGCCAGGGCATCATCGAACTCCATGTCTATTTGCCGGAGGCGGGCCTCTGTTCTGGCTCCGAGGTCTTGCAGGGAGGCACTCATGGCCTGTTCCAACTCCCTGCGAGTTGCCTCGAGGCACTCTGCCCGCCTCAAAGTCCGACACATGGAGAACTCCGTCCTGACCAGGGTGAGCCGCGCCTTTTCCGCCTGCCGCCGCTCCGCACCTATCTGCTGGCCCAACCAGTGCCACACGGAAGACACTCCCATTCCTGGGTCCTCCTGCGCTCTGGCCGATGCCTGCCCCTCCGATGTTGATGTCCCCGAGCCATCATTGTTCCCACCTAGAGCCTGCTCCTGCTGCTGCTGTCCATGTGCCGTGTCTGATGGTGCCTGCACATCCTCCGTCAGCTGGTCTCCAGTTGTGGTGTCCGCCCCTGCTGGGCCGCCCACTCCCGACTGTGGCAGGGATGTGAGCTCCACCAAGCTGGCTGTGTTGGTCGGGCCAGGTCCACAGGGGGCCCTGGTGGAATCTGGGCCAGAAGACGGTGTGGAGAACGACTGGCGCATAGTCTCCACAGAGGAGGAGAGGTCCGCCAGAGTGCACGACACATGTAGGAACCCACCAACCAGGGCGGAGCCCATACGTTTGTGGGACTCCTCGTCCACAGGTAGTGGAGAGGCATATGACATGGCACTCTCCCCTACCTGCGGACAGGCCTGGGACGGGGCCTCCCTGCTGGTGCATGGTGGTGCAGTCACAGGGTCAGGGACAGCGACATGCACAGGCCCCTCTGCGGTGACCTGTGCTGCCTCCTGACCCTGGCCCTGGACTGCACCACTTGCACCAGTGGTATTACCCCACCAGGCCCCATGTGCGGCTCAGTAGCGGGCTCCTCCTCCTCTGTGGAGACCACCAACCTGGATGTCTCCACACCGTCTTCTGCCATTGGAAGCCCCTGTGGGGGCTCACCCGGCCCTTCCGCCACAGCCATTGTGGCAGACGCAGCACCAGCCCCCTCGCTCCCGGATGATGGTAATTCCTGGGAATGTGGCTGGGCTTTGCGTCGCCGCCCAGTGGAGGCATCCCCGCCGCTTCGCTCCACAGCGCCGTCTCAGCCCTCTTCTTCACTTGATGCTGCGTAGAAAGAGACATAAAACACAAGCATCAGGGTACAGTACAAAATACCCTAGACAGGAAGCAATAACACATGAGTGGCACTGTCAAATGTCACTTCCATCCTGTCATTCCACAACACATGGGTGAATGCACGCAACACAGATGCAGAAACAGTCCTGGCGCCTGCAATCAACATCAACATCCCTGTAGAAGGGCCCCTGTAAACCAAGATGTTGCCTTCAAAGTCACATGCATCCATGGCGTTTCAAGGTCACACACACACTTCTCAGGCACACACACACACACACACATGTGCACCATACATGTACATGACATCAGCACCCATTCCTCACCCCCCCTTCATGTCCAGGAACAGAGACACCCATGCTTTCATGTGTGCATTCCGCATAGAGCTCCCCATGTTGCATTAAAACACATGCACCAACATGTGGTTCACAGATAACTGGTCTCACATGCATGACCATGATGTCCCTGCACACACACATCCATGCATGGCCTATGTCACATATACAGGCAAGCATGAGACTACCAGCACACTGCAACATGCACTGTCTCACACAGCAATGCTTGGCCACTTACCGCTCAACTCCAGACGGGTCTGCCTCCGAAGGATCTGGGCATGGAGCGCTGTGCCTAGGCATTCCAGGACCCTCATCTGGATGTTACTCATGCGTGCCCGGCTCCCCTAGGCGAGGTGCCGGGCCTTGTGGAGGGTCCTGGACCTGAAGTCCTCCCAGCGCTTCTTGATGTGCTTGATGTCGCGGGTTGCCACCCCCTCCGTGTTGATGGCAACCACTACGTCGTCCCAGATCCTCTCCCGTCCTTCCTTGTTGGCACGTGATGTTCCGAAGAGGGCATCATAATGCCCCAGGACACGCTCCACCAGGACACCTACTTCGGTGGCAGTGAAGCTGGTGGCCCTCTGCCTCTCTGGCTGGGGGTTGCCAGTGGTGCCAGATGGAGATGTGCCCGACATGGCAACCCCAGAGGCAGGAGTGGGTGGGCAACTGGGTCCTGGGGCTGGGCTGTGGAGCGATGGTATCCCAGTCGGGAGTCTTCTGTTCCAGCAGGGGTGGACACAGCAACTGGACCCCTGCAGATGGCTGATGTGCAGGCACCAAATAGCAGGGCACGTGGGCAGCAGACAGTCAGGCAACAGCAGATGGCAGGTGGAAGCGTACTCAGGGCACTGGGGGGCAGGAAAATGGCCTTCAGGGCAGGAGCGTGGTCTTCCGTGTGTCTATGCGTGGCCAGCTTGATACGGAGTGATTTGGCACATGAAATATGTGCAGGTCAGTGTGTAATTCGAGGAAAGACCCTTAGCGCGTAAGCGGGTCAGCACACGTACGCGATTTCATTGGACCAAAGGCCCTTAGCGCGTAAGCGTGTCTGTGACGTATCACGCACAGGCGTTGCCCTTTTGCATGTAAAACATCACGCGAACCCCAGGAATACACGTACCCCACTCGCACAGGGCCCTTTCATGTGTAAAACTTCACACGAACCCCATGAATACATGTACCCTACTCGCACAGGCCCTTTCGCGTGTGAAACTTCCCGTGCACCCCCGAAATACACGTACCCAGATCCAATTGCATGTGAGACTTCCCGCTAACCCCCGTAATACACGTACCCTGCTGAAATTGCGGGTGAAACTTCCCGCGAACCCCAGTTATACACGTACCCCACTCGCACATGCCCTTTCGCATGTGAAACTTCCCGCGAACCCTGTAATACACGTACCCTGCTCCAATCGTGTGTGAAACTTCACGCGAACCCCAGTTATACAGGTACCCCACTCGCACAGGTCCTTTCGCGTGTGAAACTTCACACGAACCCCAGTAATACACGTTCCCCGCTTGGCGTTTGCTGTTTGGCAGCCCTGTAAACTGGTCCAGGGTTAGCGCAGCCCTTTGCGCTGGATTGGGGATTTTGATGGCTTTTCCTTGCCCGAGGGCGTTCTTGGGGGCGTAACTGGCATTGCTGCAGGGTCGCTGCACCACTCTGCGCCACGGCTGGTTTTGGAGGCTAAAATCCATGAATATGCTGTGCGCGGAAATCGATTTCAGCGTACGCGGCTGGCGCAGACATTCGCACGCACACACTGTACACCAGCCGCGTGCGCCACTTTTGTGCAAAATTCTATGAATTACCATGTATGTGTCAATCAATTCAGTAGTCACACAGCAAACTGTACTTAAAAGTACTCTCATTCCTGAAAATAATGGCATTGAGGTGTATATATATTCTCAGTGCAGTTGGTGTAATTTGGACCCTTGGTGGAGAGGGAATTCAAAATGTGCAAATTGCTCTCCAACACAGGCTTGGCTGGAGTTCCCAATCTGTAGGCACAGAAGTACCACTCCTTATAAGGGACAGAGAAGATGTGTGCTCTCAGAGTGATGAAAACTGTGGGTCCACTCCTCTATGTTCCTTTCTATAGCACCACAAAGACTGTCCCAGGAGCTACCTTATGCATATTCCAGAAGCACAGCAATCAGCGCTCAGAAGCGGAGGGATTGCATTGCAGTGCCGCCCTTTGATCTTAGTCAAAATCTACAGAATGTCATTAACTATTATTTAGTCATATCTCAAACTGCATTATCTGTTCTCCACACCCATACACTTCGTTCACTTCTCTACATCAGGGTTTCTTTTCAAAACTGACCATGTACTTTGGGCCCCACCAACATTTTTGTAAACTCAGCATTCTTCCCAGGATGTTGCGGCGCTATATCAAAACATTATAGACCCAAGGAGGGCTCATTATCATGGATTGATGGTGCATGCCAAGGTTATTGCCTGAGCCAATAACAACCCTTCTGGGGTCTAAAATAATATAACTACATTGAGTTATGCAAATAAAAAGGAATGATTTGTATTGTATGGAAAACATGATCACACACGATTCAATACACCGAGACAAGCATAAAAACTGACACCTCACACAACTCACACCACAGAAGTAAGGCATTCACAAGACAGCACAAGCACTGGAACAGACAATAAAACAAACAAGACCAAATTAACAAACTCACCAACCCTGCTCCTCGCTCATCTCCTGCATACCTCCCATGTACCACACATGCCCATTGGCTAGCCTTATTACACACAAAACAAACAAGCCACACACCCAACAAACTGCCACAAATAACAAACAACTGAGACATTGGACGTTGTCCTCCAGACACAGTTATCCCAGTGCACACAATCAAAGCACACTCAGAAATGTGACACGCACAGATGCCAGTTTCTCCCAGTTCTGCAAGCACCAACAGAAGAGCACAACCTCTATCCCATCCCTCTTCCCCCACTAACCGACCCCACCCACTTTCTTGCAGAGCCATGTGAGCCCCTGGGGACGATGCAAATGGTTGCGCTGCACTGCATAAATCAACATAACATTAGTAAAGTGTTAATATGATGAACCTGAAACTAATAACAATCAACTTTTCACATTGTGTGTTTCATTGGTCTTTGTGTGTTTGGGAAATTGTACTGTACATTCTCGTCTTTACCTTTGCATATTTTGTTTCTGTACTGCTCGCCAGGCTGCTGCACAAATCAGATTCTATGGGAAGACAGGAGGCTCCTATTATGCATTCAATCTTTACTCTGACATCACATCAGCAAAGAAGAAAAACTTTTGTATAAAACTTTTTAAAGAAAATTTCAACACAATTTCAACAAACAATATATAAAATATCCCAATCCAAAATGGAGGACAGGTCATGCCCTCAGGGTAACCAATGGGCATTGAGCCAGTTCCATAAATGTCCCTTCCTCTAACACCAACTCCTCTTTCTTTGCTGCTGACAAACACAGCTAAGTCACTCCTCCTAGTTCGTGCCTTACTGTTGGTTACAGGGAGTTTAGAGTGCTACTTTATGTCATGTTGAAAGAGCTTTGGTCATTTATGTCTTGATACTGTTAGAAATTGTAATTTCTTTGATTGTTGCATTACTGTGCTGAAGACGTGTTTGCGCTCGAACGCTGACCTCTAGTCAGAGGGTTACATTGTGTCGACGCTCCGTGTGGAGCGCCCGCTGGTTAATTGTTACATTGTTCATTTTCCTGTCAAAGCGGCATTCGCGCTGCGTTCATTTAATTTGTTCGCGTCGCCTGCCCTTTTCAACCCAGGCAGCGACGCGTGGCATGCTTTTCTCCCTCTTGAGAGGGTTTTGTTTATAGTTACCGGCGGGAGCCAGCGTGCTCTTTTTCGGAAGCCGGGCCTATTACGCGAGCGGTCGGTTTGAGGAAGCTTGCTTCTTGCAGACGCGCGTCGCTGTAATTAAGTGATTCTTACTGGCATTGTGCTCCACACGCGTCGCGTGTGTTTATTTGTATATGCTGCTCGCGTATGGATTGAGGGGCAAGCAGGCTAGGCCTGTTCTTCTGGGACATTCCCTTGTTAAGGGTGAGGAGCAGAAGCCCTCCCATTTTGTGTGTTCCCTCAGTGATTTTTCCATTTACAGTGTTCTAGCCTCCACTCCTGTCACCCTACTAGGGTGGTTTGAATAATAGCCTGCTCGGCTGTCACCGGTTTTCTGACACCCAGATAGGGTGTATGCAGTTATTATTTAGCCTGCTCGGCTAATTTGGCGCTAGTGCACGCAGCCTGCTCGGCTTTGGTGGTTGGAAGTTTACACTTCTGTGGTGACTAAATATGGATAAGACTGTCATGGGAAAGAATGTGGTCCCAGCTTCAGCGGATGCCAGTATGCAGGTTCGGCCTTCTAAGAAAACAGATAATGGGGTAGACCAGTCAAGTCAACCGTCTGTGGCACAGGCTATCCAGTCTTCCCTGGATTCAGCCTTGTCAGGTCTTAACAATACGCTAGCCTCTGCGTTTGACAGACTGATTAACTGCATTGCGGATTTTCACCCCTCTCAGCGTGCTGGTCCCTCTGTCGAGCCTCAGCCCCCCAAAAAATGCACCATGAAAACTAAACACATCTCAGGACAACTCGGTCCTTGCCCTGTCACGTCCCCGGAGTCTTCCCCTAGCAGAGCTCAGAAGCGCAGGCGAGATGAGTCCCAGCAACCCCTTTCCTCGAACCCCTGGCCATCATACGCGCAGCTCCCTGCAGCGGTATCCCTTATACCTATTTCTACCTCAGAGTCTTCTAAGGATTCAGATTCGCCCCCTAAGAGGCATAAGAAGAAGGTGGATAATGTCCCTGCACAGAATGTCCCTATGCTAGATGTTAATGGGGTTCCATTTTTTGACCCAGCCCTCACATTGCACCCTAGATCGGCAGAGTGGCAACCCTCTCAGGAGATTGCCTCTTTCCTTGAATATTGGATCAGGCGTCCGCTGCCTAAGGGGAACAGGAGAAAGTTAAGGTCCGAAATGCCCTAGGCCAGTCCTGTAGGACAAGGTGGTTTGTACTCCCGAAATAGATCAACCTATGGTGGTTTTTCTGGCTCAGAAGGGTTAAGACCGCAGAAAAGGGGTTGACAAGGCCTGGCATAGCTGCCAGGATAAGCTGCTAGATGTTTTGGGTCCTGTGACGCAAATATTTGAGATGGCCGAGGAGGCTGCAGCCTCCAATTCCCCTGTGGATGTTAAAGTTTTAAGGGGTTGGATACAGAGGACTGTCTGCTTGCTCGGCAACGCCAATGCCTCAGTATCCAAAGAGAGGCGCAAGTCTCTTCTGATGAGACTAGACTCAAAATTGGCCGATATGTCTGAAAGGGAGTTTTCTAAAGGACCTTTCAGCGTATGTGCACACTTTTACAGCTTTACATAAAGCTCAGGCCAACATAAAAAAGGTTTATACACAAAAGGTTTTCCCCAGGGCTGGAAGAGGAAGAGGCTGCTCTTCCGGCCGGTTCTCCCAGGGCCATTCCCACCCCGTCAGTTTGCCTCATGAGGAGCACAGAATTCCTCCTCTTCTGGGGAGCGCACAACCAATTTTACCCTCAGCAAAAATGCGGGTTGGAGAGGACGTGGAAGAAGAGGTACCAGGAGGTCCAGAGGAGCATCAGGTACTTTCTTGATTGTTAAAAGTTTTTCCCATAGGGCCTAGGGGGCAGACTGGCCAGGTTTCTCCCACAGTGGGAATACCTCACCTCGGACCCCTGGGTGTTGCAGACAGTCCAGTTATCTGCTCCCCATCCATTGGTTTTGGACAAGGTAAAACAGTCTCTAATAGATATGGAGGTCAAAGACCTAATCTCCAAGGGAGCAGTAGTCCCGGCCTCTTACAGGGCATCTCAGTTTCTGAGTTCCATTTTTCTAGTTCCGAAACCGGATCAGGGGTTTCGCCCAGTGATAAACTTAAAAGCCCTCAATTCCTTTGTAGTATACCACCACTTCAAGATGGAAGGAATTCACCTTCTCAGAGACACCCTCCGACCAGCAGACTGGATGGTCAAACTGGACCTCAAGGATGCTTACCTAGTGGTTTCTGTGTTCCCTCCGCACCAAGAGTTTCTCCAGTTTCAGTGGGGGGGGGGTCGGGTTTGGCAATTTGCCTCCCTCCCGTTCGGCCTGTCCTCAGCTCCATGGTGCGTCACCAAGTTGATGAGGCCTGTGATGGCTCTCCTCCGGTCCAAAGGGATCCGAATCATTATATATCTCAACGACATGCCCCTGTTAGCCCAGAACTCTCAGCATCAGCTTTCTCATCTGGAGTTTATGGCAACTCTTCTTCAGAGCCTGGGGTTTGTGTTAAATGTAAAAAAATCCATATTGAAGCCTACGCAATGTATCCAGTTTCTGGGCTTCGATATAGATTCAAAAGGTTGCATCTTTCTCCTCGCATACAGCAGACTAGCCAAGATAAGGAAAGAGATCCGAGTTATCCTCAAGAAGGACAAGATCTCCCTCAAATTGTTGGCCAGAATAGTGGGGATGTTGTCAGCATCCATCCAAGCTATTTTCCCAGCCCCGCTTCACTACAGAGCATTGCAACGTCTGAAAGCTCGACATCTTCGCAGATGTCTTTCTTATTCTCAGATGCAACCTTTCTCAGATGGTGGTGCTGTCTCCAGAGGCCAGGTTGGAACACCTTTGGTGGCTCAACCACATGGAGGCCTGGAATGGCAAAGCAATTTTTGGTCCCTCCCCAGATGTAGTTCTGGAGTCCGATGCCAGCAGAGCAGGTTGGGGAGCCAGGTTGAGTCAGGTCTCCACGGGGGAAAATGGTCAGAGGGGGAGAAGGAGCTCCATATCAATTGTCTGGAATTGTTAGCGGGGTCTTTGGCAGTCCGGAGTTTCCTCAAGGATCAGGGAAATTGTTGTGTACTCCTCCACATGGACAATGTCTCAGCAGTGAGATATGTCAATCATTTGGGAGTGACCAGGTCCAAGGTCCTAGCGGATCTGGCAAAGGAATTTTGGCATTTTTGTCTAGACCGCAATATTGTTTTAAGGGCAGAATACCTTCCGGAGATCAGCAACAAGGTAGCGGATTGGAACTCCAGACACCTTCAGGACAAAAGCGACTGAATGTTAGACAAGAGCCTCTTTGCCAGGATAGAATCCCTGTGGGGTCCGTTTACAGTAGATCTGTTTGCCTTGCGACTAAATTGTCAGGTGCCCAGGTTCTTCAGTTTGAGACCAGATCCTGGTGCTCTAGCTACCGATGCGTTTCTACAGGATTGGTCAGGTCAGAGGCTGTACGCCTTCCCTCCCTTTGCAATGAAAGCCAAAGTATTGGTTCAAGTTTGCAGACAAGAAGTCATGCTAGTGATACTAACCCCCTTTTGGCCTTCTCAGATTTGGTTTCTGGCTCTCCTAGAGCTCTCAGTAGACATTCCTTGTCTTCTTCCCTTTCATCCGCAGTTACTAATGAACCTGGGAAGAAAAACATTTTGAAGAAGACCACGAGTTGGTCCTTCAGGGGCACCTCTCCCTTATGGCATGGAAGATTTCAGCGCTTCCTGGTGCTTCCGAGGACTTTCGCAGGACTCTATTTCAGTCATCAGAGACTCTTGGGCCCCCTCTACCAAGTTGGGATACTCTTCAGCTTGGAACCGCTGGGTTAGCTGGTGTGTGGTTAGGCACCTCGATCCCATTTCTGCCCCTCCTGTAGAGGTGGTTCATTTTTTTGTGGATTCATTTAAAGAAGGCAAAGCTTATAGAACCATTAATGGCTTCAGGTCTGCTATCTCAGCAGGACACCTTTTGGTAAAAGGGGAACCGGTAGGTAGACATTTTTTAGTGTGAAGAGCCCTCAAGTCTATTCGTATCAAGATCCCTCCAAAGCCTAGGTATTCAGTTCTTTGGGATGTTCATTTGGTATTAGATCTCTTTAGAGCCTGGCCCCCTAATGAGGATCTGTCTTTACAACAACTTTTCTCCAAGTTAGCAATGCTGTTGGGCCTGGTGTCTATTAAAAGAGTGTCAGATATCAGAGCTTTAGATGTAGATAATAAAATGTTTACTCCTCAAGGAGTTACCTTTTTTGTTTCACGAAGAACAAAGTGTATGACTTCCTCAATATCTTATCCAGCCTTCCCTGAAACCAATAAATTGTGTGTTATAACATGTTTGAAATGTTTTGAGTTGAAAACGGAGAGTCAGCGGCCTCTTAATACCTCTCAGCTGCTGATTTCCTATAGGAAGCCCCATAAACCAGTATCCCCTTCCACTTTGGCCAGATGGATTAAATGGGTCATGCGGGAGGCGGGAGTTGACACTTCCTCTTTTGGTCCCCATTCTGTCTGGGGTGCTATGGCCTCTAAACCTGCCTTTTTGGGCGGCAGCCTAGAACAGATCCTTAAAGCAGCTGATTGGTCAAGAGAGTCAACTTTCAAAACGTTTTATCATAAACACATTGCTCATGTAGCTGTTAATGTTCTGCAAGGGCTTTGAACTTGCATAATAGGAGCCTCCTGTCTTGCCATAGAATACCTAATCCCCTACACTAGCGTGAGATGGGGGTTTAGATTCTATTAAAGACAAGGAGGCGAATATTAGCCCACCCACCCTTACTTACTTGTGTTCTGGTTATTTCAGATTTCGGGTGAGAGGTCCTGCTTTAAGGAGATTGGTTCAAGTTCAGTTGCGAGAGTTCAAGTTCGCCTGGTTACATGGAATCATTGCTCCTGGTGCTACGCGGAGGATTGCTGCAGTGAATTTCCAAGGAAGGACAGCATCAGAAAGAGGAGTTGGTGTTAGAGGAAGGGACATTTATGGAACTGGCTCAATGCCCATTGGTTACCCTGAAGGTATGACCTGTCCTCCATTTTGGATTGGGATATGTTATATATTGTTTGTTGAAATTGTGTTGAAATTTTCTTCAAAATGTTTTATACAAAAGTTTTTCTTCTTTGCTGGTGTGATGTCAGAGTAAAGATTGAACACATAATATTCGCCTCCCTGTCTTTAATAGAATCTAAACCCCCATCTCACGCTAGTGTGGGGGATTAGGTATTTTTTTGCAATGTGGGCTCTAGCAGAGATTATAGACTGCATCCCGAGCATTTTAATTGGCTGAGAGGAGCTCTATAATGGGTCCATGAGATAATATCAGTTCCTGAAGAAATTCAACACTATTTGAAGACGATACATTCCACATGTCTTCCTACTTTCAATGTTCTCCTTAGGTGCCCCTTAAAAATGCCACCTCGAGAAATAAACAGTGGGTACAGCTATTACACATAACTCTGTAGAATGGACTATTGTGACAGGCTGAGTGAGTTAGATACTCATGTGGTCAGATCTGCACCGCAAATAGTGTGTGTGTCTGGCTACAGTTACACTGGATCGAATTACCATGAATGATCTAAAGTCAGGCTGTATGTGTCCTTTAGCCTCTGAACACATTAACATGGTACTCCGTATTAGCAATCACGCTGGGGGTGGGGGGGTATTAAGCAAGTGGGAAATCAAAACCATAATTTAAAAAATAAAAACAAAACTTTTAAAAAAGGGCGCCCTGGCCACGGACAAAGAACAAAAAAAAAGCATCAATAGGCAGCATGCGTGCTCTGCAGAGTGATAGACTTTCATGGGCTTACATCAGCCAGTCATCGCCAAGCTTGCCCTGACCAGACCCGCCTTATTACATTACCTTTAATTAATCTACTTATGCTAGACAGGCCGGTCATGCTTCCGCTTTCTTGCGCATAAAGAGACCGGTATCTCTTACCATCTCATTTCGCTGTTGCTTGCAAATCGTCTCCCTCTCCCACTCTCTCTCGCGCGCTCCTCAGATGCGTCTGCGTCTCGTTCGAAGCCCCCCCCTCCATCCCCCACCCTCCTCCCACTCACCAGACCCAAGCGCCTCTGATTACAAATCACCCCATTATGGCCTGGCGACCACTCAGCTGAATGCAAATGTCTGCCCTCATCCATTTTATAACTGTCCGCCTTTCAGGGCAAGTGACGCTAAATGCAGCCCCCCAGGCCCACCTCGCGCCTTAAGTAATAGAAATGTTGCGCAGAAGGACGGAGAGCACCTGACACACCCACTGCACGCATCACCTCTTGATGCAAGCTAGACAGCATGTCACGTGCACGCACGCCTGCAGCCTGCACGCGCGAGAGAGAGAGTGCTACAGCACTGCAGAGTCAGTGAAATGCAGAGTAATTGCATTTGTGGCCTTGCAGCATTGAACTGCTATAAGGTTACACGTACAACACTGACTGCACCAGAGTTTCTTTTTGGTAGATTTGTTTTTTCTTCCTAAATCCAAAATGAAAGATTTTTTTGTAGTCACTTTCAGTAACGTTATGTTTGGGGTAAAACTATACATTCATGGGAAATTGATTTTTGATTTGTTTAATGATAGGTGTATACCCATTTTATTAGCAAAAAGGGTCTTAGGCCACAACGTGTTTTGAAGGCTATCTAGAACAGTAAGGAGCCCACATGTATGTTACGCCCCATTTTCATACAGTTGCATGGCAGAGAGGAGGGGCAGATGGTAACTTACGATTCTGACGCCCCCTTCCTCTCCACCATACAAATACTTCAGCATTTGCGCCAGCATGCATTTTCATGCTGGCTCAAACGCTGGGGATTCCTATGGAATCGGGCAACTTTTTGCACCAGCAAAAAGCCGATACCCTCCATAGGAGTCCATTGTAAACGCTGCCTGCAATGCTATAAGGGCGGTGTACAAGCATGCATGCCAGCTTTTTACACTCCCCTTCTCTACTTCACTGTGCATATGAGGACATTTCGGTGGCAAGGACCTGTCTACACTAAAGTACAAACGTAAAAGGTCCCCACTGCCGAATTACGGGCAACTCGAATATGAGACCCTAAACGGTCTGGGATAACAGTCCCTGCGCACACATGTGACTGGAAGTGCATGAAGGATGTCGAAATGCTGCAAGAAAGTAACCCAGCGAGAGTAAAGCAACAAGGCGGTAGGCTTTCCAGGCAAAGGTCCACAAGAACAAACACCCGCAGGTGGCCCAGAGCCTCCACATCAACTGCAATCCCCCCAGAGGCCTAGACCAGTGTGTGGGAAAAGCTCAATACCCAATATGCTATCTTGGCATTTGTGCCACCACCTAAACTCACATGCCATAGTCACAAAACTATTTGCAGATAGCACAGCGAGTAGAGTGCTCACTTTGACATCTGTGCAGAGCCTGCTGATGCAGGTTCGAATCCGGGCAGAGCCAAACTCAACCTTTCATCCATCCTAGGTTGATAAATGAGCACCACACACTGTCCCTGTTCATAATAATAAGCAACGCTCAGCTACCTGAGGGTTCGTAGCACTATATAAATGATAAATTATTATTATTATTATTTGAAGTATTTGGCCAAATGGACTAAGAGAAGACAGCATCAAGGCGGTGCTTCTAGATGGTTAGAAAAAAGGGTAATACTCACCAGTGTCCTCCTGCCTCTTTGTGGGTGAATGCTAGATCAGTGCACATCAAACCGTTGTCACAATATAAAGATAATCAAGCAGTAGATGCTGGGTGTAATGTAATGTAAACAGGTCTGTAATCTGCTTACGTTCCAGTTGTGTGATGGTGCTGCTACAGAAGTTGCATTTCCACTCTCACCAACAAGATACATTAGGACGCTAGAGAAAGCCGCCCCAGTTATATCATGTCAACAAACTCAATGTCTGAAGGGAAAACCGTAATCCCGAACTCCTGCTTCTGTATGCCAAAAATGCCAGGGATACTCGGCTACCAATTATGGTTCATGGATCACCATATCAATTGTTTTTCCCACATCCAATCACCAACAACTTGCTAGGTCACTCTGGGGATACCAGGATGTGTTTTCCACAAATCCAGAACGGGTGAAGGGAGTCATCCACAAAATCAAGACAACCCTAGAAAGGGTTATACACCTTAAATCTACTGGCTACCTGAGGTGAGGAAACAATTCATAAAAGAGGAACTGAAGAACATGTTAGGCCTTGGTGTAATCGAGAGGTACTACAGTGAATGTTCGTCATCTATAATCCTCCTCACCAAACCTGAAAATAGGTGGAGATTCTGTATAGACGTCAGATGTCTCAATGAAATATCGGAAATTCTATGCATATCTATGCCCCGGATAGATGAAATGGTAGAGATGTTAGGGAAGGCAAAGTTAATCTCCACATTCAATGCTTGCAAGGCTTCCCTGTTCACAGTACTTCCATTTGGCCTTCATTGGGCAATAGCTACCTTTCAGAGGAAGATGGGCACTTGACCACACGCAATTTGGCAGCCCTACAGAGCTTCCAACTATACCATTGCAGCCACAAGATCGGAGCGAGTAAGGTGGAGAGACGGAACTGCTACATGGAGCAGCAAAGAACTTTTGCAGCCACTGAGAAAGTGGTGCAATGCCCACAGTCACCAGCGTGCACCACGAGCAGGCAGGTGCCGCCAAATTTACTGACCGGGACTGTTTCAAACATGGTGAGGAGCAACTCTCTAACTTGAAGTTCAGAAACATAGAAGAACTTAAATTAGACTCTGTGTGGCGCAGCACCCTAACACGAACGAGGACATTTTCCAATGCGGGCTACCATTATCAAGGCATGGCGTATCCACGAGATAAAAAGGGGTTGGACGTAGCACCCTTTTTATGCCTTTTGACAGGGCAAGGTTGACTCAGGGAAGCAGATCAATGAGAGAAAGAGGCAGACGATAAAGATGGAGGCAGAAAGAAGGAAGTTGTGGATTGTTTGGGTAAAATCAGAGATGGAAAAGGTGGCAGACCAAGAGACCAGAAGGAGGAAGAATGGTGAATATGAGTGTGGAGGCGATTGACAGAAAAGCTGAAGTATTTCTTGGTGACAGCAAGTGATTCTGTGTTGTGAGTGTGCGTGCAATTGATGGCAAGTGAGAGTATTATTGTAGAGTAGATGTGTACAAGGTGGAGGAGAGAGTGAAGGCAGAGTGACTGAGTAGACGATAGCAGGTTGAACAGAGTCGTAGTGGATTGGGAGGGCATCATAGTAGAGGAGTGGAGAGAAGAGGAGAGGAGAGAAGTGGGGAGGAGAGTACTAGAAGAGTGGGGGAAGGAGGAGTAGCTGGGCAGAGAGTAGGAGGGAGTAATTGCAGAGTGGTGGTAGGCTATGAATACACAGGTAGAGAAACATCAGGACATGAAAGGAAGGTGATCGATTGGGACTATACCTACAACCCGTTAGGACGAACCCTTCGAGATTGTAGGTCACACCGAGGAGGTCCCTCAGGAAGGTTAGATAGAGAAGACAGACACCTTTATAGCGTCACTAACAGTGAAAGAGAACTTAGATAATAGGGAATAACCAGTACTGCACAATGCGCTGGCGAATAGGGATGCCAGGGTTAGCAGGGTTCTTGATTTCTTTTAAATGAGAGATTGAGGGTCTGCCAAGAATACAATTAAACAGGAGTCATCTCTGGGAGTTGATGTGTTCATAAGGCCGTCTCTGACAGTAAATACGCTTTTGTACTCTGCACAATTACTAACATAGTGATCTCATAACACCAAGGCTGTCCCGCAAAGTGGCGTATCGTCCCCAGCATAAGACATCCAGGTCATAGTCTATGCAGGAAAGGGAATTGGGAATAGGAGGAGGGAGAAGCAGAAGCAGATAGGATGAACATCAAATGTTGGGGAGCTATTCTACGAGACGGGGAAAGGTGGTGTCTGTGATAAATTGGATGCATGCAGCATCAACGTGGAAATGCTCAATAGAGCAATTCTAGGAGCCTATCACTAAGGGAAATAGTTGTGAAAGCGATGTACTAGGACCCAGTAGCTAGTACGTGTGTAACTGAACGATTGGCCCAAAATGTGGACACGCATTTTCCTGAAACATGGAGGATTGTTTGTAAAGGTTACAATTTACCATCCCAGGAAAAACTGGAGGACCTTAATCCTCCGACTGCCAAGCCCAACTGTGACAGAAAACACCTCACCACCAATTGTTGGATTTGTAGACAAAGGGCCTCATTACGACCCTGGCGTTAAGGGTTTAACGGCGCCGTAAAAGGTGTCGGCGCCGTTAAACCCTTAAAGCCTGATTACGAGGTCCCTTTGCGGTACCCGATCTTAACGGCTGGTTTTACCAGTCGTTAAAGTAGGGTGCCGCAAAGGGACCTTGGTGCTAAGTACGGTTCCGCAATTTGCGGCACCGTACTTAGCGCCTTCCCCATTGAGCCCTATGGGGCAAAAATGGGAATGGGGAAGGGCCCATGGTGAATGGGGAATTACCGCCCCGCCAACCTTGGAATGGGGCGGTAATTCCGCCATTCACCATGGCGGACCCCGGCATGGACCATGGTGCTAATAGCACCATGGTTTAGCGCCGGGGTCATAATGAGGCCCAGAAAAATGTAGCAGGCAACGTTTCGGGGTCGTAGAAGCATGAGGTGGGATACAACAGGGCCCCAGCAATCTTACACCAAAACCTCTTAAGCCTCATCAAGTGTCTGGATAAGTGAATGTAGATGATGGCTGGAGGCGCACCCGATATGTACTTCTCAGGAAAAGTGCAATGTGTGTGTTTCAGGCTAAGCAAAGTTCCTATGAATGTAGAATTGCTTGAATAAGGAGGTGTGGTGAATTGACCCTTGAAACTACAGACAGGAGTACTCAGTTCGATTGACACAATTTAATTGCAACTTGGAGTCAACTATGTAACGAATTCTTACCCATTGTTCCATGCATTCAAATATTTTGTTTTGGTACAGACCAGGCTATAATTGACAGGAATCTATTGCTGCAAAAAGGAACATTATAGAGGACACATTTGAGTCTCCCATAATTCGGTGTCTGGGACCTGTTACACATACAGAAGTCCCTGTCATCTAATGTTGTGAAAAAGTGGAGAGCAAAAAGTCAGCATGAACGCTTATACACTGCCCTTTTGCACTCCGCTGTGCAAATTGAGTTAGCGCTGCCTGCCAGGTACCCATGGCAGGCAGTGTTTACAATGGATTCCTATGGAGTCGGCCTGCTTTTTGCTGGTGTGAGAAGCCATCGAACTCCCTTGGAATACACAGCATTTGAGCAAGCATGAAAATCCATGTCAGTGCAAGTGCTGGAATATTTTTACGACAGAAAGGAAGGGGGCGGCGGAAAAGTAAGTTGCGTTCTGCCCCTCCTCTCCACCATACATATGAATGAAAATATGGAGACCCATAAATCAAATGCGTAAAAGTCTTTTGCATTTCATTTATGGCCCTCCAGCAGCAATATGAGCTCATATCTGCTAATAAAACAATTTTAGAAAGATGGGGCAAGGAATACAAAAGTGAGGGCAAATGCTTTCTTGCAGAAGCAGGCACAATAACACACTGTTTCAAAGGCCATGGTTATTCACAAGAATCAATTGACTGGCATTAAACAAATCAATTACGAGATCAAGATAAGGACTACTGGTTCCTAAAGAAAAACCCAAGGACATCGGAATGCACCACACAGTGAGACTCACCACCAGATACTCAGAACATGGCAGTGTAATGATTGCGCAAGCATTGGCACCTATAAAGATCCAATCGAATATTAGCAGAATTGATCACTCCAGAACATCCAAAAGTACATAGGAAAGCACTGCTATGGCATATTCTACTAAGACCTAGTGTTATGAAACCTGATAAATCCATATTGGTTTGTATGTAGGAGTTGCAATGTATGTCAATATGCTCTCAACAGGTTTACTGAGTTCATGACAAGCACCAATGACGGAATTTGTATCAATGAATTTATCAATTGCAGAAGCACTTATTTCATTGATATAATGTTGTGTGTTCCGTGTGTAGCAGCAATAGCGAATTTAGGAAGAGAACCTGGGAGCATCTGTCACTCACCAAACATTGTCAAGGACATTATCAAATGGCTAACAAAGAGGCAACATGCTTTCTAGAATTAGAAGAAACAAAAAACAAATTTGGAAAGAAGAACCTCTACTTTGCCCGAAAGAAACAGAGACCATCGTTAGTTTAATTGGGATCAGTGATGGTTTATAATCCTAAAACCAATATGTTTTCTTTTTTTCATTAAGACTTTGTGGAGTCCTCTCTGTCCAGAATAGTGTGCACTTCTTCAGCTAACATATCTTAAGTTAGCTTTATTATAGGCTAAACATTTCAGTTTATCAAACTGATAAATATATTTAAACTATTCTTTAAAACTCATGACGAGTATTTTCGTTGCCCATCAGGACTATGGACGTTTATGTTTTTGATCACGTTCCAGACTTACTGTATAACGATTTCTCGTTATCAGCTAGGGGTGCTTATTGCTTTCAAGATTAGCCATCCTAATATCTCCCCGAGATTACATTTTGTCATAGTCCATTTTCCATTTTAAATTTTCATAAGCACGTTGGGTATCTGTAGAAAATGTATACAAGAATTATGGTATAATTGTTTGTATTTCGGCTGTACTAAAATTCCGTACAGCCGACAGTTTTGAACAATGATATCATACGTTTCCATTATAGCGAACAAGGGCAGCACGGGTTGCAGAGGTGTCGCCCACACCTTTGTTCGCTATAATGGGATCAGGGGTTGCGGGGGTGTCCTCCGCTTTCTATAAAATAAAGAGATTTAAAATAAAAAAAATAAAGGGGTGCTGGTTCTCATCCACGTAAGTGAGGTGAACTGGTGTTGCAGGGAGACAGGGGAGTCGGCAGCACACTGGGTAAAGGGATTCAGGTAAACTAATGAGTGATTATACCGTGGCACGCCTTCACTGCAGTATAATCACGTACATCCAGCACGCTGTATGGGCGAACATGCTACTCAGTAACTAAAGGTATGAATGGCATTTAGGAGTGGACACGCTCACAAGCATTGGTTAAGGAGGGACTTCCAGGCCCCTTTTTAGAGGTAGATAGGTAAGCTTCACTCGTCACTGTCTGTTATTGTGCTCGCTGTGGGGAAACATGCAAACTTCCAGGGGATTGGTCTGAAACTACTTAAATGATGTGTTATGCTTTTTGTAGGTCTCCCACAACAGGCACCGCTAAACGTGGTCACTGATTAATCTTGTTTTTCTAATTCTAGGCAAGATTCACATCCCCTGTTGTTTGTATTCATATTGGATATCATTATGATTTATAATATCACATACTGCATTTACTTTTTAGATTATGCTAATCATCAATAATGTTGCATAGGAAGAAAGACTATCCTTCGGGAGTCAGAACATGGTATGGCTACCCCATGAAAAAGGATTTTTGAGGTAATGGAGGCAGGAAAAACACGTCCCTTTTATTACACTTACATGTGCGCCACTTGTGAGCGGGCCAGACTCAGCCTGTTGGCAATGGAACAGAATAGTTGTTAGGAGGAATGTGCAATGTCCTTGGTGGAGAGGGCAGGTGGTAAGTGGGCCGTAGGTAAGTCCGGGGGCAAAAGAGGTCATGGGGAGGATGCATAGGGAAGTGCTCAGGGAGGCAGACAGGGTGAGAGGCCGATAGATTCTTTGCGTATCCGGGAGGCACATCTACCACCGCAGATTGAATGGGAATGCCATGAGGCGAGACCGGCAGTCCAAGCCCTCTGCCAGGCTAAGGGCCTTTATGACATTACCTCCCAATAATATGTCTGAAACAATATTTTAGTGCACCAATTATCTATCATACACTGGGTTAAATACTTTTTTTCTTGGAGGACAGGCTGGATTTGGCAGCACACTTGATAACCATGGCCCAGAAAATACTTTACTTAGAGTCTTCAACCTATAGACGGAAGGCCCAAACAGCACACATTATTTGTTTATATATTGAGATGGCAGGATTTACCATCCTGCCATCACAACGAAGCTGTAGAGGGTGCACTAGCTGAGTGCACGTCTCTCCACTCCACCAAGCCCCTGACTAAGAGGGAGAATGCTCTGCCCATGCTGAGCTTTGCTGCTTACTTTAATTTGGCACCAGCGCACTTGCTCCATCTAAAAATGGGGCCCGTCGTTTATACAGCCCTGCCTGTGCTTTACCAACCTCATGGCCCACTTCAGACAACTCGAAATAGGCTGAGAACCTTATTTCCTGAACCATCCATAGGGAGTTGGCAGGTGACCCTGGCCCGCTTGCAAGACCCACTTTTAAGGCCCTCTACACCTGTCTGGGCCTGTCTGGGCTAGGACGGGGCCCCAGCTAGAAGAGTATCACTTCTGAAAGATTCCTGCATTGTTCCCTCTGCTCCTTGTCATGCAGCAACTGCCTCCATTGAAGAGTACTGGTATTCATTGAACAGCGCTCTCCAAGGTAATGTAAGGAATACATGGTGGCAATAGTAAGACAGACACAAGTGACTACAGTTCAAGGGTAATTATTGAACTTTTGTACGGGTGTGATAAATGCCTATATAAACTTAAATCTACAGATGGAAGCAAGCTACGACCATCAAATAATAATAATACAGTCCTAGTGGAGTCTTGTCAGATTAAAAGGGCCTATACTAAAAAACCTATTGGCAATCCTTGCCACTAAATTACAAAATAATGTGGGGTAAAATAATATGTCTTGGTGCTCAGCCCGTTGGTCTCCCTTCTCCATATTTTCAGCACGGAGCAAGCCGAGTCACTTGAGCAAAGCACACACTCTGGCTTTCGAGGCACAATGATACAGTTCCATTTTCCCACTTCAGGACCTTCTGTTTCCACATCTCTTTGCTTCTCACAAGGCTCTTGACGCAAAGGGCCTGCTTGATCATAAACAGCACAAAAATGTTCTCTTCTATATTCAACTTGGATGTTCACATTGGATTCCCCTCTGTCGGATTCAGATGTTTTTCTTAAGCAAAATGTTCAATGTTGGATCCCCTCTGCCATGCTTAGATCCTTTTGATAAACAAAACAAGGTTCAAGGTTCAACAGTAAATGCCCCTCTGCCAGGCTCAGATTCCTTTCATAAACAAAAACAAGTTCAATGTTGGATCCCCCTCTGCCGGGCTCAGATCCCTTTCAAGCAAGATTCAATTAGTCTCCCTCAGCTGGCTCAGGCCAATTTGGATTTACTCTAAAGTATCCAAGGCTTTCGAATGTGCACAGGCTAACCTGTTTCATGGCCACTTTGACAACTAAGGAGTGGATGTTACATTATATGCATGGGTTGTTCCAGCCATGGGGTGGGATGTGATGTGGGAACACAAGGAGCCTAGAAGGCATTCACTATTCATCTTAAGCTC
Source organism: Ambystoma mexicanum (assembly GCF_040938575.1). Taxonomy (NCBI): domain Eukaryota; kingdom Metazoa; phylum Chordata; class Amphibia; order Caudata; family Ambystomatidae; genus Ambystoma; species Ambystoma mexicanum. Next base: position 1,109,572,477 of record NC_090933.1, on the reverse strand, counting down.
CTTCCATGGTGTGTTTTATGTCCCTAAATGGAACAGGTTGGGGCCAGGTGTGTTACTGGATCACCAGTGAGTAATTTCTATTTTTTTCCCATCAATGTAAGAGATTACCAGAGCCTGGTTGTTGGCCTTGAATTAAATGTGTGGAAGGAAGGGTTTCATCTTCCAGAGGAGGGTTAGGTGGTACCACAAATATTGTGCACTTTTCCTGATATGTTGTTGGAAGGAGATAATTCTGTTCATGGTGTTGGACAATAGGGGTCAGGTAAGGTGTGAAGTCATCAAGTTGCAAGCTTTTTAGCCACCCCGGAATGGTATCCACCTTAGATGAGTTACCAAGAATGATGATTTGTGACTTTGTGTGATTTAGAATCGGGTATGTTTTTATCATGCATTCTTCTTGGATGGAGGCAAGGCAATTCCTGAAGAATGAGATGTCCTATGTAGCACTGACAACCAGGCATAATTAGATACTGGTTGCCTATTGGTGTAGTAAGATGGTGGGTCATTGAGAAGTGATCCAAACAGCTCTGTGGATTGATCGAAGGATGCTGGGGATAGTATTAAGCCACGTGGGACTCCACAGGTGAGAGGGTGGCAGTCTGGACTGAAGATGTCCATCCAGATGTCTTGATGCCTGTCCAAGAGGTTGATTGAATGTCACAGAGAGGACGGGAAGGAGGACTAGGAGGCAGGAGTCTCCTTTGTCCATGATTAGAATAGCACCATCTGCAAAGCACAGGATGGCTGTTCCAGTGCTACATTTCGGTCTGAGCCCAGATTGGTAATTGTGAAGCAAGCCTTGTTGGTTAATCTGACCATAAAGCAATTTACAAATGCCTTCCCAATTAATTTTCAAATGAATTAGAGGGTGGTTATCACAAATGATATTTTGGGATCATCCTGGCCCATTGTGGGTTTTTTGAGCTGAGGGTAGATTAGTCCTGTTTTAGGGCTTGGGAAGAAATCTCACATGTGTGAGGCATTAACTTTTTCAATGAGGGGGTTCAGGATGGCCCGCTTGATTGTTTGTGTTATGCGCTGTGGGACCAAAAGAAGGAGTGAGTACATTTTGCGTTATCTATGATTAAAAAGGTGTTAATGGTGTTGCATTTCTCTGTATACTCAGGCATTACCAGGTCGGGAAGTGGGTTAGAGCAATGCCTGCCTAATATGAAGAGAGCGTTACTCCTGTTGGTGGCTATGAGATTGTTAATGATTTTGGTTTCAGTGATGAAAGACCGTGGCATACTGCCCGACTCCTTGCGGGTGAGGTGGTCTTTGTTCCTCTGTATTTTAGGCTAGAGTTTTATGTGATCAGCTGATGTGCATATTGTTTGCAAGTTCTTCCATGTACCGGAAACTGAGGGTTTAACCAAAGGAGTGTGTGCATCAAACAGTTCCCGGTTTACAGACGAAAGGGAGATTATCTCCAAGAATGGAGCAACCAGAGAATACCCCATGACTGCCTTTTATGGGACAAGATTGTGATGAATGTTTTGCGCAAATGAGCCATTTGGGTTGTATAACTAATGTCCGGCTTTGAGAAAGGCCTAAGGCCTAGTGCCGAAACACGTGTCAACCAGGGGACATGCTCAATTTACTTAATAAATACTCAACTTGTACCTTGTGCTCAGCGCTTATTGGGAAACGCCAAACTACTTGCAGTTTGTTTATTGAATGGTTGAGTGTCGATGTGCGGACCTGGTGGCACGGTGCGACTTTAATATGTGAATGCTCCTTTCTGTCTCGATAGGGAGGTCAATGGCCGTCCTTTTTCAGTAGCATGCAGGCAGCCCAATTCAAAGAATATGTTCGTCCAAGTGATGAGATGTGCTAGCATGTACCCATACAGTGTAGCAAAGAATAGTTTAGTCCAAGTCATATCATAAATGTCCTCATCACGATGCACATTTCCTCCACCCCTATACAATAGTGTAAAGCGGGTGCTGAAGAGGCATCTCAAAGCATATAAGGAATCTGTAAATGGGATATGCATTACAATGCAAAGTAAACAAAAGCATTCCACTGCACCTTCTTTTAACCCCCTATATGTCTATCTATTAAACAGTGATATAAATGTTTTTTATTTTACTTTTCTGATATTGCTCAGAGTGATGAGCTGTTCAGTCAGCCCAGTGGGTGTTGGGAGCCTATCATACATTACTGTCTAGAGGGTGCTCTCAATACTAACCCATTAAAGGTGGTTGTGCACAGACCCACAGATATGGACAGGCAGCATTTGTTAATACGGTGAACGCTGCATCATGCATCCAAAAAGGCACACCCTCTGCACTATTTTTATGTGCCTTGTTTTTGGGGAATCAATAACACAGGTAAAATGAAATTGGAATTAAAAATGTGAAATGATACAAACATAAACACGAAATTAAAGTATCAGCCCAGATACCAGCAAGCACAGGTTCAGGAAGAAATTTAATTGGCAAAAACACTCTTCTGAAATAATGTGGTCTGCAAATTTCTTCATAGAGCAGCTAGCCCTAAAGGGCACATGTTGTCCATTTTGGGTAACAATCCGTGCAAGCCTTGTGGTGGTATATGTGTAAAAAGGAGCTTCACCCTGGGAGCAGAGGTCATCGCCTTGGGTTTGGTTCTACAGGGCATTGCCAGGTTCCTGAGTGCCATCTTCGATTAGGATTTCAACTTGCACCGAAACCTGGAAGGTGTCCTAGCCATGGCTGCCTTTCCTCTGCAGGGCCAGCATTCCTTTCTAAATTCTCATGGGCCGCATCTGTAAAATGCAACGACCTACCAACAACTGCTGACCTAACACCAATGATGCCCCTAAAGATCACGAGCATCTTCTTGCACACACTGTGCCAAAGAGTCTAATCAGCCAGCAATTCACGGCCAAAAGGACTCCTATACTCCTATGTTATTTTATGTTGATTTACAAAGTGCACCGTTACTACCCAAGGGAAGTCTTTATGTGCTCACGTGGCTTTGCAAGAAAGAGGACGGGGTTGGTTAGTGAGGGAAGAATGATACGATAGGTCCAGAACCAGGAGAAACTGGCATCTGTGTGTGTTGGCTTGCAGATGGTAGGTTGCATGCACTGGCTTGCTGTATCCTTGCGGGTAAGGTTCAATGCTTGGGATGTTTTCTGTGTTGCTGTTTGTTGTGTTGGGGTGTGTCTGTGTGTTTTATGTGTAGATTGCTTGTATTTAGGATTGTGCACACTGGCTTGTTGTGTCTATACGATAAGGTCCAATGTCTGCAATGTTTCTATTTGACTGTATGTTATGTTGGGGTGCGTATTTGTCGTTTATGTGTAGATTGGCAGGTGTTTAAGGTTGTGCACACTGTCTTTTTTGTATATACTGGTAAGGTCCAGTGTCTGGGTTGGTCTGCTTTAAGTTTGTGTTGCTTTTGTTGGATGTGTGTTAGGGTATAAATTGGCTAGACCAGTGGGAGCGTATAGTGTTTGGGTGGTGCATTTGAGGATGTAGAAGCAGGGTGGTTTGTGCTTTGGCTACTCCCTAAATTATTCTATGTGACTAATCTACACAGTTCTATCTGTTCTGGAAAATGACTAATCTCCATAATTCTAGTGTGATGCATGGTTAATCTTCTCAATTCTCTCTGAATGGGATGTGTGGCTAATTTTCACAATTCTATCTAAGTCTGATGCATGGCTAAACCTCATAATTCTCTCTAAGTGTGATGCATGGTTAATCTTCACAGCTCTATCTAGAAGAGACCCACGTTGGAACTTTACAACTCTATCTAGGTGTGATGCATGGGTGAACTTCATAATTCCATCTAAGTGTGACACATGCTTAATCTTCTCAATTCTCTCTGAATGAGATGTGTGGCTAATCTTCACAATTCTATCTAACATGTATAACACGTCACCCCCTGAAACATGCATGGATGTTCATAACATGGCGAGGATAGCAAGCAAGATTAACGCCATTCAAATTATCATCAAATCCATGCACCACATCATACGCAAATGAAGCCTTCTACTGAATACCCCAGGAGCATGTAAACAAGATGATCCTCGGCAGTTTCTGGCATTTGTGGGAAACTGCACTTTATTTCATGCAACCAGAATTTGGACCCAGAAGAGGCACAGCAAATATAGCAAAAGAAAACAGACATGGTCCCTTCACCGTCCATGTAACGGCCATTAATCAGTATTAGTACTCCTGGGCCTTTTATCAGCTTATACTACTCAACATTCTGCTCAAATGACTGTGAGACTGGACTCGAGTCACTGCCAAGACTTCCTGCAATCAATATGTAGAATGAGCATTCGCAAAATCAAACTTGTGTCGGCTGGCATAGTGCAAGATCCTCTCTTTCACTATAGCTACTATGCATCTCTGCGTCCCCATGGGCAATTAATCATCATAAACACATGTGGTACTTTTAATAGCTCCGATTTTCAAAACACTACCTAAGAGTGAGTTGGCTTAGCATGGGATATTTACAGTGTGGGGTACACAGGTGATATTTTAGTGGTCTGTACAATATCATATGTGTTTACCATTTTATAATCAATATCTCCTTACTCAGAATGACACTGTTAGTTGCGTGAGTATTCCCAGCCATTGGTCCCAAGCTTGCAGTGTCAAAGTGTTGTTCCAGCAGTGGAACAACCTCCCAGGTACCCTGAGAGCATAGCCAAATCTGTTAATCTTTAGGAAAAATCTGAAGACTCATCTCTTCAAATAATGTGCCACTCCTAGTTTTCCACCTATCGTTCTTCCTAACTCTAATTTGTCTCTCTGTCCCCTGATGCCTGCGGGCTACCGATGCATTACAAATAAATAAATAAATAAATAAATTAAATAATGACTCACAACTGCATCCCCACGTGCTTGTGTCACATGTAGAATGGATGTAACCAACCAATTTAGACCAGATTGCTCCTTTTGGTTTGGGACTAACACGTGTTTTTTTGGGAAAAAATGGTTCACTTTCTTTAATAGCACAGGTGAGCTGACAATTATTCAAGGGAAAGCAGAGAAGAATTTCCTGATTAATTGAAAATGTTCCATCCACCACCTTTTATACATGCTTTATGATACATGGCAGATTCCCGTTAACTGCCAAACTGCACCTCACTGTCCATGTCCAATGAGGCCTGCTCATGTCTGCGATTGGTTGTACTGCTATCAGAGGATATGTGACCTGGAGGCTCGGTCTGCAATAGCCCCTTTTGGCATGTGACGAAGATGAACTTGCATGGGGTTTTCCCCTTCCGTAAATGCAAAAAGTTGCTAATGAGGAGGAAATGGAAAGTTGACAAATTAAATTTTCAGTAATCATGACTTATTCAAAGCATTCCATTCATCGCCTTGTGTTTGTTCTTTTATGGGCCCATGCAATATGCACACAATTTCTTTTATTTCGGCAAAAAAAAACATAAAAAGTACAAGCACAAAACAGATACAGATTAAAATATAAAAAAAGACAGGACAAATATTCAACATTAAATGATGCAGAATAATTTAACAATTTTGTCCGCAGGTCCCAAGCTTCCCTTAGGTACTTCATTATTCTGAATACACAATTTTCATATGTTGCTGTTTCCAGCATACTCAGGGCTTCAACTGCAGTTATCGTTTGAGAAATGTACAACGGGCAAATTCACATAAAATGTCCAACTTTCTCCATCCTGGTGGTACAGAATATACACTTTATCCTTACTACATTGAGCAGTAAACGGATGTATGCGAAGGATTCCTAAGCTGAATTTAATCATTAGCTTCTTCCCCAACCTTTTACAGGGGATAACCAAATACAGTTCCATCATAAAAACGCATTTAAACTCTAAACATTGAGACACAACCTTTCTTCCTGCATACTGTTTACATAATTCACTAAAATACCAATCATCATATGCCAACCTGTGAATAGTTTTGTAGTTGTTCCCCAACTGAACACCATCACTCCACTTTAATGACAATTCAACATATGTCTTTCTGCAGAAATAATTTGCACATTCCCTCCCGAAAGACTACAAGATCCATATTTTTAACCAATATAGCAGCGGTCTCAATTTTATCAGATACTCAATGCCGAACCAACTCAGCTCCATTTTAATTATCAAATTGGGTGTGTTGTTAGGGAGTTTAAGGAGACGCTTAAATATATTGTTTTACTCCACGGCCAGAAAGCACGCATAGATATACCCCCTTAATTCATCTTCAAACATGGCAGCAGGGTCTGCCTGCATTCTGTACATTTCCATAGCTGGTGGAATAGTTGGCCCGACATATTGATTATTAAAACTGAGCACTGCCATACGCCTCCTAGCCAGAGTAAGCAAACCTTTCTTTACCTGACTCTTCCAACTAGATTTTTGACAGACCAGTAACCCAAGATAAACATAACATCAACCTGCTCAGAATTAAGATCACCTATACAAAAGGTGGATGATTTACAATTATGATAATTCTTTGGGTTACATATCATTACTTCAGACTTCGCAATATTAATGTTTTTAGGTGTTTAGCCTTGTATCTAGCTGCAAATGCAGTCAGTTATTTTTGAAGTCCTGAGGGAGTCTTAGATATCAAAATAGCATCATCCGCATAGAGAAGGATGCCCCATTTGTTTACCACCCAATGGCGGGGCATCAGCTTCCAAGTTATTTATTCCCGCTGTGATGTCCTTTATAAATAGGGAGAATAAAAGAGGTGCCATAACACACCCCTGTCTAGCCCCTTTTTGAATTTGGAACTGTGAGGTACACTTCTTGGCCAGGCCCCTGCGAACCACAGCATACTTGTCTTTATATAATTGGGGCATTACAACAATCAGGGTTAAAGCGACCCCTGGAGATTCTAACAATGCCCATAGTAGTGGCCTCGATACAGAATCAAAAGCCATGTGGAGATCAACGTAAGCAGCATATAAAGGCATCCTCTTAAGTTTGGCATACTTATCCTCCTGCATGGTCTGACTAAACGTTTGATCAATTGTCTACGTAGCTTTTCTAAACCAAGCCTGTCTGTGCCGGTGATAAAATGCTATTGTCAGCACAGCATGACTCTAGCCTTGCCGTCGATACTTTGGCATAGAGCTTAGAGAGAGAATTCAAAAGGGGTATTGGCCTATAATTGGCATGAATAGTAGGATCTCGCTTTTTAAAAATTGGGAGGATGATGGAGCCTGGAATCATGTTTTTGGCACTCACTCTGTTTACAAGACGTGGTCAAGAGAGGGACTCAAATTTGAGACTACCCATTGACCAAAATGACATCGAGTCTAGACCAGGAGATTTGTTTGATTTTTGTTGAGCTAAAGCTAGCTCCCTTTCTGAAAATACAAAGGACTCAAAAACAGAGCTACCGATTCCAGCTGAGTAAAGAGGAAGACGTACAGGATTTGTCTGAATACTCATCTGCTCAGCTATAGACGATTCAGCCTGGAAAAGGGAAATTAAACAAACTCGCCATGCCAGACCCATGATTAAGATACACAAGGATTAAGATTCGGGAGGGTATCTCGCGCTCAAGAACAGGCATTTAAGAAAATTCATCAATATTCAATAATATAACAATCCAGAGAATCCAATAATGGCATATGTGGTATTTATTCTTCAAAGATGAAAACAGCTGACACGTGTTTTGACCCCCTGGTCGTTGTCAAGGCTTTGACAGTATTAGCATAATCAAACATGGTTGTACAGAAATTATAATAATACCAATTAGTCAATACCAAATGGATCCAATATTATTGGATTCTCTGGATTGTTATATTATCAAATATTGATGAATTTTCTTAAATGCCTGGTCTTGAGAGCAAGATACCCTCACGAATCCTAATCCTTGCGTATAACTGTTCGCAAATTGTGTGGGAAGTTTGAGGGAGCTAGTGTTCTCGCTGCCACCAACTCTTCTCCTTATACTTTTTAATTGTACACTAATATTTTAAGAGTGGTAACTAGCGCACCTATAGAGATCTATCCCACAACCATCATTTCATTGTCCATTATTAAGATAGCCTGCTCCCTTGACATTGAACCTTGTGTGACCAACCTCCAGAAATCTCTCTGATTATGCATTGGCACTGATAATTTCAAAGCTCGCCAGTGCTTCTCTTGCTGCTGGTCTTTCTTCTTTGCCAGCAATATCTATACTCATGGTGATTGTGTCTTATGTGGTCCCAATTTCTAACCTTGCGATCTTTAAGTGCACTTTGCCTTTGCCACTCTGCACTCTATCATACCAACCGAGATTATTTGAGCACTCATTTTAGGGAATAGTTCTATGAGTAACGTACCGCCCCAACTTTATGGAGTAATTGGTCATAGAACTGAAAATGATTACATTCCAAGCCTCCACTCACATATGCACTCATAGTAGGTAGCAAGCCGGCATATAAAGGAGGCAAGATAGGATCCTTATCCAATAAGTGCCATTTTATGGCTTTCAAGTTTGCCAGGTACTGCTTGGGGTTCACAGTAAAAGGAAAAAACAAACTTCCCCCAGATGTTTAAATACATTATATGTGAGCCTAAGGGGATCCTGTTTTCTCTCTGGTCTCTCAGTGATCTCAAATGAGATCACCCCCTATGCCAAGACACCAGATTTACCAGAATGTAATCGTTAAACGTCTGGGCTAGTCTTGATTTGTAAGTGCATTTTGCCAGAACATCCGCTCTTACCCGACCATTACAATCCCTAAATCCATAAGTATAAAAGAGACCAGCTACCTTGCTATAAACCAGAGGGAATTCAACCCTATGACCACCGGTCAGTATATCTCCCCCTGCAGCAGGCGACAAACTGTCAATTAGCTAGTCTATGCCTTTAAAGATCACCAACTATATGTATATTGGTGTTGACTCCATCCTCAAAGGAAGCAGTCGAGCCCAAACTGCTAGACATGGCACTTTCTTATGGGAACACACACATCCCTAGATTTTACATCTCATTGGACCGAGCATGTATCCCCTTTACTTCATTAATTTTAGATTCCGAACTCAAATACATTTTTCAGCAAATATAGTAAAGGTTTTCAAACCCAGTCTTGATCCCATCTTTTATCATTACAAAGAGGCATCAACTTTTTAAATCAGCATGTTTGTTTCTTCCTTTGTAATGTAATGAAAACGAATTCGTAGATAGAAACAAAGGTTCTGCATCTCAGTCTTTCAGTTTGTTACAAGTGTTGTATCCCATATATATCCATCCTGAATTGTGCATTATGTCCTGCCCACTGATGCATTTATTAGGTTAAAGGGAATGGTCCCGATTTATGGAATTATTTGCACGGTAAATAGTGGATTTGCATGACAAAATGCATGCCGAATACTGTCCGTCCATTCATGGAATCGACTGCGTTGGATATTTTGCTGTCCTGTGTGGATTTCCAGCATGCTCCATGTGTCTCTGCGAGCGGCTGAGTGCCTTGCGCGAGAGACCATGCAGGATCTGGGCGAGGCCTATGCAGAGGGTGGATTTGTGGGCGGAACAGGAAAAATGGGGAACAGCATGCTGAATAGTTGGCGTTACTATAGACAGCACGCAGGTAGTCCATTCCCCGCCCACAAGTGTGCACGACAAAGCGTATTCATGGATGTGACTGCATATCCTCTGGCCTGTGAAAATCCCCGGCAACGCACTCCATCTCTCCGTGACCCGTAAGTGGGTGTACAGACTTGTGTAGGGTATTTGCAACTTTAGAGGTGAATCTGCATGTCGGATTTAGGGGGGGTGCACGCAGACGTGCTTCCTGTCATACTTAGGTGTCCCTGTACGTAGCATAATAGGGTGTAGGAATGGTTTACGGGGGTTCGCATGCAGACCTTCCCGAGTTATAACCAGTTACGAAAAATCTTATGCATGTACTCGGGGTGCCAGTGATGGTTGCAGAGGACTCTGCGCAGGGTCCCAGAGGTGCAGGCCAGCTTGTGGGGGACCCCACGCACTGTTTACAGGGCGCATGCATACATGTCTGGTGAGAACACAAATGTAGCTGTTTCTGGATGTTTTGACATTGGGTGGGGGCTAGTGGTTCGGGTGCGTACCTGCCGCGATGTGGGAATTCAGCTCATATGTGTGAAGGATTCCATGAATATGTAGAGTGTGCAGTGTAACTTCTGTGCGCCGGCTCACGCAGGGTCGAACTCGGCATGCAGGCATTGCATGATAAATGCATACTTTTACATGAATCAGTCCCAATGTCTCCTGGTTGATATAGTTCACTTCAAATGGTCCTCTGCATCAAGTGTCACCAGTTGTCAGATGCATACTCCTGATCCACTACGTTCACAAATTCAAACAAGCACGTCCTAGTGTAATGCAATGAGAGAATTCTTCAATATATAATCCCAACGTGTTAACAGTTTATGCTTTAGGAGTAAACTAATTTTAATCAAAGGAAATCCTAATTTGTACCAAAATCTGACATTCAATCAAGTGATTAATTTGAAACAATTTTCAAATAATTTGCTAAATTATAAAGTTATGTTCATAGCCATAGCCTTCAAAGTTTTTCTCAATGTAAAAAATAATCACCTACTTACACGATAAAGACCAATTTCTGGGGCCCTTCAGTTGATCCTTGAGCTTAAATCACCTAAGACCAGATAGCACATTTTATTTTACAAAATTGGGACAAACTGTTTCATCTCTTTGTACAGAAAAATGAGAATTAAATCCATATAATCAATGTGCAAAATTATTGTAAGTCCCTTTTGTCGACACATGTTTCAATCTGTAATGACGGTCCGGTTCCCCTAAACCATCTCTGTCTTCCTCAGGACCAAAAGGCATTCAAAACAATGGGAACTACTATGTTTCAAATACATGTGAACACAATGGGCCTCACTGCAAGTGTGCCAGTCTCCTGGCAGGTCAAGCCCCTACCAGCAAATAAATGCCTGAATCACCGGCACTGTTAGCAACAGTGTCAGTGATTGATTTATTTTTTTTGATTGATTGTTTATTTGTTTAGCACCTATACACAATGTGTTCCAAAGCGCTTCAAGGAGGGAGGGAACATGGGAAATACAGTTACATTCTTACAGGTCCTTGAAACAATTCAGAATGTGAGACTATCATATCATACCGGATAGTACAAGTGCATGTAACAATAAGGGTGAGGAGGGGAAGGAAAAAGGAGACAATACTAGCAGTAACATTACTATGCCTGACAACAATTGTTGCAGTGCAAGAGTGTCAAGAGGAGGGGGAGGAGGGAAGGTGGGGGAGGAAAGGGAGGGAAGCGGAGAGGAACAAAACAAGTGACTATCCTAAAGGACACAGGGCTCAGTGGGGGCACACAGGAGGACACAGGGCCAGTGGGGGCACACAGATGGACACAGGGGCCCTTGGGGACACACAGGAGGACCCAGGGGCCAGTGGGGGCACACAGATGGACATGGGGGCCAGTGTGGCACACAGGAGGACACGGGGGCCTGTGGGGGCACACAGGAGGACAAAGGGGCTAGTTGGGGCACATAGAGTCACACAGGGGCCAGTCGGGGCACACTGATGGGCACGGGGGCCAGTAGGGGCACACAGGCAGATGCAGGGGCCAGTGGGGACACACAGATTCACACGGAGGACATAGGGGCCAATAGGGGGGGCACACGGAGAACACAGGGGCCAGTGGGGGCACACAGATGGACACAGGGCCAGTGGGGGCACACAAGAGGACACAGGGGCCAGTGGGGACACACACAGATGGACATGGGGGCCAGTGGGGCACACAGGAGGACACAGGGGCCCGTCGGGGCACACAGGAGGATTCAGGAAATGGGGAGTTACTGGCATATAATGAGGGCCATAATCTCAAAATTTGTGTTTAGTGTGGCAAGTTGTTTAATTTGCATACATATGTTAATATCCTCTATTCCGATCTTATGATCTATGATGCTTTGACTTTTGATGTCATTAGTTATTGAGTTAAGGTGTCAGCCTCTGTTGATTCACTATATTTGCTGAGGCTGTGTACATTTGCTTTCTATCCCTGCAGGTAATGTCATCATGTGTGCAGTGTTTGGTTGCAGTCATCAGAGTAACATATTCAGATGCTCGCAGCATGCCAAAAAGGACGTGTCCAGGATGTGCAAAATTAAAATCCAGCATATGAAATCAAGAATAAATGAGTAAGAAAGTAAAGACCTGTTACGCTAATATTGTAATGCTGCCTTTTCCATGCTCTGCTCACATTAATGCCAATTAACTCCTATGACATTGTATGATATTTGAGACCACATGGTGTGACCTATTTAACATACTTCCTGTGATGTAAGTGGTTGGGAGATAAGGTAATACTGAAGTAAGCAATACACTATAGTATAATAGTTTAACAAAGGTAGCGGGCGCCCCTCTCTCGCAAGAACAGACATGATAACCTGTTCAGTGGTTATTAACCACTTGAGAGTTCGCAGCCACTGCTTTTACTCACTGTGCCTTTCACAGATGGGAAATATCCATTTGCATATCAGTCTTTGTCCTGCCCAGGGGCAGTCCAGCACCGAAATACAATGGCAATTCCAATCTGAACGAGAGTACCACCAGCAACCCCATACACGTGTTTCACCCTTGTTGGGGATCATCAGTGAGGTGAAGCTGATGCCTCTCTAAGCACAGTGAGAGGGAGACCACGTCTGGTTGCCCCCAGGAGACCTAGGGTTACCAATCCCAGGTTCCTTAACAAATAGTTTAACAAAGGTAGCGGGCGCCCCTCTCTCGCAAGAACAGACATGATAACCTGTTCAGTGGTTATTAACCACTTGAGAGTTCGCAGCCACTGCTTTTACTCACTGTGCCTTTCACAGATGGGAAATATCCATTTGCATATCAGTCTTTGTCCTGCCCAGGGGCAGTCCAGCACCGAAATACAATGGCAATTCCAATCTGAACGAGAGTACCACCAGCAACCCCATACACGTGTTTCACCCTTGTTGGGGATCATCAGTGAGGTGAAGCTGATGCCTCTCTAAGCACAGTGAGAGGGAGACCACGTCTGGTTGCCCCCAGGAGACCTAGGGTTACCAATCCCAGGTTCCTTAACAAATAGTTTAACAAAGGTAGCGGGCGCCCCTCTCTCGCAAGAACAGACATGATAACCTGTTCAGTGGTTATTAACCACTTGAGAGTTCGCAGCCACTGCTTTTACTCACTGTGCCTTTCACAGATGGGAAATATCCATTTGCATATCAGTCTTTGTCCTGCCCAGGGGCAGTCCAGCACCGAAATACAATGGCAATTCCAATCTGAACGAGAGTACCACCAGCAACCCCATACACGTGTTTCACCCTTGTTGGGGATCATCAGTGAGGTGAAGCTGATGCCTCTCTAAGCACAGTGAGAGGGAGACCACGTCTGGTTGCCCCCAGGAGACCTAGGGTTACCAATCCCAGGTTCCTTAACAAATAGTTTAACAAAGGTAGCGGGCGCCCCTCTCTCGCAAGAACAGACATGATAACCTGTTCAGTGGTTATTAACCACTTGAGAGTTCGCAGCCACTGCTTTTACTCACTGTGCCTTTCACAGATGGGAAATATCCATTTGCATATCAGTCTTTGTCCTGCCCAGGGGCAGTCCAGCACCGAAATACAATGGCAATTCCAATCTGAACGAGAGTACCACCAGCAACCCCATACACGTGTTTCACCCTTGTTGGGGATCATCAGTGAGGTGAAGCTGATGCCTCTCTAAGCACAGTGAGAGGGAGACCACGTCTGGTTGCCCCCAGGAGACCTAGGGTTACCAATCCCAGGTTCCTTAACAAATAGTTTAACAAAGGTAGCGGGCGCCCCTCTCTCGCAAGAACAGACATGATAACCTGTTCAGTGGTTATTAACCACTTGAGAGTTCGCAGCCACTGCTTTTACTCACTGTGCCTTTCACAGATGGGAAATATCCATTTGCATATCAGTCTTTGTCCTGCCCAGGGGCAGTCCAGCACCGAAATACAATGGCAATTCCAATCTGAACGAGAGTACCACCAGCAACCCCATACACGTGTTTCACCCTTGTTGGGGATCATCAGTGAGGTGAAGCTGATGCCTCTCTAAGCACAGTGAGAGGGAGACCACGTCTGGTTGCCCCCAGGAGACCTAGGGTTACCAATCCCAGGTTCCTTAACAAATAGTTTAACAAAGGTAGCGGGCGCCCCTCTCTCGCAAGAACAGACATGATAACCTGTTCAGTGGTTATTAACCACTTGAGAGTTCGCAGCCACTGCTTTTACTCACTGTGCCTTTCACAGATGGGAAATATCCATTTGCATATCAGTCTTTGTCCTGCCCAGGGGCAGTCCAGCACCGAAATACAATGGCAATTCCAATCTGAACGAGAGTACCACCAGCAACCCCATACACGTGTTTCACCCTTGTTGGGGATCATCAGTGAGGTGAAGCTGATGCCTCTCTAAGCACAGTGAGAGGGAGACCACATCTGGTTGCCCCCAGGAGACCTAGGGTTACCAATCCCAGGTTCCTTAACAAATAGTTTAACAAAGGTAGCGGGCGCCCCTCTCTCGCAAGAACAGACATGATAACCTGTTCAGTGGTTATTAACCACTTGAGAGTTCGCAGCCACTGCTTTTACTCACTGTGCCTTTCACAGATGGGAAATATCCATTTGCATATCAGTCTTTGTCCTGCCCAGGGGCAGTCCAGCACCGAAATACAATGGCAATTCCAATCTGAACGAGAGTACCACCAGCAACCCCATACACGTGTTTCACCCTTGTTGGGGATCATCAGTGAGGTGAAGCTGATGCCTCTCTAAGCACAGTGAGAGGGAGACCACGTCTGGTTGCCCCCAGGAGACCTAGGGTTACCAATCCCAGGTTCCTTAACAAATAGTTTAACAAAGGTAGCGGGCGCCCCTCTCTCGCAAGAACAGACATGATAACCTGTTCAGTGGTTATTAACCACTTGAGAGTTCGCAGCCACTGCTTTTACTCACTGTGCCTTTCACAGATGGGAAATATCCATTTGCATATCAGTCTTTGTCCTGCCCAGGGGCAGTCCAGCACCGAAATACAATGGCAATTCCAATCTGAACGAGAGTACCACCAGCAACCCCATACACGTGTTTCACCCTTGTTGGGGATCATCAGTGAGGTGAAGCTGATGCCTCTCTAAGCACAGTGAGAGGGAGACCACGTCTGGTTGCCCCCAGGAGACCTAGGGTTACCAATCCCAGGTTCCTTAACAAATAGTTTAACAAAGGTAGCGGGCGCCCCTCTCTCGCAAGAACAGACATGATAACCTGTTCAGTGGTTATTAACCACTTGAGAGTTCGCAGCCACTGCTTTTACTCACTGTGCCTTTCACAGATGGGAAATATCCATTTGCATATCAGTCTTTGTCCTGCCCAGGGGCAGTCCAGCACCGAAATACAATGGCAATTCCAATCTGAACGAGAGTACCACCAGCAACCCCATACACGTGTTTCACCCTTGTTGGGGATCATCAGTGAGGTGAAGCTGATGCCTCTCTAAGCACAGTGAGAGGGAGACCACGTCTGGTTGCCCCCAGGAGACCTAGGGTTACCAATCCCAGGTTCCTTAACAAATAGTTTAACAAAGGTAGCGGGCGCCCCTCTCTCGCAAGAACAGACATGATAACCTGTTCAGTGGTTATTAACCACTTGAGAGTTCGCAGCCACTGCTTTTACTCACTGTGCCTTTCACAGATGGGAAATATCCATTTGCATATCAGTCTTTGTCCTGCCCAGGGGCAGTCCAGCACCGAAATACAATGGCAATTCCAATCTGAACGAGAGTACCACCAGCAACCCCATACACGTGTTTCACCCTTGTTGGGGATCATCAGTGAGGTGAAGCTGATGCCTCTCTAAGCACAGTGAGAGGGAGACCACGTCTGGTTGCCCCCAGGAGACCTAGGGTTACCAATCCCAGGTTCCTTAACAAATAGTTTAACAAAGGTAGCGGGCGCCCCTCTCTCGCAAGAACAGACATGATAACCTGTTCAGTGGTTATTAACCACTTGAGAGTTCGCAGCCACTGCTTTTACTCACTGTGCCTTTCACAGATGGGAAATATCCATTTGCATATCAGTCTTTGTCCTGCCCAGGGGCAGTCCAGCACCGAAATACAATGGCAATTCCAATCTGAACGAGAGTACCACCAGCAACCCCATACACGTGTTTCACCCTTGTTGGGGATCATCAGTGAGGTGAAGCTGATGCCTCTCTAAGCACAGTGAGAGGGAGACCACGTCTGGTTGCCCCCAGGAGACCTAGGGTTACCAATCCCAGGTTCCTTAACAAATAGTTTAACAAAGGTAGCGGGCGCCCCTCTCTCGCAAGAACAGACATGATAACCTGTTCAGTGGTTATTAACCACTTGAGAGTTCGCAGCCACTGCTTTTACTCACTGTGCCTTTCACAGATGGGAAATATCCATTTGCATATCAGTCTTTGTCCTGCCCAGGGGCAGTCCAGCACCGAAATACAATGGCAATTCCAATCTGAACGAGAGTACCACCAGCAACCCCATACACGTGTTTCACCCTTGTTGGGGATCATCAGTGAGGTGAAGCTGATGCCTCTCTAAGCACAGTGAGAGGGAGACCACGTCTGGTTGCCCCCAGGAGACCTAGGGTTACCAATCCCAGGTTCCTTAACAAATAGTTTAACAAAGGTAGCGGGCGCCCCTCTCTCGCAAGAACAGACATGATAACCTGTTCAGTGGTTATTAACCACTTGAGAGTTCGCAGCCACTGCTTTTACTCACTGTGCCTTTCACAGATGGGAAATATCCATTTGCATATCAGTCTTTGTCCTGCCCAGGGGCAGTCCAGCACCGAAATACAATGGCAATTCCAATCTGAACGAGAGTACCACCAGCAACCCCATACACGTGTTTCACCCTTGTTGGGGATCATCAGTGAGGTGAAGCTGATGCCTCTCTAAGCACAGTGAGAGGGAGACCACGTCTGGTTGCCCCCAGGAGACCTAGGGTTACCAATCCCAGGTTCCTTAACAAATAGTTTAACAAAGGTAGCGGGCGCCCCTCTCTCGCAAGAACAGACATGATAACCTGTTCAGTGGTTATTAACCACTTGAGAGTTCGCAGCCACTGCTTTTACTCACTGTGCCTTTCACAGATGGGAAATATCCATTTGCATATCAGTCTTTGTCCTGCCCAGGGGCAGTCCAGCACCGAAATACAATGGCAATTCCAATCTGAACGAGAGTACCACCAGCAACCCCATACACGTGTTTCACCCTTGTTGGGGATCATCAGTGAGGTGAAGCTGATGCCTCTCTAAGCACAGTGAGAGGGAGACCACGTCTGGTTGCCCCCAGGAGACCTAGGGTTACCAATCCCAGGTTCCTTAACAAATAGTTTAACAAAGGTAGCGGGCGCCCCTCTCTCGCAAGAACAGACATGATAACCTGTTCAGTGGTTATTAACCACTTGAGAGTTCGCAGCCACTGCTTTTACTCACTGTGCCTTTCACAGATGGGAAATATCCATTTGCATATCAGTCTTTGTCCTGCCCAGGGGCAGTCCAGCACCGAAATACAATGGCAATTCCAATCTGAACGAGAGTACCACCAGCAACCCCATACACGTGTTTCACCCTTGTTGGGGATCATCAGTGAGGTGAAGCTGATGCCTCTCTAAGCACAGTGAGAGGGAGAACACGTCTGGTTGCCCCCAGGAGACCTAGGGTTACCAATCCCAGGTTCCTTAACAAATAGTTTAACAAAGGTAGCGGGCGCCCCTCTCTCGCAAGAACAGACATGATAACCTGTTCAGTGGTTATTAACCACTTGAGAGTTCGCAGCCACTGCTTTTAAAAAAAAAAAAAAATACACTATAGTAGGTGAGTGAGGAATTGTCTCCACTGTGTGAATCTGGCCTTGTCCCTGCTCTTTTCTCTTGTTTCTTTATACTCTCCCCCACAATCCTGTTGGTCCTCATCTGTCCTTCTATTAGCATTTTCCCAGCTCCTTTGTGCTCAATTCTATCATTCCTCATTCTGACTTCTCATTCCCAAATTTTGGAATGCTCTTCTATTTCTATGTTGTGTGTCACAAGAGGCACAGTGTTCAGCCTAGACAACAATCAGATCTCATATAACCAGAAATGTATTTACAGAAGGCCAACTGAGCCCAGGCCTATGTCGGCAAATTATCAGAGACACTGCATTTGAGTGCAGTTTATTTTCAATTTACTGATTGCCATTTTTTAAATATAAGGCACATTTTTGTCATGTTTGAAATATAAGGCCAATTTGGTTTCTTTGTGTCTGGCTGATCCACAACAACACTGCACCAATATTTTGGAGCTTTTAGCAGTCATTCCACTCTGTCAGCTAAATTATCTCCTGGCCAAAAACATATATATGCTTGACATTTACAAACAACGTTATTGTTTGAATGACTTTTGCTTATATGAAAAAAAGGAAATGGGCACCAAACCTAGCATGCTTCAGGTATTTAGTTATTCAGTCATACAACCCTCACAAACATATGTGGCAGATATAAAGCTTTTTGCTCGTTCTTATATTCCCAAAATGCCCTTTTATATACAAAACAGCCATGACCTCATTTGTTTTATTGGTGTCATTGCACAACATATTTGTAGTTCTTTCTAATCAATGCACGCATACACAGTGGTAAGCAAACACTTTTATATTCAAATACAAGACATGCATTTTTAAACCATTGGAAAAATGAGGGTTTTCCCTTCAGAAAAGTAAAGGTTTAAAATGATGCATCATTTTACAATATTATACGCATGCCTGTGCTTAAGTGAATTGCACAGTTCCCACAGGTTGCACCAAAATAATGTTGAGAAGCAAGTACTCATTTCACTCCCGTGCTCCACATTTCAGAGGTCTGTGGCCGCCAAAAAGGCGCAAGCATGAAATAGAGCATAGGGAAGTTAGAACGGTGAAGGGTAAATCTAAATGTGCAAGTACATCAAGACGGCATAGAAGGGTGAGAGAGAGAACACATACTGTGTGCCAAAGGTACACACTATTTCACAGCTGTAAAGGTGTCCCATAAAAATATCCATTCAGCCATGTTTACAGAAGCTGCTCAGTGCTAAGCATGCAAATAGCATCCCTGCTGGGTTTATCATTTGTCTTTGATGATATTCTGCTGCACGCTCAGTACTACCAGGAAAACCAACTGCAAAGTATTTAGCACAATGCATAACTTTGATGCTTATAAGTAATCTTTACATGAGTTATAATTACAAATACAAGGTAGTACTTTTACTGTGAAACAGTACTTTCAACAACAGCAGGTCAAGAATATATACACCTACAAATCTCAACATTCTCCTAAGTATTGTACATTCCAAACATATCTACAGAGTTAACAGACACGTTAAATTACCTTAAATGAAATCTGGCAAGACCCATAGCCTAAACCACACCCACAAATGTAATATTGTGCTGGAATGCCCAATCCATTGCTCAATTTTACTCTTGGAGTTTTGGGTATTTAGGAGAATGGCACAAACAGCGATGGTGTAAACAATATGTACCACTTCATTTTTTATAAAACGTGCCTGCATTGTGCAGCTACAAGGAATGCTGTTGCTTCCGCCCCATGAATATCCATGGTCGCCCGTATCCATTACTCCACTGTGAGAATGGAGAGCCAAAGGTTCCAAGAACATTCTCCAACTGTCTTTACTCTACTGAGGTATTTATGCCCAGGCAGAGTTTGCAAACTTCACTTGTAATGTTGCCATATTTTAATGGCGTTCCAGCCCAAGGGATTGGCGATACATCACCTACAGCAGGTAACTTGCCTCATTTCCATTTTTCCCAATAGTTTGAATATTTCAGAGTAAGGTTGATTTAGGGGGCCATAGATAGAGTAGACTCAAAAAGGCATGCCCAATGATTTAGCTTTTGTTTGAACTTGGATAGTATCTTCCCCTAATGTAAAATCTGAATAAGTAAGTAATGCCTTTGGGAGTGCTGAAGGAGTTTTGGGCCATCCATTGATACATTTTAAAATTGACTGATGTCCAGATCTTGATCCAAGCAAAATACCAGCTGAGTATCATTAGTGAAGTTCTGAAATACAACCCATAGTTTAATCAATAAATCAGGAGAAGGTTTCATATAAAAAATTTAAAAGAATAAATAAGACACAGGACCACTGAGGAACCTCAAAATCTGCTTGCTGTTTCTCTCGAATTATATGGACCAACCCTAATACGAGGTTTACTCAAAAATGCTGAAAGCCAATCAACCGCTGAATTCAATGCTCCAACCACCTTGTGGAAGCAAAGCGTAACGAATGATCAATGGTGTCCAATGCCGCTGAGCAGTTGAGGAGCTTCAGCAATCCCACCTAATTGTGGTTCATTATCTGCAAAAGAGATCCCTTAAAATCTAGTAGGGCAATCTCTGTGCCCCCACCCAGATGGACCCGATATGAGAGCTTGTAGTTGGCGAACACTTGTACGTTCCTTTATTTTAAGCACTTGGTAACTGGACAATAATTAGCACAGTTTTGTGGAACCAAAGAAGATTTCTTTAAAAAAGGTGTAACACAAGCCTGTTTTAGTATGGTAGGAACTAAGCCCTCTCTGAATGATGAATTAACAACAGGACAGATAATACATAGATCCAAAGGAGTAGGAACAGTTCCTAATGATGGAAGCAGGTCATGGATCATCTGGGCATGACGTATGACTAAATGATATAAGAGTTTTCTTGAGATCTAATTCAGAGAAAGGAAGAAAATAAAACACTAGTGGGGCCTTAGTTGGTATCGCTTGAACCATGTGGACTCTGCTCAATCTCTTCTCTTGATTTTTTCGGATCCTCCCTTAACACACATCTGTGTGCCACCCCACATGTTTGCCCTTTCCTTGCTCATGTACTTTTTGTTAGCACTCTATTTGTAATCTGTACAGCGATTTGGTGTAAGCAATATACTAATTCAAATAAATGAAGAGGTGTATACTACCTGTTAGGTGCCCACATGTAGCCTTTGTCTGGGACTCTTTACATCTGGTGTTCCCTATTATATAATATATACCCTCTCAGGTGGTAAGGGACACTCTCCCTCAACGTGTACATGCTCCTCTCACCCACACACATACAGTTATAGAGGGTTGGTTCTGCATTCTTTACTCAGAATGCACTGGGCTGAGACTACTGTCTTTCGTCAGTGAGTCCTGAACTCTTAATTTGGGGGTACACTCAGAGAACTTAGATCACTGGAGATGGACCACACACCTCCCCAAAAGGCCAGTGGTAGGGTACACATGCATAGCTATATAAAGTGGTAGCCTGGCAGCTGCTTTGCGTGGCTTGTGACAGGGTTACCTAGTGCTGTATTTGGTAGAGGGTCAGGCCTACCCCCACAATGGGCATGCAGCTCCCTTGCCCCCTTATTAACACCCATTCATAATGAACACATTTCTGATGACTCAGAGGGGATCTACAATCTGTGGTACCCGAGGGAGAGGTGGTTCCTCATTTGCAAGAACATAAAATAGTTTCCTCTAAAAGGGCTGACATTGCTAGCCTGCATATACATTTTGGGTTACAGGAGTTCTAGGACGCTTAACTCCAAAGGATGCTGGGATATAAAAGCAGAGCCTGTGGCCCTTTACCCTGGACTGTGCATGCTTTTCAATACTTCGCAGTGCGAATGATTAATATTCTCTCTGCCATTGTTGACTGTAGACTGATCTTTCTTCAAGAAGTGGATATTCCCAGTTTTAAATTTACTTCATCTTTTAAAATTCATAATCATTGGCCCTTGCAGTCTTCTTCCATGCGATAACTCAGATGCTCGACGATCACACACTAGCACGCAAACCATCATAAAACAGGATTACCACCATTTCACTTAACTAAGGTAGAAAACATTATTTTCGTACGCCAAACATTTCTCTACATAGCCTCATGCCCATCCTACCTCACTCTGATTTTCCCATGGTTGACCTCCCACCTTCTGGAATCTAAGCTGTATTTTAGGAATGCTTGTCCCCAACACAGAAGAGTAATGATATGGGTAAATCATTCACCTTTCATCTTAAACATTTAGACATAATTCAAACCTCTTTCTGTCACTTTAAGCAGCAAAGTGTTGGCGCATGATCTATTGAACAACCACATTAATTACTCCAACGGGTTAAATACCTTGAAAAATCATCAAGACTTAAACGCTCAGATGGTAGTCAAGAAGCTCGTATTGACCACTGAATAACATGTCTTGATCAGAGTCTGAGCGCCTGAGTTCCAAAGCTTTGTTTCAATGTGATTTTCCCATTGAAAAACTTTTTGTAAATAGGTCCTTAGTGTCTTCTTGAAATACTAAACTAATTGCAAATGCTTAGTACATCCCCAGTGTGGGGAGGGTCTTCCGAGCCTGGAGAGCAGAGCTGTGGAATTGCATCCCAGTCTCTTTCAGACAGCAGATCAATATTATCACTTTCCCCACCGGATGTTAAAAATATCTTCAATATGTAGAAATAATCTTCCACGCACACACTTGCAGAAAAACCTTCAGGAGGTTTCTACCTCCAAGTCTATTGCAGCATGATTGCTGATCCGGTAAACCTTTGAGATGTACCCTTCTAAATGATCAGCAAATTGAAGCAGAAAATGTGCCATGCTACCACTTAAGCAGGAAGGATCTTTGCAATAGGCAATAGTATGGGCCAACCAAACAACACCTAAAAGCATTGTGTCCCTTGTCATAAGCAATCTCCCCCTAGCTGTACTTCAATGCAATAGTCTTGAATTAAAGGTAGCGCTAATCCACCACCTTATAGCTAAAACTAAAAAGGACTCTATACACATGCTGCTGCTTGTTAGATGGCCAGCAGACAACTTACAGTATGTTTGTTTTTTTCTTTCCTTGATCATATTATTGTTTTGCTCCTGGCGACATTGGTTGCAGTTATTAAAAAGTGGAATTATTACACATCAAAGTCAACCTAGGAAAAAATAGAAACATCAGTTGTCAGAATAATCATGGGTCCCAAAATTGATTATTTGGCAGAGATGTTTTTTTATTTATAAAGAATCACCTAAAGCCATCTCGGAAGAATGCAGAAGTCTTGCTCCATGACATTGACGAGGTGCTTCAGTTTTGACACACTGCACATACATTTCAAACACTCCTGTGGTCACTGTGATAGGGAAGATTTGATTTAAAGTTGCTACAACAATGCACAAAGCAGTATCTGTACCCAATGGGACTAACTCTCAAGATGTACCTTGGGCCTAATCAGGAGGTGCCTGTGGCCATCTTAGATTTGCATCAGCTACATTATATGAAGATATTCTCAAACATAGCAAATGCTACCTCCACCACCATCCACTGCAGAGTCCCACAGGGCTCTTGCCCAGCACCCACACTATACAACTTGTTCACAAAGCCTCTCTTCGACAAGCTCGACTCACTTGGTATCGTGTACATGAATTACGCTGATACTCAGGTACTCTTATCTCTCTCTGGCTCATACCACAAAGATGCTGAGGCACTTCACATAATTTACTCCACCGTCTAGGCCTGGATGGCGGTCAATGGCCTCTGCCTCAATAAGGATAAGACTGAAATAATTATACTAGGTCAAACAAATACCCTAGTCAAACCTGATAAACTGTATGCCAACTTTACCATTGATAACACTATCATCCCTGTGTCCACTTCTGTCAAGACCTTTGGGGTCTATGTAGACTCCACACTATCCAGAACTAGACAGGTTACGCTATCACATCGTCATCCACACACACAACCAAGCTTATAAACACCATAAAACCATACCTATCCAAACCCAATCGTCTATCAATAGCTAGAGCAACTATGGTGCTAAATTAGACTATTGCAATGCTTCACTAGCAGGTACATCCGAAAACAACCTGAACAGATTACAAGTGACGCAGAACAATGCACTTTGTGCAGCTCTAAGCATCCCAAAAAGGGAGCATATTTCCCAGGTCAGACAATCAGCTCAATGGCTCCCGGTCAAAGAGCAAATCACTTTCAAAATCCTCACCCTCACACATAAATACCTCACTCTCTCTGCACCATCATACCTATCGGAGACATTTACCAAATCCTCCTCTACACAACCCACCAGGACACAATACACCAACCAACTTCACATCTCACAAATCATTAGGGCCAAAGCAGGTGGCCTTGGCTTCCCATACATTGCCGCCAAATCCTGGAACGCACTACCCACAGACATTAGAGCAGAAAACTCACTCTCTGCCTTCCGAAGAAAACTCAAAACCTCACTTTCTGTACTGTAAATTGCAACTGTTCTTATTTTAACTGTAATTTTAAATTGTCTGTAACAATAGCAACCATACTGTAAATCGCAAATGTTCACGAATCTAACTAAGAAATGGCTGTAACAAGCACCATGATGCCCCCGGGCTGTTGCGTGCTCTACAAATCCAAATAAATAAATAAATAAATATATCTGATTCACAAAGCCTGAAAACGGAGCAGATCTGGAGATGCCTGGAGCATCTCTGAATGTTGGTGTTAATCACATATGCATATGATCTTCTCAGGGATTCTTCAGGTAGCTAGATATTTACTCCCATTTCAAGATTTGTGAATGAGGAGTAAGGCAGCAGATGCAAGTCAGAGATGCTTACTGGCATGCCCTCATCTGATCCAATGCAAATCTCTCTGGGTCAGGCAACTTGTTTAAGGGACAAGATCCGCTGGTTCCTGCATCGAGGGATTTAGAAACCATTAATGCTTAGAGGATTGCTTTGAAGAAACATTTCAGGCACTTTGAGCTCAAATTTTGACGTTAAAGCTTACTTAATCTAGCTCAAAGGGATCCCTGGAGGCCAAGTTTTGGGCAGGGAATTACGGGAAGTGTGCCGGAATAAGGGAGGAGGGTTCTGCATCAAGGGACTTCGAGATTTACACCATTCAGTAGCGCCCAACTACAGCTGGCGAAAAACCATAGTGGGGTGGAATAACAGTCCATGTTTTTGGGCTCCAAATCTGAAATTATAAAAAACAATTTTAATCTATTTCAGTACATGATATTTAACGTGTGAAACATGGCAATATGGATCTGTAGCCGCACACTGAAGGACTACAAGGAGAGTAAGCCAAATAAAGAAAATTCATCTGACATTTAATAAATGGTAACGGTTATTCAAGAACAACAAACAGTCCCTTAATCGGAGGACAACAAAATCACCCTGCTATAGAAATTGTTTTGGCCTGGAGTCAGGGGATTTTAAAATGAAATGTGACCTATAAAGGTTCCAACAAAACCCCTCTGGGATCCCAGCGACTGAATCACAAGGTCTGGCTCCAGAAATTATGGAATGAGTGGCCTGAAAATTGTCAGCCTGGGAGAATAATCCCAAATGTAAATGCAAAAGAGGCATGTCTACGCAACATCTAGCAACGCTTCTAAGACAGGGTTTATTCTTATTGAAATCCAACACATCATGAAGCTACTGTTCTACTATCAGAGTAAGAGAAGAAACTTCAATCAGAGTATTCAGAAAGGGCCTGAAAACCCTCCTGTTTAATTAATCCCTTCCACTGAGACCTCTGCTCCTGTTGATCTCTTTGGCTTCTGATTATGTACCGCTTGTATATGTCTAATGTTTATGTTTTGTTTCGTTAGTGCCCTTAATCCTCCGGGTCAGCGGCCGCGCTATATAAATTATAAATAAATAAATACTATACAGCAGCGACATCTAAGTAAATTCCCCTTCCTTTCAATAAGACTGCAAATGGGCTGTTACTTCCATTCACACCCCCCCACCCCGTGAAGATTCCTAGATCCTATTCAACTGCACCCTTTTCATTCTTTTGAGTAACTCTGAATCGTGCATACCCAACACACTTTATATATCTTCAGATGTACTGCCAAACTCTTTTACAGTTAATGTAACTCGGTCCTGGTGGCTTAACACGGGTTTTTGATTGGTGGTAGGGTGGTATGATTCCCAATTTTTCAAGTCCATATGACTCCATGGAGATTTCGATCGGAATAACCGTGAGCAGTAACAGTAATTCTGCTGATTTTGTGGCACTGAAGTGGAGGATTGCTCTGCTGATTTTTGGTGAACGTCAACCTTCACTTTCACTCCAAAGTCAGAATTGAGTGGTATGGTAAGCATGGTGGTAGAACTTTTACCCCGCAAAAAGTGGTGCAATAGGAATTACTGCCCCTTTTTTACTGCACCACCACATTTGTTAAGTGGCTAACAATGTTCACTCAATGAACCTCTTGTCAGATATACTAATTAAGGATATTGCCAGGTAGTGTGAGATTGGGATACATGTGCTGCGTGTGATGCTTGAGATTCGTGAGATGTGTGAGATGTGTCACAGAGGGGAGAATCAAGGGCTGCTAGCTAAGCATTAGTGTGGGGCTGTGTGCAGCTGCACAGACCACACACTCTCAGTACCAGCCCTGATTCTGACACTGATGAATGCAATTGAGGGAAGCAGCAATAGCACATATGCCACACCACCAGACAAAAATGTGATTTCCATTTTGCTGAAATTCAACATTTCACCTGCTCAAAAGACTCTGTAATCAATAAGTTGTCGTATGTGACTAGATATATTTATTGTCACCGTCAAGCCAGTTATTGAGCTCCTCTTTAGACCAGCTCAATGGCAGCTCATGTGCATGGTACATTCCGTTATGTGGCTCTTGGCATAGTTTTCCACCCACGTAAGCCATACCTCTATGCCATTCGGAAATGTACTGCAACCACTGATAGGCGCGTGCATGCATCTGCACAGAATGCTTGCATATCACGATACTTTAGGGAGGGCGTCGTTGTGCGGCGGGCGGGTCCACTGATGCCAATATTTCATGCTTAAGCATACAATGTATGAAAGAAAACCATGCATATCTTTCATTGACATCAAGCATTGTAGGTAGAGCGTGGCACATGAGCACCCAATTATAATATAAAAGACTTCAATGGGGAGACACTTGAAATAAGCAATTCTTGCGGCGGAGAGTCAACACCTTAGAGGCCATGCCTGTGTGATAGGTGCCTGTAATCTGGTGGGCCCTTCTTTTGAAATACAACATTACTAGGTTCGAGGAGAACTTGGTGTAAGATGTGCAACCTGCAGACATGCACCTTTGTGGAGATGAACATTTAAATCTGAACTCTCCATTGTGACTGCGCCTACTACTATGGGTGGAGGCTTCAAGTCGCAGAGAGAATGGATGCATATTTGAAGCACACATGTCAGCTAGGAAAGGTGATCATTCATTCAAATACGTGTTCTCTGAGTACTATGTGTGGGCAACACAACTTGTTCATCCTTAACTTGAAAACAATCAGTAATGTTTCCCTGTACTGTTGGAGATACAGAAAAAAAGCCTCACAGTGTCTCATGGAGAACAACCCAAATGTGTGAATATTGTATTGTAGTTGTCGTTTATATCACGCCATTTACCATAATTATAGTCTGAAAGCGCTGGTGGTGGGAACGACCTCAGCGACCGAAGTCCAGAGTCTTCGTGGTCACAGAGTAGGGTTAGAATGCGTGTGTGCATTTGTCCAAATAAGGCTTAGCAGGGCTAGCCAGGCTCCGATAGAAAGCCACTAAATGAGCCTTTTACCTAACAGGTTATTGCAAGAGAGCAGTGCACTGCAAAAGACCCTAAGAGTCAGCATCTCAGACGCACAGGATGAGCTATGTCTAAACAGAATGCAAGTTTGCCAGAGCAGCATTGCTAGCATATGCCAGTTGCGTGTTGACAAAAATGTATTGATTTGGTAATAGCAGCACAGGCATATTACGGTGGCAATGCAATCAACACATTTAGTGCAGACCCCAACCACCGTTTGCCCACACACTGCAACGGGACAGCACATTGCACAATGGCAAGCCACCAATCCTGAACAGCATCCCCGGTAGAGGGCAGGGTACTTGTCACACATAATCAGAATTGATTGGCACACAACACATATTTTTAATTGCCCTCACAAAAGAAGGAGTTAATGTTATATCTAATGCTCTGAAATCGTAGGTCAATCTCAAATGTCGATGACCCCCCACCCAGACCCCGTGCAATCCAGTGCAAAGAGCTGGAAGGATATCTTGAAGTGCAAGCTAACCACAATTCATCAGCGTGCAAGCCTCGCTGTTCAATTTGTAAAGGATTGCCTGAGCTTAGTGGCCAGTGACATGTCTAATTCAGCAGCCTAAAGTCTGAGATTTCGATCTTAAACATATTCACAAATGCATGGAGTTCTCACTTGCTCACACACGGTGGGGGATAACCAGGGTTGGCATTATCAAAGACCCATTGCTAATGCTAAATACAGACCCATATGCCAAGCCATTCTCATCAACCTATGACACACACATTCCTCTATAGGTTACACAGTCATTTCTATAGCCACACTGCAATATACATGACAACTTAATCAGGGCAAAGTTCACTTATATGGAAATTCAGGTCCGCCTTTGTCTTGCCACACATTGTGTGGCCGGGAGGATAGCACAGGGGCAACGTGTTTGTCTTGGAACCAAGACAACGCACAGCAGCACAGGTTCAGTCTCACGCTTATAAACTGGTCCCCTGTTGTAAGCGTGTTATAAAAGAACATTTAATTACCTTAAGGAGGACAGGGGCATCCTTGCTTTACTTCTCTTATTGTGCCATAGCCCACCTATCTGAAAAACAAGTCATAAGCAACTTCAGAGCATGGTGAGTGTTACAAATAATTCAATAATCTCACGTTAAGCGAGACATTAAAGAGGATCCAGGAAGTGAAGTGAAAGGAAGTAGTTGCACTTGCGCGATCCCACTCTCACCCGGCCTAGAAGGATCGTTGTCTCTGTCTTCCCTCTGTTCCCCCTCGTTGCGCCTTGAAACACGTGTGTATAGGCACGCACGTTATAAATACCATATCATATCATATCATATCACAGGAGATGTCAGGTGATTGCATTATGAGAGGCAGAGCACACGGGAGAGTGTGACAAAGCTAGTTAGTATCTTAGAATGTCACACTTACAATATATGTATATGAAGTACAAAGTCAGGGGGAGATTGTGTCCCCTGTGCCCCCAAGCTGTGTTTTTGAAGAGGAATATCAACAGCACACATTGAGGACACTAAACTACTGAGACTCCATCTGAACTAATATATTCAGGTCTGGAGTGGCTCCCTGGTGATAGCGTATTGGAAATGTACCAGGACTCACAGACCCGCCTCTTCTTTATGACTTGTCCAGCACCCTGTTGCTTCCTGAAACTAGGCCCCTTCACAATAATACAAATAATAATAAGCTTAATATGGGGGTACTGATGAACTCTATGGAATTGAATAAAGCCGGACTATTCACATGGGACTGTCATTGTGTATTGATCTGCCATCAATTACTATCTCTCAGAGCTATTTCTTTTAAGCTAAACATGTACACAATTTGAAACTCTGGTTGAATGAATGGCAACATGTTTTAACACGTTTGACTAATCAAGCCTATTATGTGAGCATATCATTCAAAACATACAAGAGACACAAAGAAATATGAGGAGCACATTCAAACGGAAAGCTTTGAAGCCTTATCTTTGACCCCACTCATCATTGATGCAAGTGGTGAAATAATGGTCCTTATAGCTAGTGCCCAAATTCATTTTGTCTAAGTGCCCTTATGCTATAGATTGCGATAGAGCATGATCAAGTGCCAAGTGCCTGGGCTCGAGGTGGTGGGGGGAGATGCACTTTAATGTAGGACAGTGTCAATGTAGTAAGGGGGGGGATTACTGGGTACACATTGTGCACTGTACACGGGTGACCACCTGTTGAGGGTGAATTATGCTAGAATGGTGTGGCATACACAAACAGCTACCACATAGACTTGAAGAAGGCAGAAGTGGCACGCTCTAAGCAGCGGTTTGTTCTGGCTGCGCTGGACTGAGTAAGCATATATTGGGATTCACCAACCAAGTGAAGTTCTGGATTAGAGCTCCTGTTCCACCAATAGAAAGACAAGGAGCCCATCATGAGGCTGGTGGTAATTCTAGGGGAATAGCCACCAAATTAGTTTACCGTTACTGCCACTCATCCCATTAATTTACCACAGGATTATGTATGGGGTAACGGTGGTGTTAGTGCCTATTTTATAGTTCTCAATGGGGATTTTGTCAGATTTAATGCAAGCAGTAAATTCGGCAACACTAGAAAGTCTGACGATTTGTGGAGGTAAAGTGAAAAATGTACCTCCAGCAGCAAGCTGGTGGTAATTCTAGAGGAATAGCCACCAAATTAGTTTACCGTTAATGCCACTCATCCCATTAATTTACCACAGGATTATGTATGGGGTAACGGTGGTGTTAGTGCCTATTTTATAGTTCTCAATGGGGATTTTGTCAGATTTAATGCAAGCAGTAAATTCGGCAACACTAGAAAGTCTGACGATTTGTGGAGCTAAAGTGAACAATGTACCTCCAGCTTGCTGCTGGAGTTACATTCTCCAATGTATCTGCCATTGCGGAATGTGGTGGTTAGGTGAAGTGGGGGTGATGTGGCAGTAATTAAATTATCCCCATTGTATCACCATTTTCTCCCACATCATCAGACTTGAAATGAGGTTGAAGCTGTTTTATTGGCTAACAGGACTTATTGGATGAACAGGTACTGCAGGGAGGGGCACTGCTCTGATAAGAGCACTTTACTGGTTAGGGGCACTGAGCTGAGAGGAAGCTATACTCTGGAATTTAGTGCATTGAGGCAGTGGTGTCCTGAGTGGGGGCTGTGGGTCCATGGACCCTGTGTTAAGTGAGAGGAGCATCAGTTGTGCCATAGGTGCCATGGAGCTGTGAGGTGTTGTGCTGGGCACTGGTAGCTCAGTTGGAAGTAGCCCTGCTGGCCTCTGATTGGAATGTTTCTATGCTAAGGGAGGGAGCTGTACTGAGAAGAGAACCATACATGGTTACACATTATGTGTTCCTCCAGAGGTTTTGGACTTGAACTCCCATGATCCCAAGCTAGCATAGTTAAAGGGAAAGGATCATTGGAGCGGTAGTCCAACACATCTGGAGGGTCACAGCATGAGTAGCCGTGAGATTTAGGGGATGATGAAGCTGAGAGGAGTTATGCTGAAGAGCCCAATACACTGATGTGGCGTAGAGGGAGAGGGAGGGGTTGCACCCTTGGGCCCTGAGATGTTGGTCCCTGTTATGAGGAGTTACTGTGACGATGAGAACCCTTGTGTAGAAGTAAACAAGCCCAGAAGTACTCTGCTAAGAGGCACTCATACCTAAAATGAAGACTGATACCCCAGTGTGGTGGAAGATCTTTTGGCTTTTCGATAAGTCTACAAGGATATCAAACCACATTGTACAGAGGAATTCACAAGGACAGCCATATGGACCAAGAAGCACAAGTGCTTCTTTAAAAGCTGCTGCTTGACGGTACATAATGGAATACAAATGGCAGCACATAGAGGACAGCATCACGTAACGCCAGCCTTAACACGGTTTATAGTCATTGCATCGAATGCAATAGCATTGAATGCCATACCAGAGAAAAAAAAAGCATCGGAAAAAAGCAATGAATGCATTTTTTAAAAAAGTTTTTTAATGGGGGTCCCCCCCCCCAAATCTCCCAAGCCCCCTTTTTTTTAACCTTTACAACCCATTTTAATTAAACTAAACCATTTACCTTTACAAAAAAGGCATTCATGTTTTTTTTCGATGTTTTTTTTTTCTCTGGTATGGCATTCGATGCAATGACCAGATACTCCTTAACACAATCATAATACTAGCAAATAGCACCATCACTGATATACTAATATTGACTTCTTTATACAGCATGCAGCACAGGCTGAATTCCCTGCCGGTGCGGGTAACATGCACTATTATTACCCACTCATTGATACTCCATCAACCGTCGAAATATCAAGGGCTGAGTCAGCCTAGCTGCACATTACACATAGCATTCCTATTGCTGGAACCGCACGGCGAACAGCACAGCATAAGTAGTTGTGCCAAATTACTCCCCATTCCTTAGAAAGCCCTCGTGCAATCATGTTATAGGAAGCGCGCTGAGGTGGGCACCCGTTTTACATCCCGATCTGTAAAGATTGGACTGGAAATAAGCTATTGATGCCGGCATATTGACCTATCACAGGCTGAGTGCATCGATGCATTCACTGTCAGCCACGATGTCTTTATCGCTGTAGCCATTTCGATATGGATAGAAAACCAACTTCATTGTAGCTTGCGCATCGGGGCTACTCATTGGGTTTGCAGAGAAAATTAGTCACGTTATGGGGCTGATTGTTTTCCTATGGGAGTGTGACATTATAAAACGCTTCCATGAATAGGGCCCTATGTGTCTCTCCCAGTCTTCACAGACAGACAGGCAACACTGTTTCCACTGGGAGGAGACAATGCTATGCACGCCATGAAAAGAAAACACACACCGCACAACACAGATTGAGGGCCTGATTCATGGAATTATTTGCCATGTGCAAAGTCACTTTTGCACTGCCAACACAATCCCTGATTCATGGAACTGTGCAAAGTGGATTTGGTCAGGGCAAAGTCAGTGCAAAGTTCATGTTGTACTGCAAAAATGACTTTGCACTGAAAAGTTCCATGAATGAGGGTTTGTGTTGGTAGTGCAAAGTCACTTTTCAGCGGTGCAAATATTCCATGAACCGGGCCCTAAATATGGGAGTGAATGAATAGAGTGGTAGAGTTCAACATGAATAATTCCCCAAGACTAAACCCAACAAGGAAGCCTATGTTTTAGCAAATAGACGGTCGTCCACCTTATGAGGTACCATGGCTACCCACCTAGGAAGTGGGACTGTTCTCCCTCCCAGCAGAGAGCCATCCACAAAGGTTTTTTGATGATAATAATGAGCCAAATGCCTGTATCAAGGGAAAAAGTTCAGAGTTTCCAACCACACCGAGAAAGCTAAAATGCTCTGCTATCAAATAAATATTTGCCTTTAATCACCCTTACCAATGTTTCTGAGGCCTTTGGCACAACAGAGAGGACAAGTAGCACTAAATGGGACACTGAGAATGCAGTTAAACAAAAGGGAGTGGCTGTGGATTTGGCAACAGTTCAATATAACACAGAAATAACACCAGGCATTATTTGCCTATATCCAAACCCCTGCCTACTCCAAATGCATTTGAGGTAGACCTCCCTAGTCCAACTTGGCTCGGTATATTGGAGAAACATATGCGGCTAATTAAAAAGGTGACAGCATTGGGTAAATTCATAAATTCATAAATGAATCCCAAACTAATGGAGTCAAGTCTATTGTGACCAAATCTACTGCTAATCAAACTGAGCCACCTACACATCCGATACTAGCAGTTAGCCAGGACAAAGTAAGATTTCTTGGATCTCACTCTTGCCATCAGCTTGGAATGATGAAGAAAATACTTGGGCCCAAACTACAGCAAATGCTATTTTGTTGGCTATGACTAACCCACCAAGAGGACAGAATGCACTCAGAACTAACACCCATGTGAATCATCATCCTCGTGATAGCCATAGTAAGAGTTCTACTGGCCAAAAACCTCATTATTCAATATGCCTAATGAGCTATTCATGATGAAGGTGCACAGCATGCCGAGAGAGAGCGTGGATAGATTAAAGAATGAAGTAATCCATTGAATATAAAAATATCCTTGAAAGACACGAGTCTTGTTAGGGACTTCATCGTGATTGATTACAGAACATTTCCACCAATGGGATCAAATACGACTTTGAGGTGGAGACTCCCACCCCCTGCACACCTATTTCCTACAAACACAGGGAATGTTTCCAAAAAGAGTATTACAGCGCTGATTTCCTATTCAATCTCAGAATTATTCATAACATCATATTACTTCACAACTCGTAGACGTCAAATTCGTGAAGATCTTTGAATCTTTCCAAACTTAAAGAAAACCCAGAGCATTTCGGGAGCAAACTCCCTTGTTTGGGGGTTATCTACAAAATTAGTCAAGAACATCAAATTAAATTATTTTATAAAGGAGGGAAACATTTCAAAACAATTAGCAATAATTTTCCAAAACAATGGGTTGATTTCTCATTTCACTCTTTGCTCACAATTTTTAAACAATAGATAACAAATTTACATTCAGGTTCACCTTAAGTTTTTTTTTTCAAAAGATACAAGTCACACATCCAAGTCCTTTAGATTGTTGTAATAATAGTGCATCTAATGTTTAGTGGACTGACATTCAGAACCTGTGAGTGACAAGCGTAATTCAAGACGATAACACCTCCTAGTGCCCAACTTTTTACAAGACATAGGTGTGCAGGGCACGGGAGTCTCCATCAGCTAGGAGACCAATTCTGATAAATGAAGGAGTGACAGAGGAGCAGTAAGATAGCTGAAACAATAGGCGAATAGCTGCACTGAAGACACAGCACAATGGCGCATGGTGAGAGGAGGGAGACCATAGTGGGGGAAATGGATACCCAAGAGCATGGGAGAGGGGAAGGTAGATGCAGGAGGAAATTAGAGAATCCTTGTTTTAGAAGGGCTAAAATGAAGAAAGCAAGATGCCATCTATTCCATGACAGACAGTAGAAAAACAAGAAGAAACAGTGGGCCTCATTACGACCCAGGCTGTAAGTTACTGCCTGGGTCGTACCCTTACCACCATGGTGTAAACAATGTTTACACCATGGTGGATGGTGGATTTACCTCCCCATTCCAAGGTGAGTGGGGCGGTAAATCCCCATTTCCCATTTTACCCTTCCCCATTCCCATTTTTGCCCCATAGGGCATAATGGGAGTGGGGAAGGCGCTAATTACGCCATCGTAAATTATGGTGGCGTAATTAGCACCATGGTCCCTTAGCGCCATGGATTTTAACGCCTGCAAAAAGCTGGCGTTAAAATCACCATGGCGCTAAGGGACCTTGTAATCAGGCGTTAAGGGTCGGCGCCGTTTACGGCGTCGTTAACCCCTTAACGCCTGACTCATAATGAGGCCCAGTGTCTTGGAAAGAGGGAGAGAATGAGGAAAAGGAAAAGAAAATGTGGTGTCAAGAGCAGAAAAGTGACAATAAAGATTAAGGATTAAGGGAGCTGATGAGCGCAGCAAAAGGAATGGTGTCCATGTAGAAAAAAGAGGCCAAGGACAGGGCTCGGCGGGACCCCAAAAAGAAGCAGACATGAGGAGGAGAGTTGCCAACATTTAAATGCGGTAGATTTAGCAATTAAGTTGGCAGAGCTGAGCCTGAATGCAGTGAAGGGTGTTGCAGAGGGCGATCAGCCTGTATAAACTACCTATAGAAAAGTCCTGTATCTCATGAGGGCCCATTCTAGTACAGTATCTTAACAAATATTTCAAAGTGAGTATGAGAATTCCTAAATGTAATTAGATAACTCCTTAGGATCATTGACTTGCTATGTTCCTCCAGTGCAAGGGAATTG
The DNA here is from genome assembly GCF_040938575.1 of Ambystoma mexicanum. Taxonomy (NCBI): domain Eukaryota; kingdom Metazoa; phylum Chordata; class Amphibia; order Caudata; family Ambystomatidae; genus Ambystoma; species Ambystoma mexicanum. The sequence continues at coordinate 1,109,537,116 of NC_090933.1, read as the reverse complement.
AGGGGGTGATTTCCACTATGGTGTGCTCATTCAAAATAGAAAATCTCAGTATCTTTATGTCAAATGCACTGTGCATTCTGGACACATTTAAAAACAAATGAGATGTCTCTTCAATCCAAACTAAAAATATGTTTATGAACTGGGTGCACAGTGAAATGCTGATAGCACTTATGTACATTCTAAACCCAGTTTTCTTTGTAAATTAAAATCCTATTCAATTGTACTGAAATGTGTTTTCAGAGATATAATCAACATTGGGCAGTGGTTCAAATGTGCATTTGCCATAGCCTAATGAAGATAGGCTTGATAAATGTGAGGTCTGTGAAAGCCATAGATACTGAAAATGACTTTTGGAATGAGAGAGAGCTTAACGTGTCACTTCCACTCCCATGGCAAATACAGCTAATGTAAATTTCATTCACCCATCACTCGTGAATTTACATGGTATCGGGAAAGAATCCTGCACCAGTGGGCTTGATTTGTAAAGTGAAGTGGGAGGGCAACTCATCCTTGTATTAGGAAATAAAACACAAATATTTCCATATTGTATGGACGTACCAAGATCCTGTGTATTCTAAATTGAGAGCATTGATTTTATAACCCAAACTTGCATAATTAGATCAAACTCATTTTAGCCTGAATTTAAATTGCACGCACATAGGCTAGAAAACCACAACCTCAAAGTCACACAGGGGTCAAACCGATGTAAATATGTGTGTGTTAATGTCATTTTCATTGCAAACTTTCTCAAGTACCAATACTATTTACTGGATGCAGCTCATTTTCAGTAAATGTTAACTAAAGAGAGCTTTAATGTGTTCGGTGATAAGCAGCACTGTGGTCATAGAATTAAGTATTACTTAGAGGTGGTAGTGTATTATTTAGGTGTAGAAAGGTTAGAAATATATTCACAATATATTATGGTGATTGAATGTGTATGTTGAGCGGAAATGTGTTTTTGACTGTCTTGCTGTCCGTGCCCCCTGCTCTACTCTGCTGTCTACTCTGCTGTTGGTTGTGCTTGTTTGGTTCCGCCCCCAAGCCCACCCTCCACTATTCAAAAATATGACACCCACGCATGAGCGCACGCACGTTGAGTGGAGGTGCATTGGAGCAAGTGTATTGGACTGTCTTGATGTCCATGCCCCCTGCCATACTCTGCTATCTACTCTGCTGTTGGTTTTGCTGGTAGGCTTCCCACTGGATGTCAAGCTGCAATTGGACTATTACAACTCATGATACTTTGCACAATTTGATCCGTACTCATTGCTTTTGTTTCTTAACTAGGTTTGGTTCCACCCCCAAGCCCTCCCTCCACAATTCAAAAATACAACCACCGCGCGTGAGCGCACGCGCATTGAGTGGAAGTGTGTTGGAGCAAGTGTGCTGGACTGTCTTGCTGTCTAGCTGGACAGTGGGGGTGGAGGCAACCATTGTTTTTTTCCTGAGTTTTGAACGGTATTTCCTTTTATATTTAGACCTCATTTTTTGGCACATCAGTTTTACTGTTGTTTTATAAATTGTTTATAAATTGCTGAGGTTGTTTTTTATAACTTGGTAACAACATGTCCAGACCAATGATGTCGCTAAAGTCAGGCATGCCAAAAAATGGAGCTGACCTGTATAATCTCTCACCTCTGCAATCTAGAAAGACCTTTATTGGCAAAAGGCTTAAAGAGAACCAAGAGAAAAAAAAAACGGTCAATATCACTCAATGTTGTCAAACAGACGGTGCGAAAAAGAAAAATATAGTTCCTGCCGTATTTAATAGTGTTTCAAATCTATAACCATCATGCACCTTATAAGCTGCTGTAATCATGGAGAAATCGACTGATAATGGGACTTTAAGGGAGGTGAATGCTGGGAATATACAGCAACCTGGCAAATAATTATCAGATGCTTCTTTTGCTTTAGCCTGCAAAACAGGAGAAATATGCATCACCCAAGCCCCTGATAACAGTGTAAAATCATCTCCAGTCCATCTTAATTTTCCACTTAAATATCCCCTGTTATGCTCAGTTCAGGCACAGCAACTGCTAAGAAAAGAATATGGGAAACTTACGCTAACTGGAGAAATTGATGGGGAGACACTAGACTTTATAAATATATCAAGATGCCATGACCCAGATACACAAGAAGTGCAGTATATATGCTCCAATACAGGTGATCTGATATTTTTTGATGATGGATTTGACAATCATATGTTGCCCAATAGTAAGACAAATTCAATACTTGAGGACAAACTACTGGTGGATAAAGACAATCAAGATTTATACAAATCGCTAGTAATGTTTGCTCAATTAATCGCTCAATTTAATGAGCCTATTGGAAATCATCCTTATTTTATACGTGACCACCAGGCAAGTCATAATGATAATCGGTTCTCATTTCCCGAAGCGCCAGCCCTTAATAATACTCTAAATGCCATGAATTCGGCTCTTCTCTCTCTGGCAAAGTTATATGAGACACTCGATGACAAAATAAAAAATCAGACAGATCTTATACATCAATCCCTTACAAATATTATCAGAGAGTTTGGTTTAAATAGCCAAGTAGTCAGCAAGCCAATTTCTAATGTTACAAGTCAATGTACACAGACAAACCCAACAGATGACGTTTATCCCGCCCAACATATTTTAAAGGAGCTTGTAACCAATACATTATCTGCTGACATAGTCATTATTGAGGGTATGCAAGAATCCATAAAAGGGAGGATAGAGTCAACCTCATCTTTGCTAATTGAGCGTATTCCGGAAACTTTGCTAATTGAACCTATTCCGAAAACTCAGAGTACTGCATTTGCACATATGTTTTTCAATACAAAAACTCCCTCTATAAACACAACGAGTACCAATGAAGAGGTTAATCAAACACAAATAAGCATGGTAGAGAGCAGCATGAGTAAATCTAAAAAAGCAGCAAAGCTTATTATGGCAGCTAAAAAAAAGAGACAACTGAACTTCAAACTAGATACACAGCCAAAAATGAATGTGCCATTAAAATATAATCTCCTGGATGATCTAGTTGCCATTGTAGCTCCTCCTCTCTCTCAAGCCGTAACTTTAAGACCAATCGAAAACCCAATAGAAACAACAACAACCACACAAATAGTAAAGAGTTCACAATTAAAGACAACCACTGATATACAGGCTGTAACATCTAGTTGCGAAAACACTGTTGCTTTACGAGGTGATTTGTCTTGCGACAATCAAGTTACGCATGAAGGGGCAGCTAGAAATATAGATTGCACAATACAGGAGCTTTGTGATGAGATACGAGCTTCCTTTGCTAAATATAATAAGGAAAATGAAAACATAAAGCAGATCATGTTGCAATCTAAATAAGAGCTGCCAAACGTTGATAGTCAATCATCTCATACTGCTTTTCCCAATGTTAATTCACTTTTGAAAGGCCCAGGTCTGTTACAGTCCAGCCGCGATCTTAAGTCTCAAATGAGTATGGGCCCCGAGATGGCTCCTCCGGAATTTCCATGTGGCAGATCAATTTCAATGCCATATAATGAGCCCATACTAAAACCTTCTATTTTTAAAGGTGGGGCACAATATAAGAACCACCATCATTTATTGATTAAATGTCGAGGCCATCCTTTCTCGAACTATGATCTAAACTGCACTAGTATTTTAAACATCTGCATGGAAATTACTGCATTAGAAGATTTGACATCAGCAGATATTGGCCTAGTTGAATTTGTGAATCCACCAGATATAACAGAAGCTCGGTTGTATATTCAATCTGGGGTCATATTTAACACCTTATGGTCAGCCCAGACTGCCTTCTTCTATCTAGGCTTCATTTTGAGTTAAGATATGTATGTTCACGAACAAAGAATGACAAAAACGGTTCTTCCAAAAGCAAGAATATATGGTGATAGGAGAGTCGCTCAACTAAATTATGTAACGAGTGCCCAAGATGCATGGCTGAATCGAAATCACAGTGGAAGATCATAACAACCCCAGATATTTGACTCTGTCAGCCTTGTCTCTTGGAACACCAGAGGATATAAAAACTTTATCAACATCAAAAGTAAGGATCTTTTGCAATATGATATTATAGTACTCCAGGAGACCTGGCTTCGAACAGTGCCTTTTTGGGATCTTTATGATATCTATATGGTTCCCGCAATTGCATCTTTCTTGGGTCGGCGGATGGTGGGCTTATTGATGGCATTTCGTAAAGATAAAACTTCGACATTGAGTGGCACAGATCACCATCTCCCTGTTTTCAAATTGTAAAAATTTGACGAGGAGTATATTATACTGCCATTGTTAACATCTATTGGGGCAAGAAACATCTCACCTCTGCTGAATTTTGTGATCAATTTAATACTATCCTTGACCAGCTCCTATTAGATAATTGTATCACCGATACATTCATCATGGGTGACTTAAATCTGCATTTATTATCCGAAGGACATCATCTCGTACGATGGATGAACATCGCTGGTCAATGTTAATGGCTCATAGAAACTATGTCATGTTGAATGGTTCGATACAGGCAGATGTTCCCCCTCAGGCTACATGGCATAATGATGGCTATCATGCAACACTGGACTATATTTATGTCAAAAACCAATTATTGAGTAAAATATCATCCTTTAATATAAAGCCAACAACAACAAGTGATCACAGTCAACTGTGTATTACTTGTGATTGGCCTATGGAACAATCTAAGGCCATCAATCACAATATATCTAATTTACTAGTTAATAATGCGGGTAACCGCATAAAATGGTCCAGACCAAAACTACTTCGTTATAGGCAAAAGTTCAGTGATGCATATTGTGACTCCAGTGCCCTTGATAGTCCTTGTTATGTTCATGCTATGCAATTATTTTCATCTAGGGGAGTGACTGCTCACCGGGGCCATCAAAGCCATTTACATATCTTTGATTTGGAGGTAAAAAATAAAAAAAGGGAACTAAGGAAAGATATTAAGATGTTGTCAAGGGTATCCAAGGACTCCCCGGTGGCCGTTCTTGAACAAATAAAAGGTTTTAAAAAAGTCTACAAAAGATGCCAATTAGGCCATCGTGCCATTCAATACCAACATGATGGTGAAGCTATGATGAAACAGATCATCATGAAATCGTCTGGGGGATATGGGCGGTCCTTAACAATAGTTGTCATAAAAATCAGACCAATTCCATCCCGGAAAAAGGTTGAAGAACTTTTTTTGACAACATTTATCGTACACCATTCCCGGAGATACGTTTAGAATGGAACAGAATAGATGCTGACCATGTTGTGAAATTCGATTCAGAAGATATTTAATATTATATATCCAAGTTGAATACCTCTCTAGCATCTGGCCCAGATGGGCTTCACAACTCTTTGATGAAGCAGAATATGGACCTCTGGGTTGATATATTACATCTAATTTTTACGAAGATCATGATAACTGGGAATATACCCCTATCCTGGAAAACCTCTATAATTCTCCCTATATTTAAGAGAGGAGACCTTGCAAATCCAATCTCTTATAGAGCCATTGCACTTTTGGGCTTTCCGGGGAAAATATTTGCACAAATGATTTTGGGAGATTTTAATAAATTGAACTACATAGACCCATTTCAAATGGGATTTCTACCAGGTTTGGGTACAGCCATAAATTTAATAACCCTGAATGCCATCTTCTTGCAAGGGAATAATATATACAGCTTTTATCGACTTTAGGTCGGCTTTTGATCTTGTTCCGAAACTATTGTTTAAGAAACTGCTGGATTTAGCATGCCCCTGGTTCATTTTGAAATGGATCATAGAATGTCTATTCAAATACGTTTGAGTGATGATGGGCTTTTGTCAGAGCCCATAGAAAGCAAGGTTGCCTGTTAGCTTCTGCCCTCTTTAACTTTTTCATCTTAGATATTGGGTATGGCTTTCGAGGCATGATCACAGATCCAAATAAGTTACAAGGTTCAGCAATTAACTGGCTTCTTTACGCTGACGATATGGTACTTATATCTAAAGCACCATTCGGACTACGCAATATGTTGGATGCTTTAGACACTTACGCCAACAAAAATTGCATTAGTATCAATTTTAAGAAGACACAAGTTATGCAGTTTGGTAAAAAAGGGACAAAAATGTTGTCATTGGAGGTTACAGAATATTGAACTCCAGCTAGTACATACATATATTTATCTTATGCCATAGCATTTCGTTGCTGGACTGCCCATGTGGGCAGGACAAAGACTGATATGCAAATGGATATTTCCCATCTGTGAAAGGCACAGTGAGCAAAAAGTGTGTGCTGCAAACTCTCACCTCAGAACAGGTTATCATGCCATGTTCTTTTTGGAGAGGAGCGCCAGCTACCTTTTTTGAAATATTTGCAAGGAACTTGGGTTTGGTCACTCTGAGTTACCTGGGGGCAACAAGACGTGGACTCCCTGCTCACTGTGCTCAGAGAGGCACAGCTTCACCTCACTGATGGGGCCCAACAAGGCTGAAACACGTGTGTGGGGTTGCTTTTGGTACTCTGGTTCAGAGAAGAATTGCCATAGCATTTCGGTGCTGGACTGCCCATGTGGGCGGGACAAAGACTGATATGCAAAAGGATTTTTCCCATCTGTGAAAGGCACAGTGAGCAAAAAGCGTGTGCTGCAAACTCTCACCTCAGAACAGGTTATCATGCCATGTTCTTTCTGGAGAGGAGCGCCAGCTACCTTTTTTGAAATATATTTATCTCGGTATCTGTGTGAATAATCACAAGACTGACAAGCTGTATGAAGATCATCTTCAATAAAAGCAGAATACAGCTTTGTCACAAATGAGACTCATTCGAGCATAATTTTGTATATTTACCATAGATCCCCTGATGATATATTATAAGCAAAAGTATATCCCTACCATTCTGTATGGATCAGAACCAAAAAGGTGTCAAATGTATGCTTACTGATCTAAGTATGAAAATGCATATTGGAAAAAAATGTTTTTGTTACCATTGTCAGAATCCATGCCTGTTGTCAGGCATGAACTGGGGTTGATTTCATTCTATGCAATTTACAAATGGAAAGTATGCCAAATGTATAGAAAATGTACAATGAGAGAAAATAGCAATGGTTTACTTATGATTCTATCCAAATACTTATTAACATCTGAAGATCCTTTTGCAACAACTTGGGACACCTTTGTAAGGAAAATTATGATTGGAGCAGATATAACACAATCATTATTAACTGAGAACCCAAATAAAGCCAAATCAAAGCTATGGAGATCCGATTGGATAAAGACAAGATCTGCTTGCATGAACATTCAAAAATTCAATCGGAACCCATTTGCTCTCAAAGTTCATGGTCAAGTGGAAAAATATCTGCTACAATCCCCTAACCCTACTCACCGTTCTGATTTCATGAGATTCAGACTGAACATATGGCCAATAAGAGAAATAATGCACATATGCATATAGTATGACATGCCGGTTTTGTAACCAAGTGATTGAAACAGCGGTTTAATTAAGATCTTGTGCTTTTTCCTGAACAATTATGGCTAATGTTATATACTGGGAACTCAAAGCGTATGAGATATGCAGTTGTACATTTTTTAAATCGCTTGAATATTAAGGCTAATGTTGGAGAATCTGATTTATGTAACAAGATTCATTAATTGTATCTTGTAGATTTTATGTCTAAGTATGTTGTATATATGATTCTAAATGTAAATGTACAGACAAATCTGATTTTGAAAGAATGTTTTGACTCTTTATTTGTATATTTATGTTGAAGGTCAGATTTTATTTTCTGACCAAAACAACAATAAAAATAAAATAAAAAAAGAATGTGCGTGCTACCTATTACGAAAGATTTCCCTGAGTTGAAATTCTCCCTCCAATTATGTACCCTCACCCCCCCACAAAATTGTTGCTTTTGTCTGGCTTACCTAACCTGACATTTTCCAGTGGAGCAAAGACTTCAGCTGCACTCCCCTGCGCTTTTACTCATTTGTTATGGGGAAACTAACACGTCCTTCAGGCTGTCAGTACTGGGAAATTATGCTTAACTTAGTCTTTTACTATGTTGCAATTGTTTTGGTAACAATTTTTCTATGTGCAAAGTACCACGCATAGGGGTCCTTTTGTTTTATGGCCCTAGCCACCGTCTAAGGATTTGTTGGTGATTGTACAAATGCCTAGGACAAACTGGTGGCAGCAGTTTTGACAGACCATATCGTGGGTACCACATTTATTCCAACACTGTGGCCAGTGTTATAAGCCACCATGGGTTTCATATACTGCAGTGAATGTCAAGGACCTACAGTCTTGGGTGCATGGTCGAAGATAAACTAAACCAAAATTTCAGGGTGAGAGGTCAAACGATTCCAATCTAATACTGGAAAAAACAGTTAGTCGTACTTCATTCCATTCTTCACAAAATGTATTTTAATAACATCTGGATAGTATTAGTGGGGATAGAGCACCCATGAATATTAAGACACAACAATACAAATGAGTGTGATCCAGTGGACAACAACTGGATCTCAATGCAACAACAACAAAGAGGAACTGCTATTTTTGATGAGTCATTTCAATTATGCAGTCACAAGAATAAACATACACCCACATTAAATGGACATATATACAAAAGACACATGAACAATGCTTCCAATGTGCATTGTTTGGATGGTGATATCGTCGACACAACAGTGTTTAGGCCTAAAGGAGCTGTGCGGTGCAGCTATGTGAGCAGGCCTTCATCAGGACGTGTGATGACCTTACAGGTGGTCCTGGGTTCTCCATCTAAGAACAAAAGAAATGGGGGATTGTCAGTGGAAACGTGACCTCAAATTAAGATGATAATTCAAAAAGCTCCCATAGGATGCTTAAGTTAAAAAAGGGGGGGACTCCTTGGTGTAGGAGCCTAAACGCTTAGCGGAGATTTATCCAGTGCAGGGGTAAACGAGAAAATCCATCACAGGTATAGATTTCTGGGGAGCACTGAGTGCGTCGTGGAGGGACATAAACTTGTACCTGTAACGACATTATTTGTACTCTCTAAGACTTCTAAACAGATTGTAGTGCCATTTGGTATTGAAATCAAATTAAAACATGGGACACACTTACCTCGGGAGGTAAGATGAAACTTCTCTGCCGGAGAAATTGGAAAAATCCACTGTAATTAGTGGTTCCTCAGACCAGATTGTCCAAGACGTGACAGATCTGTGGGAGAAAGGACATCATGAAAGAAATATATATGGCGTGCCACATGCACGTGTGTTAAGCCTAAAATAGCGGCTTGGAAATGTGCAGAACAAAGTCTCAGTACGAGCCATAAAAGGCAGGACTCTAGGTGATAGCTCGAGTTCGTGCGCTTAGGCAAGTACTTAGAATTGTATTTCTAGGTCTGGGAGCAGCAGAGTAACGCGGCGTCTCAGGACGCGAGCGTTGTGGAAATGAATGCATCTCTGGGACGACCGCGGGTAAACAAAACCCGTCGGTCAATCGCATTGGTTAGTAGGTGGCGCTCCCCTTGCAAGGCGTCACCGCCGGGAGGACCAATGGGAATCCGCTACAGATGCTCAGGGGGACGTGAGCGCGGGCGGCGTCTATGCTCCGAGGCTGAGTAATATGCCTGTCAAGAGGGCCTAAGCTTTCACTCCTCCAGCGGTCACGCTCCCCTTAGGCCCTCTCGACAGGCACATTACTCAGCCTCGGCGCATAGACGCCGCCCGCGCTCACGTCCCCGTGAGCATCCGTGCCGGATACCCATTGGTCCTCCCGGCGGTGACGCCTCGCAAGGGGAGCGCCACCTACTAACCAATGCGATTGACCGACGGGTTTTGTATACCCGCGGTCGTCCCGGAGATGCATTCATTTCCACAACGCTCGCGTCCTGAGATGCCGCGTTACTCTGCTGCTCCCAGACCTAGAAATACAATTGTAAGTACTTGCCTAAGCGCACGAACTCGAGCTATCACCTAGAGTCCGGCATTTTATGGCTCGTACTGAGACTTTGTTCTGCACATTTCCAAGCCGCTATTTTAGGCTTAACACACGTGCATGTGGCACGCCATATATATTTCTTTCATGATGTCCTTTCTCTCACAGATCTGTCACGTCTTGGACAATCTGGTGTGAGGAATCACTAATTACAGTGGATTTTTCCACTTTCTCCGGCAGAGAAGTTTCATCTTACATCCCGAGGTAAGAGTGTCCCATGTTTTAATTTGATTTTACTATCAAATGGCACTATAATCTCTTTAGAAGTCTTACAGAGTACAAATAATGTCGTTACAGGTACAAGTTTATGTCCCTCTACGACGCACTCAGTGCTCCCCAGAAATCTATACCTGTGATGGATTTTCTCGTTTACCCCTGCACTGGATAAATCTCCGGTAAGCGTTTAGGCTCCTACACCAAGGAGTCCCCCCTTTTTTAACTTAAGCATCCTATGGGAGATTTTTGAATTATCATCTTAATTTGAGGTCACGTTTCCACTGACAATCCCCCATTTCTTTTGTTCTTAGATAGAGAACCCAGGACCACCTCTAAGGTCATCACACGTCCTGATGAAGGCCTGCTCACATAGCTGCACTGTACAGCTCCTTTAGGCCGAAACAGAGTTGTGTCGACGATATCACCATCCAAACAATGCACATTGGAAGCATTGTTCATGTGTCTTTTGTATATATGTCCATTTAATGTGGGTGTATGTTTATTCTTGTGACTGCATAATTGAAATGACTCATCAAAAATAGCAGTTCCTCTTTGTTGTTGTTGCATTGAGATCCAGTTGTTGTCCACTGGATCACACTCATTTGTATTGTTGTGTCTTAATATTCCTGGGTGCTCTATCCCCACTAATACTATCCAGATGTTAATAAAATACATTTTGTGAAGAATGGAATGCAGTACGACTAACTGTTTTTTCCAGTATTAGATTGGAATCGTTTGACCTCTCACCCTGAAATTTTGGTTTAGTTTATCTAGGAACTCCCGCCTGGGTTTTTCAGGGTCCTGCCAGGTGCCCTATATCCAATTTAGTGCATGGTCGAAGGCCATGCACACAAGACCAAAATTCTAGGTACTAAAGTTATGAGTCACAATGGGTGTGATATGTTGCGGTGGCTTTGGCCAGGACCTACAGTGTTCGAAGCATAACCGAAGGCCATGGACACAAGACCAAAGTTATAAGCAGTGCAGTTATAAGCAGTGAAGTTGGGTGCATGGCCAAAGACCATGCACCCAGGACCAAAATTATAAGCCGTGAGGTTATAAGCTAACATGGATTTCATATACTGCACTGGTTGTGCCCAGGACCCAGACTCTTCGGTGCATGACCGAAGGCCATACACCCAAGATCAAAATTCTAAGTACTGAAGTTATAAGGCACAATGTTTGTGATATGCTGTTGTGGCCAGGACGTACAGTCTTGGGTGCATGGCCAAAGGCCATGCACCCAAAACCAAAGTTATAAACTGTGATGTTATATGCCAGCATGGGTTTTACATAATGTGGTGGTTGTGGCCAGGATGTAGAGTCTTGCATGCACCCAACACCAAAGTTGTCAGTACTGAAGTTATAAGCCACAATGGGTGTGATATGCTGCAGTGGTTTTGGCCAGGACCTAGAGTGTTGGGTGCGTGGCCGAAGGCCATGCTCCCAAGACTGAAGTTATAAGCACTGAAGTTATAAGTCAGCATGGGTGTGCTGTGGTGCGGTGGTTGTGTGCACAACCTAGAGTCTTAGGTGCATGGCCATGGGCCATGCACCTAAGACCAAAGTTATAAACAGTGAAGTTATAAGCCACCATGGTTTTGATATGCTCTGGTGGTTGTGGGTAGGACCTAGAGTCTTGGTTGCATGGCCGCAGGGTGTAGGCTGTAGTTTATACATCCAAGACTCTAGGCTCTGCCCAAAGCCACTGCACCATATTACAACCATAGATCACACGTATAGATTTGAATATGTAAGAAATGTGTGAAAATATACTTACTGTTTAATTTGTTGAGTGTTCATATATTTCTTACATGACTTTAGTACTTGGAGAAAATATTCTTTTTCAATTTCTGTGATAAAAGATAAGAGCATGTTAAGGTTTATATTTTATAAAGACTTATTACATTGTATAATAGACATTTTAGCTTTTTTTACCCTCATATTTAGTTTACAAACCAGTGTACTGTGCAGTTTGCTCAATTTTTGTGTTTGTTTTTAAATCATTGGGTGTAGGCGATTTCTTTGTTTCCCTTGAGTGTTCACTTGTTATTTCTGATTAATGTTCTATACGGTGGCTTCTTGCAGATTTTTTAAACAGTTAGATACCTGTTGGCATATTCTAACTTTGTATTTTTTGTTGCAAATCAGTGGTATTGATTTATCTGTGTGGTTGTTGTACAATCTTGGCCAGTTAGATACCTGTTGGCGTATTGTAACTGTTTACAGTTTTTTTAATTGAATTTTTGTTAATGTTCACATACACATTTGTTATTAAATTTTGGCTTTAAGAAGATTAAATAAGCGTTTGTAAGATTTGCTGGTAATCTCTGCTTTAGAGTAATGCTACTATCATTACATTCGAACCATCCACTTTTCTTTTTAATGTATGCAGTGTAGTGACCTGCATTGGTTGTGGTTCCTGCGTGGTAGATTATCCCTATTGCTGTGAAGGTTTTCTTACCAAGTGACACTTGACCGTAAGTAAATCCAGTCAGCTTGCAGTTGTTTTTGGTACCATCTGCATTGTAACATAGAAGCATTAATATTATGTACTCACTATGTGTTTGTATCAGTAAGGTGGAGCGATTATCTGAATTGCAGGTAGTACATAATCTGCCATGGTTTGCATTTTGTAGAAGTTGCTGAAATGGAATGGATTCACAATTAGGTATGGATACATACACAAATCGCTCATTAGGGATTTGTTCCTGTGTCACATTGTTACAGAGTGTGCATGTATGTTGCCACATGTATGAAATCTGGAAGAATTCATTTATAGGTATGATTTTGTTTTCAAGTACTTGTATTAAGTACATTAGAAATTCTTGTGGATCTTAGGAGTTTATAGTGAACCTCACCATTCCAGCACAGTCGTCCAATTCTTGTCTTATTCCGTGAACACTATATGTGTTGTCAGGATTGTTTGTTGCGTTTCTATGAAGGACTAACATTTGCAAACACAATTGGTCTGTACTGTGTAAGTAAATGTTGTTAACAATTGGTGGCAATTGAAATAGAATATTCATTGCTGCATTTTTCGTAGCAACTTACACTAGTTTCATATGAAAATTTGAATGGACCAGATAGTTCTGTGTCCGAGTGATTTTTTCAGAGTTTGTGTTCCTTTTTTGAAGAAGTACCTGATTTACTTTCACTAATAGGTTCTTCTTCGCTTGTGGTAATTCGTGAAATATTACCTTCTTTTGATTTCTTTGTAGGTTTTTCAGTCAGATCCTGTTGCATTTCTATTTGAATTAGTTTTCTTTTACAACATTTTCCTTTTTCGGGAACCGGATATGATTTCAGATGGGGGTGTACAGTGAACGCAGTCTATTGTATTCTAAAAAGCAAGGAATATCAGCATTCACTTTACTTGCATCAAAGTTGATTCGAAATATACCGTCAAGTGTACATAAGCATGATAGTGCTACGTAGCTCATGCCTTCTTTAAAGACTGTGTTTCCAATATGTATCAATGCTTTGTCTAGGCTAAGACCATGGGTTTATGAATGGTGACTGCATATGCAAGAGTTAGAGAAAATTGTTCTCTACGTACATACATGTCTTTGAAGAGAAGGAATCGAGCTGTTGAGCTCCCTATCCTTTTTACTTCTGAAAATGTGTCAAAGACAATATTGACAAACTGAATGTTGTTGTCACGTGGGTATGTTTGAAAGCCAACAACTGTACCCAGAGCCCCATTAACTCGTCCTTGCTCCACGTCAAGGTTACGTTTAAGCATTACTCTACAATTTAAGGACAATTTTAATATTTTTTCCAACCCAGCTGCGTTGGAGATTGAATGTTCAAAGGTATTTAGTCTTGTTGTGGCTTGCTGACACATGAGTAGTGTCATACCATTTACGTCCAGTTTGTCTGTGGAGCAAATTTCAATTATTGGTTGCATTTCTTTTTTTAACATTGTTTCATTGAATTTGGAACAGCTTGCAAGAGTTGGCATTAAGGCCATACAATTGACATTTTTGTCCGCTAATTGTTTCATAACATCAGTAGCACTTGCGTTATTGCCATGAAGTGCATGGATGTGCAGGTTTTTCAATATTGCTTGTGCTTCTTGAGATAGTACACCAATTCTAATACTTTTTAAAATGTTGGCGTAAGTGAGGTCTGCAGATTGTCTGTATTGGAAATGTTGCTAAAGGTTGACATTTCCTATGCTGCAAACAGTTTTACGGCAGAGTTTGTGTCCTAAGGTTTTAAAAATAGGTTCAACTTTCACTGGTGTCAATTGTGTAAGATCTCTGAAAACGATCTTGTGTTTTCCTGCAAAGAGTTCTTCGTACTTTGTTTAAAGTACTTCTTGCAATCTGAGGTGAATCAAAGCCAACATTAGGTTGGAGACCATGCTCACTTCATCTATTAGTAGCATTTTCATTTGTTTTAATACTCTGCGTAGTTCCATTGCAGATTCTGTAGAAAGTTTATAATAGTCTAATTTGTTTTGGTGTTCTACTGGAAGGAGTAGTAATCAGTGTAAAGTCACACTGCCTATGTTGTAGGCAGCTAAACCTGGGGGGATGGGCAGTTACAACAGCTGACAGTTTGTTGTTTGTCAATTGTTGAAGGAACTTGCTGATGATTTTGATTAAGAATGTTTTCCCTGAACCAGCTTCCCCACGGACATACAGAAGTATAGGTTTGTAATTTTGGCAGGTACATTCTTTATTTTCGTGCTGTATACCATGTGCAATTTCTTTTGTTACTTCTTTAAAAATGGTGCGCTGGTCTTTGTTAAGTTTTGATTGTAGTACAGTTAAGTCTTCTGTATGTTCTTCATAGTGACACATGGTGTTTTCCACTTCTGTCATATCTAATTCTGCCTCATTTGCTATTAGTGGCTGTCCTAGTGGTTATTGACTTCCTGTTATAGAAGGATGACTACTGTCGGAAGTGTCCTTATCTAGTTGGGCCTGGAGTTCTTCTTCGTGTTGCTGTTCATTGTGCAACATTGGTTTGTACTACGTAAAGTTCACATCGGTGATAGCGCTTTCATTTGCTTTGAAAGCATCTTCATAGCAGTCATAGTTATCTAGTATATCTTCCTCTTTTCTCCATGGTTTAAAAAGTTGTAGCAGGGACATGTAAATATAGTTCTTTCTGTTGAGGAGTTTTTAATGACAATTTGACATGATTAATTAAGCTTCGTTTGGTAAGTTTCACTAGGCTGCCTTCACAATCTGTCACTCTATATCTACCTTTGCTTTCATCAGGTTTTATATTCTTTTTGTATGCAAAGTTTTGGGCTATGTGGTATAGACACATGGTTTCCAAAGTGGTACTCCGGTTCGGGTAGTATGTTTCTAGTAAATTGTTCTTTAAAATGTCTTGGCTGTTGGGATCATTTTTGGCTATTGTTTCTACGTCCTCATATGATTTGAGATCTCTTTTCCTAGATTTAGCAGGACCAAGACTTAGCCATACTATATTTTCAGATGTTCCATACAAAGCAGTACCGGTTAAACGATCTGCAGCTTCGTAGGCTCCACCTTTCTCTATGAGAGAACATTTTTATGCCTAGGCTGTACAGTTTCTGAGATAATGGTTTGTCTGATGATAGGTCATTCCAGAGGTCTTGCAGCTCTGTTTTTTCTGCTTTTGTTAAGTAGGCTGTAACATATCGTGCAACTGCAGTGGAATTGTCTGCAATGTACTGCACATCTATGTTTGCATTCCATAAGAGGGCAATGATTGCATTGTAATCATTGATATATTTTGATTCTTCTGTTCTTTTTATGTAATACATGTTCTTAGGTGATTTACCTTTAACACTATGTCGAACCGAAGACATGAAGTTGTTTACTTCACCTGTTTCTGTAACTGGTCTAGGGAAACCAAAGCGGCATTTGGTGTAGTATTTCCCTTTGCTTTTCTATTTGTGATGACAATATTTGCCACATTTGTGTCTTTGAAATTGTACAATTTGTCCATGAAGGTCACGATGTGTCGTTTGTGAAGGGATTTCACAAGTGACATATTTTTGGATGAACTGCAAAACAGTGGCATCACTGTCCTGACCAAATTTAGGTGCACCTTTAATCCATAAAAGCATGTGGATATATGGTGCTCCTCTGGCTTGGTATTCTTTTCTCCAAAAGAAGTGTTGCACTCCTCCGAGGGGAGGAACAGTTGTATTACAAATAAAGTGTAGCATAGCAATGAAACAATGGTGGAAATATCTTGAAACATTAACAGGTTCTAGAGAGCAAAGTTCTCCGGATGTTAGTATATCTATGTTGGTTTTGTTGTTGTTTGATATGCGTAGGAAATAATGTAAATCTTCCCATGCATATTGTGCACAACTTAATGTAACAAACCAAGTGGGTGGTCCAATGTTTCTGATCATATAACATACATCTCCGTGACTTCGGAACCAGTATTCTTTTGTACCACACATGTTTGCAAACAGATTTGTTATGCTTGATTGTAAAACCTCATCTTTTTCTTGCACTTTTTGTATTAATTGCATAACTGACATATTTTGAAAGTGGGTTCCAGATTTCAATATGTGTGCAACTCTGTAACATAGGGTTGCTAGTTCACTTTCAAAGAGTAGGTGGAATATGTATCCCACATTTTGTCTAAATCTGGGATCTTCAGAATACATTCATAATGAGCGGTATTCTGATGCTGTTATCTGAGTGGGTCTATCACCGTATCTTCCTCCTTTGCCAGTAGGAAATAGTAGTGGAAAAGCACGTGCTTCTATACTTGTTTACGATATGCCGATTGGTGAGCCTTTGGTTTGTCGCATTTGGTACGTTTCTAGTGCATTATCTATGCTCTCATTAGAGTGCAATGGATGATTTTTTATAATGGTCTAAAAGAGTGGATACTGCAGCAGGATCCAGAAGTTCAAAATGACTAGTTTCTGATGAGTCTTGAATTATTTCAGTTGTTTCCCTTAAGCTTTCTTCAATATTTATGTCTTTGTAGTGTTCATTATTGTGTTTCAGATATTGCAAGGCGTGTCTAACTTTATGTAGGTCCACGAGTTGTTGCCAAATTATTTTGCCTTTTGTTGGTACACCATTTACTAAGACAATGAAAGAATGTTCTATTGGACTCCTAGAGTGTGCACATTTTCTGTCAGATCTAATGGTAAACAAACTACTTTGCCACGAATGCCTTTCACCAATTCAGAGGGAGGTCATTTTGCTGTTTTTGGTTGTAGGCATATTATTGCTTGAAATGGGTGTACTGTTTGAATTATGATGCTCTCATACAAATTGAGTTGTTGCAGGGGTTTTTGTAGTGGGAATAATTCCAAATTATTTGTGATAGCACGTGAAGGAGTTTGGTTGGTGTCAAGTTTTGTAGTGCAGTAACTCCAACATATTAGGAGTTCACTTATTTGGTATTTGTTTTCTGCTAAAAAGTACAGAGCTAATTCAAACCATTTGGAATGTTCATTCTCTCCTATTTTGTATGTTACGTCTATAGTTTTTGTGTTACTTTTATAAAAAAAGGTCTGCAGCAACACACACACACATGGTTTGGTAGTTCAGCGGATGTACTTTTAAATTTTAATATTTCTTTTTTGTATGCGTTTAATACAAGGTTGCCATGTGCAGAATTGTTGCAAGTCTGTTCTAAAACTATTGCATTTTGTACATGGCTTTCACTTCCAAAATATTTTCTCTGGATATGGTTGATTTCTTCTTGTAAGTATTTGGGTGTACTATGCAGAAGAGTGTTATTTAAATTGGCTAGTTCTAAAGCTGGACTTTTAGCATAGTACAATTTATACACTAGATTTCTTACATTTGAATTATGTGTTGATATCATTTTGATATCATGGAAGGTGCTTTTGCAAAGAGGTCCTGAAATGCAGGCTAATGAATGCCCTTGAAGTCCTGTGTAGTTGCGCACTGGACAGGTATCCATATTTTGCATCACTTTCATTTTGATTTTGTCTTTACCTTTCACATACTGATTGAGGAACTGGTCTAAAGATTTGAATGATTTGTTAGGAATGTTACACATTGACGTGCATGGCCATTTGTATACTGGATGGTCTGGTTCAGTCGAATTGAGAGGTAATTCTGAGTTTTCTGGGGGAATTTTGGTAAGCAGTGTTTCTTGTTCCATGATGGTATTATTGATTTTTTCATATCCTCGTCCACTGCTATGGATGGCAATTGTGTTTGTTTGATTTTGTTTGTATGCTTCTTCATTAAAATATGGTTCTGTGGTCGTGGTGTGACTCCATTCACCTCCACAAATATTTAAGAAGTTATTTTTGTTGACATTCCGTTTGTTGAGAAGTTTCTTTTGTAGTTTAGTACTTAGTTGTGTTAGTGGTTTCATCCTGTCTATAACTAAAATAAATAACTTCCTTTTGAGAAGGATTGCACTGTTTACCAGAGCTTCTAGGATTAACTTTCTACGATACATTTTAAGGGTTGTGGATGATTTCACTCCTCTTCTTATTAGATTCTGAAGGACTCTGTGGCGGAACATTTTTGCCACAATATTTTTTTTTACTATGGTTTCTTCCTACTATATCAGGATTTATAGGAGCAGTGTTAGCAGTAGTGGTAGCCACATTCTTTTTAAGTATTTTCTGTTTCGTGCCACATTTTGATAGAGGAGGCAAAGTTTCTGTAGTTTAAGATTCATTTCTTTTGCTAAATGACTGCATTTGCTGTTTTGTTTTAATGTTTTGTACAACTCTGGTCGAGATGGATCCTTACTTTGGACACTTTTATTTTCAGTTGCTCTATTTCTGCGTTTCTTTCTATGGATTTGCTTTTTGGTAGGCATTCTTTGGGGTCAGTTGAAAAAAAAGAAGGTATGGGTTTGTCTGTTTTACAATGTATGCGTGCTGTGTGCATGCGTGTATGAGTTGAAGATGTATGTGGTGGTGTGTGAATGTTCATTGGGCAGTTACAATGAGCTGAGAAGGCTATTCTTCTGTTTGTATGTTACTACACAGTGCTTCAGATGAGAGTAGAAAGTGAGCTAGTGGTGAGGAGAAACATTAATAGTAAACGTAATGGTATAAAATTAAAACAGTTCTTTGTTTTCTAGTACTAACATTCTAAGGGATGAGTATGTTAATTTTGTTCCAAAACACAGAGATTTGAGTTCCATTCTGCCTGCCAATCTCTGTTTAATAAATGGGGATTTGTGGGCAGAATGGTTCAGAAATCAATGTTTTTTTTGGTGCGCAAATTACATACATAAGCCACACAATCTCTTTGAGGAACAGTAAGAATATAAAGGTAGTTTTGTACTTACTTTTTTTCGTGCAATGACCAGTTTTCTTTGGATATGTTGTTTGTAGTGCAGATGATGTTGATTTTCAGGAGAGTGGTCTTCACTGCAATTGTAAAAGGAAGAAGTTAGTAATTGTGTGTGTTTATAGCACTGATTTTAATGTATACGTTCATTTTTCAGCTTTTGTGGTAGTATTCTCATTTGAAATCTCGACACAGTGTATGCGTGCATTTCATTTTACTATGTGCAGCCTTTATATGTTATTTGAAATATGTTAGTTGAACCTGCTTCGCAAATGAGTACAATTTTAAGTTCATGAAATTCCCTTGTTTTCTTGCAGCTGTGTTGCAGATAGCAGAGAGGTTTGGAAGCGATAGGTTATTATAGTAGATGGGAAAAATTTGAA
Source organism: Ambystoma mexicanum (assembly GCF_040938575.1). NCBI lineage: Eukaryota > Metazoa > Chordata > Amphibia > Caudata > Ambystomatidae > Ambystoma > Ambystoma mexicanum. Next base: position 1,109,517,297 of record NC_090933.1, on the reverse strand, counting down.
TACTTTCATATTATAAGTAGGAATGTGAAAAATCGGGAGCACCTGAAAGGGAGATGTCACCGCAGCAATCGGGAACCTTTATTTTCTCGTACAATCGCATTGGAAGTAGCATTAATTTAGGCAGAAGACAGTTAAAAATTGTGATTTTTCTAATGAAAAATCTAGTTTCGCGCGTAAATCTGGAGGGTTGGCATGTATGTATAGGTTATGTGGGAGATAGTAAGAAGTAGTGCGATTTTTCATTGACAACTCGGAAGTCTTGCGCTTAAAGCGGGTGCGTTGGTATATATGTATTGGCTATGCAGATTTAGTGGCATTAATTTCTTTAAAAGGATTCATAAGAGTTGCACATGTACCCTGAATAATATATGCATACCTGTACTTTGTAATCATGCATGTGGGTATGCATGGAGCTGTAAGTAGAAATCCTCGAAACTTGCACAGTTCTTTTTGTAGTAGTTGTTTTGCAATGATATGTGACTTGTATTCAGAGTGATAAAAAGTACGTTTGAAGTGCGGAACTCTGATGACGTAGATGTAGAGGTCTTGGATGTGATTGGTGGATAGTTGGGTAACTGCTTAGCTGTGTCCAATGAGGGAATGGATTCACGAGTGATGTGGAAATGGTAGAAGGGCTGGCTAAGAGTTACATGCCGCGCAGACACCGCACTTGTCTGTGGGTAGGGCGTGCCACATACAGGGTTTTCCAGCAAATCCAGCATGGAAAGGGGACTTTAGGGATCAGCCAATCAGATCTTGACATTGTTGATTTGTGTAGGAAGAGAGTGTGTGTAGTGAAGATGGCAGAGGTGGAGACAGTCAGGGTGTTGGTACTCAGAGATATTTTTGTCCATGGTTTACAGCACTATTCTGAATGTAGGCATGTTGCAAACAATTTCGATGTACGAGGAGTGGAGGTGGTGTGGAGCGCTGCAACGGATTGCAATGTAGAGGCAATTCTCCAAGTTTGCAGAGATATGCGTAGGATTAACAGTCCCCATGTTGCAGTTTTGCACTATGGTGCTTTCCATTTGGGCTACGTGAGTTCACCTACTTTGTTGGGAGATTTGGAACATTTGGTTCAAGCAGTCATCAACATCTTTCCAACTGCTAAAGTAATTTTTTCTGGCTTACTCCCTCGAGCAAAATGGGACAACAGTTCTGTTTTTTGTCCTGATCAATGTATTGCTAGGCGTGCAATCATTTGCGGCATACATGCTTTCATGTTAAGAGCTTGTATGTTTTTCTGCAGCCACGAGAACATTATTTCCAGTAATTGCGGCGTATTTTGAAGCAGATGCTGTTTCTTTATCTTTTTTGGGAAACGTCATGTCCTTTTGTGATTTTTTGCTTTGGAGAAGGTTATGTAATGATTGAAGGAGTAAACTAAGAAGAAAAAAAATACAAAATAACAAGTGTCTGTCAGGCATCTGCAAAGAAAAATGGCTCTTTTCAGAGCCCACCTTAAAGGGGAAAAGGGGAACACTATTTAAATGTACAGTTGTCACGCTCAGATCCACTACATGTCAGCGGACATGGCTGTAGTCTGCAGGCAGCGCGTACTACATACGGGGATTCTGGGGTGAAGAGGCATGCAAATGAGAATGAGCAGAGCTAGGGATAGGTCAGTAAAGTTCAGTGGGTGTGTTGTGAATGGAGAGATTTAGTGAGAACGTCTTTTCCCTGAGAGGAGAACAGACAGCTATGGCTGTGTGTGCTCGAAAGCAGATTATCTGGATTTTGATAGACTCATGGATACATTGGTTGAAGGTGCATGCACAACGTTGTGGTATATCTGCAGGTCTTGTATTCCCTCATGTCGAAGTGCACTGGCATTGAGTGCATGGAATGAAGTGGCTGGACTTGGTACCTCTCTGTGCTATTTTACAGGCAGAGCGTCATTCTGATATAATTATCATTCATTATGGAGGAAACAGTTTAGGGCATGTGTCTGGAATTTCTTTGCAATTTGCAATGAAGGAAGAACTTGAGAAGGTCATGGACATGTTTCCAAATTGCCAAGTAATTTTCTCACGTATTGCACAAAGACAAATGATTCTGCGTTCTTCTTTGTATGGTCCACAAATGGAGAAAGCAAGGCACAATGTCAATAAGGCTGTTTGTGTCTTTCTAAGAGATGTTGGCATGTCCTCTTTCCACAATGAAAATATTATGTTGCGTAGCACATTCATTTTTCGCAGAGATGGAGTCCATATTACATATGCTGACAATCAGATTTTTCTTCGAAATGTACAAAATGCATTGCAACCTTTTTTGCCATTATAGTCACCTATTTTGCATTACATGTTGAGGAATCCAAGTTTTTCAAACACACAAAAAAACCACCAAAAGGCTCTTTTCAGAGCCACCACTTACTGCCAGAGAAAAGTGCATTGGTTTTGCTATGGTTGCATCCTAAAATTTTGTCTGTCCTAGGACTGTCCGTGGACTTTTTGAAACATGCACGAGGGCCTACACCGTTTATTTGATAGTTCCTTTTTTAAACTGAGAAAGGTGGCTCTGAAAAGAGCCTTTTTTTTTACTTTCTGTTGTTTTATATTTTTTGGGATTTTTTACACACAACACACTGGGAGAGGAGGGGAAAGGAGGGTAAGGAAGGGACACAAACCATGAGGATAAGAAAGGGCAGGTGGAGAGAGAAAGATGTAGAGTGGGCCTTATTTAGGTAGGTAGCAGGTCTTCTGGTGCTCAGTGACCGAAGTCTCGAAAGCACTTCGAAGACTCTCCCCTCTGCAAAGTACTGCATCGCATTACATAAACAATATTGTGACCTTTGAAAGGTAAGGGTCAACAGCATCGCGAATGGCCTGTGAGGCAGCTGGAGGGATGCACTCTCCCATGGGAGTTTGTCTATTGGAGAGAGGATCAGACAGCGGGTGTTGCTGTGGAGGAACTCAATCTACTATGTTCTTTACATGGTACCACCTTGCGAATGTCTACACCGTGGAATGAAGTTAGGTGTCGCTTCATGGTTGTCGTACCAAAGCTGTACGCACCAGGTCTCCCACGACTCAGCACCAACTTGCACTTTTTACAGGTGACCAGGTTCTCACGTGCTTTTGGTACATTACCAAAAACGGTCAACCGCCACACCCACGACTCCCAGCAAGTGATGGTAGTAGGGAGTTCCCCCACCTCATTCTCTTCATCCTCACGCGTATTTCCCTCTGCAGGCCCTTGGGGAGGTGGTGGCACTGGAGGGTTTGGGGGAGTGCTGAGGCTGATGTAGCAACAGCATCCATGGATGCCATTAGGGTTGTTGAGATAATCTCCACAAGAGCACTAAAGGCAGCAAAACTTAATATACAATTGCCAGATGTACAATGAAGATGAGCTCAGGGGTGTGGCCTTTTATAGGGGTGGATGGGTGCACCTTGTGACTATATCGATCACTCAAAAGCGTTGAAAAACTTCCAAACAATATGTGGAAAGCTAGAGCCATTGTATGGGACATGTGAAATGGTGATTTTGTATTGTAAAATAATTTGCATTGTTTGCATAAGTTCTTTTGTAATGTTGTGGAAGCAGACAAAGTTCTCAAATTAGGGCACATGACCAGCGTGGGTGCGGCCACATGATGACGTCGTCAACACATCCGCGAAGGAAATGGGTGCCCCCAGGACACCAAATGCACAGGAACGGCTGTGCGCATGCACACAGGTTTTCTAGGGACAGTGTTCGGGTCCTGAAACTAATTAAAAGTGCAACACAAGTGAGAAGGACAGTTACGGCCAGGCGTGATGTTCGCAGGACTTACGGGTGTGGTGCGCATGTGCGTAGATGTTCTGCTGACTGTACGACCTGGTACAGTATCCTTAGGACACCTCCATTTTGTTTGACTATGGACATGCCGGACACTGCGCCTGTTCTCCGGACAGTTCCATCATCACTGCAGATGGTACGGACAGGTATAGTGTCCTTAGGACACTCCACTTTTGTTCATTTACGGAAATCCCGGCCACCTGGTGTGTTCTACGAACAGTTCCATCTTGGTTGCAAATGGTAGGGGTACGTGTATTGCCCTTAGGACATCCATATTGTATTACTTACGGACAGGCAGAACAGGCTCTTTGTCCGCAGACATTTTAACGCTTTAAAAAAAAAAATTGACATACACAATTCCATTAAAAGTAACCTAACGTTTTTTTTATTAAACACATATACAGCAATTAAGAGAGAGAGAGGGAAGCAGACACTGAAACAAACATAGGGGAATTAGGGGTTTCCACAGGCTCGTTGTGAGGGGATGAAGGGATGGAAGTTTCATCAAAACGTTTATGTTGTTCTTCAGGGTTTGGGGATAGTTCACTGGGAAATGGAGAAGGGGGACAGGTACAGGTAGGACAGTGGTATCTTATTTTGCCTTTGACGTGGTCCTCCACAAATTGCCTTTACCTGTTAAAATTCTCTTTTAGCATGTCCACTTTGTCTTCTATGCGTTTCAAGGTGTCTTGCACTGTGTCTTTTGGTGGACTTTGTTCATTTTTTACCTGGTCTGTTAAAAATAAATATATGTATGTTAAGTATCCATAAGGTACTGACTATTCATTTGCTTATGCAGAAGTGTGTACCATTATTATCGCTATCTTCTGACATTTCGCCATGCAGAGAATTCTCCTCCAGCCACTCCAAAGTACTGCACATTTCTGTGTGAAAACAACAGAAATACATTATTTGTTCTGCACCTAATACAAAAAGTGTACCAACATACACGAAAAATGAAGTTCACTTACTACTTTCTTGTAATTTTTATTTGTTGTGTTGTGTTTGTCTACTGTCGCTCCTAGCTGTACAGTTTCTGTGAGGTAATTACGTTGAAGGTATATCTTCTTTTATTATGGTATAATCCATTTCATTACACATGGTATTTAAATGGACGGGTTATGTGTGAGACGTGTAGGTTCGAATGGTTATTTATTACTACATATAATGTGTTTATGTGCTGCTTTTTAACCTTGTCCAGTTTTTATATGTCATGATAGAACAATTTCAAAAACCCCCTGACTGTTTGGCTAGTGTTGCTCTCGTCCACGCCCGTCCGCAGACAGACGCTCAGTCCGTGGCCTTCAAATATCATTAGTGAAGGAGGTTCAGTATGTTCTATGGCACATGTACACAAAGTAAGGGAATCCTAGTAATTAGCTCCCAATTTCACATGATGAATGTGTATATTCAGTAAAAAAAACGTTGTTAAAGGGAAGTTATGATTAAGTTGCCCTACTAAAAAAATCATGAAATTCAGTAAAAAAACTTTGTTAACGGGACGTTATGGTTAAGTTGCCCTACTAAAAATCTGTGAAATTCAGTAAAAAAAACTTTGTTAACGGGACGTTATGGTTAAGTTGCCCTACTAAAAACCTGTGACATTCAGTAAAAAAAACATTGTTAATGGGACGTTATGGTTAAGTTGCCCTACTAAAAACCTGTGACATTCAGTAAAAAAAACTTTGTTGATGTGGCGTTATGGTTCCAAGTAAAACCGAAAAACCCTTGAAATTCGCCAGTTATGTAAACTAAGCAACCATAACTCGCACCACCACTGTGCACTGCTAAGACTAACACCCAGGACATCAAAGATGACATCAGAAATGTCATTGATGACATCACTGATGACATTGTATGTACATTTACTTTGAATGAAAACTCTGTAGAAGGTATTCTTATTATAATGTTGACCAAAAAGTGTCAAGGATCATTGGAATACATATCAAGTCAAATTAGTGCATTAAGCAATGCGTTGATATACGTAGCATTCTATTATGAGGTTCTATTCAGTATACTAAGTTAATCATGTAGAAATATAGGAATTGTGTGCAGCATACATGATGGAGGTGCAATATTTATAAGCTTGCAATGTTGAACAGTGAAATGATAACTGTTTTCTTATTAGAGTTTTGGCTACTGTGAAACATGTGATATGTAGGTAATGAAAACCACTTACTACATAATGGCATTATTATAGACAAAACACAAAGAGACATCATCACATACAAATATGAGTATATACACGCAAATTGAAGTAAGGCAAAAAAACAGCGGTAGTAGCAGTAAGTGTTTATAACCTAACTGATTACCTTTATGCAGAGAAATGATTGCTCTGTTTCAAAGGTGATACTTATCCTATGCATATGTATCACATGATTTGACTGGACCCTAAGGGAATTACTGTAAGAACATACTTGTAGGATAAGTCTACAAATATAGTACCATTTATATTTTTAATTCTTGACTGTTACTGAAGAAAACCATGTGGCCTTTATATGTTAGTAAAGGAAAAAAGGGGAAGCCAGACATGTGATGTCATCAGTGATGTCATCAATGACATGTCTGATGTCATCTTTGATGTCCTGAGTGTTAGTGTTAGCAGTGCACAGTAGTGGTGATAGTTAAGGTTACCATAAGTGGCGAATTTCAAGGGTTTTTCGGTTTTACTTGGAACCATAACGTCCCATTAACCAAGTTTTACATGTATTTAATGATAGACAGATCTTATATTTTATCCCAGAAGTGTAGGTCAGGGCTGTGTTCAGGTCCTTAGCAATGGCAATGCTGCTGCTCTTTTATTTTTAATTGCGAACGGTATTGCCGTACTTTATTGGTTGTTTGTTTTAAAACATGGCCTATGTCCTGTTATCACAAGATTGACCCTCACACAAAATGGGTTTTAATTGGCTGTTACCTGACCAAGGGGTGGTGCCGGAGAGATGTGGTTGTTACTTTATCTTCCCAGCCATGAACTGAACATGTTCTTCACAATATTGGACTGATCCAATGAATTTTTTTCCTTAAATAGGAGAAGGGTCAGTTTGCGCATTGTTCGTGTAGTGCATATCTGTCTATTGGATCTATAGTTATTTGGCTATGAACTCAAAGCTTTTTGAATTCCATGCAATGCTCATCCACACAGCACTTTATTCAAAGAGCAAAAAAAGAAAAGAAACTGCTCTTGAATAAGACCAAAATAACTTTCTATATATAGCAAACTTTGGAGGAGTGCCATGCTTTTGCTTTGTTTCTGCCATCCCTCAGGTTATAACCATCTCATTAATGATTGGCATGAGAGTTAAACACATTACATTAATGTCCTTAAAAAGCCGATCTAGCCCATAGTATGTATACATCAGAACAGCTAGTCAGACAGCAGAGCTATTCTGTTGGTAATACAGAGTTTATTTATAGCAGAGACCACTGAGTTGTTTCCCATGTTACACACCTCTCATTAAATCCTCACATATCATAGATACACCCAAGTTTAGAGGCCGCATTAAACACACAAAGAAGGTGGGAAGAGAACAAAAACCATGCAAAATAGCGTTAAACATAACCTCCTTGTGAATTAGTCAATTTTGAAATGTGACCATTGCAGTTCAGAGTTGAAATATATTTCCGGTTGTCAAGTCCATTAGCAATACATTGTACGAACAACACCTTTCATTGTTGTAGACAATATCCTTCAGTATCAGTCAAATGTATCATTGATACATTATAAGAGGTTATATGGCAGCATCAGGGGCAGTCTGTCTGCCTTGCCATCAGGCCTAGAATCATACTGCAGGTATTAGGCCTGAGTTTAGTTTCCCAACTGTTAGCATGCCACAAATAGCAGAGCTAGCACTCATATTATGTTGTGCACGATAATGTACTTGTATTGTCAGAGAAAGCACAATATCTATCGGTGTTGGTGGAGAAATTTGACTCCCTCTCAAGTTACATTCATTCACTAACACAGACAGTAATATACGCAGATATCTCTAAAGATTGTGACAGTTACCGATTAGTTACCCCCTTCTCCATCTTCCTTGTCATAGTCATTAACGTTTTCAAAACAGATACTCTCTTTCTCTTTTCTTCCCCTTGTGACTTGTCCTCCCGTGGCCCTCCCCACATGGTGGCAGCATCTAAGAGGCCACTATGATCCTCAAATCTCGTCCTCTTTCGTCCTGTGTCTGACAGGAAAGGTTACACTTCGTGGTCCACACAGGAGCATCAAAAGGTTTCTTGCATACCCTTGCCCTTCTGTTTCAGATAGGAGTGCGGTTTTGACTTGGGCTCTAACGAGTGAAATATCGACGGATGGCTGCCCATGTAGGAGCGTGCATAGGTGCCCAAATGTATCCTAGTCTTTCCTGGATTCCTACGCTCCTCAATCCATAAGTGACTGAGTTTGTGATACTTCTCCCGGAGCAGAGTAGGGCACTCACTGATCGCTGACACATCAAAGGGGGAGTGAAGAGCCCTGCTGGGCATCTACACTTGCTCTCTGAGAGCTATCTGGAGAGAGTCATGCAGACCACTGTTAATATGATTTCACACTGGACTTTCCCAGCGGGGCCTCAATCTTCAAACCCACCTCTGTGTGCTCTCTGACTCTTGCAGAGCCTGCTCCTAATTTGCTAGAGCCCAGTACCGCTGTGGTGAAGCCCCACTTGTTTTGTATCCCTTCCCAATTCAGAATACTTTCCAAGGGCTGGACTTGGAAAATGAGGGGGAAGTACCTTTGTAAGGGATGTTACTGATCAAGGTATTGGGATACCCTCATACCAACCTGGCCATGAAGAAGACTTTGTCTGCACTCACACAGCCGCCTACATACATATATCTGTTCATTCCCACCTCCCAAATAAGGCATATCCATGTTGGCCATCATAAACAAAATCCTTCTCCAGGAATTAAAAGAGTCTGAAAATCCACATTTCCTAATTAATGTATACTGTTCAGAGATTCAAGGAGGACTTTTTGGATATACAGAAAGTAGACTTCATCCTTCTTGAATTTGCTGTAAGAATGGAGGTGACCTTGGAAAATGCTGCTAAAGCAGACACCATTGTTAAGATGGTACAGACTGTCCCTAAAAGTGCTCAGTACATCTCACTAACTGAGAAGCGTTGGCATGTATGCAGGTTAAACAACACATTCATTGGATAAAGACTTTAAGATTCTGCTGACATCCTTGGAGAAAGGTTAAAATCTTATTACCAAACGAGGACATGATGGAGAAACAGCTATAGCTTCAATCTGATCTTACTTATGATTTACAGAGGGCCACAACCATGGACAACTGTGCCACCCTCTCAAGAAGATAATTCTTGCTCTGCTTCTGAGAGGGAAATGGTTCACTGAGAGCTCTGCGTCTGAGACTACCATTCATAGGTCAGAAACTCTTCAGCTCTAAACTGTGGGAGCTCTTCAGGCAATGTTAAAATTAAAGGTCCTTCTGCTACCAGAGCAATCCCCTAGGTGCAGGAGAAACAAGACCTTATCTACTGCCAGGCACCATGGAAGGGGTGGTCACCATGGCTAGGGGCATTCCATCCCTCAAAGAGCAACCACATCATTACCTAGTGTGATCATTCCTGTGGATTATGAAGCATCCTGAACACACCTAATAACTCCTTCACTTCACAGGCTGGGTGCAAGACATTAAAGCGTTACTCCAGTTTGGGAATCCAAAATGTATTTGAGACACCTGGTTACAAGGAGTCAGAGGGAAGGTAATATTATTGAGTTTCTCCACAAGTGTAAAGAGAATAAAGAAGCCCTCTTGGCAGAGATACAGCACCTGTTCCAGAAGGCAGCCATGATTCCATTCTCAGTGGCAGAGCCAAACTCTGGATCTACTCACGCATTTTTTCTGTTGTGCAAATCCTAAGAAAAATTCAGTCCAATCATCAACCTAAAGAGGCCTCACATGTTTGTAAAGGCCATCAGCTTCAAGATGGAGACTCTGAGAAGAAAGACATTCTGATGGTGTCACCCAAGGATTTCCTCACTGTGCTAGACTAAAAGGATATGCACTTTCATGTGACGATCAGGCAGCTCACTTTTCCTGAAACTTGTCACTCTGGAGATCCAGTACCAACAGTTAACCATCACCCTTGGTTTAAAGTTAAAACCAAGGGTATTCACGTAGGTACCAGCTCATTTTAAAGGCCTTCTTCACAAAGGAGGTATTCTTGTCCATCCATACTTGTATGATTGGTTAATAAATGCAGGCACATTTGACAAGACAGCAGAGTTTACTCAGAGAGACCAAAACCCTGCTGACAGAATTTGGATGGTCATAAATCCAGAAGTATACATTCCAAATTGATGAGATACCCCATATAACCCTGGCTCCCTGCCAGAACCTGGAACACACTGGGGCTCATTCTGACAGAGCCAGGGGCAAGGAGTTCCTACTTAACCAACGAGCAGAAAAACTTCAATCCAGACTGGATGCTGTCCTGTCTCTCTGTGCCACTTCGGTTCTTCTGTTCCTCCAAGACCGGGATGAGATGGACTTGTTTCTGTTCACTGTATCCAAGGCCAGGGATGGTCTCATTACTTTAGTGAGATATATCCTGGAACACTGTTCCTGAGAATCAAAAGACTAAAGGACGAGGATCCCATTCTCAGGCCATCCCCAAACCTCCCATATTTGGTGGATGTCCTCCTTCCCATTTCTGAATCAAATAGATCTCCTCTGGCCTCTCTTACAAACTGCAGATGCCAGTGCAATGGGATGGGGAGCCACCCAGGCAGAGACATATACACTGGAGACCTGTTCTCCCCAGGCTCGGGCTAGCATGTAGGGCAATAGGCTCACGGCCAAATCAAAAACAAAGAATGCTGGTATTTGGGTCAAAGTGGCCTGCTTTTTTGGCCAATTTGGGCCAGTTTTATGTTTTCATTCACTCTGCGACTAGTAGTTTTGACCAGTGTTGCTAAATAAAAATTCTTTCGAATGAACAATTTGCATCACGCTGAAAACCCCACCTTGGTTACAATTCAAACCGTGTAACAAACAACAATGAATTGGCATTTGTAACTTTAGGCCACTTTTTCATTGCTGCCAGAGACAATGTTATGTCTCAGTCTGACCCTTGCTCTCCCCAGGGGTCAGCCAAGACCTTGAACTATGGCAAACTGACAGCTATTAAAAGGGCTGTTCGCCACTTCGCTCTAGTATGCAGGGCCTAAGCAGTTGTAATAAGAACAGACAACACGGTGTCCAACTATTCAATAAGTGCCAGGGAGAATGAACCTCTCCCTGGTTGGGTCAACTACAGTATTTCTGTAATTGGCAGAATCAGATCTTTCTGTTATTACCTGTGCTGGGAGTTCTTCAGAAAGATATATATTCCTGTTCGGGTTCCCATCATGGGACCTATTTGCATCACAGAAGAGCACCCTTTTGCCCTGCTACTGCTTGAGGTCCAAGGATCCCAATGTCTGGAAGAGGGGTAAACAGTATTTTGAGATTACCCTAATCCTGCTCCCCTTCCCTCTCATTCCTCTTCTAGCAAATGTTCTTCAGAGAGGGTCAAGGTTTCAATGTGTCCCTGTATCTGAATTTCTAAGGGATCACCATTCTAACTAAATGTGAATCTCTTCCCTGTCCAATGGCCGGACTTTCACACCATAACTTGCTCAAAACATAACTGACTCCAAGGAATGTGCAAGACAAGGGGCTTTATTATGAGAATCAATTTTTTCCGGCGCCCGGGAATGGGCAACTACTGGGGTATTACGGCCCGGGCGGACCACGTAATTGCCCATTCCCAACACAGAAAATGGGGAGTATGCAGTCTTTGAGAATTAAGAACACTCTGGGTTGATAGTCTGCGATGTTCAGACAAAGGGTTTTAGCAGCAATATCAATGTTAAAGGATATGTCTTCAAAAGGAAAGAAGAGAATTTTAAAGTCACTATGATCCTTTAAGTTGGACTAGGGGGACAGGACTTCTACAAATATAATTATTTCTTTGTCTTGGGTGGTTAATAGCACTGAGACAGGCTTCTAGGCACTTTACTGCAGTTGAGCCATTGTCAAGACAGTCAGGTTGCATTGAATCCAGTGGTGAGCAGCCGCTGAATCAGCTTTGATATTGGGCTCTTCGTGGATCGAGAAGGTGCTCAAGTCGCTGGGACCCAACATAGTGAGTCTGTGTTCGAGTCAGGTTAACACGATACATCCCCTAGTTTGAGTCGGTGTTCGAGATTGACAATTTGATAGATTCCAGCAGGTTGATTATGAGTGGGGACAAAATTATGCATCTGTTATGTCGAGTTTGGCTCATGATTCAGCGAGTTTGATGCTTCTACAGCAGCGAGCGACTGGTCTAGTCTCGGTGGTGATGCACAAGAACAGAGACATTAAGCAGCTGCAAGCCATTCAGGTTCACCAACATATCCATATTGGAAACTGAAAAGGTTATATTGGAAACCATCAAACTGCCCGGCACAAGTTATTAAGGATGCAGCTAGAGACTTAGCACCCTTCATCTCTAAACTAATAAACGCTTCCTTTAGATCTAGTACTGTACCTACCAACCTTAAAGAATGTTGGGTTCTGCCTCTCCTCAAAAAACAGACCCTCGACCCAGCTATCCCAACTAATTATAGGCCTATTACCACGGTCCCATTCCTCCTTAAAATCATTGACAGAGTAGCCTACTTCCAGATCCAAAACTATCTGGAGACAAACTAACTAGTAGGATCACGCCAATCTGGATTCAGACCACAACACAGTACTGAAACAGCCTTAATTGACCTCAAGACACAAATCGACGAGTTGAAGGATAAAGGTAAAACAGCTATGCTCCTCCTCCTTGACTTATCGGGGGCTTTTGACCTGGTGGACCATGCAGTGTTATGCAATCATCTAGCATCTGCCGCCTATTTCTCAGGTGCAGCTATAGCTTGGGTACAATCCTTCCTAGCTAACTGTACGATGAGAGTGTTCTCCCCCTTAGCCTCAGCGGACCCAATACAAATCACCTGTGGTGTCCCACAAGGTTCATGTGTCTCCCCCGCAATGTACAACATCTTCACTAAGCCTCTCTTTGACAAACTTGACAGACTGGGGGTAACCTATACTAATTACGCGGACGACACGCAGATCCTCATACCACTATCTGGCAACTTTGTCGAAGACACAGCTTTAGTAAACAACATCTACCTCCTCATTCAGGCATGGATGGCCTCTCACAGCCTCTGCCTGAATGATGACAAAACAGAGATACTGATCCTGGGTTCCGACTCCAATCTCAAAAAACTTAGCCCCAGTTACTCTGCCTTTAATATTGATGGCAATATAATCAAAGTGGTAACTGAGGTAAAAACATTAGGTTTCTACCTTGATTCCACACTATCTCTTAAAAAACAAGTCAATTTCTTGGCTTCCTCTACAGCCTACACCTGCAAATTAATCAGGGCCTGCAGACCCTACATCTCCAAAACCAACTGTATCACACTAGCCAACGCTTTAGTAATGTCTAAATTGGACTATTGCAATGCCCTATATGCAGATGCCAACAAAACTGTCAAAAACAAGATGCAAATATTGCAGAATAATGCTCTTAGAGCAGCCCTCGGCATACCCCACAGAGAGCATATATCCTATATCAGGAAAGACCATCATTGGTTAAAAATTAGTGACAGAATTAACCTCAAGACGCTATCTCTCACCCATAAAGGACTGAGCAATACTGCGCCCCCATACATCTCGGCCAGAATGACCAGAAAATCCTCTAGTCACCACACCACAGCTTCTAACCATCTCTTACTAGATATTCCTAGATTCAGACTAACTAAAGCGGGTGGAGCAAGCTTCCCTGTTACAGCTGCCCGTGCCTGGAATGCACTCCCTACTGCTTTGAGAGTTGATCAACCCTACTCTAGATTCAGATGTAACGTGAAAAGTTGGCTCTAGACCAATGACGACCATCAAACTGATCCCTTGCACTAGGTCCTGGATCATTGCATGTTACTACCATGATATTCCTGGTTGTACCATAGACTATCCCACCACCTCCTGGGCGACGCAATGTACTCACACCTTGTATATTTGTACTGTAAATACATGTAATGTATCCACTGTATGTATCCATTGTATGTAACCAAGCTTAAGTATTCTTGTTACCGCTGTGCCGCCCGGCTACCCCAGGGTTTGGAGCGCATTATCAAATAATAAACTAAACTAATCTAAACTAAACTTCAGTGGGTCGAGTCACCATTGAGAAAGCTCAAAGAAGCAGGTAATTAGTTAGAAATCCATACATTCCAAAAAATGAAACACCATGGGTCCTGCATCGTCTCAAAGTGAGTTGAGGGTAGTCAAACTAGCTCAAATAGGTCTTGAGGTAGTAAATAGGGTTGCAAGCTACTTCTGTACTTGTAGGTTGATGGCAGGTCAAATCTAGGGTCCATAGCGACACAGTGACACAGTGATTCCTTAGTTCTGAATTGCCTGTCCACAGAGTTAGACTGGCACCTGCAGGGGTACCTTCACTCTCAATGAACAGGATTCTGGTTCCAGTGACCAGGCAGAAGGGAGGCCTTGGTTTACAGTAGTGTCACTCCACCATGTTCCCTGAGGATGTGTATAGTGGGGCAGAGCTTTACTCTGCTTTGAAGTTCTTTGTCTGCCCTTCTGTGTCTCAGAGATTTGGAATAGATCAACAGAGTTCCACTGACTATGTCTTCTTCTCCTGAGAGTCCAAGATGAATCAAATAAGGACAAGGTTTCCTTCTCTTGTAATGTCAGCAGATTGATCCAAAGCAAGCCTGGTGTCAGTGGCAGTCCAGTCTGCCATAACAAGTGTCCTTTGCCTTCTGACATCAAACCCAGAGTTTTCTGTTAGCAGAAAGTGGAGGGGAGCAGGAGGAGTAGAGAGATATAGTATAAACTAGGATTTTGGACCCACATTCACAGCCTACACTTCTCCTGGGATTACTCTAACTTCACTACCTTGCCTGCTGACTACAAAAGAACTCCATTGGTCTGCACCCTTGTGTGAGAGTAGTTTTGTTATGCCATGACTGCCTTTCAAGAACGGGGTTGCCAGGCAAATCTCCTGGATAGTGTTCCATACCCTGGGAGACTGGTGTTTTACTTCTTCTGGGAATTAATGAAGCATCTTCCTGGGCATTTTCCCACACGGCTTTTGTGGCAACATCCCTGCCACACAGTTAGTACACATCAGCACATTTCAGAGCAAAATGACTGAAATCACAGTATCAGCTTAGAACTGACAATAAAATAATGTGACATCCAAATATTGTTGCTGTATAATTGTGTGATCCTAGTAGCCACCACGCAACAACAAAACATGGCTTATCTTTAGAGTTTAACATGCTTCCAGGCAGACCAGTGTAAACAATAATGATGTGTTGAATCAGTGCTGCAGGTGATTAAAATGTCATCTCTGCTGATTAGAATGTTGTTTTCCAGCAGCTTTCAGGAATGAACAATTGAACTTTGAACCTGCCCTGCTGCCTCTGAGTGTAGTATAGATCGGTGCACAAGATGATTCCTGCAGTCCTGCCTCGCGCTGGTTATTTCTGCGCACCAAGGCTGTGACGCAATCACAGTCCAGTGACAGTTCAACTGTCATAATCGTGTTGGCCCCTTGCTGCCAAGAGGGTCTTTCCTTCTCACAGACTTAGAATAAATACAATACAAGCTACAATTCACTTACTTTCATTATTTCATTGGTGACAAAGTTGAGGAACGAAGAGGTAGACCGCTGTCACCATCTGCATCCAGGAATCAGGGCCAGTCCCTTAGTTAGCTATATCTCGATCTGGCTCACAGCAGCCTTTATCTGACTGTGCTGCACCCCATGGCATCACACTCTTATCATGCACAGCTGGTGCAAGAGGCACTGCAGCAAAGGTGAGCCCTTATAATGGGAAAGCAGTTTGGGTGACAGAGCAAGCCGCGGCTCTCCTTGACACAGCGTACGCAGGGAAGTAGACAAGACAAAGTGGCACACGGCAGGATTCATGCCAAAGGAGTGAGGGGCTGCAACATTAACTGCCCAGGGCGTAATGTCCACAACACACCCATATTGTGGGAGGTGTCATCTTGCCGTCTAGGCACATCTACCCATGTGGAGGTTAAAAGAATACACCTCATATCGTCAGCTTTATGCCTGATTCCTGGGCATGTTTAATATGAAGCACTCAGGAAGGAAAGTGCTGTCCGAATGACATTTAATTGGTGAATTTAAGAATGAGATTTTCATCATCTATGGTTTTACTCTGTGGATACTAGTAAACTATCAGATCTGCATCCAAGGACCTGTTCTGGTGGAATCTACCTTAGTATTTAGTATCTGCATCCCTGGGAGATTTGAGTGTGAGGGACAGTCCCAGCACCATCTGGAAGTGATAGTAGGAGGTACTCCTGTCTGCAGATGCCTGGGAATAGGATAGGCAAAGGGGAATTGTTGGACCTATTGACTGTCCCAGCACCATATGGTAGTGATAGTGGGAGGAACACCATTCTAAAGATAGCAGGGAACTGGAGTTTGCACCTGGGGAGAACTTATTGGCACTTCTAGAGACAGTCCCTGTCCATCTAGCAGTGACAATGGGAGACATTTTGTTCACCAGATAGCTGGGAACTGTGTTAGTTAAATCGTCAGCGACACCATCATGCAAAATTTAGAGCCACCACCAACATTGTTGACCAGACCAGGGTACCTCTGATTCCCTGGGAAGACTGGAGAGACTTGCTTAAAATTAATGTTGTGGCATATAGGGGAGAAATATATTCGGACGAGAGGAAATATTCAACATAAATGTGTTGTCTGGGGGCTGAAGATGTAGTCATTATCAAAAAAACTGCCAGATGTTGTGGATGATAGTGCAGGTGATGGTGGGAGGGTAGATGGGGAAGTTTTGTATTCAATGGCAAACAAAAAATTACAGGTACAGTTTGGCAAACAGATCAATATAGTTTTAGAGAGGTATAAGTTCTTCTCAAGAAGACAGGTAGTGGGGGAGGCAGTGGACTCACGTGTAGCAGATCTGAGAGTGCTATTGCCATCATGTGAGCTTACGGGACATGAAGATGAGTATATTAGAGACTAACTCATGATGCATCCATCCAACCACAAAATTCAAGAAAGATTGTGGCAGGCAAAGAATCCACTGTTACTGGAAGTATTGGCAATAGCTAAGGGCATGGAATTAACTAACATGTCTCTAAAGGTGGTGAATTGCTAAAATAACAAGGAGATTGTACAAGTCGTAGTAGATAATGAGGCAGAAATTGCAAGTGGTAGCCATGAATCGAAAGTGAGTTTAGTGAAATAGTACAGCACAATGGATAGGGGTCCTTACGTAGGGAGTGGACCCATTTTGTCTAGCGAGAATAATTCATCCATACAGGATAACCGCAAAGGAAAATGCACCAGGTGCGGGTTCGAGAAACATGCTATGAATGTCAAGGAATGCCCAGCCATGAGAGTGAAAAGTAGGTGTTGTGGAAAGATGGGGCAATTCGCTAGGTTGTGCAAATCTAACAACAGAACGGTGGAGACTGAAAGAGATGTTCAGTTTGTGGGAGAAGGTAGAAGGGAGAAGTGAGTGGGCAAACAAAATTGTACATATTGTGTTAGGCATAAAGAATGATGAAGAAAAGGAGTATGTACCTCCAGAAGTGGAAATTGTAGTGGTGGGGTGCCTAGTGAAAGCATTATCTGACTATGGGTCTCCATTTACTGTCATTTTGGAAGGTAAATACAAGGAATTCTGGGTCTACAAAAGCCACATATTACACTGACATTATGCCAAGAGCATATGGTGGGGGAAAGATTGATATTTTTGTCTGGGGCGACATTGCTTATGGTGACAAGAACATAAGAGCAAAAATATTTGTGGCTGTCAAAGGTGATTGCTTATTAGGTTGGAGTCACCAAGGGAAATTGGGTCTTGAATTACATCCCTGTAAAGAGATGCAGGTCAGTGCGGTAGAGGTAAACATGGTGGAAAGATTGGTCAAAGAGGCGGGAATCAGGTTCAAGAAGGTGTTTAGTCATGGCATAGGTAAACTTAAGGGGTATTGCCATAAGATTGAAATGTCTGCCCAAGCAACACCATGTGTGCACAAAGTACTTGATCTTCCATTGAGTGTGAGAGAGAAAGTGAGGGAAGATATGTTGGGGGACATACCTGGAGTGAAGTGTTTTCAGAACGACATATTAATTGGTGCAAAGAATGAAAGTGAACATGATGCTAGAGTGTATGAAGTATTACGGAGACTGTAAAAGGCTGGTTTGACAGTCAAAATAAGGAAGTGCCAGTATAAAGTAAATCAAGAATCATGTTTGGGAAATAGGCTCACTAAAGATGGCATGATCCCACGTATGGTTATTGTGGCAGTAACATCGCCAACTAACAAATATGAGCTGAAATCCTTTTTAGGCTTAATAGAGTTTTATTCCAAATTTGGGGGGAATCTGGCGGTAAAATGCCAACCCCTTAGAGCTTTGCTTAAGGAAAGGAAAGAGTTCTATTGGGGTGAATATGAAGAAACTGCTTTCAGGGGTCTTAAGGAAGGAATAGTGAATGCCCCTACTTTGCACAGATTTGACCCTTTAGCAGAAACTATTATGTCAGTAAATGCGTGTGTGTCAGGGTTGGGGTCAGTCTTGAGCCAAGTCAAGAATGGCAGAGAAGTACTGGTGGACTTTGCATCTCAAACTTTATCTGACACAGAATCAAGATATTCGACCATTGAATGAGAAAGCCATGCATGTTATTGGGCCTATGTATATTTTAAGACTTACATTTGCGGCATACCCTACAAAGTCAGCAGTTACCATAAACCCTTGCCACATGTATTTTCTACAAAAGGATCAGGGCTAGCGACCCCCAGAATAGCTAGGGATTTAGCAGCATTACAGAGTTATAATGTCACTGTAGAGTACATTTAAGGAAATACAATCCAGTGGGAGATTGTTTTCTAGAGAACCCATGGAGGGTGTGGAAACACATGATGATGTAGGGAATGAGTGGAATGCACAAATTAAGAGTTCGATTTGTGATGTTTTTTCTAAAAAGGTGTGGTTAGAGGATGTGAAAGAAGACCAGGAAATGAGCGAGGCTTTGGTAGGCATGGAGCAGAGTTGGTGTTCAAGTGGAGCAAAGAATAGCCCCTATTATAGATTCAGAATGAGTTGCGCAGATCGGAATGAGGGTCTAGCTCAGGGAGAGACGATGGTTCACCCTTTATCCCTACGGGGTGAACTTACTAATAGAGCACACAATGGTCATTTGGGAATAAGTCTGATTTAAATAAGATGGAGGTC
Organism: Ambystoma mexicanum; assembly: GCF_040938575.1. Lineage (NCBI taxonomy): Eukaryota > Metazoa > Chordata > Amphibia > Caudata > Ambystomatidae > Ambystoma > Ambystoma mexicanum. Next base: position 1,109,498,194 of record NC_090933.1, on the reverse strand, counting down.
AAGGTTTCGGTGGCTGGGAAAGGATACAATAGGAGAGGCTCAAGTGGGACATTGTATTCCATGTCATGTAAGTGACAAATCCTTGAAAACACATAAAGTGGAGACAGGCAGTGTGGACATTCCGGATAGGTCTTGGGAGAAGATTGCAATACACTTCATGGGTCCCATGTGCAGTCTTGGGCAAGGGAATAGGTTTGCGATTGTGGTAGTTGACTATGCTTTGAGGTGGTTTGAAGTCGAGCTCATAGACAACATATCAACAGGAGCTGTAAATGACTTTTTGGAAAAGTTGTTTGCCATGGAAGGTTATCCCAAAGTGATGGTATCTGACAATGGTGTTCAGTTGGTATCTAATGAGATGAGGCAATATTTAGAACTTCATGGAATCAAAAACCATCTCACAGCCTTGTACAATCCTAGAGCAAATGTCTTAGTGGAACGCACAAATCGCATATTCAAAGAATCCTAACAATTGTCTTTGGCAAGTGGGCTGAACTGGAAAAAAGGTATACACGACATGTTGATGACACATTGCGACACACCACGCGTATTAATGGGCATATCACTGTTCTGTATGTTGAGAGGTAGAGATATGGTTTCTGATATTTTTCTGAATTTGTTAATGAATCAGCGAGAGAGTGTCACAAGTAGGTATGTGAGTAGGGAGCAGGGATTAAATGTGGGTGACAGAGTAAGGATAAAGAAGCTGTTCAGAGTACCCAAAGGATACTTCAACCCATTTGAAATTACTAAAGTGTGTCAGAAACATGTGGTGACCAGCGATGATAAACGTTGGAGTATGAACCGAGTGGCGGTACTGAAATTCCCTGAGGCATGGGAATGTAACAAGAGTAACATCACATACACTGACGTTGGGGATGAATGGTATAAGGATGTTCCCTCTGTGGGATGTATTGACCCACTCTGCTATGCTATGTGGCATCACCCTGCCAGTTATGGGGGAAGAAACAACAACAATGGCATCAAAAGCCTTGTGCACGCCAAAAACCTACAAAAACTGTGTGCTTCAGCACAAAAAAAGAGGGATGCACAACCTGCCACCCATGGTGCATGTTCAGGGGAAATAGAGCACACCCTGCAGAAATGTGCCAGTGGGTTCCATGACCAGCAAACGGAGTGCAGAGAGAAAAGCAGCACTTTGTAAATGAAACCCAAAAATGTGCCTACAAATGACATGGGCTTTCCCCCTTTCTGGTGGCTTGGATGGTGCAGAACGGTGGTCTGGGGGGTTGCCCAGAGCGGTGCCGGGGGATGGGATTGATTGTAGAGCTGCCAGCCATCACCTCTTCTGTTTTGCGTATCTTATCTCACACCTGGCCTCCTCGGCGGTCAGGTATCCTATCTACCTTGCATCAAGGAGATTTTGTGTGGAATGTACCTGTTTCACATCAAATACGTGTTCATAACTCTCCTTTCCTAGCAGAAAGTACTGGTCAAATACTCACTCACATTATGTGCCTTTTTGACTTTTCTCCTTTTAGAAAATTATCAGAATTTCTGAAGCTAGCCCTCAGGTTACGTTGCAGTCATTTCTGCACAACTAAAACCCCTTTGCATAACAGTCTTGTGGAGACCTGTCCTACACAACCAAAAGTATGCCTCCCCTCCCTACTCTGGAGGCCATGTTAAAGCTAAGAGCGGCAGACATGCTCGCCTTACTATACCAAGATGGCCTCTGCCCAGGCCCAGCGCAGATGAGGGAGAAGTGTAACTTGCTGCTAATGTGGAGTCGCATCAGGACTCCAGATAATGTTGTAAAATAATTACTGTCACCTGTGCCATAGTTACCAAATTTAAACCACACCACCTTAATGAGAAACTTGTGATTTACTTTGAAAAAACTTGAAATATATGGTGGGTGGGGAGGGGTTGTAGTAGGTTAATAATTTACAGAAGGGGTGTGGGGGGGCTGTAGGGGAGACCCCACAAATAATTCAATGATTATTTTCAACATTTCGGTGGAAAACAAATTTGAAAAAAAACTCATGCCGGTAAAACGACATAGAACCGTTAAGTGTTTGCTGTCATACTTTACCCTTTTTGAACGTTGTGAACAGAGAACCTGTGGAAATGACATTGGTTGCGATTTTGCAAAACATGCAACTTACCTCATTGCTTACAATTGCCTTCCTTGGTCGTGCGTCACCGGGGACACTGGACTACACCTGTTTTTTCTGCCGTGTTTTCATTTCTTTTGTCTGACAGCTGCCCCCATTTGCTAGTGTAGGATTTTGTTTTTAGCAAGGGGATATTGAACTAATCCCACAGACAGGTGACTTGCCTTAACATTAAAATGGTGCAGGGCCTGCAAAGGTAGGGCGGGGTCAAGGAGCTGGGCCTCCAAGAACATGTGGTTGAAGTGTTTGTAATGGCAACTTAATGTATGTATGCTGATAAAGATGCTTCTATTTGCTTGTGATGTTAAAATAATATTTAATTATTGATATTGAGTATTCAGTACAAACCCACTTGTGTTTTAAAAGTGCTTATTTGAGGCGAAGAGCCTTTCGCGGTTATTCTTATTCATAGTTCATGAGAATAAGAGTGGGTGTCAAATGCGCAACTTGATTCTAATGGAATAGTCACAAAATGGAACAAGCACCCGCCAACACAGTGTTCAATCACAGTGACTGTGTGTGTGCTTTTCTTTATCCTAGTCTTTATCCAGAGTCTTTACTAATGTATATCTAAATGGTACGGTCATGGCGCAAGGCACTCAGGCTAATCATCTTAATCAATCATGAATTTAGAAGTGTGCCCTGTAACACCTCTGTGCAAAGTTGAATTTAGAAGTGTGCCCAATAGCCGCTCATTGAAAGTGTATTTAGAAATGTGCCCAATAGCCTCCTTGTGAAAATCGAATTTAGAAGTGTGCCCAATAGCCCTTCTGTGAATTTAGAAGTGTGCCCTGTAACATCTCTGTGCAAAGTTGAATCTAGAAGTGTGCCCAATAGCCGCTCATTGAAAGTTGTATTTAGAAATGTGCCCAATAGCCCCCTTGTGAAAATCGAATTTAGAAGTGTGCCCAATAGCCCCTCTGTGAATTTGGAAGTGTGCCCTGTAACACCTCTGTGCAAAGTTGAATTTAGAAGTGTGCCCAATAGCATCTCTGTGAAAGCTGAATCTAGAAGTGTGCCCAATAGCCTCTCTGTGGAAAGTTGAATTCAGAAGTGTGCTCAATAGACTCTCTGTGAAAGTCGAATTTAGAAGTGCATTTAGAAGTTGAATCTAGAAGTGCGCCCAATAGCCTCTATGTGAAAGTTGAATTAAAAGTGCGCCCAATAGACTCTCTGTGAAAGTTGAATTTAGAAGTGCATTAGAAGTTGAATTTAGAAGTGTGCCCAATAACTTCTAGGAGAAAGTTGGATTTGGAAGTGCATTTAGTAGTTGAATTTAGAAGTGTGCCCAATAACCTCTCTGTGAATCTAGAACTGTCCCAATCGCCCCTATGTGAAAGTTGTATTTAGAAGTGCACCCGATATCCCCTCTGTGAAAAGTTGAATCTAGAAGTGCATTTAGAAGTTGAATTTAGAAGTGTGCCCAATAGCTTCCAGGTGAAAGTTGGATTTAGAAGTGCTTTTAGAATTCGAATTTAGAAGTATACCCAATAGCATCTCTGTGAAAGTCGAATCTAGAAGTGTGCCCAATAGCCTCTCTGCAGAAGTTGAATTTAGACGTGTGCCCAATATCCTATTAGTCTAATACTGTGCCTGGTTAAATCGACTAATCTCCCTAATAACCTCTCTGTACAAAGTTGATTTTAGAATCATGCCTAATACCCTCCATGTATAGAGTCGAATTGAGAGAAGTATGCCTAATAGTCTAATATCCCCTCTACACAAAAATTGAACCTAGAGATAGACCTAATAACATCTATATACAAAATTGAATCTAGAGGTTGACCTAATATCACTTCTGTGTACAGTTGAATTTAGAACTACACCTAATAGTGTATTAATCTCTCTAAAACTAAATCTAGAGGTAGACCTAATACCATCTCTGTGTGCACTTGAATTTAGAAGTGTGCCTAATGGTACCGAATAGCCCAATATCAGCTCTGTGTACAGTTGAATCTAGAAGTGTACCTAATAATCGAATATCTATGTGCAAATTGAACTTGGCAGTGTGCCTAAAAGCGTGCCCCCACTGAATTTAGAACTACAATTAGAAAGCCCTCCTAAATTCCACCTAAAAGCTCGTACAAAACATGAGTACACCCACTCCACCAGAGATTGTCGGAAATGACCACCGTGGACCGCCCCCACTCCCCGATCTGCCTTCCCTCCCGTCCCCCCTGCCCAAATCATCCCACCCCCTTCGCATTCCCTACCATTCCCTTCTCCAAACACCAAGCCAGAGGGGCACAATGGCAAGCCAACCACCCTAAGACCACTCCTCCCCCGAACCCCGCCACCGACCAGCCAATGTTAATCATGCCCACTCCCCTCACTATCATAACAGGCACACCCCGCTGTGCAATCATCGACCACCGCCTTGCCCACAAACCCCCGCCACCTTCCCCCGACCGCACCCTTTCCCCTCCCTAAAAACTGCATGCCGAGCCCTAGCAAGGACCGAAGCTGCACCCCTCTCCCCCTCTGACCCCCCTACCCTCTCTCACACTCCAATCGCAACAAAGAAACTAAAGAGGAAACGTACCTGGTCCCCTTCAATCTCTCAGCACTCTTCGCCTCCCCCTGTCTCGACCCACCACCTCATTCCCGCAATCACCTCCTTCCCCCGTGGCTTCACCCTTCCTGAAACCCCTCTCCCTCAATTTCTCATCAACTGCAACTGAAACTCCTAACCGCCCACACCCCACCTTCAAATCCCCCAAACCAAACCTGATCATCCTAACACACGCAGCCACCCAATCCCACCCGAAGCCCGCCAATTTTTCTGCTTGCCCACTATTCCCATCAAGCATCACCCACCCTACCCCTATCCCTCCACTCTCTTTGCCACCAACCCCTTCTGCTCCAGCTCCGAGACCAACCTCGCCTGCCGATGTGAACTGCATCCTATTTAATGCCCGATCCATAGCAAAAAGCAGACACTGCATCTTTTACCTCCTCGCCTCTGACAAACCAGACCTAGTTTTCATCACTGAAACTTGGTTCTCTGGCGACTTCGCCCCAATTGCTAATGAAGCCTTCACCCCTGACTACTCCCTCATCCCACTGAACTGTCCCTCCAGAGGGGGAGTTGCATTCGTCTTCAAGTCTCTCTTCCACACCTCAATCATCGACAACAACCCTCCATTCCTTCCTGCAAATCTCTCCTCGTTAAACTATCCCTCTCCCCGTCGCTCTCTCACAGCTTCCTAATAATCTACAGGCCCCCTGGCTAAGATAGACAATTTGCAAACAACCTCTGCTACTCTATTGCCACCCTTCAACTAAACCATCCCAGCCTCACCCTTCTTGGAGACTTCAACAGATGGCTCGACATCCCCACCAACCCTATGACAACCTCTCTGGTTGATGGTTTAGAAGCAATTAACCTTCAACCCCACATAAATGGCCCGACTCACTATAAAGGACACACTCTTGATGCCCTCTTTAGCTCCAACACCCTGATTCATTTAAAGCATCCCACCCCTATCATCTGGTCCGATCACTTCATTCTCTCGTTCGCCATTCACTCACCCGACCCCCTTCCCGTACTCTAATCTGAACCTCTGAATCTACGCAAATGCTGGAAAAAAACAATAATCGCCCCGGACCTAGCCGACGCAGTCCTCCAGTCTCCACCACCTACCTGCCATCTCAACAAACAACTAACCCCTGACGCCTTTGACTCATGGCTCAACACATCTCTGATGCGGCTCACACCCCCTTGCAAACCATCAACCCGCTGTGGCCTCTTCCCTAGATGGTTCACTCCTGAGTTGAAGATCACTAAACAACTATATAAATACCTATAACACAAATGGCAGAAAGACAAAACCCAGGAGAGCAGGGCCACCTTGGCCCGACACCTTTATCAGTCCAAGGCCGAAATCCGGAAAGCAAAAAAAGCCCACTACTACTCCCGAGTCCTAAACTGCAAAAACCCAAGCAAAGAACTCCACAAAATCATCTCCGAATTCACCAATCCGGCTTGCACCACGACCGTCCTGACCCCCTCACAATCACTGTGCGACTCACTCTCCCTCCACTTTTACACCACAGCTCTTGAAAGAACAAATATTCTAGCCACCAAACCGGCCAGCCCACCAGCTGCGACCACTATGCAACCAACGTTCAAATCTTTTAGTCCAATATCACCAGAGCAATTTCTCAAACTATTTGCCCGCAAACCAGCTGGCTCGCCGCTGGACCCTTGCCCAGCTACAACACTCAAAGAAATGTTTGCTTCCACCTGCGCAGGAGAGCACGCAAGATCCATCATAAATGCCTCCCTTTTCTCTGCTATATTTCCCGATGCATTCAAAACGGTTCATGTCAAACCTCTAATTAAAAAACCTTTGTTCGACCCTCTCGAGCCCAAAAACTACCGCCCCCATCTCAAACACCAGGTTCCTTGCCAAACTCATTGACCGAACCGCCTACTCCCAACTAAATGCCTTTGTTGAAGCCAACAATCTCCTAGACCCCGCCCAATCAGGTTTGAGAGCCCGTCATGGAACTGAAACCACCCTAACCTCAATCTGGGATGACCTTAAAATGACGGCAGACACCGCGGGATGCGCCACACTAATCCTTCTCGACCTAGCCACCACCTTTGACACGATCAATCATTCATTCCCCCCTAGGCAGCCTCCACTCCCTAGGAATTCGTGGAACTGCTCTCAAATGGATAGCTTAATTCCTCAAAGATAGGTACCAAATAACAATACTCTCCACCTATACCTCCCAAACCCGACCAGTTGACACGGGAGTCCCACAAGGAGCATGCCTATCCGCCCTCCTGTTCAATCTCTACTTGATCACCCTCCCACCAATAATTTGTTCACACAACATCCTGTGCTACAACTACGCTGGCAACACTCAACTAATTCTAAAACTCCTGAACTCAAAACCCAACTCCTGACCTGAACTGGCCTCCTGCCTCCTTGACATAGAACTCTGGATGACCCAAAGCCACCTCCTGTTAAACCCCTCCAAAACGGATATCATGGTATGTGGCAACTCCGAACTTCTTCCGCGCCCACTACCATGGCCATCCGCCATGGGCAACTCACCGACCCCCTCCAAATCAGTGAAAAATCTTGGATGCACCCTTGACTCTTACCTAACACTCTCGCACCAAGTCAACAACGTCTCAAAGTCCTGCCACTATCACCTTAAAACCCTTAGGCGCATCTTTCCATATCTCTCCTTTCCCAACAGACTCTCCACAGTCCAATCAATCGTTATATCATGACTGGACTACGCAAACCACCTATACCTCGGAGTCCACACGTACCAACTGAATAAACTCCAAAGGGCACAAAACTCAGCAGCCAAATTGCTACTTGCGCTTGGCCCAAGAGACCACATCTCCCCAGCCCTTAAGATGCTGCACTGGCTTCCAGTAGCCCGAAGGGTGACTTTCAAAACCTTATGCATCTCCCATCGAGCACTGCATAAAACCGGACCTCAATATCTTCAAGACAAAACCCTATCACCCCCCACGCACCCCAAGATCAGACTCAGCCGGCCTCTTAATCAATCCGAAGACAAACTCAGTCAGGTTAGGTGGTTCATCATTCTCAGCCTTGGCCCCCACGCTATGGAACTCACTCCCACCCCACATCCGCCTAACTGAGGATTTAACGTCTTTCCGCAAACTGCTGAAAACCTGGCTCTTCTCCTAAAACCAACCCGTACCAAACTAACCCAAACAGACTAACAGCAACTCAATGACACCAATCCAACAAACTACCTGATGCGAGAAATTGACAGCTAATAACCCCTAATATAAACTAGAAGGACAAACAGAATTAAACAAATAAAGTAGATCAAAGCAGTGAAATGGTTAATAAGAGTAAATCATAAGGAATCAGTAAAGAGATTTAAACTGCTGAAATGGACAGAATGCATGAGGAGTGAACAAAGTGAATGGCGTGGATGAAATAGTTAGAATGGACGAAGCAAGTGGAACAGATGAATGCGCTGAGTGGAAAATGCATGAGTGGAAGAACAGATAACTATATAGTTCGAATGAGTGTGGAAATCGAATGAATATGTAGATCAGATGAGTGTATAGAATGGATGAACATGTTGAGCAGATGAGTGTGTAGTGCGGCTGGGTATGTAGCACGGAAGAGCGAGTAGCACGGATGAATGCGTAAATACAGAGAAGCGAGTAGAATGCAGGAGTGTGTATAACAGATGAATGTGCACAACGGATGAGCATAAACCAGATGAGTGTGTGGAACAGATGAGTATGTGGAGCGGATGAATATGTAGAGCATGTGACGGCTCCAGGTCGTATCTGCAGGTATACACAGGTGAAGCAAGTAGAGCGCATGAGTGTGGATAGCGGATGAATACGGAAGTGCGGAGAGTGTGTAGATCGCTGGAGCAGATAAATGTACAGACCGGGCGAGTGTGTAGAGGGGACGAGTGTGTAGAGGTGACGAGTGCGTAGAGGGGATGAGTGCCTAGAGGGGACGAGTGCGTAGAGGGGATGAGTGCGTAGAGGGGCCGAGTGCGTAGAGGGGGTGAGCGTGTAAAACAGGTGAATGCATAGTACGTGTGAGGGCATAAAGCAAATGAGTGCCTGGAGCGAACGGACGTGTTGCGTAGAGCGGACAAGTACGTAGAACGAACAAGCACAGATTGCATCCAGTACTGATGAGTGCGTAGAATAGATGAGTATGTAGAACTGCTGAATGCGTAGAGCATGGGGCAGACAGGAGTCCATGCGTGGGGCAGACAGGAGTCTATGCGTGGGGTGGACTGGAGCGCGCGGGGCGGACTGGAGCGCACGGGCGGGCTGGAATGCATGAGTGTATGGAGCAGACTGGAGTGTATGGAGCATACTGGGGTGCATGGAGTGGATAGGAGTGCATGGAATGGACTGGAGCGCATAGAAATGCGTGACGAATATAGTATGGTTTGGAATGCAGAGAACGTTTGAAAGAGCATATAACCCTTCATATCACACCACCATGCTTACTCTCTCCTTTACATCACCACTCAACTAGAACACAGAGATACTATGACACCATTTGGTATAACTGTTCTCATACCAACATCCGCCGCTCACTCCACATCATTCTAAGTAAACACTTCTGGTTACACCCCCCCAGCCAGGTGTTCTCCTCAGGCCTAATGCAGCCACAACTGGTCTGGATAAATCCTGCCAGAACGAACACATACTCCTGATCTCTCAACCACCACACGTACCGCTAAGAAGCAGCTATTACACGAATACCGCACAAGCTGCACACATACTCGGTGCTCACACGCACCTTTTGACTCCCTCTACTCTCTCTACTGATCTGAACTTCGGTTCTCAAGGACGTTCAACCTACCAGCGCCCTCAGACCATACCAATGGTATATAAGGCGTTATATAAATGCAAAATAACATAACATAACATAACATTGCCTTGTTGCTAAAAACACCAAAATGCCTATAACACAACACTTTCAACATTCACAACCTTGCCTGGTGCAAAAATTCATGGATCAAATGAAGCATTGTGAAACATACAAAGTCTGAAAACTGACAGCCTCTATGCCAAAATCTGGGTGCCGTACCCAGGGCCGCCTGAATGACAGCTGTCAGAGGAGGACTGAAAAAAGCTTCAAAATGACCTAAAACTCAGAAGTCTGCTGAATTAGCAAACATAAACAGGATTGTTGCCAAAAAGGAATACAGATGTTAGTTGTGTTTTTGATTCCACAGATTTTAAGGCCAAGAAAGAAATGTATGTGTAAGTGTTGCAACAAATGTGGGTTTTGCTAAGTTTAAAAGTAATTAGCTTGGCTGAAGCAGCCAGAACTGGAAAAGCAGGGTTTTCTCCCAGAAGGAGGGCCTTCCTCTCAGCAGAAACTCACAGGGAGGTGTTAATTGCAGGCTAGAATAGAATCTTGTCTACAGAAGGCAAAGGAACAATGACAAAGTTGCAGCCCAGGAAACTGAAAGTGTGAAAAGGGTTGTAAATGGCCTCTGGAAGGAACAAGCCAGGAGGGGGATGCCTTGGACTGCAGGGAGACAAAAAGAGGTGGAGCCAATAGGCCATCTGTGGCTAAACATTAACAAAGAACACATTTTAAAAGACTTATAGCTTGCTATTCAAAATGGTGAAAAATATAAAAATGACAGAATTGTTAATTTAATTTCTGGCTGCACGTGTGAAGAGGCGGCAGAACTGTGTGACGTGGTCTGGGCAGGAATGGCAAGATATGTGGTTTTATGCAAAATGTATTACTGTTAGAATTGTGAAAATTTACACGCATATCCCTATGTTAAACACGCATACTTGTGGAAATTTGCAGAAAAATTGGAAAGTGTGTTCATAGTGAAAAGGGTAAAATTCTGTAGAAAGTGGAGACAAGATCCCACAGCTACAGGGTTTTGAGGAATAGCTGCTATGTGAAATTGACATCTGTGTGTGTGATTTGTATAAAGGTGACCAATGTAGAAATGTACATTTAATATAAAATCAGATTTTGAGACCAGTGGATAAAGGGAGGTTTCAGAGGATTGTAAAGCAAATCATAAAACGTGACATCGCCCAGCCTTGATCCAATCACTCAAAGTGCAAGGCATAGATGAAGTTTGGTCCAATCCCAGCACACAGGGGCAAGCTTAGCTAAGCCGGCCCAGACACCCCCTTTGTGATGTCATTTTTAGGCATAAATAGAGACAGCTGACAATACATAGAGACTCACAGATCCAGCTACTTTCCTGATTCCGGCAAAGCACTCCGATCCAGCTTTCTACATCCAGCTTTAAATATTCTTCCAGATCCAGATGCCAAAACTCTTGCCAGCAATAGAGAAAATTGATTTCCAGCAAGGCCACAAATCCTCAGATTTATTCTCCCCACTCAGTAAAGCGCTGTGTGGTGTGAGAGTGCCTTTTGAACCAGTATCCCGAATTCTCTGGCTTGCCACCACTAGGCTTGCCTGAGGAACTCGCCATCCAGCTGATTCAAATACCCACAGACTAGGAGAGCAGATCCTGTGTCAATCTGGCGACCGGCCTAGAGGATCCAGTCCTGTGCCTGATGTGCTGTCTGTCCTAGACCAGACCCAATCCTGACCAGAGCTGATGGTCCCATTGAAAAACCTATCCTGTGAGTATAAATAGGAAGAACTGTGTCCCATAGCATATGTCATTTGCATAGTCTTATCCCTATCTCAGACCCATCCTATTTTTCATTCAGAACCAGTATTGTTAGGAGTATCTTTGCCTTGTCTCATCCCTATCATACCCATCCTATCTTTCATTCAGAACCAGTATTGTTAGGAGCATCTTTGCTTTGTCTGAACCCTATCCCAAACCCATCCTATCTTTCCTTCAGAACCAGTATTGTTAGAACTATCTTTGTGGTATTGGCTTCTTCATGGTATCCCCTAGTGTAAGGAAACCCATTTGTCATTTTTCCATTCTTGCGCCTATTTTACAAAAATGACCTTTACTAAATTCTCCATAACTCCTTCAGTTTTTGTGATAGAAATGAAATTTCAACTCCTACTTGTACTCAACATCCAACAAACCAGATTCTCCCATTATCGCGAATCTCGTGCAGTGAAAAGTTTGCTGCGACTTAAAAAATCTGAAAGGTTTACATGTGTAAAATAGCTCTAAATTGCTTCCGACTTGGACCTTCAGATTTCAATTGTTTTTTGCTGAACAAATCATTGCTTGTTCTTTTATGCAACTATTGAAAGTGATTCCCACAAGAATGTATAACAATTTCAGTATTTGCTGACCATATTTGGTGTTTTTGCCTAGTCCATTCTAAAGATACATTGAAAGCCATTCTGACAGCTGGACAGTCAATTTCGTTTTCTCTTGTGTTTGAAAGGGGGAAAGTGGGACTGATATTCTGTTAGATTTTTGCCATTCCTGAATACCTGCTCTCTCCTCCTATCTCTTTACATTGCCTATTGGGGGTTGAGGGGTATTGCAGGGGGAACTGCTAACCACAGTGCTATCTGATCTGAACCAACACAAAAGTATTATTTTCTGTGCTGAATTTGTTTTGCTCATTACTTACTCCTCGTGTATTGAAGATATTATTCAGTGTTGTGTCACCCCATTGGTGATTGTTGTTTATCTATCAAAACATATTGTGATTAAAATTTAAATACATAAATATTTACCTTTGCAAACTAGCCTGATTCCTGGTTCATTGTGACCGGGGGTGGGGTTTCCAGGAGAAGGGTGTGGTATGAGTGGTATATTGTTCAGAATATTGAACTTTCAGACAAAAATAAATAAGGATTTCAGATGTGTACTACCTGCTGGTCTTTGACTTGGGTGAGTGTCGGATTGAAATCACTTACAACTCACTAGAGGAAAATCAATGTGGACATGAATCCAAGGATGTGCTTATCTGTGGCGCGCAGAGAAGTTTACCAGAAACCATATCTCTATGTCTCATCATACAGAACGGTGATATGCATGTTACTACATGTGGTGTGTCTGCTACTCTGACTCCCTGAATCAGAGTAGCAGTTCTCCCTTTCAGAACAGAATTACCCATATCATTTTATTACTAAAAATCAAAAAGCTCATGGTATCCCGCTCTCTTGTCACATCTCCCCTATCTTGTGTTCATCTGAAAGTTCTCGATTTACAGGACAGATTCAAACTATACCTCTCAGTTTCTACCCTGAGAACCCAAATGGCTGTCATGAGAATCTTTGGGGAATGATGATGCAACATATATTTAGAGGAACCTTATGCCTCCAGACTCCTTAAAAGTATTGAAATAGATAGTCCTAAGATTAGGTTCTCCCTTCTCATCCTGGGATCTACTGCTAGTCCTCAGAGCCACCAGATGGCTGTGTGTAAACCTTTGGAAACTTTGCATCTAGATATTTTATCTGCAAAATTGCCTCGCCTGGTTTCCATGACATTGCCTAGATGTCTAGGAGAGTTAGATGTACTTTTTTGTGTGCCCCCCTTCCTTAGATTATATCTGGTCCTTGCCATTTTCCTAACTTTAGGTCCTTAGTTCTCCCTGAGTTCCACCTGAGACAGCACATAGTCCTTTCGTCACTGGAATTCTTTGAGGAATCCTTAACCTCCTTTAGAGGTGGAGTCAAGTAGCCTTGCCAAAAGCTCTGCCCCCATGCTGTCTATATGTTGGGAGCCAGATATTGCAACACATGCAGTACCGCTAAGGATGCCTGTACAGCAGAATATCATGCAAACAAGGTATCCATTAAGAAAACCGTATATGCATTCATGAAGAAATAATGGCCTTTTGGACAAAGTCCCAGAAGACGTGTGAAAATGAGTGAAAGAGGAGACTGGTGACGTCATACAGAGCGATGATGCACGCGGCATATGAATATAGACGTTATATAGGTTCTGAAGAGGAGGTGGTAAAGATGAGCAACATTTCGGGCTCGAGATGAAGATGCTCATGCTACAGAAACACTGAAGAATATGTAAATCAGTTTACACTTGTACAGACACAGTAACACAAGTAGACAAAGTAATCTTAAGGCTGGATACGTAGTGAATAGTTTTGCAGCAATGTGCCAATGTGTAATACATAGGAATGTATAGAACCTGGATATTTCACTGTGCACTTTAAGCAAGGCTGAAACCCTGTTATTGTAAAGAGTGTTTCAGTGTGGCGCAGCTAGAGAATTACTGATGGCAGGAGAGAAATTCAAGAAAGACTTGGCTGGCCCAGCACCAAGAAGACGAGGCCACCTTGAGCCTGAGTGTTCATCCAGTAGATACATGAACGTGAGAAAGAAACATACTTCGGTTTGAAATGAAATGGAAAAACACAGAAGGCATCAAGAGTTCACCATTCAATAGAATTAAATACTGAAAAAGGCTTGAAAATGCGGTCTACCAGTCACATGGTCAGATCAAAATATACATTGGGTCGAACTACACCAAAACCAAGAAGATACTCCCTTTGTTTCCCAGGCACAGAGAGCTTCTACAAGGCCAAGTTCAAAGCCTAATTGACTGGCAGACTGCAAGAGTAATGATACATGTGAAGTAATTGTAAGGGGAGGCATGATCACGCCAATCTTCAATGCACCTGGTATGGTAGCCTGCCTACTGTTAGTGTGTGGGATATTCCAGAAGGGTGCAAAGGTGCCAAACCAATGGTAGAGGGCCATGTATCTAAGAGCCTTATAGTTTGTTTAACCAATGAAGTGTTGAGTATTAGAGGTACATGAAAGATGATTTGCACTAGGGATGGGCTTAGTTGCCCACCTGACAGTAGAAAAAACAATCACTTCCCTCGTCGGTATGGAAGGTATACTCAAATGTTCCCTGTAATCCTTTCACATCCCCAAGTAGGTTTTTGTAGTTTTTCACATAGTGTGATGTCACTTACGATTTTATGAGATGCGCGGAGAGAAATCTGTAGATGTTCCTTGTAACACCCTGTTTTAGACAATTGCAAATAAAACAGCATCGAGTTTTGCCAACTTCCTGAGTGGGGTTGATCATTGATGTTTGAGTAACTTATGCATCCCAATTAATCTCAAAGTATTGTTACCTCATCTTAAAGGCCCTAGGTCTATGGGTACACTCCATACATACTCTAGATGTTGGGGGACAAGTCAAGATTTACCAGGGAAAAAAGGTGTCCGTCCTCATCTGCAATGTCCTTTTTGGACATTTAACATGGCTGGAAAGGGCAGGACGTTATCTGCTGCAACACACAGTAAATGGATCAGAATGGCCATCTCCAAGGCTTGCAAATCTTCCAAAATTGCGCTAGCACTCTTGGTAAGGGCTTGTTTCCCAGGGGGTGGGAGTGTCATAGGCAGCTTGTACAGGCATTGCCCTGCTCGATGTGTATCATGTCGCTACCTTGACCTCCTGCAACACCTTTATCAGCCACTATATGTTATATGTTGGTTCCTACTAAGCCACTTTTAGCGAGGCGTTTCTGGACACTGTGGCCTCTTATTACAGCAATACAAGAGTTACACACAGGTTTTGCATTTAGAACACCCATGTATGGTTCCTGTTTTTCTCCCCAAGCTTGGTAAAGCCACCAATGGTAAGGACTTTGAATAAGTAGGAGTAAGGATTAATGGCCTGATTACTTGCTGGTTATCTTTGTTACACATATTTTCACAGCTACAATTCCCTACCACGCAATCTAGGCAGTGGACATATACGAGTAATATGGTATATTAGGTACTTGACAGGAGGTTGGAGGGGCCCGGTGGCCTCTTTGATCCTCCCCTGTGAGGGTGAATGGCCAGGGAGAGGATTCCCCAGGTTGATAACAAAGTGCAAAACATCTTAACAGAGCCATCCCTCTGGCTACCTATGTCTCAGTACAACAGTAAATCAGGGGACAGTAACTAATAGCTCTCCAGAGTGCTTGGACCTTGACTCCCATGATCCCTTGCCATTGGCTATGCCGTGTAGGGCTGAAGGGAGTTGTTCTCCAAAACATCTGGAGAGCCATGGGTTGCAGACCTGGCAGTATATAAAACAGCCTTTATATCTTTCAGGTTGCACGCCTCCCAGTACCACCTTCTAGAGTATGTTTTCTCTCCAAAAAAAACCCAAGACCGTTGAGAGAAGGTAACTATTATGCAATACTACCAGTTCAGCCTCACCACAAATACATATTTAAAACAGAAACACAACCTGTCACATCTCATTTGCTACGATATTGCTCCAAAACCCAAGGGTTCTCTGGGGTGCTGCAGGGAAGTAAACATATGCCACAAACGTTTGCACATGGGAGACAGAAAATGGTCTATGTGAAAGCTATCATGAATAGAAGGAGGGCATAGTACCATTTAGTACTTTTGCGTTTATTTATCCACACGTATCTAAAAGAAATGCAATTGCTCGAAAGATGTAACACAGTGAAATGCTGCTTTTATGACAACAAGGAACCTTATTTTCAATCGGAACATGAGATGCAGCCCTCAATGACTCACTGCCCTCGCTCCCTTCTTCTGCCAATCAAATGCTCCTGCCGGCACTGCAATGTTTATATATCAGTCTTGTGCTCTCAGTAATCCCGGAGCATCCTGTCTCGTGCCGGTGACACGTGACTGCACTCTGCTCTTGCTGCTCATTTCATCAGAAAGGTGTAAGGTGAGATGTGCGCATGCTGCTCAGCTGACCTCAGTCCCAGTCAGCGTGAGTCATCAGATTTACCGCGCCGTGACGCAGCTCCCCTGCCAACCGGAGCAGGGATGCGAGGCCTCGGGCGTAATGCCGTAAACCGATTTAAATAATTAAGAGGTTACATCCCTGTGGTCGTTGTAGGTAACTCGCGTATAGGATTAGTGTTTTCTGGTGCTGTCAGTCCCTGTACAAACTATATAGCCCTTAGTGAACAGGAGAAAGTTACGTTTTGAAATTAGGGTGCGAATTTTATTTTCAAGATTCAATAGCATTTATCTCGCTAACTTTAAGTCGCAGGCACTTTTAAAGTACAGACACAAATCTGTCTGCTCGTTAAGAGTGCACAGCGCAATTCTGTAGCTGTTTTATCTGTCATTTTTTTTTTATGTTTCTTCTTTTTTTCATGTTAAACACGGAATCATTTGCAAACGCATCTTCGAGGTAATTGAGAAGAAAACGCTGATTTCCTTCAGGGAACCACCAGGTTTTGCACTTCTAGGCTGTTCAGTATGCAATGTTCACCTTTTGCAAGACATGAGTGCCAAAGTAAAGGAAACACAAGGGGAAATCGCCTTTAGTCTTTACACGTACTCTCCGTTTTACAAATAAGTAAACGCTGACTCCAATTAGGTTTTGCAGGTGGCATTTACATAAGGATCCCTATGGAATCCGCCTCGTCATTAGCTGCTGCTAATGCGAGGCAGATTCCATAGGAATCAATTAGTTGTAGCCCTTCTTGAAAATCTTATGTAGACGTGCAGTTAAGCGTTCACAAGATGGAGGAGGAAAGCTTGGCGTACACTTTAACTCTGCTCTGTCCCCCTCAACTGCTTTATGTCAGCACAAAAATAAGGCAAAGTGGAAAATGGAGGTGTAAAAGCAATGTGCCTTGCTTTAACGCCTCAATTTTCTGCACTGCCCGGTGTAAAATTGCCCCCTCCTTGGTGACCGGTTATTTGGTTATAGCATACATGCCCCATTCAATTCAGGAGATTCTATGACAGGAGGCTTCATTTTGTGCATTACAATCTTTACTCTGAAACCACAGCAGCAAAGAAAAAACTTTTACAAACAAAAAAGTTTCAGTAACAGAACTAAATAGAGTTCAATGTCAATGCAAGGGGGACTCCCCTATCCATCATGGAGGACAGGTCATGCCTTGCAGGGGACCAATGAGCAGGGACTCTCCTCTATATATGTCCTTTACTCTGAACCCAACTCCTCTTTCTTTGCTGCTGACACCACAGCTAAATCACTCCTTTTAGTTGTGCCTTGCATGTTTGTCAGTGGTTGCCATATAAATGTGTGTAATATATATATATATAATGTGCTTTACTGCTTTCACCTTGGGAATTGTGTTTCCTTATTTTAAGTTTATTGTTGCAGTATTGCATGAACTGACACTTACTTCGAGGCGTCTAACAAAATTAATGTTTTGCGAGCGTCGGTGCTTTATTTGCTGTGTGCCCTGTCCTTTTATGAAGCGAGCATTTAGTTTTGAGTAAACATTTTTCCTACCCAACGTGGGTGGGCATGTCTGAAGCTTTAGCTTTGCTTTACTCCCGTCGCGTCGGGGGGGGTGCTAGTGATGGGATTTTTTTTCCTTTCTTATATGTTGCCCCAGGCCCAGGGGTAGGTTTGAGCAGCGCTTGGATACCTGCGGGTGCGTAGCGCTATATAAATGTCAAATTATGAATGCTAAATTATTCAATTTATACCCAATGAGGTACAAGAGTGATGGGAGTTTTCCCTTCTTATACGCTGCCCCAGGCCCAGGGGTAGGGTTGAGCAGTGCTTTGATACATGTGGGTTCGTTGCGCTATATAAATGCTGGATTATGAATGCTAAATTATTCAATTTGTACCCAATGAGATGTAAGAAAGTTTTTTCCCTTTCAAGGAACCCTTATGGGAAAAGTGCAGGTTTTTCACATATGGCCCACCCACTTTAATCCCCACCCGCACCCTGGTAACAGCTTTGCTTACTGATGCGCAGCTGAAGGGAGCGCCATGTACCATCTCCTTTACATTTTAGAAATAAAATACAAAAAATACAAAGTGTCTCTCACTATTTGGCAATACAGGTATATTGCGTCAGAATTTCGGCCTTGGTATCCTTCTTTGCCCTAGGGAAAAAGGGAAGGACCCTACGAAGGAAGAGTGGTAGCTGTGAGTTTAGGAATATATTATGAGTGCCGCTGCCTGCTCGGCTTTCTGGTTTCACCTGAGTTTGGATGCGAGGGTTGTCCCTGGTGGGCTGCTGGTTTCCATACCCTGCTAGGGTAAGCAGCTTGTGGTGCGCTTGCTCAGCGTATTCCTTTGTTACAGCAATGGTTAAGCTGTGTGTGAAGCATTAACGCTTCCCTTTTGTTAAAATAATTACTTTGTTTTTTGTTTATTTCTCATTTTATCCTTCAAAGAAAAGACAGGGGTTGGTGGAGAAGGTTGTTAACTGACCTGTAGGTGGCTTGGACCTTCCTATCAAGCCATCATTGAGACGCAATCCTATACTAGCCTGATATTTCATGTTTTAGGGAAAAAAATGTCTGGTTAGTTACCCCTCTCTTTTTTCCATTAGGTATATTCAGGACAACTCAGTCCGTTTACTTCCCTTAGGTTTTTTCTCCTCTCCTAAAAGGGGTCAGGTACGCAGGTTAGGAGGAGTACCCACAGTTCTGGTCTGTGCCTCATAGCCTGTTTACTTATATCTCCGCTACTGCATGGTCCTTGTTTCTGCGGCAGATAATTTGGAGGACCCTACTTGCCTTCATAAAGGCGCTAAAGAGCTTAGCCTTCTTTCCCTCATCAAAGGGACGGTCCTGGGAGGCAGTGCCATCCTCTTGTTTTGTGAGATAATCCTCTCGACATTGATTGGACAGTCCTTGGTATCCTTCTTTGCCCTAGGGGAAAACGGAAGGACCCTACGAAGGAGAGTGGTAGCTGTGAATTGAGGTCATATATAACCCAGTTTGCTCAGCTGGCTAAAGAGGGAAGTAACCTCTCTTTTCCCTATTTGATGCTACTTGATTGAGATCTGTTTGCCTGCTCGGCAATGACAATGCCTCTGCTCTAACGGAGCGGCGTAAATACCCCTCATGTGAGGAGAGATGGCTCAAGGGCAACACATTCCTCTGAGAGTTAAATCAGTACAATCCAGATTCGGATTATTATACTAGCACTTGAAAATGTGCGGATCATGAAGGGCTGGATTATAAGAGCGATTGCCTGCTCGGCATCGATAAACACCTTCATGGCCACAGGAGGATGTAAGCCCTTTCCCGAGCAACTTCATCCCAAATTATTATTGGACAGGTGGCTTTTATTAAGATCTTTGCCCCTCAGGAGAATAGCGCCTGCTCCTTTGGGTGTTTTTTTTCTTATCCGGAAAAAGGCGCATCAAGAGGTGCGCACAGTTACTCCTCTGCTCGAGGGGCTTGAGCACTTTGTTTTTTGTTCCTTTGGAGAGATTGTGCCGACAGGAGTCCTGCTAGTCCTAGGATATCTCCTGTAATGCCTCAGGTGTTCACCAGGTTTGTTTCTTAAATGATGTTCACCTCAAACCCCTGGGAGTTGCTGTAGGTTAACAAGGATCCATTTTGTGCATTTTCTCTGTCAGTTTTCCCTTGCCTCCTTCCCCAGTGGTCACTAAGGAAAGTAAAATTTGTTAGTATGGGGGTCATGAACTCATATTTGGAAGGGGAGGTGATACCTGCCTCCCTCACGGTTTTTCAATCGTGAATGCAATAATTCTGCTCCCACTAATTGGGAGTGGGCATATGGAGTACTCCCAATAATTAGCTTGTAAGCCTTAACATCTATTTGTGACTCCTTCAAAAATGGGAGAGGTATTATGCTCATTGTTTCCAGTCTCCTGGTGAAGGGTATGGTCATGTTAGACCTCGACGATGAGTGCTGGTGGTTCCTGTTTTTTCCTCCTTTTCAGGAGTTTCCTCTTCATTTTCACTGATGGGTTTACTCTTATCAATGTCCCTCCCTTTTGGTTTGGTTTTTCCCATCAGCCCCCTGGTGCGTTACCAAGTTAATGAAGAGGGTGATAACTCACCTCAGTTCCAAGGGGTTCTGAATATTATTTTTTTTCTTGGATACAGTTAGAGGTGTGCCTTCCACGATCATGGAGTTTGTTCTTGGTTATAAGCATGACATTAAAGCTCTACATCTTATCCTTCGGATGATAGGCTCTACTAAAGTAAGGAGGTATCCGTCTTCTCCCCTAAAAAGGGAGGTTTTTTTTCCCTCAGCTACCTAACCTGGATGGGCAGATGGCCAGTTACTTCTGTGTCATTGTTCCAAACATCTTCATGAGAATCTATTGTTCTCGCATTTAGATCAGCCTTTTGGAATTGTTAGCGCCTGCTGACACAGGATCGAATCCCAGCAGGGCCAAACTCAGCCTTTCATCCTTCCGAGGTCCATAATTGAGCACCACACACTGTGTGTAATAACAAGCAGTGCTCAGATACATGAGGGTTGGTAGCGCTATATAAAAGCTAAATTATTAACTCTCTTTGCCACTATCTTGTACGGTTGAAGTTCCGTTTGAGTGATATCTTTCCCTTGTGAGAATGTGGATGCCAGTGCATTGTCTTCGGTCTGTTCCTCGGGATTGCTCAGTTCTTTTTGGTGTGTTTTTCCTCTTTGCCAGGATGGCAGGGGTTGTGAGTTCGGCTGTGCAAGCAGACAGCGAAGCTAGTGTTGGCCTTCTCGGGGGAGGGTGGTTCCCATCCCTATAGGGTTTTACAGTGCATATTTTCTAGTATCATCCCTTTCCGTCCGTGGCCTATCTCTGCCCGATAGTGTTCTCTTATGAATGGTTCCTTCAAGGGTTCCTCTCTGTTATTCATTAGAATATATATTTTCATCTCTTACTGGGGCTTCTGAGGTTTTCGCAGTGTTCTATCTGTGTCATCAAGGACTTTGGGATAGCCTTTAATAAGTCTGTTTCTTTTAGCTGGCAACTGTTCAGTGAGTAGGTATCTGACTCAAATTTTTCGCTCCTGTTTCTCCCTTAGCATAAATAGGGATTTCTGGTGGAGCTGTTTACAAAGGGTAACATTACATGTTGATGATTGCATTTAACTGCCATTATCTCACCGAGACATGGTCGCTAAGGGTGAAAACAGGGGTTTGGCAGTACTTGGTGCGCAGGACCTTCAGGTCCATTGGCTTTGGGGTTCCACCTTAACTAGGTGTTTTCTTACAGGCAACAATGACATCGTATTGGATTACCACATCTTTGTCTTTCCAAGGAAGGGTTGTCTGTGCTACAACTGTTTTTCAAAGTTATCCATGTGGTTTTTCTTTCCTGTTAAGGCGCTTCTCCTGTATCAGTCCTTTAGGTATGGACAGTGAATGTTTCTCCCGGGGGGCGGGGAAGTCACTTTTTATTGCCAGAAGGGGTAACTGTAGGGTTTCCTCGATCTATTATCCAGGTTTCCAGGACATTTTGTAATGTATGTGTTATTAAGTGCTTTAAAATGCTTAAGTTGGATTTAACCCTAATACCTCTCAGCTGCTATTCCTGTGGGAAAACTATTGTGGGGTCTCCTGCCCCTTGGACCATATGGTTTAAGTAGGTTTTGCAGAGAGAGGGGGAGGCAATTGCTCCTTTGGTTCTTCAGTTGAAGATGCTATAAGGTTTAGGACGTTCTCCTGTGCGGAGGGAATTATCAAAGCAGCTGATTGGTCATGGGAATAATAATTGGAATAATTTTATTTTATCACAAGTGTATTGGTCAGGTTAGGATGGGGATTGGGATGCAAGAGTTTTGAACTTGCATAATATGAAGCCTCCTGTCATGCCATAGAATGGGAAATCCCCCTCACTAATGTGCAGGGGGTTTAGATTCTATTAAAGAAAGGGGGCAAGTATTATCCCACCCACCCTCCCTTTGTTTTTCTGTTTCTTATTCCACCCACCTACCCTGTTCTATTTCATATTGTTTCAGCTTTTGGGTGAGAAGTTCTATCCAGAAGAGCTTCGTCATAGCATCAGGCTGCAGAGAGGTTGAGATCCTTCCAGCATCCTTGGATCCTTTCTCCGCGCTACGCAATTGAGTCGTTAAATTGGGCGTCTGATGCAAGACAGCTGCAGAAATAGGAGTTGGGTTTAGAGTAAAGGACATATACAGAGGAGAGTCCCTGCTCATTGGTCCCCTGCAGGACATGACCTGTCCTCCATGATGGATAGGGGAGTCCCCCTTGCATTGACATTCAACCCTATTTAGTTCTGGTATTGAAACTTTTTTGTTTGTAAAAGTTTTTTCTTTGCTGCTGTGGTTTCAGAGTAAAGATTGTAATGCATAATTCTCGCCTCCTGTCTTTAATAGAATCTAAACCCCCTATCACGTTAGTGAGGGGGATTTTCCATTGTAATCCAGACCTGATTTTAGTTTTGGATAGGTGGTGCTTTATGAAGCCAAACATTTTGAATTTGAATAGGAGTACAATTAGCAGGGAGATTTAAGAACAGGCTATCATTTTGAATATACATGACTGACAAAGTAGGCAATAAAAGAGAGCCAAGGCAGTCCTAGGTTAAGGTGAATTCTTGCAGTGAATAATGTATACTGGGTGGTGATGGAATAAGGATAACTCTATAAACCATGAACAGAGAATGGAGGACATTACAGCATTTTTAACATTGGGAGCCTAAGGCCAGATCTTACATATTTACAAATTACAAAGAGTAGTCTGAGGGCATAAGGAATGAAGAGCTCGTTGGCAAGGATGGTAGAGGAGTTTGTAGGGCTCATTATACATGATCCTCATTTTGAAAAGTTCCACAGAAGAGGACACTTTGCCAGCCGGAGAGATCATTCCAGTGCAGTGGGGTAAGTTTAGAAAAGGTGTGAAAGTGGAATGAGGCATATGGAGGGTGGGGGTTTAATACATGTCGATGTTTGGGATTGCCTGGGAGGGAGATTTTGTCATGGAAAGAGGGAGAATAAAAAGTGCCAATTGTATTGCATTGGGGTTAGGGTTATTCTAGGCAGGAAACCGTCAAGAATAGCAACATTTTTTCATTAATCTGGAGGGTTGGCATGTATGGCATCTGATAAATTGTGAAATGTCGATGAGCAGACAGTTCAAGAGGGAAAGAAGAGTTTGAGAGGGAGAGTAGAGTAAGATACATTAAGTGAGCTACTGGGGGGCAGACCATGGATGGATTGTTAGACAAGTAGCAGGAATTTAAAGAAAGACCAATTTTGCAGAGAGCCATCCAACGTGGTTATGGTAGAGTGATGTGGGGGAGGATCTTACTAGGCTGAAAGGGGTGTGTGTCCGAAAGTTGTGGACTTTATTAAGGGGAGCAAAAGAGAAGAGTGATAGATGAAGAAGTAGGCTTGTGGAGTGGTCCAGTTGGCTGAGAATAAGAGTAGACATAAAGGTTTTAGTTGAGTGGTGCGTGAGGTATGGGCAGAGTTTTTTTTACAATTTTTAATTGATTAAGTCCGGCTGCAGTGGCCATGATGAATCGGTAGAGCTTATGGTATATGTCAAAGAGAACTTCAAGGAGGTGGGAAATGGGTGATGGGGTGAGGAACTCACAGGGGAAAGAGATGGGAGAGTAGAGTTGGCGTTGATGGCCAGGAGAAAGATGACTTCCGTTTTTGAATAGTTTATCATGAGGCCATGCAGAGCTAGCCAAAGGTGATGGTGGTTAGGCAGTTGGTTATGCATTCAGAGAATGCAGAGGTGAAGACGAGGAAGGAAAGGAATATCTCAGTATTGTCAGTGAAACAGTGATAGTTAAAACCAAAGGAGGAAATTAGTTTGTAACTATAGAGGATGGGGTAAAGTGGGCACAGGACTGATCCCTGAGGGACACCCAGGGGAAGGAATGTTAGGTTGGTGATGTTCGAGTCCCGAGGGATGGGCAAGAAAAGATCGAAGACATGGGAGGACACTTAGTCAAGTATGGTGTCCTTGAAGCCAAGGAGGGTGGGATGATCAGCAGTATGAAAGTCACCTCAAATGTCTAGAAGAAGAAGAATGGAGGAAAGGTGAGAATGGCTTGCAGTGGTAATCAAATGTGTGATCTGCATGAGTGGAGTCTCGGTTGAGTGTTGGGACTCAAATCCAGAGCGTTAGCGATCAGCAAGCAAGTGTATATCGAGAAAGTTGATTATGTTGTTGAAGACAACCCTCATGAGGATTTTAAAGTTTTGGTGGTCGAGAGAAACAGGTCTGTAGAATGCAGAGTTGCAGGCGCCAGCAGTTGGTTTCTTTATGAGAGCTACGCCCATGGCTATTTTCTAACAGGCCTGGAAGATACCATTTGGAGATACAGACTGAATAAGGCAGAGCAGTGAACGCAGGTCACAGGTGATTGTTCCTTTACAATCTGTTGAGCAAAGGAGTGAATTGCAGCACAGGAATGATTTGCAGTGTGAAGCATAGGGTGATGTTCAGTGGGGGAGGTAAGAATTAATTGTATTCCTTATTTTATTTGTGTCCTGGCCCGCTGGCTTGACCTTTGGTAACTGTTGTATTGTGCTTGGAGGTGAATGTGGAAGCATGTGATGTAAGATGGAATTTTATGGTGTGAGTGAGGGAATGTTTGTGATGAGGGTTCTGAGCCTAGGCCGTTGGAGAGTTGGAGCGCCCCCTGCCTGGGTAATGGGAGCCAGTGTCTTTTCCTAGTATCTGTTCCTACTAAGCTAACCCTATGAAACTTAAGTATGGATGATAAAGTAACTGGAACTTACCTGTGAGCCTAACAATGTCACTTCATTTCACTAACAGACCAGGGTTGGGCCACTCTACACCCCCTCACGAACTGTTCAGCTAGAAAGGAAGAGCGAACTAGGCACCCTGCAATATTCTGATGATGCTTGTAACAGTAGATGGGCTATGCACTGAGTTCCTGGAGTAGGTTATAATAAAACACACAACTCCTGCATGGAGGGTTTTGGAAATCCCAGCCGAATCTGAATACAGTGTAACCTTTTTATGTAAATAAATATGTCAACAATATTCATAAACCTGTCATACCCTGGCATAGTCCTCCATCAGGGCCTCCTACCCATCCTGGTCTCAAGAGATTCATTGAAGAGACTCTGAGGGTGGGTGATTGTAACAGTCAACATTTTACTCACATGTGTGGCTCCCAGATACAGTTTGGCCTAAGATATAGGTCTGGCATTGAATCCTCCATGTGGTGGCATTTAACAGTCTATCACCCCTATGGCAAAGCCTCAAAACGCTTCTGCTAAGTCCTCTTAGTACCATTAGGCCTCTCTACGTGCCTCCTATTTTTCTAAACACATCACACTACCACCTTATATATAATATAATATAATATAATATAATATAATATAATATAATATAATATAATATAATATAATATTGACGCCTCCAGGAATCCACCAATGGTGTTCATCTGTCTCTCAGCAGGAAGACAACCGTATTTGTGTATTTGTGATGTCTTTGTATTGTGGTGTGGCCTGCCTCCTCCTCCCTGATTGGACACTGTGCGTCCTGCTTCCTGGATAGCAGCCAACACCTGTGTGTGCGCGCCACCACTTCCATCGGGCCTCCACACGGTGAGTGAGTGCTGCCTGGACCCTTCCTGGGCCTAATTGCTGTTTTTTGTGGCTTGTAGTGCCCCCAGCCCGCATCTTCCATGCTTCTTTTAGCCCGACCCTCTCCTTGCCTTTCCCCTCTCTCCTCCCGCCTCCCAGCCTGCCTCCTCCTCCCTGATTGTACACTGTGTGTCCTTTTTCCTGGATACCAGCCGGCACCGATGTGTGTGCGCCGCCACTTCCATCAGGCCTCCACATGGTGAGTGAGTGCTGCCTGGACCCTTCCTGGGCCTAATTGCTGTTTTGTGGCTTGTAATGTCCCCAGGCCACGGCTTCCACGCTTCTATCACCCGACCCTCTCCTTGCCTTTCCCCTCCCTCCTCCCGCCTCCCAGCCTGCCTCCTCCTCCCTGATTGGACACTGTGCATCTTTCTTCCTGGATAGCAGCCGGCACCCGTGTGTGCACACTGCCACTTGCATCGGACCTCCACACGGTGAGTGAGTGCTGCCTGGACCCTTCCTGGGCCTAATTGCTGTTTTGTGGCTTGTAGTGCCCGCTGCCCGTGGCTTCCACACTCTTTTCACCCGACCCTCTCCTTGCCTTTCCCCTCCCGCCTCCGAGACTGCCTCCTCCTCTGATTAAACTTCGTATTAAAAATGTGCACTGTGGAAACTGGGCCTTTTTCTCCCCTCTCAGTATTATCAAACTTAGGTGGCTTCTCCAAATGCTGTTGTAATACGCGCTGTATCAGTATTTAAAATGTTGCACTGTGAAAACTAGCCCTTTTTCTCCCCTTTGAGGATTCTCAAACTTAGGTGGCTTCTCCACGTGTTGTTGCAATACGCACTTTATCAGTATTTAAAAATGTTTTGCATTGTGAAAACTAGGCCTTTTTTCTCCCCTTTCTTGATTCCCAATCTTAGGTGGCTTCTCACCGGCTCTAAAGTTCAGCATTTGTGAGCTCTTTAACCCTGAGAGTCTGTCCTATTGTGCATCTTGATTGCCACTCGCTATCTTGTCTGCCTACTCTCGCCAGTGTTTCCCACCTCCTTCCGCCCCCTCCTCTCCCACCTACTCTATAGTGCTCTCTGTCTTTCCTATCTTCTATAACTGCTTCTCTATTGACTATCGTGCTCTCCTCACTAAATCTGGTAGGAAGAAGTTTAAAAAGGAAATCCTGGTCTCCAACCCATACCTACCTATCGCTGACACCTACACCAGTGCCGCCTCCAAGGAAACTCTCACTGACATCCTCTTTGTCGTGCCTTCACCTGATTTATGGACCCTTCATATGGTCTCTGTGCTCTCTCCTTCTCCTCTTCTCCCATTAATGGTGGCACCCATTGGGATTTCCTTCCTGGCCTCTTTCCATTCCTCTAAGGTCATCATTAATGTTTACTCTAATGGGACCGTCTTGGTCCAAGGCCCTCAGGCCAACCTTCACCTCTTTGATAGACGCTTCCCACGCCTCATCAACTTCCTTTCTTCTCCTGCTGTCCCCCGTCCCCTTTCCTTGGCTACCTCCCCCCCTCCCTCTCTGCCCCCTCTTGGGCTCCTTCTACACCTCTGCAGGGTGTACCTCTGATCTGTACCCCTCCCCGGAAGTCCTTCAAGGATGGCAACCTTCTCCACATTGCCACTCTTAACTCTCGCTCTGCTGTCAAACATTCCTCTGATATCTGCTGCCTTCTTGAAGAACTTGACCTCAATGTTCTCTGTCTCACTGAGACATGGTTCATGGCCAGCTCTTTCACCAGCTTTGACACGCTCCTACCTGACAGCTACAAGATCCTCTCCACGCCCAGGCTCAACCGCTCTGGCGGGGTGTTACCCTTATCTTCCCTGAGTGGATTCATGCCTCTGTCACTCCTACGCAGGCCTACTCCTCTTTTGAATGCCTTGTTTGCAGGCTCTCTCTCTCCCCTAGCAATTCCCTTACTTTGGCTACTATCTATCGGCCACCAGATTTATGTCTTCCTCTCTGAGTGGGCGGACCTCTCCTCCTCACTCCTGGCCTCAACCACTCAACTCCTCCTTCTTGGAGAATTCAACATCCACTTGGATGCCTTCTGTCCCCCCTCTGGACTCTTATGCGATCTCTGCGACCCTCTCTCACTCACCATTCTCCCCTCTGGCCCGACTCATTCTGCAGGGCACACTCTCTATGTTCTGATTTCCTCAGACCTTCCCCTCTCTGTCCCTCTCTCCACTCCTCTCTCCTGGAGTGATCACTTTCTCCTATCCTCCCACCTCACCCTCGCTACCCCTCAGGCCAAGCCACCTCTTGCACTGGCACCCATATTCTCAGTCATCCGGCCCATGAAGCTCGTGTCACTTGAGGCTTTCGCCGCCACCTTCTCATCCCCCTTAGGCTGACTCTCACCCTGACACATCCCTCTCCTCGCTCCACTCTTCTATATCTGATACTCTTGATATCCTTGCGCCTGTCATGAGAATCCGTCTGAAGCCCAAAGCCAAGTTTAACTCCTGGTATGACTCAGACTTCATCACCCTAAAATGCAAGTGCAGGGTGGCTGAGAGGAAATGGCGTGCTTCATGTTCATTCTCTGACAAACTGGCGTGCCGCCTGATGCAAAGGCAATACCGGCTCTCCGTCCTCACCAAGAAGAGAGCTCATATCTAAGCCCGCATCTCTGCGGCATCTAACAACTCGGCTGAATCTTTAAAATCTGCAAGGAACTGGACAATTCTGCCGCAGTCTCTACCTCTCCTGTCCCTTGCCAGGCCCTCTGCACGGCACTGGCTTCTCACTTCATTTCAAAACCTCAGGACATCCTGTCCTCACTCTCCTCCTATCGCCTCCCTCCCTCAATTCCCTGCTCTTCTTCTGGCCCTTCTGCAGCGACCCGCCCTCCCTCCTTCTCTGCCTTTCCCCTATTTCTGCAGACAAGGTTTCTAGACAAGTCCGATCTATGAAAGTCTTGTTGAAACAGGTTCAACCCTGTTCCTCCAAAACTATCATGGACCACATTGACTCCCTGGCTCCTGCCCTGGCTGATTTCTGCAATCACTCCTTCACCACTGGAGTCTTCCCATCCCCCCTGAAGCACTCCCTTGTGCACCCTCTTTTCAAGAAACCCTCTGCCGACCCCTCCTGCCCGGATAACTATCGCCCAATCTCCATCACTCCCTTCATAGGCAAGATCCTGGAGAAACTGGCCATCTCCCAGCTTAATCTCCACACTGAATCTGTTGGTTGTCTTCATGACCATCAGTCTGGCTTCAGAGCTGCCAGAAGCACAGAAACTGCTCCCCTGAACATCCGTGAAGACCTGCTCACAAACCTTGACTCTAACACCCCATGCGTCCTTATCTTGCTTGATCTCTCTTCTGCCTTTGACACTGTCAACCTTGCCATCCTGCTCAACCGTCTCCGTGATAACCTGGGTATCACTAGTCAGGCTCTGGCTTGGCTGACTTCTTTCCTCTCTGTCCGACCCTCCCAGGTCCAACTTGGGTCCTTCCTCTCTGATATATTTTTCTCTACCTGTGGTGTCCCCCAGGGATCTAACATCTCTCCCTGGCTGTTCAACCAATACCTGGCACTCCTTGCCCACTGCATCACCACTCTCTGCCCCAATTTTCAGTGCTATGCGGATGATACCCAGCTCATTTTCAGGCTATCCTGCCCTCATCCCTGACTGTCTGTCTGCTATCCAGGAGTGGTGTGCCGCCAATGACCTCTGCCTTAATGCCAGTAATTCTACTCATCGGCACACCCGCTCCCTCCTTCCCTGTAGCTCTCTGGCCGGCCTCTCTTGGCCCTCTTCCTGCTCCCACCTGCAAGGCTAAAAACCCTGGGGTCATCTTCGACTCCACACTCTCCTTCTCCCCTCACATCTCAGACGTCTCTAGGAAGTCACACTACCAGCTGCACCTCCTCAGAGGTATTCTTCCTTTCCTGTCCTTCTCTCAGAAGCACACTTTCTCTGGAGCCCTGGTTCTCTCTAGCCTGGACTAGCCTCTTTCTAAATCTTCCTACCTCTACTCTCCGCACTCTGCAACTTATCCAAAACAGGACTGCAAGACTTGTCCTTGGCCTCAAGCACAGGGATCGTATCTCTCCAGGACTGAAATCTCTGCACTGGCTCCCTGTGGCTGCAAGAATTATGTTCAAAACACTCTGCATTGTCCACAGGGCCTTCTGGGGCCTGGGGCCGCATTACCTTCAACTCTCCCTTCCTAAATATCTTCCTTCTCGAGCTCTTCGCTCATCCACCTCCAACTCCCTCAGAGTCATTCGCTTCTCCAAGCAAGTTGGTGGTAGATCTCTCTCTTCGGCAAGGGCCTCCCTCTGGAACAGCCTTCCTACATCCCTGAAACGTGAGGAGAACCATCTCTGGTTCCGGAAGCACCTCAAAACCATTATCTTTGCTTTTGCTTTATCTTCCCCTCTCCCCTGCTGAATTCCTGGCTGAAACTGCACTGGATACCTGGCCACCCTTTCTGATCTCGGGCCCAGGCCTCGCCAGTTGCACACCTGCACTGCCTCCCTGGCAACCCTTGCACCTGGGGACTGTTTTCTGTATCCCTACAGTTCCCCTACCAGCACCTATCTCTGCACTTAACTTGCACTCTTAATATTCTACTATCCCATGTACTGCACTTCCCCTCTCCCTTCCCCATGCACCTTTCCCTTTCCCCCCTCTCTTGCACTTGCACGATCTGAATGACACCTGGCCTAGTAGGATCGCTGCCTGTCTTCCCTTTGTTCCCCCTCCCTTGCCTCATCGCACCTTGAAACACTTGTATATGGGCATGTTATAAATGCCATATCATATCATATCATATCATATCATAATGACAAAGCACAAACCTTTAGCTGACGATGAGTATGCAGGAATACCGAGGAGAATAGGGATACTGTATAGGAGCAGGAGGGATTGCGCTTCTGCCCTGAAGGCAAGCAGGAGTGTAGTGGGGTCCCCATTAAGGGTGATGAGAGTGACTCACTGGACAGAGCAATGGGGAGATGGCAGCGGAAATGCATGTGAGAAGGCTTAATTTTGAGGATGAAGGGGGTGAAGGCAGTGATGATAGCTCAGGGACAATGGCATCAGATGAGGACCTAGGTGAGAGTGATGATGACGAAGGGAGATGGCCATGTCACCCCTCTGGGCAAGTATGCCCAGAGCTGGAGACACTGTGGGACAGAGAGGAGGCTACCAAAAGGGGAAAGCTGGAACCTGAGGGATGGCTTGAGCATTCCAAAGGCAGATCGCATAGCGTATACAAATTTACTCCATATGCACAGAGGTTGAGAGCATTACCGGGATGAAAGAGAACCACCATGATGAGAACATTTACGACTACGAAAGATGTAGGGAAATATAACAGAGGTGTAGGACTGATGCAGTTTCCAATGCTAGAAAAGGGTGCTGGGCGACCACAATATATACTGTAACAAAAGATGGACAAAGATAACTTGAGGTGTAAATTGTCATAGCTGACTGCAGAAGCGGGGAAATGCATTTATGAATTAGAAAGACTGACAGCACGGTTGAAACTGGCAGTAGGTGACATGAAGAGCTTACTCTCTGCCATTCTTGGGAGGTAGCTGACAATGTTTGGAAATGGAAAGGATATCTTGAAGTGACAGCGCAGAACACAGTGCACGATGGGGCACCGTTCAATAACTGCACATCAGCTGTATGGCAAACATCTGACATAAGCACAAATGATGGCATTCAAAATGCTTGAGCATGAAGACCCACTTCAATATATTCACGAGATGCAGGAATGTTGGCATCTTGAGATGCAGAAACCATGGGATAAAACAGTGGGTTTATTTTACCACATACTAAGCCAGGTGCTACCAGAGCAGGTACAGAAGCAATTTAAAAAATGAGTATGTATGGAGGCGAAGCCATGGTTAGAAATTCAGTTGACTATAGTATACTATTGTCGGCTCATGCAGGAGAAGACGAGAAGGAAAGGTGAGGATGGAAAGCAGGAAGAAGCAAAATTGGTTCTGAAACAATTGTGAAAGCATACAATGGAAGGGGCGATGTAGACGAGCAGAGAGGGAGTGGTTACCCAGAGTACTCAGAATCAGCAGATGGCAAGTGGAAATTTTGCAGGAAGAGGAGATTCTAACTATTGACCACGGGACTAGGAGGGGTGCCCAGAGGGCGAGGAGCGTTTACCCGGTGCAGCAAGGTGGAGATGGGTTTAACAAGGGGCAGCATAAACCCATTGGAGGTCCACATATCACATGTGTACACGAGCAGAGGGGGAATGCAGCAGAATGGGGGTTGACATACCAGCCAACATACCATGCCGAACAGCCTGACTATTATGCTCAAAATCACATGCAGACACAGATGCATGAGCTGCAAATGGCACCAACACAACATGCACCAATACAGTCACAACAGCCTATGATGTATACATCACAAGCACAGAGGTACACACAGTGTGATAAACCTGAGAGCATCCTCACATCTATTCCCCTTGGATCCACTGCACAGGTGGCAAGGGAAAGGTCATCTCTTTTGGATCCTGACCCTGGGGTGGTGAAGCGAGGGAGGATCACCTGGGTGGAGGGTTCTCAGGGATTGGGAATGAGATGTTCTCAGGTGAGACATGATATTCAGCCTCTCCCTTCCAGGAAGAGTCCTCTATTCTAGAGGCAATTATTGGATATTGTTATTCATGTTCCACTGACCTACAAAGTAATAGAAAATATCACCAGTCCAGACACACCAGAAAGAAGGGGGAAAGGACTAAGTATTAGATGGGCAAGACAGTAGTATTTTCCCTAGTATGGACTGACCACACCATTCCCCAATCTTCATGGGCTCTTCTAAGCCAGTTCCACTCATTTCTCCCCATTTGACACTTGGCAGTACTGGGACGAGAAAGAGGCATCAAAGAACAATGAAGACCACACTCTGGTATTGGGACAAGGAAGATGCCTGCTAAGAGCTGTAAAGGTCAGGCACGTCCTGTTGATCGTGGTCCGGCAGGGCTGATTGGACATCCATACCTGCAGCCTGTCAAGGGGCTACAGGTGTATACTAGGAGACCAGCCCAGCAGAATTAGAGACAGCTGGGAAACCTGTGCATGGAAGAACGACCGGAGCAGCAGCAGGAAGGCCAGTGAAAGTGAGGCATGAGAACTGGGGCTATGTGGAGCAAACCAAACATTAAGAAGGTAGTCATGTGGAGAGGCTGTCCCTTTCATATGTGTTCAAGATGCTTGTTTCCTTGAGTTGGATCATAGATACACAGGTGAATGAGGGGCAGGAGTGGGACCCCTGAAGTGAGGAGTAGAAGGCTGCATGAACCATGTTGCTGTGAAGCCTTTGAATACGACCAGTGAGTTTCTAGTCATTGCGAAATCCGGTGCCTATGTGTTTAAACTTGGTTGTATCAGAGTGGTTGCGTGTTTGGAGAAACATGTTTTCGATGATCTCCGATTCAATTCATTGTCCAATATTGAATGACTATGAATACTTTGCATCAGAATGGTTATGCGTGGGAGAATGCACGTTTTGAAAGTCTTCAAAGGTTGTACATTCAGTTTGAAGTGAGCTAAGGAAATGTTAAACCGCGGGTGGAATGAAAGGTGTTCTGAGTACAAATCATGTTTCGTGAATACCAAACTGAATTAAAATCTAGACAAGAGCAACCCATGCTCATTGAATACGGAATTTAATACAATCCATGTTTTTTTAATACACAACTGAATGAAAATCTTAACAAGCGCTACTATTCATGTTTTTTTGAATATCGTATGAGTGAACTCCTCCCAAAAGAGCAGAACTGTTACATACTAGCTTCAGAAGAAAATTGGAACTTCAAATTCGAGAAAATCCATCAGATGCTGCATACTAATATGTGCTGTATCCTAAAGTGAATGGAACTTTAAATATTGAAACAAAGAAAAACATAGTGAAAACTGCATCTAATAGAACATTAGGAGCAGAATTTAGTAAAGCTTTGAAGATTATTCTAACACAGTCACAATTTGCACATGTAAAACCCACCATGAAAATAAGATACAAGAGGGAAGCCAAGCTTGTCTCCCTTGGACTTTCACAGCTGAAGGAGTTATATTCTCAAC
This sequence comes from Ambystoma mexicanum, assembly GCF_040938575.1. Classification (NCBI taxonomy): domain Eukaryota; kingdom Metazoa; phylum Chordata; class Amphibia; order Caudata; family Ambystomatidae; genus Ambystoma; species Ambystoma mexicanum. The sequence continues at coordinate 1,109,464,286 of NC_090933.1, read as the reverse complement.
GCAAAAGGGACCATTGAATCGTGGCTCATGCCACTTTCTAGTAAAGTTTTTAATGAGAACTAGGTCTCCAACATATAACTTAGGTGCTGATAGTAGTTGACTTGGGTTGGTTGTTAAATTGTCTTCTTCTGTGTTCTGAGACCAACCCCCCTTGTGCTTGACTTGATCTGAAATGAGAGTAATGCTGGAGGTCATACATGTCAAATAGTTGTGCATCTCATTACCTAAGGTTTTAGCTACACTCTGGGCATCACTTTTACTTCTAAATGGAGGTGTAAGGGGTGTTCTCATATGCCTCACTGTCACTAGTTCATGAGGGGTGACGTGATGGTCTAATTCTGGCTGATTCGGAAGGACATATAAATCTAGGAGGAGGCATTATAGCCATCCCTTCTTCAAAGTCATTTTATTCATGACAATCCCTTCTTTAAGGAGGTCATTGAGTCTCTCACATATCCCATTCACTTGCGGGTGATAAGCAGAAGAAAACTGTTGCTTTATCTTCAATAGAAGCCCCATTAGTTCAAATAGCTCATTAACAAAATGTGGCCCATTGTCGGATCTCAGCACTTCACACACCCCATCACGGGAAAACTTTGCATACTAAAATCTATGCTGCGCAAGTGGCATAAGGGTGTGTACATGGACCTGCCTCAATCCACCTGGAAAGGGACACACCATCACTAATAGATACCTATATTCATTACATACTTGCAGTATATCAACATAGTCAATATTGGAGTGCTGAAACAGACCATTTGGTCGATGGATCGCCCCTCTCATTGTTCTCAGTGTATGCCCAGCAGTAAAAATTTGACACACAGTGCAGTTTACCATAAATGGTGCAACGTGTTCCAACACATTCAGAATGAACCAGTCTTTCACAATTGTAGCAGCAAGACTCCCTAATTACATGCACAGGGTAATGCAGCTGTTCAAGCGCTACCTTTAATAATGCTTCTGGCATCACTGGCTTTCCACTGCTGTCTTGTCGCCATAGTGCTTCTGTCGGGGGATAAAGAACACCCCCTTTGTTTCCACAATTCCTGCTCTTTCTGTGTTGTACTGCCTTGAATCTCCATTAGTTGGGTTATCGACAATTTATTAAACCCTTCTTGCACTAATATGGTTGTAACTACTTTTTCTTTAATACTCTCAGAATCAAAACTTGAAATATCTGGGGAATATGCAACTCTTTTGACTTCTTCATCTGTGGCTTCGTTCCCGCAAGAGATATAATCTGTTTACTTAGTGTGCGATGCACATTTATCAACCACTATGGTCACTGGGATTTGTAGTGCCTTAATAAGCCTGTCAAATAAAGATGCGTGCTGCACTGGAGCCCCTCCTTTTCCAACATGCTAATCATGCATGTATGGTTGATGTCACGTAGGCAGATTGACTGTACACCGTCACTTCCTGTCCTTTGAGTTTCTCTATGTTATGTTATTTGCCATTTATATAGCGCCTTATGTATCATTGGTATGATCTTAAAGCGCTGGTAGGTTGAACGCCCTCGGGAACCGCAGTTCAAGTCAGTAGAGAGAAGAAGTGTCATATTATGCGTTGGTGCACCGGATATCTGTGCAGCAGTTGTGGTTGTTAGCTGCTTCTTAGCGGTAGGTGTGGTGCTGCGGAAATCAGTTGGATGTGTTCAGTCTGGAGGGTGGACACCCAGACTGAGTACTGGCTGCATTAGGCCTGAGGAGACGCGTAAGCTAGCCGGAATGTGCTCAGCTAGCTGTGTTTTATTAGATGATTAGGTGTTTGTGGGGTCATGACAGTATGAGAACAGCTAGGCTGAATGTGTCATAGCATAGCTGTGTTCTAGTTGAATGATGGTGTATAGGATAGGAGAGAGTAAGCGTAGTAGTGTGATATGGTGGTTATCATTAAAGCGCATGCGATCAAGCACGAGAGCAGGACCAGGGGTGTACATTGCGGATACGTATATAGAGCGACAGGATGGATAGGGGTAAACATTCATCCACTCCATCCTTTCCATCCACTACCATCCTTTCTATCCATTCCCATCCTTTCCATCCATCCATCCTATCCTTTCCATCCATCCTATCCTTTCCATCCACCCCATCCTTTCCATCCAGCCCATCCTTTCCATCAACCCCATCCTTTCAATCAACATGGTGAACAGGTGTAGTCTCTATCTGCACCATAGTGACGCTATTAGTCACACTTTCTAGATTCAACTTTAACACAGTGACGCTATTAGGGCACACTCAATGATGTTGGGAATATCTTCTAAGTTCAAACTTTAGCACAGTGGCACTATTAGGGCACACTCAATGAAGTTGGGAACACATTATAAAATTCAACTTTAACACAGTAATGCTATTAGTAGCGCTTATTGTCTAGCGTGGCAATAAGCGCTACTAATTCTGCTGCTTGTGTTGAAAGGTTAGATGCTAGCCTTGCACTTGCTCCAACTTCAATTTCTCAATTTAATCTGTGTCTCACTACTGCTGCACCTCAATGGCTTTCCCCACTAGTCTGATCAGTTTTTAAAGAACCATCAATAAAGAGAATTTCGCCTCCCGCTAAAGCATTTTTCTTCACTTGGGGTACATCATCATAAATTCAACATAATTAGCACAGTCATGCACATGATCTCCTTCTTCTATTGGCTCAGCCATGAACATGGTAGGATTCACTATTTTACATTGTACAATCTTAATCATTGGATTAGAAATCATTACCTCATAAACTGAAGCTCTTTGGGATGTCAATGTGTGTTTGGGTTTCTCTAAAATGGCAAACAGAGCATGCTCCACGATGAGGGTCATAGAGCAGCCCATAACAATACTTCTAGACTCATCAAATGCTGATGCGGCAGCAGCCAACGATTTTTCGCAAGGAAAGTGTCCTCTCATAACTGGGTCTAAAATCCCACTGTAATACGCTAAAGGCTTGTAACCCAATGTAGTTCTGTGCATAAGCACTGCTGTCATGACTATCCCATTTGTGTGCAAGAACAAATAAAATTCCATAGCATAATTGGGAATTTCTAAAACATTGGCTGTACAAATTGCTTTTTTCAACTCCTCAAACCCTTCCTCCATTTATTCAGTCCATTATATTTTTACTTTATCCGCTTGTACTTTCTTTAAAGCTTGAAAAAGGGGTCTTGTGTGTGTACTGTAATCAAACACCCAGGCTCTAACATAGTTGCATAAATCCAAAAACGGTAATCACCTCTGCTCTTTCAGGTGTTGCCTTCTTTCCTTCATGTGAAATCAGCTGCCCTATGTATAACACCTCTTCTTGGCAATATTGTTGTTTCTCCTTGTCTACCTTATATCCCTTGTCTGCTAGAATAGTCATCACCTGAATAGAGTCTTGTCTACACTCATTTTCCCTGGTGCTACAAATTAAAATGTCATTGACGTATTGTATCACTGCACTCTTGAGATCAATATTGCCTAAATCCATTCTGTAGGAATCTATTAAAGATCGAAGGGGACTCACAGTACCCATGGGGCAAATGAGTATGTTTCAGTCGAGTTTTACGGAACATAAAGGAATTTAAGTCTTGTGAGTCTTTATGCAACAGGATCGAGAAAAATGCATTTATCAAATTGATCACCATTAAAAATCGAGCTTCCACCCGGATACTGCACAGTATCGTTGCCGGATTAGGAACTAGAGGAAACTCTGCATCTACAATCTGGTTAATCGGTCTCATATCTTGTATAAATCTCCACAATCCTCCTTTAGATTTTTTGATTGGATACACCACGGTATTACACAATGATTCCGATGGCACCAGAATCCCTTGTTTCACTAATGCTGAATGGTCTGAAATATACCTGTATCAGCCTCTAGAGACATGGGGTACTGTTTTGCTCAAGGCAAAATCAATCCTGTCTTCAGCTTTATTTTATTGTCCCCTATTACCTTTAATAAAACAATGTCAGAAGGGCCTGTGGTCTAAAGGACGCTTGGCACCTTCTCCAAATCTTCCTGAAAGAATGCTGGATGCTGCCGCATGAACACCATTCGCTGTGGGACTTCCCTCTTTTCTTTCCTTATCCAGCATGTGATGCTCATAAAGAACACCACTTCATCATCTGTTTGGTCTTCCCTAAATATGTTGTCATCATTATGTCAATCAATCTGTACCCTTCCTTGAGAGCTATTACTGTTCTCCATGGTCCACCTTCATCATCTATTCCTTCGAGCATTGCCATTTCCCTTTGTACTATGGCTGCTTCTGATTCTATAGAGATAGGGCCTCATTACGACCCAGGCGGTAAGTTACCGCCTGGGTCGTACCTTTACCACCATGGCGTAAACTATGTTTACGCCATGGTGGTTGGCGGACTTACCGCCCCATTCCGAGGTCGGCGGGGCGGTAAGTCCCCAATCCCCATTTACCCTTCCCCATTCCCATTTTTGCCCCATAGGGCATAATGGGAGTGGGGAAGGCGTTAATTACGCCACCGTAAATTACGGTGGCGTAATTAACAACATGGTCCCTTAGCGCCTTGGATTTTAACACCTGCTAAAAGCAGGTGTTAAATCCTCCATGGCGCTAAGGGACCTCGGAATCAGGCGGTAACGGTAAGGGTCGGCGCTGTTTACGCTGCCGTAAACCCCTTACCGCCTGAGTCATAATGAGGCCCATAGTCTTTCCCCCGTCTTCGCCATAGGTATTTGCGGTCTAAACAAAACCTCATCAGGTATCCCCCCAATGTTTCCCACCAAGCCAGGTCGCCATGTCAGTAGAATGCTCACTCCATATCGAACAATCTTTGGATCTACTGGAATGCCTTGCAGAGCCACTTGCCCTGTGAATGCCAGTATAAATTCTCCCACATTTAAATAGTGTATTCCTGGAGTGCAACACATTATTCCTTGATCAGTAAATGAAATCATCATGTTTAGTTTTATCATCAAATCTCTTCCCACAATGTTAACAGGTGTCTGTCGTGAATATAACAAATTAACAGACATGTCACATTCTCCTATAGAGATTGGTAATTCATTAGTAAAAGGAACTCTCTTGTAGCCCCAGAGAACCCTTGAGAATTCATAGCAATTCCGGACATTGGATATTTTCCTTCTCGTATACAGGAACGAGTTGCTCCAGTGTCAATAAGAAAAGAAAAAGATTTGCCTCCTATCGTCACATTGACCCTTGGTTCCTTTTGGGGGTCTGGTGTCACAGATAGTACTGAACACATCAAGTCACCCTGTGAGCTTTCCTATTGTGGGTACAGGCTCATCCCATCCCTGTGAAAGGGTTTCCTCACACTACAGTGACACCTCCTATTCTCCGTATCAGCACTTGTCCTGTGTTTGCATACTGCTGTGTCTGCATAGGGGCTTGTTGCGACTGCCCTTGTTGTGGATTCATTTGCACTTGCTCTTGTTGCTGTAGCACTCGCGGCACTTGTGTTTGATACAATGTGTGATCTTGGGTGAACCATTCTCTTGTTTGTGTACTATATAGTGGAGGATAATCTGTCCCCCTCTTGTAAATTGGTGATTTTGTACAATCTCTTGACTTTCAGATATGCGTGCAATATGCCCTGTTATCCCACAAGTCTGTCATGGGGGTGCCTGTCTGACAAGTCCCCCTTGATTATATCCTCCCTGGGTACTCTGAATCTCATTCTGTGTATTCTGACCCCACCTTGATTGTTTTGAAATCCGCCTCCTCTTCCTCTGTAGCCCATATCTCTGCCTCGTGGCACAAACCCATATCCACTTTGATCCATCAGGTGCTGGTTACTCACCTGTGAAGCACTTATTGCTTTCTGCATTCCAAATCCTTCTCCACTTGTCAGTACCGCCCCTTCTATGGCAAATTTAGATTTGTTTTTCTGAATTAACATGGCTTCCTCGATTGTCATTGTCTCATCTTTCATTCATTTTTTTCTTGTAATACCTAACAATGGTGTACTATCGCCAGCTGTATCTCAGCCCATGATTTCACTTCCATCCCCACTTGTTTGTTCATCTGCCTCTGTACTGGCACAGGCAACCCCTGACATAACATGTGGTAAAATAATGCCACTGTCTTTTCCCACGGCTCCCTAGTTTCAAGTTGCCATTTCTCCTGGATTTATCTGTCTTCGTCTAATGCAACTCTAGATACCCCATGGCTTTGCTTCCTTTATCAGAAGGAACTCTTCTATTCTATCCCATCATATTTTTGGACTCGGCCCTACTGATTCTTTACGAATGAGATCGGTATCAAGACCCTGCTGCCTCCTCTTTCATTCTCTTCGCTTTCTCACATCTTTTCTAATTCTTTCTTCCTCTTGCCTTTGTTCTTTCCTCCTCACTACTTCCCTTCTTTCCTCTTCTTCCCTTCGTCTCTGTATTCTTTTGTCCCTTAGTCTTTGCGCTTCCTCCTCTTCTCTCTTCCTTTCTTTTCTATCCCTATCTTCTATCACTCTGTCTATTCTCATACTTTCTTTGTTCTCTGCCTGTTCTTTTTTTCTCTCTTGCTTCTCCTGATATATCTGTTCTCGTGGCTCCCTGTTCTTCCTTTTCTGCTCATCTGCTTTCAATCTCTTCTCTCGTTCTGTCTTTTGTTTCTTGCTCTTCCTTATCTTCTCTTTGCCTAACTTCCTCAATGCTTTTGCCATCTATTTTGAAAAATATCTGTCCTCCCATCCATTCGTTCTACACAAGCGCTATCTCGTCAGCATTATCCTTCTCTCCTTTGCATCTGTTAATCTCCCTGTCTTTTTCTGTTGACAATTTTGACTGCTCACTCCTTTCCTCTTTGTCTTGTATGATCTTACAGATCTTTTCTTTTCTCTTAGTCTTCTCTGGACTATCATGGCTACTGTAAGTGGGGGGGTTGTATATTGTATTACTCTACCCCATCACTGCTTTCAACTCCTTTAAAGGATTAACCCTATTTCTTCTGTTCTAGCACCTTTTACTTCAGGCGAGGTAAGGGGAGTTGAAGGCTCAACACCGTCCTCCTTATGCTGATGAAGCATCCCCTCCTCAAGTGGCAGATCTTCCCTTTCTTCCTGGTACATTTTCTAGAGCACCAGAATTGCTAATCTTTTCTCTAATTTCTTCCCTGTGTATGCAGCATGCAAGTATGTAGTCATGTGTTGCAGTACCTCTTTTGACAATGATCCTCCTTGTGGCCAGGGCATGAACATTTTATCTGCTGTGCCTTTCACTTATTCCATACTACACTGTTTGAGCTTGGGCATGTGCTTTGGTAACGTTTTACATAAGTACATCAGAGGAGTATCTCCCATAGTTACAAGTCTCAATTAATTGTCAATACTTACAAGACTTATGAAATAAACTTTATACTTTTGCTTAAATCACCAATTTTTCAATGCTTTCTAAAACAACAAATATGAGCATGCACCATCAATCGCCGCTCAAGCCTCTAATTTCTTAATGAGCTATCTCTACCTTTTGATTGGTACCAATCACTTCACTATGCTCAATCACTATTGCTCCTCAACTTTTTCAATTACTTCACAACTTCTATCGCTCATCGATATTTTTACTCAACAAACAAAATACAGATTAGTCGACATTACACATTAATAAACACTGTGATAACCTTTTTCTCTCTCACATTTAATTGTATACCCTATACAGGGTTTGAGACGTCACCTTAAGTAAACCTGTTCATGCGTTATATGTTTCTGCTCTAACCCCGTTGGGATTTAAAACTTCTCCTTCTGAAACTCCCTTAAGCCAGGACTCTAGACTCTACCTTTTCTTCACTAAATATTTCCTGTTACTTAAAAATGATCACAATCCCATCCCCTTCATTTGCCATTCCCCTTAGTCTACTCACCACTCGAAAGTTAATCAACTCAGGGCCTTCGGTATCCTTGCCTTTCGTCTGCAGAGCGCCCGTGGTAACCGTACAGGGATTTCGTCAAATGGGGACCTGCCCAGCATCTCGGTTCTTCTTGCAAGTTTATTCCTATCGTTTGCTCTCCACAGGAAACCCTGCAATCTTCCGGCTAATGGCAGAGGATTCTCAATCGTCCAAAAATCTGGAGACAAACTAGTTTGGATCATTTCCAACCACCCACACTGCTACCATGTGTGCATATGGCCCTTTGGGTATTGTGCATGCAGTGGATGGGGATGCTGAATTACTCCAACTCCAAATAATCTAACCAACTCAGGAAGATGACAAAAGTGTTGTTTTATTAACAATTATATAAAACGGGGAGTTACAACGGACATCAATAGATGCTCACTAGAACTCTCTGAGCATTTCTCATAAAAACATCCATATATGCAAAAAATATGTCATACTATGTGGGGCAAATATGAAAAACGCATGAGGGATTGTGATACGTTCAAGGGGAACATGTAAGTATGCTTACTATAGGGGCTGGGATTGTGATTGGCTATCTACTGTTAGGTGGACAACTTATGCCTACCTCTAAAAACATGTAATCTTCAACACTATTATGTAAATAGTATATCATTGGTCATCAATCTATAAGGCCCTTCATTATATGGTCCTCTATAATTGGTTGGCACATTTGTGCCATGTCTAGAACATTCGGTACACTTAGCAGCACGTAAGCTCAGACCCAGGTGCCAGGAGGTTGACTTGACCTTACCTCCCCACCCAATTAGCCCAACATTTCTCATCACCCATGCCTCTGCCATGAAGATTGTCTTTGAACTTGTCCTTGCAAAGTATCCTTGCCTGTGGGAATATATGGGCGTTCAGGCTTTCACTATCGGTGTTCTAGGACTACCCGCTCAACTCTATTTCCATCCTTGGCTCACGTGACAGGAGAACACAATTCGGTTCATTTTGCAGCATTTAAATCAAATTAATAAAACTTGGCACGCTTGGTGTTCTTTCTTTGCACCTTAACAAGGGATGATTCAGCTTCACACGTTCACTGCCTTCACGAATAGATAACCAACCTTGGCTGCTTCAGCTTTTGATACCAGGCCAGACAGCCTGGCCATTCGTTTCCATGATCTCAGCTTATTTCTGCTGTGACATAGTTCTCGCCTTTTCTCTCCATGGGTCCTGGCTTACTAAGTTCATGACACTGATGTCCAGTTTCTATACAATTGTAGTTTTGCCTGCTGTCTATTTACTAGATATAGCCAGCTTCTAGGATCACTTAGTCTACTTGCGTTTCAGCATCTGTACAGTTATTGAATGGCCTGCATTTTCTGTAGCACTTCACATGCATGCAATCTTTTTCTCGCATATGAACGTTTACTTGATTCTTAACTTCATCATCAGTTTTTGTAATATCCATTCATTCTCTTCAGCCAGTATTTTTACTGCGTGACACTCATCTCTTGTTATGTTACCATCTTCATTTTCTCTCTTATTCATATTCCTTCAGGGAGTTCCTCCCTCAGATTGTTGTCTCTTCGGGGAAACATTTGATGGGGTTTTCTCAGAGGGTACCTTCTTTCGGATGCTCGCTGTTGAATTATCACAATAGCTAGTGTTAAGCATGGCGCAGTTTCCGACTTTAAACATATAGGAGGCAGGCGGCGGGATTTCCTACAGAGGTATGCATCTGCTTTTCTGCACACTGTCATTTGCCGCAGTTTTACTTAACTCTTTCGAGGCCACTGCCCAAAGTTAGGTAGTTTCCCTTTGCTGGAAAATAGCTGCAATTGACTTTGTTTATAACAAAAAAAGGTTGCAAAACCTCCACCATTCCCATAGACCAATAATTTTTCTTGATGCATCTCCAAGATACCTTCAAGCATTTATTCATAAATGGATGTTAGCATGGGCAAATGAAAACAACATCCTTGAAGGCACCCGGTATGGGTTTAGAAAAGAGGTGGGAACGGCAGAACAGAATTTACACATTGATTTGCTCATTAATAAATAATTAATACATCTGTGGTCGGCACAAATGCTAGGCTTTATTTGGTTTTCATGGACCCCTGAAAAGTGTTGACTGTGTGAGTAAAGGGAGGTTTGGAGCTATACTGAAAGAGCAAGGGAGGGTATATCCATTAATACTTGTACTACTAATTCAAACACACCTGCATTGATACATTTCTCTATTTTTAGAGGAGTAAGGCAGGGTCGTGTTCTTCCCTTACTTTTTAATTCGTATATACCAGCTCCCTTCAACAGCACCAGGAAAATGTTCCAGCAGATAGTCTGTGTTTTCTGCCTTCGCAAGTTTAGGCAGGTAATGCCGTGTTGTTGACCAAGGCCCCAAAATCACTGCGGATATGTGTATGCAGATTTTGTGGCTAAATACGCATAAACCATGGTAACAATGATCCCATGTCGCTATGTAGATGTGCCTGTGCGCAACGCAAACTTTGGGTGTACAGCCAAAAATTAAATAACAGTTCAGAGTTCAAGCACCCAGGGGTACGGAAAGCAGCAGCTCATCTTGCACATGAGAAAGAAGGTTCATGAATGCAGGCAGGTAATGCAGCAATTGTTCATGTTTTCTGAATATTTAGGGCATCCAATTGCTTCAGTGACTAAGATGTAAAGAGGGAAGAGTGTTATGAGGGCCACCTAGGAGTGGGGATTTTGGTGACGCATTCTGCGACAGATAGAAAATAGGTATACGCAAAGAGTGTTCTGGTTACCCCATTCATGGGGTGACCAGACGTCCCGGTTTTAGCGGGACAGTCCGGGAAAATCACCATCTGTCCTGGGGTCCGGGGAGTGTTTTCATTTTGCAAACCTTGTCCGGGGTTTGCAATGGTGGGTGTCTATGGTCTAGCAACTCTTCCTGCGCGAATGGGGGCGTGAAATGCTTTTCACGCCCCCATTTCCTCCCCCTTCCCCTTACCGGCCACTCTCCTCCAATGAGAGGATGAGAGGAGTATTCTTGTGAGCACAACCCCTCCCCGCACCCCAAACAGGCCAGAGACATGGAAGTAGGAATAACGTAAATACATTTTTATTACGTTTACGTTCGTCCTACTTCTATGTTTGTGGCCTGTCCCGGATCCCCCTACTCATTCAGCACGAGCGTTCACCCACCACAAAGACCTCATGCTTCCCTATTTCTCGCACTATTAAATGCACGCGTGTGCATCTCCGGAACTCAATTTGGCTTAACTCTAGCGCTCTGCTAACACAATGCATCACTTAGGAACTACTCCTATTTTAGAGTGAGGTTGGATTCTCTGGTTGCCATTCTTAAAGAATGATTGAATCTGATAACTGGTTCAATTTTGCTTACACCCTTCAGGAGCATGAATGGGTCATGTCGAACAAGCCCTAGGGGGTCATTACGACCCAGGCGGTAACCATGGCGCTAGTAGCACCATGGTTGCCGCCGGTATTTTACCGATTGCGCCATGGTGAATGGTGGAATTACCGCCCCATTCCAAGGTTGGCGGGGTTGTAATTCCCCATTCACCATTGGCCTTTCCCCATTCCGATTTTTGCCCCCATAGGGCACAATGGAAATGGGGAAGGCGGTAGTTACGGTACCGCAAATTGCGGTACCGTAAATACCTCCAAGGTCCCTTTGCGGGTCCAATCCTTAACGGCTGGTAAAAAGGTCCCTTTGCGGGTCCAATCCTTAACGGCTGGTAAAAACCAGCCGTTAAGGTCGGGACCCGCAAAGGGACCTCGTAATTAGGCGGTAAGGGGTTAACGGCGGCGCCACCTTTTACGGCACCGTTAACCCCTTACTGCCTGGGTCGTAATGAGGCTGAAATGAACCACTCGTCTGTACGGGTGGTCACTTTCCTTACTGCGCCCTCAGTCCAGAAACGTCGATGCTCATGTTTCCTCAACTCAAGCAGCACCATATAATGACACATTTCCGATTTAGCCCCCTTGAAACCGTTTTTTTTTTTGCTTGTCAAATGGTGGTCTGCCTTGGTCGAGGACACTATCTGCCTCTACTCTCATAGTTACGCCGAGACCCTGATGCACTTTCGTGTGTCCTACTTCAAAGCCAGACCCTGATTAATACCCTTTTTAGGTTCTAGGAATTTTGGACAGTGCAGATGTGCTTTTTGTATTGTATGTTGCGCTAGGACCACACATTGAGCTGGTCTTTGAAGTCATATCTGACACGTGACTTTCCTGTAGTAAGATATTTAGTGGGGTGCAACGATCCTAATGGCCTTTAAATTCTATTCTATATGGCTCCTGACCCATAGTATGTACACTTCCATAATCCACTTTGGATCGTGTTATGCTATTTTCATTCCTTCTTTTATGTTTTAGTTTTGCTAAGTCCCCAACTGACTAGACACACTTTGCTGTTTATAATTATACAATGTCTCTATTCGTATGACTGCATTTCTGCATTTTTGGAAATTCTAGCCCAAAAACAAACGATACATAACTACTTGATCTGGCTGAGTGTTGTAATATCATAATTATTTATTCTGGGGCAAGGATATCTTTGACTTGACGGAGACCATTCGATTAAAATATATAAAAAGTATTGAACGGGAGGCCAACAGACAGCTTACTGAGCATTAACTGCGAATCCAAGTGGGAATTCTTTTCCTTGCAGATTTCTGAAAATCGATGGTCGCCTCGGAGACATGTCATAAGAAGCCTGATCGCAGTCTGAGGGGAGGAGGCGTAGGAGGAGTGCGGAGAAATGGGCATTTATCATGGTGCACACTGCCACCCATAAAAAACAATAACACGATGCTTCCAAGTGTTCTGCTGCACATGCATTCCATGAACATACTTTGAATGAGAAGGAAAGGGTTTGGGTTCATTACAGCGAAAAAAACTTGGTTGCAGGAGAATTGTTCAATAATGTATTTATTTATGTATGTGTTTATTTATTTATTATTATTATATTTATTTATTTACAGCTACATTTAGACGTTTCTCTCTCTCTCTCTCTCTCTCTCTCTCTCTCTCTCTCTCTATATATATATATCGAACCACATGATCAAGCGGTCGGAGCACTGCAAAACGTGTTGTCCTGTTTTATGGTTTTCCCTTTCAGCACACTACGAATAAAACTAAAATGTTTGCTGGATTTCGCTGTGCTGTTTCTTTTACTTCGCTGGATGAACATTGCATTCTCCGGCTGCTCTGGGAGTGCAGCCCACTTGGGCTCATGTACTTGTTGCAAAGGGTTTTGCTACAAGATATATATATATATATATATATATATATATATATATATTACCACAAAAAAAACACTTTGTTGAGGGGTCGTTATGGTTAAGTTGCCCTACCAAAAACCTGTGCACTTCACTTAAAACAAAAAAACAAAATGTTTGCCCTCCCCATTATGGTTCAAATTAAAACCGAAAAACCCCTGAAATTCGCCATTCATGGTAAACTAAGCCCCCATACCTGCCATCACCACTGTGCACTGCTAACACTAACACCCAGAACATGAAAGCTGGCATCACAAATGTTATTCATGACATCACTGACGACATCACATGTTTAGCCCCTTTGTTTTCATTCCCTGCCACATTTATATATGTATGTACATTCAGTAAAATAACTTTGTTAAAGGGATGTTAGACTTCACAGTGAAACCAAAAAACACTGCACATTCCACCATTATGGTAGGCTGAGCAACCATAACTTGCAGCATCTACGTGCATTGCTAGGACTAACACCCAGGACATCAAATATGACATCACAAATATCATTGATGACATCACTGATGACATCACATGTGAAAATAATGTTGACGAAAAGGGTTCTTTCTATTATGTTGGTAGCAAGATGTCAGGGGTGATTGTGTAATGTTAAATATGTAATAACTAGCTAACAATTCAAGGCTTAATACACACTTGTGCTAGTACAAACAATACATATGAAGACCCAAGGCATATAAATCAGAGGCATATACAGGGAAGCTCAAGTAAGGAAGAAAGAAACAGCATTATCAGAAAGTGTATCTTCCTGTATACAAATTAATTGTGAGTTTGAGGCCTGCTATTGCCCCATGCATGTGCATCATGAGCTCAGACCAGACCCAAGGAAAGTACTTTAAGAACACACAACAAGGTTACCGTTTTGATATACAGCACCTTTTCAATTTTTATATTGTGATTGTCAGTGAATAAAACCACCTGGCCTAGATTTTTCAATGCACCAAAATAAGTGAGACAGACATGTGATGTCATCAGTGGGAGGGAGGGCGAATTCTTTTTTTTTAGTGAAGTGCACAGGTTTTTGGTAGGGCAACTTAACCATAACATCCCCTCAACAAAGTTGTTTCTGTAGTGAATTTTACAGGTTTTTGGGAGGGCAACGTAAGCATAACGTCCCTTTACATTTTTTTTTTAACTGAATGCCATAGGTTTTTAGTAGTGTAAATACATCATAACAGTACGTTAACAAAAATGGTGTACTATATTTATCAGGGTTCTAATAGTAACACATAAGCATACTACTGTAAAGGAAAATTTGAAGTAACTACCCACCTTTCGAAGAATTCCACATTATCATATGCTGGCGCACAGCATGGGGGCGTGTTCGAAAAGTCATACGCACTTCACAATGACATGTGTAACTGGGTGATAGTGGAGAAGTACATTGTATATTATTGTACGAACTTGAAAATGAAAAAATTCTGGCACACATCTCCACAAGGCAAGCGTGCAACACAATATAAGTAAGAGTGCATACCGACGTATCTGGATCAGTAACCCCCATTCCTCCCCAAACAGTGGGGGATGAATGCCATAAGCAATCAAGATTTTACAGCAGTAACCCGTGCTACCAAGAAAGAGGATTTTTTGTCTTCAATCGGAATGCCTCCGGCGTTCCCGGCTGAAGAAAACAAATCCTTTTTTAAGATGGCCACCATAGAAAGGGAAGAGGGGTGTTGGATAGAAACCCTTCTTTGCTTTCCATTGCAGGCTACAGAAAGCAAACATGAAACTGTGTGACCGTAAAGGCAGCACCACATTTGTGTTCCTTGAGAAATATATGGTTATAAGCAACCAGAAAGGCAGTCCCTGTTGGACATGGCAACGTCAATGCAATGTTTTGTCCCTTCCAGTAATAGCCAGTAGCCACATCCCCGACATTGTGGCCACTAACCATACATATATGTTACCCCTCAGAGAAGGAAGCTGTACCGTTGATTTGTTATGTACATGAGTACACTTGTTAAACATCAAAACACTATCACATACACAACATAAACCTTTTCGAATGTTGGCAATGACCTTTACTTACATGTTTAGTAAATGTACTACTTCTTTTCTGTAAAATTGTGCTTACAAAATGCAAAGGAGTGCTCTACTTATCGTTACATAAAATCTGAAACAAACTCTGTGATGGGAAGCGCAATGACGTTAGAAGTACTGGAAGCAACACCATTACCACTCACCGTTCGAAACATAATTTCGTAAGTGGCACAGGTCGAAAGGTGTGAAGATATGTGTATTGGGAGGGTGTAACCATGTATTATTTTACAAACATTTCTGTGCACCAAACATTTTCAGTGCACCTTACCTCATTTTCATGGTTTTAAGAAGATAGTAAGTATTCTGAACTAATGTTGGTTAATAGCGCATCTGGGTGATAAAAATTGGTCTGACGGTGACAAAAATTGGCCTGACGGCACTAAAGCATATGATATGGGCCTGACCCTCCAGTAGCCAAAGCAGATGGGGTATGCAGTACCTTTCTCCATATCGTTCCTTGGCAGCTTCAACAAATGTGTCCCTATTGACGTATGTGCCGTGATGTAGCACCTACAAAAGAATACATTACAACATGCAACGTAGCATGCCACAATGTGAAAGCAGAAAGTAAATTTGTAAAAAAAAACAGACATTTCAAAATTAGTACAGTAGTTTTATTTCACCATAAACGAAGGGGAATCATCGCCCTAAGCAATTAATATAGTAGTTGTGTTTCCCAATGAACTGTGCAAAATGATTTCCCTATGCACATTTCCATACAAGTAGTAAGTTTCTGTCTTTCGTCGACAATGAAAATGTTAATGGGCACGTTGATTTCTTTCACACACAGAAATTGAGCGTTGCCGCCACAATAGTCGTTTTCCTCCCACATTGATGTGCAAGACGACGTCAACCGCTGCGATCTAAACCACCAGAAAGGATGGAATGTTACTTCTTGTTTGTTTGTTTATTTATTTATTTATAGCGCGCGCCAGCCTCAAGGGTATCCGGGCGCGTGTGCAAGAATACTTTAAGCCTACAGGTTATAGTTACACGTTTCAAAGTGGTTCATAGATACATTGGTGACGGGTAAAAAGATGACACTACAGTTTGTACACAGGGTGAAGTACATAGGGTAATATACAGTTTGAGCACAAGTGTTTGTACATAGAGATGTATACACAGTATACTTTTAAGGCAAAAAGCATAGTGGAGTAAGCTCTAATGGAGGGGCATGTAAGTATGCGTTCGCTCCAGATTAGCAAGTGGTTGGGATGTAAGTAATCCTGGTGTCTGTCAGTTATGAGTCTTATCTTTGAGCCATTTGATGCAGTTAAGTCTAAAGTGAGAGTAGGATTGGTCAGACCTTAGCGAGGTAGGGAAGGAGTCCCATAGCTGGGCTGCTTTGGCAGGGAAACTGTTACCTCCGGCGGTGCTCAGTTTAAAGGGGGGCACAATAAGCTGGTTGGCGTATGCTACTCTGGTGGGTCTATTGGAGGTTTTTCTTTGGAACCTTTCTTTTAGGTATTTGGGGGCTAGATCATTAATACTTTTGTATGTTAGTGATGCTGTTTTGAGTTTGATTTTGTCCGCTGTAGAGAGCCAATTGGATTGTCTTCTAATGTTAGAGATATGCTCTCTTTTTGGGACTCCTAGGGCGGCTATAAGGGCATTATTTTGCAAGGTTTGGATTTTATGCAGCGTGTGTTTGCTAGACCCTATATATAGGGCGTTGCAATAGTCCAGTTTGGATAATACCAACGCTCTTGATAAGGTCAGTCAGTTAGTAGTGGTCAGGAATGGTTTTGCTGCTCTGATCAGCTTGCAGGTGTATGCGGTGCTGGAGGCCATCACATTTACTTGCCTTGATAGGGAGAGACAGGATTTGAGGTAGAAACCTAGTGTTTTTACCTCTTTAGCTACTTTAATAGTGTTGCCATCTATGACAAATGAAGAGTAGCTATTGTTCAGTTTTTTGATGTTTTGAATGTTCCCTATTATGATGAGTTCCATATTGTCATCATTTAGGCATAGACCATGGCAAGCCCTCCATGCCTGAATGATGAGGTATATCCTGTTCACCAAGGCCAAATCCTGTTCATAATCCCCGGAAAGTGGGATGAGAATCTGGGTGTCATCTGCATAGTTAGTGTAGGTGATGCCCAGAAGGTCTAGATCATCGAACAGGGGCTTTGTGGAGATGTTACACATAGTGGGAGATACGCAGGAGCCCTGGGGAATGCCACATGTAATGGGTACTGGGTCAGCTGCTGCAGAGGTAGAGAAGACCCTCATAGTTCTACCACTTAGGAATGATTTGATCCAGTATTGATTTGATCTTATTGCAACAGCAGCGTACGGACAGAGAGGTCCAACACGATCATCCCATTCAATTATAACACACAGACAACCGGTAATGAACAGTTGTATTTGACGGTTAAAAAAGGCGTCACTCGGCAGCTGTTATCCGTGACAATCACAATAGGGAATTAAGTATCTGGGGGGAAAAGCGTAAATAAAATGTATATCAATACGCAACCTCTGCACAAAACAAAGTTTTAACACATACTTTTACTATTAAATAATAATTTAATTTGGATATATGTACAGGCACCCTGCAAACGGCGACAATGTGCAATGTCCATAATGGGGGGAAAAAAATTCAACGGCACTCCAGCCTTGTAATGCAGTAGAAAAAATATGTTTTTTTCCTCTAAAGTAAAAATGTACTGTCAATTTCGTATATAGGCGGGAGAAATACACTTACATGATGTGGACCGGCTCCATTGCGTTAGCTGCAGTCAGACAGTAGTGTAACTAATACTTCCTAGTTGGTACAAACGTTTTTGAAGCATAACCTTATGAAACAATATGTTTTTCTATCTGTTACTCCCTACATTCTTTCTGCTCTTTCCCTGGACCTCAAGGTTAAAAAAACAACTGCCCCATATGGCTGTCGACAAATTTGCGGCCAAACTGAGCTTGTATTTAAAACAGAAAACGAAGTGGCCTTCACTGCGAAAGCAAATACATTCTCATTTTGCAACAACATATCAGCGGCTATTCATAAGAACCGCTACTCCCGTACACGGGCGGAACTGCTGTGTGTAGGAAATAGAGCAGGTGGCTGCATCAGATTCCCGCCAGTCTGACCGCAGTAATGTTGTTTATGTATTGTAAAATGGATACAGTAAGTTCATTTTGTACAATGAGTTACAAGTTTCACTGTACCGTATGACAGTGCTAACAAGCATACTTCAATGGTTCACTTTCTACTATCAAATCTCATTAACGCTCACCCTTCGAAACAATGTTCCATAAGTGTAACAAGTGCATTGGTGTCTTCTTCGTTTAGGTATATTAGCGGCGATGGCCGCGTTCAACAAAAAACAAAATAAACATGGCGGACATATCGAAAGATTAAGACGCACTTCATGCTGTGCCACAACCAATCGGTGAAAGCGCAACATGGTCACGGCCAGCACGCCATGGAATAGCCAATTGCAATCTTCTCCACAGAGCGAACAGGAAGTGTGACCGCGGAGTGGACATAGATATCACTAATTTGTAAACACATACTTTTTGATCGTTTTTAAGGAAACTACTCGACGGATTGTCACCAGATTCACAAAAGCACACTTTCGGGACCAGGCTCCTGCCCCTGATGCTAATTTGGTGAAAATCCGTCCAGCGGTTTCGCCTGTAGCCGTTCACAAAGTTTTTCCCCCATTCAGTCTATGGGAAAAAAAGATGTTTTGGCACCCCCCCCGCTATAACGCCCATCCCTAGATGAATCCTCACCAAACTTTGCAAAAATATTCAGAGTGCCCCACATACTTTTTTTGCAAAGTTTGGTGAGGATTCATCCAGGGGTAGCGGAGTTATAAGCCGACCAAAAAGTGCTCTTCCTATGGAAACAGCAATTTAACCATAATATATATTACAAGGCCACGGTAGTTATGGTTAAGTTGCTGTTTCCATTGGAAGAGCCCTTTTTGGGTGGCTTATAACTTCCCTCTCCCTGGACGGATCCTCACCAAACTTTGCAAAAAAAGTATTTGGGTCACTCTGAATTTTTTTACAAAGTTTGGTGAGGGGGGGCAAAGTTATAGGGGGGGACCCAAAACTTTTTTTTTCCCATAGACATAATGGGAAAAAACTTTGCTCACGCCTACAGCCCGAACCGCTGGACGGATTTACACCAAATTAGCGGCAGGAGTGGCGGCTTGGTCCCGAAAGCGTGCTTTGCTTTATTTGGTGTAAATCTGTCCAGTAGTTTTAAAAAAAATGACAAAAATGTAAGTGAAAAAAATTAGTGATATCTGTGTTCGCTTCGCGGACACACTTCCCTGTTCGCTCCGCGGACAGGACGGTGATTGGGCAAGCAGCTTGCTTGATGTCCGCGGAAATCTGACGTGCTCTCTCATTGGATGTGTGAAAGCGTGCAGTGCGTCTGGCTTCAGAGACGCCCGCCATCTTTGTTCCTCGCATGAGAGGCTTTGTATCCCACCTGCACAGTAAGTCCCCCACCCCCGCTCATGCCCGTGTCTGTCTCCTGTTCCTCCCACCCCCCGCTCATGTCCGTGTGTCTTTCTCCCTCCCGCCCACCGCCGGCTCATGTCCGTGTGTCTTTCTCCCTCCCGCCCACCCCCCGCTCATGTCCGTGTGTCTTTCTCCCTCCCGCCCAACCCCCGCTCATGCCCCGCTCGTGCCCCGCTCGTCTCTCCCAACCGCCCACCCCCGCTCTTGCCCCGTGTGTCTCTCCCACCCCCGTGTGTCTCTACCACCCGCTGCTCATGTCTGTGTGTTTCTCCCCACCCGGCGCCCGCTCATGTCCGTGTGTCTCTCCCCACCCGCCGCCCACCCCCCGCTCATGTCTGTATGTCTCTCACCACCTGCCGCCCACCCCCCGCTCATGTCCGTGTTTCTCTCCCCACCCCCGCTCATGTCCGTGTGTCTCTCCCCACCCGCCGCCCACCCCCCGCTCATGCCCCGTGTGTCTCTCACCACCCGCCGCCCACCCCCCACTCATGTCCAGTGTGTTTCTCCCCCTCCCGCCCAACCCCCGCTCATGCCCCATGTGTCTCTCTCTCCTTCCCCCCACCCCCCACTCATGCCCCGTGTGTCTCTCTCCCTCCCCCTCACCCATGCCCCGTGTGTCTCTCACCCTCCCGCCCACCCCCCGCTCATGCCCCGTGTGTCTCTCCCTCCCGCCCACCCCCCGCTCATGCCCCGCGTGTCTCTCCCTCCCGCCCACCCCCCGCTCTTGCCCCGCGTGTCTCTCCCTCTCCCACCCCCCGCTCATGCCCCGTGTGTCTCTCCCTCCCGCCCACCCCCCGCTCATGCCCCGCGTGTCTCTCCCTCCCGCCCACCCCCCGTTCATGCCCCACGTGTCTCTCCCCTTCCCCCACCCCCCGCTCATTCCTCGTGTGTCTGTCTCCCTACCCCCCACCCCCGCTCTTGCCCCGTGTGTCTGTCTCCCTCCCCCCACCCCTGCTCTTGCCCCGTGTCTTTCCCCCTCCCGCCCACCCCCGCTCTTGCCCCGTGTGTCTTTCCCCCTCCCGCCCACCCCCGCTCTTGCCCCGTGTGTCTTTCCCCCTCCCGCCCACCCCTGCTCTTGCCCCGTGTCTCTTTGCCCCTCCCGCCCACCCCCGCTCTTGCCCCGTGTCTCTTTGCCCCTCCCGCCCACCCCCGCTCTTGCCCCGTGTCTCTTTCCCCCTCCCGCCCACCCCCGATCTTGGCCCGTGTCTCTTTCCCCCTCCCACCCACACCCGCTCTTGCCCCGTGTCTCTTTCCCCCTCCCGACCACCCCCGCTCTTGCCCCGTGTCTCTTTCCCCCTCCCGCCCACCCCCGCTCTTGCCCCATGTCTCTTTCCACCTCCCGCCCACCCCCGCTCTTGCCCCGTGTCTCTTTCCCCCTCCCGCCCACCCCGGCTCTTGCGCCGTGTCTCTTTCCCCCTCCTGCCCACCCCCGCTCGTGCCCCGTGTCTCTTTCCCCCTCCCGCCCACCCCCGCTCTTGCCCCGTGTCTCTTTCCCCCTCCCGCCCACCCCCGCTCTTGCCCCGTGTCTCTTTCCCCCTCCCGCCCACCCCCGCTCTTGCCCTGTGTCTCTTTCCCCCTCCCGCCCACCCCCGCTCTTGCCCCGTGTCTCTTTCCCTCTCCCGCCCACCCCCGCTCTTGCCCCGTGTCTCGTTCCCCCTCCCGCCCACCCCCGCTCTTGCCCCGTGTCTCTTTCCCCCTCCCGCCCACCCCCGCTCTTGCCCCGTGTCTTTCCCCCTCCCGCCCACCCCTGCTCTTGCCCCGTGTCTTTTCCCCTCCCTCCCACCCCCGCTCTTGCCCCGTGTCTTTCCCCCTCCCGCCCACCCCCGCTCATGCCCCATGTCTGTCTTCTGTTCCCCCGCTCATGCCCCGTATCTGTCTCCTGTTCTCTCCACACCCCCCTCATGCCCCATGTCTGTGCCCTGTTCCCCCCACGCCCCGCTCATGCCCCGTGTCTATCTCCTGTTGCACCCCACCCCTCCCGCTCATGCTCCGTGTCTGTCTCCTGTTCCCCCCACACGCTCATGCCCCGTGTCTCTCTCTTGTTGCCCCCCACCCCTCCGCTCATGCCCCGTGTTTGTCTCCTGTTCTCCCCACCCCCTGCTCATGCCCCGTGTCTTTTTCCTGTTCCTCCCACCCCCCGCTCATGCCCCGTGTCTGTTCTCCCCACCCCCGCTCATGCCCGTGTCTGTTGTTCCCCCACCCCCCGCTCATGCCCCGTGTCTGTCTCCTGTTCCCCCACCCCCGCTCATGTCCCGTGTCTCTCCTGTTGCCCCCCACCCCCTGCTCATGCCCCGTGTCTCTCCTGTTGCCCCCCACCCCCCGCTTATGCCCCGTGTCTGTCTCCTGTTGCCCCCCACCCCCCGCTCATGCCCCGTGTCTGTCTCCTGTTCCCCCCACCCCCTGCTCATGCCCCGTGTCTCTCTCCTGTTGCCCCCCACCCCCTGCTCATGCCCCGTGTCTCTCTCCTGTTGCCCCCCACCCCCCGCTCATGCCCCATGTCTGTCTCCTGTACCCCCCACCGCCCGCTCATGCCCTGTGTCTGTCTCCTGTTCCCCCCACCCCCCGCTCATGCCCCGTGTCTCTCTCCTGTTGCCCCCCACCCCCTGCTCATGCCCCGTGTCTGTCTCCTGTACCCCCCCACCCCCCTGCTCATGCCCCATGTCTGTCGCCTGTTGCCCCCCCTGCTCATGCCCCGTGTCTGTCTCCTGTTCCCCCCACCCGCTCATGTCCCGTGTCTATCTCCTGTTGCCCCCCACCCCCCGCTCATGCCCCGTGTCTGTCTCCTGTAAACCCCCACCCCTCCGCTCATGCCCTGTGTCTCTCTCCTGTTGCCCCCCACCCCCTGCTCATGCCCCGTGTCTGTCTCCTGTACCTCCCCCACCCCCCACTCATGCCCCATGTCTCTCTCCTGTTGCCCCCCACTACCCCGCTCATGCCCCGTGTCTGTCTTACCCCCACCCCCCGCTCATGCCCCGTGTCTGTCTCCTGTTCCCCCCACCCCCCGCTCATGCCCCATGTCTGTCTCCTCTTGCTCCCACCCATGCCCCGTGTCTGTCTCCTGTACCCCCCCACTCCGCGCTCATGCCCGTGTCTCTCTCCTGTTGCCCCCCTCACCCCCGCTCATGCCCCGTGTCTGTCTCCTGTTGCCCCCCACCCCCTCACTCATGCCCCGTGTCTGTCTCCTGTTGCCCCCCACCCCCTCACTCATGCCCCGTGTCTGTCTCCTGTTCTCCCCACCCCCCGCTCATGCCCGTGTCTGTCTCCTGTTCCTCCCACCCCCGCTCATGCCCTGTGTCTGTCTCCTGTTCTCCCCACCCCCCGCTCATGCTCCGTGTCTGTCTCCTGTTCACCCCCCACCCCCCGCTCATGCCCCGTGTCTGTCTCCTGTTGCCCCCCACTCCTGCCCCGTGTCTGTCTCCTGTTGCCCCCACCCGCTCATGTCCCGTGTCTATCTCCTGTTGCCCCCCACCCCCTGCTCATGCCCCGTGTCTGTCTCCTGTTGCCCCCCACCCCCTGCTCATGCCCCGTGTCTGTCTCCTGTACCTCCCCCACCCCCCACTCATGCCCCATGTCTCTCTCCTGTTGCCCCCCACTACCCCGCTCATGCCCCGTGTCTGTCTTACCCCCACCCCCCGCTCATGCCCCGTGTCTGTCTCCTGTTCCCCCCACCCCCCGCTCATGCCCCATGTCTGTCTCCTCTTGCTCCCACCCATGCCCCGTGTCTGTCTCCTGTACCCCCCACTCCGCGCTCATGCCCGTGTCTCTCTCCTGTTGCCCCCCACACCCCCGCTCATGCCCCGTGTCTGTCTCCTGTTGCCCCCCACCCCCTCACTCATGCCCCGTGTCTGTCTCCTGTTCTCCCCACCCCCCGCTCATGCCCGTGTCTGTCTCCTGTTCCTCCCACCCCCGCTCATGCCCTGTGTCTGTCTCCTGTTCTCCCCACCCCCCGCTCATGCTCCGTGTCTGTCTCCTGTTCACCCCCCACCCCCCGCTCATGCCCCGTGTCTGTCTCCTGTTGCCCCCCACCCCCCACTCCTGCCCCGTGTCTGTCTCCTGTTGCCCCCCACCCCCCGCTCATGCCCCGTGTCTGTCTCCTGTTGCCCCCCACCCCCCGCTCATGCCCTGTGTCTGTCTCCTGTTGCCCCACCCCCTGCTCATGCCCCGTGTCTGTCTCTGTTGTTCCCCCACCCCCGCTCATGCCCCGTGTCTGTCTCCTGTTCCCCCACCCCCCGCTCATGCCCCGTGTCTCCCTCCTGTTGCCCCCCACCCCCCGCTCATGCCCCGTGTCTGTCTCCTGTACCCCCCCACCCCCGCTCAAGCCCCGTGTCTGTCTCCTGTACCCCCCCAGCCCCCCGCTCATGCCCTGTGTCTCTCTCCTGTTGCCCCCCACCCCCTGCTCATGCCCCGTGTCTGTCTCCTGTACCCCCCCACCCCCCACTCATGCCCCATGTCTCTCTCCTGTTGCCCTCCACTACCCCGCTCATGCCCTGTGTCTGTCTTCTGTACGCCACCACCCCCCGCTCATGCCCTGTGTCTCTCTCCTGTTGCCCCCCACCCCCTGGTCATGCCCCGTGTCTGTCTCCTGTACCCCCCCCACCCCCCGCTCATGCCCCATGTCTCTCTCCTGTTGCCCCCCACTACCCCGCTCATGCCCCGTGTCTGTCTTCTGTACCCCCCACCCCCCGCTCATGCCCCGTGTCTGTCTCCTGTTCCCCCCCGCTCATGCCCCATGTCTGTCTCGTCTTGCTCCCACCCATGCCCCGTGTCTGTCTCCTGTACCCCCCACTCCGCGCTCATGCCCGTGTCTCTCTCCTGTTGCCCCCCACACCCCCGCTCATGCCCCGTGTCTGTCTCCTGTTGCCCCCCACACCCTCGCTCATGCCCCGTGTCTGTCTCCTGTTCTCCCCACCCCCCGCTCATGCCCCGTGTCTCTCTCCTGTTGCCCCCCACCCCCCGCTCATGCCCCATGTCTGTCTCCTGTACCCCCCACCCCCGCTCATGCCCGTGTCTGTCTCCTGTTCCCCCCACCCCCCGCTCATGCCCCGTGTCTCTCTCCTGTTGCCCCCCACCCCCTGCTCATGCCCCGTGTCTGTCTCCTGTACCCCCCACCCCCGCTCATGCCCTGTGTCTGTCTCCTGTACCCCCCCACCCCCCGCTCATGCCCCGTGTCTGTCTCCTGTTGCCCCCACACTCATGCCCCGTGTCTGTCTCCTGTTCCCTCCACCCACTCATGTCCCGTGTCTCTCTCCTGTTGCCCCCCACCCTCCGCTCATGCCCCGTGTCTGTCTCCTGTACCCCCCCACCCCACGCTCATGCCCCGTGTCTCTTTCCTGTTGCCCCTGACTCCCCCGCTCATGCCCCGTGTCTGTCTTCTGTTCCCCCCACCCCCCGCTCATGCCCTGTGTCTGTCTCCTGCATTCCCCCACTCCACGCTCATGCCCCGTGTCTCTCTCCTGTTGCCCCCCACACCCCCTGCTCATGCCCCGTGTCTGTCTCCTGTTGCCCCCCACCCCCCCGCTCATTCCCCGTGTCTGTCTCCTGTTCTCCCCACCCCCGCTCATGCCCCGTATCTGTCTCCTGTTCCCCCCATCCCCCGCTCATGCCCCGTGTCTGTCTCCTGTTCTCCCTACCCCCACGCTCATGCCCCGTGTCTGTCTCCTGTTCTCCCCACCTCCTGCTCATGCCCCGTGTCTCTCTCCTGTTGACCCCACCCCCTGCTCATGCCCCGTGTCTGTCTCCTGTTGCCCCCCACTCCCCGCTCATGCCCCGTGTCTCCCTCGTGTTCCCCCCAGCCCCCGCTCATGCCCCGTGTTTCCCTTGTGTTACCCCCGCCCCCCCCGCTCATGCTCCGTGTCTCCCTCGTGTTCCCCTCACCCCCTGCTCATGCCCCTTGTCTCTCTCCTTTCCTCCCCACCCCCGCTCATGTCCCGTATGTGCCCTGTACCCCCCGCTCATGCCCTGTGTCTCCCTCATGTTCCTCCCCACCCGCTGCTCATGCCCCGTGTCTCGCTCGTGTTCCCCCCACCACCGCTCATGCCCTGTGTTTCCTTCCTTTTCCCCCCACCCCCTGCTCATGCCCCGTTTGTACCCTGTTCCCTCTCACCCCCCACTCATTCCCATGTGTCTCCCCTGTGCCCCCCCAACCCCGCTCATGCGCCGTTGTGTTCTTTATACACCCCGCCTTCCCTTTCCATGGTGGCCATCTTGGTAAAAGATTTTCCTTCCTACACCGAGACGCCGCAGGCAACCCGGCATAGGAAGGAAAATCTTTTTGTTTTTTTTACCACCCGGCATTCCCACTTTGAGGACATAAGATGTTAGTGGTCTTCATCTATTGAAAAGGATGTTATGGTCACGTTGTACTAATAAAAACCTTTAAAATTTAGTTAAAAAAAAATGTTACAGGGACGTTATGGTTAAGTTGCACTAATAAAAACCTATGAAATTCAATGAAAAAACTTTGTTAAAGGGACGTTGTGGTTAAGTTGCTCTACTAAAAACCTATGAAATTCAGTGAAAAAACTTTGTTAAAGGGACGTTATGGTAAAGTTGCGCTTCTAAAAACCTATGAAATTCAGTGAAAAAACTTTGTCAAAGGAACGTTATGGTTCCAAGTAAAACCGAAAAACCCTTGAAATTCGCCAGTTATGGTAAGCTAAGCAACCATAACTCGCGCCACCACCGTGCACTGCTAAGACTAACACCCAGGACATCAAAGATGACATCACAAATGTCATTGATGACATCACTGATGACATCACATGTCTGGCTCACTCTTTTTTCTTTTGCTGACATATCTAGGCCACATGGTTTTCTTCAGTAACAGTCAGAAACTAAACATTTTATTTTATTTGTAGATGTATCCTTCAAGTAGGTTCTTACAGTAATTCTGTTAGAGTCCAGTCACATCATATGAAACATATACATACGGGAAGACACAAGCTTGAAAGACATCAATCCTTTTTGTGCATGAAGATAATCAATAGACTTATGAGCATTTTCTGATAGTTCTGTTTTTTTTTTATGGCTGTACTTTCCCTGTGGGTCCAATCACATCAAGTGATACATATACATAGGGTGAATAGCAGCTTTGAAACAGAGCAATCATTTATTTGCATGAAAATAATCAGTTAAGTTATGAATTGTTTCTGCTACTACTTGTGCTTTTTTGCTAACTTCACTTTCCCTGTATATACCCATATTGGTATGTGTTCTTGTGTCTTTGTGTTTTGTCTATAGTAATGTTTTATTAGCTACGTATTACATATTTCACAGTACACAAAAATCTATTAAGAAAACAATTATCATTTCATTATTCAACATATTAACATTACGAATATTATACCTTCACCTTGTACACTGCACACCATGTTATGTTTCTGTATCAGTAGCTTAGTATACTAGATAGAACCCCATAATAGAATGCTATTTATATCAATGCATCGTTCAATGCACTAATTAGGGTATGATATTTATTGCAATGATCCTTGACATTTGTTTCGCAACATTATAATAAGAACCCCTTGTACACATATTTCATGAAAAGTACATACACATGTGATGTCATCAGTGATGTCATCAATGACATTTGTGATGTCATCTTTGATGTCCTGGGTGTTAGTCTTAGCAGTGCACGGTGGTGGCGCGAGTTATGGTTGCTTAGCTTACCATAACTGGCGAATTTCAAGGGTTTTTCGGTTTTACTTGGAACCATAACGTTCCTTTGACAAAGTTTTTTCACTGAATTTCATAGGTTTTTAGTAGCGCAACTTTACCATAACGTCCCTTTAACAAAGTTTTTTCACTGAATATATATATATATATACATACCCATATACCCTGAAGCTCTGCTTTTCGATTGCTCAGCATGCGTCCTAATTGTTTGAACACCACCCCATCCGTGCCCCCTTGTGACTGTCTTTTTTTAATATAATGGTTTTGTAGCTCATGTATGTATATATATATACATATATATATACATACATGAGGGGAGACCCACCACAAGACCCTATCTCCCCATAACTACTATACATTAATGCTATCCCTAAACCCACCCCCACATATATGTGGCAAAATGTGCAATACAAATTGCAACTAATTCTCCTGCAACTAATTCGGGGACACAGTAATCAACCAACACCAAGGAAAGCAATAAGCAAAAGTGAGCTGCCCCTTGACTCGCTTCTATGTGAAAGCTTCCTGACCATCATCCAGCATCTGCTTACATTATTCTTGGCCTGCCTTCCTGGCCGCTGTGGGTTGTGCTTGTTAGAGTATCTGTGATGTTGGCATTATGTAGTGCACCTTTGTGAACAAGTGGGACACACGATCAGGCATTTGTACAATCTGGACTATCGAGTACACCCTTCCCAACGTAGATACCACTGTTCAATTTATTGAAGGGAGGAGGGTGCCGCAGAAACCCCTGTTCAATATATAGACGGGCGGAGCGTGCTGGCAGGTGGTGATAGCAATGCTACCATACTTACTAACTCCATTGCCCCACCCCACTCTCCAAGCAGGCAGAGAAGAATGCAAAGAAATTGAAATGGTGATACCCCTGCCACCCTGAGCTGGCAGTGCGACTCAAAAGTCACAGCCAGGCGGGTGTTGGAGTCCACCTGTTGGGGAAATTACTT
Organism: Ambystoma mexicanum; assembly: GCF_040938575.1. NCBI lineage: Eukaryota > Metazoa > Chordata > Amphibia > Caudata > Ambystomatidae > Ambystoma > Ambystoma mexicanum. The sequence goes on along the minus strand of NC_090933.1, from coordinate 1,109,436,027 downwards.
CCTAGAGTGGGATTAGTGCCTCAGGTCTGCCTGTCACTGAGACATTCTTTGAGCAAAAGGAGACAGAAGGATTTCGGTGTAATCCCTGTTTAATGTTATGGAACTTCTATTTGACTTGTAATATTCTGACATTATATGGTAGAGAGGATTTTATTTCTTATAATACATCCTCCCACCATAATCTCTTTCATAGCTGATCTCTTGCTCGCTCCCATGCAAGAGGTATTTCGGTTGTTGAAATGTGCAATAAATATACCATGTTTTCTGTCAAAGACGAATTGATATGAAGTTACACACATTTTAAGCTTTAAAAAAAAATACATTTAAAAGTTGTCTTTATGGTATACGGTCCACTGAGATAGGTTCACGGAAGCACCAGCACCGTTACCAATGGTGCCGGTGCTTGCATGATCAGTCTGCCTCCCAGGGCTTCTGCACCCGGCAGCGTCAGACCTGTCGGATGCAGCAGCCCGGGCAGGCAGACTCGGAATGTGCCAGTCCGGAAACAAGGATGCCGGTAGCTTACCGGCACCCTTGTCTCTGGACCGCCACACTACTAATGAAGCCCATTGTCTTAGGTGTTTTATTGACAACTGGAGAGATACTTTTCATGCTGTGTGTTGTCTCTGGCAGCAGATACTATGATATCACAACTCAATTGTAATAATGTGTACATTAGTTTAGTAATGAGTAGTTATGTATGTCTTGGTGTTCTGCATGGCACCAGCTGCAATGCAAGGATTGCTTCATGGTGCCCCAAGAGGAAGGGCTGCATAGGGTAAACAATGACAAAGGAGAGTATACAAAAAAGGTCTCTCACGGTTCTTGGTGCATTTGGACAAGTAAAGGTGCAAGAGAAGGAGCTCCGGAGAATGAGCCAAAGAGCTAGAAGGCCAAGCAACATAAGTGCAGAAAAGCAGTGCTAAGACAAGGAAATAGAGGGCATCAGGAAGCAGTGTCTGCAATAACCTGGCCAGGGATAAGTGCTACTAAAAGTCTCACACAGTCACATGCCTGTCGCCCACAGAAGCAGAGCAGAGCTTGTTCCGAATGTAGAGGTTTCTTGGTGCTGGATCTAGCAGGGAGAGGTTTACTGTGTTTTGTCATTCTTTATTCCCTGCTCTAGTTTACTTTGCTCCTTGTTGGCGTTTCTTACAGTTCCCGTCCCTGCCCTGCAGTCATCCTTTGCTCTGATTATTGAGTATGGCGTGTCTTTGATATCCTGTTGCATGAAAGTCGGGTTTATGTTTTTCCTCCATATCCAATAAGCACTACTGCATTGTGCATAAAGTCCTCCATGCTTTGTTATCACATTCTTTTTGTGTTCCTGTGTGATCAGGAGGACTCCCAGGATTCACATGAACGATGGGTGGTGGTACTTTTCTTTGTAAATATTCTCTTTAGATTGCATTACATAATTCCACTGCATGAGTAAATATGCATTGCTTGGCCTGTGCATGGCCTTAGCACAGGTATTAATAGACATTGGCCCTCATTACAGGTTTGCCGGTCCGAGTCTGCCGGCGGTGCTGTACTGGCCGCCAGGGACAGACCTTGCGGGCAGAACGGCACCCACCCGCAGACATCCACGGTGCTTCCGTGGTCCCCATTCCCGTGGTGGCAATCAACATTTTACCAGCGCCTGATTTACCGGAGAACCAGGGCTGTAATGCCCCTGTCATTCCGGCAAGTTAGGCGGAGGTAAATCATTATGGGTCCAGAGGCCACCTGCCGGTTTTACTGGCATGGTTTCCTCCGGACCCATAATGAGGGCTATGTCAGGAACTTGCCAAACTTCTGTGAAATGTGAAGCTTCTGAAGCTTTCGCCCCACCCCTTTAACTCGTTGTATTTCCAAAAGAGGGGAAAGATCAAATAGTTTCTTCTTCAAACGTAATGTTGACCATAAATTGGATTTTTTTAACCAGATAAAAAAATGGAATAAACTGATTCTGTGCAATGTGAGTTGTTTTTATGTACTACAGCAGGGGTGCACAACTGATTTTGACAGAGGGCCGAAAGTACCTTACATGAGGGCTATAGTGGGCCAAAAAGTAAATGTGGGCGGGGCGGTAGGCGGGTCGTGGCAGGAGGCTTTTTAAACCCCCAATTTGTACTAAACACATGAAAAAAGAATGTTTTTGAGGGGTAGCGATTTTTATTTGCATTTCAAACTTACATTTTGTACTACACATTTTCCATTGTTATAATTTATTTCTATTTAGTTATTGTACCTCACCTGTTTAATTAACTTACATATATTTTATTGACCCTAGATTGGACATGCCTTTATTTTGGACTGCTACAGTTTGCTATTTGGGTTGCCCAAGAGGAGTATGGCCTTCGTTGAGCCAGGTTTCCTCAAAAAAGCCAAAGATGAACAACTCCTAACTGTGCCTGTTTTAGCTTTATTATTGGGTTCACTCTTGGAGTGCAACACTATGCCCCATGGCCCCCTTAACCCCAACCAAACACTATGCCCCATGTCCCTCACCCCCAACCAAACACTATGCCCTATGGCCCCCTCACCCCCAACCAAACACTATGCCCCATGTCCCTCACCCCCAACCAAACACAATGCCCCATGGCCCCCTCACCCTCAACCAAACACTATGCCCCATGGCCCCCTCACACCCAACCAAACACTATGCCCCATGGCACACTCACCCCCAACCAAACACTATGCCCCATGGCCCCCTCACCCCCAACCAAACACTATGCCCCATGGCCTCCTCACCCCCAACCAAACCCCCCACCCCCCAAATCAGCACACACACACCAGCACCAATACAGACCCAATCCCCCACCCCCCAACTCAGCACACACACAAACATGCACCCATAAAGACCCAAACCCCCCACCCCCCCAACTCCAAACCCCCCCATGCCCCAACTCAGCACACACACTCTCAAGCATGCACCCATACAGACCCAAACCCCCAACCCCCCAATTCAGCACACACACACACAAATATGCACCCATACAGACCCGAACCCCCCACCCCCCCAAATCAGCACACTCTCAAACAAGCACCCATACAGACCCAAACCCCCACCCCCCAACTCAGCACACACACAAACATGCACCCATAAAGACTCAAACCCCCCACCCCCCAACTCCAAACCCCCCACCCCAACTCAGCACACACACTCTCAAGCATGCACCCATACAGACCCAAACCCCCACCCCCCAACTCAGCACACACACAAACATGCACCCATACAGACCCAAACCCCCACCCCCCAACTCAGCACACAAAAAACATTCAAATCAAAACATTCATACACATCCGACACCCCCCCACCCCGCATCTCAACATACACACAAAATACATTCAGATCCAAACATTCATACACATCCGACACCCCCTCCACCCCCGCATCTCAACATACATACAAAATACATTCAAATCCAAACATTCATACACATCCGACACACACCCCCACCCCCCGCATCTCAACATACACACAAAATACTTTCAAATCCAAACATTCATACACATCCGACACACCCCCGCATCTCAACATACACACAAAATACATTCAGATCCAAACATTCATACACATCCGACACCCCTCTACCCCCGCATCTCAACATACACACAAAATACATCGAAATCCAAACATTCATACACATCCAACACCCCCTCCACCCCCGCATCTCAACATACAAACAAAATGCATTCAAATCCAAACATTCATACACATCCGACACACACCCCCACACCCGCATCTCAACATACACACAAAATACATTCAAATCCAAACATTCATACACATCCGACACACCCCCCCCATCGCAACATACACACCCAAACATAAAGCAAAACAAACCCGACACACAAACACAAACAGACCACTTACTGGAGACATGCTGGAAGGCAGGTAAGCGGCAGGTAAGCTGGAACGCTGGAATCGTACTACGGCTGGCGTGGTCCAAGGCTGAAATGCCTTCCAGCATCAAGCCTTATGGACCAAGCCAGCCGTAGTGCTGGCCCTCCATTGGTGCAGCACACACGCATTACGTGGCTCGTAGGAGCGACGTGGTGCGTGTGTGTGCTGAGCCAATGAGGGCCAGTGTTTTGTCCATCTTTGTGCCTCGCGGGCCGGACAAAAGAGCATGGCGGGCCGCAACTGGCCCGCGGGCCGTATGTTGTGCACCCATGTACTACAGAATGAAGCCAATAACACTGTCTTTGCTTTACATATTTGAAGGATCAGACTTTTGAGGCAACATCAGTTTGCCACTTTTCCTATTTCACAAGCAGAGATAGAGAACGATATGTTTTCTCCATGCTTTATTAAGGAAAAGCCACACACATGGTGCAAACAGATTGCCACTGTTCCTGTCCCCTTGCAACCTCTTGATAATCTCTCCTGGAGTCTTATCAGCAATGTGGTTCAGCAATGAGTATTTTGTAATTTTTTTTTAAAACATATTTTTATTGAGAGAGTAGGTCAGCAGCAAGACACACTATAAACATATCAGAACATAGCTTAATTATTTTACAGCCTTCAATTAAAGGGAGGAGGGGAAGAGGAAGACATCACAGTTTTCAGACATGAGAGCAACCAGTACAAGAGTAGTAGACATTGCAAATCAAGGCGAGGCCCCGGGTGTTGCATCAGGGTCTGAGTCCAGGCCGCACAGGTAAAAGCGTAGCAATGACCAAATATCTTTGGGGCGACATGGTGACGGAACCGACAATACAAATAATTCCTCATTGTCATTTACCATACAAAGGTCTTTTAAGAAAGTGGCTCTGGTTGGGGTGGTAGAGGACTTCCAACATTTAAGAATACAGCGTTTGGCAATAATGCAAGAAATGTTAAATAATCGCCTCGTGGTTTCCTTTACTTTGCCTATATCGCCCAACAAGTATTTCAGGGGAAGGAGAGTCGCCGGGATGGCCGTGATATCTTCAAGGAGCCTCGCGACTTCCTTCCAGAACTCCACAATTAACGGACATGACCAGTACATATGATAAGGCCCCGCATTGGGGGCGTCACATTTGGGGCAGGCACCTGTGCAATTTTCCACAAATTTAGCTAATCTGGCAGGGGAATAGTGTAATTGGTTTAAAACTTTGAACTGAATCAGCCGGAGCCCAGCATTCATGGACACTGATCGAGTAAGCTGACAGTACTGGGCCCAGCGGACCTCATCTATCTGAGTGCCCACGTCTCGCTCCCAGATTTCTCTCATCGTGTTGCGCGATGGGGAATGGGTCTGCACCAATGAATATAGCATAGAGACCCCCTTGCCGTGACCGTCCATTGACACTATTGACCTAATGCATGCATGGGACTGGGGTTTCTGCGGAAATGTCGGTCACTTCGCCGAGAAAGCAGCCCTCATCCTGTAACATTGAAGGCGTTTAAGCTGGCCCCTCCCCACCGCTTCAGTAAAGCCCGAACTCACCATCCGGGAACATGTCGCGTAGTGTTAAAAGCTTGTTAGAAAGAGTATTTTGTAATTAATAGGCGTGGGTGTGGTGAGGCCGTTTCTCACTGGTAAAGCTCATAGTTTCACAATCTACTGTTTGCTTCATGCCAGCATATGTGTTCCATTCCCTTCTCTGCTGCCTCTTGCAAAGCACCTTGCCTGCTCATCCAGCCCGGTCTCTCTTGCCCCATTACCATGTTTCCTGGTTGCACTCCTTTATCTTCGTCTACCATACACCTGACCTACTACCCTCTTCTTACAACGGAAAGGCCCTGCATTATACAGACATCTCCGCTTGTCCTTCTTCACTGTCATGACCTAATTGATCCCTTCTGCCTGAACTCAGACCCTATTTGTGTGCAGCACCACTCTAAGGGCCCTATTTACAGAAGTGTTTTATAAAGGTAAAACCCCACTTGAAAACGCTCTGTGAATTTGGCCCTAAGGGGCAGATTCATGGAATTACGTGCAGAAATCGCACAATGGCCGTGCGTCGAAAAGGCCACTGCGCTAGCCTGCACGATTGGGAAAATCTGCGCTCAATGCATATTAATAGATTGTTCACACAATGTAACCATATTCGCAAGACCCGGCTGAAAACGTCCCCGAGACGCACACACGCAAAGCAGGAAACTGCCAGATCAGCTACCTTTGCGCAGTCCCCCAGGCATGAATACACACACCCTTCAAACAGTGTGTGGGGTTCCGAATAAGCAGGCCTGCAACTCGGGGAGCATTTGCAGTGTCCCCCATAACTGCATCCGTCACCCCAACAACATGCATATGAAAAATTGGAACTCAGCAAGGAAAAGTGTGTGCAAACCCACGTAAAATGTTCCTGTAGCCCGTCTCAGCCAAGATGTTGCACGATTGATTCCATGAATATGTCTTTTGCCCCACAACAGTGGAAGTGCGACACCGGCAACAGTGGAAGTGCGAGGGACTGCCTGCAGGTCGTCCCTCGGAACACCGATTTCTTCACAAGTTATTCCCCATTCCTGGTGTTCAGCCCCCTTGCCAGCCCTCTGTGCAGGCCACACCCACCCACTGCTCGGAATCTCGCGCAAGGCCCTAGACAGCTCGCACAGGCATGCTAGACCAGCATGAACTCCACGCATGTCCAGGAAAAGTCCTGCTCATTTTATTCCATGAATCAACAGAGTTGTGCGCACAGATTGGGCGCAAGTGGCCTATTTTCTGTGCGGAAGATTCCATGTATCAGCCCCTAAATTGGTAACCTGTGAACGATGAGCCCTGTGGAGACTGGCTGGGTACCCCTTGGCAGAGGAGTATTACAACCAAGCACTGTTGCCGGTGTCCTCGTTAAAGCTAATACCAAGTGGAATAGCTCACTGTCTCAGGGTTTATTGAGGCGATATGACCCTAGAGGGATGGCCGACCCTGCTGGTAATAGCCGCTGCCCAAGTTAAGAGCCTGAGAAAAGCTGCACTCAGAAACCCTGTTTTCTTTGATGACAAGGAAGTCAAGAAAGAACGCAGGCTGCTCGGAATGCAGGCTTATAAAAGCAAATTCAGTCTGTGAATTGAGCTTCCTGATTGGCTGGTGCCCCCTTACAGGTGCCAATTTAGCAAACATCACCCGTTCCATGGGCTATAATTGGTGGTGACGGACCAGAGCCCGAGGAATGGGTGATTATTACTATTGCCACCCCAGGGTGCTGATAGCTATGTATGTTGGATGAATGTACGGGACGTCTCTTGGAGTCCCGTTCATATATTCAAATAATGTTTCAAAATGGCTGCCGCAGAGATGGAAGATGGGGCTCCAAGCTGCGCTCCTCTTCCATTTCCATGTTGGCTAGAAGGAAGACGTGCGGATGCAGTGGCAGCGGGGGCATCGGTGCCGCTGAAAACATCAGGTAAGTGGGGGTGCGAGGGACGAGGAAATTAAGTAGAAGGGAAAGCAGGGAGGGGGAAGATAGCAGGCAGGGGAAGCAGCCATCAGGTTGTTTCTAACCCGGGCTTCGATCGTGGGATTCAGCCTGCAATCCGAGCAACCTGATTGGTTGCTCCCCGCATCCTGGGTGCTAATGCTTAATATATGCCTTTTTTAATATGGCATTGTTAAATTCTGATATATATGAGATCAAAGACCAATCTTTTTCAAACTCCAACATATGTAATATCCACTATTAGAAGGGACTAAATGACATGTACTTATTTATTTTGTATTTATTTATAACATGTTGATAACGTCCAGTCCCAGGAGTATCACAGCGTTTGGTACAAGAGACAGTGGCATACTGTAACAGGTAGGATTAATCATATTTGTCAAACATTTGTCAAGTATTAAATGCACAGAATGACCTTCCCCCTTACACACACACAACCATACACCCCCCGCCGCCCCCCCCCTCCCCTCACACACACACATACACACATTTTCATGAAATACTGGGCAGTCTCAGGAGGAAGGACAGTGAGTGCCAACATGGGAAAGTATTGCCCACTGCTCACAAGACTTGGTTTATTCAGAGCAAGCACTAACCCATATGAAACAACATGTAACAGAAAGCAGACTCCTGGCTTCTGTAACCTCGACTCATAGGTGGTAGCAGTGTGTACAAGTAGTCCCGCTGATGCAGGTTTCTGTACAGTTCAGATAAACATTTCATCGAAGCAAAGTACATCGTGTAAATCATTCCTGTTATAATCTTTGACAGCCTCAGAAAATGTCCAGAGCGGGTTTCGTTTGATCTCTTGATATTATTGGAGGTCATGTAAACAGGATTACATACGATCTCTCTCTGCCAATTTGTATAATTTAAATAAACATTCTGTCATGGCTTGGGGGGGCAAAGCAAAAGAACATGGCCGCCCTGTGACAGGGATTGTGCTGTTCAGTGGAAGAAGTTTTATACCGTTCCAAATTGGAAAGTCCTGTAAAATGGAGAAAAAAACAAGGTGTTCGCAAATGCCCTTTTTGGCTTACTGCACAAAAACCCAGACTCATTTAAAAGTGGAAAAGGTCGCTTTAATGTGACAGGCCAAAGCTTACAATTAAACGCTTACCTGGCTCCATGGCCTTACAAACTAAAGACATATTTTAAACAACCAATTAAATAATTAAACATTCTCATTTTTTACCCAACAATTAAATAATTAAATAAAGCCATTTCCTCCCTAACTATCCCTTGGACCCTACCGTCTCCTTACCCCTTTTCCAGGCGTCCCGCTTTCTCCCCGGGGCCATGCCCCTCCAGGCTCAATACCTGTTCCCCCGTGGTGGCCCGCTTGTGCAAACAGCGCCACCCCATCCTTTCCCGTGTCATTCCCCCATTGTGCTTCCCTCCCCCCACATCAAAAGGGGCCATGCCCCCGGAGCCAGGACTACTTCAATACCCCTCAGACCCCCTCTACACCAATCTCCCTCTTCCTATGCCCTGCAGCCAGTCTGACCTGCCACATCAGCAACAAAATTGTACCTTACAACTTCACTGATGCCCCGACCTGTCACACAAAACTACCATATAATAGCTCCTTAACAGACCAAAAACCCAGTAAGAACTTGACATGGGACGTAAAAAACCCCCGTAGAAACCAAGTACAATGGTCCCCCATCCCCCTTTTATAAAATCAGACACCAGACCTAACCCAAAATAAAAGGGGTGGGAGGGCGGGACAATCATCAAGTCCAACCGTCGCCTGCCTCCCGAACCTTCCCTGGACCCTTAAATACCCTCGGGAGGCGCTCTGCCCCCCACGGCCACTCGCTGGCCGTGTGCAGCGCCAAAAACCTCCCCGGGGGGAAATGCTTCGCGTTCCCCCCGGAGCCCCCCTTTTGGCTTACTGCACAAAAACCCAGACTCATTTAAAAGTGGAAAAGGTCGCTTTAATGTGACAGGCCAAAGCTTACAATTAAACGCTTACCTGGCTCCATGGCCTTACAAACTAAAGACATATTTTAAACAACCAATTAAATAATTAAACATTCTCATTTTTTACCCAACAATTAAATAATTAAATAAAGCCATTTCCTCCCTAACTATCCCTTGGACCCTACCGTCCCCTTACACGTATTTCCTGGCGTCCCACTTTCTCCCCGGGGCCATGCCCCTCCAGGCTCAATACCTGTTCCCCCGTGGTGGCCCGCTTGAGCAAACAGCGCCACCCCATCCTCTCCCGTGTCATTCCCCCATTGTGCTTCCCTCCCCCCACATCAAAAGGGGCCATGCCCCCGGCACCAGAAAAACCCTCCCCCGAGGTGTTCTTTCTGCCCCACCCCCCCACCAATTTTCCTACCTCCAACTCCTCAACCAAATTCCCAGCCAAGAGCTCAAGTCCGCCATATAATGATTGTTCCCCAAAACCAGAAAGTTTACCCATCCTCTCTAAATCTCATCAATCCTTCCTAAACCATCTCCTTACGGTCCAAAACATGTACTGCCACCGATGTACAAAATTCTACCATCTCTCTGTTTATCCCCTTCCTTGCCCGCTCTATCGGACCCTCATTTCTCGCTCCCCTACCAACTCTCTGTGGCAAACACTTAGTCCCCCCTACAGTTGCTTTAGGCCACACTTGTCGGACCCATAACAAAAAACCCTTTTTATTTTCATAGGAAGAGCCACCCCCGTATCCCTTACCAAATCATTTTCCCCACCAAGACTAATCCCCCCATCTGGAGGACCATAGGTTTCCCTCAACCCAGCCAAAATAGGAAGCAACTGATCCCAGCCCAGCCCCCCAAACCGGACCATCTTACCACAACATCTTTATAGTTGCACCCCAGTTGCCTGCCAACAACCCACTTCTCAGCTTCTTTCCCCATCCACTTAACCTTAGAATGACCCAAAAACCAGATTTTTGACATCTGACCGTACCTCCTAGCAGCATCTGAAAAAGAAATTACAAAATCACTTACAAATCAACAACATCCTAATAAATGCAACACTCCTGCTACCTACTGAAGAATTTTATAAAGACATTCCGTTTGACCCGGTCCCTGGCACACCCTTTGTATCTCCCTTACTCCCAGCGTCCCAACCTTTCCACCTACTCCTATGAATAGCCCAGCCTGCTACCTTCAGATGCTGCACCCCTCCTAAATGAATGAGTTCCAACCTCCTAACCTTTCCCACACCACTAGTAACACCTTCCTCAGTACCCTATCCTTTCTGGCCATCTCCTTAACCCTCTCCGGAAACCCCCAAGGTCCTCTCCTACCTGTCCCCCTATATTTCACCCCTTTCACCTAGCCTTTAAACAATACACCTAAACCCACTTAGCCCCCCTTTTTCCCCCAACTATTACCCTCCTGCTCACCCTTGCCCACCCCACCTTCCATCACCTTATTAATTTGTCCCTGCGTTGCCCTCCCTGCACCGGGGGCCCACGTGCACCCCCGTCCATGCAGGCCCTTAACTTTATTAATCTTCTCGTCACTGCACCAGGGGCCAAACCTGCACCCCCGTCCATGCAGTCCCTTCCATATAACTGATCTTCAAGCTCCTTGCTTCCATTACCACCTGTTTTCTACCTGCACCAGGGGCCCTAGTGCACCCCCGTCCATGCAGGCCCCCTTTTCTGCCTTACTCCTCTCCACCGCTGCACCAGGGGCCAAACCTGCGCCCCCGTCCATGCAGACCATTCCACATAAATTCCTCTTCCAGCACCTGGCTTCGTTGCTCCACTTTTTTCCCCCCAGCTGCACCAGGGGCCCTAGTGCACCCCCGTCCATGCAGACCCATCTCATCACTTCCCTCTGCTGCACCAGAGGCGCTCCCGCACCTCCGTCCATGCAGCCTGAAGCTTACTCACCTTGTCGTGCGGCAAGCGTGAGGGCTTCGCCACCGTCGACCATGCCCTCCAAACGACGGCACCATCCCTTAACAATTTCCACAGTTACATCCCCCTTGCGGCCCTCCCCTACCTACGATTCTTCCTCCTCACCCCTCTCCTACCCCCTTTAAATCACCCCCAAAACCTTTCATCTAACCTTGTGCTCCCCCCTCCTTTTAGGATAAACTGAGCCCGACCTACCAGCACACCCCAATTTACCTGGCATGCGGTCCTTCCCCCACACCTCCTTGCCCCGCTCCTCGCCCTGACCCACTGTCCCCTGCCTGAAAACAATCCGTAACCGGATGCCGACCCGCGCACCTGCTGCACTCGTGTTTAAATTTGCACATCCACCTCGTGCACCCTTCTTTGTTGAACGCCCAACATGCTGTCGAGGGCTGTCCTCTGCCTCCTTCCTCCGCCCCCTCATGGGCGGGGCGACCAAGAAAGAGCCGGTAAGGCACAGGCAGCCCACTTGCTGTGTGCAATGTTGGGGCAGGCCTCGTTGGAGCCATCCATTGCAGCCAAAGATCCATGTCTATCTCCCCCCAGACCGCCCGCGTGTCCTCCGCCATTCTCGCCCTGAATTCCTCATCATAACGTACCCAGGCAAAACCCCCAAAATTCGTTAAAGCCTTCCTGATTACGTCCATATATTTAAGCAGGGCCACGCAACGCTCCGGGAATTTTTCACAATAAACACTGGCATAAATGATAAATGCCGACGTCCAATTCTCAGTAGTCACCGGGACCTGTGGGCGCGAAGCCAGTTCCCTCTCCTCTTCTTTAGACCCCTCCTTTGCTCTCACTTCCCTATGGAGCAACTTAAAAACATCTACAAATTCCCCCGCCTGAATCTTCTCCCTGGTCGCTGCCATCAAGTGGCCCCCAACGGTTTTGTTATACCCATGTATGGCAGTTTTATTCCCATTGCCTTTCACTTCAACCTCCTTTTCTTTTCCCACTTGCACCTCGAGCACCACTGGCTCCACCACCTTGTCCGTTTGGACCTCCACTGAGCAAATGCTCTTCTCATCCCCCAAGGCTCTAATGGCCTGTACACCACTTCTTTCCAGACCCTTCATTTCCCGTCCCCCTTCTCGTGACCCCTCTCTGCCATGCAGATGACCATTCCCTTTCCCGCTTACCTCTTTCAACACAGGCCGTCTGCGGTCTGGTGTCCACACCGATGCTCCTCATCTCTTTTCTTAGAGCGCTCCTACTGCGGAGACAAAACGTGTCAGCAGACTGACCCCACCAACAGTTCCCCCGACCTCTTGCCCCCGACCACCGTGCACCTGCCTTTCCAGGTCCCACCTCAAACTTCTTCTCTCCTCCCCCCTTCCCCTTACAGCCCTGTAACCTTCTACCTCCCATTGCCCCACATAATTCTCCCATCCAACTTCCATCACCCCTTAAATACCATTGTGGATGCGAGCTCATGCCCGAGTTGAGTTGATCTTCTTCGTGCGAGCCCGGGGCGTCCGCCCCGCCACTCCTTTGACGTCTTCTCGGCGGGGCCGCAGAAACCCCTGCCTGGTCCTCTTCTCTCAGGCGAGGCGTGCCGTCCTCCACCCTGGAATCCTCATCGCTAGGGGCCGTGCTGCACCCTCTAGGCTTTCCTTGCGCTGACCGAGGAGGGGCCGTTCTAAAACCCTCTACCTGCACCTGAACAGCGGGGGCTGCGCAGCGCCCTCCGCCCTCACTCCTCCTACCCGGTGGGGCCGTTCCGCACCCCACTCTAACCTCCTCAAATGATGGGGACCTCTCCCTCCTTCTCCCACCTGCATTCTTCTGCAGGTATTTACCCCCTTTTCCTTCTGCCCTGTCACCCCCTTCTGTGCTCCATCACCGCCCCGCCGTGGTTCCCTTGACCCACCTCTTTTTGAGCACTCCTAGCTTCCCTAGGGCTATCATTCACTCCCTCCCTCACTGGCTCCCCACCCGAAATCATTTCTCCCCTGGATGCTCTCCTGTCTATCTCCCTCCTCATCTTCCTGCCCCTGGATTCCCAAACCTCCCCTCTCCCCGCCGCGGAGGTGCAAGCCACCACTGCCGCGAGAGCCCCATCTGCCGCAGCTCTACGCTGCAGCCTACCACCACCTAACTCCACCTCACCCGTGACCTCCACCACCGCCCCTTCCAGCAGGGCCTTTGACGCCCTGCTGATGATTTCCAGGGCCTCCCTCAGAGCCCTAGCATCCACCAAACCCATCTTACTTGCACCCTGGCCCACCTGGCCCACCAATACTCTGAATGTGCACTACAAAAATATGCCCCTTGCCCCTCAACTAGCTAACTAAGCCCCTCAACTAGCTAACTAAACCCCCGAGCCAGTACCTACCCGTGGACAAATACCCCTAACGATGTGACACCCAGACAAGAAAGTTGAACTCTAAAAGATAATCTCCTAGATAAGAGTAAATAAACTCTATAATTCCCGAGTTAAGGAAATATTAACAATTCTAAACCTAAATGGATATTTTTTATTTATTTATTTATTCATTTACCCACCTGCCAAAATTACCCCTGTCTTCAAGCAGCCCCCCCACCCTTTGCTTTCGACCTGCCCCCCAGAGAATAAACACTAAAAACCAAAAACCTGCACTCACATGGGGCCAAAAAACGAAATTTTCACACTGCCCCCTAGAGGCTCGCCGGCCACACTGCACTAGTAAAGAAATGCAGCTGTCCCTTTAAGGAAACTGCAATGCCCCTTCTGCCACACGCCTGTTACCAAAAGGAAATTAATTAAATTCCACTATATTATTATTTTCATTTATTTATTTATTTATTATTATTTATTTATTTATTTATTTCTTTTTAATTACCCCCAACCACCGTGCCCTTGCCCTGTAAAAAACCCCCTGCCCTCTCTCCTAGACTTCCCCAGGCGCCAGAATACCCCAAAAATAGAAACCCAATATCACTCTAGGCCAATCCAACGGCCGCAGCACATGCGCACTGACAGGAACTGATAACTGCCGCGGTCCCTTTAAGGATCACACTGCCCCCTCTGTCCTTCTCCCGCTACCGCGCCGGAACCAAGAAGCCCACAGCAACTCCCCAGGGGCCCTATACAGAGGCTGAAATAGCTCCCTCACCCACCGGCACAACGAGTACCCGGGACAGGGAAATGCGTGCTGTGGATACAAATGAACGCGATCCTCTCCCGACAAAAACCCACGTTCCCGAACGTTCTCCCAACCCAGGTGGATACAACACTTCTAATCTGACACGAAAGGCCCCACACCCACGACCACGGCCCCTACCTAAGGAAGGATGTATGCGGTAAGAGGGGGTACCTTATCTACGGTACCCCCGGCTATGAGGAAAATTCTTTAAAAAAAAAAAAAAAACTTTTCATAAAACTGTGCTATATAATTATAATTATACCTATGCCTAACCTCCCCAATTGAAAACACTCTAACCCCACCTCACCTACACTACCTCCAGCAAAGAAGGCCCAGCTACAGGGAAGGCTCGGGAGCAGGCGACAGGACTGATACAATCATCAAGTCCAACCGTCGCCTGCCTCCCGAACCTTCCCTGGACCCTTAAATAACCTCGGGAGGCGCTCTGCCCCCCACGGCCACTCCCTGGCCGTGTGCAGCGCCAAAAACCTCCCCGGGGGGAAACGCTTCGCATTCCCCCCCGGGGCCCTCCTAAACAGTGAATACTAATCAGGCCTGTGTAGGTTTAACTGCACCCTGGCTGATTCCTAAAGGCTTCAATTGTGCTTTTTCTATGGGACATATTTCATATAAAACATTAACAATTAGCATCATGGTCATTGCAATTCCTCTGCGCCAGCCGTTTACTCCATTGCAGACACGAGGCATGTTGCAATGCAATATTGTGAATTTTCCACACAATAAGCGTGCAATAAGAGCTCATCATTTTCAAACGAGATATGGAAAAATGCCCCAAGGGTGGTTCTCCAACAGCTATCCGTTTTATGCCCATAGCGTCGATCCTTGACCAGAATACACACTCGGACTTCCATCTTAGGTGGACATACTGGGCCTCATTATGAATTTGGAGGTAGCCATGCCCTTAATAAGGGCATGGCTACCCCCAAACCCGGGACCCTCAAAAGGGGACATACCGGGCCATTCCGACGTTGGAGGGCCCGGTAAATCCCTTTCGTGGGACCAGACCCGGTAAATCCCCATTCCCATTTGAGCCCCCATAGGGCTCAATTGGAATGGGGAGGATGGTAACAACGGCCCCGTTGATAACGGGGCCAGTTGCTGCCATCCGGTACTGCTCGCGGGCGCCACTCTGCACGCCTGGTCTGACCAGGCGTTCCAGAGCGGCACACGCGACCATACCCGGAATGTTGCGGTGAGGTAACAACGGCGCCGGTAGCTCCAACACTCCAAATGACGCCCATTTAGTGCTATTTCCCCCTTGTTCTGAACTTGCTGGCAGCAGTCTAGCTTCTTGTTGCCTCTATCTCTTCAGAAGGAATGACTTGCTCGTCTCCGGAGGAGTGGGAACTGAGCACAGCATGCACGTTCAGGCTGTCAGACTTTTTTATGAGACTCTGGATAACATTCCTGGGCCTCAGTCGCCCCCTCCCCCCACCACACTACACCATTCATCCTCCATTGTGGATGTTGAGTACACCGAACCGTCCATTCTTCTTATTTAGAATTATTTCCTCTTGTTGAATTTCTTATTTGTTTGATTTTATCATGGTTTTTATTTTTTGCATTGTTGTTTCCTGTGTATTCATGCCTGGTCGTGTTCTTTTCTCCCAGTCCAAAGATACCCTTTTTTGGCGAGTGTGTGATGTTTATGAAATCAAAACAGATGATTCTGCTCAGTCAAATAATTGTGCTTAATTAAAGGACATGGAAATCTGCACGAGGAAATATGTCTTTCTTTCTTTCTTTCTTTCTTTCTTTCTTTCTTTCTTTCTTTCTTTCTTTCTTTCTTTCTTTCTTTCTTTCTTTCTTTCTTTCTTTCTTTCTTTCTTTTTCTTTCTCCCCTTCCATTTCTTTTATATCTCTGTATTTCTGATTTTGAACCCATGTTCATACTGTAATTTCTTTGAGGATTAGGTTAGTTTACTAACCCTTCACAAAACGTACTCACTTAACATCAGATAATGTACAACTAGAAGTTGGAAGGCTAAGGAACACGTCGTGTCTCTGGAATGGGAACGCCTGGATGGATTCGGAGCTGTAAACCTCCGTCTATTTCTTCCGAACCATTATGAATGTTATATATTCGTAGATGGGAGAAGAACAAAACAAAAAACATGTAAATTACAAATCTAAGTACTTCATTTATTCATTTAAAATACAGTGGGGTAGTTGATTTTGAAATAACACATCAGGGACAGGAAAGTCGCTGGCACATGAATGCAGTAAACTAGGAGCTCAATTGGAACAGGCGTTTCGTTCAACTATCTAAACTCTGGCAATTATAGAATAAACCACAGAATTTACATTTAATTGTAATCTGTGACCCTATTTCTACTGCAGCATAGAGAACAGTGATGATAGGTATGAAAATGTATTTACTGTGCCGCATTTAATGAAAGAGAGCCTAGACACGTTCTGTGACGTGGCTGGCCACTGCAGAGTAGAAGCTGAACACATGGGCTGGCTGCCCTGCAGTGTGTGAGCTGCCCCCCAATAGCAATTCTCACATTTCACTTCATTAAATAGTAACAGATATGGCGCTAATTTCACAAAACGGAACTCCTTTTCAAAACACATTTTCAAAACAAATACGATTTTGAAATGTCTGCAAAATCGAGGTTCATGCATAAAAGAGACTGCAAAAATAATGCAACTCAAAAACAAAAATTGTGACCAAAACATATTGGGCCTGATTTACAGAATTGTTAGCATGGTGCGAATTGACTTTGCACTGCCAGTAAACACCCTGATTTACAGAACAGCGTAAAGTGTATTTTTGCAGTCCAAAGTCACCTTGCACCGCGCTAAACATTCTGTAAATCAGCCCCAAAGCATCATTTTGTAGCTGAATGAATTAGCAAACATGTACAAAACAGTTATGACCGTATAGGGAGTTGACCATTTGTACGTGTTTAAAAAACATGCAAAACAGTGGGCCTCATTACGAGTCCGGCGTTAACCTGTCTCCCATAAAAGCAGCTAGGCATGGAATAGTGATCACTGCATCTGTCTAATTGAGCAGCTAGAGGTGATTTGCTGGATGTACTGACTCTTGATGATGGCAGTACTGGTGCTTAGTAGTCTATCTCCCTGAATGCCTGAGAGCCGGGACATTGAGCAGTAGTGGTGAATAGAATGCTTATCAGTATCTTGTCAATAATTCAAACGTGATGAATGTATGTGACTTATGAAGTCCAAAGCTTGCTGGGAACCAGCAGGCCGCTGTACAGGAAGGGTGCCGGTGCGGTGGCAGAGCTCTGATGGATATGGGGAGTAGGGCAGGAGGACAGGCAAGCAGGGAGAATTGGAGTTGAGTGGAGTGATCAGCAATTGGCAAGAGGTTCTTTGAAGAGTATGGTCTTATGGTCCTCGCTGAAGTAAAGGAGGGAGGGGGTAGGCCGTATTTGTCTTGGTAACTTGCATATAGACTAGATATGGACATTTGGAATAAGGTCTAGATATATTCGTTAAAAGAAACACTATACACACAATGACAAGACCAGGCTTTATGTCGCAGCTACGACTGTTCCAATATGATCCAAAATGGAAGCCCCTTCAAAAACTGCACTTTACTAAAAAACAAATATCATATCACCCCCCATACAGATAGTACCCTTAGCCGCTCCTCCATTCACCCAATCATGGCCATAAAGTAGCGCATGTGTGTCTTCATGTATGACTTTAACTTGGCTCTGTTACCTTGGCTTGACAAGGCATTTTCAGAGGCAGATTTTCGTATCAGTAACAGGAGGGAAAGGAGTGTTTGCACGATATTGACATTATCATGTGGGCCTTATTGTTGTTTTGTCAGCAGGATCAACGTGTGTGTGTGTAATTGAATTAGGGATAGTGTTCTGTAGCACGTGAGATGTGGCGTGTGTCACCCACAACAGAGCCTGCATTTTTAATGGCATAATGCATGCATGAGGTAGTTCAGCATTGTAGATGCTTTTCTGAGACTCAGTGTGGTGCCACCGGGTCCATGCACCAGAAGTGGGTAGACTCAACATAGTGTTCTTCAAATTAAATGTTGAAGGCTGCTTTCCGTTTTCTTTTTCTTATCCATATGTATTCTTACATCACTTCTTTAGGCCCACACATACATAGGCACAGATTGGGAGGAAGTTAATATTCGTAAAGGAAATGGAAGATACCTCTGTGATCCACAACAAGAGTGCACCATGTGGCCATCGTTTAATTCTCATACTATTGCTTTGACAGAATGAGAAGTGGTTAGAAGAATTGAAATGGTGCACTGTGAATCTACAGTATTGTGCCTGCACTTCAACTCGGCTCTGATGTGAAACTGGTAAAATGAAGCAAAGATTGGGAATGTAACTGCCCAGAAATACTTTGTTAAGGTCAGTACACTTATCATGCAGCAGGCACCCCAATAAGTAATAGTAACACTTGAATAATTTATCTCATGGTTTTATTAGGTCAAAGAGACCATTCATAGTTCTAATATCATGCTTGTCTGTGTTGACACGTGTTTTGGTTCCAAAGTCTTTTTTTCAAATCCGGGCCAGTGATCTTCTTGCTTCTTAATTCCACTATCTTGTTTCTTCCAATACTAATAACACAGATAGTTCCCTGGATCCCCGGTCATCAGCATGCGGGATGCACCGTGCTACCTTCTGGAATGATAAGGATCAAGGGAACCGGTGGGTGAATGGGTATAAATGTGATTGTGTGTGTGTGTGTGAATGTTCTGGATGGCATCCTGGGTGGAGAATTCAGAATCGGTGAATGTTAGAGACAGTTTATGGGTGAGTGATTGCTGGGTAAATGGATATGAATCTAATTGTGTGAATGTTCTGTGTAGGTGCTCACGTGGAGAGTGCAGTTTAAGTGGATGTGACAGAAGGTTTATGGGTGAGGAACTCACTGATGAGTGAATAGGTATGAATGTGATTGTCTGAATGTTTTGGGTTGGTGCTTGTGTGTAGAATGCAGTTTGAGTGGATGCAACAGAAAGTGTATGGGCATTAATGTGATGATGTGTGTTTGAGAATGTTTGACTGGGTGCCTGTGTGTAGAATTCAGTGTGACTTAATTGTGAAAGGCATATGGATGAGTGATAGCTCAGCAAATAGGTACGATTGTGACAGAATGCTGTTGGTCGGTGGGTGCATGTGTAGAGACTGTAGTGTGAGTGAATGTGAGAGAAGGTGAATGGGTAAGTGACTTATGGGTAAAATGCGTGGATGTGATTTTGTGTAGAATTTCTGGGTGGATGCCCATGTGGTGAATGCATTGTGAATGTTCTGGGTGTAGGTGTGAGTGAATGTGAGAGAAAGTATATGGGTGAGTGACTGATGGGTATATTAGTGTATGTGTGATTGTGTGTGTTCAAAACGTTGCAGGGCCAGAGGAGCACTGCAGTACTTTTGACATTCCTTTTGTGACATTACTTGTTGTGCAAAGCCAACTTGATGTGCGTTATTGCGTAGCTCAAATGGATTTTGGTACAGTCAGTATAGCCATTGCTTACTGTGGCATGACTTTGTTTTCAGGGCATTGTTGGGGAGGAGCTGGTCCAATTCCACCCCTCCCCATTCACAAATTAATATACCCTGTAGGGGTGCCCTGCAGTGCGATATATCATATATATATGCATGTATAACACAACCCATAGACTTGTTTCAGGAATCCATTTTGTACCGCAGTAGACACCATCATTTACAAGGACCAGAAATAATCCCCCTGTGGAAAGCAGATCTCCCATCCCCAGCAACATCATAGACCGCCCCAAGCACTGCCACCCACTCCTACCCTTCCAGCTCCGCACAAGCTTTTCCCAATGGAAGCACAGCCATTCATTTGTTGCAAACAGTCCAACATCACATCCTCACAGTGTCCATACTGTAGAGCGTGAGATCAGAACAGACCTCTGTGCCCAACCCATCCATCTCCATTAAACTGCCTGTGCCCCCTGAAACCTCATCCAGTTGGACCACAGCCCCCTAGCGCTGACCCCTCAACTCCTTTCATACAGATACCTATCTGACCTGGCTTTACCCTGACCACACCAGAACCCCTTTCGAGTCCTAATCCTGCATAGCAATATATTTTCCAGAACCAACATACATCCCCTGATACCAGTAAGACAGATGGCAGATCAAACCTTCGGGTGGGCACCTGAGTTGGGGCATGAAGTCATCAAAAGCATTGTGTAGGGTAAGCGTCGGAATGCAAATAAACTTGCTCATTGGACATAAATACCTCCCATTCATACAAGATTTTATGTGCACCATTATTCTCATATTATAAGTTCCTGTTGTTTAGTTTAGGTAGGTAGATGTGTGTCTTGTTATGCCCTGATTTTCACCGCAAAGATGAGCCCAGCCGACCCATGGGCTACGGGAGTGACACCAGAGCAGCAGCCAATCCAACTTGGCCATCCCGTATGGAATTGACTGTATCATTCTGTTTCTCCAATTATCATCCAGATTTGTGTCCCTATAGCTACTCGTCACAAGTGATATTTCTTCTCCTAAAAATATGCTGCCTGTGTATTGTTTGGTAGAGCGCTCTCGGGCAGCAGAGTTCTTTGCTTGCATTGCAATCTTATATAAAGTTTGTTATACTTGAAATTTATCTCAGAGCTTCATTCCCCAAATGGGGTGCGCCCTCATTATTTGGTCCATTGAATATCACGTGCATTGTTGGGTTTTTGCCTTCAGCATCTATGATCTATAATAAAACAAGCATGATATATGTTATTAACTGGTTAGACTGCCATATTGGTTCATCCAGTCTAGCCATTTCCCTGTGTGTCTTGACATTCTGCACCAGGCATCGATGATAAAGCAAATAAGCATGACAAGTGTTATTACATGACTAGATTGGCATTTTCTTGCATCCAGTCTTGCAATGTTTTACTGTGGGATCCTTTAAATTGAGCCTCTATGATAAAGAAAGCATGATAAGTATTATTACATGGCTAGACTAGCATTTTGGTGCAGCCAGCCTAGCTATTTCTTATTGTTGCATGACATTTGTTACTGAGCATCTTTGATAAATCAAGCATGATAAGTGTCCTTACGTTTCTAGACTGGCCTATATTTGAGGCAGTTTGGACATGTTTTCTCATTGTGCTATGATATCATTAATGGCAAACCCAAAAGGAAAATGTTCTTACGTGGGGGTACTGGCATCTATTGGCAGAGCCAGCTCAGACATGATTTCTTATAGTATCATTATCGGCATAAAGTGCAAATCACATAGGAGCATGTTCTTATATGGGAATACTGACATAAAGTGGTGCAGTCAGCATGGAAATGTATGGGCACAGTGAGCGTGAATGTTTTTTATACTGACATATATTGTGAGGAAAGGCATGAAAATGTATTGGGGAAATGTTCCTGTGCACTATTGGTGACTTGCATCTATTAGATTTTTTCATGAGTTACCCAACAAAACCGATTGCAAACTGTCTGGCTTTTTACACAATTTTTCACAGAAAGTGTGCTGTATAATGTCTCTTTTTAACCCATTATTAAAATCACGTATGCATTTGGGTTCCCTCGCTACCCTTGGTCGCCCTAGCATACTTGTGGCAAACATTTATGCTCCTAACAAGGGGGGGTCCTGGGAGACTCTCTGCCAGACATATGTCCTGGTTACAAAAGCCTTACCCAGAGTCTTTAGCCTCTCCCAGGACCCCCCTTGTTATTTAATCATTTATGCCTCTCCAATAAAGAAATTCACCCACCACCAATGGCGTCTGGTACATTCGGGTGCTTGGGGGCAGGTACTGCCCCCTTGTCCCTACGTTAGGTGAAAGATTTAAGCTTTGATTAAAAAACATACATCTTTCACCAAGCGCCGCGTACACATGCCCCTGAAGCAGCATGATAATCATGAACATTGCACACGTATGGTGAACCAGGCCCGCCCGAAGTGTGCCTCTTTTCGTATCTCGTAACATGACTGACTGATGACTGATGATGACACTCCTGATAATTGAATCTCCTCTTTTCTCGCTTCGGCATATTCCCCTTAGGTCTAGGTCTTTCTCTCTCCTGCACTGCCTCTACTTGAAGAAGACCTACTTAGTTACCTTTGTGAAGATTCCAGGGTCAGGCATTGCAGGACAACATGATGCAAAAGTAAAGGGATTCTTTTTTTATCATGTAACTGTGCAGCAGGTAAGTAACAGTTTAGGTAAGTATGTCACACAACATTATCCAGTTAATCCCTGGCACTTCCTCTCCCTGCCAGACTCTCCTTCAACCATTAATGGTCACTCTATGGAACTCCCACATACTGCAGGCATGCATCCCAAACCACAATTTAATTCAATTCCTGCATCTTGCATCATAACGCATGCAGGTAAACTTGCGTTCACACATGCAAGGCATTACACATTCCTCTACAGGAATATGCACACCTGAGCAACCCGTCAATAACGTAGTGGTCCAAACAACCCATCCAGTACAATAATGCCTGTCCACTAAATCAGGAACACTTTGCCTACAACCCTGCTCTGCACTTTGAGTGAAATAAAGGTACTACCACCTCTAATCAATCCAAGCTTTTACAGACCAGTGATAAAACTAACTTACCCTTTTCTCTGTATTTTTATATGGCACAAATCTGGGGTTAATAAAGATTTGTAGAAGAGGAGGTTGCACTTTTTAAAATATTTAATACTCATTAATAGAGGGGTGGTATATACCTTGTCATGATTTATCCTCATTGCTCCCTCATAAGGAACTGAGAATGCATGGAACTGAATCTGTTATGAAGGGTTACAGCAAGCTACCTCCCACTGTACCAAACTAAGCATTCTGGAATGCATAAAGGCTTTTCTGTTAGGAAAGGTCATGGCCATTATAGACCTGCAAAGGTACACAAGAGACCTACATTGCCATAAGACGTTCTTTACATTTTCTTCTGCTGGCCTTAAACCCACGCAGGACTATGGGCTCTCTTTTCCACAGTTCGGCCCCAAACATTTTTAGGAACCCTTTATGAATGCTAAATCTTCTTCTTGGTACAATGCATTGCCCTCAATGTTGACCTTAAACACATCGTAATTGTTATATATGTATACACACAGACATATATCTATACGCACACACATTTTTGTATCAAGTGCTTCTATATGCTGTACTTTTAATAATTTGAGTGATTATGTTGGCCACATGGAAGTATGCTTATACTAAACTAGTTTACTAATATATGACCCGCCATACTCCATTTACTTTTATTATCCAATTCCTGAATAGTACATGGACATCCCTCCTACTGTAAGGAACTTATTCATTTAACAATAGCTTTGGAGCCCTTCTTTGAAAGGTCAGTGAGCTAAAACCTGGTTGTAGACCCTCCTGAGTGGAAGAAATTCCAGAGAACAGGTTATTTGAACCATGTCTGCTCTCCGTGGATGAGCTTCCACACTCTTGTTAATTTTGTAAAACGTTGGGATTTCACCCTAAGTCACCAGTGCGAATCCAGATGCAGAGCACTTGCTCACTGTGCCTTAAAGAGGCACAACTTCACCTCACTGAGGAGGCCCAACAAGGCATAAACATGTGTCTGGGTTTGTTGATGGTAGGCAAAGTAAAAACTGTAGGTATCACTTTGGAATCCTCAATGAGCGGTGAAGCCCCTGTCAATCAAATATCTAAAATTGTCAGTATCTTCTACGCCTGCTCAATCACATCAGTCCTTTGATCAACGAAGAGAATTGCATCACTATTGCCCGAGCCACCATACTTTCAAGTCTGGACTACGGCAATGCACTCCTAATAGGGGCAAAGACTACTTGTCTGACTAAATGTCAGACAATCCCAAACAGCGCTGTGTGCATCATTAAAAACATACCGAGAGGAGAACATATCTCGGCCAGTAGAATGGATCTACACTCGCAGAAGTTGGAAGACCAGATTGCTTTCCAATCTACCACACTGGTACACCGTTGTCTCTTTGTAACAGCTCCTCTCTATGTGAAAACACTAATCTGTCCATATGTACCTAACAGATCCCTTTGTGAAGGAAACCAGGGCGTGTCTTTTCTTCTTCCAGTTGTAATGTACAGTTGTCATGTAATGTCCTGGTTCCAGTCTACCAAATGTTCTTATTGTAAACTTTACTATGTAAATGAAAAGCCCCCCACAACAGTCAGTTGTTTTAGGTATAGAAAGTTACATTAATAATCATTGTTTGCATCATATTTTAGTGCAGCGTTTCCAAATGAGCCCGTCATTAGTAATTTGCATTGTCTCCTACAATTTCTTATTCCAGCGATGCCATTTTCTTTTTATCATGGAATGTTTAGACGAAGGTCTGCCGAGCTACTAGACAATCCAAAGCTCTTTGAAGCCATGGCAGTGGCACATGGGTGCTACGAACATGTCACATAATGGAGCATAACATACACACAGAGCTGGCATGTAATTCACAGGCTATTAGGTGCCAAGGAATGGGACAACGAGCCTGTGTAAGGGATCTCACTATGGATGAGTCTAAAAGGGTTGGGATGGTTATTACTGTCCCAAGGTCCTAAGAATGCAGGAATGGGGGGGTGTGATGAGTTAAAAAGAGCCATATGTTTACAGCCTGGTTTGTGTGTGTTTCTGTGTGTGTATGGGCGTGTTTAAACCAACAGTGTTAAATATCATTATTATCCCCCTGGAGAATTCTAACACTGCATATGGATGAAGGAGGTACAGCACAGGGGTGTGGTGTACCTTGGGGTAGAGCCTTCAGAATAATATTGAGGTGTTAATGCACTTACCTGACATTTGTATCTGAGCCCACATCACAGGTTGTAAACTAAGTGCTGGGATGACCCCGACTGCCACTTTGTCTTGGAAGCCTCTGGATGCTTAAAGTAATGCTTCCAGCAGGGGCTCTCTCTAGCCCTAGAGAGGCAGGTCCAGCTGCACACGTTTGCTTCTTCATTTTGGGAGACATGTGCCTTGCATTCCTTTGTCAGCAGTCTTGTATCCACCCTGAAAGTTGAAAAGAGTTCTGTCACACTTTGAATCCCACAAAGTGGAATGAGGGGAACCAATTTCTGGAAAGGTGTGTACAATTGATGCATGTTTTGGAATCTCACCGGAGGTTGCCCCAGGGCTCCAGATGAGATTTGAAAGTGGGTTTCTTTTATTCAATATTTTTGTAAGTTAGGGGTAAAAGGATTTTTTAGTGAATATAAACCCTAAATCCAATTCCCGATGTGTGTAATTTTAAGAATTGGGGTGATTTTACAGCAATACAAATGTTCGCGGGAGAAATGACTGAAGATGATTTGCTCGAAATAATCTTCGGTCATTTCTCCCCTGAACATTCCCGATGCACCCAAACCGCTACCCAAACCCCCACCCACACCCCTACCCACACCCCCAACACACCCCCACCCTGTACTTACCTTACCTTCCTTCTCGCCATGGCCCAGCAACGCCTGTTCCCTTTCACTTCTGTGATCCTTTTTTTTTTTTTGTCGGGTCAGATGCGGGGATGTCGCCTGCTCACTATACTTTATAATATGGTGAGCAGGGTGTTATAGGGGACACCACTGCAGCCTTTTTTTTGGGGTCAGCTGCGTGGGTATCCCCACAAACCCCGCTCAGTATACTGTATGGTATGGTGAGCAGGGTGTTGCGGGACAGCTGCGGGAACACCCCCGCAACGCCTGCTCACAGTATAGTAAGCAGGGGTTGAGGGGACTCCCCCGCAACCCCCACAGCCTTTATTTATCTTTTTTTCCTACCTACACCACCAAATAGATACAACCAAATGTCCTACGAACATGTAGTCAGTAGGACATTTGGTAGTATCTATTTTCGGTAATTTGGTGGGGTTGGTAAATTGGATTCTGTCCTTTTGGCCGAATCCAATTTTAAGATGAATATAGAGACGTGTTTTTTATAGCTCGAATTTTTAACCTGCTTGACTGATTTTAAAGTTTCACACTGAACGAAATGTGCTTCTTTTCAGACCCAAAATTCTGGAACGCAGGGTCTTCTGGACCTTAGGTCTCATTCTTGTTATTTTCCTGAACTACATACCCAATTAGCCTCTGTGCATCGCCTATACAGACTTGCACGGACACATAGCCTGTTTACGCCTGTTAAGGCCTTTCAAAGTGGATGGCGGAACATGCTGGTGGCTTGTTTGGTAATCATTGCCAATTCCTATATTGTTTGTTGAGCCCTATGTCTTTTTGATTTGTGTAGTGCTTCTCTTGTTGGCATATATGATCAACAGAGCACACATTCTAGAGAGCAAATACTTGCAGTTAATGAGAAAGTGGGTTTAAATACCAACCTTAAAACAGCATCTGACTCTAATTAAGATAATGTGAAGTTGAAAAACACTTATAATTGTCTAATACTCCCACTCGCTCCCCCTTTGTAGGGAACCATACGTATTTGGCATGTGCCTTGATTCATGAATTTTAAGAAATGCTATATAATTTCTGACTTGAATTTTTAACAGAATCTATACATCCTATTTATCACAGAAATCTGTTTGACATCGCTCAATCCAACTTTCACTTGTTCTGCACAACCTTCTATTAAATGGTTGAATAAACAGGATCACAGTGGTGGATGTCCACTTTATTATAGCCCTTATTACCATGGAACATCACAAATGTGTTGCTTTAATTTGAAATGTGCATCAATTCCTTCTCCTAAAATTCTGCTCTTTTATCCTCCACCTGGCTGTGACAGTACTTTATTGGCTGGATTGAAGGCTTTTTGTATCCAGCGCCCAACAAATTACTTATTTCTGCCGATTCTAATATTTGGCACCAATTCCCTTACAATTTGGATTCAATAAAGGTATTCTATATTCTATTTCACCATTTGCTTTCTTCAGTTATTAATTCTGCGTCACATCTTGGTGGGCATTGTCTGGGCTTGATTTCTTCCAGACAACAGGACATTGTATGACTTTGTACTTTCCTTGATGTCATAGAGCGATCTTTTCTTAGGAACCTTGTCCTTAAATTATACATGCTAACTAATCCCCCCTGTTCTGCCACCTTCAAGACATTCGATCAAACCCCTTCTTCTGAATGTTCCTTTTAGTGAATGTATCCATACCTTTCTGAAACATTAACCCGATTTGTCCTGCAAGCAATGTTTTGATTATCCAAGATTCAGTTCATCATCATGCACCTTTAATCAATGTAAAACACATATTTCATCAAACCCTTGTTAAGCCTCAGATTTGCAAGCTCTCCTTGGTACAACCTCTATAGGCTTTCCTGGCCAGTTTCCCTCCTGAGGATATTTGCAGTATACATCCTTGAAATCACATCAAACCAAATACATTGTAACTCTAAAATAGATAGCTCTTTGTTGTCCATACTTTGTTGCTCCTAGTAATTCATACAAATTAATGATGCATGTTTACCTCCAGGTCCCTCTTTCTTCAGAGTAGGCAGTTGTAACAATAGAGCTCCCTCCAATGGACCTGCTCTGCTCGTAGCATTGATTTGAACATATCTGGAGGGCAGTGTGGGTGGTAGTAGGGAGCAGCATCCTATGTTTCCTTTCTTTCCTATGCCAGGCCACAAAATCCTACCAAATGGTTTTTAGAGGCATTAGCTGACCAGATATGTTTGTCTTTCAGGCTCAGTCTAGATAGATGGCTATGTCATCTTTGGAATCTTGATCTGGCAACCAGACCATAGGTGTATGGCTGGTTTAATTAAACCATATCATGGATAGTAAGAACGGGGATGAACAATTCAAGGGCATTGTAAAGACTGCAAGACTTTAAGTCTGACCCATCTGTTTTCAAAACTTTCCTTTTCTGTCCTCCCTGTTGAGAATTAAGCTGAACTAGTTTCCCTGACTATTCAGAACTACATCCTCTGAAATTTTAACAATGTTTTTGTGTATGCCTTTTTAATCTTCAATTCTTGTCATAGTGTCAGAATAAAAGGTACAGAAGCTGGCCCTACTATCCTATTCCTCAAAAGATTGAAACAACGTAATCATAGGTAATATGGTTTGGCCCTTCTCTTTATCTGAATGCCATTTATTTACTACTCAAAATCGATGTAATAAATACATTAATGTTCAGTTTTCTGCTAAACTGATTACAATTTATCTCATCTGTACAATTCCCTATGAGTGTATATCACAGTTCATTTGGTTAAACAACCTTGTCCAAATGAATGGTACAAATATTTTAGGGAAAAGGTGGATATTAAAAGGAATCAAATATGTACATCAACTTTTCAATCAAGGTGTATCGCTATATTTCAATGAATTCAGGGTGAAATTCTTCACTCCTAGGTCTTTCTATCACCAAATATTCACTACTAATTAATGCTATCATAGATAACCTGCAGCTTCTGATGGAATCTTCCGGGTAAATCAATGTTGTTAGACACAATCATATGCACAGCTATTAGTTTTCAGCCTCCCTTTTTTATGAAGACATTATGAAGTGTGAGGAAGTGCGCTACCTGCGTTGCCTTGCACTGCTCTGTTTGGAAGGTTATGACTGCTGCACAGTGCCTTTAAATGCGGACCGGATTTGAATCTTTGGGACTTTAAAAAGACCAATTACTGCAAAAGCGGTGTAAGTGTTCTGCAGTGTTCCGCGGGGTGAAAAAGGGTGCAGGACGAGAGGTGAAGTAATTGTGCTCGCCCAGATTCAACACGGTAAGCATGCCACCCTCTTATCCCTTCCTCGCACTCATCTGCCAGCATTCTTAAGGGGACAGTGTTTATTTCGGGAAAACAGAATGTGATTCATTATGTTCAGTGACTCCCCATGATGGCAACTGCTCACCGTAACTAGTGTTCTGACTTTCTGAATACATAATGCACACCGCTCATAGAAGGAAATATAACTCTGCTGTATTCCTTTGCTCGACACATTTTTTGTTTGTGTCTTCTACTGGAAGCTGGCCGACAATTGCTGCCTTAATTGTTACTCCGGCAATTACATCTTGATGCGAACTGTGTCAGGACTGATTCAAGCAAAGACTTTGCTCTTTCAAAGACTTGGCGGGTGACTGTGGAAGTTATACCAATGATTTTACTGAAAATCTCCAATGGAAAACACAGCAAGAATGGCAACAAGACTGTTCAGTAACTTTTGGACACTATGCCTGGCCTTCTTTTTGGAGAAAAAAAAACATCAACCATAACTGTTTTAGATAATCAAACACAAACTCTTTTCTTTTTCCATCATAGAAGTTGTACTACACCTCTATGCTTTTTTAAGTGTAAGATATCTTTGTACAATAAATGTTGGAATTGTCATGATGGTGAAGGATCGTTCAAACATATGCTTTTGGAGTGTAAATATATTGAAAAATGTTGGAACAGTGTATAGTGCAACATTAGATGTATCTTTAAGTTAGATTAACCTTAACATTTTAAAATTATATATTTAGGTAGTGCTCGCTTTCAACATCACCTAGAATCCCACACTTCTTATTTATTCAATTTGTTTATTCTAACTGCAGTTCAAGTTATCACAACCAATTGGAAACAATCGGTCCTGATTAATCATAAAATACGGTGGAACTCCATATGTAATATACATATATTGGAGGGATAGGTTCAACCCCAAAACTGTTTCACAAGTATGAATGGAAATGGAGAATGTTTTTAGATTTCCTCACCTCAATGTTTTAATATGATATCACTACTTCTGTTTTTAATGATGACCCTTTTCCTATCCTTTCCCCTTACCCCTTATCCTCCCCACTTCCTTACTCTCTTGTTTGTATTGTTTTGCTATGTTTTCCACCTTTCCATTTATGCCAGGTAACTATCTTCTAGTTATCCATTTTAAATAGTCTTAATTCAATGCATCAAATTTTGAAACAACAACTTAAGTTCCCTAAAGTATTCATATTTTTTATTACAATATGTTTTGCTTTGTTATTCCTGTATGTACCATGATGTGCACACATTGTTTTTTTTTCTTTTTCTGCTTCCAATAAAACATGTTAACACAAAAAAAAGAAACAACATCATCATTAGATACCAGAGCAAGTACATCCCACTTCTTTGTACTCAAACACAAAAAAAGAAACAACATAATCATAAAATACCAGAGCAAGCACATCCACACTTCTTTGTACTCAAACACCTTATCACAATTGATCAGTACCCAGTCTTATTTTTACTGAAATCATTGTGAAAACAATCAGAACCAGAAAAGCAGAAGGATGGCATTGAGAAATACAGTGAGTGCACAACACTCGGATACCAGAGACTGATAATGGATACTTGTAGGTTGAGGAACAAACAATTTATCTGGATATTGTACCCATGGGAGGAGCATAGAGAGCTACCATGAAGCAAGTACATTGTGCCATGAAGGACAAGAAGACAGGCTCAGACAGTACTAGGAGAAAGGCAGGAACACAGAAACAGGAGGGCTTGATTGAGGACAGAGGAGGGGAGAGGGAAGGGAGGTGCATGTTGGGAGCGAGTGAGTAACAGGGGTCAGGGATCATCATTGGTACTTGTGCAGACAAGTGTGGCCCAAAGGGGGCCGCGGGGAGAAGACTGCACCCCAAACACTGGAAAGGGTAGAAAAGAAAGAGGTGGAGAGGTAGAGTCTGAGGGCATTGTCCTGTGGGGGCTACCTTGAGAGGAACGAGAGAAATGTGTGTGCACCCTTACTGTGCATTAGGAGGCGGGGCACGGGATAAGTACATATTTCGAAATTGGGGCAGTAGGACATTAGGAAAAGTGTGCATCAGAAAGAGAAGTGTGGGAAGCAAGCATTGTACAGTGTTTGCATCTAGCACAATTAATCACAATAAAAACGGAGGAACGGAAGACGCTTAAAGCTCTTGGTAATAGATACTTTAGATTTGAAAACATACAACTCTACAGACCTTCTCTTCCAAAATAGCTCACATCTGAACTGGCCTCTGTTAATGATACTACCAAAAGCGACTGAGCGCTGTTGGCACATGTTCTCCTGTTCTAGAGTACTTTATCAGCAGCACTGCACGACTTTATAAAGTGTATCATTCATGCTGAATGTCGTCTTTACTCTATTCACTCACATCAAATCTGGTTCCCCTTTTAACACCTGCCCAATTATCATGAGGAAGCAGCACCATTCTGTTATTGGCATTGCTTTGCTTTCTTGTCTGAATGTCTACCTTGGGATGGTCTCTTCTCGCACTGGTATCATCAAACCTTTCCATAAACGTCCCGGTTCGGATCATTTTAGCCACTTAAATGATTGCCCTTTTTCTCTGCTTTCCTGACTGTGCAGGACATTCCTCCATCTGCTCCAAAATGTTGTTGAACAATTTTATTTATTTATTTATTTTTTAACCTGCAGGCTCTTTCTTTGAAAACATAAGAACGGCAATCAATACCTACAGGACCTTTGGCCTGGTCATGCGTGTGCACACAGCAGCCTTCGTCACCGTCAAGCATGCCATTTTTCTTGATTGTCCAACTGGCTGGCGAATTACTGGTACTGTTTTTAATGTGTTTTCCTCCTTTCTGGAAGATTGCTGTAGATCTATGCCTCTCTCTACTTCAGCTCCCTTACCCCTCATGTTGTTCCGCAGGGCTCCTCTTTTTTCCATGTTTGTTTAATTTCTATGGATATCTTCCTCTCTCATCTCTGCTTTTCTCTTTTTTACATATACTGATGAAACTCCTCTCCATTTGGATGAGAATCAAGAGTCTACGGTTGCAGCATTTCATCCGGCATGGTGGATATTGTTGACTGGATGAACATGAATTCTCCACATGAACATGAACATGAAAATTGAAGTTGCAGGTTATTTTTTTTTTTAAGTTAATGGCCTAAGTTTCAAACATGGTAGACTAAATTGCAGCAAAAAATAACATTTACTGCATTCGATGTTGTTCATTATTGGATGGGTATAGTTTCTCACAGCGTTCTGAAGCATCTGTGAGGCAGCAGGTTAGTGCCCACGCGAGGGTCCCTTTGCTATAAAAAAAGGGGGGGGGAATGTTGGCGTACGAACTGAGCACTGGCTCAATGGTAAAAAACCCTTCAAGATGGTTGGAGGTGCTCCACTTGCATCGTTGAATTTACCACCGCAGCCCGGGCCTTAAAGCAGGCACACTCCTGACAGGCAGGGGACTGCCTGACTACATCTTTTCCACCCCCCAGCTCACCATTTATTACCGCCGGGGCACAATAAGTGACTGGCGCTCCCCACAGCAGGGGAGCAGTCAATGTTTTTAGCCCTCCTGGGGCTATATATAAAGAAAGGGGCCACCCCGTGTCAGGTGGCCCACCAGTACTCCCTGGGCCACACCTGATTGTGTGAGTTGTGTGGGGCCCCCACATGCTGCATCTAATTGCTGGGCTCCATCTTGTCAAGCAGCCCAGCCCATGTAAATACTTTGGGTCCTCCATCCTTGCTGCTTCTGCTGCCTGCTGTCGTCTGCCACTAGAAGCATCACCAGGGAGCGCAGCGAGTAAGGAACATCGAGAGCGCAGCAGCCAGGGACCTTGATACAGCCCTGGCAGGTTGTCTTGGAAGGAAGGTTCTATATATAGTTTTTATTACAGTGCACTGTAAAGACTTTGTATATATTTTTTAAAGATTTTAAAGGACTTTTTCATATTTTTGTGTTTAACTTTTTAGATACACAGGTGCTGTGGAAATAAGTTAAGTTGTATATAGTGTCTTGTGTTTGCCTCTTTTATACAAAAACTCTCAAAGCCCTGCTGGTGTATTTTAAAATCATTTATGTGAGCTTTTAACAACTAAAATAGCCACAAAGGAAGGTCGCAGAGACTGACCACATACCTAGACCCAGACGAAAGCCAAGTGACTCTCCCACTCGTACGTACCGGACGAACTTATCCAGACCGGCAGACGCACCTAGATAGACGTTGACATGCGTCACATCTGGATAGGATTGATTGAAGGATAACATGCCCACGCTTAGAAAAAATGTGAAAGCTAGCATGTGCCACACTTGGAGTTGTGAACACCAGCCTGCGTGGCGTTCGGATGGAGCTGTGAGTGTTAGCATGCCCACACCTGGACGGATCTCTAAACTCTGGCCTGCGCCGCATCTAGATAGAAGTATGAATGTTGGCATGACCACACCTGGATGGAGTCCTGGACACTGGCCTGGCTGCGTCTGGGTGGGAGTGTGGGGGCCGGCAGGTGCCACACTCGGACGGAACTGTGAATGTTAGCATGGTAAAGGTCAGGTAACCCACTAACCAATATAAGCTCATACTCTGCATACTTATCTCACTCAAAAAACTCACACAATCATCTCTCGCACAACAAGCCGCACACACTTCACAACACTGCAACTACACATAAGCCAGAACAACAGCACACGCGGACTGACTCAGATCCGATACCCGCACCAAAGCTCAACACCCGGTGTATACTGAGTTGAAGCCGCCAACAGAACACCACTCCTCTCACTATCCTACTCCCTTCTTCACCTTACTAACCCATCCCACCTTTATCATTTACAGATCCGCCTGAGCGCCTGGGGACCAATTCCATTGGTGACGGTGCGCGGTACAAATACCTTTAACATTTAACATTTAACATTTAAAAAGAAGCATACACCAGCATTCCTTTGCCTTTCCTTTCGTGTGACATTTGCACTAACCTTGTGTGTTTTTCCCTGGGCGTTATGTGGGGATCTCTAAGCTTCTGATCGTCCCTACCCTCACCACTTTCATAGCGAGGCTCCCCAGGGGGATCTTGAACCCAGGAGATCGGCGTTTGCTCTCCATTGTCACAACACTTTCTTTCATTCCCAACCAGTCGTCCTCCTTTTGGCCAGCCAGTATGTCATTGCTCCTCTTTTCTCTCCCTTGTGGCATCTCATTGGGCCACATTACACGGATGGCGGTGAACCATGGCGCTATTAGCGCCATGGTTCATGCCGGTAAAATACCGGCACCGTCTTGGTGGAAAGGGGAATTACCGCCCTATTCCAAGGTTGGCAGGGCAGTAATTCCCCCTTCCACCATTGCCCTTCCCCATTC
Source organism: Ambystoma mexicanum (assembly GCF_040938575.1). Classification (NCBI taxonomy): domain Eukaryota; kingdom Metazoa; phylum Chordata; class Amphibia; order Caudata; family Ambystomatidae; genus Ambystoma; species Ambystoma mexicanum. Next base: position 1,109,401,658 of record NC_090933.1, on the reverse strand, counting down.
CCATTTTTGCCCCATAGGGCTCTATGGGAATGGGGAAGGCGCTAATTACGGTACCGCAAATTGCGGTACCGTAATTAGCTCCCTGGTCCCTTTGCGGGTTGTTTTTTAACGCCTGCAAAAAGCAGGTGTTCAATTCCCCAACCCGCAAAGGGACCTCGTAGTAAGGCGGTAAGGATTTACCGGTACCGGTAAAATACCGGTACCGGTAAACCCTTACCGCCATCCGTGTAATGAGGCCCATTGTCTTTGCCATTCTTAACCTCATCCTGCCTGCCCTTTTTCTCTCCAAACACCTTAGGATATGGTGCCATAACTTCCAACTGGTACAAGACTTTGTGGCCTGACCCGCAAGTGAAAGGTGATGCATGCAAGCCACAATAGCTCGCATGTAATCCGCTTGGCAGTCTCACTGATTGCTGCTGTTTTGTAAATGATGAGCATTCCTCTGAATTAAAATCTCAGAGGGAGAGTGTGTGCCGGGACGAGTTTATTACGAGTGCAGTGTTTCTATCTGAAGAGATCCCTTTTCTAAAATACAAGATAGCTCACAATGCCTTGGATCTGTGGAGAGTACAGGGTAGCATACTTGCCAACATGAGCCATTCCAATCTGTAGGTGCTTATCCAGTCCTGTTTCTCTTTGCATTCTGGGATTTGTAGTTCCACTTTTCCCATTATGAAACTCGGACTACAAGCCCCAGAATTCAAAGGGAAAAAAAACAGACCTGGATAAGCACCTACAGATTGGAATGGGTCGTGTTGGCAAGCATAGGGTAGGAAACAGCGAAACAAAATCCGTGGAGATAACATTGATGTAAATGGAAAGTGAAAGTGTCAGATTCATGTAGTGCTGGTTAGAGGATATCTGCTCACTTTCTCCTTTGCCATGCAGCGGACCAGCTTTAACTCATTAATGCTTTTCATTTGAACAGACACTTAAAAAGTCAATCCTGTCTTCAGGGATGAAAAGCATATTGTATATATAGATCCGAAATATATATAGTCCATCCTCCCTATTAAAATGTTTGTTTTCTATTATCACTCTGGCGTATGAGGTACTTAAGTGGACTGGCACCAGTCTCACATTTGTAAATGAACACTTTTTGTTATATTTTATTGTTTTTTTTATAATGCCCTTAATACCATACCTGAGTTGGGCTTCTCAGCGCGGATCCAGGATTCGTACCTCTGTTGCTCTGCACGTTGCCCCTGTGCTATCCTCCGTTCTGTGCTAGCCAGTTGGCGTTCGAATTTACATTTTCGGTGCAAGTTATCTCATGGCTCTCAATATTTCAGATTTTTAATCTGAGGCCTTTGGTTTTTATGAATACTTGTAAGAGGGCTTCCGGAATGGGAGCTTCCCATTTTAGGAAATATCGTGGAGTGAACTACCTGGAATTTTACTACTGGGATATTTAGCAGGAAACACATCACAACATCCTCCTTTGAGTGTGGGACTATGCAAAGAAGGTCAACATCTACACGTTTTCAAGGGCACCTGGCATGGTGGTCGGATAGGATTAGGAAAGGGCATGAGAGGTCACTGCACAGTTCGCCCTCAAGCACTTTACCAAAGGTTGACATATGTGCACCCATCCTAAATGGGCATGACGCATCGTGAGGCAGCACCTACATAGGTACTGGACAGGAGACATCGGTTGATCTGTGGAACACAAGATTTAAAGAACATGTATATTTATTATGGTAGCAGCCTGTGAGTCAGCATCGGTGCTATTCGCAGTAAGTAGTGTCGAGTAAGCAACACATTGTAGTGCACGGTCCCTGCGGGACAGCAACAGGCGTCGAAGAAGGGACTAAAAGAGGAAGGTGAGAGACAAGCAGACAGTCAAAGTGCTGAGAAAGGAAAGTCTGACAGCCAGGGACAAAGAATACAGAGCAACAATATGGGTCAGATAGAGTGGGAGGGAGGATGAGAGTTTAGGACAGAGACAGAGCTTGAAGGAGGCAAAAAGAGGCAAGGGAGTGGAGAAATGTCTTGCACGTCATGCGGGTCCTACTATGGAACGTCTTGGAGCTTATGAAGCTCTCTTTCATGGCAAGTTACCAATGCCTCACATTTACGTCCACACCGGGTCCTTTAATGCTGTTGAAACTCATATTTATTTCAAAGGTGTTCTTTTAGTAGTCTTTGAAGTATTTTGTGAGAATAACAAAACCTAATCTGCCATCAGTGGTACGTGACGAAAGTAAAGAAAAACGAAGAGGATTTCTAACGTAAAAGTCATTGGAAAGTAGTTCATATTTCAGTAATGGACGAAGAAACCCCCTCAAAGAACATGCAGTGGAAACTGCTAATTGCAGAAGAAAATAGAAACGTAAACGCCGGCAAGTGAGGTGGAGGGTGCTGAGGCTAAAGGCCCCCTGACCTTGGGCGAATTGGAGGAGCAGGATGGAGAGTGGGAACAACTTGAAATTGACGACCAGTTGATGGAGGAGAGGCTATGTGGATCCCCGGAGAAATCGCCCCAGCCTCCACTCCCTATGGCTAAAATCGGCCACCCTCCCACCATATCTATAGAGGTTGAACCAGGCAAATCTCTCAGTAGGATATGCCGGATTAAGAATCTGTATAAAAACGGCAATCGCAGATGGTTGTCCAGGTCGGAGTTTCTAACTCGACTATACTCCGTCCCTGAACTGCGTGTGCTGCAATCTGATGACTTCCAGTTTGTGGAGCCATTGAAGGGGCGGAATTCGTATGTATCTGCCCTACATTGCAAGTTTTTATCCATAGCACAGCTGATTAGGAAATACCGAGACGAACTATGGGCTGTGGACGTGGAGATAGATGCAGACTTGGATGAACTTGACCCCTGCGTCAACAACAGTGAAACAAGGGGGCCAACTGATCTTGATGCTTGTCCGATTGTACCTAAGGGAAAGAAAGTGGAAGTGACTGACATCCAGCACGTGTTAAAATGGCTGGCTGAATCGCTCCCCGAAGCGTTATCCAACCATTGAACCTGGTCATTATTATCATGGAATTGCAGAGGTTTTGCGCATCTGCTGTCCTCAGCGGGATCTGTAAACTTTGTCGCCAAGCATGAGTTAATATGTCTACAAGAGACCTGGGCCATGGACCCATTAATATTGGATGGATATAGGATTTATCAATCCTTCGCGAACAGGGGGGAGAAGGGAAGACCATTTGGTGGGATGCTCACAGGGGTGGCCAGTTTTCTCCCCTCGAAGCAGATTCCCTGTAGCCAAGATAATAATCTGTTGGCAGTGGAAGTTGAATATGGGCCCAAGGGCAAAGGAGGAAATGTCTTGTTGATAAACTTATATAATCCTAATCATGCCCGGATAAGTGAGCCACTCCAAGCAGCCCTTCATGAGCTGTTGGCATCCTGGTTAGCCACTCGGGGCAACGGAGCGGTAATGGTAGCTGGTGATTTCAACTGCCGAATACCGGGGGGTGGAGGGCTACATCCACAAAATCCGAGGCTAAGAAACAAGCGGTTACTCACGCACACTAAAGAGGATACTGAAGGTCCTCAGTGGCGTCATCTATTCGACGATTGGGATTTGGAGATGCTGAATGGTTACACGACTAGTGACCATCCAGGCAAACAAACGTGGGCTAACGGATCTTCCTCCAGCATAATTGACTACATATTTGTGTGCCCTAATATGTTGTTGTGTGTTGCTGATCTGAAGGTTTCTTTAAATGAATGGAGTGACCACGCCGCCCTCCAGTGTCTATTAAATATATCCCACACTACACCAGATAAGAGCAATATGGGTATAATTCGGGCAAACAAAGCGGGCACTGGTATTAGATGGACTGCTAAGAGTATACACTTGGCATCGGAAGCACTAAACATTGAAAATTGGTCCCAAATACCCAATTTCAATGTAATGTCTATTGATGCCATAGAAACTTGGATCAGTACTTTCTCTATTACTCATGCCTCCGCTCCCAAGTGGAGCATGATTAGACCAGAGGGTGGGACACTCCCGTTTAATAAAAAGATCAGAGACACCAAGAGGGAATTGAGAAGGGAGCTCCGCACGATCAAGCAAAGGTGCGAACCTATAGAAAATCTTAGGGTGGCTATTAGAAAAAGCAAAAACAAATATAGAGCCAATATTAAAAAACTACGGCTCGCCGAAAGAACTCTGGCATATCAGAAATTGATACATACAATTTGCTCTAAGAACACACGTAGCATCTGGGCACTTTTGGGTGAAGCCAGGGAAACAGTCAAGGGGCAACTGGTAAATCCCATCGGTGCAAAGGAATGGGAGCACTTCCTGCAGAAACGTAATGCCATCTTACAGACAGAGGAAAGGTCCCCGTCGCCACCTCCGAGAGCTAGCGTACCATCTGATATGTCATACACGGCGATATTATCTAAGATAAAAACCCTAAAATCATCTAGAGCTCCAGGCCCGAATGGCCTTGCCAATACAGTTATTAAAGCCCAACCTGAGTTTTGGGCAGGGTTGTTGGCAATTATGTTTGAGAAAATTTTGAACCAGGGGGTGATACCTAAATCATGGCAAACAGCCGTCTTGATTCCGATATTTAAAAAGGGGAATCGGCTAGATCCGAACAATTATAGACTCCTTTCGATGCTGGATACGACAGGCAAACTGTTTGCCTCCCTGTTGCTCAAGGACCTTCAGACATGGGTAGACGAGGCCAATATATTATCCAAATTCCAATGTGGCTTTAGAAAAGGCTACTCCACTGGGCATAATCTGATGGTAATGAACCTGCTGAGATCTAGAGCCCGTAAAAGAAACGAGCCACCACTGTATGCACTCTATATCGATTTTAAAGCAGCTTTTGACCTGGTTCCTAGAGAACGTCTCTGGTCTAAACTTGCTACTCTAGGCTGCCCTGCCGGCATACTGTATTTCCTCAGATTGCTACACCATAATACGTCGGTCAGGCTGAAACTAGACCAGGAGGGACATCTGACTAGTAAAGTACATCAAAACAGGGGGGTCAAACAGGGTTGCGTGACTGCCCCCCTAGTTTATAATCTCTATGTACATGATATTCCTCTTGCTCTAGCGTCTGCCCGCAATTGCCCCCCTAAAATCGGGGAATCTGTGTGTACCGTTATGGCATATGCAGACGATTTGGTCATCTTCGATCATACTATTGGTGGGTTACGTAGATCAGCCATATCATTATGGGAGTATGCCGAATCCAATGGCCTCATCATTAACTTAGACAAAACTAAGGTATTGAGATTTTCCAGTAAAAGAGTGTCCCGTGTGAATCTTATGGTAAACCATAATCTGATTCCATACGCTCCACTCTATCGTTACCTAGGTATTGACTTTGAGCCCAACGGGGATTATGTGGCACTTAAGCTCTCACGTACAACGCGAGCGGCGCAAGTAACATCTCTTATAGCCAACTTCTCAAATAATCAAGGAGGATTCACCCTGTGGGGCACGCGCAAATTGTATACGCAGGTATTTATCCCTATGATGACATATGGCCTAGAATCACTATTAGACCTAGATCTTAGTTGGCTACAAGTCATCGAGGGGAAATTCTGGCGTCGTATACTGGGCCTGGGTCCGGGAGTTCCGATGGCAATTATTCGATTGGAACTGGGACTTCCCTCTATGAAGGCTATTGTCTGGAAAAGGAGACTGGGGCACTTCTTGAAAATGCGTAGTGTAACAGCTAACCCTCTTCTGACCACTATCCTCCAAGAATTATGCAAGAAACAAAATTCTCCGTCTCCATATACGATGATGCTAAAACATCTTGCCACTATTGGCTGGACCTGGCGAGAAGGGCCATACTCTAAACAAGCTCAAAATGCACTTGACAAGCGGGTGGAAATGTGGGATTGGCTGGAGAATTTTGCTCACCTTAGCTCGCTGAAAAGTTATGCATTTGTACAATATAGATTGTATTCATTTATGCAACCACAAGGGTACCTCAATCTCTGCCCCTCCAAAAAACTGCGGCGATTTATTCTACTATTAAGGTTGGACCAACTTCCTATCCTATTGGTTACGGGTAGAAGACTACAGTTACCAGTGGAACAACGCACCTGTCGGTTGTGTAAAGGATACAATGTTCTAGAGTCAGCAAGACATGTACTGACTGAATGTGGTACTATGATCCATGTAATCCAATATTACTTGGGGATGTTCGCCCACAATCTGGCATCAATTGGAACATTATTATTCTGGCATCACTGCATGAACTCTGAGAGTATGCGAGTGATGTTAGCTCTCTTCAATATATGGTCCAGGATAGAAGAAATATTGGAGATACAGATTTGAACCCAGTACTCACACTCTAAATATTCACTGTGCTCACCACTAGTTGTTAGAAATGGTTTAAGCCCTGCTTTCTCCTTTGAATTGCTGTCCGTATGTTAGTGTGGGGTATACGGGACATTGTGTACTGCTTCGTTTCTTCTTGCCTATATGCTACTTGAGCTCTTAGATTGGTTTCTTTTGTAAATGGTTTGTTCTTATTATATTGATATATCATTTTTATCTTCTTTGTCAAATATTTGTTATCTATGTATTTAGCAATCATATGTGTAAAGTTTATTAAATAGACTGTATCACATTAACTAAATAAATAAATAAAGAAACGTATTTTATCAAATGAAAAAAAAAAAATGGACATCTGTTCTTCGAGCGCCTTGCGACCGGGCTGAAAATGTACCCAAGACTCATTGTGACTCGGTCCATTCTTCAAACGTTCCTTTACCTTCATGAGTGCAGTGTCTATCCCCTCATACCTCTCGCCTTAGTCTTTGAATTGTACTCAAAGACAGTGGAGTCAATAGGGGTGTTTGGTGCCACATAACCTGTTAATGCTGAGCTCATCATGCCATCTAGATTTGGTATTGCTTAAATAAAAATTGCATGCAGGTTCACATTATAATAGATCTACTGAACTTATCACAAATATATAAAGTCCCGGTGCAGTTATTTATAAATAATACAGTTGATATTATACACAATGTTACACAAGCAGCAGTTTGACTTCAACTGTGTTTAACAAATTAGACTCCACTTAAAAAATTAAAAGAACACATGATACAAAAATGCATACATCAAAAAAAAACAGCATTCTCAATATGGATATGCAGACTTTAGAAAAAGATCTCTCAGCTAGAGGGCGCCTCATACATCATCATACGATAATAAACCAACCAATGGCTTGCTTGGCTCTAAGAAGCCAGACCCTAAACCCATAGTGGGTGCCACTGGTGCCAGTCATGGCAGAGTGCCCATCTGCAACAGACAGAATTTGCATCTTTAACAGTAGGAAAATGACAGCTGCTCAGAGAGTTTCACATTGGACAACATATTACCAAGTGGGTCAGGTTTTCTGAAGCATCTGGAAACAACTTAGAATCAAAATCTCTATTGGCTCATTGTTTCCATTTGATGATGAGTCAAAACCTCCCCTTCCTATAAATATTGTTCCAATCCAAGACACCTTTTCCTTGTCAGGTACCATGTTGGGAACTACTGCATTGTTTCACTTGTGATTCATTATGATAATTCCAATACAGGTCTCATTATCAGTCAGTCAAACACGCTTTTGTTTGGCATACAACCTTTAAGTACAACAGGAGGAGTACACAATTAAAACAAAGATGTGCCATAAAAAAGGCATAGCACGTTGAGTTGCCAATTATTCAAAGAAACATTTCAATATTTCACATAAATGAGCTTTCTAAAAGCAATGTATACAATTCATTTCAAAATGTTAATATGCCAGTAACTGAGAGGGGAAACAATGGCAAGCACATTGCTCATCCCCCAGCATTTGCTCTGCGACATCAGGAATCTTTGGATCCTTCATCCGAGGAGAGCATTGCTCGCAGCCTCGCAAGTGGTCATTCAGTTAAACAATGTTGCCGAATCCCTGTCACGACATAATTTACTTGTGTGGAAATATCCACATTGGGCTCAACATTTTGGGTGTGAGTTAGTTTCAGGGCCCGCATTCTATGTAACCAAGCCCTATGTGTGTGTCGTGCGGCTGCAAAAACAACATGGGGCTGCGTTGACTGTCATAGCTTCCCCTGTTCGGTGAATCCCGGCTTCCCTTAGGACTGGTTTCAGATAAGAACGTCTCAAGTTTAGTGTCTTGGGGCGGAACAACAAATAACGGCTCATAGTTTCACTTGCTGCCCCACACAATGGACACGCTCCTGTCCCTATGACACTCCATGATTTTGTAAAATATGTTATTTGGATGTTCCCCAAGCGCGTGCCCATCAACCTCTTTCACCTAGATCACAGATAGTCTTCTTCACATCTGTGGGTCATTTTGAGCTTTTCCCCCTGTGACATTAGGTGGATCAGGGCATTTCGGTATGTCGCTAAACCCTCCGGTTTCTGGAGTATTTCCCAATAGAGGGTGGGCTTGAGAGCAACCATGTTTCCTATTGGTTAACATCAAGCTGCAAATAAACCAATGCTGATGGGGCACTATTAGGGATAATGACCAGTTTTTTCAGGAAGTTATGTTCTAATATTTCCAACTTCGCTACATTGGTGTAGCTCCATACCTATGAGCCATAGGTAGAAGCAAGCAGAGAGTGGGCCTCATTAGAAGTTTGGCGCTAGCCTTGGCGGTAAAACCAGCAGGCTGCCGCCAAACGTCCGAAAAAATTCTGGCACCCGCGAATGAGCAATTACCGGCTCATTACGGCCATGCCGGTCCTGGTAATTGCCCATTTGCGGGCGCCGGAATGAAATGCTCCCCTTTCCCAATAGAGCTCCATAGGGCTCAATGGAAATGGGAATGTCGGATCCCCCGGCACCATTGAGAATGGTGCCAGTGCATCTGACAGGATCTGCTCGCGGGTGCCGGTACGGCCGCCAGGACAGACCTGGCAGCCATAATGGCACCCGCGAGCAGAACTCATAGTTTGCCGGGCCGGGAACTACGGTACTGGCAAGCTTAGCGGTACCGTAGTTCCCGGACCAGCAAACTTGTAATGACCCGCACTGTTTCTTATATAAGTCTAACGCTGCGGTGCGGCCAGTCCAGTTCACAAGGACTATTGGCATTCATGAAGAGCCATGGTCCAAGCAGTATTTGTGGAACATGGGTGTAAACAGCCAGTTACAGTGCCTGTTCCATGTAATCCTCAACCTGTGCGTTGGTCCGTCATTTATTTTTTGCGCCGGTGCCCTTGGTTCCCATTCTTTCCTGCCCTATTTCCTTACCCGCACCTTTAATCTTCCCTCCTCCTGCCTCCAAACTATCCCATTAACCCCACCTACTAGACTCTAAAGTCTTATTCTTTGGTGTCTCCACCTTGATTCACGCTCATCCAGGCTAGAAATGGAAAAGGGACAATGTCCCTTCTCTACAAGAGGCAACCATTTTCTGTTCATACGCTTTTTAAGGGAAATCGGGCACTTGTGAAATGTATCAGCCATTTTCCCTTTTAAAATAACTATTGGCAACCAGGGAGCAAAGCCCCATGGTGCAACTAATCTTAACTAGCTCCTTTGCGGGAGGATATGGCCAGTCTCAAGCCACCAGCATGGGTGAGGCCCTCATTACGCATGTGCTTAAATAGCTCAGGCTGACGGGCCGTTACTGCCCATGTCTGCTTCCCAATGTAGCAGTTAATTCTACAATATTTACACATATGTCTTTGGGCAGTTTCATATGTCATCATGTCATCCAAACCCAAAATTTGCTGTTTGCGTGAACATTTGTTTTGTGCATTCGGTTTTAATACTAATGAGCGGTTTTGCTGAATTCTAATTTATAACAAATAATAAGCTCTGAGAAAGCAATATCTGGTTTTTACTTCAGTAAAATATAAATTGGATGAAATGTAATTTTTTTATAGAATAAACTGAGGAATATGCATACACTATTTACACTGTGTATTCTTTTTAATTTGCTATCAACATTTCCTACAGAATTTCACGATAACTACCAGTTGTTACAAAATAAACTGGGCCAATCTGACAGCACTTGTGTGCTCATCCGTCAGATCACGTGATCCTGTGACATGAAAAGCCCCTGTGAGTACTCAAAGCAATAACAGTGATCTAAAATGGCAGGCATCTTGAATCCCACTTTGTGTTCGCTAAATGAGTGCATGCCAGTGTACCACACAATATTTTGAACTATATCCCTCCACAGGGAGGCCCTTTGCTACCATTAGCCTCCCTTACTCACAGAGGCCATGTCAGCAAATCAATATCGTGCTGTTAAATGGACCATCATTGCCTTCACCTTCCCATGAAAGGAACCTGCACGTACACTGCAGGCGGCCAACTCCTGTCTAGCACCCATTTCTCAAAGAGCACACAGCAAGTATTAGGTGATTGGCCGCACATAATGTCTGGTTGAGAAGAATTGCCGCCTGATACGTGCTAGAAAAATTTTAAACAAAATGTGTTGAAAAAAAAGTTTCTCAATGCTTCTTTTCATCTCAAAATCCCTATTGATTAAAATTCAGGACATGTATAGCAGGTGTAGTCCAGTGCTGGCAATACTCAGTGGGAACCTTTGGTAGTATGCATGGGGGAAGCCACCCAAACGGGTGGCTACTTTTAAATTGCTGCACAATAACTTTGATATGATTTGTCCAAATTCACTTTGCAGGCAGGAGTAAAAGTCAAAGAAGACATTACTGACCTCGTCTTGATTTGTTAGAACAGCGCCATCTGCCCTAGTTATACATGGTATATTTGTGGTGCCCCTTTCACCTCAGACCATTTGTGCTAGCAGTTTGCCCGGACTTTCTTGCTCGCCATACCCTTGTGCCGCTGCCAGCTTATCAAAATATTACACTTCACGGTCCGCTACTGTCCGGTAGTCATCTAGATATTCTTTGATTGCGGACACCATCTGTGGCAATGGGGCAGACGCATATCATTCTTGTAGCTCTGCTATTTCCCCTTCCTTCTTCTTCAGTATTCTCTGTATATCCCTTAATACTCCTGCTTCAGTGGACAAGGCTACACCCCTGATATGGGCCTTAAAGTCTTGCCATAATATTACTTGACTAGTAACAGACCCATCATTGTGCTCAAAGAACTCATTGACGTGCTGTGTCAGGCTCCTCTTGCATAATGGGTCCGACAATGCCGCTGACTTGAATTGCCATGGTGTTCTCAGCGTGGTAACCTCAGGGATAGCGAGCGCTAGTGGAATTGGCGAACGGTCTGACAATGTCCTGGGTAACAATGTGACGGCCGATATCCAACCCTACATCAATTCTAGAGTGCATGTCAGGAACTGAGAAGTAGAAGGTAAATGCACGCTGTTTTCCATGTATTGCCAGGCGTCTATTAATCTCAGATCTTCCATGTAGTTCTATTTCGTGGGCCACACCTGTAGAGGAGGTCCCAAGCATGACCCACCCTCCAACCATCCATATTGAAGTATCAGGAACATACACGCCGAAATATTTGACGTATGATGAGCAAATAAACCAACAGAGAGCCACAGTGGGGCTCTGTCCAATACCTATCAAAAGTACAGCACCTGTTGAAGTACCGACACCGAAGAAAACCTGGACAGTAAGGTACCCATTGAGGAAGCCATATCGACAAAGGAAACAAAATGAAGAGTGTCCGAGCACAGTCCCTGAAGAAGCTAAAAAGATACTGAAGGAAGACTAATGGTGACGTCACAAGAACCCGGACTTGCTCACACACAGCAGATATGATGACCTGTGAATGATGAAAGGAGACAAAACACCATGGATAAGGGACATTATGAATCTGAAAGTGAAATAACAATGTCAAAATGTCAGAATCTTATGCCTTGAGAACGATGAAGATATTCAGTTAGTTTACACGTGTACCTATGCATGGAACTGCAAGAAGCAAAGAATCGTGAGGCTTGCTTATGCTTAGTGGCAATATCGATTGCGGCAAGCGACACCTATACATATCTATCTCAAAGGAGCACGTTATATAAGTATACTTCCAATAGGCACAAGAGCAGAATCAAACCAGAAGAGCCCTGCAGCAAGCAAGTCGAAAAATAATGACAGAAAGAGACTCAGATTCATGCAAATCGTGCCAAGAAGCCAAGGTCGTATCGGCTGAAATAGACCAACAGTGGATACAATTAATGAAGAGAAGAACAGAGTATCTGGTTACTGCTTATGATGTTCCTCTTTTGCATTGTACCGTGTGAATTGCCTTGCACAGTTTCCCATTTGATTACCCTTGAAAATGGCCTCTTCAGGGCAGCATGCCCCCATCACCCCCCATCCCCTGTCCTACGCCTTTCCTACCACATACCAATCCTTTCCCCCAGCATCATCACCAGATCAACAATCAAACGGACACTATAATTACCCAAAAGCCACAAACTGCTACCAAACCATACACAATCATTACTAATAAGTTGCCTGAAATGACTTACCCGGTGCTCAGTGCATTCAGATGCGCTAGACTGAGATCACAGACCTACACCACCCCATGGTTTCCAGTCAGGGATTACACCAAAGCCAAGCAATTAAAACAGATCCTGCTACAGGGTAGCACTAGAACTCAAAAGTATTCATTATGACTGAGGCGGTAAGGGTTTAACAGCGCCATAAAAGGTGCAGGCGCCATTAACCCTGTACCGCCTCATTACGAGGTCCCCTCACAGGACCCGGTAAGTAACGCCTGGTCAAACCAGGTGTGCTTACCGGGTCCTGCGAGGGGAAGAGGGAGCAAACAACGGGCCACTCGCAATCGGCCCGTTGTTTGCTCCCTCTCCCATTCCCATTCAGCCCTATCGGGGCTGAAATGGGAATAGGGAAGGACCGGGTCTGGGTTCCTAGAGGGAGGAATTACCGGCCCTCCGAACTCGGAATGGCCCGGTAATTACTCATTCTGGGAACCCGGGCGCGATTTCGGCGGCAGCCATGCCACCAATAGCGGCATGGCTACCGCCTAGGTCGTAATGAGGCCCAAAGACTTAGATCCTGATTTACTAATCAGCCTAGAATATGCATCCCTATTACACCAGCCACCATAGGTAGTGTATCCTCACCAGTGTAGCAAACCAAACCTTCCAAAATGAATAATACAATCAAACATCAAACCACCGTCACTGGGACTACCAACACATGCCCATCACCTTTAGTCCAAGCGCCATCCCCCTCCATGCACCTCAAAGCAGCCCTCATTAATGCACGCTCCATAGCTGCACATGCCACAGAAATACATGACTACATTATTGAGCAACAACTTGACCTACTTATAGTGACTGAAACTTGGCTCCACCAAGCCTCTGGACCAATACTTACCATTGCCATTCCTCCGGGATTACACTATCCTCAGGACGGACAGAATGAAGACAGTAGGCAGGGGAGTAGCTATTATTGCTAAAACCCAACTCAAAATAAGAGCCTGGCCCATAGAGAACCCTGACGGGTACGAAATCCTGTTAGCCAAACTAGCTACTCACCACAAAACTACTATAAACATAATAACCATTTACAGAGCGCCTAACCCTAAATCTCAGCCTGAATCAGACATACCTTTACTAATAACGCCACTCATTAAACCTAACACAAAATGTATAGTCCTTGGTGACCTGAAACTCAGATTCAATGATACCCAAGACTATGTGCGCATAGATTGGATGTGCACGTAGTTTGGATGAGTGCGTAGATTGGATGAGCATGTAGAATGAATGAGCATGCATATTGGATGAGCGTGCAGATTGGATGAGCATGCAGAGTGGATGAGCGTGTAGAGTGGATGAGCGTGTAGATTGGATGAGCGTGTTGATTGGATGAGCGTGTAGATTGGATGAGCGAGTTGATTGGATGAGCGTGTTGATTGGATGAGCGTGTTGATTGGATGAGCGTGTTGATTGGATGAGCGTGTTGATTAGATGAGCGTGTGGATTGGATGGGCGTGTTGATTGGGTGAGCGTGTTGATTGGATGAGCGTGTTGATTAGATGAGTGTGCTGATTTGATAAGTGTGTAGATTGGATGAGTGTGTAGATTGAATGAGCGTTCAGAGCGGATGTGTGTACAGAGTGGATGTTGTGTACAGAGCAGATGAGTGTACAGAGCGGATGAGTGAAACGCCTGATCTCGAATGCCTTAAACGAATAGAAGTGCATAGAACAGACTTGATTGCATAGAATTGCGTGACATACATAATATGCCTTGGAATGCAGGGAACATTTGAAAGAGCACACATCCCATCATATCACACCCCACGCTTATTCTCTTTCTTACACCACCACTCAACTAGAACACAGTGATACTATGACACCATTCGGTATAACTGTTCTCATATCAACATCTCCCGCTCACTCCCCATCACTCTATGTAAACACTGCTGGTTACACACCCCCAGCCAGGCGTTCTCCTCAGGCCTAACGCAGCCACACTCGGTCTGGATAAATCCTGCCAGAACGAACACATACTCCTGACCTCAACCACCACACCTACCGCTATGAAGCAGCCATTACATGAATTCTGCACCAGCTGCACACATACCTGGTGTGCACACGCACCTTTGGACTCTCTACTATCTCTACTGACCAGAACTTCGGTTCCCAAGGGCGTTCAACCTACCAGCGCCTTCAGACCACACCAATGGTATATAAGGTGCTATATAAATGCAAAATAACATAACATAACATAAAGCAGAAGCACTGCACAGTGCACTTAAAGACATGGCATTCACACAACTCGTGAACGCCCCTAGCCATGTGAAAGGGAGAATACTAGATTGAATACTACCACTCAATACTACAGTATCCATAGACTCCATTAACACAGTACCCAGGTCAGACTATAATTGTGTAAATCTCTCTATCCTGTGCAATGAACCAGACCTACCTAAAACTATCGTAGTGGAATCTTATGTAACTAGAAATATCCACAAACTCTCAGCAGAAAACCGTAACCCACTGATAGCAATCACCCTAAGTGACAAAAGGATCAATAATGAGAACCCCTGTGCCTTGGCCGAAACTTACCACAAATGCCTCACTAATACAATAGATACCCTAGCACCTTGTGTCACCAAAACCAGACTCAAGGACAAAAAATCCTCCTTCTGGTTTAATGAGGAATTAGTTTCTCTTAGACAGATTAAACGATCGCTTGAACAACGTCTAAACAAAACCCACACTCCAGAAGCCATGGACGCTTTCAACACTGCCAATAAAACTAATAAAGCAGCCATCATTGCCAATAAAGCAGATGCCCTCAATACCAGGATCAGACATGCCTCCTCTGATACAAAAGAGTTATTCTCCATCCCTTAGATTCAATAAATTGGCCCTCTTGGAAATACTGCAATACAAATACAACAGAGCAGGAGGAAGTAGCTTCAAAGTCCTAGCCCCAACTCACTGGAATGCTATATCACTTAGTGTTAAAAATGAGGACACTTTATTAGGGTTCTAAAAAGCAGTGAAGACATGGTTGTTCAACAAATACTAAATTCAGCTACTCCCAACACAACCATAGTACCAGAATCTCCCTGACTTATGTCAACTTACCTAACTGCAATACCTAATGCTGGTCCCATGGTCTATATTTATGCCCAGTGGCCTAACATGTCTGTAACAAGAGTTTTAAAATGAACTGCTACTCACTGTTTTGATGGATTGTAACTTTGTATAAGAAATTTGATAAGATGCCTGTAACTTCGCTGTGATACCTTCGGGTCTGGGCGAGTAACAAATGTAATAAATAAGTAAATAAAAATAAATATCCTATTCAGAAAGGTCATAATAAGCCACAGAAGGCAGATGGCTGGCAACATTAAATCAAATACACAAATTACTACAAAGAGAGGTGCCCCAGAGAATGATCCTGGCACAAAACCGTCCTGAATATTTTTATGATCACATGGCCCAGGAGCCTGTCTTAGTGTGGATCACAGCCCCTATGAGGTAGGCTTACTGAAAGGAGTCAGAGAAGTGAGAATTAAAGTGAAACCCGGAGCAATTTTACCAAAGGCACAACAATATCCCATGTCTAGGGAAGCAGATGAAGGAATTTTCAAGACAATTTCTGCTATGATGGAACATGGCATCTTAGTGACATCAGAGTCGTCAGGCAACACCGCGGTATTAAAATATCAAAGGGAGGGTTGTGGAGAATAATACATTTTTTTATGCCCGATAAATGATATTGTATTGACTTGAAAAACACATTTTTATCAATCCCATTGCACAAAGACTCACAAGATTTGATGTCATGTTCATTCAGACAGATGCATCTGAAAAGCACGAGGTTACCCCAGGGGTACTGTGAGCTCCTTTGATTTTCAACAGAGTCCTGCAGATGGACTTAAGCAATGTTGCATTAGAGAGTGTTGTCTTGCAATATGTGGATGACATCTTAATTTGCAGCACGACGGAGGAGAGGTGGAGACATGATTCTGTTCAGCCATTGACTGTATTGGCTGAGAAACGATATAAAGTTGACAAAGATAAATTACAATATTGTCAGCAAGAAGTGCTGTACATAGGCCAGCTGATCTTGCATGAGGGGAAAAGGGTACCCTTGAATGGGCTGAACCCATATTGAACAATGCCAAGCCACACACGATAAAAAAGATGCAGAGTTTTCTAGGTCTTTGCAATTATGACAGGGCATGGGTTTTTGCCTACAACTCATACACCAAGCCCTTGTTACAGGCCCTAAAGAAGGCACAGGTGACGAAAGAAAATAATTGAATGGTCTGAGAGCATGGATGAAGGGTTTATTGAACTCAAGAGAGCCATTTGCATGGCACCAGTTTTAGGGATTCCCAATTATGCAGAGGAATTCTACCTGTTTTCACACACGAATGTCATTGTTATGACGGCAGTACTCACACAGAGAACCATGTTGGGGTATAAGCCTCTGCCATACTACAGTGGGAATTTGGACCCAGTGAAGAGAGGTCACTTCCCTTGCGAACACAGTTTAGCTGCTGCAGCGTTCACCATAGAGAAGGCTACAACCATTGTAATGGGATGCTCAATGACGTTGTAATCCGAGCACGCAATATTTGCCATTCCAGAAAAAACAAAAGTCCCATTGACATCTCAGAAAGCTTCTGCTTATGAAGTGATCATATCTAATCCGTCAATTATATCTAATCCATCAATTAAGATAATTCGATGTAAGATAGTGAACCAGCTATGCTTACAGCAGAGCCAGTCACTGACAGAGAGCCAATCCATGATTGCACGAACTATGAAGAATTATATGATGAGATTCACAGAGTGAAAGAAAATGCATTGGCAGAAGGGGAAATTGTCTTTGTTGATGGTTCCTCAAGACTCAATCAAAATGATGGGCAAAGGTACACAGGCACTACCGTGGTGAAGCGCACAGAAAATTGAGAATTTAGAGTACTCATTAGTGCATAATTACCATCTCATTATTCAGCGCAAGCTGCAGAATTATTGGTGTCGATACTCGCTATCAAGAAACACGCGGACCAGGAAGTGACAGTATACAGTGACTCTGCCTATGTAACATTGACAGTGCACGCAGGCCTAGCATGCTGGAAAAGGAGGGGCTACCTCTGAGCGAATGTGAAATACGCACCCACACGAAGGTGACAGGTTTTGTCTCACGAGGAAATCAAGCAGCAGACATGGAAGACAAGCGTATGGCGACCAAGGGTGAAACCATAATGAATGTGGAAATAACTGATGTACATAAAAAAATGATTGTTGCACGAAGTGAACCTGAGGGTGATAGTAACATTGGGCAAACCCATTTAATGGAACTCCAAGGGGAAGCACCATAGGAGGAAAAGAAACTCTGGAAGTGGCGAGGGTGTTCTTTAAACACCTCTGAAAGCTTGTGGCGACAAGACAGCACAGGTAAACGAGTGATGTCTCTAGCCCTGTTAAAATTAGCATTGGAACAATTGCATTATCCAGCGCACATGTCAAAAGAGAATCTAGCAGCAACGATCGCTGAAGACTGGTTTATACTGAACTTAGTGGAACAAGTTGCATTTCTTATGGTGAACTGTATAATCTGCCAACAGTTCACGCCTGGGCATACACTAAGAGTAATTAGAGGAGTCATCCCAAGGCCCAATGGACCTTTTCAGCACTTGCATGTCGATTATGTCGATATGATTCAAGTATGTAACGGGTACAGGTATCTAATTGTTGTGGTGTGTCCATTCTCTAGATGAATAGAACAGGTCCCTGTACACACCCAGACTCTACCTGTGCGGCCAAATTTCTGGTGAGAAAGGTATTGCCCGGGTGGGGAGTATGTGAGGTCATGAGGTCAGATAATGGTCCTCACTTTGTTAATCCAGTATTTGAGCAGATTAGCTTGTTGCTTGGTATAAAGCACAAGTTCTCTCCGGCGTATCATGCGCAAGGTAATGGGTATGTGAGAAGCTCAACGGCTTGTTAAAGGAAAGGATAGCCAATTTGAAGCTTACTCTAAAGAAGGGATGGCTGCACTGACTTCCATTGGCACTGTATGTACTCAGAAACCAGCCTGGTTCTGACCATCATCTTCGCCAAACAAAATAGCAACAGGCAGAAGGATGCACACTCCATTTCCACCCCAAGATAGAGCTAGATGTGATGCTCAGCCAACAGGGGTAATTTTAGCATCAGAAATGCAAAAGTACTTGAATTGCATGACATCTTGTCTTACTGTAATTTCAGGACAGCTGCAGCGATGACAAAAAGGGTGCAGGGCAGCACAGAACACAGAAGGAGATACTACAGCAAACCCCAATCCAGAGTTTATGTGTACCACCAATCTTCCCTGGAGACACGGTCCTGGTGAAGAATCACATGAGAAAGAATTGCGATGAGCCTAGGTTCAACTGACTCTTCACAGCGGAAGACGTCACTCCCACTGCAGTCAAGCTACAAGGAAGAAGAGCTTGGATCTTTCTGGGTGACATCAAACCATACATCGGAAAAGGCTCCCTGCCCGCACCCCAACGTGTAGAGATTACAGAAGACGGGGAAGAACCACAGCACGTGCATATGAGATCCATGATGAGGAAGAAGGATGCATGACCAGCAAAGCAAACACAAAGAACTTTTGCGCAAGGTTGTGGCTTAATTTTGGACATTTCCTCTATGAAAAAAAGGTGATAAGGACATAAAATATTGACACTCTGTGCATCCTAGTTGCAAGGTGAAGAAGTGAATTGCATGCGTAAGCCACAACTCAGGTAATTCATTTTGAACTTTGGATGAGGCACACTGAATCCTTGATAAGAAAAGGATATGCCAAATCTTGATCGAAGACACACAAATTACAGCATCGGTATCCAGACTCGTTCCAAGACTCGTTTGGATTCACTTATGGTGTCCCACAGCAGTGACATCACTAAAGACGTTCTAAATCCACTATGGTGGTGATGGTGTCCCGGTTCAGACGGTACAGGGTGTGGATCTGCTCAGGGGTTGAAAGGACTGGTTCTGATGCAAGGGATTGGGGGCCGCCGCGTGGTAACGGTGGCTGCACTGGTGGGGCATGCTGGGCCTGTCTCACCCTCCTTCTCATCCTGCATCTCCTCTGTGGTGGCGGCTGTTGTTGTTGTTGTTGATGTTGTGGCAATGCAAGCAAGTCCTCCAGCTCCAGTAATGCTACTACTATTGGAATCATCTTGGTGTGGGAGGGGGTGTGGTGTGTGGGTGTGCTCCTTTGTACTGGGCTTGACTCCATTGCCTCCACCTGTGCTGATTGTGTGCACCTGTGGCAGTTGGGAACACTGCTCAGGCCTTTTTACAGCAGATCGGCAAATCCGGTATTCACGGCATGCCGGTAAGCACTTTTTCCGCCTTCATGAGGCCGTTATTTGCATGTCCGCTTCACTTGTGATCTACTCCGGTTTACGGCATGCCACTAATGCCGGTATGGTGGGTCGCGTGCGCACGCCCAGACCGCTATTAACGGCATTGTACTTTATGATGCCGTTAATAGCGGTCTGGTTGGTCAGAATATCCCGTAGCAGTAATATATGCCGGTATTCCTTTACCGGCATCGTTTTTCCCTTAGCACCAACCTTGGAATGACCCCCATTGTTGCATAGAATGTATTAAACATTAGTCTTCTTTCCTTAGATGATAGAAATGGGAAATCAAAACAGCAGCATCGTCATCCCTCAGGAGGAGAGACACTCTTATTGTTCCAGATCTAAGTGCTGCCGATTAACCTATAGAGGCATAATGTATCTATGCATTGTATTCATCGTTGTTTTATTGTCACTGACAATTCGAACTGCATTTTTTATAGGTGCACACAGTGTTCCAATTCCAGTGAACCCACCTAATGATGTACGCATGACACCCACAAACGCACCCAGACCCTTTATATTGTTTCCAATTGCTAGAAGGTCTGACAAAGGAGTGAGTGAACTTGTAATGGATGTGATTAGCAATGACACACATGCAGTGACAAGCAAGTTGAAAAGCTGGAGACAGGGTCGGCAAAGTAAGAATTAATAAAGGTTACTGACAACCACACACATGCAAACAATGATTGCACATACACCAAGTCTGGTGTCAATAACTGCAGAACCACAATCCAAAGAATGGGAGGAGGTTGGACAAGTGAAGTTAAAAGACAAATGGAAAAAGCTGAACTCTTTAAGCAAAAGGAGTTGGAGAAGAAACCAACAGAGAGCATTGATAAGCACCCCTGACCCAGCACTGAGAGAGGCAAGTGCAAGCCCAGCAGAAATCTCACGTGCACAGATGATAGCAGAATCATTATGGCCGTTCATAGCCAGAGCTAGGAAAATACAAGAGGACAAGGAAATAATTGCCAGACTGGATGGCATATCACTCAGAATATTAAACCTATAGACATAATAAATAAGTATTTCATGTGTGCATTACATGCTAGGCGAGACCCGGGTGTGTGCCTGATTGAAATCGTTAACAGGGTTTTTGCCATATTCATTGTTTTCTTCAGTGATTTCCGAGTGTAAGTTTAACATTGCAAGGGTTTCAGATCTGGTTTTCTCTCTTGTTTGGGGAGGGAAGGTTGGATTTGACTTTGGTTTCTTATTCCCCATTCCTGATTAGCTGCTGCTTCCTTATATCTATTTAGAATTGCTTATTTCTGGGTTGAGGAATATTGCTGGAGGAAATCCTAAATTGAGTGCTATTTTCCCAAAATTCACAAGTGTCTCTATTCTCTGGTGTTTTCTGCCTATGTTGCTAAAGGGTTAATTTAAGTGCATTGCTTACATTTATATAGTTCTCATCACCCCATTGGTGATTGCTGCCCCATATATTAAAAAGTGTGTGATTTTCTTGAATTTCTAAATAAATAAATAAATAAATATTACCTTTACCTACCGGGCTGGTTCCTGGTACATTTTGACCCGGGGTATTTGAAAAGGGTGTGTGATATGAGTGTAGTATCTCTCAAATATTGAACCTATATATAACTAAATAAGCAATTCAGTTGTGTGCTCAATACTAGGCTGAGGCCAGGGTGTATCGCCTGATTTGAATCCTTAACAGATTTGGGGGTTTGAGTCCAGGGATTGAGTTTGGTTACCACCCGTGACAGTCTAACACAGCAGACTAACCTGCAGAGTAGTAATACTTTGTGTGGTTGGAATACTGTGCTGCACTGTACAAGCACCTCCCAAAACCTCCCAATGCCTAGACGTGGGTCCCTTACTCGCTGCGCCATAGGGAACCAAGCTGCACCTCACTGAGGAGGCACAACAAGGCCGAAACATGTCTGGGGTTGCTTGTGTTTCCGTGCACAGGGGACCTGGCCTAGCAGTTCGGACAGGGATGCTCCTATTGGTGGCAGTACCTGATTGATTTGCATATGGCTGGACCCCTTTTGCAATGGCGCAGACAGGCTAAAAAACGGTGGTGTGGAAGGTTGCCCAGAGCAACGCCAGTGGTACAGATTCATTCAAAGCCTTCCACCCATCACTTTTTTGGTTCCAGCTCAAGGGAACCCAAACCTCACCAACCACTTCTGCTGACTGCCTCCAAAAAGGGGATTAGGGGGGCGCCCAGAATCAGAAAAAGGGGAGCCCAAAATTCCCCAAATAGCGGTGTGTCAAATTTTTCTGTCAGATTCCCCAACTCCAATACAGAATTATGCCCAAACTATCCCTGGGTTGGAGTCAGAAATAAGGAAATTGACTACACAACTTGCCCAGAATGCCCATTACCTTTGCCCATTGATGGAGAAGAAGGTAGATTCTACGCCTCCGACCAAGTGCAAGGGCAATGTGCAATTCCAGCACTGGTGGACACTGGATCCCAAGCCACTCTTCTGTCAAAGAGGGTCTTTGAGTAGCTAAATTCAGGAAGGGGGGAGAGATACCAGATCCCTCTCACCCCTCTTCCTGGACAACTCCAGAAAAAGTCGACAGGAAAGAAATTCCTGTCGAGGGGTCTGCAGAGCTGGAAATTAAAATAGGTTGACACAAGATCGAGCACCCGGACATAGTTGTGGCTTCAGAGGGAACCCCCTGTTTATTAGGGAATGACAACCTCCGTAGGTTGTGTCCGCTAATAGACTTTGTGAATAAGGTACTCTGGAGCCAAACTCAGAGGCCAATCAAATAAAAACAGAGTGTCAACCATGTTAGTCTAATTGGCATATGCCAAATGGTGAACAAAAACCAGATCAAATTAAGTTTCATCTACAGAATAATGAAATACCCAACGTTACAATATTTGCTGTGGGACACAAACTGGTGTTAGGAACTCCTCTCCATTTCTGAAAATCAACCTTCCTCCCAGTCTCAATTGGCATTCCACACTGGAAGGAAATACCAATCCACCATCTGAAAATCCCAATTCTATAGCCAAAATGTATAACCAACCAGAACAATGTGTAGCTGGCATTCAGAAGAAGGGTGAACAACTCTTCTTTCTGATTCAGTTAAATGACAGGAAGGAGTCTGTCTGAGTTTACTTGAATAGCAAAGAAAGCTTCATCAGTGAATTATTATTCAAGAAACTCCCAAAAGACCAGACACTACCCGCTGTAGAGTGAGTTTATCAATGGGTATGTTGTCTGGAAATTACCCGTTCCAAACATCTTCTCCTTAGCAGTTGTATGATCAAAATGTCTACAGGTGACAAAAGCATACAACACAATTGTTGGATCGTGTGAGGTGTTCCTTCTGCCTTTTATATGGCCAGTCACATGCTCAACCTGCTCGAGATTAATTTGGATCCCAGTTATTGCCAAGCTCGGTCCCAACTGGAGAGTAAATCTCAGGGCCTTGGCAATCCTAAAGAAAGTCTTCCGGTTAGCCCCAGTGCTAGGAAACTGAAGTTCAGAAATGGAGAAGAGGTCACCACCCCAGGCCTCGCCTATAGAATCTGCATCCTCAAAGGTGACTTGACAGAAGAGAGATGGGTCCTCATCAATCAGAGTCCATAGAAAGCCCAGTGGGGGATACATCCGAAGCATAGGAATATTTCAATTGTCACTGAATGCATGCAGAGCCCACTGCTGTCATCCGATTGGAGGACAGTTAGTGGGAAATTGTCGTAACTGGTCTGGGTTCTCTTTTACAGATTCGTACTGGTTGCACTGTCCTGACCAAGGAGGACTTCCTCGGAGACCCAGAAGGAGAAACCCAAGGAAATATGGGTTGTCGCTCCTTGCCATGAAAGGAAGATCCCAGGGAAAGAGGGGAGTGTCGTTTCACGTTCCGAAAAGAGACAACAGGAGGAGCAGGATGCACCTTTCTCTGATAGAAGAGGGACTCAGCGCTGCCTGACCCTGCTGTGACCCATGGAGAAATCCCACTTGCCCGACTCCCACTCGACTTGGAAAGCCCAGTAGAGGTCGAGGGGATGTGTGGGATATATTGACCCAGTCAACAGCATTGCCCTACATCACTGAGCTGCCTGTGCGTAAGAAACAGTAGCCCGTCTGTGCTGGCTCCTGTGCGCACAAGTACCTCAAAATTACTTTTGGCAGCAAAAACAGAAAAATGGCTGCACCATTTTACCTCACACACTTCGGGAAAAATGGAACAAGGGGACGCACTGAAAAATATGCCAGTGTGTTCCGAAACATATATGGACTCAAGTGAAAAGGAACGCCTGCCATTGCTGCAAAAGCCAAAATCTCCTTCAAAATTAAACCATTCTCATCCTTTCAAAATGCTGCTTTGATTCCAATTTCATCTGTCATTCTGAAACCACTGTGATTAAAAAGGCCCAGTTAAAACCAACTCTCAGAGAAATCAAAATCAACTTCATTTTCACTCGCACTGGAAACACGTGTTTATTTCTTGACAAAATGTATCCAGGTGTAGCAGGTCAAAGAGACTGTTTACCCTCTGAGCAAGGTTAAGGAGAATTGTATCTATACTTTAGCTGAGAGTCCTGTTGCAAGGAAAATGACTACAGCTGCCAAGACAGTGGCAATCTGAGGAGCTGCAAACCAAATTAAAGAAAGAAATGATAGCAGTTTTTGACACATGTGGAAAAATGGGCTGTGCTGATAGAAGAGAAAAAAATGACCTGTTTAAAACTCAGTTGTTAATGAAAACCTGCTTGCTTAACAATGAAAAGGAGTTATGTTAGTGGTGACAAAACACACATAGGATATCTTCTGTTATAGATTGGTTTAATTCAAGACAAAGTAAGAAATTAAACAGTTAAAACACATAGGTTGGAGTTGCAAGCTCTCAGAAACCTGTAATTCCAGTTGCCAGCTATGAAAACCCTAAATCCAGGACACTTAGGTGCGAAGTATCAAAAAACTTTGAATGGACAATGACAGTTCACATGCTCATCAGACATTCGTCTTTGCTCCAGGCTGGGACAATAGCAGTCCTGGGACACTTACCTGTCAAGTGTGAAGGGCAATAAAATCTTCAATTAAGAGAGAGGCCCCCATCACGCTTGGAAGAAACTGCGAGTTGGTGTTAGCTGGGAAGAGAAAAATGACAGACAATGACCTCCATTTGTCTTAAGACTATTTTATAAAGAATTTTAAAAAGACTTATATCTCAGCTGTCAAAATTGGTAAAAATATGGAATTTTCACAGCGTAAAAGTGGAATTGTGGAATGTTTTTAAGCTTGGTAGAATGTCGTGACACACTCTGGACAGAAACTGTGATATGTATTGTATTTCCAGAAAAACATCCATGTTGCAAATGTCAAATGTTGTACGTACATCCCTGGGGACAATTCACATCTGTGTATAAAATTGGGGAAGTGTGGGCCAAATCTTTAATGAGTAAAATTACCAAAATGTGTCAGAAAGGCAAAACAAGGTCGCACAGACTGGAGGTTTGCACTAATCTGTGCTGCACAAAATATGTAACCCATGTTTCTGATTTACTAAGAGGTGGCAACTGCATAAATATCTGTTTTTGGCAAAATAGGATTTTCAATAAAGAAAATGTGGGAGTTTCTAGATACAGTAAAAATCACCTCATAAACATGACACCACTTTTCTGATATCCAACCAATTGTGAGCAAGGCAGAGACTATACCCCTGCCCAAACCTATTGTTAGGGGTGTGGGTAGTGAATCCTGCCCCTGTCATATACTGTGTGGGATGTTTTCCCCCACTAGTCCAGGCCCTGCAACATTACTGTGCATTGCTTGCATCAGGAACATCAGAATGGCAGCCGGAAAGCATGCTGCTCGCTAAAAATCAGCCAAAAGTGTGCAGTAAAAATCTGAAAAATGGGCCGCCATCCACTTTTGCCTATCTCAGTGGTAACGCAGGAGACCACTGCCAAAACCCATTATTTGGCTACCCACAGAGTAAAATTATTGCAAAAGAAACACAGAGCTGTTTGGAAATCCGTTTTTCTTGCTTGTCAAATTTGCAAAAATCATGGTTCACAAACCACCCAGAAAGATCCAACCTCCTTGTTGGGCGATTGGACATCATACTACTTCAAGAATCCACATAAATACAATGTCCACAGAAGTACACTTATCAGAAGAAAATCCACATTGAAGATTGCTTGCTTGGAGAAATATGTCAAAAATGGGTACACTACCGTTACTCACCTCTGTCAGAAGCTGGCGATTTCTAAAACCTGTCATGTGTAAAGTTGGCATTGAATACAAAGTATGCCAAAGAAAGACTTGCTATCAGAAGCCTAAGAGGTGGAGACAATTCAAAACTATATTTTAAAAAGGCTTGAATTAAGAAATTGGTTGATGTATTTGTTAAAAATGTAACTTACATTTTAAGACAAGACAATTTCAGACATTGGGCCTCATCACGAGTTTGGCTGTAACCCTTAAATCAGGCGGTAGCGCTATTACCCCCGGATTTAAGGGTCCGCCAAATCAGGGCTTCGGCGGATTGCTCACCAGCTCTGAGCTGGGGGGAAATCTGCTAAAATTTCGCACTCATACCGCCGGCGGGAAATCCGCCGGCGGTAAGAGTGAAAAAATTCCCCATTGAGCCCAATGGGGAATTGGGAATTACCGAATGGGCTCAGTGGGGAATAGGCAATACCCGTTCCGCCAAACCCGTGATCCTGCGCTATTAGCACTGGGGGTTTTGCGGTAGGGCTATTAACGCTCGCGCTTATAGTGCCGGTGTTACCGCCCAACTCATGATGAGGCCCATTGTGTTTAAAAGTTAAAGTTAGCCACACTGAACGTCAAAGAGGCTTTCTTCCCCTGAGAACATACCATCCTTTTGCTTCCCACCAAAAGGACAGGAAATTTCATTTCAAAGCTAATAAGGGGATGAGGGGCACTTTGGTCTGTTGCTCTGCTGATCTGGGGAAAGAGACAATGGGTTCCTTGAACTGAATAGAAAATGCTAATCCAGGTGTGACATCAACTGCCCTGGCAGGAAGAAGCCATGTGACTCTGTGACTCAGCCAAGCTTGGAGGCGGGCCAGACTGGCAATGTGGATTGGAAACTAAAGTAACTGTATGTTTTGGGAAAAGACGTATACAATATTGTGCCGAACTGACAAAAAATTGAAATTTAGAGATTATTAAAAAGAAAAATTCACTCACAGTTTAAAACTAATCTGGAATTTGTGCGACATTCAGAGAGTGAACCACAACATTTTTAATATTGTAGCTATTGTGATTATGCTAGGAACATGAACAATTACAGGAATATGCCCAGAGGGTGTGTGCATGCATGTATAAAAAATTGTACAGATCCGAAAATGTGTAACCAACCAAAAGCGCGAAAAATTATCATTATGAACCAAAACTCGTAGGAAGATAAGATTTGGACAGAAACATACCTTAGTCAATCTGCCATGTAATTATCTAGTATTAACAAGTTGTGCATATTGAAAATATGTTTTTTTGGGAAAAATAGATTTTCTGGGTAAGAACAAAGGGGAGGGATTTTTCCTGGACCCTAAACACAGTGTCACTCTGACACTTGGTGACACATCATGAAACCATTGTTCCTTTCTCCAATCAGGAGAGGGGGAATTCATTGACCTATCAGATCCTTAGAGGGTTGGGCATAGACAATCAGCCTCCCCACCCCCTTTGGAAAATGGATAAATAGGGACTGTTGAGGACCGACACAGACACACTTTCACTCATCACTGATCTACCGGTGAAGCGCTCTACAGGAAGATCCAGACTCCAGAACCCTGGAGCAGAGGCCCAAACCAAAAAAGCTGAACCCTTTTCAGCAGGCCTTTAAAATCTAGCAACCTGATTGAACCCCTAAACTTCCAAGGGGCACCACAAAATCCAACAGCCTGGCTGAGCTGTTTTGCTGCTCCTAGCTAAGAACCCTGTGCTAGAAGATCCAGACCCATAGAGCAGAGCTGTACCCAGAACCAACCCATCAGATCCAGTCCAAGAAGCCGTGCAGACCAGAGTGCCTTGCTGAGAGCAGTGTCCCGGTGCCTTGATCCTGTCCGGTGGTGAGTGAAGTCCAAACCCTTGACCAGATCTTTGACGGGTCTGTTTTAAACCAGAGTTGTGAGTATTTAGCATAGAACTGTCCATAGTCATCTCTTAGTTAAATTAATCCATCCAACCCATTCCAACATATACAGACTGCATTGTAGAATCTCTTTTGTCCATTCTGAATCCTTTCTCATCCATCTAATCCTGTGAGAATTGTCAGTGTAAGCCAACCTGTTTGTAATTCAGAGCGCAATTTCATTTGAAATCTTGACTCCTTTTGAGAAAAATCGACCTCTACTAAAACCTCTGTAACTTTTGAACCATACGTCCTAGAAACAAAAATTCCAATTCCTTATAGTTTTTCCGTAACCGCGTTTCCCGCATACGGAAAAGTTGCTGCGAATTAGCATTTGGCTCAATTTCACTGCATGTAAAAACAGCAATTTCTTGATTTTAACATCTGAATTTCGTTTTCCATCTGCTCATCATTCTACAATCATTGTTAGTGTGTACCTGAACAATCCAAAGCCACTCTCACTAGTTCTGAATCTCATTTAGCGAATACAAATAATTTTTAGTATTTTCCCATTCATCCAACCACATTAAAAGCAATTGACCTATCCATTCATCCAAACCACATTAAAAGCAATTGACCTGTTCAAAAGCATTTCTGTTCTCTCTAAGCTTGCTGGGGGGAATCGGGATTGAAAGTACAATTGTTGATTGTTATTCCTGATACCTGTGTGCCCTCATTCCATCTATTTATATTGCATATTGGGGGGAGTGAGTAACAGGGGGAAAGAGTGATCACATTGTCTTTGGTTGAATTCATATCTAGTTTATTTCTTTGTTGCATTCTTTCCTATCAATGCAATTTTTTGAACCCCTACATAGTATTTTCTGCTACATTATTCTTCCTATTCCTACTCCTAATTGATTAAAGAGATTGTTGATTTTGTAATACTACCCATTGCTGATCATTGTAGAAATATTCATAAGTGTGATATTAGGATATTGTTCATATTCATAAAAGTGTGGTATATATATATTGTTCAATTCTTCAAATAAATCTTTTAACTTTGCAAAACAACCTTCTTCTTGGTTCAGTGAGACCGGGGGGATTCAAAGAGAGGGGTGTTATATAAGGGTACATCATCCAGAATTAAAAGAACTTTGACATAAAAATATATAAATACAGGTTTCCATTGGGTATCCCATACTAGGCATTGACTTAGTTGGAGTGTTGGATTGAAATCACTTACAATTGTAAGGATGTCATCTGGCATTAAAAATAAGGGCCCCTGACTAGCACTCAGGACACACACTGATTCCTGATTCCTACGCCGGCGTCGTGTTCCTGTCCATTCCTGTCTTCATCTTGCATCTATCCATCTAAACTCCAGATCCCAACACAAGGCCAAGCAATTGCTCATCCTGCTTCAGCTAGGCCTCAATTCTAAAATAATCCCCGTAAGCAAGGGAAAAGCTGCGGTGTTTTGGGGAAGCATCCTGAATTTACCTGGCTTGCTGCCACTCACTGTCTGCTGCAGCCATACTGCTATCCTGATGCCCTATAGTATCCAGTAACCAGAACTGCCAGTCCAGAAGAGCTATCCTTTGGTATCCAGTCTCTGCCCAGCTGACTCTGCCCTGCTGAGTTTGTCCGGCTGCCCTGTGTTAGACCAGATCCGTGTGGTGATCCAGAGCGCTGACTGTCCAAAATCCAAACTAAAAGTGGACTGTGAGTATTAATAGGAACCATAGAAACATAGTAAACCTTGCCTTGCTTTGTTCCATCCCAATCCCTAATTCATCCCATCCTTATCCTGATAACTGTAATTTTGTCACAATCATTCTTGAAACCGTGCCTTTGATTTCTTGTGCAAGTGCTAATTTCTTTAATAATTTTGTCTTGTGAAATCCTAAGCCCTTAGTCCCCCCTAGGGTTATCAGACTGCGTCCGCCAAGGCGGGCGCGGAGGTGCTAGGGTTGATTCCGCGGATCAACCCCGGAGCTTACTGTGCATCAATCTGGTAGCCTAGCCTGAATACCATAGTGTAGAGTAAAACTGTCCAATATAGATTTCTGTCCCTTTTTCGCGCCTTTATTTTTCCAAAAACACACCTCATTCTATGTTGCATAACTCACTCAATTTAACAGCTAGATACCTCATTTCACTTTCATAGTCTACCTCTGCTCCATAGCTACACCCCAACCCAAAAACCACATCCAATATTTCAGCCATTTTTATTAAAAACCGTTTGGTTAATTTCAGGTGGAAATTACCATTTTTGCAAAGTATTACACGTATTATTTTTACTATCAATTGTTTTAAACCTTCCATTAATTTTCAAATTGTATGCTTTTGCTCAATCTATTGCCTATGATTCATTGTAACTTCCCAGTGTTGCTCCCCTAGGGAATTGTACTGACTTAGGTATTTTCTGCCACATTCATTGTTTTCTTCAGCCATTTCCGAGTTTCACTTTAACATTGCAAGGGTTTCCGATCCGTTTTTCTCTCTTGTTTGCGGAGGGAAGGTTGGATTTGAATTTGGTTTCTTATTCCCCTTTCCTGATTACCTGCTGCTTCCTTATATCTATTTAGAATTGCTTATTTGTGGGTTGAGGAATATTGCAGGGGGAAATCCTAACTTGAGTGCTATCTTTCCCAAAATTCAAAAGTGTCTCTATTCTCTGGTGTTTTCTACCTGTGTTGCTAAAGGTTTAATTTAAGTGCATTGCTTACATTCATATTGTTATTATCACCCCATTGGTGATTGCTGCAGCATATATTAAAAAGTGTGATTTTCTTGAATGTCTAAATATATAAATAACTATTACCTTTACCTGCCAGCCTGGTTCCTGGTCCATTGTGGCCCAGGGTATTTGAAAAGGGGGTGTGATATGAGTAGTGTATCTCTCAAACATTGAACATATATATAACAAAATAGGCATTTCAGTTGTGCGCTGCATAGTAGGCTGAGACCAGAGTGTATCACCTGATTGAAATCCTTAACAATGGCCTATGGTTATGATTTCTCTACTTGGGCGACTAGCGTTATCTCAACTGAGGATAGGGCCTCGGAATACACAGCAATCAAGATTACCATTCCTGTGGTTACTTATGGGTGGACCACCCCAAAGTCAGGGCTAACTCTTTACCTTGGGATGAGCAGAGTTATTGATAGGCAAGGGGACCATGAAAAGTGCTGCTAATCAACCAGGTGCTGGTCTTTTTTTCCAATTTAAATATAAGACCTGGTTTTCTTACTGAGATAGAATACGTTTTAAAACCATGCACAAGTAACAAAGGGTTTTGTTTCTACTTATTCGGTAACTCCCCCTAGGGATAAGCAGGGTAAGTGGAAAGGACCAACCCTCACTCCCCTCCAATCTGAGGAAGACCACCATCATTAAACAGCTTTATTTTGATGTCATGTCATACAGAGCATTACAAAAAGTACACATTTCTCTTAATTTAAATACAACAATTGTGTGCAAATAACCAATACAATCAACAACCATACTTTCCAACAGCATTCAAATGGTTTTATGGCAAAGTGTTTGCATATTCCCAATTGCTTAAACAAAAAAAAAAGAAAAATGTTAAGGAGCAATGAAATGCCCAATGGGCCTCATTATAAGTTTGCCATTACTACTGGACCGGCAAACTACGAGTTGTGCTCGCGGGTGCCTTTCTGGCTACCAGGTCTGACCTGGCGGGCAGACAGGCAACCGCAAGCACAACTTGTCAGATGCATTGATGAATAGTGCCGGTGCATCCGACTTCCCCATTCCCATTGAGCCTATCGGGCTCAATGGGAATGGGGAAGAATATTTTCTGGCACCCGCAAATGGGCAAATACCGGGTCCGTCAAGGCCGTAATGAACCGGTAATTGCCCATTCGCGGGTGCCGAAAAAAAAAAATGATACCGGTGGCACTATCATAATGAGGCCCTATGTGTCATGTCACTTGTTTAAAGGACTGGGTTGGCCTTGATCCTAATTTCAAAGTTATTTTTACAAAACTTAAAGGTTTGTGTAATGGCACTGGGGTTGACAGTCAAAGCAGTATTCTTTCGGCAACCTTATAGTCTTCTGGGTTATCAGACCTCAGTAGTGGACTACGCCACTTTCTTCTCACGATAAAGCACTATGGGAAAAAGAAGAGAAAACCAGCCCTAGATTTTGAGAGGCCCTGGCCACAGAGGCACGTTCCTTGATCATCAGGAGATGGTGATGTCCACCTAGTTCAAACACTGTTTATTGGCGATTGATGTAGATGTAATCTGATGTACATTACTCTATCATCAGTCGTTGGTATAGCATCACGTTATTAAGAGCTGATGTTATTGCTTGTCATGTTTAAATAACAGATGAATGAACTCTTAGAAAATGTGCCACCCTGGTCTCAGAAAGCCTACGCGTTGTTACATTGTGCCTGATGAGTCCAATTTCAGTTCTGACTAAAAACCACCCCTCTCTTCTTCAACAAATGAGACCTGCTTTTTGGTGCTTCAGCCGGTTACATTTTAGAGAGCTAGTTGATCAGGGTAATCATAAGGGAATCTGACCCATCTGTTAAGAACTCTAATGTAAATCAACTCATCAAGGATTTTCAGCTTAGGTTAATTCCTCAGGATGGTGTAGCCCATGACTTCACTTCTAGAGGGTACTTGTGATGTTGCTTTTGTATTCCATACTGTAATAGCTACACTAGGTGATGAATAATATAAAAGCTTTTTTTTTTAAAAAAAAAAAGAGATGTTCCCACCTACAGTTTGCTGCATTTGTGTGCATGCCCTTTTTATTGAGCAGCTCATTTGTTTGTAACAGAACATCTAATCGAACATATCTATTCTTTTAATCCACTTTCAATTAACTGAAAATGTCATTTTAGCTGCAGCCTTACCCCCCACTGTCATAGTTTTAGATTCTTATGCATTTATCACCATATCTAATCCAATGCAGAAAGGTTTGATACCTCCCAATAGTCTTGAGAGGGCCATTTAAGTCTTTGCCATGATGGCTACATCATTGCCATGGAGTAGTTATGGGGTTAAATGCATACCTACTCTTGAAGCATCTGACGTCACCTTGAGGAGAGCTGTGTTCTAACTATTGACATTTAAGTTGAATAAAAGTGGATCTAGGACAAAGCCCTGCCTCACCCCTCTGAAAATCCCAAAATATTTCAATTTTTTGCCTGCTTCCTGAAGTTTAATCTTTGCATTTTGGCACTCTTTGTCAAACCATGGTTATGCAGGTTTTGGTTTTGAATTAGCGTTTCTGGCTATTGCCAGGGGCCATGAGTTTGTCTTGGAAGCAAGATGACTCATACCAACACAGGTTCACCTCCTGTGCTTGCGCTTAGAAGGTGGTCCCCAGTATTAAGCGTGTTATGAATTAACAATTAGAAATTGCATAGCGGACCACTTCCGTGCATCTTGTTGACATGTTCACAGCTAAAGAAACATTCTGGTCATTTAGTGCCAGCTCATTGTTAGGTGGCCATGAGATATATTCAATATGAAATAGAGTAGACTTAAGGAGTTCGTTGTGAATGTTATTCAAGAGAGTATTTTTCCAGACTATGCTATGTCTCTTAGCCCCTAAATCTAAAGGATCTGCTCAATCTAAGTTTACATCCAAAAAAGGGATTCAGAAGTGTTTACACATTTCAGAAGTTCTGTTAGAGGATTATGATCACTTTCAAATAAATCTATGACTTGGAAGTTGATGATTTGGAAGTTGACTACCCTGTGCCAAGAATGTAATTTAATGAAAATATATCAATAATTGAGGATGTTGGTACGTGGCAAACGTTGGAGCTGCTTGTATGCCCATTTTGGTTCGGCCATTAAGTGATCATAGTCCAAGTGTACAGAGCATTTCCATTGGTCTAATGCCATTGTAATCCATTTGTAATGTGTTAACGTCCATTGTGGGCCTCCACATGCCTCTTATGCCTAAAAGTAATCTTCAAAATCATCTGTCGGGTGAGATTGCTTGGTATTAAAGTCACCCAGTAGCAATATGCATATGGTCTTGGCTAGTTAACTACTATTAGTTTCATTTTTGAATGGCATGTCAAAACATTTCTTTATGGCATGTCAAAACATTAATGGGCGAACCTGTAGTTCTTCTTGACTTTACTGGGAGGTTGTAAATGCTAATGACTAACAAGTCAGCTAGGCTTGGATGTTTACTGTGGATGCATAGAATAAGGTCGCAATTGGTGTTAGCTTCCTTGAAAATCCATATTAGTCCAACTGTGTTTCATATACACAGACCACAGTGGGCTAGCCTTCAGCACTTGGCTTAACCTTTCTTTCAATGGTTATCTAACCCATCAAACATACTGACTCTAGGTGCCATGTCTATTGGAAGGCTATGTTGCCTACTTTTTTCACCTAGTAGAAATAATCTTCATCCGCTAACTTGGTCTTCAGCCCAATGACATTTCAGGACATCCAACAGATTTCATTAACTGTTAACTGAAGGCTAAACATGTGTGTTCTTTTTGTTTAAGTCATATGCACCCATTGATGCATTCTGTGGTATTTCATGTATTATAGTGACATCCAAGGTTACTCCCACATGCATCTCTTCCTATGTTAGGCTTTTCTTCCAGTCGGAGGAAGAGACAGTGATTTTTCTTCAGTTTGGGACAGCTCAGAGGGATAACGCATCCCTCCAGTATGCATTTTGAGAAGGTTATCAATCTTCCGGAAGCCCCTGCCATGGGTCAGATTACAGCAGTGCAGGTAAAAACAGTGGTAATTCTGTTACGGCAACTTTACCACCCATTACTGCACCATTGTACTACGAGTTTGGTGCTAGGTGGAAGATTTATCTCAAGGAAAAAGTTGCAGATATTTCGTCCTTCTTACTACCAAAAATTAGCAGATTTATTGTGCAGTAATTCCACTGGCTGAAAGTCCAGTGTAAATTATCAGATTCACCACTAAATTACCTCTAATATCATAACAAGACCAATCTGCACTATAATTTATTGAATAGAAGCAATTATTATACTGTGCTTGATACAATGTGAAAGGGGGTTTTTGGTTACAAGATTCCAGATTTAATTTCAACTCCCCTAATACAAAGTCTTTTGGAGCTGGCACATTACCATCCATTTAGGCAAGAAATGATTGCAATAACTCAGAAGGAGTTTTTACGTCATGGTCATGGATTTGCTAACAGATTAAGCAGTTATGTGAGGCATGCTCAGGTTTTTAAATGACCTTGTTTATTAAAGTGGTACTTCCTGTAGACAGCCCCTAATATCATTACTTTTCTCATTTGGGGATGGTTATTATGGAATCCTTAAACCCCTCTGAGGTCGGAAACCAATATATTTTGGTGTTGGCAGAGTATTCCATGAGATATCATAAGGCATTTCCACTTTTTAACAAAACCTCTCAGCAAATCTTGAAACATATTGTCTCATGTTTTTCCAATGTAGGGTTTCATAGAGAGATATTGACGGACCAGGGATCCACTTCATGTCAAGACTAATGTAAGAATAGTATACTCCATGAAGATGCCAAGAGCTGGGTTGAACTGTTGGTACAGGCCTTGACCACTCTTCAGAAGACTCCACATGCTTACAGTGGGGTTTCCCCTTTTGAACTGGTGTATGGCACTGAGCCCCAGATGAATGTTGGGCATGTTGAAGTAAAGCCGGTAAATCTAAAAAGACCAGTCTTAATATAGTTGTGCAATTAACAAAGGAAAGGGTGATGCTGGTATTGTGTCTGGTTACAAAACACTTGGAGGAGAAGCAACATATGCTTCACGTTTACCATGCTCAGGTTCAAAGGTTTCAGGTGGGCTACACAACATTTGTGTTGCTGCTCAATTCAGAGAATACGCTCCGGGCTCAGTGGCATGGAATCTTTGTCATGGCTGAAGTTCTGAGCAATCTGAAATAGCAAGTCCATCAAACTAATATAAGCCCAAACATATAGCTAATTCGAAAGTGTTCAGAAGATACATCTAATATTTTATTAATTTGAAAGTA
The DNA here is from genome assembly GCF_040938575.1 of Ambystoma mexicanum. Lineage (NCBI taxonomy): Eukaryota > Metazoa > Chordata > Amphibia > Caudata > Ambystomatidae > Ambystoma > Ambystoma mexicanum. Next base: position 1,109,365,834 of record NC_090933.1, on the reverse strand, counting down.
TGACGATGCTAGACTCTTCTAATGCTACTAACATTAAAGATGAGCTCTTGAATCTCGATTTTAGCTGCATGTTACTTAATGCACGATAAGGAGTTACAAATAATGTTTTAATACATGAGTCAATGATGGATAATAGATTTGACCTGCTCTTCCTGGCACGAACATTGCGACAGAAATATAATTTTCCTCTGCTTGATATGATTCATCTTCTCATAAAATAATACAATTTCCACGGCATGAGCAGCAGTGAGACGGCATAGCCATCATCTAGGAAATGAAACTACAGTTTACAAAGATCCACTATTGATTAGATCAGCTATTTCCTCCTCCTTTTTTAATCAATTCTTGTTTTTTTCCAGCTCCCATCTCCGAAATGTTATTTGCACTGGACCTAGTCAAAGGTGTAGCAGAGATTCTAATAAAGAACAATAACATAGCCTAATGATATAGCCTAATGATATTGCCTAATGATATAGCCTAATGATATTGCCTAATGATATTGCCTAATGATATTGGCTAATGTGACGAATCACAACATTCTCTCACTTCTCTCCAAGGGTTTGCATATCCCTGTGAGGCTAGGGAGGTGAGCCCATTATGCAATTCCCTCCCTAGGGATAGAAGCAAGCAGGACCTCCAAGGAAGCGACCCCCCTCTTGGGAACAATGACTCCCGTTCTGATTAGGAACGCCCTGCCCGATTCACTCTACATCCAAAGTTAGTCAAAACTTCTGAAGAAAATAGAACAAATCACTACACATTTGCTACTGTGATATTCCATCTGAAAGAAAGTACCTTTCTGTCTGGTGCTGTGATTAAGAAAACCAATGGAACAATGAGCTCCAGCCCAGCACAAAAGACGGGCTATAACGTTACTCTGGGGAAGCCTCAGCTCAGTGTCATAAGTATGGGAGAAGAGACCGCAGAGAGAAAGAAACCAGGGAAGTTCAAAGCCGCTGTGGCAGCGAAGCGAGTGGGAAGGAGAAGAAGGCACGACTTCTTATGCAAGAAGGAAGCTTGTCTACAGAGGTGCCTAAGTCACACAAGGAAATAGTAAAGCTCTGGAGAGCCGAGCAAGCAAGTATATATCTCCAGAGAGACCCACACAGACCGCAAAGCCATGTACAAGGCAGCACCACAGAGAGTATTGGCGAGAGAGAGAGGAAGAGACAACTGGAGTTGCGGTCCTGACCTACGGAGAAGAATCCAAGAGGCAAATTACCAACTTTGTGATACAATCTCAACACCGCAAAGGTAATGAGAACAACTGGAGACCCAGAGAGGGTAACAAATATAATAAAGACTATACTTATACTTGTCACAACATTACTACGGAAAGTGAGAACTATTACTGTGACATTCATACTCATCCCAGTGACACAAGAAGTAATAAGAAGAGTGAACATGCTCACTACGTCTATCACACTTGTCCCAGTGACACGCAAAGCAGTAATAGGAGTGTGAATCCTCACTGGATCTACCAGACTCATTCCAGTGGCACACAAAGTGATAAGAAGAGTGAGAATCCTAACTGGCTCCATCATACTCATCCCAGTGAAAACCAAAGCAATAAAGAGGAGAGAATCATCACTGGGTCCCTCATACTCGTCCCAGTGTAAGGAAAACTGATGCAAGGAGTGAGAACTCTGAAGGGAATAAGATTGATTATGTTATTTAGGATACAAGTTGGAGGTTAGCTAAAGAGAGACTTTTAAGTTTATGTAATAAACCCAGAGGGAAAGAACTTCAAAGAAAAGGAATCGCTTTAAAGAGGAATTTGAAAGTCCAAGAGAAACAAGATCAAGGGAAGGGGGAAAGTCGTCTAAGTGAATTGATAGAAGTGATAACTAAGAACTATTTAAAGATTATGTATTAAACTTGCTGAGGAAGTGTTTTCATATTATTTAATAAAAATCAATTTAAGATGGAAAACTCTAGTCTGTCTTTTTCTCCTGGCCCGCTACAGTAACTATTAGTTCAATGATCTGCTTCCAAACAATGCTTTGAATTGATTAAGAATCTGATTGATCTTAATTTAACTAAGCAAGTTTAAAGGCCCATCCATTAAGCCACCCTCATACTGAACAATACTTCACAGTCTCCCAATACAGATTCTTGATTTTATTTCTTAAACATTGACTTATCATTTTGGTATCGTCTTTTTAATTTTAATCTGAAAACCCAAATAGTAAATAAAAAAACATCTCACCTACAGTTCAACGTGGAGCTAGGCCTATAGTTAATAGATCAACTGCTGAGGCTTTTATGGTGGTGTTCTTATCAAAAGCCTCTAAGGTGAAGTTCTGTTAAAAGTTGCCATGATCAAAACTTTACATTGTCAACTAAAGCAAATGGCTACAGAAAATATCAACATCTTAAATAAATCGCAGCGTAACAAGACGTGGGTCTCCCCAAAATGAAATCTAGAATGTCGCAAGCATCCAAATATAAAGTGACAATGGTGATGGTGCATATTTTGAACTTTTAAGATGCAGGTGAAGAAATTCAAACAAATGATTTAAGAGTCAAATAAAGACAAACACGTAATATTATGAATACCACAACAACAGTATAGAGTTCTTCTCTTTGATAAACATTTTTAACAATCGTGATTGTTCGTAAATAGAATCTGTCTTGACTCAAAAAATGAACATAAATGCTAAAAATTGGTACACACATATATTTATGTAATACATGTAATACGTACACATATAACAGATCCCATCTCATACAGTTCTAACAAAATATTAAACATATTAGACAAACATTTTCAACTCACCTATGCTGATTACATCACAGTCAACATCCCACCCTTTTCCAAATTATTACAGATAGCAAAAGACAAGTCTATGCACACACTTTGCACAAATCGACCACTATTGAACACTAACTTTATTTCTTCAAATATGGGGTCCCAACACCTTATGTGGTCGCCTCTTCCCCCTATATGTACATGTTTCAGTCCGCTATGGCTTTAATTGCTGGACCTTCTTCAGGGGAGTTTTGCAATGCATTCTTGAGGTTATTAAAATCCAAGTGAGATCTTGTACTGTAATCTCTTTGGATACTATGCCTGTTCGGTTTTTTATGGTGTCTCTTTATGACACACAATTGCTTTGTAGCACCAGATTATGTTATCAATCACCAATCACCTTTGGGATTATATTGGACTTCTTAGATCATTCCCAAAATCAGATCTCATTCTTGAAACACTTTGGATGGTAGAGCAACCTTCTCACTGAAAACATTGGGCCTCATTATGACTCAGGAGGTAGCCGTGCCGGTAAATACCGGCACGGCTGCCGCCGGAGTCATGAATTTTCCAGTGCCCGGGAATGGGCAATTACCGGGTCATTACAGCCCCTGCAGACAAAGTAAATGTACATTTCCAGGCGCAATAAAATATTACTCCCCATTCCCATTTGAGTCCCATTGGACTCAATGGAAATGGGGAGGATGGATGCACCGGCACCATTTATGAATGGTTCCGGTGCATCCTTTAAGGTCTGCAAATGGGTGCCATTTCACCCGCCAGGTCAGACCTGGCGGGCTGAAAGTCACCCATCTGCAGAACTCGTAGTTTGCCGCTCCGGAAACAACAGTACCGGCAAGCTTACCGGTACTGTTGTTTCCGGACCAGCAAACTCATAATGAGGCCCATGGGGGTCATTCTGAGTTTGGAGGTACTCGGGTCCGGGTAGGCGAAATGGAGACTTACTGGGACATTCCGATTTATGCAAACCCAGTAAGTCCCTTTGCCGAATACCATTCCCCATTCCCATTCGAGCCCCCATAGGGCTCCATTGGATTGGGGAAGGCGCTAATAACGGGCCTGCAAATAGCGGGCCCGTTATTTGCTCCCTGGTCCCCTAACGGGACCCGCTAAGGACGGCTGGTCTGACCATATGTTTTCAGCTGGTCCCGCTAGGGAACCTCGGAATAGGGCGGTAAGGGGTTACCGGCACCGGAATCCTTACCGGTGCCGGTAACCCCTTACCGCCCACATCGGAATGACCCCCAATGACTAGTCACATTCAGTAACTGGATGAACAATCATTTTCTAAAGATGAATACTGATAAAGTAGAAGTTTGAATCGTGAATGTGAAATCAAAATCAAAGTACAACAAATGTCTGGCCTGGGACATTTGGTGTATGCCCCATCCCATCCCAGTCAAAAGGGAATTTGGAAAATACTATGTTTTACCATATATCAAGACTGAAACATCTATTACCTTATCGTCCTCTCTTATACGATCATGTCAATTAATGTTATGATCTTATCCAGACTGTATTATGATAGCATATTTATTTAGCTTTGCCCAACTTTCAAATCTCACATCTGCAACACTTGCAAAACTCAGCGCCAGAGTCTTACATGGCCTGAGGAAATATGAACATATTTAATTTGGTCAAAAGTCACTATATTGACGCCCGGTCCATAAGCAAAATGTATTTATAACCTTACCCATGGTTCCTATGTGCATATACAGTACAAGGAAATCTGTCATATTTACTCGACTGCAGAGTAAAAATCTTAGAACAAGCTTATGTTTACTATTAATTGTTCCTACATTTAGGAAGGTATGAGGTGCTGGAAGATCTCTCTGGATGTTCAAAGTTATCTATTGTTTTTCCGGAAAAGCTAAAACCCTGTTATGTTTAGCTCGTTATCAGACTGACCAGTTTCTTTGTTTCACATTGTGAATGTGTATGCCACCCTGTCTAGTGCAAATATGTCTTTGGTTATTGCCTGCTGTATAAAACAGCTGGTTAAAATACAGGGAAGACCACTGATTCTCATACTGATGTCAATGTCATCTCATCCTGAATTAGTTACGGACATGTATGACTTGCCTTCACTCTGTCTAAATATTGTACAAGTCTTACCTACGCAGTAACTACATCAAATCCTGTACATGGCTTCCCGGTACCACCGAGCCCCTATTCCACAAAGGGGTGTCCCCTTTGTCCTCATCCCCTTCCCCACACACCCACAGAGGGCGTTCCACCTTCCTACACCCCAGTTAACGGCTCCCCCTGTCACCTACTTTATTCATCTGACAGAACTCCAGTTCCTCTTCTCCTGCTCAGAGTCCTGGATATCACATCAGCAGCCAAACCTCTTATTGCCCCTTACTCACCCTCTACTCTCCCACTTGTTGCCCTACTCAGGTACACACACCCTCCCCACACCTCACCCCATCATGCTGTTCTTTGCTGCATTGCTATGCAGCAATGACATGCCACCATCATTTCTGAAAAGCTGGGCAAGGTAAAAATTTGTATCACGCTATCCAAAACCCAAGAATGTTTCAACATCTTTGTCCGTAACAGCTACCAGATGCTCATGCCAGCTAGTGTAGGGGGAAGCCCAGAAGAGGCTGGAGGTGAAGGTTATACTACCTACATAGGATAATTGGGCTACTCCAATCATTCTTGTGAAAACCGGATCTCAGTTGGTATTTCCTATTGACTTCCATAAATTCAATGACAAATCCTCTTTTCTTACATAGCCAATGACTAGATTGTTAAAATAATTCAAAAGATTGGTACCTCATATTATATTATGACTCACAGTATTTCAAAAGGCTGCTGCCAGATTTTCTTCACGCGTAGTCCAGAAGATAAATCTGAGTTTTCAACTCCTGAAGGATTCATTCAATGTGCAGTTCCTTTGGACAACATAGATCTGCAGCCACACTGCAGTGCTTTATGGGTCATTATCTAAGAACCTACCAAGCACATACATCATTATACTTAGAGATGTGTGATATATAGTTGAACCTGGGGTGAACCCATGCATTGTCTACACTTGGTGACTCAAGCATTGTCATGGGCTGGACGCACAGCCATTCCAAGCAGGTGTAGTGTGGCCAATTCCACAGTGAAATATTTTGGGAATCCGGGGTGAGAAAGAATGAATGCGGCCACAAGAATGCACCAACTACCAAGAGGTAAAATCAATCCTTACTAGATCTAGTGGTTAATTATAGAAGATTTATCTCAAGATATTTTTCAATCGCTGGACCCATAAGGGACATAAGGGACCATCTGAGTACTTCCCAACGAGGCAAAATGTCATAAAAGGAGTAGAGTCAAAAGGCTTTTACATAAAAGTGGTACAATACCACTTCTAGATGTGGTATTGTACCACATCTGGATAGAATTGTAAATATTAGCATGTCCACACTTAGAACTGTGAATATTAGCATGTCCACACTTAGATAGAACTGTGAATATTAGCCTGCGCTGCATCTAGATAGAACTGTAAATACTAGCATGTCCACACTTAGATAGAATTGTGAATATTAGCATGTCCACACTTAGATAGAACTGTGAACAATAGCCTGTGCCGCATCTAGATAGAATTGTAAATATTAGCATGTCCACACTTAGATAGAATTGTAAATATTAGCAAGTCCACACTTAGATAGAACTGTGAATATTAGCATGTCCACACTTAGATTGTGAATATTAGCATGTCCACTCTTAGATAGAACTGTGAACATTATCCTGCGCTGCATCTATATAGAATTGTAAATATTAGCATGTCCACACTTAGATAGAATTGTGAATATTAGCAAGTCCACACTTAGATAGAACTGTGAACATTAGCCTGTGCCGCATCTATATAGAATTGTAAATATTAGCATGTCCAAACTTAGATAGAATTGTGAATATTAGCATGTCCACACTTAGAGAATTGTGAATCTTAGCATGCCCACACCTAGACAGAATCCTGAACGTTAGCATGTGTCGTATCTAGAGGACATTGATTGAAGGAAAGCATGCCCGTGCCTAGATGAAACTTGCATGTTAACATGTGCCACAGAACTGTGAACACCAGCCAGCGCCGCATCTAGATAGGATTGTGAGAGCCAATAAGTGCCACACTTGGACCAAACTGTGAATGTTAGCATGCTGAAGGTCATGTAACCCACTAACCAATATAACCACACACTCTGCATACCTATCTCACCCAAAAACTCACACAACCATCTCTCGCACCACAAGCCGCACGCACTTCACAACACTGCAACAACACATAAGCCGGAGCAACAGCACACGCGGACTGACACCGATCCAATACCTGCACCAAAGCTCAGCACCCGGTGTATACCGAGTTGAAGCTGCCAACAGAACACCACTCCTCTCACTATCCTACTCCCTCTTCACCTTACTAACCCATCCCACCTTATTGTTTGCAGATCCGCCAGAATCCCTGGGGACCAATTCCGTTGGTGACGGTGCGCGGTACAAATACCTTTAACATTTAACATTTAACATTTAACATTTAACATAATTAAGGTGTTCCCTGTGCCATCTGCTAGTCCAGAATATTTCCTTTTCATTTGCCCTGCAATCAGATGTCTTCCAGGTAGGATTGGGAACTGTATTATCCCAGGAGGCATGAGAAACCTATGCATTGTAAAAAGCATACAATTCTTTCCCTGGGAAAGGTATTGTACCATGATAGAGTTAGAATGCTTTATCATATGAGGCCCTTAAGTATTGCCTTACAGGCCAAAAGTGGCGGCTTATGGCAGATGATGCTCCACTCACTTGGTTAACCTGAAGCAAAGAAAGTAACCCTAGGATTATGAGTTTGGTCCATACTTTGTAGCCTACATGTTTACAATGATCCATCGGCCAGGTGGTTACAAGCTAACAGTCTTTCTAAGTAGACATTCCAGCATTCCCTCCAGTAGGGGATTAACAGAAGAATAGGGTGTATGTGTTTATGCCGTGTGACTTAATTAGGAGATGCGGCTGAGTAGACCATGAGGACTAAGTGCCACCACGTGATGCGGGGCCTGGAGGAGGAATAGAAAAGGAAACATATGTTCAACAGCCTAGCTCTACCCAATGTTGCTTCTCCCGCTACTCCGACCCATCACATAAATCCAGTCACCCACCAGGCATGATAATATGCACATCTGCTCAAGTAAATTTAAAAATAGTAATTGGTACAATTGGTAATGTCTCAAAGAATTGCTATGCCCTTTCTCAACCCAAATGTCTGAAGCACCAGGAACAGTGTTGTTACATCATTTTTCCAATGGTGATGGCCAGTGGGCTTATGTGCCAGGAACGGACCTGTCGCTATAGGAACTGAAGATGAATGGAGTGGGTCAGCGGGAGGATGAAAGCTACCTGCAGTTTCAGAGTGGTGTAGATGGCATGGAAGAAAGTCTGCAGTAGGGGGGAATGTTGAGGAATGTAAATAAACAGTAAAGCAGCGTGAGTAGGAGAGAACTGCAGAAGCACAAAGTGTGAGGCAGCTAGAAAGTTTGAGAAGGAGGAGGAATAGTGCACATAGATTTAGAGGGGAGAAAAGTGAAAAATAGAGGTGACAATGCTGTAAGAAGGAGAGGTTGGAGTAACAGAGACAGAAAAGTGTCAGAGGGCAGAGGAAAGAACAGAGAAGCCTAGAATACCAGCAGAGAGCAAGCAAGAGAGTATAGTTGGAGAAACTAAATGAACAAACCCAGAAAAGGGAACAGAAAGTGGTGAAGAAAGCAGAGAATGAAAAGACCATAAGAAAAACCTGTGAATAAAGATGTGACAAATCTATCCCCGATAGTCCATCCGCTTGACTTTTTTGCCTCTTTATGTGACAACTTCAAGATGGAGACACATGTTATTTGTGGTGCCGCTTGATTTGCTCATGCAACAGAACTAGTCAGGGAGACCACGGCCCCTTCCAGTCCAGAATATCAGGAAGGAGGACCTAGAGCTTCTCGGGTCGCTACTCTCTTAGGAGTTGTGCAACGCTGTGTGAGTTCATATAGTCTTAATCTTCAAAGTTCTTGGGGGCAAACTTAGCTTCCATCTCTCTCTTTCTACCCTATGCTAACTGTCTACCTTTCTTTCCTTTCCTGGACTTCCCGTGGACAATTCCGCGGTTCGCACCTTTAGTTCCAGATTCAAACGTTTTTCTCATTCGGCGCTGCATACAGTCTTCCGACGCCGTGGTGTGTGTTCCTTCGTTAGGTCCTCCCCTGCAGAATTCATTAACCAGCATGTTCCCTATTACAGATCATTAACTACCTTCTATCTCTAACTAACGCAGGCACGGCTTTCGCAAATTTCTGCCTCACTATGCTCTCCGTGGTCAGGAAAGCCTACGCACTTCAGATCAAGGAAATCCTCCTTTCGTCCAGTAAGGATTTAGGTGGCTCGATCCATAACCGGCTAGAGCTATAGGTTACCCTTACCTCTCTGATTCTTTCCCTCATTTTCCTCAAGTTGTTCTGTCCTCCTCTGTGCAGCCAATAGGCAAAGGAAACAGTCTGTCACTCTGCTCCAGGGGTAAGAAGTTAACAAGGCTTTGGGTGACATAGTTGGAGAGTATACTCAGAGCATAGTATTAAATACACTTCATTTCCATATAGTTTGATTCCTGAATATTCCAGAGCCAACTAGAAGCAGCCAAACACAAATTGGACCACAAGTTATCGGTCCTTCTCCACTGAAGACGGCGCATAGGATACAACGTATCCCAGCAGCCCTTCACAGGGTTTTCTCCCTTCAGGGTTTCCCTGGGGTTCTCTCTGCACTCAGGCCTTGGGCTGGGTCGCAGAGAGGATTGCAGGTAGACTCGCAAATTCTACAAAGTCACTAAACAGCTGTCATTTGTAGAGGCCAACTTGGTACAGGTAGGTGATTTTCCTTCTCCTGCATACAGCTTTGGTTGTATTATTGAATGGTATTGGATCCTAGCATAACAAATGAACTATGTGAGAAAGAGAAGGAGAGAATCTAGCAGGGTGAAAAAGGTGCTGATCATTGTGAGGCCACAAGGAGGAAGACAAGAAAGGTGATAGAACAGAAAGGGATTCATTCCTTGATGTCTGAAAGGGCCATAGAGAGATCCTGCAAGTGGAGCATCTTTCCATCCATTTCTGCCATAAAATGTAACAACGTCAATTGGAAACATTCCAGGGTACATATCTCATGCCCCCTCAACCCACTGATCTGGAGGAATGTGACGCCTGGTAAGGCTTGAGGAAATTCATACCACATGAATCCAGCAGAGGGGCTGGACCACCTAATGGCACCTCAATATCCTGGTACAGCAGAATGATTCAACCACATCAGGAAAGAAGTTCAGGGTACACCTAAAGTCCCATTGACCTTGAGTGTGTTTTGCTTGACTACAAGGAGACAGAGCTTCAAGGAAGTCTCCGGGAAGAAAGTGATAGAATAACAAGCCACAGTCTGGAATCAATCTGCAATTGCTCCTTTTTAGTAGTTTTGTATACCCCTCATTCTTCAACTCATTCTTCGTTAAGCTCCAATCCCATTTACCTTGAAAAATAAACTTGTTTGATCCCTACTCTTGAGTCTCAAGGTGTCTGTTAATCTGTTGACCATAACAAAAGACAATACTGATATGCCAATGACAAATGTCTATAAGGTCACAATTGTATTGTGCCCCTTGCAGCATACTTACATCAATTGTTTGTCCATGCACAGCCTCAAATACCCAGATAGTGCCAGCACATTCCAGATGAAGCCACAAATGCCCAGGAAGTTTATGCAGCAGATAAAGCCTTGTGTGTCCATTCAATCAACACTACAGCCAAGTCAATGCCTAGTCTGGGATGATGAGGAAAACCCTTATTAATGTATTTTTATGTCTAGTTCATTACTCTGGATGACCACCCTTGTATAAAAGCCCCTCTTAGAATCCCCCTGACCCCACTGAGCCAAGAAGTAGGTTTGTTTTGCAAATTAAAAGGTTTATTTGAGAATTTAAACAATATATATATATATCACACTTTTATAATATATTAATATCTGATAGTACACTGAGACATATGGTGTGGATCCACAATGGGTAATGTTACAGTGGTACACTTGATTACTTAGGAGTAGTATAGAGGATGAGGTAGCTGAAATGCTTTATGGTTTCAAGGAAATGCAATGAGGAATAAAATGCAGTACAGAAATACTTGATATGATTTTAGCAAAAGATAAGATAATCACTTTTTCTCTGGCAATTCACTCCCCTCCCCTATGCAATGCAAGATATGGAAGGAGATGGAAAGAGGAGCACACAGTTCTCAGGAATGCAATCAAATACAATACGAAATTCAGCCCCCCCCCCAGCAAGCTTATAGGAAACAGGTAGGAGTTTGAAACACAGGCCCAAAATGCTTTTTACATGTGATGGCAATGGATGGGAAAAGGTGCTAAAATTGCTTTTAATTCCATCTAGAGATTCAGGGTGAGTGGGAGTTGTGAGTATGTATTAGTTCAGGCTCACGATTTACGCGAGTGCGTAAATCGTGATTGCGGAAAAGGAGTAGGAAGTCGTTTCTAGGTTCGTTGGAAAGCTTAGATTCTAAGCTTTCAGAGGAAAGTTAAATCTCTTCCTAGCCCAAACGGTTCCAGAGATACGGACGATTAAATAAAGGTTGTTTTTTGGATTTAAAGTAAATTCAAAATGACAGGTGACAGCTTGCAGCTGCAGAATTGACAGGTGACAGTTGTGCAGCTTTAAAAATGACAGATGACACGATTTCTAGGAGGCTCTTCTACTTAGGTTAAAATAGTTTGGATTCGATTATTTTAACTAAGAGATTGGTTCTGCACAGTTCTGCTAGGTACTCACAATATAAATTTGAAATAGGCCTTGCCACGGATATGGTCAGGTTTTGGACTGGACTCCGGGTCTGGTCTCGGCACTTCACAGTGATCTGGGTCAGCTCTCTGGTTCTGCTCACAGTGGTCTGGGTCACTCTGGATCTCTGGCAATTGTTCTTGGCAAAAGAATTCAAACAGCTCGCCCGGCTGTGGAATAGTTTGCAAATGATTTTAAGGATGCTGAGGCCTGCTGAGAAGAGTTCTCAGTTTGTGGGTTTAGGCCCTTGCTTTAAGTTCTGAAGTAAAGTTCTGGTCTTTGGAGATTGATGGATTTGAAGTCTGGATCTCTGGATGTGAAGTCGTCGGTCAGCATGCTCCGCAGCAAATGGAATTGAATGTCTCTACCTGTCCCAGCAGTCTCTTTTTATGTGTTTTGAAAATGGGTGTGTGCCTGGGCCTAGCTAAGCCTGCCCCTCTCTACTTGTCATTGGCCCAATTCTCCCCTCTCCCATGATTGGGGGAAGGAAATGGATTGTCATCATGATGAAGTCTGTTTATGGGTCAGAGGATCCTCCCCTGGTCAGTTTGCCCACAAATCTATATTTGATTCAAATACATCCTTCCCAGATATACCATTTGTTGAAATTACATGTACACATTATATATTCCTTATGGTCCATGCTTGTCCGCCTCTGATCTTCCTGGGGGCTTGCATTCAAAAATGACAACATTTTGCGCTTTTTAACTGGTTTTGCAATATCGGACATTTACCCAAAATTACACACATGTGCGCAAGGAGTATGGACATTAATTGATGAAGTGTCAGATTTTTAACATGCAGACATTTGGAGTGAGACCCTATTTTCCGCTAGCAACCCCCCAGAATACACCACAGGGTCCTAACGCCTCTCAAAATTTTCACAGATAAATCACAAAAATAATGATATTACTTATATAATTCTGACAAGTCCGCACTATGAGTTATCTATCTTTTTAAAATTATGCCCTGGTCAAAAAGGGGTGTGGCTTCCCACATCACAGGGTGGAATAACTGGTTTATCCACTTCCCCCAAGCTCAGCTGGCTTGCAGAGGCACTGCCCCTCCCAGTTTCCCCTAAGAGGAAGTTATTTTACGACGCCCCCAATATAACATTTGCCTGAGTCCAGGACAGGCCTTTGTTCATCTCCCTGTAGTCCCCAGCTGCTCCACCCCTAATCTAATCAGAGTGGGGTTAACTCCTTTTGGCCAGGGGCAGAGTGGCTGAGCATCCAGTTTCAACTCCTGTCGGGGGTAGTTGTCAGGCAGAATTCAGTTTCATTAAGCCAGGTTTCAGCTAAATGTCACTTTTTGTTCCCAGTTTAAATCACTTACAATTTTTACATATACATTAAATAATTACTTCCTTCAAGTCATTTCAGAATATAGTTTTACATTGTATCCACCTCTTAGCAAGTCTTTCCTTGGTCTGGTTTTGTTTCATTTGTTCAGTTTTACACAAAAGTCTGGTGGTTTTAAAACGCCGGCTTTCTGATAGTGGTGAGTACTGGTAATGCAACCATTTTTGGGATTAAGAAAATGAATTCCCCACAGTTCTGAGTTGCTTTTTTGGCAATCAGCATTGCCATTCCCAATGATTTCAGGCTACTGTGTGTGTAGCCCAATGGTGGTTTTAGGCAGTGCCCTCCTGTGCTCACAACATAGGCAAAAATATGTGGCAGCCTATTCTTCATGTTTTCCCTGTGCACTCTCTGGGGAGTTCTGGCCATCATGATGTTTTCCATGCCAGTACTGCAAAGTTTTTGTGGTAGGGCTCGGATGCATGGGTAAAAACATCCCACAACCAGCACAGGCCAGGCTAGGCTAGGGACCACAGTCATAAAAACTCCTCACTGGAAATGTATGTCACATTCCATAGGGCTGAATGATCTTCAATGAGCAAGATGAGAGAATAAGGGGTTAAATCAGGTCTGTAAGACTGCACAAACAGGGCAGTATTCATGTCCTGGTCTTAAGTGATCAGGGGCCAGATTACAGAAACTTTGCACCGATGCAAGTGCACAGTTTGCACAGTATTAGAACTAATGCAAAGGTGGCCCTATTTTGAAAAACACTGGGACACATTAAAAAACCATTGCACATTGACAAGTGCAGTTTGGAATATAAAAAGCACCAGGGCTAAAATTGCCCTAGTGCTTAAAAATGCATTTTTGCATTAGGGCAAAGTTTGCCCTGGTGAAAAAATGTAGTGAGAATGCCTCTTTTTTGCACTATGGCAATTTTTGCCCTGGTGCTTTTAATATGCCAAACTGAGCTTGTCGAGGTGCAGTGTTTTTTTAATGTGTCCCATTGTTTTTAAAAATAGTGCAAACTCTGCCCTAGTGTTAATACAGTGCAAACTTTGCAGTGCAAAGTTTCTGTAATCTGGCCCCAGATGTCAAATACGTCTTCCTTTACTAGGTACGGGACAACCTTACATCTATTATTTATTTATTGGGTGTTTGTGACTCCCGTGAAGAACAATGTTATGATACAATATGTTATTCATAACAGCACGGTACCCAGAGGTTTCAAAGCACGGTACCCAGGGTTCGAACCTGTATTGCTCTGTGTCGCCTTGCTTCCAAGGCAAGCACGTTGCCGCTGAGCTATCCTCCCGAGTGCAGTGTGTTACTTCGGAACATACAATTGTGAGGGTGTGATGATGGTAGAATGTAGAGTAAAGAGGTAGTGGAGGCATGGCAGTAGAGGAGAGAATTTGTGTATTCACCTGGAAAAAATAAATTGTTTGGTAGACGAGGCAAAACATGTATTGTTTTTAGATTATATTAGAGATGAAGGGGAAGCGCAGTGAACTGGAGTCTGCACTGAAAATCAAGGACGTGTGAGGTGTTTATGAAAGAAAGATTAGTAGTACAAAACCTCAAATGGTAGGCACGAGAAAATTAAGATGTACTGCCTCCCTGAAGATTTCCTTCAAGTTAGTATGCATAAGAGTAACAGAAATCCGATTTGTATTTGATCATTTTGGTAGTTCACGGCTAGTTTCTAATCCTCATTGAATTTGAATTTTGCCAAAACCTGGAACAAGAGATTCCTAATAAAATGCACAATATATATAAAACGAGAGAGGAGTCATTCATAGTTTTGGTGGGGAGGAAAAAATGGTTACTTTAATAGCGGGTAAAGTAATTAGAAAAACTGAGTTAGTAGTATTTCAGTAACATTAAGGTTTTTATAAGTTAGGTATTTTAATCACAAAACTGAAACAAGGTTAATCGAGAGCATGAATTAGTTGACATGTTACCAAAGAAATCAGTTAAACTATAAGAAAGAAAATACATTTTCCCATATTTTATCTTCATCATGCGTTAAATAGGATGTGGAAGAAAAAAACGGGCTTCCCACAGAGGAGGTGTCCTGTTGAAAGACACCTTACCTGAAAATTGCATTGTTCTTTCCCTGCCTTCTCTTAAAGACACAATGTTCAGAATGCACTCAATACCCCTAGTTATTGACTGCACTCTCAACATTCTGATTGGCTGACAGGAGTCATCAGCAATCCCCATGTGCTAATATATCCTTATAGACTGAGATAGGGGTCATTATCATGGCATAATGATCTGCCACCAAGCTCAGGCCCGATGAGAAGGTCCTTAAGGCGGATAGCATGTTGAGGCAATCTAAAAAGTCCCAAACACCCAGAGGAACTGGAGTCAGTCCAAGCCAGGTTCATTGATGCAGTAGACAAAGTGCAAGGTAAACAAAAAAACTGCTTTGTTTTCATCTAAATAGAGCAGCGAGAGCATACATGCATTACAATCTTGTGGCTCTCAGAGAGCAAATACAAAATAGTCATTTATGTTTTAGACTCATCATCATCAGGTTTAATAAAATAATATCCATTAAACATACACACACATAGATAACACGCCATACAATACAGTAATTGCAAACATGTGTTCCAAAAATGAAAAACAAATGAAATATTACAATCGAATAAGAACAATTAAGAGTCACAGCTAAAGCAGAAATTCATTTTACAATACATCACCAATTGCAGCTTTCCTAATAAGCATGGCCCTCCTTAGAAAAACCTCAAACGAACCCAGGTTGCATACAGTGAGTCGGCATAGAGCTGCCTGACATTGGGTAATGTTAAAATTCCTGAGAACAGGAACGATGGTGGCTTGTCTGCCGTGTTGATAGGGGTGGACAAACATCACCAAATGCAAAATATCTTTTAAGGGGAACCCACACTAGTGGCAACCCAAAGTATCTGAAGAACTATGCCAACTAGCCGTGTTTTCTCTCGGCATCAAACAGTGAAATCTAGCTCTGGTAGTCAGCCTCCTGTCACATTTTGCATGACTCTGAGCTAAATAAGACTGTAAGATGTTAGGGTGGCTGGTAGCTGCTATAGATCTATTGTATTGGACCTGGAGTTCTAAAGACTCATATCGATCCCTCACTCTACCACTAAAAAAGGTTCTCATACACATTGTTCTGTGAGACGGGTATCAAAGTACAAGGAACAAAAGTGCTGGTGCCTGTAATAGAGTCGATTGTGTGTTAATAAAACATAATTAGGACGTTTTGCACCAGTCAGCCCTACACAACAAAGATCTAATAAGAAAATGGGTTAAATCTACCATGGTATTGCACCATATAGGAAACCAGTGCAGCATCGCAGCAAGATGCCACACATCTTTTAAATAGCCTGCCCAAAGTTGATTATGAGCTGCATAATTTGGTGCTGAGCATGGAAGACCCAAAAGCCTTTTAAAAATGTATTTTCCAAAATGTGCAGTTCCGAGGGATGTGTGCATCCCCACCGTGATACGCCATCAACTGTGGCTACCTTACTCTGGGCCTTGTATACCTTCATGATCAAATCTAGTGATTGTGCTTGGCACATAGCTATAAAACATGCCAGGTCCCAAAGGAATTGACTCATCCTAATTTTCTTTTTATGAATATGGGCAGAGACTGTTACTGTTGAAGGAAAGCACCACCAGATAGTCAAATTCATCGACCCTTGGAATTGCGACCCCTTTACTTAGCATCGTATCCTTGTTAACCACCTCTCGCACAGGCCATCACAGCACACTTGGAAGTATTAATCTTAAGGTCCAGGTTATTCATGAATCCAGCATAAACCTGGATTCATTTTTGCAATGCATTAGGTGTGCGAGCAATTAGTACATTATCGTCATCATTGGCCAAAATTGGAAATGGCCTACACCCCACCCTGGGGTAATCCACCAGTGAGTTCGCCAAGGTCTTTTATAGTCCATTAATGTACAACGTAAAAAGGACCGGAGCCAGAACTCAGCCGAGGCGAAACCCCAGGTTCACATCAAAGAGTTCCATACACTGACCAACTGGCCCATACCGAACACAGGCCTAAATCTCTCAATTAATGCCCTTTAGGGCAGACAAGATCTCCCTTGGGCAGTGCATGGACCCGAGCACGCCACACATGTTTGTCCTGGGCACTTTGTCAAAGGCTGTGCTCAAGTCCATGGAGGCCAGGAAGATCGGCGCACCGTGGATGAAAACTGAATGTGCGACAACCAAATACAAATACAAGGCCTGGTCAGCTGCGCCCACCCCCGGCCTTAACCCTAGCTGTATATATGACATAATAGTCTTGTCAGTGATCCAGGCCTTGAAATGACCCAGAAGAACTCTGCCAAACATTTTAAAGGAGGTGTCCAGCAAATAAATAGCCTGTATGAATATGGGCTTGTACAATCCCCCTTTTTAAAGATGGGTAAAATAACGGCTTGCTTCCATGAAAGGAGAAACTGACCAGACTCCAGAATAGCGTTGAAAGAGCTCATTAACAACAGTGGCCAGATGTCAATAAGATCTATATAGAGGTCCATTGGAATGGCATCAGGACCTGGTGCACAGTTGTGAGCATGTTTGCCAATGGCAAGAAGGACCTCCTTCAAAGTAAAAGTGAAGCTGGTGGGAAAGACACTCTCTTCTAAGACTTCTGCATGACCCTGATACAGAGAAGAGAAATAGCTGCTCCATGACTGAGCATCAAGATATGCTTCCCGTGGCCTTCTGCTACAAATTCACAGAATTTCCTGGAGTTGTTCTTGGAGGCCGCCTTCAGTAAATAACCCAAGCTGCATCTTTGAGCTGAATTTTTCGCACACCTCCAAAGTTGCACGATAAAAGGTTCTAGCCTTAATAATCTCCCCTTTGGACCTCAGAGGGGATTTAAGAACTTCAAGGAGGAATGGCTTGGCCTCCCTACAGATTTTATCAAACCAACTCTTGTTAGAGGGCATTTTTATCCTTAACACTAGGCTGAAAGCATATGGTAAATGCCTCTGTGAGCTTGACAAAATTAGAAACAACATCTCGTGCCACTGAACTACTTTTTAGGGTGTCCAAATTAGAGAGTGCTGCTCTGTCAATACAACATGATGTAGTTTAGTTTCTTCAATTTTAACCCATTTCTGTCTTCTGCTATCGGCCGGGTTAACGGTGACTAGAGCTAGATGATCTTTCATCATTCCTCTATGGACAACGAATAGGGATTTAAGCCTCAAACATATGGGATAGTGGTCGCTACAGGGTTCTCCCATAACTTCAAAACCCTTGATGCAATCCCAATGTCTGATTGAGAGGCAAAAATAGTCATAGGTGGAAGAGCTTAAATGGTTCCCGAAAGTGGGTATGCCAGGGATGTTGGGCAGAACACATACATTAACTTTACTCAATCCCCATTTCAAAAACCAAGAAAAAAGTTGGAAACCCTTTGCACAAACCCTGGTACCTAGCATCTCTTGTTGTGCAATTCCCAGGATTGAGTCCTCCTGTATATCTAATATGTCTTTTGGGAGGCCTTTTCCAATTTTTGCATTGAAGTCCCCACCCATCAGAATTCAGCTTGGATAGAACCCGATCTTCCATAAAAAATCTTAAAAGAGGATAATCTGTTAAAATCTGCTTTGTACAGGCTGTTATAAGCATTTTAAATTACCGTTGGTTTACCATTGCGCAAAAATAGCAGGATCATTTGTAAATTATCCATGTTAGTGTCAGACGATACAACTTTACATTCAGTAGAGGCCTTTATCAATATGGCCAGCCTCCCATAACATCAAAACTCCTCAATGTTGGATAAGATCTCAAAGCGTATGGAGACAGATGCAGCCACACTCTCAACCTGATTTACAGCACTACCCTTTGTTACAGATCCAAGCCTAGACTATACGACAGTGCCGTTGTTTGGATCGGTCAGGGCAGAACTGCCCCTTCCTAGATCCTTTATATCCTCTCTGTCAGAGGTGGGTGGCGAGCACCCTAAAACTGTGTGGTCTGCAAGTGGTGGATAGAAAAAAGGCAATGGGATTAGCCTACTGGATATGGGTTGGCCATTCAGTTTAAGACCCCTGGAAACATTATAGTTTACCAGATGATTGTATAAAAGGTGGTTAGCAAATGTGACTACAATACAGTCTCCCTTGACCATCAATCAGTGTGGACCACCCAACCCAACCCTTCTACCATCAATATATCCTGTGGGCTAATGCTGGGACCTATCAAATTCCTATTAACCCAATGACTAGTTGTGTTAATTAAGGAAACCGAGCACTTTAACCTACCTCTAAACAGCAGAGGGGCATCTAATACTACCCCTACAGGGGAGCTGACACAGGTGGTAGATGACAAACCTCTACAGCCTCATTTTTGACAAAAGGCCGAGAGGAAACCAGATGTTTGAAGCCATCATATGGATGGCTGGCCATCTGGGGGCATATATCAGTCTCTACGTTAAAATGTTTCTTGCCCACTAACTGCATTGAAGTCTAGAGCAAGTTTACTCAAATCCCCTGTACAGTCAGTTGCCATCATTAGCTTCACACCCTGAATTCTGGAGGACAATAACCAAAGGCTTTTCTTCAACTCTCCAAGTAGGTCATCTTTAATCATCATGGTATTTAAAGGCCCTTGTTTAAGGGATTGATAAAAAGTAAGAATATGGTCCATTTTCCTATCCAACACCTCCTCATCCAACCTTGCAGATGAGGTATCTTACTGGGACAGGAGATCACGAATGGGGCCCAGCCTCCTCTCCAAGACAGCATCTAATAATTGTACATCATCATCAACATCATCATCCTCATCATCATCCATTTACTCCATGCTAGTCGTGGAAATGAAAACTGATAGCAAGCCCTTCTGATCAGGGGCCTGAGTATCAAGTGGGGCCACAACTGTGGGGCCGCTGTGTCCATCCTCTTTACCCTGTAGATTAGGTCCATGTTTTAGTGTGGCTTGGCTGTTAACAGTGTGATTTGATGACAGAGTCACTACTACATCCTTACCACAATTACAGGTGGCCTCCTGCCGGAGAGGCCCAGCACCTCCCAAACCACCTCCCACAATCCTCTCTGGGCTCATGTCCAAGCCATCTAGTCCCTGAACAGCAGCTTCTATAACTTTTTTCGGTAACCAGAATTTGCTGCTCGATTTTACCTGCCATATCTTTAAAGTATTGATCCAAGATTGATTGGGAACTGGCTTTGGGGTTCCACATGCCATTTTTTATTTATTTGCTTTACCTGGTGGGTCAACCCATGACCTTCCATTTGGTAATGGTGCAGCTGTGGTCATAAATAAACGACATTAAATCCGATAAAACAAAGTGAGCAAACAATTTAAACAATGCAAATCAAATAATACAATAAAACACATAATACAAATTATTACTGTATAAAAATATGTATGTATAAAATCTTTAAAATATGGAGAGCAGGGAGCACAAACCAACCCACTCTACTCCACTCCGCTTCACCTGGTTAATCATGGTTCGAGTGCTATATAGGAGAGGTTGGTAATGACCACAAACACAGGCAAAGTGTCCTCCTCCTTGCTCACTCCTGTCTCTGTACTCTGCACTCAGCTTGAAAAACCTCCAAAAAGTCTGGCACGCCTGGAAACCTGCATGGGAACAGCAGTTCAACAGCCCGTCTCACAGCCGGCTCCACGGCGCTCCTCCGCGCTCTCAACATGCCTCCTCAACTGCAGGAATCAGCAGGGCAACAGCCCGCCTCACTGACGGCTCCACAGTGCTCCCACCCCTATTTTGATGAAGGTAAAAATACCTAATCTCTGAGAGAAATAATTGACTGGCCTACTGTTAAATAGGCGACATGACACCACAGGGTTTGATAGGTTGGCATCTTACTAACTAACCTGTCAGGCCATGAGACCGGGTAAATTCTTTGTACTTGGCCTTGAAGGGCAGCTCGTGTCTGTATGTGCTTTCAGGGAGTAATGCAGGTGTCCTATCTGTTGGCTTTTAATGAATAGCCAGTGTTCTCCAAATATAGGTCTCATGTTAGAAGATCATGTATGATATGGATTTCCCTTCTATTTATTGGGAGTTTAGCCAATATTAGTGTATGTTGTGATTTCGGTTTCCACCAGGGACACTCTTGAGTTATTCATCATGGAATCTTTTGGCTTGCTATTTTACTGCACCTGCTTAGCAAAAGCTGGTTTTAGCCATATAATACTTTGAGTAATCAATTGCGACTTGGTAACTGCTATCTCGTGCCTTTGTTCTGAATTCCCATCCTCCCTTGTTTCACTATAATCGTGGCACTGCTTGTCAGCTACCATCTGAGCTCTGCACAGCTCTGTATCTCTGTGGATTGAGTGTTTTGCATTTGCTCAAAGTCTTGAGGTCTGTGTTTATTTAAAAGCATGCTGCAGCTTCCATTTTTAAGAAGATGGCTGCCCAATTACACTCTTGTTTCTATGTTAGTAAGCAATATTTGAATATCAATCAAGTTGCCTTCAACGTATACATTTATGTTAGTGTTCTACATGTTTTGGAGTTTTGGTGGTAAAATAGAATATGCTACTTTAATACTGAGTAAAGTAAATCTGCAACTGAGTTAGTCTTAGTAAATTAAATGCAGTTTTATTTTGTAGCATTAAAATGACATGGTTGTCCATATACACTTTGTATTTTAATTGCAAACTTGGTCGAACTGAAACAAGTTTGATATTACCATCTGTTGTCATAGCTCATCATCCAGGCATGGATGGCTACCCATGGTCTAAGCCTGAATGATGACAAAACGGAGCTCATCATCCTGGGTACCCACACCAATCTCAAGAAACTAGGCCAGGATAACTATTCCTTTATAATCAATGGCAACCTCATTAAGGTGGCCAAGGAGGTAAAGACCCTTGGCTTCTACCTCGATTCCACCCTCTCCTTTGCAAAACAAGTAAACGCTATGGCCTCTGCCACGTCCTATACATGTAAGCTCATCAGAACTGGCAAACCTTTTCTATCATACGACAACTGCATTATCCTGGCTAGAGCCCTTATCCTCTCTAGGCTTGGCTAATGTAACACCTTATACATTGGTGCCAATAAATCAATTATCCAGAAGATACAAATCCTCAAAAATAATGCCCTAAGAGCAGCACTCGCCATGGCCAAAAGATCACACATATCTGCGTTAAGGCGTGAAAACAACTGACTTTCAAACCACAACAAAATTCAATTATAAACTGCATCCCTTACTCATAGAGCACTGAATAATGCTGCCCCCAGCTATTTTATGGACAGATTCCAGAGGAGAACCTCCACCAGACCCATGAGGCTAATTAATACCAACTGCCTCACCATCCCCAGATTTTAGCTTTCTAAGATTGGTGGCAGCAGCTTCCCCGTTAAAGCAGAACAACTATTGAACTCCCTGCCACATCCTATCAGAGAAGATCAACCCTACCTGAATTTTAGGACTCAGTTACACCAATTGGCTCAACTCTAACGATAATTAATGTCCGTTTATGTG
This sequence comes from Ambystoma mexicanum, assembly GCF_040938575.1. Classification (NCBI taxonomy): domain Eukaryota; kingdom Metazoa; phylum Chordata; class Amphibia; order Caudata; family Ambystomatidae; genus Ambystoma; species Ambystoma mexicanum. The sequence goes on along the minus strand of NC_090933.1, from coordinate 1,109,343,396 downwards.
TGACTCATACCTTGTACATTTATGTATTTTTACCTGCATTCTTGTATCATACTTGTATTACCTCGCCTTTGCATTTTTGTTTCTGTTTATATTCTGTAACTTGTTAAATACGCCTTGCATGTCCTTGTAATTGCTGCACCCTGATACCCCTGGATCTGGTGTGCATTATAAATGAATAAACAAACAAACAAAACAAAAAAACAAACAAAAACAATGTACCTCAAAAATGTATTTGACTGATAACATGTTACCTGGATGTCTGAATCTGTCTAGCCTATACGCCATGTACATTTCTGATCTATGCATTGCAGAGCTGAACTGAGTCTTATCAATATTCTTATAAAAGGAGTTATGAATGCTCTTTTACCATATGGAAGTCATTATTGACTTCTGCAAAGCCAATCAGAATATTTGGAATACAGCCAATAACTGGGATGGCTGCAATTCAATCAATAACTATTGGTATTTGACTGCATTCCAGACATTCCGACTTCAGAAAAAGCCAAGGGAAGTACAGAACATATGTCTATGCATTCAAAAAACAGCACTGCAATTTTAAAGAAAGGTTTCTTTCCACAAGAGACACCAACCTAATTTAACAAAACAAAGTGAAAGGTAAAACATGTAAACATGTTTTCACTTGTGTAAAGTAAAAAACATTCACTTTAACATTACATCGAAAGCAAGCATATGATAAAACTGTTTATGTTACATTTTAAAGACAACCTAGTTATTTCAATATTACAACATAAAACCACACTTAATTTACTAACACGTTTTGTGTCCTTTACTGATTGTTAAACTAACATGTTTTTTTTCCACCTCCACAACCCCAACATCTTTTCTGCTTCTGTCTAGCACTGTGTGATTATAGCCTTCTAGGAGTTGAGAGGGCTTGTTATTGAATGATTGTGATAATACTCCTTTCCCAATGTATGGGCTTTGGCTTCAACTCAGTCCATAAATTGGGGACACGTCCTCATTCCGAATTATTGTAGTCAATAGGATTTTTTTTAAGATTGGAAAGTATGCCTTGCTTTGTCTTTAAACGTACATCTGTGTTTGATTAAATGCACCCAGACACTTCTTTATGGTGCAGGATCGGCCACAGAGGGCTGCATTGTAACTCGCATACTACACAACTATACTATACTAATTCTAAGAAAATAAATTCTCACAGACATTACAACTTGGGAATGTTATCAGTTCTGAAGTCCCGACCAGAAGATTGCAAGGGCATGTATTCTATTCAGTATATCTTTATTGGCATTTTCAAAAAAGAAGTTACCATTGACTTAAACCCGGAGAGAGCTACTGGATTCACAAAGAAGAAACTGTATGTAACTCTGAGCTACTCCTGGCTTACTCCTGGCTTACTCCTGCCTTACTCCTGGCTTACTCCAGACTACTCCTGGCTTACTCCTGACTAGTCATGGCTTACTCCTGGCTTACTCCTAGCTTACTCCTGGCTTACTCCTGGCTTACTCCTGCCTTACTCCTGCCTTACTCCTGGCTTACTCCAGACTACTCCTGGCTTACTCCTGACTAGTCATGGCTTACTCCTGGCTTACTCCTAGCTTACTCCTGGCTTACTCCTGACTACTCCTGGCTTACTCCTGACTAGTCATGGCTTACTCCTGGCTTACTCCTAGCTTAATCCTGACCTACTCCTGGCTTACTCCTTGTGACTGACGCTTATAGGGCACACATTCTCCTACGACACAAGTCAAGAGTTCCTTTTGAAAAAGTCAATCAAATTGCCCTCTCTTGCTTAAAATCAGGAACGAGTCAAAGATACTAATTTCTTTGTAAATTGGCTGTTTTTATAATGGCACATTATTTAAATTACAAGGTTACTTTTTTATACACAAAGAAGTGCTTTGCAGAAATCGAAATGTAAACTTTCAGCTGTCATTCGCTCTCAGTTTCTTACATGTCTAGAACAAGCCTCCTGATCATAATTGAAACATGTTATTGATCCCAGTCTTTGATTTTGTCCAATTTGCATCTGTTCTCTCTCAGCGAGTGACCTACAAGTGTATCGAGCAGCGCGGTTCAGCAAACAATACCTTAACGATGCCTCAGGGCTGTGTCCATCTCATTGTGTGTCTTGAAGGATTGCTACATCCTCCCGGACAGAGTGAAATTACATTGTTCTCCAGAATGGATGCGCATGTGCGCCTTATTCTGGCCTATTTGCACATTTCATGCTTGCACGATTCCCAGCCAGGGGTTCTACAGCTTGTCCATTTAAAGTCCTTTTGAACCTAATTAGATCAACTCAAATGAACCATTTTTAATGTGATAGTCTGCAGGCCTGTCAAGTGCAATCTTTCAATTTGCAGTTTGACAATACTATTAACAGCTTTAATTATTTTGTTTTTCCTTGATATCGTCAGGACCAATTATATACGCCCTATAGTTAAGGTGAGTCAGACTCCCATAGCAACCCCTTAAAATTCTATTGTTAATAATATTTGATTTCAGTAATGGATTTCACAGAAATTTCATAGGTCATTAGGGTTCTTGTGGGCCCCTCCAGACTGCAAGGTTTCGTAAAGATCTGTTAAAGAATATAAAAGTTATTAAGAAGACAAGAAAAGTTTTCCAAATGTGCGGCCTACTTCCCATTCATTTTCCCATAGACAAACAAGGTCATTTTTGCCAAACCGCACCGCCCAAACCGCTGGACGGATTTGGACAAGGTCCAAAGCAACTTTTGGGTTATTCTGGGCAGTAGTTATTTAAATATTTGACAGAGAAGGGTGTGCCCCTTCGCAAAAATCGATGGCTATATCTCGGGTAAATTACCAAAACCGTGTTTTTTTATAAAATGAAATGACCGCTATCTTGTTTTTTTCTTGATGCCTGAGATAACCACAGCTATAGCCGAGGATAATGGAAAATGAAACAAAGGAAAAAAGCTATTTGCAAGTAAAAACACGTGCATCGTGCAAGATGCGGGGGTGGCTAGAGGGCACCAAATGAAATTTAGGAGTTGGAGGGGGTAAAGGGACTGAGTTTGCAACTGGCCATTGTTAAAAGGGTAATAAGGCCATAATTGTACACTTTTTGCCTAACATAGTTCTATAAGGATTTATATATTTGAGTGACACATGGTATGTACAATATTCAAGTTAACTATATAAAGCAAAGTATTGTTGAAAGACAGACATGGGTGTGAGGAGGGGAATTGATGAGAGTGCAAATAAGTGATGAGTATTTGTCCATGCTGTGGCAAGAGTGATTGCAATCCTGGACACTGGTGTAGTTATATTCCCCTGAATGCTTTTCAGGGCACAAGTAAAGGACACATCTGGGTGGACAGAGTAACTTTTTTTCCGGGGCAGATGCAACTCCTTGTTTTTTTTTTAGGTTGGCAAGCTTGCTTAAATATTTGGAAACCAGGATTTTACACAGGTTGTCATGTTCCCACTGCAGACACTTATCTACAAGACCACTTGTGCACTTGTTTCCTATTGGGATTTTATTTTCCAGGGAATATTTCATGACAGATTCCTTGGTATAAAAGCGAGCATCTTTTATATTTTGCCAGCATATTTATAGGAATATTTCCTCACTCAGGTTATTTTTCATGTGTTCATTACTGTTTATTAAAAGTCCAGTGCTATAATGTCTTGTGCACTTTCGTCTAAGTAGTAGGTCTATTAAACTACATTTGTATATTTCACTTTAAGATATATATTCACTTACTCTGCATATATGTGTGCCAGTGTTTTATTTTCACTATGGGGGCAAATGTACCTAGGCATGTGTTATTCTTGCAGCTGGTCATTTTTTCCCTTTTCCATGCTACTTAAATGTGGTTAGTTGGGGCTGTGCGATATATCACAACAGTCACAAAGAGACCAGGCATAAAACAAGGGTCTTATAGCATGCTGCTTAACCAAAGTGTTTAACCCTCAGCAAATAATTTAATCTCACTGCACATTGTCTAAAAACATTGTGAGTTCTCAAAGCCTGCAATATTTTATACATAACAATACCACTGTCAAAACAGGTGTTCTGGCTTTGTTCTAAAATGGACAGTGAGCACGGCCATGGCCAAAGACCATGGCTAGTGATCTGGTAGTGTTTTAAAATGGACAGTCGGCTGTGGCCAAGGGCCATGGCTGAATGCAATGTCTAGTGGTCTGGTAGTGTTATAAAATATACAGTGGGCATGGCTGTAGGCCATGGCCACTCGTTATGTGTGGAAATAATCTTAGGAATAGCAAGACTCTTGGAATTCAAGGAAAAAACGTTAGTTGCAGGGAAGTTAGGATGAGAACTTAATGCAACAAAACCCCTGAAATTCAGCTAATGCCACCTTAACTTTGTGCCCCCAGTTATGCAGCCTATGACCACAATGATGACATCACACGTTACATCACTAATTACATGTTGTAGGAGAACACTAATATTATCACAAATTGAATCACTGATGACATCACTGGTGACAACACTAATTACATTGTTTACAACAAATTACATTGGTAATGGCATTAGACGTAACATGATTAATACGTTAGCTCATAAAAACTTTGATTTTCTTAATAACAATTTAGGCCATGACCTTGCCATGATGAAGGCTGTGATCACTGACCATCACTAAACGCCTTAGCTACTAGTCAGTTAGTGTTGCAAAATACCAATGTGCATGGTTAAAAGCCATGCATAGTGGCCCATCAACGTTTTAAAATATACAGTGGTCAACCTTAAAAGCTCTAGTCAATGGCCATAGCTAAAGGCCATAGCTAGTGCACATTGATATTCTAGAATATACAGTTGACATGGCCAAAAGTCGTGGCCACTAGCTAGTATTGTCTTGAAGACCATGGCTTGTATATGGCTACTATATAATATACAGTGGGCACATATGGAGTCTATCGCTTATGGCATGTTAGTATTTTTAAATATACAGTGGGCATGGCCAAAAGATATACAAACTGCTCATGGTCAAAGGCCATGGCTTGTGGCCAATTTATATATTAGAATATAAAGTGGGACCAGCCAAAGATTGTGACCACTGGCCAGTATTATGCTAAAGCCCATGGCTAGTGGCTGATTAGTGTATATAATATACAGTGGACACAGCTGAAAGCTGTAGCCACTGGTGAAGGCCAAAGTCTATGGTAGGTGGCCTGTAAGTGTTTTAAAATATACAGTGCACATGGGTGACGACAGTGGCCAGTGACCATTACTGGAGGTGGGTGTGTACCTGTGTAGAGAATGCAATGAGTGTATGTAAGATAAAGGAGGTGATTACAACATTGGAGGTAGCCATGCCGCTATTTGCGGCATGGCTACCCCCATTCCGGGTACCGCTTCCGGGTTCCTGGAATGGGGAAATACTGGTCCATTCCGACCTTGGAGGGAACCCAGGAACCCATCCCCATTCCCATTCGAGCCCCCATAGGGCTCAATGGGAATGAGGAGCATGCTAACAACGGTTAGCATGCTGGTCTGCTTGCAGGACCCGCTAAGGTTGCGTGGTAAAACCAGGCATCCTTAGCGGGTCCCGCGAGGAGAACTCGTAATAAGGCGGTAGGGGGTTTACGGGGCCGGCAGCTCTACTGGCTCCGTTAACCCCCTACCGCCAGGGTCGTAATGACCCCCAAAGTGTGAGTGACTGGTGGGTGAATGAGAAGTGATGTGATGTGTGTTTTTGAATGTTCTGGGTGGGTGGGTGTGTGCCTGTGTAGAGAATGTAATGAGGGGATGTAAGGGAAGGTGTGAGTGACTGGTGGGTAAATGAGAAGTGATGTGATGTGTGTTTTTTAATATTCTGGGTGGGTGGGTGTGTGCCTGTGTAGAGAATGCAATGAGTGGACGGGTGTGTGCCTGTGTACAGAATACAATGAGTGTGTGTAAGAGAAGATGTGAGTGACTCGTGGGTAAATGAGTATGAATGTGATGGTGTGTTTAGGAATGTTCTGGGTGGGTGAATGGGTGTGTGTGTAGAGAATGCAATGGGTGGAGGTAAGAGAAGGTGTATGAGTGAGTGACTGGTGCGTGAATGAGTATACAGGTGGTAGTGTGGTATGAATGTTCTGGGTGGGGTCTGGTGTGTGCCTGTGTGGTGAATCCAGTGTGAGTGAATGTGGATGTAAGGGTGAGTGACCGGTGGGTGAAAAGGGATGCATGTGTGTGTATGACCCTGGGAGACTGGGGATCACTGGAGCATTTTTGCCACATCCTTTTTTGACTTTGTATGTTTTACTGGTATGTTTGGGCTGGGCCAAGTTCATGTGTGTCATTCCCTGTCTAGACTGGCATTTTGGTGCAGTCAGTCTACCCATTGCTTACTGTAGCATGACATTTATTACTCAGCATCTTCAAAAAAGCAAACATGATAAGTAGTTTTACCTCGCTAGACTGATGTTTTGGTGTAGTGGCCTGTACATTTTTTTACTGAAGCATGACTTGTATCAACTAAACATCTAAGATGAATCAAGAATGATAAGTGTTCTTATGGGTCTAGGCTGGCTTACATTGGATCCCGTTTGGACAGGTTTTCACATTGTGACGTGTCACTTTTAATGGTCAAACCAACAGGAGTATGTTCTTACATAGGAGTACTGGCATATATTGGCAGAGCCAGTTTTGTGCCCAGTGCCAGTAATGATATTATGAAAAACATCTTAAAGTGAACATGAGTATGGTCTTACATGGGAATACTAGCATATGTCGGTAGAGCCAGCATGGAAATTGATTGGCATAACCAGCATAAAAAATGATTTTTATACTGGCATATATTGCAGGGACCGGCATGACAATGCATTGGGAAATGCCCTGTGCACATTTGGTGACATTTGGAAAATGTGCTGTGTAATGAACCTTTTTAACCTGTTATTCAGAACATTTTTTCTGGGGAGGGAGAAGAATCCCACCGAAATCCCTCCAACCCATTGTCATGATCTCTGCTTCCAAAAGGTCAGGGTTTTCCCAACTCCCTTGGAAGCAGATCCATAACCCAGGTTCCGAGTGCCAACCAGTCCCAATTGGGACCTTTTGGACCCAGTCCTGGCGCCAGTGGCACCAGGCTCATAAATATGCCCAGTCCCAGCGCTGGAAGTGCCGGGCTCATAATGCTTGGATGGACTTACCTGCAGCAGACCATGCTGCTTACTTGCCTGCCAGTTGAGCCTCTGATCCTCTTCTGTTTGGAACTACTTTTCCTGTTGGGTGGGGCAGGAGCCACTCCCTAGGTTCAGAACACTGGAACTCTTCTGGAAAGCAGGAACTCTTTTCTTACCTAGGCGTGGCTGTGGAAGGAGACACCTAAGCACTACAGGAGGCTATTTAAACCACACCCGATGGATGAATCTTGCTTTGTGTTATTCTGCATCCTCTGCAGCAGAACGCTCATCGTGTCTTCTGCATCTGATCCTGGGCCTAAGGAAAAAGGCTTACCATCCTGAATCCAGTCTTCAGCAACACCTATAAAGACAAGAAAGAACAGGTTAGCATTACGGTCTTCAGTGACAGCTCTTCACTTACCGGGTCCATCGGCTGTCACCAACGCCTCGCGCTGCATTCCGACATCTGAAAGACAAAGGCTTACCTACTCTTCGTGCGCTCCGGAGGTCTTCACACTGCATTCCGGCATCTGAAAGACAAAAGCTTACCAACTCTTCGCACGCTCCGGAGGCCTTCGGCGCTGCATCCCGCATCTGAAAGACAAAACAAGGTGCGTTTAAAGACATTGGGGAACTTTAATACTCACGTGCCATTACTCCTTTCCACATCTAACCCAGTGGGTATTCCGGCACCCTGCAGCCGCTCCGAACTTGTACCTGCAAAATAAAAAGACAGTTAGAGCGCATCGTGAAGCAGGCAACAAGCGCTTACTTACGTGCTTCCAGGCGCTTCTATTCATCACACGGGCTCCATCTTCAACTCACTTCAGCCCGTCATCCACCATCGCCGGAACCCTGCAAAACAAGAGACATCATTACTAAAGACTTTAAAGACATTAGAATTACTCGAAACTTACCGTTCGTGCAGTAAACGACGGACAGCAGTCCTCTGAAGTCAAGAGGCCTGCTCCCCTTATCCAGTGAAGAAACTGGTTACAGCACCCTGCCCCGAGGCAGATGGAGAGCACGGCGTTCACTTACCTAAGACATCTTACCCTTCGAGTCAGACATACAGTGCCCAGAGGTCCAGCCCAAAGAGCCAGCCGTGTGTTAAACATCACCTTTGAAGATACGGTATACGCCCAGTTAAGACCGGCGCCTCTGTGGGAATCAGGTGAGCGTTACAGAACACAAAGCCTACCACAAAACTCCCGTCCAGGCGCTATGGAAACCTCGGATACCGACCAACTAGCCCAGTTACTTGGGGAACTAAGGGCAGAAGTGCATGCGGCCCGTCAGGAAACGAACGCTCTAAGAAGGGAACTGATTATTTCCAAGGAGCGAACAGATGATCTCGCTAGACAATTGCTACAGTCACAAGCCGGACAGACCCCGTTACCCGCATCTGGGGGAAATCTTCCTTCTACATCCTCTATGAATCCAGTGCAGATAAACCTACCTGGGAATGTACCTCTGGCTCCGCCCGAACGATTTTCTGGTGACCCAAAGAGGTTTGCAGTATTTATCAATCAGTGCCGGTTGCATTTCTTATGCCGGCCAGCAGCCTTTCCAACTGATCAAGCTAAAGTAGCTTTCGTGCTTTCGTACCTTAGTGGCAATGCGGCAGACTGGTCGATCCCTCTAGTAAATCAAGATGATCCGGTCCTCCATGATTTTCAAGCTTTTCAGCTCAGTATGGAAAAACTGTTCGCAAGACATTCACAGGGGCAGGCCTTGGACAATGAGCTTCTTTCGTTGCGACAAGGTAATCAAGACCTTTTGGCTTATATTGCGTCTTTCAACAGACTGATAGTGGAAACTCAATGGCCTGAGGACAAAAGGATTACGCTGTTTTATAGAGGTCTACGTGGAGAGCTCAAAGATGTGTTAGCCCAAGTAGTGAATCCCCGACAAGATTGTTCGGACTATATAGACTTAGTCATTCAAATAGATCACAGACTGCAGAACAGGAAGGCCGATCGTTCCAAGTTTGATGCTCGAGTATTTTCCAAACCGCCAACTCCTTCCAAAGGAGTAGACTCCGGGGAACCCATGCAAATAGGGGGTCTGAAAGGTCCTCTAACACAAAAGGAGCGGGAAAGGAGAAAACAGTTGCAATTATGCCTCTATTTTGGAAACTCAGGGCACTTTCTTCGAGACTGTCCGGTGAAACCTGCCAAGAAGGCAGTAGGAGCTGCAGTTACCAAAGTTACAAACTCTGAGCAGGGAAACGACCTCGCCCGACAAGAATAGAGGTCCTCTTGCCGAGCGTGAAAACCAGTTCCGTGACCTCGCATTTCGTGATACCTATGGTCCTCATTAGCCCTGATAATCCGGATCGATTACATGCAATTGAAGCTTACGTCGACAGCGGTGCCATCGGCAATTATGTGGATCATGAAATGGTTTTGAGGATGAATCTAACTCTTTGTCCCAAGGCTGTAAAGGACGTCATTATTACAGTGGATGGTACGGAGATAGCCTCCGGGCCAGTAACGCATACCACTCAAGAAGTGACGCTAGTAAGTCAAGATGGACACCATGAGAAGATCGTGTTCGATGTGATCAAGGCCCCTCAGTTTCAGATTATTCTAGGAATACCTTGGTTAGAGAAACACAATCCTCTGATCGATTGGCGAGCAAGAACGGTCCAGTTTCCAGAATGTGTCTCTACTTGTCACCCTCCACCTGGTGTTACACTGGCAGCAATTTCTTCAGAGACTCCCCAGTTACCTCCCGAATACCTAGAATACCAAGATGTTTTCCGGAAGGATCAGGATAACTCTCTACCTCCTCATAGGTCTTATGACTGCCAGATAGACCTGATACCTGGATCTACTCCTCCTTGTAGTAGAATTTATGCCCTCACCGAGCCTGAGAACCTTCACCTTCGACAATACCTGGATCAATACCTGGAAAATGGGTTTATTCGTCCTTCCAAGTCCCCTGCTTCTTCAGCTTTGTTCTTCGTTCCAAAAAAGGAAGGAGACCTTAGAACTTGTATAGATTATCGCTCCCTGAACCAGATCACCGTTAAGAATAGATATCCGTTACCTTTGATCCCTGAACTCCTGGACCAAGTCAGAAAAGCATGCATATATACAAAGCTGGATCTTAGAGGAGCTTACCACTTGGTACGAGTAAAAGAGGGCGATGAATGGAAGACGGCCTTCCGCACCAAGTATGGGCTATTTGAATATCAGGTCATGCCCTTCGGACTTTGCAATGCCCCGGCCGCCTTTCAATATTTTATGAACGATGTCCTCAGAGAGCTCATAGATGTGTGTGTTGTTGTTTACATTGACGACATCCTCGTTTATTCTTCATCGGAATCTGAACATCGGAAACACGTGAAAATGGTCCTCGAAAGATTGCGTCAACACAAACTTTTCGCTAAGTTGGAAAAATGTGTTTTCAACGTGACTGAAGTTGAATTCTTGGGATTCATATTATCACCTGGCGGAGTGCGTATGGATTCAAAGAAGGTCGATGCAGTTCTCAAATGGCCATCACCATCCTCCGTAAAAGGTGTGCAAAGCATGTTAGGCTTCGCTAACTTTTACCGCAGGTTTATCCCCGAATTCTCTCGAATAGTCCAGCCCATCACTGCCTTGTTAAAGAAAAACAAACGTTTTGAATGGTCTACCGAGGCGGAACAAGCTTTCCAGGATTTGAAGACTAAATTTATCTCTGCACCAATCTTAAAACACCCTCGCCCCGAACTCCCCTACATCGTGGAAACTGATGCTTCAAGCCTTGCCATGGGGGCAGTTCTATCACAAAAGGACCCGGTAACCAATCAGTTGCATCCCGTGGCATTTTGGTCCCGCAAATTCTCACCTCCGGAAATCAATTACACAATTACTGACAAGGAACTTCTGGCTATCAAGTCTGCCTTTAAGGCTTGGCGGCATTATCTGCTGGGGGCCCGACACACTGTTACTGTGATTACGGATCACCGAAACCTGCAATATTTGAAAACCGCAAAAGCCCAATCCTCTAGACAACTCCGTTGGGCATTATTCTTTGCCGAGTTTGACTTCATAATTACCTATCGACCTGGTACAAAAAACGGTAAAGCTGATGCCCTTTCTCGGATGGGAGTGGAAGAACACTTGATCAACCCTAAACCTGTACCAATCATTCCCGAATAAAGAATTCTAGGTGTAATCGCCACAGAATCCATAGAGGAAGTTAAGGATAAAGCCAGGCAACTTGTAACTCCAGCAGACATACAGAATTGGCATCTGCAGGGAAAGGACTTTGCAGTAAAAGACAACTTATTGTATTTCCAAGAACGATTATACCTACCCAGCACAGATTTACAGAAAAAAGTAATCTCTTGTTATCACGATTCATTAATAGAAGGACATCCCGGTATAGCCAAGACCTCAGAAAAGATCAAGCGCTACTTCTGGTGGCCGTCTTGGAAAAAAGATATCAGAGACTTTATAATGTCCTGTGGAGTATGCGCCCAAAACAAGAGTCAAAAGGAAAGACCAGCAGGCCTCTTACGCCCTATTGACATCCCACCTCGCCCTTGGCATACGCTTTCTATGGACTTCATCACCGATCTACCTCCATGCTCCGGATACAATACGATTCTAGTAATCGTGGACTTATTCTCCAAGATGGCGCATTTCATTCCGCTCAAAGGCTTGCCAACAGCAGCAACTCTGGCCCGAGAATTTCTCGAAAACATCGTCCAACTGCACGGTTTTCCTTCGGTTCTAATTTCGGATCGAGGTAGTCAATTTATTTCTCATTTTTGGCGAAGTTGCTGTCGGTCTGCTCAAATTGATGTGAGACTATCGACCAGTCACCACCCTCAGACCGACGGACAAACCGAGAGGACCAGTCAAACTCTGGAACAGTATTTACGCTGCATGCTGCAACAAACTGAAAAAACTTGGAAAGACATCCTTTGGATAGCCGAATATGCCTACTATAACTCTGTCCATTCGGGAACTGGGAAAACCCCGTTTTTTCTTTTGTACGGCAGTCACCCTCGAACCTCGGAGTTGGATCCCCTCCAAGATCTTGAAACACCAGCAGTAGACTACCTGCATTCTACAATCACCCAAGCCTTTAAGGAAGCTGTTTCTCACCTTCAAAGGGCTAAAGAACAATACAAGAAAGGTGCAGATCAACATCGGAAGGAAACCCCTCAATATCAAGTAGGGGATCAAGTCTGGTTATCCACCAAATATCTACCTCTAAAAGGGCCACGCACATTCAACCCAAGATACCTTGGTCCCTATTCCATCACTACCATATTAAACCCAGTAGCGGTCAAGTTGGACTTGCCCCCGCACATGAAGATACATCCGGTCTTCCACGTCTCTCTATTAAAACCCGTGCAACCTCAAACCCGACTAACTAAATCTCCAAAACCTATCCTAGTTGATGGAGAACTCGAGTTTGAAGTCAAAAGCATTCTGGACTCCAAGATCTCCAAATCTAAACTATTTTACCTAATTGACTGGAAAGGCTACGGCCCCCAAGAGAGATCCTGGGAACCTGCTGAATATGTCCACGCTCCTCGCCTAATCAAAAGATTTCACCGAACATTTCCTGACAAGCCAAAACCCCCGGAGAAGCCCGGTTTGGGAGGGGCCTTGAGGGGGGGTACTGTCATGATCTCTGCTTCCAAAAGGTCAGGGTTTTCCCAACTCCCTTGGAAGCAGATCCATAACCCAGGTTCCGAGTGCCAACCAGTCCCAATTGGGACCTTTTGGACCCAGTCCTGGCGCCAGTGGCACCAGGCTCATAAATATGCCCAGTCCCAGCGCTGGAAGTGCCGGGCTCATAATGCTTGGGTGGACTTACCTGCAGCAGACCATGCTGCTTACTTGCCTGCCAGTTGAGCCTCTGATCCTCTTCTGTTTGGAACTAGTTTTCCTGTTGGGTGGGGCAGGAGCCACTCCCTAGGTTCAGAACACTGGAACTCTTCTGGAAAGCAGGAACTCTTTTCTTACCTAGGCGTGGCTGTGGAAGGAGACACCTAAGCACTACAGGAGGCTATTTAAACCACACCCGATGGATGAATCTTGCTTTGTGTTATTCTGCATCCTCTGCAGCAGAACGCTCATCGTGTCTTCTGCATCTGATCCTGGGCCTAAGGAAAAAGTCTTACCATCCTGAATCCAGTCTTCAGCAACACCTATAAAGACAAGAAAGAACAGGTTAGCATTACGGTCTTCAGTGACAGCTCTTCACTTACCGGGTCCATCGGCTGTCACCAACGCCTCGCGCTGCATTCCGACATCTGAAATACAAAGGCTTACCTACTCTTCGTGCGCTCCGGAGGTCTTCACACTGCATTCCGGCATCTGAAAGACAAAAGCTTACCAACTCTTTGCACGCTCCGGAGGCCTTCGGCGCTGCATCCCGCATCTGAAAGACAAAACAAGGTGCGTTTAAAGACATTGGGGAACTTTAATACTCACGTGCCATTACTCCTTTCCACATCTAACCCAGTGGGTATTCCGGCACCCTGCAGCCGCTCCGAACTTGTACCTGCAAAATAAAAAGACAGTTAGAGCGCATCGTGAAGCAGGCAACAAGCGCTTACTTACGTGCTTCCAGGCGCTTCTATTCATCACACGGGCTCCATCGTCAACTCACTTCAGCCCGTCATCCACCATCGCCGGAACCCTGCAAAACAAGAGACATCATTACTAAAGACTTTAAAGACATTAGAATTACTCGAAACTTACCGTTCGTGCAGTAAACGACGGACAGCAGTCCTCTGAAGTCAAGAGGCCTGCTCCCCTTATCCAGTGAAGAAACTGGTTACAGCACCCTGCCCCGAGGCAGATGGAGAGCACGGCGTTCACTTACCTAAGACATCTTACCCTTCGAGTCAGACATACAGTGCCCAGAGGTCCAGCCCAAAGAGCCAGCCGTGTGTTACACATCACCTTTGAAGATACGGTATACGCCCAGTCAAGACCGGCGCCTCTACGGGAATCAGGTGAGCGTTACACCCATTTTCGTTTTCACTATGCTCGGTCACAATCACATACTTTTGGCAAATATTTACACCCTCCAAATAATCAACTCACCACTGGTGGTTGGGATATTTGTGGACCAGGCACTGCCCCCTTCTTTCTGTGTTGTGTTAAACATTTAAGCTTTGATTGAAAAAAACATATTTACTTCATGCACCTGCAGTAGTGCATGCCCCTGCAGCGGCATAATCATGATGGACATTGCGCACACGTGGTGGTCTGGACCATCCTGGGGTGTGTCGAGCCCTGTGCTTTGTTAAGGAGCTTGGGGGGCCCCCACAGCATGGCTCAAAGGGATGTTGCCAAATTTTGTTCTATGCCATTGGTCACCACTGTGTCTGACAAAGGCGTAGTGTGCAGTGCGCGCCTTGAAGTCTGCCAGTGAGTCCCCGGGTGAGAAGCAACTTGTGGGTGTTTTCAATTTAAAATAACTGTTTGGTGCCATGGATTTATGAGTGCAACAATGATATTACATTAAATGGTGTTTTTTTTAAAGTCCTCTGGCACTCAGTATTACGCTTAGATAATAATAATTATGGGGGTCTTGGGTATATTGGGTATATATTGGGTACAAACAAGCTAACCTGCCTAACTCAGATGTGCACGTTAGTATGCCCATTCACTCACCTAAAATAATGGAACAATTCAGCTTCTCACAAGTAACTAGAATTGATGTACAGAAAATAATTTGTTCAAACCATCTAGTTGCCAGGGAGACAGCTGCCCTGCCCAAATAATCAAAGATGCAGCTAGAGACTTGAGGGCATTCATCGCCAAAGTAATTAATGCATCATTTTCATCAGGCATTGTTCCGAGTAACCTTAAAGAGTCATGGGTCTTACCTTTACTAAAGAAACAAATTTTAGACCCTACTATTCCCACGAATTACAGGCCAATCACAATGGTACCATTCTTACTGAAAATTCTAGAAAATGTAGCATACCTGCAGATACAGAAATATTTAGAAACCAATCAACCTAGGTATCCGGCAATCCAGCTTCAGGCCACAGCATGGCACTGAAAAGGCCCTAATTGACTTAAAGACTCGGACGCACTCAAGGACAAAGGAAAAGCTGCATTGTTACTCCTCCTTGACTTGTCCTCCGCCTTTGACCTGGTGGACCACAAAGTTCTGTGTAAACACCTGGCCTTAGCGGCTAACTTCTTGAGTGAGGCTATAGCCTGGATCCAGTCTTTCTTGAATAAGAGGACCATGAGAGTCTTCTCCCCATCAGTCGCGGCAGACCCTGGCCCTCATTACAACCCTGGCATTAAGGGGTTAACGGCGGTGTAAAAGGTGGCGGCGCCGTTAACCCCTTAACACCTGATTACGAGGTCCCTTTGCGGGTTGGCGATTTTAACGCCTGCTTTTTGCAGGTGTTAAAAACCAACCCGCAAAGGGACCTTGGTGCTAAGTACGGTGCTGCAATTTGCGGCACCGTACTTAGCGCCTTCCCCATTCCCATTGAGCCCTATGGGGCAAAAATGGGAATGGGGAAGGGCCATGGCGGCATGGGGAATTACCGCCCCACCAACCTCGGAATGGGGTGGTAATTCCCCATTCCGCCATGGCGGAGTCGGTAAGTTACCAGCATGGACCATGGTGCTATTAGCACCATGGTCCAACGCCAGGGTCGTAATGAGGGCCCCTATCCCTATCACTATCACTCCTGCGTCTCGCCATCAATGTACAATATATTCTCAAAGCCTCAGTTTGACAAACTGGACAATCTGGGTGTCACCTACACTAATTATGCAGATGACACCAAGATCCTCTTACCTCTTTCAGGAGACTATGCCAAGGACATGGTCCTTGTGAATAAAACTTACCTGATCATTCAGGCATGGATGGCAGCCCACGGTCTGTGTCTGAATGATGACAAAATGGAGCTCTTGATACTGGGATCGGTCTCTAATTTGAACAAACTTAGCAGCAAATATGCATCTTTAGATATTGATGCGAACACTATCAAAGTTGTAAAGGAGGTAAACATGTTAGGCTTTTACCCTGATTCTGCCTTAACCCTACGTAAACAAGTTAATACTATGGAGTCGGCTACAGCCTACAGCTGCAAGCTAATCATGGCCTGCAGACCTTTCCTATCTAAAGAAGGCTGCATTATCCTAGCAAATGCCTTGTCCTGTCTTTGTGGGATTATTGCAATGCTTTATACTTGGGCGCAAATAAATATATCATTAACAAAATCCAAATTTTACAGAACAGCGTGCTTAGAACTGTCCAACGTATACCTAAGAGAGAGCATATATCTGAATCAAGGAGACAAAATAATGCTATCTATCAATGACAATATCTTGCTAAAAACGACATCCCTTGCACACAAATGTCTTAACAATGCTGCTCCTCATTTTCCCTCCAGAGAGAATAGTCAAAAGATCTACACCCTGCCCCACCAGAACAGCTAACTCCTGTTGTCTGGTGGTCCCCAGATTTAAACTAAAAAAGCTGGAGGCACTAGTTTCCCAGTAATGGCTGCTCTAACTTGGAACACACTACCATATTCCCTGAGAGTCGACCAAACATTCCATAACTTCAGACGCAATATGATAAACTGGCTTAGATCAATTAAAAGTGAACTTCAGTGCTCGTCTGCGAACACACGACCACCGACCCAGTTATTTGGTGCACTCACCATGATATGTATATATGACTTTCTCCATTGGAGTATGTATTGTAATATAGAGTCTTATTGCTGCCAAAATGTATTTAATGTATAAATGTACCCTATGTACATTGCAAGGTGTAAATATGTGTATATCCAAAACTGTAAATATGTGTATCTCATAACTTGCCAATTTTCTGTAACCTCCTAAACTGAAAGTATACTTGAGACTTGTTGCGCCCAGATACCTTCAGGCTTGGGGCGCCTTACAAATAAATAAAACAAACAAACAAGCCTTTCCCAGTTATTATACTGCAGCAAAGATAACATTATCAGGTGCACTCCCGGTGGGCATGCAGGTTTCTTCTACTGTAGTGGTAGCTGACTCAGATACATTTATAACCAGGATTTTTTGTTGATATTAAATCCTGGTCAATGATTTCATTTTCAGGCCTTGCTCATGCAGCATTTTTCTCCTGTGTAAAGCGCTTGCCTCTCCAGGTCAATGCTTTTCTTTTTGGCTTGTTTAACACAGCAACTCCACAGATAATACATACTTCGTCTCCTTTTGATCTACAGTGGTTTCATAAACTAGCTGTAGCCTGCGTTAGAGATTTTGGTTACCCTTTTACAAATACTGCATTACGGATGTTTTGCATCTAAAAAATTACATTCCCCAAATGTGTAATTGTGGACAAATCATGCCTTCCACTCTGCCTCGGTTCTTATGTCTGGCTGAAATGAGAGCACCCAGAAACACGGGTGCTGGACACATCTGAGAAATGTGAAGGATGTTTGCCATCAGTTCCTGTGATGTCACTTGGGGGTGGGGTCAAATTACATCACTTCATGTGATGTCATCAGGGGGTCAAGGGTCATGTGATGTCACTTCTGCTACCCCTGGCATTTTGGTGAAATTACGTCGCTGACCCTAAGTAAAATCTCGAGGATATTTAGCCTACAAAAGAGGTGAATACTCTGATACTAGAGATAAAGGGCTATTGAAAATGAATCTGAAGAGGAGCCAAAGGAGCCTACGTGGGAGCCCAGCGAGGAGCCAAAGACCGCCCCTATTAACCAACTCAAACTGTGTGGCCACGTTTGGAGAGGTGTATTTACTAACATTTTGCAATCTGGATTTTGTGAAAGATAAAGTACACAGGAACAGTAGCACCCGTGTCATGAAGGAGGATTTTATGGCTCCATTTGAAATTGCACACAATCCTGGCCAGGAGGGGGAAAGGCATTTCTCCTTCCCAGCCAGTTGCAAAGGTGTGGAAACGGGGGTCATTGGTACCAACATAATTGAACTATATTCCCAGGTCATTAAATCTGGACCCGCAGACTCCTTGTTGGGGGGATTGTTGGTGAAAGGAATGTTTCCTTACAGTCAAGTACTGTTGTCTCACCACTGACAAGAGATAAAGAGGCCCTGGTGCAAGAGCACAAAGGGCACAATGGGTCAACGTACCCCAGTCTACTATTGCTGACCAAACCCTCAAGGAAGGCTTACTAATGTGAACTCTCACCGATCCCACTTACTAATCGCTTTGAATACCTCTCTTGCAGTGAGCAATCAGTAGCTTCCAGGATGGGATCATTGACTAAACCTATTTGAAAGGTGTGACTCACAGGAAGCAGGATAAGAAGGGAAGGGTCCGCCCCCAAGGAAACAGCATTGGGTAGCCCAGACTGCGATGTCATAAAACTGACTAATGATGTAGGTACCTAAACCTGCATTGCGGACAAGGGCCCAGACCCAAACAGGGATTGTTGTAATTTGAACCCTAGAGGTCAATATAGACTCCTGTAAATTAAAGAGCTGATAACCCACAGTACTAAAAAATGGTTGAAGGAGCTAATGAGCGAGATCAGAAAATTAAAGAGATGATGATACTTTTTGGGTGCTCGGACCACAGAATCTAATGACCTGGGATCTGGGCCAACAAAGTGTGTAATTGGCAGTGACGCAGATGCTGTAAGAGGTAAATCGCAGAGCCCACTGAAAAGTGTAAACGCAATCCTTGGGGGTCACAATCATGCCCATAAACAAGGTGCCAGTGCTGGTGCTGGTGTTGACTGGCCATTTGCAACTTCCATGGGTCCGACGTACCACGATTTTAGGAACACCCGCCCCCAGGAGACCTGATCCCCACACTGATGTACCCTAGCCTATTGCCCTTGGGAAGTGCATATGGCTTTGAAGAGGTAGACAAAGAGAAATGTTTTTGCAAGGGACTGTTGGCTATCAGTTGTTATAGTTAATGTCCCCAGAATTGACCCGCATGCCCATGAAGATCCAGAGCTACTAAAAGTAAATGTATATGCTGGATCCGGCAGGTCAAGGGTTGGCACTCATTTATCAGAGAGGATATTGATCATTGCTCTAGGGGCTCTATTCCCAATTCTTACCGTGATTATATTCAGGTATTTTTGCAATCAAGGTTGTTAGTGGATGGACTTTTGAGTATTGATTACAGGTTCAATCCCCCGGTGAATTTTAGGAGCACACTAAGGTCCCAGGATTATTTACAGAAATGATTAGTGGGTCAGGCCATCTGGAACAAACTTGACCCAGTTTCCTCTGATGAACAGTGTGCAAAAGGTTGTGTCCCAATAGGCCATCGCCCAAACACAAGACATGATAACCATACCACTGATCTAGAATAAGTGGATTCACTGGGTATGGAGAGTGGTTGCATGGTGGAAGATGTACATGGTTATATATTTCTAATGTGGAACATAGCAAGAGTAAACAGACTTTTGGTGTCATTGATTGATCATCTTTTGTTCACCAGTTCCAAATTATAGCACTCCAGAAAACGTGATCCACTGATCAACCTTATCACAGTGATGTCAGACCTTCCACCTCCCAGCAACCAAAGGCCCTAAAGGCAGACCCAGTGGTGGTCTGCTGGTGTGGATTGACACATAACCTGGTTGGAAACAGTGAGTATTGACACACATTCCTTGGACCTCCAACTATTGTTTATCAGGACAGGTGAAGAGGATCTGTTGCGTCTCTATAATATATACACAGGCCACTTAACCAGCAAGGCTTGGCAACCCTTGTTAGACTTCAGGAGCTCTTCAACTTGATTATTTCCCATCTTCCACCACATAATTACTCACATGTGGCTGGGATGATCAAGACCAGGCTTGGGAGATTCCACCTCTGATTGGTGTACTCCCCTCCCCGATGAGAATGCATCATCTGTCTTTAATCTCTGCTAAGATTGTTTAAACCTGAGTGCTTGAACTGGGTAGCTCGCTAATGATACACCTGCAAAGAAGACTTTTATTGGTCATAAAGTGATCTCATTGATTGATTACATTTTTTACTTTAGGATGGATTGGTCAAGGGTTGCAGACTTTGAAGTTTGTGTAAAATCTGAAAGCAAGCATCTTCCTTGATCTATTAATGTTGTTGGGCACAGGTTGGGGTGGGTATTGACAGGGAATTCCTGAATAATGAGTTTGTCGAACTACAAGGTCATGCCCAAAAAGCGGTAAAATTGGTCAACCTAATGAGGCATGATGCCAAATATTCCATCTATGCTGCAATTTCAGACAATCTGAAAATTATTTGCAACCTAGAATCTAGTTTCTCTGCTATATTGTTTGAGTATAGGAAGCTAAAGGACAAACTGATCCCACACCTCTCTATATCCATCGGGGTAATAAAGATGAGACTATTGGCAAGGCAAGCTGGTATGATGGTGAATGTTGTGCTGCTAAAAAGGAAATTGGGGGTCTGTGTAAGCTCCCAATTAGGGGTGGACAGAACAAAATGATGCTCCCTGAGGCAGCAGTATAAGTCTTTAACTAAAAAAAGAATGAAATTACTCAGGAGAAATGGTGTGCCCTCAACAATGTCCTCTAAACCGGGGATCGGCCCCTAATTTGGAAATTGGTGTCAGACAGAGATTTGAAAGGGGATCAAATTTGGCAATGTTGCATCAATGAGGAGGATTGGTGGTTACACTTTTCTAGGATGAATGATGATCTTACTACTACCCCATCTGATTGTGTACATGTTAGTTCTTCCACTCCCAACACACTGATGATTCAGGTGAATGAGACAGTATCAGCTCTTAATTCTCGGAAGTAGGGTAAAGCTGCTAGCTGGGCCTGATCTCGGTAGAGCTGCTGAAAGATGAGGTGATTATTTGGGCCCCTGTGTTGTGCATGCCATTTCAAGCAAGGAGGAAATCTCCAAATCCTAGTGTTCAGCGGTAAGCGTGACAATATATAAAAAAAGGGGGGCAGGGACTCCACGGTCAATTGTCATCCAATTTCCCTTTTGGATGGTGCGGGAAAACTATTTGGGGAAGTTATTCTTAAACGCTTGCAGGATTGGGTGGACTAGGAAAATGTAATTAGTCCTCTTTAGGCTGGCTTTAGGAATAATAAGAGCACTCTGGATCGATGTTTCATGCTGTTCATGTTAATCCAAAAATATACTGTCTTGAAGAAGACGTATTTATATGTGATATTTTTAGACTTAAAGACTGCATTTGACTCTGTGTCCAGAGAGAGTCTATGGCAGATACATTAAAACTGCAAAGCTGCAGTAGATTTGATCACCATAATACAGCAGCTATATTCTGAAAATAAAGCCTCTGTTTGCTAGCGCATAGATGGCGAACTGATGTGAACATGCAATGTCAATATAGGTGTTAGGCATGGTTACGTCCTGGCCCCCTCCTTTTTAATATCCATATCTAAGAAATATAAACAAAATATCGAGGGGGTGCCACAACACTCCAAATATGGCCTCTGATAGATATCCTGCCTTATTCTATGCGGGCAATATGGTTTTAATTGCCACAACTCTGCAAGGCTTGAATAATTCCCTTTTCATTTTTGGGCTAAGTGTGACGAAATGTATCTAAGCTTAAATATAGAGAAATCCAAGATAATGGTGTTTAAACCTCGATTTCATAAGCACAGATCACTGTTGCTGAAAGTAAGGGGAACCCCCGATAGAACAAGTCAACCAGTCTGATTATTTGGGAATGAGGTTCCATGAGTCTGGCAGCTGGGAGGCACAGATTAACAAATCCGCAATTAACTTGGAAAATTGATTAAGGCTATTGTGTCCAAATATTTTTACATGGTAGTGGTGCAATATCTTCAGTTTTGGACTTAAATCAGAAACAAGTCTTGTCCGCTACAAAGTATGGCTCAGAACTATGGGGGTACGTAAATGTTACTGAGATTAATGTCTATTAATTGATTATTATTTTTTTAATTGATTTAGCTACCTCCTAGTGCCCCATCAGCATTAAGACATCTGGAAATTGATATGCTACCAGTAGCCTTGCATGTTACCTTTAAACCAATTCTCCTGTGGGTCAGACTATGGAAACCATACCATTTAGGAAAATATCAAGCTGGATTATCTCATTTTATGACTTTAGAGGGGGGAAAGAGCCTGAAATGGTTGAGACACGAGAAATCCTTCAGAGCTTGGATGCCCCTAAACTATAGGAAGACCTGCATCACTTGACGTTTTCAGAAATAAATAATGTAAGCTCTGTAGCTAAATCTGGAGCTTACGAAACCCCTATGTTAGTTGCTGCCAAATTAAAGCTGGCCCAGACTACCTAGAGTCCAGGTTTCAGTGTCGATTCAAAACTTACTTGGACACAATCACCCCACCTTTTGAAAAATATTTGTATATGTATTTTTGATTGAGCATGCTTCCAGTAGACACCCTCACTAATTCATGGAAGGACTCGCTGACAAAGAAGTGCCCAATGTGTGGAGGAATTAATGAAACCATGTTCCATTTTTTGTTAATCTGCAACAAGACTACCAAATTGAGGTGCATCTATCTTAGACCAATTTTGAAGGAGCTGGGATTTGCTATACAATATGCACTGTGAGGTGCTATACAATATGCACTGTGAGGTTTCTGGGTCAGTGTTTATTACCTAATGCCACTTTGCATGTGCCCCTTATATTCACCGGGCGTGGTTGCAAAGAATCGAAGCCTTGAAGCAAATATGCCAGGAGCCCGAAGATCGATGGACATTTACGTTTAGCAAGGTTGCGTGCTGTGCTCTCCTTGGTTTTAAACTTTTACTGATTATTTTTGTCATGATGGTTTAAGGACATGGAGCATATATCAACTGTTTTGATTTGATTGTATTTAATGAATGTATTGTCCTTCAAGTCCATGTAATTTCTTATATTGTCTTTGTTAATGTGTTATTAACTTGAAGGTGTAAACCCAATATAAGTTTTGAAATGGTATAATTAATCCATCTATGACAGGTGACAGTTTAATGTTCATTTTTAATTACTCTATCTTTTTTCTTAATGAACATTTTTATTTGTAAGCAACAGTAATTGAGCAAAACAGAAATTCTGAACTTTTAGCAAGCCCATACCCGTACCTTAAACACATTATGCTTTCTAGTTGTCAGTAATCATCTGGCTGCAGTTACTTCGATTGAATCCAAACATTGGCAAAGAAAACAGATTTGGCTTTTGAGTAGGCATGGGATAGGCATTTGCCAGGCACTGTCATGATGGTACTACTTGACCATAATATGCAACAGCTGGAATGTGGTATGATTAGGCATACAGGTGTCCGCCATGGTTGACGCCGGTATTTTACCAACTCCGCCATGGTGAATGGTAGAATTACCGCCCCATTTCAAGGTTGGCGGGTCGGTAATTCCCCATTCACCATTGGCCCTTCCCCATTCCCATTTTTGCCCCAAATTGCGGTACCGTAATTACCTCGAAAGTCCCTTTGCGGGTTCCTTCCTTAACGGCTGGTAAAACCAGCCGTTAACGTCGGGACATGCAAAGTGACCTCGTAATTAGGCGGTAAGGGTTTAACAGCGCCAACATCTTTTTACGGCGCCGTTAACCCCTTACCGCCTGGGTCGTACGGAGGCCCATTAACTCTTAACTCACAGCAAACTACTTAGAAATAACACTGACACACCAATGTTGTATGTTACTGCTTGATAGAGCTAGCTCAAATACATTCACAGAGGATGTGTTGTGGGTAGCAACGGTCATGGGGACCAAAATGGCCATGGGCATTCAATAGGTTTGTAAATAAACCACAACCTAAAAGTGTGGTTCCATTCTCATATCTTCTCTCCTTTTTCACTTAACTTCATGGCAATACTTTGGGCTTATAAACACCCCCTAATAACCAAGACTAGAAATGGACTGAAGTAAATGTACAGTAAAAGAACAACTATGTGGTTATATGTCCCTCTGATTGTGGTCCTTCAGTTGCTTGGCTGTTCTCCTCTGGCCCTTGGCTTCCTTGAGAGCTGCCCCTCTGATCCCACCCCTTGTCTGGGCCTTGACTCCATGATGAGTCACTGTCATAAACAAATTGATGCAAAAGCCTTCCATTTTCTCTGTGCAGTTTGTGTTTAAAGTGCACTTTGAAAGCCTCAAGTTCCCACTCCTGCATAGTGTGAAGGCAATCAAATGTGCCATTGTTTTGAGAAAGATATGGTAACAATAGCTGCTCCAAAATTCCCATCATAACTGAAAATACATTGCAACACACGTGCACCGAAAAAACACAGGTTACACAATGGAACATACGCCATCTGAATGCACGCATATATACACAAAATGTCCCTAAACACCAAATTAACCCAACACAGATACACCAACACAACTCACCACACCACTCTGACAGATCCACAGACAAGTACCTTAGTAACCTGGAGTGCACATTAACTACTGCTCCAGACAGCTCTCAAACTATCTAAAACTTACACCTCAGAAAGCCACATCTTCAGATCTGCACACATAAACATAGTAACAAAGAAATCTTGCCCTTGTCCCCCACTACTGTTTTAGTCTCATACTCCACTGCATACATACCCTGAAGCTCTGAGAAAGTGAGAAAATGGCAATAGGTCTGCTATAAAAAATGCAATAAAATAGCATGAAAAGACATGGCAAAGAGTTTCACTCATTCTCCGGTACTGTGTATTGCCCAATCAACTATGGTGACTGTCAGCCACAGGGGCGGACATTAATGTAGACTCTGCCACAGTTAGTGCACCAAAGATTCTAGAATATCAGACTGTTTGGCTGCTGAGACTATATATTCACCTGTCAAATCAAGTGCTATAGGGCTGAGGGCAAGCCAGGACAACAATAATGAAATTCTAGGGGGCAGCTTTACGGTCAATTTACAAGTGTAAACTATTTTCTTCCTACTCATTAAATCTGTCTCATTGCAAGGATGTCATTCTTCCGAATAGTATAATTAGGTTCAAACTATTATAAATAAGGACTCCAAGCTTTGCAGTCAATTCAGTGTGATAAAAGATTGGCCAGAATCACACACTTTGGCTAAACAGTGAAGCAGAGATTTTAATCCACTCTGTAAATTTAATTTACCACATATCTTCCATAATTTAATTGCTACTAATATTCAAGTTTGGGATTTCGTGGCCTACAATATAACTGTCTTATTGAGTTTACTTACAAAATACACAAATTGCATAGTAAAGCCACATGACAACATGTAAATTATTATAGCAACTTGTTAAGCAAAAATAATCTCATCATGGTTTTAATTTCAAATCGCGAATGGTAAACTATAAATCCCAGAATGCAAGATAATGTAAACCGGAAAAATCTATTTAATAACAATAATCTTTCAGTGATTGAAGACACACAATAACAGAAGCTGTGTAATAAACTCAGATTGATATGGAGTTTCTGTGTTACAAACTTCCAGCTGTTTGCTATTCATGATGTTCATAACATTTGATCAGTGCGATAAAGCAACTTATTTTTTGCATGTGAAACAAGTATAACATGGATAGAAACAAATGTTTAAAATGGTGCTGTTTTGTGTTGCTCACTTTAACTATCATAGATTTGCAGGGTACCTGGTGCTTTGAGAAGTCTTTCCGTTGGAAATGTCCTATTATGCATATGAAAGGCTCTCCTGCTGAGAAAAGAATTGTGTTTGTGAGGTTGTTAAGGTGCTCACAGACGGAATGAAGCTATGCGTGTGTCTATGCCTGGTCGTGACTTAGGAGATTGGCGGTGCTTGAATGTCAGGTCCGAGCTGATTCTGTATTTGGCTTGGGAGAAAGAAAAAGTGTCCAGGACGCTTTTCTTTTGCCTTTGAACGAAAGGTACACCATGTAAAAAGCAAACGAAATAGTGGTACGGGGTACCAATGATTTATGACACTTCCATCCCTGACATAGAGTCATACAGAACTTTAAGATGTTCCCCATTCTGGAGTCCCATTGGATTCCATGGGTATTGCCTATTACCACATTTATGGCTTCATCCCTGCGTTTTTTTTTTAGCCAGATCACGAGTAATGGTAATGCGGTAACTCCCCACTAATAATAACTAAATAGTACATAAACTTGCCACCTGTTCCACATCTTACAATAAGTGTACAAATGCACGCTTTCCGATAGGACAATTGCCCGTGATGAAAAAACGTTCAAATCCATCCAAGAAGATTGGCGCCCTCTTTCCAAGTGAGTAGTTCATAGTAGTACTTCCAAGGTGGGCTTTCACCCAAAGCCCTTGGGTTAGGCAAAGATTTATCTTTTGTAAACAGTAGGTTGTTGTAGTTATGGCTGTGCTGTGTGGTGCAGGAGGAGAAAGAGGTGGAGCCAATGCACATCCATCTTTGGAATATCTGATGAGGTGCTAATGGATTGCTATTATTTTCCACAACATTTAATATGGACATGATGAATCAGTGTGCATGTGAGGCTTGCATACCCGCATTGCCAGCATATGCGGTGCCTATCATATTTCCTGGCAAATGGATCATGCAGTGGGCCTTTAGCATTGCAGGTGGCAGGCTCATACATCTAACAGCTGGCCTTTGAGCCTGCATAGAGCGTGGCAGTGCCTGGTAACACATGCTGCAGCACATTTGCATGTCAGAGTCTGTGTCGGCCAGGCCATAAACATGGAATGCATTGTGTTGCACTTTTCACAAGAGTATATGGGTCTTTAGACTGAAAGGTGGTACGAAAGTTCAACAGAGTTGGGGCTCATTCAGAGATTGGGGGTAATTCCTTGGTAATTCTGCCAAATTACCACCAACATTGGATATTGTTACCACCACTTGGTCCCGTAGGTTTACCATTGGATTACAAGTGGTGGTAGGGCGGTGTTAGACCCCATTTATGGACTGCATTGGGATTTTTCGGCAGAATTACCACTAGCAGAAATACAGACTGGTAATTCCACCAGTTTTTCCTCCAGAAATCGGTGGAATTACCACTTAATAATTACTGTGGTGGTAATTCTGAAATAAATATATTATTTGGCTGTAATTCTGTTACTGCCAAACAAAGTGCCAGTTATGACATTTTGAACACTTTTTGTTGTGCACCACCATACTCGAAATGAGCGATCTTGTATTTAACAGGTGTTCAAATCATCTGCGTTGCCAAGTGTGATTATGTATAACTCCGTCATTTGTGCAACATTAAACAGTAACATTTCCCAGTGTTAATGAAATGCTGTGCCATACAGGCTGCAGAACAAACAGACACTGGGGCTCATTCTGAGTCTGTGGTCCGGTAGAAAAGTGCCTGTACCATCTGCGGATACCAGCACTTTACCAGACCATCTGACTACGGGTTTGCCGGTGGGGCACCTTGGTTTACCTCCAGCCCTACCGACTATAAAAGCTCTCATTATCACCACCGGAAATGCTGGTGGCAGTAATGACGGCAAATACCCTCATGGAGTCCAATGGGAGTCCATGAATGGGGATTTACACCGCACCGCCAGCACTCATAATATGGCGGCAATGCCGCCAGACCGAGTGCCAGAAATGGTAAGAGCCATTGCCGGTATCCTGATGGCTCTACCACCAGAATACCGGCAACGTTGTAATGAGGCCAGCTATTTGATGGCTACAAAGTCTGACTTGGCTACTTGTGCATGCATATTGGTTATACATACATTTAAAATGCAGGCTGTATTCTCAGTCCCAGGAATGTGAGCATGCAAAACACATGTGCATGCAGAGTAAACCTTAACCAGATTAAACAGTGCCACTTGCCAACCCTACTAACATTATATGGTTCCAATTGGCAAAGAATACAAACATTAAATACACTGCACCGGAATGAAAAATCCACTCTCTATGATTAACATCCTCCTTAGATGTGACTTTTATACCCCACTACGTTCATATCTATGCATGCTCTTCCATGATATTACAATCCCTCCACAGCAAAAGTGTAATGCTGCATACGTGTCCACTAGAGTCCTCTGTGAATGTACTTGTGGCATACTGAAGACACATTTCTATTGCCTGGAATACATAGGTGGTGTTTATCAACAACCCACCTGAGGTGTGCATGATTATAATGTACCTTTGTGGGTTGAAGAAATAAGGGTGCACCTGGTAGGTGGGAGCTTTCTTCTACTGAAGCCATCATTTCTGTGGAATGAATTCTTCATCTTTGATCAGTGGCAATGAGGACAGCATTATTTCATGAAAATCACTTGACACAACACCTAAGACACCCATGTCTTCCTGTGAGAAACATTACTAATAATAAGACACCCGTGATGCAGGCAACTACAAAAGACCAATGAACCACAACAAAACTAGTACATCTCAAAATTCAAGTCAGTTAAATATCTATCCAAGGACTGGAACCGATCACACCCATACCATGAGAGCATGCCACACATTTTGACAAAAACAAATTAAAACTGTCTGCGATGATGGCATGCTATTGATGAGTGCACATGAGTAATGTGTATTCCCACTGTGCAATCATTACCTTATTAAGCAGAAGCAATAGAACGAATGAAGGCATGAACTTGCTCCCACCTGCCTCTACCCACTTGCCTGCTACAAATGTTACCTGTCACATATATAACACGCTTGTAACCTATGACCTCTATAACCTGTAACCTGTAACCTTGCTCTAAACTGTACATCTTACCTTCTGTGCCCTTATATGCTAGGGTCCGGTGCACATAAAAATACTAAACAAACAAACAAACAAACAAACATGAAAGCACAAGTGAAACAGGGCTTGGTGAGCTAGCAACATGGTTGTGCATAAATTCATTTCATGGACGTGATTCTTTTTGTTTTGTACATTTAAATCCCTGTGCCATTTTCCCTGTGCACAACATTCACCTCTTGCCCTCACCCCTCTCCTCTCTGTGTGGCATCTGCCTGTAACTCCCATGCATATATCTTTAAGTGTGATCCCTATGCACTGCAGTGATGCCAGGAGTTGACCCACGCATGTGTGATTCATTGTGATTGGAAGTCAGTGCTTCTTACAGGACACACCTTCATGAGTTAGGTTATATGCAAGTTGGACCTTCCATGGCGACAGTGCATATGCCTGTGTTGCCTTATCTTCAGCATCCCCTGTGCACTACTCTGCATGTTTGGAAGGCAGGGGCAGTCACAGTGACAGAAGCACTTCATCAGTGTCATTGAAAGGTGGTGTACAGATGTTAAATTAGGCAATCACATTTGACTGTGCATTTGGTGTGAACATGTTTGCGTTGCCCATGTGGTTAGATCGTGTTACTGCTACAACATGTTAGGCTACCGGGTGTCTATGGCACTGGTTTTGCCACTGACAAACTCTTTTCACTTGCAATTGTGTTATAGGGGCTGGAGGGGTCAACTGGTTGTCTGGAGGAGAGCAAAGTTGCTGTCATTGAAATGGCAATGCATGCTAGACCAGAGAAACTGTGCTATGCTTGCATCAATTACTTCAATGTACTAACAAAGTGGTGATGGTGTTGCAGGGTAAGATTTCAGGGTGGTTGTGTGCCTGTTTCATCCTGGCCTGCAAGAGCATACCACAGGGAGGAAGTAAGAATGTTTCTCCGTGTATGACAGTAGTATTCAAATAAGGATAATATTTCCAGGTCCCCTCAGATGCTGTATCTACTTATATGTTTTTTTTAAAAAGCAGACATCATACTTGCTTTTTGTAGAGACCCACACCCCATGGACCTCCTTCGGGCCCCGCTATGGTTGCCAGCCCCACAGTTTGAAAACCACTGGTGTATGGTGTGAAGTTCAAGGAGAGGATGACCAGCTAACACTTGCTTTTCTTAAAGGGGTGAGTGGTACGAAACAGAAAATAGGTGCTAGAGGCAAAGACTTTCTGGAGTGTGAAAGAAGAAGGTGGGTGCCAGTTAGAGAATGAGGCTGAGAGTTAGATTGTAATGATGGGCCAAAGATTACATCACATGCATCTTCTATGGGAAATATCTTCTGTGGGATCATAGTAAAAGAGTTCACTTCCAATAATGTGGAAGGAATTTCTTCACTGCTTCAGCTACGGCTTGGTGCTGTTCGCAACCTGCATATCCTAATAGATCCCTCCTTCTTTTGTACTTATCTGAAGCTGTTTCCATACTCCCCTTTACAATCTCACTCCCATCTTAATTTCCTTAACCAATGGGAGCTCATTTAAATAATCTGGGTCTTGGGGTGTTTTGCATTTAAATTGGAAAGTCAAATCTGGGTGTGTTTTGCATTTAAATTGGAAAGTCAAATCTTGGTGTGTTTTTGCATTTAAATTGGAAAGTCAAATCTGGGTGTGTTTTTGCATTTAAATTGGAAAGTCAAACCTGGGTGTGTTTTGCATTCAACTTTGACCATTGATTGTAACATGCTAGCCCAGTGACTGCTCTATACTGCTGCACTTGCTTACTCCTCCCTCTGCCTCCTCCCCCCACTCATGGCACTTTCGGTTTCTCCCATCTATTCTAACTGCTTCTCTATCAACTATCCTTCCCTTCTCACTAAGTCTGTAAAGAAGAAGTTTAAAAATGATATCCTGGCCTCAAATCCTGGTCTCCCTATCACTGATACCTATACCAGCACCTCTTCCAGGAAGAACCTCACTGACATACTCTTTGTTGTTCCTTCGCTGGATCTATGGACCCCCCATGTGATCCCCCCCATAAGACCTCTGTGCTCTGTCCTGTCTCTTCCTCTCCCATTAATGGTAGCACTCGCTGGGAAGTCCTCATGGCTTCATTTGACTCCTCCAGAGTCATCCTTAATGTCTACCTAAACGGCACTGTCATCGTCCAAGGTCCTCAGGCCAATCTCCTCCTCTTCAATAGGTGGTTCCCTCACCTCATCAACTTCCTTTCATCTCCGGCTGTCCCCTCTTCTCATTCCTTGGCTACCTTCACCACTCTTCCCTCCTCCCTGCCCCTCTTCAGGCTACCTTCACAACTCTGCAGGGTGTACCTCTGATTTGTACCCCTCCCCGGAAGGTCTTTAAGGCCAGCAACCTTCTTCATCTTGCCACTCTCAACTCTCCCTCTGCTGTCAAACACTCCTCTGACATCTGCCCTGGCTTTTCAACCAATTCCTGGCAACTCTGGCCCACTGTATTGCTACTCTATGCTCAAATCTCCAGTGGTATGCTGACGACACTCAACTCATTTTCAGACTGCCCTCGACCACTGCCTCTCCCTCCCTCATCGCTGATTGCCTAACTGCCATTTATGATTGGTGTTCCGCCAATGATCTTTGTCTGAATGCCAGCAAGACAGAGATCCTCTTCATCGGCAACCCTTCTCCATCCTTTCCCCTCTCTCTCTGGCTGGCCTTGCTTGGCCCTCCTCCTATCCCCACCTGTGAGGCTAAGAACCTCTGGCTCATCTTTGACTCCACACTTTACTTCTCCGCCCACATCTCTGAGGTCTCTAAAAAGTCAAACTTCCTATTGCACCTCCGCAGAGGCACTCTTCCTTTCCTCTCCTTCCCCCAGAAGCTCACTGTCTTCCAAGCTTTGGTTCTCTCTAGGTTGGACTATTGTAACAGCCTCTTTCTAAATCTACCTGCCTCTACTCTTCGCCCTCTGCAACTTATCCAGAACAGGACTGCAAGACTTGTCCTAGGCCTCAAGCCCTGGTATCGTATCTCTCCAGCTCTGAAATCTCTCCATTGGCTCCCAGTGGATGCAAGGATTACATTGAAAACCATCTGCATTGTCCACAAGGCTTTCTGAGGCCTGGGTCCAAAACACCTTCAGCTATCCCTTCGCAAATACCTCGCCTCTCGAGCTCTTCGCTCCTCTACCTCTAACTCCTTCAGGGCCAGTCATTTCTCAAAGAAACGAGCTGAGGCTAGATCTCTGTCTTTGGCCGGGGCCTCCCTCTGGAACAGCATCCCTGCCACTCTAAAACTTTAGGAGAACCATCTCTGGTTCCGGAAGCACCTCAAGACCTTCCTCTTTGCATCTGCCTTTGTTCCCCCTCTCCCTGGCTGATCTGCTCTCTCTTGGCACTGTGCATCTGGCCACCCTCCGTCCCATTGGCCCAGTTACCTGCTCACCCTGCCACCCTTCTGCACAGCCTCCCGGCCATCCCTTCCACTGGGGACTGAATCGGTACCCATACAGTCCCCTATCCCCCATTTTCTTCTTTTTATGCACTTAGCAGACTTACCCAGTTCTGCTGCCGTAAACACAGAACTTGCCATTTGCTGGCTGCACTAACACTGTTTATTGCTCAATTATATATTTTATTTGTATTTATTATTATTTATCTGTTTATCCTCTGCTCTGTACTTTCCACTCTCCCCCTTCCATGAACTTTTCCCCTTTGCCATGCACTTGCACAATCTCAATGTCACTGGGCCTAGTAAGATCGTTGTTTTTTTCTCCCCTGATCCCCTCCCTTGCCTTGTCACGCTCTGAAACACTTGTGTACGAGCGCGATACTAATAAAATATCATATATCATATCATAAAAAAAAGGTTTACAATATAGTTAAAAATTTTAAAATGATTAAAATTACCAGAAATGCCAGTAAATCCCCGTAGGACTCCATGGGGGGATTTGCTGGTATCAATGGCACCGGTATTACTCAGCCGGTAACATAGGCATATTTTTGCTGGTAGGGTGGTGGAAATACCCCCAGCTCAGAGCTGAAGGTAAATCCACCACCCGACTGGCAAACTTAGACTGTGTTCATGCGGTAAAATGCTTGGATTCGGTAATACAGGAAAGTTACCACACCGGCCCACTCGTAATGAGGCCCATAGTGAATATTGCATAGGAGGATTGGGCAGGGGCAGGTAAGGTTTGTGACTGGCATGTAAATGCTCTTTATGTATCTACGTTCTTTGGATTTTGTGAGGCAAGCACATTATGTATTGAGAGCCAACGTTCCATTATATATGAAATCAGAGATTCCTATTTTCCCATACTCAGGGTGCAGATGGCTAGCTAATATTGGGCAGAGGCTTCACTATGGCTTGCACATATGCTGTATCCAATAAGTATTTCCAGTCTATTCCCATCAGGCAAAGATCATTGTTCATCTGCCAATAGGTTGAGGCTTGCTGCTCTGTTGAGCAGCTGATCTATCTCGCTATAGAGTTGTTCTGACATGATGCTGTGGTTTTGCCACCTAACAGTCATGTGTGTGCAGTGACCACTCCCCTCACAGTGTACAATAATGCCATTCTGGCTGATTGCATTTGATTTTACGCTGAGCTGGTGACAGAGCAGTGTTATGATGGGGCAGGTCCCTCGCATGGAGCCATCATGAGTGAATACCTGATGTGGGATGCAGGCCTTCAGGAAAAGAGGGACATTGAGACAGTGTGCTTGTTATTTGGAAAACCAATGATGCTCCAATTGACATTGAGCTCAGATTTCATGGTAAGGCGGTGCAGTCTTGGACATGGGCACAGACAAAAACATCGGTTTGTCCAAAAAGAAAAGGACTCCACTTGGGAGTGTGTATGATTAAATATTTCAAAAAATGTATATCTTTTTTAACTTCATACAAATGATAAACATGCTATCTCACCATAGACAGGATGCCCAAAGGAACTGTAAACTGATGTTCTCCTTCCACTGGATCTTGCCAAAGGAAGCCCCTTTACGGTTGCCACTACCTTTCAAATCAAGTAAAGATATGTCACATGGTTACAAAACTGATGTCTTTCTGAAAACCCCTCCTGTGCATCTAGGTTTCTTTACCAAGATCAATAGCGTTAGAGCAACGTCAGTGCTGAAAAATGATTATCTACGAAGCTGCAGCACTCCTCAGAGTTGATATATTCTACCATCTTCAAAGTAGCAGCTTCATATGTAGGAATGTGAAAAGTGTGATGTTGCAGTAAACCTTATTTGTCCTGTGCAATTTTACGGCAATTCTGTACTTCTTAGAGCATGCGCCAATTTGCAGCATTTTTACATGGTTCGCTTTGGCTAGGCCAATATCAGACTTAGTATTACATAGGCACACTATATTTTTACATCATTCATATTGGATCCCTACATAACCAACAAATCAGGCTCATTATTGTATATGCAAACCTTGCCAGGCCATGCTATAAATGTACCAACACACATACTATTTTATCATAGATTTGATATGCAGTTTGCAAATCTCAGCTCCGCATAGAACGTCTATTCGCAAGAAAATAAAAGTACTGTATCTCTTAGATGTGGTTTTGTAATCATGACCAATAGCAGAACTGTAAGAAAGAGTGGGGTAGGGTTCATAGATGAACCAATCTCTACTAGCCATAATCCCAAATTCACCACCTAAACAATGAAATTATTTTTTTGATATGGTGGGATCTTTTTTCGACTCTCAAAATTGTAGTTGAGTGGAAATATAGTTATTTTTACAGTACTCTGTATTGTAGGACATTAATCCAACTTTTTGTTATTTAGTGCAATTTCATGTTTACTGGAAAGCTCTTTAATTCTGCTTCTTTTTTCTTTCCCTTTCTGTTTTGCTTGTTGATATCCATTTATTATTGACACTTCTGCTTCTGTTTCAATTCAGACAATTTGTTTCTATTTACATTGTGTAATATGTTTTAAACTGTATTTGTTTTTAACAACATTGTTATATGTTTTGGAATATGTTTGTTAGTTTTTGGACAAATACTTAACATATATTTTGGAATAAATTATGAAAAGTACTATTGAATTTTCTGTTAGATCTCATGTTCAGTAAAGTGATAAAACTGACAAAAATGGCTCAAGTAATAGTAAAAATGTTGTGCCCCTATGTATTTGTGATGATAGCTTGAACATATAGAGAATATTGGGACCTCTTCTGGTATCATTGACTAGTACATTCAGAGAGGAATGATCCTGGATCATTCATTTTTCTGTTTTTCAGGTTCAGACAGAACGCTGGGGGTGCAGGTAATTTATACACCGCATCAACCTTTGACCATTACCTGTGGGGACAAATTTTGCTGGTTTTCTGTAGTTTTCTTCCCAGTCCCTCACAGAGTAGGGAAATAGCCCTACAGTTTATATATTTTTGTAATCATGGGAACAAGAAGTAACAAGATTAATACATGTCATTTCCCATTTTACATTGGAGAGAAAACACCTTATTTGCCATTTAGCATTTCTGGAGAGATGATCAAGTGGAAAATATATCCACAGACAGCTCAGGGAGGCGAGCACACTTCGATGCCACTGTTTACATGTTCCATCCCCAAACAGAAGTTTCTCTTTTCTTTTAGTGAGATTATTTATACATCAGCATTTAGCTGGAGACACACAGTTACCTATGGCCTTGGCATTTACACTAAAAACCCTTGGCACTCTTGTGAAATCTATCCCTTTGCCTGAGAAACAAAATGCATTGAAAACAGATGTGCTTGTGTCTCCAGGTTTTTTTTTAAATCCTGATTTAGCACCTCCCGAATCAGCCCAGGGCTTGGTTCGGGCTTGTGCAGGCCTGCCATTCCTTTCTCCAGACTTTATCAGCACAGCTATTACGGCACTCTTCTCCTTTTGATTTTTCTCCCTTCCGTTCTCTCATCAGCATTGCTCTCTTTGTCTAACCCCCTCCTTCCTTCTTTCTCTGGGTTATATCCTCACTTCTATTCCATCCTCTTTGCATATATCTTCATAAAGAAAGAATATGATTTCCACTCCCATTGCTGTGAGGTCATGCATCAATAAAAACACTTCCCGTGTTAGCCAACCCCCAGTAACTTTCCAGAATCCTTTCTGCTTTCACCTTAATACAGCACTCTTTCTCAAACCCGGATGAATCTGCAACATTATCATCCTCTATTTCCTGCAGCTTGCTGCTCAAACAAAGAGTTGGCTTTTACATAACACATTCCACTGCCCCATTGCTCTGAGACTCACATTCAGCACACAGCAAAACAGCTTTTAATATGTGCAATTACATTTTTCTAAACTGACGTTGCAGTGCGAGTTCATGCTTCCCCAGTCTGCAGTTTCTTTTTTTTCTTGTGTGATTGATTTTGATGTAACAGCTACACTTTTCATTCCCTACTGGTTTCACCAGCCTGTTCCAGCCCTTTAACCTCATGTTTCAGGTGTAATGGCTTTATCTGATTCAAGTGGACACATTATTCCACAGCCAGACCTCCTTCCTTCACCAGGATCTTGTAAATAACAGGTGAAGCCATGTCAACAATTTTGTATGGGCCGCACCAGGATGCTAGACATTTGGCATTCTTATTTTAGTCATTCTTATTTTAGCCTTTTGCAGAATTTAATTTGAATACCTGGTTGTCCACTTCATAGACCCTCGCAGATGTGTTCTTGTCATAGTATGATTTTGCACTCTCAGTTGCCCTTTCCAGATTCGGCTGTGCAAATGCAAATTCATGGTGCAAGTGTTTTCTCAAATCTTCCACATACTTCATGAATTGTGAATGCATTTATTAGAACTTGTTTATTAGTCCTGCACAATAAATGGTGTGGCAACAGCATTTTCCTGCCTGGGCACTGAGGCCAGTGGAGTTTGATGGTGTTGAACTAAGAGCCATTAGTACCAAAGGGAGTCACAAATCCCAGCTGGACTCTGCTTCAGCTACAATCCTTTTCAAAATATCAATGATTGATCTATAGCAATGTTCCACACCACCAGAAGAATATGGCTGACAGGAAATATGCAGTTTCCTCTTCATTCCAAAGATTTGACACATTTTATCCATCACTGTACTAGTAAAATCACTTCCAGGGTTTAATTATATACTTTGAGGCAAACCAAAACTAGAGTAAATATGATTCACTAACAATGTAGCTGCTGTTTGCGAACTGCAGTAAGGTGCTGGAATGCACTCCAACCATTTGGACATTAGAAAGGTGACTGTCAGCATGTATCTGTTTTCCTGTGCTGATCTTTGGACTGGGACAATGAAATCCATTTACAAATCTGACCAGGGTAGTGTCAAACCTCTCTTCATAAATGGAGCCCTATGTGTTGGGGAGGCAGGCTGAAACTGTGCATACACCAAAAATCCCTGAGTATACAAATCTACATCTTGGGACATATGTGGCCAATAAGCATATTCTTTTAATATTAACAATAATTTTTTCGGTGATCCTCTGTCTCGTGTTTTTATTGCATCATGGGCATGATGTTGCATCAACCCCCAAGAGGACAAAGGGACCACCCACTTAATGTGGCCCGACATGGACTCCTGAGCCATCAGTCCATTTTGTAATTGAATTCTGTTTGTGTTCTTTAACAAACCCCTAAACTGTTCTCTACCTTTGCAATCCTCCTCTGTCAGAGGCCTTTGCTCTGCATCTAACAAATGATTGTAGAGTAGACCTAGCATGGGATCGACTTTTTGCAGCTTGGCCACATCCTGATCAGGGGTATCGAAACTCCATATCGCCACAGGCTGATCAACTGTTACCTGAGACTTAGACTGTGTCACCGCATCCATCTGTATTTCACCAAGTAGATGGAAATAATTTCTCCATCACTTCCCCAATAGTGGCTAACTGATCTGCTTTGTCATACCCCTCTTTGTCTTCTCCTGGTGTTTTCAAATGGCCTCGTATTTGTAGACAGTGAATGACTATGTCATTCTCTGAAGCAAGCTTATCAATGGCCTGAATACTTTTTCCATGTTTGAGTGGCTTCTTGTTATATGTGTCCATACCTCTCAATTGCCACCCCTGTAAATATTTCTCAAAACTGTTTCGAACATAATCAGAATCGGTAACTGAAACTATTTCTTTACATGTATTGTCTACTACTGTGGATATTGCCTTATAAGTGGCAGCTAATTCTGCAACTTGACTTCTTTTGGAACCTAACCTCATGCTGACTCTTGGGATGCCATTACACTTGACAAACAAATATCCTAATCCTACCACCAATTATTTTTCTGAATGGGCCCCTACGTGGTATGCATAGCCATCTACATACACAGATAGGTACTGCCTGTACTTT
Source organism: Ambystoma mexicanum (assembly GCF_040938575.1). NCBI lineage: Eukaryota > Metazoa > Chordata > Amphibia > Caudata > Ambystomatidae > Ambystoma > Ambystoma mexicanum. The sequence goes on along the minus strand of NC_090933.1, from coordinate 1,109,305,461 downwards.
TCTCCAGTGAAAGCCTTGTGTGGGGATTGTTTCCAACTTTACATTATCTATGGAACCCACAGCAATGCTTTCAGAAAGATTGTTCCTTTCTTTGCAAGTAGTAAGCTGTCTTCCTCCACATCATCTTCCTCAACCAATACTTTAACCACACAGCCTACTGCTGTGGGACACAACATCCCACCAGCTACCTTGAAAGCAATAAAAGAGACTGTTGATCCATATCTTTCAAAGACAACAGTCCTCTGTACATACTGCAACACACCACTCTGCAGGGGGGAGCAATTCTGAAGTGCTTTCAACGCTGTAATCAAGGAGCATGAGAAACACAGCCCCCTAACTTAGAACTAACACACGTGCAACATCTTCCCATGCCCACCTGCCCCTTCATATTAGTGCTTGGGACCTCTTCACTTATTTCCCTTACCACATTACGTTCTAACCTCTCCTGGAATCATTTTTTTTAAACAATAGAAGACAGTTTGCTTTAGTAACCACCTTTCACAGTTAAAAAATAGAACTAAAATAAAATCTTATAGACTCCATCTACTTTACATTTCTCAGTAAAGTACATATACTCAATACGCTTTTCCAACATTTCCATTAGTATTTTGTGTTATGCTATTGGGAATAATGTGGCATTCATCATCTGTTCCAGGGACTGCAAAGGGGATAACGGTCCGGCAGCCCAAGTTATCGGCCCAAGCGAAGTGTGTCTGTGTGCATCCTGATGCCTGCAGGCTTTGGCGTGTTATAAATAAATAAATAAATAACAAGGGCTCTGTACTATTTTCCTCCATTCCAGGACCTGCAATGGGGAATAAAGGCCATTAGCAGCCCATGTTCCGAAAGCGGGTACCTGGGGTGCTAAAAAAGTGATTTTTCTTCCTACAGTGTGACGTCTGCAGCATCTCGCTGTAGGAATTAAAATCCTTTTCTAAGAGGGCCACCATCGAAAGGGAAGTCGGGGCTTCATACAGAGCCCCTATTCACTTCCCATGGCAGCCTGCAGAAGGTGACGATAGAACCCAATGACCATATTATCACAAGCACATTTTTGTTTCCTTTTCAACCCTATCCCACTTTTGAATAACTTTACCACATAGCTGGTCCCGGGTGGTCATGGCCACTTTAACCCCATTTGTTGTCCCTCACAGGCATGGCCAGTAGCCAGATTGTCTGGGTCATGACCTTATACCATGACCCGGACAATCTGGCCACTGCCTAAGGCCACAGGCTATACCTCAGTCACCAAAGTTACATCTCTATTTTTTGTAACTACATTATGACACTTGTCAAAAAATAAAACATGGGCACATTTGCAAAACCATGCTTTAAGATCCTTGCCAATGCTCCTTACACGGGTTTGCTTGAAATCCGCCCATGTTTTAATTTTTCAAAAGTGGCAAAATGTATGTACGTTCAATAGTCATATAACTTAGCACCCACTTGACAAAATCCATTCAGATTGTACACAAACATTGAAGGTTGGGTCTATAATCTTTCTGAAAACTTTTGTCCTCATTTGTCAAACGGCAACAAATTTATAAGCCATTTAAAAATGTTGAGACTCCTCTAATTCAGCCCCCCTCTTGACAAAATCCCACAAAACTTTACAAAAACATTTATATCTAGATTTAAAATAGTGTTGCAAACATTTGTGTAGATTCGTCAAATGGCACCACATTTATAAGCCTTTACAATATTTTGGCCCCGCCTCTAATTGTGCCCCCTCCTGACAGAATCCCACCACACTTTGCAAAAACATGTATATCTAGATGTACAATCGTTCTGCAGACTTGTGTGCAGATTCGTCAAATGGCAAAACATTTATAAGCCTTTACAATATTTTGAGAGCCCTCTCTAAATGTGTTCCCTCTTGACAAAAAAGCTCAGTGCTTTGCAAAATCATTCCGAATCAAGTGTAGAATAAAATTCCAAGATTTCATGCAGTTTCATTAAGTGGCACCATAGCTATAAGCCATCCAAGAACTGCTTTTTACCAACCCTGTAATGCAGAAAAAGGCACAGATGCCCCCGAACATATGAAGTGTCCGTGAACTTCACAGGACTGTCCCACAACATCAAGACTGTTCACAGACTTTCAGGGATGGAAAACACCTGTTTTTTGGCTTCTTATGGGCATATCCTATCCCATGCTCATTACCCCTCACATCCCCAGAAATTGTTTGATAGGTTTGACAACTGCAATGTTGTGTTTTTTAATATGTTTTTACCGCATTGTCCGCGGACACTGGCCGCTGTCCGCGAATCCAACGTGGCAGGCGTTTCCAAAAATCTGACGCCCTTCACACTTTTCACCATCCAATCAGGGGGCGAGTCCGATGTCCACCGACATCACGTCACCCTCTAGGACAATCGAATTACCCTGATATCACACATTCTTTGGGACCAACATTTTGCCTGTTTTAAAAAAGACTATCGGATGGATTTACACCGAAGTTATAAAAGTCGCCCCTGCCGCCAATATGGTGAAAATCCGCCCAGTGGTTTGGCCTCTAGGCATGAGCAAAGTTTTTTTCCATTGCGTCTATGGAAAAAAAAGGAAAAGTGTGGGGCCCCGCTATAACTTTGCCCCCCCCTTGACAAAACCTCACCAAACGTGTCAGACAGTGCCATATACTTTTGCAAAATTTGGTGGGGATTCATCCAGGGGGAGCGAAGTTATAAGCCGCCCAAAAAGTGCTCTTCCTATGAGTTGAGCAACTTAACCATAACTAGATGACCCCTACCACGGCCAAGTAATATAAATGTGCAAATATGCGTTTGTTGTCTATCCATATCTCTCTATACATTTTAGTATGTATACATAATGTATCTCTTTATGTATATCGATGTACACAGACATCAGTGTCTGTCTATATATCTTGATCCATAGGCGTGTCTTGATGGTTGTATCCATCTCTCCCCACAAATATAAATATATTTATGAGTTTTCATATATATAAATGTATACAATGATCAATTTCTGTCCATCATCATTTATTGTTCTCCATGTATGCATCTTTATATATGCCTCTATCGATTGTTATGAATACATCAATCTCAAAGTCTATATCACTGTCTGCAACTTTATACAACCATCACTCTCTATGCATCCGTTTAAATCTGTATACATTATTTTCTGGTGATCTATTTTTGGCCGAATCTGTAGCTCTATAGACCATTTTCCAACAGAAACAATTAGCCCACATCATCTGTCTTTTTGTCTATCTGTCTGTTTCTCTGTATGCCTGTAATATTGTTTTTTTTCAATCGTATATAATATATTGCATGCTCTAATATGTATGCCATTGGAGTGGAGCCATTGGAGTGCCCAAGATGTTCTGTGTACTTGAACAGCTTTTTGAAGACCATATTCAGTCATGTGCGACACGAAGAGAGGATTTACAAAATGCGTTAGTACATTTTTATCCATCACAGAAGGTGGATTGTGAGTGGCTATGTAGCTAGCAGCAAAACATACTTATCAGGTGAGGGAATAGGTGAAGTGACTAAGGAGTTGGGAGAGTCACAAGCTGTAAAATGATGATGTAAATGATGGACAGAATTGTGTCATCAAGTAATGTTTATTGAGAAGTGTGAAGATGGGTTGGCTGTACCCGGGCGTGATTCGATTATGTTTAATTGTGATGCGGTGCTAGAATTTACAATGAAAAAATATTGACAGCTGATTGTAAAAGCTTTTGCGACAGTAATGCCATTATATGAGAGATTGATTCACAATAAGTAGTGTCAAACACAACAAATAAAAGAATACATAAATCCATAGATTCCTGATCTCACATCCAACCTCCCCAACAGACAGAGCAAAAGCCCTATGGCTTGCAACCTTCAAACCTATCAATGAGATTGCAAAACCCACGGATGAGACCCTGTTACTCGCCACCAAACAGCCAGAGCATAAACACAGTAATTGGCACCTATTGGTGCCTAGGTGTAAAAACTTAAGAGTTTCCCCACGTGTTTGATGTTGGCTGTCTCCATAGAGAGGATGCAGGTACGGAAAAACATGTACAAACCTGTCACCTGCATGTAGGTGTTGGTGGTATATTACGAACCAATACTATCAGGGGATTACCCAGAGTTGCATGATTGGGGGCATGCCACGAAAAGCGTTGTGCTACTTTTCCCACCAAATGCACCTTGGACAATTAATGCTAAACTTACACACAATCATTCCTGCACCCCATATGGTGACTTAAATCACCTATCCCTGCAACATTCGGACAAGGGTGTGTCATGAAGCTGGGTGCTCAGGCTGTGCATCTGGCTCTGCCCCTTATTGGTCTTGCATTGCATTCGACTTCCTGGAGTGTAACATAAATAGTGCTCCTACTGTGCCACCCATTGTGCATGTTTGGTGCAGAGCATGAGCATACAACCACACTGATGTCCGTGTCCTGCTCCCGGCCACCGTCCTACAGTCAACCATGCCAATCAGGAACCCATGGCAATGCTGCTGTCCCAGACAGGATGCCCAGGATGCCCAAAAGAGAAGCCATCAGAACGCTTCAAAAAGTGCCTAACTGGCAGACACAAACTGCACTCTAGCCAAGCAACAACGCACACCATACTTGGTTTATAAAAAAAAGCAAGGTACGTGTCACCACCTTGCCAGACCGGAAACTTAGGCTCAGACAGTGCAGCTTCCCCACCTCCCACAGCTGCGCGACTGCCTCCCCTTCTGGGCATCTATGGCAAAGCTTACATACATGCCCAGAAAACATGCCACAGTAAACAGACAGGCAGACAGCAGGTGCCTTCTGGGCTGAGCCCCTATGGCCACGGTGCACTGGTCAGCCGCACAGACTGGCCATGCCTCAGTCATTCCTGAGCACAGAGCACTGTGTAGTGTCTATGTGCCACACTGCTTCAGGCTGCAGCTGCTACAGTGGGCCATAGCGGGGTGGCACAGGGCGCCTGGAGACCATAAAAATAGCAGCAGTTCATGGTACAAATCACAATATAAAATAACATAACATAACATGGACACCTGTTTCTAGTATGCTCATATTCTTTATATTTGTAGAGGGACACTAACTTGCCCCCTCCACTCCTCTGCATACCCTGCTTGTGATGCCAGTGGTTACTATTGTAGCAAACATGCATAAAACTATGAATGAAAGGGTTGTTGTAACTGTAGACCATTTTTTGTAATTGGGTTGAAAGAAGTTAGTTGTTATTGATTGTTCAAAAATAAATGTGTTTCTGATGACAAGTTATAAACTATTTGCATTGTAAAATTAGGTGACCACATGAACACTCCCTTGTCAGCTTGTAGTCGTGTATGTTAAAATTATTAAAATAATTAGAAAAAGGTTCCATTAAGAATGTGTTTATTTATAGTGAATAACAAAGAAAATATTTCAATCATTTTCACAGCATAACGTGCAAGTGAAACTGGAAGATAATGTTGCTTGTTTTGTGGTATTTGTTCCTGAAAAGGAAACCGTCCATTCTATTCATTTATTACTCCGAAATTCATTTTTATTTTTACTGGGCATCTATAACAAAGTAGCCAGAATATGTGTTATTACGTGGCTAGACTGGGGTTTTGGTACAGCCAGTCTAGACATTTCTTTCTGTGGCTTGACATTTTTTACTGGGTTAGACATGTTTTCCTACAGTATCATTACTGACATTATGCACACAGCAAGCATGAGTATTTTCATATATGGGAATACTGGCATATTTTGATGCAGCCAAAATAGAAATGTATGGGCACAGCCAGCGTTAACATTTTTGTATATTGTCATACAATTGTATAATGAACAGAAATGTATAATTTGTATCTGATGTGGAAGTTGGATTAGTGGCACAATGCACTTCCGCTTGGAGCCCTAGTGGGATCTGGGTATACAAATTATCAAAACAACAAAGTGTGTATGTTATCTTTACATCAAATCACTTTGTCATTCTCACAGGCATACTGTGCTTTAAAATGTACCACTTGATACTTTGGCCCCATGCCAGACAGCCCTTGGAGTAGAAAATAGGGGGTGGAGCCTACATGTTTGCCCCACCCAGTTGCTGACGAGGCCCCTCCCATCATTAGTTACCCCCTCTACCCGCAACAATGTGACAACGCATTCTCTCCAATCTCTCTTTAGGGGAATTGGTTGAGGCACCAGAATACACCTGTTTTATACAGTGCATGTCTTTACTGAATAATGGCTTTTTGATAATCGTGAATGAAATAATGGCTTCCCTTTGGAAAATAAGCACGTTCATGTTTTACTAATGCACTGCGGTGCGATCTGGGAACGGGGAGGGCTGTGAATATAGATGTGATTCCAGGTCAGGCCAGTGTAACCGATCCAACAGTGGGTGGATCTGCTGCTGCTCCTGTATTTCCTCCCACTCGCCTCTTTCCCATTGGCTTGCGAGGTGCTCTATTGTCAGGAGGTTGCTCATGCATCGCTGCCTTGCCTTTCCTCTAGGAATGTTACTGCTGCTTTACAGCATGTGACTAATAGAATCGTCTGAGTGGCCTTGATAAAGATAGATTTTCTCTGCTGTCCGCGCCAGGGGAGTAGATTAAATGGCATCCTCCGAACATTGATTTCTTTTTGGCTTTCCATTAGCATGATACTTCGGAGGAGCACTCTATCATTGAAATGAGTTGGCGGAGATGGTGGTATAAATAAGGATATTGCTCAGAGCTTATTTTGACACATTTCCCTTTTCCCTTAGTGCTATTATTCAGAGATATCACTCAGATGTGATGTATATGTGACCCATTCAGTTCTTGTGATTTATGTGATGTGCAAAAGACTTTTCAGAAGGAATCTCCAAGCCTGAAATGGGCTGGAATAGTGCAAACAAACTATGTAATGCCGAAAGAGCAGACACATGATGATGAAACTGACAGTGGAGGAACTGAAGATTGCCAGCCTACTATAGACAGCGCGCGCGCCCGCGCACACACACACACACACACATGAACATATAGTAATACTTAATGTGAAACCGACATTGTTGGAACCATAACTTTTGTTTTTGTTTTCGATTGTTAGTGTCTTCATAGTGTTTTGTTTGTAAATTGCTGTTGTCCGTGTGCGTCTAAAATCAGGTCTCCACATTGCAACACACTTTACCCACTCAAACCCTCAATTTACATTACTCCGAGGTAGAAAGTGCATCTATGGCAGCCAGCCAGTCTTGAGACACACGTGGGCTGCTCCAGATTACCCATCTTCTCAGCTGCATAATAACTCTGTTATCCACAACAGCGGCTCCATGCACAGAGCTCCTTAATGAGTTCATGTCCTCCTTTCAAATTCTCAGTTGCATCAACATTGCGGCTCTGTCATCCCCTAATTATAATTATAATTGTAATTGTAATGGGTTATTTATAATGTACTTAATACCCAGAGGTTTCTCAGTGTGGACCCTGGGATCGAACCTGCGTTGCTCCCCAGAGGTTTCTAAGCGCAGACTCGGGCATCAAATAACCTGTGTTGCTCCGCGTCACCTTGCTTCCAAGATTAGCCCCCTACCTTGTGCATACACACTTCTGTGCCCTCCAGCCTCCCTGTGATTCCCATACCTCGCTTGCATCTCATCTCTCTCTTGTTTTGGATGAGCCGCTGTTCACTGACAGCCGCTTTACATTGCCCATCTGCTGTAGGATTTGGGCTGGCCTGCTTCTTTAACTCACCTCAGGAACGATCCTCAGCACCCTGTCTTGGATTACTCACTGACCGCAGGCAGAGTCACCCTGCCTGTTACTGGCCTCCCTCTACAATACAACGTTGGACTTCTCTCCCTAGCAGCCTTCCAGAAGTTCCACCTGGGACTTCTGTAGACTTTTTGCACTTGGTCTGCTTGACAGTCTGTGAGCTGTTTGGTGGCGATATACAGGCCCTGCTCCTCTGCCCTCCGATCATCGGAGCAGGCATTTTTCCGGACCTTCCTGTTGGACCGGTGTTCCTTGCTGTCTTGTCCCCTTTATGGACGTACATCATTATACCTTAAGTTATTTTCACCTGTATTTCCAATCATATATGTTGCCTTTTGTAGTATGCACTGCCCTAAATAGTTTTCTTTTAACTTTAATCTTAGGTGTAGGGCTGTGTTAAGTTGCATGAATTTGCCTTCTCACCACTCATGAAGCCTATTGGAAGAATGTGCAGCAGCAAACTTCACGAACTTGCAAAGTGTTTTACTACTTTTTTTACTGGAACCATGAGTACCAACAAGCCAGGTTTTTGCTTGCATATCCGCATCCATATGTCACCATTAGCATGATAAATAATGCTCTTGAGGTTTTCTGTGTTTTTTCTCTGATAACAGCTAAAATGGAGGAACAAATTCTACTAGCATTCCCTGCTGCATTAAGGTACTATCTACAGGAAATGTTCCCACCTAAATATGCTTGGTGGCATTTTCTTTTAATAGAAAACCGATTATTTTCAGGTGAAAGGAATAATGGAGAGCGCATGCCATGCACTGCAGATTCAAGCAGGCTAGACGCTATCGGCCTGATTCATGGAAGTATTTTATAATGGCACAATCCCTTAGGAAAACGTTCCATGAATCAGGCCCTATATGTCTTGCTTTCCTCTCGTGGCTGTCCTGGGAGCGGGGCTGTCCACACCTGTGCCCCTTTAGGTAATCCGGATGCATCCTTCGTTCTGCTGTGTGACCCTCACATGTGTTGCCAACCTAAGGAAAGGCAATTCATAATGACATGCATTAAAACTAACCTGTGGATTAACTGTGAATGTATTTGTACTTTGCCCAACAATTTGATGAGACATCGATTGATGATGGATACATGTGTGAATAAACATCTGCAAATGTACGTATGCATCTTTTGTTTTCTTCTAAGTGTACTTTTAGGCAGTCATAATGTTCACAAATGTGGTTATGTCTGTTTGTTCTGCGCCGCTGATTGCACATTATCAAGTAATGTTTTTCGGTAAGGGGGGTATGATTATCAGTTCTTTTGGTAACTACTTCCTAGACATACATGTGTGCGGTGATGTTTAGTGGCAAACAGAAATGATGCAATATTTCATCTGCTAAATGAAAGGTGTGGGCAAACGAAATTACATTGACTTAGGTGGAAAAAACCTTAAAAACATTGCGACTGTGCATAGCGGTAAACTAGAGCTTCGCACAAGCACGCCAGTTGCAAAAAACCTTTGCTCATCCTTACCTATGATTATTTCTGGCCTTCTACCACCCCACATTTTCTTTTTCTTTCGGGGATGTAAATATGTATTTTCTCTGGGATGCCTTAAGGAGGTCTACACGTTCTAGCATGTGGCCCACTCTAGCGGCCCTGACACCGTTCATGTTTGTACTGAGCAAGTGAATGTTGATTTTTTTTTGGTGTGAAATATTTTATGATGATCATAGCAAAAATGTATTCTTCTGTTAGTTAATTGTAAGATTTGGGGTATGTTTTATATAATTTACTTCAATGTGCATGTTAGGACTGTTTCAATTTTAAAACATGCAATATGTGCTTCCTTTAACATACTGTATGTTTACTATGTACTTTGGTATCATGATGGTTTATGCTGCAAATATATAGAAATCTGCTGACATTACGTTTTGTCTATTTATTTGTGAGGCTGGATAAAGGGTTCAACAAGGTTGGTTTTATTTAGCATTGAGTGATTAATAACAGGTTAAACCTTGGCATTAAGATGAATTTCTGAACTCTGACCTGGTGGGCTGAGGTTTAGGAGGCCACCCTAGTTTAGTAGAACAGGGGAACCTTCTTGACAAGCCAGACCAATCTAGATAGCTTGGCAGGCGGTCAAGATTCGGCCGACCATTTTCAGACCTGGCCACAGTCTGGAACCAAACGCGGTAAACCGATGTGATCCTGTAAAAAGAAGAAAAACACTTATAAAAAGTGTTTCATCCCAAGCACACATGTCCGTCCATTCACCAAAAAATCCTTCAAGGGTGTCTAGGTCCATAAAACAAAAAGGACCCCAGTGCACGGTATGGGAAGGTACGGGAAGGTACATTGTGCACTGTTAAAAAGTTACCAAAAAATTGCAACACAGTCGAAGACTAAGGAAACATAGTTTCCCAGTACTGACAGTCTGAAGGATGTTTCATTTTCCCCATAACAAGTGAGCAAAAGCCCGGGGGAGCACAGCTGAAGGCTGTGCACTACTTGCAAAAGTCAGGATAGGATAGCCAAACAAAAGCAAAAAGTTTGGGGGTCCACAAATTGAGGGGAAATTACACATTGATGAAATCTTTCCTAACACTTCGCACTTCAATGTTTGTAGACTTTAACTTTTATAGGTTTTAACCTTAAATTGTTTTTTTTTTAAATCCCACTGATTCCTATGTTTTTAAAGAGATATTTTGTGATTTGCATGCAAGTTATGCTGACAGATGTGATTTAAGTAGCAAAGCTTTACTTATGTGCATATTTTGTAATGATGTTCTTCATGGTATTTTGTTGGTGTCCTGGAAACCTGTATTAATGATCCACGTATATATGGTTTGTAGAATGTAAAGTGAAAGGTGCTTGACTTTGGGCTATGTGTTGATGTTTGTGTTGGGGCAGTGAATGGTGAATGAATATGTTTGTTAGTGTGCGCTTTTTGTAGTGTATGTTTCATTTCATGGTGTTTTCTCCCTACACACTTACTACACGTATATAGTGGCCAACCTGGGTGTGACGTATGATTTATTATCTTTCACTGTATGTTTTTCATTAAGCTGAACATGTTTCACTTAATTTTGTCACCACAACCCTACTGCTCATGGCTGAATTAGGAGTCTGTGTGTGCTTGGGTCTAGCGATGTAGAAGGGAAAGGAGGATGGTGTCAGCACTCCAGAACCCAGCGTGTGTGTGAAGAGAAATCTCAAACTTAAAGGTCACTGAATGGCTCACACCCTCTTGCTAGGTGCTAATTGGCCAGGTCGAATCAGCTGCATTCCAGGTTTGGTGAAATTTCATTGACAACAGCAAATTGAGCAGAGGCAAATATGTTGTCATTTTCTTAGTATCCTGTAAGTTAAAGAACTTAGCGAAAAATCCATTATGTTTGCAGCAGAACACAACAGAATCCTCAAAATTTGACATCTATAACCATAAGCTACCATAAATCCTATTCTGTAAAGTAAAAAAAAAAAACTATAACTCAGCCACTGCCATCTGTAGTAGAAATGCACAAAATATCTGGAAACTCTAGGTGAGGCAGGAGGAGAGCAGAGGCTAAGAATCTTGAATCCCATTGGTGGGCAGCAGTGGGCAGAACATATTAAGAACAAGTTCTTTAATGTCAACGTGCCCGCCCCCTCTACTGTTATGCAAATTGATTCTTGGCCCCTCCCATTAAGCCATAAAATGGTAAAGCAGGCCATCTTAGACCTTAAGCCCTCTAATGCGCCGGGTCCAAATGGGCTAGGGAACTCAGTGTTAAAAAAGGACCTGGATAATTGGGCACAGCTGTTTCTGACTCTCTTTTCACGTGTCTGTAGATCTGCCGGGATCCCGTCAACATGGAGAAGGTCGGTACTTATACCGGTGTATAAGAAGGGAGATCGGTGTAATGCTGGTAAATACCGACTTCTCTCCATGCTTGATCTAACTATTAAGATATTTATGACACTTGTCATAAAAGAGTTAGAGACCTGGGTGGTAGCAAACAAAATCTTGAGTTTTGCTCAGACCGGTTTCAGACCTGGTTCCCGAACAACACATACCATTCGGGTCGTGGACCAAATACTTAACACCACACTGAGTAATAGAGATGCTTCACTGTATATAGTATTTGTTGATTTTTGTAGTGCCTTCGACTAAGTCAAACGGGAGACACTGTGGGCCAAGCTAAGTGGACTACATTGCCCCAGCTGGATACTGCATGTACTAACGACCTTACACAGTGACAACAGCGCTAGAGTTAGACTTGATAATGAGGTAGAGGCTACAGATCCAATTTGTATTAACATGGGAGTTAAACAGGGATGTGTGGTGGCACCCATGCTATACAATCTGTATATAGCGGACTTACTTCCAAGGATGGTCTCTAAAGCAAACTGCCCTCCTAAACTAGGAGATACACCTATAGTAGGTATGCTCTATGCTGACGATCTTATATTATTTGATCTAAAGTTATCGTGTGTTAAGAGCATGCTAGAGGAGTGGGCCCTTTATTCGGCCCAACTGGGCCTAACTATCAATTTGGGAAAAACAAAGATAGTGGTAATTACTAGAAATGGACCTAGCCGCTCTGGGGTTGAGACAAGTTTGGGTAGGATTAGTATTGATCAATCCTATCCATACTTGGGTTTGGAATTTGATGGTCTCCTTAATTATAGCCTAATCATCACCCAAAAAGAGAGGCAAGCCAAACGTCTTATACTCCAGGCCTGTAAATTCACCAAGGGGATGGTGGTGTATAGCATTGCTGGGATTATAAAAGTACCAGCAGTGTTTTGCAATGGCCATCCAGTACGGCTTAGAGGCATTAGCAATGCAGGACCTGAATTGGCTGAATATTCTGGAGGGCCAGTATTGGCGGGCTGTACTGGGTATCGGACCTGCCTGCCCCATTCAATTTCTAAGGTTGAAGCTGGGTTTAATTTCACTTAAGGGCATGGCTCTGCAAGCACAAGGTGTGTTCTATTTGAAGGCACTCACTACACCAACTTGTAAATTACTTGGCTTGGCAGGCAATAACTTCGAAGATGGAAAGGCCCCCCATGGATTTAGCTATAAACAACTAAATGAGTCCTTATTCACTGAAATAGACTGGTCCCATGACAAGAAGAGAACGATGCCATTTGTGCATTTGAAAAAATCTTTTATGCACAAAATGAATAGATGGGACTGGAACCAGAATTACACTCATCTGTCTACCCAGAAGAGGTATGAGGCTGTCACACACGTCATCCATAGATATAGGAAGACTCAATACTACCTGATGATCTGTCTGGACCCAGAGGTGCGACAATTTATGCTTAGGCTGGATACCAACCAACTACAGGTACTAACTGTTGTTGGCCCGTGGCTGGGCATTTTGCCCAAAGATAGGTGCTTCCGCATTTGTGGGACAGGGGACAATTTGGAGACAACCAGGCACGTGTTAACACAGCACCCTCGATTGGGTCCACTCTATATGTGTCTGTTGGGTAGTCTGGTAATTAAGTATGACTCTATCATGGGGGAGCCCTTCTGGGATTACTGCTTAAATTCAGACTCTATTGGGACGCAGCTGGCACTATATAGGGTATGGACTAACGTTAAAGTTTTGCTATGAAAGCAAGCATATCCCACTGTGTCAGGCGTGGAACAAGATTAGGAATACTAGCCCCTTTAATTGACGCTATTGTGAGGGCTGGAGGAGCACTTGGCTTAATGCCTCCTGGAATTGGTATCACTCTGATTGTATTATTATCATTTGTGCCACATTTTTATGACTCTTATGTCTCTACGTTTTTAAGCTTATGTTTTGTGATTTTTTCTAAACCTCACCTTATACGTATGATTCTATTCTTTATGAAGTTGTGATTTTATGTATTAAGTTAATGGACGTACTTACCTGTAAAGTTCAGATTTTGTACTATATCACAATAAAATCATTATTATTATAACCATAAACATAAGCTACCATGAATCCTATTCTGTAAAGTTTTAAAAAACGATAACTCAGCCACTGCCATGAACTGCTCATACATTTTCTGAAGTGCCTGTCACTTGTGTCTATGAAGTACCGCAAACCATAAAACCCTTTGATTGTTAAAACAATATTCTACGCTTAAATCTATTCGGAACACCATGGTAAGGACAGCCACTCTGTTACTGCATTTACTGTGTATATGCTCCCAGAATGCCTATACTAGTATAAGAACCAGAGTGAGGGTATCTGCTGCGTAAAATCCATATCATCCAGCCCAAAAATGAAATTAAATGCCAACAACTGAACTATTACAAAAGACCAAGGAGAACAATGGAAACTGGAGACTCATGCTGTGTTCGAGTCCAACTGTGCTGAAGTTGGGCTTTAGCGAAGATCTTTTCTTTTATCTGGAAGCAATAGACTCTTGTCAAGATATCTGGCATACAGTCTTTGCATTGCTGAAAGATTGCAAAGGCCCCAAGAGCTCTATTGAGTGAGGTCTGAAGAATGCCCATCGCCCAGCGTTTCCCTGAAGACAGAATAACAATATTCTTCTAGGCTTGCAATGGGGATTTCACTTGGAGCCCCTCAAATGCAAATGTTGCCAGCAAAACTATTTTTGGCACACTTGTTATTACACACCTCCTTGCTCGAGTTTGGTGTGTTCAGAGTGTTCAAAGGCTTTTATGTGATTGCTCTACTTTTTGCCCGCAAAAGGCAGAAATAGCAAATGCCGGGGGAGAGGGGTCAAAACCCCAACCTCACAGGTAAGCCACTCCCCTGCCTGCCCGTGCTGATGGTTTTAAAAAAAAGATTCCGGGGAGTTTCACCCACCAACCTACCAAGTCCCCTTTCCTCCTTGCTCCCCCGCCACCCCACTGCCCCCTTTTGACCCAAGCATTCCCACTCATTCCATCCAACACATAGGCACACAAAAACACAAACATGCAAACAGTTACATTTGCCCCCTTGCCCTGCCCTAACGTTCTTCCTTTTCACACACGCATGCACACACACCCACACACATGCACGCACACACACATAACTGACACACACACTCACCTGTGACTCACGTGGCTCCTCCTCTGCGTCCTGCAATGCCTGTCAGCACATACATGCACTAGTGTGTGTCTCAAAGGCTGATAGTTCGATTTGGAAAGACCGCTCGGAGTGGTCTCAGAGCAGTCTTTCTAAATCTATCATTTATGAAATTGATTTGAAATCATCGATTTATTCACTTAGTACCGTTCAAAGACTTGTTAGGAGAGAAAGGTCAGAACTTCTTCCAGCCTCTTCTCAATAGTCAGGGGAGTACATTTTCACTGCATTCAAAATATCCTGATTCTAGGAGACACATCTTCTGCTTGGCACCTTCTCTGACAAATATGCTATCCAGTTCGTTCAAGAACCCTATGGATGATCTTGGGTACTCCTCCTTGGTAAGAGAAGAAGGACATGCTCTCAATGTCATCATTCCTACTAATATATTTATAGAGATGGCCTCTCATATTTCGATACCATATACAAATCCCCAATGTATCCTTTGCAAGAGACACTGCTCAAGTCCATATAACAAGCACAGTTACCGCCAACCAGTACCTCCATCAGATTCCTCAGGGGGATAACAGAACTAGGCTTCCAATAAACCTTTATCTCCCCATCCATTTTGGACTTTGGTCAGCATCCTTAGTCTCTTCCCAATGCTCTGAACCAAGGTATCACTTAATCAGTAGACATCCTAGTGCCTTCAGGCCAGGAAAATAAAAATATGTCCCCACTGAAAGACTAAACAATTGGTTTGTTCATGAGCTGAAATCGAGAGAAGTACCTTATGAAACCTAGAACATAGGTGGAAGCAGGCCCAGTCCCACACAGACAACCACACCTGGCATATACAGCCCAGAGGATATATGTTTTTTTATTATTAATTTTTTAAAGCTTAGTATGATAACAGAGTCAGGACTTCCATTAGTAGGTTCTCTACAACATTTAAACTCCTTAAGGCATTATTTACACTACCTCAACTATACACTTACCTTACACATTCACTGGCACTTGCCAACAAGTTGACCCACATTACCTTGTTAAACCCTAGACAATGCAGGACAACATCACCAGGGAAAGGTCTAACTTCCTTCCCAACCCCTGAAGAGCACATTCCTGCATTCCCACACTTCAGACCCACCTCTTTCAATTAGATTTGCATGATTGCTTAACGAGTTGAAGGCATCTGGGACACAGCTGCCCTCTGCCCAGCTCAATAATGAGAAACACAAACATGTTAGCATGGGCAATTGTCCTTGTCTGTAACTCCTCTTTCAAGACAGGCATTATCCCTGAACCTCTAAAAGAGGCAGCCATCTCCACTTTGAAAAATAAAACCCCTCCTTTGACTGGGACACCATTAAAATCATACTTAACATCCATTTTCTGGCTATATACTGGATAAAAGGCCATAGTTTAGTTATCCTAATTTAGTTAATGATTGAACTCACTTCATGACAAGTCACGGTACAGCAATTCTGAACCACATGAATAGCCCTCATGTGTATGTTATGTTGATTTATATCACCCACAGCTACCACACAGGTGAGAGGAGATTCTCCCAAGCACCTAACAACAATGCTCTTTCCGTACAGATTCTTATAGACCATTCTGAAATTTATGATAATGTAAATATTACGACACTCATTAACAGACTGAAGTTCAGCACAGACATTTAAGAACTCACCCTAAATTGATTGGATCATCCCTTACTGATTGCACCACTTGTGTTAAAATTGGAAAGTTCCAATCTAACCCATCACGTCTAAACCTATGCGACCACCTGCAATCCACACTCAACCCCTTGTTTTACAATTCATACTTTATACCCCTGGCATCCATCCTTAATTGTTTCTTTCTGGCTCTTCAGCACGACACCGGTGGTGTATGAATACCATTTAACCTTATCAAAAACACCAAACCCATGATAAATTACCAAACAGGCTTCGAGGACTGTGCATGATTGGCTGCACTTCAACCACCTCTGCATCAAGTACTAAAAGACTGAAATCCTCGTGTTTGGCTGCCCTGTCCCACACTTGCCCCATTCCAATATTCAGAACCCCTTACCCCCCCATCCCTCTCCTTCCAATTTAATACAAGTTCTAGGCTTCATCCTTGAGACAGGGATGTCCAGATACCTGCAAATTGAGGTGATTTCCTGCAAAGCCCACTTAACCCTTCTCATACTGTGAGAAATCATCCCTTACCTGAAGATGGCCATGAAAGTAGAGTTGGCCAGGGCACTTGTCCAGTCAACCTTGGAGTACTGCAACTCCTTGTACGTGGGCCTCACCAAGCAACAGATCAACCAAATAAGTCTCATTCAAAATCATACATTGCAACAGATATTGAACCTCCACAAAATAGAACCCATCACACCAGCCACAAAGGCCTTAAAATGCATTCCATATGAAGCCAACATGCATCCGAAAGTTCTGTGTGTGACCCACAGATGCCTATATAAGAAAGACCTCTGGTACTTCTGAACTATACTGCCCCACTATGCCCCCGATAGTCATTTTAGGTTCAAGGAAAAATAAAATCTCCTGACTTCTCCTAACAGTAAAATACTTAGACATGGGGCAAACCTCTCTGGAGTCCAACAGAAAATGTGGACAAATATACCTGCTTGCTTGAGAGCTGAACCCAAATACAAAATCAGCCCTGATGAATTCAGCCTTCCCAAAAAATCAACTGGGTGTCTTCACCAGAGCACCCTGGCCGGCCGCACTCACAATCTTATTGTTTCCCTTTCTAGGTTTCACCTCCCAGGCTCTTCATTAACACTAATCATGCTTCGCCTAAACCTAACAGCTGTTTTCTCCCCCTGGATATACCAGTATTATTTAATAGTGTTGTACTTATTTTCAAATAATGATCTTATGTCATATAGGAATGTATGCTCCTCTGCTCGCAACCACAGCTGGTTGCTGCACTTCCCTGCTCCCCCCCCCATAGCTTCCCAACCTCTGCTTTGAAACAACAGTGCTGTTGGTGAATAGTAAAACACAAATAGATGAATGAATACGCAAATTATTGTTATGATTCGTTATGAATTTAAGTTCCTGCTTCTGGTGTAAATATCCTGTTTCAAGTCTTTGTGTAAAAATTGCATTATTTGTAGTGCTGCTGCACCCAGATAAGGAACCGAGTCCTCCAAGCTGTCTGCGCATAGTTGAGACGGGAAGATTTTATATCACTTAATGTGCAAGAGCCTGAGGCAGTTCATCTCTGGACTGGTGGTCCAGGGTGTTTGAGCATGTATGTTATCAAGGCTGATTTGAGGTCCTATGCTTTTGGGGCCACACTGTGAATTTGGTGAAATTGAATCTGACAGCTAATGAATTGTCCCCAAAAGCAGGCAACATATTATGAGAATGATAGATCAGGCCTATTTCTGGTCTTGGGAACAATGTCATATGGTGTCTGTTATCCAAACACTTTTCCTTCTGGTGCAGGCAGCATCCAAGGGAGACGCGTGAGGCTTTGGATATAACTTGTTAGTACCCGGCGAGAGTCAAGCAGAATGTAACACACATTCTGATTGGCTCTCGCCGGGTCGTTACTCGGCCGAGAATCCCTCAATTCTCGGCCGGTATTCCAGATGATTTGTCCTCGACGGGGGGTGTGGCAGCCCTTCAGCCAATGAGGAGGCTCAAAGTGGGACCATCCCCCTGCGAGGCTATAGCTATGGGACCCAGGGCATTACCAGACTCGGTAATGCCCCCGCCACTGGGGGCATATTGCTTAAGAATGGGCCTCGAGCGACATATTTCCCTGCTAGATTTCACACATCCAGAATGAGGTTGGCAGGCTGTAAATCAGATAGTTGACAGGCTGGCTGTCTTCTTCTTGCTGATAAGTTTTATCCATCAGTAGTGATTTTTGGATACTGAAGCTTGAGCCTCCTTACTCCATCTTTTCGGGTTGAGTATATAGTCATGGGTTAGGATTCTTCATGGTCTGTGTGCACTTGTCACAGTAGGGATGGTTTTACAGGGTCTTTCCAGTGATTGGCCGTGGGTAGCGGGTAGCGGTTGGCAGATACGTGTAACTGAATGTTCCATTTTTAAAGGCTGGTTGTCCTGGGCAAGTGATGCTTCCCAAGATTCAGCCTGGCTGAATGCTCAGCACTGTGCATTATTAAGTCATTGGATTTCAGGTAGATTACATTCCCCAAATAATTATGGGTGGATATCTGCGCTTCCACTGGCTTTGCCACTTGCCTCCTTACCCCCTACATATTAAGACACATGCAGTGAGATAGGCCAACAATACTTGGTCCAACCCTCCCCCCGCCATCACAAGGCTCCTCATCTGGATTCCAGATCAGGGCATTAGGATTCTGTTGAGACTGTTAGGCGTGCCAAGGAAACAAGGTGCCAGTGATGTCCAGCTCAGCTCAGTGTGTCTTGGAAAGCTGGGACTGTAGGAGGCACCAAGCTCCGGTGGGCAGTATCCTATATCCCAACGTGGCACCCTCTCCTCCAGAGAGCTGCCATTCCCCTATCAATGCAACGAGCGCTAGGAAGCAGAGCAAAGCAGGGTGGCAAATCTGTACAATTAGGGGTGGACGAGGATCACCCCGGTAAGAATAAATAAGCTGTACAGTCATTGTGCAGCCCCATGTGGGTCTGTTGGGTATTTTGTGTAGATTTGGGGCCTGGCGGTATTTTCTTACCGCCGAAAAATAATTTAGCAACAATCACTCCTTGTATTCAGATTGGGCCATGTACAACAATAATACAGTGGACATGCATTATTTCAGCCCACAGACATGCGTGGTTGGTATTCGTGATTGGTAGAATTTTGGTGAGCATAATTCCTTTGTTTTATTTGTGGCCCCAATATCCAGTACCCCTTATTTTTGTTTAGATTTTTCGTGTAATCACTAGAGAGACCTCATGCTTGCATTTCAGGAACACCACATTTTCATTTTTAGTGTGCCACCATGGGCAATTTCTCTCTGTCTTATCTACGGCAGCGAGCTATCATGTGGTATTTTTCACTATCTTATATACGGTAGTGAACTATGTCCCGGGTCTCCCTTTCTGCCGACTCATAGACCTCCGGCAGACTACAACACACACAGTTAGTTATAATTTCTCATACTGAATTACATTGTGCATACAGCTGCAGCCAAATCTTATGTTTAGCTACCTTGAAAATGACAATTGCACTGTCTAAACATCTCCCCACATCATCAGCACTGTATTGGTAAATATAGAACACACCACCCGTCTGCTTTCAGATATTTTTGTGTATTATAAAAGTTGCATTTAAACACGATCTCACTCTTTACAGAAATAAATGAAATAGCACAGTAACAGCATTATCTGTGATACACTGAAAAGAGAGTGGCGGAGACAAGAACTCAATTTGCAACATTAAACACGTGAGTAAAGCACAGGAATCTCCTTTCCTACACTGACTGAATATTCTCGTACACACTCAGCCCCCACACCTCAGCGAGATAATTACCAGGCTTATTCAGCATGTAACTTCTTTGGCTGTTCGCCTTCTGGAAGGGTTCACCCAGCAAGGACAAGCATCTGCTGTCACTCGAACTGGGACTTGTTGACTGGAAAAGCCAATCTCTGCAACCAAGTTGAATCTGCTTTAGGAATCAGGCATCCCCAGCTGTCAACCCCGTCCTTCTTCGAGCTGTGTCAAGATGTCTCTGCCTTTCTTCCCCCAGATTCTGCAGCAAAGCACTAGTCACAGCCTCTAACATTATGCTTGATTTGACGTGCTCCAATCAGAATCAATCATGTTCTATCCTCCTACTTTTAACAATGGTTCTTCTTGTACAGTTGCAACTGTAACAAGCTGATTTCCTGCTTATTAAAGTCTTTGCTTCCTGCAGTTACTGTGGACAGAGCACAGAAAGGCAAAGAAAAAAAAACTTTAATGTGTGTTTGAAACTGATTTTCAGAGTCTGCCTCTTTTTGCAGTGAAGACACATTCTTTTATTAATGAGTTATAATTATTAGTCTTTTTAGTGAGATTAGTTTGTTAATTACCAAATGTGTCTCTTGCAACATAGGCATTTCAGGTGAGAAATGGTGTGCATTTTGATGGTACAGATGTGTGCTTTTAACTGTGAAAAATGTATTTGCATTTTATATGTAAAAATCGTTTTTGACTGAATAACCTGCCCTTACTTATATGTCATTGTTACACTGGCAACACATAGCTTGAAACAACTAAATCATAGCAATGCACCAAACCCATGCAGTGGCGTCAGATAAAAATGCTCAATAACACATGTCTTGCTGTACCACATTATATCAATGCACCAAACCCATGCAGTGGCGCTGCACTTCAAAAAAAAAAAAACATGCAAAAAAAAACATGCTATTCATTGATCCTGTGCAGTGGTGCTGTACTCTGTGCTCCCAAAACACGCTAAACACTCCTGCAAATACCCTCCTTTTTTTTAATTTGGCTAATCTGAGCCACAATTGTAAAAAATCCAACTTGTTCCTTTCCTTCTTTCAAAAATGTAACAATCCAATACAATTAACATCCTTGTCGTGAAGATGAAAATTGAAAGTTGCTGTTCAATCAATATAATATTAAAATTCAACTGAATTTATCAATTCTTATAAAATGTTCTACATTTGCCTTCCCAATGGAAATTTTCAGTCCAGTACTTCAATTGTATACTTGAAGTCAATTGAAAATAATAAAATAAAACAACTAACTAAAACAAATAATTAACACAACAGATTAAAACAATTAATTAAAATAATAAATACATGGAACTCCATATGTCAGGACTCTTGTATACCTCTTTTGGTTCATTCGGGTTCTCTTTCATCTTGGTACTCTTGGATCCTTCTCGATAGAAGTCAACTTTTCTTTGGCATTCCGGCTATTTTGTCTTCACCTCCACCTGGAGGCAGGCATCTTTTGGTCTTGTGGGATGTTTTTATCCACGCATCCAAGCCCTACCTCAAAAACTGTGCAGTACTGGCATTGAAAACATCATGATGGCCAGAGCTTCCCAGAAAATGCCCAGGGAAGTGCATGAAGAATAGGCTGCCACCCATTTTGCCGATGTTATGGGCACAGAAGGGCACTGCCTAAAACCACCATTGGACTACCCACACAGTAGTCTGAAACCATTGGGAATGGCAATGCTGATTGCCAAAAGAAACCTAGAATTGTGGGGAACTCATTTTCTTAAATCCCAAAAATGGGTGCAGTACCAGTACTCACCACTATCAGAAAGCCGGCGTTTTAAAACAGCACCAGACTTTTCTTTTCTTTTTCATGTAAAACTGAATAGATGAACCCAAAGCATGCCAAAGAAATACTTACTGAGAGGTGGATCCAATGTAAAGTTATATTCTGAAGTGACTTGAAGGTTTATAACAAAACTGGCTGAGCTGTGGATTTCAGCAGTTTAAGTAAATTTGGACTGAAAACTACCAAAAATCGAAATGTTTAAAAGAAATGAGTGACCTACTTTTGAGTGTCACATAAGTTGTCACTGTTGAAATGCCATAGTTTTGAACTTAGAATCAGCATTTTAGCTGCATATGTAAAAATGGTTCATTTTATTTGAATGCAGAAAACTGGGTAACTAAAAGTGACATTAGCTGGGGCCTGACTTAAGGAACTGAATTCTGCCCACCAGCTACCCCCGACAGGAGATGAGACTTGCACAACAGCTGTGTTCCCAGGCCTATCTGCCTTTTGCTGCTCCCACCAAAAGGGATATGACACTTCCCTGATTGAATTACCTGGGCTCTGCAGGAAATTGAACAAAGCCCTGTCCTGACTCAGGCAAATGTTTTATTATGGGGGCCGTAAAAAGTGGCTTCCTCCTGGAAGTAAAGGGGAGGAGCACTGCCTGTGAGAGCAAGCTGGCTTGGCAGAACTGGAAAAACCAGAAATTCAACCTTGTGCTGGGGGGAAACCACACCCCTGCAGCCAAAATATGGTTTTAGAAAAAGATGAATAACTCATAGAGCGGACTTGTGAAAATTATTTAAATGATGCCATAATTCTTGTGATTTTTCTGCCCACATTTTAAGAGGTTTTTAGAACCGGTGGCATGATCTGGGGGTAAGATAGCAGTTAAGAGGGTATTACTTAAAATGTATGCATGTTAAAAATATGACACTTCATCAAGTAATGTCCATACTCCTTGCGCACATGTGTATAAATTTGGGGTAATGTCCGATATTACGAAATCAGTTACAAAGTGCAAATGTTGCCATTTCTGAATGCAAGCTCCCAGGAAGAGCAGATTTGGACAGGGTATACCTCCTGTGATATGTGAAGGGTGCATGTAATTTTAAACAAATGTGTACCTGTGCAAATATGTCTTTTGGGTCAAAATATAGATTGTGTGTAATTTGACAGGGGTGGGTTCTCTGTACCATAAACAGACCTCATCATGATGACACTTCATTTCATTCCCCCAATCAAGGGGAAGCGGATGAAGTGGCCAATGACAAGTGGAGAGGGGTAGAGCCTAGTGATGCTGCACACACACCCATTTTCAAAACACATAAAAGCAGACAGACAGGACAGATAGGGACCTTCAAATCCATTTGCTGCGGGACGCTCTGCCGGGAAAATCCATACTTTACCTCCATCAATCTCTAGAGAAAGCTGTGCAGAAAGATCCAGACTTCAAATCCATCAATCTCCAGAATCCAGAGAGAGAGAGAGAGCTGACCCAGATCACTGTGAAGTGCAGAGACCAGACCAGAGTCCAGTCTAAAACCTGACCAGATCCGTGGCGAGGCCCATTTATTTCCAAAATATATTGTGAGTACCCAGCAGAACTGTGCAGAACCAATCTTCTAGTTAAAATAATATAATTCAATCTATTTTAATCTAAGTAGAACTGCCTCCTAACTGTCACCTGTCATTTGTAAAGCTGTCATCTGTCATTTCTAGTTGCTAGCTGTCATTTGTCACTTTGAATTTTAACATTCCAAACCCGAAAAACTACCTTTATTTAATCGTTTATAACTCCGTAACCGTTTGTGCTAGAGACTTGCAGTAACTTTCCTTTGAAAGCTTAAAATCTTAGCTTTCCTACAAACTTAGAACCGCATTCCTATCCCCGATACTTTTGCCGCAATCGCGAAAAACGCACTCGCGATTTTGCCGCGATTTGCAAATTTCTCAACGTGTGAAAACAGCAGTTTTCTTGCTTTCAGTTGCCAAAAATTCGTTTAACCTGCTAGTTACTCCTAGATCCTTGCTAAAGTGAGCTTGGACTAATATTAACTTGATACCACTCACCCTGAACCTCTAGAGGGAATTGAAAGCATTTTAGCATATTTTTTCACTTCATTGCCAGCACATATAAAAGCATTTTGGGCCTGTGTTTCCAACTTCTGTAGTGTAAGCTTGCTGGGGTGAACTGAATTACATTTGATTGCATTTCTGAGAACTGTGTGCTTTCCTTCCATTTCCTTGCATTGCATAAAGGGGGGAGGGGATTGCCAGAGAAAAGTGATTACATTGGTTTGTTGAACGCATATTGAGTATTTTCTGTACTGCATTTTCATTCCACCTTGCATCCATTTGAAACCATAAAGTATTGTTGCTATCTTATCCATCCTATAACCACTCATCATTGATTATAAAGAAGTGTGCTAGTGCCAGACTATCCATTATTGATTACTGCTCAGATTCAGTGTGATCTTCAATTATTAAATTATTATAAAGTGTGATATATATATATATATATATATGGTTTAAATTATCAAATACACCTTTTAACTTGCAAAACAGAACTACTTCTTGGCTCAGTGGGGTCAGGGGGATTCCCAGGGAGGGGTGTTATATAGGGGTAGTCATCCAGAACGCATGAACTGGACATAAAGATATATCAATAAGGGTTTCCATTCAGTATCCCAGACTAGGCATTGACTTAGCTGTAGTGTTGAATTGAATCCTCTTACAAATTGGGGGCTCGTGCCGGACGTTTGGATTAGATTTATCACTTGTGCAGATTAATACAGCGTGCCAGCTGACCAGATACACATATCCGGTCGGATCACACGCTGTGTTACGCTGTAAAGCACTCCTCAAAGGAACGCTCTAAGGAAAAGGTCTGTTTTGCAAAAATAAAATACAAACTTCTGTAAGTCAGGACAGAGACCAATCTCTAGAATGACGACCTTAGTAGACATGAAAATAGCCAGAGAGCACTTCTTACATAAGTTATTTGTGAGAGGTGAGTGGACTCACCAGGACCGCACGGTCTGGCTGCAGGCCATCACGCAACAGGTCACTGAAACAGGGTCAGATATCTGGGGAGATCAGGGTCCCCTACATGTGGCCCTGAGTGAACTATACATGGCTCCTAAAGCTAAGGATGAACAAGACAAGATGGTTAGGATAGCCGCATACCTGTACCTATATATGGGAGGCATGCAGGATAAATGTACTGAAAGCCAAGATCTGGCGAATAAGCGACAGATGGCGTTAGAGAAGGTCCAATCTGACCTGGTCTCTTCTGAGCAGAGGCTGCAGGGGAGCCAGGAGTCAGAAAATGAGAGTAGACAGCACATCATTAAAATAAAGAGGGATATGGACATCCTGCAACAGGAAAAGGCTGACCAGGATACCAGATTTCTGGCCTTGCAGAAGGAGTACCAAGAAGGATTGGACTCCCTACTGCAGAGCCAGAAAAAGCTGGAGCAACAATTAGACTTTAACAGGGCATGCACGGAGCAGGTAGCCACCCTGCAAAGTCATCTAGATAGAGTGAAGGCAGAGAGCAACAAGCTGATTCTGAAAGACCTGGGTACCCAGGCAGAGTTTGACCAGGAGCGCCAGAAACCTGGTGCCTTTCAAAGGCAGAGGGACGACCTGGCGGCACAAATGCAGGCTCTTAGTCAGGAGAGAGACGCCTTAGGCCAGGAAGTCTGCCACTTAAAAAGGAAAATGGAAGAAAATCACCTGGCCCTCCAGGGACTGGGTGACCTCCAAAAAGAACACCATAACTTGTTAGAGCACACCAGGAAGGTGGAGGATGCTCTGGCAAGAAAGGAGCAGGCCAATAGGGACACAGCTCAGGAGGTAACCCTCCTGCAGCAAAGACTGGCCCAGTGCTCCAGGACCAATCAGGAAACGCAGAGAGAGAATGAGGCTCTCTGCCAGCACAATGATAGACTCCAACAACAGGTAGCGATGCAGGAGAGACTGATAGAGTCTAGTAAGGCCTTAACTGAGGAACTGAAGGCGCAGGCTCTTGCATTGCAACAGGGAGCAGGGGCGGATAGATATGAGGTTCGCTGGGAAAGAGAAACTCCTGAGCATAACCCCAGGAGCGCTAGTACCATAGGCCTTTATTTCTCTCAGTCCCTGGACTCTGCCACCCCCATGTCCCCTGGCGCACATGAGCACAGGGCAACAGGGATGGCAGGTTACTATCCAGCCAGAAGCATGGGGCTCATAGGCCAGTACCACCCATGAATGGAGGGGCTGGCATCCGGGTATGGGCACCCAAGCACAGTGCAATTTGAAGGGGAACCCCAGGTGAGTAGGCCCATTAAGGGCATCCTGAAAACCTCTGCCCAGTTAGGTCAGTGGGGGGGGTACCCATCAAATCCTGGCAGCAAGGAGGGATCTGAAGACTCCTCTAAGCGGTACAGGACACAGGAGACCAGGTCCCCACATTCTGCCAGCCATTCCCAGGCTCGCAGAATCCGGGAAAACCTGGAAGATCAGACAGGAACCTCTGGGAGCAGTGCCTCTGAGTCAGAGGACGAATGGACAAGGGTTACCCGGACCAAAAAGGCCAATAAGGCAAAAAGGGCCTTGCTTAAGGACCCATTGAAGCAGATTAAGGCAATCAGGAGTGTCATCACGCCTTATCATAAGAACGCCAAGTACTCTGTTTGGGAACACTTGGAGCTCTATGAGCAAATGATGGAGACTTTTCATTTGAAGGACAGCCAAAGCTGTATCCAATATGTAAAGTGGACATTCTCCCCAGAGTACTCCAGTTTCTTTGCAGGGCTGGAGGACCAAAATCATTCCAAGTGGTCCACCTATAGGGCGGCCATATTAAAACATTTTTCTACTCATAGAAATCCTCAAGAGGCTCGCAAGGCAGCCTACAATTTACAATGTGGGGAGGATCAGGCCCCACAAGAGTTTGTGCAGGAGTTAAAGCGTGCTTTTGCACAGACCACAAGAAGGGTGCGCACGGATAGCAGAGAATTTATTAATACGTTTTTCCATGCCTTGCCCAAATACATAATGACCCAGCTTGTGAGGGATTTTCACGAGAAAAGATCTTTAGACTGGGTCATTGAACAGGCGACCCGGATCTATGAGGTGCAGAAGCCAATAGAAAATAAAAATAATGCGCCCAAAAACCCCAAAGTCAACAACACCCCTGCTGCTGCCAAGGTGGCAGAGGTAAAGGTCACCCCCGTTTTAGAATTGGAGATGGGGGGGCCTAAAAACCTACCTGCACCTAATAATGCTAGGCCCAGAAGGTCCTCGGGCCAGTCACAGACAGGGAGCCAGGGAAGCAGCCCCACAAATGGGGTCCCTCGCTCTCCTGATTATGTAAGCCCCCGTTACAAGGGAAACAGACCCATCCTGGGTTATGTGTGGACTCCTCCAGCCCAAGGGGGGGGATCCAGCCAAGCACCTAACCCAGGGAACTTCCCTCCTAACTTCCCATTGGAGGGCAGAAATTCTCCAAACCCTGGGCAGAACTTCTTCCCCAGGTATCCACCCCAAAATCCTCCACCCTTCTTTCCCCAATTCCTTGAGCCCAGACAACCAAATCCGGGAGAGGGGAGGCCAAGGGTGGAGGGGTATCCAAATCTTCCCAACCAGGGGTACTACCAAAGAAGGGATAGCTACCCTTCCCGGGATCAGCCCAGGGGAGAAAACAGGGCCCCGTATCAGCCTGAGCGGGTTTCCCAGTTTGAGCGCCAGGTTCAAAACATGGTGCGGGATCTGGGTCACATACTGAGGGCTCAGCAGAACCCTCAGATCGGCATGCCAGCGCAGAACGCACCCAACTCTGGACCTGGTGCTCCAGAACAATGATGGGGGCAGCACCCCGATAACTCACCGGTTCCCAGGGAGGAGGCACAAAGGGAAGGGGGGTGTAAAGCCTGGGAGGAAGCTTCCTTCCTCACTTGTAAACAGCCCCTGGAAACCCAGGAACCGGAAACAAAATCTCTTGCCCCTGAAAGTCTGCCTCCTAAGGAGCAGAGGGGGGGTAGGAGAAACAAAAGACCCAAACAGACTCAGTTTGAGGAGGAAGTACAGATCTTCCAATTTGAGGGAGAGGGATCCTCAGAGGATCCTGGGAAAAGGATCTTCTCCTTCAGAGAGGAGGGAACTCCTCCCAAAGAAAAATGGGTCCCTAGGGATGCAAATCCAGACTGGGGAGAGGTGGAGACTGAGCTACCGCCGCCCACCATCTCATCCCAGAAACAACAGCAAGAAAATCCCCTGGTTCAAACCCATCCTGATGACTGCCTCCAAAAAGGGGGGGGCGGCCCAGAACCGGAGCCAGGGGAACCCACAATGGCTCTGATCTCCAGTTGCCAACTTTTTCTTTCAGATTCCCAAGGCTCTCCACAGAATTCTGCCCAAATCTCTTCGCTAGCGATGTCCAAAACCAGAAAGTTAGCCCACCAGTGGTCCAAAAATGTGCATTATCTGTGCCCCCTTGAGGAGAAGGAGGGAAGATACTATGCCCCGGTACAAGTACAGGGGCAGGGTACAATTTCGGCACTGGTGGACACTGGATCTCAAGCTACCCTTCTGTCCAGAAGG
This sequence comes from Ambystoma mexicanum, assembly GCF_040938575.1. Classification (NCBI taxonomy): domain Eukaryota; kingdom Metazoa; phylum Chordata; class Amphibia; order Caudata; family Ambystomatidae; genus Ambystoma; species Ambystoma mexicanum. The sequence continues at coordinate 1,109,277,000 of NC_090933.1, read as the reverse complement.
GCCTTTGATGAACTGAATGCAGGAAGGGGAGGGAATTACCAAATTCCTCTCACCTCACTTCCTGGACAACTCCAGAACTTTGACGGGAAGGAAATTCCCGTCGAGGGGACGGCAGACTTGGACATTAAAATTGGGCGACACAAGTTGAAACACCCAGTCATAGTTGTGACTCCAGAGGGCACCCCTTGTTTACTAGGGAATGACCTCCTGAGAAGGTTGTCACCCCTAATAGATTGCGTAAACAAGGTCCTCTGGACCCAGACTAGCCGACCAATAAAATTAAAACAGAGTGTCAACCATGTTAGTTTAAACGGCACCTGCCACATGGTTGAACAAAAATCTGACCAAGTAGAATTTCACTTCCAGAACAACCAAATTCCAGACGTGACAGTAATAGCAGTAGGACAACAGACTGGTGATGGGGGGGTCCTCTCTATTTCTGAAAATCAACCTTCCTTCCAGTCTAAAGTGGTACTCCACGCTGGTAGGAAACACTCTGAGATTCTATACTAATCCACAATCAGAAACTCCCACTCCGATAGTCCAGAAAGATGTGAAATCAGCTCAGAGCCTGGCTGATATTCAGCAAATTGGAGAGCAGTTGTTCATCCCTGGTCAGTTACATGATGGGAAGGACTCTGTTCTCGCTCGAGTGTGTGTGAACAACGGTAAGAGCTTCATCAGCGAAGCCATGTTCCGCCAACTCCCAAAAGATCCAGCCATTCCCACATTCAAACTGATAGACAAATGGGAAATGGACCTGGAAGCGCCTAATTCCAAACATCTCCTGCCAAGCAGGTGTATGCTCAAAATCTCCATTGGCAACAAGAGCATAGTCCACAATTGTTGGGTCGTGCGAGACGTCCCTGCCGCCTTTTACTTAGGCAGTGACATTCTCAATCGCTTTGCCATTAGTTTGGACCTAATAAACCTCAAAGCTTGGTCCCGATTAGCGGATAATCCCATGGGCTTTGATGATCCAGAAAAAGCATTTAGGTCAGCTCAATTGCTACCTTATGCAGTTGAAATTCAGATCAAAGAGGAAGTCACCATCCCAGAAAGGACCCGACAATTCTCCCTGGAAGTGAAAGTTAAAAGAGGTCAATATTTGAAAAACCCTGATGCTTACATACATCTAAACGCTTTTCTCCAACAGCAAGGGTTGGGGGTAAACCCAACTCCATTAGTCAACATAGAACATGACACCATTCCAATAGGGGTGGATAACAGCGACTTAAAGAGTATTACTCTAGCCGCAGGCACCATTATTGGAATGGCGGTTGATGACCGACATTTTTCCATAGATTTAGGTAATGAACTGTTAGGGCCAATCCCCAAGGACTGCTTTGACAGTGACAGTGATGACAATACAACACCAGACAGGATTTTTACCAGGCATGGGGGGAACTTCCTGGTGTACACTTCTTGCCCTTATGGTAAGGAAGATGTGACTTGTGACTTCAGGAGGGATGAGGTGATTTTCCAGGTCCATGAGGGCTGCCTTTCCCACCTGAAGCCTCCAGTCCAAATCAGCACTCTGACCAGGGACTTCTCCACCCAGCTGGAGGAGGCCGCAGAGATAGCCAAACCAGAAGTCTTTCCAGGCTTCAGGCAGATGGTGGAAGAGAGAGTCAACCTAGCTGATGCCTGTGTGACTCTGGAACAAAAGCAAAAGTTGAAACAAGTTTTCTTGGATTTCCAAGATCTCTTTGCGGTAGACTCATATGACTGTGGTCGCACTGACATCCACACAACAACAATCCCCACGGACCCTGGCATGACTCCTGTGTTTGTGAAGCAATATCGCTTGCCTCTCGCATCAATGGAGTCCCTTACTGAAATAATTAAGAACCTTGAGTCCCGGGGAATAATCCGTCCAGTCCACAGCACCTTCAATAATCCGGTGATGGGAATATTGAAACCAAACGGCCAGTGGAGACTCTGCGCCGACCTCAGGGAGCTCAACAAACGGGTCCATACTTCCCGATGGCCTCTTCCCTACATTGACCAAGGGCTGGCCCAGATCCAGGGGTCACAGGTATTCACTGCAATAGACCTGACCAATGGATACTGGACTGTGCCTGTCAGTAGGGAGGACCAATACAAGCTGGCTTTTACCTTTGGGGGCCAGCAATACACATGGACCCGGACTCCCTTCGGATACCTTAACTCCGGTAATGAGTTCAATATTTTCCTACATAAGGCCATGCCCGACATGGGTGCGAGGGGTAACCTGGCTTATGTAGATGATGTCCTCATCAAAAGTTCATCTGTGGAGGAACACATAGCAGAGATCCGTTATGTTCTGACGCAGTTGAGGGCCGCCGGAGCAAAACTTTCCTTTCAGAAAGCACAGTGGTGTAGAACCCGTGTTAATTTCTTGGGGCATGAGATTACTCCTCAGGGTCTCTGACCCCAGGAAAAGAAAGTGGAAGCACTTCAGAAACTGAAAGACCCCACAACTCTGCGGGAACTAAGGAGCCTCCTTGGACTGACTAATTACAGCAGAAAGTTCATTGAGGGCTACGCAGAGATCACCAGACCCCTGATTCATCTCCTGAAGGGGGGGGTCAAGTGGGAATGGGGTCCAGAACAAGCCGAGGCAGTAAAACAACTCAAAAGAAGCCTCTCACAAGCGCCCTGCCTAGCTTACCCCGTCAGAAACAAGGAGTTCTTCTTGGAGACGGGGTTCTCTAATACGTGCTTGACGGCAGCATGACAAGGTCAATAAAGTAATCTCCTATGCGAGCAAAACTTTATCCTCAGTGGAGGAAAAATTCAACGATTGTGAGAAGGCACTCCTGGCAATGGTGTGGGCATTGAAGAATTACCGCCCGTTTATCCAGGGGAACACATCATAGTGGAGACTCCACACCAGCCTCTGCAATATCTCCAAAGTGATAGAATCCGGGCCGGAAATGTGAGTAATTCCCGAATTACTTCCTGGATTCTGTCAATGCAAGGCTTTCCTGTGGAGGTCAGATATGGCCAAAACAAGAAGAGTCCCCTCGCGCAAGGTCTGGCTGACTTGCATGATTGTGCCAGAGAAAACTGTCTCGAGGACGAAAGTCTAAAAATCAAGGACAACACGGAGGCATACCTTAATTCCCCACACAAAGTCTTTGAAGAAGACAAGTGTGAGGGAATGCCCACTGTCTATGTGGATGGATGCTCTTACCATGTTGACAACAACGGGGAGAAAGAACTGGTGGCCGGCGTAGGGAATGCATGGGTGAATGAGTTCCCAGAACCCTCCGCTGGATACAAAATTGGTCCCCGAAGAAGTCAGGTGGCAGAGTTGATGGCTGTGCATCAGGCCATCCTCACTGCTGACCAGCATCAACTCCACGAACTGGTCATAATCACAGATTCGGATTATGTACGGAACGGGTTCGTGGAGCACCTGGTTAATTGGAAAACCAGAGGCATGTTATGTGCTAACAACAAACCCTTGAAACATGGGAAGTTGATCCAAAACATTGATGATCTGGTCACCTCGAATGAGATGACCATCTATTGGAAAAAGATCAAGGGTCATTCCAAAGTAGAGGGACCAGACAAAACTGGAAATGACTTAGCTGATCAGCTGGCCAAAACCGGGGCCATCCAAGGGGATCTAATTGAGATTGAGTCCCTGTTGGGGGAAATCCAGGTCACTGCTATCACTAGGTCCCAGACAAATGCTCACAACGACCTTTCAATTGCACAATGGAGTAAGGAGACCCCTGATGCTGATTTGATTACCGCTTAGAAGGGGGATCCAATTATTGGTAAGTTTTACCAGCACCTTGAGGACCCTGAGAACTTTCCCCTGACGGATACCGATTACACTGGGAAAGAGGACCTAAGAGTGTTGATGAAACATCCAAAAATGTTCCGAATCCAAGACGGTTTGCTGGTAAGGAAATCCAAAGCTGGCCACGATCAGTGGGTGGTTCCTACCTCATTCCGAAGCCTGATGTTAAGTCATGCCCATGATGCGGCCACCGCCGGTCATATGGGGTTTCACACAACATTGGAAATCTTAAGAGAGGTTGCATACTGGCCACACATGGGGCAGGACCTCGACCAATACTTGAAGGGGTGTCTTGTGTGTGCACAATTTCAGCCATCATCCCTCACGCACCGTGCGCCTCTCCAAAAGAGGGGGATGACACTGCCATGGTCAGATTTACAAATCGACTTTGTAGGCTCCGTGATTCGCTCTGCTAGGGGGAATAAGTACATGTTGACTGTGACATGCTTGTTTACCAAGTGGGTGGAATGTCTCCCAGCCCCAAACTGCAAGACAGAAACAGCAGCTGCCCTGATGATTAACCACATCTTTTCCCGTTTTGGCCTACCTCAAAGGATTGAGTCAGACAGAGGTAGCCACTTCACCAGTGAAGTAATGACAAAGATGTGAGAGATACTGGGGGTCAAAAGGAAGTTACATATTGCTTACAGGCCAGCTTCTTCTGGGGCAGTGGAGAGATATAACCGAACCATTGTGAGCATATTAAAGAAGGTTGTGGCCGATTCTGGGCCAAGTTGGGATATCCGATTACCTCTGGTCCTAATGGCCATCAGTTCTACCCCCTCATCTGCAACCAAAATGTCACCATTCGAGTTGATGACTGGGCGCAAGATGGTGTTTCCTCAGCATTTGCTCTACAGGACCCAAGAGCAGACACTAATAAATGCCTCCACAACTCACGAGTATGTGGAGAATTTAAGGAAACACCTTCAACATGCTTTTGCTTATGCTCAGCGGAACCTAGAAAGATCAGCTGATAGCATGAAGACCCACTATGACCTGAAGACTTCCAGGAAGGAATATCAGGTGGGGGACCGGGTCTATCTATACAATTTCCAAAGGGACCAGGCCAAACAGCGAAAATGTTTGCCTACATGGAAGGGACCCTTTGAGATTATAGACAAAATCTCCCCTGTGGCCTACAAGATCCGCATCCCCAAAGGCGGTTTGGCAGAGGGGGAAGACAAGTGGGTCCACATTAACCAGTTGAAGTGTTGCCATCCCAGGCACACTCTGCAACAACTGGAGGAATCCTCTGGAATCCTAGAGGGTACTGTCTCAGATTAATTCAGTTCTAACTTAAAATATCCTACATATAGCCTATCAAATTCTGTGTTTCTCAAGTTTATGTGTTCCTGTCTCTTAATTTAAAAAAAATGTGCATGTGCATATCTGTTGAGTTCTAAAATTCATATGCCACCCCACTATATCAATGGTGGGGGAAAAATGTCTATGAATAGGTATTGCCGCTCTTCCTTTGTCGTCCTAGGAGAAAGAAAACCTGGAGACTGGCCAAGGAGGACGATCCGGAGACCGGGAGCAGAGACGCAAGGGGCCCAGTGTAACGCCCAATATTCCCATCAGGACCGGCGAGGAGAACCGATCGATCAGTACCGGATGGAGGAAAAGATGCTGAACTGTGCCATCTATTGGAAGAAGATGAAGAAACATCCCAGGTCTTGCGAGTTCCATTAGTGAAATAGAATGGCCATCGCAAGAGGGGGGCTTGTGGGATGTTTTTATCCACGCATCCAAGCCCTACCTCAAAAACTGTGCAGTACTGGCATTGAAAACATCATGATGGCCAGAGCTTCCCAGAAAATGCCCAGGGAAGTGCATGAAGAATAGGCTGCCACCCATTTTGCCGATGTTATGGGCACAGAAGGGCACTGCCTAAAACCACCATTGGACTACCCACACAGTAGTCTGAAACCATTGGGAATGGCAATGCTGATTGCCAAAAGCAACCTAGAATTGTGGGGAACTCATTTTCTTAAATCCCAAAAATGGGTGCAGTACCAGTACTCACCACTATCAGAAAGCCGGCGTTTTAAAACAGCACCAGACTTTTCTTTTCTTTTTCATGTAAAACTGAATAGATGAACCCAAAACATGCCAAAGAAAGACTTACTGAGAGGTGGATCCAATGTAAAGTTATATTCTGAAGTGTCTTGAAGGTTTATAACAAAACTGGCTGAGCTGTGGATTTCAGCAGTTTAAGTAAATTTGGACTGAAAACTACCAAAAATCGAAATGTTTAAAAGAAATGAGTGACCTACTTTTGAGTGTCACATAAGCTGTCACTGTTGAAATGCCATAGTTTTGAACTTAGAATCAGCATTTTAGCTGCATATGTAAAAATGGTTCATTTTATTTGAATGCAGAAAACTGGGTAACTAAAAGTGACATTAGCTGGGGCCTGACTTAAGGAACTGAATTCTGCCCACCAGCTACCCCCGACAGGAGATGAGACTTGCACAACAGCTGTGTTCCCAGGCCTATCTGCCTTTTGCTGCTCCCACCAAAAGGGATATGACACTTCCCTGATTGAATTACCTGGGCTCTGCAGGAAATTGAACAAAGCCCTGTCCTGACTCAGGCAAATGTTTTATTATGGGGGCCGTAAAAAGTGGCTTCCTCCTGGAAGTAAAGGGGAGGAGCACTGCCTGTGAGAGCAAGCTGGCTTGGCAGAACTGGAAAAACCAGAAATTCAACCTTGTGCTGGGGGGAAACCACACCCCTGTAGCCCGAATATGGTTTTAGAAAAAGATGAATAACTCATAGAGCGGACTTGTGAAAATTATTTAAATGATACCATAATTCTTGCGATTTTTCTGCCCACATTTTAAGAGGTTTTTAGAACCGGTGGCATGATGTGGGGGCAAGCTAGCAGTTAAGAGGGTATTACTTAAAATGTATGCATGTTAAAAATATGACACTTCATCAAGTAATGTCCATACTCCTTGCGCACATGTGTATACATTTGGGGTAATGTCCGATATTACGAAATCAGTTAAAAAGTGCAAATGTTGCCATTTCTGAATGCAAGCTCCCAGGAAGAGCAGATTTGGACAGGGTATACCTCCTGTGATATGTGAAGGGTGCATGTAATTTTAAACAAATGTGTACCTGTGCAAATATGTCTTTTGGGTCAAAACATAGATTGTGTGTAATTTGACAGGGGTGGGTACTCTGTACCATAAACAGACCTCATCATGATGACACTTCATTTCATTCCCCCAATCAAGGGGAAGCGGATGAAGTGGCCAATGACAAGTGGAGAGGGGAGGAGCCTAGTGATGCTGCACACACACCCATTTTCAAAACACATAAAAGCAGACAGACAGGACAGATAGGGACCTTCAATTCCATTTGCTGCGGGATGCTCTGCCGGGAAAATCCATACTTTACCTCCATCAATCTCTAGAGAAAGCTGTGCAGAAAGATCCAGACTTCAAATCCATCAATCTCCAGAATCCAGAGAGAGAGAGAGCTGACCCAGATCACTGTGAAGTGCAGAGACCAGACCAGAGTCCAGTCTAAAACCTGACCAGATCCGTGGCGAGGCCCATTTATTTCCAAAATATATTGTGAGTACCCAGCAGAACTGTGCAGAACCAATCTTCTAGTTAAAATAATATAATTCAATCTATTTTAATCTAAGTAGAACTGCCTCCTAACTGTCACCTGTCATTTGTAAAGCTGTCATCTGTCATTTCTAGTTGCTAGCTGTCATTTGTCATTTTGAATTTTAACATTCCAAACCCGAAAAACTACCTTTATTTAATCGTTCATAACTCCGTAACCGTTTGTGCTAGAGACTTGCTTAAAATCTTAGCTTTCCTACGAACTTAGAACCGCATTCCTACCCCGATACTTTTGCCGCAATCGCGAAAAACGCACTCGCGAATTTGCCGCGATTTGCAAATTTCTCAACGTGTGAAAACAGCAGTTTTCTTGCTTTCAGTTACCAAAAATCCGTTTAACCTGCTAGTTACTCCTAGATCCTTGCTAAAGTGAGCCTGGACTAATATTAACTTGATACCACTCACCCTGAACCTCTAGAGGGAATTAAAAGCATTTTAGCATATTTTTTCACTTCATTGCCAGCACATATAAAAGCATTTTGGGCCTGTGTTTCCAACTTCTGTAGTGTAAGCTTGCTGGGGTGAACTGAATTACATTTGATTGCATTTCTGAGAACTGTGTGCTTTCCTTCCATTTCCTTGCATTGCATAAAGGGGGGAGGGGATTGCCAGAGAAAAGTGATTACATTGTTTTGTTGAACGCATATTGAGTATTTTCTGTACTGCATTTTCATTCCACCTTGCATCCATTTGAAACCATAAAGTATTGTTGCTATCGTATCCATCCTATAACCACTCATCATTGATTATAAAGAAGTGTGCTAGTGCCAGACTATCCATTATTGATTACTGCTCAGATTCAGTGTGATCTTCAATTATTAAATTATTATAAAGTGTGATATATATATATGGTTTAAATTATCAAATAAACCTTTTAACTTGCAAAACAGAACTACTTCTTGGCTCAGTGGGGTCAGGGGGATTCCCAGGGAGGGGTGTTATATAGGGGTAGTCATCCAGAACGCATGAACTGGACATAAAGATATATCAATAAGGGTTTCCATTCAGTATCCCAGACTAGGCATTGACTTAGCTGTAGTGTTGAATTGAATCCTCTTACAGTCTTCATCCAGGGGACTCCATATTCCAACCTCTCCCGTGACCTCCGGTATGAATAGTTAATGTTCTAAACCAAAATAGAAAAGAAACAGATTAAGTATATAGCACAATACTAACCACCCTTTTGCCAAAAATAAAACATTTTTTTTCTGAAATTAAACACAGGTTAAAAAGAGAATAAGCATACATGAAACAACATTTTAAATTCTATGCATTTTCATTCTGCACACCGACCATGAGCTTCCATTATATATATATTTTTTTACTCTTTATATTATTTATTTATTTACATATATTACAGTGTTTATGTGCCATTATAATAATCAACGTTTTAACTTCTCTGTCACTGCCTCCTGACTGTACCCATTTATCTTATCTTTTTGTGTTCAAGGGACTTTCTGTTGTATTGTGTGCATCAGTGGGCAGCAGCCCCAGTGCTTTCTGTTTCTACATGCTCAAGCCGCCTGATCTCGTGTCTGGGATGGCATGGCTTGATCTGATTTACATGGAAAAACTGCTCTATCGCTGTTTCACCTTCATTCTTCAAAATTTTATACACTACTGGAGAGATCTTATCTATAATTTGAAATGGCCCCTGCCAGGCTGCTAGAAATTTAGAATTTTTCTGTTTACTTTTTCCAAAATGAAACTTGTACACCTGATCCCCAACACTGTATTCTCTCACTGATGTTCTTTTATCATAGTATGTCTTAGCACTGCCAGCAGCCCTTTCCAGATTTCTCTGCACAAAAGCAAATTCATGTTGCAAATGCCTCCTCAGTTCATCAATGTACTCATGAACTGTGGATGCACTCACAAATGTCTGCTCATGTGTTTTGTATAGCAGGTGTTGTGGTAACACCATTTTCCTACCTGTCAAGACCTCATGGGGGCTAACACCTGTTGCTTTGGCAGGAGTTGATCTGATTGCCATCAAAACCAACGGTAAACGTAAATCCCAGCTGGAACCTGCTTCTGCCACGAATTTCTTTAAATTATCCACAACAGACCTATTGCTCCGTTCCACTCCACCTGAAGAGGCAGCCCGATATGCGATATGTAGTTTCCTTTTCACACCCAGTATTTGCCATACCTTACTCATTAGGGTACTCGTGAAATGACTTCCTCTGTCTGACTCAATTCTTTGTGGCAACCCAAACCTTGAGAACACATGGTTCACCAGCAACGTGGCGGCTGTTTGCGCACTACAATCTGGTGCAGGAATGCATTCAATCCACTTCGACATCAAACATACCACACTTAAAATATAACTGTTTCCCCTGCTCAACCTTTTTAAAGGGCCTACATAGTCTATTTGCAAATCTGACCATGGGAGAGTTAGGCCTCTTTTCATCAATGGTGCTCTATGCATTGGTGAAGCAGGTTTAAATTGGGTGCATACTAGACATCCTCTAGTATATAATTCCACATCTTGGGACATATGTGGCCAGTAAGCATAATCTTTTAGTATCTCCAATGTTTTTTGTGAACCTCTGTGGCCTGCAGTTATTGCATCATGTGCATGTTGTAGCATTAGCCCTCTGAATGAAAGGGGTACCACCCACTGTATCTGTCCTGTTATGGACTCTCTAATCATGAGTCCATCTTGTAATCTAATTCGTTTTTTATTCTTTAATAGTACCCTCAATTCTTCTTTTCCCATACAATCATTTTCTGTTAAAGGGTTTTGTTCAGGATCTATCAAATGATTATAATAGATTCCCAAAATTCGATCATTCTTTTGTGCCTCAATCAAATCTTGGTCTGGCGTGTCATGGCCCCATTGCACCACTGGTTGATCTACCTCCTTTGGTGCTTTTGAACGTGTTACTGCATCAATCTGTATTTCACCCAGTAAATCATTAATAGGTAGCAATTCTCCCACCACAGCCCCAATTTTAGCCAGGTGGTCTGCCTTATAATCTCCCTCCTTATCCTCTCCTGGTGTTTTTAAATGCCCACAAATTTTTCTCCAGTATATTGTTATATCATTCTCTGACACCAATTTGTCTATGGCTTGTATCATTTTCCATGTTTAAGTGGCTTTTTGTTGTATGTAATCATTCCTCTTGCTTTCCAGCCAGGTAAATACTCCACAAAACTATTCCGTGCATAGTCAGAATCAGTCACCAGGACAATTTCACTGAACTTTCTATCAACTGCAGTAGTAATTGCTTTGTAAATGGCTGCCAATTCTGCCACTTGACTGCCCCTAGCTCCAATCCTCATCCCTATACTGGGGACTCCTTCACATTTCAACCAGACATTTCCTATTCCTGACACTAATTGTTTATTACTGTCATTTTCAATGTGAAAAGCACAACCATCCACATATACAGTTGGCAAATCCTTGCATGTTTTTTAATCAAAAGCTTTGTGTGGTGATTGTTCAAATTCCTGCCAGTTAGGTTCCACTTCCATTTCATTTGATATTTGTTCAGCTGCGCAGTCATGTAAGTCAGCTAACCCTTGAGCAATTGGGCTCTTTTTATTTTGTCCATATCTCACTTCTATAGGAAAACCTTGTAATGCCAGCGTCCATGAAGTGATTCTGGACTGCGCTAGATTACCTGACCTAATTCTTTTACTCTCTAAAAACTGCAAAGGTTGATGATTTGTTTCAATAATCACCTTTTCTCCCTGAACAATGGGGCGGAAATGTTGCAGCGCCCACACAGTGGTTAATAGGGCCTTTTCACATTCATTAAATTTCATTTCAACTTGGGAAAAAGCCTTACTTGCATAGGCAATTGTTTTGTGATTCAAATCATGTTTTTGTGATAACACTGCTGACATACAATGTTCAGAAAAACCTATTTCTATAAAGAAATCCCTACCTTTTATGGGATATGCTAAACATGGTGCCTTTACCAGACATTCCTTCAGTTTAGCCACTGCCTCAGACTGCTCATTTTCCCATTTCCAGGGAGTATTCAGTTTAAGCAGTTTAGTCAATGGTTGAGTGATTTCATCATAATTTTCAATGAATTTTCTGTTATACCCTGTCATTCCTAACAAACGTTTTACTCCTTTCACATTCTTAGGATCTTTTAATCTTTGTATGGCCTCTATCTTCTTCTTTTGTGGATTTAGCCCATGTTCAGTCACTTCATGGCCTAGAAAGTTCACTTTTTTTCTTGCACCATTGTGCTTTTTGCAAAGATACTTTGGCGCCTGCTTTCTGCAATTGGCCAAGCACATGTCTTATTTCATCAAAATGGCTTTTCAGGCCTTCATTTTTTATCAAGACATCATCCATGTAAACTATGGTTCCTCTTTCCGCTGCATCAGGCATGGCCTTTCTCAAAAATATGCCAAATTCACTCCCACTATTGATGTACCCGAACGGCAATCTAAGCCAGGCGTATTGAGTCCTGTCAAATGTAAAGGAAAATAAATTCTGTATCTCCTCTGCCAATGGCACGCACCAATATCCAGATGTGAGCTCTAATGTGGCAAACACTTTTGAACCATGTACCTGAGCTAAGCCCTGATCAATGAATGGCAATGGCCATCTGGACACTGGTACTCTTTTATTTAACTCTCTCAAGTCTGCACATAGCCGCCATTGACCATTTGGCTTTAACACACCTAAAATAGGTGTATTGGATGTGCTATGAATGGGCCTGATGATTCCCCGCGATTCCAAATTTTTAATAATCTCTGCCAATGATTCTAAACATGCCAGCGGTAGTCTATACTGGCGTACAAACACTGGACTTCTGCTACACCCTTCGGGTAGTGTGGCCACATGTAAATCAGTTAAACCACAATCATAAGTATCTTTTGCAAATACATCCTTAAACTCCATAAATATCTCCCTCAGATTGTTTCTATCCTCATTGCTGTCACACGCATCTGCTAAAGAGGTCTGCTCTTCTACCATTTTGGAAAATTCTGGAAACTCTTCTGGTAAGGGAATCTCGGCACTTTCCTCTAACTGTGTGGCTGTGTCTTTTTGTAAAGCTGCCACTTTTAAATATTTTGGCATATCAGCTTCCACTTCAATGGGCTGATTTTCTGTTTCATTTTCATTTAAATTAAATATTATGCAATCCTCTTGATGGCAGCACACTGTCTCATTTGAATCATAAGGATACACGGAATCAATTTTAAATATTCCTTTGGGCTGAGAGTCCAGGTGTTCTGGCAACTCACCCTTGGCATCTACATACTTTTCAGGGATATTTCCAATCACCATGTTATTTAAATCTGCCGTATAATGTGATTTTTGTATGGCCATTCCTAATGGGGAGTTTTCCTCTAAATGAATATCCTGACAACCTTTATTATTTACCATAGTTTTTACAGATCCTTCACCAATATCTACCAATGGAGTGTATTCATAATCCAGGCCTTGCTGTTTTACAGATTCATTCAGGCATACAAATGCATCAGAATCTTTCATCTGCTGTCCAGTTTTGCATTTCAGTGATATTGCAAACTGTTTTGTAAATGCAGGAATAATAGTATCTTTCCTCATTTGTAATTCGATTGCATTAGGAACCAGTTGTGCACAATGATAAGCCTTTCTTTTGTCTTCAAATTCAGGTGCCGGGCCACCTAGGCGTGACCATATTTTTTGATTAAGGAAATCTAACACCATACACATTCTGTGCATGATGTCATTGCCCATGTAAAATTAATTGTGTGCTCCACTCACTATCCATAAATTATGGTAAATTGTTTTCTGCCCAATGCTAATTTTAAGCATGCATCTGCCTGCAATTCGGTTTTCAAAGTCTGGACTGTCCAACCCAGAAACATATTGGTTTTGAATCCTAAATTTCGGGATTTCCTCCCTCTCCATTATTTTTTGCAACAATTTCTCATTAATGAAGCTCCTCTCCTGTTCAAGCGCTAAAGTGGCTTTTATTGTTTTAAAACAGTCATTTATACCAACATGAACCCATGGTTGCTCATCTTCCATGTGTATTTCAGCAAGAGTGGTAATGTATTTTTCTGAATCTGTTTTAGGAGCAATATTCTGTTTGATTGTTTTCTCTTTTAAATAAAAACGTAATGTGTGCTCATCTATGGCAGTCTGCCAATTTTTCCTTGGGTCCAAATAGATTTGTACAGGTAGTCCTTCATTGTCGCTCTGCATTTTGTCTTGACACATTAATATAACAGTGACACTAGGTATGCAACTATTCTGGAGATATACCTCCACAGCATCATTTGTTTTGGCAACGGTGTGACATTCATTCATGTTGCTGTTTTGTGATTTTAGTTTCTTAGGCCTCAATGGTTTTTTGGTTTAGGACCACAGCACTCCATTCACCCCATCTATGAGAGGAGACAATCTTTTCAGGCAATCTGTCCCCATCAAAATGGAATTTCACAAATAGATGTGATCAATACCTCTTGTTTCATTCTGTGCTTTCCTATTTTTATGTCAACCTCAGTTACACCTATGATGGGCACCTCCTCCCCATTAAAGTTATGCACTGGACCTTGATTTTCCTTCACCGTGATCTGACTCTGTGGGGGTCTCCCTTCATTGATACTCTTTACCAGCTCCTTGGACATAATTGTGGCCTGTGTGCCAGTGTCAATCATAGCAAATGTGTGGCATTTTTCTTCTACAGTGATGGGTGCATAATATCTGTCCTCAACTTCCTCTAATACACATAAGAAGTGTGAATTCTTACTGATTTCAGGGCTCACCTTTCTCAGGCCTTTTTCACTTTTGGCTAAGCATATTGGTAAAGGGAAAGACATTTTTCCCTCCTTTTTACCCATTTCTGCGCGAGAGACTTTATTCGTTTCTCCATGATCAGAGGTTTTTTGGAGTGTGGCCACTGTTCGCCCATCCATCTGGGTAACATCAGAGACCACATTACAACCTTCCAACTGAACATGTGTAACAACATCATTCAGCAATTTGTCATTGTTTAATTCTGTGCATTTGTGATCATTTAGTGTGATACCAGCCCTTCCAGCCACTTCAAAAATATGTGGCTCAAAGAATTCTTCAGGTGATTGACCCGTACCCTCCTTTTGAGTATTGCCTTTTTCTACCTGTGTTTGGTCATTGTTTTGCTTGCCCAGGGAAGGAGCTATAGCATCCCCACTTACTCCCTGTTCATGGTATTCCTCATGCATCTTAAATCTGTCTCTTTGTTCTTTTGGAATTCCAGGTGTTTCTTTTTTATTTGCACAAATCTTCAATGTTTGATTTAGTTCTAGGTTAAACCGTACCTCTTTTTTAGAAGTATTTGCATTTTCTGTTACATTTATTTATTGGTGCTTTCACTTTTAAATCATTAGGCATCTCAGAGTCATTATGCAAAATTACATCAGGGCAATCTGTCTTTTTGGCACTGCAGGTGTCATAAGTACTTAGTCACTTCTCAGAAGCCCCCCGGTCATTGCTAGGGCCATCAGACCCTTCTTTAGATGGTTGTTTTTGTGCTGTATAGAGCTTTCCTATTTGCTCAGCTAACATTTTCACTTGGGCCTCAAGGCTCTGTAACCTTTCTATCTCTCTAGAATCCTCTTTCTGTGGCCTAGGTCGATATTGGTTGTTTTCCCCCTGATTGGATCTATTCTGATACCTCTCAGGTGATTGATGTCTGTTGGGATGGTTTCTGAACTCTTGATTCATTTGTGGAGGGGAGCGGGGTGCACCCATCCTTTGATTATAGTCCCATGGTGGGGAATCATTGTACTGACGTGGATTGTAGTTCATGTTTTGCCTCATGTCCTGTCTCTCAGATTGTGGGTACTGGCCCCTATGTTGATTTCCATTATCAGTAAATCGATCCACATATCGGGGTCTATCCTGATTACCATATATCATGGTGTTGGGATCAAATCTGTCCCCAATGACTGGTAGGGACCATCATTTCTTTGATCTTGATTTTGTCTCTGGTTATTGTTCATACCTGCCATATCAGGCCGATATCCTACCCGGGGTCTGTCCCCTAAATACCTAGGGCTGATGTAGCTCTCCCTATTACTAGAATCATGTGATTGGAACATTGGTACAGGAAAGGGCGATCTTTGTTGATTACCCCTTTGTTCAGGTGTCACATTATTTTTACCTTGGCTTTGAGCAGTCTCAAGGGACATTTTGGCTAACCTGATTTCCATTACTGTGTCTGAGGGTTCTTTAGATTTAGGTCTAGTATCTTTCATTTTATCACTTTCTCTACCCTGACAATAGAGTACCTCATATAGTTTTGTGCTTTGATGTACAATCCATTCAAGGGACTTGTCATGGTCAAATTCACGGACCAATTGGGATATGATGTCTTTCTGTAGCCCATAGAAGTATGCAGTTTTAAACTCATTGGAATTTGGGTCAAAAGATACATCAAAGCGAGAAAATGCTCTTTTTAAGCCTTGTAAAAATTGGCGGGGGATGTATTAGGTCCACAAGTGATTGTGTAAGCAACTTTCTTTGCCTCCTGCAATGACTGAAAAGGAGAAAAATGACGCCTAATTTCTTTTTCAAACTCCACCCATGTCATATTCTGCTGTTCATTTAATCCCCATATGATGCTGGCTGTCGGGGCATTTAAAGTTAAATGAAAATATTGTCTGTACTGTTCCTTAGGTATCTGGAGTGCTTTAAAAATGTCATGCACCGCTTCTAAGTGATCCTCAATGCAGCATTCACCTCCCTTTTTAAATGGTTTGATCAGGGCTTTAATGGATTTCATTATTTTTATGGGGCTACTTGTTGCAATGCATGGAATTGCACTACTTTGTGATTCAATCCTGTTTTCAGGTGTATGAGATTGGTGGCTGCCCCCAATGGGAGTATCAAATCCCCCAAGGGCGCTGCAACCAAGTTCAGTCACCGGCCCAGTCACTGGAGCACTAGCTCTTTATGCAGAACTAGAATTCACCTCCACTCCATTGAATGTGGTACCCTGCCGCCTCTCCTGGGACCTGGGAATGCACATTTGCTATTCTAAGTCCTTACACTTTTTAAGAAGTCTGTTTGCTTCATTTTGCAAATAGTTGTTTTCATCACTCATCTTATTAATCACCTCCGGCATGTCGCACAATTGCATTTGGCATTCATTGAACTCTTTATTTCTCTTGTCTCTTTCTTGAGTCATTTTAATCATTTCTTGTTCTGCACTCTGGAGATCACATTCTTTTTCACAAGGTTCTTTTTGTAAAATCTGCCTTTCTGAAACAACCTCATCTTTATCCTGTCTAATGTGGTCCACTAAGGCTTTTAAGTGTACCAATTCTTGCTCACTATCCTCAAATTGTTTCTTGCTTTTGGATAACTGAGCATCAAAGTCTCTGCATTTTAATTGCATGTCTTTTTGCCATACATCCAATTCTGCTCTTAACATTTCCTGATTTTTACTTGCCCCATCTAATTCAGTCTTTAACCTGTTAACTAGTTGGGTATCATTTTCCTGCATTCGCAGGGACCTATTCAAAATAAACCATATTTTGCCGCATAGCCGTATTAAACAGTCTTTCTCTGCACTTTTATCAGCTGCATTCAATAATCTTGTAAGGCAGACCTGAATTATGCTGCCTTCTGCAAAAATATTGTCTAGTTTTTCTTTCTGCACCTCACCCTGAATGCGGTCACGCCATTCTAAGGTACTGTTCGACAACCACGTCCCATGTGCAAACAACTTTGCCTCTAAATATTGCACTAGGTCTGACAATGTGGTTTCCCTTTGTGACATTCTGAAATTCGTTTTTAGTGGCACACTGCTATTATAAAATGGGTTCCCTTTAATGTGCAAATGGCAGTGTGAGACACGCTTGCCACGCCCAGTAGGTACTCTATGATCACTTTCCCGGCCTGCAACGCACCATAAATATGTTGGGTATTTTGTGTAGATTTGGGGCCTGGCGGTATTTTCTTACCGCCGAAAAATAATTTAGCAACAATCACTCCTTGTATTCAGATTGGGCCATGTACAACAATAATACAGTGGACATGCATTATTTCAGCACACAGACATGCGTGGTTGGTATTCTTGATTGGTGGTATTTTGGTGAGCATAATTCCTTTGTTTTATTTATGGCCCCAATATCCAGAACCTCTTATTTTTGTTTAGATTTTTCGTGTAATCACTAGAGAGACCTCAGGCTTGCATTTCAGGAACACCACATTTTCATTTTTAGTGTGCCACCATGGGCAATTTCTCTCTGTCTTATCTACGGCAGCGAGCTATCATGTGGCATTTTTCACTATCTTATATACGGTAGTGAACTATGTCCCGGGCCTCCCTTTCTGCCGACTCATAGACCTGCGGCAGACTACAACACACACAGTTAGTTATAATTGCTCATACTGAATTACATTGTGCACACAGCTGCAGCCAAATCTTATGTTTAGCTACCTTGAAAATGACAATTGCACTGTCTAAACTTCTCCCCACATCATCAGCACTGCATTGGTAAATATAAAACACACCACCCGTCTGCTTTCAGATATTTTTGTGTATTATAAAATTTGCATTTAAACACGATCTCACTCTTTACAGAAATAAATGAAATAGCACAGTAACGGCATTATCTGTGATACACTGAAAAGAGAGTGGCGGAGACAAGAATTCAATTTGCAACATTAAACACGTGAGTAAAGCACAGGAATCTCCTTTCCTACACTGACTGAATATTCTCGTACACACTCAGCCCCCACACCTCAGCGAGATAATTACCAGGCTTATTCAGCATGTAACTTCTTTGGCTGTTCGCCTTCTGGAAGGGTTCACCCAGCAAGGACAAGCATCCGCTGTCACTCGAACTGGGACTTGTTGACTGGAAAAGCCAGTCTCTGCAACCAAGTTGAATCTGCTTTAGGAATCAGGCATCCCCAGCTGTGAACCCCGTCCTTCTTCGAGCTTTGTCAAGATGTCTCTGCCTTTCTTCCCCCAGATTCTGCAGCAAAGCACTAGTCACAGCCTCTAACATGATGCTTGATTTGACATGCTCCAATCAGAATCAATCATGTTCTATCTTCCTACTTTTAACAATGGTTCTTCTTGTACAGTTGCAACTGTAACAAGCTGATTTCCTGCTTATTCGAAGTCTTTGCTTCCTGCAGTTACTGTGGACAGAGCACAGAAAGGCAAAGAAAAAAAAAAACTTGAATGTGTGTTTAAAACTGATTTTCAGAGTCTGCCTCTTTTTGCAGTGAAGACACATTCTTTTATTAATGAGTTATAATTATTAGTCTTGTTAGTGAGACTAGTTTGTTAATTACCAAATGTGTCTCTTGCAACATAGGCATTTCAGGTGAGAAATGGTGTGCATTTTGAAGGTACAGATGTGTGCTTTTAACTGTGAAAAATGTATTTGCATTTTATATGTAAAAATTGTTTTTGACTGAATAACCTGCCCTTACTTATATGTCCATGTTACACTGGCAACACATAGCTTGAAACAACTGCATCATAGCAATGCACCAAACCCATGCAGTGGCGCCGCATAAAAATGCTCAATAACACATGTCTTGCTGTACCACATTATATCAATGAAGACCATGATACAGTACTAGACACCTCTACAAAATCAATTGTATTTCTGACATTTATTGTACAAATTATCTTTTTTCCTGAAATGTAATGTGCAATATATCATATGATTGCAGACCCCATAACTTGAAATATTTTTCTTGAGGACAGAGAATCACTACGTAGTACTATCTTTTTTGAGTGCAGCATAAACCCAATTTCAGTTCTCATGCCACATATCACTAATTCACTGGCATATCCAATCAAACAGTATTCTCCACCAATCCTTAAAAAATGTTAATGATAATGGAGCTGATTCATGGAATTGATTGCGCATAAAATAGATTCCTTGCACCCAATCGGCACGCAAAACTCTGTTTGTCGATTCATGGAGTCGAATGTGTGGGACTTTTCCTGGACTTGGCTGATTTTGCGCTGGCCTGGTATTCCTGTGCGAGCCGTTGAGGGCCTTGCGTGAGACTCCGACCGGAGGGTGGGCGTGGCCTGCGCAGAGGGCTGGGAAGGGGATGGAACACCAGAAATGGGGACTAATTTGCGAAGAAGTGGGCGTTCTGAGGGGCGGGCTGCAGACAGTCCCTCAGATACCTATTATTGCGTGGCAAAAGACGTATTCATGGAATCGATCGTGCAACGTCTCAGCTGGGAAATGCCCATGCAAGTCCTTCATAGGATCCGCCGACCCGAAGGCTGGCATGAATACACTTGTGCGTAGTATTTTCAGCTTGCAGGTGGGATCACATATCAGATTTCGGGGTGGGTGTACTCAATTGGGGTTCCAATTTAATGTAGGGGGTACGTAAACTGTGCAATGGGGTACATGAACATTTTACGTGGGTTCGCACACACATTTCCAGAGTTATTGCTGAGTTGTGAATTTTCATACGCATGTTGTCGGGGTCCCGGATATAGTTAGGTGGGACCCCGCGTAGGCTCCCCGAGTCGCAGGCCTGCTTACGGGTGACCCGATGCACTATTTGAAGGGTGCATGCATTCACGCCCGGGGGAGCGAACAAAGGTAGCTGATCTTGCCTTTTTTCTGCTTTTCGTGTGGGTCTGCCGGGGCGTTCCAGCCGTGACTTGCGAATACGGATACTTTGCACAAACAATTCTATGAATACGCCTTGTGCGCATTTTTTATTCTGCACGCAGGCTCGCCCCGTCTCCTTCTCGGCACACGGCTCTTGCGCGATTTCTGCACGATATTCCCTGAATTGGCCCCAATGCTGCAGCACTAATGAACTCTGTCATTGCAATTGTTATTTTCCTGCAAAATGATGTACATACTTTTTACGTTGTTCTGTGTACTTCATGATGAATTCCCACACCACTGAGAGTGCTTAAAGATAAAATAAAAATGGCAGTTTGGCATTATATCATTGGGACTTAAGATACATCTGCTGCTATTCAATTGTTCCCTGTTATTTGTTTCTCTACGTCTGTTCCCTTACTACCATATGCATGTACTCACTTTGCAAAATGTTCATGGGTCTTCTCTAAATAGCCCTCGCTGCCTGAGACAGTGTTCGGTCTCAGACTTGAAACTACAATCATCCCTTAAACTTAACAGTCTCAGGAGTATATTTCAGGGGCAACGTGCACGCCCTGGAAGCAAGACGACACGGAGCACACGGAGCAACACAGGTTCGATCCCAGGGTCCGTGCTTAGAAACCTCTGGGTATTAAGCGCGTTATAAATAACCAATCATATCATAACAAACTAAGTGCAATCACTTCTCAGCATTATCGTATGCCATTGGCTAATTCCTACTCTTATCAATGATTAGCACGCACAATGCTTGAAATATAGAGAATGTGACATACTTCAGGTCGACTTGGTTCTGCATGCATCTGTGGATGATAAACTGAATACCATAAAATGACACATTACTTCAACATTTGTGATAACATGCCCTCTGTGAGGGTGCACTAGCCTTAGCACCAACTCACTAGTAATTCTATCTCAGAGAGTGAAATCTTCTAATTAGACCTCACTTTCACATTTCTCCATGCTGCAAAGTATAGTACAGGCATATATCTCTGCTGGGGCTGTCTACTGATAGCACCAGCAGAGATACCTTTACTTTTGGCAACATGGGGGAATATGCATTCCTGCAAACAACCCGCTGGAACCCAAAGCAACAGCCAGGTGCTGCTTTCAACCATGGAAGACCTTGATCAACATTATATACAATTGTGTTTCCCCAAAGCCTGGTTGCAGATTAATTTATAAATACGAGCTATATCTGATTTTATATGGTGGTCTATGGGAATATTCAAGTACACTGTTTTCTATTATTTGCTTGTGGGATCCTCTTCATCTCAGTGTCCACTCAGAGGATGAAGATGCCTTCATGCTCATGGATAGCTCACTTGACAATGTTCTTAATTTCTTTCTGGAATGAGTGTTTCAATTACAAACTTTTCTTCTTTGTAGAGACTTCTCTTCTTTTTAGATCTACTCCTATCATGCTCTGTTGCCTATACTATTTATTTATTTATTATTATTTATCTGTATCGCATTTGCTCCGCACTTTCCACTTCTTCCCCTTCATGCACTTTTCCCCTCCCCCTCTCCATGCACTTGTGCGTTCTCAATGTCATTGGGCCTAGTAAGATCATTGTTTTGTTCTACTCTGTTCCCCTCTGCCTTGTCGCGCTCTGAAACACTTGTGTACGAGTGCGATAGAAATAAAATATCAATTTCAATTTCAATTTCTAATGACTCTCAATCTGTATCCACAAAATATTTACTTTTCCACTTCCTTTTCCCCCATCTTGATCAGTAGCCCTCCTTTCTAGAAACAGCAGCTTGGGAACCATTAACAAGCACTGGGATGCCACACCCTATTCAGACACAGAGACCACACATGTGCAAGACTTCACCTCACCTCCTGGATTTCCCATCCAAGATGGCATCCATTCTTGTGAGCAGACCAAGGACATGGCCTTCAGCAAGAATTCCTGGAAAAAAGGTACAAGGAAGCCATTTACAGACCACCCCTAAGGCCTGCCCCCCATGACTGACTTTATGCCCCATGTGCAGACTGATGTCTGCGCCAGGGCAGTCAACTGCTGGATTTCGGGGACACCTGCTCCTGCATGGACCTGGCACGTTCATTGCTCAATCAAGCCCATCATGCCAAAGAGCACCCAAGAGCTCATCTGCCTTGACTCCTCCTTCCTCTCATTGAAAAGGAACGAGCTGATGCCTGGGTTATTTCTCCCCCTAGGCTCTGCAGTGGAGATGTGAAGAGGGAGTTAGATGCATTTCCTGATTGCTCCTATCCAGTGGACAAGAAAAAGAAATCAACAAGTTATTGTGGGAGTATAGAGAAGAAGCAAAGTACCCCCACCTCAACCACTTTGCCCGTATTATCTATATGTTGGGAGCCAGAGTGTGAGAGACGTACGGTACCAGTGAAAATACGGATATCAAAGAGAATCCTGGAAGCAAGGTTCCCATTAAGAAATCCATAACTGCATAAACACAGTATGATGGCCATTTGAATGAAATCCCAGAGGAAACAGGACCAATAAATGGAAGCGAAGAATGGTGACGTCACATGATGCTAAGCAGAAGTACATGGAAGAGATGCAGTGACAAGAGAATGCAGATATTCTATAAAGGCATCAAGAAGGTATCAAAGATAAGTGACATTTGGGATCAAGATGAAGAGACTTATGCTGCAAAAATGATGAAGATATCAAGTTATTTTACACGTGTACATATGCAAAGAAACACAAGCAGACAAAGTATTCTTGAGGCTAGCTTTATAGTGAATAGATTTCGGCATGCGCCAACATATACATATATATTGAAGTGAGCAAAGAATGGATGTTTCCACTACGTATTATAGCAGAACTGGACCAGAGAAGGAAGGCCTCTTTTCCAGTGTCTCACTGTTAAAAACACAATTGAATTACAGAAGCACATCTCAGAAAGGCAAGGCTTGACGAGCCCCAAGAAGCCAAGGTCTTATCAGGTTGGGGTGAGCAGACATTGGATACAAATCGTGTGAAAGAACAAAACTCTTGTTCAGAAGACATGGACAAAAACTAGGACGACGTCAGAGGTATATTACAAAATAGTATTTTAATAACACTAGAGCACTATTTTGGGGTCTTCAGTCACGTGGAAGGATGAAGTTGGATGAGCACGATGGTCATACCTATGCATGAGGGCAGAGCGTGCCTTCACTCCCCTAAATTCTCCAGAGGAAAAAAAAACACTCCCAAGGACAAGTTCAAAGCCTTAATTGACAGCAGACCACTGAGGTGATGATAGATGAATATGCTAATTGATGGAAAGCTATGGTTAACACTAGCTCACCAGCACCTGGAAGACCAGCCTGCATGCTGCTAACGTAGGTGGAAAAGTACTGATGGAGGCTAGAGTGCCAACCAATGGTAGGGGACTGCGTGATTAAGGGTCCTATAGTTTGTGTAACCAATGGAACGTTTGTGTATTTAGTGACGTTCATAGTGACTTGTTTAAGGGGAGGGCTTACTTGCCCAACCTGATGTTAAGAAACCTATCACTTTTCTTCACTCTCTTAGATGAGTATGGATTGTATATTTAGAAGTTCTGTAAGAGCCTATCACAATAGCCACTAGGTTTTTGTAGTTTACCACATAGGATGACGCCACATAGGATGACGTTAGTAAATATGTAGGTTAACGTCATCAATGACGACTTTTTGCTATAAAAGAATGCGTTTTTTAAGATGCATTGAGAGATCTTACGCTGAGACGTCGTTGATGTCCATTGTGCTCCCTGTTTTAGATAAATGATATTAAAACCGTTACCTTCTTGCCAACTACCTGAGTCGCTTTTGATTATTGATATTTGAGTAACTTCTGCATACCCATCCATCACTAGGGTATTGCTACCTCGTCTTAAAGGGCTGGAGTCCACCAGTTCAGGAATATGAAGCTACTGTAGTCTAAGTAAGGAGGGGTGGTGTTAAAAGAAAAGTTGAAAAGTGGTTCCTGTTGTGGAGGCACCTCCTCAAAGGTAAGTACAGGGATGAACAAGAAGCTACTTTTTAAATTAACTATGTAAACATTTCTTGTTTTTTATGTTTTGTTATATTGCTTGCAGTTTATGTCCCCTTTATTCTTCTACTGGTGCAGTTTATCCACTTCTACGCCTCCCTTTTGTTCTGGCATTGTACCGAAGGACTGCCTCCGCTCTCTATTATTGTTTTTTTTGTAAGTTGTCTGACATGGCAGCCGGTCAATCAATAAATACTACATTGTATTAATAATAACTGCACATTAATTCAAAGGTGTGTTTTTTATGTATGTCAACTCCTAAGTTTATGGAATCAATCGAAGTAGAAGTGTATTTGTGCAATTTCTATAGAACACAACTCGGGTAAGAATGTTCTTCTATTCTGTTTTAATTCTTTATTTCTGACTTCTGTTTGCTCATGATGTTGTTGGGTCAATAATGTTCACATAATTATCCGCTATCTGACCTTCTTCTCTGAGAGAACTATATTTCTTCTTTTGGGGAGAGGGTTGAGGGAACATGGAGGACAAAATAAATGTTTGGGATATTTCTGCCAGGACCTATAACACTTGTCCATAAAGACCGCAATCTAGCATGCTACGATGTTAGTTCTTAAACACGCCCTGCTGCCTTCCTGTAATGAGTGCCTTTTCATCACATATTTTTCAGACAATCATTAGTTTGAAGGTGATTGTGAGAAGGATTGTATTTTTCTGGAGTTGTTGCCATTGGTGAGCAGGGAGGCAGATTGCTTGGTGATCTGTAGTCCATTAACTGTCACCATTAGCAGGGGTAAAGATTTCAATCTGCAAGCCACTAGCCAGGTATAGAACGTTGCTCGCCTCTTAATTGTCAACATGCATGGGGCACATGGTTTCTTGTTTGCTGGGAGTCAGTTATTACTGGCCAGTGGCTGTTGTCGACTGCACATTTTTTAGGCCTGCTATTAACTACCTTACTTCACCTTACAATATGTACACAACTCTTGAAGCATTTCCATATCGGCTGCCACCCTCCCACTTCCTTAACCCAGCCTTCTTTCACTTACCCTTATCTATTTCAATGTTCATTAGACAATCAACACATACCATTTTGTATGACCTTCTTAAACCTTGCACACAATTTAGGATTGCCTGAGCACATCTCGAGTCCCTCACACACCCAAACTTTACATATGCACTCACAACACTTCAACTCCATACTTCAAGGACTTGATTACACATCCCTTCCTGTTTAAAATGTAAACCATTTCAGCCACAAGAAACAATATTATCACTCTCCTATATCACTATTATCTAGTCAATGCATTCCAGCAGACATGAGGCCTTCTTTCCCTTGATGGAATGAATACTCCGAACTCAGACAAGGTTTACGCGCTTTGAGACCACTACAGTGGTGAACTTTGACAAGTATGAACAATAATAATAATAATAATAATAATAATAATAATAATAATAATAATAATAATAATACAATAATACTGACAAAAACCCTCTGGTGTAATTATATTGTAAGCCTAATTTTTAGTGACTCATTCAACTGTCAGGGCTTTTTTTGTGTCAGCCATCTGGGGTTAAGTTTTACCCACACCCTAGAAAACAACTTTTATTCTCCTTCACAAGCGGACAGGCTGTACCTCAAGAGGACAAACTGAGAACCAGTGTTTCAAAGGTGAGCTCTACCATGACAATGAAGAGGGCACACTATAGAGGATATTACTTGAGTTTCTTTGATATAAGGCAGCCAGGGAAGTGAAAGGAGTTAGAGAGGGTGATGAGAATCCTTGCAGCCAATAGATGGGTTTCACCATCTTGGGAGTTCTTAGGCTACACACACTTCCTGTTCCCCATCCTACTTCCTGCAGACAAAGCACTATGGGACTGGCATCGCCAGAAAATGACTCTTGTAACAATCGGCTGGATTTGTCCCTTAAGGAAGGTTTTGAACGAGGCAATCAATTAAGACAACTTGACTATTTCTGGTGGTGATCTCATAGCCCTTTTGTTGGATCATCGTTGGATATCAAAAGAAGGTGGTTTCTCCAGGAACTATATTGGGGTACAGTCTTCCCAAAGTCCTCTGCCATAAAGGTGAAGATAAAGACACCAAAAAATGACCCTCCCCAAACCCATCAGAGAGGACCAATTGAGGTGAACTACTTTTTGGACTAGGTATGCATGCTGTCTAAACACTGGTAATAAAGATCCTGCTTACAGGAGTGGACAGCCATTGGAAGAGTTATCTGGCAAACATCCTTGTTAATGTGCAGACAGAAAAATGACTCACCTTATCTCAGGAGACCCTGGATGGGGCCCTCAAGCAAACAAGAAGCTCTGGTCTCTGTTTTCCACCTCAAACAGCTTTTGTATGGACTCTACCACTTCCATCTAGTTTTTGAGCCTGTGCAAGCCCCCCAGAGCTGCTTGTGACACAAACCGATTTGTACATCCGTTTTGAGCCCTCAAACCGCTAACTTGAACTTCCCCTGCCTTTGCTCCAGTTTTCTTTAAAGTGATCACTGCTGCAGAATGACACTGTGTGACTGGACGGCGGCAAACCAACTCAACCACTTTGATCCGCCAGCTCCCAAACACTTGGAGCCGCCAACTACATTGCCCTGCCTGCCTGAAAAATGCTTTAGGACTGCATCAAATCGCTGTACCGTGTCAAACCGACTCGATCATCTCAAGTCTGATTCATTGGGAGTACTTGACCATCTTGAAGCTGACTGCACCCATTGGAAAGCATCAACAAGCCTGACTTGACACTGTCGAACCACCCAAAAAGAAGACACATGTATACACAAGCAGTCTGTCCCACTGGCCTGGTAATAAGACCCTAGTGAAAATGTAAGACGCCACGCCTTAATTTTTCAAGACATACCCTTTGAACATGCACATTGTTGCAGATACCATTTCTCTCTATTCCTGTCTTCACACCATAGTGCCTTTTTCATTCTAAAGTCTGCATATTCTGTGTATTCCTTTACATGGTTGGGTTATAAGAGTTTATCAGTGTCGTTGTATTTCTTGGTTTATTTAAAGGTTTCTATTCTCAAAGAACCTTGTTGGACATCCGTTTTCATGTTGGTACTAAAGTACTAGTGTTGTTTGAGTGATAGCTCACACCCTTCCTGAGGTTTATAGCATGCCTGTTTTATTGTTTTACCAAAAGAGGTGAAGGATGCATAGCCGTCAGATTGTGCCTGTTTTACTCTTATGAAACGACTCACTGCTGGTTTAGTAGCACTGTGGGACCGAGGATGAGTTTTAAACAGTAGTAATGTTGTCAAACGCATTAACAAGTCCTGTAGGTTCAGTGGCAGCCATTAGGTGGAACAGACCACACCTGCAAACCAAACCAATCCACAACTTCATGGTAAAACAAGACCTCAAGGTGTATTTATATTACTTCTTGTAAATTAGCCAGGCTTCAGATCAACCTGCTGTGCAGGGTTGTAGTTCGATTTCGAAGCAGCAAAATTATAGATGAGTGGAATTTTGCCTTATTTGTTTGTACGCTTGTCCAAAGAGGCTGTCATCTCTTCCATGTATAAAACTACATGTATAGGGAAAGCCCGCATGTCCTGTTGTTGCTGCATAGAGACGCTAAACGCATGGACACACCATGGTGTATGCATTTGGTTCACCACCAGCCGATGCAGTCTCCTGGCTCAGAAATCTATATCATTTAGTGGATGTGATGTATGGTGCTGCGTTCCCAGCCTCACGCGGCCATTCCCGTGCAGCTCGCAGCCGCTCGACTGTCGGGAAGCGACGAGGTTTCGGAGCAAGATGCATTTGATTCAGCGTCATGCTTACAGGAAAGAAAATGATTTCATTCTCCGAGCGAAACCCAAGTGATGATCAATAACGTGGCAAGAAAGCACAGAGGGCACTGTGCTAGTTACAGTGAGTAATGGGTGCCCTTTGTGTGTGTTTCTTTGTTCATCGTCTGGCACTTTCCAATTGCAAAAGTAGACTCTTTTCTAATCATAAACTTCCTCTAAGGCAGAAGACATAAGGGGCATCCTGTGTATGTGGCCTGCCATCCAAAAACGCCTTTGCAAGGATCCTAAATCACGTAACATATTGAGAAGTGTTTCAAACAAATACGTTGGGTTCCATGTCATTTCATCGCATGATGTTTTTTTCGTAGGGTGTTTTACCGCGTTTTTTTTAAATGAAAAAAGACATCATTTTGTTTTAATTATTTGTGTGGGGGTTCCTCCACCAACCCCACCCTTTTCTTTAATTTATATTCATGCCCAAACCCCCACAACCCATATATATAATTTACTAACCCCCCCTAAAAAATTCCATGGGTTTTTTCGTAAAAAGATTTGCTGCAAAAAAACCACGAAAAAACATCCCGCGATGGAAGGACGTCATACCATACATTGCTATCAACAAGCCTGTTTATGAACCCGGTGTGCTAACAGCAGTGTTCGCTGGCTGGTACTGGCACAGGCGCTGAACGTGTTGGCCCTTCCTTTGCTTAGCCCTACAACCTGGGTCTGGGCCGCAATGCCGGCCTTAGGGCAGGGCCGCCCCGGGCGACCACCCTAAGGTGGGAATAATGCCACAATTGTACACCTTTTGCCTAGCATAGTTCTATAAGGATTTGTCTATTTGAGTGACACTATGGTTGGTGGACGTTTTAAGTTATATTTATAAAGCAGATTATTGTTGTTGAAATCCAGACAAGGGGTGAGGAGGGGAAATGATGAGAGGGCAATTAAGTCTTGAGTATTTACCCATGATGTGGCAATAAAGTTTGCAATCCTGGACACTGGTGCAGTTATTTTCCCCTGATTGTAGCTACTTTTCAGGGCACAAGTAAAGGACACATTTGGGTGGACAGCGTAACCTTTTCCAGAGGGGGGACGCAGCCCCTTGGATTTTTCTGAGGTTGGCAAGCTAACTTAAGTATTTGAATACCAGGGTTTTACTTAGATTGGCATGTTCCCAGTGCAGACACTCATTCACAAGACCACAAGGACTTGTATTGTATTGGGAATTTGTTTTCCAGGGAACATTTCTTGACAGATTGTTGAGTTTAAAAGGTGAGAATATTTTATACTTTGCCAGCATATTTATTGGAACATTTCCTCTCACAGTTCTTTTTTTCTGGTGTTCATTACTAAGTCCAATTCTATTTTGTCTTGCATACTTTCTTCTAAGGAGGTTTATTGAATTACATTTACATATTTCACTTTAGATATATGTTCACTTACTGTGCGTATATTCATGGGTGCCTGTTTTTTGATTTTCGCTATGGGGGCAAAACGTACCTGTGCATAGATTATTCTTGAAGGTGGTCACTGTTTTCCCTTTTCTGTGCTGCTAAAGTACTGTTAGTTGGGGTCATGCAATGTATCACAACAGTCACCAAGAGACCGGCCATAAAACAAGGGGCTTTTAGTGCACTACTTAACTAACCTGTGTGATCCTCTGCAAATAATTTACTCTCATTGAGCATTGCCTAAAAACTTTGTGAGTTCTCAAAGCCAGAAATATTTTATACATAACAATACCACAGTCAAAATCATTTTGGGATTGATGAATGTCATTGAGTGATGGGTTTGTAAGTGTTTTATAATAGTAGACAAAGGCCATGGCTAGTCATCTGGTAGTGTTATAAAATGGACGGCCGTGCCCAATGCCCATGGTCTAAGGCTATGGCTAGTGGTCTGGTAGTATTTGAAAATATACAGTGGGCACAGCAATAGGCGGTGGCCTCTGGCCATGTACGGAAATCATCTAAGGAATAAAAAAGCCCTTGAAATTCAAGGAAACATTTTTAGTTTCAGGGATGTTAAGGTGAGCAATACATTGTAGCAAAACCTTTGAAAGTCAAAGAAAACATTTTAGTTGCAGGGACGTTAAGGGGACGTTAAGGTGAGAACTTAATGCAACAAAACCCCTGAAATTCATCTAAAGCCACCATAACTTTGCACCCCCTGTTGCGCATCCAATGACCACAATGATAACACTGATGACATCACTGGTGGCATCACTAATGAGATCATCTATGACATACACAAAAGTCAATGTAATAAAAGATTGCACACTATTTAAAGTGTACGTTTACTTTGTACAGTGTATAATAATTTTCATTTTAACCTGTTAATCACTTACAAAAGACACACAGAAAGAAATATACATATATATACATGTTTTCAATCAAATGTTGAATTTAAAACTTCATTTCTTTCTAGACCTATATAGATTCAGAGTGATAATTATTTTTTTTAAAGAATATCCATGTATGGAAATCTTAAACGCATTAAATAATTAGTGTTTAACATGTGTCTCATTCTATTTATTTCCACTAATTGATTTGTAAATATACATACAGATTATATTAACATACAGATTATATTATAGTGAACATGTCTTAGATATATTTGGCACAAACAGGGACATTCTAAGCAGTGTACTATTTATAATTCAGATATCATCTTTTACCAAGTACTACAAAGGAAAGCTTCACATGTAGTAATATGATGCATGTGTAGCTGTTTACTGTTTTAAAAACCTACTCATTGTTATGAACTATTCTAAATGCAAATTTCACATATGTAGAAATGTAATGGTGGTCTAGATATGGGCAAATGCCTAGAGCGACCCTATATCTGATGCCGTTTGTTAACATCATATATGACATCAATGATTATTTATTAGCAATGTCACCAGTGATGTAATCAGTGATGCTATCAGTGATGTCATAGGTAATGCCATTTGGGATGTAACCCGTGATGCCATCAGTGAGGTCATAGATTATGTCATTAGTGATATCACGTGTGATGTCATCATTGATGTATCATTGTGGTCATAGGCTGTGCAATGGGGGCGTGAAGTTTAGGTGGCTTTAGCTGATCTTTTCAGTGGATTTGTTGCGTTAAGTTCCCACCTTAATGTCCCTGTAACTAAAGTTTTTCCATAAATGAACATATATCTATATCTATATATATATCACACAGCCTGTGGTAGATGCAGTGTAGTTAGGGTTAAGTTGCTCCACCCGCATGAAGAGCACATTTTGGCTGACATATTACTTTGCCCCCCCTGGACTGATCCTTACCAAACTTTGCAAAATAAGTATATGGTCCTGTCAGGATTGTGCTGGGAAGTTTGGTGAGGTTTCATTAAGGGAGGTAAAGTTGTCAGGGGGTGCCAAAATGTGATTTTTTTCCATAGACACAATGGAAAAAAATGTTTGTTCACATCTACAGCCCAAACTGCTGGACGGATTTTCACCAGATTTGTGGCAGGAACAGCACCTTGGTACTGAAAGTGTGCTTTTGTAAATTTGGTCTAAATCCATCCAGTAGTTTCTTTTTAAAACGGCCCAAAAGTTGATCAAAAGAAATTGGTGATATCTCGGTTCAGACTGTGTACTCACTTCCCTGTTCGATCCGCGAACGGGCCTGCGATTGGCATAGAGGGTGACGTGAAGTTCGCAGACATCAGACGTGCCCACTGATTTGATGGTGAAAAGCCTGAAGTGCCTCTGATTTTTGGAAACACCCGCCATGCTGGATTTGCGGACAGCCACCGTTGTCCACGAGCATCGCGATAAAAACATATTGAAAAAAACAACAGTTTGCATGTTCGGGTACAATCATGTGATGTTCGCAAACACTTCAGATGTTTGGGGACATCTATGCCTATTTCTGCATTACAGGGTTGGCGAAAAGCAGGTTTTGGATGGCTTATAACTTTGGTGCCACTCAATGAAACTGCATACAATTTGGAATTTTGTGATGTCAACTTTGATGTCCTGGGTGTTAGTGGCGCGAGTTATGGTTGCCTTACATTAACTGGTAAATTTCTGAGGTTTTTCAGTTTTACCTGTAACCATAATGTCACTTTAGCAACATTTTTTCATTGAAATTCATATGTTTTTTTATTAGTGCAACTTTACCATAATGTCCCTTTTTTCAGTGAATTGTATAGGTTTTTATTAGTGCAACTTAACCATAACGTCCCTTTAAAAAAGTTTTTTCAGTGAATATATATATATATTTTCAGTAAAAAAACTTTGTCAAAGGGACGTTATGGTTCCAAGTAAAACCGAAATTAAACAACCATAACTCGCGCCACCACTGTGCACTGCTAAGACTAATACCCAGGACATCAAAGATGACATCACAAATGTCATCAATGACATCACTGATGACATCACATGTACATTTACTTTTCATAAAAAGTCTGTGCAATGCATTCTTATTATAATGTTCACAAAAAAGTGTCAAGGATCATTTGCATAAATATCATGAGCTGCTTAGTGCATTAATCAATACATTGATATAAATACATCCTATTATAAATTCTATCAGGTATACTAACATACTCATGTAGAAACATATGCATTGTGTGCAACATACATGATGGAAGTGTAATATACATAACTTTGCGATATTCAATACTGAAATGATAACTACTTTCTTATTACAGTTTTGCATACTTTTACACATGTAATAAGTAGCTAATAAAACCTACTTACTACAGACAAGACACAAATAAATAACACATACAAATATGAGTATATACATGGAAAGTGAAATAAGCAAAAAAACAATAGCAGTAGCAGAAAGTGTTCATAACCTAACTAATTATCTTTTTGTAGAGATATGATTATTCTGTTTCAAAGGTGCAACTTACCCTATGTATCACATGATGTGACTGCACCCTAAACAAAGTAGTGTGAGTAAAATGTGTACAAATATGAATATATACGGGGAAAGTATAGTAAAAAAAAAAGAAATATCAAAAGTGCTGATGACCCTAATGATTATGTTAATGCACAGAAATAATTGCTGTCTTTCAAGCCTATGTCTTCAATTATGTATATGTTTCATATGATATAACTGGACCCTAATAGAATTACTGTAAAAAAAAAAAACTTGAGGGATAAGTCTACTAATATAGTACCTT
The DNA here is from genome assembly GCF_040938575.1 of Ambystoma mexicanum. NCBI lineage: Eukaryota > Metazoa > Chordata > Amphibia > Caudata > Ambystomatidae > Ambystoma > Ambystoma mexicanum. Next base: position 1,109,244,073 of record NC_090933.1, on the reverse strand, counting down.
TTCAATTGTTATTTCCTGCCTCCTACTGAAGAAAACCATGTGCCCTAGATATGTTAGTAAAGGAATGAAGGGGGAGCCAGACATGTGATGTAATCAGTGATGTCATCACTGACATTTGTGATGTCATCTTTGATGTCCTGGGTGTTAGTCTTAGCAGTGAACAGTGGTGGCCCGAGTTATGGTTGTTTAACTTACCATAACTGGCGAATTTCTGGGGTTTTTCGGTTTTACTTGGAACCATGAAGTCCCTTTAACAAAGTTTTTTTTACTGAATTTCATAGGTTTTTAGTAGCGCAACTTAACCATGCCGTCCCTTTAACACAGTTTTGTTACTGAATTTCATAGGTTTTTAGTAGCACAGCTTAACAATAATATATCTGACTTTATGTACATGCAACATGGAACATACTGAACCTACTGTACTGAATTTGATGTCCGCTAACTCTTCTAATGTCCGCGACATGTGCGGACGACAGCAGCACTACCCATAAAGTCTGGGGGGTATCTTTAATTGTTATATCATAACATATGAACACTGCACAAATTCACAAACCAGCACACATACACATTATATGTAGTAATAAATCAGAAGTGTAACCCATAAATATAACACATCAACCATTCATTTAAATACAATATGTTCTAAAATGGAATATACCAAAAGAAGAATGATAGGCTTCCAACATGATTACCTCACAAAACTCCACAACTAAGAGCAACAGCAGATCTACAGACCAGTAAGAACACACCTTACCAGAAGCTAGTAAGTGTTCTTCATTTTACTTATATATTTCTAAAATTTCTGTACTAGATACAGAGAAAGTGATATTATTATTTTTTTTCTCACAGAAATATGCAGTACTCTGGAGTGGCTAAAGGAGCATTTCCCACGTGAGGAAATGTCTCATGATAGTGAACATAATGGTAGACACTTTTCTATATAAACCAATTAATAAATATTATTTTATATACATTTAACATATACATTTTTTTTGTACAGGCATACAAACATTGAGAATAGTAAACAAAAAGAAATATTGGATAAGACTCTCCAGCACATGGAAGAAAAAATGGACCTACTCATGGAAAATTTCAACAATTTAAAAAACTTTGTGTAGGATCACTTGAAACAAAAAACTAGACACCATTGTCCCACATGTACTTGTCCCACCTCACCATATCCCAGTCAATTATCCCCAAACCCTCTCCATGAACAAAAACGTTTTGATGAGACTTTCATCCCTTCTTCACCTGATATGAATCCTCTTGAAACCCCCAATTCTCCTGTGTTTGTCTCAGTTTCTGCTTCACCTTCTCTGTCATGAATTTAACATCCATATATAATAAAGTAAAATTATTATATTGTGTCCTAATTCATTTCTTGTTTTTTTTTAAAAAGCAGTGGAGGTGTCCGTGGACAGCGCGGGTGTCCGGAATGTCCATGAAGAAACGAAAATGGAGGTGTCCTAAGAAACCTATACCTGTCCGTACTGTTCGCTAGCAAGTTGCACTGTTCTAAGAACACACGAGATGTCCGGAATATCCGCAATTAACCAAAATGGACATGTTCTAAGAACATTATGCCTGTCTGTAATGTTTGGAAACAAGTCCAAACTGTTCTAAGAACAAATTCGGTGTCCGCGATGTCCGTAATCAAACTAACACACGCGGTGTCCTGGAAAGTTAGTAAATAAACAAAATGGGGGTGTCCTGAGGACACTAAACCTGTCCGTGCTGTTCGTAGGCAGGTTGAAACTGTTCTAAGAACACATCAAGTGTTCCGGGATGTTCGTAAATAAACAAAATGGGGGTATCCTCAGGACACTATGTCTGTCCGTATTGTTCGCAGGCGAGTTGAAACTGTTCTATAAACACAGGCAATATCCTGAAATGTTTGTAAATAATCAAAATGGGGGTGTCCTGAGTACGCTGTCGTATTGTTCGCAAGCGAGTTGAAACTATTCTAAGAACACACGCGGTGTCCTGACATGTTCGTAAATAAACAAAATGGGGGTGTCCTGAGGACGCTATGCCTGTCTGTATTGTTCGCAAGCGGATTGAAACAGTTCTAAGAACAAATACCTGTTGGGAACTGTTCATTTCGCTAGTGTCGCACTTTTAATTAGCTTCAGGACCCGAACAGTGTCCGTAGAACACCAACGCGCATGCGCAAAACAGTTCCCGTGCATTTGGTATCCTGTGGACACCGCTTCCCTTCGCGTACATGTACGCAAAGCTATCATGTGACCATGCCCACGCTGAGCGTGTGTTCTGACTGCGGACACTGTCCTTGTCCTTGTCCCCGAACAATTTAAAATTTAAAACTACCTTTTCAGGCAATCCACAATAATAAATCACCATAGCACAAGTCCCAGACAGTAATCCTGACTTTATACATACTTTTTGGAACTTTTTGAACCTTTTTTCTGAAGTTAGAAGTGTCTGCGGACAGAGCGGGTGTCCGCGAACCGCGCACAAGCACCCCTATAAAAGGCCACACCCCAGAGCTCATCCTCATTGTGTTTCTGGCTATCTTACAGAACACAGTGCATTTCTACTGCCAATTTTCCAGATTATTTCTGAAACCTGATGGCATCCATGGCTGCACTACTGCCACCTTGTGCTACATCTGCCTCAGCACCACCCCCAACCCCTCCACCACCACCACCTCCCCAAGGGCCTGAAGAGGGGAACAGGAGTGAGGATGCATAGGAGGATGAAGAGGATGACGAGAATGAGGTAGTGGAAGTCTCTACTACCAGCACTCACCGTGAGTCTTGGGTGTGGCGGTTATTTACCATTCATGGTAACGTACCTAAGGCACGTGCGAACCAAGTCACCTGCAACCAGTGCAAAATGGTACTGAGTCGCGGGAGCCCTGGTTTGTACAGCTTTGGTACAACTGCTATGAAGCGACACCTAAAGTCGTTCCACGCTGGGGCCGTTCGCAAGGTTGTACCTTGCAAGGAGCGTAGTAAGTTGACTTCCTCTACTACATCCTCTGTTTCCGATCCTGTCACCACAAGGAACACTCCTGTGGGACAGCGTATTCCTCCAGCTGCCTCACAGGCCATTCACAATGATGATGACCCTTACTTTTGGAGGGTCACAGTTGTGTGTATGTACTATGACGCAGTAGTCTGCAGGGGGGAGAGACTTCGAAGTGCTTTTGAGACTCTGGTCTCAGAGCACGAGAAGACATGCTCACTACCTAAGTAAGGCCCACCCTACATCTTCCTCTCTCCACCCGCTCATTCTTATCCCCATGGTTGGTGTCCCTCCCTTATCCGCCTTTTCCCTCCTCTCCTAGTGTGTCGTGTGTAAAAAAAAACAAAAAAATATTAAAAAACAAAAATACAAAAAAAAGGCTCTTTTCAGAGCCGCCTTTCACAGTTTGAAAATAGAAGTGAAAATAAATGAAGCAGTGCCTTGTGTATTTTTTTTTTTTTAATTTTCAGTTTCTTACAAACTTTCATTACAATTTCCTTAAGAATTACATGTCCTTATTCAGATCATCCTCATCATCAACATTCCAACAGCACCAAAAGGAAAGAAATGACATGAAAGAGGAACAAGGCAAACCAAAGCAGCCTCCACTCTATTCGCTACTCGTATTCTCTGATGTAGATAGAACACTGTCCAACAAGTTTATAGATCCCACTTAGGATTCGCACCCATAAATCATCTGGGTTTCCAGTTATTGGTGCAAAGTGGCCCATAAATAAGGATCTAGAATCCTTGAGTGGTTGTCATTCCGTTAATAAGTCCTTTACTGTTTCTGGGCAAAGCCCGCAGAGCCTACAGGAGTCATCTGTAATATTTTCCATGTGTCTCACATGTTCCGCGACTTATAGATGTTAGTTCGTAGGCGGAGAAAACGATCTCTGTGTAGTCGAGATGGAAATTGACAGAGATATTTAGGTGGATTGTCCAATTTGTTCAGTGTCGGCCCCAAGTCCATTGCAGTAGCCAACTTGTAATATTTGTCTAGGTTTTGTATCCATAGCCACTGCCTCAGTTTTTTTTCTAGCAATTTGTGGCCATTCCAATAGCATCTCCATTGTAATATTTGCAGACCGCATATAGAATTTATTCTTTGAGACCATTCTTTCAAGAGGTTATCCTTATTTATTTTTCCATAAGGAACAAAGATTTTGTATGCGGGTTCCACATTATTGAGTTCCATCTTTCTTAACAAAGCCATGGATTTCCAAATAACTATTCCGTACAGAGGCTCCACTGCTAGTTCCTGACGAATGACTGTCATTGATAGGTATTTTGGCAGTTGTAACACACAACGCCAAAAAATTCTTTCAGGTTTTGTCCAGATTTTTAGGTCAATATTCCAGCCTGCCTCTGCACCGAATTGATTTGCTGGGATCACTTTTGAAGGTAGAATGAACGGACTGGGACAAGCGTGAATTTCCCATATAGCGTATGAATTCTTGCTCCTTGTAGTGCAAGGGTTTGGGTTCGCTTGTCAAGCTCGTTCACCCAGCTCCGTTCTCTGATTGAGGTATTTATTGAGATTCCTAGATATCGGATCACATTCACTTCGTCGATCGGAACCCTATTGATGTACCACTTGAAGTTCTTATTTCTTGCTCCCTCCGTGTGACCAAACTTCATGATCTTCGTCTTTTTCACAATGATCTTAAGGTCATTTGCTTCCATGTACCCTTCCAAGGCACTTAGGAGACGCTGTAGGCTGATTGGAGTTCTGTCGGCCAGCACCAGGTCGTCAGCATAAATCAAGCAACGTATTTGATGCCCGTTTACTTTTGGGGCGAATGAATGTGTACTAGCTAAAGCTTTGGAGACATCAGCAATGTACAGTTTAAATAGGACCGCGGCCAAGGGGCAGCCTTGCTTCACTCCTTTATTTGATGCGATCGATTCTGAAAGATCACCATTTTCATTAAGCCTTATTCTTATTGTGGTGGATTCATGTAAGGATTGTATTGGAATTAGTAGAGAGAGAGGGCATTTCCATTTCTTTAATTTTTCCAAAAGCTTCTCTCGGTTTATGGTGTCGAACGCTTGTTGCATGTCAATAAAAGTGAAATACAAGTTTTCCCTCTTCCGAATGGCTTCCAGCTTCAAGATGTTTACTATAGCGAGGTTGTTTTCCGTGCCCACTCCTTTTGTGAAGCCGGTTTGTCTTTCGTCATCAATTTCGGACCTCCGAGCCCATGCTGTTATTTTTTGTTGTAAGAACGTTGCAAATACCTTCCCCATAGTGTCCAATAAAGCAATTGGGCAATAATTGACAGGATCTTCTCTGTCGCCCTTCTTGTGAATTGGTACAATAATTGCTTCGGACCAGGAAGATGGAATTTTCCTGGTTTTTGCGATCTTCCTAAACAGCCCCGCAATGAAAACTGACCATTCTTGTTTGTGTTGTTTTAACATCACATTGGTGATGCGATCTGGGCCGGCTGCTCTCGAATTTTTTTACTTTGATATTGCACTTGCTATGTCCTCTTCAGATTCGATTATGTCCCAGGCAATTAAAGATGGATTTTTCTACTTCCAACTTGCTTGTTTGTGACATGAATAGTTGCTCGAAATGCCTCACCCAGTTGGCTTCAGATACACCATTTGCCATTGCATGCTTTATACTGCCTTGGTTCAAAATGTTCCAGATGTCTCTGGTGTTATTTGTTTTAATTAAAGCTAGCATTTTCTCGCCGCGTTCTTGATCGCGCTGAAAGTTGAAAGCCTTTAGCCAGTTACGATAAACTTGTTTTCGCTGTTTGATCGTGGTAGCTATATTCGTGTTGCTTCCAGATCTCAGCTCTCGTAGGTCTTTTCTTAATTTCATTTTTTCCTTTCTCAAAGTGTTGCTCCATATGTGCAAGTGATCATATTCTTGATAGTATTGCCTTTTAATTGTCAGATTAGTGTACGGCAGTAAAGCAGTGTAGTTTGGTGGATCCAGGCTATCCTTGGTTTGTAATTGGAAAGCAGATGTGAGTTTCAGGATATGGTTTACTTTTATCCTGAGTCTGTTACGCCCAGAATTCACTTCCAGCTCTGTACATGCAGAACCTGCCAATGTCTTACAACTTGGTTGCCAAGACATGATCAAAAGTGAATGATCACTGTTATTTGACGGAATTATCACCAGATTGTGAATTAGCTTTGTCACATTATTAGACGTCCAGATGTAGTCTAAAGTTTTTTCATACTCCATGTTTCGCCAGGTGACTTGTGGCGGGATGTCTCCCTTCACATTTCCGTTGATCATTGTGCAGTCTCGTGCCTCCATTGCATCGTTCCATCTTATTCGTCTGGAGCCGGCTTTACGTTCTTCTAGTTGGGATACTTTAATTAATTGTTTTTCCCATTGAACCATGCTAGGTTTAGATCTCCGCACACATTGATCCATAGATTTTGATGGGATGACTGGCTCTTATCTATTAACGTTGTTATGGAGGTAATGAATTTGCTGCTAGCGATCATACTTGGGTTCCAGTAGACATTCAGCAGCAATACCTTTTGGTCTTTGTCTATTTCTCCGCTCGATCTTTCAAGTAGGGTCGCTTGTACGTGCCGATTTGGATTAATTGTTTCAGTCACTTCCCAATTTGTTCCTATTTTTATCAACGTTAGAAGACCAGAAAAAGGACGACCTGTTATGTTTTTATCAGCAGGGTTAATCAATATCCGATAGCCGTCCTTTACTGGTGGCTGCCGCAGCCAGGTTTCCTGCAAGCAGATTGCAAAGTTGTTCGTTAGGTCCATTGGGAAGTTGTTGTATAAATGACTGAATCCCCTGGTGTTTCACAAAATGAGAGTGGCATCGGCATCCTGTCCGGGTATGACTAGTTAATGTCTCCTTTTAACTTGCATTTGAAACTTTTCGTTTGTCGCAGATGATGGATTGGTACTCAAGTAGGTTCGTAATTGTGCTCGCCGTTGAGTGAAAGTTGTTTTTGACTCATTTGTTCCTCGCAAGCTTCAGCCAACGGTGGTGACATCTCCAGTTGTTCAAAAATCTCGAAGCCAAGACATAACAGTTCCTCTTTCGCAGTCAATATGGTCTTCCTAACCGCTTGAGAGCTGTTGTGTAAAAGAACACAATCAGCTCGTTCTTCAGACATATACTCGACAATTCGTATATCTTCAGACTTCAGTATCCTTAATGTCGGCACTGAGTGAAATAATCGCATTACATTGCCTCGGTTCAAGTTTACCTCTGAATCGTCATCAAGCACGTTGATTATTTTTATTTTTCTTGAGGCACATGTACGTTGTCCTCGGAAAGTTTTTGGCATTTCTTTTCTTGTTTGATTTTGAGCTGCCGTGTGTTTTGGATTTAGTGCCGTTTCCAATTTCTCTTTAAAACTGTTTGCATTCGATTGCCTGCCAGCAATTTTTGTGGCTGCTGCCTGTGGCAATAAAATGTTCTTATTTCCCATTTGTTTTGTGGCAGATCTCGGGTACTTCATACTGCCTTTCTGCCTGCCCTGATGCTTTTGGGGAGGAGTTTCAAAAATGATCGAACTCTCGGATGAAGAGATGTAAGTTTCATCTTGAGTTTCATCCTCTCCAGTAGCATTAGAATATGTAGATAGGTTGCACAGTTCCTGAATGTCATCAGATAGTGAAGCACTGCTTGTGTCTGAGTCGATTCTTGTCCATTTTTTTTGGGTTTATTTTAACAATTTTCGTAACCTTCGGACAGAATGATCTTTGGAAATGTTTCAGTGTCTTTTTTCTTTTCCTTTTCCAATGTATTCACTGCTTCCAAGCCATTTGGAATCAAAGGTTTGTTGATCATTTTCCCCACTGCATTTTCTCGAACAAATAGCTTTAGTTTCGGGGGTGTGGTTAAGTTTCTGATAAATTTCCTTGAGTTTGATGTTTGGTTGTTGACTGTCAAGTTTTTTTTCTTTTCTTTTCGTTTTTTTGGAATGACTGATGCAGGAGCGCCGTGTTCCACCGGCTGTTTTGGATCAGGGGTTTTTCCAGATTGGATGTTTTTTGACAGACCATGGAAGATCCCAAACGAAGCCTTGGCGGTAGAACAGCTTGGAACAGCCGGCAAGGGCTCCGAAACTTGCATCTTCAAAGTCTCTTTACTTTTCTCTTGTGCGTCGTTTAGACACTTTTCCATTGCCATTGCAGAAGAAGCTGGAGCACTTACCTCCTGGCAGCTAGAAGCAGATAGAATACTTGGATTTGCGTCTACCAGATGAGGAATTGGGGCTGTAAAAGCTTTTTGTGTCAATTTTTCCTCTCCTTTTGGCTCTGAGCCGGTAGGACTAGCAGTAGCATTGAGTCCATTGTCTGTGTTAGCTGAGCTTGAGTTTGCCAAACTTAGATTCAAGAAGGACCTTTTCATAAAGTCTAACAGGTCGTCCATTTGCTTTCTTCCTTCATTTGTCTGTCTTTTGATTAACTCGTGTATCTTTCTGAAGCCATCGTCTTTCACCATGTGTTGGTTACGTTTTTGTTGTTGTTGTATTTGGACTAAAGTTTCCATTTTTGAAACTTTTTCCACCAAATTACCCAAACAAGCTGCATTGTTTTGAATGGCTTCATTCAAGTTGTCGTACAGTTTTATGAAAGAAATTAGTGCCAGGGAGGTTGCAGCTAGTACATTGTTGTGAATCTGGATCGCTGCTGCAACAGATAGATTTGATTTTGTTTCATTTTCCTTATCTGATGTACTTGATGATTTTTCCCTGTCTGGTATTTTTGAGTCCATGCAGTCACAGACCAGATGTGTCTGTTGATGCTTTTGCAAAGGCTGCGCAGTTACACTTACACCTTGGTTCGTCGTGGTGGAGCAGTTTCGTGCCCTTCTGTCTCTTTTATTCTGCATTTTTTTCCCGTGACCAAATGATTTGCTAAGGGAGCTTGCAGGTTTATCACCAAGTTCAAATGTCTGTGGGTGACCATGCGCCGGCCGCTCGCCACTCCGCCCAGTTTCCACTGTGTATTCTTTACTCGACTGACAATGCGTTTTGCATTGTGAGTTTGCAAGACATGAGTCTATGTTGGTTACTGACTCTATAGGTACCGGATTTCAGCAGCCAATTTTATCCTCTTTCTTTTTATTCGAGAAGCTGTCTGATAGTTTTGCTTTAATATTTTCGAAGTCGGCTTGTAATCTCCGGGTAAGTCTTGCCTCCAGACCTGCTAAGTAGATGCCACTGAAGTTCGGACTCTACATTGCGCTTAGTTGGGGTGCAATCTTTCTCTCATCTTCCATTTTTTTTTTCTTTCAGGCTCTCCTGCCGTTTCAGTATCATAATTGAATGGCAACTGTATTCAATAGGCAGCGTGAGTCGCAGCGGCTGTATGGAGCTAGTTAGACGTGCGATTTCTTCGCGATTGCTACAGCATGGTTCTTGTTGGTGAGTATCGAAATTAAATGTTTTGGAATTTGGTAAAGTTTGTGATGTTTCCATGTTTAGTAGTTCTGCATCCGTCACGTCAAATGGAGAATAAAACAGGTCTTCGCCTGCTTCATTTCTTCTATCTTCAGATTTTAATGGTTGAGCTGCTGGTGTTTTTGTGTTACCAACTGTTGCGCATTCCCCAAGATCGTTTTTCTCATCTTTGTTCACATAGGGCGAAAACAGCGAATTTGAATGCGTTTTGCCAGAGAAGTCCGCCTTTCTGGCTAAGACCAACAGATCATGCGCTTGTGAGAAACTCGTTTCACAGACGTTCTTTATGTACTCGTTTCCTTCGTTTTTGCTGAGCTTATTTTCTTTATTTTTCGCATCATGCAGCGTCTGGTTAGATGTAGCTGTTGACTCTGTACTGATGACTACTTTGGGCACAGTGTTGATTTCCTCAAAGTCTGCCTGTGGCACGGCCGTCCGTGGACAAGGTTTTATGTCCATCGACCTTTCTCCTATTTGTGAAGGTGAAAGTTCTCGGAGACAACGGGCAGCCAGATGAGCGAGCGTGGCAGGGCCATTAATACTTTCAAGGGACGTTGGTGAATGGAGAGGCATGTGGAGAGTAGGGGGAGGCGGAAGGAACTGAACAAGTTCGAGCGCACAAGTGACGTGGGCTGGGGGAACCACAGGCTCGCCATGTGTTAGCTCACTCCCCCTCCCCACCTCTCGCTCGCATTTTTTATGTGCTGCCGATGGAACATCACATAAAGGACTTTCTCGCACTTCAATGACTTTCTGATTTTTCATTTTAGCGCTAGTACCACACACAGTGGATGCCTGTTTTGCTTTTAAACGGGTTTGAAGACACATATCCATAAGTTGATGCAGTCTTACCTTCCTCCTGACGTCCTCCCGCGGGCTGCTGCAGACTGAGACTCTGCGCACAACTCCGCTAAGGTCCGCTTCTTTGAGCCACCAAACAGCCACACAACAGTCGGCGCCCTTTACCCCGACGGGCTTAACGGCACAAGGGTGTCTCGTGGCAGCTCATGTGTGTCCGATGAAGTCACGTGATGAGTCACGTGTCGTTGCTGCGGTCCGCCTCCTCCAGGAAGCAGCGTTGGAACTACAGAAGCAGGATTCGTCTCACAATGCTGTTATGGCCAGGTAAGCGTTCCTTGTCAAAAGGCAATTTCTGAATGCTGCAAACACCCCGCGCGGGCGTCTCGTGGCAGCTTATGTGTGTCCGATGAAGTCACGTGATGAGTCACGTGTCATTGCTGCGGTCCGCCTCCTCCAGGAAGCAGCGTCGGGACTACAGAAGCAAGATTCGTCTCACAATACTGTTATGGCCAGGTAAGCGTTCCTTGTCAAAGGCAATTTCTGAATGCTGCAAACACTTGTTTATTTTTTAGAAGTCCACGGACAGTCCGCAAACATCTAAAATTTTGGGGTGCTGCCCTATCATAACCATTGCAGTTTTGTCTAGGAGGAAGTGGTGGCTCTGAAAAGAGCCTTTTGGTGGTGTTTGTTTGTGTTTGAAAAACTTGAAATGCTCAACACCTACTACAAAATGGATGCTGTAATTCAAAAAAAGGTTGCAATGCATTTTGTACATTTCTCAGAAAAATCTGATTGCCAGCATAAGTAAGATGGATTCCATCTATGCGAAAAATGTATGTGCTACGAAACATAATATTTTCATTTTGAAAAGAGGACATGCCAACATCTCTTAGAAAGGCACAAATAGCCTTATTGACATTGTGCCTCGCTTTCTCCGTTTGTGGACCAAATGAAGAAGAATGCAGCCACATTTGTCTCTGCGCAATCCGAGAAAAAATTACTTGAGAATTTGGAAACATGTCCATGACCTTCCCAAGTCCTTCTTTCATTGCAAATTGCAAAGAAATTCCAGACACACGTCCTAAACTGTTCCCTCCACAATGAATTACAATTATGTCTGGATGATGCTCTGTCTCCAAAGTAGCACAGAGAGGTAGCAAGTCCAACCACTTCATTCCACGTACTCCATGCCAGTGCACTTCCACATTTGGGAATCCAAGATCTACAGAAATTATACAGCATGGGCATAAAAATGCTCTCCCATAGAGAATGTAGCTCCTATGAAGCAGCAGATCATTTAACTGGTACTGCTTTGTATGGAAAATCTGAAAATATAGCATGGCTAAGTCTTGGTCCTGCTAAATCTAGAAAAAGAGTTCTAAAATCATACGAAGATATAGAAACAATAGCCAAACATGATCCCAACAGCCAAGAAATTTAAAAAAAACAATTTACTGGACACATATTACCCAAACAGAAGTAACACTTTGGAAACCATGTGTCTATACCGCATAGCCCAAAACTTCACATGCAAAAATAATATAAAACCTGATGAAAAAAGAAGTTAATACAGAGTGACAAATTGTGAAGGCAACTTAGTAAAACTCACCAAACGAAATTTAATTAATCATAACAAATTGTCATTTAAGACTCCTCAACATAAAGAACTATATCACATGTCCCTGCTTCAACTCTTTAAACCATGGAGAAAAGAAGAAGAAATACTAGATAACTATGACTCATATGAAGACGCTTTCAAAGCAAATGAAAACACTATAACTGATGTAAACTTTACACAGTACAAAACAATGTTGCACAATGAACAGCAACACGAAGAAGAACTCCAGGCCCAACTAGATAAGGACACTCCTGACAGTAGTCAACCTTCTGTAACAGGAAGCCAAGAACCACTGGGAGAGCCACTAATAACAAATGAGGCAGAATTAGCTATGACAGAAGTAGAAAACACCATGTGTCAGCATGAAGATAAAGAAGACTTAAATATACTACAATCAACACTAAACAATGAGCAACATAGCATTTTTCAAGAAGTAACAACAGAAATTGCACATGGTGTACAACATGAAAACAAAGAATGCACCTGTCAAAATTACAAACCTATACTACTTTACGTCAGTGGTGAAGCTGGTTCTGGCAAAACATTCTTAATCAAAATCATCAGTAAGTTCCTTCAACAATTGACAAACAACAAACTTTCAGCTGTTGTCACTGCCTCCACAGGTTTAGCTGCCTACAACATAGGCGGTGTCACTTTACACTGATTACTACTCCTGCCAGTAGAACACCAAAACAAATTAGACTATTACAAACTTTCTACAGAAGCTGCAATGGAACTACGCAGAGTATTAAAACAAATGAAAATGCTACTAATAGATGAAGTGAGCATGGTTGCCAACCTAATGTTGGCTTTGATTCACCTCAGATTACAAGAAGTACTCAAAACAACTGAAGAGCTCTTTGGAGGAAGACACGTTATTGTTTTCAGAGATCGAGATCTTCTTCAATTGACACCAGTGAAAGGTGAGCCTATTTTTAAAACCTTAGGACACAAACTCTGCCGTAAAACTGTTAGCAGCATAGGAAATGTCAACCTTTGGCAACATTTCCAATACAGAGAATTAACAGAAAAAATGCTGCAATCTGCAGATCTCACTTATGCCAACATCTTAAAAAGTATTAGAGTTGGTATACTATCTCAAGAAGCACAATCAATATTGAACACCCGGCACATTCATGCACTTTATGGTGGTATGCATGTACTACAGATGTTATGGAACAATTAGCCCACAAAAATGGCAATTGTATTGCGAGCTGTTTCAAAATCAATGAAGCAATGTTAAAAAAAGAATTGCAATCCATAATTGAAATTAGCGCCACAGACAAACTAGACATACATGGTATGTCACTACCAATGTGTGAACAAGCCACAACAAGACTAAATAGTTTAGAAAATTCAATCTCCAACACAGCTGGATTGGAAAAAATATTAAAATTATCCTTAAATTGCAGGAGCTACGTAGCACTATCACGCTTACGTACACTTGACGGTCTATTTCTAATCAACATTGATCCAAGTAAAGTAAACGCTGATATTCCATGCATTTTAGAATACAATAGATTTCGTTCACTATACACCCCCATCTAAAAACATATCCTGTTCCACAAAAAGTAAAATGTTGTGAAAGAAAACTAAATCAAACAGAAATACAACAGGATATCACTACACATCCTCCAAAGAGGGTAAAAAAAAACTAATACTTCATCAAGTTCCACAAACAAAAAAGAAACTATTAGGGAAAGTTAACCAGGTACTTCTTCAAAAAAGGAAGACAAACTAAAAAAAAAAAGCACTCAGATACAGAACTACCTGATCCATTTAAACTCTCAAATATAATTGGTGTAAGTTGCTACGCAAATGTAGCAATGAACATTCTATTTCAATTACCACCAATTGTTGACAACATTTACTTACACAGTACAGACCAATTGTGTTTGCAAATGTTAGTACTTTATAGAAATGCAACAAACAATCCTGACAACACGTATAGTGTTTATGGAATAAGACCACAATTGGACTACTGTGCTGGAATGGTGAAATTCAGTATAAACTCACAGGAAGATCCACAAGAATTTCTAATGTACTTACTACAAGTACTGGAAAACAAAAACATACCTATAAATGAAATCTTCCAGATTTCATACATGTGGAAACATACATGCACTCTCTGCAACAATGTGACACAAGAACAAATCCTCAATGAGCGCGTTGTGTATGTATCAATACCTAATTGTGAATCTGTTCCATTTCAGCAACTTGTACAAAATGCAAACGATGGTAGATTATGTTTAGTTTCAACTGTAGTATATTTAAGTCTTCTTTATCTTCATACTGACATATCGTGTTTTCTACTCCCATTATAGCTCATTCTGCCTCATTTGTTATTAGTGGCTGTCCCAGTGGGTCTTGTCTTCCTGTTACAGAATGTTGACTACTGTCAGGAGTGTCCTTATCTAGTTGGCATGGAGTTCTTCTTCGTGTTGATGTTCATTGTGCAACATTGTTTTGTACTGTGTAAAGTTTACATCCGTTATAGTGCTTTCATTTGCTTTGAAAGCGTCTTCATATGAGTCTCCATGGTTTAAAGAGTTGTAGCAGAGACATGTAATATAGTTCTTTATGTTGAGTAGTCTTTAATGACAATTTGATATGATTAATTAAATTTCGTTTGGTGAGTTTTACTAAGCTGCCGTCATAATTTGTCACTCTGTATTTACCTTTTTTTCATCGGGTTTTATATTATTTTTGTATGTGAAGTTTTGGGCTATGTGGTATAGACACATGGTTTCCAAAGTGTTATTTCTGTTTGGGTAGTATGTGCCTAGTAAATTGATTTTTATAATGTCTTGGCTGTTGGGATCATATTTGGCTATTGTTTCTATATCTTTGTATGATTTTAGAACTCTTTTTCTAGATTTAGCAGGTGTCATGCCCACGCCGCTGGCGCACGCATTGGCAGCCATCATGGACTACATGGTACTCATTTATCCTCCTAATACTCCTTGAACAACGCCTTTTCACGCCTTGGTCTTTTATTTCCATTTGCTCAACTTTGGTTCTTTCTTATTTTATTCAATTAACTTCATCTACCATAATGCACCTGGCTACAGTCCTCAATTCCTGGCTATTCTCATTCATTGTGTTTGGGACCACAATCCCCAGAAGCCCTAGTGGCCAGTGCAGCTTCCACCTGCTCAGGACCAGAGAGGGAGGAGGCAGATTGTCTTCAGGTGTGCGGCTCCAGGTGCTGTCAATTAGCCTGCCTCAGAACAGGGCAGGGCTGTATATAAGCAGCTGCCTGCAGGAGCACAGTGTCTTGCATCTTGAGTTCTCCCCGCTCCTGTTTACCTTGACCCTTTACTTTGTATGCTGTACCTGTTGCTGCATTATCCTGTTTTGTTCCAGTGCCCTTTCCGGGCTCCCTGCCTTGCAGCCGATCATGCTCTGCTGCCTTCTACCTATAGCCCTTGTCCTTTGGGCTTCCTGCCTTGCAGCCTATTACAGTCCTCTGCAGCCCTCTACAGTCAGTGGCCCTGCTCCTCTGGGCTCACTCCTTGCTGCCCCGCTCCTCTGGGCTCCTTGCCCTGCAGCCTGCCTCACTCTGGTTGCCTACAGTCCTTGTCCTCTGGGCTCCCTGCCCTGCAGCCTGCCTCACTCCGGCTGCCTACAATCCTTGTCCTCTGGGCTCCCTGCCCTGCAGCCTGCCTCACTCCGGCTGCCTACCGTCCTTGTCCTCTGGGCTCCCTGCTCTGCAGCCTGCCTCACTCCGGCTGCCTACAGCCCTTGTCCTCTGGGCTCCCTACCGTGCAGCTTGCAACCCTCTGCTGTCTCCAAGCCCTTGTTCCCTGGGCTCCCTACCTTGCAGCCTGCACCTCTTCGCTGCCTACAGCCCTTGTCCTCTGGGCTCCTTCCTTGCAGCCTGCTCCCTCTGCTGCCTTCAGCCCATTTCCTCTGGGTTCCTTCCTTGCAGCCTGCCTCCCTCCGCTGCCTACAGCCCTGCTACTCTGGGCTCCTTACCTCGCGGCCCTATTCTTTTGGGCTCTCTGTCGCCTACTACTAATCTCTCTCTGTCCTGTTCTTATGGACTCCCTGCCTTGCAGCCTACTACAGTCCTCCGCAGTCCAATACAGTTTGCCTGCACCTAGTGCCACTCTTGACTGCAGACCTGCTTCCTACTTTGCAGCCTTCTGTTTTCCTGACTGCTGCTCCTTGTTCTCTTCCTTGAGTCCGCTGTACTCCACCTTAGGTTATCTATTTCAGTCTAACTGCCTTTCCTTCATTTCCTTCTGCTAGATTGCTCATTGACTTCCTTTTCGCTGGATATTTCTGTTCTTGTCTTCTCATGTGTCTTATGTAATCCCTTTGTACAGAGCTTGCCTGTTGGTTTCCGGCAGGCAACCTCTGCCCCTTCCTTTGTCGCGTTTTGAGTGTTACAGACACCCACTGCTGTTGTTCCCAGCCATGAGCATACAGCGTGGACCTCTGTTATAGCAATCTGTGCAGAAGGCTGGAGTTTCCTAAGGTTCGTGGAACACTCTTTCCCATTTCAGCATACACCCCAAGAGGGAATCCAGTTTGTTTGTACCTTTGTATCTTTTGCCCCTTTTGGCTCACAGCTACGGTTTCCTACTCTTCTTTCTTGTAGAACTTCCTGCTGTGTGTGCTTATCTGCTACCTTACTTCAGCACAGCCACCCAAACCCTACCTGGGTACCCTGTGCCACTCTTGACAGAGTGCCATTCCTGACAGAATGCAAGACCCAAAAGATTTTTATTCCATATGCAGGAAAAGCACACACAGACCAAAAATGCCTTCTTTTCGGTTCAAGAAACCTCTACAAAGATCTAAAGTTTTCCTAAGGACAGCAAACAAAAACCCTAGTTTAAAAGACAGACTCGTCCTAGTAAACAAAGGTTTACAAGCACAGTACTATACTCACTGGCTCTCTGAGCCTTCTATGTATAACTACTATGACATTTGCAATTATGATCCACAGTCTCTATCTGTAGAAGAACTACAGCTAGATAACGAACTCTTGCAGATTTTGTTAGCCCAACCAGTGGAAGACACTCATGCGCTTTCTGGCATTTCTTTTGACACTGCTTCAACCAAAGATGTTGCACTCATTGTGGCAAACTCTCAACCAGAGTACGTTATTTCCAAAGTGACATCCTCAAGATCAGCTTGGCAAGCTACACATCCTCCCCAGACTACCAATACCACTCATTTAACAGGACAAGACATTCAGTATCCTGAGGTTAGAGCTACTAGTCCTGGGTACAAAAGACCAATACTGACCATCGGTTGTCCTAATGCTTCCCCTGCAACTACTAACCACGATAACTCTAAGGTCAGTCTTCAGATGGTAACACCTGGCCTCTCTGCTACACCAGATTCCGAAGTTGTAGAACTGGCTAATGGAACATACCAGTTTCAAGAACAGCTCTTGCGCCTTAAAAGACAAACCCAAGACCTCTATGATGAATTTGTCTATCTGCATTATAAGAATCTAGCAAAGGGACACAATTTACCAGACCATCTGACACTATGTCCAACACCCGACATTCTGTCTTTAGAGTTTAACAGATTAAGGCCTGTACTGGTAACACAGAAGAGGATACAGACTTCTACAGAGCAGATGGAAGACCTGAACTTGGCATAAACATACCAGTTAAAGCTTGATACCGCTCATTCACTTACTAGCCACAGTAACTCAGGCTGTCGTTCAGGTGGTGAAGAATTGACTCCTCCAGTGGGCCAGATCGCTCACACGCCAGAAATCAGGTGTAATCATCTGACTGGAGATTCCGCTGAGTCAAAGAATTGTTCCGTTCTTGCCCTTGATGTCGGTCCTTTACTCCCACTTACAGCCTCTACTGAAGTAACCAGATCTGAGATGTACTCTGCTTCTATGAACATTGGCACTCCTGACCATGAGTCAGATCCTGAAACATACCCAGTACCTGTCTGGAATCCAACTTTGCCTAATGTCAATACCCCAGATCCATGTATCAACTTGGGCACACAAGACATTACAGGCCAGCCTTCGGAAGGCTTACCCTTTCCTGGTCCTACATCCACCATGCTACTTGTTACAAGATCTGCAAGCCCAATCTCTGCTGCTCCCGCTGCTAGTACTCCTGAATCTGCTACTGATGCCTCATCTCAAATCACTCCTACTGCAGTCGAAGCACCCCCTTCCTCTCTGCCTGCAAGGACAGTACCTGTTGCAAAACCAGTTAAAAGTTCTCGTATTGAGGCTACAGCTCCGGTAGATCCTGTTGGTGCCTCTGCAGCACCTAAACTACCAGTCACAACGCCATCAATCTCAGTTGCGTCCCTGTCGGCTGGTGCTCCTGTGACACCTATACTTCCAGCTGTTACAGCATCTGAACTTCCTACTGCCATTCCGGATCTACCTGCAACTCATGGAGTTCCTGCAACATTTGTTACTCCTGAAGTCTCTGTTGCAAATCTTCATGTTGCCATTGCTGCTTCTGACTATTTGGACGACCGTCCTAGAGCAACCAATTCAGCTGAATCTCTGGTTCCACCTTTCAGCACTGTATTGTTGCCAGTCCTAAGGAAGACCACTTCTTTCAAAGCAATACATGCCATGGAGCCTGCAGCACATCTCCACAGTTCCTCAGTTCATGAACGCACTGTTGGGATTTTGGTCCCTGAGGTTGTCTTTTCTGAATTCTACCTCAAAGGTTCGAAACATTGGTAATGTCTCCTCCCTTCAAGACTCTCACCTTGCAGCATTAAACAGTTTTTGGTGCTTCATGATGTGCCTTTTTGGTATAAGACTCTCTCTCGGTGTGACAGGCCTTGGACGTGCTCTTCTTGTTGGTCAGTCTTCAGAGGGCCTGGAGAGGGGCATGGAGAGGGGCATACTGTCATGCCCACGCCGCTGGCGCACACATTGGCAACCATCATGGACTACTTGGTACTCATTTATCCTCCTAATACTCCTTGAACAACTCCTTTTCACGCCTTGGTCTTTTATTTCCATTTGCTCAACTTTGGTTCTTTCTTATTTTATTCAATTAACTACATCTACCATAATGCACCTGGCTATAGTCCTCAATTCCTGGCTATTCTCATTCATGGTTATTGAGACCACAATCCCCAGAAGCCCTAGCGGCCAGTGCAGCTTCCACCTGCTCAGGACCAGAGAGGGAGGAGGCAGATTATCTTCAGGTGTGCGGCTCCAGGTGCTGTCAATTAGCCTGCCTCAGAACAGGGCAGGGCTGTATATAAGCAGCTGCCTGCAGGAGCACAGTGTCTTGCATCTTGAGTTCTCCCCGCTCCTGTTTGCCTTGACCCTTTACTTTGTATGCTGTACCTGTTGCTGCATTATCCTGTTTTGTTCCAGTGCCCTTTCCGGGCTCCCTGCCTTGCAGCCGATCATGCTCCGCTGCCTTCTACCTACAGCCCTTGTCCTCTGGGCTTCCTGGCTTGCAGCCTATTACAGTCCTCTGCAGCCCTCTACAGTCAGCGGCCCTGCTCCTCTGGGCTCACTCCTTGCTGCCCTGCTCCTCTGGGCTCCTTGCCCTGCAGCCTGCCTCACTCCGGCTGCCTACAGTCCTTGTCCTCTGGGCTCCCTGCCCTGCAGCCTGCCTCACTCCGGCTGCCCGCAATCCTTGTCTTCTGGGCTCCCTGCCCTGCAGCCTGCCTCACTCCGGCTACCTACAGTCCTTGTCCTCTGGGCTCCCTGCCCTGCAGCCTGCCTCACTCCGGCTGCCTACAATCCTTGTCCTCTGGGCTCCCTGCCCTGCAGCCTGCCTCACTCCGGCTGCCTACAATCCTTGTCCTCTGGGCTCCCTGCCCTGCAGTCTGCCTCACTCCGGCTGCCTACAGCCCTTGTCCTCTGGGCTCCCTACCGTGCAGCTTGCAACCCTCTGCTGTCTCCAAGGCCGTGTTCCCTGGGCTCCCTACCTTGCAGCCTGCACCTCTTCGCTGCCTACAGCCCTTGTCCTCTGGGCTCCTTCCTTGCAGCCTGTCCTCCTCCGCTGCCTACAGCCCTGCTCCTCTGGGCTCCTTACCTCGCGGCCCTATTCTTTTGGGCTCTCTGTCTGTCGCCTACTACTAATCTCTCTCTGTCCTGTTCTTCTGGACTCCCTGCCTTGCAGCCTTCTACAGTCCCCCGCAGTCCAATACAGTTTGCCTGCACCTAGTGCCACTCTTGACTGCAGACCTGCTTCCTACTTTGAAGCCCTTCTGTTTTCCTGACTGCTGCTCCTTGTTCTCTTCCTTAAGTCCCCTGTACTCCACCTTAGGTTATCTATTTCAGTCTAACTGCCTTTCCTTCATTTCCTTCTGCTAGATTGCTCATTGACTTCCTTTTCGCTGGATATTGCTGTTCTTGTCTTCTCATGTGTCTTATGTAATCCCTTTGTACAGAGCTTGCCTGTTGGTTTCCGGCAGGCAACCTCTGCCCCTTCCTTTGTCGCGTTTTCAGTGTTACAGACACCCACTGCTGTTGTTCCCAGCCATGAGCATACAGCGTGGGCCTCTGTTATAGCAATCTCTGCAGAAGGCTGGAGTTTCCTAAGGTTTGTGGAACACTCTTTCCCATTTCAGCATACACCCCAAGAGGGAATCTAGTTTGTTTGTACCTTTGTATCTTTTGCCCCTTTTGGCTCACAGCTACAGTTTCCTACTCTTCTTTCTCAGCACAGCCACCCAAACCCTACCTGGGTACCCTGTGCCACTCTTGACAGAGTGCCATTCCTGACAGCAGGACCAAGACTTAGCCATCCTATATGTTCAGATTTTCCATACAAAGCAGTACCAGTTAAACAATCTGCTCCTTCATAGGAGCCACATTCTCTATGGGAGAGTATTTTTATGCCCGAGCTGTATAATTTCTGAGACAGTGTTTTGTCTGATGACAGGTCATTCCAGAGGTCTTGGAGCTCTGTTTTTTCTGCTTTTGTTAAGTATGCTGTAACATATCGTGCAACTGCAGTGGAATTGTCTGCAATGTACTGCACATCTATGTTTGCATTCCATAAGTGGCCAATGATCGCATTGTAATCATTGATATATTTTTCTTCTTCTGTTATTTTTATGTAATATGTATTTTTAGGTGATTTACCTTTTACACTATGTCTAACTGAAGACATGAAGTTGTTCACTTGACCTGTTTTTGTAACCGGTCTAGGGAAACCAAAGCCGCATTTGGTGTAGTATTTCCCTTTGTATTTGTATTTGCGATGACAATATTTGCCACATTTGTGTCTTTGAAATTGTAAAATTTGTGCATGAAGATCAATATTTGTTGCTTCTGATGGAATTTCACAAGTGGTGACATATTTTTCAATAAACTGTAAAACAGTGGCATCACTGTCTTGACCAAATTTAGGAGCATCTTTAATCCATAAAAGCATGTTGATATGTGGTGCTCCTGTGGCTTGGTATTATTTTCTCCAAAAGAAGTGTTGCACTTCTCCGAGGGGAGGAGCAGTTTTATTACAAATAAAGTGTAGCATAGCAATGAAGCAATGGTGAAAATATCTTGAAACATTAACAGGATCTAGAGAACAAAGTTCTCCAGGTGTTAGTATATCTATGTTTGTTTAGGTTTTGTTTGATATGCGTAGGAAATCATGTAAATCTTCCCATGCATACTCTGCACAACTTAATGTAACAAACCAAGTGGGTGGGCCAAGGTTTCTTATCATACAACGTACATCTCCATCACGTTGAAACCAGTACTCTTTAGTATCACACATATTTGCTAAAAGATTTGTAATATTTGATTGTAACACCTCATCTTTTTGTTGCACTTTTTGTAATATTTGTGTAGCTGATATATTTTGAAAGTGGGATCCTGATTTTAATGTGTGTGCAACTCCATAACATAAAGTTGCTAGTTCACTTTCAAAGAGTAGGTGGATTATGTATTCCACATTTTGTCTAAATCTGGGATCTTCAGAATACATCCGTAATGAGCGGTATTCTGATGCTGTTATTTGAATAGCTCTTTCATCGAACCTTCCTCCTTTGCCAGTAGGAAAGAGTCGAGGAAAAGCATGTGCTTCTATACTTTTTTCCCATATGCTGATTGGTGATCCTTTTATTTGAAGCATTTGGTATGTTTCTAGTGCATCTTCTATGGTGTCATTAGAGTGCAATGGGTGAATTGTATAATGGTCTAAAGTATTGGATATTGTAGCAGGATCTAGGAGCTCAAATTGACCAGCTTCTTGTGTCTCTTGAATTATTTCAGTGGTATCGTTCAAGTTTTCTTCAATATTAATTTCTCTGTAGTATTCATTATTGTCTTTTAGATATTGCAAGGCTTGTCTAACTTTATGTAAATCTACCAGTTGTTGCCAAATTGTTTTGTCTTTTGTAGGTACACCATTTACTAAGATAATTAAAGATTGCTCCATTGGACGTTGCACTCCTAGAGTGTGCACATTTTCTTTTATATCTAATGGTAAATACACTACTTTTCCCCGAATACCTTTCACTAATTCAGAGGGAGGTAATTTTGCTGTTTTTGGTTGAAGGCGTATTATTGCTTGAAATGGGTGCACTGTTTGAATTATGATGCTCTCATATAAATTGAGTTGTTGTAGGGGTTTTGGTAGTGTAAATAATTTCAAATTATTTGTGATAGCACGTGAAGGAGTTTGGTTGTTGTCAAGTTTTGTAGTGCAGTAACTGCAAAGTATTAAGGGGTCAGTTATTTCGTATTTGTTTTCTGCTATAAGGTAGAGAGCTAATTCAAACCATTTAGAATCTTCATTGTCTTCTATTTTGTATGTTAGGTCTACAGTTTTAGTGTTAATTTTATAAAATGTTCTACTGCAACATACACACACATGGTTTGGTATTTCAGCAGATGTACTTTTAAATTTCAGTATTTCTTTTTTGTATGTGTGTAGTAGAAGGTTTACATGGATAGAATTGTTGCTAATTTGCTTTAAAGCTATTTCATTCTGTAAGTGGCTTTCACTTCCAAAATATTTTTTCTGGATATGGTCGATTTCTTCAAGTAGGTCTTTTGCTGTACCATGTAGAAGAATGTTATTTAAATTGGCTAGTGCTAAAGCAGGACTTTTAGCATAGTACAGTTTATAGACTAGATTTCTTATAGTTGAATGATGTGTTGATATCATTTTGATATAATGGAAGGTGGTTTTGCAAGTAGGTCCTGAAATGCAGGCCAATGAATGTCCATGTAGTCCTGTGTACTTGTGCACTGGACAGGTATCCATATTTTGCAGTAGTTTAATTTTGATTTTGTCTTTGCCTTTCACATATTGATTGATGAATTGGCGTAACGACTTGAAACATTTTTTGGGAATGTTACACATTGACGTGCATGGCCATTTGCATACTAGATGTTCTGATTCATTTGAATGGAGAGGTAATTCTAAGTTTTCTGGTGATATTTTTGTAAGCAGTATTTCTTGTTCCATTATGGTATTATTATCTTTTTTATAACCTTGTCCACTGCTATGTATGACAATTGTATTTGTTTTTTTTGTTTGTATGCTTCTTCATTAAAGTACGGTTCTGTGCTCGTAGTGTGACTCCATTCACGTGCACAGATACTTAAGAAGTTATTTCTGTTGACTGAGAAGTCTTTTTTGTAATTTAGTCATAAGTTTTGTTAGTGGTTTCATTTTGTTTAACACTAAAACAAATAACTTTCTTTTGAGAAGGATTGCACTGTTTATCAACGCTTCTAAAATTAATTTCCTACGATAGATAGGTTTTAAGGGTTGAGCCTGATTTCTCTCCTGTTTTTAAAAGATTTTGAAGGACTCTGTGACAGAACATTTTTGCTAAAATACTTTTTTTGATATGCTTATTTTGCACTATATCAAGATTTATAGGAGCAGTTTTATCTGTAGTGGTAGCTGATTTTTTGTTCATTGTTTTGTGGTTTGTTTTACATTTTGATAGAGGTGGCAAAGTTTCTGTAGTTGAAGCTTCTTTTATTTCGCTAAATAACTGTATTAGCTGTTTTGTTTTAACTTTTTTTACAAATTCTGCTAGAGATGGATGCTTGTTTTGGACACTTCTATTTTCATTTGCTCTGCTTCTCCTTTGCTTTCTACGGACTTGATTTTTGGTAGGCATTCTTTAGGGTCTGTTGAAAAAAATAAAGAAGGTATGGGTTGGGGTGTTCTTAATGTATGTGTGCTGTGTGAATGAGTGTCTGAGTAAGATGATAAAGATGTATGTAATGGTGTGTGATTGTGCATTGGGCAACTAAAACTAGTTGGGATGGGTATTCTTGAATGTATGTGCTACTAAACTGGGGTTCAGATGACAGTAGAAAGTAAGCTGGTGGTGTGGAGAAGTAGAAATAGTAAATCTAATGGAATACAATTAAAACAGTTTGTTCTATCATATCAAAATTCTAGGGGCTGAGTTGGGTCATTTGTGTGTCGAAAAACATGCAATTGTGCACCATTCTGCCTGGATATCTCTGTTTAAGAAATGGGGATTTTTAGACAGAATGGAGCACAATCTCTATTTTTAGGCTCAGAAATAGCATGAATTAACATTACAGTGTGTTTGAATAATAGTACAAATAATATGGTGGTATACAACTTACTTTTTTTTCTGAAATGAGCAGGTTTCTTCTTAGTTGTTCTTTGTACTTCAAATTCGGCTGCTTCTTTTCAGGAGAATGGTTTTCACTGCAATTGTAAAGGAAACAAATTAGTAATTTTCTTTGTATATAGCACTGTTTTTAATTTAGACATTGACTTTTTTAATTGACATTGACCCTCAGCGACTTCCTTAAAATCATGAAAACTATCTTATTCACATAAGATGTGTCGCACTAGTTGAATACATATCATATGTTCTTAATGCATAAACTGTATTGTAATGACTAACTGTACCAACCAAAATATCATTTGTATGCCTTGTGGAATTCATAATGTACCACTGAATACCACTATTTCTGTAACTAAGCTCTTGTAAGTAACAGCGCCTCAATACCATGGGCTGCTTGCGCAGTATATAAGTAAATAAATGTTTATGTTTTTGTACAAGTATTGTTGTTTGATATTTGAACATACTGTGTGCATGCAATTTTGTTTGAGTATGTTAACTCTTCATATTGTACTTTAAATATGTTAGTTTAACATGCTTTGAACGTGTGTGTGTAAAAAGAAATTAAATAGCAGATAGGTTTGGAAGTGACAGTTGATTTTAGGAGATGGAAAAAATGACATATAGATTATACAAGCTAAAAGTCAGCTAATCTGTTTATATGAATCTATAAGAATTGTACATGTACTATACAGAAAATATGCATACCTGTAGTTTGTGTTCATGCATATGGATATGCATGCAGCTGCAAGTAGAAATCTTGGAGACTTGTACAGTATTTCTGGTAGAAGGTGCTTTCCAATGATGACACTTGTACTCAGAGAGATTAACAGTACATTTAAAGTGCTGATCTATGATGATGCAGTTAGATGTAGAAGTCTTGGATGTGATTGGTAGATGTTCATGTGACTTCTTAGCTATATCGAATGACGCTATGGCACAGAAAGTGAAATGGAAATGGTAGGACTGTCCATGTTACGATATGTCTGTGGACATGGCGGCAATCCGCGGACATCGGGTGTTACATCCGGAGATTTTGGGCTGGGGAGCCATGCAAATGAGAATGAACAGAGAAAGGGATTGGTCAGGAAAGTTTAGTGGGTGTGTTGTGCCAGGAGAGAGTTTTACAGATACTCTTTTTGCTGAGAGAAGAACAGATAGCTATGGCTGTGTGTTTCAGAAAACAGATTGTTTGGATTTTGGGAGACTCGTGGATACATTGGTTTAAGGTGCATGCAGAAAGCTGTGGAGTAGCTGTAGATCTTGGATTCCCACATGTGGAAGTGCACTGGCATGGAGTACGTGGAATGAAGTGGTTGGACTTGCTACCTCTCTGTGCTACTTTGAAGACAGAGCAACATCCAGACATAATTGTAATTCATTGTGGAGGGAACAGTTTAGGACGTGTGTCTGGAATTTGCAATGAAAGAAGGACTTGGGAAGGTCATAGACATGTTTCCAAATTCTCAAGTAATTTTTTCACGGATTGCGCAGAGACAAATGTGGCTTTGTTCTTCTTCATTTGGTCCACAAATGGAGAAAGCAAGGTGCAATGTCAATAAGGCTGTTTGTGCCTTTCTAAGAGATTTTGACATGTCCTCTTTTCACAATGAAAATATTATGTTTCTTAGTACATACATTTTTCGCAGAGATGGAGTCCATCTTACTTATGCTGGCAATCAGATTTTTCTGAGAAATGTACAAAATGCATTGCAACCTTTTTTGGAATTACAACATCCATTTTGTAGTAGGTGTTGAGCATTTCACATTTTTCAAACACAAACAAACACCACCAAAAGGCTCTTTTCAGAGCCACCACTTCCTCCCAGATAAAACTGCAATGGTTATGATAGGGTAGCACCACAAAATGTTAGATGTCCACAGACTGTCCGCGCACTTCTAAAAAATACACAGGGCCCTGTTTCATTTATTTTCACTTCTATTTTTTAACTGTGAAAGGTGGCTCTGAAAAGATTCTTTTTATTTTTGTTGTTTTATATTTTTTGTTTTTTTTTATACAAGACACACTAGGAGAGGAGGGGAAAGGAGGTAAGGGGGACACCAACCACAGGGTTAAGAAAGGGTGAGCTGAGAGAGGAAGATGTAGAGTGGGTTTTATTTGGGTAGTGAGCAGATCTTCTCATGCTCTGAGACGATAGCCTCAAAAGCACTACGAAGTCTCTCCCCCCTGCACAGTACTGCGTTGCAGTACATAGACACAGCTGTGACCCACGAAAGGTAAGGGTCATCATTATTGCGTATGGCCTGTGAGGCAGCTTGAGGAATACGTTGTCCCACAGGAGTGTTCCTTGTGGTGACAGGATCACAAACGGAGGATGAAGTAGAGGAAGTCAACCTGCTATGCTCCTCGCAAGGTACAACCTTGCGAATGGCCCCAGTGTGGAATGACTTTAGGTGTCGCTTCATGGTAGTTGTCCCAAAGCTGTATGAACCATGCCTCCTGCGACTGAGTACCATTTTGCACTCGTTGCAGGTGACTTGGTTCGCACGCGCCTTAGGACCATTACCACGAATGGTAAATAACCGCCACCCCCAAGACTCCCGCCGAGTGCTGGTAGTAGGGACTTCCACTACCTCATTCTCGTCATCCTCTTCATCCTCCTGTGCATCCTCACTTCTGTTCCCCTCTTCAGGCCCTTGGGGAGGTGGTGGTGGTGGAGGGGGTGGGGTGGTGCTGAGGCAGATGCAGCACCAGGTGGCATGAGTGGAGCCATGGAAGCCATCAGCTTGGAGTTGAAAATCTGTAAATTGGCAGCAAAATTCGCTGTGTTCTGTAGGATAGCCAGAAACACAATGAGAATGAGCTCTAGGTTGTGGTCTTTTATAGGGGTGCTTGTGCGCGGTTCACGGACATGCGCGCTATCCGCGGACAGATTGAACAGAAAAAAGGGTTCAAAAAGTCAAAAAAGGTATGTAGAAACTCAGGATTATTATGTGGGACTTGTTCTATGGTGAGTTTTTATTGAAAAATATTGTAGATTACTTGAAAATATAGTTTTAAATTGTTCGGGGACACGAACAGTGTTTGCAATCAGAACATAGGCTGATCATGGGCGCGGTCACATGATAGGTTCGCGAACATGTTCGCAAAGGGAGTGGGTGTCCACAGGACACCAAATGCACTGAAACTGTTTTGCGCATGCGCATTGGTGTTCTACGGACACTGTTCGGGTCCTGAAGTGATTAAAAGTGTGTCACAAGTGAAACAAACAGTTACGGACAGGCATTTGTTCTTAGAACAGTTTCAACTTGCCTGCAAACAATACGGACAAGTATAGCGTCCTCAGGACACCCCCATTTTGTTTATTTATGAACATCCCGGGACACTTGATGTGTTCTTAGAACAGTTTCAACCTGCCTACGAACAGTACGGACAGGTATAGTGTCCTCAGGACACCCCCATTTCGTTTATGTACGAACATTTTAGGACACAGCCTTTGTTCTTAGAACAGTTTCAACTTGCCTGCGAACAATACGGACAGGCATAGCGTCCTCAGAACACCCCCATTTTGTTTATTTACAAACATCCCAGGACACTTGATGTGTTCTTAGAACAGTTTCAACCTGTCTACAAATAGTAAGGGCAGGTATAGTGTTCTCAGGACACCCCCATTTCATTTATTTACGAACATTTCAGGACACAGCCTGTGTTCTTAGAACAGTTTCAACTTGCTAGCGAACAGTACGGACAGATATAGTGTTCTTAGGACACCTCCATTTTCATTTCTTCACGGATATTCCGGACACCCGCGCTCTCCGCGGACACCTGAACTGCTTTTTAAAAAAAGACAAGAAATTAATTAGGATACAATATCATAATTTTACTTTATTTTACATGTATGTTAAATTTATGACAGAGAAGGTGAGGCAGAAACTGAAACAAAAACAGGAGAATTGGGGGTTTCAATAGGATTTATGTGAGGTGAAGAAGGGATGGAAGTCTCATCAAAATGTTTTCGTTCATGGAGAGGGTTTGGGGATAATTGAGTGGGATATGGTGAGGCGGGACAGGTACATGTGGGACAATGGTATGTAGTTGTTTGTTTCAAGTGATCCTCCACAAAGATTTTTAAATTATTAACATTTGCCAAGAGTAGGTCAATTTTTTCTTCTATGTGCTGAAGAGTCTTATCCAATACTGCTTTTTCTTTAGTATATTCATTTTTTGTATGGTCTGTACAAAAACAAATATATATATATATGTTAAATGTATATTAAATAATATTTATCAATTGGTTTATATAGTAAAGTGTCTACCATTAGGTTCACTATCTTCTCACATTTCCTCACGTGGGAAATGCTTCTCTAGCCACTCCAGAGTACTACACATTTCTGTGAGAAAAAAAAAAACATAATATCATTTTTTTGTATCTAATACAGAAAGTTTACAAATATATGAGTAAAATGCAGTACACTTACTAGCTTCTGGTAAGGTGTGTTCTGAGTGGTCTGTAGATCTGCTGTTGCACTTAGTTGTGGAGGTTCTGTGAGGTAATCATGTTGGAAGCCTATCTTTCTTCTTTTGGTACATTCCATTTTAGAACATATTGTATTTAAATGAATGGTTAGTGTGTTATATATATATGGGTTACAATTCTTATTTATTACTACATATAATGTGTATGTGTGCTGGTTTGTGAATTTGTAAAATGTTCATATGTTATGATATAACAATTAAACATACCCCCCAGACTTTTTGGGTAGCGGTGCTGTTATCCGCATCTGTCCGCGGACATTAAAATGGTTCGCAGACATCAAATTCAGTAGAGGGGGTTCAGTATGTTCTATGTTACTTGTACATAAAGTCAGAGTTATTATTGTTAAGTTGCGCTACTAAAAATCTATGAAATTCAGTAAAAAAACTTTGTTAAAGGGACGTTATGGTTAAGTTTCGCTACTAAAACCTATGGAATTCAATGGAAAAACTTTGTTAAAGGGACGTTATGGTTCCAAGTAAAACCAAAGAAAACCTGAAATTCGCCAGTTATGGTAAGCTAAGCAACCATAACTCGCGCCACCACCGTGCACTGATAAGACTAACACCCACGACATCAAAGATGACATCAGAAATGTCATTGATGACACAGGAGTGGCTGATGTATCCTAGCCTCTATCCTTGATCCACAAAGTGATTAACTCAATGATACATCAGTTTCTGTTTCTGTCCCACCTAGACCTGGCCTCCCATGGTGCAGATATGTACAGGGCAAAGCACTATTCTGTCAGGGGGATTCACAAACACATGTATTAATCCAATGTTTTGCATGCCCACACACATCATATTTCTTTTTTAGTTTGTTTTAGAAAAAAAATGTTGACTTTTTGTTGCAGACACCCTTAAAGTCCCATCACTGAAAATGCACATCCTGGACCAATTTGGTAGCTGGCTTACCTCAGACCCCCATGCGTGCTGGTGGAGGGGCCAGAGCATATCCATGCTCATGTTTCAGGAATGCACGTGACACTTACATGTACAGCCGAAAATATAGCTTGCCTCAGACACAAGTTCAAATCTGTCTAGGGTCTACTCAGCCCTTCATTCTCTGAAGTCGACACACTGACTACATTTCAATTGGATGGATAGCTCAGGAGCACCATGTTTGTCTTGGAAGCAAGACAACGCAGAGCAACACAGGTTTGAATCCTGATCCCGTGCTTATAGACTATGTTATAAAAGATCTGTGGTATCTCCAGTCATCAAATGTAGGGGGGTGGGGAGCACGAAAAGGGCCACAGGCAAAAGTATGGAAGCCACCTAAAATTTAACGTTGTGAAAGTTTTCCACAAATTGACATAGGTGAAGTAGCTCAAAAGCTAGCCTTGGAGGGTAGACATTGTGTATTTCTACAGCACAATGTATGGGGAACGATGGATAAAAAAGACATGTACATGCAATTTTGTAGGAAACATTAAGAGGGTAATTCATAGAAATTCGCAGAAAAGTGTCGCAAGCGGCTGGCGCAGAGTGTCCGCGTGCGATTGTCTGCGCCAGGCACGTGCGCTAAAACCGATTTCTGCGCACAGCGTATTCATGGATTTCAGGCTCCCAAACCAGCCGTGGCGCAGAGAATCGCAGCGACCCTGCAGCAGCGCCAGTAACGCCCCTAAGAACGCCCTCGAGCAAGGAAAAGCCATCAAAATCACTAAATCATCGCAAAGGGCTGTGCGAACCCTGGACCAGTTCACCGGGCTGCCAAACAGCAAACGCCAAGCGGGGAACGTGTATTTCAGGGGTGCGTGGGAAGTTGCATACGCGATTGCAGCAGGGTACGTGTATTTCAGGGGTGCACGGCAAGCACCACACGCGATAGTCCCAGTGCGAGCAGGGTACATGTATTTCTGGGATGTGCGGGAAGTTGGACACGCGATTGTCCCAGTGCGAGCAGGGTACGTGTATTTCAGGGGTGCGCGGGAAGTTGCATACGCGATTGCAGCAGGGTACGTGTATTTCAGGGGTGCGCGGCAAGTTCCACACGCGATAGTCCCAGTGCGAGCAGGGTACGTGTATTTCTGGGGTGTGCGGGAAGTTGCACACGTGATTGTCCCAGTGCGAGCAGGGTACGTGTATTTCAGGGGTGCGCGGGAAGTTGCATATGCGATTTCAGCAGGGTACGTTAATTTCAGGGGTGCGCGGCAAGTTCCACACGCGATTTCAGCAAGGTATGTGTATTTCAGGGGTGCGCGGGAAGTTGCACACGCGATTGTCCCAGTGCGAGCAGGGTACGTGTATTTCAGGGGTGCGCGGGAAGTTCCACACGCGATAGTCCCAGTGCGAGCAGGGTACGTGTATTTCAGGGGTGCGCGGGAAGTTGCACACGCGATTGTCCCAGTGCGAGCAGGGTACGTGTATTTCAGGGGTGCGCGGCAAGTACCACACGCAATTTCAGCAAGGTATGTGTATTTCAGGGGTGCACGGCACGCACCACACGCGATAGTCCCAGTGCGAGCAGGGTACATGTATTTCTGGGGTGTGCGGGAAGTTGCACACGCGATTGTCCCAGTGCGAGCAGGGTACGTGTATTTCAGGGGTGCGCGGGAAGTTGCATACGCGATTGCAGCAGGGTACGTGTATTTCAGGGGTGCGCGGCAAGTTCCACACGCGATAGTCCCAGTGCGAGCAGGGTACGTGTATTTCTGGGGTGTGCGGGAAGTTGCACACGCGATTGTCCCAGTGCGAGCAGGGTACGTGCATTTCAGGGGTGCGCGGGAAGTTGCATATGCGATTTCAGCAGGGTACGTTAATTTCAGGGGTGCGCGGCAGGTTCCACACGCGATTTCAGCAAGGTATGTGTATTTCAGGGGTACGCGGGAAGTTGCACACGCGATTGTCCCAGTGCGAGCAGGGTACGTGTATTTCAGGGGTGCGCGGGAAGTTCCACACGCGATAGTCCCCGTGCGAGCAGGGTACGTGTATTTCAGGGGTGCGCGGGAAGTTGCACACGCGATTGTCCCAGTGCGAGCAGGGTACGTGTATTTCAGGGGTGCGCGGCAAGTACCACACGCAATTTCAGCAAGGTATGTGTATTTCAGGGGTGCGCGGGAAGTTGCATACGCGATTGCAGCAGGGTACGTGTATTTCAGGGGTGCGCTGCAAGTTCCACACGCGATAGTCCCAGTGCGAGCAGGGTACGTGTATTTCTGGGGTGTGCGGGAAGTTGCACACGCGATTGTCCCAGTGCGAGCAGGGTACGTGTATTTCAGGGGTGCGCGGGAAGTTCCACACGCGATAGTCCCAGTGCGAGCAGGGTACGTGTATTTCAGGGGTGCGCGGGAAGTTGCACACGTGATTGTCCCAGTGCGAGCAGGGTACGTGTATTTCAGGGGTGCACGGGAAGTTACACACGCGATTGGCCCAGTGCGTGCAGGGTACGTGTATTTCAGGGGTGCGCGGGAAGTTACACATGCGATTGGCCCAGTGCGAGCAGGGTACGTGTATTTCAGGGGTGCGCGGGAAGTTCCACACGCGATAGTCCCAGTGCGAGAAGGGTACGTGTATTTCAGGGGTGCGCGGGAAGTTGCACACGCGATTGTCCCAGTGCGAGCAGGGTACGTGTATTTCAGGGGTGCGTGGGAAGTTGCACATGCGATTGGCCCAGTGCGAGCAGGGTACGTGTATTTCAGGGGTGCGCGGGAAGTTACACACGCGATTGTCCCAGTGCGCGCAGGGTACATGTATTTCTGGGGTGCGCGGGAAGTTGCACACGCGATACCAGCAGGGAATGTGTATTTCAGGGGTTCTGGGGAGTACTACACGTGAATTGGCCGTGTGGGTCCTCCCAGGTGTACGCTACACAACCTCCATGGCCCCTGCAGGCAGCCCACACCACGGGGGACTACCCTGCACCCCTGCCCATGTCCCGCAGGCAGCCCATTCACCATGGGCATGCCCCCCAGCCAACCCACATGTCACCTTGCACTACTGATCAACAATGCATGTCTCCCACCACCCCCACCACCCAGCAGTGCAGGGGCAGCCTCCACCAGGCCCCCACTCATGTCCCCCTGCACCCCCAGCATCCAGGGTCACCCTACACCAGGCCCCCACTCATGTCTCCCACCACCCCCACCCCCCTGCCACCATGGGCAGCCTCCACCAGGACCCCACTCATGTCCCCCTGCACCCCCACCCCCCAGCATCCAGGGTCACCCTCCACCAGGCCCCCACTCATGTCTCCCACCACCCCCACCCCCCTGCCACCATGGGCATCCTCCACCAGGCCCCCACTCATGTCTCCCACCACCCCCACCCCCCTGCCACCATGGGCATCCTCCACCAGGCCCCCACTCATGTCTCCCACCACCCCCACCCCCCTGCCACCATGGGCATCCTCCACCAGGCCCCCACTCATGTCTCCCACCACCCCCACCCCCCAGCATCCAGGGTCACCCTCCACCAGACCCCCACTCATGTCTCCCACCACCCCCACCCCTCTGCCACCATGGGCATCCTCCACCAGGCCCCCACTCATGTCTCCCACCACCCCCACCCCGCAGCAGTGCAGGGGCAGCCTCCACCAGGCCCCCACTCATTGTCTCCCACCACCCCCACCCCCCCTGCCACCATGGGCAGCCTCCACCAGGCCCCCACTCATGTCCCCCTGCACCCCCACCCCTCAGCAGTGCAGGGGCATCCTCCACCAGGCCCCCACTCATGTCTCCCACCACCCCCACCCCCCTGCCACCATGGGCATCCTCCACCAGGCCCCCACTCATGTCTCCCACCACCCCCACCCCCCAGCATCCAGGGTCACCCTCCACCAGGCCCCCACTCATGTCTCCCACCACCCCCACCCCCCTGCCACCAGGGTCACCCTCCACCAGGCCCCCACTCAGGTCTCCCACCACCCCCACCCCCCAGCATCCAGGGTCACCCTCAATCAGGCCCCCACTCATGTCTCCCACCACCCCCAACCCCCTGCCACCATGGGCATCCTCCACCAGGCCCCCACTCATGTCTCCCACCACCCCCACCCCCCTGCCACCAGGGTCACCCTCCACCAGGCCCCCACTCAGGTCTCCCACCACCCCCACCCCCCAGCAGTGCAGGGGCATCCTCCACCAGGCCTCCACTCATGTCTCCCACCACCCCCACCCCCCTGCCACCATGGGCAGCCCCCACCAGGTCCTCACAATCCCCAATCATGTGCGTAATGGTCAGCCTCCACAGCCAAAAAGCCCTACCAAGTAACCCATTCACCCACATGGAAATGGAAATCACATGTTACACCCCCAATGTTCATGAAGCTAATGAACCCATGTCCGTCACCCACAATTGTTGCAATTGAATGGGAAAACACACAACATGACATGCATGAAACCAATGAGATGATACCACACAGTGAAGTATGCAAACAAAATTGTATTGAAAAAAATAAAGAATGCTAACGAAAGAAAACAAACTACAATGTGAATGAGAAAAAATAAGCTGCATGTCTGTATAAAAACACAAAACTGGAAATCCAAATCGAAAAAAATTTTGTCCAAAGTCAAATGTAAAAAAATCTCCATGCAATAAAGAACTTTGTACAAAAATAACAAGGGTCCATGAGCCCAACTGAACAAAGGAAACTTACTAAAAAACCTACCTAAAAATCAACTATATACAAAAAGTGGAGCAGTGTCCGTCGACTCCAAATCATAATACGAAAGAAAGGAAACCTAAAACTAAAGAACTATATACAAAGGCGGCGGGCAAGTCCAGCGGCTCACTCTGTGGTGTCCCGGGCCAGGGCATCATCGAACTCCTGTTCGATGTCCCGGAGGCGGTCCAGTTCCATGGCCCCGAGGGTCCGCAGGGACGACGCTGTGTCCTCCTCCAACCCCCTGCAGATTGCCTCGAGGCACTCGGCCCGCCTCAGGGCCCTCCGCATGGAGTTCTCCGCCCTGACCATTGTGAGCCGCGCCTCTTCCGCCCGCCGCCGCTCCGCACCTATGGCGTGGCCCAACCGCTGCCACACGGAAGACACTCTCTGTCCTGGGTCCCCCTGCCCTCCGGCCGATGCCTGCCCCTCCGATGTTGAAAGCCCCGAGCCTTCATGTCTCCCACCATGTTGCTGCTGCTGCTGCTCTGCCTCTGCCCGTGCACTGCCTCCTGCTGCCTGCACATCCTCCGCCGGCTGGGGTGCACTTGTTGATGTGGCCACCCCTGCTGGACCTCCGACTCCCGACTGTGGCAGGGATGCCTCCTCCACCAGCCTGGCCGCACCGTCAGAGGCAGCTCCACAGGGCACCCAGGTGACTGATGGGTGGGAAGATGGCACAGAGGACGACTGGCGCGTAGGGGGTCCAGTTGAGGAGGGGGTCGGAGCAAGCCCCATCAGACAGCGGAATCCGGCCTGGGTGACCTGTCCCAGCAGGCTGACGTGGTCAACGAGCCATTCGAGATGACGTGCAGACTCTCCATGAAAAGACTGCAGGTCACCTCGCATGGCCCGTTGACGCAACGCCACACCAGCCAGGACAGGCTCAACCCGGACCTGGATGGCCACGTCCGCAGGCAGAGGAAGGCCAGTTCACGTCAGCTCATCCCCTGCCTGAAAACGGGTCTGGACGTAGGCATCCCTGCTGGTGCAAGATGATGCAGGGACAGGATCGGGGACAGGATTGCACACAGGCACCTCCGCGGCCATCTGTGCTGCCTCCTGTCCCTGGTCCTGCACTGCACCACTAGCACCAGTGGGATCCCCACCTCCAGACCCCGTCTCTGGTGCTTGCCCGGCCCCCTCCTCCACCAAACCCCCCACCAACCTGGATGACTCTGTGCCATCTTCCCCTGTTGGGCCCTGTGGGGTCCCAGCTGCCCCTTCTGCTGCTGAGGAGTCCAACTGCAACCTCCGCCTCTTGGACCTCCCCCCGGCAGCTGCGGCCTGGGACGCGGCACCGGACTCCTCACTCCCCGACAAGATGACAACACGGGAGGGGAGCCGGGCCTTGCGTCTCCGGCTGGCGGTCGGATCCCCGCCGCTGTGCTCCACAGCACCTTCTCCGCCCTCTTCATCAGTTGACGCTGCAGACAGGGAGAAACAAAACACAGGCATCAGGGCACTGTACAATGGACACATACACGCATGACAGTTGCACATGAGTGGCATTGGCAAACCTCAGACATGTCATCACAATCCCCAACACACATGTCATTGTAACTGGCACACATGAGCCATACCACAGCCATATCGCAACTGCCACCACCATCCCTACACATACAACAGCATCAGCAGCCAAAGGGGAGCCAGACATCACATGCAACACAGGAAGTGCACCACACATGTACACACACCACCACACTTGCATGCATGTCTACACCTCTGCCAAGTGTCGCACTGTTCAGACGGGCATCCATGTCACATCTGCCAATCAGGCTTCCACATACCGCTGTCACATGCATCCATGTTGCATCACTGTTGCACCCTTGTCAAATACACACACATGCACATGTACACAGTGCTCATACATGCAGCCGAAAACAACATACATGCCTGACATCACGGACATGTCTACTTACATACACATTCATCCAAACATGTGTGCACGCACAACTGCATTTGCCATGCAAGCCCACACACACAAGCACCATCCATGTCTCACACATTACAGCCCTCGCATGTGTCAGCCCCACGGCCCTGTACACCCCCACCCATACTCGACCCCATACAAACAGATGTGCAACCGGCACAATGGCGAATGATCACCACACGCACTGCTCACAATCAGGATGCATGTACACTCACCGCTCGACTCCAGACGGGTCTGCTTCTCTAGGACCTGGACGTGGAGCGCTGGGGATATGCGTTCCAGGACCCCCATCTGTTCTTCCGACAAGTGGCCCCGGCGCCCCTTGGCATCTGCTGCCTTCAAGAGGCGCCGGGCCTTGTTCAGGGTCCTGGACCTGAAGTCCTCCCAGCGCTTCCTGACATGTTGTAAGTCCCGGACTGCCACCCCCTCCGCATTGATGGCAGTCACGATGTCAGTCCAGATCCGAGTCCGTCCTTCCTTGTCGGCGCGTGAACTTCCGAAGAGGGCATCATACTGCCCTAGGACTTGCTCCACCAGGACACCAACTTCGGTGGCACTGAAGCTGGTGCCCCTCTGCCTCTCTGGCCGGGGGTTGTCAGTGGTCACAGATGGTGTTTGCCCCGACATGACAACCCCAGAGGCAGGAGTGGGTGGGCAACTGGGTCCTGGGGCTGGGCTGTGGAGCGATGGAATTCCAGTCGGGAGTCTTCGGTTCCAGCAGGGGTGGTCACAGCAACAGCACCCCTGGCTGATGTGCAGGCAGCAAATGGCAGTGCACGTGGGCAGCAGGCAGTCAGGCAGCAGCAGATGGCAGGTGGGAGCGTGCTCGGGGCTCTGGGGGGCAGTAGTTCGGCCTTCTGGGCAGGAGCGTGGTGTTCCGTGTGCTTACGCGTGGCCAGCTTGGTACGGAGTGATTTGGCACGTGAAAATCCTGCACGTCAGCGTGAAAACCGAGGAAAGGCCCTTAGCGCGTAAGCGTGTCAGCACGCATACGCGATTCTATTGGACCAAAGGCCCTCAGCGCGTAAGCGCGTCTGTGACGTGAGCCGCACGGGTGTTTCCCACACAGCACGTGATGACAGAGCACATGTGGAAAGACTGCACGTCAGAGTGTCATCGCGTGTGATTGGTGTAAATGGCCATACACGCAGAAGTGACAAAGCGTGTAATTGGTGGAAATGGCCGTACACGCAGAAGTGACAAAGCGTGTAATTGGTGGAAATGGCCGTACACGCATAAGTCACAAAGCGTGTAATTGGTGGAAATGGCCCTAGCGCGTAGACGCCGCGTAAGTGACGCTGGACGTGTGGGCCTGTATAAAAGGTACGCGTAGAACACCATTTCCTTGTACGTGCTTTTCGTGGAGAGCGAGTGGGTGAATTCTGTACTTCTTGTCGGTTCACACGCGATTTACTTCACAGCGTTTCAAGTTCGTATTCCCTGTTACCTCTGACAGATTTTTCTCCTTTTTCTCTTTTACTGGTTTACCTGGGCCTGTTCCCTCAAACAGTGTTCCCTTCTACTGTTGTCCTGTCTCCTCAGACAGCGTACATATCTTCTTTTGGCGGGGGTGTTGCCAACCAAACGCGCTCCTTTTTCACGCTCTTTTACCTGGCAGACGGTGAGTCACGCACGTATCTAACATCTGTGCTTGCCCCGTGTGTAGCCTACCCCTTCAGAGGTCATTCTAGGCTGCGTGTAACACGCATACGTTCATTCTTGTGTTACTGGGTGCCACAGCGTAGTGCAGGTTTTTCTTTCTGCACACGTGGTCTAGGAGGGGTTGCGTGACCCGTCATCTTTCCCCAGGGGTTACAATCAGCCTTGCAAGAGCACTAGGGTACAATTACCATCTGGTACCCAACCCCTATGACCCCCAATTGCCCAGGACAATATTTTACTGCCACTCCCATACGCACATTAACATCAGTGCCATGGCTGGGAGGCGAGGATTCCGTAAGGGTGGCAAAGGTGGAAGAGCCACAAGTGGTGGCCGTGGTAGATCCGGTAGGGGACGTGGTCGTTACTTGCAGGGTGAGCCTGTCCCCCCATGTGTGGAGGACCAGTCAAGGGAACCCATAATCCCCCCCCCTCCCGTTGAGGCTGATGTGGCTGACACCATCCATGCTCAGCCCTTGTTGGACCAGCCCATTGTGGCACCAGACCAGGCTGACTCCATGGCTGACTTCCAGGTCAGCAGGCCTATGACACGTGCGCTGGTGCACGTTGATGTCACCATGCCACGTGCATCTGGGGCAGCAAGGTCATCTGCTGCACCAAGTAGGCAGGGCGGAGAGGCTGCAGGGGCAGCTGCGGCTCCATCCACCTCAGCCCTCACACACCCAGCCCGGACAGTGTCGGTCCTAGTCCATGCTGCTGATATACCCCCTGACACCATCACACTAGAGCCAATGCCTGCACCAACTCCCATGCTGAGTGTGCAATCCCACACTCCTGATACAGAGTCCAGCAGGGCTCCTGCCCCTAGTGTCCAGAGCGGCGCAGGACACTCAGGATCACCACCACCTTCCAAGCGGAAGAGGAAGAGTGCTCGTCCAGCACAGGCTGATGCCCCAGACACGGCTACACAGTCCGGCCCGTCCAGGAAGCCCAGCTTCACGGATGACGAACTGAATGCACTTGTCGAGTATGTGTCCGCACATGACAACGAGATGGTCATTGCTGCAGGATCCAAGACCACACCTGCACAACGCCAGGCACACTGGCAGACCGTTGCGGACATCGTAAGTGCCCTTGGAATCGTGAGGCGCACAGCCAATGATTGCTATAAGCGCTGGAATGACCTAAAGCGCAGGGCAAAGAGTAAGCTGGTCTCAAGTCATGCCGCAACTCTAGTGACTGGATGTGGGTCTCCAGTAGTAGACATGGAACTCACTCCACATGAGTCAGTCGCTGGGACCTACGTCACGGAGGAACAGATCCAAGGCGTGGGAGATTTGGCTGATTACGAGGCATTGTCCGGTGAGTGCACATGCATGTGTGTGTCATCCATGTGCATGGTGTGTGTGAGGGCTTCTGTTTGTGTGCCAGGTGAGAGTGTTTGCGCCTGAGTCGTATGGGTCAGCCATGTGCTTCATGCAATACATCCTGCGCAGCTGCATTTGGCCATAGCTGTATCCCTTCTGCCAACAGTAGACATCTAGCCCAACTGCACGCCAGTTGCCCTTGAAGTGTCACCTTGCCACAACATTGTTGCAAAATTTACCACTGTTCATTTAGTCAGTTTTTTTACATTCCACCACTTTTACTAGGCATGTCGCAGTCCTCTAGTCACATGTCTGACATGGCTATGGTAAAGTGGAGTGACTTTGTTACCTGGATATCATTTGTTCAAACATGTCCCTGTGCAATTGCACCATTTCGGACTGGCAGCTCCAGGTGAAGAATCTGACCTGTTTGAATTAGAAAAGCTATTACATGCGGGAACTGGACAGAATGAATAGGTGCTGCCCTCCTCTCCATCTTCACTCAATAGCAATGGTACATGCCATCTGTGTGATGGCATGTGTGTTTCACCTGCCAATCACAGGCCAATGTGTGATGCCACTGCCAGGCAGCATGCAGAAAATGTGTTCATCTTCAATCTTGGTGTCATCAGTGTGTGCCATTTGCCTGCCCTT
This sequence comes from Ambystoma mexicanum, assembly GCF_040938575.1. NCBI lineage: Eukaryota > Metazoa > Chordata > Amphibia > Caudata > Ambystomatidae > Ambystoma > Ambystoma mexicanum. Next base: position 1,109,204,024 of record NC_090933.1, on the reverse strand, counting down.
CATACGCAGTGAGGGTGCCAGCATGGGAGGGTTTTAGTCATGTGGGACATGTGTCAAACAAGTACTGGTTCTCTTGCTTCTCAGCCCTCATTGTGTGCCATGGTGCTAATGCCTGTTTCCATTTCTTTGTTTTTATGTCTTTGCAGGGGAAGACGCACCTGATTCTGCTGGGGTTGTGGAGATGGTGCAGACCCAGGAGGGGTCCGAGGGCCGACCAACCACCAGTGAGGGACGTGGTGTGGTGGTGGGTGAGAACCCACAAGTGCTGCAGGTCGTGCTCACAAGGGGTGTCTCTGGCTGCACCTCCCCCGAGCTGTACTCAGGTGTTGATTCGGATGAGACCTACGTGCCGTCGCAGGTGAGTGTTCCAGGGAGGGATTCTGTTCTGTCTCACCCACCTGCACCAGGGTCAGAACCCTCAATGGGGATGTCAGTGTTGGCAGCTACGCCTTTGGTGGTTACGGATGCAGGGTCACACTCCGCGACATCTGATCCTGTTCCTGGGCCAGCAGATCAGAGGGGGAATGCAGTCCTGCAGCCTCAGGCAGTGCCGGCACAGCAAGGCGCAGTTCGCCTTGCCCCAGACAGGTGTGGTGCCCGACGACGTGGTGGCCGTACGCCACCTGGCAATACTGCATGGGAGCAATCCATTTACGGTATGGCAACCCAACAGGCAGCATCATCCGAGATGATGGCTCAGGCCATGGATAGGGTGGCCACTTCCATTGTCCCCTCTGAAAGGCTGATGGAGCGACTAGAGCAGGCAACCGACTCCATCTGCCAGTCACACAGGGAGGACATGTTGGGGTCCAACAGGGACAGGCGGGCGGCACTGGTGACTCTGCAGGAGGCCATCTCCATTGAGTCCCAGGGCCACAGGGAAGCCCTGAGGCAGGAGCTCCTTCACCTCAGGACGACTCTTGTTGAGCTTGAGGCTTCTACACACCAAAGGACAGAACAGCAGCTGGAGCGTCTCACCCGTACGCTCTCAGCTCAGATGCAGGCAACGAGGGCGGAGGTACGGGCATCCCGTGAGTTGTTGCATGGGGACCTCCGCACACTCATCCTCCAGAACCAGACCTACCACACCCGCATGCTTGCAGCCATGGAGGAGCAGACTAGGGCCTTGCGTGGGCTGCCTCCCATAGTGCAACCACCTCCCGATGCAGCTGCACAGGGTGATAATAGCGACAGCAGTGATACTCCCACAATAGGGTAGCCGTGTGGGCCATGAGCCCATGGAGGTGTTTTTTTTTCCCAGGATCCACGCAGGGGGGTTCTGGTGTGCATCCTGTCCTCGGACCTCCTGGGTGGGCTCCCCAACCCCCCCGGGCCCTTCAATGGCTATTTTTATTTATTTTTATTTTTATTTTTGTTTTTATTTTTATTTCTTTTATTCCCAATTTTTTTGGGACGATTTGTTGGCTTCCGTGGTTCCTGTGGGCATACGCTGCATTGTGGCTGGGCACATGCAGGCTTGTAATGTATTTGGTTCAGATGCTTGGGTTTGAGTCACACACACCCCTCCTGCTTCCCGTTTCCATGGGCTTGCAAAGGGTGTGCCCAAGTGACAGTGAATTACACAGTGACGTTGGACTCCCATGAGCTGTCTGGGCAGTCTGTAATCAATACTGTGTATACATTTCTAGTGCATATTGCTGTTGTGTTGTACACTGCATGTTGCATTGATGTGTAACTCATCTTCTGTGTCTACCTCCCAATTTGCAGGTCCCTTCCTCATGTCTACACAAGGACCTCTAGTCTGGAGATGTGGTCCATGTTGGCAGCAGTGCACCTACAACTCTACAGGCGCCAACACTGCACAGTTGGTAGTGGTGGGAGTGCAGGCATTTCCAGGTGGTGAGACTACTAATATTAAACATTAGTAATGTCAAGTTAATGGTAGTACGTGCTCAAGTTTGTTGTTGGTCTGCCATTACTGTGAGCATTTCAGGTGTTACAAGTTTCTAATAGGGACACTGTACATTGTGACACTAGTGTCATGTTGTGGGGATTACTTTGTTTACCTGCAAATAGCATGACATGGCACAGTGTGTCGTGTGGCGGTGCTGGGGTTGGGTTGGCTGACATGGCACTGTCCTCTTGTTGCCTTTTGCAAGTGGGTATTCATTTTAGCTGCTTGAATGTGTAACTTCACAAAACTGCATTGGTGGTGTCAGTGTGGGTAGGGATGCACACATTGTGACACTTCCAGGTGAACAATCTCAGGCTGATATGGTTTTCACAGTTCTTTCTCCAGACATTCAGGATCAGTGTCAGGTTGAGTCATCATTGATTGTCAGATGGAATGTGCCAGGGCAGTGTGCACTCCACAGGGGTGTGATTTCTATGTGAAGTAATTAGCCACTAGCTGTGTACGGGCTGCCTCCCCCGTGCCCTTTCACCTCCCATGCGCAGCGGCTGTGCATGTGGTTGGGGATGGGGGGCACCACCATGTCCACGGCCAGGCCCCGGCGTGTTGCAACGTTGTGCAGGACACATGCTGCCACTATGATCCTGCACACTACTGGGGGAGTGTACAACAGCTGCCCACCAGAACGGTCAAGGGAGCGAAAGCGTGACTTCAGCACTCCGAATGTGCGCTCCACTATGCCCCGGGTTGTAATGTGGGCAGCGTTATATCTTACCTGGGGTGGCGTGGTGGGGTTCCGAATTGGCGTCATCATGTGGGGGCTGAGAGGGTAGGCACTGTCCCCTGTGGAGGTGGTGATTGGTATCATTGGTGGGGTTGTGGTCTTGCTCAGTATCTGACATGCATGCATGTGCAGTGGCATTCATACTCACCAAGCAGCCATGTATTGCCATGCCGGCCAGCTTCTAGGTCCCAGCTTAGGGTGGACATTCGGTAAATGAAGCTGTCGTGGGTTGACCCAGGATAGTTGGCATATACTGAGGTGATGATTCCCTTGGCATTACATGCTACCTGCACGTTGATGGAATGCCAGTGCTTGCGGTTCCTATAGATGTGCTCAGATGCCCTGGGGGGACGTAGAGCCACATGGGTGCAGTCGATGGCACCTAGCACTTTGGGGAATCGTGCCACAGCGTAAAAATCCAGGGCGGCAGCATGCCTTTCTGCAGGTGTTCTGGGCAGGTATATATGCCTGCGGACTGATGGGCGTGCAGTGATGATGTTCAAGACCTGGTGTAGGCAGCGTGACTGGGTGGCCTGTGATACACCACCCACAATGGCACTTGTTTGCTGAAATGATCCAGTGGCTAAGAAGTACAGTACATTGAGGACCTTCTCCAGGGGGCTGAGTGCTTGGGAGCACAGGGTGGGTGATGTGAGGTCGTCCTCCCACTCACTCACCAGGTCCAGTATGATGTGTGGTGGAAACCTGTACCTCCCATGCACCTGGTCATCAGGCATCCCGAAAAGGCTGGTTCTGGGTGTGAATATTCTGGCCCTGACTATCCTCCTCCTCCTCCTTTGGTAGGCCACGGCCACTGCTGCTAGGAACGGTATGTTCATCCTGGGTCTGAGCTAGTTATTTTGTTAGCGCGCAAATTAATGCGTTGCGCGTGTTGTAGGCGAGCGTGTGACCCGCGCACCCCTGAAATCCAGTGCACAGTCCAATAGCGTGTGGAAATTGCCGCGCACACCGGGATACAGGTGCGCTGACGTACTTGCCTTTGTAAGTGTCCGCGCACGCCTGATATACACGTACATAGGCCAATCGCGTGTACGCGCACTTTTGTCCAATTACACGCGATGAGACTCTGACGTGCTGTCCAATTACACGCGATGAGACTCTGACGTGCTGTCCAATTACACGCAATGAGACTCTGACGTGCAGTCTTTCCACGTGTGCTCTGTCATCACGTGCTGTGTGGGAAACACCCGTGCGGGTCACGTCACAGACGCGCTTACGCGCTGAGGGCCTTTGGTCCAATAGATTCGTGTATGCGTGCTGACGCGCTTACGCGCTAAAGGCCTTTCCTCGGTTTTCACGCTGACGTGCAGGATTTTCACGTGCCAAATCACTCCGTACCAAGCTGGCCACTCGTAAGCACACGGAAGACCACGCTCCTGCCCAGAAGGCCGAACTACTGCCCCCCAGAGCCCCAAGCAAGCTCCCACCTGCCATCTGCTGCTGCCTGACTGCCTGCTGCCCACGTGCACTGCCATTTGCTGCCTGCACATCAGCCAGGGGTGCTGTTGCTGTGACCACCCCTGCTGGAACCGAAGACTCCCGACTGGAATTCCATCGCTCCACAGCCCAGCCCCAGGACCCAGTTGCCCACCCACTCCTGCCTCTGGGGTTGTCATGTCGGGGCATACACCATCTGTGACCACTGACAACCCCCGGCCAGAGAGGCAGAGGGGCACCAGCTTCAGTGCCACCGAAGTTGGTGTCCTGGTGGAGCAAGTCCTGGGGCAGTATGATGCCCTCTTTGGAAGTTCCCGAGCCGACAAGGAAGGACGGACTTGGATCTGGACTGACATTGTGACTGCCATCAACGCGGAGGGGGTGGCAGTCCGGGACTTACAACATGTCAGGAAGCGCTGGGAGGACTTCAGGTCCAGGACCCTGAACAAGGGCCGGCGCCTCTTGAAGGCAGCGGATGCCAAGGGGCGCCGGGGCCACTTGTCGGAAGAACAGATGGGGGTCCTGGAACGCATATCCCCAGCGCTCCACGTCCAGGTCCTAGAGAAGCAGACCCGTCTGGAGTCGAGCGGTGAGTGTACATGCATCCTGATTGTGAGCAGTGCGTGTGGTGATCATTCGCCATTGTGCCGGTTGCACATCTGTTTGTATGGGGTCGAGTATGGGTGGGGGTGTACAGGGCCGTGGGGCTGACACATGCGAGGGCTGTAATGTGTGAGACATGGATGGTGCTTGTGTGTGTGGGCTTGCATGGCAAATGCAGTTGTGCGTGCACACATGTTTGGATGAATGTGTATGTAAGTAGACATGTCCGTGATGTCAGGCATGTATGTTGTTTTCGCCTGCATGTATGAGCACTGTGTACATGTGCATGTGTGTGTATTTGTCAAGGGTGCAACAGTGATGCAACATGGATGCATGTGACAGCGGTATGTGGAAGCCTGATTGGCAGATGTGACATGGATGCCCGTCTGAACAGTGCGACACTTGGCAGAGGTGTAGACATGCATGCAAGTGTGGTGGTGTGTGTACATGTGTGGTGCACTTCCTGTGTTGCATGTGATGTCTGGCTCCCCTTTGGCTGCTGATGCTGTTGTATGTGTAGGGATGGTGGTGGCAGTTGCAATATGGCTGTGGTATGGCTCATGTGTGCCAGTTGCAATGACATGTGTGTTGGGGATTGTGATGACATGTCTGAGGTTTGCCAATGCCACTCATGTGCAACTGTCATGCGTGTATGTGTCCATTGTACAGTGCCCTGATGCCTGTGTTTTGTTTCTCCCTGTCTGCAGCGTCAACTGATGAAGAGGGCGGAGAAGGTGCTGTGGAGCACAGCGGCGGGGATCCGACCGCCAGCCGGAGACGCAAGGCCCGGCTCCCCTCCCGTGTTGTCATCTCGTCGGGGAGTGAGGAGTCCGGTGCCGCGTCCCAGGCCGCAGCTGCCGGGGGGAGGTCCAAGAGGCGGAGGTTGCAGTTGGACTCCTCGGCAGCAGAATGGGCAGCTGGGACCCCACAGGGCCCAACAGGGGAAGATGGCACGGAGTCATCCAGGTTGGTGGGGGGTTTGGTGGAGGAGGGGGCCGCTCAAGCACCAGAGACGGGGTCTGGAGGTGGGGATCCCACTGGTGCTAGTGGTGCAGTGCAGGACCAGGGACAGGAGGCAGCACAGGCGGCCGCGGAGGTGCCTGTGTGCAATCCTGTCCCCGATCCTGTCCCTGCATCATCTTGCACCAGCAGGGATGCCTACGTCCAGACCCGTTTTCAGGCAGGGGATGAGCTGACGTCAACTGGCCTTCCTCTGCCTGCGGACGTGGCTATCCAGGTCCGGGTTGAGCCTGTCCTGGCTGGTGTGGCGTTGCGTCAACGGGCCATGCGAGGTGACCTGCAGTCTTTTCATGGAGAGACTGCATGTCATCTCGAATGGCTCGTTGACCACGTCAGCCTGCTGGGACAGGTCACCCAGGCCGGATTCCTCCGTCTGATGGGGCTTGCTCCGACCCACTCCTCAACTGGACCCCCTACGCGCCAGTCGTCCTCTGTGCCATCTTCCCACCCATCATTCACCTGGGTGCCCTGTGGAGCTGCCTCTGACGGTGCGGCCAGGCTGGTGGAGGAGGCATCCCTGCCACAGTCGGGAGTCGGAGGTCCAGCAGGGGTGGCCACATCAACAAGTGCACCCCAGCCGGCGGAGGATGTGCAGGCAGCAGGAGGCAGTGCACAGGCAGAGGCAGAGCAGCAGCAGCAGCAACATGGTGGGAGACATGCAGGCTTGGGGCTTTCGACATCGGAGGGGCAGGCATCGGCCGGAGGGCAGGGGGACCCAGGACAGAGAGTGTCTTCCGTGTGGCAGCGGTTGGGCCACGCCATAGGTGCGGAGCAGCGGCGGGCGGAAGAGGCACGGCTCACAATGGTCAGGGCGGAGAACTCCATGCGGAGGGCCCTGAGGCGGGCCGAGTGCCTCGAGGCAATCCGCAGGGGGTTGGAGGAGGACACAGCGTCGTCCCTGCGGACCCTCGGGGCCATGGAACTGGACCGCCTCCGGGACATCGAACAGGAGTTCGATGATGCCCTGGCCCGGGACACCACGGAGTGAGCCGCTGGACTAGCCCGCGGCCTTTGTATATAGTTCTTTAGTTTTAGGTTTCCTTTCTTTCTTATTATGATTTGGAGTCGACGGACACTGCTCCACTTTTTGTATATAGTTGATTTTAGGTAGGTTTTTTAGTAGGTTTCCTTTGTTCAGTTGGGCTCATGGACCCTTGGTAGTTTTTTATATGGACATGCATGTTTTTTTTTCTCATTCACATTGTAGTTTGTTTTCTTTCTTTAGCATTCTTTATTTTTTTCAATACAATTTTGTTTGCATACTTCACTGTGTGGTATCATCTCATTGGTTTCATGCATGTCATGTTGTGTGTTTTCCCATTCAATGTCAACCATTGTGTGTGACGGACATGGGTTCATTAGCTTCATGAACATTGGGGGTGTAACATGTGATTTCCATTTCCATGTGGGTGAATGGGTTACTTGGTAGGGCTTTTTGGCTGTGGAGGCTGTCCATTACGCACATGATTGGGGATTGTGAGCACCTGGTGTAGGCTGCCCCTGCACTGCTGGGGGGTGGGGGTGCAGGGGGACAGGAGTGGGGGCCTGGTGGAGGCTGCCCATGGTGGCAGGGGGGTGGGGGTGGTGGGAGACATGAGTGGGGGCCTGGTGTAGGGTGACCCTGGATGCTGGGGGGTGGGGGTGCAGGGGGACATGAGTGGGGGCCTGGTGGAGGCTGCCCCCGCACTGCTGGGGGGTGGGGGTGCAGGGGGACATGAGTGGGGGCCTGGTGGAGGGTGACCCTGCACTGCCGGGGGGTGGGGGTGGTGGGAGACATGAGTGGGGGCCTGGTGTAGGGTGAACCTGGATGCTGGGGGGTGGGGGTGCAGGGGGACATGAGTGGGGGCCTGGTGGAGGCTGCCCCTGCACTGCTGGGGGGTGGGGGGGGTGGTAGACATGAGTGGGGGCCTGGTGGAGGCTGCCCATGGTGGCAGGGGGGTGGGGTGGTGGGAGACATGAGTGGGGGCCTGGTGGAGGATGCCCCTGCACTGCTGGGGGTGGGGGTGCAGGGGGACATGAGTGGGGGGCTGGTGGAGGGTGACCCTGGATGCTGGGGGCTGGGGGTGCAGGGGGACATGAGTGGGGGCCTGGTGGAGGCTGCCCCTGGTGGCTGGGGGGTGTGGGTGCAGGGGGACATGAGTGGGGGCCTGGTGGAGGGTGACCCTGGATGCTGGGGGGTGGGGGTGCAGGGGGACATGAGTGGGGGCCTGGTGGAGGGTGACCCTGGATGCTGGGGGGTGGGGGTGCAGGGGGACATGAGTGAGGGCCTGGTGGAGGCTGCCCATGGTGGCAGGGGGGTGGGGGTGGTGGGAGACATGAGTGGGGGCCTGGTGTAGGGTGACCCTGGATGCTGGGGGGTGGGGGTGCAGGGGGACATGAGTGGGGGCCTGGTGGAGGCTGCCCCTGCACTGCTGGGGGGTGGGGGTGCAGGGGGACATGAGTGGGGGCCTGGTGGAGGCTGCCCATGGTGGCAGGGGGGTGGGGGTGGTGGGAGACATGAGTGGGGGCCTGGTGTAGTGTGACCCTGGGGGGTGGGGGTGCAGGGGGACATGAGTGGGGGCCTGGTGGAGGCTGCCCCTGCACTGCTGGGGGGTGGGGGTGCAGGGGGACATGAGTGGGGGCCTGGTGGAGGGTGACCCTGCACTGCCGGGGGGTGGGGGTGGTGGGAGACATGAGTGGGGGCCTGGTGGAGGCTGCCCCTGGTGGCTGGGGGGTGTGGGTGCAGGGGGACATGAGTGGGGGCCTGGTGGAGGCTGCCCCTGGTGGCTGGGGGGTGTGGGTGCAGGGGGACATGAGTGGGGGCCTGGTGGAGGCTGCCCCTGCACTGCTGGGGGGTGGGGGTGCAGGGGGACATGAGTGGGGGCCTGGTGGAGGCTGCCCATGGTGGCAGGGGGGTGGGGGTGGTGGGAGACATGAGTGGGGGCCTGGTGTAGGGTGACCCTGGATGCTGGGGGGTGGGGGTGCAGGGGGACATGAGTGGGGTCCTGGTGGAGGCTGCCCCTGCACTTCTGGGGGGTGGGGGTGGTGGTAGACATGAGTGGGGGCCTGGTGGAGGCTGCCCATGGTGGTAGGGCGGTGGGGGTGGTGGGAGACATGAGTGGGGGCCTGGTGGAGGATGCCCCTGCACTGCTGGGGGGTGGGGGTGCAGGGGGACATGGGTGGGGGCCTGGTGGAGGGTGACCCTGGATGCTGGGGGGTGGGGGTGCAAGGGGACATGAGTGGGGGCCTGGTGGAGGCTGCCCCTGCACTGCTGGGGGTTGGGGGTGCAGGGGGACATGAGTGGGGGCCTGGTGGAGGCTGCCCCTGGTGGCTGGGGGGTGTGGGTGCAGGGGGACATGAGTGGGGGCCTGGTGGAGGCTGCCCCTGCACTGCTGGGGGGTGGGGGTGCAGGGGGACATGAGTGGGGGCCTGGTGGAAGCTGCCCATGGTGGCAGGGGGGTGGGGGTGGTGGGAGACATGAGTGGGGGCCTGGTGTAGGGTGACCCTGGATGCTGGGGGGTGGGGGTGCAGGGGGACATGAGTGGGGGCCTGGTGGAGGCTGCCCCTGCACTGCTGGGGGGTGGGGGTGGTGGTAGACATGAGTGGGGGCCTGGTGGAAGCTGCCCATGGTGGCAGGGGGGTGGGGGTGGTGGGAGACATGAGTGGGGGCCTGGTGGAGGATGCCCCTGCACTGCTGGGGGGTGGGGGTGCAGGGGGACATGAGTGGGGGCCTGGTGGAGGGTGACCCTGGATGCTGGGGGGTGGGGGTGCAGGGGGACATGAGTGGGGGCCTGGTGGAGGCTGCCCCTGGTGGCTGGGGGGTGTGGGTGCAGGGGGACATGAGTGGGGGCCTGGTGGAGGGTGACCCTGGATGCTGGGGGGTGGGGGTGCAGGGGGACATGAGTGGGGGCCTGGTTGTGGGTGACCCTGGATGCTAGGGGGTGGGGGTGCAGGGGGACATGAGTGGGGGCCTGGTGGAGGCTGCCCATGGTGGCAGGGGGGTGGGGGTGGTGGGAGACATGAGTGGGGGCCTGGTGTAGGGTGACCCTGGATGCTGGGGGGTGGGGGTGCAGGGGGACATGAGTGGGGGCCTGGTGGAGGCTGCCCCTGCACTGCTGGGGGGTGGGGGTGCAGGGGGACATGAGTGGGGGCCTGGTGGAGGCTGCCCATGGTGGCAGGGGGGTGGGGGTGGTGGGAGACATGAGTGGGGGCCTGGTGTAGGGTGACCCAGGATGCTGGGGGGTGGGGGTGCAGGGGGACATGAGTGGGGGCCTGGTGGAGGCTGCTCCTGCACTGCTGGGGGGTGGGGTGGTGGTAGACATGCATTGTTGATCAGTAGTGCAAGGTGACATGTGGGTTGGCTGGGGGGCATGCCCATGGTGAATGGGCTGCCTGCGGGACATGGGCAGGGGTGCAGGGTAGTCCCCCGTGGTGTGGGCTGGCTGCAGGGTCCGTGGAGGTTGTGGAGCGTACACCTGGGAGGGCCCACACGGCCAATTTACGTGTGGTACTCCCCAGAACCCCTGAAATACACATACCCTGCTGAAATCGCGTGTGGAACTTCCCGCGCACCCCTGAAATACACATACCTTGCTGAAATCGCGTGTGTAACTTCCCGCGCACCCCTGAAATACACGTACCCTGCTCGCACTGGGCCAATCGTGTGTGGAACTTCCCGCGCACCCCTGAAATACACGTACCCTGCTGAAATCGCGTGTGTAACTTCCCGCGCACCCCTGAAATACACATACCTTGCTGAAATCGCGTGTGTAACTTCCCTCGCACCCCTGAAATACACGTACCCTGCTCGCACTGGGCCAATCGTGTGTGGAACTTCCCGCGCACCCCTGAAATACACGTACCCTGCTGAAATCGCGTGTGGAACTTCCCGCGCACCCCTGAAATACACGTACCCTGCTCGCACTGGGCCAATCGTGTGTGGAACTTCCCGCGCACCCCTGAAATACACGTACCCTGCTGAAATCGCGTGTGGAACTTCCCGCGCACCCCTGAAATACACATACCTTGCTGTAATCGCGTGTGGAACTTCCCGCGCACCCCTGAAATACACGTACCCTGCTGAAATCGCGTGTGGAACTTCCCGCGCACCTCTGAAATACACATACCTTGCTGAAATCGCGTGTGTAACTTCCCGCGCACCCCTGAAATACACGTACCCTGCTCGCACTGGGCCAATCGTGTGTGTAACTTCCCGCACACCCCTGAAATACACGTACCCTGCTCGCACTGGGCCAATCGTGTGTGGAACTTCCCGCGCACCCCTGAAATTCACGTACCCTGCTCGCACTGGGCCAATCGTGTGTGGAACTTCCCGCGCACCCCTGAAATACACGTACCCTGCTCGCACTGGGCCAATCGTGTGTGGAACTTCATGCGCACCCCTGAAATACACGTACCCTGCTGAAATCGCGTGTGGGACTTCCCGCGCACCCCTGAAATACACATACCTTGCTGAAATTGCGTGTGGAACTTCCCGCGCACCCCTGAAATCCACGTACCTGGCCAAATCGCGTGTGAGACTTCCCGCGCACCCCGGTATACACGCACACGTATTTTTTGTCAGCGGGTGTCCGTGTTTGTGGGTACCCCTTTGCACGTCATTTGTCCAGGAGGGCCACAGTATAGGACATTCATCATGGCAGTATATAGGTGCTATTTGTTGGCGCACCTTTTGGCGCACATTTCTTACAGCCGCAGAGACGCTACCGCCTGCTTTCTTGTGGCGGTCGTGTTTGTGCCTGTGCGCTGGTTTGAGCGTGCGCTTTTTTGCCCTATTCTATTCCATGAATACGTGTTGTAGGCGAGCGTGTGGGCGTTCCGCGCACTTGTGCCCTGTACTTCCCCCGTGACGCCCACGTTTTGGCAAGTTGTTCCCCATTCCGAGTGTTACGCCCGTGTTCCGCCTACTTTTGTTGCGTGCGCCGCGCTATGTGCGAATTTCGCTGTGGCCTGTGCGATTTCCGGTGTGACCTGGCGCACGCTGTTAGATGGCTTGTGCGCCAACGTGCGCCGCGCACTTTTTTATCGCACATCCGCTGGTTTTCTCGCGCACGGCCTTCCATGAATCTATGTGCGCTGCTTTTGGTGCGATTTTCGCACTTGCACTGCGATTTTCGCTATTCCACTGCGATTCGCACGTTTTTGCCCACTTGCGCCGCGCTAATTATTCCATGAATCGGCCTGTAAATATTCTAATACTTCTGATGCTGTCAACTATGAGGACAATGCCAACTATGCATCATAGGTCAGTATAAAGGACACCATTAGTAATATTGTGCCAGGTATCATACAGTGCACAGGATTTGTTTGGAAGTGCCAGCATATAACAGAGTTAGTTTCAAGGTGGTATCACCAAAATGCCACGATACTTCAAAGTATACCCTAGTGTTGCTCAAATGCTGCAGGGTGCTGTCAATTCAGAGTACCTGTGTTGCTCAGTTACAGGGGGTTGGTAATAAAAGTGCCAACCTTCCTCTGATAGTGTTTAAATACACCATAGTTCTCTTAAAAACTGCAATGTTGAGCACAATGTGATAGCCTGTCATTTAAGCATAGCCTTGCCAGTTTCGAACAACAGTACCATGCCAATTTTACCCAACCCTTCCCCAATATGACATGTTCTGATGTAAGTGCAGCCTCAAATCCAGCAATACTTCAGCAAATACCTGGTCAGACACCATAGCTAATGGAAATTGGATGTGTGGGACGGTGATTTGAATTCAATTTCAGATGATTCTTCACATTTGTGATTCTCAGTGATATCTGAATAAAATAAGCACTTTTACATAAAATCTGATTTTGAGCGCGAATCACCGTCCCACACATTCAATTTTCATATTTCAATTTTCCAACCCTGGTGGATGAGTTGGAGGGATAAGTGTGATCGCTGACAATTCATGATTCTTATTCCTAAACCTTATGCCAAAAATTATTGAGTGATCAAGAGCGCACAGGTCCTTGAAATCGAATCCACCAACTATCTTATACCATAGGTAATGGGCCTCATCAGGAGTTGGGCGCCCAACTTTATTTGTGTTAGTGCCCACCCATCCGGCATTATTACCCCTAGATCACGGGTTGGGCACTAACCTTTACTCACCATTACCCATTGGGTCCATTGGACCCAATAGGGAATTTCCGTCGCAATTACTGCACGGTAATACTGCCGAAAATGGGCTTTTTTATGGCATGTTTACCCCCACCTCTGAGCTGGGGGTAAACACGCCTTTCTCAAGATTGGGTGGATTGGTAAATGCGGCAGAAACACTGTTATCACCACATTTAAGGGCTTAAGCCCCAACTTGTGCTGGGGCCCAATGAATAGCCTTGCAGGGGCTGCAATAATATGCCATGTTCAGCTTCAAATGACGCAATAAAGCCTTTTTATTGTTGATAGAGTAACAATATGTAAGGTAGAGCCCCACGAGGCAAAACTTTAATGGTCCAACGCCACCACCACCAGAGCACAAGCCCCATACCTGACATCGTGCCCTCACCACCAGAGCACAAGCCCCATACCTGACATCCTGCCCTCACCACACAGGGCACACGCCCATACCTGGCATTCTGTCCCCCACCACCCAGAGCAAAAGCCCCATACCTGGCACCCTGGCCCGCACCACCCAGAGCACAAGGCGCATAACTGGCAACTTGCACTCCACCACCCAGAGCACAAGCCCATACTTGGCATCTTGCCCCACCACCATCGGAATACAAGCCCCATACCTGACATTATGCCCCCCACCACCTAGATCACAAGCCCATTACCTGGCATCCTACCCCACCACTACCAGAGTACAAGCCCCTTATCTGAAATCTTGACCCTCCGCCACTGAGAGCACAATACCCATACCTGGCATTCTAACCCCTACCACCAAGAATGAAAGCCCAATTCCTGGAGTCATGCACCCTATTCCTGAAAGCACAAACCTCATACCTGGCATTCTGCCCACCACCATCATTATTGCAAGCCCCATACCTGGAATCCAGGCCCTCTATCACCCACAGCAGAAGCCCCATATCTGGCATCCTGCACTCCCCACCCAGAGCAAAAGGATTTTTCCCCATACCACCCACAGCACAAGTCCCATACCGGGAATACTGTCTACCGTCATCCAGAGTACACGCCCCATAGCTGACATCACCCTCCACAACCAATTGCACAACCCATACACCCATCATCCTGCCTCCCCGTCACCCAGAACACAATACCTATACCTGACATCCTGCCCTCCACCACCAATATTGCAAGCCCCATGTCTTGCATCCTGTCTCCCACCACCCAGACCACAAACCAAATACCTGGCATCCTGCTCCCTTTCACCCAAATCAGAAGCCCCATACCTGGCATTCTGGCCCCGACCACACATTGCACAAGCCCCATTCCTGTCATCCTGTCCCCCGCCACCAAGACTGCAAGCTCCATACCTGGCATCCTGCCCCACCACCAGAGAAAACCACTGCATGCCTGGTTTCCCATCCCTACCACCAAGATTGAATCCCCTATCCCTGGCATCCTGTTAACCACCACCCGGAGCACAAACCCAATGCCTGGCAACCTGCCCCAATGAGTCAGTTTGCAAGTTCCATTCCTGGCATCCTGACCCCATCACTAGGATTTCAAGCCCACACCTGACATCCTGCCCCCCACCACCCAGAGCACAAGCCCCATACTGCACCACCCAGAGCACAGACCCGTACCTGACCTCCTGCCCCCCTCCACCTAGAGAACAAGCTCCATACCTGCCATGCTTTCCCCAACAGCCAGAGCAGGAGCTCCAAGATTGTAACCCCCATACCTGACCTCCTCCCAACACCACCCAGAGCACACAGCCAATGCCTGGCAACCTGCCCCCACAAGTCAGTTTGCAAGTCCCTTACCTGGCATCCTGCCCCTCACCGCACACAGCACAAGCCCCATTCTGCCTCTCTTCCACCCACAGCACAAGCCCTATAACTGGCATCCTGCACCCCACCGCCAAGATTGCAAGCCCCATACCTGCCATCCTGCGCCCTCCACCCAGAGCCCAAACCCCATATCTGGAATCCAGCCCCTGCACAACCAAGAGCCCAAGCCCCATACCTGCCTTCCTGCCCCCTACCACCAAGCCCTTTATCTGGCATCCTTCCACCAAAAGGCAGAGCAGAAGCCCCATACCTGGCTCCTGTTGGTCCCGAGGCATCAGACCGGAAGAACATTCCTCTTCTGTTCCGGATTTCTCCAAGCAAGGTCTAATCCCAATGGACACACAGACGGACGACCAGACTGTAACTCCCAGTACTGCGCTACTGTCAAAAGATGCCAGCGCAAGCATTGGCTACTCACACCTTGTACAGTGCTAAGATGCTCTCGAGCTGGGTGCTTGCTTTGAACCATAAAATAAAATATATATATATATATATATACATGGTATTATCATTATATGCATGGAAAGGTTGCTGGCGATTGCTGTAACCTGCCAGCATTCCAACTTCCTGCATATAAGTACCCACTGAATATCAGGACACTTGAATGCTGGAAGACGCAGGATGCTACAAGTGTGCCCGACGTGTCACTAAAGCACAACTCAATAGTACTTATGTTATCATTTCAGCAGGATGAAAGCATGAGTCGGCCATTCCTCGCGCCAGATTTTACACTTCTCAGCTGTGGTGCCATGAATTCACTGGTTTCCTTTTCCCTTATATCAGTTTTACGGCTTGAGAACAGGTGCAGCCTTTTCTCTATAATTTAGCTTGAATGCCTGACTCCCCCTTTCCCCCGCCCCCGCGTGGTTGCTCTCGTGCGAATACCTCCACGTCCCCCCTGGCCCATCTGATAGCCGGCGCTGTGTAAACTGTTTGCACGGCCGTTTCCACATTTTCCCCTTGTCTGGCGGCTGCTGAATGCGCCAGGCGATAGGAGGCGGCCCCATGCAATCGTGGGCACTTATCCCTTTCCTGGAATGCGGTGCCACACAGGTTTCCTTTGAACTATGGCAGGCCGTTTTCTCACTACACTATCAGGCGGCCCCACCTTGGGCATGCCAGTGACAATAGTCCACGAGCCAGCGGGCATTCCTGGAGGCCAGGACCCCGGAGCCCCGCCCTTTCCGAGGGCCACATTCCAGTCTAAACAGCTGTTGAAAGATAGCAGCAGTCCATTAGCCTGAGAAGACGATGCGTTGCCAGAACCACATCATGTGCTATTTATTCTGCAACTGTCCTTTTTTTCATAATTACTGTGTGTGTGTCAAAAACTGCCTTTTCAGTTTGTAGGAAAGCGATTTCTTTTCTTTTGAAACCGTAGTGCTTATAACCTATCAGTCTCTGTGCATGTGTTTGTTCCATTTATTTGTCAATAAAGTTTGGGCGATAACATTTCAAAATCATCCCAAAAAAACAAACCCCAAGACCACAAGTCAAGGAAGAGGCTGATTTTCACAGCTTTTTCCTGAGGTGTGTACCGGCTAGCATATTCAATTTTTTAAATATTTTTTTTAGGTTTTATTGGTTAAACAACTAATTAACCTGAAACATCATACATTGCTAAATAAACGATAAATGAGGGAAAGAATGTAACTAACAGATGCATATTCACATTATAATACAAAATAAGATTATAGAAACATTAAAAAGGAAAAAGATTAAACCTAAGAATTCCATATCCAAAACTCTAGAAAAGGGCTGCAAAAGATAGGAGATCCAGCCAAACAATAATTCCACATAGACTCACTGTCTCATACTTACTAAAAACATTCCATCGCAGGCCTTGAGCAGCACTACAGTGGGGTAACAAATGTTGTCCCATGTTCCCCTCTAACTTGGCCAAACCTACAAAAAAGCAACTCCTCCTTTACCAGTCTGTATCGAACCAAAATCTCTTTTGTGTGACATAAGTTCCACTGAAACCTCAGAAAAAGATGGCGGGTGCACTTGTCGGGATAAATCTACAAGAAAGGCGCCAGTGTACCCCGCTTTTTGTGATCCATGGTATGCCCCCAATCAAGATCAGAATGTGCTTGCTTTACCTTGCAGGGGTTCCCAATAAGATCGGCAAACTCACAACCACACTCAGCCATTAAAGCAGAGCATAACCCCTCCAGTTCTTGCAATAGGACCAAGCCCTTTTCCTGACAGATTACTCTAAGATCCTCAAGCAATGATCTTTCACTGGGTACAAGGATTTTCCTATATAGAGAGTGGTTGCTCCAGTAGGCC
This sequence comes from Ambystoma mexicanum, assembly GCF_040938575.1. Classification (NCBI taxonomy): domain Eukaryota; kingdom Metazoa; phylum Chordata; class Amphibia; order Caudata; family Ambystomatidae; genus Ambystoma; species Ambystoma mexicanum. The sequence continues at coordinate 1,109,187,087 of NC_090933.1, read as the reverse complement.
CTAGCTAGAGTTCAGGCCTAACTCATAATGTATTTTGGAATGTGGGACTGAGCAAGGGAGACGTAAGACTTTCCTCCAAATCAGGGCCTCGAGAAAAGGTGAATAATCACCTGTTGACAGGTCATAAACTTCAATCCCGTGTATGATCTTTGCAACAATTTTACCTTCGTAAAAGTGCAAAGACGGTAGGAGGGAACATTTACCATATCTAGAGTCAACTCTACAGAACTGATTCGATAATTTGATTGCACGTGCACGAAGCCAAGACCAAAGTACTATTTTGTTATTTTTGAGGTGCTCAAAAAAGCCCAGATAAAGTAGGGAGTCAATTGTCTCCTGTCGCTGAGCCTGGATCTGCCACCTAAAAAACACTTTTGTTTTAGAACAAGAAAGTTGCTTCACCTTGGTCTTGGTGGGATTAATGGATAAAGGGTGAGCCTCCACAAAGTTAAGGACATATGCTAAATCAAAATGTCAGTATTATCCTGCTTGCTTCACCCTTGTACCTGAACTATGAATTTAATTATAAACTGCAACAAGTAGCAAGTACGCACCTGTCTTATGAATGTAACTGCAATCTGTAACATGCAACATGTAAAATGTGCCAAAACTCCACTGTAACCATATGCTTAAGTTCTTGCGCCTTGATGCCCCTGGGCTAAGCGTGTGATACAAATGCTGAAATAAAAATAAATAAATAAAAAATAAAAGTTGGAAATCCTTCAAGCAAGTGCTGCAGACCTATGGGCGTGCTGTCAAAGAAAAGCCTGATCACGACTTTGACGGTAACCCTTAAATCCGGCGGTAGTGCTAATACCGGCGGATTTAAGGGTCCGCCAAATCAGGACTTCGGCAGATTTCGCCCCAGCTCTTAGCTGGGGGGAAATCCGCCGAAAATGTGCGTTATTACCACCGGCGGGAAATCTGCCGGCGGTAAGAGCGCGAATTTTCCCCATTGAGCCCAATGGGCAATGGGGCATTCCCGAATGGGCTCAATGGGGAATGGGGAATTACTTTACCGCCGAACTCGTGATCCGGTGCTATTAGTGCCGGGGAGTTCGGCGGTAGGGCAACGCCCAAGTCGTGATCAGGCCCTTCTGCATAGACCAGCCATAAAGGTCTTAAATTATGAATATTGGGGTTACAAGGCCGTTTGCTTGTAGATGTTCTGATATGTCTGCCATATGCAAGTTAAATAGCATATTTGGTTTTAGGCTGAATACCCAATAGTTTGTCAAGTATTTATCCAAAGCCACAGCGCTGTTTTATTTAATTTAATAATATATTTAACAAATCTTGTTTTAAACTTGAAAAATACACTTTGGTAAGAAAATGGAAGCACTATTTTAAATGTGTTCTCATTTTTCATTTATTTCTTTTTATATCAACAGCTTATCCTTATTCAATGCACACAATTCAGGGGACAAGAACAGATTAACAAGGGCCCACATGTATGCAAAGATGTTGCATGCGCATAACCAGTACTACTCAAAGTGGCCTGTTTCACTAAGGCAAAGCGCTAGGTTGAAATGACCAAAATGGATACTGCAATTTGAAACTGCCAGTGCAAATCACACACATTACAATCTCTTAGGAGTTGCAAGGCAGCTTAGGTGGAGAAGGAATATGAAACCTTCTTTCCAGCTCACACAGAAACGTGTACATGGTTTCGGTCCCCTCTTGAAGGACACATGTCGATGGTACAAGTGAGATAATTGTACACAATCTCCCTGCTACTTTTACAGAAGAGACTCACTTCTCCCTGTGTCTGAATCTAGACAAACCCTTAAAGCTCTAAGAATGCACTTGGCTGTTGGGTAGTCACTCAATTTCACCAAATCTCAATCCATCACGACTTGCTTCACCTTTTTCCCACCACACAAAATGATGCAAGTGACGCACTTCAATAAGCCTCATCACGACTTCGGCGGTAACCCTTAAATCCGGCGGTAGCACTATTACCGCTGGATTTAAGGGTCCGCCGAATCAGGGCTTTGGCGGATTTCAACCCAGCTCTGAGCTGGGGCCTGATCACGACTTCAGCAGTAACCCTTAAATCCGGCGGTAGCGCTAATACCGCCGGATTTAAGGGTCCCCCGAATCAGGGCTTCGGCGGATTTTGCCCCAGCTCTGAGCTGGGTGGAAATCCGCCGAAAAATTCACGCTATTACCGCCGGCGGGAAATCCGCCGGCGGTAAGAGCGCGAAAATTCCCCATTGGGCCCAATGGGGAATGGGGCATTCCCGAATGGGCTCAATGGGGAATGGGGAATTACTTTACTGCCGAACTCGTGATCCGGCGCTATTAGCGCCGGGGAGTTCGGCGGTAGGGCTATTACCGCCGGCAGTAATACCACCGGCGGTAATGGCCAAGTCGTGATCAGGTCCCTGGTGGGAAATCCGCCAAAAATTTGCGCTCATACTGCCGGCGGGAAATCCGCCGGCGGTATGAGCGTGAAATTTCCCCATTGAGCCCAATGGGGAATGGGGCATTCCCGAATGGGCTCAATGGGGAATGGGGACTTCCAAGTCCGCCGAACTCGTGATCCCGCGCTATTAGCGCCGGGGGGTCTATGGCGGTCGCGCTAATAGCCCCCGCGCTAATACCGCCGGCCCTACCGCCGAAGTCGTGATGAGGCCCAATGTCTATTTCTGGGTTTAGCAAAGACTGTAGAACGGTATATGTAATAGGACAAATTAAAAAAAAATGAAATTAAAATATAACAGTGCTGACCTCAACTGTGAGCTTTACCTTGGTAAAATGACTGTATTTGTAATTTGGGAGGGGGGGTTGTTCTTTTTGATATTTGCCCTTGGTGTTCCACGTATATGAATGTTTGTTTGGTACTGTCAAACATCGCCAACATGGGTCTCGTGAATTAATTACTAGGAGTTGTTTCTCTCTCTCGTGGTGTTTTATTTGTGTGTTTCCCTTTTCATGATTCTTGAAATGGCAACTATTGGTACTGTCGTTTCTGAGGGGTGGGTGCACTTATCTGTGAGGAAATTCTACCTCATATTGGCCTTTATCCCCGTCAGGGCATTAAATCAGTTGCTACGCCCCGTGAAGATAAGCCGGCCTAAGGTGTCCCCAAGGGAAGATTTTCCTTTTTTTTTTCTGAGGAGGAATCAACCGACGCCTTTTTGGCCTGTTTTTTAGCCTGTCTCCCTCACCTGGAGCTGAGGAAGTTAGAATTGATCCTCTATTGGAATGGCCATTCTCGGCTAGGCTGGGAGCAAGGTTGGTCCCCACCCACCTCTGCTTGGGGGAGTTAGAAAGTAGGGGGGTCCTGTTTTACCTTTTTGGTCATTCCTGGTTCTTTCAGCTGGTGTTTTCCCTGCCTTGGTTGGCCTAACCTCCTCGGGGAAGCAGCGGACTAGGCAGGGAGTGAACGGAGGCCGTGTCTGCTGGCTCAGCAGGCCATGTGTGCTCCTGTCAGTCCTTGGCTGTTGGCAGCGTTTCTGCCAACGGTGGGAAGAGGGAGGTCTGAATTCTGTCCTGCTGCCTGTCAAGTTGCGACACCAATGACACAACGTTGTGGTAAACCCTGAGGGATTACACCCTACCCCTGGGGAAGGTATGTGAGGTTGATCAATTTTTGTTGGTTCTCGCATTTCTGGTGGAAAAGAGGCACTACAGTGAGGCCTGGTTTGGGGGTGCATTTCATTATCCACTCCGACCTGAGGGAGGTGTAATAAATTCAAGAAAAGAAAGCCAGGGAAATAAAAATTAAAAATAAACCTTTGTCTCGTATATATCCTGAGCCATTTCTAGCAGCAGTGCGTACATGTTGCTGTACAACGACTTTCAACACTACAGAGTCCAGGTCCTCGTGTGAGGTAGAAGTACATTTTCTACGTCCTCTTTGCGCTTTGTGTGATTTTTTCCAAACTAAGACGGAGAAATAGAGATGTAATAAGCATTCGGCTTTGAATTAGTTCAGTCCTCTGGCGCCCTTTATGGTCCATGACTCCTCTGCTTAAGGGCACGGTTTGGAGTTTGGTTTCCATAGAGCTGGGCGTCACATTTGTAAGACACGCTGTGTGCCGCTATGGTTATGGTGTTACTTGTACATACGCACCCCTCAGCACCATTTACCGGATTACCGAAATACCTAGGATATGCGTATCGGCGGTGCTGCTTTGTACATTTTGGCAAGTATCTCCATAGGCCTGTTTTAGGATAGTCATTGGGTGATAAGGACATTGTGGTGCTGTGTCAGGGATTGCTGTTGGGTGTCAGTGTAATGTTTGACACTCAGTGTCTCTATGTGTACTCCAGTGTGTCCAGGGGTTGCTTGCTATCAGGTTGTTTCTGAGCCATCTTAGACAGTCATGTTGCTTCCATTCCCATTGGTTATTCCATTGGAGGTATCAAGATAGGACTTAGCTGACCTTGTTTTAATGTAGTTCATCTACATATTGTATTTGTCATTTACATAGCGTCCTCTCCCCGTTAATATGGCCTCAATGTGCTTTGTGGTTGGAACACCCTCGGTGACCGTAGTCCATGTGTAGGAGGTTTTGCCCTGTTAGGACTTAGGTGGGCTGGCTAGGCTCCAGTAAGCAGCCCAGAGGTCAGGCACATGGGTGGGTGCTGTTGGCTGTTTAGGATAGAGTGCTAGTGCTAAAGATTTGATGTGTGCTCAGCTACATCAATTGCTTTTCATTGGTTGTCACTGTATACTAATGGCAGAGGTGTTGAGGTACTTCAGGTGTTTCAGTGTGGATGGCTATGTGTGCTGCTAGACCGGAAAATTATAGCCATAGTTGCATGTGTACAGTTGCTTGTGTGTGGTGGACTGCAGCTATCGGTAGGGATGTGGTTTCATAAGGAAAACCCAGCAGGATCTGAGCTACCACTCCCGTGTTCGAAGTTGGTAGTGTGAGGAGATCCATGTGGGGCCCTGATGATGAACTCTTTATTATCCTAGGTGCCCAACTCTGACAGCTGTGAGTGTGTCATGGGCCTACAATTTAATTAGCTGGTACTTGACTTATGTCAGCTAGTCTGCTTTTTATCCCAGTTAAGCATAGTGGCTTCCCAATGACTGGGTAGTTTTGGCCTATGTAGATATGAGAGGTTTTACAGCTTTTACTTAATCCACGTTGTCTAGGAATGTTAATTTTTTAAATAAATAAATAGCATTTCATGCCTTTGATTTCTATCGATGTCCTAATCCTACAAGTAAATACTCTAATACATACCTATGAGGAACTTTCTCATCAAGAAGCGTGCCGTTGAACTGAAGTGCTGTGACATTATTTACATGTATAGACCAATAATGGGATAATGGGTATTATGATGTTGCTGACATATTGATTTATTTAATATTATTATAAAGATTTTTCTGTTTAACAGTGTTTTGCAGTGATGAACTTACTACCAGTGTAGCCACTAACCTCTTATTTCCACAGGTGTTACTAGGATCGATATTTGTATATGTAATTAAAATAAAATACACTCAATGTGGGTTAATGGAATCAGCCCTTCACACACAGAGGCCTTTATTTTGAGTCATGTAATGACCATCTACCGATGTCCTTTCCTCTAGGCTACCCCTGGGCATTTTCACTTGCGCATGTGCGCGGTAATGCGGGTGCCCTTCCTATATTCGTACACAGGATGCTAGTCATCCCTGCCTTCATTTCAATTAACTTATTCATTCATTAAAAGGCATATGCACCTTAATATTAATACTTCTCCCACTCTCCAACGCTCCAGGCCGCAAGACCAGTAGATACAGTCTTTCCATATCTTACAGGACAGACTGGCCCATAATGTTATTTGGCTATTTAAGAGATTTCCCAATTAGCAAATTCTCCTAAGAGGCCAATATGGGTTGGGAAATGTTGACAGCATCATGCTCTGCATGACATGTAACTGACTCGTCCCCAACACTGTTGACCTAGGAGAGGCAGCCCACCTGTTGGGAAGTCTTCTAATTTCCATTCAACCTCTCCTACCAGCTTCACCAGCAGAGCTTCGCACTTAGACTGTGTTCCATACAAATAGTCCTCACACCTATCCCTCTATAATCCTACTGGTAGACTAGCCCCCTCGAGATCTCGAGAGATTCCCCAATATGCAGTTCCTCAAAGGCTTCCTTAGCTGGGGCATGTTACGCTGCCTGACATATCTGTGACTACCTCGGCCCTACTGTTCTCCACTACATGTTGTGAATTCAACTTTATCTGTAGATATTTCTAATGTTAACAAAACAAGCGTGCCTCTCACTCATCCTCACCACTGTTTTTCTTCAGTATGCAAACATATACCCCTATGTATTAAATCTGGAATGCATTTAATTGATTTCCCTTTTGCAATCTACACTGCGTGTGTGCCTGTCTGGGCTGTTACATTTCACTAAAATGAGAAGGCAAGGTGTTTGGTAGGAGGCGACCAGGAAGAAATAATTCAACAGGATCTAGTAATGGAATAGACTAGCTAACAGAACGGGGATTCGGCCAAATACTTACTCAAAGCCGAAGTTCAGTGCACCTCTGTTTCCATTACTAAGTGTGATTTATCCATTCAAGGTTTACCTTTTGCGCGGCAAAGATACCACGGCTTCCTAACGGTTAAGTTGAATTTACAAAGTGAATTTACAAAGGCTTACACAATAAGTTGAACTTACAAAGTGAATTTACAAAGGCGTACACAATGCAAATTAGTACACGAGGCAGCGGGTCCGGTGGGAGGACCTTTCACCAATTTAATGGACTCTCACATCTTGGGGAGGGGCAGTTATCTCTATTAAGTGGCCAGTTAGGATTATAACTGCATGTGGGCTGCCTTTCTTTGTTGTGCGGTGCAAAGGCCAATACACCTGTCTTCTTTTTTATCCACACCACTCAACCCCACCCTTTATTGTATATCTAGGATTTGGGACATAACTAAGCCATGAAATGAAACTGATGGTATACACCTATCCCCTAAGGAAGAACCAATCTGTCATTTTAAATGTACATATGTGGCCAAAAGGCAGAACTCTTCAAAAGGTGTTAATTGTTCATTTATCCAACACATTTTTTTACCCTGCTTTCAGCTCTTAGGATCGGTGCAGTAAATATGCTTGGTGAATAATGAAATTCAAGGAGGGCCTCATCATGGTATGCAACCCCAGTGACACAACCAGAGAAATACCCCATTTCAATCTGTTTTGGGAACATTGCTCTCTACTCTATGCACAACACAGCTACCTACCTCAGCTGACCGAGGCCCTTTGCCAAGGGAGCAATGAATTTCTTCTGACTCCTTCAAATATATTGATTGTGTGATCAAATGTGTTCCAGCGATACAAAACTGTGCAAACTAAATCTGCTTGTGACGCAGGAACATTATGTACCTCTTGCTCGATGCCCAACTATACCAGGTCAATGTAGTTGTGTTCATATGCCTGGTTTTAGGCAGGAGACCACCCAAAACATAATTTTGAAATGTGCCCCTTCACTTCTTCTGCCAAGTGCGGTAGGTAGAGTATTCTTGTATTGCGTCTCCTCAAAAATGTACTCAGTGCATACACGTGCAAACCTTTACATTAACCACATGCACATTGCTGCTCATGTGCACTGCACGTTGCTGTTCATGTCCGAATGCATGGCAACGAGCAGAGCAAATGTGCAGCAATGCACATATGCTGCATGTTCCATATGACGTCACAGTAATCAAGATATGCAGTGATAGAATTGCAGCAAAAATGTTGCCTTTACAAAAAATTGCAGCAAAAATGCTGTGGTTTGAACCTTAAAAGGTGTACACCATTACATCATTTAAGGAGAGTGGGGGTTGCAGGGGTTTCCCCTGCTCCCCTTAAATGGTATAATGGGTCCAGGGGTTGCAGGGGTGTACCCAGCATCCTTTACATGGATTGCAGCGTCAAAACCACAGCAATCTTGCCGCAATATTTTGTGTTCACAGCCATTTTTGCCACATTTTTATCACATGGAACCGTAATCAATTGCTTGAATAGACTAAATATGCAGATGCATTAGTGAATCATTCCCTTTTGTAAAGTGTGCAGGCCACAAAAAAGTTTGTAATATCCATCCAGATTTGTAAAAGTATCTCTTCCAGTGGGGGTGTTATATCTAGTTACCCCCAGGTGCAGATGCAAGTAATTATGTGGATGTAGCCTTATTTGTAGATTGATATGCCTTTATCATCCCTGATAGATAGTAGCATGTTTGCCCTACTCAATAGAGCTTCCCCTCATACATTTGTCCTCTGCCACATCCTGGTACTGTCCCTTTTGTAACACCACCTCCTGTCTAGTCTTGACCACAGAAAACTGTGTCTGATTAGCAACACTGATCCCACATCTTCTAGAGATCTATTTGTTGAAAGTGGCAACACCTGATCTAATACCGCTGGGTATACAGTCCCACCCCACAATTCTGGGACAATTGACAAGCTGTTTGATTATTATTATTATTATTATTATTATTATATTATTATTATTATTATTATTATTATTATTATTATTATTATTATTGTATTTATTGAGCGCAGACCTAGCTTTGAGAAGTAACGCAGCACTTTACAGAGGTATATAACAATACAGAGACACAGCTGAGCACATTACAGAGGTATACACAGTACAGATGCGTAACAGATCACATCAGAGGTAACAACAGAACAGATATATAGCAAAGGCAGGATAGAGAGGGGCACAGAGGAGGGGTACAGTTGTACAAGGTAGCAGGGAGGAGGGGGTGGACGGCATCTAGCGAGTCAGTTGGCACGGCGTGATGTGATGTCCTAGGTGTTGACGAGGAGAGACTGCTTGAAGAGGTGGGTCTTGAGTTCTTATTAAGAGTGTGGGGACGAGTCTGATGCTGACGGGGAGGAGGTTCCATAGTCTTGGGGAATAGGCAGAGAAAGCTTGTTTTCTGGCACTTTCATTTTGCAGCAGCGGATTTCAAGTCTGTACGTGTCCTGACATCTGGTGGTGCGCTGTCCACCAAGAGAGGCTACGTTTCTCAGCAAGGTAGCTGGGCGATTCGAGGGTGACTGCCAGATGATGCACCAAGACTTGAAGGTGATTTGTGTGTGCAGTGGAAGCCAGTGAAAGTCGATGAGGGCTAAGGTGATGTGGGTGTATCTGCGTAGACCATTTATGAGGCGTGCAACTGCGTGTAGAAATCTTCTCAGGGGTACATGGAAGGAGGCCTTCGTAGAGGGCATTGCCCCCATCCAGCTGGGATAACACCAGTGCTTGAACTGTGGATCTAAAGCTGTCCATAGGGAGGATGGCTTGACCTTCCGCAAGAGGGAGAGCTGATACGAAGCTGTCTGAGTTTTCATAGCTATGTGTGTCTTGAAACAGTGGTGTTTGTCGATGTGGAACCCGAGGGACTTGGCACAGAAGATGTGTTTAGGTGTGAAGCCCTCATGGTTCATGGTGGTGAGGAGTAGAAATAAAACTCAAATGTATTAAATAAATTAAATTGAAGATGGGCCTCTCACTTTATGAAGGGTAAGTCACCAAAAGACATCAGATATATCTTACATTGGCTTATTTAACCAGTTAAACTTGACCTGCCTGTGACAATCTCACTAAAATAATACACACGTTCGGAGACACAACAGAACTATTAATACTATTTGCAACAATCCTAAACCTACATTTTAAAAAACGCCACCTCCAAGCAGGACTTATTGCTATGGCCATAATTCTGCTTATAGGACAATGTATTAAAGCCCTCTTCAATTAATATTTGTACAAAATCAACCTCACCCAAAATTAGCAAATTCAGCACCTTTCATGTTCTTCAGTGTCAAAAGCTAGTATTAGCACCAGACAAAGATTGCAAAGAAAAATGACATTTATATGCACATATTTACCTAACTTTGCCCTCCCACCCTGTGTGAATGAGAAGTTGAACATATCTAATCTATGTGCATGCATTTTAAATTTAGACTAAAATGAAAAAGAATTGCATCAGTATTCTGCAGGTTTGGGACTGAAAATTAGGGCTATCAATTTGGCACACACAGGATCTTGGTTCACCCATACAGTATAGGAACATATTTTTATGTTTTCTCAAAAGTGGTCACACTGTGTAAGGTCAAGAGTAAAGGGTGATTGAAATGTATATTAGTGCCATATTCTGTGAGAAGGGATGTGACACATGTTAGCTCCCTCACATTCTCAAATTCTTTTGAACTATCTATGGCTTTTACAGATAACACATTATCAAGCAATTGTTCATTAGACTATGGTGTGGGCCGCCTTGTCATGCCTTGTTCCTGGAAAAGGTGGCAGCAATGGCGGTTCCTGAAGCAGCCTCTATGTTTCACCACATTCAAATAGACCGGTCTAGTTGTTTTTATCCAAGATGGCCGCCGCTGTATTTCTTTCCATTCAGTCTGCTACGCTAAGCATTTCAACCTCATTTTTTTCCCAATTCAGATTAGACGCTCCCTTGTTTCCTCCCTTTGCATCCCGCTTGCCTTCCTTTGATCCCTCCTGTGTTTTCTGCCTTGCCTGAATTCCGTACCGTTCGTTTCCTCTTTTCAAACGGTTACGGTCCCTAATTTCCCTCCTCCTCGTCTGTCTGGCTCTGTCCAGTTTTCCTTGCTGCTTTTGGCATCTAGGTTTCCCCAGCACTCCTGTGTCCTGTGTTCCTGTCACTGAACTTTCTTCATCCATTACGCATCTCCTAGCGAGTTCAGCAGCCTTATTTCATACGCTGATTTCCGCAAGGCAGTGCAGTTTCACAGCGTTCCATTACTTACCTACATCCGCTGCTGGACACTGCATGAGAGACACTTCTTTCCGCTTACCAGTTTCTAACAACACAGTCTCTCAGGATGTTAAGTACTTCCTTCAGACTGCCAAAGGAATCATCCCTGCATATTGAGTTCATCTTTCTGGAAGTTATCATCCCAGGGTTTTTTCAAGCAGAAGGGCTCTTTTCCCTGAAAGGGGCGTGCTCCTCAGAGTCCTCCTTGCTTGGGGCTCCTATACCCAAGGTGGCCTTTGGGGGAGCACATTCTTATCTCTTCGAAAAGAAGAAGGACCACAAGAAAGAAAAGTGAAGAAAGACTGGGAAGAAAAAGACAAAGGTATCAGAAAGCACCACCGAAGACTCAGGTGAGGAGCAGGAGAAGGGGGTGGACATTGTTACACTTGGGAGTTTGCAAAGCCCAAGGATACCCATGGCCTCGCTTGAGCAATATCAGGAGCTTGTTACAGCCCTTCAAGGACTTACTGTTGAGGTGCAGTCATTGCGGGCTGAAAATGTTTCCTTACCCCAGCAGATGAACCTCCGTGAAGACAACCGAGGAGACTTACCCCCTCTGACCTTTCCGTTCAGCATATATGACGGAAACCCTCATCAGCTGAAGGAATTCTTGGATGCATGTAAGGTGTACTTTACCTTCTACCCCTAAGGCCTATGCGCTGGATTGTGCCACGGTAGGTTTTCTTACTTCCAATCTCGAAGGGAACGCCCTAGCATGGGCCACGCCTATTATCACCAATGCAGACCCTGTCTTGAATGATAATGCCGCCTACTTCCGGACGTGTTTTGATTGACCAGAAGTCCAGTATTCATCATATGAAGCCCTACTCAATGTCAAACAAGGCGCTCAGGACGTGTAATCATACATTTCCGCCTGTCAGAGGCTGGCTACAGAAGCAGGCTGGCCAGATTCTGCAGAGCAGACCATATTCCGACACGGTCTTCATGAAGATATAAAAGATGAACTAGCCAGGACCGCTTGACCGACTTCTTTTCAGGAACTAGCTTCCTTGGCTCTTCAGATTGAATTCCGATTGACAGAGCGTCGACAAGAAAGAAGAAAGACAAGGTCTTATTTACCACCTGCTTTGGCTCCTCTGCCTCCTCAGGAGTGACCTACAGGAGAGGAAGCTATGCAAATAGGCACAACAAGATGACCGCTAACACCAGAAGAGCGCCGGAGACGCTGGGAGCAAGTGCTCTGTATGTATTGCAGATCCTCAAAACATCTGTTAAGAAATTGCCCTGTGGTTCCTCCAAGTCATTCAGGAAACTTGCCACCCCGGTCTTAAACAGGGAGAAGACCGGGGTAGTTACTTCTAAACCCTGTAACAACACCCGTTCTACAGAAGATAATTGACTCATGGTATTTTCAGTCATGTTACAAGTTGGTATTTCCCATCCTATAGAGGTCTTGGCCATGCTGGATTGTGGGGCAGCTAGTAACTTTGTGGACATACAATGGGCTCAAGATCGCCACATCCCCCTATACGAAAAGGAAAGCTCCATACCTGTGGAAGGGGTTGACGGCACTCCTTTGTCACCTGGACCCATTTGTAATGGAGATCGAAGCCATCAAGTTATCATTGTTTTCCCATCAGGAAGTCTTGGTGTTCGACGTCATCCTTGCAGCTCACTTCCCTCTTATTCTAGGTATGCCGTGGCTGCATAGGCATAATCCGGACATCAACTGGACCAAGAACACCATACAGTTTAACGCACCATACTGTGATCAGCACTGTTTTTTCAATTCATTGCCTATTAACCAAGAGGGTACAAAGATATCTATTACTGCTGCTGTGGTGCAGTCCATTCCTGTACATTACCAGGATTTTTCCGATGTCTTTCAAGATGTCCTACCCCGCTCCTTACCATCTCATCGGAGTGAAAATTGTTCTATCAAACTTCTTCCTGGCACTTCAGTACCTTTTTGTCAGATATACCCATTATCCTTGCCCGAGAGAAGGGCTTTGAAGCACTACCTTGAAGCCCATCTTCAGAATGGACTTATCCGGGAGTCAAAATCTTCTGGAGGAGCATCATTATTCTTTGTGCCCAAGAAAGACACTGATGAACTTTGCCCCTGTATAGACTTCTGCGGTCTCAACCGCATCACAGTGTGGGATAGGTATCCCATGCCCCTTATCAAAGACATTCTAGAAGCTGTAAAGGATCCACAGTTTTTTCCAAGCTTGACCCACGAGGTGCCTACCATTTGCTACGTATAATAATAATAATAATAATAATAATAATTAGGCTTTTATATAGCGCTACAAACCCTCAGGTATCTGAGCCCTGCTTATTATTACCCATGGTGTGTGGTGCTCATTTATCGACCTCGGAAGGATGAATGGCTGAGATTGGCCCCGCCGGGATTCGAACCTGCGTTAGCAGGTTCTGCACGGATGTCAAAGCGAGCGCTCTACTCGCTGTGCCACTTGACCGGCTATAAGGAGCTGAGACAAATGGAAAACCGCTTTCCGAACACCACTGGGACATTATGAATACCAAGTGATGCCTTTTGGTCTTGTCAATGCCCCAGCAGTGTTCCAAAGGTTTATGGACAAAGTAGTCTCTGACATACTCTACACCTACTTAGCAATCTATTTAGACAACATTATCATATTCTCTTCTACTCTGCACGAACACAGGCATCATGTTCGAGAGGTTCTCAGTTGTCTGCGTTTCCATCAACTGCTTGCCAAGCCTGAAAAATGCAGTTTCGAGACACCAACGGTAGCTTATCTAGCCTACATCCTTTCACAGGATGACATCCAAATGGATCCAAGGAAGGTGAAGGCTGTATTAGATTGGCACAAACCCCAGAACATCAAGGACATACAGCACTTCCTGGGACTGACTAACTTTTATCAGCACTTCATCCCCAGGTTCTCGGATACGGTATTACCAATAACCACTTTGCTCAAAAAGGGAGTCAAGTTGAAATGGATCAAGGAAGCTGACTCACCATTTTGTGCCCTCAAGAAAGCATTCACCTCAGCTCCGATTTTAGCACAACCTGATCAAGCGTTAAATTTGTTGTGGAGACTGATGCCTCTGATGGTGCTATAGGAGCAGCATTATTACAAACAACTCAGGATGGATTGGAACATTCTATCGCTTGTTACTCACAGACTCTCTAATCTAGCGAGCACAATTATTCTGTCCTTGAGAAGGAGTTACTTGCTATAAGACAAGCCTGCCTGGAATGGAGACATATACTACAGGGTGCTACCCACGGCTTTTTAGTGCGCACTGATCATAGCAATCGGAAAGTCCTCCAACAAATGGAGTGTAGGAATCCTTGTCACGCTCGTTGGGCATACTATTTTCCCCAGTTCGATTTCGATATCACATACCTGCCAGGAAAGGACAACACTCTTGCAGATGTCCTGTCTCCAAGCCTAGAAATCAACACAGGGGAATCCAACCATCATGAAATGCTGTTGACTGGCAAGAGGATTTTGGCCACTGTGACCACTTGTCTTCAAGAAGTTAAGGAAGAGTCAATACAGGTGAAAGATAAGGTTCACCTGCAGGAAGCTAACAACCTTTATTTCAAGAACCAGGCTTTGTTTCTACCCTCCAAGGAGCTACAGATCCAAGTTATGACCTGCTGTCCTGACCTACCCTTAGCTGGTCATAAAGGCCAGAAGACGACCCTTGATCTGGTTTCCCGCACATTTTGGTGGCCAACTTTGTGTAAGGATGTTCTTGAATATGTGAAATCCTGTCCAGTTTGTGCTATCGGCAAGTATTCTACCTCTAGGCTGATTGGACTGTTACAACAAGATGAATCACTGCCTCACTCATGGAATCACGTTTCTACTGACTTCATAGTAGACCTGCCACCTTTGCAAGGTTATACAGCAGTGATGATAACTATTGATTCTTACAACAAGTTGGCTCATTTCTCTTTCCTTCATGGTGTTCCATCTGCTCCCGAAACAGCTAAGGTGTTTCTTAGAGACAGCATCCGCTTACATGGCATACCCCAAACTGTGGTGTCTGACAGGGGTTCCCAGTTTACTTCGTCTTTCGGGTCCTTCCTGTGCAAGAAACTAGGGATGCAGAGAGCACTCTCGTCTGGCTACCATCCACAAAGCAATGGCCAGACAGAGTGGTTCAACGCAACACTAGAGCAGTATCTACACTGCTTTTGCAATCAGACACAAGATGATTGGGCAGAATGTCTTCCTATGGCAGAATGTTCCTACAATAATACCAAGCATACTGCCATAGGTCCCTTCTTTTGTACATATGATTATAATCCTCGTCATCTACCCACAGGATGGTCTTCATCTACCAAGACTCCTGCAGTGGACAATCTACTATCTAGTCTTAAGGAGATCCAAAAGACTGTCTTACAGTCTCTAGAGGACAGCAAGAAGATGTATAAAGATCAGGCTAACAAAAAAAGAAGTAAGAACCCTCTCTGGACACCAGGAACCTAGGTCTGGTTGTCTACGAAATTCTTACCCTGATGGGTTCACACTGGGAAGTTTACACCCAGGTACCTTGGACCCTTTTCCATAACATCACGGGTCAATCCAATTGCTTTTCGCCTTAAGCTTCCACCATTTCTCAAGAGAATCCACCCTGTTTTTCACTCTTTGCTCCTCAAGGACTATCATACCGATCCCTACCAGTGTAAGATACCTAAGCATAGATCTCTTACGCCACAGGAATTGCAAAAGTATGAGGTTTCTAAGCTTATCAACTCCAGGTACAGAAATGGAACACTCCAATACCTGGTACATTGGAAAGGATATTCTGATGCAGAGAGAATCTGGGAACCAAGGAGGCATCTCAAAGCACCTCGACTGATCAATAGATTTCACCGACTCCATCCGGACAAGCCTGGGGGTCCACCAAGGAGAAGGGGTCACACTATAATGCCTTGTTCCTGGAAAAGGTGGCAGCAATGGCGGTACCTGAAGCGGCCGCTACATTTCCACATGTTCAACTAGACCGGTCTAGTTGTTTTTGTCCAAGATGGCCACCGCTGTATGTCTTTCCATTCAGTCTGCTACGCTACGCATTGCAACCATGTTTGTTTCGCGATTCAGGTTAGACGCTCCCTTGTTTCCTCCCTTTGCATCCCACTTGCCTTCATTTGATCCCTCCTGCGTTTTCTGCCTTGCCTGAATTCTGTACTGTTCATTTCCTCTTTTCAAATGGTTACCGTCCCTAATTTCCCTCCTCCTCGTCTGTCTGGCTCTGTCCAGTTTTCCTTGCTGCTTTTGGCATCTGGGTTTCTCCTGTACTCCTGTTTCCTGCGTTCCTGTCACTGAACTTGCTACATCCATTACACATCTCCTGGCGAGTGCAGCAACCTTATTTCATACGCTCGTTTCCGCAAGGCAGAGTGGTTTCACAGCGTTCCATTACTTACCTTCATCCGCTGCTGGACACTGCACGAGAGACACTTCTTTATGCTTACCAGTTTCTATTAACACAGTCTCTCTGGACGTCAAGGACTTCCTTCAGAATGCCAAAGGAGTCATCCCTGCATATTGAGTTCATCATTCTGGATGTTATCATCGCAGGGTTTTTTCATACAGAAGGGCTTTTTTCCCTGAAAGGGGCATGCTCCTTGGAGTCCTCCTTGCTTGGGGCTCCTATACCCGGTCAAGGTTGACCCTGGGGGAGCACAACCTTATCTCTTCGAAAAGAACAAGGACCACAAGAAAGAAAAGTCAAGAAAGACGGGGAAGAAAAAGACAAAGGTATCAGAAAGCACCACCGAAGACTCAGGTGAGGAGCAGGAGAAGGGGGAGATGCTTGTGACACCTTCATACCACAGCCCTGGGTTCACTATATCTGTGAAAACACTTTGGGTACAATTTAACTATAATTTATAATGTTAGACTGTCAGTGCTGGAAAGTGCCCCTCTTTTACACAATGCTCACAGTAGAGATAACATGTTTTTCTCTGACTGAAATATAATCTCCTTCCATTTTAGTATAGTGAAATTAGAAAATAACCCACACTAGCTAACTATGATTCCATATTCACATTCTGATTGATCAATCTATAAATCCCTTTGCGCTGTGTACCAAAAATGCTACATTTTCCACAAACAGTTAAATCTCAGTTGGGTTTACATATGGTTAAAAGCAAAAAGTGCCCCTAGTGTCATTATCTCCCAGGTTCCCTCACATTCTGGAGATTTCTACACTCACTTTGAAATATGCTTTAAGGTGCTGAGTCAGAATGATCCATCATGAATTTTCAAAAGAACTCACAATCAGGATCTCCTGCATGTTGGAAAGAAATTCTGTTAAAGGTAATGTGCTCCTCATGGGTAGGACTCAATTCTCCAATGTTCCCAGTTTCAGCGCTCATCCCTTTGAAAACGGTGCTATCCCTTCTGTGTAGCTTTTGATTCCAGAGTCAGAATCCTATTGCCTGTCTGTTCCTACTTTTTAAAATGTGCACGTTTCCCATATTTATGTCCCACTCTTTGATTGTTCAAACATTTCTATTGGCTTGTACAATAACCAGACACTCCCATAGAGTGCACACAGGGAGAGGTGGGGGGTGTTCCTTGTGGTCTTCCCTAACCAGACCCTACCTACAGCTCCTGATGCTATCACGACCACCTCTACTGTTCCAGCTTCATCAGTACTGTATTCACCTGCAGACCTTATCACCACCCATCCTTCTGTATATCCTCCACTTGCTGTGTTTTCCCCTCCTCATCTATACCACCTTCACCTCCAGATGTTAGCACTATCTCGTGCACCCTTGGCCATACCATCGGCATCTTCATTGTTTTAGCTCTTGCCACCTCTCTTGCTGCTCTATGCTGCTATGAACTTTACAACCTACTCTATCTCAACAGCCTCCACTTTCCCCAACTTTCTCCTATCTCCCCATGCCACCATACTCAAGCCTCTCTGCATCTTTAACATACACTGGAAGACTGGGGCAATTGGGTTTTATAGTGCTCTCCCTCCTCACTTTTGGTTGGGCTTTTATTTGATGGTGTGCTCCTTCCCTCACATTGGGTTTAGAGTACCAGGCCAAACTTCCATCTGCCTATCCACCATGTTGATTTAACTCCCCAATCCTATCACTCTCCGGTACTGCCTAGAATGCTAGTTTGCTTTGAATGTCCAACCTTTTACCTCCGGCGAGTAAACGCTCTGCCATGAATTGTGTAGTTTGTGTCACTCACTGGAAAACCTGTCAAAAAGTCTAAACCTTGCCACATTGTATCAAGCAACGGCCCTGGAACTCACAGAGCAGTAGCTTGAGCATTTGAATGACTTTGCTGATAACTCAGAGAAACCCCTGGTCAGAAAATACAAAGTAGCAACAATGTGTCAAGAGCAGGTCCCCCAGAACTCATGGAGCATCGCTCATGGGTTTGGAAAGGAATTCTCTTACAACATGTTTTTCATTGTCTACCTAGAGATAGCTTCAGGCTCTCTCAACCGGGAAGAGGGTCGATAGCAGGGGTTCCTCTGACTGTCAAGCACTGACTGGATGGTTTGCTTGGCGGGATACCATTCAGCAGGAACATGTTAGGTTGCTGGAGTGGGGAAGCATCATCCAGACTGTCCCTCCCAGAGTTCCATTGATTGTCCCCTGCCTCTTGATGGGCGCAAAGGGAGAGAGACCAGGAAATGCCCCTCTTACCAGCCAGGGCCCATCATTCTCTGTCTCTGGGAGACATCCAGACACCCTTGTCACTGCCTTGGTCCACAGAAACAGGCAAGTGGCTTTGTCACAAGACTTTGCATATCTCCCCTAGCTATGTGCAGAAAATGCATGAAAATTGCACGGTTTGTAGATTACTGACAGAGAATTTTGTCCTGATTTAGAAAGCGTTTTTCAATGAATTTTCCCCCATTTAAAAACACTTTTCTAATTAAGGCCCTTTGTCTCAACCACTAAATTCCAAGCACTTTGCTCCTCAAAATGAACACAATACAATTAATTTCTCATTGCCATTCCATGTTCCCCAGAATACTAGTAGGTAGAACAAAGCCAGCAATTCCTTCTATTGATGATTGATTGGATTAGGACTGAACTCTACTGACGGATATCAAACGGCGATGCTTCTAGAGCATGTTATTACAGCTGTTTGATGTGATTATTGGATTGGGTTCTCTCGTGTATAAAGAATCCTTCTGGCTGATGCACATAGATAGCATATGAGTGCTAGTTTGCCTATTTATATGGAAAAGACACTTACATGTTTTAACATCTAATGGCATCTCCTACCCCGTTGTTAGCGCCCCGGTCGCTCATTTGTCTGATTCCTTCCCTTTGAACTTTTTCCTCTAACTGAGGCCCTTGTTGTTCCTGAAGCTAGGTCTGCTCTCAATAAATACAATACTACTACTACTACTACTACTACTACTACTACTACTACTACTACTACTACTACTACTACTACTACTACTACTACTACTACCAATAATAATAATGTAGGTTGTGATCAAACATTTGTATTATCTAAGAAGCTAAGGCCAAATAGTGATCAAGTTTGAAATTATATCGTTCAACTCCATATGAACATGTACTTGTATTTGGTAGATCCGTGGTATTGTTGTGTTCATCTATACTTTTGTAAGACTGGCCTCTTTACCATTTCAAAGACCTCGTGTTCAACGTTTTTGTAATAAACATAGAATATGAATTATTTATTTTAAAAATAATGCTGTGGATTATTGAAAATAATCAGACATTTTTCTTAATATGTCATATACAACTTAATATGTGTAACACATTTTTCAAAACAATGTACTAGATGTAACACCTATCTAGTTAATCCATACATTATATTTAACAAAATATTATTGAAATAATTATAACAAATATCATAGCTAAGGTATTGTATATTGAAAGAGTTCATTATAACATAGTCTCCTACTTAATGTTCAATACAGTCCATCATTGACGTCGTATGAGACTATTGTGTAGTTTCAAATCTACTTTTGTATCAACATTTGTATACTGGACTATTTAACGGTGCATTCTTCTCTGTTATGTATTAAATCGGCAAGAACTTAAAAAAGATACAAACGATAATGGGCCTCATTACGAGTCCGGCAGTAACCGCGGCAGTAAAACTGCCTGGTTACCGCTGGACTCGTATTACCATTCCGACCTCCGTGAATCCCAGAAATACCACGGCATTACGACCCTGGTGTCCTGGGAATCCCAGAGGCGGAATGGTGTAAATCCCCATTCCCATTGAATCCCATAGGACTCAATGGGAATGGGGAAGTGGAAACACCGGCACCTAGTCGTGATGGTGCTGGTGTTTCCACGTCCGCCTGCAGGCGGGGGGTGTTCAACCCGCCAGGTCCGACCTGGCAGGAAGATCACCTCCCGCCTGCAGGACTCGGGATCGGGCGGTCCGGAATCAACAGTGGTGGCGGGTTTACCGCCACTGTTATTTCCGGACCGCCCGACCTGTAAAATGTGTACTCTAATACATATGCATGATATTCGTCATTACAGTAAGTACATTTTAAGATACCATTTTTTGTAGCTAAATTCATATTAACAATCAACCAAAACTCATGATTTCATTGAATAAAATTAATCTATTTATAAATTAGCCAACTGAGAATGTAGTTAGAATTAGTGCAAACAAGAGGCTTGTGAGCTGCAGTGACATGCCAAGGCTTTATTGGACTGAGAGTTGTGTACATTTTATGTATTAATAGCAAAAAGTACCTGTTCTCCGAACGAGTTCTGTATACAGACATGACAACACTCTCATCAATTGTTGAAAGTCAATGATTCTGTAGGTTGCTGTTCCGATTTGCTTATTGCTTGATGTGCTTTGCACTTGGACGTAAACTGCACTGAGAATGGGTGTGTGTGGCTGGCTGACGTACCCCAGAGCAGACTTTGGGGTGAGGCGAGAGTTTGTGTGCTGCTGCATGCTGGGACCATCTTTGCTCTCTGCCCATCTGTTGCCACACCGTGGCGTGGTGCAGTTTGTTGTGGTGCATTGATGTGCAAATATTTCGGAAACTGTGCATCCTAGGGCCTTGAAACGTGGTTTGGGACATCGAGGTTTGTTTCTCATGTCCTTCTACGACCACATTGATGTTTCACCGAGTTCAGGCAACCGTTTCATGTCTGAAGGTGCTGAAATCCAGGGAAAGTGCTGGGGTCTCCCAATATTATGTAGCCAGACATGTCCAGATGTCCTAACAGGGAACTGCAATATTTGATGCAGACTTGTAAAACAGTGTGGAATTGTATAAGGGACAACCCTTCACCAAGCCACAAACCCAAAAATTCAGAGTTTTGCTGAAATCCGAGGAACTAGGTGGGGTGTCCAAATGTCATGCAGCCAGTATTGTCCAGACGGTCCTAACAGGTAACTATGCAAAATTTGGTGAAGATTGGTGAAACAGTGTGAAATTGTATAAGGAACAACGCTTCACCACAAACCCAGCCACAAACCCACATATTTTCACTTTTATTAATGTAGATATATAGAACGATCCTTATTTCAATCTCATTATTTATTTCTTGTTCATAAAGCCAAGAGGCTTTCCTTTTTTCATCAGATGAAATTTTCTATCAGCTCTTCTGGCATGCTGTGGATTTTTTGCAACTCTGATTTTAAAAAAAAAAGTATTTTAGGTACACTTGAGTAGCATGTTTCCCAGTGTTGGGCAAGAGGGTATCTTGCATCTTTGGTCATTTTGTCTCTGATAAGCGTTTGATTTTCCTTTCTTGTAGCAGCGAATGGTGTGGTCCATATACATGTTATCACCTACACAGAAGAACAGAAATATTACACATATGCTTCTGCAGTTTATAACTTGTTTGATAGTGGCTTCCGGATGCAACTTCGGGTTTTTTGTTTTACATATATTGGTTTCTTTACTAAAAAAGTATTTGTGAGGTTTTGCCAATATGATTTCTCAAATTCAAATCTAATCACAAGACATGTTTATGTAACATTGCATAAAGTATACAACTTTGCAGTACTGTGAAATTAATTCGGTTGTTTTGGATAGCATTGATATTGTGTCTGAGCTGTGGAAGTCAGTATTCCCAGTCTTGGTTTCTAATAAACAGTCTGATTTGCTTTATTAATTGTTTTGGCATTGTACCCTCTTTGCTGAAAATAATTTTTTCATACAATGAATTCACGTTAAAATATATCAACATCACTGCAATTTTAGTAGCATGAGGTGTAGAGTTTACCCCTGAGGATAGCGCAGGGGCAACGTGCTCGCCTTGGAAGCAAGATGATGCAGAGCAACACAGGCTCGATGCCCTGGCCTGCGTTTAGAAACCTCTGGGTATTAGGTGCGTTATAAATAACCAATTGTTAGTTTTTTTTTACATCGTTTTTTATGCTGTTGGTTGGACTCGATATATATTCCTCGATCTAGGTAGGAAATAGATCTTCAAGATGTATAATTAATTGTAAGTTGTATTTGGAATATGTTTTACAATGTGTTGGTATATTCTAGTATTTCTGATGTGGTGCCATTCCAATCAACACAAACTTTGAAAATGAAACAAGTCCAAATAATAATCTTAACATTATAGTTTCACTTTTTATTTTTTAAGCATTTCAAGTTTTCTACTTTTCAATGAACAGGTTTGCCAATGTCAGGGTAGGCGTGGCACTTATAGGAACGTCTATTGCTCTTTTCTATATGTACCACATCAAAGATGACACCCTTCAGCCCCATTTCACTGATGGAGATTTGTATTGCAAGCTGTTTAACGCTACCTTATTCTTATTCTCAAAAGATGCTAGAATCAGGATTCTGACCTTTACCTATGAAGCCACTTTGATAGGACACTGACATCCAACCCCTCGTAGAAACTGCATGCGGGCAGGGTCTCATATATAGACATTCTTTGGCTAATCAGAATGGCGTGCATAGATCTGTGACTTAGATAAAGAGGTGGCATGTCAGTGGAGAACTAACTGGCATAGGACCTTGATTGAACGAAGCCAAATATTCCATCACTAACCTGAGTGCTGATTTTATTGGTGGGCTGGTATGCCCATGTTCATTTAGTTCCAATACCATTTACGCTGCATGGTTCTGCAGGGGCAGATTTTGTTTCAAACCTTTACTAGGCCAGCCTACTTAGATGCCTTTAAAGTAGTCTAAGTGTGTCAGGACTAGGCCTGCATGAACCTTCCCATAACAAATGAGGAAATTTGAAAAGCGTTTGGAAGGGTTTTTCTGAAGTAAGTGAACGTGGCATAAAAGGGGCCTCCTGGCTGTTGCTTCCATTCAGTCTTGGGCAGCTTTCAGAGGGGTAGTTGTAGGAAAAAGTATATGAAGAGATAGTAAGTGACTGGGGCAATGAGAGAGATTGAGATGTAGGGTTGGTTTTGCTTATGGAGTACTGTGTGATACGTCCACTGAAATGGGTGGGGGGCTGAACCACACAAGTGTCATCTCCACTAATTTAGGGAGGTGAGTGACACATCAGCCAGAGTCCATCTCTTGAAGCAAGTGGACGAGATTTGTGCCATATGGTTACACTTGGGAGAAGAAGCGGGGACAGCTGGGAATCCCTGATGGGGGTTTGTGGAGAGTCAGGCTCACCTGAGTTTCTTGGAAAGAATCCGCTGAGAGTTTAGAATGTGGTAGATGACACACCAATCAGTGTCTATCTCTTGATCTGAGTGGGAGATACATGTTGCATTCTGTGACATTGTTGGAATGGGAGTGTCCTAGAATCCTTGAGTGCATTCTGGGAGAGATGTGCTTGCCTAATTTTGCTGGGAGGGAGCAGCAGATATTCAAGGAGGTAGAGTGTGACACAGGTCACTGTATAGCTCTTGAAATTAATAAATGAGGCACATGCCATCGGATGCCATCTGGGCGAAGGAGTCGGGGAATCAGGTATCCATGAGGGCAGCTTGCTGGTAAGACATGCTCACCTGATTATGATGGGAGGGAGCAGTTGGAAATCACAAAGAGGCACGTGAAAACCTGGTCAGTGCCCATAACTCAAAGTGAGTGGATGAGATACATGTCCTTAGGTGACACCTGGGGGTAGTTGCAGGAGGAGCCTGGAAAACCTGAGGGCAGCTTGTGGGAGTGTCACACTGACCTGTTTGTGCTGGGAGTGAGCAGCTGAGATGTGTGTAGGCAAAGGGTAATACACCAGTGAGTGTCTGTCCAGTGGTGTGACACAGAATTTGGGGGCCACCCTGCAAGCTATCCTGATGGCCCCAGCCCCCAACTTGGCAACAAATCACGGGTCACACTACACTCTGGGCTGTCCTAGATTACCACACTTGTGCAATATGCACCAACATGCTGCTGCAGGGGTACGCCCCACATTTCACTTGAAGAAAGATATAAATATGTGTTTTAATGCATTGTGCAGCACACATTATTAGAAAATATTGGCTAAAAGGCCAGAGCATTTGCATTTGTTTTGTAGAGTAACACCAACCCAAAAATCCAATACATGCAAGTCACCAACAGTGCACAGGAATATTGCTGCTTTAATTAATATAAAGCTGTGCTATTAAAAATGCAGTGCCACAATGAAAATATGTCCTACTGGCGGCACAATGTAGACCAGTCTAGACATGTAATAACATATTCCAGTAATGCATGCCAGGCCACATTTAGACATACCTAGACTGGTTGCACCAAAATGGCAGTCGATGCAATAACACTTATGGTTATTGTATCAGAGATGCCCAGAAAAATATACAATGTTGCAGTAAGAAATGGCTAGACTGGCCACACCCAAATGCCAGTCTAGCCAGGTAATTACACTTAGCAGGACTGCTTGATCAGAGATGCCCAGTAAAAAAATAAAAAAAATCTCAAGCCAAACTAAGAAATGGCTAGACTGGATGCACCAAAATGCCTCTCTAGCCACTAATACCACATATCATGTCTGCTTAGCCTGGACATGGATGACCATTCCGTGTTATCGTACAATCCCTGTCCCACCACACCCCCCCACGCATCACCTCTCCCTAAAAAACCCCTGCCCCAACCCCCAATATCAGCTTCTTGGCCCAGTATTACATCCACATCCATTTTCCTTGTCCCGGTGCTTACGCATGAGGCCTCTTGGCTCATAGGTAAGTACTGGGATGAAGAATGGGACTAGGCATAATGAGGAATACAGGTAACTAAGCCTGGCATTACCTCTATTTCCCTCTACCTCATCCCAGTACTTGTGTATGAGTCAAAGTGCCTTATACACAAGACCTGGGACGAGTAACAATAGGTCTATGAGTAATGATGGTTACCAATGAGTAACCAAGGGAATAAACACAAGAAGTGGTGCAGCACTGAGTTAACTGTGCTCCAGCTGTCCCCTCATCCCCCTTGAAATTTCGGGCTATGTTGACTCAACCTGGCTAACCTACAGAGCTGTTGCTGGACAGAACAGGACACACATGTTAAACAGCACCTGGGTTTTGCTGTTAACAAAGGCCCAGAAATTACTAACATAAAGCATTTCACTGTTAGTACCTGAATTCAAATGCATAATTCTTTAGGCAATTGAAATCTTGATGTGGGTTTAGCACTTGCATGCCAGGTGGGGTGATTGGAAGAGTAGAGAGGGGAAAGGAGACCACTTATTCTCACAGCAGTCCATAGGTGGGTGCTTTCAGACTTAAAGGAGAAAGTTAACTGCTTGTAACATCGATACTGCACTACAATAGTCTCATTAGAATGCATAAAGAAGTTAGATACCCCACACAAATAAGTTTGCCCCTCCCCACCACCTGTGAAGTTACCTCCTCTGCCAACATTTGAAGGGTTAGCACCCCTCCACCCTGGAAAATGTAGGTTTTGTTGCACCCCTGAACACAAGAACACACACCATTCAGCATATACACACATGCACACCCAGCTACCCATACATTTAAGTGTGTACCATTTCACCATACCGGCACACCCAGGGCAGCCACCCATACATTTCAGTGTGCACCCTGTGATCATTCAGGCACACCCAGGCAGCCACTGATACATTTAAGCATGCACCCTTTCACCATACACTCGACACGCACACCCAGCCACCCATACATTTAATTGTGTACCCTTTCACCATAGACTCACATACGCATACGTCATGGGGTTGAGGGCAGCCCTATTACTTCAAAAAGAAATTCCTCCCGTACCATCATACAATAAGCATACCTTCTCCAGTCTGCACAATTACCCTCAAAAATATTTCAGAAGTGACAGTGCTTGGTACTGCAGCAGGAAACCAGGCTCTAGTCGCTGTATGCCAGTGGCACATAGCAGTGATCCTCCACTGCATCAGTTCCGTGTTTTGGAAGTGATTGCATGTGGACAGAAATATCATAAGTCCTCTGGCAGACAGTCCATGCTCGATGCTAAACTACCAATATTGGTGGAAGTCGATCTACTGCCCATGCTGGATTCCGTCACTTTAGGGAGGTTTTCTCTATCCCAAAGTGCTATTGGAATTTTACGTTGAGGATTGGGCGATGAATTAACATGTGCCCTGCAGCACTACAAGGATGAGTATAGGCTAAAACACCAACTCAGTCCTTGTACTTCTACAAACCAGGAGCCAACACAATCATAAACTCTTTCACATTTTGTGGTAATGTGTGCCGAGGGAAGGCTATAATCTTAAAAGCGCTGTGGATGTGGTTCAGTAGCAACCCAAGCAGTGAAGTATTACAGTCCAAAATAAAGGAATGCCCAATCAAGGTTCTATGAAAACACATACACTTTATTAAAACACACCATGTACAACAATAACTAACTTGACCGACTATGCAAAACCCTCCCCTGATGAAAGAAAACAGAATAAGCAAAGGTTGTGGATGAAGCACTCTGGGTAATGAATTATAGGTGAAAGGCAGGCAAAAGTAACAATGTTCTTGAAAAAGGATATTCACTTGTGAGCAAAAAGGGTTCAAAGTGACCTACCCAGTCACTAGAGCCCAGAAATGTACCAAGGGGTCAGTTAGCTGTCAATACTACCTTCCTTGCCGTTCTTGGTAGTTTGCAGTGCCGAACCAGACTTCTTGGCACTGTGCGAATATCAGGAGATAGCAAAATGCAGTAAAGGAGGGTGCTTCTAGTTCAAATGTGCTGAACAGTTCTTTAAACATGCTCCAAGCAGTTCAACGGTGAAAACACTAGGATCCCAGCTGTCTTGCATCACAGGGTGCTGTGAGTCCCAATCCAGGGGCTCAGGGACAAGATGAGCCATTTTCTCAGGCTCCCAAAACAAGGGGGAGCCTGCAGGGGTCCTTAAAAACAGTGAGGTCCTGGGTAGTGCTGTTGCTGGCAGAGAGGCAGTCTTGCTCCAGCAGCAGTCCTTCTTAGGTTGGTGTGAGTCCCAATGCAGAGGCTCAGGGACAGGATTGGTCCTTAATCTCTTACTCCCAAACATGGGAAAGGCTGGCACACCACAACTGCAGGGGTCTTCCAACCCAGTGAGGTCCTGTTTACCACTGTGGCTGGCAAAGAGGCAGCTACTGTTCCAGCAGCAGCTCATGCCCAAAGGTCCCTGGGGATTGTTAGGGGACAGAGCTGGTCTCTGCCTTGGAACACCTGCCTTCGCCTCACAACTGGATGAATTTAGAAACAAATGTTCTCTCAGCAGGCTCCAGTGAAATCTTCAGGATGGTTCAAGATGAGTCTAATGATTCCGAGAAGTGGTGGGAGACCCCCTCTTTAATAGTCAAAGGTCCCCAGCTAGCTGGCTTTATGGTTCCAATCCTTGCTCTTGAAATGAGTGGATTTAGCCCTAACAATATCACACCCAAGGTGCTTTGCTCCAGATAAAGTGGAGGAGACAGCAAAGACAAAGAGAGACAGAGAGAAACAAAATGGTGGAATGCTCCAAAAACGGTGCAGGTTCCTCTATGGCTCATCGTAGCACCACCCCTCCCCTCCAAATAGGATCAAAGGCCTTTAGAAGTTCCGCCCCCTGTTGTGAGGCCTAGCTCTCTGCGAGTAGGTGTGCCTCTTGGTTTTTGTTCTCAGGCCAGTATCCTGTGGAGTGGCTGTCCTGGGGGAACGGTGTTACCTGCCCTTTACAACGGAACAAAGATAAGCAATCCCCCAAGGCTAGCCCTGTCAGTGGAGAGGGGTGGGCTTTATCTGAGAGGAATACACTTAATTCTTCCACAGCTGAACGCAAATGTGCAAAATCTATTCATTCAGACTGAGATAACTCTGAAAGATGCTGGCCATCATATCCTTACTCAGGTATGGCTTATTTTTACTGTTTTATGTGCCACCAGGACAATACCTTCAGGGTTATGTAGTTTTTAGAACAGGGGTGCACCTTTTAAATGAAGCCCCTGCACCGAAGACACTTGCGTGTCACTGCAGCTGTCAAGAAGGTACCTGTGACCTCTGAACCTGCTCTCTGCCACTGGTAGAGTAGGTGTTGCGAATCAGGATACTGATGCAGCAAGGCAGAAGTACACACTATGCTTATGACATGGAGCTTATGAAAGGAGAATCTGATTAGCAGATGTCCCTTAAAAGATGGAATTCCCTTCATTATGTTATTATTTAATACAATTTAAAAAAATGCCAGGGCATTCACACCCTTGCCAGATGACAATTCATCACAGATAGGGTTATAGTGTGGTGCATGCGACAGCTATCCTTGGGATAAAAATGCCACTTCACCATGGACATGTGAAGCAGTGCGCCTGACTATGTGACCATCAGAGTACGCTGTGTGGTCTTTCCTTCTCCCAACAGCTAGAGTAATTTAAGGGAACAGAAGGTGTATAATGTTTAATATTGTGCATGCAAGGGTTTATGGAAAGAAGCCACAGATGATTTGACACCTGTGAGAAAGTGGAGGATATGCAAGCATGGTAGC
Organism: Ambystoma mexicanum; assembly: GCF_040938575.1. Taxonomy (NCBI): domain Eukaryota; kingdom Metazoa; phylum Chordata; class Amphibia; order Caudata; family Ambystomatidae; genus Ambystoma; species Ambystoma mexicanum. Next base: position 1,109,158,512 of record NC_090933.1, on the reverse strand, counting down.
TAAGGACTCATAGTTTGTATTTGGGCTTTGCTGGAGCAGAACATGTATTAGATTTACTTGCCGCCTCATACATTGGCTGGACAATCATGTTCTCTGCTTTGCGCATGTCCTTCACCTTATTGTGACATGCTTAAGCACTAATTGTGAGCCTGCCAAAGAAATGGTCCCTGTGGTAGAGAGGATAGGATACCATTTCAGCCAAACGTGCTATGCCAAAAATCAACTATGCCAACTGAAAGTCTACCACAAGTTTAGACTGTACAACCTGAAGACCTCAGTGGCCACCCATTGGAATGTCAATGTTCACATGGTGGACAGGCTACTTGACCAGTGAAATGCCAGTACCTGTAACTGCAACACTCACAACAGAGCTCTAGATGTGTCCTTTATAACACTGTGCAAGTGGTAGCTTGTATATAATATCTGCTCTGTACTACATCCTTTTGAGGAGGCCATCAAGTATGTTAGCTTGCACAACACACACTGGAGTGAAGTTCTCCAACTGTTGTACCTGCTTAAGCCCAACCTAACCAACATTAGAAGGGCCGGTCTGATGGCAGGTGATGCCAATGTGGCATAGCTGGTGAGGAGCCGGATTTGAACGTTGCATGTTAATTCATGGATAGTCGGGTTAAAGGTAACATTAAGTACCTGCTAGCTCACTATTTGGACCCTGCTTTTAAAGTAACTACCCACTTTCACGTGCATGCCTTATTGGAGGAAGCCTGCCAAAAAGCATCACAAGAAGGAGACTCTGCAATTTTGCAAGAAGACATTCATGCAGTACTTGCATCATCAAATGATGCAAGAACGCTAACAGGAAGAAGACCAACCAGCCCAAATGTTGCCAGCTAGTCCCTGCATAACAAGGTTATGGATGACAGTGGCATCAATGGAAAATACATCACTGACACCAGAAGACAACTTTGTGAGCAGGATGGGCACAGCCTAAGGCAGTGGTCTTCCAAATGTTTTGGCCTGCGCCCCCCCTGCCTGAGCAAAATGTGGGCCGGCCAGACACCCCCCCAAAAAAAAATGCCAAATGGACAGTATGTACAAATGGCTATGAAATATTGCATGCCGTTGCCGCACCCTACTCCCAGTATAGTCCCTGGGCTCCCCCACCTGCTCCCATCTGCAGTCGCTGGGCTCCCTCATTCCACTCTTACCCAGTCCCTGGGCCCTCCCCACCCCATTACAGACCCTGGGCTCTCCCCACCCTGCTCCCACCCCTATCCCCGTGCTCCTGCCCATCTTGCTCCCACCATAGTCCCTGGTCTTCCCCCACCCTGTTCCCCACACAGTCCGAGGGCCAATGGAAGCTCGTGAATTGTTTATGTGGCGGGTCATACATATTTCCCACAAAAATGCCATAGTGACCGAGTGCAGCAAGGGAGCTCGAACCAATCAATGGGGGTTTGTGGGGGGATTTCCGCCTGTGAATCTTTTTTTGAATAACGGGTTAAAATGTTGCATTTTAGAGCCAAACAGTTTGCAATTGGCCTGGGGGTCCAAGGGGAAAGCATGGTATTTTTGACTGGACATCAATGATAGATATCCAGTAAACAAATACCATCCCTGTCCCCTGGGTTCCACAGCGCCCCAGAAGGAGAGCTGATTTTGGCAGGTGGGTAGGGGGATTGTGCAACAAAGGCATTTTTAAATTGCCTTTGTTGTTCAACCCTCCTTCCCCCCCTCTACTCCCCACTCGCCAAAATCAGCTCAACGGACCAAAACAAACACACACACACACACACACACACACACATATACACATTCACACAGCAATTACTCTATCATTCATACGAGCACCCATCACCATACACTCACTCATAACACAAGCATACACGCATCCATACACATATTTAAATAAAAAATAGATGAACATAAACGTACCTTCTGCAGGGGCCCATGCATGGGTGCTGAAATGCCCCACTCCAGGTTGCTCTGCCCGTATGTGCGAGGAGGCACAGGAGCTCCCCCTTGCACATACAGACATGCAGTGCCCCAGCCAGAATTTCCAATGAGCTATGCAAGGCTGGCGAAGCGAAGCGCCCCAACTGTTGCATGGCTCAGTGAGCATGTGCAGCTGGCGAACTGAACTGTCAAAGGGAAACAGAGTTTCCCTTTGACAGTTCAGCCAGCCCAGGAGCACTCCCTCAGTTGGAAAAATCAGCTGAGGGAGTGCTCAGTGTTTCACTGGGCTGGCTCCTCAGCTCCTCCATAATGGGTGAGGAGACCACTGGGTGAACGCCCCCTCACCCATTATCGATGAGTCGCCAGGCTCGGACTGGCCGATAGGGCAATAAGGTCATGCCGTACCACAAATACAAAATGCTAGTGTAGGCCAGTCAAAATGGCCACTTTTTGGGCCAGTTTCATGGTTTAATTCACTACATAGCTAGTAGTTTTGACCATTGTTGCTTAATAAATATTCTTTAAATATCACAATTTGCTTACATTTTAACAAAAAACACCCCCTTGGGTACTTTCAAATAGTCTGTGACTAAAGGAATTAATATCCATTTGCAACTGCGGCCCACTTTTTCATTGGTCCCTAAGACATGCCTAAGTTTTATGTTCAAGTTCAAACATGTGCGCCACCCCTGCCCATTTCCTCCAATCTAAAAAAAAACAACCAAAACATATATATATAGATATATTTTATTTTTTCTTTACATTTCATGCTGGGCTCTAGCGCCTCCTCCCCCCCCCCTGGGCTGCAGACACCCCCCCCAAGGGGGGCGCACCCCGCAGTTTGAAGACTTCTGGCCTAAGGGGAGGAGAAACTATGGGGCACATTCCTCAGCGCTTTAGCCTCTACTCAGCCGTGTACTCCTCCATGGCAGAAGTCGCCTTGTCCTAGGTCGATGGTACAGAAGGGAACAAAAGTCGGCAGATAAGCCGAAGAGGATTAATGCTACAGTATAACTACTGTCTAAGGTTGGTAAAAGTCCTTCCTTCATGTCTAGAAGGATTGATTTTGCTTCTCTTGTGGGTTTGAATCGTCATGAACCAGTATAATCTTTCTGCTTTGCTGTATGTGGATAAATGCTCTAATGAAGATCGGTTGGTGTTTGTTTTGTTTTATATTGTACCATAATTAGGATATTGTTTGATATTTGGTCAATAGAAACTGTTGTCTGACATCAAAGCTAAGGCCCCATTTGAAACTATTTTTTGTCATATTTCTTTTTGTATATAGGTCATTTATTATGCACATATAGACATGTGTGTCTCAAGGCGCAAAAAGGCAAGGGGGGCTGAGGGGGGAACGATCCTACTAGGCCTTGTACATTCAGATCATGCAACTGCAGGTTAATTATAAAGCACTTGGATTTCAAGCACGGATCCGGGATTCAAACCTGTGCTGATCAGCTTGGTCTTGCTACTAAGACCCGTGCCACAGAGCTATCCTCCCCTTTCAACATCAACACCAACACCAAATAATTGACAGAATATTAAGAACACGCAGAATTTTAAGAAAAATAGTTGCTCACACACAGTGGTGCTTCAAGATAGATGTGTCAAGGAGTGGCTCTTGCTGGGGGGCACCTCTGTGGTGATAGTAGTGGTACAAAAGACGGATGCACGTTAAAACACCTGTGTAATGACACATATTTTGGGGGCAGAGCTGATGTAGCTAAGGATCTGACATTCACGTTCTATCTGCATTGACTGGTGAATGATGTTATCTCATCAGCACATTTCCTAATGTAGCACAGGAGTTCAATTGTCTACTGCAGAACAATGGCAGAGGGGAGATAAGGCTGATTGTAGTTGAGTGGCAACGCCCTTGCACTGATTTCAGAGAGTTAGTTCCTGGATTGCCTGGAATGCACACCAACCAATTGTGTGCGAGGTGCCCTCAGTGTAACGTGGTAGCACTAATGGACAGAGTATGTATGGTTTGGAGTAGGTACATTCTCCCTTGCATGGTTCAACTCTAATCTGATTAAGATGGTAAATGTACTGACCAAGCGACAGTCGGGCTGTGGGGCCCACTTCAAAATGAGGCTTGGGGGCCCCTCCCTACTGCTGGGAAAAACAGCGTGAGGCACTAAAGACACAGAAAATCAATTAAGATTTTTTTAGCAAGGTACTAATGTAGGCATCACCAGAGTACAAAGGCAGCAAAGGGATAAGGACGCTGCTGGATACTGTAAGAGGCATAAGAGCAAAGCACAGGCCGAGGAACCACTAGAAACACTTGTGTGCAGGCGCGTTATACACGACTTATCATATCATATCACGCAGGTAAACGCCGTCCGCCCACTTTTTTCAGAGGTTGGACGTCAGTTCCTTATGTGTTTTCAAGCAATTAAAACAAATTCTGCCTCCAGACAAACAGTGCTGTGACCGGTCACCACTTTAATTACTCTTTATGAAATTCAAAAAGTCTAACCTTGATATGGCATGTTTTATTACAAATGCTTAGAGTTAAAAAGTGTGCACCTTTTATAGGGTTGTTATACAGCAATTTTATAGGGAAATATGCGCTCTTGGAAAACACTTATTTGTCCTTTTCACTTCCTGTAGTTGGGAAAGGCATACTGCAAGAAATGTGCATACTTCACATTAGGGTACGTTCAGTTCCTGTGACTTCACGTCGCATTCCACATTACAAATGCTTAGAGTTAAAAGGTGTGCACCTTTTATACTTAGCCTGCAATGTTATAGGGAAATATGCGCTCTTGGAAAACACTTATTTGTCCTTTTCACTTCCTGTAGTTGGGAAAGGCATACTGCAAGAAATGTGCATGCTTCACATTAGGATACGTTCAGTTCCTGTGACGTCACGTCGCATTCCACATTACAAATGCTTAGAGTTAAAAGGTGTGCACCTTTTATACTTAGCCTGCAATGTTATAGGGAAATATGCGCTCTTGGAAAACACTTATTTGTACTTTGCACTTCCTGTAGTTGGCAAAGACATACTGCAAGCAATGTGCATACTTCACATTAGGATACGTTCATTTCCTGTGACGTCACATCCCATCGCATATGTCACAGTCCCCCACATGTTTGTGAGTCTTAAGGCATGCGTGAGAGACGTGACGGCCTCGGGGTGCTAGCAAGGTCTGCTCTTAGAGTACACACTGCAAAGAAGAAATAGAATATACTGCTTTAAAGCAGTATTTTGCTTTGTGAGAACACTACCGAAATGGGGGCAGCTGCTCAGCCCGCCCAACCCCGGGGGTTGAGGTCCATTTCAGTTCTGACATATGAAGCTTAGCTCAAACATGTAGTCATGTAGTCACCTGCCCGCACTGTCCCTCACTTGCCATGCTTACATTGCCAATGGGTCACTACCGATGAGTAAAACTTCTTTCAGGTAAATAATAGATGCTTACAATTCCACAGTTGACTTGGGAGGATAGCTCAGGGGCAAATCGCTGGTCTTGGAAGCAAGCAAACGCAGAGCAACAGAGGTTCCATCCCTGGGTCCTTGCTTAGAGACCTCTGGGTATTAGGTGCATTATAAATAACCAATTACAATTACACGGTTGTAATGCACTGGAGAACACCATCCTCCAACATCCAAGTTTTCCTCACAAAGAATACATTTTGATTTTGTACTCCAAGTGAAGGCACTGCTGTGGACTTGAGGTTATTGCTCCTGTTTATTCCTGAACATCGCAATGTTTACACATGGAGACTGTATTTGAGGACTGGGCAGGTGTCAGAAGACCATCTGATCTGCCGACATTGCAACATCAGGTTTTGCTCCAGGCCAGCCACTAATGTGTATCGATTTCTGCTATCTCGGCTGTCACTGCTTCCTGTACGCAGAGGAAGGCTACACTGCTCAATTAATCACCAGTCCAAAGCCAGGCAGCCCGTTCACAAACTCTGTGATAGATCGAGGGAAGGAGGGGCCACAGTTTAATACTGACCGCATGCCCATGTCATTTCAATGCTTCTGAAATGGAGGAAAATCGATGACGTGTTCGCCATCAACAACTGTTTCAGGAACATTGCATAATTTATTTAACGCAGTGGCAGCGGCGAGACATTGGATGTCAGTGCTTTTGTGTTGTGTCCCATGTTGTGCAGGGCCACCTGATATCCCAGTAGCAGTGTTAATTATGTGCACTCCTTGGGGAGTGTTGTACTTGTGTACATTCCGGAAAATGCCTCCACATTTCCCTAAGTGAGGCTTTTCTGAGTATGTGCTGTGATATAGTTATTATTAACCATTTTAATAGTATACGTTCTAGTTTCAGCTTGCGATATAAAGTACGTCAGCAGCTAATTGTAGTCACAGCTTTCCTTCATATCAATTAAAACTTTGAGTAACACTTTATTAACAAGTGCACTAACAATGCCTTAATGAATGCATAGAGAACATGCAACAAAAGTGTAACAACCGTTGACTAATGAGTAACAACACTTAGTAGTTCATATGATATGTCCTGTATAACACACCTGTACACAAGTGTTTCTAGGTGAGGCAATGGAGGGAAGAGAGAGGGAGGACAAGACAAACAATCTTACTAGGCCTTGTGTCATTCAGATCGTGCAAGTGCAAGAATAAGAAGTGCAGGGGGAAGTGTCATGGGGAGGGGAGGGGAAGTGCAATCAGGGCAGCAATGCTCTGGCTAAGTGCAAGGAGGCCGGAGACTAACAGGTTCTAGTTACAGCCCCTAAGTGCACGGTATGTCCGAAGGCGGTGTAGAGAGACTGATCAAGGAGGAGCCTGGTACGCAGTGAGCCTCTGAGGGTAGCCAAGCAACCAGTTGGTGCAGCATGCAGGTAGGTCAGCAGGAGAGACAGAGAGAGAGAAAGCAGAGGAGAAAATGACGGTCTTCGGCTAATTACTAATTACTGTGCAAGATCAGTTTGTTTGAATCAAGTTTTCCAATGGTAATATAAAAAGTGCAGGTACGAGACAACAGGTTGATACCTTAGCTCAACCTGTTATCTTTTTTATATCACACTGTATATTTTTGTGTAACATACACAGCATGGCAGGGCATGGGTTACTCTGTACAGAATGAGTGATTCACTGGTGTTAAACGATGGAATCCCACCAGGTTGTACCAAGGGTACATTTTTGTGCCCCAAAATGATCGCCTTTTCATGTGTGTTATTTATGGAATCATCCAAAAAGACAGGGGAAAAAAAACGTATGGCATATTTGTCCAAATTTTGGCTATGCGAAAATCTCGTATAGCCTAAAAATTCGAACAAATATGCCATACAAAACATTACAGTGAAGAAGGGCAATAGGGGCTGCGGAGGTAACCCTGCAACCCCGACTCAATAAAGTATTTTAAAAAAAGAAAAGTGGACCTTGCGGCATCGGTTCCTGTACAAACAAGTGAAGGGTACCGGCGTCGCAGAGGGATGTTGGAGATAACGGCACACAAGGAGGTGTGCTGCCCACAGGTAAGTAGGGGGTGGGGCCAAGGGCAAAGTCAGAAATGTTCAGGCGAGAGAATACCGAAAGTTATTTTCGGACAAATAACTTTCGGTCTTTTCTCCCTCGAATATTTCAGCCACAGTCTTGCAACCCCAATGCATTACTCGTAGCTTTGTATAACACACAGTTGGTGTTACTGGTGGTATGTTTCAGAGGCGAGAAACAAAATCAAAGGGGATCATTGGGGTCCTCAACAGGTTTGGGTTCACAAGGGCGAATCACTCGTTCTGGATGGAATCGCCCAGATCAAGTTCAGTTGTGATGTGCATGTTACACATTAGTTGTGAATTACTTAATTGTTGTTACAGCTAATTAATTGGAAAGGGCAAAAACACCTCCGTTAGGTGCCTCACCCATCTCAGAACGCACATACACCAACATCAGCACAGCTGTTTAAAAGAACGCACATACAGTGCATATGGAATTACATAATATAAGTATGTTGTCTTCCCTGGTCCACACTCCTTCCCTCTCGCCTTCATCGTTATTCAAAATTTTATCCTCACCTTCTGATGAGCCTCAGCCTTTAGAAAACTTTAAACAAAGTTGGGAAGAGAAACGTAGCATGCCATTTAGGGAAGTGTATTGCTCGCAGCTTTCTCAAAAACTCTCCCTGGAAGTGGAATTAACCCGTAGGCTGGATCAGCAGAAGTTCTTATGCTGCATGTATAGATCACCAATTAAAATGTTACAGTGTAATGTGTCAGTGTCTAATTTATGGAGTGTAAACACATCCAGGTTCCATTGTTCTCATGCTATGTAGTTAAAAACATTTGGCAGGTTCCTTGAAGGAAGTGCATACAAGCCAATGGGTCCCTTTCCATTTTTTATTGTTATATTTAGTTATTTTAAAGTACATTAAACCTTATACACTATTTTTACTTTTTAATTTACTTACAAAACAGCTCACTATTAAAATATAAATGCATGCTTAATAATTAAGAAATTGTGCACACAATAAAATAGAAAATCCATACTTAATACATTATGCACAAAGGTTGTCATTATAAGAAGTCAGGGCCAAATGATCTAACATTTTCACCAGTGCAAAAAAGTGAGCAAATGCTTTGATAATGCAAAATGGAGCAAATTGATTTTTCAACAATCCATATTATCTAAAACAAGGTTTGCATGATGCCAAAAATAAATCAAACGCTTTGTGTGCTCTAGGTTTGTTGCGTAACAGAAAACAAAACGTGTTTACTACATTTCTGTTCATGTCATGCAGTAAACATAGTTAATATAACAACCTGCTTCCATTTTTCTCTGGTGAAAATATGTTTTGATAATACCGATTGGAGCTAAACCTGTTTGCTCCATTCCGTAGTTATCTAAACAGAAAAATTGATGCTAAATACCTATGTTCCACTTTTTTGCACAAGTGCAAAGCTTTGAAAATCTGTCCCAAGTTTGTTAGATCTGTTAAAAAGATTGTGATCCTTCATCCTCGATTTAGAAGCAGTACCATTGCAATCAGTTTATAATTTTACAAGTTTCTTCATAAATTCAGACCAATTGCTAGATTTAAGTTCACTTCTCATCTCCCCACCGGCATCTTGCAAAACAAAATCACCCCATGCCAGGCTCTCTTCATTATGACCAAACCTCCTGAATATTTTACATCTCAGATCCTGCAAGCTTGGGCAGTCCATGAAAAAGTGCTTTAAATTTCCTACTGCATTTAATACACTTCACAGGCGGCAACATTTGAGATTTGCGCACCAGCAAAACCTCAAGAGTCTTCAATTGATTCAACCTGAACTTGATCAGGGTGCTGCGTGCTGTGTTTGTTTGTTTATTTATTTGGTAATGCACACCAACCCCTTAGGTAGCCAGGCGCAGCAGTACAAGAAGTTTTATAGCTTGGTTACATTGCATAACAGGTGCAAACAGGTAAGTACAACAAGTGCATAAGTGCATATAATACAGAGCGTAACCTTAGCAGGCCAAGGAGACATTGACATACGTAATTATATATAAATACTCACCTACAGTACAGTATGACTCAGCAGGTACAAAGGTCAGGTGGGAGCCAGGAGTGGTAGGAGTAGGGTGAATCAGGTTAAGTGTTGTTAGTGCGCAACCATTTCAGTACCTTGTGTCTAAATTTAGGGTAAGGTTGTTCTAGTCTAGGTCAAGTGGTAGCTTATTCCAGTATTGTGCAGCTTTAACAGGGAAACTGGTTCCTCCCGCTGTTGATCGTTTAAACCTGGGAGTCTCCAGCATGAAATGTATTAGCAGATCTCGTAGGGCGGGTAGCTGTTTTCCTAGTTATCCGCTAAGTAGGGTGGTTCTAAATTGTTCAAGCATTTGGAGGTAAGAGAAGCTGTTTTAAGGAGGATTCTATCCATTATTTTCAGCCAGTTAACCTCTTTTCTGAATTTGGTAATATTCTCTCTATGGGGGACATCCAACGCTGCTCTCAGAGCGTTATTCTGTAATCTTTGAATTCTATCTGTGATATATTTGTTAGCTCCTGAGTACAGGGCATTACAATAATCTAATATCGACACAATAAGAGCATTGGCTAGAGTGATACAACTACCATTAGAGAGGTACAGTCTAGCTGCTCGGATTAGTTTGCATGTGTAGGTTGTAGAAGAGGCAAGGGAGTTAACTTGATTTTTAAGTGTGAGAGAGGAGTCCAAATAGAATCCTAAGGTTTTGACCACAGACATCACCTTGATAATGTTGTTACCAATGTTGAAGGATGTTTAGTTTGGACTTAGTTTTTTGATTTTAGCTGCAGAACCTAGGATTAGTATCTCCATTTTATCGTCATTCAGGCAGAGGCCATGTGATGCCATCCATGCCTGAATGATGGTGTAGATCTTGTTCACCAAGGCTGATTCAGCCTCAAAATAGCCCAAAAGGGGTATGAGGATCTTGGTGTCATCTGCATAGTTAGCGTAGGTGACACCCAGTCTATCCAACTTGTCAAATAAAGGCTTGGTGAAGATGTTGTACATGGTCGGGGAGACACAGGATCCCTGTGGGACACCACAGGTTATTTTGATAGGGTCAGCAGAGGCTAAGGTGGAAAAGACTTTCATAGTATGGTTGGCTTAAAAGGATTGGGCCAAAGCTATAGCCTCTCCAGTGAAGTTGGCGCAGATCTAAGGTGGTTACATAGAACTGCATGATCCACCAAGTCAAAAGCTGCCGACAAGTCCAGTAGGAGTAGCAAGGCTATTTTTCCATTGTCCTTTCGTTCTTCAATTTGTGTCTTAAGGTCTAGGAGAGCTGTTTCCGTGCCATGAAAGGGTCGGAAGCCGGATTGCCGTGAGCCTAATAGGTGGTTAACTTCCAGGTAGTCCTGGATTTGTACGTAGGCAGTTCTATCCAGGATTTTAAGTAGGAATGGCAGAGTGGTGATAGGTCTGTAGTTGGTGGGGATGGTGCAGTCCAGGGTTTGTTTTTTGAGTAGGGGGAGGACCCAAGATTCTTTGAGGTTGGCAGGTACTGTGTTTGATTTAAAGGAAGGATTTTTGAGCTTAGAGATAAAAGGGGCTAGGTCCCTAGCTGCATCCTTTATTATTTGTGCTGGGCAAGTATCGCCCTTACAGTTTGAAGGTTTGAGGGAGAGTATTATTTTTTCTGTGTCGATTATAGAGATGGTCTTGAAGCTAAAGGGTGTAGTTGTCCTAGTAGTTGTCCTAGTCTCTGGGAGAATTTCGTTTAAGGTTGAATATACAAAAAAGTTGGATAATATTAGTGGTATCCTTTTGTAAGGGAACATGTTGCTATCATAGCTATGATATTTTGCCAATCCCACAGTTGTGCTTTCTTCCTCAGCAATTTGTGTAGTGATGTTAGGGGATACATAAAGTTCCAGGTAAATTTGATTTCTTTAAAAAACATTTCCAGATAATCTCTAAACAAGCAAAGTTACCACCCAGGACAAGACCCCTTTTCGGAGTTTCAGGGGGCATATTTGTTTCTGATTGTATTAATCACAAGTAGATAGAGCCCTTCCTAACCTTTGCTTTGGTGGATAACAATGTCATTCCCAGCTTGCTTCTGATCAAACTCAATGGAGTGCCTTTGGATAATCCCAGACAGTTTTTTTTCTCCAAAATCGCCCTTGCAGCCTGTGCAGCCACTGACTAACATCATCAATTATTGCCTCTATGCCATATAGTGTCACTGGCACAAATGTTTGTTTGTATAATGTTAATGCAGGGGTGATAGAGAAGTCACAAGATCGCCTAGGAAGAGTTTTGTGTGTGGAGGCTAATGTATACACACTTTAATTTGACTTTCAGTACCTTTCTAATAGTGTATCTCTTATGCATTCTCACAACTAAATAATTATCTTCTGTCGCTACTTCAAGAACTGTCGATTAGTAATTCCATATATCATTTTGTCTGGCGATCTTATTTCCAAATGTCATGAATTTGTTTATTGTAAAATGCATTTCAAGATAAAATTTGTAGAGAAGTTACCCAAGCTGTTTAGCACTAGTTGTAATCCATTTTCAGTATGGTCAAGAAGGAGGATGTCATCTGTGTAGGACACCCAAGCTAGGTGTTCCATTCCTGTCTTGGGGGATGTCAACCTCTGCTCTTGCGAGCACCTTTGGACGTCTGAAAATTTAAAATCAAATAAGAACAGTGCAACCATGCCTCCTTGTTTCAGCCTTCTGTGTATTTATTTTCCTAGTATAGTGACCTTCACGACCCATCCTAATTTGCACTTTCGTGTTGGTATGTAATTGTATCAAGCATCTTATCCACTGTGGGTCAACCCCCTAAATGTCTAGCTTTCAATCTCTGCAGACACGGTCAAACGCCATTGAACAATCGATAAAAGCCACAAAGAGCGGAGGTTTATTCAGCATTTGGGCTGTTTTACATAGAAGCCTCGGTGCTAAAATGGTATGCACCATAGAGAACCGCCTTCTAAAGCCCGCTTGGCAACGAGAGAATGTATTCTCTCTATTTAACTAACTCTGAAACCTCCCCAACATGACAAAAGCCAAGACCTTGCTCATTATTTGTAGGAGGGCAATAAGGCAATACGAGGTAGGCTCTTTCCTTGTGCCCATTTAATACATTGAAATGATATATGATTCTTGCCATGCCAGCAGGTCTTGGCCTGATGTGATTATCTCATTAAACAGCGGTTTTAAGAACTTGGCCCACCATAGTGGATTTGATTTTAATAATGTATTGGGTAGCCAATCGGGCCCCGTTGCCCTTGACCTTTTTATCTTCCCGATGACATTCGATATTTTATTTTTTGAAAAACTGATTTCATTCAGGTTTCTACAGGTTGTACTTCCTCAAATGTACCGCAATCAGGTGGGCCAAATCCTTTCACCAAGAAGTCGCTGCAGCTCCTCTCCCCAATGGCATATTTTGAGTCTATGTTATCTCCTCTTCTCTTTCATTAATCAGTTTCCAAAAATGACGGGAGTCTTTAGACAGACTTCCTTTTATAAACTTTAAAATGTCCTTCTGCCTACTTACTACCATTTGGGACTTTTGCCTGTTTTTATACTTCTGCTCCAGGTTATTTCTTTCACGCCTTGAAACAGTTGTGTATAGGTGCGCTATAAATAAAATATCATATCATATCAAGTAAAAAGGTGTCTAGAGGTAGGTTTCTGAAGTGCAGATTCCTTATTTCTTTTCTATGTAACAGTTTTTGTTTCTTCAGCGTGGGATCCCAGAGCTCTCCAAACTGACACTGTTTACTCCTGTATAACACTGTTATTTGAGGGTCTCACAAGGTATGATAGGATAGGCTATTTATAATGTGCTTAATAACCAGAGGTTTCTAAGCACGGACCCAGGGATCGAACCTGAGGTGCTCTGTGTTATCTTGCTTCCAAGGCGAGCATGTTACTCCTGAGTTATCCTCCCGAGACAAGGTCTCATTCTTGTTGTAATATTTGTACTGAACCACTTGTACCCAGAGCATTGGAGCAAATCTCTCCAATCCATCTTTCAGGCCTGGAGGCCTTCCATACTATATTGGTTTTCAAGGTTGAAAACATGTGATTGTTATGCTGGTTGTATTGAATCTCCAGAGATGTTGCCTGTTCCATGGGATGCAAATAAGGTATCCAGGCATTGCTTCGAAAACATAGTTTTGAATGCCAAAGTTTTGGGGAAAAAATGCATCGAAAAAATGCATTTTTTTGTAGGTACAGGATTGTTTTTTACTATGATGCGTTTTAAGGGGTAAAAAAAGGGTTTTTTGGGGGACCCCCATTAAAAAAAATGCATTTTTTCGATGCATTTCTTTTCGAAACTTTGCCATTCGAAACTTTTGCATTTGATGCAATCACTAGGAACCTGCAAATAATAGTCATGGGTAGCTTCTGAGGCCACGCCTCTTCTGGTAAATATGCTTGGGATATCATTTGAGGAGCAATCATTCATCATGAACACACCCCAGCCAGCAAACAAATGTGCCCACAGTTTGCCAGCAGTTTCTTTTGCAACATCATACCCAATAGTAAATCCTCACTCTCCGAATTGAACATGACCTTCAACATACAGTACGATGGGCATTTTGAATTTAGATCCCCACAACAAATAATCTAAGATGCTGATAGAGGCCTAGCCAATTTTCTAATGGTGTTTAAAGTCCCGGCCTAGGCAGCGAAGCTATTCCTTGTGTTTAAGAAACCCTAATGTTGATTACGAAAATACACCTTACTGTCAGTAGGCCATCACACTATTCTATTTTATGGGCTTGAATCCAACTGTCCAAGACACCCCCCATAAAAGGAGTCGTGAATAGCCTGTTTTCAACAGGTAGAAGTGAACCCACTGGAGGCGGCCCTTGGCCCCTCGTTTTGCTAAGCTACAGTAGGTAACATATCCATTGCTGTGGACACTCGAGATTAGCCACATGTCTTGTAAATGTGATGATATCATGGGAGAGAAACTATTGTAATAGGATCTTATCAGTAATTAATTTCTTGTAGCCCCTCCAGTTCCAACACTGCAACTTGCATAGGAGTGTTAATTGTCTCTGAAATGTAGCTTCTTTTAAGTGCTAAATACTGGTGCATTAACATTATTAAAGGCCACCTACTTGCTTCTCAATATGGGCTTACCCCTAACGAAATGGATTCACAAACACATACTTCGGATTGTTCCATGGGGTCTTATTATTCGATGTGCAAAACCCTGCACAGCTTTTTGTGGAACTGCAAATATTATGCAAATTGTTCATAACAAAATACACGCCTATATCAGCCACTAAGCACAGGCATGTGACTGTATCACAAAGGCTTTTCCAGACTTTCTGATGCTTGAAACTATGAGATCTGTAGTTTTCATGTTAGATGTGAAATAATCAACCAGACCCTGCTTTTAGGCTCATGTCATGTTGTGTTCTAGTATGGGTAGCACTGTATTAATTAAGCAATAGAACACCGAGAAGGGGGGCATTACTGGTAGGATAATGCCCGTGGGACGATAGAAGCCTGAGCAAAGTGAGGGCTTTAACAAAACCCTCTGAATGCCCCTGCCTGAGGGTTCTATTGCTATTAGAACCCCAGCACATCGAACTGGGGACTAATAACAATTTTTCTCGAGTCGAGAAACAGCGATACAACCATTTCTCGAGTTGACAAAAATAAAGCAAAAAAAGTGGGCGCCAGACATTCTCCCTTTCCATGGTGGCCTGCCGGGAGAAAGAAATGGAACTGCAAGGGACGCAGTGTGCATCTCTCGTCAGGTAAACCTTTGTCACCTGTTTAAGGACCCGACGAGGGCTAATCAGATTGTTAATAACAATCTGACCCTCGTCGGGTACTAATAATGAGGACAGCAATGCAAGATAGCTTGTGCTGAAAATGCCAGGACTTAGAGAACATGATATTGACTTTCTTTTTCAGCGTATTATTAAGAAATGAGATCGTAAATAAAGTCGTTGAGTTCGGTGAGAAAAGTGGGTAGTGGTTTGTCCCAATTAATCACTTAAGCTTTTTCCTATTTAGCTGCAAATGTATGTGTATATTACTGTTGTGCGGACGAGGAGAAAGCATACATTTTAACCATTTGTGAGCATTCATTCCATAGGGCCATTTACACACACAGATGAAGAGCTCCTCCAGAGACTTTTGTGCAAATGATCGAATTCTGGCAGGTTCATGTTTACTTTCACCCTTATGCAGTTGATAAAATGAATGATATTTAGTTGGGCAACAGTAACATCTGTCAATTATAAAGCTGTGGTGAAACTGGCACTCACTGTGATACTGTGATTTTCACCCAATGAGCAACATAGCCTCTAGAGCAGTGGTCTTCAAACTGTGGGGCTGGCCCCCATAGGGGGTCCTGAAGGATGTCCATGGGGATCCCTAGACTCTTTAAAAAGAGAATAAGATGACTGTTTTTATTTTAAAGAGCATGGGGCCCCCGGGCACCTTTGGGCCCACTATGTGGGTCACCCCTCATTGGGAAGGCCAAAAACAATATTTGTACTCCAGGGGGCCTCAGTATGAAAAGGTTAGAATATCACTGCTTTATAGTGTAATTGTTTAGTTGGACTGTTTGTATTTATTTGGACATCAAGCATGCCAATTTAAACAGATATGACGTGCATACGACACTTTACAGGTTGCCAAGGCAACCCCTGAGTAGTGTGCCTTCATAATATAACACTTACTCCAAGCACACGTTTTAGGCAAATACAAATTCTTCTAACCCCAAGGTTGTTTTTGGTTAGTAATTCCTGTAGATGTAAAGGAACATTTGTACCACACATACTGTTTACACATCAGGAATCACTTTAGCAGAGGTCTCTCTTGTGAATGGTGCTGCTGACATCACTGGTCTGAACACGAGAGTAGTTCAGGGGTCATAAAGAGACAGACATGTTTATCTATCACTACACATTTAAATATGTTGGAATAATTGGTTTGAATTTAGGGAGAACGATTGGAAAGTGAACCTTGTGTAAGGGACACTCCTCTGTCCCCTTCCTCTCTCCTTCCCAGCTTTTTCCTCTTCCCTCACATTCTCACTCTGCTTATCTAATCCTCTACGTCTAAGATAGTAGTATCTCTCTCTCTCTCTCTCTCTCTCTCTCTCTCTCTCTGTCTCTCTCTCTCTCTCTCCCTCTCTCGCTCTCTCTGTTTTATCTCTCTCCCTTTGTCTCTCTCTCTCTTCTGCTACTCGTCTTGTAAGAAGTCTTGTGATGTTCCGCCATGTCAGTCTTATGATTGGCTGAATGTTCATGGGCACTTTGGTAGAGGTCTTGGTTTGCCTCTACCAATGTGGGAGTAGTTAATTCCATACTGAACTTGTTGCATTGTGGAACTTGTTGTCCTGCATGTATTATGGTGAAAGAAGACCTACAAGCACTACAATGCAAACAATTACAAATAGTGGAAGACCTACTCGCATATGACAGGAGAACACCTGGGAGAATTATTTTGACATTGAAACAGAGTGGGAGAAGAAATGCAAGAGTTGGGAGGAGAATGGGGAAAGGGGTACCAAACCTAAATATTGACAAGAAGAAGAGCAAAGGCACTTGGAAACATTAAAGTAAATCTAAGTGATATGAGATTTTAATATGCTCCAAGAAATTGCCTGGATGGTAGTCAGGGATGGGGAGAACACCCCCATGCATCTCAACATGTCCCCCCCATTCCATTTAATTGCTGCTATTTCAGTTTTCTTTGTCTTCCCATTATGGTTCTTGTAGTCCTGGATGTATAATGGGGATTAATTTTAAAAGTGAGTAATGAATACAGGATTTTTAGAAAGATACTTGTTTTGAGTATAATATACATTTAGAAGGTAATTGATATAGCAGTGTGTTGTATTTTAGTAATATTCAATTTCTAAAACAATATGTAAGTCGTTTGAGCATATATCTATGACATGTGTAAGGTTTACTTAAACGAGAACATATTAAATAAATGAATACAATAATGGGGAATTGAAGAAGTCCAAGAATGCAAAGGAACAGCACTGTGCAAGATACTACAGAATTGAACTTGGCGCAATTGCAGGTATGCCCCCCGACAGCAAGAAAGGCCCATTGAGCGGTGGGCAATTTATCAAGAGAACAGTGGTTCTGCCGGTTAAATCCTTATGTATGAGTGAAGGACTGTAACAGATATAGTGTGGTTGATACAGTAGGATGATTCCAGTTGGTTGCTGTGCTTTTAAGTGGACTACCCCACTCCAAACCAAAGGTCAAGCTCCAGCAGAGCTTTACGGTTGTCCATGAGATGGGGCACTAGGGCCCTGTCGGGGACATGCTTCTGCCTCTACTGTTCAAGGGCAGATCCTTCAATGACTGGAGTCATTAAAACGCAAAGGTAATACAAAAGCGAGCCTATCTGATGCGCAAAATCTGAGGCGCCATTAACTAATAAGAGTAAAACCTATGAGTGCCTGTTCTCTGCCAGTGGCCCACTTGGGAGCGTCTCAATCATTAAGCTCCCAGTACCCTTTAAAGGGGAGACTATCCATTTGAATACCAGTTTGGTCCCAACACCAAAGGCCATTCTAGACAATTACATGTTATGCATCACCACCTTGCTGACCAGTGATTGTGAACGAATGCTGCGATAAGGAAACCCTTTATTTGTTATAAAACAGCCACAGACATAGGTTTCCTAAATAAGTCATACACTTACCAAGTAGTAAACTCAATAGCATCTAATTCTACAGTCTACTGCCTCTCTCCTTTTCCGCAGTTCCACTCTAAAATCTCCAATAGTGTCTTCAATGCCATAGACACATTTCTCATGGTGCACTGACTTGCTGGCCCACTCCAACCTGGAATCCAGTCCAATCAATCCAATGAGATGGCTCTCATCCATGTCACCAATTCGATAATCGCTGCCCACCACTCTCACCTCTCCTTCATTTGCATTATTCTAGACCTTTCTGCGGCTCTTCACACTGTGGATTTTTCCTCTCTCAAACTCTTCCCACTCTAGGCTTCCAGGAGACTGTACTTAACTGGGTGTCCTCCTATCTCTCTGACCATTCCTTCTCCATCTCATGAGACTATATCACCTCCTCCACAGCTCTTCACAGACGGCATTCCTCAAGCATCAGTCCTGAGCCCACTACTCTTCGCCCTATACACCTCCCCCTCTCGCAAAATGATTTCCTCCTTTGGAATTAATAATGACTTCCATGGTAACGATACTCAGATATTCTTCTCCTTCCCCTCCATCAACCCTGAAATCGCGGAATGCATAACCAACTGCCTGACAGTTATCCAACACTGTATGGCTCTACGCTGCCTCGTGCTCAACTCCTCGAAGATGGAAGTCACCTTTCGCCCTACCTCCAATGCCAACCCAAACTTCCTTCTCCCATCTCTTCTACCAATGTCAGGAATCCCTTACCTGGCACCAGGAAATTAACCAGGCTCTTGCAGGGATGACTATGGCAGCCCGATTGGACCCAGCAAAACATGCCAGATACTAAAATACAGGCATCATAGCAGTGTTTAGTGTTATTTAATGTCGTTTTGAATCTGGACTGCTCTAAGGCTACACTGTATTGTGCCCTAGTCCTATGTTTGTTTTTCCTTTCCCCCCCCCAAACCCATTTCAATTGGCTGAGGCAGTCATGTGGCTCTGCCTTTGTTTAGTATCACTCTTTTACTGCTTTCCCCTGTTTTCCCGCTTCCAATCTGAATCCATCCTGCACAAGAAACATTTGGTAAGTCATGTTATGCCATGTTTGGTGCTCTGTTGGAACAATATTTCTGTGTTGTTAGAGTTATTTACTGCTAGTTTTTTATCTGGACTGCTCCTAGTCTGCGCTGTGTTTGTGGACAAGTCTTTTGTTTGTTTCTGGCTTTTATCCTTTCCTCGCCACTCTCTATCGCTTAGGAACTGGTCCTAGGGCAGCCACTGCCCAAGCAGCCAGGACAAGGGCAGTGGCAAAGGATGCCACTGTTAGCCTGTTCACCTTTTCCCAACCCTGTCCCCATTACCACAACAGTTTGGGCAAAGAAAATTCATCATCCAGGTAAGGTGAAGTTATGCTTTAATTCTGCCCTCCACTCCTAGCACATAGCTTTTCTGAATCTACTGACTGTGTGCATCTGTACCAGTAACTCTGTTTGGATCCTGAAATCTATGCATGACACCTTATTCCAGCTAGGCTGAATCATTATTCCAGTCACACACATGAATGGTTAATTACCATGTAGCCCACATCTGGCACACAATCTGGCCTGACTCACTTTATTTTTGCCTGCATACCCAACACATAGCCATAAAGAATATTTTTTTTGTATATGCACACAACTGTCTAGTTTGTAATATCTGTCCCTAAATAGCGAGCATTGCGTTATATTGATTTATTGTGTTAGCCTACACTTTTAATTGGTATAGCTCATTACACTGCTGGGTTATCGGCAGATTCGTAATGCGGCACGCGGGCCTCATTACAAGTAGGCCGGTGTGGAAATAAGGCGCCGGTAATAAAGATTACCGGCACATTTCCACACTTGTGAAAATAAGGTGCCGGTAATAAAGATTACTGGCACATTTCCATACTGGCATACAACAAGTTTGGTGGTGGGGTGGCCTGATATACCTACAGCTCCATGCTGCTGGTAATTCCGGCACCCCACCAGCAAAAAAAGCCAGTATTACAAGCACCGGTATTACTGGTGCCAGTAATACCCGCATTTTCACCCATGGAGTCCTATTGGACTCCATGAAATGGGGGGTAACCCCCCTTACACTTAGTGGTAATCTGCCAGTAATTCGGGCAGACCAAGTGCCATTAACAATAATACCATTTGGTGATATCCCGCTGGATTTACCGACAGGATACCACCAAACTTTTAATGAGGCGCATTGTTTTAGACTGTATGGCTAGCAATTGTTTAAATTGAATCTGTGTTTAGCAACCACAACACCTGTACAGCTAACTCTATTTACTGCTGCTTGCATACCTAACACATACATTGCTAATCAATAAGTTAGTCATCACAGAAATTTCTCTTCTTACCATACTGATCGTTGTATCTCTAGCACAAAGCCGAATCTCACTCTTTGTAATTGCTTGCATACCAAGCACACAGCCACATAGATTCTTCTATTGTGCGCGCGCGCGCACACACACACACACACACCACTAAGCTAGATTGAAAGATGTATCACTTTTTATTCTACCACCATGCCTATCTAGCATATAACGGAAGTATACATGACCACTACTGCATAGTTGACGCAGATACCTAGATTAACTTGATTGTATGTATACAGGCATACAAAGCCACTGTTTGGCTTAATATTTATTAAATAAAGACCTAGCACACAGCCATATTTGATTTTTTGTACTTGCCTGTATACCAAACACATTAGGAGCCTTTCTCATAGCTGCTTTGCTCATACCATCAGCGTGATAGATTCATTCACTTTTGCACCTGCTGAACTACTGTTGTGTTCCATCGTGTACCTAAATACATAGAAATAAGTGTGGTAAATCAGCATGTGTGCCTCCACAATAAATGCTGACTGATTACTTCTGCCTATAGACCTAGTGCATCACTAGCTCAATTTTAGTTGTGCCTACATACCAAATACATACATGCTTCACATACCAATCACCTATCTCTCTGTGCTAGCTCCACAATAACTGTATCTCTTGGTATTTCATAAACACTCACAATGCATAATTGGTTGGGCATCCCATAGCTTCCCTGAACAACCAGCACCAAGCTAAATCAACACACCTATTAAACCAATTATGTTGTAATCAGACATATGCCACTGAAACTAGTCCATTGACATGTGGACTTTTAGACACAAACAATAGCTCATAAATTCTGGAATCATTATAACCCTAGCTGCATACACTGCTACACCAAAGGAACTCTTTCCATAACCTGATCCAGGAGATTCATCACATCTGTATAGTCTACAAGCCAACTGGTCGATAGCATCCTCTAAACAGTTCCAACATTTCCCAACTAACCATCGTCCGAGGGAAAAGGAAATCCTTAAACAAAAAAAACACAAAGGCAGGCCCGAAGAAAAGCAAACCTCTTCCATCTCTCCCTACCATATCACCCCTGCTTCCGATCCTCAACAACCACAAGCTGAAAACATGGTGACAACATGCCTAGAAACCGCAAATATTGCAGAATCAGAAAGGAAGCAAGATCAAGGAGAGAATTGGAAGCATCCCTCATTACCCCTTCTGATCAGCCCTCCGAAGACTCTACAGACTTCCCACAACCTCACCTCAAGGCACCATTGAGAGATATTGATATTGATATTTTATGTGTATTGCGCTTGTACGCAAGTGTTTCAGAGCTCGACCAGGCAAGGGAGGGGAATAGGGGAGAATAAAAACAACTATCTTACTAGGCCCAGTGACATTGAGAACGTGTGAATGCATGAGAGAGGGAAAAGGGAAACGTGCATGAAAGGGGGGAGAAGTGGAAAGTGCGGAGCAAAGGAAAACAGATAAATAATAAAATAAATAAATAATGAAAGGCAGCAAACAGTGGTAGTGCAGCCAGTAGGTGGCATGTGCTGGGTTTAAGGCAGCAGACAGGGTATTTCTGATAAGTGCAGGAAAAAGAGTGGGACTGTATTGGTTACAGATACAGACCCCAGAGTAAAGGATTGCCAGGAGGCAGTGCAGGTGGGTTGCAGGGTGAAGCAGGTACCTGAGCCTGGAAGTCAGGGGGTAGGCCAGGTGCATGATGCCGAGAGAGAGAAGATAAGCAGGGGAGAGAAGGGGCGAAGGAAGAAGCAAAGAGGAAGGTCTTGAGGTGTTTCTGGAACCGGAGATGGTTCTCCTCAAGTTTCAGTGGGGAGGGGGGAAGGTGGCGGTGAAAGCCTCCAATGACACAGGCTTCAGGGGCTGGATATCACGGATATCAGAGAAGGTAGGTGGCAATGTTGAGGGAGGCTTGGCCTGGGGGGAAGAGATGGAGAAATGAGAGGAGGGAGTGATCACTCCAGAAGAGAGGAGTGGTCAGAGGGATGGAAAGGGGTAGGTCAGAGGAGATCTGACATCAAGTGTGTGCCCTGCAGAGTAAATCGGGCCAGAGGGGAGGGTGGAAAGGGAAAACGGAGTCACAGAGGTCACGGAAGAGTACAGAGGAGGAACAAGGAGAGTCTAGATGGATATTGAGGTCAACAAGGAGGAGGAGTTGAGTGGTTGAGGCCAAGAAGGAGGAGTGGAAGTCCACCCACTCAAAGAGAAATGAGGTGATTTGACCAGAAGGCTTGTAGATAGTAGCCTTGTTAAGATATTGGCTAGGCGAGAGAGAGCCTACAGACAAGGCATTCAAAAGAGGAATGTGTCTGAGTGGGAATGATAGAGGCAGGAATCCACTCAGGAAAGATCAGGGCTACACCCCCTCCGGGCCAGGAGGATCTGGGTGCGGAGAGGATCTTGTAGCCATCAGGGTGGAGACTGTCAAAGCTTGTGACAGAACTGGCCGTGAACCATGTCTCGGTAAAACCGAGGACATCAAGGTTAAGTTCTTCAAAGAGGTGGCAGATGTCAGAGGTGTGTTTGACAGTAGATCAAGTGTTGAGAGTGGCTTTTCCGGGAGCGGTACAAATCAGAAGTACACCCTGCGGAGGAGAAGGAGATTGAGGTGGGGCAGAGGAGGAGGAAAGAGAGGGCAAGGTAGCCAAAGGGGGAGAGGAGGGGACAGGAGGAGATGAAAGGAAATTGATGAGGCTTGGGAAGCACCTATCAAAGAAGAGGAGATTGGCCTGAGAGCCTTGGGCCATGACGGTGCCATTAAAGTAGCCATGAATGATGACTTTAGAGGAGTTAAAGGAAGCCATGAGAACTTCCGAGCGGGTGCCACCATGGATGGGAGAGGAGGAGACAGGACAGTGCACAGAGATCATATGAAGAGTCCAAAGATCTGGTGAAGGAACGACAAAGAGGATGTTGATGAGGGTCTGTCTGGAGGAATCGTTGGAATAGGTATCAGCGATAGAGTCCAGGTTGGAGGCCAGGATATCCATTTTGAACTTCTTCCTACCAGATTTATTGAGAAGGGAAAGATAGTCAATGGAGAAGCAGTTGGAAAAGATGGGAGAGACACAAAGTGCCATGGGAGTGGTAGCGAGGAAAGGAGCAGCAGGGAGGTGGGTGGGGGCGCAAGGCAGGTAGGAGTGGAACAAAGATAGCAGTGAAGTCACTGGACCAGCAATTTGCACAGAGGCAACATTTACAAGCAAAGTGCAGAGCAAGTTAGCAAAGTACAGCAAGATTTGACTTTTAAACCAAAAAGCAAAAACAGCAAGTTTTGACTTTTAAACCAAAAAGCAAAAACAGCATGATATGACTTTTAAACCAAAAAGCAAAAACAGCCCAATTTGACTTTTAAACCAAAAAGCAAAAACAGCATGATTTGACTTTTAAACCAAAAAGTGAAAACAGCAAGATTCAACTTTTAAACCAAAAAGCAAAAACAGCAGGATTCGACTTTCTGAACTGGGTTTAGATGTTAGCAAAGGGTCTAAAAACGCAATGCAAATCAGAGTGTAAACATGGGAGAAACAAGCAGAAGGGACAGTGAAAGTCAAAAGGGGGTAGGAGTGAGTCCAGAAGGAGGGAGCTACCCCACAGTTGAGGAGGTGACAATGTCAAGGCAGTCCCGATTCCTTAGAAGAGTGAGGTGGCAGCATCATTGACGTTAAGGTGCTAGGGTGCAGAGAGGAGCCCGTGTAGCATTCTGGTAGTGGACAGGGAGCAGACATGGGCCTTCGTTGTGGGCCTTAGTAGTCAGGGCTGGCTCCTACCTCCCGGTTCCTCTGATTGGCCTATGAGGGCCTGGGCAACCAATTGGAGGAGGGGGCTAAGCCAGGCAAACAGCTTAGTAAATGCAAAGTGATCCGGCCATCTTGGAAAGACTGAAGTGTAATGAGGCACCAGTAAGAAAATCAGAGAATTTCTTTAAACCCCAGACAGTGGGTTAAAAGCAAACGAAGGATATCTTGTAATCCTCGCAATACCATCAATAAACACAGCTTGTTGTTGAGTTAAGGTGGAAATCAACGCATTGGGCACAATTCACGCATCGAAATTCAAGAAATGCTTACTCCAGCAGTGCAAGCGCTCTGGGTGATGGTTTCAGGGCAAGCAGGGGGCTGTAAGAGCAGGCAGCAGGCTCTGGTGCTGGCGAGTGGTTAAAGATGCAGAAAGAGTTATCTCCAGATACCTCCTGATGCACCCAGCATTACTGTGAGAAACAGGAATTCACAAACAACCTTGCATCCTTGCCTGCATTTACCCTGGCAACCATTCAACCAAACCTTAACACAGGACTCTCAAAAAATAATACCTGTTACTCCATTCATCAGACACCCTATGCCCTCACTCTTTATTCATAGGTCAAAGCCATGGTCAGAATCTGTTTCTCCTAGCTGTGCATGTAATGCTGCACCATACTTAACATGAACCAACAGGGCTTTGGCCATGATTTCTCTAATACTATCCAAACTAGATCATGAAAAACAGCCTCTATCATGGACTCCCAGATTACTTAATGAGGAGCTTTCAAAGAGTTGCAGCAGGAAGACTACTTCTAACAATGAAGCGATTTGAATAATAGCAACCAACTAAAAACTGTGCACCAGAAACGTGGGCTAATTCATCCCAAACACTTTTAGAAACTCTTGGCACTGCCATCTGTGGGAAACTAATTTCACTTATGGAACCCTTACTGCGTTACAGTGGCCCTCACTTTAATCTCGCAAAATATACCACAACGAGCCAGGAGATAAAAATAAAACCTCATCCTCCTCCACTCTCCAACCCTCATTCCTCACCTAAAGCCCCACTGAAGCCTTGCATCGTTACACCTCGCACCTCGCTCACTCCTTCAGACGACCTCCTAGGTCTAGTGTACTTAACAGGTTCAGACCATAGCCATCTTCTATCAACAGCCATGATGTTCATTTTTTGAACAATTCCTGAAGCTACCTTTATAGCTACCTTCCCTGGTCTGCACCAGCCACAAACAATCTAGAGATTTTCATATTGACACACATGTAGCGGGTACTTCCGACCTGCATTCATCAACACCAAAAGTTTCAGCATCTGCCTCCCTGCTATACGACTAACCCTGCCCTTCTTTCTTACCAAACCATGCACAGCGAGGCCAAATTTATTGGCAGAAGGACTCTGTACAAGATAAATTTACAATACCCCATCCATGATGGTGGATATGTACATACCCCAACTACCAAGTACGTCATCACATTGAGCCATGATAATGCAGTTTCTGGTCCATGAGGCAAGGCAACAGATAAAAAAGAAACAAGAGCCAAAAACCAGTATCTCACAAAGGAGAAGCTTCATACCCTTGCTGATATCATCAATAAACTAAATGCTACGCCAGGAATCATGTTCTTTTATAGCTAGGTCATTAGGTCTTTCTTTTCTTTTTCTTCTTGTTGTAATCTGCAGATTTGTGGACTTCGAAGATGTATGAAACTCATGGAGTAAAGAGGATTCCATGGCAAACAGTTATCACCACATCGATCTCAAGCAGCCCTTCCCAATTCGAGAGCCTGGGCCACATAATGAAGGAACCACGTTGATACTACGGTAGACCTGTGACTTACAACAGACAAAGCATCCTTTAGTTTATGCTACAGGGATTGGTTGATACCTGCCCAACTCCTGCCACACCAGGTGATAGCCACCCCTCAGGGGGAACAGGATTGCACCCTGTGATTTCATAACCAGAATTCTGACTTTGCTGTACCCTTTGCAGCCCATGGGCTCATGACCAGTGGAATTCTCGCTGCATGCTGAATCTGTGTGCATCCTAACGATCTCTCCAGAGAGGCTGCTGGGATAAAACACCCTTGCTGGGTATGGAAGCCTGGAATCATGGAAAATGAATTCAAGGAAAATTGTCCTGCTCCCCTGTTAGAGGTCTATTGCCTCTAGGCTTCCTGAGAGTGACACCCCGTGCCCCCCCTACCCATGGCACACCACTTTGGGGGTCTCTTTTACAGCTACCTGAAACTAATTCAGTTAATCACAGCCACTGCCAACTCAGCCGAACTCACATTCCTAGAGATTAGGAAAATCTGCCTACACCGGGCTCCCCATTTAGCTAAAACAATTATCTCTGCTCTTAGGATCAGCAAACAGGTGTGCTGATCAAGCCTACTTCACAATTAATCCACCTATTCTTATGCCTACCTCAACAAAGTCCTCAAAATTGGGACACCATCCTTTTCAACCTTGCTATTTCATCCTCCATCTCTACCTTCGGCCACCACACTGGCTGGCTCTGCATGAAAAAGCACTCTCTCTTTGAATCCATGCTACCCATCTTTAAATCTATTCATGGTCTTGTCCCCCACTACCTCACTGACTGCACTGCGCTTTTCGCTCCTCGTCTCTTGGCACCCTATTGGCCCCCACTGCCTGTTCCTCCTCTTGCTTCTTCTTTTGTCTCCTCCTTGCACCATTCCACAGGAATGCTCTCCCCTTGGCCATCAAAGCCATCTCTTCAAGTGGAACTCTTCAAAAACGCGTCACAAACTCTAAATGCTAGCAATGGAAGGAGCCCTTGAAACCACCCCTAACTCCTATTCAAACTAAATGCCCAACCCACCTCCTCACCTCCGCTACATTCTACCCTGAGGACTGCACTATGTCATTTATTATATGTGTAAATACTGTCGGCAGGATGTCAATATTAAAAAAATAAAATGTCTTTCAGCCCCTTCCCCTCATACATGATCATGTTCTTACACCTTCAACAGCTGGTATATGTCATTTATCAAACAATGATAATGTGTTATTTATATAGCGCCTTTACCCAAAGCACTTTACAGAGCACATATTTACATACAATATCACCCAAACGAAATTGGTACTCGTTTATCACCTCGGAAGAATAAAAGGCTGAGTTAGCCTTGCCAGGATTCGAACCTGCGACACTCAGATTGCAGCAGTGAGCGCTCAACCCACTGAGCTATCTTACTGGCATATTAATGCTCCTATATAAAGGCACTCTACCCTATCACTGCCTCCACTCTCTATAATTAGCTACCAGTCACTTATTTTAGAATTGTCAGCTGGCTTTTCAATAAATACATTTTTTTTAAAAAAGGTTGTTCCCATCTATAGACTCCCCTACTTTCCAAACAGGCCAGCCCCCCTCTGCACCCCAAATGACACAGTAGTTTCTGTTGCAGCTGTTTCAGTTTTATCAGAAGATGCGCCCATCCCCAGATCTCGTGTAACAGCAGCAGGGCATTGAGAGTTCAACCCTCAATCCGGCCTCCTTTCGGGAACCCGTTTAGTCCCTGAAATAAAACATACAGTTGTGGCTTCTGTTTGTGAGATCGTGTTTGGCTGTTAGCTCTTCCAGCAACTCCTCTCGCCAGGGTTTGACTCCAGTAACATTAATTCTCGCAGCTGTGTTTTTCTACCTCGTATGCACACGGACACACACTTTCATGAGACATTAAGGCAGTCCCCCAGACCCGGCGACGCAAGAAAATGCACGTGTCAGCTGTTTGTGATCCCAGGCTCTGACCCTGCTTCCAGGAACAGCTGATGGGGTTGCGCCGCTATCAGCCGGAGCCTCCCAGCTGTTTGCTCTGTGCAAGACGGAGAGGCTCGGAGGTGCACCGCCTGGCCTATCGATTTCTAGTCTTCTACTGAAACAGCCGCCCTATAGACAGTTTGCACAATGATAAATCGATGGCCGCGATTGCTTAACGATAATGGGGTGATTGAAGCCCTTCAGACAGGTCAGGAGCAGCTGCACTGATCTCCTAATGACATGCAGGAGTAATGTTGGCCGAAGAAGGCGGAAGTCGTTCTCAAGCAGCAGGAACTAATATCAATGTTCTACTGTGCTGGAGCCCTCTCTCCAGAAACGTTGATAGAGGCTAGCTGAGTGGGTGAGTGCACCGGTTGCAAACTCCACCCACCGGAAGAGGACAAGCAGGGATGGACCAATTTCATGCTCCCCAGAACGCGAATGCACAACTCTATTATTTGCACTACAACTCCCCGCTCCCCCAGCAGAACAACTCCCCCATCACCTTGTCTACCATTCAGTACTTGCGAGGGGGAGTTCGCCCCAGGCAGACCTTTTCTCTGTCTGCATATGTATCCCCACCCTAACTGAGAGGGTGGGGAGGGGAGGGGGGGCGGCATATAAGTGCATTCTGCCCTTGTCTCTGTTTGTGTCTGTCCTAGGAATGATCCCTTGCAAGGCAGACCGTGCACCAGACACACCCACTGTGAACCAATCACCCTGTGAAGCAGATGCATTGGGAACGTTGGCCTACACAATTTCCAGAGTCGCTGGTTGGCTGAAACCAAGGGTGCTCTAGCATTTCAGTGCATCAAGATGAGGCAGTGCATCAAGATGAGGCAGTGCTTTGGCCACTCCAGGCAGCAACACAATGCATTTAATGACACGTCTCTGTTGCCTAGCGCACATATTCCTCACCCTCTATGTGACCAGTAGGACTGTAGGTAAGTGTCACTGTGCACTGAAATCCTGCTTGTTCTGAAACCAAGCTACCTCGGTGCCTTCCTCTGCAGACATGAGTAGAAACAGTCCCCTGAATTCCATAGGAGGGATAAATATAAGTATAGGCATTCTACTAGCCCAGAGTAGATGCAGCTTTCGCCAAATGATGCCCTGCTCCCCATCCCGAGCAATCTCTGGCGAAAAGGCAACAGCCTGGAGAGAGGGATTCTCCAGTCCCTAGCCATGTGCATCGAGAATAGGATGCCCTCAAATATGGCAGTAAATATATTTTCAGAGAAGTGTTAATGGAGATCATGACATATGTTTGTCATTACCTTTACCTGCAAGATGAGGAACCGTCCACCTCTTCAGATGCAAACATTGAGCCTCTTACCACCCAGCACACGGTTGGTTTATCAGTGCATCCTGAGATCCTGGAGGAACTCTACAAGGTATGGCTTGAGCCTGACAAAAGTGAGGTTCCAGCGATTCTAATAGAGCTAGATCTTCTGAAGTATTTTGATATAGACTACCTGGCATCGGTCAGAATTGACTCCCTTCAGCCCACCTTTGCTGACCATATGGCGGTCGTCTCAGAAGATGCTGTGCCAGCTGACCAGGTGGCCTGGAAGGTTGAAAAAGCCATAAAAGACCTATGCATGTCTCATTTTGCCATATGGGCATCTACTTATGCCACTTGTGTCATACATAGCCTATTATGCAATTTGACAAAAAAGTGCAAGGCTGCTGAGGATAGTTCCGCCTGTTGGGTAAGGTTTGCGGCTATGGAGAAGCAGCTCCAATTGCTGCCTTTGATCATTTGAGGTGTGCAGCCTTATTCTCAGCATCTAGTTTCAGTTCCAGCAGACAGTAGTTCTTGTTATGCATCCTGAAGGTGGATGCTGTACAAAATGCATCCCTGTTAAGGTTATCATTTCTTGGGACAATAGTTGATTGGTCCTATACTTGGAGAAAGCTTGAAACAGGTTCAGACAAGAGTAAGCAATCTATGACTTTATGTTGTCACCTTAAATGAAAACCAATACTGTTTCCCTAAAGCAAACAGATGCAGATAAAACTGCAAAAGGTGCTGCTTGTTTAAAGTGTGTTAAGAGAAGCTCAGTGTAGGGAGAATTAAACACAAATAGCGAATGCATAATTTTAATTTAAAGTGGCAAATAATGTGCATTTTTAATATCTATTCTGTTTCAGTTGCTGCAACAAAGGTACACTTATGGATTCATATAATTGACTGCTCCCATAACTGATTATTGTACAAAGCTTATAGCAGTATGGTGAATGTTATATAATGTATAGTGAAAATATGTTAAAAGAACATTGGTTTATATTTATTAGGTTGAATAACAGTGATGTCCAATTCAGCCTGATATTGTGCTGCAATCAGGTTGACCCTGGTCTCACCTCCAACTGCTCCCAGCCCCCCACTTGGGAAACTGTTTGGAAGGGGAGATTGCTATATAATACTCTAAAATATCAAGAAAATAGAATTTGAAATATTCATAGAAAATTACATAAGGAGTTACTAGATAGTCATTTACAGCCAAAGCTTAATGATACATTTGTCCATTGAAAGTGACTCTTTTAAACTCTGCCTGGCAATAAAACTGGCCATCTGAAAGAGAAAGCGAGCAGGGCATTAGTGCCTGTCAAAGGTGTCTGGTCATGTGCTCAGCAAAACAGAAAGGTGATGGCTGGAAGGTTTTGAATTAATCATAACCACAGGCAAAGCTTTTCAGCCTGCTAAGCCATTACAGAAGGGGAAAAACCATATGCAAATCAGGCTTGGTCCTACCCCAAAAGGGGCAGTCCAGCCTGACCTGCTAGATCACATCCCTTCTGCACGAGACCACAAGCATCCCCAGACATGTTTCAGCCTTGTTGGGCATCATCAGTGAGGAGTAGCTTGGGTCTCTAAGCGCGGCAGACTTGGGACCCACGTCTGGGCATACCCGTCCCACTCGGGGTGACTTTAGCAAAACAGAAAGGTGATGGCTGGAAGGTTTTGAATTAATCATAACCATGGGCAAAGCTCTGGGCAACCCTTCAGACCATCGTTTTTCAGCCTGCCAAGCCATTACAGAAGGGGAAAAACCATATGCAAATCAGGCTTACCCCAAAAGGGGCAGTCCAGCCCGAACTGCTAGGTCATACCCCTTCTGCACGAGGCCACAAGCATCCTCAGACATGTTTCAGCCTTGTTGGGCGTCATCAGTGAGGAGTAGCTTGGGTCTCTAAGCCCGGCAGACTTGGGACCCACGTCTGGGCATACCCGTCCCACTCGGGTGACTTTAGCAAAACAGAAAGGTGATGGCTGGAAGGTTTTGAATTAATCATAACCACGGGCAAAGCTTTGGGCAACCCTTCAGACCATCGTTTTTCAGCCTGCCAAGCCATTACAGAAGGGGAAAAACCATATGCAAATCTGGCTTGGTCCTACCCCAAAAGGGGCAGTTCAGCCTGAACTGCTAGGTCACATCCCTTCTGCACGAGACCACAAGCATCCCCAGACATGTTTCAGCCTTGTTGGGCGTCATCAGTGAGGAGTAGCTTGGGTCTCTAAGCCCGGCAGACTCAGGACCCACGTCTGGGCATACCCGTCCCACTCGGGTGACTTTAGCAAAACACTAAGGTGATGGCTGGAAGGTTTTGTATTAATCATAACCATGGGCAAAGCTCTGGGCAACCCTTCAGACCATCGTTTTTCAGCCTGCCAAGCCATGTGCTCAGGACATGATTCAAATATTACATTTTATATAGAGGCTCTTAACTTTGGAACCATTCCGGTATGAGCATGGGACTGGGTGAGTTTCAAAGCTTAGTCTCAACTTCAATTTAGGTCCACATGTGCATGCTATATGACTTTTATAAAGAATACATGTGTTAATATTCATAGAGTTATGAATACTTGTCATACAGATTAACATTGCCTGTCTATGGGTGTGTCAGGGCCAGGCAATTACAATAATTCATGTTTCATTGAGGTGGCTAGTTGCCACCATGAATTACAGAAGAACAACAACATGGTATTCAGCAGTGTAGGAGTGCAATGACCCCCTCCTCTACTCAGGTCAAAAATATTGAAATCATGATTGGGTGTGTGTATTCTCTGGGTTTGTCCTTTTGGGTAAGCCAATGAAAATAACATGTCAATTAAATAGTGTGACATAGATATGATATAAAATGGGAATATTTTACACTTTAAAAAGGCTGGGACAGGTAATGAGGGGAGGCTGACTCTGGAAAAAGATGCAGGCAAGAACACCTGACCCGATTAGATGTGAGATGAATCTGGATACCATTTTGAAATGTGGGTGTTGTTTATGAAGGATTGGAACCAACTTAACTTGATACAGTTTTAACTACATGGAAGCAGATCAGAAGGGCCTTCTAGACCAGGATATGTCCAATCTGAGAGGGTCTATGCTGGCATCCATGCATCAAAGGAAAAATGTTGAATGTACGAAAATCCCTAAATATGATTAGATAAGACCCCTGGAATTATTGTCCTGATTATTACCTGGGGTACAATGCAATTGGGGTGGTGGTTGCCACTAAGGGGTACTCTCAACAAATAGAAAACCTTAGTATAATAGTGGTAATCTGCACTGCGCCTTTCACAACTTGAAGGCTCAGTGAGACTTGATTGTACATAGAAAAAATGGCATTCCTGCACATAGTGAGCATGGGTTGCCACATTATTATACATAGAAAGGGAATAGGATACCATATTTTGATAGTGTGAGTTACATCCTGAATACATTGGTCCTCATTATGAGATTCGCGGTAAAAACTAATCCTTACCGGCATGGAGGCAATACCGTGTACGAGTAGCCCTGACACGGCTAACAGTGGCCGATTACGAGAATGAGTGCATGCCCGTAACGGCATGCTGGTAACGTCCGTACCGGCATGCCGTTAAGGACCCTCAAACCTCCGTTAGCAGCATCATGTAATGTGCGAACACCCCCCACCTCCGTCCACCCCTAAATAACGGGCACCGGCAATACCGGGTCCAGCAATAGCGAGTCCGGCAATACCGGGCCCAGCAATACCAGAATCGAAAGTAACGTCATTGCGCCGGAATGGGAAATGTAACGGTGGCCATCTTGAAAAACACAATCCATTGCAATCGTCCACATGCAGGACCTGGACCCCCAAACCACCACATACATATCTACCAGAATGCCAAAAGCTATCAAGAAAGGTTCCTCACTTCAGCGCAAGGTGCACTTTTCTGAAGACGAATTGAACATGTTGGCCGACACATTGGTCGAGAATGCTGATGTGGTTTTTGCTGCAGACCTCAGGCGACCCGCTCAAATCAGGAAAAACGAGATATGGGAGGAAGTGGACAGAAAGGTCAGTACAGTCAGCACCACCGCCCGCACGGTTAAAGACCTTAAGAAGCGTTGGGATGACCTACACCTCCGTGTGAGAAATATACTGTCTGCCAATCGAAGCTAAGGTCTAGCAACAGGCGGCGGGCCGCTTTCCCCCATCAAGCTCACCAGATGGGGGGAGACATGCGCCAGTACCATCGGCATGGAGGGCAACAAGGGAGTCGAAGATGTGGAGTGTGGAATACCGTCATCGGCAGATGGAGGTTAGTGTCCACACAAACCATAGGAAACCAAAGCATGACGATGGCCTACAAATGTGATAGTGACATAAGGCAATGCATGGGCCATCACACACACATGGACATATCCCTGTCCAGATGCTGTCCCCAGCACTGTCACATCAACATGCATGCTGCATGCCAATGCCATACCCGAAACACACCAAACAAACAGCAAAACAGCATGCGTGTAACGCTCACCTGGTTCCCACGGAGGCGCGGCGTCGAAGGCGCAGAACTCTGAAGATGGACAGGAAGGGCCCCTCTATTCTGGCTTCCCTGGCTCGTTGGATACCCTCCTTAGGGTTTGGAAGGATGAGCTCTCCATCCTGCTTCTGATGCAGGGGCGCGTTGAAACCCAGTTACTTCACTGGATTGAGGATTGATGGGAGTTCAGGTAAGCTTGACTGTTCAGGTAAGGCGCTTTAAAAGTTCTGTTCAAAAGTTCAAGCTTAATAATAATGTTCGTTGTCTAATTGCAGCAAGCGCTAATGCTTATGTCTTTTTCCCCTTAGGGGCCGGGGTTCGGAGTGCCGGAGATATGGCGCCGACCCGAAGTGAGACAGTTCTGGATGAGCGCTCAGGTAATGTCTTTGCATTCGCTCATTCAATGTCTTTGTCTTTTTTCCCCATAGGGGCCGGGGTCCGGAGATGCCAGGAAGTGGCAGGACCCGAAATGCAGTGGGAATAATCCAACAGGTAAGACTTAAAAGGAAACTGAGCTTTCCTTATTCCTTTTCTCCCTCTCACCTTTGTTCTTGTCTTTTTTCCTCTAGGCGCCAGGGCGTAGCTGAATCCGGAAGATCGCTGCTGAAGATGGAAGCGCCTTGCAAAGGTGAGTAAAATGCAGCGCTGCAGCGATCGAAACAAAATGCCTTTAAAATGATGTCTTCCTTTTCAGGGCCGTTGGAGAAATGACTCCGGGATGCAGATTTAGCAGGTAAGGGCTTTTCTTCTCCTATTCTCTTCCTTTCTCCCCTTGCAGGTGTTCCAGGGTGCTGGCAGGCGTGGCTGAAGTCAGGATGCAGGAGCTGACACGGTGAGCGTCCAGCTGCTAGGTGCAGAACACCGCGAAGCACGTGTGGCTGTTCGGGTGGGGTTTAAATAGCCTTGGAAGAAGTTCCTGGTATGTATCCTTCCACCAATCAGGTATGTATCCTTCCCCGACCACACCCGGGTGGTGAAGTAGTCCTACAGGTAAAGTAGTCCCATTCAGGCCTCAAGAGGGCCTGGATGAAGCAGCAAGGTCTGCATCAGGTAAGTGTGCACCCAAGCACTTAAACACATATCCTCTTCTATGAGCCTGGCGCCTAAGTCACCAGGACTGGGGTCCGCTATGAGCCTGGCGCCTAAGGTGCCAGGACTGAGTCCAAAGGGCCCCGACTTGGGCCCGCTGAGACTTCCCTGGGGAAAATAATGTCTGCCTCTGGGGTTGCTGGGCCCGGCCTGGCTCCTTGGAGGTAGGCATCATGACAGTACCCCCCCTCAAGGCCCCTCCCAAGGTCTTTTCCTCCGGGGGTTTTGGTTTGTGCAGGAATCTTCGATGGAATCGTTGAATTAATCGTTGTGCGTGAACATAGTTACTGGGTTCCCAAGATCTTTCCTGAGGTCCATATCCTTTCCAATCAACAAGATAGAAGAGTTTCGACTTAACTATCTTGGAATCTAAAATGTTTTTCACTTCGAATTCTAATTCTCCATCAATTTGGACAGGGCCTGGGGGCTCAGACAGTCTGGTTCCAGGTTGTACTGGTTTTAGAAGAGATGCGTGAAAAACGGGATGAATCCGCATGTTGGATGGTAAATCGAGTTTAAAGGCCACTGGGTTGATAATAGCTTTGATGGGGTAAGGCCCAATGAATCTGGGATTAAAAGTTCGCTGACCCTTGAGGGGTAGATATTTAGTTGCTAGCCATACCTGATCTCCTACTTGGTAAGGAGGAGTTTTACTTCGGTGCAAATCAGCGTTTTCTTTATACTTTTTCTTGGCTTGTTGTAAGTGGGTTGTAGCTTCTTTGAAGGCTTGGGTTATTGTGGAATGTAGGTGATTTACTGCAGGCATCTCCAGGGTCAGAGGTGGATCTAGGTCAGAGGTCCGAGGATGGTGACCATACAGGGTATAAAAAGGAGTCTGTCCGGTTCCAGAATGCACTGAATTGTTGTATGCATATTCTGCAATCCAAAGGATGTCTTTCCAATTTAACTCGGATTGGTGTAACATGCACCGCAGATATTGCTCGAGAGTCTGATTGGTTCTCTCGGTTTGTCCGCCGGTCTGGGGGTGGTGGCTGGTGGATAACCGCACGTCTATTTGTGCTAGTTGGCAACATTTCTTCCAAACGTGGGAGATAAATTGACTTCCACGGTCTGAGACTAATATGGAAGGGAAACCATGCAACCGCACTATATTTTCCATAAATTCCTTGGCCAAGGTGGAAGCTGACGGCAATCCTTTTAAAGGGATAAAATGGGCCATTTTGGAGAATAGATCCACTATTACGAGAATCGTGTTGTAACCACCACAAGGAGGCAGGTCAGTTATAAAGTCCATTGACAAGGTGTGCCAAGGTGCTGGTGGAATGTTCAAAGGTTGAAGTAGGCCGGCTGGCCTTTTCTTTTGACTCTTATTTTGGGCACAGATTCCGCAAGACAACACAAATGACTTTATGTCTTTTCTCCAAGAAGGCCACCAGAAGTGGCGTTTGATCTTTTCTTCTGTTTTCGCGATACCGGGGTGTCCTTCCATTAATGATTCATGATGACGGGTAATGACAAGTTCCTGCAATTCTTTACTTGGCAGAAATAACCGCTCTTGGAAGTAGGGTAAATCATCCTTAACGGTGTAGTGAGGACCCTTT
This sequence comes from Ambystoma mexicanum, assembly GCF_040938575.1. NCBI lineage: Eukaryota > Metazoa > Chordata > Amphibia > Caudata > Ambystomatidae > Ambystoma > Ambystoma mexicanum. Next base: position 1,109,122,135 of record NC_090933.1, on the reverse strand, counting down.
TGACTCCATTCCAGTAAGGCAGAAGAGTCAAAAAGCTGTTTTACTTGAGCTTGGATGTCCTCAATGGTTTGCAATGAAGTCAAGCCCAGAATTCTTTGTTCCGGTATGATTGGCACAGGTTCTAAACTCGAATTGGGTTCTTCCATGCCTATCCGGGATAAGGCATCTGCCTTACCATTCTTGCAGCCAGGGCGATAGGTAATTACAAAATCAAATTCCGCAAAGAATAAAGCCCATCGGAGTTGTTGCGAAGATTGAGCTTTGGCCGTCTTTAAATACTGCAAATTTCTGTGGTCCGTAATTACGGTGATGGTGTGTCTTGCACCGAGAAGATAGTGACGCCAAGCCTTGAAAGCTGATTTAATAGCCAGTAGTTCTTTGTCGGTAATTGCGTAATTGAGTTCAGGTGGAGAGAATTTTCTGGACCAAAAGGCTACAGGGTGTAGTTGGTTAGTTTCTGGGTCTCTTTGCGACAGGACAGCTCCCATGGCCGAACTGGATGCATCGGTTTCCACGATGTAAGGGAGATCTGGGCGCGGGTGCTTCAATACAGGTGCAGAGGTGAATTTGGTTTTCAGGTCCTGAAAGGCTTGTTCAGCCTCAAGAGTCCATTCAAAGCGTTTATTTTTCTTTAGGAGAGCTGTGATGGGTTGAACAGTTCGAGAAAATTCCGGGATGAACCTTCGATAGAAATTGGCAAAGCCAAGCATGCTTTGCACTCCCTTCACAGAGCTAGGAGATGGCCATTTGAGAATGGCGTCCACTTTCCGCGAGTCCATTCGGATTCCTTGAGGTGTCAGGATGAATCCGAGAAACTCCACTTCTGTGGTATGAAAAACGCATTTTTCGAGCTTGGCAAATAATTTGTGCTGGCGCAATTTCTCAAGAACTGCCCTAACATGGTTTCTGTGATCAGATTCTGAGGAGGAATACACCAGTATGTCGTCAATATAAACGATGACACAAACATCGATAAGTTCCCGAAGAACATCATTCATGAAGTACTGAAAGGCGGCAGGTGCGTTGCACAAACCGAAGGGCATTACTTGATATTCGAAGAGCCCAAATTTGGTGCGGAATGCAGTCTTCCACTCGTCGCCCTCTTTTATACGTACCAGGTGGTAAGCTCCTCGGAGATCTAGCTTGGTGTACACACGAGCATCTTTTACTTGGTCGATAAGCTCAGGTATCAGGGGCAAAGGGTAACGATTCTTAATCGTTATCTGATTTAGGGCGCGGTAGTCAATACAGACCCTAAGGTCTCCTTCCTTTTTAGGTACGAAGAACAAAGCGGAAGAGACTGGTGACTTTGATGGGCGAATGAAGCCATTGGCCAGGTATTGATCCAAATACTGGCGCAAATGCAGGTTCTCAGGTTCAGTAAGAGCATAAATCCTACTACAAGGTAGTTGTGCATTGGGTACCAAGTCGATTTGGCAATCGCAAGATTGATGGGGAGGTAAGGTGTTAGCCTGCTCTTTCTGAAAAACGTCTTGGAATTCTTGGTATTCAGATGGTAGCTGTACAGGGGTGGAAGTTACAGAGGCTAGACCCATAGCTGGATTCCTTGGGTAACAGGTTGGTTCACAATCAGGAAAAGTTATCTTCTTTGCTCGCCAGTCTATTCTCGGATTATGTGTTTCTAACCAAGGGATACCAAGAAGTACTTGAAATTGTGGGGCCTTGATCACATCAAACACGATTGCTTCCCGATGTCCGTCCTGACCCACCAGAGTGATTTCAACTGTGGAATGCGTTACAGGCCCTGAGGCTATTTCGGTTCCATCAACTGTAGTAATTACATCTTTGGTTACTTTCGGGCGGAGAGGAAGCTTAATCCTGGAAGCCAATTCACGGTCTATGTAATTTCCAATAGCTCCACTGTCTATGTATGCTTTTATAGCATGCAACTGCTGAGGCTGTTTTGGGTTCACAAGCACCATTGGCATGACAAAATGCGAGGTCAAAGAGTTTGTTTTCAAGCTCGGCAAGCGGACCCCTACGCTTGTCGGGCTAGGTCGTTTCCCGAACCAGGTGTCAATAACTCGTTATCAGTGGCTCCAACCACCTTCTTGGGTGGTTTAACTGGACAACTTTGAAGAAAGTGACCGGAAGTTCCGCAATACAGACAAAGTTGCATTTGTCGCCTTCTCTCTCGTTCCTTCTGCGTTAATGGTCCTTTAACACTGCCAATTTGCATAGGTTCGGAAACGTCAGTACTCTTGGAGTTAACGTGGGTCTTGATAGGTACTCTGGTTTCATACTTGAGCCGATCTGCTTTTCTATTTTGAAGTCTGTGATCAAGTTGAACCACTAAGTCTATGTAGTCTGCGCAGGCCTGGGGTGGATCTACTATCTGAGCTATAACATCTTTAAGCTCTCCGCGCAGGCCTCGATGAAACAATGTGATCCTTTTATTTTCAGGCCATCCGGTTTCCACAACTAGTCTATTAAAGGTGGCGATATAGGACAAAAGATCCTGATTACCTTGTCGTAAGGATAGCAGTTCGTTGTCAAGGGCCTGTCCCTGCGAGTGTCGAGCGAACAATCTTTCCATGCTGGCCTGGAAGCCCTGGAAATCCCGGAGAATGGGATCATCCTGATTTACCAATGGAATAGACCAATCGGCAGCACAGCCACTGAGGTAAGATAGTACAAAGGCTACTTTGGTCTGGTCGTTGGGGAAGGCCCCGGGCCTGCATAAAAAGTGTAAACGGCATTGGTTCATAAAAACGGCATATTTCTTGGGATCCCCCGCAAAACGTTCCGGCGGGGCCAAAGGCATGTGTCCAGGTAGATTGATTTGTACCGGGTTATTCGAACCCATTGTTGTAGAAATATCTCCGGAAACAGGTAAAGGAGTGTGCTCTGCCTGGCCCTGCAATAACCTTTTGGCCAGATCATCAGTTCTTTCCTTGGATAGGATTATTTCCCTTCTGAGAGCATTAGTCTCCTGGCGGGCGGAGTGCACTTCTGCCCGTAATTCCCCTAAAAGTTGGGCCAGCTGATCTGTCTCGGAAGTCTCCATAGCGCCCAGGTGGGAAATTGTGGTAAGGCTTTGCGTTCTGTAACGCTCACCTGGTTCCCACGGAGGCGCGGCGTCGAAGGCGCAGAACTCTGAAGATGGACAGGAAGGGCCCCTCTATTCTGGCTTCCCTGGCTCGTTGGATACCCTCCTTAGGGTTTGGAAGGATGAGCTCTCCATCCTGCTTCTGATGCAGGGGCGCGTTGAAACCCAGTTACTTCACTGGATTGAGGATTGATGGGAGTTCAGGTAAGCTTGACTGTTCAGGTAAGGCGCTGTAAAAGTTCTGTTCAAACGTTCAAGCTTAATAATAATGTTCGTTGTCTAATTGCAGCAAGCGCTAATGCTTATGTCTTTTTCCCCTTAGGGGCCGGGGTTCGGAGTGCCGGAGATATGGCGCCGACCCGAAGTGAGACAGTTCTGGATGAGCGCTCAGGTAATGTCTTTGCATTCGCTCATTCAATGTCTTTGTCTTTTTTCCCCCTAGGGGCCGGGGTCCGGAGATGCCAGGAAGTGGCAGGACCCGAAATGCAGTGGGAATAATCCAACAGGTAAGACTTAAAAGGAAACTGAGCTTTCCTTATTCCTTTTCTCCCTCTCACCTTTGTTCTTGTCTTTTTTCCTCTAGGCGCCGGGGCGTAGCTGAATCCGGAAGATCGCTGCTGAAGATGGAAGCGCCTTGCAAAGGTGAGTAAAATGCAGCGCTGCAGCGATCGAAACAAAATGCCTTTAAAATGATGTCTTCCTTTTCAGGGCCGTTGGAGAAATGACTCCGGGATGCAGATTTAGCAGGTAAGGGCTTTTCTTCTCCTATTCTCTTCCTTTCTCCCCTTGCAGGTGTTCCAGGGTGCTGGCAGGCGTGGCTGAAGTCAGGATGCAGGAGCTGACACGGTGAGCGTCCAGCTGCTAGGTGCAGAACAACGCGAAGCACGTGTGGCTGTTCGGGTGGGGTTTAAATAGCCTTGGAAGAAGTTCCTGGTATGTATCCTTCCACCAATCAGGTATGTATCCTTCCCCGACCACACCCGGGTGGTGAAGTAGTCCTACAGGTAAAGTAGTCCCATTCAGGCCTCAAGAGGGCCTGGATGAAGCAGCAAGGTCTGCATCAGGTAAGTGTGCACCCAAGCACTTAAACACATATCCTCTTCTATGAGCCTGGCGCCTAAGGCGCCAGGACTGGGGTCCGCTATGAGCCTGGCGCCTAAGGCGCCAGGACTGAGTCCAAAGGGCCCCGACTTGGACCCGCTGAGACTTCCCTGGGGAAAATGATGTCTGCCTCTGGGGTTGCTGGGCCCGGCCTGGCACCTTGGAGGTAGGCATCATGACAGTGTGTCACATTGCACACAGTCCAAATACAAAGGTATGTCACACAGCATACACCACCTCACACATGTGAGAACCTGATGTATGCCTGAATAACCCCCCCATATAGCCAGCAACCTGTATGCCACAACTCCAAGAAAACAATGCATCACATGGGTACAACTGCACCAATACCAATGTATGCATGATGTACGTACAACCATCACTGATTCCGTGCCTCTCTCGGTCCCCTACAGGCACAGATGCTGACAGCAATGGCGAGGATACTGCGCCACAGGCCAGGACACTAGCAAAAAGGACGAGGGCCAGGGATGACGGCACCAGGCCGACATCAAAGGCCACTACCAAGCAACAACTGCCACCCAAACCAACACCAATAGAACATGCACAGGGGCAGCAAACAACTGGCGGAAAACCACAAGAAGGAACACAGGACATATCCACTGATCCAGAGGCAGTGGCAGACAGGACCCAGTCAGCCGCAAACAGCTCCATAGGGGAGGCAGCTGCCTCAGCGAGCCAGAGTGGAGACGAGGGAGTGAGCCAGGTTGAAGAATGCTTACGTGAGGATGGCAACCTGTCCAGGGATGGTACATGCACACCAAGCCCCCAGCAAACCCTCCAGCACACCCCACAGAGCACCCTAGATAGCACCCCTCTGCACCGGTCAGGAGGACAGTCGATCCAAGAGGCCTGGAGCCCCCAGAGGACAGACTTGCGTTGGGCAGTATGTTGAAATATACTGTTCAATACAATCGCTGTGTTTAAAATAAATATCATGGGTGGACATTGGTTATTTGACATTTGTTCATTCAATGCATTACAGTGTACAGAGTTCATCTACCACCACACCCTGTGTCCATATGCACATGATCCCAGTGCCCAGAGTACAGCCACCATTCCACCCTCTGCATCCCTGTCTCTCATGAGAAATTGTCAAGCACTGATTTGGGCACCGCACGTCCATATGGTGCATGGAGCCCTGGCTGTCGTGCGACATCTATTCCCTCCTCATCCTCATCCACACCCGGTGCTTGCTGGTCAAAGTCAGGTGACAGAGGTACGTTCCGCCGGATGCACATGATGTGCAGCATGGCACAGACCACGATGATCTCATCCAGTCTCTCAGGCCCATAGAGGAGTGCGCCAACAGGCCTGCTGAGGCAGTGGAGTTGTGCCTTCAACAGGCCAATGGTCTGCTCGATCACAACATGGGTACGGGTATGAGCCCGATTGTAGTCCTCTTCGTGCCTGTCCTGCGGATTCCTGACAGGGGTGAGGAGCCACGGATTCAGGCGATAGCCAGCATCTCCTGCATGGCAGCACAATAGTGTATGAATGGGGGAATCTCCTCCATGACATCTGTACTAAGGCTGTACATTGTTTATGTTGGTACGCAGGATATCATCGTTGTTAGTCACTGGCTGCACATATGCACGACTATCTGGCCTGTTCACTACTTGGCGACGACGTGGTGTAGGGCAAGTGTACCATACAGGACTGAGGGGCCTTGATAATATACTCACCACACAACCAGAGTGAGAGGGACCATGACGTGGTCACATATGCGGAAGGTGATGTCACAATATTCAGGTCATACAATGTTTGTAACTTTAGGATGATGTGTACCATGTCACATGTACTTTGCTCTCTCATGCTTGCAGCCCTTTGATGACGCCATGCACATGTCCAGTGACATATGTACACATTTTGTTGTGCAACTATGTGTTTGGTGTAATGCTCTACAGGTGTAGGTAGCATTCCCCTGATGGTGCAGGGTGTCCACTTGCATGCTTGCACTCATGTACTGTGGATGGCATCCACTGCAAGTGCACTCATATGGGTAATGTTGACTACTATGTAGGTGTGTTTACGTGTAGTGGTGGCACAAGTTTGTGTTTCATTTTGCATGAGTCAGTTCACTTTGCCATGTTGGCATGCAGCGCTACTGTGGAGGAGGTCCAGTGACAATCAGTGGATTCCATGGTTGGAATGTATTCATGTACACTCATGGATGCATTACCGGTGTGGTGCTTTGATGCGGTAATGCACATTACGCTTACTCAATGCATGCAGGTCTGATGATGTGCAGTGGACATGTTGAGGGGTGTGGGCTGCTTGCAAGTCTGACATATTGGCATTGTTGTGCTGCAAGGGTGAGTGGATTGACTTTTTCAGTGTCATGTTTAGTTTGGGATGTTTAGGGGAGATTGTTTTGCAGTATGGGCAGTATCCAGTCGCCATCCCATTCTCACCCAGGTGGATTATGCATCTCACCCCCCCACCCCAAACACTGCCATGGCAGACTCATCCAGCAGCCAGGCATGCTGTGCAGCCTGTTGCTCCATGTGATGGGGTAGCGGGTAGTTCCACAGCACCTTGACATCATGTGTTAATCCCGGAAATCGTGCACAGCAATGTGTGATGTAATTACTGGATTCACATGCCATCTGCACTTTCATGGGGTGGTATGCCTTACAAATGCGGTAAACCACCTTCATGGCATGAGGGGCCACCAATTCCAAATGGGTGCAGTCGAGGGCACCAATACGATGTGACATGCCTGCCAGTGCATGGAAGCCCATTTTTTTGTCATTCACCACCTGGCCACTGCGTGCTAGGGATATGTAGTCCCTTGCGTGCTTCATGAGGGCATCCAGCACTTGGTTCAGCATGCGTGTTCTACAGAGTTGTGATATGCCATGCAGCTGCTCCACTGTGTGCTGGTAGGTGCATGTGGCCAGGAAATGAAGCACAGTTACTACCTTCAGTAGAGGGGGGATGGTGGTGCAGATTTCAATCAGGCTGACTATGTCATTGTGTATCATGTCCACAATGGAGGTGATGGTGTCCCGGTCCTGGCGGTACTGGGTGTGGATCTGCAATGGGGTTAGGTTGTAAAGACTGGCCCTGATGCGAGGAATAGCTGATGCCCACATGCAACCAGTGGCTGCACTGGTGGAATTTGCTGGGCCTGTCTCACTCTACTTCTCCTCCTGCGTCTCCTCTGATGTGTCCCGGTTGTAGTTGTTGGTCATGGAGTGGAAATGCAGGCATGTCCTACAGCCACGAATTTGCACCAGCAAGTGTGATCATTTTGGTGTAGGAAGGGGTGTGGTGTGTGGGTGTGCCCCTTTTGAGCTGCGCCAGGTTCCATTGCCTCCATCTGTGCTGATTGTGTGCACCTGTGGCAGTTGGGAACACAGCAGTTTGCTTTTAACGTGTGTATCCCTAATTACTGCCTTCTGGATGCCGGTAGGTGCATGTCCGCATGGCTTGTAATGTCCTCCTGTTAGTGGTATCCCGGTATTGCCGGCCCAAAGTGGGGCGTGCCGGAGCACATGCCGGTACGGAGGGGCACGGTCTCAGCGGTGGCGCTGATACCAGGATGTCTACTCGTAATAGGCCGCAGCAGTAAGCGGTGCCGGTATTCCCTTACCGGCATCATTTTTGCATTACCGCGAATCTCGTAATGAGGCCCATTGTATTTAAAGCTGAGGGTGATCACCTTTAAAAAAATAAAGAAAATGCTTTCTTTGTACCCTGTGTTGTGTAAAACAGGGAAAGCCTCACAGCACCAACCGTGTAGCATTTAATAAGTATAATTAAACAGTACCCTAACTGCTATCATAGCTATCATAGATATAGTTAACATTAGACCCTGATTCGTGCACATGCTACCATGGCCTAATGAAGAAGAGTGTGATAATGTGTGTTCTGTGAATGCTGTGCTAAATAAACTACATTTAAATTCAAAGAGGAGAAAGTTTAATTGTGTCATTTCTATTTACCTAGAAAATGGATGTTGATGTACATTTCATGCAACCCCTCACTCTTGAATACATAGTACTGAAAAATAATGTTGTGCCAGTGGGACTTAATCTGCAAAGTGAAAGGCACAGTGGAATTTATATCTGTTCAATACAATCTGAAAACTATTCAGCATGGTTGCAGTGGTTGTACTGCAATTGTTTGCATTTGAAATTGGTGACACTGCTTCCCTACCCTGAAACCTGAAGGGGTCTGGTGCAATTCACTATGTCTGAGCGTATTTGAAATAATACACACTTGATAGCAAACCTCAGCACAATACCAACACAGGAAAGGTTGGGGACATGCAACTGTTTCCTGATAACACTGGTTGGTAAAATTGGGGAAAGTAAAAGTCCTGTGTATTATTTAGAAGTGTAACATTATGTGCAGTTTAGAAAATGTTATTATATTAGAGAAACTACAATGTTTTGATGAATCCTGATATTGTTATGGCTGATCTGCTTTTTTTCGATTGCTATGTGGCTATGTGGCATATTTAAACCCAATGGCATGTAAGTTGCTGAGTTACCATTCAAATGTTTTAACTGTGCAGAGATCACTGTATACAGAATTGATTATATACATGAATGCTTGCATGTCATAAATGGTGAGATGAATACATGTGTGATAAATGCAGGCAAAATAAGAATGACTTGCCTGCATTTATCTCACCATTTCTCACACGCAAGCTTTGATATCACCCAAGAAGAAAATGATTTTAATGAGATAAAAGCCAAGAGAAACATTGTCTATGCATCAGGGATTGCCTTCCTCTTCGAAAATGATCTCCACATAAATGAGAAAGGCCCTCAGACACCAGTGAATCAACAGATATCACAGCCATGTATCCTTACCTCCAAAGTGGAGATTGCAGTGTGAATTGTTGTGAGAGGATGTGAATGGATAAATTGATATGATTGTGATGTGGGTCTGTGTGTGAATTTTCTAGGTGGCTGCCCATGTGGAGAATGCTGTGTGAATGAACATCCCCTTTAATGGGTTTGTGGCTGGTGGGTGAATGGGTATGAACCTGCCTGTTCTGGGTGGGTGCTCATGTGGAGAATGCAGTTTGAGTAGATCTGAGAGAAGGTCAATGGGTGAGGGACTGATTGGTGAATAGGTATTAATATGCATGTGTGAATCTTCTGGGTGGGTACTTGTGTGAAGAATGCAGATTGAGTGGATGCGGTTGAAGGTATATGGGTGAGTGAATGGGTATGAATGGGATTGTTTGTGTGTGTGTGAGAGAGAGTGAATGTTCGGGTTGGGTGCCTACGTGTACAATGCAGTGTGAGCGAATTTGAAAGGCATATGGATGAGTGATAGCTGAGAGAATCGGTATGAATGTGGCTGTGAATGTTCTGGGTGGGTGGGTGCATATGTAGAGAATGCAGTGTGAGTGAATATGTTCTGGGTGGGTGCCTTTGTGCAGAATGCAGTGTGAATGTTTTGGGTGTATGTGTTTGTGAATGTGGCTTGACATGCTGTACTAGCCATCTATGATAAAGCAAGCAAGCATGATAAGTCGTATTGTATGACTCGACTGGCATTGTGTTGCATACAGTCTACCCATCTCTTACTGTGGCATATTTTTCACTGAGCATCTATGATGAAGCAAGCATGATAAGTATTATTACATTGCTAGATTAGCATTTTGGTACAGCCAGCCTAGCTATTTTTTTTTTGTTATTGTGGCATGACATTTTTTACTGAGAATCTCTGATATACTAGCATGATAAGTGTACTTATCTGTCTCGAATGGCCTACATTTGAGCCAGTTTGGTCAAGCCAACAGGTGTATGTTCTTACATAGGGGAACTGGCATATATCGGCAGAACCAGCTCTGACATGTTTTCTTATAATATCATTATTGGCATTAAGCGCAACCTTTCGTTGGTCCGGGTTACCTTGCTACACTCGGTGACTCTTACATACTTGTCGCAAATATTGACACCCATCCAATAAAAAGATTCAGCCGCCACCACTGGGCACATTGGTATATTTGGGTGCCAGCGGTTGGTCACCGTCCCCTTGTTCTTACGCCAGGTGAAATATTTAAGCTTTGATTAAAAAATATATATCTTTCACCCAGTGCAGCACCCACATGCCCCAGCAGCAGCATGATCGCCATGTACATTGCACATGAATGGTGGTCCATGCAGGCACAAAGTGTGATGCGTTGCATGTTTTATTGGAGGGCTTGGTGTGGAGGAGGGAGGTGTCAGCATGGCTCACAGGGGGGGTCCAAACTTTGTGTTGCACCACTGGGGGAAAGGGGATCTTCAGAAACCAACTCTAACCCACATTGAATCCTGATAGCAATTGCTCCGTGTAGGTCTCTGCCTGAATATCTCCCTTTAAAATAGGGCGAAAGAGTCATGCATCAGTATTTGGTAAATTAAATGGAATACAATATCGGTTTAATGTCCTGACTTGCAGTTGAGCAAATAGTTTATTCAAATTCCTCTTATAAGTTATTTAATCACTGCCCAAGTTATGACTTCACAAACTATATAGCATCCTATGTCCACCCCAGACCCCACCGACTCAAGTGTAGGACTACTTATTTGTTTGTCATCCACTGTCAAATTGCAATCTTGCTTTCAAGTTGGTGGCCTCTCCCGGTTTTAGATTTTGAAAACCTCAGACCCTACATATTCGGCCAGTGCTCAATCACTCAGCAGCTGCTTTTAAAATGCCAGTGATGATCCTTACCACCCCTCTTACCCCGAAATCGATTACTGAAACGCCAGAAGGATCTCCGGACATATACAACTCAGCAAAGCACCACATTTTCCCCCTTCTCAGGGTGACTTCATGGAAAAGCAGAGTGGGAAGCTCAGTGAGCCTTTCACACTAGAAGGAGGGGATTATTTAAGCAGAGTGTGAGAGAGAGGGAGAGCTCGAGATATGTATGAAATGCCGGGTAAAGCTATTAGAAATACTTGTTCAAGCTGCATTTCGGATTTGTACTTTAAATGGCACCTCACATCCCCTTCAATAAGTTAATTTTGATGAAAAGACTGTTGTGTTACAATATGCAGGGCCAATCTCTCTGCTGTTTCTGTGCTTCCACCCCCTTTTCATTAGAATGTCCTCTATGGGGCACAGATTGGGGCGGGAAATCCACACCATGTTCTCCTCTCGTCACTTGCGCCAAAAAAAGGAGGGACCCAATTCACAAAGGGAATCGGAATGCCCTCATTCAGATGCACTGTTTCCCCCTTTGTGTATCTGCGCAAATATGGAGGCATGTCAGGGCATTTAAAAGCACATCCCAAATGAAAAAATGGGGTGCGTTTTAAATGCCCTGAAACAAGGGTCATCACCCTGTGCCTTTTGAAACAGGCTCAGTGGAAGGCACAATCCATGGCTGGGTCATTGATAACTCGGGTTAAACTTCAGCTGTCAGACTTGCATTTCAATCCCCTTAACGGGGATAGAAATGCATGTATTTGTTTTCAAGCATTTCACCCAAATGTGCCCTTTAGTAGCCTGTCTTGGTGAAATGTGCTCCCATAAACCACGTGTTCGCTGGGAGCCTGTTATACATCTCCCGACACTAATGTATGCAAGGGGGATGGGCAGCGCATCTCTGTGCTACAGTCCAGCCCCTCCTGCAATGCTCAGGTCCCCAGTGTGAATAAGGTGACCCGAGCACTTCTCAAGTCAGTGCACATTAATTGTGTGCATTTTCTGTGCTCCTTTCATTTGTGCTGCTTTTCGACACTCGGTCTCAATGCATTTCACAAGTCCATCATGGGAATCTTCCCGACTGCCCGCCATCATCATGTTTGGATGAGTAGGGAGTGGCAGTATCAACATGGATTCTGCCTTACCCTTTGCATCACAAATGAACAGATAGAGCCTATGTGGACCCCATGCCATGGCAGCCATGTTGTTTGGACATGGCTGCCATGTTGTTTTAAGATGACAGCCAATACTATGGCTCATAGTGCCGCTAGAATGCATAGTGCATTTTGGCTTACTGCACAAAAACCCAGACTCATTTAAAAGTGGAAAAGGTTGCTTTAATGTGACAGGCCAAAGCTTACAATTAAACGCTTACCTGGCTCTATGGCCTTACAAACTAAAGAAATATTTAAACAACCAATTAACTAATTAAACATTTTCATTTTTCCCCAACAATTAAATAATTAAATAAAGCCATTTTCTCCCTAACTGACCCTACCGTCTCCTTACCCCTTCTCCAGGCGTCCCGCTTTCTCCCCAGGGCCATGCCCCTCCAGGCTCAATACCTGTTCCCCCGGGGTGGCCCGCTTGTGCAAACAGCACCACCCCATCCTTTCCCGTGTCATTCCCCCATTGTGCTTCCCTCCCCCCACATCAAAAGGGGCCATGCCCCCGGCACCAGAAAAACCCTCCCCCAAGGTGTTCTTTCTGCCCCACCCCCCCCCACCAATTTTCTTTACCTCCAACTCTTTAACCAATCTCCCAGCCAAGAGCCCAGGTCCGCCAGATAATGATTATTCCCACAAATCGACAAGTGTACACCATCCTCTCTAAAGATCATGAAACCTTCATACACTATTTCCTTATGTTCCATAACCTGTACCGCCACCGAGGCACAAAACTTAACCATCTCTCTGTTGATCCCTTTCCTAGCCCGCTCTATCGCTCCCTCACTTCTCGCTCCCCTCCACACTCTCCGCGGCAACAACTTAGTCCACACTACAGCTGCTTGAGGCCACATTTCACGCACCCAGACTAAATCCCTTTTCATTTTCCTTAGCAGAGCCACCCCCGTATCCCTTACCAGGTCATTCTCCCCAGCATGAATAATCAACACCTCTGGAGCCCCATAGCGTTCCCTCAACCCAGCCAACATAGGAAGCAACTGGTCCCAGCGCAGACCCCCTAACCCGTGCCATTTTACCAACACAACCTTATAGCTTCACCCCAGTTGCCTACCAAGAACCCTTTTCTCCGCTTCTTTCCCAGCCCACTTAACAATTGAATGGCCGACAATCCACACTTGCGCCAACTCCCCCTCCTTTCGCACAGCATCTGAAAAAGAAATTACAAAAAATCACTACAAATCAATACATTCTACCAAACGCTGTTGTCAACCAGGTCCTCTACCACCTTCCTTCAAAATTCCCCTTTATCAAACTCCCTGACATACCCCTTGTATCTCCCGGACCTCCAACGCCCCAAACTTTTCACCTTATCCTCCGAAAAACCCAGCCTGTTACCCTCCGATGCTGCGCCCATCCTAAATGAATGTGTACCAAAATCCCCTGCCTTTTCTCCTACCGCTACCAGAGCCTTACGCAATACCCCCAGGACTTGTGCCGCTGAAACCGGCATCCCATCCTCATGCTTAAACACTAAGCCTGTCTTACCCCCACAACGCTCCTTCCACAACCTGCCTGTCTGAACTGGGCATAAGTCCTTGCTCTCATGACCCAACAAAACCCAAGAACCCTTTCCCTTTTGGTCCATCTTAGACCTATTAATCTTGATGTCCAAACCCAATTCTGTAATTTGCACATCCTCCCACTGCAGTCCCCCCAACCCCCATTTTCCCCCCACCAACTCCGAAACCCGAAAAGCCCCAAAGAATATCCAAGTAAAGCAAGTCGCAAACAGCTCCCCTTCCCATACCGACCAGCAAACTCCCCCCCACCGCCTTAATCAACCTCTGCAGCAATTCCACCGATATCGGCCTCCTCTTATCCTTGTCCCTCTTACTCTCCCTTGCCCATCCTTCCAACATCCTACTCGCCATTTCCCCCCCACTCGGCTGAAAACCCCAAAACCATTTCCCGTAGAAAGCAATCCCAGCTAACTTACCTGCTATAGTTGTTCTTGACCAGCCCCTGTCCATGCACCTCAGGAGGAAGTTCATGACATCGTCCCTCCTCCGCTCTTCCGCATCCCATCTACCCTTCCAACTACAAGCTCCCCCTCCAATAAAATCCTCCCAGACCCTCCTGTATGACTCCTTAGATGCCCCGGCCAATGAACCCTCCACCAAAGCAAGCGCTCTCAGCTTCCTATCTTCCACAGCTCCTCCAGAATCTGCTGCCCCTCCTGATCCGCATCTGGAGCCAATCCACGGAATCTCTGCCATTGAAAACGAGATAATGCATCAGCGATGCCATTATCCTTCCCTGGCACATGTGTTCCCTTAAACACCACATTCTATTCCATGCAGCGCAGAACAAACTCTCTCATCAGTCTTGCCACCCTCTGATCCCTTCCTGACTGCCTGTTCACTACATGGACCACGCATTCATTGTCAACATTGAAATTCACTTTCTTATTCTGCAAATCCTTCTCCCACAACTCCAATACCACCAGCAAGGGGAAACATTTAAGAAATGCTATACTCCTTCCCGCTTTCAACCACAGAGATGGCCACTTCTCCGCACACCACTTTCCCCCCCAAAAGACTCTGAAACCTCCTGCTCCTGCTGCATCAGAAAATATCTGTACTTACCATGTCACCGGGTCTCCTTGCAACCACATTGACACCCCGTTGAAACTCTCCAAAAAGCGCAGCAATCCTCCCTCACTGCCCCCGATACTCTTATCCGATGATGTGGGCGCTTTGCTCCCGCCATAGCTCCTGCCATGTTCCTACAAAACCTCCGCCCTGGGGCCACCACCTTGCATGCAAAATTCAGATGCCCTACCAATCTCTGCATTTCAACCAGCATCATTTTCTTGGCCCCTACCGCTTTCTCCAGCAGTACCACCAGTTTGCTCACCTTGTCGTGCGGCAAGCGTGAGGTCATGGCCACTGAATCCAGTTCAATTCCTAGAAATGTCAACACCACTGCCGGCCCTTCTGTTTTGTCTTCCGCTAAAGGCACACCCAACTCCTCCATCAGCTCCTGAAACAACTTTAGCATTTCCTTGCACTCCCCCTCTCTTTCTGCCCCGCTAATGAACAGAAAATCATCCATATAGTGCAGCACACTCTCCCAACCCGAGTTAAATGAAAAAACCCACTGCAAGAAACAGCTGAACCATTCAAACAAAGCGCAGGAAATTGCGCACCCCATTGACAAGGCTTTGTCTATGTATATGCGGTCCTCGAACTGCAAACCTAACAACCAAAGGTCCACCGGGTGCACCGGCAATAACCTGAAAGCCGCCTTAATGTCGCACTTGGCCATGAAGGCCCCTCGCCCTTCTTTCCTTACCATCGCCACTGCCTCGTCCACACTTGCATA
This sequence comes from Ambystoma mexicanum, assembly GCF_040938575.1. NCBI lineage: Eukaryota > Metazoa > Chordata > Amphibia > Caudata > Ambystomatidae > Ambystoma > Ambystoma mexicanum. The sequence continues at coordinate 1,109,106,769 of NC_090933.1, read as the reverse complement.
TACAACCCCACATATTTCCGGGGCAATGAAATCATTGACTGACATGCCCTCTGGCCATGACAAATGGTGTATCAATTTGAACTCCCCCTGAGCTTTCTTGGGCACCACCCCCAGTGGGGATATAACTAAGTCACTAGGCAGGTCATCAAATGGCCCTACTATCCTTCCCGTTACTATTTCCTTGCTCAATTTTTGTCTTACCACCTCAACATTTTCTTTGGCCGACTTCAAATTTTCAGCCCACCGACGCACCCTTGGGCCTTGGTACCCCAATCTGAAACCCTGACAATACCCCTCACTCAAAATCTTAGCCACTTCCCTGTCCGGATAAAATTGCAACAATTTTTGCAGCACCCCCACTTTAATTGGAGTAAAAGCTTTTCCCCACAACCCCTCTACCTGAACCTCTCCCCCTCCCCCTGTCTCCCTGTTGGAAACACTGAGTGAGGGGGTGTTTCCCTCCACACTTGCTACACTCGTGCCTGAACCTACACAGGGTCCTTGTGCAGCCGTCCTTATTAAAAGCCCAGCACGCTGCCGAGGACTGCCCTCTGCCTCCTCCCTCCACCCCCTCATGGGTGGGGCGACCAAGAAAGGGCCGGAAAGGCACAGGAAGCCCACTTGCTGTGTGCAACGTCGGGGCAGGCCTCGTTGGAGCCATCCATTGCAGCCAAAGATCCATGTCTATGTCCCCCAAGACCGCCTGACTGTCCTCCGCCATCCTCGCTCTGAATTCTTCATCATACCTTACCCTGGCAAAGCCCCCGAAACTCGTGAAAGCCTTCCTAATCACGTCCATATATTTAAGCAGGGCCACGCAACGCTCCTGGAATTTTTCACAATAAACACTAGCATAAATGATAAATGCCGACGTCCAATTCTCAATAGTCACCGGGACCCTTGGGCGCGCAGCCAGTTCCCTCTCTTCTTCTTTAGACCCCTCCTTTGCTCTCACTTCCCTATGGAGCAACTTAAAAAACATCTATAAACTCCCCCGCCTGAATCTTCTCCCTGGTCGCTGCCATCAAGTGCGCCCCCAACGGTTTTGTTATACCCATGTATGGCAGTTTTTTCTCCTTGCCTTTCCCTTCAACCTCCTTTTCTTTTTCAGCTTGCACCTCGATCACCAATGGCTCCACCCCCTTGTCCGTTTGGACCTCCACTGAGCAAATGCTCTTCTCAACCCCCAAGGCTCCAATGGCCTGTACACCAACTTCTTTCCTTACCCCTTGCAGTCCAGACCCTTCATTTCCCGTCCCCCTTCCAGTGACCCCTCTCTGCCATGCAGCTGACCATTCCCTTTCCCGCTCACCTCTTTCTACACAGGCCGTCTGCGGTCTGGCGTCCACACTGATGCTCCTCATCTCTTTTCTTAGAGGGCTCCTGCTGCGGGGACAAAACATGTCAGCAGACTCACCCAGCCAATAGTTCCCCCGACCTCTTGCCCCCCGACCACCCTGCACCTGCCTCTCCAGACCCCACCTCAAACTTCTTCTCTCCTCCCCCCTTTCCCTTACCGCCCTATAATCTTCTACCTCCCACTGGCCCACATAATCCCCCAATCCAACTTCATCACCACTTAAATACCGTTGTGGATGCAAGCTCATGCCTGAGTTGGAGTTGATCTTCTTCTTGCGAGCCTGGGGCGTACGCTCCGCCACTCCTTTGAGGTCTTCTCGGTGGGGCCGCAGCAACCCCTGCCTGGTCCTCTTCTCTCGGGCGAGGCGTGCCGTCCTCCACCCTGGAATCCTCATCGCTAGGGGCTGTGCTGCACCCTCTAGGCTCTCCCTGCACTGACCGAGGAGGGGCTGTTCTAAAACCCCCTACCTCCACCTGAACAGCGGGGGCTGCGCAGTGCCCTCCGCCCTCCCTCCTCCTACCCGGAGGGGCCGTTCCGCACCCCACTCTAACCTCCTCAATTGATGGGGACCTCTCCCTCCTTCTCCCACCTGCACACTTCTGCAGGTATTTACCCCCTATACCCCTCTGCCCTGTCACCCCCTTCTGTGCCCCCTCACCGCCCCCCCCATGGTTCTCTTGAACCAATTCTTTCTGAGCACTCCTAGCTTCCCCTCAGCTATCATTGACTCCCTCACTCCCTAGCCCCCCCCCCCCCGCAATCATTTCTCCCCCAGATGCCCCCCTGTCTATCTCCCTCCTCATCTTCCTGCCCCTGGCTTCCCAAACTTCCCCTCTCCCCGCCGTGGGGTGCAAGCCACCACTGCCACGAGAGCCCCATCTGCCGCAGCTCTACGCTGCAGCCTGCCCCCACCTACCTCCCCTTCTCCCGTTACTTCTCCTACCGCCCCTTCCAATTGGGCCTTAGATGCCCTGCTTATGATCTCCAGGGCCTCCCTTCCCTGGAGCCTTAAATACCCCGGGGAGGCGCTCTGCCCCCCACGGCCACTCGCTGGCCATGTGCAGCGCCAAAAACCTCCCTGGGGGAAACGCTTTGCGTTCCCCCCTGGGGCCCCCTTTTCCACTTTTAGCGGCTGTTGGCATGAACACCTTGTGATTGACCATCAACACGTACAGTGATACGTTCTGAGTCCTCTATGCCAGCTGTCAAAGGCCATCCAAATGAATCTCTGAGTAAACTAGGCCCCTCTGACTCAGGCCCAGGTCCCCTCCCCACCAGTTGCACACCTGAACTGCCTCCTGGGCAACACTTGCACTCAGAGACTGTTTCTGCATCCCTACAGCCCCTACTAGCACCTTGACACCTGATGTCTGCACTTACCCTTGCACTGGCCTCCAGCTGGCCGCACTTTTATTTATTGTCTTTATTTATTTCTTTACTTACTGTTATCCTATGTACTGCACTTCCCCCTTCCCCTCTCCCCCTGAACTTTTACCCTTCCCCCCTCCCCTGCACTTGTGCGAACTCAATGTCACCTGGCCTAGTAGGATCGCTGTCTGTCTTCCCTCTTTTTCCCCTCCCTTGCCTCGTTGAGCCTTGAAACACTCATGTATAGGCGCGTTATAAATGCCATATCATATCATATGCCGTTTTAGTTACTGTCCATAGCATGTGACATTGTGGAGAGCTGCATCCCCCTTTAGTTACTGTAGGAGACCCCTTTAAATATCAAGATAGGGATTGTCCTTCTCTTGTCATTAGAAAATGTGTTTGAAAGGGTGATACAGTTTTCCTACCCACAGGTATTCCTACACATTCCCTGTTCTAAGATTATCAATCTGGGATCAGACCGAAATGCAGCACTGAAACAGCCATGGTCAATGTCACGGATGACGCTCTTCAAATCCTGGTCAAAACTGACTTCTGCCTCATAGTCCTTCTCGACTTATCTGACACACTCAATATGGCTTTAGTGCCTCACACTGACCAGACAACTTGTACGGTTATCAGGCACAGGCTACGAAGATTCCATCGCTGGATTTTCCATTGTTGGAGAATTCATCACTTTATTCCCATTGCATGTTGCCGCAAATGTATGTGGGGGTGGGTTAGGGTAATAATAAAGGTAGGGGGGATCTGGGGTGGGGGCACTGTGGGGGCTCTCCACCGCACACATTTGCAGTAAAATGTCCTAAATAAAAATATATAAATATGATGAATTTTCTCACGATGAAAGATTCTCGATGGAATCACATTGAACCCTCCATCTTACCTCTCGGACAAGCACCCAGCAATCCAGAGGGGACACTTCCAGTCAGACTGATTCCCGGTCACCTGCAGAGTCTCACAAGACTTGATGTTCTCCCCAGGAATTTTAAATATATCCAGGGAGGTTTGGGGATGACTTCCCAATGATCCCATCTCACTCCATCACTGTGTAAACTACGACCAAATATAACTAAATGTGAGCTGTATGCAGATCATTGCAGGCATCAGGAGTTGCCTTGCCTAAATCCAAGCCTTCATGATAAGCTCAGGTTTGGAGCTCATTCCCACAAAGAGCATCCTAATTGGTCCCCCATATTAGTGTGATATCATTTAAGGGAAGCTACATGACATGCAAGTTGACGTCTTCACAATTCACCTAGCTATGACCTCCAACTCACTAGGGTTCACTATAGACATCAATCTCATCTTCCAACAACATATCAACAAATAGGTCCAAACTGCTAGCTTACCCTACTCTGGAAGATAAAACCCATCTTTCCACCCAAGGACTTCAGAACTACAGTCCAGGCCTTGGTAATGTCCCGTCTCATTGACAGGAACTGCCTCCTCACCACTGTTCCAGCATCAAACATTGTGCCACTGAGACAGCTAAACACACTGCAACATGATTCGTAACAGGAAATAAGAAATCCAACCAATGTCCTCCCATTTTAAGGGTGCTCTAGCCACAATGCGCTTTAAGATTTACATATAAGGAAACTTCTGTGCGCATACCTTCCTACCTCGCTTCAAAACTCTGTAGCTGAGGTGGGTCATGACCCTCTGGGTTCCAAGCCATGTCTAGGCTTGAGGCAAAACTGGCATCCAAGAAAAAGCAAAGAACATGCCTTCTCTTGCTCTGCCCTTGCCAAAAGGAACGCCAACCCAGTGACAATACAGGTTGTGTCAATGCTCCTTTTCTTCGGAGGGAACTCCAGACTTATCCTTCAGTCAGTACCTGGATGCCACCTAGGCTGCATGCGTTCACGCCGCATGCAGAAACCCCATTCCCGGAACATCCCATCACACATTGTAACATCACCTCATAAGTTACCCCCAATGACGTATGTAGTTCTGTTGATTGCTGGCTAGCATTGCGGTATATAAAATGCCAGATACAATACAAATACATGCCTGCATGTGTGTAAAGGAAAGAATAAAAGCCGTGATGAAACATGTGCCGGACCATGCTGACACCCGGGAGAAGTGGACGATGAACGCAAACGAGAATGTGAGTACAGTTTGAACCCCTCTCCTCCTATTGATTGAAGGATTGGGGGAAGGAGTGCCCAATTGGGCTCCACCTCACCCAGGAGCTGTCCTGATGCTCTGCTCTATACACCAAGGTCAGGGCCCGGTCGCCAAGTCAGAAAGCATACTCATGGCCATGCACTCTACCACTGTGGCAGAGACCTCCACGCGTGCCCTTTGCAAATGGGCCTAGCAGCCCAACAATGGTGGGTGAAGTCAACAACTGCAAGAAGAGAAATGGATACCCTCTGAACTCCCCCATCTTCATAGAGCAGGATGCTGCCATCATAATAGGGAGGTGGGTCTGTGTGCACTGCTCTTCAGCACAGCCACAACCTTAACTACTCACAAGCACTGCACTGGGAAGATAGGGTGTAGGGGCAATCCTGGAAGCCCCCATCACACAACACGGGATGCATTATTGACATCATCCCCAGTTGCCTATTTATTACATAGAGACTCTTCAGAATAGATCATTCAAGTTCTTCGTCATGCAACCTACAGCATGTGCTCCCGCACATATGAGAAAAGCCCGGACGAGGACACTCCGGGTAAAAAATTACACCTCAAGTTCACAGGATAACATATTTTTTGCTCAAAAGCGGTAAGGCATGATTTAATCAATTCAAGTGAGTTCAACAGCTGCAAAGTTAACAAAATAAAACCACAGCTCAGTTAAGCGTATACGGGTTTCTCCATCATATAAAACAGACACTCTGTTAATATTTAAAAATATGCTTCATTCACTGACACTAAAGGCACCAGTGCAGATCACTGGCAGTATAATGGACAGTCCGGCCAGGCATGACAAGGGCGAGTACATGAGATGTAAATGAGATTTGTGGTTTAAGTTCCCCTCACCCCATCCTACCTCCCCCACGTCCCCACCCCACACCCGAGGCTGGAGTTCAAGTTCAATACCCAGAACCTTTGGAAGTCAGATGCCCTGTGTCAGCCAAAGATAGCTCGTCAGTTCACCCAGGGGCACCCAGGGAGGCCCATCCTTGCTAGTGAAGCACATGTTTATCAGAGCTTTTTTAAAGCAGTCTCTGCATTGCATTGCAGCTGCCAGCAAGGTCCAACGACACATTTCTTCATTGAAAGGGGTGCCATCCAGGGGCCAGATCACAGAAACTTTGCACCGGTGCAAGTGCAAAGTGTGCACGGTATTAGCACTAGGGCAAAGTTTGCCCTATTTTGAATAACAGTGGGACACATTAGAAAACTATTGCACCATTGACAAGTGCAGTTTGGCTTGGTGTAAGCACCAGGGCAAAAATTGCCCTTGGGCAAAATAAATACATGTTCACTGCATTATTGCAATAGGGCATCGTTGGCTCTAGTGCTAATACAGAATGCTGTTAGCACTAGGACACTGCTTGCTATTCCTTAGTTGAATAATGCATGGAGTGGAAGGAGAGTAAGTAAACAGTACTTGTCAGATTTTGTTCCACAGAACTATCTATTGCAACCCCAGTCAACCCCTTTGTAGGTTCTAAATGGCAAAGCTTTTGCTTTGGATCTTGTTTTCCCCCAGCAGCACACTTACATTATTTTGATCAAACTTGACAAATTTAGAATGGGTGGGAATCTTTTATGCTGAGCCGGCGTTACTACTTGTCAGAAAAGAAAACACAATAGTAATCACCACGACATTTCTGGTCATCATAAGCCAATACCAGCATGCCTCACGAAACAAAGGACTTGGCGAGATCCCAGGACCATTACTGCCCCTACAGCACCCCAAATGGGTGTGGTGATTGCTATTCAGACACAGGGGCTTCCCACAAGGGATGAATATCTGTAATGTGTTTTCCTCCACATGAGATGGCCTTTGTGCATATTGCCCATACTCAATCTCCCATGGGAAAAAGAAAACAGCAAAGATGGCAGCTGCCATGGAAAATAGAAAAGGGAGTAAGTCCCTTTCCTATTCTGATTTTTGTGGTGATGGTGATGTAGTGCGGGAGGCCGGGGGTTGCCTGTGGAGACCCAGGTTAGTGGGGGAGAGTAGGGAGATGAGGTTGGGACTTCCGTAGGGGTAGATGTTGGCATGGGGTAAAAAATTGGGGGGTTTCCAGGGGAAACACTCGGGTGGCCAAGAGAATGTGATCAGTCAATGAGGGATCCCACCTATGCTCCTAGGCACCTAATTTGCCAGTCCCCCATCTACGGAATTATATAACAACTGCTCTACAGCTTAACTGTGGAGCACCGTTGGCGCGTCATAAAATCTGTAACACCAAAGTATCAATTAAAAGTATCACGGTATCACACTCATCGAAGTATCAATTAAAGGGAAGCCAATAAAAAGGATTCATAGGTTATTGGAAGCATATTGTGTTGTCCAGTATCTCTGCAGGTAATAGAAGAACAACATGTTTATCTTATTCACTTAATGTTAAGGTTGAGCTCGTCCAATCACTGAATAGAGAAATGCAATCAGGTTTTTAGAATATCCACAACAGAAATGAATGAAAGAATGTACATATATTGAATTTCAGTGGCTATAATGCATATAGTGCTTTGTTCATTCAAAACATCAAACTGGATTTTACTACCATGCAGGCCGAGGAGGCAAGCATCATTTTACACTCTTCATACAGCCAGTACCAGACTGTTCATAGAACCTATGAACACAGAATGGACATGTGGGGCTTCTCCACTGCTTAATTTGTGCCGGTGTTTGCCCGTGGGCAACACCGGCACTCTTTTTTGGGCACTGGAACACTAATTGATGCAGGCTGCAGGGAGTGTAATTGTTCTGTTTATTGAGAGTTTGATCTGATCTCTATCTCGTGCTACCCTCTTTGCAGTTTCAGGCCATGACTGGCTAGGCCTGGGACTACAGCAAATAAAACAGCCAATTAAAACTAATATTGTGTTGTTACTATGCAGTATTTGCTCAATACTGTATAGTCACACAGAATATACAGTTTTCATTGGCTGTTCTTCTGGCCAATGGAAATGACATATGGTGAGTGTGGGTCACATGGGCGCTGTTGTTGCAGGCAGCGTGGCGCCACCTTCACTACATGAGTTGCTATTGCTGTGTTAGGGCGTTGTGACGAGTGGTGTCATGTGAGAGAGCCTGCCAGCCCAGCACGTGTGATGCCATGCGGCCTAGTTGTTGCTTCCCTCAAAAGTCCACCATGCTTAATTTTCGTTTTTGCTGGGCCGGCAGCCCGACCTGAGGAGAGAGACTCAGTCCCCGGCTCCTTGCTGACTCCAAATAAAGCAGGAGGTAAGTCAGCCTGAGATGTAGTGCTGATTGTGATTGGGCAGCCCGGGGTCCGTCCGGCACAGCGCACATGTCCCCTGGTGCCCGCATATGCATAGTCCACAGACCATTGCATAGCCTGTGTACACTCTCGCACAGCCCCCAACAAACACACCATGAAGAGCATCCACAACTCATGCCTAGTTCGATACTGAGACCCACAGAGCTTCAGCACATCTCAGGATCAATTAGCCCTCCCACCCGCATCCTGCACCCATACATACGTCAAATAGGCACAGCACATCCCCTGCCCACCTTAGCTTACCCCAGGGATCTACGTGCCAACATTGCACACATCTGATATTAATTCCTCCTACCATCTGCTGGACTCTCATCATACATACCCCCATTCCCCTCCCCCGTGCTCCCATTACTAGGTAAATTTCTCTACCTGGCTGTGCTCTACTTTTTCCAGTAGTCATTAATTGTGCAGAGGCAACTTGTCTCTTTTCAGTTGTATGTATTTTTTCTGATAAAAAGGAAGTTGACCCGGCTGCCCTCTCTATCTTCCCCTTGCTACTTCATGGACACACATTTAGAGTCTTGGGGTAGTGAGACGAACAGTCAACTGGGTACTGGGAAATATTTGGAGGTTCATGGGGTTTAACGGATCGTGTGGAGGCCCACAATTAACAAGCGGTCAGAGCTGTGTACCCAGGCACTGCGCAAAGTTAACTCAAGAAACCTGGCGAGGGCCATGCGGTCTTGAGAGTTACTTGTCGAACCACATGTAATTTTCGAATTCAATGTATCTGGCTTGGTTTCTGATGAACGGCAGTCACGTTTGAAATCAGTGAATATTGTGCTGCAAGAGTGGCGTGGTAAAAGATCTAGCAATGGGGTCTGATTTGCTTTCTGAGAGGCAATGGATCAGCAACCGGTGGCTCTGCAGATGTTTCAGACTATGACTCCACCAGCTCTAGCCAGCATAATCAATGGTGTGGGATTGTGGGAGTTGTAGTCCGAACATCTGGAGAGCCCAAAGTTGCAGAGCTTCTGCTGTTGGGCCACACTTGCAACCCTGCGTGAGGTAACTTAGCCATACACCCAGAATAGCCTTAACATAGAATTGACTATAGCTCCAACCTGAAAGTCTTTCACATAGGGGACCTTCTGGCTCTAGCTCTCCTGATGCCACAACATAACGTACCTGCTGTTAGCAGCATCAAGTATACAGGCTACGGAGCAAATTGTGTGGCAAACGACAAGTGATCCTGAACCCAGCCCTGGTTGCTGGACACATGCAGTTCTTTGCCAGAACTAACAAATGTCCTAGGCAACCTAAATTTGCATGGGAAGGATTTCGACTGCTACAGCCTGGTTGAAAGCAAGGAGACAGCCGGTCACCTAGATTAGTGTCCCATTAACCTGAAGGTCTCCTGCCCTCCAGAATCCAACAGCCCGAGTGACTACAACCTGGGGCTCTTCAGAAGGTTTAGAGTAGACTATGATGTCCATGGTTCCTCCCCATAGTCTATGCTAGCCAGGGTCGGACTGGGCATACAATTGTTTCACGCACCAATGAAAAAGAGGCCAACAGTTGCAAATGGCTTTTCATTCCTTTTGTGACACTGTTTGAAAAGTACCCAAGGGGGAGTTTGATGAAGTGTGATGTGACATGGAACAGCAGCAGTGTGATGGGCTGGTGGTGGGCCGATCTAGGTGTAGCACTGAACTGGCCCGGCTGCCCGCAGTGTGGCCGGTGACCGCCGGCCACGAGGCCGGCATTATGGGGCCAAGATATTTGGGCCCTGGCACTTATTTTTTTACAAATTAAGCACTGGGCTTCTCCAGTGGTGGACTGGCCTTCAGGGAACTCTTGAGATTCCCCTGGTGTTCTGCTCCTCTTACCCTCTCTCCAAGTCAGCCATTGCTCGCACAATGTAAAATAGGGATATTTTACAAAATATTTACAGGGCCTCTTTTGGACCCAAGTCCTCCCCTGGCCTTCTCTGTAGTTGCAGCAAGATTATTTATTTAATAATTACACTTTTTCAGTTAGACAGATAAAGGATTTTAAAATGTTTTGTAATCACCTTAAAACCTATCTTCTCCTGAAATGACACCCTACCCTCACATATCTAATAAACTCCATACCACCAGAAAGCAGATTAGGTGGTGGCAGTTGTGCTCCAAAAGACCTATACGACAGAACATAACAACAGGTAGAATGCATGGCATATGTGGGCAGGTGTTTTTCAACATTATTAAGCAATAAGCCCCGAGCTGGGGGCATTACAGCTTCAGGTAATGACCCGGGGCCTATAGTTATAGGCCCGAGCAAGGCAAGGATCTTAACACAGGCCCTGGGGCATTACCTAGAGTGGTAATGCCCCGCCCAGTGAGGGGCTTATTGCTATTTGTACTCTGGCCAGTAAGACCGGGGTACTAATAGGGTCTTTTTTTAAGCTGCAAGACGCTGTCTGCGTTTCGCAACTGAAATAAAGAAAAGAAAAAAGATGTCCCTTCTCCCTTTCCATGGCGGCCAGGCACGTAAATGGAAGGAACATCGAGGGAGGCCGCTAAGGCTTTCTCGGGCTGATAACGACCAGGTGAGGGCCAATGTTATCGTATGTTACAATCTCATTCAAAAGTTGAAAACAGTGTTACTGTTTCTTGTAATATTTGTGCTGCAATGCCTGACTTTCATGAATACTTTTTGCACAGCTCTCTGTTGCTTTCTAGCTACGCCTGCACGCTATATGTGCCATACGTACATGAATAAATCTATTGGAACGGTTTACTTTGTTGTCAAATGCATTTTATCTCTATTCCTGTCTTGTAAGGGGCTTCGTATTGCGGGACCCAGGAAGCACTGCCGTATATAGTTCAGCTTGATTTCTGGAAATTCGAAATACGTTTAGTGTGGTGAACAAATTGAATGCAATCCTCACAAAATACTATTCTTTATCCTAAAAGCCTATGTGTGAAAAAGCGAAATTTCACAGTCTTACCTGATGCAACAGTTAGTTAGGATTGTGACAGACAGAACTGCAGCTTTCAGTATGATCAACCTTCCGTAGGCCCAACAGTCAGCTTAGAACCTGAGGACACGCTTGATTTTCCAGCGACGAGCATGTCATCAGCAGTGTTTCAACAATGGCAGCATGACATCAGCCATGCACGGTCGGACTGGGCATAACATTGACCTGGGCACCAATGAAAAAGTGGTCTCTAGACATTAATGCCAATATGTTCCTTTTGTAACAGATTATTACCAGAAGGCAGGCTTGTTTGTAGAGGCAAGAAAACCGGACAATGTCTGGGGCACAGTTGAGGGCAATGGGCATAGAAGGCAGCCGGTTAATCTCCCCCTCGTGTAGGAGGGAGCAGTCACATTTAACATTGTTATGCACTACAGCGACAGATGCAGGGGACACAAGCCTGCCCTGCCCATATTTAGCTACCTCCCATGATCAGCCATTGGCTTAATAGAGGGTTTTTAGAAATATCCCACTTTCCAAATGAGCACATCTTTGTGAAACGAATCCTGCTTAATCAGTTTTATCATTTCTGCATACCACTGGAACGACAGAATGGAGGGTTGGGTGTTTATGGTAGAATGGAAGAGATTTTTTTTTCTTTGCTAGCTTATTCAAAAGGGCCAGCGATAGCCTGCAGGAGTAGGTGATTGTGGGGCAGGATGGGGTCACAAAGTAAATAGTCAAAAGAAGGAATATTATGAGGAGGGGAGGAATTGGAATTCATCTCCAGAATCTTAGCAGATGGATGATTTAGGGTAATCAAATGTGTGACTCGCTCTCACCTGAACTCAACTGGGGTTCCTTTTCTGAAAATCATTGTTTTCTGGTATGTTAATCCAGTTAAGCACAGGATAGCACAGCGGCAGCGTGCGCGTCTTGGAAGCAAGACGACACAAAGCAACAACAGGTTCGATCCCCGCCCCGGGTCCGCGCTTAGAAACCTCTGAGTGTTTAAGCGCGTTATAAATACGTAACTAAGAAAAACACAATTACACAACTAAGAAAAAAAAAAACTAACAATTCCTGTAACAGCGCCTCGATGCCTGCGGGCTGTGTGAGCGCTTTATAAATGTAAAAAAATAAAATAATACAACTCCCAGAATGCATTGATCTGTTTCACTCAAGCCCAGGACTGGAAAAACACATGATCAGGTGCTACAGAGTCAGCTTGCCAAACTATGCTCTTCACTGGGAGGCAAAAACTCTTTGAGGAAGTATGGAAGAAAGCAATATTTGTACATCTTATTTTATTGCTGTCCTTTAAGTTTTAGCAAAGGGGTCAGGAAGTTGGACAAATGGAAGGGTTGAAGTACTGAGGGGGTTGCACTTACGGGGAATGCTTGCTTTGTTTGGTGGTGGTTTGTGTCTGTTTTACTTACTGTGAAAAAGTATACGTGCAAAGGAAGAAAACAATTACTGTAGCAACAATTAATGACATCACCACCGGTTTTGACATGTGTCTAGGGAAAAGGTTTTCTTTTGTGCAACTGTAGGTATTGGGCCTCATTACGACTCAGGCGGTAAGGGTTTTACGGCGGCGTAAACAGCGCCGACCCTTACCGCCTGAGTACGAGGTCCCTTAGCGCCATGGAGGTTTTAACACCTGCTTAAATCCATGGCGCTAAGGGACCATGGAGTTAATTACGCCACCGTAATTTACGGTGGCGTAATTAACGCCTTCCCCACTCCCATTATGCCCTATGGGGCAAAAATGGGAATGGGGAAGGGTAAATGGGGATTGGGGACTTACCGCCCCGCCAAGGTCGGAATGGGGCGGTAAGTCCGCCAACCACCATGGCGTAAACGTAGTTTACGCCATGGTGGTAAAGTCACGGCCCAGGCGGTAACTTACCGCCTGGGTCGTAATGAGGCCCATTGAGATCGCATGCCCATGTGCATTCATGCTTTCCCTAGCATTACAACTGCACGCCTAAATTATCATTTCATAGGTGCTTCCAGAAGATGTTATTATAAAACCTATCACAGGCATTGTCATCATACACCCTGCTTGGTTGCTGCATCAACTGTTGGCTGGTGTGTCCCCAACCCTCTCCAGTGGGCCTCAGGCCACTCATGCTAATCGCTTCTGGTTGTTTTCCTCTGCCAGCATTCTTGCACTTCGACACCATTCATGTGCAGTAAAATACGGTTGCCCCTTCTCACTGCAGTCTCTAATTGAATTCTTTCTGCCAACCATGATTGACCACTGCACATGCCTTCCTACATGTGTGCATAACAGAGGCGTTGCTGGGGAGGGGGGGAAAGGGGGCTATAGCCCCTGGTCTTTTGGTTGTATCCCCGGGTAGAATCTTAGGAGCTACAACCAAAAGGCTAGCTAGGCCCCAGTCCCGACAGTTCCGACATTAGCATAGCCCCGGGTCTTTTCCAAACCTAGCAACACCCCTGGTGCATAATTTTCCAATCTTGGTGCTCCAATTATTGCTTCACTTCACCCTGCCTTTCGGTACCATCTTCTTATGCCCTTTTTTCACCTTGGTAGTCCCTGCACTCCCTGTAACCCGAATCCAGGTGTTCCTTTGTACCTGCACAGTGTATGTTTCTGCTGCATTTTAGTGCTTCAATTCAAAGCCGAATCTAGGTGTGCCTTGGTACCTGTAGTGTATGTGGTTGCTGCATTTTAGTGCTTCACTTTAAAGTTGAATCTAGGTGTGCCTTGTTACATGCACAGTGTATTTTCTATTGCATTTTAGTGCTTCACTCTAAAGTTGAGTCTAGGTGTGCCTTGGTACCTGCAGTGTATGTGGTTGCTGCATTCTAGTGCTTCACTTTAAAGTTGAATCTAGGTGTGCCTTGTTACCTGCACAGTGTATGTGTTTTCTGCATTTTAGTGCTTCACTTTAAAAGTCAAATCTAGGTGTGCCTTTTCACCTGCACAGAGTTTGTTTCTGCTGCACTCTAGCACTCATCCAGACTGGGTTGTTTAAAATCTCTGCTACCCTGTGCATATTGTTTAAACCACCTTCTTCCTCTGGGCCTGCTTCACTGCTAGGCCGCCTGGTGGGTTTATTTGTGCACTGTGCAGCTCCTCTGTCTGACTCTATCCCTTCTCCTCCCTCCACTACATGGCTCTCGCTATCTCCCCTATCTATTCTAACTGCTACTCTATCACCTATCCTATCTCTATCACAATGTCTGGAAGAAAGAAGCTTAAAAAAGCTCTCCTGGACTCTAATCCAGGCCTACCTATTGCTGACACCTATGCCAATGCCACTTCCACGCAGACTATCACTGACATCCTCTTTTCTGTCACTTACCCTGATCTATGGACTCCCCACCTGGTGTCCACTCTCTCCCCTTTCTATTCTTCTCCCAATAATGGCAGCACTAGATGGGAAGTACTCATACTTCTCGTCCTCTAGGTGCATCATTAACGTCTACCACAGTGGGACTATTATGGCCCAAGGTTCACAACCTACTCTTCTCCTCCTTGACCGGTGCTTGTCCTCTCTCATTAACTTATTTTCTTTTCCTGCTACCCTTCCTGCCTCCTCTCCTCTTACCTCTCCACGACCACAAACGGGAGTACCATGCACCTGTAAACCCCCTCAGAAAACTTTCAAAGGTGGCAACTAACTTCACTTAGCTACTCTGATTGCTCGCTCTGCTGTCAAACACTTCTCTGATATCTGCCGTCTCCTTGAAGACTTTGACCTTGACATCCTCGCCCTTACCTAGAGGTGGTTCAATGCCACTCCCCTTCCTGAGGGCTGCACAATCCTCTCCAAACCCAGACCCAACAAGCCCAGAGGTGGAGTGGCCTTGATTTTCCTTCCCTCGTTGGGTCCCTGCTTCTATCATACCTATTCAATCCTACGCCTCTTTTGAATGCCATGTCTGTAGACTTGGGGTCTCGCCTCCTCTCTCTCTCACCCTCACTACCATCTACAGGCCCCCTGGCCCTATTTTTCTCTCTTCCTCTCTAAATGTGCTGACCTTGCCTCCTTCCTCTCTTTGTCCAAACTCCTCCTCCTCCTTGGTGACTTCAATATCCTCCTCAACTCCCTTAAATCAGCCACCTCACAGTTCTGTGTCCTCTGTGACTCCCTCTCACTAGTCTTCCTTCCGGCCCAACCCACTTAGCGGGACACACTCTGGACGCCCTCATCTCTGGCAGCATGCATGTCTCTTATCCGGTCAAAACCCCCTCTCCTGGTCTGATCACTTTCTCCACTCCTCCTGCTTAGGGCCTCTTGCCCTCTATCTGAGCCACCCCATCACTGCCAGCCTCCTTTGCCATCATTCGACCGATGAAGCGAGTGTCAGTCACAGCATTTGCCTCTGCCTTCATCCCCCCCACACCCCTGCTTCTGACACTCCCTCTGACTCTGTCCTTGCTAACCTGCACTTCTCTAAAACCCTTAACATCATTGCCCCTGTCATGAGGATCTGCCTAAAACCTGCCTCCAAGAGTAACGACTGGTACGGCTCTGATCTACCATCTCTGAATGGTAAGTGCAGAGTTGCTGAATGGAAGTGGCAGACCTTGGGTTTAGTCTCTGACAAACTGGCCTGCCGCCTTCTCCAATTGGAATATTTTTCTCTATCCACTCCAAGAAGAGGGCCCACATCCAAGCCTGCATGTCTGGAGCCACTAACAAAATAGATGACTCTTTAAAATCTGTAAGGAACTCACCAATCCAACTGCAGTCTTCACCTCTCTCCTTCCTTCCCATGCTCTATGCACCGCATTGGCCTCCATTTCCCATTCAAATCTCAAGACATCATGTCCTCACTCCCCTCCACCCCCATCGCCACTCCTGCTCCTGTTCCCCTTACCTCCCTTGGCTCCCCTCCTTCCACTCCCACACTCTCATTCCTCCTGCACATAGCACTGGGTGAGGTTTCCAAAGCTGTCCACTCTATGTAGGTCTCCTCCAAACAGGTGCTCCCCTGCTCTTCTAGGAACATTAAGGACAATATCTCCTCTCTCGCCCAGCACTTGCCAACTTCTGTAACCACTCCTTCACCACTGGCTCTTTCCCTCTATCCTTCAAGCACTCCCTTGTGCACCCTCTCTTAAAAAAGCTGTCTGCTGACCCCTCCTGCCTGGCTAACTATCACTCTCCACCACCCCCTTCCTGGGTAAACTCCAGGAGAAGCGGGTCCTCACCCAACTAACCCCCTGCACATAACTTGTTGGTTTCCTCCATGACCATCAAACTGCTCTCCTGAACACCTGTGAAGACATTCTCACAAATCTTGACTCTAACTCTCCTGCTGTTCTCATCCTCCTTGATCTCTCCTCCGCCTTCGACACGGTCAAACATTCTATCCTAAATGACACTGTGAAACCCTTGGCATCATGGACCAGGCACTGGAATGGCTGACCTCTTTCCTCACTAATCACCAAGTTGCAACTGGTCCCTTTCTCCTCCACCACCACACTCACTACCTGCAACGTCCCCCAGAGCTCTATCCTATTGCTGTGGCTCTTCAATATCTACCTTGCTCCTCTTGCTCAGCTGATCTTCCCCTTCTCTCCTCATTTCCAGTGCTATGCAGATGACACACAACTTTTATTCAAACTTCCTTCTGCTACTTCCTCTTCCTCCTCTCTAATCCCTGATTGTCTGACTGCCATCCAGGCATGGTGTTCAGCTAACATTCTCTGTCTAAATGCCAGTAAGACAGAGATCATTCTCATTGGGACACCTGTGACCTGTTTTCCTTCTATCTTCTGGCCACCCTCTTTGGGCCCTCTACCTTCACCATCCTGTGAGTTCAGGAACATTGGTGTCATCTTCGATTCCACTCTCTCCTTCATCCCTCACACCTTAGACCTTGCCAAGAAGGCTCACTTCCAGCTTCATCTCCTCAGAGGCATTCTCCCTTTCCTCACCTTCCCCCAGAAGCTCGGTATCTCCAGAGATCAGGGGCTCTCTAGTCTGGACTACTGCAACAGCCTTTTCCTCAATCTCCCCCTCTGCTCCCTATACCCCCTTCAGCTAATCCAGAACAGGGCTGCAAGACATTATCCTTGGCCTCAAGCACAGGGACCGTATCTTTGCAGCCCTAGAATCTCTCCACTGACTCCTTGTGGCGGCAAACATCACATTCAAGGCCCTCTGAATCATGCACAAGGATTCCTGGAGCCTGGGACCACACTATCTCCAACTTTCCCTCCCTAAATGCTCCCCTGCGAGAGCCCTCTGCTCCTCTAATTCCAGCTCTTTGTTTGTCAACCGCTTCTCTAAACAGAGAGTGGGGCGCAGGTCCCTCTCTTCAGCTGGTGCCTCCCTTTAGAGCAGTTGACCTGCCCCTCTCAGACTTGAGGTGGACCTCCTTACGTTCTGGAAACATCTCAAAACTCTGCTTTTTTCTACCTCTTTCCCTTATTTCCTAATCACCCCACTGCCGCTGAGACCAGTGGCCTGGTCCTCATGAATCTCACAGGATACCAGGCCCTCTACCCAGTCAACACCAGTATCACCACCCCCCACTGCAATGCCCCTTCCGGTCCCCTGCTTGGCGGCTGTGCATCCCACCTCTGTGATTCGCCTGCCCTAGCACGTGCTCTGAGGCCTCCTCCTTGGCTCCCCCTAATACTTTCCTCGTAGGCCCCCACTAGCACTTGTCCATTCCTTGCCCCACCCACCACCATGCCTATCTCCTGCACTTCTCTTCACTGCACTTGCCCGTCCAAATACCACAAGGCCTAGTAGGACCATGATTGTATATTTACTGTTTTGCCAATGTTATTCATTCCCCTTGTTCCCTCCCCATTTAGCTTTGTGGCGCCACAAAATAGAATTCTGTTGTATAGGCACCTAACAAATGCTCAATGAATAAAATAAAATAAGGAACTCAGGTCATTGCCATGTATTTGCATAAATGGCCAGCTCTTTCCATCAGACAACATCAACTACTGCAATTGACTAGGCATTTCAATATGTTTGCATTGTACATGCATCTTATAATTATAATTTGGAGATTTTTACAGAGCTCCATGGAGATGAACTGTTTATAAGCTCTGTGTTAATCAGTTCTAATATTACCCACCAATGGTACTCGATTAATTGCCCTCAGAATGAAGAAGGGCCTAGTCAGTGCCACCAGGGTTTCATATTTGTTGCATGGCATTGTGCCAGTCCTAAAACCAGCACACTCTACATGAGCTATCCATCTGGCAGGAAACTATTTGACAGGAGTTAACATTGTATGCCCAGGACCTCACACCATTAGGCAGCTGTAGAGGATAAACTGAATGCCTCTGCAGGAAGTCCCGCCCCATTCTGCCTATATGTTGGAAACCGGAAATTGCAACATGTGCAACGCCAGGGATGGTGCTGATTACACGAAAAGCCTTTGAGGCAAGGTATCCACTGAGAAAACCCTACATGATGTATCCCCGGAGAGATGCCGACTCCTGAGGGATATCCCAGAAGAAGTGTGAAGATGAGAAAAGGAGAGGCTGGTGATGTCACTAGAAATGAGTGTGATGCACTGAGAAGAACGACTGAAGAAGAGGAGGCATAGACCTTATAGAATTTGATGTGAAGTAAAGAATCAAGAAGACTTACATGTGCAGAATGAAGATTGCATGTGTGAAGAAGCACTGCAGAAAATGCAAGCCATTTTATAACTGTACAAATGCCGTAACGCAAGTAGACTAAGTAATCGTAAAGGCTGGCTATATGTAGTGAACAGACTGAAGGCGGTGCTGCCAATATATATATATATATATATATATATATATATATATATATATATAGAATCTGAACATTCAAAGTCACAATTTTAGCAAGCTCAACCCATGGAGAAAGGAGGATTGATAGCTGTGTGTGTGTCGCAGCAAAGAATTAGGCTGAGACTCTAAGATGGATCAAAGGAAGGCTGTTTGGTCTGGTGTCCAAGGCTAAGGCAGCCAACACTGGTTACAGTCCTTGAAGAACAGTGAATATCAGATGCTGAGGCATCCCTTGTTAAGTTTCAAAGAGAGAACACCATGAGTGCCAAGTTTCTTTATTCAAGACAATTAAGTTCTATAAAATAGGCCGCTTCACGGTGTCCTGTCACGTGAGTCCTGGATGGAAATAGAAGTGGGCATTTAGACCTGAACCTTGCTAAGAACATACTCACCCTCCCTTATATTCCCAGAGAAGAGAAGCAACTACAAGGCCAAGTTCAAAGACAATCTGAATGGCAGAAGGCATGAGTGATGAGAGATATTGGGCTAATTGGCTGGGAAGGTACGGTCAAGTCCACTCACCGGCACCTGGGGTACCAGCTTACTTGCTGCTAGAGAATCAAATGTTCCAGAAGGGTACAGGCGTGCCAACCAATTGTAGAGGACCATATAATGAAAGGCCTTATAGTTTGAGAAGCCAATGATGTATTGTGTTTCTAATAGCTGTTGAAGATGACTTGCACTAAGGGAGGGCATAAGTTGCGCATCTGACTATAGAGATCCAATCACAATCCAATCCCTTATAGAAAGTATACTTAGATAGTCCCCTTAGTCCTATCATGATCCCGCATAGGTTTTTATAGTTTGCCAGGTAGTATGACATCACGTATGATGAGTTTTTGCTATATAACTACTGTTTTTATTAAATGCTTTGAGACTATGCTGTGCAACCTCCATTGATGTCTGTTGTACTCCCTGTTTTAGAGAATTGATGTTAAAACAGAGACATTTTGCCAACTTCCTGAGTCGGTCTTCTTATTTGGTGTGAGAGTTATTCTCCATCCCATCAATTGTATGATGTGTTGCTTCGATTAAAAGGACCATGAGGATTCACAGCTATTGCCAGCACCTGCCTAAATACTCATGACTTTTTCCACATTTCACAAACTTTTATAACATATTCTCACCATGAACTGGATTTTGTCCATTAAATGCTGATGCAAACAAACCATTTGGCAAGAATTGTTATAGTTCGTCTCCCTACGTAGATTATATGGCAACATGACTGCTTCACCTGCTAGCTTACTAACTTCTCTGGTCTTCTATAGTGCTTTAAAGCACTTTACACCCTAACCTTACTTAATATAGCCAGGAAGTGCCTCCTTTTTCACCATCGCCTCTTTCCCACTATTTCACACCCATCTTGCATTCTTCTGTCAAATTACTGGGAACGGCCTCTGAGCGCTGCATTCACCAAATGAAGAGTGCAATTGGCTCTTGCGACACTTTCAATTGAGAGCAAAATTGGTGGAAAAATAGATGACAGCAGAAGCTAAAAACATTTGTGGAAGTTTCCCTTCAGTTAGGCAACAAACAAAAACATCAGATATAAATTAATTATAATATCGTTGTATTTGTTGTGTTTTTATTCATTTTAAGTACAAGTCAATAAAACAGTATTTAACTTGCAATGATAAAAAATTTGTAGAGACAGATTGCAGTGCAGGTTTGCAGGAGAGGACCAAAATGGGGGGCGAGGTGTCATGGTATTTCGGCCTGGGCACAATATTGTCTAGAACCTGCCCTGGCAGAGCAGGAGTTTTTTGATAACAGTGTTGCAAATCTTGCATTTTAAAGAATATTCAGTAACACTGGGCAAAACTGCACAGTGAAGTCACTCGGGAAACTGGGCCACTTTGGCCAAAAAACGGGCCCACTTTTTTTTTTTAAAAACGGTCTCTCGCTGGCCCGTTGTGCCTGAATTTAGGGCATTGCCTTATGGGCCAGTGTCAACATGCAGGCATGTATATAGACAACAGGCAGCGAAGCACCTAACCATGAAAGTGATCTGTCCAAACTTAGGCTGGGCCGTTGAAAAGTGTCACATTCTCCTGACTTCGTTTCATGTCTTGTTGTTTCCTGTCAGCCGCCCATCTTCCAGGGGCCTGTCCACATGGTGCCCCACACGTAGGTGCCCTCACTACTCATCCATTCATGTTGTCAGTGCAACAGGTAGCAGTGACAGTGATCAATCGTGTGCGGTGAAGACCCTCTGGAGACCTCAGGTGGGAACAATGCGAGGGTCTAGCCTTCTTTATTTCGCAATATAAGCACTTTTCCCACACACCTCCCCTGTACGCCACGCCCCATTACAACCTGTCCGGTGGAGCAATCTCAAACACGCGGTGCTAAACAACTTGAAATACCCCAACACTGGTGCAAGTGTACCCTTTGAAATTAAAGCTGTATTTTTAAGGAATCTCGGGTAACTTCAGTTTCGTTTACAATGTAACGATGGAAAAGCATATGTTGGTCTGATGGGGCATGGACAGACATCTATGACTCGTAATGTAAAACGACTGCTGTAAACAGGACAGAGTGGGGGAGGGGGTTGCAACCCGTTTTCACCACTCACAGGGTGACCACCTGTCCACGTTTATCACTGGGACATAGTTCAAAACGTGGTCTTTCCGTCCAGGCATTGTTTGCATATCTGCACTTAACTGATGCGGTGTGCATGTTTGCTGGTGGGGGAGGGGCGTTGTGCAGTGATCAGATGTGCGCTGTGGATGAAGAAAGAAGTACTTCAAGTTTCAAAATCAGACCTTTAAAATTCAGAGGAACATTTAATCATGAAAGAAGGTACGTCTATCCAATTCCTTCTGCCTGCAAATGCTGTGAAGGAGCCTCTGTGATGGTGTATGAGATTGAGTTGAAAGGAAAATAACATGTGCCATATAAAATGTATACAAAGGTATATCCAATTCTTTATATAAAGCGTGTCACATAGAGTCGATGACACAAGTGCTTTATAGTCATTGCTGGAAATAGAAAACATTTCCTGGGGGAACCCTCTCCTCCTTAGAGGGCCGGGACCATGGGAAGGAGGGGGGAGGATTGAGGGGTGTGTCCCAAGACCAGGTTTCAGGTCAAGTCATGTAACACAGTGGGCCTCATTAGGAGTATTCTGGTGCTGTGTTAACATGCGGGTAATTCCTTTAACTGGCACGTTACCACACCTGCATACTCCCAGTTTACTGGTGGGGGGCCTGATTTACCTCAGGTCAAGAGATGGAGGTAAGTGAGCCACCCACAAGCAAAAAACAACTGGCAACACCAATAATCCTCCTATGTAGTCCTGTGGGACTCCATGGAATGGTGATTGACGTCCCTTGCCACCACTTTTAATCTGCCAGTAATACCGGCAGACCAAGTGGTGGGAACGGTATCACCATTTGGTGGTATACTGCCAGATTTACCGTCAGCATACCACCAAACCATGCGTTTATGTAACCATGTAACCTATGCTTCAGGGCTTGGTGTGCTCTACAAATAAATAAAATACAAATACAAACTTGTAATGAGAGCCAGTATCTCTTCACAAAAGCCAATCCTGGCAATTTGCATAAAAGCAAAGAACATTATGGGAACATATATTATGGCCAATGTGAAACATGTTTTATGGTGCTTCAGCATCAAACCCTTTGGAGGGAACAATGGAAGTTGCACTCTGCTGTTTTCATTGGTCACGATACTCACACTAACAAAAACAATTCTGTGAATTGCAGGACATATATACTAGTTTGGACAGCTACACCATGAGATGTGAGGTTTAGGCTTTTTATGTGTTGAGCCTCCAGTACCTTAAAAATAAATGTTGCTCTTGCATGGGAGAAATCAACTTGAGAGCATATATGTGAGTTTTCTGTAGTAGCCCGTGACCTTGGGTACAGAGGAGCGCTCCAACAAGACAAACATTGGTGTAGAACCCGTCCTTACCCAATTCCTGTTCTGTTTATAGTAACTTTTCAATCCAAACAGAAGCAGCCTACGCATGTTTCATGCCCACGGGACACCTCCTCAGGACTGCAATATATGTGTGTAACCACTCTCAAGAAGCTATGGCTTGCATGCATGGTGCACAAAAGCTGCTGCAAACATGTATTCATTTTCTTGGTTCCATAAGATTTCTCTGTTAGTAATAATCCTTATTGGATCAAATGTACATCATTTTTTTCCTGTACATTCATATCAGGCTTGACGTTACAGACTGTGTTTACATTGTACACATGTCATATTTATATTGTAGTTAAACACCTGCAGAGACTGGGGAAAGTTTGAGGTGCGTTGGGGCCCATTTGAAAATGACATTTTGGGTACCCCTTTCTTACAGCTGGGAAAACCTGCCTGAATAGGTCAACAACAAGAAAGCAGGGATCTGATGCAGATAACGTTTTTGGAATGCAACAAGGCAGTAGTAGAAAATGTTGAACACTTTTGTTTCGGCTCCAGCCATTTCAGTTGGTGTGGCTTGGTGTCTCTGGAGCACACATGCCTGATCACACAGTCATCATGTGGTAAGGAGTGGGAGGAAGCCATTCAATTCAACAGAGGGAAAATACATTGGTAGTGGGAGGCAGCTGCTGGGGTGCACAGATAATAGTAAAGACTATTTGGACATCAAGGTGACAGGCGTTTTCAGTTTGACCATATTAGTTTGATTACTCCTTTCTCTTGCCTGCTGTTACTGCCAGCATCCACCTGTATACAAAGTCAATCTTCTGATACGCCACTCTTGTGTAAGGCTTTGTGGCTCCAGAATTTACATTCTGCCCCTTGACCTGGAGTGCAACGTGCAGAGATCCCCGTGCAAATATGGCGCAACGTTTCCAGCTTTGCCTGAGCAAACGCCCGAGATATCGTACATCCAACATTACTTCAATTCTGCAAATCTGCCTTTGTAAAACGACTGGATTATCTCAAGACTTGAGGGCAGATCCTCCGCTGTTCTTTTACTTATCCCCCCGGATAGAGAGGATAAGAAGGTGGATGCTTGGGCACGAAAGGATTTTACCTATGGTAGAATGGCTCTCAAGTCAACTAATGTCACTTGTACCCTGGCCAGATTCACACATAACCTGTGGGACTGCATTTCGGCGGCGGCTGAACATATTCCGGAAGGCAAGGAATATTGTCAAAGACGGAAAGGAGGCAATGGAGGAATGCCTCCAGTCTGGACTGGATTCTGGGGTCCACCTTGCAGGACTGACTTGCACCCGATACCACACACCATTGCTGGCACAGGGCAAACCTCCTTCCTGCTGTTTTCAGCATGAAGCGAGAGGTTTTTCCCTTATTCATTTTCTTTCCTCCAGCAGACTAATGTCTGGATAACCCTGGCAGGGGGTGCACACAGTACACCAATCCCTGGACAAACCTGTGTGAGCTGAAACTACTACTGTGGTCATTCCTTTATTTTAAAAAAAGCCTATTGACATATGTTTCATAATGCAAATTGCAATAGCCGGGGGCCGGGAGCCAGGAGGCAGGATGGTCATAGTTGAAGATTATACCAGGGGTGGTTCTTTGGCCTAGGCACACCACAGCAAAGAACGCAGCCAGCGGGGAGCGAAAACCCAAACTGGCCCTTTAAGAAAAGTGATTACCTTTCTTTGTCAGAGTTAGGGGACCCCAAGGGGTTGGGAATCCATTTCAATTAAGACGAAGCAAATGCCCTGACACTATGGGACAACCTTGTTGGTCCTTCTTCCCCCATTTGTCCCGAACATTATGCTTGCTGTTTCCTTTTTGCTTCCCATAGTCCAGTGTTTCTCCCTGCATCTAAGTTATCAATTTCTATCATTGCATTTCAATCCTAAAAGTAGATTTCTGGAGTCAAACCAGGGATAGACCGGGTCAAAGTCTATATACATGCCCTACAATAAGTGGTCACATTCACACGCATATTCATTCACTAACAGTGGCTTATACTACCAGCTGCACGGTGCACCAAGCAATTCATGTGGCCCACAGAGTCCAGATTAAACCAGTCCACAATGGCCTTTGTTTTCACCTCTTTGGGCATTGGCCTATCGGACAGTCCAAGCCTGTGTAAAACTAGTTCACTGGGAAGGAGGGCATAGGAGTCCCATGTGTAGCACAAGCACACTGACATTTTAGTGTTCTGGAGTACTTTGCAGAAGTAGGGTGTGGGTCAGGGATGTCATTTAAGGGTCACCAGAGGTCGCAACTGCGACCCTTGTGACCTCTGTGGTCTCCCTTGCGACCTCTGTCTCAAAAATATTTTGGTAATGCAAAAAATGTTGGTAATGCAAGCTCCTGGGCTGTGGCCAGCACCATGTGGCTCTTTACTTCTGCAGTGGCAGGTCCCTTTAAAAAAAAGAAGAAAAATAAGAACAGGAGTGCCACAAGTCTAACACACTTTCAGCACTGACACTAAATAAGAAAGAATAGGAATACCAAATAATGGGCCTCATCACGACCTCGGCGGTAACCCTTAAATCCGGCGGTAGTGCTATTACCGCCAGATTTAAGGGTCCGCCGGTATGAGCGCGAAATTTCCCCATTGAGCCCAGTGGGGAATGGGGCATTCCCGAATGGGCTCAATGGGGAATGGGGACTTCCAAGTCCGCCCAACTCGTGATCCCGCGCTATTAGCACCGGGGGCTATGGCAGTCGTGCTAATAGCCCCTGCGCTAATACCGCCGGCGTTACCGCCGAGGTCCTGATGAGGCCCAATGGGTCTTTCTGGAATTCTATACAATAATTGCTAGACTCATCAAAGGTTTATTTCAGGCACACTTCGGGGGGCAAGTCACTGATTTAGTCTGTTCTTAAATGCCTCAACTCAGTCTTTCATCCTTCTGAGGTCGATAAATGAGTACCAACACAGGTTTGGTGATATTGGGTGTACATTTTTTCTATATAAAGCATAAGTGCTATATAATAACACATCATTATCATTTGGTCATGGACGTCTGCTTGCATTCACAGTAATTTAGTAATATGGGCCTATATACACTGATCTTAATGATCCATATGGCGATCCATTCTTGTATGAAGTGTACATCACATTATAGTGATATCGTAACCATATTTTTCATAGTGTACAATGCTATGTGATGCCACTTCCTGTTTTGTCAATGGATCAAAGGTCGTGTTCCATCGCTTCCCGCAATATCACTTCGGGTCGGGGTCAAATGACATCACTTCCTGTGATGTCATTGGGGGTCAAGGGTCGTGTGATGTCACTTCCGCTACCCCTGGCATTTTGGTGAAATGATGTCCCTGGTGTGGGTAATTGCAGAAGAGGGGCAAGAAGTGATGCCGTAGGTAAAGATGAAAAGGGGTATGTAGATTGAGGAGCGGTGTGATGAGTTGGCTGATAGGTGGGTGTCTTTTCTTAATATTATGCATGAGTGTGCTGATCATTTAACGTTTGCTACAATCTAGGGTTCAATTGTAGAATTAAATGGTGATTCATGCGGCAATAAACAAAGTCGGGATCCACTCCCTCTCTGCAAAGCATCCCTTCATCTACCTTTGCAGCCAAAAGTCTTCTCAGACAGTGCTCAGGAAAATTAAGACAATGGACTGGCTGACTAGCTATGTGGTGCATCATGCATTCCCTTCGATGACAAGTTAGTTTGGTCCACAAAGTTATGTTAACAAGTGTTTATAATGTATTCTCCAACACTGTAGGGGTTTTACGGTGCTGAGGTTTGCATGGATAGTGGTATATTGTGACACTGCCCTAGGTAAACACGACCATGGTCTCAGGGAGAAAGGAAAAGGGGTGCAAGGATAGGTGGGATTATAATACAAACGATCAGACAGCAGTATGGGAGAGGGGGTGTATAATCATGGGCTGTGAATGAAATGAATGTAGATAGGGAAAGATGGATACCAAACAACTTTCTGTAGGGTCACTTCCTAGTACATTGATTTCATGGTATATTTAGTCAGTGCATAGTTGTGGGTTGTACTTGAGATATGCTCAAGTGTGCCCTTGAAGTGTGGAGGCTTCTTCACCAGATAACATGATTAAATGTTCTTCCCATTAAATCAGAACAATAACCTGGATGGATACCAACCCCAACCCGACTGGAAGACCTTCCAGACCCAAGAGTTGGCTAATTGAAGGTGAATGCAGAAAAGGCAAAAGGGAAAGGGGGAAACAGAAGAAGGGATAATCGCAGTCCTCCACAAGCCATACCTGCTTAGCAACTTGATGAGGGGGCGATTGGGTCATCGAGAAGCTGGTCAGATAGCACAGTGTGCTAAGCGCTCACTCCTGACATCTGTACCCAGCCTGCTGTGACAGGTTTGAATCCTGGCACGGTCAGCTCAGCCTTTCATCCTACAGCGTTAGCTAAATTGAGTAACCCTCTGTGGGATAATAATGTCTTCTCTTATTTCAGCACTCTGAGACCTATGGGTGTGTAGCTCTTTATTAGAAATACATTATTATTATTTAGCAATGATAGATGATGTGACAAACATGTAGTGAAGTAGGGAACAGGCTATGCAGTCCTCTGAATATGCAGGCATCTATGGCAGAAATGTAGAACCTAAGTTCCCCATTCAGGATGTGTTTGGAGGCCTAGGAGAAGGCATCCTCTATTACATCAAGCAGAGGGCCATAATCAGAGTACACTGCTATTTTAGTGAACTAGATTTACGTGTCCCATTTCCAAACTACAAATATGAAATCTTACTGTGTCACTCTACCATGTGCCCACCTGCATGACTACTACATGCATTACAAGAGCAGTAACTGGCAACTATTATACATATTCGTTGCTATATGTAAAGTTGCCAACAGAGTACACAGTTGTTGGAAGGAGCTTATTGTACAAAGGTTGTTATGGATTTTAAACAGAGTACCCAAGGGAGTTAGCAAACATAGGAACTGACAAGAGATGTGTTGATCCCAAAACATGGTGAATACCTAAATGAATAAGATATTAAGATATATAATTCTGTGCAATAATAAATACAAAGTTCCACATGCAAGGATGTATTATAGAAACTATGTAAATATAAAAATAATGTATTCCACAAATAGAGTGAAAAGGTAACCCCATATTTTGGACCGTTGGACCGACCTGCTCCATCATGAAGATGCAAATCAACTTGCATGGCATTGAAAGGAACAGGCCTTCATTTCATATAGGTAGAGCAGGGCACAGCAGATTGATTCATTGCTGCCCCCGCTCGTCGAAAATTATGCCACCATTTTCCGTACTGCTGCCATGCCTAAATCAGCATTATGTACTTCCAATAATCAAAGGAAGGAAAGACCTGTATATTCTCACTCGCTCGACCAATTTTATATTAACAGAGCACACAAAAGATCAAACTCACAGCAAAGGTAATGTCTTTGAGTGCATCATCACCCCCCTGCCCATCCTCCACCAGATGACTTCAATCCTGCTCTACTGGTCAGACCATATGGCGATCCACTGTGATATTAGTCACACCCAACCAGTCAAGCAAACCCATCTGAAACCCAGCAAACAAGCCTTCTGATAGTTCAATAACTTCCCAGTGGAGGCTCTCAAAGAAGGCAACACCAAACTTCACTTTACATGGGCTGATCTACCTCTGATGAATCAGGACTGTGCAAAACTTCTCCAATAACTCAACAACACCCTCACAATCAACATCAACCACCATGCCCCAGTACAATGCTACATATTCAAGCCTAAACCTTCCACACCATTGCACACTCAAAAAGTCAGCTTCAATAAATGAACCATTAGAAAGCAAGAATCTACTTGGTGACAATCCTGAAGTACATCTGACCAACCCTGCTAAAGGAACTCTGTGTTACATGCAAACGACTGATCACCACTTTCAAGGCCAACTACTACCAAATACAGCATAGGCAGGACCAATAATGAAAGCAGGGCCCTCTTCAAAGCCATCAATCACTGCATCAACCCTCTGCCCTACCAACCTGTACAGTACTCCATTGAAATATCTGCCACCATCAACTCTTTATTCATAAGCAAGATTAGCATGATCTGTCAACACGTAGCCACCAACGATACACCTGACAGCACATTACACGTCTGATCTTGCAAAAACACAACTACCTGGACATATTTCAAGGCACTCACTATGGAAGACCTCACTGCCACCCTAGCATCCCTCAACACCACATCATATGTGGCGGATATCATCCCTTCCTCTGTACTCAGACCCTTCCTACTGAAGCACTTCTCCCATACCTGACAATCATTAACAGCTCCCTAACTCAATACCCCTTCCCCTCTACCCTCAAGACTTGAGAAATCTTCCAGCTTCTCTGATAGATCAACACTGAACTCTGACGACCTCAGCAACTGAAGCCACATCGCCTATCTTCTCTTCAGAAACAGTAGCCTTACCACTCCTCCAACAAATCAGGGGCAACACCTCCTTCAGTCCTACCAATCAGGCTTCAGACCTAGATGCGGCACAGAAACAGCTACCATCAAGATGATCAACAATGCCCTTAAAATAGTCAATGATGGACATCCTTGCCTCCTGGTTCTCCTTGACCTCTCAGTTGCATTCTAAACAGTATATCACCAGATACTCACAGACACTCTACATCACTGCATGTGCATCACTGAGACCATCCTCATCCGGTTCACTTGAAACCATTCTAATCGTAACCAGTCCGTACAAATTAATTCCTCCAGATCACCTATGCTGCCAATGACATGTGGAGTACCTGAAGGATCCATCCTTTCCCCCGTGATCTTATATCTTTAAATGAAACCAATTGGAACCCTCCTCACTCCACTCAACATCCACATCCACCAACACCTAGATGACATGCAGATCTTCCTCAAAATATCTTTCCTCGAATTCATCCACAGTACCAAGGCCTGCTTCTCATTGATCCAGTCATTGCTATCCAGTGCTTATCTGAAGCTGAACCTCCTACCTGCCAACATCCGACTCCCCCCAATGCTTCTAGAGTTCACGAAGGAGCTCAAGACCCTCATTTTCAAGGAATGGCTTCTCCCTAACACCTAGGTCACACTACTCCACTCCCACCCTACCTGATATTGGCTGATCTGGGAAAACTGTTTCCTCTAGTGGTTTCTTGTAGATCCCTTGTTACTAAAGTGGCCACCTTTTCCCTCCCCTGTTATTAGCTCCAAAACCTTTGTTTCTCTGCTCCCATCATGTGCTTAGCCGTATGATTGTTAAATGCTCTGATGCTTCTAAGTCCACATTCAATAAATACAATAATAATAATAATAATAATAATAATAATAATAATAATAATAATAATAATAATAATAATAATAATAATAGATGTGAACTGCAATGTCTTCAGCTTTCTTCAGCCTGTAGATTGACTTAGCAGGAACCACAGCTGAGATAACGGAAATACATTGTAGGTAATATTAAGATCTATAGGGTTCTGTATGACATAGTCGTAAAAGGAGTTATTGGGCCTCATTACGACCCAAGCGGTAACTATGGCGCTATTTGCGCCATGGTTGCCTCCAAAACCTTACCGATTCCGCCATGGTGAATGGAGCAATTACCGCCCCATTCCAAGGTTGGCGGGGCGGTAATTCCTCATTCACCATGGCCCTTCCCAATTCCCATTTGAGCCCCCACAGGGCTCAATGGGAATGTGGAAGGCGCTAATAACGGTACCGCTAATTGTGGTACCGTTATTAGCTTCAAAGTCCCTTTGCGGGTCCTGTCCTTAACGCCTGGTAAAATCAGACGTTAAGGAAGGACCCGCAAAGGGACCTCGGAATAGGACGGTAAGGGATTACCGGCACCAGTGCCCTTACCGGTACCGGTATTCCCTTACCGCCCGGGTGGTAATGAGGCCCATTGTCAACATTACTGCCTGGGGTACAACAGAGATACTGCTGTTGAAGGTGGTTTACAGTTTTCAGTACCTCTGAGATGGATTAGGAGGTAGGTCCATCAAGGGGTCACATTGCAAGGTAGTGGGATCATGAAATACTGCCAGCAGACATTAGTTCTCCTCATTCAGGCAACAGCTGTTCTTTCTGCTTCTGTTTTTGCTCATGGA
The DNA here is from genome assembly GCF_040938575.1 of Ambystoma mexicanum. Lineage (NCBI taxonomy): Eukaryota > Metazoa > Chordata > Amphibia > Caudata > Ambystomatidae > Ambystoma > Ambystoma mexicanum. The sequence continues at coordinate 1,109,075,899 of NC_090933.1, read as the reverse complement.
AAGACAGTCACTGACTCGATAACCATCCCTTACTAGCTTTAAATCTGGATGAACATCTGTATATAGTAAATAATGTGGCACCACTGTTTTGGGTTGTTTTGAGAATCTTTACAAGGAGAGCCAGTAGGGGGCAGACTTTGGGGTCCTCCACATGTTGGTGGTGTGAGAGAGAGGGAGTGTATCAGTTTAACCTGATGAGTTCTGCCTACTAGGAAAGACTTCAACCAAAAGACAAAATGACTTTGGGCCTCATTAGGACCCAGGCGGAGTGGGTTTCCGCCAGCGCTAATCGCGGCGGACCCGTCCGCCGTACTACGAGTTCCCTTAGCGCCATGGAGGTTTTCTCCGCCTGGTTTTACCAGGCGGAGAAAACCATGGCGCTACGGGACCTCGTTGTTAATTACGCCACCGTATTTTACGGTGGCGTAATTAACTCCTTCCCCACTCCCATTATACCCTATGGGGCAAGAATGGGAATGGGGAAGGGCAGAATGGGGATTGGGGATTTACCGCTCCGCCGAGGTCGGAATGGGGCGGTAAATCCGCCAACCCCCATGGCGCTATCGACGGCTTTCCGCCGTGCTTCGCGGTGCATTTAGCACCGCGAAATCCGCCTGGGTCCTAATGAGGCCCTTTGTCATTCTAGTGCATTTAGACAAATGAACATCACAGCTCTTCTTCAACTCTAAAGTAATTATTAAACAAAACAACTAATTGAAAAATGGTTCTACGACCGTTGGCTTGCCTATAGATTGAGACAACAAAAATCTGAAAGATCCATCACTTCTATCAAAAATGAGAATGGTCAGGTGACTTGTGATCCGAAATTGATTAATGAGACTTTTAAGGAATATTATACGAAGCTCTAAAGGGAGTTGGGTGTCAATGGATTGGATGATTCTTTTTATAATGGTCTAGAGATACCTAGAGTGAATGATTTGGAGAAAGCTGTGCTGGGTGAGGCCTTGACTGTGGACGAAATGAAGAGTGTGATTGGGAAGTTGATCTCGGGCAAGTCTCCGGGTCCGGACGGGCTGCCTGCTGAATTTTATAAAATCCTACCGGATTCGGTGGTGGAACTTATGCGGGATATGTTCATGGAGTCCAGGGTTAGAGGTTTGCTCCCCGCTTCTACTAGTCACGCCATTATATCGGTATTTCTAAAAAAGGATAAGAATGGCTGCTTGACTTCAAACTACCGTCCGATCAGTTTGATTAATACTGATAATAAGATTCTTGCGAAATTATTGGCCATTCCTTTGCAGAATCTTCTTGTGAAGTTAGTGCACACCAACCAGTCAGGTTTTGTTCATGGTCGAAGAACATCTAGCAATATTAGGAACCTATTGTTATTGATGAGGCATGCACAAGATGTGGAAGATGATGTTGCGGTGCTTTCCTTAGACGCGGAGAAAGCGTTTGATCGCGTTGATTGGAATTATCTTTTTTCATTATTGCGTGCTATGAATTTAGGTGAGGAGTTTGTTTCATGGATTGCTTTGCTCTATGCTTGTCCGACTGCTGCGGTCAGAACTAATGAGCAGTTATCAGACTCTTTTGTACTGCAGAGGGGTACAAGGCAGGGATGCCCTTTATCCCCCCTGATATTTGTTTTGGCCATGGAACCACTGGCGATTGCATTGAGGTGTGATGTAGGGATACGGGGTCTGAGTTTTCATGGAGCCAATCAGAAGCTGTGGTTTTATGTGGATTATCTGTTATTGTTGTTGCGGGATTTAACGGTGTCCCTTCCGGCTTTGTTGGATGTTCTGGACAGATTTCATGCGGTGGCTGGATTTAAGGTCAACTGGACTAAGTCTGAGGTTTTACCAGTTTCTGGATGTTGTGATAGGAATTTGGTCTCTGGTTTTGGATTTCGGTGGTGTGACAGAAAATTAAAATATCTGGGTATATGGCTGATCCCACTGGTGGATGACATGGTTGTGATGAATATGACTGAGACCTGTAGAGAATTGAAAATGAGTATTTTGAGGTGGTCTTTACTTCACTTGTCCCTATGGGGCAAAGTGAATGCTATAAAAATGAATGCGGCTCCGATAATTAACTATGTACTAGATATGCTTCCAATGAAAATTGGCAATCATTTTTGGATGAAAATTGATGGTTTGTTGCAGTCGTTTTTATGGGATGACAAGCCGCCGCGGTTAAAGTTATGGAAACTTCAGCTGCCAGTGGGAAAGGGAGGTTTGGGGGTGCCGAATTTCAGGGCTTATCACCTAGCTTTTTCAAGTCATTTCATTGTGCCCTTTCTGATGGAACAGCCTGATAGTTGGGTAATTGCTAAGGCAAGTTTGTTGGGCCCTCTTCCCCCAAGGGCGATTCTTACAGCAACAAACAACTTATGTAAGATATCATCTCTGACAGTCTTTCTTAGAGATACGTGGAAACGGGTTAATGAATTATTGGGATCGGACGCATCTAAGACTATTCATGCTTCAATTTGGCTAAACCTGCAGATTTCTGTTGGAAGTAAATCTTTGTTTTGGCCTGATTGGTTTCTGGGTGGAATCCATTGGATTGATGATGTGTTGGTGGATGGTGAGTGGATTGGTGAGCGCGAGTTGCGAGCGAAATTTCACATTGATAATTTCAGATCTGAAGACTTCAGAAAATTAAAAAGATGCATAGGTGATGTGGTGGACCAAGGCAGCTCAATGGTTAATCTCTTCCTTAGAGAGAGGGAGCCAGGTGGTGGCTCGATTGCTAGCAGGATTTACAATTGTATTGTGTCTGCTTATAAGGAGAATTCTGATTTGAGGGATGAATGGGGGAGGAGATTGGGGTGTGAGATTTCACCCGAGATGTGGTTGGATATGTGTGCGAACATTACACTTTGTGCAATTGATCTGGGGGAACGGTCTAGGCAGATAAAGATCCTCAATAGAGTGTTTTGGAGCCTGGAATGTATGTTTAAGAGGGGGTTGTTGGATTCGGATGATTGCTGGTGCTGTGGGAATGGACTAGGAAGTCTGGAACATCTGCTGTGCAAATGTGTGCGTGTACGGGGTTTTTGGCATGATGTTTGTGGTGCCTGCCTGCGTGTTTTGAATTTGGAGGTGGACTTGGATTTTGTGACAATGATTTTGGGAGGTGGAGAATTGCTGGAGGATCTCTCTGTGTCACAGAAATGTTTTTACTCTGTGGAGCTTGTCTGGGCAAAAAGTTAGTCTTGAGGTTCTACACACATGGCTGTGACTCAGTCAAGTATTACAAATTTTGCAATTGTATAAACCTTAATCACTTTAATTGCAAGGGATTGTCACCTTTTGCTTAGACATTGGACATATGTTCATAAATGACAATGTTTCTAATAGTAAAGTTTTGTATATGTATATTTAATTTTATTTTGCATCATTCATTTGTGTTAATTGTACAACAATAGCAACAGCCTTACACACTATTTGATCTGCACCATAAGAAAAACATATACACACAATGCAACATAGATGGGCTTCCACTCCATACTTATATTTTGCCTCATCTCTTAGGCTCTGACTTTCAAGTGTTCAGATTATTGTCATAACCCCGCCCCATTTTTTAGGTCTATCAGTCATGTCTTTTAGCAATCTTCTTGACTGGAAATGTGGAACATTCCCTTTTTGATATACTCACTGATCTCATTATAAACAACTTGTGCTTTATGTGGGATGCAAAACTGAGAGGTCCTCCTAAAAAGGCATGATTAAATTGTTCTGGGCTTGGCCTAAAGCAGGGACAGGTAACTTAGCAAGGGCCACCTGCCCCAAACAAACAATACATTATGAGACCCTGTAACTTTGTGCTTTGGACCACCCAGTGCTGTCCCTGGTGCTCTAGATGGCACCCAATCTGCATACTGTAAATAGAACTCCCTCTAGTTCAGTTTCTAAAAAGAAAAACAATTGTTATGTTATGTAATGTTATGTTATGGTATGTTAGTTGCATTTATCAAGTGCACGTACACCCAAGGGCACCATGGTGCTGAGAGGGAGGACAGGGAAGGAGAGATTATAGGGTGTCATTTTTTAAAAGAGCAGAGTTTTCAGGTTCCGCCGAAATGTGAGGTGATCGGTAGTCTCTCAGAGGAGGAGGGGAAGGTTGTTCCACCCTTTTGCGGCCATCACGGAAAAGGCACAGCTGCCTTTGTGGTCAAATCTGGAACGGGGCACTGTGACCAGACAGGCCGCTTGCGAACGGAGAACACGGGTAGGCAAGTAGCGGGGAAATTTGGATTGCAGGGACTCAGATCCAGTGCCATAGAAGGCCCTATGCACAATACACATGGATTTAAACGTTATCCGCTGAGCAACGGGGAGCCAATGCAATTGCCTCAGCAGAGGGGTCATGTGAGCCCCAAAAGGAGGACGGATGATAGATCTAGCAGCTGCATTTGGAAGCAATTGCAGCTGCCTCGTCAAGTAACCAGGTTGAGCCAAATAGAGTGAATTGCAGTAGTCCAGAACACTCAGAACCAATGCAGCCACTAGTGGTGCCTGATTTTCTGTCGGAATGAAAGGAAGAACCCTTCGGAGAGTCCGAAGTTTAAAGTGGCCGGATTTACATGCCGCACCGACCTGTTCGTCCATGGTCAGGGTGGCCGAGATCCGGACACCAAGATTCCGCACAGACAAGACTGGCATGGGAAGGGGACCGAGGGATGGGGGCCAAAAATCAGTAGTCCAGAATAATTACCAGTTCTGTGACATCCATATTCCCAGCTCCTCAAGGCAGCATCTAAGGTGGGAGGCTGTATCAGATTTAACTGCCTGTAAATAAATCCCTTTCTGACTTGGAATATGAGAAATTCAATCAGTGAGTAAATCACCCTCATTTGGTTAAATGAAATGGCCCACTGCCAGTGTGATTATTAGCTTTTCTTAAGTGCTGATTTAGGGTTTCAGCTCCCCTGCTGTGATATGATAGGTTATTTATAACACGCTTAGTACCCAGAAGTTTCTAAGTGTAGACCCGGGGATCGAACCTGTGTTTCTCCATGTTGTCCTGTTTCCAAGGCAAGCACATTGCCCCTGAACTATCCTCGCTGTCTGCCTGTTTTTGGATTAACTATATCTATTAACCTTCTTCAAGGAAGGGCTACGTGTGTATTCCTTTGGAATGCACCAGCTTTCTGAAACTAAATGGGCTAATAGTATGTACATATTTCCTAGAGATGCACCCATTGGCGGTGCCAGGCATGAGTGTGGGAGTGCTACAGCCCTCCCAAATTGAGGCATACGGGATCAATTGATAAGATGGCAAGTCCATGGTTCCGAGGGAAGGGGCCTTTCCAGTTTCTCACCTCATGACGGCACAGCAGCAGCTAACATACAGTGGCAAAGGACAGATAACTGTCCAGTCAATATCAATAGACCCTCTACAGTGGGCTTCAGAGGGTGCGGTAGCAGGACCCTCTTCACCTTGTGCTATAATTCAATGTGACCATGACAACAAAGCTGATTTGCAGCTCGGCCCTGGAAGAATCACTGCCAAGCTGGGGGGCACTGAGGGTGTCAAGATTCCTGGGCACCTTCAAAGCTATGAAAGGGTTTACGGGCACAGTAGGGGCTGGGCTGGTAGCCTTACTCCCTCTTTGTTTTTGGAAATCAGTAAATAGCCAAAGGCAGGCAGGGGTGAATGTGTAATGTGTGGGTAATCAGTGGTGAATTGTGAATATTATGTTTGTTTGTTTATTTATTTATTGTGCGCACCAGACCCTAGGGTAGCAGGGCGCAAGAGAACAAGGAGGTTTACAGCTTAGTTAACGTTTACAGGTTACAGATTAGTTAACGTTACAGGTTACAGGCATAGTGGACATTTCGAATCTGCAGGGTAGGGCAAGTGCAAGTGCAGATAAGGCGTAGCTAAACAGTCAAATCTATGGCGATCAAACAGTAAAAGCAGGTTAGTACAAACATTATAAGAAGACGTTACGTATAAAGTGACATACGCTATGTCGCATTCTCAATAAGCCATTTTATGGTGTTCTTTCTAAAGTTATTGAAGGTTTGGTCAGATCTGAGTGCAAGGGGTAGGGAGTTCCATAACTGTGCTGCCTTAACTGGGAAGCTGGAACCTCCAATGGTGGCTAGTTTGAATCTGGGCACTAGGAGGCAGTTGGGGCTGGCTGTCCTTGTGAGTCTCGTTGGATTTTTCCTGTTGAAGCGTTCTGAGAGGTAACGGGGAGCTTTGTTGTTTAGGCATTTGTGGATAAGGGACGCAGATTTAAGGTTGATTTTTTCTTGGGTGGAAAGCCATTTGTGTTTTCGTCTTATTTCTGAAATGTGTGCACTTCTGGGGATACTTAGGGCCGCTCTAAGTGCATTGTTTTGGAGCACTTGGATTCTGTGGATGATTTGTTTGGTAGTCCCTATGTAGAGGGCGTTGCAATAATCTAGTTTCGATAAAATGAGGGCTCTAGCTAGAATAAGACAGCTGTCCTCTGAAAGGAATGGTTTCCCAGCTCGTATTAACTTGCATGTATAGGCAGTGGATGATGACAGTGAGTTCACCTGTTTGGTGAAAGATAGTGTCGCATCAAGGTAAAAACCTAGGGTTTTTACTTCTCTGGCGACCTTGATAGTGTTGCCATCGATGATGAAAGCGGAGTAGTTTTGGTTAAGTTTGGAGATACGGGCTGCCGTGCCCAGGATGATGAGCTCTGTTTTGTCATCGTTCAAGCATAGGCCATGGTTGGCCATCCATGCCTGAACGATGCTGTAGACTCTATTCACCAGAGCCAGATCTTCGACGTAATCCCCAGTAAGTGGTAAGAGAATCTGAGTATCATCTGCATAGTTAGTGTAGGTGATACCCAGATTATCAAGATCGTCAAAGAGTGGCTTGGTGAAGATGTTATAGAGTGTCGGCGAGACGCAGGATCCCTGGGGCACTCCGCAAGTGATTGGGATAGGGTCTGCTGCCGCTGCGGGGGAGAACACCCTCATGGTCCTGTCACTAAGAAATGATTGAATCCAGACTATAGCCTCCTCTGAGAAGTGGGCAGCCGAGTCCAAGTGATTACATAGGACTTTATGGTCCACCAGATCAAAGGCGGCTGAGAGGTCTAGAAGGAGGAGGAGAGCTAGTTTTCCCTCGTCTCTGAGTGAATCTATTTGGGCTTTTAGGTCGATAAGGGCAGTCTCTGTGCCGTGTTGCGGACGGAAACCGGATTGGCGGGTGCCGAGGAGATGGTGCATCTCAAGGAAGTTCTGGATTTGGGTGTATGCTACCTTGTCTAATATTTTTAGTAGGAAGGGAACCGTGGTGATGGGCCTGTAGTTAGTAGGAATGTTGGGGTCCAATGTTTGCTTTTTTAGGAGGGGGAGTACCCAAGATTCCTTTAGATTGCGGGGGATGGTGCCCGTAGTAAAGGAGGCATTGATAAGTTTTGTGATAAAGGGGGCTAAATCCCTAGCCGCATCCTTGATCAGTTGTGCGGGGCATTGGTCGCCTTTGCAATTAGAAGGTTTGAGGGTCAAAATGGTCTTCTCTACCTCAATTACTGAGACCTTGGAGAAACGGAATTGGGTGGATTCTGGGTTGTTGGATGAGGGAATTTTGACTATCAGAGGTTGAGTTGGCAGAGAGGCTTTCTTTAGGGCAATTTTTGTTTGGAGGTTGGATACTTTGTTGGTTAGTGCCAGTTGTATGTCTGTGCACCAAGTTTTGTCTTTGATGGAGTCATCCTGTACTGTGATAGGAGTTTCCAATTCCTTTAGGATGGAGAATAGCTCCTTCATGCTGGAGTTGGATTGGGAGATCCTATTATTATAGGTTTCTTGTTTGGCCAGGATGATGTTTCTTTTGTATTGCGAGGAGATGTTAATTAGGTTAGTTTTATTTTCAGCGGTCGGATGTCGGTTCCAGGCTGTTTCGCATTTTCTCTTCTGTAGTCTTAGGTTTTTTAGGTGGGGTGTAAACCATGAGTTCAAATGCTTTTTGGGTTTACTGATCCGAAGTTTAAATGGAGCAATACTGTCAAGAGCAGAGCACATGGCTGCGTTGAATGCATCCACTAGGATGCCTGGGTCAGAGTGGTCAGGTAGGGAATTTAGTTTGGGTAGGATGTGGGGCAGAATATTGTCGGCTGTAATGTTTTTCTTGTTTCTCGTTAAGGTGGGTGTGGCTGGCGTGGGTGTTAAGACTGTGGGTCTTTTGGTGTTGAGGGTGAAAGAGATAAGGTAATGGTCAGACCATATTTGGGGGGTGATGGCTGTTATAGAGGGGTAGCAGTTGTGACTGGCAATCCAGTCTAGTGTTCTTCCCTTGATATGTGTGGAAGTATTCACGAACTGCGTGAAGCCTAGCACTGACAGAGTATTGCCTGTGGCAGTAGCATGATGGTCGTTGATATCGTTGAGCCCTAGATTGAAATCTCCTAGTACTAGTGTTTGGGAGGATTCTTTTAGCTTCTCAGAGATAACAGTGGTGATGTCTTCAGTGAAGGTGCTGACGGGGCCAGGGGGTCTATAGATAAGGTGGATATTTAGTGTTTGGGAGTTTGCAGTCGGTAATTTGATAGAGAGAAGCTCGCAGGATTTGAGAGAGGGTGTGGGTGTGATTCTCATAGAGAGATTAGATTTGGCGATAATTGCAATTCCTCCACCGCGCGAGTCTGGTCTGTCAGCTCTGAGAATGGTATAATTCTCTGGGACTGCCAGAGTGAGAGCCGGACCTGCTGCATCGTGGAGCCAAGATTCAGTAATGGCAATGAAGTCAAGGCTATTATCCCGTATGATATCTGCTATGTCAGTGGCATGGGCGACTAATGATCTGGCATTGATTAGAGCAGCTTTTAGTTCAGGTTCTAGCTGTGCTGTGAGCGGAGGTTTGGCTATAAGTTTATTGATTTTATGGTGTGGTTGGTGTCTGAGAGGGGCGGTGATTACCAGTGGTCGGCATATTTTGGGTCGGAGGTGTTCTAGGTTAATGTTATATTTAGTAATAGGTTCGAATATTTTAGGTAGTCGAGCCCGGAGTCTAAGCTTCCTTTGTTCTAAGTTGCAGGGTTTAGAGATGAGTTGTATGTGGGCACCAAGGCCCTCTGTAGGCAGAACTGTAGGCATGGTCGTGTAGATGATAGTAAGGATAATTGTCAGTTTGGAGAATTGTGCAAGGTGAACTGGGTTGGGCATGAGGAAGTACATACTGTTACTACTAGCTGAGCTAGGTGGGCTGGAATTAGTTGCCGTGGATGGATACGGGGCAGAGTTGGCAGAGTACAGTTCACAAATACTTAGCGAGATTAATGCAGCAGTGACGTACTAGTCTGAGAGTAGCAGTCAGATATTGGGCTAAGTGCGACGGTCAGATGTAGGTCTAAAAACCGAGGTCAGATACTGGGCTGAGAGTGATGGTACAGTGGTCTCTGGGCGACCATAAGGCACTACACAATAATACAGTGGTCTCTGGGCGACTGAATGCCAAAACCTCACAGAGCTCCCAGTTCCTCTATCAAACTGCTAGCTCTTTGAGAAGAAACACATGCTGAATAATTATTTTAAATGGTTTAGCCCATGACCATGATGTCTGTTCCATTATTTTATGGGGCTGTACTTTTAATAGCATAATCAAGCTGCATGAAGGTGTCAATGACTGGCAAAACGAATATATATTTATCAGAAGGAATTATTTAGACTGTGTCTTTGAGTCCATAAATCTAAAACAGATTACAAAACATATAACTGCTATACTGCCCTCCCACCTGACTGGCACTCATCTGGTTTTATAAGAGAAAAGGTGGGAACCATTGCTGGTTCTAGGATTTCTGCACATCGCCATGTGCAACATAAGATGTGCATGCCACCTAATTTGATTATGCACTGACAATACTATAAATGGCATCACAAAAAATGAAATCACTGGGAGTAAACTCAGTCTCATATACTCCAGAGCATCATGAGATGTCACATTGCAAAATGTTCAATGAGGGCTCCAAGTGACACATTGTTATGAAATATATAAAGGTTCACTATTATTAATTCAAAAAGAGCAACACTAGTATAGACCACTAAAACCATGATAAAAAAGTGTCCTTTTTGAACTACCAATCTTGGCAGGTAATGATGTGTCCAGGATCACACACTTTGGTTAAGTGGTGAAGCCAGGACCTGAGGCCAGTCTGCATTTTAGGCCCTTGACCACACATCTTCTCAGCTCTAGTTGGTGTAAATATGTCTTCATGTTTGACTTTCACAGGCTCAACTAATCTTCTTCAAGGAGATGACTTGAAAAGTGCACATATTACAAAATCAACTAACCTGACATATGTATAAATCCTTGCAGAAATATGTTAAGAAAAAGAAAGATGGTTACAGGTTAAGTCCACCTTCCAGAAGAAAAAAATACAAATGCCATAACAGAAATTAATGTGAGACTAAAAACGGTCTTTTGGGTTTTCAAACAGTACTTTCAAACCCCCACAAAATTAACATGCTTTTCAACCTATTGGGACTCCTAGGCAGATATAATCCAACATTTTTTAGTGGCTGACAGTCCACTGAAGTCTATGGAGGGCTATGGAGGTTGCCCTGGGTGTGAACTAAATGCAGGCTGGGTGACAAATGTAGGTGAATTGGGGAGCAAGAAATGAAACTGTGTGTTAAAGTCACCTGCTTATAGTCAGTGTTTGACACACGCATGAAGATTGCTACCATGCATTATGAAAAGAAAGTTTCACCGACAACTTTTTTGGGTTACACTTGTAGAGATCATTTAAATGAAGATAACATTTTAAAATGGGGGTTTGATAAGACAACTCCATGTGCCTTCGAGGAAGGCACAGATTTGGGTAGGTACCTGGAGATGTGTGAGACTTTCCTAAACAATGCCCACTTCACACACCTTTTGTAGGTATAATTACTAAGCATGCACCTTTATTGCCATCTACTAGTGGCTTTTATCTTGGAAAATGGTTGCTCAAATGATCTATTGACAGTGTGCAGGGCACACTTTCATATCAGGCGCATGTCGCCGGCTGCATTTCTGAATGTATCTATGCATCGGATTTACAAAGTGGAACTATAGTAAGGAAGCAGCAGGGCACTGTATACAGGGGATGCACCCAGAGCATTACAGGTATACTGCGGAGGGAGCAGAGGGCCCTGGAATGGGTGGGGGAATCAGGTGAGGACAGGTTCCAGAGGGGGAAGGTAGGGTTGAGTGGACCAATCATCTCTTCTCCGGCAGAGGGCTGAGAGGCTGACTCAAAATGTGTGCGTGTGGTGGAAGGCTGGGGTGAGGGTAGAAGGTACTAGCAATCATTGTAGTGGGTTGGCCAAAAGCTAGAAATGCAGCACTTTTTTTGTGTCTTTTCTTTTTGATTGGCAGACCAAGATGGAGAAGCCCTCTGCGTCTGCACTTATTTAAAAAAAAAGTGGGTGCTTAACAGGGATTGAAGCAGCTGCATTTTTGTGGGGTCGGACACCGTTGCACCACCCATCTCAATACGATGAGGTTGCGGAGCCCACCTGTGGGAAGATATTTGGCTTGTGTTTTCCCCAAGTACTGTCTTGAAAGTCAAGCTAAACTGAGCCGCTTGGCTCTGGCTGACCCGAGCCCCACTCGGCTTTCTCAGCTTTACCCTAAAATGGTGACAGAGATTTTAGCTTGTTCACAACATGTTGAAATCAAGGCACTACTGTGAAATGTATGCTTTCAAACTCTATCCTAGAGATGGATGGTGCAGTCCACCACAACACAATGCACCGTTTTGTTTACCAAATCTCTGCCCCCTTCATCTTATCTACTGGTTTGTTCCGCCCACAATGGTCCCTGAGCTCCAATCTTGAAATGTTGCAGGACCCTTTTAAAAACCTGGATCTACCACTGAGTGAGAGAAGCAAGAGATTGAATGAGCAGAGGGGAGAGATAAAGGGAAAGGGAGAGAAAAAGAGATAACGAGGTACAGAGAAAGAATGATAGAGGGAGAGAAAGTGGGAGAAAAAGAACCAGGCACACAGAGAGAGACGCAGAGCTATACAGTTTGCCCATGTGCTATATAACTTAGTCATCAATTCCAGGCTATTTCTGCGTTCTGAGACTTTTTGTCTGGACTATTGGACAATTTTAAACAATTGGTTTGATGAGCTGGCTTCACACATCTTCGGTCCTCCTGTGACACAAGTATACCTGTTCATTCTCTTGATGTTGTCCTCCTAGGTACACATTTTCACCCCCTGGCAAACCAAATGTCATCTTGACCTCAACAGGATACGCCTAAAAAGTATCAAAGCGTGTCCTCCACTTCAAGGCTTAGTGGTATGCAGTGGAGCGGTTGAATTTGGCCTTTTGGCATGCCATCACCCACAGCCAACCCCTGGGTAAACGGTTGCGCGACATACCATGTGCTACCCCCATAACCAGGGAAAAGTGGGAGGGGGGGCCCTGCAAAACTGTTTCTTCACAGGGTCTTTGCATGGAAATGTATGAAGACCAGTGCCCTATGAAGAAGCCAAAGGCTTAACTGCTGGACCCAGCATTTAGATAGATGGCCCACACCTCCATTTTTTACCATCGTTGTGAAACTAAATAGCCTCTGAAATAGAGTGAAAGATGAATCTAATGGTCAAAAGGAAGTTAAATTAGCCTTTCATCCACTTTGGCACAGAGAAAGGGGGTGAGGCGGTAACAAGAGCAATGGGTTTACTGGCACAATGTATTACAATTTTTCAAACTGCAGTCTAGGCCCTGCTAACTGTTGAGGCTGGCTCCACTCCTGGATGCACCAGTCTTCTAAAACTAAAGAAATACCTTAAGGTGTTAACCCTGAGAGCTTCAGCTTTCCCTGCAATCACCCAAAAGAGCACACGTAAGAAAGCAGACTCGGACAAATAGCACCAATGTAAACTACTTGGCACTTGGCATGAAATCAAAGAACATTTTACGAAGATAAGAATTAACACAGATTATCTTTGACAGTGATTCAAGCCTGCAAATGTCCTGCAAAGCTTCTGAGCATATAATGCAGACTGTCCTTTCTCCTTTATCCATTTATAACAACCTAACAGTAAAGTGAAGGCAACTATACATATTTGTAAATCTAGTTATTGTCTGGGAGTCGAATTCTGACACTGAACTGCATTAGCAGGCATTTAGCTTTCCTGCGCATATTTCTGCCCTACTCAAAGGCTCTTGTGCTACTGATGTGGGACTGATGGTCCACCAGCTGAAGGGGTGTTTTTGGAGACTGCCTGTGCTTTACGATAAAAACAGCTTAAAAAAATAAAAGAGCCATTTGCTATTGCACACTTGTCCATGTGTGCTTTCATCACACACATTCAAAGTTTGCCTTTCAATGTACTGGCACCCTACCAAGCAAGATCCTTTTAAATGCCTTCTTACCTTTGAATAACATTGGCTATTTGTGAGTGACTGCAAACTGTGAGTCACACATTTTGATGAATTGACTTCTGCCCTGCAGATGTACATGGATGAGTAGAGGCTAAAACACCCACTTTTTCCCTGAGACCTCTACAAAACAAGATCCAAAACCCTCATGAAGGTAAAAAAGGCAATACCAACAATATCAATTAATATATTTTACTTAAAATGAAACACCAAAAGCAATATCGGAATTGGATCAAGTCCTTCAAGTTCCTCCGAGAACAAGAGTGTGCAGAAACTGTGCTCAAGCTGATTTGTGCCAAAAAAAAGTCATGAAACCTGGCCGATAATCAATACCGGTTCTTTAACACAACAAGCTCACTTAAAGGCAAGTTCCGGGACTTTTTTTTTATTGTCCCTACGGTTCGGCCATGTGTTTTTAAGCATAAATCGGTAGATCGTATAAAACTTTCCTATGGACCTTACCCGACTTTTCGTCCATTAACGCACTCGAAATCAGCCGCCATTTTGTGGTAATCCTATCATTTCCCACCATCGACCTGGCTCACCTGCGTTTGCGGCACTAAATCATATCCCCCGCCCCTGAAACAGACTTTATCAAAACATTCATATTCCCCGCCTCTATCCGTGACGTGACTGTGCTGCGTAGGCAAACGCGCCCAGGCGTCTTCTACGCGACTCCACACAGAACCCGGAAACCAACACAGATCAGCTCACAACACAGCGCGCCACAATTCGGAATATGAAACTGTACTTTTAAATCAAACCGCAAGATTGTAAATTTGGTAAAGTACATTTATTTGACATCAAATGTTTAGAGAATATTCAGCGATTTGCATTTTTCTTTGCTCTCGATCCAAAATAGTTCGTCTTGAGGCAAGCGATGTTCGTGTGCAGTACACAGGGTGTTGGTTTACGATAAAATAAGCTCTTCGGTCGCACTGATAATCGCATGGCTGTTCCAACAACGAGGCACTAGGCCACCACAACGGTATGTATGTTGCATCTAGCCATTAGTACCGCGTTAGGGCATACTTGTACTTGGCGATCGTCCCATAAAATGGTCAGGGTGGTAACGTTGTTCACGCGGAGAAGCAACTGGCGGTTGTAAAATCCATCCGCCGGTGTCTGGTACTCGTGACACATACAATAATGAAGTATGTACCTGTTTTAAAAACATAAAAAATGAAATTAGTCTCACCATCAGATCTTTATTAAAATTATTCATTTTATATATTAGGTCGGGAAATTATTTCATAGCTAGGACAGTGCAACTGGGTATTATATGTCATTTCCAGTAACCCACCCCCTCTCCTCCGCCTTTTTCAGAGCCGCCTGAGCGCCAGTGGACCACTTCGTCACTGATATGATATAATATGGCATTTGCAACGCGCCTATACACAACAGGGGTTGACAGGGAGGCAGTGCAGGTGGAGAGTGGAAGGGCCCAGGACCGAGGTCGCAGACAGTGGACCAGTTGTAGCAGGGGAGAGGGAGAGAGAAAGCAGAAGCAAAGAGGAAGGTTTTGAGGTGCTTCCGTAAAAGGAGATGGTTCTCCTCAAGATAGTGCGTGGTACAAAACAATATGCCACATAGAACGAACAAGTACAACTTAACCCGTCTTTAAAGCTACTGTATAGTAATTAAATTGCGGTATAAACTCATCTAAAGAGTTACTTACATTATATTTGCATTTTCCATTGTGTCTGTGCGTAGGGCAGCCCCGAAATACCACTCCTTCTATGCCGACGTTATTTCTTCTAATGAACGAACATTAAATGGCTTTCGTTTCTGAAATTATATTCATTATCGTTTACGTTAGTGCACCACACCCCCAAAAAGAAGTCTTTCGGGATGGTCACGGCCTGTCAAGGTCAAATAACAATAGAACCTTATACTGAGTCGTGGGCCATTCCGGAACCCGAGCAAAAAATCAAAGCAGCTGACCTTCACTTTGAACGAGCACACATTCCTAGTTAGCTACATTCAGTGTAAGGCCATCTCACAGGACTTGAAATTTACACTCCATCTTTGCATTTTGTCTGCGTGCATTTGCAGCCCCAGAGAACCATAAATACGGAGACATTCTATATTTTTTGAAAAATTATTTATATTACTGTTTGGTTTAATTTAATGCGCAAATGAACAAGGTTGGATAGACACATTGCATGTACACTGAGCAATCACTTTTATTTACACAATACATAGCTACACATATTCAATGGGCCTGCGACATGAGGAGACTCCAGAGCAAAGTCACAGGTGACACCCGGGTGGTTCGCACAACTGCACGGTGAAGGGAGGGGCAACGGTGGAGAGACACATTGCATGTACACTGAGCAATCACTTTTATTTACACATTACATAGATACACATATTCAATGGGCCTGCAACATGAGGAGACTCGAGAGAACAGACAATCAAATTACAATCATTTAAACCGTGATGTGTATTTCTCAATGAGCTCTGCTTTAGGTGGACATGGAACAGAGGCAATGTTGGGTGGCAATGCAGTTGTCCCCTGCACAGGTTCGTTCACAACTCCATGTATGTGCCTATCCAGGACATCAACAATAAGTCTCTCAATAATCTCATATTGCATATCCTGAAACACTGGTTTGATCACCCATTGTTTACTTCTTTTAGTGAAGGCCTTATTGTAGCGAAGCGTCCCTAAAGTTCCGGTCGTCCTACTTTGTTGACGGCCAACATTATGGTTATGTGCCAAGACCGCTAGAAGAGTCCGATTTATCATGCCCTCCATGCCAAAATGCAATCCTTTTGGCCTGTACTTTAGGCACATATTGTGGAACACCTCCAAATCTCCTGTGTGGCAGTATTCCGTGAGTCCCCTCAAATCTCTTGTTATAGTTTTATCAAATACAATCTTTTCAATGGCTTTGTGAGTGGGTGATGAAGGAATCAACCACTTCTTCTTCCGTGCCTCCTCTGTGGACATATGGCCATGTTCACAATTGTGGAAATGTTGGTTTGTGGTCCAGCGGTGAACGTTGCTACAGTGTAGCATTACTGACCGCCATTTTTCCAGTAGAATTTCCAACAACCCTCCACATGTTTTTGAGCTCCACCAAAGATGGTTGCTGATTGACTTGGACCACTGTGAAATACCTTGCATATCTTTTTTTTTACCTGCAGCCGACATTTTTTTATTGATTGTTTTTGCAAGATGCCATACGTCAAATTGGTGATTTATATTTTTGTACTCTTCTCTCATTGTCTTGGCAATTGAAACGTGTCTGTCCGTGGCTATCAGGTCGATCACCATTCCCCACGATTGTAGTTCTTGCAATGATGCTACAAAGCCAACTTTCTCCATGGCCACTGAGGATGTACTTTGTGACACCTGCACGACCACCGAACTCACAATTTTCTTACTTTCCATGTCCTGAAAGTGGTAGGTGCAGTACTTGGCTGAAAATCCTGGGCTGTCACACTGTCCATCACCGGCTAGCCTGAACCGTTTGCCTGCGAATGTACTATCAATAGAGATTTTTTCCATTCTCCAAGCTTCGCTAATGGCTGGAAATAGATAATCGATTTGGTATTTGTAGAACTGAGTTTTCGCAATGAAATGGATTCCCACAAACTGAAAGAAATACTCTAACTTTTTAAAACTTGAACCACTAAAAAGTGCGGCCGCTGCACAAAGTAGATTGCCTGCTGGCAGTTGCCCCAGCATGGGTTGTGCAGACCATGAGAAAGGATGATATTTTGTACAGGTGACATGTATTTTAAGGTTAGTGCCTCGAATTGCACGAGTCACATTAATCAATGGCTCCCCACATACTTCCCCACCAACCGAATGCCCACATTTCATCCTAATAATAATATCAATCAAACAACTATCGAATACAATGAATTTGGCGTCTTTCCTTATACTGTCACTCTGCATCCCAGCTGGTTCGGCCTGTAACGTTGAGGACATGTCACTCACATGAAAGGTAGAATCTCTGATATCGTCTTCCGCTATGTTCAGTGATATTGATGGTGTTTCATTGTCGTCCACTTCATTCTCTTCCATTGCAACATCTGTTCCTTCTCCGGCGATGGGTGAATAAAACAATTTCTTCAACTTTCTCGCGGTCTTAGTTTTGCGGGTGTGGATTCTGTGAATTGATCTCCGACTGCATCCGAACTACCAAGAGGACATTCACTATCAATGGCTGGTGGTGGTATAGCTCCGTTGTCAATCACTTCATATTCTTCCCATTGGCACGATGCATCTCCAGTCTCAAGTCCCTGCCAAAAGGTTTGACAAGCAACATCTCTCGTTCGCTTCACTGTCTGTGTAGATCTAGTTCGTACACCCACTCGCAACTAGAGGACAGATTGGAAAAGGGATGTTCAGTTTAAACACAACTTACAGTATTGAACTATTAACAGTGAAAAACAACATAATATAGTGACCAGGACACTAACCTTCTTTTGCTTTCTTTTCTTTGAAACTTTCTTGCCTCGAACTTCAACATCAGGACGCTGTTGCTCCGACTCGTGTGTGCATGTCTCCACTTCCTCTTGCGCTGCAACGACTATATTTTCATGATAAGCACATCCATCACGCACTGACGCTCCATCAACTCCCTGAAACATAGAACTTTCATTAGTATGTATAATAATATTGAAAACACAAAATGTACTTGGGGACCAATACCCACGTACATCTCAATAGCAAAACACGAATGAACGCATTGTGTAGAACATTCAAACGACAATTATTCACGCATTGTTGATCTAGTTAGATGGAACTGTCAAGGTCCATACCTCGGGCTCCGCATAGACTTCCATTGATGATATTATTGAAGATGACGCTTCAGCAACTCCCTGAAACACAGTAATTGCATTAGTATGGTTTTCTATTTTGTTAAAAAGAACATGAACTTTGTGCAGGCGTCAACGGCTCATCTAAATAGACCTGCACAAATGATCAGTTGTCTAAAATAAGTAATGGATATCTAAATATGATTCGATTTGCTCGATCGTTGGAAGTGTCACCACCCAGAGATCTGCATCAACTACTAGGGGTGATGTTCTTGTAGAACATTGCGCCGACCCGTAACTGGATGCTCCCCCTTCTTCTTGGACTAATGCTCCATCGACTCCCTGAAACATAGGACTTTCATTAGTAATGAACACAATATTAAAAAAAGAAGACACAGAGGAGGGCGACGACAGAAGGACATATCAATGGCTAAAAACAAAAGAAACGTGTGTAACAATCACGCTACAAGAATGCAAGATCTGATGATCTCCATCGATGGAACTGTCCGGAAACGTACCTCGAGCATCTGAGTGACATCAACGGTTGTCGTCAATGCGTTGGACTCCTCAGCATCTCCCTGTAAGACAGTACTTGCATTATTTTGGATAACAATAATTATAACTGAAAACAAAGACTAGAGGACGAGTACTAGGGTGTACCATTAGGTAAAATAATTACAGGATAAATTAAAACTATTGATTTACATGCCTTAAACAAGTCAGTGGCAGAATAGCTAAGTAAGATTACCCGATAGGCGCTTGAAGTGGCTGATGACTGCAATAACGACACGGATGGAGAATCTTCTGCCTTCATATTGAGTGGATACATAAATGGGGAAATTATTGTTAGCTAATGCTACACACTACCGCAAGGCCGAGAGCTAAATCCGTAAACTTGACTCACCAGTGGAGGGATGTGGACGAATAGAGTGGGAATAGCAGTTGAGAGCAATTTTCGCTTCGCTCGCGGTGTGTTCTTCTTTATTAGCAATGATGTGGAGTACATGTCTGAGCTAAAGTGCCTGCTGCAGATGCGGTATCGATCACCCCTCTTGTCCGCAAAGACTTCTAGGACTCTACTTTCAAGCTCAGACGGTGGATATCCGCAATATCGGACCCATTCTCTTATCTGATCTATTGTCTTAGGGAAAACATGCATTATAGTACCTTCAGATTTTTTATGGGTCTTCGAAGGGCAACCGCCAATGGAACAGGCAGGCATTGTGGAAAGTTCTGAAAAGTAAAGATCAACAATTCTCTATGAATACCAATGTGTTAAAAAATTAAATGACACATAAAAGGTTCAATGCAAGGTTTGTTTTGGTTCTTGGAACTACACGTTATTCACATGCGGATAAGTATTTGAATAACTTTAAAAAAATAGAAAAATAATTTGACTAAACTCAGAACATGTGACTAGTTCCTTGCATGTACTGTCTTGAACGAAAAGAAAACATGGATGCAATTTGATGACTACTAGCAAATAGATATAAATTAAAAAATTGGACGCAAAATGATTATGGTACATGGCCTTGCCTTGACGAACAAACAGTTAGATGCAGGGATCAGAGTAGTTTCTTGTCGTAGAACAGGGAGCAGTTCACAGGTTGCAAACTGACGAGTTTGCTCGAAGTGGTCACGGAAGTTCACAGAGACGAAGAGCAGATAACCAGCACCTTCACGGGTTGACTAGCAAAGCGCAAAGAAGTTCTCATTAGAAATATGAAGTGGGTTATAAAGAATTCGAAACAAGGGTGTGTTTGTGAATGAATGACGTGAATATGTCGTGGCATTATGCGGTTTGCAGGGGGGCGTCCAGCGTGAGGGGGGATGCTTGGCAGGAGACACGGGGTCTGGAGGTAGACATGGGAACAACAACCCATGCTCTACAGACCACTTTGAAGTGTACATGGTCTTTGGCACCTCTTGGCCTTTATCGCTCCCTGACAGCTCCACTTGCCAGCGCAAGTACCCCGGTGCAAACTGCCTTTGATAGGGCGGGGGGGTGGATTGGGGCGGTGGTCGTGCAGACAAGACACAGGAAGACTCGTGAATGGAGACACACCTATGTGGATTGCAGGGGGGCGTCCAGCGTGAGGGGGGATGCTTGGCAGGAGACACGGGGTCTGGAGGTAGACATGGGAACAACAACCCATGCTCTATAGACCACTTTGAAGTGTACATGGTCTTTGGCACCTCTTGGCCTTTATCGCTCCCTGACAGCTCCACTTGCCAGCGCAAGTACCCCGGTGCGAACTGCCTTTGATAGGGCGGGGGGGTGGATTGGGGCGGTGGTCGTGCAGACAAGACTCGTTTGCCGCAGGGCCTCACCAAGGAGAGGCCATCTAACTGCATGTAAGAGGCAGGCTGCAGGATCTAGTACATGGAAGGCAGGGGGGTGAGTTTATAAATACCTCACCCTCCCAGGAGAATATATGGGTGCAGTTCACCCTGGAGACCCTGGATGCCTAGGCAGTTAGTCAGCAGCAGGCTGGCCTGTGGTGGCAAGGCGGCACGGGCCAGAGGGGGTCATCTCTGTACCCGGTGCCCAAAAGAATGATTTATTATGATCAACCATATTGATTATTTACCTATAGCCATGTTTTGTATCAATAAAATCCAACGGCCTTTTATTGCCAACGCTTGAACAAAGTGGTGTGGTAAGTATTTTTGGGGGAGGAGGCAAGGCCGGGAGGCTTGATGCCAACCCGCAAAATAACATATGTATGTCTGCTGCATATGGGTTCAACGGTTATGTGGATTGAAGGTGGGCGGCCAGCGTGAGGGAGGATGCTGGCCGGAGACATGTGGTGTGACAAGACAAGGCACAGGAAGACTATTCAATGGAGACACACTAGATTCATTTAAAAAATCAAAACAACCATTGTTAAAATATATGTTGGGTTTTGTTTTAGATCTTAATTTCAATTGAACATAAATAATAAACATTACACATTGTAAAGTTCCGGTTGCAGCACATCCAGGGAAAATTTGCGGTATTGTCCACTGTCGCTGGGGAAATGTTGTCTAATGGCAAGTACCGCACAGGCAGGTATTACTCTCTGAACGCTGTGTCCGAGCCTCCCGTGAAGCCACCAAGTGAAGCAACAATAGGCCACCAGCCTGTACCACCTGTGAAAAAGAAAGATGCAAACTGTATTAAAATGACAAAACTTTCTTATCAATGTCGATTCAGGTAAAAAATGTCATTCTGCTTTGAAAAAAAATTCTATCTAGAAAATGCACAATATGGAACCAATTTACATGCGTTCGAATGATATGTAGATGTAATTTTATATGTGGGAGACGACCATGAAATAGTAGTGGCATCACTGACATCACAACCAGAGTATTCTTACTCGTTACTCGGATTACGCGGACGAACAGTGCCGCGAAGTTCGTGCATAAGCACCATCATCATCCTCAACACGGTCCGTGAGAGGCAGGCTTCCCTGAACTCTGGCAGCTCGGTGATGCATTGCGGACTTGGCTCGCCTTCCGAAATGTAGGCCAAGCACCCGGAATTTTCACGGCAGCAGCAGTTCTCCTTCTCAGTTGGCATTAGCTCGCACCGATTGCTCGTGCACCAGGTGGAGACGCCGTCCATGCGACATGGTCCAGGCTCTTCATCCGTTGACTGGTCCTCCCAACTGCCGTCCGAATCCCCATCGTTTTCGCGTGCTTGCCTTTCCAGTAGTTCCTCCTCGGTGTACTCGGGCTCGTACATATATGGCATTATTGTAGCCATTGTGTGGTAAAGAAAGTAAAATAATTTACAGAGATGGTACAGGTGTTCACAAGGCCTAGAAGCGGCGAAGGTAGCTGACCAGAGCACAGAAACGAGTCACAGAATACTCAAAGTAACACAGAGAGAGTAATGGAATCGAAAATCTGCTGCTGTGTGTTGTGAAACGGTGTGTTTATACTTTTTGAGGAAAGAGGCGTCCTGCCATTTCCATGGCGACACTTCATTAGCTGAGGCGCAGCGATTGTTGACACGAAACGTGCTTTGGCGTTGGGAAATGGGCGGTACGCGTCTGCTGATGTCAGGCTCAGGGGCAGGGGATTTGATTTAGTGCCGCAAACGCAGGTGAGCCAGGTCGATGGGGGGAAATGATAGGATTATCACAAAATGGCGGCTGATTTCGAGTGCGTTAATGGACGAAAAGTCGGGTAAGGTCCATAGGAAAGTTTTCTACGATCTACCGATTTATGCTTAAAAACACATGGCCGAACCGTAGGAACAATAAAAAAAAAAGTCCCGGAACTATCCTTTAAGTATTGTGGGGGCCGCTAACACATGGATAGACAATTTTTCCAAAGTATTTAGCAATACCTCAAACACCATTATTACCTTTACTGTTGACGATGCATTGATCTGGGATCCACCACCTTCGAAAGAGGATATTCAATTTGCAATCTCCAAACTGAGAAATTCTGGTGCGGCTGGCCCTGACGGGATAACAAACCTAATGCTAAATAAAAATAACATTGAATGGTCTATCTTCATTTATGCCCTGTTCGGTCGCATAGTAAAAACAAGATTGCACCCGACCTGGCAACCAGCGGTAGTTGTACCAATCTTTAAAAAAGATGATTGTTCCAACCCCAACAACTACCAATCGATTGACCTTTTAGATGTAGTCGGGAAACTATTTGCATCATTCCTGGAAAAGAGACTATCCAAGTGGGCTTTGGACAACACCATTGTCGATACACGACAAACTGGTTTCACCAAGGGAGTTGGAGGCAAATTGAATGTATCTTTTCTCTTGATTTTAAAGCTTGAAACAATGCGTGACCATGAAACACTATTTTTTTGCATTTGTTGATCTACAACAAGCGTTTGACCACTTAAATAGATCATTGCTGTGGAACAAACTCAACCTATGGAAATGCCCACCTGACCTACTTCAAGCAATAATGCTCCTGCAGATTTAACAAGGGGGGTCCTGGGAGTCCCTCTGCCAGACATTAGTCCTGGTTACGAGAGACTTACCCAGAGTCTTTAGCTCACTATCTTTCACAGAGAAGAAATATCCCAAACATATCAGTCTTTGTCCTGCCCTGGGGCAGTCCAGCACCGAAATGCGAGGCAATTCTCCTCTGAACAAGAGTACCAACAGAAACCCCAGACACGTGCTTCGGTCTGGTTGGACCTCATCAGTAGGGTGGATCTGTGCCTCTCTAAGAATAGTGAGCAAGGGGTCCACGTCTGGATTCCCCTAGTAACTTAGGGTGAGACCCAAAGTTACTTAAATATGCAGATTTAACAAGGGGGGTCCTGGGAGTCCCTCTGCCAGACATTAGTCCTGGTTACGAGAGACTTACCCAGAGTCTTTAGCTCACTATCTTTCACAGAGAAGAAATATCCCAAACATATCAGTCTTTGTCCTGCCCTGGGGCAGTCCAGCACCGAAATGCGAGGCAATTCTCCTCTGAACAAGAGTACCAACAGAAACCCCAGACACGTGTTTCGGTCTGGTTGGACCTCATCAGTAGGGTGGATCTGTGCCTCTCTAAGAATAGTGAGCAAGGGGTCCACGTCTGGATTCCCCTAGTAACTTAGGGTGAGACCCAAAGTTACTTAAATATGCAGATTTAACAAGGGGGGTCCTGGGAGTCCCTCTGCCAGACATTAGTCCTGGTTACGAGAGACTTACCCAGAGTCTTTAGCTCACTATCTTTCACAGAGAAGAAATATCCCAAACATATCAGTCTTTGTCCTGCCCTGGGGCAGTCCAGCACCGAAATGCGAGGCAATTCTCCTCTGAACAAGAGTACCAACAGAAACCCCAGACACGTGTTTCGGTCTGGTTGGACCTCATCAGTAGGGTGGATCTGTGCCTCTCTAAGAATAGTGAGCAAGGGGTCCACGTCTGGATTCCCCTAGTAACTTAGGGTGAGACCCAAAGTTACTTAAATATGCAGATTTAACAAGGGGGGTCCTGGGAGTCCCTCTGCCAGACATTAGTCCTGGTTACGAGAGACTTACCCAGAGTCTTTAGCTCACTATCTTTCACAGAGAAGAAATATCCCAAACATATCAGTCTTTGTCCTGCCCTGGGGCAGTCCAGCACCGAAATGCGAAATCTTTCTCTGTGAAAGATAGTGAGCTAAAGACTCTGGGTAAGTCTCTCGTAACCAGGACTAATGTCTGGCAGAGGGACTCCCAGGACCCCCCTTGTTAATTTGCATATTCAAGTAACTTTGGGTCTCACCCTAAGTTACTAGGGGAATCCAGACGTGGACCCCTTGCTCACTATTCTTAGAGAGGCACAGATCCACCCTACTGATGAGGTCCAACCAGACCGAAACACGTGTCTGGGGTTTCTGTTGGTACTCTTGTGCAGAGGAGAATTGCCTAGCATTTCGGTGCTGGACTGCCCCAGGGCAGGACAAAGACTGATATGTTTGGGATATTTCTTCTCTGTGAAAGATAGTGAGCTAAAGACTCTGGGTAAGTCTCTCGTAACCAGGACTAATGTCTGGCAGAGGGACTCCCAGGACCCCCCTTGTTAATTTGCATATTCAAGTAACTTTGGGTCTCACCCTAAGTTACTAGGGGAATCCAGACGTGGACCCCTTGCTCACTATTCTTAGAGAGGCACAGATCCACCCTACTGATGAGGTCCAACCAGACCGAAACACGTGTCTGGGGTTTCTGTTGGTACTCTTGTTCAGAGGAGAATTGCCTAGCATTTCGGTGCTGGACTGCCCCAGGGCAGGACAAAGACTGATATGTTTGGGATATTTCTTCTCTGTGAAAGATAGTGAGCTAAAGACTCTGGGTAAGTCTCTCGTAACCAGGACTAATGTCTGGCAGAGGGACTCCCAGGACCCCCCTTGTTAATTTGCATATTCAAGTAACTTTGGGTCTCACCCTAAGTTACTAGGGGAATCCAGACGTGGACCCCTTGCTCACTATTCTTAGAGAGGCACAGATCCACCCTACTGATGAGGTCCAACCAGACCGAAACACGTGTCTGGGGTTTCTGTTGGTACTCTTGTTCAGAGGAGAATTGCCTAGCATTTCGGTGCTGGACTGCCCCAGGGCAGGACAAAGACTGATATGTTTGGGATATTTCTTCTCTGTGAAAGATAGTGAGCTAAAGACTCTGGGTAAGTCTCTCGTAACCAGGACTAATGTCTGGCAGAGGGACTCCCAGGACCCCCCTTGTTAATTTGCATATTCAAGTAACTTTGGGTCTCACCCTAAGTTACTAGGGGAATCCAGACGTGGACCCCTTGCTCACTATTCTTAGAGAGGCACAGATCCACCCTACTGATGAGGTCCAACCAGACCGAAACACGTGTCTGGGGTTTCTGTTGGTACTCTTGTTCAGAGGAGAATTGCCTAGCATTTCGGTGCTGGACTGCCCCAGGGCAGGACAAAGACTGATATGTTTGGGATATTTCTTCTCTGTGAAAGATAGTGAGCTAAAGACTCTGGGTAAGTCTCTCGTAACCAGGACTAATGTCTGGCAGAGGGACTCCCAGGACCCCCCTTGTTAATTTGCATATTCAAGTAACTTTGGGTCTCACCCTAAATTACTAGGGGAATCCAGACGTGGACCCCTTGCTCACTATTCTTAGAGAGGCACAGATCCACCCTACTGATGAGGTCCAACCAGACCGAAACACGTGTCTGTTGGTACTCTTGTTCAGAGGAGAATTGCCTAGCATTTCGGTGCTGGACTGCCCCAGGGCAGGACAAAGACTGATATGTTTGGGATATTTCTTCTCTGTGAAAGATAGTGAGCTAAAGACTCTGGGTAAGTCTCTCGTAACCAGGACTAATGTCTGGCAGAGGGACTCCCAGGACCCCCCTTGTTAATTTGCATATTCAAGTAACTTTGGGTCTCACCCTAAGTTACTAGGGGAATCCAGACGTGGACCCCTTGCTCACTATTCTTAGAGAGGCACAGATCCACCCTACTGATGAGGTCCAACCAGACCGAAACACGTGTCTGGGGTTTCTGTTGGTACTCTTGTTCAGAGGAGAATTGCCTAGCATTTCGGTGCTGGACTGCCCCAGGGCAGGACAAAGACTGATATGTTTGGGATATTTCTTCTCTGTGAAAGATAGTGAGCTAAAGACTCTGGGTAAGTCTCTCGTAACCAGGACTAATGTCTGGCAGAGGGACTCCCAGGACCCCCCTTGTTAATTTGCATATTCAAGTAACTTTGGGTCTCACCCTAAGTTACTAGGGGAATCCAGACGTGGACCCCTTGCTCACTATTCTTAGAGAGGCACAGATCCACCCTACTGATGAGGTCCAACCAGACCGAAACACGTGTCTGGGGTTTCTGTTGGTACTCTTGTTCAGAGGAGAATTGCCTAGCATTTCGGTGCTGGACTGCCCCAGGGCAGGACAAAGACTGATATGTTTGGGATATTTCTTCTCTGTGAAAGATAGTGAGCTAAAGACTCTGGGTAAGTCTCTCGTAACCAGGACTAATGTCTGGCAGAGGGACTCCCAGGACCCCCCTTGTTAATTTGCATAATGCTCCTGCATACAAACACATCCATCCGAGTGAAAGTTAATGCTCAAGGTGAATTGACCAGCAAGATTCCCACAGAGAGAGGGGTTAAACAAGTCTGCCCGCTGGCAGCAACAATCTTTAAACTATACATCTCTGATCTACCAGCTGCATTAACAGACTGCCATTGTTTCCCTCCTAATAGCAACAGTTATCATCTGAGCTGGGTCACCTATGCAGATGACCTGGTCCTGATTGATCGCACCCAAGTTGGTCTTTAACGACTGCTTTCACGCCTGGAAACGTATCTGCATCAAAACGACTTGAAAATTAATGTTGCAAAATCAAAAATTTTAAGTCTCGGTTCCAGAGTAGGAAAGAAATGGAAACTGTTGAAATGGTATGCCTCAGAGCAAAGCCTGGAACAGGTCAACAATATCCGTTACTAGGGGGTGTACTTCAACAACTCCATTAGAGAGCAGCAATGGGTTGCAGATCTAACCTCCAAAATAAACAGCTTAAAACTGCAAAGCACAAACTGCACACTGACTATGGGAAGTTCTCGCTAAATCCGGTAATCATGTTCTACCATTGAAAAGTGGTTGCAGTCGTAACATTTGGAAGCCAGGCAGCCTTTCACATCAGTCATTACATCTGGCCTATCTTAGAAGGACTTTTCTGGTGAAAAGTCCTTGGGCTACCTAATTGCGTCTTTATAAAATCTATTAGATACGAATTAGGGCTCCAATCGCTCTATTCCCATGTGATTTGGAAATCGGTCTCGCTATTGAGAAAATTATTGGTAGGCAATTCACTGATTGCCTACAAAATATTAGAAGGTGCAACAAATACTGGCCTGTTAAAGCTATGGTCTGAGAAATTGACAGAACATTTGAATGATTTTGGAAGCAGCATACAAATGCTGCTGGAGAACCCACATAAAGTAAAGAAAAAGCTAGCACTTAGCGAGTGGATCAAAACTATTGACCAAAGAGCAAGCCTTAAAACCAGTTTACCTCTGACCGGCGAAGCTCGACCCTTAAATGAACCTGCAAAATACCTAATCAAATTTCCATCTAAACACCAACGCAACCAGTTCCTGCGATTTCGCTTAAATCTACTTCCGACAAAGGAACTATTATTTCACAGACAGACAATTGGTATCGCTAGCAGCAATTGCCGATTTTGCGATCAAATAATCGAATCCCTAAAACATCTAGTCATAGACTGTCCAGCAACAACAATTCAAAGGTCCAGACTTCTGGGGAAATACGCACCATTGAATAACAACATGCCTCAATGGTGGTCATATCTATTATCTGGTCGCAATTGTTTACTATCTTGTGCTGTAATGAATCAGTGGTGAAAGGCAAACAAAAGTAATAATGTTGAAAAAAGATATGTACTTGTGAGCAAAAAGTGTTCAAGCAAACCTAACCAGTATCTAGGGGCCAAAACTGGAACGGGGGGGACTGGCGGGGAGCAGTTAGCAGTCTATAGTACTTTCTTTGAAATTATTGGTGGTTCCCAGTGCCAAACCAGCCTTCTCAGAGCTGATCATGATGTTGGCTTCGGTAAAAGATGCAGCAGTCACAATGGCCCTATGGCAAGCTGGCATCGAGTCAGGGTTGAATGAAGGTGCGTACAGTCTCCAATCGTCTACTGTGTGAATCGGGCGATCCCTGAGTTCAGTCAGCGGTTGCAGTTTGACTGCGGGGAATGTGCAGGCGGGTGGATTCTGTAAGGAGGTTCGGAGGTCACGATTTGGGAAACATCAAGGTCAGGTTGATCAACTTACTGGATCAGTGATGAAGAAGCTGGTGTTTTGGATGGCGGCTTGAGCAAGACAAGGCAGTGTTAGCTTGTGGTTCGAGCCGAGGCAACAGACTCCAAAGGCAATGTCTAAGTGTCCTGCTAGACTTCTCTGTGTCAAGTGCACTTGAGTCATGGCTCGGAGTGGGTAGTCATCAGCAACAGGGGTCTTGGCTGTTGTGGCTTCCAGGAGGTGTGAGTCCTACTCCATGGTGTCAAGAACCAATGTCAATATGTTTCTCGGGATGCAGAAAAAGGGGGTGGGGGTGGCAAACACCTTCAGGTTTACCTGCAACACAGTGAGGTCATAGGCAACAGGGTGGCTGGCCTAGAAGCACGGTTATGGTCTGAAACAGAGTTTACCCCCAATGGTCCCTGGGGATGGTTAGGGGACAGAGCTGGTCTCTGCCTTGGAACACTTGCCTTCACCTCACAACTGGATGACTTTGAAAGGACTACTCTCTCAGCAGGGTCCAGCGAAATCTTCTCAAGTGATGATCCAAAGATGCATCAATATGATTCCCAAGATGATTAAAAAAAGTGATGAGATACATTCTTTTACAGGCCAAAGCCCCCAGGTGATTGGACTACAGCTAGCCTGCGTTAGGGGGTGTGATCCCTGCTGTTGAAATGTGTGGGCTTTGCCCTTGTTACATCCAAAGTGCTTTGCTCCAGAGGAAGTGGAGGGGAGAGGGAAAAGCAAAGAGAGGTGGAGAGAATAAAGATGGCAGAACCCTCCCAGAACTGTACAGATCCTTCTCCTACTGCACTATCCCTGCCCCTTTTCTGTCTCAATAAGATTGAAGCCCTTTAGAAATGGTGCACACTGGGGTGAGGCCTGGCTCTCCGTGGATGGGTGTGCCTCTTGGTTTCTGTTACCAGGCCAGCATCCTGTGGAGTGGCTGCCCTGGGGAAAGGGTGTTACCTGCCCTTACAAAGGAATAGAAAAAGTGATCGCCCAAAGCTACATTTCTGTTAGTGGAAAGGTGTGGGTCTTGTCTGGGAGGAATACACATAATCGTTCCACAGCTGAACTTGGACCAACTGGCTGACCCATGTGAAAAATATATTTAATGTAACGTGGCTGGAATAACTTTGAGCTATGCTGGCCACTAGCCCTCTGAATAAGTATCATGGGGACCCTTAACTTAACTGATCTCGGGTCTTATCAAGACCCCCCTCCGAGGCAGTAGTATTTCTCAAATACATATCAGGCCTCCTGTGACTTTCCCATGCCTTGGGATAATGGTCCAGTGACAGTGACCAGGGGATCTTCTTCATATCTGTATGCATTTTTAACTGCACCAAATACCTAGCAGGGAACTAGCACATGGGAAATTCAAATGTGAAAATATTGCATTTCATAATGGTAAACAGTGAGGAAGGGTCATACTATAAGGAATTTTGGTTTTAAACATTTGGAATTAGCTCATGTATATCTTTCCAAAATATAATTCTAATTTATGCCAGGTAGGAGTAAGTGCAAGCTGCGACCTGGAAGAAAAGGAGCAAATCATTTGTTCCTTTTCTTTATGAATCGGCATGCTTTAAATGGAGCATGTACGTATCATCCTCATTTCCATGGCCACTCCTTTATCTACTTTCATTCTGCAAATGCTAATTGGGAGCGGTTTGAGGCCACACCTTGCTTGTGTGTGTTCTGTGGACACCCATAGCAAAACCTGCACATGCAAACGCTAGCAAGAAAAAACACAGTTTTCCATGTGTACCTACAATTATAATTGTTTTTTTATAAGGTGCTTAATACGGGAGACCCGGTTATAAGCGTGAGACCGGGCTTTGACCCTGTGCGTTGTCTTGTTTACAAGACAAACACGTTGCCCCTGCGCTATCCTCTCGGACAGTGAATTGTGGCGCTCTTGCATGTTGCGATGCACAAACTGGGTGCTTGTATGAATGGAAATGCATTTGTCCCATGCATAAGAGTTTTGTTAATTAAGCCCACCGTTGTATTTTTACTTGGAAAATAAAATAAAAGTTTGCAAAAAATAACTCATGTGAATAGAGGTTCAGGAAAGGATGTGAATCCAGACTTCACACAAGCATGTGGCATGTGTTGAAGATCTCAGATAAGGCCCTTGGTTCATTTCTTTAGGCCCCCGGATTGTAAAAGCAAAGTGGAAAGCTAAGGCATAAGCCACTTATGCTTTGCTTCTATGATCTGTGGGATTCGCGTGTCATTTGAAGGCAGAGTGTGGGCACGGAACGAGATATACATTTCTGCGGTGCTCTCCCAGTCCACCCACACAGAGCACCACGGTTTTCTGACAGCATATATTTTCATGCTGGCAGAAATCCAAAGGATTCCTGTGGTACCATCTGTCTTTTCTGCCTGGTGAAGCAGACCAATTCCATAGGCATCCTTTGCAAATAGCATCTGTAACTGGCTGCCAACATTCACACCTTTTCCAAAATGCATTGAAAAAGTAAAGAGTAAATATGATTTCATACTTTGTACTCTACATATTTCCACTTTATTTTGGAAATGACCAAAGAGAAATACACTTACTTTTCACACATGAACTGACACTTGATTGCAAAGGCCTACTTGGAGTATTAAAGGGTACATCGGTTTCCTGTGGTTAATAATGGCCTTGAAACCCTTGTGTATAGGCGAGTTATAAATGCCATATTATATCATATCATATGTGTGGGCAATACCGAAGGGATATTCAAGTAATTTCAAATGTTATATTAAAGAAATACATTACACATGGACAGATTTAAAAACTACAGCAGTGTACATGGGACGAAAAGAAATAGTTGTGCATTTGGAAGCTGAAAAGGAGGAATAATGCTTTTGAAATTCAAAAATAGAGTTGAATGGCAGACTGCTTTTATCCAGGAATAAGAGACTTGATTTCAGCACCTTAAAAAGACATTTGTAAGAGAGACCTTTTTCGTTTGGTGTAGATTTGAATACTGCTTCCTTATGTAAGTAGGGCCTATCTGTGTGGATAGAGTGAACTTATTTCTATTTATACAGTATATACAGAAAGATTGTATTCATGGACAACGGGCTCTGGTGCAGCATTGAAAGTTAAAGGTACACAGTGGGTAAATGTAATATGCTAGCCTTGCCGAATGATAAACTGCAACTTGTAGTTCTCTCTGAGCTGAAATCACCCACTGAACTGTGAACTATATAGTATGCTGGATCCTCACTTTGCAGCCCTTTGGTTTGATGCACACCAGGGATGCAAGTCTGGTTTTAAAGACATGCTTAAATATACAGAGAAAGAGATTGGAATTGTGGTGAATTGCTGATAGCATAACCAACAGAAATGACATTTACGGTCAGTTTTCACATAAAAAGTGCTTTAGCTCTGGACAAAGACACTTTGAAAATCTGAACTCAACACCTTTGGCTGTGCCCACCAAGGAAACAAGTCTGGCTGTCAAACTAAATGCTAAGATACAAGAAGAATTATATTGAAATTATGAGAGTTACTGATAACTTGTCCTGCAGAAGTGATCTTAGTGTCAGGCCTGCCATAAACAGTGCTTTGAAGACACAGAGGGAAAAAGGTTAAGATAAACATGGAGGAACCAAATGGATGGTCAGATGCTTTAAGGGGAATGGGAACTGCTTGAGGCTGATCTGAATGTGAAACTAGGGGCCATGTCATGCCTTGCCATTGATTAAACATTGAATATAGTTTTTCCTAAATAAAAGGAACATTGTGTGTCCTATCGACCCCCCCTACCCCCCGAGTTCAAATTAAAGGGGATGAAAAGCCAGTCATGACCATGTAAAAACGAAATGTTTGTGATGTACACAAACTCAGTTATGGGAAAAATGTTGATTCTGCCATTTTCATACACCTGAGAAAAGGGAATGTTAGAAAAAGTATAGATCATTAAATTAAGATTTAGTGGTCCCATTTTTAGCTATTTCGGAGCAGCAGAAGACCGCGAAGAACTGTAGTTCCACCCAGGGAGGGTGTGCCGAAATAAAATGAGCATTGTCCGATTCACCATAAAATGTAGAGGTGAAAAATACCTATATTCATGTGATTATCTGAAAGACCAAGGAAGTTGTCACGTTATGAGATTTGTCAGAACACAAAATGTGAAGCTCCCTGTCATTTTGAAATGATGCATCTTTTCTCCTCACTCAGCCTACATCATACACTCCTCTCAGTTCCTGGTCCTATCAGTAGACAGGGAGTGTAGTAGGGGGGAGGTGAGGGGAGCGAGCTAGCCAATCCTGTCAATGGAAATTATGACCAGGTCGGAGTGTCATCTGTGCTATAAGAGGGCAGGTTAGCATCAGAACAGGGTGTTTTGGCTTTTTGACTTTATTCCCGGAGATAGCCTGCTGCAGGACTCTTGCAAGGAAGAAATAGCAGAGAAGTAAGGAGAGCTGCCAAGGCTATCTTGGTAAACCTTGCTTCGAAACCTGGGAGCCCTATCCGAGAGAGGCCTATCTGGAGGGACCTTGCTGTGGGAGAGGCCTGGTGTGAGGTTTCCTGTGCAAAGGGCTGAGAGCTCCCATTTAAGTAGATATCCCAAAGCCATCAATTGTGTCCCTTTCTGTTAGTGGTTAAAAGGGGGGGTGAGACTGGTTAGGCCCTTCGCACAATTTATCAAATCTTATTCAAATTATTTTCCCATAGAAAACCACCCTCTATGTTGAAATTGAATTGTGTTGGGAACTGCGTGCCTTCACCCTTTTCATTAAATTGTGGAGGAAGGGGAGACACTGTATAGACCCTTAGCACATTTGATTAAAGTAAATCAATTAATGCTGATTTAGAAAAATCATGGGATGAGTTTTGTTAGAGTTTGAAAGTAACAAAGTTCATGCTTAGCGTGTTAGAGCTGGTATAGACCATAAAGACTTGGGCGACTGTCCTTTTGAAACCCCTGACTCCTGTACAGTAGGGGGTGGCGGGTCCTGAATCCCAAAATAAATCATCCATAAAAGACTGCCTTTCAAGTCAGTGTGGAGGGTGCAAAACTAAATGTCCCATTCACCCCCATTCATTTTAAATGAGAATTACAAAGCATTGTATCTCATCTGTCTGTGTGTTACACCACAAAATTTCCTCTTTGTTCCTATTTTTCTCTGACCCAAATTACAAAGTCCTGCCTTTCACTTTCATGAAAAAAAATACAAAACGATTTCCCCATTTGAGTCCCGTTTCCCAAATGTGCCTTTCAAATGAAAGCCTAAAAACGAATTTTCCCATTGATGCCCTTGCCTCCCAAAACCAGAATCCCAAACCCCCTGCCCTTTGAATATGTGTTGCAAAACTATTTTTCATTGTATTGTGAATGTTTTCTATTGGTTATATTGAAATTAAATGTGTCATACATTGTGGCTGCATGTTTCAAAATTGTACCTGTGTTGTTTTAATAACCAAATTATTGTTGTGATATAGGGGGTAATTCATGGAATCAAGCGCAGAAGTGGCGCATACGGCTGGCGCACAGAGGGAGCATGCACCAGCTTGCGCCAGCCGCATGCGCCAAAACCCATTTTCACACACTGCGTATTCATGGATTCAAACATCCATATCCAGCCGAGGCGCAGCGTGGTGCAGCGCCCCTGCAGCAGCACCAGTTACGCCCCCAACCCCGCCCTGTGCGCCAAAAACATCAGCACGAATCCCTTACATGGCGCAAAGGCCAGTGGACCAGCATACAGTGCCCCAACCATGAAATCGCGCTAAAATCACCACTCAGCCCTCACGCGACAACCCAATCCCGTGTAAAACTCCCTGTGCACCCCTCGGAATACGCGTACCCAGCTCGCACCAGCCAATCGCATGTAAAACTACCCACGCACCCCTCGGAATATGCGTACCCCGCTCGCGCCAGCCCAATCGCGTGGAAAACTACCAGTGCACTCCTCGGAATACGCGTACCACGCTCGCGCCAGGCCAATCGCATGGAAAACTACCCGTGCACCGCTCGGAATACATGTACCGTGCTCGAGCCAGCCCAATCGCCTTTAAAACTCCCTGCGCACCCCTCGGAATACATGTACCCCGCTCGCGCCTGCCCAATCACGTGGAAAACTCCCTGTGCACTCCTCAGAATACGCGTACCCCGCTTGCGCCAGGCCAATCGCGTGGAATACTCCCTGTGCACCCCTCGGAATAAGCGTACCCTGCTTTCACCAGGCAAATTGCATGGAAAAAGTCCCCCCTGTGGTGTAGGCTGGCTTCGGGGCATGGTAAGGGTGGATGGGTTGCCTGCAGGGCATGGGGAGGGTGGATGGGTTGCCTGCGGGGCACGGTCAGGGTGGATTGGCTGCGTGCGAGACATGGGTAGGGTGGATGGGCTGCCTGCAGGGCATGGTCAGGGTGGATGGGCTGCCTGCAGGGCATGGGCAGGGTGGATGGGCTGCCTGCGGGGCATGGGTAGAGTGGATGGGCTGCCTCCAGGGCATGGTCAGGGTGGATTGGCTGAGTGCGAGACATGGGTAGGGTGGATGGGCTGCCTGTAGGGCATGGTCAGGGTGGATGGGCTGCCTGCAGGGCATGGGCAGGGTGGATGGGCTGCCTGCAGGGCATGGGTAGGGTGGGTGGGCTGCCTGCAGGGAGTGCATGTGGCCCCTCACCACATGGGTGCGCGAATATGAGAGTACGCGAATGCGCTTTTCATGCGATTCTGCTGGCGCGAACAGGGTACGTGTATTCCAGGGGTGTGCGAGGACTTTCACACGTGATAGGGCTGGTGCGAGCGGGGTACGTGTATTCCGGGGGTGCGCGAGGACTTTCACACTTGATAGAGTTGGCGCGAGTGGGGTACGCATATTCTGGGGGTGCGCAGGGACTTTCACACGTGATTTGGCAGTGTGGGCCCTCCAAGGTGTGTCCCCCCTCCCCATGCCCTCAGGCAGCTCACACCACATGGGACACCCCTACAATCCCTGACCATGCCCCGCAGGCAGCCCACACCACAGGTGACACCCCTACAACCCCTGACCATGCCCTGCAGGCAGGCCACACTACAGGGGACAGCCCGTCAACCTCTGACCATGCCCTGGATCGAGTATGTATGTCTTCTTTTGGCGGGGGTCTTGCCTACACATGTTTTTCTTTCCCCCACTAGTCAGACGGTGAGTTGAGCCCGCTATTTTTCCCACTGCGGGTCTCCCTGTGTATCGCTTACCCGTTTTCGAGGTCATAGTAGCCTGTGTGTCCCATGCGTACGCGTTTTTTGTGTCCCTGGGAGCCACCACGTACTGTGGGAGGTTTAATCCACACACGTGGGCTACCTGGGTTGCATGCATGGTTTTAGTGCAGTTTTGGGATGCCTGAGCGTTGTGTGACCCGTCATTTTCTCACCGGGGTCACATACAGCCTTGCAGGTGCACACAGGTGCTGTTTACACCTACTACCCCACCACCTTCACCCTAATTGCCCAGGACAATTGTCGTGTACACCTCCCATTGGCAATACTGCATCTGTGCCATGGTTGGGAGGCCACGAAAGGTGAGGGGCGCCTCAGTTGGGCGTCCTCCATGTGGTGGGCATGGTCATGGACGTGGCCGGGGTGACCAGGGAGTAGGGGGAGTCCAGGGGGCCATGGGTGGCTGCAGAGGGGGAAGAGGCAGGGGTGCACCACTTCAGCAGGATGTTCTGATACGTGTTGGTGAATCCATGCCACCACCCCCTGCGGCTCCAAGAGATACAGCTCTTTCATCTGACACTGGCGCCCATGTGACCCAGCAGTCAGTTTCATCTGCTGTCACAGGTCCAACGGTAGTGGTAGCTGCAGGTGCAGCTGTGGTGACCACCACCCAGGCTCAGGGTCAGCCAGCGAATGATGCGTTGGCACCTGAGGATTCCCAGGCAGATTTCCAGGTGGTCAGGAAGCACAAGCAAAGTGCACGCAGGGCTGCTCTAACCCAGGCTCATGTCCCTGGGGCAGTGTTGTCATTTGCTTCCCCGAGCAGCCGGTTGTTGGCAACTGTATGGGCAGATGCAGCCAAAACAACCCCGGCTGTGAGTCTGTCAGCCAGGATAGTCTTGGTCAAAGACCTTGCCACAGCGGCTGTTGCTGTACTGGGTCCAGCACCCAGCGCCACTGCCCCTACTGATCAGGGTGGCATTTGCCAATCAGGGTCTGGACCACTGTCCAAGAGGAGGAAGGTTGCTCCTGCACAAGAGGCTGGGACCCCAGACACGGCTCCAGCCTCCAGCATGTCGAGGAAGAAGCCTTTTGGCAAGCAGGAACTGGACTTCCTTGTGGACTACGTGTCGGGACACGAACGTGAGATGCTAGTGGGCCCAAATTGTCACATTACACTTGCCCAGCGTTGGGTCCAGTGGAAGCATGTTGTGGAGAGTGTTAGTGCATTCGGACATGAGGTGCGCACAGCTCAGGACTGCAAAAAGAGTTGGGATGACCTCCGACGCTGTGCTAAGCTAAAGCGTGCCTCCAAATATGCCATGACTGTGGTAACTGGCAGTGGGTCAGCACCTGAGGAGGAAGAACTCACTCTGCACGAGGTGATCACTGCGGAGTTCATCCTGGCAGAATTGGTCGAAGGAATGGGAGAGATGCTGGATTTTGATGCCTGTCCGGTGAGTGTTGTTGCATGTTTGTCCAGCCCATGTGTGGTTTGCTTGTGTGATGTGTTGTGCTTGACTGCCACTACATGCTATATGTACATGGTTCTCATGTGTGAGTCATGCAATGCTTCACTAATGCGTGCCTGTTGAGCTGCATGCTGGACATGTAGAGCAGACGGGGACTGTCCTCATCACCACCCATGCACCCCACTCACATGCTAGTCATCCGGCTGCCCCTCCGGTCCATGTTCCAGCTCAGTGACCCTTCTGCATGTAGCCAGGGTGTCTTTCCACTCAGCACTCAGACTATGTCATCGCATAAATGACGTAAATGTGTGTTCACCCTGCATGCGGGTACTTCACGCAGGCTTGCTCCCTTGCCCCTCCACCCCCCTGCACCTCAATTTCATCATGGCACTGGTGGGTAACATGTTAGACTACTGCAATGGCGTGATCCTGTGTACATGCACACTTCCCCCTGCCAACTTGCCAGACACATACAGTGGGGTACAGCCTTTGCCCTTGATGCAGGATGTCTCACTCAGACTGTGCAGATGGCAGATTCTCCCCGGGGACATGAGTGCCCATTCATGCTACATGTGCATTCCATGCCTGCCCCTATGTGCCCTTGGCAGGATGATAATTGTAGTACGTGTCCAGGATGACATACGTATCATGGCATTTGGTCATCAATTTCATGCTCACTCTGGCTCAGTCCTGCATCACGCACATGTTTAGGGTGTCATTGTCTGTGTGGGGCACAGGCCGCCCCCTGTTTCAGGCCCCCTGACTCTTATCAACTGGTGTAGTACCTTCTGCACAAATGGGTGTACTACTGAGAGTTCATCATGTGTCCTGCTTACTGTCGCATTCTCATCTGCTGTGGTGTCAGTTGACTCAGATGATGCCATTGACGCTACTCAACACTGTCTGCCAATACACAGTTCTCTAGTCAACCTTTCATTGCCATGCAATGCCTCCCTGCATTTTCACAGATGGTGGGGGGGATGCACATTGCACATGATGGCTGAACTTGCCCTTACACTGCCTTCATGTTTATTGTTTGACATCATAACGTACTTGTTGATGTAGATAGTTAGTAACGTAAAAATGTTCTGCACTGCACCCACCTGCTTCTGCGCTATGTTACATCGTTCTACATGCCTACTCACTGTTCCAATGTCAAAGTGACCTGGCATGTATGTTCAGATTCTCATCCCTTCACTGTCATGAAACACACGGGCACAGGTGCATCCTGTGACACATGTACTCTGTATTGGAACACACTATCAGGTGTTTAGCAAAGTTGATTGGTCAGTTAGTATAGGCCGCAGATTGATTATAGCCTCCCAATCGGGTTGTAATGACTGTGGAGCTGCCTGCACGTGTGTATGTGAACACTTTCACATACATCAAAGCAGGCAACGCTGTAGCTGCTTGCTTTGCTGTATAGGGTGCTGTTCATATTCACCATACGGGTGTATATGAACACGGGTGTATTTGAACACTTTCACATATACATATGCAAGCAGCTTCAACGTTGTGTAGTGCAACATTGCAGCTACTCACTTATGTGTGTGTGAAAGTGTTTATTTACACATGTGTTCTCTACAGCTTTTTTGTTGGATGACTAATATGTTGTTATTTAAATCTGCTGAGATTTCAGCATTGAGCCTGTAATGTTCAACTGGCACAATTCTGAAGGTGCACTGTTGTGCAGAACGTGTACGACCAGGCCCACTTAGCTAATATGGTGGAGCTTGGACGTGATTATTTGACACACTGAAAAATGTTTCTTGGCACATTCAATGCACAATGTGCTGTATCAGACCCTGAGGGGTGTTCGGAGGCTTCATGGACCGGCAGCTCGGACCATACTGGGCGTTATGGTCCCTCATGTCTCGTTGCAGGCCCTCACTTTGCTTGGGACATTCACTATGTCTACATGGCCCATGACGGCCGGTACGGGCCGAGCTGCAGATGGATGAAGCTATATTGGTGATGATGATTTAGTGATGCATGTTTACATGCCTATTACGTGTGTCATGGTGTGTTTTGAATCACTTGCAGCTGTGGCCATTTGGCTGTTCAGACATGCTTATGGTATGTGCCATCTCTTGGTTGCCATCTGTCATTTCTGCCTGTGATGTCTGCCTGACTGAGGTGGTGTGTGATGGAGGTGATATACTACATTCAGTACATGTGTAGGCTTCGCAATTTACACGCATCCATTTCTGCCTTTGGGATGCCATTGCATATCAATGCCACTGGATGCATGCCAGAATTTCAGTTGTGTGTGACATGTCTGCTTCATGTGCTGGCTGTCGATGTGATGTCTATGTGTGTGTGTGTAATGTGCTTCTCACATGTGTACTCGATGGTGATGTCATTCCAGACACAGGGTTGCTATTACATCAGCAACCCGGCAGAAGTGAGGGTTGTGGAGTGGTAGACCACAAGAACCCACTTGTGCTCCAGACCATGGTGTCCAGGGCTGGCAATCAGTCAAGCTCTGATGATCACTCTGAGCACAATGTTGAGTTGGATGCACGTCATATCCATTTGTCGCCAGTGAGTGATCCTGATGTGGACGATCTTCTGTCCGCGATACCTGCACTGAGGAGCCAGACAGTGTTGGAACCTCCGCCTGTGGTGGTTCGGGACGCACGGTCACACTCCACACCAGTTGCTGATGTGCCTGGGGCATCATGTCAACGGAGGGATATAGTCCTGCAGCCACGGGCGGTGCCAATCCAGCAAGGAGCATGGCTCCATGAGCACTGCGGGTGTCATGTCCAGCAATGCGGTGGCCATGTGCCACCGGGGTATACTGAGTGGAAGCAGTCCATGTATGCCGATTCAAAGGAACAGGGGACAGCTAT
Source organism: Ambystoma mexicanum (assembly GCF_040938575.1). Lineage (NCBI taxonomy): Eukaryota > Metazoa > Chordata > Amphibia > Caudata > Ambystomatidae > Ambystoma > Ambystoma mexicanum. The sequence continues at coordinate 1,109,036,046 of NC_090933.1, read as the reverse complement.
TGATAAGATCTCTCAGAGCATGGAATGTGTGGCCCAATCCGTGCCCCCCCTTGCTTGGAAGATGGAGCTCCAGCAGCGGCCAGCGCAGTCCACGGCTCGCTCACTCAGGCTGGGCATGGCGCCTCAGACAAGACACGCTGGGCTGAAATGGTGTCTCTGCATCAAGCACTTGCTGGTCACATAGAGGCACACATGGAGGCCCTGAGGGATGACCATCAATCCCTCAGAGCTACCCTGGGTGTGCTCAACATGTCCCAGATTCAGCGGTCAGAGGAGAGGTTGGAGCAGCTTGAGAATACCATCTCGGCTGAGCTACCTGCATGCCGGGAGGTGCTCCAGATGTCATGCAAGGCCACGCAGGCAGAACTCTGTGTTACACATGATACCTTGCAAGAGGAAGCACATGTATCACATGAGGTGCTGCATGCTGACCTATGTGCCATCGCCACACAGGACCAGGCTTACCAGTATCGAAGGCTTGCTGCCATCGAGGGGCAAGATGCGCATAGGCATGTTCAGGGAACTGTGCCACGTCCGCCTTCTGATTTCCATCAAGAGGGTGAGCAGGACAACGACTTATCTCCCACACAGGTCGTGCCGTGCAGGCGTTGAGCTCATGGAGGTTTTTTTTTTTAATCTCAACATCATCACATATGGGTGTTGAGGTGCACCCTGTACCGTCCCCTCTTTTATCCCCCCCCCCCACCCGGGTCATATGTGGTCATTTTTTATTTTTTTAAAATAATATTGTTTGTCTATTGTGCATTCATGTGACGGTGTGGTGCTTTGTTGCTTTTGAAAGCATCCACTGTCTGTTCCAGCTGGGCCCATTCAAGCTTGTCTCGTGTATGTGTTTGTGGCTTGGGGTCCAGACACATTGCCACTCCTGCTTCCCCTTTCCATGGGCTTGCAAGAATGGTTCGGTGTGACAAGAATTTACACAAGGGCATTGGACTTTCATAATATCTGTGGCCAGTCTGCTGTTGTACTACTTGTGTATAAACCCATAGTAGGGATTATGGATGTTTTCTCCACGGCATGTCTGCAATCAATTTTGGTGAGTACATTTTTGAACTGTCCATTTATTGAAGTTGATTGTGATGTTTTTTTCATTTCTTGCCTGTATACGTGCTTGATGCAGATCATGCTGTAGACGGTAGCCTGCACCCTTTAGCTGTCAAAGTCACACTGATGGTGGAAGGGGGCTGGGTGGTGACAATGTCAAGTTGGTACTTGTTGAGTTCAGCCCCTGGGGATTGTGGCAAAGTAAGATGCATTAGGAATTTGACCCAAGAAGCACAACTCACGGTCCAGTCCTGACCTGACCTGAGATGTCCACCTATACTACTTCTCTGCTCCGTTCCGTTTGAACAGCACTTTGTATCTGTCTTCCCTCTTGGACTTTGCTGCTGCCTGACGGCGCAGTTTTCCTACTGGACTACAGCTCTTTGACTGGTTTTTCACACTCTGGTGCCTTTAGTCCCTGTTTTTCTTCCTGCTACTGTCCTTGTTGCAGATCTGTCCGCCCGTCTCTAGGGCAGTTATTTCCATGTACTCTTACACTGCCTCAGTTTGCCTCAGTACACTTCTGTTCCACAGCATCTCTCTGTCGCGCCTCCTGTCTTTCATCTATTACATCCATACCTTTATGTTGACTTTGGCCTTTTACCAATGCTATTAAACTGTTGTGGCTCTTAACTTGCTGTCAGCTGTTTCCAGCTATCTCGCATTCACTGCCTTTCCAGACTTGTGCTGTCTCTGCCTTTCTTCGTTCACGCTATCAAGGATTGATTGGGTTTCAGCTCAACCATCCAGTTGTGCCAGCCTCCTTGGTTGTTTTCTACTCAAGGTTCAGCTCTTCCCATCAGTTGGGGCATCCTCATTGATTATTGCGTACTCAAATTCCTACCAATCCTGTTGAACCATTGTACAACTGTACAACCTTGGAAGTTATTCTATCATTCAGCATGGACATGTGCTTGGCCATATTCTGCAACTTCAAGTCATCTACTGGAGACTCTTCCAGGGTTTTTTGGTGACTAGAGGCTTTTTCCCTGGTTTGGGAGTTTGGCTCCTTGGAGTTCTCTGCGATTTGGTATTTTTACTGGTCAAGGTGGCCTCTTAGGGGGCTAGAACCTATTTACACGAAAGGAAGAACAAGGAAACCAAGGGGAAAGGGGATCCTGAAGCCAGGTAGACTAGAAGGAAAAAGCCGACTGACCCCAGAAACAGTTCTTCTGAAGGTCATGGTGATGAGGAAATGAGAGAGGGGCTTTTGTTGTCGGACAGTACGCTTGGACTACAGTGATTGGGCACTCTCTGACATTGTCAATGTGGGGTACTATGTACATGATGTGTTCTGCTGGTAAATGGCTGTTCCTGTGTTGGCTTTACTTTTCAGGTGTCAGGAGATTGGTGTGGCTTGACACACTGGGTGTCCACATGGGCAATGTTCACATGTGATGTGTACAGGTTGAGGGTCACTTCAATTCACAGGCATGTATTGAGTGCATGTCCCTACTGACACACACACTTACACAATGCACTACCACACATACAACCACCCTTCCATGCCCACACATGCACACAGATTGCCTTCACTGCCATGCTGTGTCCCTGCAGCGGATTATCACTTACCATTTGGGGATTGTGTACATGCGTCACTGGGTTATTTTTGTTGTTTGTCCTTTTTATATGATGCTCAAGGTGTATCCCCAACACAATGGCCACTCACTGTGCTGTGTGCTGAGCGGTGTGTTGCAGGGGACACACACAGCACACGGTTTTGGGATTCGCGGATTTGGATTGGCCAACGTGCATGCCAACAGGCATTCTGTCTTTTGTTGATGGTACCGCTACATTTGTGTATGATTTTGTATGTGTGGGAGGTTGTTGGTCAGTCATTTCATCTGATTCCATGTCAGGTGTGATTGTCGCAGGCCTCTTTCCATTTATCGTGTGGCACTTTGTATCTAATTTGTCATGTGTTGTGCTTTTGGTTTGCTCTTTTGCTGTTGCATGCCATGTCATAGTGTGGCTGACAAGGGGGATGGAGGTTGGGAGGATTTGGGTGACATACCAGTGATTTTCATGGCCTGTTTGGCAGGGTGGTGGTGTGATATGCACCTAGCATGTGTTCCTTTTGGTCACAACAGATTGGTTATGTTTAAGGAGCTAGGGATGCACACAATGTAGCACTTCTGTGGAAACATTCGCAGGGTGTTACGGTTGTGACAGTTGACTGTCTCTTTGTCATCATCGATTGTCACCTGGTATGTGCCAGGCCTGTGTGCACTCCGCAGGGGTGGGAGTTTAGGTGAAAAATGTGGCACAAGCTGGGTCCGGGCTGCCTCGCCACATGCCCTTTCCACTCCCATGAGCAGTGCCTGTACCTGTGGTTGGGGATGTGGGGGCACCACCATGTCCACCGGTATGCCCCGCTGTGTTGCAACATTGTGCAGGACACATGCTGCCACAATGATCCTGCACACTACTGGGGGTTGCATATAGTTGCTGCCCGCCAGAGCGGTCAAGGGAGCGGAGCGTGACTTGAGCACTCCGAATGTGCGCTCCACTATGCCCCTGGTTGCATTATGGGCTGCATTGTATCTTACCTGGGGTGGTGTGGTGGGGTTCCATATTGGCGTCATCATGTGGGTGCTCAGAGGGTAGGCATTGTCCCCTGGGGAGGTGAGGATGGTTGTCATTAGTTGGGTTTGTGTATTTGTCTGTGTGTGACATGCAGGCATGTGCACAGACATTTGTACTTAGTTTCCAGGTCCCAGCTCAGGGCGGACATTCAGTATATGAAACTATCATGGGTAGACACAGTATAGTTTGCATAGACAGAGGTTTTGATTCCATGGGCATCGCATACAACCTGTACGTTGATGGAATGCCAGTGCTTGCTGTTGTGGTAGATGGTCTCAGTAGCCCTAGGTGTACGTAGGGCCACATGGGTGCAATCTATGGCACCAAGCACTTTGGGGAAGTGTGCCACCCTGTAAAAAGTCCTGGACCATGGCCTGCCTTTCTGCGGGTGTTCTGGGCATGTATATGTGCCTGCGGACTGAGGGGCGCGGAGTCATGATTGACAACACCTGGTGTAGACAGCATGACTGTGTGGCCTGTGAGACACCCCCAACTATGGCAGTTGTCTGCTGAAATGACCGAGTGGCCAAAAAATGCAAGACATTGAGCACCTTTTCCAAGGGGCTCAGTGTTTGGGAGCACAAGGTGGGTGATGTGAGCTCATCCTCCCACTCAGTGACCAGGTCTAGGATGATATGAGGTGGAAACCTATACCTGCCATAGACCTCGTCATCAGGCATCCCAAAAAAGGCTGGTCTTGGGCAAAGAAATGCAGGGCCTGGCTATTCTCCTCCACCTTCGGTGTCCCACGATCACTGCTGTGAGAAATGGGACATTCATTGTAGCTGTATTTACGTGTTTGTTGTTTGCACGCACTTTTATACTGCGTGGGGACGCTTCTGCCTGCCTTCGCGTGGCGGACGTGTTTACGCCTGTGCGTTTCTTTTGGTGTGTGCGGGTTTCCCCTATTCCATTCCATGAATACATGTTGTTCGCGAGCATGTGGGCGTTCTGTGTATTTCCCAGCAGTACTTCCCCAGGTACGCCCTAATTTTCACGTGTTGCTCCCCATTCTGCGTGTTGCGCCCCCTTTTTGGTGTGTGCACTACATGTTGTGTGCTTTCACTGTGCACGACGCGCACGGCGTTTGGGATGTCGCAGTGACGTGTGCGCCCGTGTGCACCCGTGTGAGCCACGCGCAGTTTCGGCGCAGCTCCCTGGAAAATCATGCGCATAGACTTCCATGAATCGCTTGTGTGCGATATGCACGCGTGCGCTGGGTTTGTCTTGCTTGCGCCACCGATTTTGGCGCACAATTATTCCATGAATTGACTCCATTGGGTTTGGGCACAGCATTAGTGGCTGATATTGACTGCTAGTCTTTTTTGTCAAACCTTAAATACATCAATAAATATATATTCTTACTATACACCAGCCTGGTTCCTAGTCCATTAGTGACAGAGGGTATTTGTTGGGGTTGGGTGCGAGAAGGGATGGAGGCCGCTCCAAAGCAAACTTGAAATAAAAAGCATTTTATTGTGTGCCACCTTGCTTGGGGGGGCACCCTGAGGTGAGTGTGACCGCCTGATTAACTGTGACACACTTCAGGGAAAAACTCAGGTGAAGGTTGCGCACCTCAGGGAATAACTAAATAGACAAGCTATTGTCATCAGCAGAGAAAATCAAATAAGAAGCTTCCTGCAACCCCACAGCCTCAATGCAATGTTCTGTGTGCAAATTGCCTGCAGTACCAAACAACCCCGTTATTAAGGATCGCAAGAACGGTTTTGGAGACCCCTTGTAGTACAAAGGGCTTTATTTAAACAACAGAAGAGGGTATCTTTCCGTCAGCAAAAGTGTGTCAACAGTTGCCCTTTTTTCAGCCTGGAGTCTCCACCTAGACTCTGTATCATTGTTGCACCCTAGAAGTGCCCAACTGCTTTTTACTGGCCCTGATCAGACGTGCTGCTCTGTTTCAACCACCTCAGTCCTTGTCCGTCTCCTCCTAATCTTACTCCGGCTCCTCCACCTCTCCTGCTCCTGTTCTTATGCATGTTCCTCCTCCTCTTCCTATTGCTCTGACTCTACCTTCTCCTCCTCCAAAATCTGCTCGTTCTGCATCCGCAAACCTCTATCCAACCCTTCTCTCTTTCTAACAAAAACTCTTGGGTATGCTGTAAACTCCCCCCATAAATCGAATCGAATACTGTTCTCTTTTATTTTTTGGGTAATATGGTGGTTGGTGGAATAAGGGCTCTGATTGGCTAGCCCATTCCTACTTGAATTTCCAAGACCCTGATTGGCAGTGGTTACACATGCACACCTCCTCCCTAAGGTGGGGTAGGCATATCTCCTCGTTAGATCCAGGTGAAGGGAGTTTTGTAATGGTCTAGTCTGTGTCCTACCTAGGTCCAGCATGTTAGGGAAAGGCAAGATTGTTATGACTTCTTCCTGACTAGTGCTCTTAGTGCCAAGTTCATGGTGAACTCCACCATCTCAAACTGGTAAATTCTCTGGCCACTGGCCTTCCATTCTGAGGGTGTTTGCTCACAAAAGATAACATCAGTGCTCAATGTTCGTGCACCAAGCGTGAATGTACACTTCTTGTGATGTTCTTAGTGGGCAAAGGTTTGCTTTTGGTTCCAGTAATTATGTACTGAGCTTGGACTACTAAAGTGGGCATGAAGCTAGTAACAGAAGCCAACATGCTCAGGGAATCCCTGGTTCACCCTGAGACACCTAACATCTGCTCTACACCTGTATTGGGGTGTCTCACCTAGGGTCGCTGCTGGGTCCCCAGCCCCTATTCTTAGTCTCTCTCTACTTGGACCAAGGAGGCACCATTTTGCCGTGAGATGCTGACGGCCTTCTTCTGACATGCTTGCTGTCAACATATGGCGACTGGGAGATCTCTGAGGGAATCACCATGTATCCCTTCCAAGGGGTTGCATCATGAAGGGTTGGCTCGCCCTAGCCCACAGAATACCCCAGTATCTCCTTGTGTCTAAGTGACCGCCGCAAGAAGAGATTGGGTGCCTTGCAGCGCTAACTCGATTAACTACCACCGCTGAAGGTCAGGGCATTCTATTCTATTTAGGAAGTGGGTCACAATTTTAAGTAAGGAAATTATGTCATTTCTATCAGTCCCTGTTTGCAATGTCAGTGTCCTTGTTTAGGCCCATTCTATTATTTCACTAAATGATATGTGCTATCATTGTCACTTCTTCAGTAGTTCAGTTAAGCCCTTTTTCTTTTGTGCGTAAATCCAGAATAAGCCACAAAATGTATTAAAATAGGAATTGCCAATGCCAACAGTTTTGCTTTTGTGTAGGCATGGGAAAGACATTTGCCAGGCGCTGCCCTAGTGGTAATAAATGCCATTGATGTTAGCAGCTGCAAAATAGTACAAGCACCCGGGCACATTATAGCAGTGCTTGGCAAATGCCTAATTATTATACAAAAGCCCAAACTGTTGGCTTTGCCAATGATTATTTTGTGAAGGACACACATAATGCTTATAAATCGACTGGCCGAAGGCAGACCTCGTTAAGACATTTTTATTACAGCAGTAGTGCCTTTACAGCTCCAAATAAGTCATTAACTTTAAGAAGGCAGCTTTAAAAAAACACTGGCAGGTACTTTAAGTTCACAGTTTGATCGTGAGGCTTGATAAATGTAGCTCAAAGAAATCCTAGGTGGAAGTGCAGGAAGTGGGTGGTTAAATAACCTAACTAGATATATGCTTTGTATCGCTCCTCATGTGCCTTTTCTCCCTAGGTGTACGATAATGCAATAGTTTTCCATGCCACCTAATAGCCAAAACCAATAATGTAAAAAGCAGGTGGCAGAAAACATAGATTTTGATAGATGTAACAGTGCTTAAAGTACCCTTTTGCCGCTAGAACCTTATACATATTCTTAAAAAAAATGTTCGTATTTATATTTCAGATGAAAATTTTCGGAACTCCCTCCCTCCACTCGGTAGCCAGAGAGGGTCGTTTTACAAATGCATATTTTACTTGTTCTTCAGTTTTGTTCTTGAAATACAGAGGGGAGCGGAGGGGGGAGTTCTGTCTGCTCTTTTCATCTAGCAACCGACTTCCATGTCTTTTCGTGTCTTAAGGAAGTCGCCCACTTACAAAGGTTTGAGCTTGGAATTGTTTTGCTTTTCCAAAAAGACAGAATCACTTCATATGTGTAAGCCTAGTATTTGATGAGCTCCTCTCCAGGGAAGGTTAACTGACCACTCGGACTCATGTGGTGAGATACGTTTTTAGGCTGTGGGCCAGAGATGGGGTGCTGGTGGGGTTTATGGACATTTCAGACCCGTGAGATAAAGAGTGCCCTGGGAAGTCCATATGGTCCCAGCAGGGAGTATTTTATAAATACAAGGACGTTTCGTAATCTACACTGTGCGTGGCTTAGACTGTAGCTAATTCCATAACAGTGCCCCTTTAAAAGAACTCCTGCCAATGAATTTGGCGGCGACACACGTCTGACGCAGTGTGCATTGTAAACGCTCCTCGAAAGGTTAAAAGTGCAGAAGTTACACCCAAGATAATGCTTTCTCATGCTCCTCTCAGCACTACTCACAAGCGGCACTTATCACGCAGCCATAAAAGTCTGTTCTTTCAAAGATAAAGGCAGGGTCTTTGTGGTTAAAATGCCAAGCTCATTGTAGAGTCTCAAAGGCACCCATTTCCCAGAGCACTTCTACAAAACTAGCTTTTCTTGCACTTTTTTATGCTTCTTGGAATGGCCAGAACTGCCCGACTCGCCAAACCGTGTCCCTATTCGCATAAGTGTTTGTTATGTGACTAAGTTTGCTTCCATAACAGACAAGAGGTGGAGCTCATTTTGTAAAAAAGTGCGAACTGCTTCCAGTGGACTGCTAACCTTAGCACGTCTGTGCTCTTGCATTCCCTGCGTGCAACTTGCAACTTTTACAGAACAAAGTACACATGTAAAATTAGTAAACTCTTTCCTTTTACTCTCCATTTTGAAAAAATATATGAATTCCGCCTCCAAATTACACTTTGCAGACAGCGGTTAAAGTGGATTCCTGTAGAATTTGCCTACTTATAGCAGGTGCTAAATGCAGGTGTGTTGCATAGGAATCCATTCATTTTACGTCTGATCGAAAATGACATGCAGTCATAAATGTAAGTCGTTTTTTTCATGGGTGGGGGGCAGAAATTAGGAGGATTCCTACTCCCTCTCCCATCTCCCACTCTGCCCATGCAATTGTGAAAATGGGCCTCATTACACGGTAGGAGGTAACCATGCCGCTATTAGCGACATGGCTACTCCCTTACCGTATACCGGGTCCGGGTAGGCGGTATGGGGACTTCCCGGGTCATTCCAACCCTGGAGGACCCGGTAAGTCCCCATTCCAAATACCATTCCCCATTCCCATTTGAGCCCCCATAGGGCTCAATGGGAATGGGGAAGGAGCTAATAACGGTACTGCAATTTGTGGTACCGTTATTAGCTCTGAAGTCCCTCAGCGGGTCCCGTCCTTAACGCCTGGTCAGACCAGGCGTTAAGGACGGGACCCGCTGAGGAACCTCGTAGTAGGGCGCTAAGGGATTACCGGCACCGGTGACCTTACCGGTACCGGTAATCCCTTAGCGCCTACCTTGTAATGAGGCCCAATGATCCAGATGGATAGAATGGTTGTAAAGCCCTGGCGTAAACCTTTTACACCACTCGATTTTACTGCATGAGGGCTTTTAAAACAAGCCACAGTGTGTCAAAGGAGGACATTTTACGTGAAGTGCAAATTGCATGCAGGGATCCGCCAACGTTACAACTTACGTGCTGTTTGGTCCCCTTCATGACATTTCCAGAGTTTGCAAACTACTTTAACACCAAAGAGTAAAAACAGGAAAAAAAACCTTTATTCTTTGGCTTTATGCTCTATTTTGAGAAAAAAAAAACTATAAGGGTGCTTGCAAATTCTACTCGGTAAACGCTATTTACAATTGATTCTTATGGAATCCACCTGCATTTAACAGGTGCTAAATAGAGGCAGTTTCCATAGAAATCCATTTGCATTGCCCCCGCATGGAAATCTCATGCAGACATGAAATGATGCACACTTTGATGACAGAGGAGGAATGCCCGGCGGAAATGTTAATTTCAGGTCGTGCCCCTTCTCTGTCGTTAAACTGGTTGAAAATGTTCCTCGGCTGTAAACCAATATGTGAATACATTACGCCTTGGTATACCTGTTCCCTGACTATAAAATGATCCCCAACATGCAACGGAAACGCATCCACCTGGAAAGGAAAAAGTTAAGAAAGCATTGTTTGTAGAAATGCATTAAAAGGATAACTGATTTTTACATTGTCCCTGACACCACATATTTTACTGTTCTCTGGCAATTGAAATAATAGCATCTGAACAGCATACATTTCAAACGGTGGAGCAAATTATAGCAAACATTGCACGGCTGTGCAGCCTAACCGTATGTTGGCAGTGAGCAATATTTGCATATAATGGAAATTGTAAGCAACATCGAACCTTAATAGAACATGTCAGCGCTCAGGTTATGGCAAACTAATTGCAACAAAGAGTATAATAGCAATGAACTTAACCTTTTTACTCCTCTATAAATATAATGTAGAAGAGCAGGTGGATGCATTATCCCTAACTACCGCCCCCTCACCGCCATCATACTGGAAAAGTACGAGAAGAGCCCTCTACAGGACTCCATGTTTTATGCCTATACCACATCGAGTGTACGAAAGACGTTATGCACTCAGACAGCCGTTTCAAATGTATCCTTGCACTGAGAGAGGTGAAAGGTGTTGTGTGGAAGGATGTCACCATGCACCAATGGGCAACACATAATACTGAGTGAAATCTGACAAGGGTAGAATGACGTTGTAAAACAGGGTATCCAGTCAATATGTCTATTTTTTTTTGGGAAATACCAAAATGTCGAACCAAAAGTGCAGAAATTATTTAGTCTTGAATTTTTTGTTTTTTTATTTTATAGGGTTTAGTTTTGTTTAGTTAGCAAAAAAAAGATGTTTAAAAAAAAAACGGGGGGTTGGAGGGAAAAAAGGCATTACAAATTTTTTCGCCATTTTTGGTTCGACATATTGGTATTAAGAAACAGTGACTGTCGGAAAAGTCACTATAAACCGTAAAGAAGATATACAAGGACATACTGAAATGATATTACATTATTTAAGAGCGATGGTGTACCTGAAGCAATAACACAAACATGTACCAAATGATAAAAGTGATAATTTACAATGAAGACAAACTAACTTGCTGATCAATAAGTGTAAATACACAGCAACGCAAGGTAGATGAGACATATGGAAGCTTGCTATAGAGGAAAATATAACGTGGCAGAGACGGCCATGATATGAAAATGATCGCCAGCTCGTGCAGAAATTCAATTCGGCTACCGCAGAAACAGACCAGGCCGCAGAGTCAGGAGGCTTGAAGAATTAGCTTTGTGTGCAAAATGAAGAGAACTCTATGTTGGCCTGGGATCAAGGATGAAATTTCAAGCTATAGCTACAAGGTACAAAGGGTGGCAGACGGATACGTCATGGACGTGAGACATATTTTCTTTAGATTCAAGAAGAAGAAAACATTCACAAGAGCCAAGTATTGGGCAATTAACAATCAATAATGCTCCTACAAATTGGAAAGAGCAAGTCTCTAGAGGCCAAAAGGAGCAATAACATCCAGCATGACAAATAAGAGGTCAAAAGTGCCAATTTGCGGTCTCCTCACATGTGATTCCAAAGTCAGAAACAAGGGCTATTCATTAACCTGTGACGAAGATATTAATGTGCTTACACTCCCGTAAATGTCCCAGAAGAGAGAGCTAAGTACAAGATCAACTACAGACGGGAAACTTTGGCTTATGTTCAGACTGATGAGAAATGATGGACAAATTGAGAAAGTAGGGAGTAAGCTGACTTGCCTCAAGCACCTGGGTTTCGTTTTACTTACATCCTGCTAGCTGAGACGAAAGTCCAAGGTTCGGTGGGAATGCCATCCAATCAGTAGGTCTTTAGGACAACCTGCTATACAATGTTGCATAGACCAATCCGCTATCATTTTGTCCGCTATAATCAGTATTACACATATTTAGAGGACGTTCGAGGTGTGCCTCACAGATAAGAGGCAGCCAATGAAGTAGTAACCTATATGTATTCTATAAGTAGATATGTTCCCCTAACCAATCCCTCCCTTCGATTGGTTTTACAATTTGCCACGTAGTATGATGTCATAGATGACACATATTGGGGTATAAAACCTCTGTGTAATCAAGGTTGTGTGTGAGTGTGCACGCATCAGTCCGATGTATGTTAGTTGACCTTGGTTTATTAATTTGAGGGTACAGTAGTATTTTCCCATATTCTTTGAATCTGTCTGGTTATTTGGTCTAAGATCTTTATTTGTAATCCCATCTAGCACAAGAGATGCTTACAGGTGCTAGAACACAATACATTAAGTCTAATTTCCATAGGAACACATTGGAGTCATACTGTAGGACACATTGAAGTTAATGTTAACACAAGTGCAAATTTAGGCCTGGAAAATGTGTGATGTATTTTATCTTCATATAGAACAAAGTTTGTGTTTACATGGTTTGAGTGTCTCCCAAAGAAATGTAAGAGAAATTGAGTGAGCAATGGGGTCTTTTTCCATGGTCAGCAAATGCGTCCAAAACCTGGTAGTACTTCATTATTTTATTTTACAAATGCAAAAGTGTACACTTAATATTTAAATACATTTGTCGCGTAATATTGGCCACAAATTTGAGTATGAATATACCTCCTAAACAGGGATGTTTTGTGGTACTCTCTGAAAGGATTTCCAGAAACGGTAGTAGAGTAGGCTAAGGCAACCAGTAATTGTCATCAAGGCATTGTAGAATTGAAGCATTACTTTACTGGAGTCCTGCGCCAATTAATTTTGAGAAAGACATGAGCAACTAGTGCAGTCTAAAGCAAATGTGGCCAGTTGGTCAAAATAGAGTAGGGATGAAAGCCATTTTACATGGAAATCCCACAAAGGTGTGTCAATACGTTTAGTGTCAAATGGCGCTTTTTAAAGAACATTAGTAAAAACGTGGCGACCACTATACATAGAGGTTGTCGGATCTACCCTTAATGTTTAACCAATTGGAACATTAAATGCACTGGCCTCACACTTTGCCTCTGAAACCCAGGACATCCTTACCACCCTTTCTACTCTCCCTCACAACCCATCCCATACCGCCTCACCTCCATCCCACCCCTCCCTCCTCCATCTTCATTCTCCTCCTTCACCCCTGTCACACCTGAAGAAGTTACCAGAGTTGTCCGCTCCATGAAAGCCACTTCTAGGCAGGGTTGCCCCTGCTCATCCAGGACCATCAAGGATAACATTGGCTCTCTTGCCCCTACTCTCACTGATTTCTGCAAACACTCTTGCATCACAGGATCTTTTCCCTCCTCTCTTAAGCACTCCCTTGTGTGCCCACTCCTGAAAAAACCTTCATCAGATCCAACCTCCCCAGCTAACTACCACACTATTTCCATCACCCCTTCCTGGGGAAACTGCTGAAAAAGTTGGTTTTGTCCCAACTCAGCTCACACACTCAACTTGGTGGTCTCCACGACCATCAATCTGGATTCCGAGCATCCAGAGTCACCGGAACTGCTCTTCTGAACACCTGTGAACTGCTCGCCTCTCTGGACTCCAACTTCCCAGCTGTGCTTATCCTTCTCAATCTCTTCTCTGCCCTTGACACAGTGAACCATTCTCTCCCCATACAAAGGCTCCACGATAACCTTGGTATCTCGGAATGGGCACTGGACTCGCTGACATCCTTCCTTACTCCCTGCTCTTCCCAAATCACCAAGGGCACTTTCTCCTCTCCTACTTACCTCTTCAACTGCGGTGTCCTCCAGGGTTCTATAGCCCTAGCTCTTTAACATCTACCTTGCTCTGCTTGCACGCCTCATTTCCTCCCTCCCTTCCAACTTCCAGTGTTACACAGACAGCACACAGCTCTTTTTCAAACTCTCTGCCGACCCTCTTGCACGATCCATCATCCCTAACTGCCTAACTGACATCCAGTCCTGGTGCACCTCAATGCTTGTAAAACTAAGATCATTCCCATTGGGACCCCTGCTCCCTCCTTCTTCCCTTCAATCTAGCCTTCCTATTTGGGGTCTCCCCTGCACCCTCTTCCTCCCTCACACTCAGGACCTTGCCAAGAAGTCCCACGTTCAGCTCTTCCTTCTCAAAGGAATACTCCCTTTTCTCACTTTCCCACAGATGCTCAATGTGACCCAAGCCCTGGTCCTCTCTAGGCTTGACTATTGCAATTGCCTCCTCCTGAATCTACCATCTTCCACTCTGCAACCCCTCCAGCTAATCCAGAATAGGGCAGTGAGATTTATCCTTGTCCTTAAGCCCAGGGATGGCATCTCTCCTGCACTAAAAAGTCTTCACTGGCTCCCGGTTGTTGCACAGATTAAATTCAAATCCCTCTGCATCATCCACAAGGTGGTCTGTGCCCTGGGACCAGACTATCTTCAACTTTTTCTTACTAAACAATCCCCCTCTAGACCACTATGCTCCTCTGGCTCTAACTCCCTGTGTGTAAAGCGTTTTGCTAAACAGAGGGCAGGTGGTCGTTCACTTTCCTCAGCTGGCTTCCTTCTATGGTACAGCCTCCCCCTCCCTCTGCGCCTTGAGCAGAATCTTCTTAAATTCTGGAAGCTCCTTAAGACTCTCCTCTTTACCTCCTCCTTCCCTTATTCTCTCCCCTGCTAATCCCACAGTTGCTGCGATTGGCATCCTGGGCACTTATGCTTCCTTGGGACCCTGACCTCTCACACCCAATCGGCCCAGCTCCTGTCTATGGGCACTTGCACTTACACCCTCTGGCCTGGTGGCTCACATTTACACCCCTCGCGGCTCCAGGCTGTGTGCACTCAACATTGCTAGCCCTTCATCTGTGGCTCACCCATGAGCTCGGACTCCACAGCACTGACCGCCTGCCTTTTTTCCTTGCTGCCTAGAAACACTTGTATGCAGGTGCATTATAAATGCCATATCATATCACTTGCACGTTCTGAATACTCACAAGGCATAGTAGGTTCGTCCTGTTTTCCTCTTCCCCCCCGCTGCACTTATATATTGTGTTTTAATGTATTTTAATGTATGTCCCACTCCTGCTCCCTCCCTGGCCCTGTGGGCGCTTTGAAACAATATGTTCTTATTGTATAAGCGCCTAACAAGCAAACAATACAATATACATAAATAGAAATGTTTAATAGTAAATAGGCTGTATTTTAACTGGAGCAGGTGCACATTTTTTAATCATAGGCTATTTGGCATGACCTCTCATATACACTATTGGATGTTTGTTTCTCCTCTTTGATTGGTCTTCAAAGGGCCTTCCAAAAGCATAAGCATGCTTTCACCCATTGTGATAAAGCACCAGCACCAGGCTATCTCTCGCAGCCCCGGGTTCCTTGGCCGAAGATCCAACCCCCCTCTCTTAACAAATAATATCTCACGCCAGTCTGCCAGGGCAGGCTGATCATTTAGTCTTCTCCTGCTGTGTTGGCTTGCCCCACTCTGCAACTCCTGCCTCATCCCTGCAGTGCTTAATTCTCCTTGGCCTATTCAACAGGTTGCCCAAAGGAGACCGTTCCAGTCTGGCAAGCAATATTTTAGGGTTGAATGAACAGCATGTTGCTCTCACGCAGTATGTTGGCGATCACACATGTGCTGTTGTGCTCTAATGGTGCTAAATTGTAAAGTGCAACAGGTGTGGAAAATAGCGCTAGGTGCCATTTTCCATCTGCCATTTCATGTGTAATATGTGTGTTTTCAAATGCACTGCATATTGATGAAAATACACACATATCAAGTGGAGCAGGTAAACTAGTGATATTTACCACCACTACGTGCAATATTGCTGGCATGGGCTCGTCGAGCAAGCTGGAATTCAACTTCAGCCTATACCTAAATAATGGAGGTTTTGAACTGGTTTGCAAACCATTTGCAGTGGGAGCTCAAAATTAGTCAATACAATGGAGTCACTATTCATGCTACTCAAATATATCAGGGTAATTGTTTTAATGCATCCGACTAAAAGTTGAGCCGAATATCTTTGTAAATCTCTATGGCATTGCTGAATTCTGTGATAGTAAGATTTTACGGCATATATAGGAAGCATATCTCTAAGTCACTTTAATAACTTGAACACATTCAATGTACTTTGCGCCAGTTGCTGCCAATTGGCACGAAGGGTGTCAAATCAACTGAAGCTTGTATAACCCCTGAATGACATATTTCCAGTCTGTGAATGCCCAATGTTCAAATTACAGACGGGTCAAACAGGGCATTGTGTTCCTCCGTTCGAATCAGCTTGTGAGTTAGTTTAGTAGAGGTGTGAAATCTCTTCATTGGCTCTCAGTGGCTGCAAGGATTAGGTTCAAGACCCTTTGCATTGTCCCCAAGGCCTTCTGGGGCCTGGGGCCGCAATACCTTCAACACTCCCTTTGGAAATACCTTCCTACTCAAGCTCTCTGCTCCTCCACCTCCAACTCACTCAGGGTCAGCCACTTCTTCAAGCAATATGTTGTGGGTAGATCTCTTTCTTCAGCTGGGGCCTCCCTCTGGAACAGCCTCTTTGAAACTTGAGGAGAACCATCTTCAGGTACGGAAGCACCTCAAGAATGTACTCTTTGCTTCTGCCTTTGCTCTTCCTCTCCTTTGCTTATCTCTGTCTGCTTCTAGACTTGGTACTTGGCAACCCTCTGATTTCGGGCCCAGATTTCTGCCCCACAGCTGCATACCTGCACTGTCTCCTGGCAACCCCTGCACTTGGGTCTGTATCTGCAACCCTACAGTCCCCTTCCTGCACTTATCAGACTCCCGCTGTCTGAGACTTACTCTTGCACTTACCACCTGCTTTTGATCACATTTTCAGAACTTTCCACTCCTCCTCTGCCCCAGCACTTTTCCCCTGCACTCTCCCCTGCACTTGCGTCTTGTCATTGTCACTGGGCCTAGTAAGATCATTGTTTTGTCCTCCATTGTTCCCCTCCCTTGCCTTGTCGCGCTCTGAAACACTTATGTATTGGCCCAATATAAATAAAATATCATATCATATCAAATCAATACCATCCGGCAAAACATGTGTTGCTGCTTGGTGGGTGATTATATGCTGTGTAACAGGTTCTGTTCGTAACTATCCGACCCCTTTCATATACTGTGTCCTTATCACCTTTACTGTGCAGCTTCCTAGCTATGTTTTTCCAATAGAAACCTACATATATACTGTTGTGAGGTGCTTGTCTGAGTCTGCTGTAGTTGTCATGTGCTTGGTGATGTCATGTGAGTGTCAAGTGGAATGTTGATGGATGAGTGAGATAATGCTATCTGAGTGTTCTGTTTGTGGTCGGTTGGTCCCTCCCTCCCTGGGTGATGGGTGCCGGTGATTATGTCTTATTCCTGATGGTCTAATCTTGTTAACTTGTAACCATCACCTCAAAGACATTTAACTCCAAAGCCTTGAAATGGTTAAACTTCAGCATTACCTAACAGTCAATTTACCTGCAAAGCCTCGAAATGGTTATACTTTATGTGGCATGTTTTAACCATATCAAGCACACATCCTTATTTTCACCCTGTCTGATGCACAAATGAATTTCAACAAACTTCTATGTCAATGTCTATAGTCACCCATTCCAAACTGCATTACTCAAAAACCGCATGCACAATATAGCTCTTGACCCACGACGCATGGCTGTTGGAGCATTTTGTGAAATCTGATGCTGGATGTGTTGTGATGTGCGTGTATGCGAAGTGCTTGTCATTTGTATAGGTGTTTTGGTAAGGAGGGAGATGTGTTGTGAAGTGCTTGTCTGAGTCTGCTGTAGTTGTCATGTGCCTGGTGATGTCATGTGAGTGTCAAGTGGAATGTTGATGGATGAGTGAGAGAATGCTATCTGAGTGTTCTGTTTGTGGTCGGTTGATTCCTGATGGTCTAGTCTTGTTAACTTGTAACCTAAGAACGGGAAGTAAACTTATAAAGAAGTATCTAAAGCAAGTGTGGACATTGCTTCTTTACACATACATACATGCATACATACATTTGCCTACCAGAAAGGCAGGCCACAACACAAGGGCAAAATCCCCAAATAAAATTGAATTCTAAAACAATTCACAAACTATCAACTTCATTGTTTAAAAACATGCTACAACCTTCAATCCTGAATTAACACCTAGAACTTCTTAAAACCCCACCAGATGGCTGGGACCACTCAAAATAGACAAAAGAACTTAGTCACAGAGCACTCGGCCAAACATGAACAAGGAGATTAACCCCAAGAACATGAAGAACAATAGTCATTACTCGTACAAATGCAACATAATATCAAGTGATGCTTTTCATATATACCAGGGTAATGCACCTTCCTCTTCATGATGACTCGTTGTCAGACTTTTTAGTCTGTGAATTAGGTAGGTAGGTACGTTTTTTATTTCGGATTAACAAAAAATCCATAAAAGTTACAACATACACAAACATTACTACCATTAGAAAAAATCTATTAAAAATCTGACTATAAAATAGATCATAATTAATTCACTACAACATCAATTACATTACACAATTTCATACTGATAAAAGGAGGGAAAAAAAGGTGCTAAAATAATTCTGCAACTATTTTCCTCCACCGTAAAAGATAAAAACATCAGTTCATTTACGAAATTGCATGTATAATACATTTTAGCATGGTTTACAGTGATAAAATTGTTACAATGAGTACCTTTACAGTCGTGAAATGTTTAAAATCGTCTCAACAGATTACATCATTAGTTTTTGCACTTGCATCTAGTCTTAGACCCCTTTCTCGTATCTGCCAAGTTTTTCTTAAATATAAGGATAGGTTCCAGGCTATGGCTGGCGAGGATGCAGCCAACAAATAGTACAGTGCTGGCCTATGCTGGGAAAAGCCTCCTCGTATAAACAGCGGTAATAGGTAATGTTTCCTTGGGCCCCTATAGGCTGGGCAGAAGAATAGGAAGTGTACAATATCCTCAAGCCCAGCTTGACACATAGGACATTTAGATTCAAATGCCCAGCCCGTTTTCAGGCTTTGAACCTCACCCAGCTAAAGTCACCTGAAACGTATCCTTGTAATAGGTGCCCTCTGGTACTTCCAGTTCATCCACACAAGATATTCCTTTATGTTATTTGATGATGTTCTCATCAGTTCTCTATTTGTTGGTTTCAGTACCAGAGGGCATGAAACCAACAAATACCATTACCATTGGTACCATTTGACAACTCTATTAATCTCTTTGTTAGGAGGTGGCACCTACCATTTTCTAATAATGATAACGGTTCAATAATGATATTACTAGCATTCGCTTTCCCCAGCGTTTTCTTTACATTTTCTAACCAACCAATTTTACTGGCACCCTTTTTTCCCCAATAGATCCTTTAACATTTTCTGTGTGAGCCCCGCCTTCTGATTAGTCCATACGCGCAACCATAACCTGCAAGGCTCCAAGACAAGTTGGTCCTCTAGAAAGGCCCAACCTAACTCTTTATGTTAAGCAAAAAAGGCGTTGACATGGCTAAACCCAACAGAGATTTCACAAACCTTTTTTCCTCTTTTTGCAACATGCCCAGGTCTCCATACCCCCAGATTGCAACACCATATTTAATTGCCACTATAATGCGAGAATTATAGATTTTCTACACAATACGAAGGGGTTGCTGCTTGTGCTGCTTCATAAATCTATAAAAACCACCATCCGATTGTTTCATCACAGTGACCTGTTTCTGTACATGCGCCTGCCCAGTCAACTTCTCATGAAAATGTACCCCAAAATAGTCAAATTTGTTCACTTTTGGAATAACCAATCCGTCATATCATATTTTTGGGAACTTGCATGCTCTTTTCTTCCCTAAACACACCATCACTGCTGATTTGATGGCCTTAACCTGCAGGTCCAGATCTCTTATGTAAGTGAATAATTTGTTTACCAAACTCTGCAGTGCTCTAGGGGTCCATACAGTGAGAACTGCATCATCTGCATAAATGAGTGCTTGAATCAACATATTGCCTATTCTTATTACACCAGTATTACATTCCAAAGAATCTCTAAAAGGGTATGAATATACAGGGAGAAGAGCACGGGTGCCAGAACACACCCCTGTCTTACCCCTGATTCAATGGAGAACCAGGCTGTACAATGACCCTCACTACCAGAGCAGATGCAGGCCTCATTGTCCCTATGTATGTCTTCCAGGGTGTCCAATATAACAACTGGGAAATCATATGACCTGAGCACCTCCCACAATTTATTCGGATTTACTTTGTCGAAAGGAGTGCTCAGGTCCCTAAATGCTGGGCAAATTGGTTCAGTACGACGTCCTTTTATCGCCAGGCATTTCAAAGCCTGTATTTTAAAAGTGTATAATATAACAAAAGAGTTAATCAAATTCTTTTGGGGGGTAAATAAGGGGTTGGGGGGTCGGGAATAGTTGAAAATATGTGGGGGGAGTTGCAGGTGGGACCCCCCAAAAAAATGTGATGAACATTTTCATTATATTATACATGTTTAAAAAGCAGGCTTTGAAATGCGTGTTGATGAAAGGACATAGAACCATTGGTTCCTGTTTTATCTGCAGGGAATTGGTGATTATCATGTACACGTTTAAACACTGTTCCTTTGTCCCTAGTTTGGACCTAAAGCCCAGTTGTATTGGGGATAGAATTTTGTCAGTTGTGACCCACTCTTCTAATTTGGAGAGTAGGCACTTCCCAAACCATTTGAAACTGGTGTTCAGATGGGATATGGGCCGGTATGATTCTATGACAAGACTGGAGGCGAGCATTATGCTTATTCTCCTTTACGACTGCTTAACAACAGCTTTTAAAATCTTTATTTTCATCTTTTTATTTTTTTTATTTTTTTACAGCTGAAAGTGCCCAGCTGGCACAAAAAACAAAACTTCAACAAAGAAAATGTGATGAAACAAGGGGAGTGAGGCAACTACGTCTCCCATGATCCCCAGCAGGCTAGTAGTTCCTAGCCTCAGTCCTGTCCTCCAATGAGGGCTCCTCTGCTTGTATAAATCCCTGTCGCACTAGGTGCCTTCCTCTTCTTTTTTGCTGCTTACGACAGCTAAGTTCCCATTTTGTATTCTATCAGAGTTAGGAAGAAATATTATGTGATGTACACATTAGTCGAGTAGTACCGTACACATTTACTTAACATATTATTATTAAACACGCAGCGTATTGAGCACCAGGTGCGTTGTTATTATTGTTATTATTGTTGTGGTACTGAGCAAACGTTCGTCCGTGCGCGGTATCAGATTTCATTTCACTTCAGGTATTTACTGACGTGGCCCTCGAGCGATCTCGCTCACATTAAGGCCCAGTTTATGTTTATCATACGCGCAAGTGTTCCGTGCGGCGTGTGCAAACAGTAACCCACTGTTTCCGAGAGCCCGCGCATGCGCAGTCAGCTCAAACTCTCTCCAACGTTCCAGTGATGAACCGGAGATACATTACAGCGCTCTGGCGAGCCCAAGCTCCCAATTTTGGCGATTTCACAGCGTTTCAGCAGGCAAACAGAGGCACATTTAAGAAATAATATTTAAAAAATAATAATAATCAGAATTTGTGAAACGCTCAACCAAGCAGTTTATACCTCAACCAGGTCGAATTTACAGAACTTCAGAGTCTGTGGCTCCACTTCCCTGCATATATAAACCACAGCTCTGGCTTGTGATAGGGCAGAAGAGTACTGGTATGAATATAGCGACCAGGAGCCTGAGCTGCAGGAGAGATATCAGTCAAAGCAGAATATCTTCCGGGAGTGAAGAATACAGTAGCTGACTGGAACTCCAGGTACTTAGTAGACTCGAGCGACTGGAGACTACACAGGTCAGTCTTTGACAAGTTACAGCAGCGGTGGGATCCCTTACATACAGATCTCTTTGCCTTGAGACTAAATACCCACCTGCCGAGATATCACAGCTGGAGACTGGATCCAGGAGCAGTGGGGATAGATGCGTTCCTGCACAGCTGGGGAGGTCACATACATTATGCCTTTCCCCCCTTCGCAATGCTGGCAAGGGCACTAGCGAAGGTGTGCAGAGACAAGGCAGAGCTAATCATGGTAACACCGGAATGGAAATCGCAAGCCTAGTTTCCAGTTCTGATGGAACTTTCCACGGATTTCCCCCAGTGGATTTCTCACAGAGTGGATCTCATGTCCGATCCAGCAGGAGCCCCTCATCCCCTGATTCAAGATCAGACGCTGACCCTCTTGGCTTGCAGAATTTCAGGCATAGATGGTGCTTGCCAGGACTTTCAGAGGAAGCTACATAACTTATCAAAGTATCATGGGCTCCGTCCACAATTCAGAACTATAATTCCGCTTGGCAGGCCTGGGAACTATGGCGCAGGAGGAGGAGTATTTCTCCCATTTCAGCACCCATAGTTAACGCCATACATTTTCTAGCATCCCTGACTACTGGAGGTAAAGCTTTTAGGACGGTGGGAGTGTACAGATTGGCCATCTCAGTTGGACACGAGCTGGTAGATGGAGTCCCAGTCGGAGAGCACCCTGCAGTGGCAAGGCTCCTTAAAGGAGTCAAAGTGAGCAAGCCCCTGCTACCTAAGTACTTGTTCCTTCAGGATGTTAACATGATCCTGCAGTTGGTCGTGCAATGGCTGAGAAACTACCTTTTTTCAGGGAGACAGCTGTCTGTGATGTTAGCTACATTACTTTGTTTAGTATTGTGTACAAGAGTGTCAGATGTTAAAGCCCTAGAGATCGACAGGAAGATCTTTTATCCAGAAGGCGTAGCGTTTAATATTGCACAGCGTACTAAGACCAATTCTAAAGTTATTACATACCCTTACTTCCCTGATAACAGCAAACTCTGCGTAGCTCAGTGTATAAGTCCTATGAAGCAGCGACAGCAGGGATAAGGCCGCAAAATGTAACTCAGCTATTGATAGCTTGAAGAAAGCCATATAAAGCGGTAGCTCCAGCCACTATAGCAAGATGGGTGAAAGAGGTGATAGAGCTAGTGGGAATAGACATGTCTGTCTTTGGAGCCCACTCGGCCAGAGGAGCTATGGCTTCCGGAGCTTTTGCAGCAGGAGTTCCGCTGCAGGAGATCATGAAGGCAGCAGACTGGTCCAGTGATTCAGTTTTCAGAACCTTCTATTTCAAGCCAGTCTCTAACATTGCATCAGTAGTAGTGCAAAGCTTTGAACAAGCATAATGCTTGCCTCCGGTCCTGTCTTAGAATGAAGATTGTCCAAGCGCACAGCGCAGGAAGTCATTATTCTATTAAAGACACGGAGGCAAGCATTATCCCTCCCACTGGGAATTCTGCTGTCTGAACAAGATGTACTGTATATATATTATGTATTCATATGAATTGCAGCGAATTCCCCTCCCGAACACTCTCGATCTCTCTTTTCACATAGGAGACGAGCAAAAGAGTTCTCGAGAATGATTATCTAGCAGTTCAGAGGAGAGAATACGAGAACCACTCAGAATAGCAAAGGCAGAGCAAGTTCTTTCTAAGACTGTTACTTAGACCATTGCAAGAACTAAGCAGCTCGAGGAAAAAAGAAGAGGAAGGCACCTAGGGCAACAGGGACTTATACAAGCATAGGAGCCCTCATTGGAGGACAGGACTGAGGCTAGGGACTACTAGCCTGCTGGGGATCATGGGAGACGTAGTTGCCTCACTCCCCTTGTTTCATCATGTTTTCTTTGTTGAAGTTTTGTTTTTTATGCCAGTTGGGCACTTTCAACTGTAAAAAAGATGAAAATAAAGATTTAAAAAGCTGTTGTTAAGCAATAATAAGGAGAATAAGCATAACGCTTGCCTCTGTGTCTTTAATAGAATCAAGACTTCCTGCGCTGTGAGCTTGGCCAATCTTCATTGTGGTGGTTTTCTACAAACTTTTTTTTTTATAGATTGGGACAATTATTTCTCTTAACTATTCCCATGGTATCAATTTCGTGCTCATTATCGAATTAAACAGTATTGTTAAAATAGAAACCCATATTTCGCCATTATCTTGATAAAACTCAGATGATATTCTGCCACTTTCAGGGGCACGGCAACTTTCTGCGTTTTGGATTGCTTTTGTTACCTCTGCAAGTGATTGGAAAACTTCACCCTTTACATTATCCACACTTCTCCAGTTTTCTGGCAGAGCATGTATCACATTATTTTCCCACTCATCTGCTTTATAAAACTTACTAAAATGGTCTGTGAATTAGGATAGAGGATGTGTTCCACTCTCGGCATAGGCATTGAGGGCTTATCAAATCATCCTTTTCCACCTGTTGGTAGCACTCTGGACTATAACAGTGAACACAAGGAATGTCCAATCAGAAGAAGATGTGCAATATGTCAATGCAGGTATCAAGTCATAGTGTGTGCTATCAAGGGTTCTGCCACATGTTAAAGACCCTCAAGTCAAGTTGAGATAAGCTCCAGTGACAGGAGAACAGTGGCCATTGACAAAGAATTCACAGCTAAAGGCCTATTGCCATGGGTTGGTGAACAGGGGAAGCAATGCCAATTATGACTTCAGCATGGCTGTTCTATAAACAGAGAGATGAGCACTGAACTTGCTGGACCTTGAAGGTAGGAAGTCTGTTTTGCAAAGGTACCATGCAGAGCTAAGGCACTAGGAAGTCTCAGCAAGACTTGCTTCATCAGCTGGGCTTCTCCATCTGTCTTTGGGTAAATATCCACATCTGTACATCGAACATGCAGTGACAAGGCCCACTACATTCAGTGGTTGCCGCTACATTCAATTTTCACAGACTTTTTTCCTGGTCAAAGATCAGTATTTGGCTTCTATGGAGACATCCCAATAACAATGGACAGAACTGTCCTTGACAAAACATGCATTCTGGAAATAGGTAAGTAATGATGATAAGTGTTATTTTTTGGCTACACTGGCCTACTTTGCTGCAGTGAGCCCAGACATATTTTGTTACCGTGGTATGGCATTTGTTTCTTGGAATCAATGGTAATGTAAAATGATAAGTGTTATTATTTGGCCACATTGTCCTACTTTGGTGCAGTCAGTCTGGCAATATTGTCCATCTATGGCTTGGCTTCAATAGCAAAGCAAACATGTTATTACCAGGCTGGACTGGCCTACTTATTTGCAGCTAGTTTGGCTACATGTTCTTAATGTGGCATTGCATTATTTTACTGGGCATCAGTTGCAAAGCAAACATGAGAAGTGTTTGGTAGTACTAGCCTACATTGCTGCAGCCAGTCTAGCTAGATGTTATTACTGTGGCATGCGATTTTCTACTGGGCAACCAAAGTAAAGCAAATATATTATTGTGTTGCTAGATTGGCTTGCTTTAGAGTGCAGTCAACCAGGCTATATGTTCTTACTGTGGCATGGCACCAATGATAAAGCCAACCTGATAAGAGATATTACTTGGCTAGACTGGCCTATTTTGTTGCAGACAGTATGGCTCTATATTACTGTTGTGGCATGGCATTTTCTTACTGGGAATCACTTGTAAACTACACTTGATAAGTGTTATTATGTAGCTAGCCCATTTTGGTTGCAGACAGTCTGGCTATATTTTATTACTATGACATTGCATCTCAAACTGGGTATCAATGTTAAAACAAACTCTTTAAATGTTATTGTGTGACTAGACTGACCTATATTTCCTTACTCTGTCATGGCATTCTTTACTCGCCATCACGTGTAAAGCAATCATAAAAAGTGTAATTATGTGGCTAGACTGGCCTTCTTTGGTGCAACTGTTCTTTCTATATTTTCTTACTGCGGCATGCTATTTTTTACTGGGTATCAATGGCAAAGCAAACATAAGTGTTATTAAATGTCTAGACTTGCCTACATTGGCACATCCAGACAGGAAACCTGTTTTTAATGTGGCATGCCATTATTTACTGGGCATCAAGGATAAAGCAAACATAAATGTTATGTGGATATCCTGGCCTACATGGATGCAGTCAGTCTAGGTATATGTTTTGTTTGGTGGCATTGCATTTTGTACTGCCCTCAAGAGTAAAGCCAGCATGAGTGTGCTTACCTGGCTAGACTGGCCTACATTGGTACAGCACGTTTAGATGTGTTTTCCTACTTTTGTACAGCATTTTATATTGAGCATCTAGGGTGAAGACAGCATTATGAGTATTCTTATGTGGTCATATTGACCTAAATGGATGCAGCCAAGATAGACATGTGTTCTTAATGTGGCAGGAGTTTTTCAATGTGGGACTCCTGGAACATAAAGGCAAAACAAGTATGGACATGTTTTCTTACAATATAATTACTGGCATTATCCACACAAAAAATATGAGTATGTTCTTATATGTGAATACTGTCATATATTGGTACAGCCAGCATGAACATATTTTTTATACTGGTGTGTATTGTAGGCAAAGGCATCATGCACATGTGTTGGAAATGCACTCGAGTTACATCTATTGGATTTTTTCATGAGTTACCTATATCCCTCCTTTCTCAAAGAAAGTGTTACTCAACAAAAAACTAGCAGACTCACTCGGTCTAGCCATACCTTTCATCTTAGATGTCCTAATGCTAAAAGAGCAACAGGGTATGGACGCTCTTTCACAGTGCAAGCGGCAACTGCGTGGAACAACTTACCTGTTGACTTCCGGAAGGAGGGGAATCTCCTCACCTTTCGTAAACGTCTGAATACAAGACTATTTAAGTGAATTAATCACCCCCTTGACTCTCCCTGATTGCTGTCCTGTTTTTCTCATTGTGACTTGGGTTTATGTGCACCCTGAAGTCTGTGTGCTTTGGCATGTAATACATAAATACATAAATAAATGCATACCCACGTACATAGATGCATTCCTATTTTTTCCCACCTCCAGCCCTGGGCAGGATTCTACTTATCCGTCCAAGTGCTCCCTTCCATTGAGGCCCACTGTCTCCTGCCCATCACAACACAGAAACTAGGTGGCATGGGGTGATTCCTGGTTTCTGCACATGCACAGCGGGGCCGGAGAACTCCAAGCGTGATGCCCAAATCCATTTGAATGTGCAGAGAGGTGCACGATTGTGCTACATGCAATGCTGATGTATTTTCAAAATGTACGTTTCTAGTCTGACTGGCTGTACATCAACATATCATGCTGCCGGGTCATTTTGGAATGCTTTGATGGTTCCTTCAGCCCGGTTTCCATGCTCCTCCATCCCAAGTGCACGTTACGTACCTCACACACCATCCGCTGGGGGTTAGATTGGCAGGTGGACAGCTGCAGCACATGGGATAGATGCGTGTGTGAGATGTGGGGCAGTGCCAGCTCATCAGATCCTATCTAGGGCTGATCTCCTGAAATGCCTTATTGTGATCAGTCGCCCTGGACGATGCATCCAGCTGTCTTTCCGTGATTTACAAAGTGCAGTCACATGACAGATTGTCCTCGAGGAGTAATTCAGCTGTCTTGGCAGAGACATGCCAGATACACTTACTCTTGTGTTCTTGTACATGGGCTCAAGGACGTACTTCAAAAGAAGACGAGTATACGTAGGCGAACCAATGTAGCCTGGAGCTCGGTTGCCACTTGATGTAACATTGCCATGAGAATAGGTAAACCCCTGTACTCAGAACCTCCAGGTGCTGCTTGAAGTAACATTGTCATGATAATTGGTAAACAGCTGTACCTTAGAGCTCCAGGTGACGCTTGATGTAAGGTTGCCATCAGCATAGGCAAACCCCTATACCCAGAAACGTCATCTTCCAATTGATGTAACATTGCCATCAGAATAGGTAAACCTCTGTACCCGGAACCTCCAGGTGCTGATTGAATGTATCATTGCCATCAGAATAGGTTAAAATATGTACCCTGGTTCCCCAGGAAATGCTTGATGTAATTTGTCATCGGAATAGGGAAACTGCTGTACCCCAGAACCTCCAGATGCTGCTTGATGCAACATTGCCATCAGAATAGGTAAGCTGCTTTACCCTGAGCACCAGGTGTCACTTAATATAACATTGCCACCAGATGAAAAAAATAGCTCTCCTGATCACATTGTTTTGTATTTAAGTAAAACCATCATATGATAAAACATGGTTTCAAAATGGCTGAATGAGTGAATACATGATCAAATAAAAGAGTGGGTTAATGAAGAAAGGAACACTATGTATGCAGCATCACTGACTTGTGGATTTCTGCATTTAGAACTCTTGATGTGAGCATAAGGGTAAAGATGTATTTGCCAATCTTATTTTGTGCAATGATGTTCCTACCTGTACTGTGCGTACACACCGCTGCGGCATTCCTAGTCTTTACTTTCAACAAACTCCCTGTAACATTTGTCAGGACCATGGAGCTTGCTTACCAGTCTGTCGCCACACATCCTGAACTACTGACTCCTAATCCCCTCCAAACATATGACTCAAACTGAGGCAATGGTCACCCTCACTGGCCCAGGAACCATAACCCTCCCTACCGTCTGTCCTAAAGACTCACCCACACCAAACTCCTACATGTATAAACGCATCTACTCCAAGACCTGCCTCTAGCTGCCTGCCAACAGGACAGCCTCTCACAAATGTACCCACAAAATGGGCTGCTACCAACAAAATATAAAATGACCACTTTCTAACCTCTGATGTAACCTCTAACATGGGGGGATAATCCAGTTTCGAGAGGCTCGGTTACCAATATCACACATCCCTTTGAGTTGGAAACACCCTGACATGAACTCTGACAACTTTTCATATGAACTGAATTGCAACAAAGTTGTTCACAGATCTCACCAAGAGCGTATTACCAAGCCTCTAGACCCGATAAATAACTGGTAGACCGTCATCAACCCCCACGTCATTTTGAGACTAGCCACTGTCAAAAGCCACTTCTTTTGTGTCTTTCCGATTTTTGCTCATGTATACCTATGGTCTATGTGAAAGGTGGTTCATTTTCTGACCTTCTGCAGTGGAGGATAACATCGCTGATGTTCCATTTGGCAGCCTGCCTGGGCTGCAGTGACAAAACTCTCACCTTAGGTGGCAGTGTTGTGTCCAGTGATTATATAACAAGGGACGTCCCATTGTTTGAAGACAGTTAATGGCACGATTACCCTATCAATGACTGAAGGTGAGAATGGTAGTAGATGACTTTTGGGACATACACGTTGGTCCCTGAGAAGAGGGTGACCAGAAACAAATGAGAGTGTTTGGTTTTCAGGTAAGACGAGGATGTCAAGATGTCCCAGAGTTGTGGGTAATTGAAATGTGAATGCCCCTGCGGCTCCTTCCCCCAGGTGTGGGGTGACCCTCAGCAAGCAATGACCGACTTGATCTGAAACTGAGATGCTTGCAATTTCTTGAGGTAGGCCTTCCACCCTTCTCCCTACACTTACACTGTCTATGGGCTAGCTTGGCTGCTTTTCTATTATTGTTCCCAGCTGAAAGCTGAGGTCTTTGAAATGCATTTAGGTATTATTAGAAAATATTGTAATGTTAAATGGAATTGGTCGCCATTAAATTATGTGTGGAGTAATGTATAGACGTCATCATTACTCACCTTGTAGCATTGTCATGGTACATATTACATGCAACTATCTCAGACGCGAAAATATCACAGCTCGCAACCTTCCTACAGAAATATGACTTCATCCAAACATACTAAAATGACTCTATACTCATCCTTGTAATCTCCAAACATGACAACCTCACTGTCTAGGACTTCTGCTCTGAAAACCTTCTGATTCCCTTTACTCTAACCCTCAACCCTATTAAGTAACTCCACACAAAAAATATATGGTTTGGAAATAAAATAAACTAAATACTGAGCCATGTGACTAGACACATGGGGACTGATTTGCAAACCGTGTCTCAGTGTGAATTTCCCATTGAAAAAATACTTTTGCAAATCAGGCCCATGAACTCTCTCAATACCAACTGCAGCCGGTCACTGTCTGGCACAATGGGTGGCTGGTCCCCCTGAGCCAAAAATGAAGATGACGAAAGAATCAGCACCTTTACTTTCAATGTAACTTAATTTGGGAAGGAACGATCCGGGTGTGGGAGAATGAAATGGCACCATAGTCTAATGCTGAACATTCAAACCAGCTATGAACTAACAAAACGCTACAGAGACAACCCCACTAAAGTCAAATCTCTCTGCTTCAACACTACATTCAAATGGTAAAGGTCATCCCAAAATGCATGCAGTATTCCATACCCTGCCACAGCTGCACACTTAAGCCACGAAGATCACCATCAAGATGCTTGGCGTGCCCAGTTCCAGCGTAGCAGAGGAAGCGAATAACACTGCACACAAAAGAGCTATCCGAACAGCTCGTCTATCTCCTTGACCATGTTCAAAAACATTATCTCGATCCATAAACTGTCCATGCAACTAAGTGACTCCCTTTTCTCCAGGTATAATTAGACCCACAAAGTATTGACAAAGCCCTGGTCCATGGAAATGTCCTTAGCTGCCTAAAGTTGGCAAATTTACACACTGCCATAATAAAATAACACCGCCTGCTTCTCCCTCAATAAAAACGAATGCAACCTTGTTAGTCTCCCCTGCCTGGAAAAGAATATGGTGAAATGCCACGCATTTAACTATGCTAGCATAGGCAATTGCCAGCCACTGATGCTTTCTACGAGGCTGCAAAATATTATCTACTACAGTGTAAATCACTGATGTGATGCCCCATCTCCTGGTGCTCTCCTCTCATCCAATTCTTTCCAGCCCATGCACCTCATGGCGTAGATGATTGTGTTGCCTCTACCTCCAAAATGGAAACAATGAAATCCAAACCCCAAGATAGGTTGCTCACATTACTATTTTATTCGCTTACTCTTACAGCATTCACAAATTTGCCAACTTTATGTGAATATGTGGCTTTCTTGAGGCCACTAAAAACCACTTTAAAAGACATTGCATATGTTGAGAGGAAATTAAATGCACCTTTAGCCGACATTCATCTGCTTCTTGCAATTGCAGTGCCTGAGGATCTTGGGTCACAATAAAGACTCTGAACTTGCTCTTTCGGGCATTTTGTTGGACATCTTTTTGGCTTTCATGAGAGCTGGCAACACTTTTTTGGTCTTGCTGCATGTTGACAAGCCTGGAACCATGACTTGGGGTTCAGCATTGCATGATACTTGCAAGGAGATTTTTTTTTAACTTTTTGCCAATTGCCCTTCCTACCCTGTGAGCGTGTTTAATGATGTTGATGGTTTCTGAAGGAGGTGGCTGGGTACCTGTGGACAGCAGCTGTGGAGGAGAGGAGTGGCATGGAAAGTAGTTGTTGATATTGAAAGATAACTGGGGATATAGCTGGCAGCTGGTGTGAGACTAGTAAAACATAAGAAGAAAACTAAGCAAATAGTTAACCAGCTACCGGGACACTGTCACTTACTGTCATCTTTCTCCAATGGGCTCCTCCTTTTCGCATAATGTTGAGTGGTGTGGCCCTGCACCAGTGTTTTCTTATTCACCCTCTCTCCCCACCTGTTTCTCCCTCAATACATTCCCTTTAGTTGGTCCATGCTGCCTCTTCTTTGTTCTAATGCTGAGGATCATGTCCTGCAGCCTTGGTCACATGACAATTGAATTTTCACTTCAGCTTTGGGTGAATTATAAGCAGTTACGGCGTAAGGACTGTTCAACCTTTTCAGGTGAAAGGGGCTCCAAGCCTCAGAGGGGCCTCCGTGTTGGAATTTTCTAGACCCTCCTCAGGGCATTGCCTGCCTGAAGCCTCTTCAGTATATTTTATTCTCAACATCAGCACCTTGCTGACAAATAATTTAATCTCAGTAAAAGTGTTACCCGTCTTATCATAATTGGTAGCTGTTAAGCCCTTGGATGTATTTCTTTGACTCCGGTGTTGTCTCAGACTGTTCTCCACTCTAAGCAAGGGAGAGCACCCAGCCATCATGTGAAATCTGCCCCAACGAGCCTTCACACCTCTTCAACTGGCCCTGCTTATAAAGGTCCATTGGTGGCTTCCTGTCAATTCTCTGTGGCTGCCACTTCATCGAATTCAATTCTGTGTCAGGTTGTGAAAAATAGCACATGGTGTGACCCATATGCCTACAAAGTCCTGATCAATTTTTGAAAACTGCTTGAGAGTTGCAGCACTGGCTGAGCCAGTTTCATAATGTGTGGCGTTATGAGTGGCCTGGTAAGTGGTTATGAAAGTTCCCATAAGACATCATTAAGAGCACAGTCACAGTAAGTATGCTACTGAAGAACATTGCCACAAAGCTGAAAGCCCTTGAAATATGACAAAGGTTAGGAACTCGGTTGGAATTGCTAGGAATAGAGCAGCATATGATCTCTGGAAAAACAAGCAATCTCTATATATTTTGCAAAAAGCAGCAAAAAGGTACTGAGCGTGTTTGATGTAGTATGGGAGCTATATGTTATTGACACTTCATTGCAATCTCCACACCACAGAACCTGCAAGAGGCAATCCATAATCAAGGAACAAGTAGGCTCTGTGGATATGAACATGTTCACTGTCAAACTTCCAAATGTAGACTTAGCAAAAAGGGCTAAGATGTACTACCTAATTTTGAAGATAAAACACCTTTAGATATGACATTGTCAATTCAAGACTGACACCCTCAAAAATGTACAGCAATCGGAAATCTGTTCATTCACTAAGTGGAATCAATTTCAAACTACCAATGGTGAGAACTTCCACCAGGGTGACATAGGTGTGAAAGGGGCCCCTAGGGGACCCTGACGTCTATGGAAACAAGGTGGGTCACCACACACGATAGAGACGCCAGACACGAGGTTGTATTCCCAAAGCTAGGGTTTTATTTCAAAGCAAAAGTCTCAGTTGGCCAACTCGGTCTCACGTTCCGCGACGTGTATCTCTAGACCTCGAGGGACGCAAGAGAGTGAAATACGTACATCAGTTAAATACAAAATGCATATCAAACAATCAGCTATGACATGTATAACACCCCTCTTCATTGGGTTTCTTTGAACTTGGTGTGATGATGGACATCTCCGACCACAATGACACTACTATGACACCTTCAAACATCTATTCTAGTAACAATTTGCAATTTGTGAGTGCGTAGGCATCTTTTGGTTATTGAATAGAACATGGCGCTTCTGTTCTTGGAAGCGAACTACATACAGAGGGAGTTGCATTCCAGAACTTGCTATCTATCAGGTGCTATTCGTGTCCTGGGAGCCGACATGCTCTTAGCGGGCTGAGCAAAGGGGGGCTGTTAGAAAAGCATAATTCAAGCCTTTAGCGGTATTATTCTAACATATTCTACCATATAACAAGACTGGCTGGCAGCTGTGAAATGATTAAATGCCCTGCGGCTCTGCTTCAAGGCTACATTAAGGAGGGAGCCGGGCATTCTTCCTGGCGCTGCCTACGTTTGTGTTTCAGCGAAACTCTTGTTATCCTCTCGGCCCTGTGGCCTTGTCGTTTTCATATACAGACAACAATGTTCCACAGTAAAGCAGTGTAAGCGGAAAATATACTGCGAAGCAATAGGAACAGAAAGCAATGAGCAATGGTTAGAAAACAAAATGGCGATTCTTGTTACATCAAAAATGGCCGTTCATTGGAAAACTCGAAAACCTATATTTTGTCGTATCGTGCATGAGACGGTTGGCCCACGGCCACCAAAATGCGTTTGCGGTCTCAAATTAGATTTCTAGACTGACAAGGTGTTTTAGGAAAACTAGTATCATAACTTTATCATAGAGTTAAGTCTCAAAAAGTTTTTTTTTTTTTTTAAAGTGAATTCACTTATCAGGAAACCACTGTTGCTTGGGAGTATTTGGTGCAGAGGGCAGGGCTTGCAAATTCTCTTACCATCTTTAGAATTGACCAACTCATAGAAGAAATAATAGAGGGAAGAAGCTCTCTTGACTAGCTGAAGTCTTATGATGGTGAAGTCTGTGTTAGAACTCCCACCCATCTGAGATGATTTCTTATTAAAACGTGTGATGCAGGAGATTCCTTCTCATGTTAAAGATCCAAAAAATAGTATTTTATCTTGGATACCTTAGATGCTGAATGTTTATACACCGAATTCCTCAACATAATGCTACAGTAATAGTATATGAGGCACTGGAGAGGGGACATCAACCACAGAATGAAGCCAGTTAGTTTATTATGGAACTAGCAGAAAGAACAATGAAAGACAACAGATTCCTTTTCAACACCAAACTGTTTGTAAAGACTAACAGGTACAGGTATGGGGGCTACATTTGCTCCCGCTTTAGCAAATCTCTACATGGGCGACTATGAGAAGCAGCACTAAGCACAGATATAAAACCAGATACAATTATAACATTAATGTCTAGCAGAGATATCTTGAAGATGGACGCAATTGAAATCTTAACGGAACAAGAAATCTGGCACAAGTCGCAAGAAGGAAAAATCAGAAGATACAGGAGAAAAGTGAAATACTTTTGTTTCACATTATTTTCTGGAAAAAGTTGTGTCAAACTCTGTGGAAAGTAAAGACAACACAATGTTCAGTTATCAAGTCTGTGGCTGTGGATGTGTCAGCTTGAAACAAGGGAAAAATACTAAAGGGCCAAGGGACATTTTTCTGTGTATCAGGATGCAAAATGTGTGTGTATATGTGTCTTCTTTTACATTTCCAGGTTAATGACAGTCCTCCAGGTACACCCTCTTTGTATGTGCAAAGTGAGTGTGCCTGTAGCTGCAGCCCCTCCTACGTTATCTCACACATTTTCTTGTGAAACACAATATAAGGTTATATGTTGATTCTGTTATTTGACATACATGGTCCCTTCTTTAAAGATTATGAGTAGGTATAATGGTATTCAACATTGACTAGTTACATGCTTACAATTGTTATGAGTAGGGATGAAAACAAAATCCCTTGACTACTGCAACAACCTCTCCCTCAATTTACCTAACTCCTCCCTTCGCCCCCTTCAACTAATCCGGAATCAGATTGCAAGACTTATCCTTGGCCTCAAGTCCAGGGACCGCATTTCGTCAGCCCTAAAATCTCTCCACTGGCTCCCAGTGCTGTGAGGATAACGTTCAAGACCCTCTGCATCATCCAAAATGCATTCTGGGGCCTGGGACCTGCTACATACAACTCACTCTCCCTAAATACTTTCCTGCTAGAGCACTTCGGTCTTCTAGCTCCAACTCTCTGCAGATGAGACGCTTCTCCAAGCAAAGAGTGGGGTGGTAGATCTCTCTCCTCAGGAGGTGCCTCCCTCTGGAATGTCCTCCGTGCCTACTCAGACTTGTACTGGATTTCCTTAAGTTCCAGAAGCTTCTCAAGACCCTCCTTTATTCTTCCTCCTTTCCTCTCCCCACCCTTGCTAATGCCCCTCTGCCTGTTGCCTTACTGCCTGGTTCCTTCAGACTCATCAGGGCACCAGGCCGTCTGTAACCAGTCAACCTTGGCACTTAGTCTCCCCTGTTCCCCCTCTTCCTGCATTTGCCCCTCTGGGCCCCCCAAGCACCAGCCCTGCTGGGCCTGCACCCCTTGAGCCCTTCCAGCCCTGCTCAAAACACTTGGCTCGTGGAGCCCCTTCCCCTGCCCTCTCTGTTTTCTCTGGCTCTGTCCACTTGTCCTCCCCTGGCGCTTTACCCACCGGCCCTTTCTGTCCTGACCAGCACTTCCCCCCTCTCCTCGCCCCTGAACATCTTGTTACTGCACTTGCATAATCTAAATTGCAAAAGGCCCAATAGGACAGTTTTTTGTCTTGCCATCCCTGTCCCCCCTTCCCTCTTTGCCTTGTTGCGCCTCGAAACACGTTGTGTATAGGCGCATTACAAATAGCCAAGAAACAAAATAAAATAAATGCTTCAGTGAACAGCTACATGATAAATATCTGAAGGCAAGTTTTTTAACTAGTTGTTGCAATATATAGTGCTCTCCATTCACATCTCTGTATCAGAAGTTGGAAACATTTGAAGAGGGATCATAATTGTCATATTCTTTCTTTTTCTGATTCCATTCCACCACAGCAAACACACTGTCAGAATTCTGTTCTAGTTTCTGGAACTCTTTGTTGGGTTGCCACACTCAATCAAAATAGGCCAAAAGGCCCAACATACCTGTTGGAGTGTGGAAGTGTACAGGCCACCTAACTGGTTGGAACTCTGGGTATTAAGGCCTTTCTGGGTTTATGGAATGTTCAAGCCCTCTGATTGGCTGAAACATCTGTCAGCCCTCATTTTCATCCTATCAGCTTGGATGAAATACTGCCTAGTATGAGAGAACTCTGTGAACAAAACCCAAATACATTACAATGGTGGAAATGGTACAGGGGGTAGGAAGTGCACTCAATACCCCTTTCAATCGAGTGTACCAGAAACAGTTTTTTACCACCATTGGTCTGCATATTCTGCCACAAAATTAGATTGTCTATAATTGTTCACACTAGTAATATAAACTGTCCAAGCCTGTGTTAAAGATTATTGTAAAGCAAATCCTAGACTTCTTAATACATATGGAAGTTATGTGCGAATTTTGGACACTATGGAAATCCTCAACAATTTGTTTCACTCCGCCTATTCAATTTTTATCTCCTGCCGCACTTTCAGAATTACAGACAAAGAGAGAAGGTGCACAGAAGCATCATACATGAGGGAAGAATTACTTGCATCTGGGATACAAGGCAGTAACATTAGTTATCAGCATAGGGTATAGCACTGCAGTTCTGACTGTGGCAATACTTCAATAATATTGTAATTTAGCCAAGATGCAGCCCAGGCAGACAATTGAACACCTACACAAATTATTGCCATCCATTTCATGCTCCATGTTGCCTATGGTGTACAATGTATCTATTTTTGGGAGGTGGCGAGATAGGGAGGAGAGAATGGGAGAGAGGGACAGTCTGACAGTGACAAAGTGATCAAATGGGAGTTATGTGCATAGGCCATTGTGGTACGAATGAAGGGAGGTGTCTCTGCATATGCCTTGCATTCCTTGCTGTGCTTTTCTAACACTTGGTTGTACATTTCATGCATTGCCATGCCTTTCCATGCCATGTTAGGCCATGTTATGCCTTGCTATGTGTAGTTGAAAACCTTTAAGAGACTAGAGGGAATATTTATCTGGACCTCTTTAAGACAACCCTCAAAATGTCAAAACCACTAAACATACCACACTAATACTTAAAGGGTCCCTTGCTTCTCCAGTACCTTCTTCTAACTCAGTCCTGCATGCTGTTTAACTCATTATATTAGAACATACTTATTCCAAACAGTTTTTTTTAATCAAAAATATCAATTTATTTACTCTCAATAAAAACACCACTAAAAAAATACATTCACAATTATCTCAACAAGGACAACATCTTGCACTTTTGTCTAAGTTCAATTATTGCACATTTGCCACTATTTTTGGTATCATTGACCACAGACAACTTCTACATAACATTCTATTTTCTAATACCTATCTCTGCTGTTAAATAGTTCATCGGTAGAAGACAAGTTTTTCAGTTTTTCATTTACTTTTTATGTCTTCTCCTGTCTTCACTGGGTACTCTAACTTCCCCAAAATATAGTGCTCTACTCATTCACACTTATGTCATTCATACATCCTTTCATTCTACAATCCACACTACCCAAAATGTTTCTTTCCTTTATCAGTTCT
Organism: Ambystoma mexicanum; assembly: GCF_040938575.1. Classification (NCBI taxonomy): domain Eukaryota; kingdom Metazoa; phylum Chordata; class Amphibia; order Caudata; family Ambystomatidae; genus Ambystoma; species Ambystoma mexicanum. The sequence goes on along the minus strand of NC_090933.1, from coordinate 1,108,998,777 downwards.
CATAATTCCAGGAAATTCTTCAGGGGTTAATTTTTGTATAGCAAAAGTCTGTTATGTAGTGACCATTAGGTCTTCTTGTGTTCTTTACACTTCTTGGTCAAGGCTCATGTGTTCAGTTCACATCTGTTTCATTTCTGGGCCAGAGTTCCACAAGAAGGTATCTGTGAGAAGCAAGTGTATGAAGAATGGATTTAATTATTAACCCAACTTCTATGCAGTCTTATTCCTACATTCAGGCTATACAATTTACCATGAAAGAATATATTCTTCCAGTTCTTCAGCACTACTTGGTAAAGGACATTATCAAGACACAACGTCTTTTCATAGGGTGGTTTACCGTTTTTCTGGTGACCTACCCTCTCTATTTTTAACTGTAATTCCCCTGTTCTTAAAAGGGGCATTTGATAATTTATTTAGTTTCCCAACGCTATCACCCAACTGTTGTGGTACACTATTTACCTTCCAGCTTTAACCTGCAGGTTGTTTATTTTCATCCATCCAGGTATCTATCTCTGGGTGCTTCTTAATTCTCAACACTTGTGTATTACCTTTCTGGGTTCACCTATTGCAACATCTATCAATACAGAAGTGTCACTTGCAGTCACTCAGGGTTAAACTGGTACTACATATCCTATGTATAATAAGCATAGTCTGATGTTACACTTAGTTCTAGGGTATGTACCTTAATCAGGACTTCCCATGTTAGAGTCCGCCATGTTTGCCGTTTCCAGCTTATCCCGACCCCTCAGTGATCTTTGTACGATATGAATGCCTCTTTTTGCTCTAATAGAGTCAGGGTAAAAAATATATATATAGAAAATATCATGTGTTATTTCATATTTCCTTATTGGAGCTTATTTCTATTCATTAACTATTGGGTATGTCATACTTACTCAATAGTTATGACCTCGGTCGTCCCGGGTTCCCACGTGATCTTTACACGGCTTCTTAGTGTTCTAAGCGCCGATATCTATTGAAGCAAAAACAAGGGGCGTATCTTTAAAAATTGAGACATTCCGCCCACGTGATCTTTAAACGGCTTCTTAGTGTTCTAAGCGCCGATATCTCTTGCAGCAAACCCAAGGGGCGTATCTTTAAAAATAGAGACATTCCGCTCTATTATATCTCCCTCCTACAGTCTTGCATTCGCTGTCTCGGATGTTTCGCTTACCTTCTAGCTAGAGGGCTTGATCCATCTGCGTCGCGGGTTGCTGCCGGCGTTCTCTCACTTCTTCCAACTTCTGTCGTCTCTGTTCCCATACCCGGATGTTTTTGCCCGCGTCACAGTCGGTTCCTCCTTCCGGCTTGTGTCCATTTCCATGTTCTTTTCTACATTGTTGTAGATAGGCGTGGTTCCATCTATCCAATGATATTCCGTCACGTCATCATTCCGGAATTACAGGTCCTTTTTTCTTACCTTCGTTGCTCCGTGTTTATTTTTTTCTTCTTTGGTACTGCCTTTCCTGCACCATAGATAAGGATCTAATTTCCTGACCCCTCAAAGTTGTGTTGCACATATGTTTCTCTACGCTTTTTTCAACATGTAAATGTTGTATTCAGCTACAAAGCTGGACACGTTAATTTCAATCGTATTTCCTCATCAGTCGCTTTTTGGACAACACTATACGGTTTTGATGCGAATTTCTATGCAGTACAAGTGGTAGCATAACTTCATATTGCATCACTCGATTTTTTCATTGAGACCCGTCTCACAGCATTTTGTTAAAAAAATTAGTTCTTTTTCTTTGGTTAATAATTTCTTCCTGTCAATGTTCATATCATTACTCTCTTTCACATTGTAAACCACCGACCACTTTAATTCTTCTGCCTTATGGATCATTTCAATGAAATGTCCTACCATAGGTGCGGAATGAATTCTGTTCCTTATGCAGCTCTTATGTTCCGTTATCCTGGTTTTTCTTTTTCTTTCAGTCTTCCCTATATAGATTTTTTTGCAGGGACACCATATCACATATACCACAAATTTGGAGTTGCAGTTAGTTAGTGTTTTCTGTTTCCACTCATTTCTCAGTCCAAGATCTATTTGGGTTGATTTTTTAGTTTGTGAGCAGCACGTGCAACTGCCGCACGGTACATGTCCCTCTAGTACTCTCATTCCCCAACTCTCTGTCAGTGTTGGTTGAAATTTATATTGTTTTGTTATGTCATTGCGCATTATTTGGTCCTTCACAGTCTTACTTCTTCGGAAAGCTATTAGCGTTTTTTCCAGTGGGCTTTTTCCTTTCTCCATAATTGTCCAGTTTCGGTATATGATTTTCCTGATCCGTTTTGACAGATTACTATACGTGTTCACAAAAAACAATTTATCATTCTTTTTTCTTTTCAATACCGGTTGTTGCTCAAGTAAGGCTTCCCGGTGATTATTGTCAGCCCTCTTCATCGCCCGGTTTATCAGTTTTTTAGGGTAGCCTCTTTCATATAAATTCATTCTCAATTTATTGGCCCCTTCTCTATAGTCTTCTCTGTTCGTGCTGTTTTTTTTCAACCGCAAAAACTGCCCAAAGGGCAGGTTAGCCGTGTGTGGTTCGGGTGAAAACTAGTATAATGTAATAATGCATTCCGATCAGTTGGCTTTTTGTACGGTTTAACAAAAAGTTCTCCTTTGTTCTATCAACCTTTATTGTTACGTCTAGGTAGTTCTCAGTGAACTTTAAGTGTTGATTTTGTTCATTCAGCCATTTGAAGAAAGAAAATGCTTCACTCTCATCGCCCTTCCAAATTAAAAGCACATCGTCTATGTACCTCTTCCAGACATGGATATTATTTCTGAAAGGGTTGTTGTCACCATAGATCACTCTTTTTTCGAAAGCCTCCATATAGAGGTTTGCGATGCTCAGGGCTAGTGTAGCCCCCATAGCCGTTCCCTGTATTTGTTTATAGTACCATCCATTAAAATGGAAATAGTTTTCCGTTAGTGCTACTTCAGCACACCAAAGTATGAAAGAGGCTGGGGTTTCAGTGTTATTATTTCCCATCAGGAGTCTTTCTTCCAAGACCTCAAGTGAGGCCCTTTGTGGGATATTCGTATACAAAGATACTACATCAAGGCATATCAGAATTTCTTCAACTTGGTTAAATGGTCTCCCTTCTACTTCCTTTATAATTTGTGTGGTATCTTTTATAAAGGAAGACATCTCTCTGACCATTGGTTGCATGAAATGGTCCGCAAATCTTGATAGAGATTCTAATACCGAGTCACAACCTGACACAATTGGTCTCCCTGGAGGCCTAGTTAGACTTTGATGAATTTTCGGGAGAATATAAAATTGTGGTGTCCTTGGTTTGTCTGCTCGTAGAAATTCCGCTTCTTTCTTTGTGATCCATCTCCTTTCCTCTGCTTTTGTCACTTTCAGATGGATCATTGTTCCAATTTTCCATCTATTCTCTGATAACTCTGGCCATCTCCCAGTTGTCTCATACATTCCTCGATGTAATCTTTTCTATTCAGGATAACGACGGCTCCTCCCTTGTCAGCATTTCGTATTATTATGGAATCATTGAATAGTAGTCCCTTTAGGGTGGCTTTCTCTTCTCGACTTTCTTTTTCTGTATCTTGCTATGTGTAGTTCCTTAATGATTTGTATCCCTTACTAACCTGTCAATCATTAAACTTTCCACTTAAAAACTAGTGATACAAAGTAAGTTCCAGGAGTCATCTTAGTAAGTCCTTAAGTTTCTTTATTGGATTACACGCTCAGAGGGTACATCTAGGACATTAGGGACAGGAGATCGATGACAGGATCTTAGGTATTACAGGGAGTGCCCACTGGCTCCCTCCACCCAGGCTACATCTCTCATTCAACTGCCCTGGGTGAAACCTAAACCAAACCAAAACATTCTGGGCGCCTACATATGAACATGAAATACAGTCCATGATTTCACAGCTTCACAGGTTCACATACACAGACAAACCAAGGGGAAAAGAACAGGATATAACAACTAGCCACTCTACTGTGTTTGAATATCAGCTAGTACCTACCCAACAACTCTGCCTAAACTATTGCTGTCTGAACTTTACACCTTTCCTATCATGTTGCATAGTGTAACCCTTCATGTAATGCAGGGTTGAATTATACCGACAATGGTTTATGTAATATGAAGAAAAAAAGACATGAATCATGCTTTATTTGGAAAAGAGGTCTTACACCTTTAGAATATGCCTGCAATTTGTGATCTGTGGGGGATGTGATTCCCACCTCTGCCAGTATGCTCCATGTATGTGTAAGTGTGTGTGTCTTGTGGAAGACACCACCTAGTCTTGTGGATTAAGTATTAGTGTGTCCTCTGTGTCATGGGGGGTGCTGTGTTATGTGGTGTCTCTCAATGGCGGGGGTGTTCCTATAATTATATATATATATATATTTTTTTTTGTATTATGTAAAGACCCATTCGCTCCATATGTTTTCTCTGTTGAACTCCGTTGGCTGGGATTCTGTAAAATGGGAGGTAATGGTTCATACCACCAGCAAAGGAGAGGGGGAGGGATTTCTTCTGCTGATGAGATATTCTTGTGTTTCTGGTAGGGTTCCCCCTGCAGGTGGAGAAGGTGTGTGTGCTGGTGAAGGGGAAATGCACAGGAGAGGAGATGTAAGATGATTCAATTCAACACTACAGCTAAGTCAATGCCTAGTCTGGGATACTGAATGGAAACCCTTATTGATATATCTTTATGTCCAGTTCATGAGTTCTGGATGACTACCCGTATATAATACCCCTCTCTTAGAATCCCGCTGACCCCCCTATATAACACCCCTCTCTTAGAATCCCCCTGACCCCACTGAGCCAATAAGTAGTTCTGTTTTGCAAGTTTAAAAGGTTTATTTGAGAAATAAAACAAAATATAGATACCACACTTTTATAATAAATTAATAATCAATATCGCCCTTATAAATAAACAGGGTAATTCATAGAATTCAGCGCACAAGTAGCGCACGCGGCTGGCGCACAGCGTGCGCGTGCGATAGTCTGCGCCAGCCGCGTGCGCCAAAACCGAATCCGGCGCACAGCGTATTCATGGATTTTAGGCTCCCAAACCAGCCGTGGCGCAGAGTATCGCAGCGACCCTGCAGCAGCGCCAGTAACGCCCCCAAGAACGCCCTCGCGCAAGGAAAAGCCATCAAAATCGCTAAATCATCGCAAAGGGCTGCGCTAACCCTGTACCAGTTTACAGGGCTGCCAAACAAGGAACGCAAAGCGGGTAACGTGCATATCAGGGGTACGCGTGAAGTTATACACGCGATTAGCCAGGGTACGTGTATTACAGGGGTATGCGGGAAGTTTAACATGCGATCAGCCAGGGTACGTGTATTACAGGGGTATGTGGTAAGTTTAACATGCGATTAGCCAGGGTACGTGTATTACAGGGGTACGCGGCAAGTTAAACACGCGATTAGCCAGGGTACGTGTATTACAGGGGTACGCGGGAAGTTCAACACGCGATTGGCCAGGGTACGTGTATTACAGGGGTATGCGGGAAGTTTAACACGCGATTAGCCAGGGTACGTGTATTACAGGGGTGCGCAGGAATTATCACACGCGATTTGGCTGGGTACGTGTATTACAGGGGTGCGTGGGAATCATCACACGCGATTTGGCTGGGTACGTGTATTACAGGGGTACGCGGGAAGTTTAACACGCGATTAGCCAGGGTACGTGTATTACAGGGGTACGCGGGAAGTTTAACACGCGATTAGCCAGGGTACGTGTATTACAGGGGTACGCGGCAAGTTAAACACGCGATTAGCCAGGGTACGTGTATTACAGGGGTACGCGGGAAGTTCAACACGCGATTGGCCAGGGTACGTGTATTACAGGGGTATGCGAGAAGTTTAACACGCGATTAGCCAGGGTACGTGTATTACAGGGGTACGCGGGAAGTTCAACACGCGATTGGCCAGGGTACGTGTATTACAGGGGTACGCGGGAAGTTTAACACGCGATTAGCCAGGGTACGTGTATTACAGGGGTACGCGGGAAGTTTAACACGCGATTAGCCAGGGTACGTGTATTACAGGGGTACGCGGCAAGTTAAACACGCGATTAGCCAGGGTACGTGTATTACAGGGGTACGCGGGAATTTCAACACGCGATTGGCCAGGGTACGTGTATTACAGGGGTATGCGGGAAGTTTAACACGCGATTAGCCAGGGTACGTGTATTACAGGGGTGCGCAGGAATTATCACACGCGATTTGGCTGGGTACGTGTATTACAGGGGTGCGTGGGAATCATCACACGCGATTTGGCTGGGTACGTGTATTACAGGGGTACGCGGGAAGTTTAACACGCGATTAGCCAGGGTACGTGTATTACAGGGGTACGCGGGAAGTTTAACACGCGATTAGCCAGGGTACGTGTATTACAGGGGTGCGTGGGAAGTCACACGCGATTAGGCTGGGTGGGTCCTCACAGGTGTTCCCTGTACACCCTCCACGGCCCCTCCAGGCAGCCTACAAAACAGGGGACTACCCTGCACACCTGCTCATGTCCCCCTGCACCCCCACCCCCCAGCAGTGCAGGGGCAGCCTCCACCAGGCCCCCACCCATGCCTCCCACCACCCCCAACCCCCAGCAGTGCAGGGGCAGCCTCCACCAGGCCCCCACCCATGCCTCCCACCACCCCCAACCCCCAGCAGTGCAGGGGCAGCCTCCACCAGGCCCCCACCCATTTCTCCCACCACCCCCACCCCCCCGCCACCAGGGGCACCCTCCACCAGGCCCCCACCCATGTCTCCCACCACCCCCAACCCCCCGCCACCAGGGGCAGCCTCCACCAGGCCCCCACCCATGTCTCCCACCACCCCCACCCTCCCGCCACCAGGGGCAGCCTCCACCAGGCCCCCACCCATGCCTCCCACCACCCCCAACCCCCAGCAGTGCAGGGGCAGCCTCCACCAGGCCCCCACCCATGCCTCCCACCACCCCCAACCCCCAGCAGTGCAGGGGCAGCCTCCACCAGGCCCCCACCCATGCCTCCCACCACCCCCAACCCCCAGCAGTGCAGGGGCAGCCTCCACCAGGCCCCCACCCATGCCTCCCACCACCCCCAACCCCCAGCAGTGCAGGGGCAGCCTCCACCAGGCCCCCACCCATGCCTCCCACCACCCCCAACCCCCAGCAGTGCAGGGGCAGCCTCCACCAGGCCCCCACCCATGCCTCCCACCACCCCCAACCCCCAGCAGTGCAGGGGCAGCCTCCACCAGGCCCCCACCCATGTCTCCCACCACCCCCACCCTCCCGCCACCAGGGGCAGCCTCCACCAGGCCCCCACCCATGCCTCCCACCACCCCCAACCCCCAGCAGTGCAGGGGCAGCCTCCACCAGGCCCCCACCCATGCCTCCCACCACCCCCAACCCCCAGCAGTGCAGGGGCAGCCTCCACCAGGCCCCCACCCATGCCTCCCACCACCCCCAACCCCCAGCAGTGCAGGGGCAGCCTCCACCAGGCCCCCACCCATGCCTCCCACCACCCCCAACCCCCAGCAGTGCAGGGGCAGCCTCCACCAGGCCCCCACCCATGCCTCCCACCACCCCCACCCTCCCGCCACCAGGGGCAGCCTCCACCAGGCCCCCACCCATGCCTCCCACCACCCCCAACCCCCAGCAGTGCAGGGGCAGCCTCCACCAGGCCCCCACCCATGCCTCCCACCACCCCCACCCACCAGCACTGTGGGGCACGTGGCCAGCAGGCAGTCAGGCAGCAGCAGATGGCAGGTGGGAGCGTGCTCAGGGCTCTGGGGGGCAGTAATTTGGCCTCCTGGCCAGGAGCGTGGTCTCTCGTGTGTGAACGCGTGGACAGCCTGATAGGGAGTGAAATCCCACACGTCAGCAAAGGCCCTTAGCGCGTAAACCCGTCAACAGCATATGCGCGCCTATAGTCACCTGCACGTGCAGGAAATTGTTGCGTGACACGTCCCAGTGTCAAAGCGTGTGATTGGTGAAAATGGATCTACACGTAGAAGTGACAAAGCGTGTGATTGGTGAAAATGGATCTACACGCAGAAGTGACAAAGCGTGTGATTGGTGAAAATGGATCTACACGCAGGAGTGACAAAGCGTGTGATTGGTGAACGTACACGCCGCGTAAGTGACGCTGAACGTGTGGGCCTGTATATAAGGTACATGTAGAACACCATTTCCTTGTACGTGCTTTTCGTGGAGAGCGAGTGGGTGAATTCTGTACTTCTTGTCGTTTCACACGCAATTTACTTCACGGCGTTTCCAGTTCGTATTCCCTGTTACCTCTGACAGCTTTTTCTCTTTTTTCTCTTTTACTGGTTTACCTGGGCCTGTTCCCTCAAACAGTGTCCCCTTCTACTGTTGTCCTGTCTTCTCAGACAGCGTACACATCTTCTTTTGGCGGGGGTTTAGCCAGCCAAACGCGCTCATTTTTCACGCTCTTTTACCTGGCAGACGGTGAGTCACGCACGTATCCAACTTCTGTGCTTGCCCCGTGTGTAGCCTACCCCTTCAGAGGTCATTCTAGGCTGCGTGTGACACGCATACGTTCATTCTTGTGTTTCTGGGTGCCACAGCGTAGTGCAGGTTTTTCTTTCTGCACACGTGGTCTAGGAGGGGTTGCGTGCACGTCATCTCCCTTTTTTGGGCCTCCTGTGCGTTGCGTGACCCGTCATCTATCCCCAGGGGTTACAATCAGCCGTGCTAGAGCACTAGGGTACAATTACCATCTGGTACCCAACCCCTTTGACCCCCAATTGGCCAGGACAATTGTCTACAGCCACTCCCATACGCACATTAATATCAGTGCCATGGCTGGGAGGCGAGGATTCCGTAAGGGTGGCAAAGGTGGAAGAGCCACAAGTGGTGGCCGTGGTGGATCCGGTAGGGGACGTGGTCGTAACTTGCAGGGTGAGCCTGTCCCCCCATGTGTGGAGGACCAGTCAAGGGCACCCATCATCCCCCCCCCCTCCCCCCCTCCCTCCCCTCCCGTTGAGGCTGAAGTGGCTGACACCATCCATGCTCAGCCCTTGTTGGACCAGCCCATTGTGGCACCAGACCTGGCTGACTCCATGGCTGACTTCCAGGTCAGCAGGGCTACGACACGTGCGCTGGTGCACGTTGATGCCATCATGCCACGTGGATCTGGGGCAGCAAGGTCATCTGCTGCACCAAGGAGGCAGGGCGGAGAGGCTGCAGGGGCAGCTGCGGCTCCATCCACCCCAGCCCTCACACACCCAGCCAGGACAGTGTCGGTCCTAGTCCATGCTGCTGACATTCCCCCTGACACCATCACACTAGAGCCAATGCCTGCACCAACTCCCATGCTGAGTGTGCAATCCCACACTCCTGATACAGAGTCCACCAGGGCTCCTGCCCCTAGTGTCCAGAGCGGCGCAGGACACTCAGGATCACCACCACCTTCCAAGCGGAAGAGGAAGAGTGCTCGTCCGGCACAGGCTGATGCCCCAGACACGGCTACACAGTCCGGCCCGTCCAGGAAGCCCAGCTTCACGGATGACGAACTGAATGCACTTGTCGAGTATGTGTCCGCACATGACAACGAGATGGTCATTGTTGCAGGATCCAAGACCACACCTGCACAACGCCAGGCACACTGGCAGACCGTTCCGGACATCGTAAGTGCCCTTGGAATCGTGAGGCGCACAGCCAATGATTGCTATAAGCGCTGGAATGACCTAAAGCGCAGGGCAAAGAGTAAGCTGGAATCAAGTCATGCCGCAACTCCAGTGACTGGAGGTGGGTCTCCAGTAGTAGACATGGAACTCACTCCACATGAGTCAGTCGCTGGGACCTACGTCACGGAGGAACAGATCCAAGGCGTGGGAGATCTGGCTGATTACGAGGCATTGTCCGGTGAGTGCACATGCATGTGTGTGTCATCCATGTGCATGGTGTGTGTGTGAGGGCTTCTGTTCGGGTGCCAGGTGAGAGTGTGTGCGCCTGAGTCGTATGGGTCAGCCATGTGCTTCATGCAATCCTTCCTGCGCAGCTGCATTTGGCCATAGCAGTATCCCTTCTGCCAACAGTAGACATCTAGCACAACTGCACGCCAGTTGCCCTTGAAGTGTCACCTTGACACAACATATTTGCTTCTTTTTCACTGTTCATTCAGTCAGTTTGTTTGCATTCCACCACTTTCACTAGGCATGTCGCTGTCCACTAGTCACATGTCTGACATGGGTATGGTAAAGTGGAGTGACTTTGTTACCTGGATATCATTTGTACACACATGTCCCTGTGCAATTGGACCATTTCAGACTGGCAGCTCCAGGTGAACAATCTCAGGCTGACATGGTATTCCCGGTTCATTCTCCAGACATTCAGGATCAGTGTCAGGTTGAGTCATCATTGATTGTCAGATGGAATGTGCCAGGGCAGTGTGCACTCCACAGGGGTGTGATTTCTATGTGAAGTAATTAGCCACTAGCTGTGTACGGGCTGCCTCCCCCCGTGCCCTTTCCCCTCCCATGCGCAGCGGCTGTGCATGTGGTTGGGGATGTGGGGCCACCACCATGTCCACGGCCAGGCCCCGGCGTGTTGCAACGTTGTGCAGGACACATGCTGCCACTATGATCCTGCACACTACTGGGGGAGCGTATAACAGCTGCCCGCCAGAACGGTCAAGGGAGCGAAAGCGTGACTTTAGCACTCCGAATGTGCGCTCCACTATGCCCCTGGTTGTAATGTGGGCTGTGTTATATCTTACCTGGGGTGGCGTGGTGGGGTTCCGAATTGGCGTCATCATGTGGGGGCTGAGAGGGTAGGCACTGTCCCCTGTGGAGGTGGTGATTGGTATCATTGGTGGGGTTGTGACCTTGCTCAGTATCCAACATGCATGCATGTGCAGTGGCATACATACTCACCAAGCAGCCATGTATCGCCATGCCGCCCAGCATCTATGTCCCGGCATAGGGTGGACATTCGGTAAATGAAGCTGTCGTGGGTGGACCCGGGATAGTTGGCATATACTGAGGTGATGATTCCCTTGGCATTACATACTACCTGCACGTTGATGGAATGCCAGTGCTTGCGGTTCCTATAGATGTGCTCTGATGCCCTGGGGGGACGTAGAGCCACATGGGTGCAGTCGATGGCACCTAGCACTTTGGGGAATCGTGCCACTCCGTAAAAATCCAGGGCGGCAGCATGCCTTTCTGCAGGTGTTCTGGGCAGGTATATGTGCCTGCGGACTGATGGGCGTGCAGTCATGATGTTCAAGACCTGGTGTAGGCAGCGTGACTGGGTGGCCTGTGACACCCCACCCACTATGGCACTTGTCCGCTGAAATGATCCAGTGGCTAAGAAGTGCAGTACATTGAGGACCTTCTCCAGGGGGCTGAGTGCTTGGGAGCACAGGGTGGGTGATGTGAGGTCATCCTCCCACTCACTCACCAGGTCCAGTATGATGTGTGGTGGAAACCTGTACCTCCCATACACCTGGTCATCAGGCATCCCGAAAAGGCTGGTTCTGGGTGTGAATATTCTGGCCCTGACTATCCTCCTCCTCCTCCTTTGGTAGCCCACTGCCACTGCTGCTAGGAACGGTATGTTCATCCTGGCGTCTGAGCTTGTTATTGTTAAAGTCCGCAATATTATGCTTTGCGCGTGTTCTAGGCGAGCGTGTGACCCGCGCACCCCTGGAATCCAGTTCCCAGTCCAATAGCGTGTGGAAATTCACACGCACCACGGGATACAGGTTCGCTGACGTACTTGCGTGTGTAAGTGGCCGCGCACCCATTAAATACACGTACATAGGCCAATCGCGTGTACGCGCACTTTTGTCCAATTACACGCAATGAAATACACGTACATAGGCCAATCACGCGATGACACTCTGACGTGCAGTATTTCCACGTGTGTTCCGTCATCACGTGCTGAGTGGGGAACGCCCGTGCGGGTCACGTCAGACGCGCTTACGCGCTGAGGGACTCTGGTCCAATAGAATCGCGTATGCGTGCTGACGCGCTTACGCGCTAAGGGCCTTTCCTCGGATTTCACGCTGACGTGCAGGATTTTCACGTGCCAAATCACTCCGTATCAAGCTGGCCACCCGAAAACACACGGAACACCACGCTCCTGCCCAGAAGGCCGAGTTGCTGCCCCCCAGTGCCCCGAGCAGCCTCCCACGTGCTATCTGCTGCTGCCTGCCTGCCTGCCTGCCTGCTGCCACCGTGCCCTGCCATTTGGTGCCTGCACATCAGCCATCTGCAGGGGTCCAGTTGCTGTGTCCACCCCTGCTGGAACTGAAGACTCCCAACTGGGATTACATCGCTCCACAGCCCAGCCCCAGGACCCAGTTGCCCACCCACACCTGCCTCTGGGGTTGCCATGTCGGGCACTTCCACATCTGGCACCAGTGGCAACCCCAGGCCAGAGGGGCAGAGGGGCACCAGCTTCACTGCCACCGAAGTTGGTGTCCTGGTGGAGCATGTCCTGGGGCAGTATGATGACCTCTTTGGATCGTCCCGCGCCAGCAAGGAAGGACGGGAGAGGATCTGGGCCGACTGTGTGGTTGCCATCAACGCGGAGGGGGTGGCAACCCGCAACGTCCAGAAGATCAAGAAGCGCTGGGAGGACTTGAGGTCCAGGACCCTTGTGAAGGCCCGGCGCCTCGTGGAGGGGGGCCGGGGCCGCATGAGTTCCATCCAGAAGAGGGTCCTGGAACGCGTACGCCCAGCGCTCCACGCCCAGGTCCTTGAGAGGGAGGCCCGTCTGGAGTTGAGCGGTATGTGTCCAAGCATTACTGTGTGAGACAGGGCATGTTGCGGTGTGCTGGTTCTATGATACTTGCCTGTATGTGTGCCATGGGCCATGTATGCATGTATGTGTGCAGGGACATCATGGTAATGCATGTGCGACCAGTGATGTGTGACCCACATGGTTGTTGCATGTGTTGAAATGCGGCATGGGGAGCCCTATGCAGATTTTGGACATGAGAGCATGCCAGTCTCTGTACCTGGACATGGATGGGGGTGAAGGATGGGTGCTGATGCCAGGTACATATATGGTAGCCATGTCTGTGTGCCTGACCTGCGTGTCTGTGACTTGTGCATGCCATGGATGCATGACACATGTGTGTGACAATGCACAGATTCAGTGACGCACCCAACTTACCCTTGTTTCGCCTGTGTTCGGTGTGTTTGGGGCCAGATGGATGTGACTGAGGTGAAGTGTGTGCATGTGATATGCATGAGCCATGATGCATGTGAGTTACATATCATTGAATGTTTCTAGAGTCCATTGGACATGCATGGAAATGTCCATGGCATGCACCATGCCTGTTACTGTGTGTGTTTTGCCTGGACTGACCCATGTGTTGTGGAGGGACATGATGGAAGTGTACTTTGACAGTGGTGCTCATCTGCTATTGCTTCCTGTCTAGGGGACCATTGTACAGTAGCCTGATGCTTGTGTCCTTTGTCTCCCTCTACGCAGCGGCTAGTGAAGAAGAGGGCGGAGACGGCGCTGTGGAGCAAGGCGGCGGGGATGCCCCCACGGCTGCAGCGGAAGGGGTGGGTGAGCCCCCACAGGGGCCTGCTACGGCGGGAGACGGTGAGGAGCCATCCAGGTTGGTGGTTTGCACAGAGGAGGAGGAGGCCGACACTGGTGCACACATGGGGCCTGGTGGGAGCATCCCTGCTGGTGCAAGTGGTGCAGTCCAGGGCCAGGGGCAGGAGGCAGCACAGGTCACCGTGGAGGGGCCTGTGCATGTCACTGTCCCTGACCCTGTGAGTGCACCACCATGCACCAGCAGGGATGCCCCGTCCCAGGCCCGTCCGCAGGTAGAGGGGATGTCCATGTCACCTGACTCCCCTCCACCTGCGGACGTGGTAACCCCTGGCCGCGTGGAGAAGGTCCTGATTGGGGTCGCCATGCGCACGGCTGTGATTCGTGATGACGTGCGTGCTTCCCGGGAGGAGCACGCACGTCATCACGAAGTGCACCGTGCCGACGTGGCCCAATTGGGATCGGCCATGTTCGGGGGTTTCCTGCATGTGTTGGCCAATCTGACGGCCCTCTCCTCCTCAGTGCAGGCTATCCACCGGTCGTTCTCCTTGCCGTCTTCCGGCCCAGATGCCACCAGGGCCCCCTGTGGACCTGCCCCGACCAATGCAGCCAGCTCGGTGGGGATCCCATCCCTGCCACAGTTGGGAGTCGGAGGTCCAGCAGGGGTGGACAACACAGCAAGTGGACCCCAGCAGATGGAAGATGTGACGGCATCATCGGGCAGGGCACGTGCACGACGGCGTCGGTGGTTTCCATCAGCCTGGATGCCGTCGTGCTGGCAGAGGCAGTGGCGTCGGAGGCAGCAGCGGGCTCGACGTGGGAGGCATCATGGCTCGGGGCCATCAAGATCCGAGGGGCAGGCATCGGCCGGAGGGCAGGGCAACCCTGGGATGGTGGTGTGTTCCGTGTGGGAGGAGTTTGGCCAGCGGATAGGTGCGGAGCGGCAGCGGGCGGAAGAGGAGCGGCTCGCCATGGTCAGGGCGGAGTTCTCCATGCGTCGGGCATTGAGGCGGGCTGAGTGCCTCGAGGAAGCTCGCAGGGAGTTTGAGGTGGACATGGGGTTGTCCCTGTGAGACCTCGGGGCCAGGACAGAGTCCCGCCTCCAGGACATCGACATGGAGTTCGATGATGCCCTGGCCAGCAACATCACCAAGTGAGCCGCAGGACTTGCCCGCTGCCTTTGTATATAGTTATTTAGTTAGTTAGTGCTAGGTTTCCTTTATTTATTTTTATTATTTTGGACCGCTCGGACAATGGCCACTTTTTTGTACATATATTTTTCATTAGTTAGTGGTAGGTTTCATTTTTGGTGTTGGGCTCATGGACCCTGGAACATTCCTGTATATAGTTGGTTTTTTTGGGAGATACATTTTTTTAATTTCTTATTGTTTTCACCATGACGTAATGGTTTTTCATTAATTTCCTATTACATGAGATTGCTTTGGACAAATTCATTTTAATTTTTTTTTCCTTTGTTTTTTTGTTTATCACTTTTGTTCTCGGACATGGACCATTTATTTACTTAGCCACATCGTTGTATGTTTGAGAAATTCTCTTATTTTTGGTATTTAATACATTTTTTATATTTTCTTACACTTGTGTTATTTTCTCATTGGTTTGTTACATGTCATGATATGGGTTTTGACATTCACTTGCACCCATTGTGTATGTGTGTGTGACGGACATGTGTTCTTTTGCATACTTGGCATTGGGGTTGTGTCATGTGATTGCATTCACTATGTGGGTGGATGCAATCCTTGCCTGGGTGTTTGTGCTGGGTATGCTGGCCATTACTGCCATGATTGTGTATCGTCAGGACCTGGGGCCAGGGGGACATGTGTGGGGGCCTGCTGGCAGGTTCCCCACAGTGCTGGGGGGTGGGGGTGGTGGGAGGCATGGGTGGGGGCCTGGTGGAGGGTGCCCCTGCACTGCTGGGGGTTGGGGGTGGTGGGAGGCATGGGTGGGGGCCTGGTGGAGGGTGCCCCTGGTGACTGGGGGGGTGGGGGTGGTGGGAGGCATGGGTGGGGGCCTGGTGGAGGGTGCCCCTGGATGGTGGGGGGTGGGGGTGGTGGGAGACATGAGTGGGGGCCTGGTGGAGGGTGCCCCTGGTGGCGGGGGGGTGGGGGTGGTGGGTGACATGAGTGGGGGCCTGGTGGAGGGTGCCCCTGGTGGCGGGGGGGTGGGGGTGGTGGGAGACATGAGTGGGGGCCTGGTGGAGGCTGCCCCTGCACTGCTGGGGGGTGGGGGTGGTGGGAGACATGAGTGGGGGCCTGGTGGAGGGTGCCCCTGGTGACTGGGGGGGTGGGGGTGGTGGGTGACATGAGTGGGGGCCTGGTGGAGGGTGCCCCTGGATGGTGGGGGGTGGGGGTGGTGGGAGACATGAGTGGGGGCCTGGTGGAGGGTGCCCCTGGTGGCGGGGGGGTGGGGGTGGTGGGAGGCATGGGTGGGGGCCTGGTGGAGGGTGCCCCTGGATGGTGGGGGGTGGGGGTGGTGGGAGACATGAGTGGGGGCCTGGTGGAGGGTGCCCCTGGTGGCGGGGGGGTGGGGGTGGTGGGAGGCATGGGTGGGGGCCTGGTGGAGGGTGCCCCTGGTGACTGGGGGGTGGGGGTGGTGGGAGACATGAGTGTGGGCCTGGTGGAGGCTGCCCCTGCACTGCTGGGGGGTGGGGGTGGTGGGAGACATGAGTGGGGGCCTGGTGGAGGGTGCCCCTGGTGACTGGGGGGGTGGGGGTGGTGGGAGGCATGGGTGGGGGCCTGGTGGAGCCTGCCCCTGCACTGCTGGGGGGTGGGGGTGGTGGGAGACATGAGTGGGGGCCTGGTGGAGGGTGCCCCTGGTGGCGGGGGGGTGGGGGTGGTGGGTGACATGAGTGGGGGCCTGGTGGAGGGTGCCCCTGGTGGCGGGGGGGTGGGGGTGGTGGGAGGCATGGGTGGGGGCCTGGTGGAGCCTGCCCCTGCACTGCTGGGGGGTGGGGGTGGTGGGAGACATGAGTGGGGGCCTGGTGGAGGGTGCCCCTGGTGGCGGGGGGGTGGGGGTGGTGGGAGGCATGGGTGGGGGCCTGGTGGAGGGTGCCCCTGGTGACTGGGGGGGTGGGGGTGGTGGGTGACATGAGTGGGGGCCTGGTGGAGGGTGCCCCTGGATGGTGGGGGGTGGGGGTGGTGGGGGACATGAGTGGGGGCCTGGTGGAGGGTGCCCCTGGTGACTGGGGGGGTGGGGGTGGTGGGTGACATGAGTGGGGGCCTGGTGGAGGGTGCCCCTGGATGGTGGGGGGTGGGGGTGGTGGGAGACATGAGTGGGGGCCTGGTGGAGGGTGCCCCTGGTGGCGGGGGGGTGGGGGTGGTGGGAGGCATGGGTGGGGGCCTGGTGGAGGGTGCCCCTGGATGGTGGGGGGTGGGGGTGGTGGGAGACATGAGTGGGGGCCTGGTGGAGGGTGCCCCTGGTGGCGGGGGGGTGGGGGTGGTGGGAGACATGAGTGTGGGCCTGGTGGAGGCTGCCCCTGCACTGCTGGGGGGTGGGGGTGGTGGGAGGCATGGGTGGGGGCCTGGTGGAGGGTACCCCCTGGTGACTGGGGGGGTGGGGGTGGTGGGAGACATGAGCAGGTGTGCAGGGTAGTCCCCTGTTTTGTGGGCTGCCTGCAGGGGCCGTCGAGGGTGACAGGACCCACCCAGCCTAATCGCGTGTGTAACTTCGCACGCACCCCAGTAATACACGTACCAAGCCAAATCGCGTGTGATAATTCCCGCGCACCCCTGAAATACACGCGCCCAGGCTATTCGCGTGTGGAACTTCCCGCGCACCCCTGAAATACACGCGCCCAGGCTATTCGCGTGTGGAACTTCCCGCGCACCCCTGAAATACACGCGCCCAGCCTATTCGCGTGTGGAAATTCCCGCGCACCCCTGAAATACACGCGCCCAGGCTATTCGCGTGTGGAACTTCCCGCGCACCCCTGAAATACATGCGGCCAGGCTATTCGCGTGTGGAACTTCCCGCGCACCCCTGAAATACACGCGGCCAGGCTATTCGCGTGTGGAAATTCCCGCGCACCCCTGAAATACACGCGGCCAGGCTATTCGCGTGTGGAAATTCCCGCGCACCCCTGAAATACACGTACCCTGCTGTAATCGCGTGTGGGACTTCCCGCGCACCCCTGTAATACACGCGCCCAGCCTATTCGCGTGTGGAAATTCCCGCGCACCCCTGAAATACACGCGCCCAGGCTATTCGCGTGTGGAACTTCCCGCGCACCCCTGAAATACACGCGGCCAGGCTATTCGCGTGTGGAAATTCCCGCGCACCCCTGAAATACACGTACCCTGCTGTAATCGCGTGTGGGACTTCCCGCGCACCCCTGAAATACACGTACCCTGCTGTAATCGCGTGTGGGACTTCCCGCGCACCCGTGTAAATGACGTACCCTAGTTTTTCGCGTGTAGGATTTCACGCGCACCCCTGGAATTCCCGTAGCCTAGCTTTTCGCGTGTGAAACTTCCCGCGCACCCCTGTAAATGACGTACCCTAGTTTTTCGCGTGTAGGATTTCACGCGCACCCCTGGAATTCCCGTAGCCTAGCTTTTCGCGTGTGAAACTTCCCGCGCACCCCTGTAAATGACGTACCCTGGCTTTTCGCGTGTGGAACTTCACACGCACCCCTGGTATCGACGTGGCCAGGGCAATCGCGTGTGGGACTTCCCCGCACCCCGGGATACACGTACCCAGGGCAATCGCGCGAGTGACTTCTCGCGCAACCCGTTGTACACACACGCGCGAATTTTTGAACAGTGGGTGTCCGTGTAAATGGCGTACACCTTTGCACATCATTAGTCCTTTGGGGTCACGGTATGGCCCATTGCTGTATGTGGGTGGTATTTGTTGGCGCAGGTTTTGGCGCACTTTCGTTGAGTGCGTCGGGACGCTACCGCCTGCTTACTTGTGGCGTACGTTTTTGGGCCTGTGCGCTGGTTTGATCGAGCGCTGTTTTGCCCTGTTCGAATCCATGAATACGTGTTGCCGGAGAGCGTGTGGGCGTTCCGCGCACTTGCCTCCTGTACTTCCCCGTGCCGCCCACATTCTTCCCCATTCCGAGTGTTGTGCCCCATTTTATTCCCCATTCCGAGTGTCCCGCCCTGTGTTCCGCCTACTTTAGAGCTGTGCGCTGCGCTCGGAGTGATAGCGCAGTGGCCGTGGCGCACGCCGTTGGTTGACCTGTGCGCCGGCTTGCGCCGCGCACTTTTTCAGCGCACGTCCTATGCTTTTCTTACGCACGGACTTCCATGAATCGACGTGCGCTGGTTTCCCTGCGCTTTTCGCTATTTTTCGGCGCAGCGCACGTATAGGCCCCTCTGCGCCGGAATTTTCGGCGCACATTTATTCCATGAATCGGCCTCATAATGTTAATCAACAATGGGTAATCTGACACTAGCACACTTCTTTATAATCAATGAGGAGTTAGTATAGGATGGATAAAGTAGCAAAAATACTTTTATGATTTCAAGGGAAAAGCAATGAGGAATAAAATGCAGTACAGAAATACTTGATATGATTTTAGCAAAAGATAAGATAATCACTTTTTCTCTGGCAATTCACCCCCCTCCCCTATGCAATGTAAGAAATGGAAGTAGATGGAAAGAGGAGCACACAGTTCTCAGGAATGCAATCAAATACAATACGAAATTCAGTTCCCCCCCAGCAAGCTTAGACAAAACTGGTATGAGTTTTAAAACACAGGCCCAAGTGCTTTGAATGTGGTGGCAATGAAGTGAGAAATATGCTGAAAATGCTTTTAATTCCCTTTAGGAGGTTCAGGGTGAGTGAGAGATACTTGGGATGAGCTCAGGCTCACTTTAGCAATGATTCAGGGATGGTTATTAAGAGGCAAACAAATTTTTAGCAAAGAAAAGCAAAAAGCTGCTATCTTTTTACAGGTAAAGAAATCAGGCCAAATCGCAAATCGCGGCAAAAAGTATAAGGAGTAGCAAGTCCTTATTTGTTGGAAAGCTGAGATTCTAAGCTTTCAGAGGAAAGTTAAACCAAGTTCCTAGGACAAACAGTTCCAGAGATATGAACGATTTGTAAAGGTCGTTTTTCGGATTTAAAGTAAAACTCAAAATGACAGGTGACAGCTTGCAGCTGCAGAATTGACAGGTGACAGTTGTGCAGCTTTAAAAATGACAGATGACACGATTTCTAGGAGGCAGTTATACTTAGGTTAAAATAGTTTGGATTAGATTATTTTAACTAAGAGATTGGTTCTGCACAGTTCTGCTAGGTACTCACAATATAAATTTGAAATAGGCCTTGCCACGGATCTGGTCAGGTTTTGGACTGGACTTCGGTTCTGGTCCCGGCACTTCACAGTGATCTGGGTCAGCTCTCTGGTTCTGCTCACAGCGGTCTGGGTCACTCTGGATCTCTGGCCTCTGGTTCTGAATACTGCTCTGCTTTCTGGTCCGGATCAAGTGGATTCTGGATGTAACACTGCTTTCTGGGTACTGGTAAGAGTTCTTGGCAAAAGAATTCAGACAGCTCGCCCGGCTGTGGAATAGTTCTCAAATGATTTTGAGGCCTGCTGACAAATACTTTTGCTTGCAGTGGGCCTTCTTGGTTCAAAGTTCTGTAGTCTCTGTTTAGCTTGGAAGTCTAAGTGTAGGATCTCTGGATGTGAAGTCGTCGGTCAGCATGCTCTGCAGCAAATGGAATTGAATGTCTCTACCTGTCCCAGCAGTCTCTTTTTATGTGTTTTGGAAAGTGGGTGTGTGCGTTGGTCATAACTAAACCTGCCCCTCTCACTTATCATTGGCCAATGCCTCCTCTCTCCCTTGATTGGGGGAAGGAAATGTGAGTCAGAGTGATGCTGTAGGTTTTATGGTCAGAGGAACCTCCCCTTGTCAGATTGCACACAAATCTATATTTGATTCAAATACATCCTTCCCAGATATACAATTTGTTGAAATTACATGTGCACATTATATATTCCTTATGGTCCATGCTTGTCCACCTCTGATCTTCCTGGGGGCTTGCATTCAAAAATGAGAATTTTGCGCTTTTTAACTGGTTTTGCAATATCGAACATTTACCCAAAATTACACACATGTGCGCAAGGAGTATGGACATTAATTGATGAAGTGTCAGATTTTTAACATGCAGACATTTGGAGTGAGACCCTATTTTCCGCTAGCAACCCCCCCAGAATACACCACAGGGTCCTAACACCTCTCAAAATGTTCACAGAAAAATCACAAAAATAATGATATTACTTATATAATTCTGACAAGTCCGCACTATGAGTTATCTATCTTTTTAAAATTATGCCCTGGTCAAAAAGGGGTGTTGCTTCCCACATCACAGGGTGGAATAACTGGTTTATCCACTTCCCCCAAGCTCAGCTGCTAGCAGAGGCACTGCCCCTCCCAGTTTCCCCTAAGAGGAAGCCACTTTACGGCCCCCCAATATAACATTTGCCTGAGTCCAGGACAGGCCTTTGTTCAACTCCCTGTAGTCCCCAGCTGCTCCACCCCTAATCTAATCAGAGAGGTGACAACTCCTTTTGGCAAGGGGAAGAGTGGCTGAGCAGGTTTCAACTCCTGTCGGGGGTAGTTGTCAGGCAGAATCCAGTTTCATTAAGCCAGGTTTCAGCTAAATGTCACTTTTTGTTCCCAGTTTTCTACATTCAAATCAAACTGACAATTTTTACATATACATTAAATAATTACTTCCTTCAAGTCATTTCAGAATATAGTTTTACATTGTATCCACCTCTTAGCAAGTCTTTCCTTGGCCTGGTTTTGTTTCATTTGTTCAGTTTTACACAAAAGTCTGGTGTTTTAAAACGCCGGCTTTCTGATAGTGGTGACCATTTTTGGGATTAAGAAAATGAATTCCCCACAGTTCTGAGTTGCTTTTTTGGCAATCAGCATTGCCATTTCCAATGGTTTCAGGCTACTGTGTGTGCAGCCCACTGGTGGTTTTAGGCAGTGCCCTCCTGTGCTCACAACATAGGCAAAAATGGGTGGCAGCCTATTCCTAATGTTTTCCCTGTGCACTATCTGGGGAGTTCTGGCCATCATGATGTTTTCCATGCCAGTACTGCACAGTTTTATTGTAGGGCTTGGATGCATGGGTAAAAACATCCCACAGAGAGAAGCGAGTGCGACACAGAGTGGGGTATGAGGGGAACGCAGGGATGGTGGGATCCCTCCATAGGCTGTCATCCCCGAGTGTGGATTTCAGACCTTTCCAGCCTGATGTGGGAGGTTATTTATCTCCAGTTAAGCAGCAGCCGGAGAGTGTGAAGAGTAAGCCTGCGGCACTTACAGACCAGTGTTTGGTCACGGCCCTCCATTTCACCGCTATGTAGCTGTTAGGCAGAATCACCTGCAGTAACCTTGGGGAATACTACAGGCAATTAGGACTACAAGTGTAAGCATAATTTCACCTTTGGTACAAGTCTGTACTACACAGTAAAGTGGTAATGATTGCTGAGCAGCCAGAGTATTCTCAAGAGTTTAAGTAGAACAAGTAACACAAAGGACCAACTAATACAGTGATTCTAGTAAACACTTACTCAAGGTTTCTTGGTAAAAGAATATACATTTGTTTACTGAGTCATTTAGAAAACATTTCTCTAGTATAAGCAGTTCAATATCACACCCTAATACACCACAAAAATCCAACCGGTAAGTAAATGAACAAGTTTAGCTCTAAAATGAAGTGGGAGCAAAATGGCACTTCAGATACTTAATAAAGGAGGGAACAGACAAGGTTATAAGAATAGACAGCCCAAATACATTCATAGGCAGGGCAAAGGGTTTCAGTTAAGTACAAACAGCTATTTGTCTCAATAGGCCTGGGCCAAAGTCAATGGTTCAGAGTCTTTTGTATAGGATAGCACTGTTGTGGTATAACGGTTAAGTCTTTGCCTCAGATATTTCAAGGATTTGGCTAGGCGAAAAGTTTGACAAATGTTAAGGGAAGGACAAGCTTTCATAGTTGAGGAAAGTTACACGCACTTTCTCGATGGCCGAAAAGATTTCCAGACCGCGTTTTCACAGTACCTTGTCAATGAAGAAAGCTGTAACTGAGGCAGTTGTTCCTGGCAGTTCGAGCAGGACTTGCTGTTCCTGAGCTTCAGTCATGGGGACAGAAAGGAGGATGTCGGGAGGTTCCTGCACTGCCCAGGGAAGAGGCCAAAAGCTGTAGCAAGACATCGGTTTAAGGTGTGAGTGCCTTAAAGTCCACAAGCTGTTTTTCTTCCCTCTGGCTATCCGGTTTTCAACAGCACTCTGATGAAAATTCGACCAGAATAGGACGGTGTCCATGAGGCTTGTGAGTTGGTTGTTCCACCAAACTCAAGGGAAGCAGTTAACCTTGAAGGGCTTCGCTGTCGTCGGAGTTTCAGGCAATTCGGACCTGCAGCAGGGCTTAACCGGTCGTCCAGGAGTTGCAGCAGTCCTCTTCCTTCCTCTCCTCTTCAGTTCTTTGGTTCCAGTGGTCGACTCTACTTTCCAAGTCCCTGAGACCTGCTTTTAAACAGTTTCCCCCATTCATTCCAGCCTGGCTGTCACTCACACAGCAGGGTGGCTGTCGTTGCCGGACAGCCAACCGGCCAATCATGCCAGAGTGCATTCAGGTCTCCTAGGAGACTAAGCACAGGGAGTTTCGGGCACCTCCCTCACATCCTGTCCACCCAGACACCCTGGCGCAGGAGGAGGGCTTCAGCACTGATGCCCACCAAAGGCCAACGAACGAAGGGATCAAACCTGGTTTGGCACGCAGAGACAAACACAAGAAGGACCTTTCCTAAAAGAAATGGTGAAAAAAGATGACCAAGTCTGTTTTTACAGATAGGTATTGAAAAACATGGCTGACCCGATTTTTAGCTACCGTGGTTTTCTGTCGAGAAAAATCATGGTAGTTGATCTAAACCACTGCCACCAGCCATTTAAAGTAGGAAAGGGTAACATGTTACTGTTACATTAGCGTTTTGACTCAGGGGAAGCTAGGCAACCCCTCCAGCACTCTATAGTAAGATAGGGTGTGCTGGGTCAGTACATTTAAAGAGACTAGTAAAGTCAATTTAACTTTACAGGCTCTGGGAGACGGTAGTCAGTCCCAGTGAAGGTATTGAAACCTTGGGGAGTCTGAAAGACACCCTTGTGCCACTGCACTGAAGGTGCTTTGTGTGACACACAGAAAAGGATGATGCCACTGGAGTTGTTTTAAAACTCCATAACCAAAGAACACAAAAGTAAAACACACATCAAAATACTTGAAAGAGTGGGAAAAAAAGGCTCACACTCTTTCCAGGTAAAAAATCAAATCCTAGGGTCTCAAACGGTAAGGGAAATTAGCACATTTGGAGAATTCTCCCTAACAGTAGCTGTAGGCCGTAAGCGGGGTTTTCACATCCGCTGATAGCGCGTCTGAGAGGTACTAGAGGAGTAACAATGGGGGGGCAGAGGATCTGTTGCCTGTGACATTGAAGTATCGATTGAAGTGATAATTGTTTAGTGGGTGACCGTAGAAGAAAGTTTGAGATTTGAGAAAATAAAACACATGTTCAGAAAAACAAACCCACGGCTGTACTCATTCGTATCGTCAGCCATTACTCACATCGGAGAAGAGCTTTCACACCGGTTTTGAGCAACGTTTTCTTTTTTGCCATTATAGCCGCAGATTATTTCAGTCCTGTAAGTGTCTTGCTGAGTCCATCAGGGCGATTATTTTAGCTTCTTAGAGTTGGGTCTATGGGTTCCCTTCATGACACAGGGCAGCGGCCTGATGAATTTTGGCCGAGTGTCACTGAGGGATTGTGAACAAAACAAACTTATATTTCAGCTGAGTAAGTTTCCAACTGGCAAACACTCATCTGGTGGTGTGGTAAGGTGAAGCTTGGGGTTTTCATATCCATAAAAAAGAACATTTGGGAACAGCTTTTACACTTTTAAAGAAAGACGCATGTGTGTGATCAAGGTGGTAGCCTTTCAGCTGGGCTGTGTGGTTTAACCACGTTGGAGCTAGCGGAGGAAGCTCTGGGTTTATGAGGGGTTTGTTTGGGGCAGTAGTATGTGGAAAAGGAGGGTCTTTTGTTTCATTTGGGAAGAAATTACAAGGTAATCATGTACCTGTGCAGTGCGTTGTATTCAGCGCATAGATACCCATACTAAGTGTATGTGGTTGGTGTATTTTCTAGGTAAGCAATAGGATTTGCTGGACGTCACCAGCTGTCTGTTCAGTTTGGTTCTACTGACCTAGTACACTGTACTCATCTGCTATAAACCGAAACCCAGTACTCTGACTGGGTATAGAGGAACGTATGTGTGCTGTTAAATGCCTTTTGTCCTGTGTGTAGGTGGGTGTTCCGTATGTGAGTGTATTATTTGGTGTGGTAGACTGCAGCTGCCTACATGGTTTTGCAAAGGCCTACATAGGGCCTGTTACAGATATATATAGTCCTAATAAATAACAAAAAAAGAAAAAGAAAAAAAAGGAAAGTTGGTCACAGTACCAGCAAGTTATGGAATAGTAAAGAGAAAAAGAAACGACTGGCTAAACCGCTATAATCTATGGTTATGACATGTATTAGATCTTATTGAACTAATACTTCCCATAAACTGTGCAAATGTAGCAAGAGTATGGATAACATTAATACTCATCTATTTATTTCTCGGGATCTGTTACCAGGGCCATTGTTTCTAATGCATGGACAGCATTAATACTCATCTATTCCACCGGCATGTGCTACCGGGGCCAGTGTTGCTAATGTATGGACAGGATTAATACTCATCTATTTATTCCTATGGCATCTTTTACCAGAGCCAATTTAGCAAATGTATGAACAGCATAAATATGAATTCCATGTGTTTTTCAGTTCTTTGTAACCATTGCCTTTTGCTAACACTTGTAAATGTATCAACTGGCAACCATTGCCTTTAAGTAAGGTACATATAGGGCCTAATTCACAGAACGGTTTCCAATGGGGTTTTGCCATTATAAAACGCTTCTGTGAATTAGGCCGATAATTTTATATAAAACAGGTACCCAACCACAGGGTGCAAACAAATTAAACTGCTTGTACTTGGATGTTATTGCATTACCTGCTTTGACTGATGAAGCTATTGTGCCCCTACTGTCTGAGTTGGTGTTATCCCTCATTTTCCCTGGACAGTCGCGCAACATGCACAGTAAGGTGGATGGGGAGCAACCTTATCAGTATCCTTCAGCAACCTTAACCCATCGTCGATTTAAGAACAGACCTCGCTGGTAGCAAATTGAGCATGACACCTTCATCTAGAGCTCTCTTCTGAATGTTATGTTATGATAATTTACACTGAACCCAGTGTCCTAGGGCCCTTTAAGACGAGGTAGCAATACTTTGAGATGGATGGGGATGCAGAAGTTACTCAAACATCAATAATCAAACCGACTCAGGAAGTTGGCAAAACAGTGCTGTTTTATTTGTAATTGTCTAAAACAGAGAGTTACAATGGACATCAACAGGTGTTTCCTCGATTTCTCTCAGAGCATTTAATAAAAAACACAACTTCTATAGTAAAACTTGTCATAAGTCACGTCAAGCTATGTGGCAAACTACAAAAACCTACTTGGGGATGTGATATGATTACAGGGATTATCTAAGTACACATTCCATACTTACGGGGAAAGTGATTGGGTCTCTACTGTCAGGTAGAGACCCAATCAACTAAGCCCATCCCAATTGCAACTAAGCCCATCCCAAGTGCAAATCATCTTTCATGTCACTCTAATACTTGACGCTTCATTGGTTATACAAACTAAAGGGCTCTCTGATATGTGGCCCCCTACCATTTGTTTGGCATCTTTGTACACCTCTGGAATATTCCACATGCTAGCAGCACGCAGGCTACAATAACAGGTGCATGGAATGTCAGCGTGATCATGTGTCCCCTTCCACTTAGCCCCACATCTATCATCACTCTTGCATTCTGCCACTCAATTGGGCTTTGGCCTTGGCCCTCTATAGACTCTCTGTGCCTGAGAAATAAAGCAAGTATATTCTTGGTTTCAGTGTAGCACGACATGTCTATTTCGATCTGACCACATGGCTGGGAGACCACATTTTTAAGTCTGTTGCAGCATTTAATTCTATTACCTGATGAACTCTTGACGTCTTCAGTGTTTTTCCATTCCACCTCAAACAGAAGTTGTTTCTTTCTCACGTTCATTGTAACTACTGGATGGCCAGCCAGGCTCACAGTGACCTTGTTTTGTTGGTGGTGGGCCAGCCAAGCCATTCTTGAATTTCTCTCTCACCATCAGTAATTTCCAACTACGCCACACTGAAAACTCTTTGCAATCACGAGTTTCAGTCTTGCTTTAAAGTGCACTGTGGAATATCCAGGTTCTATACATTCCTATGTAATTATACATTGGTGTATCACCGCAAAACTATTCACTATGTAGCCAGCCTTAAAATCACTTTGCCTACTTGTGTTACTGCATCTGTACAAGTGTAAACTGATTTACATATCCTTCAGTGTTTCTGTAGTATGAGCATCTTCATCTCGAGCCCGAAATGTTGCTCATCTTTACCATCTTCTCTTCAGAGCTTATAGAATCTCTATTTTCTTCTGCCTCGTAAATCTTTTCCAGGTGAGTCATATTCTACTTCGCATGACGTCACCACTCTTCTTTCTTGTTCCAATGCACACTTCCTCTGGCACTTTATCCAAAAGAACACTATGGGCCTCATTATGACCCAGGCGCTAAGTGTTTAACGGCGCCGTAAAAGGCTGCAGCGCCGTTAAACACTTAGCGCCTAATTACGAGGTCCCTTTGCGGGACCCGACCTTAACGGCTAGTTTTACCAGCCGTTAAAGTAGAGTGCCGCAAAGGGACCTTGGTGCTAAGTACGGTGCCGCAATTTGCGGCACCGTACTTAGCGCCTTCCCCATTCCCATTGAGCCCTATGGGTCAAAAATGGGAATGGGGAAGGGCCCATGGTGAATGGGGAATTACCGCCCCGCCAACCTTGGAATGGGGCGGTAATTCCGCCATTCACCATGGCGGACCCCGGCATGGACCATGGTCTTAATAGCACCATGGTTTAGCGCCGGGGTCGTAATGAGGCCCTATGTCTTTGAGCATGTATGTAGGGTTTTCTCAATGGATACCTTGTTTCCATGATTCTCTGTGGTACAGGCATCCTTACTGGCACTGCACATGTTGCAATTTCCGGCTCCCAACATATAGGCAGCATAGGGCCAGAGCTTTTGGTGAGGGTACTTGACTCCTCCTCTACTACACAACTTAACACACCACTGCCATGTGCTTGGTCTCCAAGCACTCACATAGGTTAGTTAGGAAGAGAGGAATAGGGTAGAGGTTGTGCTCATCTGATGATGCGTGCATACCAGAATAAGCTGGGGACTGTATGTGTGGGCTTTCTATGTGTGCTTTGTTATATGCACTGGGCTTGTTGGGTCCAGATGGGTGGCGTCCATTGTCTGAGTTGTTTCCATTGTCTGAGTTGTTGTCTGCGGGTATTGGGTTTGTAGCAGGATTAGAGGGGGGTGTGGTCTCCGTGCTTTTGTTTGGTTGTTTCACTAGACATCCAGGTGTGTGAAGTGCGTGGGAGATGTGAGGCTGTAGAAAAGAGAAGGGGTGGTCAGTTGGTTATCTCTGGGTGTTGAGAGTACTTTTATTGTCAATTCTTCATTCTGTACTGCCCCGTATTTTCTTTGGTCTAGGTGTATGATTTGTAGAGGTGCACGTCTGTGCTTGTCACAGTAAGTTGCATAGCCAGGTTTATATAATGTTTACGGTACTAACAGAATGCACATTGACCACAACTGTGGCCTCATACTTCAAATGTCCTTGCCACAATGCCCTGAAAACACACCAACAAACAGAAACTGGTTCTTCCAACCTACACTCATCAGTACCTAAAGTTGTGCATTGTGTCCCTCACTCTCTGCCCTATTCATTTTACTCTGCCCTCTCTTGCAGGACTAGCAGGACCAGCACCAGGGGCATCCAAAATGGGTGAGCTGTGCAAGACATTTTACTTTACAAAGCTCAAGTCTTCCAGTTGCATAGCCTTGCCTCTCTTCTATTCCTGGGAGTGGGAAAATACTCCCAATTATTGAATACATCTGTAAAGCACAGGAGTGTGGTGAGGAACACAAACTTATACATCTGATTCAGAGGCAAGGTTTTTAAGGGGGACGGTACCCTCAAACCAAGATACGAGGTAGTCCGGTCCGGAAGATATGGTGACAAGAGGGCCTGGGACCCACAGCCTGATTTATAGAATTGTGTTGGGTGCTGAAAATTGATTACGCACACTTTTCAGCGCTCAAAACTCCTTTCATGGATCTTCCCGGACCACAGCTTTATTTATTTATTTATTTTATTTAATTTTTTACATTTATAAAGCTCTCACACAGCCCGCAGGCATTGAGGCGCTGTTACAAGAATTGTTTGTTTTTCTTAGTTGCTAATTGTGTTTTTTTTTTTGTCTTAGTTACGTATTTATAACACGCTTAAACACCCAGAGCACGGACCCGGAGATCGAACCTGTGTTGCTTTGTGTCGTCTTGCTTCCAAGACGCGCACGCTGCCGCTGAGCTATCCTCCCGGGACTAACTTGCTTTGCGCAAGACTCCATGCAAAGTATGGGATGAGCCTATGCAAGGTAATAAATAGGGGGAGGAACATTCATATTCGCCATTCCCCACACAGGATGAGGAAGAACACAGATTTGCGTGGGCTTGTTGAGGGACGGGCTACACAAAGAAAACACACGCCCAGCAATGTGCTAACAAACACGTACTCATGGATCTGACCACGCAACGTCACGTTGGGGAAAGATGCACGCAAAGCTTGCGATCTCACCACCACATGATAAAAGGCGCAAAGTCCCAATCACATAGGAACCAACACACAGAGGTCTGGTACGGTCAGGGATTGAGGGGTGCCAGCATGCAGTTGGGGTGCGGAGAGAAGTTAGGGGTGAGTGTAAGCAGATTAGCAGGTTGCAGGTATAGTTCACGGGGGTTCTCACACAGATATGCTGGGGGCTGACTTGAGTTGCGAGACATGTCATGCATTTTCCGGGATGCCGTTAGGAGTTACGGGAGACCGTACGCACTGTCAACGGGGTGCTGATTAACTATGGAGGAATGGCCCACAGAGTTGACAAGTTGCATGATGGCAGGAATGCGGACTGCACCAAGGTTGGTATATGTGGCTGTACCTACTTTGCATGGGGGCATGTCGTGGGCGTTCCTCGCACAGCATGGTTTTCATTGTGAGTCGGGTTCGTTTGTGCTTTGGGAGACGCTGAACGTATAAATCTGGCCCTTAATATTTAAACGAGATTGCTTTCTATATATGCAAACACGTTTTACATACATAGAAATGAAAGTGTATTGTAAAGTTCTCTGGGTCTGTTTTTGAAGCACCAAATGTCCAATAAGGCTTTGGGCAAATTCTTAGTTTAACTCGAAGTTGCCGTTCTTCATGTGAATTTTGATGAATAAGACCTCATATTTTCCACAGAATTGTCCACGAAAGTGGACCTTCTCTGTTCGTGGTACGGGGAGGGGCGTCATCAGCTGTGAGGGCACCCATTGTTCCTTGGGCTTGAATGGCCCGGCAATGGGCGAGTGCGATGGGCAGGCAAGCCCTCTGCAAGGCGAATGGGGAAACGCTTTACACATGCGTGCAAGTTGACCCCAGTGCATTGAAAAGAAAACACTCTTGAGGGAAAAGTGTTCAAAGTCGTGCGCACCGAAGCTGGAGGGCACCTTTTGTCCCGTAGATGGTTGATAATTGAAGTGCAAATGCGGTACTTATTACGCATGAGCAGGAGACAAAACCTTTCCACAAAGATGCGTGCGGGTGGCAAGGAAAGTATTCATTTTCTAAAACTGACTTTTTTGCCCCTTCGGTGCTCCCAACCCCCGCATCTGCTTTATGTTGCGTGGAGACGACTGAACGCACGAGAATGCACGCTATTTTACTAAAAAAAACAAAAAAGAAATCTCAAACCATTATCCCAGCATTTTCTCCCAGAAGGGACAGCTTCGGCTTCTGTTTTTAACAGTGAGAACAATTTATTTAAATATTTTCCCAATCAATGAACCTTTACACTGGATTTTCCCCTTCCTAGTTAATATATGTCTACACTACAATGGGGCCTGCAATCTATGTGGCTTTTTCCATTGTCGCTCGAGCTCGGGGTGTATTTAGCTTTTTTGTAAAGTTTCGCAAATGGCGACTCCTTGGCTTATTATTGGTACGCTGGAAGCTTCTCAGCGGCCCCTTAAAGGCCACTTAACAGCTGTAAATATGCCCCACAATGGCGGCCGATTGTTATGCAAATCTGTGCCGCGGAATGTCAACTCTAAGGCTGGGGTGTTACTCATGGAAGACGCACATCCTTCGGTCGCCTTTGATATGGGCCTCAGAGAACCCAGCTAAGCACCGCCGCACAATGCGCTCAAATCCTGCCTATGTGTTCCTCCTGGAGCGGGGAGAGACAATTAGCAAAGTAAGCCTCTGGGGAAACAGCAGCGAATTCCTTTAGTTGTAAGTGAACATATCTACTTGGAATTGTGTTTGTGTTCGGCTTATCTCTCCCTCTCTGTCTGTGTGTGTGTCTCTCTCTCTCTCTCTCTCTCTCTCTCTCTCTCTCTCTCATTTTAAACAGAGAAGGTAGACGCTGCGAAGGGCCTATTCGCGTTTTCAGAGTTCACGAGGAAACGTAAGATGAACAAAAAGCAGCAAAACAGAAGAAACACTGGTTTGCAAAGCGTTTTTCAATGGGGGTTTCCCATTTAACAAAAAAAGCTTTTATAAATCAGGCCTTATGCCTTCACGGTCGTCCCTAGCAGATGAAAGGAGCAAGAGAGGCGAGTGTCGCGTGAGGAGGGCATTCAGACGTTCAACGTGAAACTGCTGCTTTACCTAATTTGTAAAAATGATAGAGGAAAAACGGGCGTGATTTTCTAAAGAACATTTTTAGTAGGTTAGCTCATATTCTAGCTTTTTTAATATTAAGAAGGTCCTGCATCATGACTTTGTATCCCAACTTAAACAAAACTTTGAGCTATAGGGATAAAAAGAGTTTGGTTGATGCGTGAAAACTTGGGAGCAAGAAGGGAGTTTCATGGAGCAATCCCATTGAAAAATGCTTTGTAAATCAGGCCCTGTGTGTTTCCTAAAAGGTGACAAACAAAAGCCACCAGGGATTGGTTCACATCTGAAGTGCTATACCAAATAGTGCATTTCTTTTTTTTGTTGCTTTTTTAAAGCGCTCACACAGCCCAGGGGCATCAAGGCGCTGTTACAGGAATATGTCTCTTAGTTGCGTATTTATAACGCGCTTAATACCCAGAGGTTTTTTAAGCGCAGACCCTGGGATCAAACCTGTGTTGTTTCGTGTCATCTTGTTTCCAAGGCAAGCATGTTGCCGCTGAGCTATCCTCCCGGAACAAATTTAAAATGTAAAACCTGGAGAGGGCTAGTCACAAAGAAGTTTCTTTGAGTAACTCTGATTTACTCAGCACCGACTACTTGCTCTATACGAGAAAGCCAGGAGTAAAGTAGAGTTTGTAAATCGAAAAGGGCTCTCCAGGTGTAATTTAAGAATAAATCAGATTATATTATATTATGTAGCAATGCGCTCTCACTGGGTACTCACTGCGTGGGGGGGGCTTGTGCCTAGTAAAGACAGCATGCGTGTGGGTCCAGACAGCATGTTCTTACAGCAGGGAGAGATGGCTGCTGCATGCATCCAGCTCCTAAATGTTTATTAGGAAACTGGTAGTACAAAACTGCTCTTCAAAGCTGACTTGTGCAGAATGCTGCACTCCAATGCTCGAATCAATTGTCCTGGCCACCGCAAATAAAGCCTACATTTTTAAGGTGCACCACTCATTCATTGGTCTTAAAATTAAATGTTACTTTTTATTCATTAAAACATTATTTTAGAAGAATTCGATTCATTTCAGGAGCAATTGGGTAAGGTCCCCTGGCCACATGGAACCTCGATTACACAAACCAATTGTTTCCAACAGGTGCCCCCAGATGCACTCCTATGGGACTACTCCCCAAATGTCAACTCATGAGTGTCACAAATGATTGTAACACCATTTCCTTAGTTCACAAGAAATTTATAAACATAGAAATAATCAATTTCCTTGATTACCATATGGTAGTTTACCAAATGTTTTAATCCTCGCACTTAAATTGCATTGTTCAAATACATAATAGAAAACCCCAAACCTTCTATTCAATTCCTAATTTACACACAGGTGAAAGAAACTTCCAAACCAATTAAGGTCATTTCAATTCATGAAAGAACACATAAACATTCTCATAACACAAAGCAGCTTTACAAAAGTGTTCAGTCCTAGAGACATTACTAGCTGACACTGAAAGATTGCCAATGTGTTTTGGATCATACATCCATTTTCAAGGCTGTTACACTGCTTTTTCACTTTATTTATTCATAGTCTTCGGTACACCTAAAAAGTATAATGTACTGTAACTAACTTTTTACATTTAAATGTAACCATGTTCTAAACCATAGCCATGCCAATTACTGACCTCTCTGATAGATATTAATCAAACAGGTGTAAACCTGAAATCAAAGGAAAAACCAAATCAACCCTCAATTCCATTAGAGACTCTCAGGAGATCCTGCTCACAATCTCAAATCCACTAGTATCGCCAATACCTAAACAATGTTGGATTTATTGCCAACTCCATACAGTATATTATCAACATAAGTCCACATCAAAATATTTAAAGATGCATGGATCTAGGTAGTAACAAATCACATCTGTCAATAACAGTATGACTGCGGCTGCATGTTACAGATGGCATGTGAGGTCCCGATCACAGTTAATATCTCTAGGTGTCATAGAGTCCAAGCGATCAATACATGCAATTTCTTTTTACATCAACTCCGGTTTTGGAAGGCTGATCAGCCAGGTCATTTGCAGTTCTGTCTGGCCCCTCTATTCTGGAATGACCCTCAACCTTTATCCAATAGATGGTCATCCCATTAGAGGTGACCAGATCATCAATATTTTGTATGAGCTTGCCATGTTTAAGTGGTTTGTTATTTGCACACAGCATTCCTCTGGTTCTCCAATTGATCAGGTGCTCCAGGAACCCATTCCGGACATAATCTGAATCTGTGATTATGACCAGTCTATGGAGTTGGTATTGCATGGCAGTGAGGATGGGCTGGTGAACTGCCATCAACTCCGACACCTGACTACTACAGGGACCGATTTTGTACCCAGTGGAAGGCTGCAGGTCATCATTCACCCAGGCATTCGCAATGCCCGCCACCAGTTCCTTTTCCCCGTTGTTGTCAACATGGTAGGAGCACCCGTCCATATAAACTGTGGGCATCCCCTCGCACTTGCCTTCTTCATAGACTTTGTGCAGGGAATTTCCGGTACGCCTCCATGTTGTCCTGGGGTTTGAGACTTTCGTCCTCGAGACAGTTTTCTCTGGCACAATCATGCAAATCAGCCAGACCTTGCGTGAGGAGACTCTTCTTGTTTTGGCCATATCTGACCTCCACAGGAAAGCCTTGCATGGACAGAATCCAGGAAGTAATTCTGGAATTACTCACATTTCCTGCCCGGATTCTGTCACTTTGGAGACATTGCAAAGGCTGGTGTGGAGTCTCCACTATGATGTGCTCCCCCTTGATGAACGAGCAGTAATTTGTCAATGCCCACACCTTTGCCAGGAGTGCCTTCTCACAATCGTTGCATTTTTCCTCCGCAGAGGATAAAGTCTTGCTTGCATAAGAGATGACTTTATTGACCTTGTCATGCTTTTGGTATAATACCACTGTCAAGCATGTTTTCGAGAACCCTGTCTCCAAGAAGAACCCCTTGTTTTTGACAGGATAAGCTAGACAAGGCGCTTGTGAGAGGCTTCTTTTGATTTTTTTTACTGCCTCGGCTTGTTCTGGACCCCACTCCCACTTGACCCCCCTTCAATAGATGGACATGGGGTCTTGTGACCTCTGCGTAATTCTCAATGAACTTCCTACTGTAATTAGTCAGTCCAAGGAGGCTTCGTGCAGAGTTGTGGGGTCTTTCAGTTTTAGTAGTGCTTCCATTTTCTTTGCCTGGGGACAGAGACCCTCAGGGGTATTTCAAATCCCAAGAAGTTGACACAGGTCCTGCACCACTGTGCCTTCTGGAAGGACAGTTTTGCTCCGGTAACTGTCAACTGGGCCAGAACATAACGGATTTCCGCTATGTGTTCCTCCACAGTTCAGTTTTTAATCAAAACATCATCCACATAGGCCAGGTTACGCCTAACACCCACGTCGGGCATGGCCTCATGTAAGAAAATTTGTTGCCAGAGTTTATGTATCTGAAGGGAGTCCAGGTCCATGAGTACTGCTGCCCACGAAGGTAAAGTCCAGCTTGTACTGGTCCCCCCTACTGATGGGCATGGCCCAGTATCCATCGGTCAGGTCAATGGCAGTGTACACCTTTGACTCCTGGATCTGGGCCAGCCCCTGGTCAATGTATGGAAGAGGCCATCAGGACATGTGGACCCGTTTGTTCAGCTCCCTGAGGTCTGTGCAAAGTCTCCATTGGCCATTTGGTTTTAAAATCCCCAGCACCAGATTATTAAAGGTGCTGTGGACTGGACAAATTATCCCATGGGACACTAGGTTTTTGATAATTTCTGTCAGGGACTCCATGGATGCGAGAGGCAAGTGATATTGCTTCACAAACACAGGAGTCATTCCAGGGTCCGTGGGAATTGAGGCAGTATGTATCTCGGTGCGACCACAGTCGTACGAGTCCATAGCAAAGATATCTTGAAAATGTAAGAACACCTGTTTCAACTTTTGCTTTTGTTCCTCGTTCTCACAGGCATCAGCGAGGTTGACCCACTCTTCAACCATCTGCCTGAAGCCTGGAAGACTTTGGGTTTCACAATCTCAGCGGCCTCCCCCAGATGTGTGGAGAGCTCTCTGGTTAGGATGTTGACCTGGAAGATCACCTCATCCTTCCTGATGTCACAGGTCAAGGGCAGGAAGAGTACACCAGGAAACTCCCCCCTTGCCGAGTGAAGATCCTTTCTGGCGGTATGTCATCATCATTGTCATTGTCATAGGAGTCATTGGGGATTGGTCCTACCTGTTCATTTCCTAAATCCATGGAAAAATGCTGGTCATCAACGGCCATTCCAATAATGGTGCCTGCGCCCAGAGTGATACTACTAAGGTTGCTGTTATCCACCACTATTGGAATGGTGCTGTGTTATACATTGTCTAATGGTGTTGGGTTTAACCCAAACCCCTGTTGTTAAAGATAGGCATTGAGGTGTACATATGCATCTGGATTTTGTAGTTTCTGGCCTCTTTTAATTTTTAAGTCAAGTGGGAATTGTCAGGTTCGTCCTGGGATGGTGACCTCCTCTCCAATTTGAACTTCAACCGCATACGACAGAATTTGAGTTGACCGAAATGCCTTTTCAGAATCATCAAAGCCCATGGGATTGTCGGGGGGAAATTCTCCCGGGGTCGGCTGAGCCGTCCGCGGACCTCCGGGCAGGGAGGCCCCAACTCCTCCCGTGTATCCCAAAAATGAGTATGAGGCACACGCAAGAAGCAAGGTGATTCTGCTGTTTATTGAACAAACGGCAGGGATGGGTCAAGGATCGTACGCGTCCGTCCTGACACACACTCTTCATCCTGGGCTCGCAGGCCCTTTTTACCTTAGTATGATGCGCTACTTGCGTCACCTGGGAAAGTTAGCAAGAAACCTATCGCCACTCTGGATTGGCTCCTCGAGTGGTAGGGTTAGAAATAGCATAAGTATAGAGAGCATTGTTAGTGGTTGAGGGTTAGTCAGGTGGTATACTTGGGTTGTCCCTTCAAATTGATACATGAAAATTGTTACATGGAGACCCCTGAGGATTGGTCAATGTTAGTGGCGTCAGTGATAAGAGCCCCATGTTCTGATTGGTCCACACACGAGCCCCCCAGTCTGGGACCATCGCTGTTCCCAGCTCGCGGTGCACCTGTCATTTGCAACAATGTTTCACTATGGGTATGTACAGACAATGTGAGATTTATTCATGTGCTGGAAGGCCGGCTACTCCCACCGCTGCAGATGTCCTTTGAGACGCTTAATAGTATCTGCCTGAGTCTTGAAGCGGGGAATCCAGGCGTCTCCCTCCTCCCGGGCCTGGCACCCTGTCAGGTTTGGCTTGATCACGTGAGGTGGGACCGTGGTTGAGGCAGAATTCTGCACAATTAATATTGTATTTTCCACTGTGTGCCTGGCTTGATTGCAGGTGTGACCTTGGCGTCGGCTTGTGGCATGCGAATTAGCAACATTGTGCCCTTGACTGTCTGCTTTCGCCGGGCTCATTCTGCGGGATCAGCAACTGTACTCTGGCTCATTCGATGTTCAAGGGGACTCTTGCTTGAGGCCTACTTGGGCCTGGTGTATAAGTGGAGCCATCTGATACACAGGCGCTTTAGGTTATGGTATCATATTGCTTTATCTCCGGTATCGTGTCTTCATTATACTTTTCATTATTGCGCATGGTTTTATTTATTTATTTATTTATTTAACATTTATAAAGCGCTCACACAGCCCGCAGGCATCGAGGCGCTGTTACAGGGATTGTTTGTTTTTTCTTAGTTGCATAATTGTTTTTTTTTTTTTTTTCTCTTAGTTGTGTATTTATAACGCGCTTAAACACCCAGAGGTTTTTAAGCGCGGACCCGGGGATCGAACCTGTTGTTGCTTCGTGTCGTCCTGCTTCCAAGACGCGCACGCTGCCGCTGAGCTATCCTCCCGGGACAGGAGAAGCGTGAGCAAACTTTTTTAGACGCGTTCATTGTGCGTCTGGCGTTTCTGCATTTTGAGAAGCCTATGTGAAAAATAATAAAGATGCGCGTCTGTGGGTGTGTCCGTCACCTACGTCGTAACACTGAGTATGTTCTTCGTGTGGATTGGTGTGGGAGTGTCCAGTGTGTATGTGGCCCGGGTATTCTGACCGTTGGCTAGGTCGTCATGGCATCTCTAACGATGTGTTGAGTTAGTGCTGGATGATTCAGTCGAGTCCCTCCATGCCGCAGGCGTCGGCAAGGGTATGGCAGGCTGGCGGGCACGCGGGAGGGCACATCCGTATGTTCTTGTACCAGGGTATTTGGTCGTCTGGTAGATGGGCAAACTCCTCTCGTGGCGGGTGCCTGGGCCGCGATCCTCTAGGCCAGGGGAGAGAGGGGATTGGTGGGAGCCTTTTCTTCCATTCTCCCACTTCAGTCCCCCCTCTGGTCGACTTGTCGACCACAAACATATCCTTTTCCTTATCTCCTCTCACTCTCCATATTTTAATTACTCCTCCCAAATGTCCATAGTGGTTCACATGGTCTTCAAATGACCAATACATATACACACAAGTTCCTCCAGGTGTGCAATATACCCACTTCCCTATGTAGCTCCTTGGGTTTTTTGGGTTTTCGAGCTTCACATATGGTGGGTCCAGATGGTTGGTGATGATCTGGTTGCGCAACTTCTCTCTCTCCTTTATTATTATGCCTGTGTGTTGACCGTCATCTGTTGGCATCAAGGGGTGCATACCAACCATTTCGATCATTTCGTCAGTGGTTCGTGCCTTCCGGGCCTTCCAAAATCTTATCAAGATCAGTGCAGCTCCAGCCAAGATAATGCATCCAACTATAATCTTCAGTCCATCTGACAGCCAAGATGGCATCCACAACCATAATATCGAAAACCAGCTGTCGTCCTTTTTCACGCCTTTACTTTCATCCATCATTTTGGAGTGCATCTGGGCCAATTGTGATACTGCTTCTGTCAGTGTACCATTGTCAGCATCATTAGCAGGAATAAATGTGCAGCATGATTGTCCTATTTTTGCACAAACTCCTCCTTCCATTGCTGTGAGGAGGTCCAGTACATATCTGTTCTGTAGTGCTACCATCCTCACTGCTCGTAGTTCTTCTTTTATTGCGTTGAATCCATTTACTGTAGAATTAATTGTCATCATTAGTTCCCATCTAGTTATCTGGAGCCATTTTGCGTTTGCGTAAGCCTGTAGTCCCGGATGTATTATTGAGGAGAAGAACATTGCTGCTCTGCTGAATAGTCTGTGTTCTGGCGGGATTGAAGTGAGTGCTGTTTCCGACCGTCCCCATAGGTAATTTCCTGTCAACAGTTCTCCTTGTCTTTTCTTTCTATTCAGGACAGTGTTGTTACCGCTGTTTTGGTTTTCTGGCTCCTTCTGAGAGTGTACAGACCTCTTCTTCCTCTTGTTTCCTTCATTCATTTTGGGAAAGTTTGCCACATTCACATGTTTCTGGGGTACTACTAGTGATGGTACATTGACGTGTACCATTGTGCATATGCCATTCCACAGAGGGGGCAGTGTGTGGTATGCCTTGTCTCCGCAGGCCCAGTAATGGTCCATTACCACTGCTGTTCCTGCTCCCCCCTCAGGTAACTCCGTCACACTTGCACAGTTGGTGTTGTATCCCACGTCCACTTCTCCTTTATGTTGGTAGCATAACTTAGGCGCAGTCAGCGGCAGTATTGTTATTGGGTCTTCATCCTTCTCTATCCACGTTAGCAGGGGTACGTATTCGACCCAGGTCATCCAACATCTGTCGTTGTGTTCAGCAATACTCTTAGTATCCTCTCTCGTTATCATGTTGCTGCCAACCACTCCTATGTCCCATTTGTCACCCAGGTACACCTTCCCTGTTATTATTATCAGTGGTCTTTCCCAACATCCTTGTTTACCAGGAACTTCAGTGGCGTACCAATCACATGGTAGGTACTGTAATATTACTTTCTTTGTTTCTCCTTTTTCAGGGCCGCTTGTTATGCATCTGAATGCTTCAGCGTGCAAACTGGCCTTGTGGTAACTCAAGTAATCCTTGAGGAAGTTGTTTTCGTACGGGTATGTGTCTCGTGTTTTCCATACCAGGTGCACCGTGTTTCCTTGAAATCTCCCTTTCGTTTGGAACAGTGCCAAATATATTATACATCGTGCTGTTTTTCCATCAATTTCCGTGGCAACGAAAGTTCGGGAAGCGCTCATGGCGTATGCGATCAATGAGCAGACGTAGCAGCTGTCTTCTGTTGTCTGCTTACCTATTTGAGTCATGTGTTGGTACCACATGTTGTTTGAGACGTGTGCTGAATCTTGTATGTAGTTGTCAATACCTTTGTTGTCTGAGTATGTGCTGCGTTTAACTCTATTTCCCTTGTGTGGGATTTTGCTAGTACCACCTGACGTAACACCTGTTGCAGCCGGGGGTAGGGGTATGTTAGATTTGGGAACAGCCAAAATATGGATAGCACAACTGTTCTGCCATACAGAGGCAGCCAAGAACCCGGTGATCATCAAAATCCCTATCATTTTTATTACAGATGCTAATCTCACCGGCATTTTGTTCTTACTTTGCTGCAGTCCGGCAGCTAATTCTTGCGACGTTAAAGTTGCCCGCCTGAAAATTCTCAATATGCTCGTTATTAGTGTTAGTTGTTGTTTTCAAGCTCTCCCTATCAAGTAGTCGTTCAGTGCCCAGGCGAAGAGCTGTTCTCACGCCAATCTAAGTGATCTATCTCTTAGGACAGGCAAGTAAGGGTGGAGATGGGGCATCGACTGTTCTATGGCCAAGAGAAATGCTGTGTAGTAGACACGTACCCTCCTTCTTTTTAGGTACTTTGGCCTTTTTATGTGATAGACAAATTGGTGTGATAATTCTTCAGGGTAGTTATCGTCTGATGGTAGCATCTACTCCTGGGCAGTGAACTTTGTTAGTTATTTATTTTCTTAGCAGTACAATAATACACGGTACCTGCATGTGCGAGAGAAAAAAAGAGAACATTCAAGTGTTTACATGTGTATATGTGCAAAATAATGTCCTTCAGTTGGGTTACTGCTGCAGTGGGAGGGACGTCGATAGGCAGGGGGTTTAGGGCTCAACTGGCGGAAGTCTCTTTACTCTTTGATCGTGTGACCATGGGGTGGGCGGTGTGGGAATTACCCTTCTCTATGCCAGTAGTTGTCTCTGGGGAATCTAGGGGGTGGTGGGGTAGGGAGACACTTGGGCCGTTGGCT
The DNA here is from genome assembly GCF_040938575.1 of Ambystoma mexicanum. Lineage (NCBI taxonomy): Eukaryota > Metazoa > Chordata > Amphibia > Caudata > Ambystomatidae > Ambystoma > Ambystoma mexicanum. The sequence continues at coordinate 1,108,958,134 of NC_090933.1, read as the reverse complement.
GTGGTAGAAATCTCTTCCTCCGTCGGTGACGCTGTTGCTGTTCTTCCAATGGCCCTGTTGGTGACGCTAGGGCGGGTCTGGAGTTTACAGATCTTTACGTCGTGTAGGTGATTCCAGGCACGTTTGTCCTGTAGCTTTACTGCTCTTGTTGATACTTCCTCTACCAGGTGGGGGCCAGTGAAACGTGGGCTGTTCCACTTTCTGTTGAAATTGCGGAGTAATACGTGGTCACCTTTAGCAATTTTGCACAGTTTTTCTTTTTCTTGTTCTCTGTCCTCGTCTTCTTGTTGATCACTCTTAGACCCGCCCCGCGTGCGCTCGAGCTGTTGAGACACAAACACTACACTAGTAATCAAAGAAGACACATATTGGTACATTTCATCACCAAGAACAGCTGCAGTGCTTTCATAGTCAGTGAATGCTCTTGAGGTTGGCGTCAGAGGAAGGCGCATTTGACGTACGGTCACCACCTCGTGAGGGGTGAGGTGGTGGTCGGAGCCTGGTCTATTCCTCAACTCAAATAGGCTAGTGGAAGGCAATACAACCAACTCTTCTTTTTTTTTTGCTGTATTTTTGCAATTGCCTCCTTTAGTAGGCCATTCAGGCGTTCGCATATACTGTTGGCCTGTGGGTGATATGCACATGCAAATTTATGCTTGATATTCAGTAAGGATGTGATGTGCTGAAACATTTCATTGGCGAAATGTGGGCCATTGTCTGACCGCAGTACCTCGCACACTCCCCACCTGGGGAAGACTTCCCTCACTAGAAATTTAGCTGCTCTGAATGCGTCTGGGTGTGAGCAGGGTCCTGCTTCAATCCACTTGGAGAATGGGCATACTACTACAATCATATACCTATTTCCTTGACATACGTTGATCATATCAACATAGTCAATATGGATGTGTAGGAAGGGTCCCTCTGGCCGGGGTATAGTACCTTTTATCACCTTCAGTGTGTGACCAGCCGTGAACTGTTGGCATGTGAGACAATTGCTGATGAAGTTTGTCACATGGGAGTTTAACTCGGGGCAGAACCAGTCTTCCCTAATTCGTGCTGCAATGACCTCCTTCCCTGTGTGGGCTGGGTGGTGTAATTGGCTCAGGGCGGTGTTCAATAGTGTCAGTGGCATTACCATCTTTCCAGTGTTACCCTGGCGCCATAGTGCGTCAGTTGGTGACATTGTACATCCTCTTTTTACCCATGTTTCTTTTTCTGCCATTGGTGCAGCTGCTTGTAGTTCCATTATCTGTGTGGCCGGGAGATGTGTGTACCCTTCTCTTATCAACATCTCTTTAGCTATCCCCCTCCCTCTTCCTCTCTCTGACTCTGGGGGGTTCCATATCTCACCAAAATATGCAGCATACTTTGCATGTGCGTCTGCTGCTGCATTTCCTTTTGAGACATGATCTTCTCCATTAGTGTGTGCGGTGCATTTGACCAATGCTAACTCTTGGTGGTCATTTATTACTTCAATTAGTTCAGCCAACAAGAGAGCGTGTTGTACTGGAGTGCCGTCGGCTCTACTAAACCCTCTTCTCCTCCATTTTGACAAACCTGAGTGGACTGTGGATGTGACATACGCACTGTCAGAATATATGGTCACTCGTTTGTCAAAGCTTTCCTTCAACGCCAAGATCAGTGCAACTAATTCAGCTGCTTGAGCAGAGTAATGCTGCGGTAATTGTACACATTTCATCGCCACACACACCGGTACTGCCGCCCCAGTTCTCCTCATACCATCACTTTGGTCAATTGTTGATGACCCATCAATGAACAAGAGCTCACCTCCATCTAGTGCGTTCTCTTCAACCTTTCTAGTGCATGAGTACATTTCAGTAGTCTGCGTACAGTCGTGTACATATTCTCCTTCCTCAATTACTTCTGCTATGAACCTTGCAGGGTTAACAGTGCTACATCTAACAATAGATAGTTCTGGTCTGGATAAAATTATCTCATAACCTGACGCCCTCTGCGTGGTCAGTGTGGACTTAGGCTTGTTCAATATTGCAAATAGTGCGTGTTCTACAAACAGTGTGGTTGGGCACCCCATGGTAACTGCTGATGCTTTTTCTACCGCAAAGGCAGCTGCGGCGAGACCTTGTTCGCAGGGGAAATGTCCTAACATCACAGGACCCAGGTGGCTGCTGTAAAACGCTACTGGTTTGTAGCCCATGCTTGTTTTTTGAGCCAGTACTGCTTTCATCACTGCTGAGTCGCAATGTGAAAATATGAAAAATTGTCGTTCATAATCTGGGGTGGCCAGTACCGGGGCAGTGGATATTGCATCCTTCAGTTCATCAAAAGCCTCTTTCATTTCCATTGTCCACCCCAACCTTTTCTCCCCTCTGTTAGCTTCTTTTAATCCCTCAAGTAGGGGTCCTATGTATGAGCTGTAGTCAAATACCCATGCTCTACAGTAGTTGCATAGTCCCAGGAACTGCTGTAGTTCCCTTACTGTTTGTGGCAGGGGCGTTTTTGAAATGGCTTGTGCCCTTTGTGGTGCAATCTTTCTTCCGTATTGGGATATGAGCTGACCAATGTAAAGTACCTGTTCCTGACAGTACTGTAATTTTTCCTTGTCTACCTTGTAACCCTTTTCAGCCAGTATTGTCAGCATCTTGACTGAGTCTTCTCTGCATCTCCTCTCACTGGTGCTGCAAATTATTATGTCGTCAACATATTGCAACACTGTGCTTTCCACTTCAATGTTACCTAAATCCATCTGTATTACTCTGTTGAATATTGAGGGTGACTCGCAGTACCCTTGTGGTAGTCTGGTGTGTTTCCACTTTGTGTTTCTGTAAGTGAAGCTTGTCAGGTCTTGTGAATCTGGGTGTAGGGGTATTGAGAAAAAAGCATTTTTGAGATCTATCACTGTGAATCGTGATGCCTCTGCTGGAATGCCGCACAAAATTGTGGCCGGGTTTGCTGCTATAGGGTATTCTGCTTCCACTATGTTGTTCAAAGGCCTGAGGTCCTGTATGAAGCGCCAAGACCCCCCTTTAGCCTTGCGCACTGGGTATACAGCTGTGTTACATGGTGATTCTGATGGGACCAATATGCCATTGTTAATAAGGGCCGTTATTGTTTCATATATGCCCTCATCTGCCTCTTTTGATAGTGGGTATTGTTTCACTCTGGGTAGTATTGCGCCCTTTTTCAATTTTATCCTTACTCCCCCAATGCTTTTTATGCACCCCACGTCATAGGGACTGGTAGTCCATAATGATGTGGGTACTTTTGCCATATCCTCCTCAAGGAAGGGAACTGGGGTGGACGTTGGTGCCTCAAGTGCCATTGCAATTTTCTGTGCCACTTGTTTGTACGTCACTCTTAGCCATATTTCTACACTCATCATAAACACCATTTCACCTTCTTCCTTTTCTTCCGAGAAGAGCTCCTCATCTGACACCTGGGTGAGTCTACATCCTTCTGCTAGTGCTATCACCACCCTCCATGCTCTTCCTTCTCTGTCTTGGGCATGTACTGCGATGTAATCAGCAATTGCTATTATACTCTCTATGTTCACCGAAATCACCTTTCCTTCTGGTTCATTTGTTGGCGTTTCAGGTCTAAACAAGTAGGCTGCTGGTCTCCTCCAAACTTTTCCTTCAATCCCTGGCATCCATGCAAATGCCATGTCTGTCCCGTATTGGAACAGTTCACCATCCACTGGCTCAGCCCTAACCACTCTCTGTCCACAGTATGCTTGCATAATTTGTCGTGCAGTGAGCATGTTAATTCCTGGGGTTGAGCAAATTATGCCGTCCTCCATAAAGGAGATCGTCATATTCAGTCTGCTCATGATGTCTCTCCCCAGTATATTTACTGGTGAGTCCCTAGAATACAAAAGTGGGACTGACATGTCATAATCCCCTATAGATAAGGGAATGTTATCAGTAAAGGGAACCAACCCCCTAGCCCCAGAGAATCCTTGGGTGTTCATGGCTTCACCTGACATCTTAAACTTACCTTCCCTTATGCAGGACCGGGTCGCCCCAGTGTCAACAAGGAATGATAATTTTTTGTCACCTATCGTTACCTCTATGCGTGGTTCCTCCGCACTATTAGGTGTTACCGACAGGATGGGACACACCAAGGCCGTCTGTGGGCTGTCCTATTGGGGGTATAATGATTGACCACTTCCTGTGTAAGGGTTGTGTCCCAAGACCGTCACCCTACCCAGTTGTGTTTGCTGTAGTTGTGTATTGGTAGACGATATGTTATTATGTTGGATTTGTGCGGGTTGTTGTACCTGCTGTGTTTGGGGTTGTTGTGCTATCGCTACCTGTTGTTGTGGTAGTGGATATACCTGTGGCTGTGGTTGTGTTACCAGTTGTTGTTGTCCATTTCCCCGTTGCAATGTCTGCTGTTGCTGGATGCCCTGCTGTTCCTGTGTGTGTCCTTGTTGTCCCTGTTCACTCCATGATGGTGTGCCTGTTCTCACTCTGCATGTGCGTGACATATGCCCTACTAATCCACAGATCCAACACACCGGTGGTTCCCTGTTCTGCCATGGGAAGTTTCCTGTGTTGTCCTGGTATACTGGTTGCCCGGTGGGGTAGTAATTTCTAAGTCCTCCCACCTGCTGTTGTGTATTATATCCGTATCCTCTCCCTCTCATTATTCCCCCCGCCCCCTGTTGTAATTATAATACCCAGCTCCTGGTGTTGGGTATCCTCCTCCCATGTTAGTTGTGTATGGTGGGAGTGGCGGCTGCTGTTGTGTTATGATCTGTGATGATTGTATTTGAGAGGGATCTTGTGCAGCCACTACTTGTGTGGGGTTTTGAGTCATTGTTGTAGTTGTGGTTATTAGTGCACCTTCCATCGTATATTTATTAAGTTTTTTCTGTACTAATTTAGCCTCTTCCGTTTTTCTATCCTCTTCCTTTTGTTTCATCTTTTCTTGCCATGTTCTACAATGATGCACTATCGTCAGTTGTATTTCTGGCCATGTTTTTGCTTCCATCCCTACTACTTTCTTCAGTTGTTTCTGAACTACTTCTGGGAGCCCTTGTATTAGTATGTGGTAAAATATTGCTGGTGTCTTGTCCCATTGCTCTCTAGTTTCCATGCGCCACTTCTCTTGAATTTCCTGGATATAATCAACAGGATCTTCGTTGTCACGCATCTTGTGCGAGGTAATTGCTCCTATGTCTGATGTGTCTGGGTACTGTACCCTCAGTGCCTGCCATAATGCATGCCTGCAGTTTGCGAATGGTGCCCCATCGTGTGATGTGTTTGTTATTGTGACCCCGGGGAAGCCCGCTCTCTTCCAGATGTCATCCGCTGCATCCCCTAATATTGATATTAGAAGGCCCTTTACATCCCCCACTGCCAACTTCTGTCCTGCAGTGTGTTTTTCCATTTCATATATCCATTTACCCGCACCCCCACTTAATGATGGGAGTCTGCACTTTATATTTTCCTTGTCTGCATGCTTCCAGGGGACGTATTGTGGTCTAACCCCTCCCCTCTCCAGAAGTGGCATTAGGTTGTGTCCTTGTTGGCCCTTTGGGTCCCACACAATCGAATCCGTGCACTCCTCCTCTTCTTCTCTATCTTCTATGTTGTCAATGGGGTCCATATTGCACGTAGCTGTTTCGCCTCCCTCTCTTCACTTTCTTATATTTTTTCCTTTATTTAATATGGGCGTGTGTGTTTGTTCTCTCTGCCTTCGTCCAGGGAGGTCTCTAAGCTTCCCTGCATAGGGTGTCAGTTCGTGTGGGAAGGGCGCTATTCTAGATGGGCACGCCGCACATAATGAGCGTGAGGTAGTGGAGCATGTAGGACGGGATGGTGACGGTGTGGCTGCACGTGTCTGCTTTTTCACTATTCCTTGCTCTTCCTCCTCACTTCCCTCCAGTTCTTCCTTTCTCCTGCATATCCAAGGTGATTCTCCGTTTGTCCGAGTGATGCATAGTTTATCTAAGCTTTCCCTTCCACTCTCTCTCTCTTCCCTCTCTATCCCTCCTTCTTCCTCACTGCGAAAGTCCTCCATTGATGGCAACCCCCAGTCTGTCTTTTTCCCCTTAATCGTTACTGTTTGTAAGTCTATTAAGTCTATTCCTTCATTACCTCCTTTGCCAATTGTTCCCCTTTGTTGTGATGTTGTTGCTACTTCTGTGTCTCTATATATGTACTTTCTTACTTCACTCTCCCCTCTCCTTTCTTCTCTCTCCCCTTCATTTTTTTTCTCTATTTCCCTACCAATTTCTTCTCTTTTCTTTATAAATTCCTCCATTGCTTTAATACTCATCTTTTCCATTATTCTTTCTTCTTCTCTCTTTCTTTCCCATTTCGCTCTTTCCTGCTCTAATAGGCCCTCTATCATTCTTCTTTCTTCGTATTTCCTTGTCGTTTCTGATAGTAATTCTCTTCTACATATTTCCAATTTCTTTTCTTCTTCTTCTTCATCCCTCATCTTGTCACGCAGTGCTGCTCTGGATACCCTTTCTGCTGCTGCCTTCACCCTTTCTGCTTCTCTCTTTTTCTCCTCACTTCGTTCCCTTATTTTGTCCAGCTCATCCTTGCTTTCTTTCTTTTTTCGTGCTCTCTCTCTTTCCTCTTTCTCGAGCTGCTTGATCAGTGTATTCTGCTCATCCCTTAATTCTGCTAGTCGTTCTTCCAACATCTCTTCCTTCTGTCTTAACAGCTCTTCCCCCTTTCTTTTCCCCTTTTCCCCTTTCCCGTTGCTTCTCCTTGTGTCATCCTCGTCCATTTTCCTCACTACCTCCTCCTCCTCTTCAGTTAATGAACCTCGTAATTTTAATAATACCTGCGCGGCTACCCACTCATCCTGTCCTATTCCTGCGATCTGTTCCTGGCCAATCCCTCCTTCCCCTGCGGGCATTTTCGTGCAGGCGGATCCCGTCGTGCTATTCTGTTCCCTTCCTGTGTGGCTACCTGAGGCTGTATATGGTGGCGGGCTGTATGGCGGGTTCGAGTACCCCTCAGCTGCCCTCAATTGAACCATGTCCCGTAGTTCTGTTAAAGGATATAACCCCCCTTCCTCCTTTTTCACCACCTTCGCTAGGGGTATATCGCCGGTCTGTTCCTTTTTTATTTCCTTTTCACTTATGTTGTTGCTCTTCTCTCCCTCCTCTCCATTCCCCGTGTTCTGTGGGCTTTCACTCTCTTTTTCCCCATTCTCTCCTTCCTCTTTAATCTTTTCTCCCTCCGTTGTTCCACCCATAATAAACATTCCGTTTGGTCCTGGTCGGGACCCTTGGAACATTCTCCATAAGTTAAACACCTCCACGTGGTGTGTCAACTTCTTCCCCTTGTATGTGTTATGCAGATAGGTCAATAGCGAATGTTGGGTATATTGATCGAAACTACCATTAGGTGGCCATGGTGTCGTCATTTTGTTGTCCGTCCCCTGTGTCCATTCAATGCTATACTTGACCAGTTTCTCCCTATGGGGCGATAATGTTTTACATATGTGTTGTAGCGGGGTAGTGAGGGTGTTCCCCCACCCTCCCGATCCTGCCCCGTATGACATGGTAGCTCTTTACTTGTTGTCCTTCCTCTATTTGGTAGCCGTTATCTTTCTGACAGTTTATAATATACAGCCTCTTACCTGGCCCCGTAAATTTGGGGACTTGTGATGGTCCGATAACCAAAAATTAGTAAAATATAGCATTCACGTTTGTATATCTTTTTCTTTCTTTTCCACCCTTACGGCCCCCTGCGGCCGAGGCGCACGTGGCCCCCTGCGGCTGCGTGCCCCTTATTACGTTCTTATACAGCCGCCCCACTTCCACTTGCTCCTCCTCCCTCCTTTACACTTGCCGTGGCCGGCGTTCTCCGTGCGCAGCCACGCCCCCGTTTCCGCCTTTCCCCCGGTCAATTCACTACCGTTTACCTTCTTTTCCACTCCCCTACCACAACGCTCTTCTCCCCCACTTTCAAAAATAAAATTGTCTTGTGCTCGAGATATCCTATGAAAACCCTGCTGGTGACGTCACCGATTTCTTCAAACTACTGGTAAGTTCTTCACATGTTTTTTAAAGTTCAAAATATACTTTCAATCCACCCCCGTTAACCCCACAGCTGTCTTCCTGTCACACCTGGAACAAGGTAATCAACAATATAATCGGACTGCGCACGCTGCGTCGCCTCGCATGTGATACGCCCCTCGACAGGAGGGCTTAACCAGCCAATTATCTTCCGTATTGGGCAACCAGCTAGCTACCGCCTACAGGGAAACGTCATCTATCTATCGAGTTTCCTGCTCGATCAATAGGGATCCTCATCTATTCATTGATCAACAACCACCAAATCATAGGAAACCGCACACGCACACACACCCTTACACGTGGTCGCGACCTAGGCCAATCAGTGTCTCTGAGCGATCGCACGCGATGTTTTCGTGCTCCGCCCCCTTCTCTCCCGTAACGTAGCGGACTGCTCTCGCACTTGTCCGGCTACCATTCATTTCATTGCCAACACTAATTTGTCAAACCCTCGCCGCGCACCTGTGCAACACCTCCCGCCTCCCTCATTCAATTTTACATTGCTTGTTGTGCGTGGCATACTCACCAAGTGCTCTTGATGCTGGGCCTCTCGACCGCGTGCACCCCTCCAAGCGGCTCGCCACCTCCCCTCGTCTGGACCACGTCTGGACACTCGCCAACCGCGGGCGGGATACTTCTCAACCGGCTCCCGAAGGCCAATATCCGGATTGCGCTGTCCGGTCTTCTCGCAGTTCCGCGATGGTCCTGTAGTCCTCAAAAGGGGGCAGCGGCAGAGGGGGCCGCGCCGCCGGGCCTCCCCGCAACGGGAGCACTCGGAAAAATAAAAATAAAAGCAGACCTCAAACAGATCTCAGCAGTGCCTCCAACTTGTCGGGGGGAAATTCTCCCTCGTGTATCCCAAAAATGAGTATGAGGCACACGCAAGAAGCAAGGTGATTCTGCTGTTTATTGAACAAACGGCAGGGATGGGTCAAGGATCGTACGCGTCCGTCCTGACACACACTCTTCATCCTGGGCTCGCAGGCCCTTTTTACCTTAGTATGACGCGCTACTTGCGTCACCTGGGAAAGTTAGCAAGAAACCTATTGCCACTCTGGATTGGCTCCTCGAGTGGTAGGGTTAGTATAGCATACGTATAGAGAGCATTGTTAGTGGTTGAGGGTTAGTCAGGTGGTATACTTGGGTTGTCCCTTCAAATTGATACATGAAAATTGTTACATGGAGACCCCTGAGGATTGGTCAATGTTAGTGGCGTCAGTGATAAGAGCCCCATTTTCTGATTGGTCCACACACGAGCCCCCCAGTCTGGGACCATCGCTGTTCCCAGCTCGCGGTGCACCTGTCATTTGCAACAATGTTTCACTATGGGTATGTACAGACAATGTGAGATTTATTCATGCGCTGGAAGGCCGGCTACTCCCACCGCTGCAGATGTCCTTTGAGACGCTTAATAGTATCTGCCTGAGTCTTGAAGCGGGGAATCCAGGCGTCTCCCTCCTCCCGGGCCTGGCACCCTGTCAGGTTTGGCTTGATCACGTGAGGTGGGACCGTGGTTGAGGCAGAATTCTGCACAATTAATATTGTATTTTCCACTGTGTGCCTGGCTTGATTGCAGGTGTGACCTTGGCGTCGGCTTGTGGCATGCGAATTAGCAACATTGTGCCCTTGACTGTCTGCTTTCGCCGGGCTCATTCTGCGGAATCAGCAACTGTACTCTGGCTCATTCGATGTTCAAGGGGACTCTTGCTTGAGGCCTACTTGGGCCTGGTGTATAAGTGGAGCCATCTGATACACAGGCGCTTTAGGTTATGGTATCATATTGCTTTATCTCCAGTATCGTGTCTTCATTATACTTTTCATTATTGCGCATGGTTTTAGGAGAAGCGTGAGCAAACTTTTTTAGATGCGTTCATTGTGCGTCTGGCGTTTCTGCATTTTGAGAAGCCTATGTGAAAAATAATAAAGATGCGCGTCTGTGGGTGTGTCCGTCACCTACGTCGTAACACTGAGTATGTTCTTCGTGTGGATTGGTGTGGGAGTGTCCAGTGTGTATGTGGCACGGGTATTCTGACCGTTGGCTAGGTCGTCATGGCATCTCTAACGATGTGTTGAGTTAGTGCTGGATGATTCAGTCGAGTCCCTCCATGCCGCAGGCGTCGGCAAGGGTATGGCAGGCTGGCGGGCACGCGGGAGGGCACATCCGTATGTTCTTGTACCAGGGTATTTGGTCGTCTGGTAGATGGGCAAACTCCTCTCGTGGCGGGTGCCTGGGCCGCGATCCTCTAGGCCAGGGGAGAGAGGGGATTGGTGGGAGCCTTTTCTTCCATTCTCCCACTTCAGGATTGCCCCCCAGTCGGGACCAGGCCTTGTAATTTATAAGGTCCAAATTAATTGCAAACCGATTGAGAATGTTACTGCCTAAATAGAATGCAGCAGGGACACCTCGCACAACCCAACAATTATGCACTATGCTTTTATCACCTATGGACATTTTGAGCATGCAGGAGATGTTTGGAATTTGGAGTTTTCAGGCCCATTTCCCATTTATCAATTAATTTAAATGTTTGAATGGTTGGATCTTTTGGGAGCTTCCTGAACACAGCTTCGCTGATGAAGCTCTTTCCATTGTTCACACACACTCTTGTGAGAACAGACTCCCTCCTTTCATTTAACTGAAGAGGGAGAAGCAGCTGTTCTCTAACTTTCTGAATGTCAGCTAAACTTTTAATTGTTTTTTCATCAATTTTGACTACATAATTTGGATTTTTAGATTAGAATTGGTATACCATTTAAAAGTATTTCCTTCCAGAGTGGAATGCCACTTGAAACTGTAAGGAAGGTTGATTTTCAGGAATGGAGAAGAGTTCCCATCACCAGTTTGTTGTCCTACAGCTATTACTGTAATGTTAGGTATTTGATTATTTTGGAAATTAAACTCAATTTGATCAGATTTCTCTTCCACCATGTAGCATGTGCCATTGAAACTAACATGGTTGGCACTTTTCTTTAATTTTATTGGCCGGTTAGCCTGAGTCCAGAGGACCTTATTCACGCAATCTGGGAGGACAACCTCCGGAGGAGGTCATTACCTAATAGACATGGGCTCCCCTCTGGAGTCACGATTATAACCGGGTGCTTCACCTTCTGGCATCCTGAAATAGGTGGGATTTCTGAATCCCCTTTGTCCCTTAGCTCTTTGCTGCCTTTTCACCTGGTCGCAGTCACTAAAACTGGTTTGTGGGAAGGATCCCTCCATCAATATTTTGTTTTCTGCATGACAATTCTGCGGTTTAGGGATGGGTGATTCTGCATCAGTCCCCACATCTACCCAGTCTAAATTCTGGTGTCTTGGGACCCTTTTTCCTTTTGGAGGAATTTCCCCATCCCTGAAGGAGAAGATTTCCTCCAAGGAATCTTCCCTTTCAAACTGGAGGGCACTGACTTGCTCCACAAAATGGGTCTTTTCTCCTACCCACCCTCTGTTCCCTTTGTTGCAGATTTTCGGGGACAAGAGATTTTAGTTCCAGTTCTGGGGTGTCCAGGGGCTTTTCACAGGTGAGGAAGGAAGCAGTCTCTAGGACTGTGCACCCCCCTTCCTCCCGTGCTTCCAGCTTTGGAACCGGTGGGTTGTCAGGGTTCTCACCCCGTCATTGTTCTGTGGTGCCAGACCCTTGTTTGAGGGGTTCTGAGCCGCCATGTTCATCTGAGGGTTCTGCTGAGCCCTGAACATGCGACTCAGATCCTGAGTGAGATTCTGGACCATGCGCTCCAGTTGGGACACCCGTTCTGGCTGTTACGGGGGTCTTTGCTCAAACCTAGGTTGTTCTGGGGAAGGGTAACTATCCCTTCTCCCATAGTACTCTGAGTACTCGGGATTCCCTTGGTAACCCTCCACCCTTGGTCTCTCCTCTCCCGGATTGGGTGGTCTAAACTCCTGAAAGCGGGGAGATGTGGATACATGGGGCTGTTGTCTTAGTCGAGCTCATCCATGCCGCAGGTGTCGGCTTGAGTCAGACTGGCTGGTGGGCATACCCTTATGTTCCTGAACCAGGGTATTTTGTCATCTGGTAGATAGACAAACTCGTCCCGTGGGGGGGTGCCTGAGCCATGATCCTCTAGGCCATGGTCTTGATGAGATTGGGTGGAGCTTGTTTTCCCATTCTCCCACTTCAGTCCCTCCTCTGGTCGACTTGTCAACCACAAACATATCTTTTTTTTGTCTCCTCTTACCCTCCATACTTTAGGTATTCCAGCCAAGTGTCCATAGTGGTTGACATGATCTTCAAACGACCAGTACATATAAACACAGCTGCCGCCTGGTTTGCAGTATACCCATCTTCCGTCATAGCTCCTCGGGTTTCTTGGGTTCTCCACTTTCACAGATGGCGGATCCAAGTGGTTGTTAAGGATCTGTTTATGCAGTCTCTCTCTTTCCTTTATTATCACGTCGGTGTGCTGGTCATCATCAGTTGGCATCAAGGGGTGCATGCCGACCATTTCTATCATTTCGTCTGTAGTGCGTGCTTTTCTGGCCTTCCAGAACCTTATTACAATCAATACAGCTGCAGCTAATATTATGCATCCAACTATAATCTTCAGTCCATCTGACAGCCATGATGGCATCCATGACCATATGAATGAAAACCAACTGGTATCCTTCTTTACTCCTTTGCTTTCTTCCATCATTTTGGAGTGCATCTGGGCCAGTTGTGATACTGCTTCAGTAAGTGTCCCATTATCTGCGTCGTTATCAGGGATAAATGTGCAGCATGATTGTCCAATTTTCGCACAAACTCCTACTTCCATGGCCATGAGAAGACCCAGCACATATCTGTTTTGTAGTGCTACCATTCTCACTGCTCGTAGCTCTTCTTTTATGGCGTTGAATCCATTTACTGTCGAATTAATTGTCATCATTAGTTCCCACTGGGTAATCTGAAGCCATTTTGCGTTTGCATATGCTTTTAGTCCTGGGTGTATTATTGACGAGAAGAACATTGCAGCCCTGCTAAATAATCTGTGTTCTGGTGGGATGGAGGTGAGTGCAGTTTCCGATCTTCCCCACAGGTAGTTTCCTGTCAGGGGTTCTCCTTGTCTTTTCATTCTTGGTAGAATGTTATTGTTGTTATTTTTGTCTCCTTCTTGTGATTGTATAGACCTTTTCCTCCTCTTGTTCCCTTCGCCCATCTTGGGGAAATTGGCCATGTTAACATGCTTTTGAGGCACAACCAGTGATGATATGTTGATGTGTACCATGGTACATATTCCATTCCATAATGGAGGCAAGGTGTGGTATGCCTTATCACTGCAGGCCCAATAGTGGTCCATTATAACTGCCGTTACAGCACCCCCCTCTGGTAGTTCCACTACGCTTCCACAGTTGGTGTTGTATCCCACATCCACATCTCCTTTGTGTTGGTAGCATAGTTTGGGTGCAGTCAGTTGTAGTATGCTTATTGGGTCTTCGTCCTTCTCCATCCACGTCAGCATGGGTACATATTTACCCCATGTAGTCCAACATCTGTCGTTGTGCCCCTGTATGGTGGTAATATTTTCTCCTGTTATCATATTGCTCCCACTCCTATTTCCCATTCATTGTTCATGTATATTTTCCCGGTTATTGTTATCAGGGGTCTTTCCTAGCATCCTTGAACACCAGGAACTTCAATGGCGTACCAATCACACGGCAGGTATTCTAGCGTTACTTTCTTCGTTTCTCCTTTTTCGGACTTTTATGGTAGTTCAAATATGTCTTGAGGAAATTATTTTCATATGGGTATGTGTCCCTTGTTTTCCACTGCATTCACACCACCGTCCCTTGGAATCGTCCCCTCGTTTGGAATAGTGCCAGATATATTATACATTGTACTGTTTTTTCCTGTATTTCAGTGGCTACAAATGTCTTGATGCCTTCATGGCGTATGGGATCAATGAACACATGTAGCAGTTTTCCTCAGTGTTCTGCTTACCAATTTGGGTCATGTGCTGGTACCACATGTTGTTTGAGACGTGTGCTGAATCTCTTTTGTAATTATCGATACCTTTATTGTCAGTATATGTGCTGCGTTTAACTCTACTTCCCTTATCTTTAGGGTTGCTGGTACCACCTGATATCATACTTGTTGCAGCCGTGGGAGGGGGTAAATTAGTTTTGGATGCAGCCATAAAATTGGGAGCATAGTTTTTCTGCCATACAGAGGCAGCCAATAGACCAGTGATGACCAACACTCCTATCAATTTTATTACATGAGCTAATCTCACTGGCATTTTTGCTCTTACCTTGCTGCAGTCCGGCAGCTTATTCTTGCAACGTTAAAGGCGCCCGCCTGAAAATCCTGAATGTGCTCGTTATTATTGTTAGTATTTGTTAGCTAAGCTCTCCCTATCAAGTAATCATTCAGTGCCCAGGCAAAGAGCTGTTCCCACGCTAATCTTAGTGACCTATCTCTTAGAGCCGGCAAGTGCTCGTGAAGATGGGGAAATGATTGTTCTATGGCCAAAACAAATGCGGTGTAATATACGCATACCCTCCTCCTTTTCAGGTACTTTGGCCTTCTTATATGATATACAAATTAGTGTGATAGGGCCTCAGGGGTGTTATCATCTGCGGGCAGCATCTACTCCCGGGTAGAGCACACTGTTAGTTACTTCACTTTCTAAACAATACAATGATATGCGGTACCTGCATGTGCGAGAGAAAATAGAAGAAAAACATACAAGTGTTTTATAAGTGTGTGTGTAACATCCAAGTTTTTTGTACAATGTCCTTCAATCGGTGGTGGCCTGGGCGGGGCTGGGGCTCAGGGGACTGGAGCTGGGTTGGGCAGAAGTTTGTTTACTTTGTGATCTCGTGACCATGGGGTGGGCTATGGGCAAGTATCCAAAGTCTATGGCAGTGTTTGTGACTGAGGAGTGGTCAGGGGAAGTGACACAATTGTCCTCGGTGGCGGTTGCTGTATCCTTGTCTGTAGCCGACGTTGTTGATGTTGCTGGTCTTGTAATGGCCCTGTCGTCAACGCTAGGGCGGGTCTGAAGTTTGTAGGGCTTCACGTCATGTAGGTGATTTCAGGCGCGCTTATCGTGTAGCTTTACTGCTCTAGGAGCCACTGCCTCCACCAAGTGGGGCCCGGTAAATCGTGGGCTGTTCCACTTTCTATTGAAGTTGCAGAGGAGCACATGATCTCTCTCCGCAATAGTGCATAGTCCTTCCTTTTCTTGTTCCTTGTTGGTGTCTTCTTGTTGAGAGCTCTTCGACCCACCCCGCATGCGCTCAAGCTGTTGAGATACAAAGGCCACACTAGTAATCAAGGAAGACACATATTGATACATTTCGTCACCAAAAACATTTGCAGTGTTATCATGGTCAGTAAAGGCGCTTGATGTTGGCATTAAAGGAAGGCGCATTTGACGTCCTGTCACCACCTCGTGGGGAGTGAGGTGGTGTTCAGATCCTGGCCTATTCCTCATCTCAAATAGAGCCAGCGGAAGGCAGTACAAACAGCTCTTTTTAGTTTCTGTTGAATTTTTGCAATTTCCTCTTTTAATAGGCCATTCAGGCGTTCACATAGACCGTTGGCCTGCGGATGGTATGCACATGCAAATTTATGTTTAATACCCAGCAAAGATGTGATGTGCTCAAACATTTCATTTGCAAAGTGTGGGCTGTTGTCCGACCGCAGCACTTCGCAAACACCCCACCTGGGGAAGACCTCTCTCCCTAGAAATTTAGCTGCTCTGAACGCATCCTCGTGTGAGCAGGGTCCGGCCTCGATCCACCTGGAAAATGGAGATACCACTACAATCATGTACCTATGTCCTTGACATACATTGATCATATCAACGTAGTCAATATGAAGATGTAGGAAGGGTCCTTCTGGCCGAGGTATAGTACATTTCATCACTTGCACCGTGTGACCGGCCGTAAACTGTTGGCATGTGAGGCAGTTGCTGATGAAATTAGTAACATGAGAATTTAACTCGGGGCAGAACCAAGCCTCCCTAATTTGTGCTGCAATCACTTCCTTTCCTGTATGTGCTGGATGATGAAGCTCGGCCAGGGCGGTGTTCAACAGTGCCAATGGCATGACCACCTTTCCAGTATTATTTTGACACCACAGCGCATCTGTTGGAGACATCGTACATCCTCTCTTTACCCACAGTTCTTTTTCTGCCATTGGTGCAGCTGCCTGCAACTCCATTATCTGTGTTGCAGGGAGATGAGTGTACCCATCCTTCATCAACATCTGTCTTGCCATTGACCTCCCCCTCCCTCTTTCTGATTCTGGGGGGTCCACATTTTGCCAAAATATGCAGCATGCTTGGCATGTGCGTCTGCTGTTTCATTACCTATCGAGATATAGTCATCTCCATTAGTGTGTGCTTGACACTTAACCAAAGCTATCTCTTGGGGGTCGTTAATTACTTCAATCAATTCTGCTAGTAAGAGGGCATGTTGTACTGGGGTGCCATCAGCTCTTCTAAAAACCCCCTTATCTGCCATTTTAGTAATCCGGAGTGCACTGTTGATGTGACATAGGAGCTGTCAGAGTATATAGTAACTCTTTTGTCAAAACTTTCCTTTAGTGCCAAAATCAGTGCAACCAATTCCGCTGCCTGAGCCGAATAATGCTGCGGTAATTGCACGCATTGTACTGGGACATACATCAAATATTCCGTCATTTTAACTACTGCTGCCCCTGTTTTCCTTATCCCATCGCTCTGTTCAATGGTTGATGTCCCATCAATGTACATTATCTCACCCCCCTTAAGGGCATCCTCCTCCACCTTCCTTGTGGAGTACATTTCAATAGTCTGTGTGCAATCGTGGGCATAATCACCTTCCTCAACAACTTCTGCTATGAATCTGGCTGGGTTTACGTTACTGCATCTGACAATTGTCAATTCGGGTCTGGATAAAATTATTTCATAACCTGACGCCCTCTGTGTGGTCAGTGTGGACTTAGGTTTGTTCAAAATTGCAAACAGTGCATGTTCCATAAATAATGTGGTGGTGCACCCCATTGTTATCGATGATGATTTTTCCACTGCGGCGAGGCCCTGTTCGCAAGGGAAATGTCCTAACATGACAGGGTCAAAGTGACCGCTGTAGAAAGCTATTGGCTTGTGTCCCATGCTATTTTTCTGAGTCAATACTGCTTTCATTACTGCTTAGTTGCAATGGGAAAAAATGAAAAATGGATGCTCGTAATTTGGAGTGGCTAGTACGGGAGCTGTGGATATGGCATGTTTCAACTCATCAAATGCCTCTTTCATTTCTCTTGTCCACCCCAACCTCTTGTCCCCCTTTTGTGCCTCTCTTAGTGCTTCGAGCAGGGGTCCTATGTATGAGCTGTAGTCGAAAACCCATGCTATACAGTTGTTGCATAGGCCCAGGAACTGCTGCAGCTCCCTCACAGTTTGTGGTTGGGGTGTGTTGGTTATGGCTTGTGCTCTTTGTGGTGCAATGTTTCTTCCGTGCTGGGATATTAGTTGGCCAATGTATAGTACCTGTTCCTGACAGTACTGTAACCTTTCCTTGTCTACCTTGTACCCCTTTTCAGCCAACACTGTCAGAATTTTTACTGAGTCTTCCCTGCACCTCTCTTCAGTTGTGCTGCAAATTATTATGTCATCAATATATTGCAGCACCGTGCTCTCCATTTCAATTTTTCCCAAATCATCTGTATTACTCTTTTGAAAATTGAGGGTGACTCGCAGTACCCTTGTGGGCACCTGGTGTGTTTCCATTTTGTATTCCTGTATGTGAAGCTTGTCAAATCATGTGAATCTGGGAGCAGAGGTATTGAGAAAAAGGCATTTTTGAGGTCAATCACAGTGAACCGTGATGCCTCTGCTGGTATTCCACATAGGATCGAGGCTGGGTTTGCTGCTATGGGCTATTCTGCCTCTTCAATGTAATTCAAGGGCCTGAGGTCCTGGATGAAACGCCAAAACCCTCCTTTAGCTTTGCGCACTGGGTACACAGCTGTGTTACATGTTGATTCTGATGGTACCAATATGCCATTATTTATCAGGGCTGTTATGGTTTCGTATATGCCCTCATCTGCGACTTTTGATAGTGGGTACTGCTTCACTCTAGGTAGTATTGTGCCCTTTTTCAACTTTATTTTTACTCCTCCAATGCTCTTTATGCAGCCCACGTCATAGGGACTAGTGGTCCACAGTGATGTTGGAACTTTAGCCATGTCTTCCTCATAAAATGGTACTGGGGTAGATGCAGGTGCCTCGAGTACCATTGCCATTTTCAGTGCTACTTGCTTGTATGTCACTCTTAACCAGATGTCAACACTCATCATAAACACCATCTCTCCTTCTCCTTTGTTCTCTGAAAAGAGCTCTTCGTCAGACACCTGCGTGAGCCTGCTTCCATCAGCAGTGCTATTACTGCTCTCCATGCTCTCCCTTCCCTGTCTTGGGCATGTACTGTGATGTAATCTGCAGTTGCTATAATGCTCTCGATGCTCACCGAAATCACCTTCCCCTCTGGTTCACTAGCTGTTGTCTCAGGCCTAAACAAATATGCTGCTGGCCTCCTCCAAATCTTGCCTTCTATTCCTGACATCCATGCAAATGCCATGTCTGTTCCATATTGGAACATTTTGCCATCCACAGGCTCAGCTCGAGCTACTGTTTGGCCAAAGTAAGCTTGCAGTATTTGTCGTGCAGTAAGCATGTTTATTCCTGGTGTGGAGCAAATTATGCCGTTCTCCGTGAAGGAGATCGTCATATTTAATCTGCTCATTATGTCCCTTCCAAGTATGTTCACTGGCGACTCCTTTGAGTGCAGGAGTGGGACAGACATGTCATATATTCCTATAGATAAGGAGATGTTATCAGTAAAGGGAACCAACCCTCCAGCCCCAGAGAATCCTTGAGGGTGCATGGCCTCGCCTGACATTTTAAATTTACCCTCCCTTATGCAAGACCTAGTTATCCCGGTGTCAACAAGGAAGGAACATTTATTGTCATCTATCGCTACCTGAATGCGTGGTTCCTCCGCACTATTAGGTGTTATCGACAGGATGGGTCACATCAAAGACATCAGTGGGCTGTCCTATTGTGGGTACAGTGACTGACCGCTTCCAGTGTAAGGGTTGTGTCCCAAGACGGTCACCCTCCCTAACTGTGTCTGTTGCAGTGGTATATTAATGGTTGTCAATTTATTGTCCTGCATTTCGGTGTGCTGCTGTACTGGTTGCACTTGGTGTTGTTGTGTAGCTACCACCTGTTGCTGCGGTGGTGTGTATGTCTGTACCTGTTGTTGTGGTGCAGCATAGTGTTGCACCTGTTGCTGTGGCTGTTGTGGTGATACTTGCTGTAGTGTGTTGCTCTGTTGTGTTCCCTGCTGTTGCTGGTAAACCTGTTGCTCCTCCATAGGCCCTTGTGGTCCCTGTTCCCCCCAGGCTGGTGGAGTGGGCCTCATTCTACATGTGCGTGACATGTGTCCTACCATTCCACAAACCCAACATACAGGTGGTTCCCTGGTCTGCCATGGGAAATTCCCTGAATTGTCTCGGTACCCTTGCTGCCCATTGGGGTAGTAACTTCGAAATCCTCCCCCTTGCTGTTGTGCATGTTGGAATTACCCTCTCCCTCTCATCATCCCACCCCTCCCCAGGGGTTGTTATAATATCCATTTCCCGGTGTCATGTACCCTCCCCCTGTGGGAGCTGTGTATGGTGGGGGTGGCATCTGTTGTGTTATAAGTTGTGGTGGTTGTGGCAATGGTACTATTTGTTGTTGTGTGGAATCTTGTGCAACCCCTACTGGCGTGGGGGTTGGTGCCACTATTGCCGATGTAGTTATTAGTGCTCCTTCCATGGTATACTTTGTTAGTTCTTTCTGCACTCATTTTGCCTCTTCTGCTTTCCTATCTTCGTCCTTTTGTTTCATCTTTTCTTGCCACATCCTACAGTGGTGTATTATTGTTAGTTGTATTTCCGGCCAGGCCTTAGCTTCCATTCCCACTATCTTCTTCAGTTGTCTTTGTACTGTCTGCAGGAGCCCTTGTACTAGTGTGTGGTAAAAAATGGCTGGTGTTTTGTCCCATTGCGCCCTAGTTTCCAAGCGCCACTTCTCCTGAATCTCCTGGATATAATCAACAGGATCTTCATTCTCACGCATCTTGCGTGACGTAATTGCTCCTATGTCTGATGTGTCTGGGTACTGGACCCTCAGGGCTTGCCACAATGCATGCCTGCAATTGGCAAAGGGCGCCCCGTCATGTGACGTGTTTGTTATTGTTACTCCGGGAAAGCCTGCCCTCTTCCAAATGTCATCTGCTGCGTCCCCCAATATTGATATTAATAGTCCCTTCACGTCTCCCACTGCTAGTTTCTGTCCCGCGGTGTGTTTTTCCATCTCATATATCCATTTCCCTGCTCCTCCGCTTAGTGATGGAAGCCTGCATTTTATATTCTCCTCACAGCATGCTTCCAGGGGACATATTGTGGTCTGGCCCCTCCCCTCTCCAATAGTGGCATTAAATTATATCCCATTTGTTCCCCCCGTGGTCGCGGGGTGGAATCCGTGTACTCCTCCTCTTCCTCTGTGTCAAGTAAATCTGCTGCCATATCTATATTACCGCTGCTTGTCGTATCTTCTCCTTCGTTTCTCCTCCCTCTCCTATTATTCTCTTGGTTCACTGCAGGTGTGAGTGGCCATTCTTACTGCCTGCGTCCTGGGAGATCTCTGAGCCTGCCGATGTATGGTGTGTGTTCAGGCGTGGGTGGCCGTGTTGGGCGTGATAATGTGGATGTTACTGCGTATTGTGTTCCTCCTGCCACTTCTCTTACCTGTTCTTCACTTTTCTTCTCTTCTTCCCTCTTCCTGCATGCCCATGGTGATTCCCCATTAGTGCGTGTGATGTACAATTTATTTAAGCTCTCCCTACCGCCACTTCTTCCTTCTCTTCCCACACCCTCTTCTTCTTCGCTGCAGAATTCGTCCAGGAGCGGCAATCCCCAATCTGGCCTTTTTCCCCTTACTGTCACCATTTTTAAGTCTATTAAATCTGTTCCTTTCTGTTTGCCTCTACTAGTTGCTCCCCCTTGCGTTGATGTTGTAGCCACTTCCGCATCCCGACGCGCGTATGTTCTTACCCCATGCTCTAGTTTCTTTTCTATGCTCTCCTCTTCCTTCTTTGCCACTATTTCTCCATCTATTTCCTCTCTCTTCTTTTTCAATTCCTCCATCACCTCACTACTTACCTTCACTAATATCCTTTCTTCCTCTCTCCTCCTCTCCCATTTCTCCTTTTCTCTTTGTAATATGCTTTCTATTACTTTACCTTCTTCATATTTCCTGGTGCTTTCAGAGAGTATTTTCTTCTTTCATAGTTCCATTTCCTTTTCCTTCTCTTCCTCCCTCCTCTTCATGTCGCGCTGTGCTGCTCGGGATACCCTTTCCACTATTGCCTTCATCCTCTCCGCTTCCCTCTTCCTCTCTTCTGTACGCTCCTTCCTCCTTCCTCGTGCCTCTTGCTCAAGCTGCTTAATCAGTGCACTCCGCTCATCCCTCAATTCAGCCAATCGTTCCTCCAACATCTCCTCCTCTTCCTGTGACAGCTCTCCTTCCCTTGTGTTACTCTCCTCACCCCCTATTCCAGTACTACCTGTGTCGGCCTTATTCATTCTCCTCACCACGTGTTTTTCTTCTCCTGTTAATGTCCCTCGCAGCTTTAAGAGCACCTGCGCTGCTATCCATTCGTCTTGTCCTATGTTCGAAATGTGCTCCTCGCTGTTCTTCCCTCCCTTTGTGCATGCCTGCGTACAACTCGAACCCACCGTGCTCGTCACCTCCTCCCCCCTCTGGTAGCTACCTGTAGCGGTATATGGTGGAGGGCTGTATGCGGTACCCCTCAACTGCCGTCAGTTGTTGCCTTGCTGCTTCTCGAAACTCTGTCACTGGATATAACCCACCTTCCTCCTTCTTCACTACCTTCACTAGGGGCATGTCTTCTGTCCCTTCCCTCTTTACTTCTACTTCATGTGCATTACCAGACCTTTCATCCCCCTTCCTGTCTCTTTCCGTGCACTGTGTGTTACTGGTCGCCGTTTCCCCGTTCCCTTCTTCCTCCTTAATCTCCTTCCCCTCCTTTGTTTCTTCGTTCCCCTTCTCTTCTGCCGTCCCTTCCACGGTGAACATTCCGGTTGGTCCTGGCCGGGATCCCTGGAACATCCTCCACAACTTAAATACCTCCACGTGATGTGCCAACTTCTTCCCTTTGTACATTTTGTGTATGTGTGTCAGCAGTGAGTGTTGGGCGTACGGTTCAAAACTGGCGTTAGGCGGCCATGGTGTCGTCATTTTGTTGTCTGTTCCCTGTGTCCATTCTATGCTTTATTTGATACGTTTTTCCCTGTGGGGTGACAGTGTTTTGTAAATATGTTGGAGGGGGTAGTCAGAGTGTTCCCCCACCCTCCAGATCCCGACCCGTATGACATGGTTATACTTTGCTTTTAACTACCCTCAGCACAACTGTCATTACCTGGCCCCGTAGATTGGGGATTAGGACTTTCGACCGTCCGCTAAAAGTAAAACAGTTACAAGTATACAGTCCTTTTCCTCTGTTTGTTTTCTTCCTTTGATACCGTTGGTACGGCCCCCTGCGGCCGCAGCACACGAAGCCCCCTGCGGCTGCGTGCCCTGTGTGACGTGCTTGTACAGCCTCTTTCTTCCACCTTACTCAGCGTGGCTGGCGTTCTCCGTGCACGGTCACTTCCTCCTTTTCACCCTTACCGTATTTGGGGGTGGCCAGCATTCTCTGTACGCGGCCTCCCCACCTCTGTTATGCCCTTATCCTTGGCTTACTCCCCTATGACCCCTCAAACAACGCGATGTGGTCAAGGTGTCCTATGAAGGTCCTACGGGTGACGTCACAAACCTCTTCAACTATTACCGGTAAGATCTTTAGACATCAAGAGAGCGGGCAATATGTTTTAACTTCTTGTCCCCGTTAACCCCACAGCTGTCCTCTTGTTATGCCTGGAACAAGGTAACCAACAATACACTCTTATAATCGTACTGCGCACGCTGCGTCGCTCTCGCGTGTGACACACCCCTCGCCGGTCGGCTTAACCAGCCAATTATCTTCTGTACTTGGCTACAATCTAGCTACCTCCTACAGGAAAACATCATCTATCTATCGAGTTTCTACTACTCGATCGATAGTGATCCTCGTCTACTCATTGATCAAAAACGCCAATTCATAGGAAAGCCACACACCCCCTCTATAGGTGCCCACGATCTGGAACAATCAGTGTCTACGAGCAACTGCACATGGTGCCTTCTGGCTCCACACACCCTGCTTCTGTGACGCGGTAGAGGACGGCCCTCGTGCCTGTCCCGTTACCGCTCACTCGTCTATCAACACTTATTAATCAAATCTTTGCAACACACTGTAATAACACCTCCCGCCTCCCTTATTACAATTCCTCCCCCCTCCCTCACAATGTCACATTGCTCGTTGGGTGTGCCATACTCACCAAGTTCTCTTGATGCGGGGCCTCTCGACTGCGTGCACCCCTCCAAGCGGCTCGCCACCTCCCCTCATCTGGACCATGTCTGGACACTCGCCAACCGCGGGCGGGATACTTCTCAACCGGCTCCGAGGGCCAATATCCGGATTGCACTGTCCGGTCTTCTCGCACTTCCACGATGGTCCTGTAGTCCTCAAAAGGGGGCAGAGGGGGCCGCGCCGCCGGGCCTCCTCGCAACGAGAGGGCTTGGAAAAAGAAAAAAACTCAAAAGGGTAGACCTTAAAGAGATCTCAGCAGGGCCTCCAACTTGTCAGGGTGATTATCCGGGGCCGGCAGAGCCGTCAGCGGACCACCGGGCTTGGAAGGCCCCAACTCCTCCCATGTTTCCCAAAAGGAGTATGAGACACACACACGCACCAAGGTGGTTCTGCTGTTTATTATAACAATGGCAGGGATGGGTCTCGGATCGTATGCGTCCGTCCAGACTCTCACTCTTAGTGGGGCTCGCAGGCCCTTTTTACAGCAGTATGACACGCTATCTGTGTCACCTGGGAAAGTTAGCAAAAAACCTATTGCCACTCCGGATTGGTTCCCCGAGTGGTAGGGTTAGTACAGGGTACATATGGAGAAGGATGTTAGTGGTTAAGGATGAGTCAGGTGGTATACCTGGGCTGTCCCTACTATTAGATACTTGAAAATTGCTACAAGGGGACCCCTGGTGATTGGCTATTACTACTGATGTCAGTGATGAGCCCCCCTGTGTTCTGATTGGTCCTCCCACGAGCCCCCAAGCCTGGGACCATCGTCGTTCCCAGCTCGCGGTGTAACTGTCATTAGCAACAAAGTGCAACTATGTGTTTGTGCAGGCAACGTACAGGTCTGTTCATAGGCTTGTGAGTGGGTCATTTCCATCGCCATAGGTGTCCATCTTGCCACTTCGTTGTTGCAACCTGTGTCCCAGTCGTGGGACCCAGGCGACTTTCTGTCTCGTGGGTCTGGCACCTTGTCAGATCGGCTTGGTCACGTGTGGAGAGACCGTAGTTGGAGCAGAATTCTACACATTAGATTTGTATTTTGTTTCTGTGGGCTTGGCTTTTTTTACAGGTGCAACCATGGCGCTGGGCTGGTAGAATGCGAATTGCAACATCGTGGCCTTGGCTGTGAGCTCTCGCTGGGGCTCGTTCTGCATGATCAGCACTTGTGCTCTTGCTCTGAGAGGATTTTCATGGTGAGGCTCTTGCTTGCGGCCTACTCGGTCCTAGTTCATGGGTGGCGATACATAATCCATTGTATGGAGATCGTGGGTTGACATGGCATCACAAGCAGTGTTAGGTATACATGATGGTGTCGTCACAGGGTGAGTGGTGGGAGAAGCGTCTGCAAGCGTATACACAAGCTCTTCAGGCGTCTTGCATTTCTGCATTACTATAAAAAAGGCCTATGTGAAAAATAACGACGATGCACGTCAGTGGGTGTGTCAGTCGCCTACGTCATAGCACTGAATATGTTCTTTGTGTAGGTTGTGTGTGAGTGACCAGTGTGCATGGTGGCACGTGTGTTCTTGGCAGTTGGCTAGGTCGTTATGGCATCTCTAACGATGTGGATACTTGTGGCAGTTGTCTTAGTCGAGCTCATCCATGCCGCAGGTGTCGGCTTGAGTCGGACAGGCTGGTGGGCATACCCTTATGTTTCTGAACCAGGGTATTTTGTTATCTGGTAGATAGACAAACTCGTCCCGTGGGTGGTGCCTGGGCCATGATCCTCTAGGCCATGGTCTTGATGAGATTGGGGGGAGCTTGTTTTCCCATTCTCCCACTTCAACTTATTCCAGCCAGATAAGACCTTGGCTTCTTGGCAGGGTCATCCTTAGCTGAGTTTTGCTCTGTCTTGATTCTCGATATTCTTGCTGCGACACACTCCATTTGAGACCTTTTGTAACCTTTGTTCAATTCTGCTCATATGCGTGGTGGACTTGCATTCATACATAAAGTGCTTCTTGAGGTATATACTTGTAAACGTTGGTGCTTGCCGAAATCTATTGACTATTTAGCATAAGCAAGCTTCACTATTTCTTTGTCTCTTGCAGTTACTTGCATCTGTACACGTTTAAACTAACTAAATATCTTCATCATGTATGTGGCATAAGTTTCTTCATCTTGACATCAACTTCTTCACCTTGGGCTCAAGATGTCACTTGTCCATGGTATCTCCTTGGTATTTTGTCTCTTGTCAGTATGCTCAGGTCATAATATCTTCTATATGTGCGTCAGTCCGATTTCTTATGACATCACCATTCATCTACCTTGATTATCTTCTTTGCTTCTTTGTGTATTTTATTCAAACAAACATCATACTGTTTAGAATGTAGGTATGCCTTTTTTAATGGATACCAGGTCTTCTTAGGTGTCGGTATATTAATAGGTGCTGTTACACTAATAGGTACTACGCAGAGCCCATGTGCTGCTCTTTGCAGATTTAGCTGTTCCTCATATGTCACACACTTTGGTGTGAACTCAATAGGCAATGGGAGGGGGGAAACTGGAGTAGGGGCGATACTCAACACTTCCTCTTCAGAGGTTTTTAGAATGCTCGTTTGGGGCCTCAATTCCCACTCTTTTTGTTCTGCAAGGCGAACCAAATGGTCCCTTTGTAGTTGATGCTTTTGCAGATCTAGCTCCCTGATTTTCTCCATAAGAGTCTTCCTGACCAGATATATTGGCCATAACATTTTGAAATCTGTACAGGGACGCCCGTCCAACAATATCGGAAGGGCGGCAGCCTGCCTGTTCAATCATGCTGGACCTATTAGAGTCTGGCTGCCTCATGATTCCCCGTTCTTGTGAACTGGTGAACATGGGCCTCATTGTCTTTTTGTGCTGCCTGTATGGCCTGGGAACACTGAGACAATTTCTGTTGCAGGAGATTCATCTCCTGATTTTGCACATTTTTAGCGTATATGTTTTGTTCTAGAGCACCTTCTACTCGTCTTGTGTTACCCAATCATTTTTCATATTCTGCTTTTAGTTTGTTCAGTTCTTAGAGGTCTAACTCTCTTTTCTGTAGGTCTGTTTTTTAAGTTGCACACTTTCTGACATAGGGCATCTTTTTCTTGATACAGGAAGCCCCTCGGTTCAGCCAGGTCATCCCGCTTTTGTTTGATTGTACTTAATGTCTGGCATTCTTGGTCCAATTCTGTTTGGAAGTGGAGTCCTTTACGGAAATAATTTATTATTCTCCTCTTCCAATGCTTTGACCTGATTTTGTTACGTGGTTATTTGTTCTGAGCAAGCTCTGTTATATGTTATATATTGATTCAATTTCCTTTGACTCTCTTCCAGAGAGTCCACCTTTTCCTGAAACTCAACATTTAATGCATCTAATTGGGCCTCTTGCTCTGAACTATTTTGTTGTTGTAGAGCCAAGTCCTCTTGAGGTAGGTTTCCAATTCTTCCTCAGTATCTTGGCTCTTTTGGAATTTCTCTTCTGCTAGTTTTAGTTCAGTCTGGATTTTGGTTAAGAGATCAGACTAGTTTTTCGCAAGGGTTCTATTTTCTTCATATTTTTCCTCCATAACTCCCATGTGGAGATATATGTAGGCTGTAAATCAGACCATTTTAATCTGCTCCTCTTTAATGCTTGGAGTCATATACAGTTCGCTCAAGGCTTGATGTAACAGGCTACCTACTTGCCACACATCCATGTTCATGGCGTTGAGCTGTTGCATCATTTCTTTTAGCCAGACCTCCTCATCTTGCTCTGCACATTCCTCTCTGACAAATAGTTTATGCAGAAGGTGCTACCTAGCCATGTTTATCTCCACTGTGGTCAATATGAAGAGTGTTCTTCCTTTATTAAATTATTTATATAAGTGTAAACCTGAATTATGTTGCTTTTTGTCTTGTTCAGGGTTAATTTTACTTTATTTTTACACACATGCCCGATACTTAGGGTCTAAGTTTTGGGAAGGCTGTAAGTGATTTGAATCGAGCATACACCCAAGACAACGCCTAGCATGTAGTGCACAACTGAAATTCTTATTTATTTTCTCTAAAAGTTCTTTATTCTGAACGATATACCACTCATATCACTCCCTTCTCCTGGAACCCCCCCCCCCGCCCCTCTCTGGTCACACTGAACCAGGAATCAGGCTAGTTTACAAAGGTAAATATTTATTTATGTATTTAAATGTAATCACAATAGGTTTTAATAGGTACACCACAATCATCAATGGGGTGATGTAACACTGAATGATCTCTTTAACACACAAGGAGTAAGTAGTGAGCACAACAATTCAGCACAAAAAATAATACTTGTGTGTGGTTTCAGGTCAGATAGCACTGTAGTTAAAGGTTCCCCCTGCACACCCCAATCCCCCCAATAGGCAATATAAAGAGATAGGAGGAGAGAACAGGTTTTAAGAATGGCAGAATTCACACAGATTAACAATCCCACTTTCCCCCTTTTCAAACACAAGAGAAAACGGAATTGACTGTCAAGCTATCAAAATGGCTTTTAAAGTTATCTTTAGGATGGACTGGGCAAAAACACCAAATATGGTCAAAATTGCTGAAATTGTTATGAAGTCTCATGGGAACCACTTTGGATAGTTGCACACAAACACAAGCAATGATTTTATACCAAGAAACAATTTGAAATCTTAATATTGAAGTCGGAAGCAATTTAAAGCTGTTTTACACCTGTAAGAATTTCCCCAAATGAAAATTTTCGGCAAACTTTTCACTGGGCAATATTCGCGATAACGGGAGAAATATATTGATTTGGACAGAGAGTTCATACAATTCAAAAATATTCCTAACAATACAGGTTGTGAATACAAGATAGGATGGGCTTAAGATAGGGATTGATTATGCAAAGTACATATGCCAGTGACACAATTCTTTCTATAGATACTCACTGGATATGTTTTTAAATGGAACCGTCGGTTCTGATCAGTCAAGATTCTGGTCAGGGAATTGGATCCGGTTTATGACAGATGGCTGGGCACATCGGTTTGGATTGGATCTGCAAGGCACACTGGTCACATCACGGCATAGGACTGGATTGGATCTGCAAAGCCCTCTGGTCACAGCATGGCACCGGACTGGATTGGATCTGCCCTTTTTGGTTCTGATGATAATGATTTTCAGCAGGCAAGCAGTACAGTGCAGCCCGGCTGTCTTTTGATGCTTCCCCTTAGGTTTGTGGTGTTCTGGAATTTGAGTCCTAGCTGAAAATGGTTCAACTATGCAATAGGTTTCTGCTTTGGAGTCTGGAGCAAGGAAGATGTAGAGTTCATCAGCAGGGTGCTCCGCCAGCATTGGGATAGTGAGTGAATCTGTCTGTGTTTTTGAGTGGTGAGCTGTTTCTATTTATGCTATGATAAAGAGGGTGTGTGGCCAGTTTAACATAAGCTTGCTCCTTTTGACAGGTGATTGTGTCAGAGTCTACTCTCTGCCTTGTAGGGAGGAGAGCAACAGAGTGTCACCTTTATGATGTGAATTTATGAGGATGAGAATCCACCCCTAGCCCCTGGAACACACAATCTACTTTTGGCACAATACATATTTACACATGTGCAACCTCTACAACAATCACATATACAGATTACATATTTTACATAGCAGCTACTCCTCAAAACCCCGTAGCTGTCGGATCTTGTCTCCGCTTTTCACAGAAGTTTTCCCTTTTCACTATGAACACAATGTCCAATCTTTAAGCACATTTCTACAAGTGTGCATGTTTAACATGGGCATAAGTGTGTAAAGTTTAATACTTCTACCAGAAATACATTTTGTGTAAAATCACATTTCTTGCCGTTTCTTTCCAGAACATGTCATACGACTTTGCCGCCTCTTGAAACGTGCAGCCAAAATTTAGATTCACAAATCTGTTACTTTTATATTTTTCACAATTTGGACTGCCAAGTTATAAGTCTTTTTAAAAAAATGTCTTTGTTAATGTTCAGCCACAGATGGATGTTTGGGTCTGCCTCTTTTTGTCTCCCAACAGTTCAGGAGCAGTCCCCTCCCTGTTTGCTCCTGGCAGAGGCCATTTACGACTGTCCTCAAACCTTGCAATTCCTTATTTGCAGCTGGTCATTGTTCCTCATGCCTCTGTAGACCAGGTTCTTTCCCAACCCCATAATTAAAGCTTTTGTGTGATTTCCTTCTCGGGGGAAAGACCATACTTCTGTGAGAAAACCTGTTATTCCAGTTTGGTAGCTTAAGTCAAGCTTATTTTAATTGTTAACTCTGTTGAATTTTTCCTTAGCTTAAAACAAACGTGTTGTATTAAATCACAGCTAGAATACTTATTCAAGATTTTAAACCCTGGGATCCAAGCAATTACAACATGGATTACTATCAGAAACAGGCCTCTTAGATTGCAAACATTTGATTCCAGTTTGTACATGTTTAAAGTTTAATCAGGCAGGCTCCTGACAGCTGTCATTCAGGCGACCCAGGGTACTGCACCCAGAGATTGTTTCGACAGATCCACAGACAGGCTACTTTTGCTGTGCACATTTCTGTATGCTCTCAGCTTTTCAGGACTTTGTAAGTTAACAATGATTTCTTAAACTAAGTGAATTGTAGCACCCAGCAGGAATTTTGTATATTTGAGGGGGTTCTGTACCGGCATTCTGAAGTTTCAACAAAGAAAAAGGGATTTAAAGCAAGATTCTGGGTTTCACTTAGCAAAACACTGCTTTTTCCTTCTGTACTCCCTTTTCAATTGTTTTGGGGCCCAGTGACACATTCCGGTAGTGAGGGCTCTGTTCCACAACTGACAACATGCGTGGCAGATTAGCAGGCATCTTTTTGTGCTTTTCAAAGCGCAATTTTCAGAGGTTTTCGCACGCACAAGGGTTTTGCGGCCATTTGGCTATTTCTGGCACCATCATAACACAGTAATGCCGCATAGCAGAGCAAAAGTGGGTCAAAACATCCCAGAGCCCCCCTCCCGACTTCAGTTTGACCGCCCGTCAAGGGGAAGTCTGGAGATTGGGATGTTCTTTTCTTCTTTGGTCCAGGTGTAAAAAAAATCATCTGCTTCTCCCATCAGTGCTGGATCGACACGCTCTGCTCGCCAGTTCTGGTTGGGAGTATGGAGCGATACTGTGGGCTCCTTGGGTCTTTCCTCCCGGTCCACGAGTGGTCCTCCTTGGTAATTAGAAATTCTTGGTTCCAATGCTATGAGACAAAACAGAACATGGTTATGGCAATTTCTCCACTACTACTCATGTAGTGGGGCAAATGCATACATTGAATACAATTTACAATATTTCCCACCTGTATTCACTAATGGTTTTAACAGGTGGATTCTTCTAGAGATCCGTCATTTCCCCCTCTGGGTTTCCGGTTGGCTCGTCTATTTACCACAAAGTATGCCTGGGATGGCAATTCTTCAGCTGGTTTATGTGGACCCAATTGTCTTCCCCTTCTGACAAACTGCCCTTGGGGATGTGGATTTTGTAGGCGACTGGTGACATTCTGTCCACAATTTCGAAAGGACCCCACCAAGTTGGGAGGAATTTGCGCTGTTTGGCTTGGTTCCTTTGGAAATTGTACAAGTAGACACAGTCTCCTACTTGGTATTCTTTTTTAGTTGTCTTAAGGTCATAGTGGGTCTTCATACTGTCTGCAGATCTTTCAAGATTCTGCTTAGCATAGGCAAAAGCATGTTGAAGGTGTTTTCTCAGATTCACATGAGTTGTGGAGGCATTTATCAATGCCTGCTCTTGGGTTCTGTAGAGCAGATGCTGGGGTAGCACCATCCTTCGTCCAGTCATCACCTCAAATGGAGACATTTTTGTTGCAGAAGAAGGGGTAGATCTGATAGCCATCAGGACAAGCTGTAATCAAATGTCCCAACTTGGCCCAGAATCTGCCACAAACTTTTTTTAATATACTCACAATAATCTTGTTGTATCTCTCAACTCCACCACTAGAGGCTAGCCGATAGGCAATGTGTAGATTCCTTTTGACCCCAAGTAGCTAGTGAAGTGACTACCTCGGTCTGACTCAATCCTTTGGGGTAGTCCAAAATACGAGAAGATGTGATTGATCATCAGGGCCACTGCTGTTTCTGCCTTGCAATTTGAGGCCGGGAGACATTCGACCCATTTAGTGAACAAGCATGTCACGGTCAACATGTGCTTGTTCCTCCTTGAGGAGCGAATCACGGGCCCAATAAAATCGACTTGTAAATCTGACCAAGGCAGTGTCATCCCCCTCTTTTGGAGGGGAGCACGTTGTGTGAGTGAGGTTGGCTGAAATGGTGCACACACAAGACACCCCTTCAAGTATTAGTCGATGTCCTGCCACATGTGTGGCCAGTATGCAACCTCTCGCAAGATTTCGAATGTCGTATGAAGCCACCGATGACTGGCTGTGGCCGCATCATGGGTGTGACTTAGCATCAGGCTTTGGAATCAGGTAGGGACCACCCACTGGTCATTGCCAGATATGGATTTCCTCACCAACAAACCATCTTGGATTCAGAACATTTTTGGACATTTCATCAACACTCTGAGGACCTCTTTCCAAATGTAATTGGTATCCGACAGGGGAAGTTCTCAGGGTCCTCAATGTGTTGATAAAACTTGCCAATTATTGGATGACCTTTTTGAGCCGTAATCAAATCAACATCTGGGGTCTCTTTACTCCATTGTGCAGTTGAGAGTTCATTGTGAGCATTTGTCTGGGAACTAGTGATAGCAGTGACCTGGATTTCCCCCAACAGGTACTCAATCTCAAGTAGATCCCCTTGGATGGCTCTGGTTTTGGCCAGCTCATCAGCTAGGTCATTTCCAGTTTTGTCTGGTCCCTCTACTTTAGAATGACCCTTGATCTTTTTCCAGTAGATGGTCATCCCATTTGAGGTGACCAGATCATCAATATTTTGTATTCATTTTCCATGTTTTAAAAGTTTATTATTAGCACATAGCATGCCTCTGGTTTTCCAGTTAACCAGGTGCTCCACAAACCCGTTCCCTACATAATCTGAGTCTGTGAATATGACCAATTCGTGGAGTTGGTGTTGGACTGCAGTGAGGATGGCTTGATGCACAGCCATCAGTTCTGCCACTTGACTACTTCGGGAACCGATTTTGTACCCAGGGGAGGGTTCTGGGGCATCATTCACCCATTCATTCCCTACTCCGGCCACAAGTTCCTTTTCCCCGTTGTTGTCAACATGGTAGGAGCACCCATCCACATAGACAGTGGGCATTCCCTCACACTTGTCTTCTTCATAGACTTTGTGTGGGGAATTAAGGTATGCCTCCATGTTGTCCTTCATTTTAAGACTTTCGTCATCGAGACAGTTTTCTCTGGCACAATCATGCAAGTCAGCCAGACCTTGCGTGAGGGGACTCTTCTTGTTTTGGCCATATCTGACACCCACAGAAAAGCCTTGCTTTGACAGAATCCAGGAAGTAATTCGGGAATTACTCACATTTCCGGCCCAGATTCTGTCACTTTGAAGATATTGCAAAGGTTGGTGTGGAGTCTCCACTATAATGTGTTCCCCCTGGATAAACGGCCAGTAATTCCTTAATGCCCACACCGTTGCCAGCAGTGCCTTCTCACAATCATTGCATTTTTTCTCCACAGAGGATAAAGTCTTACTCGTATAGGAGATTACTTTATTGACCTTGTCATGCTTTTTATGTAATAATGCAGTCAAGCATGTATTTGAGAACGCTGTCTCCAAGAGGAACTCCTTCTTTTTGATAGGGTTAGCTAGGCAAGGCGCTTGTGAGAGGCTTCTTTTGAGTTGTCTTACTGCCTGGGCTTGTTCTGGACCCCACTCCCACTTGACCCCCCCTTTCAAAAGATGGATCAGGGGTCTTGTGATCTCTGCGTAATCCTCAATGAACCTTCTGCTGTAATTAGTTAGTCCAAGATGACTCCTTATTTCCTGCAGAGTTGTGGGGTCTTTTATTTTCTGGAGGGCTTCTACTTTCTTTTCCTGGGGACAGAGACCCTGAGGAGTTATCTCATGCCCCAAGAAATTGATACGGGTTCTGCACCACTGTCCCTTTTGGAAAGAGAGTTTTGCTCCAGCAGCCCTCAACTGTGTCAAGACATAACGGATCTGCCCTCTGTGTTCCTCCACAGTTGAGCTTTTGACTAGAACATCATCCACAGAGGCCAGGTGAACCCGTTCATCCAGGTCAGGCATGGCCTTATGTAGAAAGATGTTAAATTCATTGCCGGAGTTGATGGATCCGAAGGGAGACCAGGTCCACGTGTACTGCTGCCCCCCGAAGATAAAGGCCAGCTTGTATTAGTCCTCCCTACTGACAGGTACAGTCCAGTACCGTTGGTCAGGTAAATGGCAGTGAATACCTTCTACCCCTGGATCTGTGCCAGCCCTTGGTCAATGTAGGGAAGAGGCCATCGGGAAGTGCGGACCTGTTTGTTGAGCTCCCTTAGATCAGCACAGAGTGTCCACTGGCCGTTTGGTTTCAAAATCCCCAGCACCGGATTGTTGAAGGTGCTGTGGACTGGACAAATTATCCCACAGGAGTCAAGGTTCTTACTTATTTCAGTAAGGGACTCCATTGATGCAAGAGGCAAGCAATATTGCTTCACAAACATTCGAGTCATGCCAGGGTCCGTGGGAATTGTTGTTGTGTGGATGTCGGTGCGACCACAGTCATATGAGTCCACCGCAAAGAGATCTTGAAAATCCAAGAAAACCTGTTTCAGCTTTTGCTTCTGCTCCAGAGTCACACAGGCATCAGCTAGGTTGACTCTCTCTTCAACAATCTGCCTGAAGCCTGGAAAGACTTCTGGTTTTGCTATCTCAGCGGCCTCCTCCAGCTGGGTGGAGAAGTCCCTGGTCACGGTATTGACCTGGATTGATAGGTTCAGGTGGGTAAGGCAGTCCTGGTGGACTTGAAAGATCACCTCATCCCTCCTAAAGTCACAGGTCACATCTTCTTTACCATAGGGCAGGAAGTGTACACCAGGAAATTCCCCCCATGCTGGGGGAAGATCCTGTCTGGTGTTGTGTCATCATCGCTATCACTGTCAAAAATGACCTTGGCGATTGGTGCTAACAGTTTGGTACCTAAATCTATGGAAAAATGTCAGTCATCAACCGCCATTCCAATAATGGTGCGTGCGTCCAGAGTGCTCTTTAGGTCACTGTTATCCACCTCTATTGGAATGGTGTCGTGTTTTATGTTGACTAGTGGTGTTGGGTTTGCTCCCAACCCTTGCTGTTGGAAATGTGCATTGAGATGGACATAGGCGTCAGGATTTTTCAGTTTCTGTCCTCTTTTAATTTTTTCTTCCAGTGAGAATTGTCGGGTCCGTTCTGGGATGGTGACTTCCTCTCCAATCTGAACTTCAACTGCATATGGCAGCAGATGAGCTGACTGAAATGCTTTCTCTGGGTCATCAAAGTCCATGGGATTACCCGCTGATCCGGACCAGGCTTTGAAGTTCATTAGGTCCAAACTAATGGCAAAGCGATTGAGAATGTCACTGCCTAAATAAAATGCGACGGGGACATCTCGCACGACCCAACAATTATGGACTATGCTCTTGTTGCCTATGGACATTTTGAGCATACACCTGCTAGGCAGGAGATGTTTGGAATTGGGTGTTTCCAGGTCCATTTCCCATTTGTCTAACAGTTTAAATGTGGGAATGGCTGGATCTTTTGGGAGTTTGCAGAACATGGCCTCGCTGATGAAGCTCTTACTATTGTTCACACATACTCGGACGAGAGTCCTTCCCCTCATTTAACTGAAAAGGGCTGAACAAATGCTCTCCAATTTTCTGAATATCAGCCAAGCTTTGAGCTGATTTCTCATCATTTTGGGCAATAGGAATGGGATTTTCTGATTGTGAATTTGTGTAGAATTTCAGAGTGTTTCCTTCCAGTGTGGAATGCCACCTCAGACTGGAAGGAAGGTTGATTTTCAGAAATAGAGAGGACTCCCCCTCACCAGTTTTTTGTCCTACTGCAATTACTTTGACGTCTGGGATTTGGTTATTCTGGAAGTTGAATTCAATTTGGTCAGGTTTTTGTTCAACCATGTGGCATGTGCCATTTAAACTATCATGGTTGACACTCTGTTTCAATTTTATTGGTCAGTTAGTCTGGGTCCAGAGGACCTTGTTTACACAATCTATGAGGGGAGACAATCTACGCAGGATGTCATTCCCTAGTAAACATGGTGTGCCCTCTGGAGTCACAACTATGACCGGGTGCTTCACCTTGTGTCGCCCAATTTTAATGTCTAAATCTACAGTCCCCTCGACAGGAATTTCTATCCCATCGAATTTCTGAAGTTGTCCAGGAAGAGGAGTGAGAGGAATTTGGTATTTCTCCCCCCTTCCCGAATTCAGCTGATCAAAGGCTCTTTTTGACAGAAGGGTGGCTTGGGATCCAGTTTCCACCAGTTCCAAAATTGTACATTGTCCCTGTATCTGGACCGGGGCATAAAATCATCCCTCCTGTTCCTCAAGGGGGCAAAGATAATGCACATTTTTGGCCAATTGGTGGGTTAATTTCTTTGCTTTGGATTGTGACAGAGAGGTGATTTGGGCAGGATTTTGTTTGGGATCTTCGGAACCTGTAAGAAAAAGGTGACAGCTACATATGGGAGAGGTTTTGGGCTCCCCTGGTTCTGATTCTGGGCCACCCCCCCTTTTTGGAGGCAGTCACCAGAATGGGTTTGAACATGGGGATTTTCATGCTGGTCATTCTGGGGTTTGATGATGGGCGGTTTTAATTCGGTCCCCACATCTACCCAGTCTGGATTGGATCCTTTGGGACCCATTTTTCTTTGGAAGGAGTTCCCCCATCACTGAAGGAGACGATCCTTTTCCCAGAATCCTCTGAGGACCCCTCTCCTTCAAACTGGAAGATTTGCACCTCATCCACAAAATGGGCCTTTTTAGGCTCTTTATTTCTCCTCCCCACCCTCTGTTCCTTGGGTTGCAGACTTTCGGGGGCAGGGGATTTTGTTTCCAGTTCCTGGGTTTCCAGGGGCTTTTCACAAGTGGGGAAGGAAGCTTGCTCTAAACTTTACACCCCCCTTCCCCTTGTGCCTCCTCCCTGGGAACCGGTGGGTTGTTAGGGTTCTTCCCCCGTCATTGTTCTGGAGCACCAGACCCTGGATTTGAGGAATTCTGAGCCGCCATTCTCATCTGAGGGTTCTGTTGAGCCCTCAGCATGCGAACCAGATCTTGTGCCATGTTCTTGACCTGGCACTCAGTTGGGATACCCGCTCTGGCTGGTACGGGGTCCTCTGGTCTACCCTGGGTTGATCCCGGGAAGGGTAACTATCCCTTCTCGCATAATACCCCTGGTTAGGATAGTTTGGGTACCCCTCCACCCTTGGCCTCCCCTCTCCCAAATTGGGCTGTCTGGGCTCAGGAAAGTGGGGAAAGAAAGAAGGGTTGTTTTGGGGGTTGAAGTTTGTCAGGTACCGGGGAAAGAAATTTGGTCTGGCATTTGGGGGATTACTGCCCTTCTGGGAAAAATGAGGAGGGAAGTTTCCTGGGTTTCCAGCTGTTTGGTTGGATCCCCCCCTTGGGCTGGAGGAGTCCACACATAGCCCAGGATGAGTCTATTTCCCTTGTAGCATGGATATAGTAAGGGGAGTTAGGGGTCCCATTTGTGGGGTTACCTCCCTGGCTCCCCGTTTGGGATTGGCCCGAGGGCCTTCTGGGTTTGGGGTTGGTAGGATTCTGTGCGGGAAGGTTTTTAGTCCCCCCATCTCCAGATCTAAAATGGGGGCAACCTTCACCTCCGCCACATTAGCAGCAGCAGGGGTTGGTTTGGGGCCTTTGCTAATATTTTTGTTTTCCAGCGGCTTCTGTACCTGTTCAATGACCCAGTCTAGTGATCTTTTCTCATGAAAGTCCCTCACTAGCTGGGTCATAATGTATTCAGGGAGAGCATGAAAGAAGGTGTTCACAAATTCCTTACTGTCAGTACGCACCCTTCTAGTGGTCTGCGCAAAAACGAGTTTCAATTCCTGAACAAATTCTTGTGGGGCCTGGTCTTCCCCACATTGTAAGTTGTAGGCTGCCTTGTGGGCCTCTTGAGGGTTCCTATGAACAGAAAAATGTTTCAGGATGGCCGCCCTATAGGTGGACCATCTGGATGGTTCTGATCCTCCAGCCCCGCAAAGAAGCTGGAGTACTCAGGGGAAAATGTCCACTTTACATACTGAATACAGCTTTGGCTGTCCTTCAGGTGGAAAGTCTCCATCATCTGCTCAAATAATTCAATGTGCTCCCAAACCAAATATTTGCCATTTTTGTGGTAGGGTGTTATGACGCTCCTAATAGCTTTTATTTGCTTCAGGGGATCCTTGAGTAAAGCCCTCTTAACTTTGTTAGCCTTTTTAGTTCTGGTCACCCTGGTCCACTCATCCTCTGACTCAGAGGCACTGCTACCAGAGGTGGATGTCTGTTCTTCTAGGCTCTCTCGGATTCTGCGAGCTTGGGAATGGCTGGCAGAATGTGGGGGCCTAGTCTCTTGGGACCTGTGGCGCTCAGAAGAGTCTTCTGACTCTTCCTTGCTCCCCGGAATTGGTTGAGTACCCACCCCACTGTCCTGGCTGGGAAGAGGTTTTTAGTATACTCTTAGTGGGCCTAGTCTCATGGAATTCCCCATCAAATTTTACAGCCTGTTATCTAGGTATGTGATATTTCTGAGGATCCAGTTTTCTGATTCTCCCCTCACTGGAGTCTCCCTGATCAGAGAAGATGGCCCTAGCACTTGGGAACCTGTACATAGATGCCTGCCCGTCCATTTCTGGGAGGCGCTGATCTATTAGCCCCATATTTCCCATTGGGTGGAAGTCTACCATCCCTGTGGCCCTAGGTTCATGTGAGCCAGTGGACATGGGGGTGGCAGAGTCCATGGAATTGAAGGGATTAAAGTCTCTGGTGCCAGGTTTCCTGAGGTTATGCTCAGGGGTTTCCCTCTTCCACCTGACCTCATCTCTCTCAGCCACTACTCCCTGATGGCATGCAAGAATCTGACACTTTTGTTCCTCTATTAAGGCCTTACTCGTCTCTATGAATTGTTCCTGCATGGCTATCTGTCTACCCTCCTGGTATACTCTACCAGCGTTTTATAGTCCATTTTAAGTTCACCCAGTCCCTGAAGGGCCCAGTGATTTTCTTCTAGCTCAGTTTTTAAATGGCGGACCTCCTGGCCTAAGGCGTCCCTTTCCTGAATTAGAGTGCCTCTCTGTGCAGCCAGGTCGTCCCTTTGTTTTCTAATGGCACATGATTTCTGGTGCTCCTCATCAAAATCTGTTTGAGTGTGGAGATCCTTCACTATTAATTTATTATTTTCCACCTTTAGTTCATCAATCTGCCTTTCCAGGGTGATTATCTGCCCTGCGCAGGCTCTATTATAATTGAATTGCTGCTCTAGCTTTTGTTGGCTCTGTTGTAATGAATCCAACCTTTCTTGGCACTCTTTTTGCATTGTCATTAATTTGGTATCCTGCTCTACCTTCTCTTGCTTCAGGAGATCCAGATCTTCCTTTACTTTTGTCAGGTACTGTCTGGTTTCTCTCTCTGATTCCTGGCTCTTTTGTAGCCTTTGCTTTGCAGAGTCCAAATCAGTTTGGGTTTTCTCTAGGGATTGTACTTGCCTCTTTGCCAGATCTAGGTTTTTGGCATATTTTTCCTGTATTACTCCAATGTGGAGGTATAGGTAAGCCGCTATTTTGGCAATTTTACATTGCTCTTCTTTTACTTTTGGGGCCATATACAATTCACTAAGTGCCTGGTGCAATGGACCCTGGCCCTACCATTTATCTAATTCTATGGCAGTGACTTGTTGTTTGATTTCCTGCAGCCAGACATTCTCATCCTGCTCTACCCATTCACCCCTGACAACAATGTGTGCAGTAAGTGTTCCTTTGCCATGTTGATTTCAACTGGGGTCGCCATTCCAGAAATATTAATTTCCTTATGACTTATCTCAGGGTTACTTTTACTTTTGCAAAACAGGCCCAACTCCTTTGAGAATTTCTAGTAAAGGGTGTTTTTACAGGGTCGCACAGTATGGTAGCCCAACAAGGTGTATGTACCCCGTCCGTTAGCTTGCTGTGTTAGACTGTCACAAATGGTATGTCTAATTCAGGATCTCGTGAAGAGCCCCCAAGCTGTAAGTGATTTCAATCCGGCATACACCCAAGTCAACGCCTAGCATGTAGTGCACAACTGAAATCCATAATTATTTTTGTCTAAAAGTTCTTTATTCTGAACGATATACGACTTATATTACACCCTTCTCCTGGAACCACCCCTCCCCCCCCTGGTCACACTGAACCAGGAATCAGGCTGGTTTGCAAAGGTAAAGATTTATTTATGTATTTAAATTTCATCACAATAGGTTTTAATAGGTACATCACACTTACCAATGGGGTGATGTAACACTAAATGACCTCTTTAATACACAATGATTAAGTAGTGAGCATAACAAGTCAGCCCAGAAAATAATACTTGTGTGTGGTTTCAGATCGGATAGCACTGTAGTTAAAGGTTCCCCCTGAACACCCTCCAAATTCCCAATAGGCAATATAAAGAGCTAGGAGGAGAGAACAGGTTTTCAGGAATGGCAGAATTCACACAGAATAACAATCCCATTTTCTTCTTTTCAAACACAAGAGAAAACGGGATTGACTGTCAAGCTGTCAGAATGGCTTTTAAAGTTATCTTTAGGATGGACTAGCCAAAAACACCAAACATGGTCAAAATTGCTGAAATTGTTATGAAGTCTTATGATAGCCGCTTTGGATAGTTGCACACAAACACAAGCAATGATTTAATACCAAGAAACAATTTGAAATCTTAAAATTGAAGTCGGAAGCAATTAAAAGTTGTTTTACACATGTCAGAATTTCCCAAAATGAAAATTCGCGGCAAACTTTTCACTGCGCGATATTCGCAATAACAGGAGAACCTGAGGGATTTATGGACGTTTCAGCAGAGGTCATTTTTTTCAAGATAGGCGCAAGAACGGAAAACAGGAATGCACTTTTAAAATGACAAAAGGGTTTCTTACACTAGAGGCTGACTATGAACAAAACGAATACCATACAGGAACACAGTCACTTGATCAGAATGACTGCCTGCGGAGGAAACTCGCCTTCTTCAGATGAGAAAAGATCAGA
Source organism: Ambystoma mexicanum (assembly GCF_040938575.1). Classification (NCBI taxonomy): domain Eukaryota; kingdom Metazoa; phylum Chordata; class Amphibia; order Caudata; family Ambystomatidae; genus Ambystoma; species Ambystoma mexicanum. The sequence goes on along the minus strand of NC_090933.1, from coordinate 1,108,917,480 downwards.
GCAAAGATAGTTTTAGCAATATTAGTACAGGAGGAAGATAGGATGGTTTGGACAGAGAGTTCAAACAATTCAAAAATACTCATAACAATACAGGTTCTGAATACAAGATAGGATGGGTTTAAGTTAGGGATTGACTATGCAAAGTACATATGCCAGTGACACAATTCTTTCTGTAGATACTCACTGGATATGTTTTTAAATGGAACCGTCGGTTCTGATCAGTCAAGATTCTGGTCAGGGAATTGGATCTGGTTTATGACAGACAGCTGGGCACATCGGATTGGATTGGATCTGCAAGGCACTCTGGTCCCAGCATTGCACAGGACTGGATTGGATCTGCAAGGCCCTCTGGTCACAGCACGGCACCGGACTAGATTAGATCTGCCCTTTTTGGTTCTGATGATAATGATTTTGAGCAGGCAAGCAGTACAGCGCAGCCCGGCTGTCTTTTGATGCTCCCCCTTAGGTTTGTGGGGTTCTGGTTCTGGAATTTGAGGCCTTGCTGAAAATGGTTCAGCTATGCAATGGGTTTCTGCTTTGCCAAGTTTCTGGAGTCTGGAGCAAGGATGATGTAGAGTTCATCAGCAGGGTGCTCCACCAGCATCGGGATAGTGAGTGAATCTGTCTGTGTTTTTGAGTGATGAGCTGTCTCTATTTATGTTATGATAAAGGGGTGTGTGGGCCGGTTTAACCTAAATTTGCCCCTTTTGACAGGTTATTGGGTCAGAGTCTACTCTCTGCCTTTATAGGAGGAGAGCAACAGAGTGTCACCTTTATGGTATGATTTTATGAGGCTGAGAATCCACCCGTAGCCCCTGGAACACAAAATCTACTTTTGGCACAATACATCTTTACACATGTGCAACCTCTACAACAATCACATATACAGATTACATATTTTACACAACAGCTACTCCTCAAAACCCAGTAGCTGTGGGATCTTGTCTCTGCTTTTCACAGAATTTTGCCCTTTTCACTATGAACCCAATGTCCAATTTTTAAGCAAATTTCTACAAGTGTGCATGTTTAACATGGGCATGAGTGTATAAAGTTGCATACTTCTAGCAGAAATACATTTTGCGTGAAATCACATTTCTTGCTGTTTCTTTCAAGAACATGTCACACAATTTTGCTCCCTCTTGAAACGTGCAGCCAAAATTTAGATTCACAAATCTGTTACTTTTATATTTTTCACAATTTGAACTGGCAAGTCTTTTAAAAAAAATGTTCTTTGTTAATGGTCAGCCACTGATGGTTGTTTGTGTCTGCCTCTTTTTGTCTCCCTGCAGTTCAGGAGCAGTCTCCTCCCTGTTTGCTCCTGGCAGAGGCCATTTACGACTGTCCTCACACCTCGCAATTCCTTAGTTGCAGCTGGTCATTGTTCCTCAAACCTCTGTAGACCAGGTTCTTTCCCAAACCCATAATAGGAGCTTTTGTGTGATTTCCTGCTGGGGGGAAAGACCTTCCTTCTTTGAGAAAACCTGTTATTCCAGTTTGGTAGCTTCAGCCAAGCTTATTTTAATTGTTAACTCTGTTGAATTGTTGCTTAGCTTAAAACAAACTTGTTGTATCAAATCACAGCTAGAATACGTATTCAAGATTTTAAACTCTGGGATCAAAGCAATTACAACATGGATTACTATCAGTAATAGGCCTCTTAGATTGCAAACATTTGATTTCAGTTTATACATGTTTAAAGTTTACTCAAGCAGGCTTCTGACAGCTGTCATTCAGGCGGCTCAGGGTACTGCACCCAGAGATTTTTTTGACAGATCCACAGACAGGCCACTTTTGCTTTGGAAATTTCTTTATGCTCTCAGCTTTTCAGGACTTTGTAAGTTAACAATGATTTCTTAAACTAAGTGAATTGTAGCACCCAGGAAGAATATGGATATTTGAGGGTGTTCTGTACGGGCATTCTGAAGTTTCAGCAAGAAAGAAAAAGGGATTTAAAGCAAGATTCTGGGTTTCACTTAGCAAAGCACTGCTTTTTCCTTCTATAATCCATTTTCAATTGTTTTGGGGCCCAGTGACACATTCTGTTAGTGAGAGCTCTGTTCCACCACTGACAACAACTGTGGCAGATTGGCAGCCATCTTTTTGTGCTTTGCAAAACGCGATTTTCAGAGGTTTTGGCACGCACAAGCATTTTACAGCCATTTGGCTATTTCTGGCACCATCATAACACCGTGATGCCGTATAGCACAGCAAAAGTGGGTCAAAACATCCCACAGGGGGCTTTTACAGTGTAACACAGTTTTCCAACCCCAAAAAGTATCACTATCTTTTCTGGGTTAGCCTGCTGTGTTAAGCTGTGCAGGGTGGAAACACTATCTCAATCCCGGCACAAGCCCCCACTGTGTTAAGGATTTTAACGATGCAGCACACACCAGACCAGGACTGTTTCTAATGGCCAGGGATGCAGCGCACAATTAAAATGTTTTTAAGTTTATTATATTAGGATTCAATTTTTGAGAAGGAAAGCTGTCAACCGGTCTCACACCCCCTGTCGCATTGGACCATGAACCAGGCCGGTGTGTAATAATGAAATATTTATTTATTTTTAATGTTTAATAAAAATCAAACACAATTAATTTAGGGCAGAAATCACCAGTGTGTTGATAATTGCACACTAAAATGATAGGATACAATTAGCTTAACATTCGAACGTAAGATACACAATGCACAAATGAATGCAAGCAAGATTACTTTTTGGGTAGTATTTCAGATCGCACCACAGTTAGGCATTCCCCCTGCGACACTCCCTCAAACCCCTGTTAACCAGGTTTTGTGTGGGTGGAGAGAAGTAGCAAGGAGTCAGGTAAACTAGGTACAAATCAGAATAACAATCCAACCCACCACCCCTGAATGGGAGGCCAAAATCAGATTAGGCATCCCTTGAAAAATGAGCAAAATGGTACTCGGAATTACTGTGTGGTGATTTTACATGTGCGGTTGAACGGATAAGGCAATAATGTGGGTGGCTGTACTAACGAGGCAAGAAAACTCACAAGCTACAAGGCAAGGCATTAACAATGGGCAAACATTTAGAAAATCAACTTTGGAAAGGAAAAGCAGTGCAACAAGAATCGCACGTGGCAAAGTTGCAATTGATTAATCTCACGGGTTTAAAAGAGGCAAACAACTTCAGAAATGAGATAAACAGACATAATCGAAATCCGTTTTAATGCTAAGGTACCAAGGCACATGACAGGTATGATTGAAAGTGAAAGGGTGATGGGCGACAGTATGGGATTCTTTGTAGGAATGGAAAACTCAAATTTATAATGAAAGCAGTTACACGGACATAATCAGTTTTAAGAGAAAAATGACAGGTTCTACTGAGACTATTTTTTAAGTGTCTTGATTATAAAAGAGAGACACTGCCACGAAAAGGTTAATTTGCAATGTTTACCCATTCACACCGTGTGCCTCTTTATATGGGAATTAATTAATTTATTCCAAATAGTACTAAGGATTAAAGTAGCAGACTGAAATGATTTGGAAATACATGGACACTAACACAGATTTTCCTAAGGACAGGATACAAAGAGGATTCTGACAATTTTAAGAAGTTACTAGGATACTTATATGATTTCATATAGGGTTTTCTATGGGGTTGGATGAATTGCAAGGTAACAAAGCAATGGATGCAGTTTGTTGGTTACTGGGGAAGGGTAATACTTACAACAAGCTCTTGAATGGAAAAGTTTGGACAGCCAGCCGGGCCTTGGATAGTGGGACACGGGTCTGGTCACTGCACAGCGGCGGCTCTCCTCTAGTGACACAGTGAGGAAACTGGGGTCTGGTCTTAGTGGACAGCAGGGTGCGTCAGCTGAGCAAAGCAGGAACCTGGCAAAGCAGGTCTGGTCACTGGATAATCCAAAAAGTGTTCAGCAGCCTTGCCCCTTTCTTCCTGAATTATTGGGATTTTTGTAGGGTTAGTTCTGGATGGTGGTTCTGCCTGGATAGGAGGTACTGCATGGATCAGGATCAGCTACCCCTGACCTGGCAGTGTAATCTGGAATCTTGCAGGTTGAATGTGGAATGCCTGGATCTCTGGATGTTGATTTATGAATGCTCAATTTGTTTGAATTCCTGATTCTTGAATGTCTCCTCCTTATATAGGCCAGATGACATCAGAGGATTTTGACTAAATGGGCAGAACAAAGCTGGATACACTCCTAAGATGGGATAGATCAGCCAGTGAATGTCGGTGCCTCCCTGTAAGCAGATTGGACTGGAGGAAGTGACTCAGTTATAATGTGGGTGTTTTTATGAGGAGCTTTGTTATACCACAGTTACTTTTGCCAAAATCAGTTATGAAACAAAACCCTCATACTTTTAAATGTCACCCTTATTAAAATAACACATTTCACATGGAACATACTATTCCAAACCCCAAGTTTGTACAATGCTGTTTAGTCCTTCTGGCAATCTTTTGCAATTCCTATGGCAAATATTTCCCCTAAAAATCTACAAATGGGTACACTGAAGCTTATCAATGTTGGACATATTTACATTTAGGTTTCATATTTCTACCATGTATGCTTTCCCAGCCAGTGTCACTTTACTGGCGTTTCCATCCCCCACATGCTAGGAAGATCCACATCATCTTATTTTCATGACGCAAAACTTACATTCAAGCTGTTAAAGTTTTATAGTACTGCTTCTTTAGATCACTGACATAAATGTCTTTATATGAAAAATCTTTTACATCACATGAGCTGGCTTTGTTCCAAAAACTGGACAGTCCTTTCTACCCCCCCAGCCAATTGTCATGTTGTGGTTAGCTTTGCCCAGAGGTTTCTATGACTCCCCTTTGTTCCTAGGCAGTTGAAGCTGCGGAGAGGTGTCAGAGGAATTCACACTTCAGTGACAGGACTGTCCATTGTCCCAGGCTGCAGCAATGCCGCTCTGTCTGACCAAGTCGACACTTCCCACACCTCTGGGCTTTCATGTGGAAAAGGAACTTCCTTTCCCATGGGGCTGGCACATTAGCAATACCTGCCTTTGCAAAGACTGGTTTGACAGCAATTTCTGGGCCTAGCCAGGATGTTGAGGTCCTTTTCGTGGGGAAAAATAAACTGCACAAAGTACAATTTTCCTATATTTTGGCAGCTTTTCTTCCCAACATATATAGTTCTATTCCTGGGCATGTTACAGTATTATTTCCTTTGAACTTGTACCATATCCACTCACTGCTTTGCAGAGCAGTGCAAAACAGGTTCCTTTTACTTTCCCTGGTCATTTACAAATGTGATTTTCATCCCATCTTCATTCTGAACATTTCCATAGCTCTGGTCAATTTCTTATACAAAGGGATCTGTTCAAGAAAAGGGTTCTTTGAAACTGACATAAGCAACGGGAGATAGAGAGCTTCTTGTGAGGAATGTTGCCTGTATTACTTTGTTGCAAGAGTAAATGCTTGCTGTACGCCTGCAACTAATTTCTCTGCTCTTTCACAGTTTTTACTTGACACACATGCCATTCAGTGAGGAATAACACTCCTTTGATAGTGTTCCTCTTGAAGATAGCTGGGCATGGATATGTTCTACTGGAATCAAACTGTGTAATGATGAAAAGATGGAAACTGCACCAGTGCAAAATCATTTTAAACACAGAACATGTTCTCTTTCAGTTGGAAATCTTGAGCTGGCAGCATAGCAGCGCAAAGCCAGGCTGCTTTTGAATTCACCTTTTTAGTGTACAGGAAGAAAATACTACAGCAATTATTGGGGTGTTCTATGTTCCATCATGCCCCAAATGTGCTCCACAGATCAAGCACTGCCATTATTTTTGGTAACTGCTAAAAATGCAGTTTTGATGCAAGGGAATAAGTGCTCAGCAGAGCCAGCACAGCCATTCGTCTTGTAACTGCTGAAAATGCAGTTTGGTGGTGCAGGGGAGTTCTGCTGGGCTGGTAAATGTACCCCACATATCATTCCTTGTTCCTGAAAAAGGGGTATGAACATTTCCTTTTTTATCCTTTATATTGTTACCCCTAGTCTACTTGCCTACCAGGGTATCGCCACTTTCTTGTTTGGGTGTGAGTCACAGACTCATTGTTTGCCTGGTACACTAACCTGCTGGGGCTTTTCCACTCTCTGATCAGTTTCCCTTTTATCCAGTTCACAACACTTTTCCAATATTGGGACCGCAACGCTTTTCAATGAACTACACTTCCTTTCTTTAAGGTCTTGTTCTCAACAATTTTCATGTTGGCAATAGTTCCCCTTCCTTTGCTTAGGCTCTTTTTCTGAACAATGTTTGCATCAGTAATAATTGCACTGCCTTTATTTAAGCTCTTTCTTTCAACAATGTTCATATCAGTAAGAATGACATAGCTTTTACCTAGGCTTTTTCTTTCAGCAATGTTTGTATTGGTAAGAATTGAACTGCCTTGGCATAGGCTCTCTCGTGTTGAATTTGGTGCACGGTATTCACCCAGAAGTGCCCCAGTAACCTGCTCACTATCTCTGGGTTTACCGGCTATGTGAGGTGTCTCCAGCATTCCTCGTGATTCACCAGTATCTGCGCTCCCGGTCCACTGACTAGCAGTGCACCTTGTGAGTTGTACACTTCCTGCTTTGCCTTCCTCTATGTTCTGCAGTGCCAGATGCCTGAAACAGAATAGCAGTGAACTTCTCCTGACCTGACTCCACTGCACAACGGGTCTGTTGGACTCTGTGCTGCGCTCTGCAGTCTGCTCAAGTTCGGCATCCTCCACAGTGTAAGCATCCGTCAGGTGCCTCTCCGTTCTCTGGCTCTCTCATTCTCTCTCATTCTGTTCACCTATGTCCTTTTTAAAAGTCCTGGTCTTTTTCTGCAGTTTCCAATGACTATTCCGTGTCCAGTCATCCTCAATTCTCCATCCCTCTTCCTCGTCTCAGTACCAAAAAGAGGTGAGGGCAAATGAAGTTCTGATTTAGAAAAACCTGGGAATTAGGTCTCTATATTACAATAAGCCATGTAGGAATGTTACAATGACACATGGTTGTCACTAACAGTTATAACTGAAGGGTTTTCTTGACTCTGTATTTTCCTGTCTCCCGGGAGATGGTCCTGTCCTGTTTAGTCGTCCCACAGATAGCCACCCCCTGAACCCTGGGTCAGAGTCAGGTAGTTTCTGCCTTTCCCTGGTCACTTAAGAGAGGCCTCCTTCCAGGGAATCAGTGACGGGGTTGTCAGATTCGTCACGCTATGTAAATAACTACTATTTAGACAAAATGCATTCAAATTCATTGTGTTGGATTATTTTGGAAACATGGACTGGAATTAGCATTTGAGGATCAGCCATGGCACTGGTGGATTATGGGTTCTTCAACAGTTTTGTTGTAAAGAACACTTGATCCTAGAAAGCTTCAGTGGCAAGGACAGTGCAAGATGGAACTTTTCTATTGATCTTTTTATGAAGTCCTCTTTCCTGATGTTTATGTATTATGCTGCGTGCTAATCTTAATCAGTTATTTATATGTTTGTGACGTTTCAGAATAAAACATGAAATAAACCAAAAAGATGTAAAGTTCCATCATGAAATGAAAAAAAAGAATCTAGCAAATGGCTGCGAATAATATGGCGGTGGTACAGCACAACTCACTGACTCAAAGCAAGTCTTCTCAAGCACTGCGGCATTAGCCACAATCTCACACTCAAACAGGAATGGTATCACTCAGATTTCTGGTGTGGACATGGCTGTCAACCATGGAAATGCGACACTACTCCAGAGAGTACAACCTTGCAATGCACGAATGTCCCAAGATGTTTTAAAGACACGTTGAGCTGGTGACAGGTTCAAATGTCAACCTCCAGAAGTCAGACTACATGAGATTGCTAAAGGTCAAACGGTCCAGAAGATCGATTTAGCAAAGAGTTTTAAAGTCAACATGGAAAACGGAAACATGTAAGGAAGACAAGCTGGCTAGGGTGAGTGAAAAGACAGCAAGAGTGCAGCATTCCCAAAGAAAATGAAAACATAGAGATACAAGAAGGAAAGGGGGTCCCTAGATACAAGTAAAATGGTTATCAGCTAAATAAAAAAAAGAGTGTCACTAAATAAAAGTTCTGGATATTGAGATTATGTTTTAAATGAAAAAAGAGGAAGTGCAGATTTAGAAGTCTAATTTCTACCTTGCAGCATCCCTTTCCAGGAAGAATGTCTGCATGTCCAGTTGTGCCAATGATGCAACCGTACAGTGAAGTGACCAGATTCCCCCATAACAGCCAGACACCACTGGCTCAGTCATGTCCTTTACATTCACAAAGCATTGGTAGTGGGCGCTCACGCCCAATATGGTTCATTACAACCAAGACTGCAACTCCCAGAATGCACTCGTTTAATGTAAGCAAAGTCTTTGGGTGTCCTGGTGCTAAAGAGTCTTCTGGCCACCCTGCAGTGGTGCAGTTCCTGTTAGACTAGAAACACCCTTTCTGAGTAGTGTTAATAGAGATGGCTTAAAAAGTTTGAAATACATCAGAATTGGAACAACCAACACTTCAGAGTTGATTAAGAACACTTGGCTGAAAATGAACCGTTTCAGTCATTCCTCACATAACAGAATATATACATTTTCAACATCTTGGTCATTTTAAGAAAGTGACAGATTTCTCTCTCGTGAAGGGAGCGTGTGCCCTATTTCACTCTGCGCCGAATACTGGAAATGACGGTGAGAGGAGCTGCCTGCCTCTGAAATCTGACACCCTCTCACACTGAACGCACGACTGTCTGTCTGCGGCGAGAGGCGATGCCTCGGACACTCAGAGGGACTATTCAGGTGAGTTGTCAGTCAATTCGCAGAAGGCGGGGTTGACGAAAAGTTGGTTTGCTTGTGCCCTAAGTGCAGGCGGGGGCATTCTGCTCTTCAAACACCTCATGCTAAATGAGTAATAACTCAACACTAGGTTAGTGTATTAGTTTGATAATAGGATTACATACAACCATGCACTTGGTAAGAACGCAATTGAAACAAACAATGAACTTAAGCAGAAAGAAAAAAGTACGATCCAGGAAATGAGTTTGTTAAACGAGAAGCAGTGCATATTTTTCCAATTAGAATACATGTTGCATATGATCCATTTCTATGAACATTTTCAAAGGAATGTTTAACAGCTCTTATTGTATTCGCTAACCAAACTAGTTCTAATACATCCCTGCTTACCTGGAGCAGCTTATTGCAAACAAACCGAATACACACGCTGTACCGAACGTGTATTATTATTATTAGTATTATTATTAGGGTATTTATTGAGCTCAGACCTAGCTTCAGGAAGCAGCAGAGTGCTTTACAATCAATCATAGAGGGAAGAACAGAGTGAGGGAAGCAGGGAAAAAAGGAGCAGTGAGCTAACAGGGGAGGGTGAGCAATTGGCAGCATGGGGGGAAGACAATGGGGAGCAGATCACTGATTCTCAGGCATGGGTGGGGAGTGCAGGGTGTGTGGAGCTGGGCGTTACAGAGAAGCCATTCCTTGAAGAGGAACATCTTGAGCTCTTTCCTGAACTGTAGAAGTGATGGGGCAAGTATGATGATGACAGGGAGGAGGTTCCAGAATCTTGGAGGGTAGACAGAGAAGGCCTGTCTTCTGTTTATTTTCTTCCTGCAGCGTCTTAATTCAAGTCTGCACATTTCCTTACGTCTGGTGGATTGCAGGCCTCCAGAGATGCTGAGTTTCTCAATGAGGTAGCTTGGGGACTTCAGGATGACAGCCTTGCAGATGATGCAACAGTATTTGAAGATAATACATGCTTGCAGTGGGAATAATATGCAACCTCTCTCTCTCTCTCTCTCTCTCTCTCTCTCACTCTTTCTCTTCCTATTGCTCTCTTTCTCTCTGTCTCTCATTAGGGGCCCGATTCATGGAAAAGTGCGCAGAGATCCCACAAATCCTGCAGGCCGAGAATGACTCTCTGTGAGCCTGCCTGCAGAAGGAAATCTGCACGCTCCCTGTATTCATGGAATTGTTTCCACAAAGTAGGCTTACCCGCAAGCCGCAGCATGAACGCCCCTAACACACCCTGTGCAAAACCAAAACAGACACATTGACCTACCTTTTGCGGGCTCTCCAGGTGCAAACACATGTGTCCTGTGAAAACTGGGTGGGGTCCCCAGCAAAAAAACAAAGCCAGCATTTTGGCATCACTGTGCGGGGTCCCCCATAGCTGCAACCGGCACTGCAAGAACATGTGTACCATAACTGTGGTCATATTTTGGTCAATCTGCTTGCGGATCCCTGGAAACTGGCCCAGCACCCCACTCTGCTGCGTACATGCATCCCTAAGTCTGATCGGATCACTGTCTGAATGCAGCTCCCCTAAATCTGACATGCAAACCCACCTCTGCGCAGCAATTTTTATGTACAAGTGTCTTTACGCCACCCTTCGGGTGGCTGAGAGATCAAGGGATGTGAGTGGGCATTTCGTAGGCACGAGGCTGCGCGGTCACATCCATGAAAACACATCGTACGCATTTGTGGTCGTGCTATGAACTGCCTGCGGGCCGCCCCGCGTAACGCCCACTTTTTCCCTTGTTCTTCCTCATTTTCTGAGTTCTACTGCCTACTACGCCCTCTGAGCAGGCCTTTCCAACGCTCTGTGTGGTGTCTTGTGCAAGGGACTCGACTGCTCGCAGAGACATGCCGAGCCTGTACGAAGTCCCCAGATAGTACCAAAAAAGCAGGGTTTTGCACATGGTTTGGTGCACAATGTGCCTATTTTCCCCACAAATCATTCCATGAATCGGGCCCTAGATCTCTAACCACACATTTTTTCATGCAACAAATGTTTCTGTCATAACAGGTTGTGTGCTTGAATCATGCATTCTGGTCTTGGTGTTCATTTCATTTTTCAAAACACTCACCCTAACTTTAAAAATGTTTGTAACATTGAAACATATATACAGATTCAGACAGTTTCAGCATCCAACTATGAGGATAGAACGGCTGCAACCTCAGTCCCTGCCTATGGGTCCAGGATCCTGCTGAGGACAATGTTTCCTTCTGCTGTGCAGCATTTTAGTTGGGTCTCAGGGTAAGGGTAGCACATGCTCAGGTCAAAATGTGAGGCAGCGTGAGAGAAGGATATACTCACAAAGACTCCTCTATCACATCTCTGGATGTGTATCCAAGCTGAAGGTTTGCTAAACACAAACATAATTCCATTTGTTTTAACTGTAACAAGTATATGAATAGGAATCGTATCCTTAATGTTATATATAAATTAGGATCGTGATGAAGTATAGGATTAATGCCAAATCACAGAATTTCTTTGAAAAAATGGTCCATTACCTTTGTGCTTATTTGCCATGTTCCACAGTTGAAGTATTGTTACTGACGCGTAATCTGCCATTAACAGACACCCTGAATTAGCTGCAGAGAAGACGTTTGTCAAGGTTAATAACTAAATTAGCTCTTTGAGGCAAGGTCTGAGTACATAACGTGCATTTATTTTTGCAAACCTAAGCTAGATTCTATAATCAAGAATAAACACATTGATTAAAAACAATTCTGGGAATTGTGTCATCAGCTTGGATGCTTCTCGATCTATCTCCTGCCTTTGGTACCCCCGATCACCACGACATCCTCCCCAGTGGTGTCAAAGATGGTGGACAATAGGGTTAGATCCTCCCTTAGAGGATCACATTTGAGAATCAGCGTGGATGATTTTGAATCAGATGGATGCTCTGTTGGTAGAAGCCTTCCCTGGTGGCAACTCTGCTTCTTCATGAATCCTCTCCATGATTTACTCCTTCAACATGAAGTCATTCATCACAACACATTGGGCCTCATTACGACCCCGGCGGAACAGGTTAAACAGCGCCGTAAAAGGCTGCGGCGCCGTTCAACCCGTTCCGCCACATTACGAGGTCCCCTCATGGGACACGTTAAGCACGCCTGGGAAAACCAGGCGTGCATACGGATCCCGCGAGGGGAAGAGGGAGCAAACAACAGGCCATCTCGTAATGGCCTGTTGTTTACTCCCTCTCCCATTCCCATTCAGCCCTATGGGGGCTGAAATGGGAATGGGGATGAACCGTGTCCATGTCCTCGAGTGAGGAATTATTGGGCCATCCGAACCCGGAATGATCCGGTAAGTCCTCATTCCAAGGACACGGACACAGATGCGGTTTTGCCGGCAGCCATGCCGCCAATAGCGGCATGGCTACCAGCATACCTCGTAATGAATTGTCTGTGTTTTGAGCTTGAGGGCAGGCCTTAGAACAACATTGTCCGTCTTCAAACACTCATCAGCCACGCTGAATAGTGGATGTGGAGAAGCTGGCCAGCCTCAAACAAACATTCTGCTGTAGAAACTAAGGCCATTAACACCAGGACCAACAATTGTGTCCCCAGATGCCCATTATAAATATTGTTATACCATTCCAAAGTCAGTGGAAGAGGTATCTTTGACAGGTGTCTTTTGGCCTACATTAATGCCATTTTTAGCTTTTTCCAATTATTATCTTGTATTTTCCAGGATGTTTAGATACCTGCTATAAAGAGACTTAGTTTGCATTCCTCATGCCCTCATTGGGCATAATATGGATCGATTGAACATGCAACATTTGGAGTACATTACAGAAAATGATTTCTCACCTTCCTGTCCGTCTAAAATCGCCCTCCATTCATAAAACCTATCATGCCTGTTTTATCAATCCTTCATTGTGTACTTCTCAAGTGTAGAGTCACACTTAAAGCCCTCAAGGCCTTCAATGCCATGCACTCGTTTAATATTTATCATGAATCCAACTATACAAACCTACCAAGGATCTTCACTCAAATGACAAGTGCTTTCTTTTTAGTCAACCAGACTGTGTCTCACCTTCCCTGACTACATCCAAGGTACAGAGCCACTGACCACCGTCAGAAGGAAAATTTATTTTTATTTTATTTTTATTTTAATTTTTGATTCAGCACTGGGCCTACCCAGCGAGTCTTAGAGGACATTGAATTGTTCAGAAGTTCAAAAGGTGGGAGGCGAAACAGAAGGTAGAAAATGTGTTCAGGATAGGATAGGAAGATTAGATTGGATTATGTGTGGGGAAACAGTTTCTTTTTAGTTCTTGTCTTATTTTCATTTGTTTTAATTATTACAGTACTTGATTGCTGGCTTGTTGTTATCTCTTTATGTGTGCATGAGGTTGATAGACACAAGATGTGGACCCATCTTCACATGCAGCTCTATAAACAGTTCACCAATATATTTCCAATTAACCAGTAAAGCATGACTATTCTGGTGCTCCCTTCTGCAATTCAACTCACCGAAGCCCACATCATACCCTGATCTGCCAACTCCACTACCCCCGACCCCCAATATATATAACCACAGTATCCCTATTTTGTCTCAAAACTCTTGCATGTCAATAATGTATTATAACTGGCCTATGTGTTTCAGCCCCTATGACTTCCTAGCAATATGTGGCCTGTGATAATTTGCTAGGTGTTGTCACTTCTCCCCAGAGGGGAGCCCATTCTCATGAGGCTAGGGGGGTTGAGGCCACTACCCAATAAACCCCATATGACTGGTTTAATATGGGAGGACCTCATGGTGAGAGATTCCCCTGCTGGGGATAATGATGACCACCTGGGTGATAAACAGCATAACACCCAAATCCAAACCTACCCGAAACATCTAACACCTTTTCACACACCCCTTCTAAATTACACAAACATGTGTTATTGTAACATCAGGTCAGTTTCACCAACTGAGACGAAGAAGATCATCCAAGATGTAAAATATAACATCATGTCAGTTTCATCGACTGAGACAAAGAAGATCGTCCGAGAAGCACAGGATAGTCCCAAACGCAAGTACTGAGAAGAAGAGTCATGAAGAGTGACTCATGGAATGAGAGAAAACATTGAAGTGGTCACCAAAACAATGTAAAACCGACAAAAGGAGTAAGAGAGAGAACTGTCCTGTAAGCAGCATGGGAGACACTCCTGCCAGGGAAACCAAAAGCACAACAGAGAAAGCTTCAGGGAAGCCAAAAGCAGTCATCTGCTGGAGACAAGAAGCCAGCAGTGAGAGTACTTTGCCCGGTTATGTGGATCTGGTCAGGAATGCGGCTGGAGGCTGTGGAGCACTGGTGTGCCCCTTGAGAAGGTGGACTGCACTGTCCTGCAACAGCTCCCACACTGCTGGCCCGGCGAGTAGGGTCAAAGAATGTGGAGCAGGAGCCACAGAGACAAGGAAGGCCCGCGCAATTCTACCGAACAAAGCAAGACCACAGGAAGAACCGGCAGAGTGTCCCAAAGTTAGCGGCTGTAACAGGGGAACTGGTAGGAGCAGAAAGCTTGAGAATAAATACAAGTTGATGGGAAATACTGAATGCGAGCTCAACAAACTTGATGATATGAGTAAACTTCCTTGTGGCAGTACTTGGCAGGAGAGTGAACCAAATAGGCAAGCAAAAAGGGGAGGAAAGTAATGGTTTGGAACCCAAACAAGGGTCCGGGTCCCAGAGCAAAACCAAGTAAATACCAGAAGGAGTTGCCCTCAAGACAGTGGCAGAGATAAATCCACTGGCCACCAGGGAAGGGCATGGGACTGTGACCACATATGCTTTGGGGGAGAAGAGCCCACTGGTCACCAGGAAAGGGTCTGTGACCTTGTCCATCGCAGAGAATGGGGAAGAGGAAAACACTGGTGAAATAAGAAGGGTCTGGCACTCCAACAAAGAGACATTAAAGCAGAGAGGAAATCTTCTTCATCAAAGTCACAGAGGTAAGTCCACTAATCACAAGAGAAGGACCTGGGATCCTAAGAAGATTTGGGACATTGTTGACAGCAATTTACCAAGGCAAATCGTGTATCAATCTGAAAGTACTGAATATCGAGTAATACCAGGAGAAGCGAGTCATTCTCCTGGTAACAAAGTGGAAGTAGAGAGACATCAGGGGAAAAGAGTCATTCCATGTGGCGTTGTATTGGAACTTGTTCAGAATCACACCAGGAGAAGGGAGCCATTCCACTGGAGAGAACATTGTATACAGACTGTTTTGAAACCTGCAAATTGGGGAAGGGAGTACATTCCCCCATGTGTTTATATTTGAAGGAACATTTCTGGTTAAGCAGCACTCCAGAAGCAGGAAAAAAGAGGAACTCTCCCAAAATAAAGAACGTTATGCTAGTTTACTCTTTAGCTTTAGAATGTGAGCGATAGAAGTAGGTTTTTGACACTGGACGGTGGTTTATACTTTGAAGGACATCTTGACAGACCCTTTTAGTATTAGTTTTGAGGCAGGGAAACCCCTTAGAAGTTAGGGATAGCGAGGACCGCGTTTCCATTTTCCTAAATACACTAAATACAAGCATATAGCCAACATCATAGCACCTTTGTGTCAGTCTCCTTCTTTGACACCCTTACAGCCAATAAAGTCAATCTCATGTGTTGCTAAATATTACCAGTAATGCCTGCTCAGTTCTCTCTCCCTGTTCAATAAAGCTTTATGGACAATGGGAGTGGTCATTATCACGATAAAAGGACCCACTCCAAGGGACGCTTCATTATCCCAAGTGATATTGATAGCCCCCAAAGACTAACATGCTATTAGTACTGCTGCTAATTGCAATATAAATGCAATATAGGTTTTTGATTTATATTGGCAAAGTTAATAGTAAGTGAAGTAAACAGATAAATAAATTAAATGTGTGTTTATTCTGTAGCTGTCTTCATACAGTTAGCATTTTAATTATAAGCTCGGTAGAAATTGACCAGTTTTAACATGTGCATAAATTATGTGTGCTGCAAATGTAAAATGTTTCTATATTTGAAAGTGAAAAACTTTGTCAATTCTTGCACCTTTCACTTTGGTGCATATAATTTGGTGAAACCTGTCGTGCTGAAGGTGGGATGAAAAAAAGCTTTCCCCAGAGTGGGAGGCTCTCCTTGAAAAAACTCCTGATGGGAAATTGAATTGCTGTTTCTTAAATGCAGATACATGCTTGAAGATTTTTCTGAAGTCAAAACTTTGTAATCTAGTCAATCCCAGTAGTTAGTGACAATAATATGAGTATTCTGCTTGTCTGGGGGGGAGAAGGGTGGGAAGGAACAAGGGCCTCCATGTACAAGTTCTCTTTACTGTACTTCGCCATGATCATGAGCTTTGTAAAATACCTTGCCTTCCTGCTGTGTAGTGTGCAATGTGTAAATTCCAACATCGTTCATGTTTGCCTATATATAATTCAATAAGATTGTATTTATTTATTTTTTACATTTGCATAGCTCACAAACAGCCCTTGGGCATTGAGGCGCTGTTACTTGCAGGGCACTTAGTTGCAGGGGGTACAGATACAGGTAGGTAATGCATTTACATGTTATAGAATAATACAGTAGAGTACATCTTATAAAACATTTTGCAAGTTACCAAGAAATGCGTTCCGCAAATATGGGTGACGAGTGAGGTGTCCATCAGGTGAAAAGTGCTGTTTTCATGGCTGTGGCTCTGAACATTGGGGAGCGCCCCCCCCCTTTACAATTGCCTGCAGAAACAATATTGAGGACAGGCTTGTGGCCCCATAGGAGTGTATACGGTTGATGATTAAAAACACTTTAATGTTAGGGTGAAAAATACAATGAACACAAAGACCAATGTATATTTTGTACTGAGCATACAACACATTTTTCAAAGACATGTTTGTCAATTATAATGATTTGTGGTTATTCTTATATTCCAGCAATGGTATTTAATTATATGCATATTGGAGTATTTTAAAAGATAAAAATAGGAAATCATGTGTATAGTTTTGATAATGTGTTTTGCTCAGTAAGATACATGTAACATTCTTATTATGACTACCATATATACTGGAAGTACTCAGAAATGGGCATTGAGACATTGTAGCAGACCCTTTTTACAATGTTAGTGCAATTAATGTCTGTTCTTTTATAATTTGTTATTAAAGTGCTTTTGGTTACATATGAACCTTTTAAAACTACACAAAAAATAAAACAATAATCATCACATGTATTTCCCATACAATACAAATTCACACTTTAAAATTCATTATACATCTTACAAAAATAGAGCATAAATAGAGCATCATATAAAAAATGTCACTATTACATGTCAAGCTATCACCACAAAATAACTACCTAAAACCAGGCACATTCTGGGCAATTCATCCTAATGCATTGATCTTAAAAGTAATTTTTAGAATTTAAACATGGTTCTCTCCAGAAGAAATAAAAGACCACGTTTGGTCACTCTCTAAAAAATCCATACGCAGTGTCCCTTCGTATCCCTTTATATACACCTCTCTCAGTTTGGAACAACACAACAAGTGTCTAGATTTTCAATTTCATTTTTACATACTCTGCACAGCCGATTTTCAAAAGGGATACTCTTCCAGGCACCTATCCTGCTAAAAGACAGACGTTTTTCTAAACTTAGAAGTAAAATGAATCTTTTCATCCTGTTATCATTTTCCTTGATAATATATTTAAAAGGTGCATTTACGACAAACGCTTGTTTCAAATAATCCCCATACCTCCTTTCCTGAGAAGTATTCCCAAATTATTATCTCTGTCCCACACTGATGCCTCTTGTTTAATCTCTTTGATGGCAATTCCCAAATTAATGGGATAAATAACTTTGTAATCTATCTCATCATAAAAGAGATACACATCATTTACCAAGGATTTCAGGACAACTGAGACTGAGCACTGTGTCAGAATCTAATTAAAGTGGGAGTATAAAGATGTGTTATTTGTCATTTCCTTCTTCAATTAGTATCTTCATTAAAATAATTCCCATGGCTATTTTCTTAGAAGTCGACATAGCCATAAGTATTAGCTCACTACGTATAGCTTCAATAGCAGTGGAAGTGGGTAATTTCTGTTTTGTAATAGCTTATTTTGCTGAGTTTACAGAGTTACTCCTTCATAGGCCCTTCATTGTTGGAAAAGGAGCACAAAAGGCAATTATTTATTTATTTTGTGAGCACCAAGGTATGGATTAATCTTGCTTGCTGCCCACTGATTAATGGGTAGTGCTGCTGAACCTGTGTGTTTGTTTACACAAACAGCATTAATTATCAAGGTCTCTCAAAACCTCAGAACCCCAATCAGAGTCTATCTATGTCCACTTGAGTTCCCCCTGTATGGACATGCACCCACAGTGTTTTGGTGACATTCCTACGGGACACACATAATGGCAATATATGTCTCCAATTAATACGCCCCTTTCTACTTTAGTTTATGATGCTGCTCTCATTTTACTTTTAACCATAAAAAACACAGCAAACTGCCTTACTATATATATATATATGTTTCTTCTCAGGTGGCACTGCTGTTAGCATCGGTTAAGGGAATTGGGATGGGAGTGGTGATGGCATGGTGTAAGGGATCACCACTTTCCCACATGGGACCCTTCTAAGAACTGTCCTTTTAGATTACTGCTCTGAATGTCTCTATACCTGCACATATCCCCCCACAAAAGGGGGAAAAATGCATCAGCAGATATTAAATTCAATTAAAGGTTGCAGCATTGAGACTTCAAAGACCCATCCGGTGGATGATGCGCTGCAAATCACTGAGACTGGGGACTCATGCCTTCAAGTGCACTTAGATCTATAGGCTGTATTTGACAATGTTGATCACCTAACACTCCCCTATGTCCCCACTGATAGGGGGGCTGACTGTCAAACCTTCCCTTCATGTTTTTTGTCCTACCTATCAGGCGTACACCAGGCCGTACAGATGAGCTCATTTGATACAACCAACTCCCATTCAAGTGTGGGATCCCCATTGTTTTCATTCTCTTCCAGCCATCTTTAGTCTATACTTTGAACCCTTGAGAAATCTCCTAAAAAGAAAATAGCCATCCATTTGTACACTGATGACACTCTTGCACCTTAAGGTCAGTGTTCCCCAGAACATCGCTTGCCAATGCAAATGCCTGGCTACCATTGAAACATGGATGCCAAATGCCTTCCTTAAACTGAATAACACTAAGATTGAATTTGCCCACATCGGTCCACCCACCAAACAACAAAACCTGTTCAGCAATGGATTGATGGAATAACCACATAGCTGATAACATCAGGCAAATCACTGGGCATCATTGTTCACAGCAGACTTTCCCTCCAAAAGCATCTAGACCAAAAAGGTGTAAACCATGTGGGTGCAGATCTCAACAGTTAGCAAAAAGCAAACCCTTCATGCCACCATATGACTTCTGCATGGTGGTCCAAGCCACGTGATCTTAAACATCAACAGGGAAACACCCTCCTTACTGGGCTTCCAGCCACACAACTGGCACCACCAAGCCAGCCCACCACGGCAATGCATGCGTCATTACAGGTGCCTGAAAGCTATAGCTCAGGGGCAACATGCTTCTTTTGGAAGCAAGACAACGCGGAGCAACACATGTTCAATCCCCGGACCGCGCTTTGAAACCTCTGGGTATTAAGTGTGTTATAAATAACCAATTATAATTATAACTGCATCTTTTCAGCACTGCACAAGCTTCATTGGCTCACCCTCCCTGCCAGGATTATATTAAAAACTGTATTTATCAATCACAAAGCAGTCTCAAATGGAATAGCAGCATACTCTTCCTGTACCCCACTCACCCATTGTCTCCTCACATTATGAAGCACCTAGCTCCCAGTGTTGCTTCATATCTTACTTCCCTCTTCAACTCGTCTCATGACAATGCCACTTTCCCCTCATCCTATAAGACAGCTACTTCCATCCCTCTCCTTAAGACACCTGGTCTAGATCCTAACTGCCCTGCCAACTTTTGCTTTGTCTCTCTACTACCACACTATTCCGAAGTCCTAGAGTGAGTGGTAGTCAATGAAGTCACTGGGTTCCTTGATACCCTCAACCTCCAGGACCCTCTTCAATTTGGTTTCTGACCTCAGCATTCTACAGAGACAGCTCTCCTCAATGTCAGCAACTTCATCTCCTCATCTCGGCATGCAAACATTTCATTTATCCTTATTCTTCTCGACCTCTCTGCTGCCTTCGATGCTGTCAAATATGTACTATAATGACCTTCTCTCTACATTATCTCTCCTTGGGAACAGAGATAAGGTCCTTGCATTGTTTTCTTCATAACTTTCCCCCAGACACTTTCATGTGTCCTAGAACAGCCTTACACATCCCCTTACTGTTGTAATTCCACTAAGGGTTTGTCCTTGGCCCACTTCTCTTCACTCTATATACTTCAGCTCTTGGTACTCTGATCTCCCCTTACAGGTCTTCCTATCAACTCTTTGCAGACAACACACAAATCTTCATCTCGTCCCATTCCTTATCTGATGAGCTGTTGTCAAAAATGTCAAACTGTCTCTCTGTCATCAAATATTGGATTGTGCCACTTGCACATGCTCAACTCCTCTAATACTAAAGTTCTCTACTTCCCAGCAAAACAGACTATCTCTTCCTCTCCTCCTCTTCTTTCCTCCTCTCCTAACTTTCTTCCTTACTCTACTTCCACGCGTAACCTATGTGTCATCTTCAACTCATCACACATCTTCTCACTCTGCATCTCCAAATCTTCCACTGCAGCCAGACTCAAACTCCTCAATATCGAAAAATCTGTCATCTTCTTCCTTTCAATACTGCTAACCAGATAATCTCCTCCTTAGTCCTTTCTAGATCAGGCTACTGTGACAGTTTCCATTATGGCCTTCCCAACTATGCTTTTTCACCTCTGGACAACATTGCGTTCTGCACACAGTTCAAAATTTCGAACTTTACTTCAACCAGATTGGCTGACTATATATGAAACAAAGGGTGAAGTACAAACTTCTCATCATCTTCAAAACTGTACTTGGACTCACCCCACCCTACCTATCTGCTCATCTGACCCCCTACTCTCCTCCTCACTCATTAAGATCATCCTCAGCTCACCTCCTTGACACCACTCTGCATTGTCCACAAGGCCTTCTGAGGCCTGAGGCCGGAATACCTTCAACTCTCTCTTCCTAAATATCTTCCTTATCAAGCTCTTCGCTCATCCGCCTCCAACTCCCTCAGGGTCAGTCACTTCTCCAAGAAATGAGTTGGGGGTAAATCTTTCTCTTTGGCAGGGCCCTCCCCCTGAACAGCCTTCCTGCCTCCCTGAAACTTGAGGAGAACCATCTCTGGTTCCGGAAGCAGCTCAAAACCTTCCTCTTTGCTTTTGCTATCTCTCCTCCTCTCTCTTTGCTACATTCCTGACAGAAACTGCACTGGTTACCTGGCCACTCTCACTGATCTAGGGCCCAGGCCCCGCCAGTTGCCCACCGGCACTGCCTCCCTGGCAACCCCTGCACCTCGGGACTGTTTTCTGTATCTCTAGAGTCCCCCTCCCAGCACTTATGTCTGCACCTACCTTGCACTTGCCACCAGCTGGCCCTTTATTTATCTTATTTATTCTACTATACCATGTACTGCACTTTCCCCTCTCCCTTCCCCTTCGCACTTCTCTTTCCCTCTTCCCATGCACTTGCGTGATCTGAATGACACCTGGCCTAGTAGGATTGTTGTCTGTCTTCCCTTTGCTCCTCCTCCCTTGCCTCGTTGCACCCTGAAACACTTGTGTATAGGCGCGTTATAAATGCCATATCATATCATATCACTCAAGCCCCCTGCGCTAACTCTCGTTTCCTCTCTCTCACTCTTCTCACTCCCTTGCTCTCAAATTCTCTTTGTTGCCTATTCTTTACTCTTCCAACTCTGGCACTATTTAAATCCAACCTTAACATCATTCATGCTGAATCAGCTGTTTCCTTACGCTACTGCATTGCCCTGTTTTCCGCTCTCCATACTCTTCATGGATAACCCTACAGCACTTTTCCGTAACCCCTCTATCCTTAATTCAGCACTTTCTCCAACAACCCGTTCCTATGTCATTCTGTCTTGTCCTCGTCCCCGGTTTATGTTTCCACCTTTCCATGCAACATATGGTTTTCAAATCGCATTCTCTCACCCCATTGTAAAGGACCCATGTCCTCTGCTCTGTTATCAATGCTAAATTCTGTATGTGTTTTTGTGCCAGAAATGCATTGGCTTCTCTGTGAATAAATTAATAATACATTCAAAATTAATAATAAATAGTGGAGAAACTTCACACATCTGAAGGCCCCACAATTCACATAGTAAAACTATCAAAATGTTGGAGGCTAAGCTGGCATGTAAAGCGATGGCTCGCAAGCAGTCCTTCTTTTACCACGCCCGACCATCTGGAACAAAGTCTTGGTAGATGCTCATAAATGCTCCCACCAGCCACCAGTGCAGAAACACACTAACAATTAGGCTCTTTCAATAATACCTGCTGGACAAATACAAATTCCTCTGTCTCTCTCCTCCAACAGTACTGCGCTACTGTATAAAATGCGAAGCCCAATGCTGGCACCCTACTTTTGTAAAGTGCTCCACTGCTCTTGAACTAGATTTGCACTATACAAAATAAAATACAATACATTCCAAGTTATGGAATCACAGAAAAGTTTATGACATTACAAACTTTAGAACAGCCTATGTCCAAATGTATCTACTAAAGTGCAGACTAACATATTAGTTGGTGGCATACCTCTGTATTGTATTTTGAAAACCTGGTCACCCTACATGTAAAGACCTCACCCCCTCAACCTTTCTTTTCCACAATTCAGCAGGGCTTCCTATTTGAAATCTCACACCACAAATGATTACTGAAACATAGTGAGCTCTCCGGACCACCACAACGCTTAATCCCTGCTCAGCTCCTCCTTACCCCGCATCACAGGACACCTTCAGAGAAGGTGTGAGGAGCTCAGCATAGCTGACACACTAAAGCAAAGACAGCGAGCAAGAGGAAAGAGATAAGTAGAGTGGGTGAGAGAGAGAGCACAAGAGTAAGACTGATGGATCATCATATGATACTTTGGGGGCCGCTGGTTTATATTCCACTACATTGCATCTTCGTGCCGGCCAAGAGATGGACAGAGAAAAATGGCATCCAATATGGTAAGATGAAAGGAAGAAGGAAAGGAAACAGGCCAAAGATAGGCAAGCAGGCAGGCTAGAAGAGGAAGGATGTGCCTGCATGCTTGAAATGCAGGATGGAGCCTATAGAGGCGCGCATTATAACTTTGCCGGCCTGGAAACAATTACGTAAAACATGTTGGTAATTATGGCACTGTCATTTTTACCAGACTGGCAAAAGACAAGTTTTCCAGAGTGGGCCATGGATCTCCCGGCAGGCCTGACCTGCTGGTAGATCAAGCCCCTACCGGCAAAGAAATGCCTGAATCGCTGACACCAGTAATTCAGGCAATCCCATACTGTAGAGTCGTATGGGACTCTATGGAATGGGAAATTACTGTTGTCTCTGCCACCCATAAAATCCTGGTAATACCCGGATATCAGGCGGCAGAGATGGGAGGTCCAGTTTACCAGTACCCCACTGAAATTACCAACGCGGTATGGACAAACTCGTAATGAGGGCCATATGCCTCTTAGATGAAGCGTCAGGGAGTTCAAAATGTGAGCTGCAAGAATGGAGAAGAGAATTTCCCCATTTACCCCTGCAATGGGACAAGAGAATGTCCATCTGATGAGTGGAGAGCTCTCAAAGGATAGTACTTGGGGATTACCTGTGTTGCAGGTAGTGGGGGACAGCCCTTGAATGCTGTTAAAAATGAGGGACCGCTTCTTGAACTTTATCCTGGCTACCAATTGGAGGCAGAAAAAACCTCTTAAGTGGTTTGAGATTGAGTGAAGATTTTTTATACCAAAGCTTTAGCAGTGGGCTGCAGTTTGGACCTTTTTAGAGATGCTGAATTTGGTCGACTGGGGAGCCTGCATTACGTGTACTGCCACAGTCCAGTCTTCTGTTAACAAAAGTTAATACTTGCTTGGTGTGATTTTGCTGGGAAATGTAGAACAGGACCTTGCTGAGGAATTTCACCTAGAAAAAGAATCTTTGACCAGGGTGCCAACCTGACCGCTCCAGCTCAGTGCCCCATAGGAAACCAAAACCTTGAACATAAGATCTAACTGTGTATCAAAGTCTCGCCTGGTAGGAACTCACTCAACTAGCCACAGTATTTGACTGATCTCAAGGGTAAGGTTTTCACCATCTAATGTGTCCAATAAAGGCAAGCCCCCTCAAAATTTCTCCTTTTCCCCAACTCTAGATTTGGTCATTTTTGCAGGTGCCCCCTATACCCCCATCCCCATTGGGCAGCCCTGCCTCCACCTTTGCACAACACTCTCCACCCTGGCATTCCCCACAACGTACCTCCGGCACCATCACTCTTTGATCGGTCCAGATCCCCAGACCCCAGGGCGCAAGTGTGACGTACAGTTTGTCAGCCTATGCAAGATGCTGTTTTGTGCATTGTGCTTTAGCCCAGTGGACTTGCGACTGCAATCGCTATATACATGCTCTAAATTATACAATAACCTATAAATTGACATTAAGTTCTAGTGATTTTATTAATAAGTTAGGCAGACCTGTGCACAGAATCTGCACGCAGTTCTCTGTATGAAGTTAGGGGGAATGTGGTAAAAATGCACATCATTACTAGAATGTTACCACATTTCCCCACTAAGAAATATGGGGTGAGTTTCAATAACATCTGTAGAAGTTAGGTTGTCCAAATTTACTTAATGTATTCTGCCTAAGTCTTAACAAGACCCTGAGGGCCTGATAATAAGTATGGTGGTAACAGAAATACATGCATAATTGAAAAAAGAAAAAAAACACCTATTGCAAAGGGTACATAGAATCACTGCATGTACAGACAATAACCCTATTTATCACACTGCGTTCCTTCCATTCCTTTGTGAGGAACATTCCATTGCATCCAAACCCATAACTAGATGGATTTTGTTTTACATGTGATAGTTAAAGTAGAGCATGTATTTACTGACCTTATATTATGTCATTAGTGTTTATCAATAAAGCAATAAGAGTAGGCAGTACACACCCACACTCTTCAGTTAGCATGTAATGCTCCCTGGAAAGGTATTTTCTCTCTCAGACATAAGGGACGCCTCCTCTTGTAACCTGGATTGTAGCCCCTGCTGCCCAGTTTGGAAGCAGAGTGGCACATCATCAGAATGTCCATTCATAAATATTTTGCAAATCTTTCCACAAGAAGAACATCTTGGTATGCTTTTGGGAGATGATGCACCATCTTATATTCAGAGCAAATGTACTCCAGGCAGCTTAGGCAGCTAACACTCAACTAAGCATGATAGTTCATCCTTACACTGCGATGGAGTAGTTGAAATCACATCAGTTTGGATTCCACCGTGACCCTAATTAAGCAATGCATACGTTAGAAAACAGATTATTCCAATAGCCTATCTATGAGCTGCACTTAGTATTTCTCCCAACTTGCCGAAATCATTGTCGGGCTGTATAATTAGCACCCGCTAGTCTCAAACCTTCAGTAGGTTTTGGCTTGTTCTTTCTGATCTCTGGCTCCTACCAGGGTCCAGAATATTATTCTCAGAATGCTTAGAGAAGCTTGTTTTCCTTTTCCTCTGGTATTCCCCAGTGTCTGAGAAATAACTTCAGCAGGTGGGTGTATTTCTTCCCGATCTTTTTCTCCATCAGCTCAGTTCTGGGTCTAGTTGTCTCTTTCTCTCTCTGGTCACACCCTTTGAGTTCTTGGTCTCCATCCTGACTGTGCCATTTTCTGCTCTACACCGAGTTCTTATATTTTGCTGGGGAGTGATCTCATTGTAAGGGGTGGCCAGGTGGTTCCCTGCATTGATGTGATTGGGAGTGAAGCTTTGTAACACGATTTCAGGTGTTTTCTTTTTTTTTCTAAAATAAATGGCTGGTGGCTAATTTATATTCAGGCCATGTGCCTTCTGATGTTTGCTCAGTTCACTGCCTTTTTTCTTCTCTCTTAGTTTTCTGCCTCCTTATCCGGTAAATGGTTTTAAGTCTCAGGAATTTCTGATTTCTTCCACTTGCTTGCTTCCCTCTTCCCTGGGCCTTTCACGTGGTGTTCCCACGAGATTTTAGGCCACATGTAAGCTTTTGCTATTGCCCTCATGAAGTCCTGCCATTATTCTCTGAAGCTTTTCCTAGTTATACAAGTTGGTCACCAGTAGACCCTCGGCTGATGTATATTGCTTTTCCATTCCTCCTGATTATCCCTAATTATCTTTTGTCAGCTAGCAGATGAAGATTTAACAACTCTGCCATTTTAAAATCAGGCAAAAGATGGGCTATGCAGATTTGCAATCCCCCAGCCACTCTCTCCCTCTTTCCGTAACCTACCACAGGGGAGGGTTTGGTCCGCACTCTTCCAAGCCGACCTCCAATAATACCTAGGGCTCAAGGCGTGACTGGGAACCGCCAGAGTGAGAATCGTCTATTTGCCTGACCATCACCAAGCAGCGGAAGGAAAAACTTCTGAAGCGGGGAAGTAGCATTGGTTTATCCAAATGGCAGTGACAGGGCCTTCTAAACTGCGCCCCTTTAATATGGAGTCAGCGTCCGAATGCAAAATGTGGATCCTTAGGTGAAAGGGGAAGCACACTTAGATGTTGGGGAATCGCAAGCTGCAGAGGGACACCTGCCCAATTTACGATATCATGTAAACGGACAAGGGTCAGAATTGTGTCTCGGGGTGGCTCGGGCCACCTAACAACCATTGGCTGGGAAGTATGGATGTATCCCCTGTAACTCCTGTAGGCAGCATAGCCTTTTATTTGGAGATGCTGTTGTTGTTCCTCCATGCCAGAACGGATGCGACAGACACTGTGATATCATCAAACTTTGCATTCAGGTACTGTTTTTGGCTCTATTGCTGGACCAAAACGGGTAAACTAACGCATTGGGCACCAACCTTTGAAATAGTAATGTCAGTTATCAAAATGAACCAGCAGACCCCACAAATATTTTGGGAAAAATTTGCCCTATATTGGGAATCACACCTCTTATCTTATCCTATAATATCTTATCTTATCCTATCATATCTTATCTTATATTTGCATAGCAAATCTTGCCATATGTAATGGCATTGTTGATTCAGCGTAGTCTGACAAGATTAGAGATAGAAGCAAATCAATGCATGCATCAGAAATTGTAGTTGAGGCACTGTACAGGAAGCAGCAATATCTAATGTGGAGACGTTGGAAGCTGAAGATGGAAGGAGAAGAGGAAAGAGTGTATTGAGGATGATAAAGACTACCTGAGAGCTGCACCATTTTTTGTTCATGATGCTCTGCTTTATGCTATGGGGAGCAGCGCTATAAGACGAATGTAGCAGAAATAAAAACGGAGTCTGGTGCTGAGTCTGCAGTCTAGTGCAGTCACCCAGTCGCTCTACACTGTCTATTGGTATTTTGGTATCCTGCTATCATGCTTCAACAAGGGGAAGGACTTAAAACCCCTACAACACCGCGGAGCGGCCGCAGAGTCTGGTGCTGAGTCTGCAGTCTAGTGCAGTCTAAGGCAGCGATGGCTAGACGGCATAGTATAGAAGATGAAGTCTACTGCCTTAGAAACCTTCGCTCATGCTGGTAAGGGCGAGGAGAAATAGCCCAGGATACTCCGAGCTTCACTTTTGAACCTATAGCCCTCCAGAACAGTAAATCTATGGAGCCGCCTACGTCTAGTGGATTGGGAGATTCGCCAGTTAATGACATGACTCATTGACCTTGGCGTCTCACCCTTCTCTCTCTAGCACAACACAACTCAGCACAACACGATACTCGTGAAAATAACAACAGGAGTTTTCTCCAGCACGCCCACTCATGCATATATCTACAAACCCTGAACTTTAGCCACTGACTGTTGTCAACCCTCTAGCGAAGGAATATCGGAGCCAATGCCGAGGTCTGACCGTAATCAAGAACACGATGAGGAAACCAAAGGTGAGCAATTACACAACTTGCTTACCGCGCAATCACCCGACATCAAACAGACTGACGATCACTCCACCTATCTCCCTCCTACCTTCGCGGAAGGCGCCGAACTGAACATGAAAAGCTTCAAGCTGAGTGACACCATCAGCATCGGAGTGGCGTCTGGTGCGAGTGAACAAATGGAAGATTCCATTGCCATGAATGGGTTAAGCGGAAAGCAAAACTGGGTGGATGCTTCCGTAAGCGCAACAGGAAACAATGCGACAGGCCCAAGCACGTCCACAGAAAACACACCATTATCGACAGTTCCAACAACGGTGCAAATAGAAACTAAAAACGCAGATCAAATTGAAGACCTAGTGAGCCCACCTCCTGATTTACACACATGAAATGAGCTCCAAGTGCCAAGTGAAGAACAGAGTAATATATCAGGAATTGAATCTAAAGAAGCAGATCTAACAAAAGAATGGTCGTTATTAGACAACAAAAAAGACATGCATAATGACTCTGAGGTAAACAATGTGGAAGACAGTGACCTAGAGAAATCAACAAGTCCAGTCTCCCGTTCATGGAGGAAAAGCAAGAAAAACATACATGCGGCACTACAATTAACTTTAATCTCAATTACAGCGGATAGACCGAAAGGAAAAAGTAAACCAATGTTGAATATTTCCCCAACACCACAAGGGGCAAGTCAACAGATTGCGAAAAAACAAGTGAATTCACAAAAAGCAATAAGTAAACCAAGAACCTACAGGAAGATTACTACCAGATTACTTCCAGATTAAAGCATCCAACCAACACCCTGGTAGAATTCTTTTTTTAAGAAAAGCAACTCAGTCATGAAGTTTACAGGGGAGCTTTCTGATGCCAAAATGTTGGTTGGAGTCATAGATCTACATCCTTGTTCAATGGAGTGTCCCAGTGCCACAGACCCAACCGACCCTACTTATCGAGCACAACTGACTACCCTTTGGCACTTTGGATGGCCAACTGATGCCGAATGGACTCCCACTCAAACACGCGGAACCCAACAATTTGTCAACCGTAGAGAAGGTGCTGAGACCTTGGTAAAAACAAAGGACTGTTTGAAAGTAGGCACGTAACGTCGGAAACCCTAAAGAGAGGGAGCCTGGGCCCCAGGATAGGGACCTATGGTCCGAGATCAAGAATATCTAAAACTCCAGACCCCCAGCTTCTGCATACAAGCGATTCGATCAAAAAAGGTGTCCCAGCAACCATCTATCATATTGAACGAGTAGTCCAGCACAACCTTGCGGTACCAACCCTGACTAATGAACGTGATGACGGGCGGCTAAAAGAACCGATTAACCCAAGAATCCATAGAGGGAGTTTGTTCATCCACCGAAAAAGAAACCTCTAAGAAAAATGTGACTTTGCCTGTAGATTTGCGAAATATGACACCACTGCACAACAGAAGATCCAGAGACTTTGCGCAAGCCAAAGGCAAAGAGACACCAAGCTAAAAACCTGATATGTTTGCTATAATGTCTACAGTGATGATTGCCCTTGCTCCCTTCTCAAAACTTTATGAAGCATTACATGAAACATTAAAAGACAACACAACAATGTTAGCCATGATGCATACAAAGTTGATATATCTAGAAGGATACATTATGGCACTGGAGTCCCAGATAAATGATTCTACAAACCTAGGAGAAAAAACATCACCACTCCAAACAACGGACCAAAAACCGTTACCACGAGTCGTAAAGCAGGGCAGACTACCATGATCTCAATAAGTACCCAAACATCTTTCGCTCTGCCCTTCTTGGATACAACAGTGCTGGATCTCAATGTAGGACATCGGGAATAAACTCAGACCAGCAACCACATTTTGTGTGTCGAAGCTATACTACGACCTCCCTCACAACTAGCAAAAGAACGGCCAAAACCAATAGTGCTTGAGGCGACTAGATCGAAAGTGGAAACAAGCACACCAACACCCAAATTACAAAATAAGAAACTAAATGGTTGTATAGTTTTGGAACATAATGACCAGCCACTGATCACGCGAAACCATCAATACTGCACGGTCACAGAAGAAAGAATTGCAAGTGATAAACCATCTCAAGACTACGCCATCTTCTTACAAAAAAGGAACAAAACGTACAACGGCTCAAACACGGCCCAAACAGTCAGGTGAGGAAACGCTGAACCTTTACCTGAAAACATAAGCGAGTGAGATAAAGGTACGAGCAAGGCGCCCCAACCCGCCCGCACCAAGCAAGATCTTCCAGGGAACCAGGGTGCAAGCACAAGCAAGAGCACAGACGGAGAGCTCTGAAGATTGTTTAAACACCCAAATACCAAAGTTGACACTTTGTTAACTATCATCGATCTGATGGACTTAAGCCAATGCTCCATTGAAGAATATGAATCAGCAGTTGGCAACATCTCATCAAGGAACAAAGTCTCAACCAACAATGAGCAACAAATGAAATCGACCAAAGGCAAAAAGGTCTCTACACCTAGCGAAATCTTGGATTCCCCGATTTTTCTGACAATGGCAGAGAAATGCAAAATGCTAATTAATGCCATGGACAAAAAAGAGCCACGGGCTAGTGCCTGATCAAAAGGCACAAATAGAAGAAAAAAACAACACTGAAGCTGTGGAGAGCGAGAGTCACCACAAAGACGGCTCCAACCTCCAAGATTTAGATCTTCCTGACGTGCATTGCAGGAAGAATCGCAGAGAGGCAAGGTCGCGACTACACAGAAACAAAAGAAGACAACCAAGTGGGAACAAAAGATCGAGAACCTGCT
Organism: Ambystoma mexicanum; assembly: GCF_040938575.1. NCBI lineage: Eukaryota > Metazoa > Chordata > Amphibia > Caudata > Ambystomatidae > Ambystoma > Ambystoma mexicanum. Next base: position 1,108,886,888 of record NC_090933.1, on the reverse strand, counting down.
CGTGCTCACCGGTAAGAAGTGATAGACTATCCTATCAGGGAAAACAAGATTGTTCCCACACATGAAAGGGTACAACTAAAAGGTCTATAAAACTAGAACAAATCCCAGACAACGACAACAGCATGATCTTAAATAGGAAATCAGTTTTGGCCCTGCTGCACTGTGTTCCAAACCTTAGACAAATGTACTCTGATGATCTAAAAGTCATAGAATTTGGTGAGGACAAGCAATTAGACAGTGGGCGTCATTACGAGCTTGGCGGTAGCCGTGCCTGTTTTACAGGCACGGCTACCGCCAAGCTCGCTACCAGCACCGGCACCCGCGATTGGGCAATAACCGGCCCATTACGAGTTGAATGGGCCGGTAATTGCCCATTCGCGGGTGACGGTATTGCCGGGCTCGCGATCCCCATTCTGCCCCAAAGGGCAGAATGGGGGTGGGGAGCATGGTTGCACCGGCAGTAACGTGCCGGTGCAATCACAAGTTCTGCTCGCCGGTGCCGCACAGCCCACCAGGTCAGACCTGGCGGGCTGTCAGACACCCGCAAGCAGAACGCGTAATTCGGCGGTACGGTATGAACGGTGCTGGTGCCTTACCGGCACCTTTCATACCATTACCACCAACATTATAATGAGGCCCAGTGTCTATTTCACATAACCTCACCAGTGGTGAAGAACATGCTGCTGGCTAAACAGAAAGTCTTTTGATGTTGGGGTTCGATTTAACAGAGATTAAGTGAAAATAAAACTTAGCACAAAAACATCTGGAACACAAACGACTGTCGAGAACCCCATCCACACACTATTGTTCTAAAACACTGACAAAAGCAAAAGAAACATTTGCCACAGGAAATGAAAAAAGGACCAAAACCTTTAAAGACCCCTTGGGAATTGGTTGAGTCCCAAATGAACCATTACCAAAATTGAAAGTCACTTTTATGCCGGATTACGCATCAAATGGCACAGGAAACTGTACACAAGAGCAAGGTTTCAACCCCAAAAAACAAGATCAGAAAACCTGGGACTGGATCCTGAAGGTTTTGGCAATCCAAACCGATGATAGGCATTGAGGGCACCGGAAGTCCATCTAAGAATGGACCTCACCACAAGTGCCCAACCCATCACCAGAAAGACATTGAAAATGGGCTAGTGGAATTGATGTGGTTCCAGCCATCTGACCGCCCCCAGTGACGTCAACCTGGGTGAATTCGTCATTATTTGCTTTCAGGAAACTTGGCTCCTGGACAAGCCAAACCTGGATGGATACAAACTTGCCTTTACTAGTGCATTAAAGGGACCAAAAGGGTGTCCCGTGTCAGGGCTTTTAACAGCAATACGATCAGGCTCTGGCATTCACCTTGAGAAACTACTAATACAAAGTAAATTTCTTCAGGCACTACTCATAAACTGGAAATATCCTGCTATCCGATACGAGGACAGCCAAACAGAAATTGTTGCAATAATCAATTTATATTGGAATCCTCAAGCAATGAGTGATGCGGAATTCCTTCAAATATTTGAGACACAAATTGACGAGATCTACATCACTTATCAAACAAAATATGAGATTGTGTGTTGTGATTTAAACACTACTTGCACGAACTATCATAATGTAGCAAGAAACTCATGTAGAAGTTGAGCTACTTTAGAGAGAGGGAAGCAATGGCTCTCACTTATGGACTCCTGAGATCTTCAAAACCTTCAACCATCTTTAAACCGAGAAACCATGCCAATACCAACGTGGGAGAGAGAAAATCAAAGTGCAACATTGGATTACATTTTAGTCTCCATGGAATTCCTCTTGGGCGTTAGAAACCTTGAAATAATAGGAACAAAAAACAGCGACCACAATCTACTGACAATGTCATGGACCCAACTAGGTGAAACTAGAGAGTGGAAATGGCAATACAAGTCAAGGCATGCAGTGGAGGAACTCGACTCAGACTCTCTGGCAATGTAATCAAGAAACTAACGTCGGACAACAAAACCATCAAGTCCATAATAAAATAATCAAATAACAAAGAGAGCAGTCAATTATTATCCCTTATTGGTTGCTTAACGCTGTAAAAAAGAAGTGACAATCCTCTGAACTCAAGATTACACATACTCATGCACTTTTAGTCGAAAAAAGAAGAAAGATGAGGCGGGAAATATACGACGGGCGAAAAAGTTGAATACCCAATACTGTAGAAGCAAAGAACCAAGCAACATGAGTTGGACAAATGGTTTATTGCTTATAAGGAAAACTGGGTAGTAGAGACCCCCAACCATCTCCACAGTGTAACATCAACTGACTGGTTAGTCAAGCAATAACTTTCTATAAGCAATGCTCCAGAACTTACATGTCATAGCATCATGTCATAGCATCACTCACCAGAGTTCCACTCAGCACAATAATAGAAGACTATGCTAAGACATCACCATAACACATACCATAACAATAAAGCAACTCTCGCAAGAAAAGAGTTTAAAAGTTGGCTGATTAGCCAACGCCACAAAATGTACCAAGATGACGCGGAGCAAATGCTTCAAGTGGTGTGCGCCAGAAACCCAGGGAATTTTGGTCACTCTTCAGAACAACATTCAACTCAACAAACGACTTGCAACAAAATAATGTAGGTGAGAAAAACTGGATCTACCACTTTTCAACTCTTTCAAACAATCAATACAACCGCAAACCAGCAATGAAGACATTATTTTAACACCTTGGGAAATCCCCCACGATAAAGACTGAATATTAAGCAAAATCACCAAACTGAATACCTCAAGAGCGCAGGGACCTGACGGCATTACCAACACCGACCTGAAGCGATATCCAAAGGAATGGGCAGACTTCATTCATGAGGTTCTGAAAAAATGTACAAGCATAAGATCAATCCCAGACTCGTGGAGGCATTCAATGGTCGTCCCAATATTCAAACGGGGAATGAAAGACAACCCATAGAATTACCGGCCAATGGTCTTATTAGACGTTATTGGTAAAATCTTCGGATCGTTGGTATTAGATCATTTCCAGGCTTAGGTCAAATCGACAGGATGCGCCGACACCTTTCAGACGTGCTTTGTGAAAGAGGTAGGGACCACAGCAAACGTCTTTAGTGCCCTAAAGGGGAAGGTCTTGGAGGGAAAACCTAGGATCCACCTGGCCTTTGTAGACCTGGTCAAGGCTTTCGACCAGGTCAGCGAGAAGCCTTATGCCATAAGCTGACAACCTTAAGATGCCCCCCAGAAATCCGGGAACCGATTCAAGCTTTATATCCGCAAACTTCAATGAGAGTTCATTTAAATGGTGCAGGCCGACTATCTACTGAAAACAAAACATCTAGGGGGGGAGAAGCAGGGATGCCCCCTCGCGCCCGCCCTCTTTAATGTCTCCTTACGGACTTTCAACACCATGAGAAGAGTCTCTGCTAGTTCGCCCGTACAAAAGGAAGTGTAAAAATAATGATACTCCTATATGCAGATGACCTGATTTTGGTGAATAAAAGCACCATCGGCTTGTTACGTCAAATTGACAGTTGACAAGTGTTAGGAAAGATTTCGTAATTGTAGGTAATTTTCCTTCCATGTGGCAACCCCTAAACTTTTTGCTGTTGTTTTTCACCTTGTTCTTGACTTTGCCAGAGAAGTGCCGCCTTCTGCCGCACTCCTCTGGGCTTTCGCTCCTTTCTTATGGGGAAACTGACATGCCCTTAAGACAGTCAGTACCGGGGAAACGCTGTTTCCCGTAGTTTCTTTTATCATGTTGCGGCTTTAGTGCAACATGACACAAGAGGGCACTGTAAGCTAAGTCACAGCTCTCTTGGGTCTCTAGCCTTCTACAGGCCCTAGATACTCGTTTAGGATTGTATTTGATCGGTGCAAGTAATTCAGGGACGGGAATGGTGGCAGCGATCGTTTCTTTGTATTTTGAGCTCCTTTTGACGTTCTAAGCGCGTTTTCTGCGCTTAACCCAAAATGGTGGCCTGGCTCCCAAAATGGCCAGACCACGAGGCTCCTTTGTCCTGTCCGCTGACCGTCTTGCTCCCTTCACCTTCCCAGGTCGAGCCGACCCGGGGCCTTCCTTATTTGGGCATGTCTTTCCCGCGAAACACGGATGCTTTCGCGGGCTTCTACATGTCTTGTGTGTGCCTCCAGGGTGTGGGCTGGGATGTCTGGTCCCAATACACATCCTGGGTGCCAGAGAGTCTAGGGTGGTGTGAATGCCTGGGACCACCGTGGTCCGTGATTGGTCCACGAATGGTGTGAGTGTTGATGAGCGGATCTCCCATTGGGTCCCCTACGTTTTGGCGCGAAGGGAACCGTGGATAAGAGGGGGCTGGAAACACCACTACCATGTCGATCTCCTGAGTTCTCACGAACGAAGGAATACAGGAGCCAAGTATCCTGCAACCAAGAGGCTGGACCGAGGAATCGCTGGTGACCCGCTGAAGGACTCCTCCTCTGCACTGCTGTCGCCTTGTGAAACCCTTTTCACCTTTGATCGAACCAGAAGGCCTGTACTGGTACTTCGACCCTTTGCAATAGCGGGAACAGCTATTCTCGGCATCTTCACCATCTCCTGCCAGTAAGCCTTCGGAAGTGTCTCTGGGCCATCCAGCTGACTGACCAGCTTACACGGGAGTCTTGCTCTGTAACCGCCGCCAGGTTGTGTAGTATTTCGAGTCCTTGTCACTCTCACACGCTTCGTACACTTGGCGTTCCCAGGTCGGAAGTGAGTAGTGTACATTTGGCTCAGATACACACGGCCGCTCCGTTGCCCTGCTGTGGTGACAAAACTGTGCAGGTTTCTTCGATTGGGACGTCTTTTTACTCAACACGATGACGAGGCGTTCCCTGCTCTTCTGAACCTGTCAGCTGCTGAAACTGACGCGGAGAAGCCTGGGTCTGCTTGCATCGGGGACCAGTGAGTAGTATAGCTAGGATCTGGTCGCCCTCCTGCAGGAGCCCATTGCTTTTCCCCGCTGTGTAAAACAGCACCCTTGTCCGTACTCACGCTCTGCTTCTGCCCACAGTGGAGGCTGCGCTTGAGTCGCGGAACTTGTTCTCCTTCATTTGTGCACTGAACTGAACTGCCTGATTTCCTTAGAAGAGACTCCCCTTTTGCCCGTTGGCACCAGCGTGTGCAGGTACTTTTGAGCACAAGGCTCCACTCTTCGCAGGGCTCGGACTTCCATCTAGTTAGGTGCCTCTGAAGGCGAACTGGGTCTAAGCATTATCTCGCACTGCCTGTTTTCCTTCCCTTTTAGGTGGACTACATCTTTCGTGCATATAACGCTTGAGACTTGTTGTATTTGTATATATATTGTGTTGATATGGTATGTGTTGGTTTACTATTGTGATATTGTGATTTTCTCGCTGCGGTCATTGTTTTAAAGGCTATAAAATAAATGTGTAAATATTTTTTGATATAACAACTGTTTGGAGTAGTTTGTAAGTGATCTTGCTTTGTGTGCTCCTTGCGGGCTTTCAGTCACCCTCACCCCTCTTGAGACCTAGTCTTGACCGCCGCGATCGCTACCTTGATTGGTCTGGCTCGTCCAGAGGTTACCCTGTTCCAAGTAATTAGGTTGGCCTTCTGAACTTCTGCGCCACCAGGACAGAGTTCAGAAATCCGTCTTAACAACAAGGTACATCAAAAGTAACAACTTAGAAATAAATAAGGACAAAACCAAAATCATGTCCATTGAAAAATCCAGAAAGAAATCCGAGAACCTACAATGGAACCTAGAAGGTTCGCTTATAGAACACGTGAAACACTACAAATATCTTGGTGTTACACTAAGCGATAGCATAGTGGAAGCTTCTATGTATTCTGTTCTCTGGCAAAAGATAAAAAGATTGGCAACGCAAACGAGGGCAATAGACAAATAATTTGGCCGTTTTTCTATCATCCCAGTGGTAAACTTCTATAAGGCCAAAGTAACCCTCTCTCTTACTTATGGCATGGAAGCCTTGCCTCTTATGCCTGACAAAATCTGGCCTAAAATGGAAGGGTACTTCTGGCAGCGAGTCCTGGCTCTTCCACCATCGACCCCACTAGCGCTGATTTGAAGAGAACTGAGCTTACGCTGAATGCAACAACCTGATGCTTTACAGAAATATATTCTTGCCATTTAGACAGGAATTCTTTAAGATCATCAATGCAGAGCTTGTGATCGGAAATAATAGACTATTGGTGATGTGGTCAAACAAAAACAAAATGACACTTGCACAGATCGATTTCTCCGAGGTGTATCTTCTAACGAACCCAACCAAGGTCAGAAAAAAGCTGGAAGAGTGTGACTGGATTACTACCAATGATATGGCATGTGCATATAAATCGACAAGTGACTGGCCAATTAACCAAAAAAAACGAAACCAATTGCCGGGGTACATGCAGAGATTTCCAAGCAGGTCTCACAGAATCACTTTCTCAAGTGCACATCTCAATCTGTTCCATGTGTTAATAGCCCTGCAAAAATATTGCAATACAAAATTATCACCATATTTTGTGGCAATATTGAGCCATGGACCCTGCGGGGGACACCCCCGAAACCCCTGCTCCCACAAATTATCCCCCCCAAAAATATCACCTATGGCGAGACAAACAAACGTATGTACGGCCATATTTTTGGTGGGGATAATATGTAGGGATACCTCTCAATCTACTTTCAACAAATGAATTGATGGCTATAAGAGTCAAATCAGCCTCAAACATATGTTGATACTGTCAGAAACCAGAACAAGTGGAAACACTAAGGCATGTTTTACTATCATGTACACGATGTAGTGAAAAAAGAACTACCTATCTGGGCCACCTTTTTTCCGACCTGCGAGTATAAGATAAAGAGATTTGGTGGAATCGTTTCATGTGTGGAGAAAATGTTTTACTTACAATAGCGGTGGCAAGCTTCTTCCAGAATATTTCTCTAGTAAGAGAGTAAAGGAAACCATACAGATATTGAGCACATCTCTTGCCTTGACTGTTGCAGCAGGCATTTTGATAGCATGCCTATAAGTGAAATTAACTTATGAGCTTCGAAAAGATTTTACACTTAGCAGTGTTTTACAACACACTTGCAGTTCCAATAGGCGCCAGAGTATGAATAGGAACTAAAGTGCAATCTTTCAAAGGAAGAATAGTGCACATGAGAGTGATTGCTACTCCCAGATTAATCCGCAACACCTCTGCCATCCAAATACAGCTAGGACCTACAACGAAATTCGATCCAGCTGGACACATAAAGAATCTCTTGCCCTCGTGCACTTTTACTGACCTCCCTCAGTACCCGTCCACATGCCTGATATCCTGGGTTGGTTACTGGAGCCCAGCCAGCTCACCTACTCCTTTATCTTGGCCAATTGCGCACCCGCACTTTAACCCTTTTCTGAGAATATTTCCCATACCTGGACTGCCCAAGGGCGTTCCCACCACAAGCACATTGAGGCCATACTAATGGGAAAAGGCGCTATGTAAACGACTACTCCTACTACAACTACTCCTAAAAGAGAGATTCAGCATTTTGATAATGTAAATCTATAACAAAGGCAGATACGATCCAAAAAGAACATTTTGGCAAACGTCAAAGGGCAATTCGTTTTGCAAAGCTACCCCCGAAAGAACAACAGAGTGACTCAACAATGATGCCAGAACAATACAGCAGCAAATCATAAATACAATCCCCCATGTATAGGAAACCATTCAAAAGAACGTGCCATTTGGGTGTTTTCGGTATCACTAGAGAATTTGCAATACGCTTTCAAATGTACAATGCTTGGGCTTTCACCCTATGTCATAGGGTAATCCAGACATTGCCCCCTGTTCTCTGTGCCTAGAGAGACACAGCTGCACATCAGCGATGACAGACAACAAGGCGCTAACATTTGTCTTGGGTTGCCGTTGGTGCTCTCTTTTAAGAAGAGAATGCCTAGCATTTCAGTGCTGAATTGTTCTTTTGGCAGGAAAAGACTGGTATGCAGATGTATATGTCTCCTCTGTGAAAGTTACAGTGAACTAAAATGTGGTTGAGTAGGAAGCATTCACGAGGACAGGTTATATCCCTGTGTTTGTTCTCAGAAAAGGGGCTCCCCTAATAGTTACATATTTGTCAGAATTCAGTCAGTTTTGCCAAAGGTTGTTATCCAGCTTTGTAAGACTTCCTGCTTTGGGGGTTTCATCCTCTCCCCACAATATTCCGGGTCTCTCCGGATCTTTTCTCTCCTTTGCACTGGATTCTTTCATTTCACAAAATCAGTGTGGTCTGATGTTCTTTCTTTTGGGCTTCGAACACTTGGGGAGTTCCCACTGTTTCTCAGAATGACGTTTCTTAACCACCTTTTCTCTTGCTCTTCAGAGTGCAGCGGTTCAATGCTCATTCTATGACTTCAGCAATGTGGTAGGAGTAGACAGTCTCCCTCCCAATGCAGCACGCCACATGTGTTGCTTATAGCCAGGACCTTAAGTGGGCTGGTGCTAGGTGGGACGTGACCGGTCAGTCTCCGAAAATTGTGCTCGAGACATGACCCTGCTGGCACTCTCTAAAGTCCCCTGGTAACCCCAGCCCACTAGAAGTGAAGGCCTTTCTTCTAAAGCCTTAGAAACAAAGCCTAGCCTTTTCTTTCTTTGTACCGCAGACCCCCACCAGGCCTCCCCTTTCTGTAGGGATGCAGGGATCATCACCCTCGAACCCCAGGTGCGAGGGTGATGATTGATGCAAAGTGGTGCCAGGCATGGGTCAAGTTGCCTGAAGTGAATGCTACCCATTAGGCCATGGCCCTTTTTTCAACCTATGACAATAAAGTTACAAATATGGGCATCATTTGGAAGACTGATTTGGTATGTCTTCTCAAATTAAAGATGTATTTAAGGCTGCCTTCTACAAGCTTAGGTTACTCTGTTGGACTCGTTCCTTTCTTTCAAAAGAGAAACATGCTATAGAGGTTGGGGCTTTAGTTCATGTAAAATTGTACTACACAAATGCTCTCTATGCAGTCATTCAACATTATTAACTTGCATATCTCAAGCCCATTTTGTCCATGGCGTCTCTAAACACAATTCTGTAACTCCTCTGAGACAATGCTCGCATTAGCTCTGATTTAAGTGTAGGGCTGCTTTTAATATACTATCAGACTCATCACGAGTTTGGCTTTAACCCTTAAATGCGGTGGTAACACTATTACCGCTGCATTTAAGGGTCTGCCAAATCACGCATTTGGCAGCATTTACCCCAGCTACTGAGCTGGGGGTAAATCTGCCTACTAATTTGCCAATTTTGGTGCAATTACCGCATAGTAATACCGCTGATAGTAGTTGCACTGAAAATTCCCCATTGGGCCCAATGGGGAATTCCCGAATGGGCCTAATGGGGAATTACTGTTCCGTCAAAACTGTGATCCGGCGCTAATAGCGCCGGAGGGGTGGGTGGTAACGCTATTAGCCCTGGCGGTATCTCAGCGGTAATACCACCAGGATATCACCCAACTCATAATGAGGCCCTATGCCAAGCGTTCACGTACGTGCATGGCCTAGCTCCCAAGTAGCTGGACAGAAAAATTGTTTTCTACAGATGGTATCAGTCACTAAGTTATTTATAACGTGCCTAGAAACACAAGTGTACAGGTGCATTATAAATGAATTATCATATAATATATCGTATGGTCAGAGTATCTTTTTCTTTCTGGCTAGACCAAATTCCAAATTTAAAAACATGGGCAATCGCAGATTTACAGTCATCACATCACGACATAAGCTGCCTTTGTCCATTTAAATTGTAAGATAGAACTTTACCAACCTTTTCACAGAGCTCTGAAAACCTATGTCGTTTTAATGTTTGGGCCTTTTCTTTTATCTTACATCTTTTTTCTTGCCTTGCTCATATTATTTGTGTATAGATGTAGTCTAGTCTGCCCAGTATAAATGTAAAAAAAATTAAAACAATGAATAATTTACCCAAATAAGCAAAAGGCGTGTGAGATGTGCTTCTCGTTTACTTTAGTCTCCTGCTGTAGCACTTGTTCTGTGCACTGAAGAGGCCAGAATCACATGTGGTTAATTTAACATATCCCTCAACTCACATTCCACTCCCCTGTCACAAGTTTTGGGGTACATGCAACAGTGCAAGTAACTCCACGGGTGTTTCCCTACTACAATGAACATCCACCAAGACCAACAGAGAAGGTTTCATTATCAATTCTGTCCACTATCTCAGGGGCAGAAGGGGGAGGTGTGCAGATATTTCCTTCCAAAGATCAGGGAAAAACAAAAGAAGAAGTAGTTGAAGAGTGGGGGGTGTTTGGAAATCCCAGTTCTCTATCTCTGCCACCACCATCGACTGATAAGTCAATTATGGTCATGGTGAGATCGATGATTATCAAGACAAAAAGGATGTCATGATCTCTGCTTCCAAAAGGTCAGGGTTTTCCCAACTCCCTTGGAAGCAGATCCATAACCCAGGTTCCGAGTGCCAACCAGTCCCAATTGGGACCTTTTGGACCCAGTCCTGGCGCCAGTGGCACCAGGCTCATAAATATGCCCAGTCCCAGCGCTGGAAGCGCCGGGCTCATAATGCTTGGGTGGACTTACCTGCAGCAGACCATGCTGCTTACTTGCCTGCCAGTTGAGCCTCTGATCCTCTTCTGTTTGGAACTACTTTTCCTGTTGGGTGGGGCAGGAGCCACTCCCTAGGTTCAGAACACTGGAACTCTTCTGGAAAGCAGGAACTCTTTTCTTACCTAGGCGTGGCTGTGGAAGGAGACACCTAAGCACTACAGGAGGCTATTTAAACCACACCCGATGGATGAATCTTGCTTTGCGTTATTCTGCATCCTCTGCAGCAGAACGCTCATCGTGTCTTCTGCATCTGATCCTGGGCCTAAGGAAAAAGGCTTACCATCCTGAATCCAGTCTTCAGCAACACCTATAAAGACAAGAAAGAACAGGTTAGCATTACGGTCTTCAGTGACAGCGCTTCACTTACCTGGTCCATCGGCTGTCACCAACGCCTCGCGCTGCATTCCGGCATCTGAAAGACAAAGGCTTACCTACTCCTCGTGCGCTCCGGAGGTCTTCGCACTGCATTCCAGCATCTGAAAGACAAAAGCTTACCAATTCTTCGCACGCTCCGGAGGCCTTCGGCGCTGCATCCCGCATCTGAAAGACAAAACAAGGTGCGTTTAAAGACATTGGGGAACTTTAATACTCACGTGCCATTACTCCTTTCCACATCTAACCCAGTGGGTATTCCGGCACCCTGCAGCCGCTCCGAACTTGTACCTGCAAAATAAAAAGACAGTTAGAGCGCATCGTGAAGCAGGCAACAAGCGCTTACTTACGTGCTTCCAGGCGCTTCTATTCATCACACGGGCTCCATCTTCAACTCACTTCAGCCCGTCATCCGCCATCGCCGGAACCCTGCAAAACAAGAGACATCATTACTAAAGACTTTTAAAGACATTAGAATTACTCGAAACTTACCGTTCGTGCAGTAAACGACGGACAGCAGTCCTCTGAAGTCAAGAGGCCTGCTCCCCTTATCCAGTGAAGAAACTGGTTACAGCACCCTGCCCCGAGGCAGATGGAGAGCACGGCGTTCACTTACCTAAGACATCTTACCCTTCGAGTCAGACATACAGTGCACAGAGGTCCAGCCCAAAGAGCCAGCCGTGTGTTACACATCACCTTTGAAGATACAGTATACGCCCAGTCAAGACCGGCGCCTCTACGGGAATCAGGTGAGCGTTACAGAACGCAAAGCCTACCGCAAAACTCCCGTCCAGGCGCTATGGAAACCTCGGATACCGACCAGCTAGCCCAGTTACTTGGGGAACTAAGGGCAGAAGTGCATGCAGCCCGTCAGGAAACGAACGCTCTAAGAAGGGAACTGATTATTTCCAAGGAGCGAACAGATGATCTTGCTAGACAATTGCTACAGTCACAAGCCGGACAGACCCCGTTACCCGCATCTGGGGGAAATCTTCCTTCTACATCATCTATGAATCCAGTGCAGATCAACCTACCTGGGAATGTACCTCTGGCTCCGCCCGAACGATTTTCTGGTGACCCAAAGAGGTTTCCAGTATTTATCAATCAGTGCCGGTTGCATTTCTTATGCCGGCCAGCAGCCTTTCCAACTGATCAAGCTAAAGTAGCTTTCGTGCTTTCGTACCTTAGTGGCAATGCGGCAGACTGGTCGATCCCTCTAGTAAATCAAGATGATCCGGTCCTCCATGATTTTCAAGCTTTTCAGCTCAGTATGGAAAAACTGTTCGCAAGACATTCACAGGGGCAGGCCTTGGACAATGAGCTTCTTTCGTTGCGACAAGGTAATCAAGACCTTTTGGCTTATATTGCGTCTTTCAACAGACTGATAGTGGAAACTCAATGGCCTGAGGACAAAAGGATTACGCTGTTTTATAGAGGTCTACGTGGAGAGCTCAAAGATGTGTTAGCCCAAGTAGTGAATCCCCCACAAGATTGTTCGGACTATATAGACTTAGTTGTTCAAATAGATCACAGACTGCAGAACAGGAAGGCCGATCGTTCCAAGTTTGATGCTCGAGTATTTTCCAATCCGCCAACTCCTTCCAAAGGAGTAGACTCCAGGGAACCCATGCAAATAGGGGGCCTGAAAGGTCCTCTAACACAAAAGGAGCGGGAAAGGAGAAAACAGTTGCAATTATGCCTCTATTGCGGAAACTCAGGGCACTTTCTTCGAGACTGTCCGGTGAAACCTGCCAAGAAGGCAGTAGGAGCTGCAGTTACCAAAGTTACAAACTCTGAGCAGGGAAACGACCTCGCCCGACAAGAATAGAGGTCCTCTTGGCGAGCGTGAAAACCAGTTCCGTGACCTCGCATTTCGTGATATCTATGGTCCTCATTAGCCCTGATAATCCGGATCGATTACATGCAATTGAAGCTTACTTCGACAGCGGTGCCATCGGCAATTATGTGGATCATGAAATGGTTTTGAGGATGAATCTAACTCTTTGTCCCAAGGCTGTAAAGGACGTCATTACTACGGTGGATGGAACGGAGATAGCCTCCGGACCAGTAACGCATACCACTCAAGAAGTGACGCTAGTAAGGCAAGATGGACACCATGAGAAGATTGTGTTCGATGTGATCAAGGCTCCTCAGTTTCAGATTATTCTAGGAATACCTTGGTTAGAGAAACACAATCCTCTGATCGATTGGCGAGCAAGAACGGTCCAGTTTCCAGAATGTGTCTCTACTTGTCACCCTCCACCTGGTGTTGCACTGGCAGCAATTTCTTCAGAGACTCCCCAGTTACCTCCCGAATACCTAGAATACCAAGATGTTTTCCGGAAGGATCAGGCTAACTCTCTACCTCCTCATAGGTCTTATGACTGCCAGATAGACCTGATACCTGGATCTACTCCTCCTTGTAGTAGAATTTATGCCCTCACCGAGCCTGAGAACCTTCACCTTTGACAATACCTGGATCAATACCTGGCAAATGGGTTTATTCGTCCTTCCAAGTCCCCTGCTTCTTCAGCTTTGTTCTTCGTTCCAAAAAAGGAAGGAGACCTTAGAACTTGTATAGATTATCGCTCCCTGAACCAGATCACCGTCAAGAATAGATATCCGTTACCTTTGATCCCTGAACTCCTGGACCAAGTCAGAAAAGCATGCATATATACAAAGCTGGATCTTAGAGGAGCCTACCACTTTGTACGAGTAAAAGAGGGCGATGAATGGAAGACGGCCTTCCGCACCAAATATGGGCTATTTGAATATCAGGTCATGCCCTTCGGACTTTGCAATGCCCCGGCCGCCTTTCAATATTTTATGAACGATGTCCTCAGAGAGCTCATAGACGTGTGTGTTGTTGTTTACATTGACGACATCCTCGTTTATTCTTCATCGGAATCTGAACATCGGAAACATGTGAAAATGGTCCTCGAAAGATTGCGTCAACACAAACTTTTCGCTAAGTTGGAAAAATGTGTTTTCAACGTGACTGAAGTTGAATTCTTGGGATTCATATTATCACCTAGCGGAGTGCGTATGGATTCAAAGAAGGTCGATGCAGTTCTCAAATGGCCATCACCATCCTCCGTAAAAGGTGTGCAAAGCATGTTAGGCTTCGCTAACTTTTACCGCAGGTTTATCCCCGAATTTTCTCGAATAGTACAGCCCATCACTGCCTTGTTAAAGAAAAACAAACGTTTTGAATGGTCTACCGAGGCGGAACAAGCTTTCCAGGATTTGAAGACTAAATTTATCTCTGCACCAATCTTAAAACACCCTCGCCCCGAACTCCCCTACATCGTGGAAACTGATGCTTCAAGCCTTGCCATGGGGGCAGTTCTATCACAAAAGGACCCGGTAACCAATCAGTTGCATCCCGTGGCATTTTGGTCCCGCAAATTCTCGCCTCCTGAAATCAATTACACGATTACTGACAAGGAACTTCTGGCTATCAAGTCTGCCTTTAAGGCTTGGCGGCATTATCTGCTGGGGGCCCGACACACCGTTACTGTGATTACGGATCACCGAAACCTGCAATATTTGAAAACCGCAAAAGCCCAATCCTCTAGACAACTCCGTTGGGCATTATTCTTTGCCGAGTTTGACTTCATAATTACCTATCGACCTGGTACAAAAAACGGTAAAGCTGATGCCCTTTCTCGGGCGGGAGTGGAAGAACACTTGATCAACCCTAAACCTGTACCAATCATTCCCGAACAAAGAATTCTGGGTGTAATCGCCACACAATCCATAGAGGAAGTTAAGGATAAAGCCAGGCAACTTGTAACTCCAGCAGACATACAGAATTGGCATCTGCAGGGAAAGGACTTTGCAGTAAAGGACAACTTATTGTATTTCCAAGAACGATTATACCTGCCAAGCACAGATTTACAGAAAAAAGTAATCTCTTGTTATCATGATTCTTTAATGGAAGGACATCCCGGTATGGCCAAGACCTCAGAAAAGATCAAGCGCTACTTCTGGTGGCCGTCTTGGAAAAAAGATATCAGAGACTTTATAATGTCCTGTGGAGTATGCGCCCAAAACAAGAGTCAAAAGGAAAGACCAGCAGGCCTCTTACGCCCTATTGACATCCCACCTCGCCCTTGGCATACGCTTTCTATGGACTTCATCACCGATCTACCTCCATGCTCCGGATACAATACGATTCTAGTAATCGTGGACTTATTCTCCAAGATGGCGCATTTCATTCCGCTCAAAGGCTTGCCAACAGCAGCAACTCTGGCCCGAGAATTTCTCGAAAACATCGTCCGACTGCACGGTTTTCCTTCGGTTCTAATTTCGGATCGAGGTAGTCAATTTATTTCTCATTTTTGGCGAAGTTGCTGTCGGTCGGCTCAAATTGATGTGAGACTATCGACCAGTCACCACCCTCAGACCGACGGACAAACCGAGAGGACCAATCAAACTCTGGAACAGTATTTACGCTGCATGCTGCAACAAACTGAAAAAACTTGGAAAGACATCCTTTGGATAGCCGAATATGCCTACAATAACTCTGTCCATTCGGGAACTGGGAAAACCCCGTTTTTTCTTTTATACGGCAGTCACCCTCGAACCTCAGAGTTGGATCCCCTCCAAGATCTTGAAACACCAGCAGTAGACTACCTGCATTCTACAATCACCCAAGCCTTTAAGGAAGCTGTTTCTCACCTTCAAAGGGCTAAAGAACAATACAAGAAAGGAGCAGATCAACATCGGAAGGAAGCCCCTCAATATCAAGTAGGGGATCAAGTCTGGTTATCCACCAAATATCTACCTCTAAAAGGGCCACGCACATTCAACCCAAGATACCTTGGTCCCTATTCCATCACTACCATAGTAAACCCAGTAGCGGTCAAGTTGGACTTGCCCCCGCACATGAAGATACATCCGGTCTTCCACGTCTCTCTATTAAAACCCGTGCAACCTCAAACCCGACTAACTAAATCTCCAAAACCCATCCTAGTTGATGGAGAACTCGAGTTTGAAGTCAAAAGCATTCTGGACTCCAAGATCTCAAAATCTAAACTATTTTACCTAATTGACTGGAAAGGCTACGGCCCCCAAGAGAGATCCTGGGAACCTGCTGAATATGTCCACGCTCCTCGCCTAATCAAAAGATTTCACCGAACATTTCCTGACAAGCCAAAACCCCCGGAGAAGCCCGGTTTGGGAGGGGCCTTGAGGGGGGGTACTGTCATGATCTCTGCTTCCAAAAGGTCAGGGTTTTCCCAACTCCCTTGGAAGCAGATCCATAACCCAGGTTCCGAGTGCCAACCAGTCCCAATTGGGACCTTTTGGACCCAGTCCTGGCGCCAGTGGCACCATGCTCATAAATATGCCCAGTCCCAGCGCTGGAAGCGCCGGGCTCATAAAGCTTGGGTGGACTTACCTGCAGCAGACCATGCTGCTTACTTGCCTGCCAGTTGAGCCTCTGATCCTCTTCTGTTTGGAACTACTTTTCCTGTTGGGTGGGGCAGGAGCCACTCCCTAGGTTCAGAACACTGGAACTCTTCTGGAAAGCAGGAACTCTTTTCTTACCTAGGCGTGGCTGTGGAAGGAGACACCTAAGCACTACAGGAGGCTATTTAAACCACACCCGATGGATGAATCTTGCTTTGCGTTATTCTGCATCCTCTGCAGCAGAACGCTCATCGTGTCTTCTGCATCTGATCCTGGGCCTAAGGAAAAAGGCTTACCATCCTGAATCCAGTCTTCAGCAACACCTATAAAGACAAGAAAGAACAGGTTAGCATTACGGTCTTCAGTGACAGCGCTTCACTTACCTGGTCCATCGGCTGTCACCAACGCCTCGCGCTGCATTCCGGCATCTGAAAGACAAAGGCTTACCTACTCTTCGTGTGCTCCGGAGGTCTTCGCACTGCATTCCAGCATCTGAAAGACAAAAGCTTACCAATTCTTCGCACGCTCCGGAGGCCTTCGGCGCTGCATCCCGCATCTGAAAGACAAAACAAGGTGCGTTTAAAGACATTGGGGAACTTTAATACTCACGTGCCATTACTCCTTTCCACATCTAACCCAGTGGGTATTCCGGCACCCTGCAGCCGCTCCGAACTTGTACCTGCAAAATAAAAAGACAGTTAGAGCGCATCGTGAAGCAGGCAACAAGCGCTTACTTACGTGCTTCCAGGCGCTTCTATTCATCACACGGGCTCCATCTTCAACTCACTTCAGCCCGTCATCCGCCATCGCCGGAACCCTGCAAAACAAGAGACATCATTACTAAAGACTTTTAAAGACATTAGAATTACTCGAAACTTACCGTTCGTGCAGTAAACGACGGACAGCAGTCCTCTGAAGTCAAGAGGCCTGCTCCCCTTATCCAGTGAAGAAACTGGTTACAGCACCCTGCCCCGAGGCAGATGGAGAGCACGGCGTTCACTTACCTAAGACATCTTACCCTTCGAGTCAGACATACAGTGCACAGAGGTCCAGCCCAAAGAGCCAGCCGTGTGTTACACATCACCTTTGAAGATACGGTATACGCCCAGTCAAGACCGGCGCCTCTACGGGAATCAGGTG
The DNA here is from genome assembly GCF_040938575.1 of Ambystoma mexicanum. Lineage (NCBI taxonomy): Eukaryota > Metazoa > Chordata > Amphibia > Caudata > Ambystomatidae > Ambystoma > Ambystoma mexicanum. The sequence goes on along the minus strand of NC_090933.1, from coordinate 1,108,869,371 downwards.
AGCGTTACAAAGGATGAAGACCTTGGACCACATTATGAGCTTAGTGGTAATTCAGCAGTAAATATCCCAATTTACTGTCAAACCTGGTTACCTTTACTGCCATTTGGACCTATGGAGTTACCACAGGATTACAAGTGGTGGTTACTCCCCATCTTTGGAGTCCACGGGACTCCATGGGGATTTTGGTGGCTTTACTGCAGGTGGAATGAACACCTGCTAATGTTTTTGGCGGTAAGGAAGAAGATTAACCTCCAACTTTTTGCTGGATGTAAATTTTCCTCCCTCTAGCCAAACTCGTAGTATTGTGGTGCAGTGTTTTTACCCACACCACCATACTTGTAATGAGGCCCTTTGAGTGTAGCAACTTGCTTTTTTGAGCATGTAGTTGTGTCCATGTATTAAATTAAAGACTCTGTGCATTACTCACCATGCAATACACAAAATAGCCACAGAGGTTTTACAAATAAAGGTGAACCGTTACCACCCCACTAGGTGCTTACGCTGGGCAACTGAAAATGTACTAAAAATTCCATGCGGTAGGAGAGTGCGTTTTGGTGGATGTTCCTTGTCAGTCCTTGCCCCCTCTTTGTGGAAAGCTCTGCCCCTGATGCTGCGTAAAATCACTGACCATGCCCGGTTTCGTAGGCTGCGTAAGATCACTGACCATGCCCGTTTTCATAGTGTTCTTAAAATGCATCTGTTCTAGCTGTTTTAGTTACTGGCTTACCAGTGGTTGCCTCTTAGCGTCTAGATGCCCTCGGCCCTTGGTTTGCGCTCTACAAGTACCTAAATAAATAAATAAATACATAAATAAATCTTTCGGGTGTCGGTGTACAAGTGTTTTACACCAATGAAATGATCCTGGAATGTCACACAATTACTAATATAATCCGAGATGTGTTTACACATTGTTTAAAATATGACACGCTCAGTTGTTATTACCGCACAGCCTAAGAACACTCGTGTTTTCAACCTTAGAAGGATAAAAGGGTGAGGCAGCATTTCAGAATTCAAACCTATGTCCTGAATGAATGTTACACACAGAGTTCTGCAGTGGCCCCACTTATCCACTGAGCTACTTTCTCAGCTTAGATGATGAGTGTGTCAGAGTTTTACTTGTGGTGTGACCTACGTTCTTGCTAATTAACATGGTACTATCATTAGGTGCTTCTTGGCAGATTCCTCCCACTTCTGACCACTGTAATAATATGTATGTAATTTAATTGTAGTGCATGTATGATCTGAGTCAGTCCAGCAAGGGTTTGAATTTACTAAAGGCCGTCCTTTACCAAATTAGAAGCTAGCGCTCAACACCCGAAAGTTCTGGCCTCTTTACGAGTTGGGTGGTATTCTGGCAGTAAATATGCTGGAATACCACCCAACTGAATTACTGTTACCGCCACGTGGTCTGATGGAATTGCCGCCAGATTATAAGTGGTGGTGGCGGTGTAATTTCCCATTATTTTTGAGTCCATTGGACTCAATGGGGCTTTTTTTGCTGAATTTACTGTGGCAGAAATTCTGACGATTCTTTTGATTTGTTGGCGTTCAGTGGGAAAAAGTACCTCCAGTACTTTCCCGCAGGTAAGTCCTCCACTCCAAGCCCAACCTCATAATTTGGCATAGTGGTTACATTGGTGGTAACAGATTTACCGCCAACTTTACCACTTACCTCCATACTCACAATGAGTGAAGTCAGGTGTTGTGTATTTTACTCCAGGTCTTTTTGTGGTTACAATATAACACACAGATTGCTTTGGGGACGCCTTGAACCCCTTTCAGGACATAGGAATGCTTAAAGTACGATGCACCCTTGAGACTATGATTCTCTCTAATAAAATGTTGCAATAGCACCTTTTCTCACCAAAACAGCCTTGACTGGCTGGTTAACGTTCAGAGTCGAGTAATGAAGAAATCGCCACATTCTTCTGAAGATAGGAACACAATGGGACGTTGAGAAAATGCTGGGTATGGGGAAGGTTCCCATGGCTGCAGCTGTTGTGTGCAGTCCGGTGCAGTGTCAGGGGGAGCGGCACACTGGGGTCCGTCCGTCTGCCCTATTGAATCACTTGTGCTCTAATTTATCTAGATGGCTGCCTTAATATCATATCACGCGCCTCTCTCTCCCTGATATATTGGTGTATGGAAGCATGCAGTGTTGAGTGTGAACATGGGGGCTATTTTCTTTTTAAAAAATGTCCTGGTATGGAGAACGCGGTTTACAGCTTCCAAACAGTGTTATCTTCTCCCTTTAAATTAAGGCATACTCCCTGAAGTGGAAACGTTAAGGCTGGGTTAACCCACACCCTCCCCAAAAAAATGCACTGCAAATATTTGTGGGTCACGTTTGGAGCATTAAAGAAGCCCCCTTCGCACCGCAGGGATGCCCTTATGCCCCCACCCACTGCTCCCCATGCCTTATGACTCCCTCCCCAATACTGCACCCCAAAAATATATCTTTTGTATTCACCATGCAAGTGTGGTGTGGCAGCCTGCCTAGACTCAGCTGGTGATTGGTGAATGCTATAATTCCACGTCAGGGTGAGGGTTATCTGCCTGCCCTCCATTGATGACCCATGGCTGAACCTCAAACCTTTCATATGCCATCAAACCAATTATTGGGTTCTTCGAGATATCGCTAAAGGGGTTGGCCCCCACTAGAAAAGATGTCCATCGGGCAAAAGCAGTATCTGTGGCCTAGAAAGACAGAAGCTGAAGGAGGGTGTTCATTGGAAACACACCACCAATGAACAACCACTCAAAGACCAAGTAGCGAATTGGAAAGGAATAGACCATGGCAGAGCCCTTCCTCCTTCTTAGTTTGGGCTATAAGGAGGCTCTTGCGCCACCTACAAGTTGAAATTATTGCATCAGAGTACAGCTAGGGAGAAATGGCATATGAGAAGGTAAACGCAGCTTGTAGGTGTTGTTTGGGTATTTGCCCACTCATAGACTGTCAATGGTCGTGCTAATAATTATGGCCATTCTCACACAGTTCCTGCCCCTCCCACCCAAAATACCTCCTCATGGGCAGAGATCACAGCGGGAAGGAACTAAGGAGTACAACGTTCCCTTTTCAGGAAAAACCATCATCTTTCCCCCACTTTATGTGACACAGAAAATCATTCTAGGAAGGGGGGAAGGCCACCTATTTTGGGGATATTTTACGTCTCTCCAACTGGGATTCAAACATGAGCCTTGCCGGTAACAATCCAGTGTCATATCTCTCTGGCAGGTGCTGGATCGATTTTGTTCATTTCAATAAACTGCTTGGGACATAAAGCGAATTCCCAAGCAGCCAAAAGTCCCAGCTGGGCAGTGATCTGCGTATGAATCGCTGTAGGTAAAGGGGTGTTTGCAGGTAAAGAGAGGGGTGTGTGGTGCTATAGTCATGGGCATATCCCTTAAGAGATGCGAATGGTGGGAGACTGGAAGGGGAGGTAGAATAAAGCTGCACGATGTTGGGACACTGACTCATTAATGGTGGTCATTTAAATACATATTCTTTCACAGTGTTTTCTTCAGTCTTTCTTCAACTGTTGTAAAACACAGTGTTGTGGAGTGGAGGAAAGGAAGGACCCACATATATGGTTTAAATTCAGAAGGGGGGCTGTGGGTGATGCTGAGTATGGAATGGTGGGGGTAGAAAAGAAGGTGGGGCTGAGGGAACATCGTTCCAATATATATGTTTGTTTACACTTTGACCTCTGCTCATGGGAACTCTTTGAGCTCTCTTTAATAAAATCTTATCATCAAACGTTGCACTCAAAGTGCCTGCCAGTTTTTTTTTAAAGAAATCTTCTGGGATTCAATGGGCCTCATTACGAGGTAGGAGGTAGCCATGATGCCATTAGCACCATGGCTTCCCTCTTACCGTAAACCGGGTCCGGGTTCTCGGAATGGGTACTTACCAGATCATCCCAACCTTCGAGGACATGGTAAGTCCCCATTCTGAGAACCATTCCCCATTTCCATTCGAGCCCCCATAGGGCTCAATGGGAATGGGGAAGGAGCTAATAACGGGCCGCTAACAGCAGGCCCGTTATTAGGTCCCTGGTCCCTTAGCGGCTCCTGCTAAGGGCACCTGGTAAAACCAGGCGCCCATAGCGGGACCCGCTAAGGGACCTCGTAATGCGGCAGTAAGGGGCTAACGGCAACGCACCCTTACCGTTGCCATTAACCCCTTACTGCTGACCTCGTAATAAGGCCCAATGATTTAATTGGAGCTGTAAACTGACTACTGGTGTGATAAAAATGTCTTAACAAAGTCTGCCTTCATCCACTCGATTTAATAAGCACCATGTGTTTCCTTCACTGAAGCCCTGTTAAAAACAAGCATTGTCAAAGCAGACAGTTTGTGCTTGAGTATAATGTTAGCCATTTGCCAGGCACTGCTATCAGGTGTACCGGTACTCACACTATTTTTCACCTGCTACCATCAATGGCCAGTTAATAACACTTACAGCAATGCATGTCAAGGTCTTTTTACATGTCTAAACAAAAGCCCAAGCTGTTGCATTTGCGAAAGCTTGTTAAGGTATCTATTTGAATGGTTTGTGGGCGCATCTTGCAGACTTGCAGCTATTTGACTGCATATATGTTTTTGGGTTTCCAAACCGCTTGATCCCTCTTAGTGCAGACTAAGAGCAATGTGCAAGGATGCCAAGGGGAGTGTATTAGTGTGCTACTGTGCTCTGATTGGTCCTTTGCTGTCAGACAGGCATCCGGTTTCACTTTTTTCTTAGGTCGACATTACTTCCTGTGGTTTAGGTCAAAGAGTATCTCTGAGATTCTATTGAACTAATATTTTTAATCTCATTTTCAAGTGACTATCTGAAAGATGACCCAGTACTATCCAGGCCTACTGTATGTTTAGGCTTTTTGAATCAGGTATAACGTAAGAGATGCACATGTGCATGTTGTTTGCTTTGCACCCTTGAAATGCAAATCTCTCCCTTGGCCCTTTGCAGCTAATCCTTCTTGTCACTATTCTATCTGAATGTCAGGCAGGGGCATCACTTGGGAGTCGCCAGGGGTCGAACCCTGAGGCCTCCCTTGCTACCCCTGTGCTCTCCCTTGCTACCCCTAAACAAGAAAAATGTATATATATATATATATATATATCTGTTTTTTAAAAATGGAAGCTCCTGGGCTGTGGCCAGCACCATGGGGCTCTTTGATTCTGAAGTGGTTGCCTTTCTTATTCAGGCCACTTAAAACAAACAGGGGTGTTCCACAAGTATAGCACTTTGAGCAGTGACCCTACATAAGAAAGAATAGGAATAACAAATAATTTGTCTTTCTGAAATTCTATACAATAAATGCTAGACTCATTAAAGGTTTATTTCGGGCAAAAGTCTGAGGGTGAGTCACTAATTTAGTCTGTTCTTAAACACCTAAAACTCACAATGCAGAAAACAATTTCCAAAAAACATTTAGAGTAGAATAAGCATCCATTTCGGAGTATGTATTTTGTTTTTCGTAGGTTGCAGTTGTAGCATGGTTTTTTCTGCTGTTGTCTCTTTTACGATCATCACAAGACATTCCATCTCGGTGTCCTCGCTCACTTGACAAAATCCTTGTGCCTAAAAACCAGTGTACAATGTATTCATGTTTGACCATAGCACATAAAGTGGCCCTTGATTTAATTGTGCCACAATTAATGCTTTGTTGTAATGAGTCTATCGTTCAGATCTCCCTGGCATGCTGTTCAGCATGTATGAGGTAACGAGTAGCCAGAATACGGGATGCTCTGTGAGTTTGCAGCCTTCCCTGCACTACTCTAAATTATTTAATAAACAGTTATGAACCTTCCCAATGGTATGTATTTTTGCCAACCTCTGAAGCTTGAAAAGTAGACCTATGCAGGCTTAAAATGTGGCCAACTTTGCACCAGACCTGCAGATGAACTAGCCTGCTGTTAAATCTGTTACCAGTTTAATGGTATCCACAACAGAGTGTAATTTGCTTTATAACTTTGAGAACATTCAGACATGTAATTGATGATTTTACTATAGACGGTAAAATAGTTATAGCTGGAAAGAAAGCTCAGTGGGTTGAGCGCTCACTCCTGCAATATGTCAGCGATCTGCAGGTTGCAGCTTGGAATCCTGCAAGGCCAACTCAGCCTACATCCTTCTGAGGTCGATAAATAAGTGCCAACACAGGTTGGGTGACATTGTATGTATATTTATTTTATATAAAGCACCTAAGCATAACTGCTATATAATAACACATCATTATCATTTGGCCTTGGACGTCTGCTTGCATTGATATGATATGATATGATATGACATTTGTAACGCACCTGTACACAAGTGTTCTTAGGAGCGACAAGACAAGGAGGGCAAAATAAAGGGAGGACAAACAATGATCTTACTAGGCCTTGTGTCATTCAGATCACGCACGTGTGGGGAAGATGGAGGGAGAGGTGCCAGGGAGGAGAGTAAAGGAGAGGTGCAGGTAGCTCAATAAGTGAAGCCAGAGGGTGGCTCATAAGTGCAGAGAGAAGTGACTGTAGGGTTGCAGATACAGACCCTTAAGTGCAGGAGGAGCCCGAAGGCAGTGCAAGGGCAACTGGACATGCAGGAGCCTGGGCCCGAGTTCAGAGTGTAGCCAGCTGGCCAGTGCGGAGCAATCACGGACATCAGCAGGGGAGAGGAAGAGAGAAAGTGGAAGCGAAAAGGAAGGTCTTGAGTTGCTTCCGGAACCGGAGGTGGTTCTGCTCAAGAGGCTGGGAGGCTGTTCCAGAGGGAGGTACCAGCCGAGGAGAGAGATCTGCCCCTCATGCTCTGCTTGGAGAAGCGTCTAACCCTCAAATATTTGGAGGTGGATGAATGCAGAGCTCGAAAAAAGGAAGATGTTTAGTAAGAGAAATTTGGAGATAGTGAGGTCCCAGACCCCAGAAAGCCTTGTGGATGATGCAGAGGGTCTTGTACTTGGTCCTTGCAGACACAGGGAGCCAGTGGTAGAGGGCTGAGTCATAGATGACTCTAAGGTTCGTAGCCTCAAAGGAAGGAGCAGAAAGAGGACCCGGAATGGGCGGCCATTGAGAGAGGAAAGGAGGAAGCAGGTGTCCCGATGAGAAGGATCTCAGTCTTACTGTAATTAATGCAGAGATCATTGGCAGCACACCATTCCTCATCTGCTGCCAGACAGTCTGGTATGAGAGAAGGAGCAGAGGTGGCTGAGGGGAGACTGAAAGAGAGCTAGGTTTCATGCGCACAACACTGAAAATTGAAGCAGAAAGTAGTGATGCAGGTGTCAAATGGTGCCAGGTAGTGGTTGAAAAGCCATGGACAAAAGTTAGACCCCTGGGGAATACCACTAGTAGAGAGAGAGATAAAAGAGAGGAAATACCCCAGTAATTTTGTAATATGGGCCTATAAGCACTGATATTAATGATACATATGGTTTTCCATTTCTGTATGAACTGTATATTGCATTACAGTGATATCATAACCATATTTTTCATAGTGTACTTAGGAACAATGCTATGTGATGCCACTTCCTGTTTTGTCAAGTGATGAAAGGTTGTGTTCCATCGCTTTCCATTATGTCACTTTGGGGTGGGGTCAAATTACATCACTTCCTGTGATGTCATCAGATGTCAACGGTCGTGTGATGTCACTTATGCTACCCTTCGCATTTCGGTGAAATGACATCCCTGATGTCAGGGAGTGAATTTATTTAAGCAACAGAACCTGTGGAGGGAGGACATTACTAGTAGGGCAATGCCCCTGCGGCAAAAGATAGACACCTGAGCGAAGCAAGGGCTTTAATGTAGCCATGGGGCATTACCCCACAGGTAATGTCCCCCTCAAAGGGTTCTATTGCTATTAATACCCCAGCATGTCGTACCGTGGTACTAATAGCAATTTTCCTCGAGTGGAGAAATAGCGGTGTGACCCTTTCTCGACTTGAGATAAAAAAGGAAAAAACAATGGCTGCCAGGTGTCGGGAGGAAGGGACTGCATGTAGTCCCTTCTACCTTTCCATGGCAGCCATTACAACAAATGGAGAAAAAAAGTCAACCAACAAAATGCCCACCTTGAAACAAAGTGCCATGGTGGCTTGATGGGAGAAACAAAAGGAACTGCGAGGGATGTGCCGCGTCCCTTGTCAGGTAAGTCTTTGTCGCCCAGGTAAGGACCGAGCAAGGGCTAATCAGATTATTTGTAACAATCTGATTGACCCTCGCCGGGTATTAAATTGTGATAGAAAGGGGGGTGTTTGAAGTGTGTGCTGGCAAGACTTTGAGACTACTCTGATAAAACTAAGTAAGGTCCTCACTTGCGTGCTGTGATCATCCTACAGTGCTGGCACTTAGGCAATAAGGACAGTGATCTCTCTATAACGATGTTTCTGTTTTCTCGGAATACAATCACAGCTATGCCTTGTTTGCCTACTTCAGGATTGTATGGATTTTGTGGTTCCATTAACCTTTTTAAGCTAACATCAGTTGGGCACAAAGTATTGTCAGCGCTTGTCTTGAAAATGTGTAGCTTAACACAAGAAAGGACTTTGAACGAAGAGTACCTTAGGAAGCTAACAAACTCTCTGTGAAACAACCACACAGACCAGAAGGGGTAGCAGAGATCTGGATATCTGGACTCTGGCATTGTATCCTGTAGCATCTCACTCATCCTCACCAGCCGTATCAAGGATGACAGTCGAGCAGTGGCAGTATACTATCTGCTTCCCCAAATGGCTCCTCATCGGGGACATGAATAGCAGCCATGTTAGTAATGTAGACATCAGCCTAAACTGCACTTTTTAATAACCTTTCTGCTGCCTTTGATTTTGTTGACCACGAAAATCCTCTGCAACCACCTGACCTCTGCAGCTGTCTTTTCACTAGAAGTGACATCTTGGATTGCCTCCTTCTTAGAAGGAAGGGTAATGAAAGTATTTGCTGAGAACGCCCATGTTGCACCAGCCCCAATCAGCTGCAGTGTCCTGCAAGGATCTTGAGTCTCACCGTCACTCTACAATATATTTACTAAAACCTCTTTTCAATCTCCTAGACACTCTAGGTATAACATACACCGATGATGCGCAAATACTACTGCCCCTCACTGGCAACTATGGAAGGGATGCTGAGACCTTGTGCTCAGTCTATGCAAATGTCCAGGCATGGATGGAAGACCATGGCCTGTGCCTCAATGACGCAAATACTGAGATCCTTCACATCGATCATTCAGCTGTACTAAAAAAACTTGACCCAAACTACCTAGCCTTTGACATTGACGGCACAAGGATTCCAGTCTCTCCTTCGGTCAAAACTCTGGGAGTCTACTTTGACGCCACCCTTTCCTTGTCCTGTCAAATCAATGCTATCTCCATGTCAACGGCTTACACTACCAAACTGATAAATGCCGCTAGACGCTTCCTTTCCAAAGACAGCGGCTTAACCATCCCACCCAAAGTAGTCCGTGCCAAGATGGACTACTGCAATGTGCTCATGGATGGAACATCTTCTCTCAATATTTAAAAACTTCAGACCATCCATCCAAAATAACGCTTTGCGGGCAGCACTACATATTCCAAGAACAGAACACATCACAGCAGCAAGAAATGTGGTGCACTGGCTCCCCATTCGAGAAAGAATCACCTTCAAAACCCTCAAGATCACACTCAGATGCATCTCAAAAGTGGCACCTCTCTACCTGAGCAACAAAATTGCCATGTCTCAATATTCCAGACCCACTAGAACACCTTACACTCACAGACTCACGCAACCCAAGTTTAAGCAAACTAAAGCAGGAGGGGCCGGTTTCCCAGTCAGAAAAGAATGTAAAAAATCTGTCAAGATGTAAAGGTCTCCCTAGCTTTCGGGGTGCAAACATATTCAGGTAGAAGATCTGATGAATTTGGTCAAACTACATGAGGAATAACACCAAACTCACCAATTTGCGGCCCCGTTCCCTTCCTTGGGAAATACCTACTTCCCTGTGTTCCTGCAGGTGTTTCATCTTCTGCAGCTCCCTATTTCATCCCAGATGTGTGCTTTCTTACTGCTTGTTCCCACTGTTACATATGATTCCGGCTGTCATTTAATATAAAGACACATCTGAGAAAATCATCTGTTGTGCAGCAACTACCTCTGATGATGATTCATACCTCAAACTTAAGCAACAAAACTATCTACCTTGGTTCCTTCCATTATTCCTGCTTTACCCAGCCGTCTTCCCTTGGCACGCCCCCTACTCTTGTGTTGGCATCGAGAAAATGTGGCATCTCCTACATTGCTTGCTCACCAAAACTCGTCAAATACAGGCCATTGACAAAAAATCCGACCATCATATCCAAGAGGTAGAATACATCTTGCCTTTCCCAACCAAGTGGAAATGCTCTCCCAGTTTATTTGTTGAAACTTTCTGAATTGGGTGCAGCCTTATGTCCTTATCCACTAGATTCAAGTGATTAAAAACAAGACTACCAATGTGATCCCAGGCTTGCGACCAAGAGAACACATGTACCAGACCTCATAAGCCTCCACTGGCTCAAGGCTTGAATCAGTCGAGCTCCATGTCGATCAGCCATTTCTGGACTTGATGTGTTTGGTTGGGTTTCCTAGTTGATGCCATTTGTTCACTTAATCTTCAGGTAAGGCTGCATTTCATAGGTGTGTTGGTGTGTCTTGATGTCTGTGTTGGCGAGGCGTCCCACCAGAGTTTCCCTGTAGAGGGTGAGAATGACAGAGAGAAGGATGGAGCATTGTGGAATGTCACAGGTTACTGGTTGGTACTGGGATCTGTAGGGGCCCTTCTGGATGGGTTGGTCTCTTTTGGAGAGATAGGAGGCAATCCACTACGAGATTACTCAGTCAAAGACCATGTATGTGATGAGGATCTTTCATAGGACTTCAGGGTCAATGGTATTGAAGGCAGCAGAGAGTTTGAGTAGGATGAAAAATAAGGGTGCCTTTTGTCCAGGGTGTAATGAGCGTGATAAATAACTTGGATGTTGGTGGTCATTGTGGTGCATCATGGTCAGAAACCATGATTGTTAGCCCTGTAGGAAATTATGTTGAGTGATCCTTGGATGGCAATGTTAAGCTCAATCATTTTTCTGAGGAAGGGTAGATGCACGATGGTGTGATAGTTGACTAGGCCATCCAACTCAAGTGTGGGTTTCTTCAGCAGAGGGAGGTTATGTCTCATTTTCAATGGATATGTTGTTTTGAAACAGATGACTACATCATGTATGGCTTCTGTCCCGCCTATGGCCCAATACCACACAGGTGAGAAACATTACTCACTGAGGCAACCGTACCTTCGTAATCCCAGGACGGTACAGCAGAACATAGATGAAATTTAAGCTGAAGATGGCAAAATCAGTTAAACTAACATTGTACTAGCAACAGACGCCTGCATTAGACATGAAGCACATATGCACTACACATGAAGAACACAAACAATAGGTAATCTATGCATTTATACATGAACAATATTAACATAGCATCCACAAGACATGAAGGACACTAACAAAACCAATGTATAAATTGAATACAACATGAACAATATGCGGATATAGCTCACTGACATAGAGACAAAGTGTATTTGGACAGCCATCTTCTTAAAAATGGAAGCCATAGCATGCTTTTAAAAAAACAAAGCCCATCAAGACTTTGAAATAACTCAAAATGCTGAATCAACAGAAATGCAGATCCGCGCAAAGCTGAGAGGGTAGCTGGCAAGTAGTGCCAAGGTCAGAATGAAATAGGGAGGATAGGTACAGTGGAAGGAAGACACGAGATAGCAGTTCTCACAACACAAGCAGGATACTCTCAGATTAAAGGTTTACAAGAGCACAACCAGACAGGTGCAATAACACAGTAAGCTAAAAGACTCCATGAAGAATAACTCAAGATTGGCCCTGGAGGCAACAGAAAACATGACTCACGCATGGTAATATTAGCTAAAGTCTCAATACATAGGAGGTAATTACATTTCATACATGGTCTCGTAGCATGTGAACCATAATTGCAGAACACTGACTATTCATTAGAAGCCCACATAGATAATGCACCTGCAGTTTACCCTACATGCACACATAGAGACGAGGCACCACACAAGGCCAAATACAAATAGAATGCCTGAGAATGGGGGATGGTAAACTTTTTAAATTGAAAAAAAGCAGTCCATGGACCTCTCTCCCCCTACTCTCTGTCTGGCTCATATCTTGATGAAATGTCAAGTATTTAAAGTTGGGTAGCATAGATTCATCGTATCAGAATCCTTAATATTATGCAGCCAATCAAGTAATTTGTCAACCAATCCCTTGTCAATGAGGTGATATAATTTACTTGCATCAATATAGTTTTGGTTCCAGGTGGAGCCATCAGATAAGTATAACCCAATGAAATATTTAGCTCACTAACCTATCCTCAGTCCCCGTAGGTTTTACAAACTGGTATTATGTTATGACAGCATTGATGACAAGTTTGTTGTATTTAAGCAATTGTTTCTAATGTGTATGTTGAGAGACATAAGATCGGAATGATTGTAGGCTGTCCCTGCTTTGTTTGGATGATAGTAAAGCTGGGTTTGCCACGCACTTTGTCTACTTCTTCATTTGAGTCTGGTTTGTATTGACGCCAGTTCTTCTGGGTATGCTTCTGACATTTTGGGACCGTCTTAACAGATGGTAGCAGTGTAGGGTTGGTTAAGTGTCATTGGATTGTCGAGGGGTCCCTGCTGTGTCCCTGAAGACTGCAGAGTTAACCTGTGGAGTGTGGGATTACATGCAAAACAGAGAGGTTGACAGTAACCCCATTTGGAGAAAAGTCCTGTCTGGTTCCCACAGTGCGCCCCATAGGGCGTTGGGCAGCAGGCTGATAGGGGATACGAAAAAGACCACCAGCAGGTCTGTGGATGTAAGTGTGACATGGGCATGGCAAAATTGGGGGAGAAGATTTTTTTTGTATATTGAGGGATTGTGAAGAAATAAGAGATTATGAGTAAGCCTTGTTACGGGGCAGTAATAAAAAGCACAGATACCTCACAGAGACTGGGAAGACAGCTGCATTGTAATTTTGCTGTGTAGTCATTGATGGTGCTAGCCTCATGTTGTAAAATACCGTAGGCCTTGTATAATAGGATTTTTGTGCATTTTTGTGTATTTGTGGAAGTCGTAAAGTGGTGTTGTAGACCGAGGAATGTGGTATGGTGTGGGAGCAGTACTACACACAACGGGTTAGGGACATGGCAGGCAACATGCCTATGCGCTGTCCACAAAAAGGCACTCATTTGAAGACAGTACTGCAACACATGTGCACCTATTTGCACTACGCATATAGGGGAAAACAGTTACAGAACAGGTTAGGGATATTAGCACTATGGAAAATGTTCAGACAGACATACTAGAGTCAAATACAAAAGAATGGATGCTTAATCAGCATGACGAGCGGTGTATGACACCCACGTTTCCTCCTCCTCTTTACCAGGACGAGGAGAAGTCCTTAACTGCTAAGGGATTATACCTGTTGCACATATTTAAAAGCAGCGGCCGGACATGCTAATCCCACATATGCACTGCCTGCATATAGTTCATCATAAGTGGAGATAAGACAAACAAACAAAGACCACTGTCCACACATCTAGAATATGACGAGCATTGTGACTTGCAAGCCAGGCTAACAGAACCGGAGGAAGAGGTTCAAAAAGAGAGAGGCAGGCAAGACGACGGGGTGAGACAGCAATAGTACCCCATGAATGGGTGGGAGGATAAATAATGCTTACATTGGATGGAAAGAGCATCAATTATTCTAAAGAGAAGGCAAAGGAAGCTTGAGAAAGACCGGAGTAAAAGAAGGGAAAAGAATGGAGGAGGAGAAAAGAAGAGAGCAAAGAAGGGAAAGCAGAGAGAATGAAAGAAGGAATGAAGAAGAAAGGGAGAGGGAACGGAAATGAAAAGCCAGAAGAGGGAGAGAGTGAGGAGACTTGAAGAAGAAAGGAAAAAGGAGTGTAACGGTTTACTGAGAGGCCACCTTCAACACAGGGAGTACCTTCCCTCCCCAATCTAGTTGTCAGAAAATAAACGGTTTAGTGTCAGTTCTTTATTCAGCTCTATTTCTGATGCATATTATACCCCTTGAATCCCTCGCACTGAGCGACCAATGATGCCAAGAACCAGGCCAGTGTACAGGAAATATATTTGTATTTATTTGGAGGATAGGTAAATAATGTCACATACCACTTTATCAATGGCACAACACAATAAACGTCTCTGTACATAAATAACCCACACAATTTGGTTGGGAACATTTAAATCACAATATTTTGCATTATACAAATTTCAAAAGAAATGATCATCGACACTGGTCCCTGAATAACATTGGTTTACATGTGCAATGCTGTACAATTTCAGTTTTCCTGACAGCTTTAAAGGCTAGCAGTAAATAAACACAGGGTGATTTAGCAGTGGGTTTTTCAGACTCAGCCCCACTACTTTGGTCTGTGTTGGGAAAGTCAGACAGAACGTTTGGAATGATTTTGGAATTTTGGATTTCAGACCACCCTCCACTTAAAGGCCTGTGTTGGGGAAGTTGGACATATACAATTGGGATGATTACAGAATTTTGGATTTCAGATCCCCCTCTACTTAAAGGTCACTGTTGGGGAAGCTGCACAGAAAAACATTGGGATGATTTGAGAATTTTGTATTTCAAAACAGCTCCAATCTCATCCAAATCTCCTTTTGGTGTTTCCTTGTGGCTGTCACATGATAGGCTTTAGCAGCTCATTCCCTTCTCCCATAGTGCATCAACTTTATATAGCATAGATGACACCTTCAAGATTTCAATTTTGGGCTGTGCCCCGCAAGAAATATCGCATATTGGATTGGACAGTTACCCTTCTCTCTCCTCCTAAATCCAGCCCTTCTCTAAGAATTTGTTTAGGCGCCTGGAGAAGACTTATGGCAATTACCATTTGCAATCCCCTTTTGTTTTCATGTCAATTTTTGGCAAAAATCTAGTTATGTCTTAAAAACGTTGTGATTTACTAGTAACTACCATAATATACATATTTTAAGATTCAGCTAATCAAGGGAAATTCAATAAAACAGCCAGGTCTGCACCAATTTTGCAGACCATTTGACAATTTTCTGCCGTTTCCAAAAAAAGCATAATAATTAGGAACATGTAATTTATTTGCCAAATTCCTAATTTTACCCTCCACCCGTTCACCAGCTCTCAAATTCAGAGCAGCCAGAAACACATTTTAGCTGGTCGTTACAATTCTCTAAGATGCAGGTGGAGGAAATTTGTATCATCAAAATCGCTTTGAAATTATCTAAAAAATAAAACATACATGGATACAGTGTGATTTGTAGTTTCTGAAAAACACCAACAATTGCAGCAGTCCATTTAAACTCAGGGGAATCTTCATATGTGCAAATATGAGCTTCCCTTCCTCCATGCCATTTGTCACCCATGGCGAGCCTGTGACCAGGGTTTTTTGTTCTTTCATTATCCTCTGTTGTTTGAAGTTGGTAGCTGCTGGTCGTAAAAAACCTGGGTCCTTGGCAACACGGAGATCCCCCTCCCCACATTCCTGTCATGCACACACTAAAACCTATGCCTGCTCAGAATTTCCCTCATAGACAGCAGGTCTAGGAAACTTGATTTTCGACATCCTTCGGGGCACAATTTATTGCAGTTGTAAACAGTTGGGATGCAAGCCATGCTTTCAGTGGGAGAGTTATTTGTGAATTTTGTCCAGAGATCCACATTTGTCTTGGCTGAAAGGAACTCACATATAGCATTTTCGAACATCAACCTTGATTCTTTGACATACAGTGGGACTCATTACAAGTTTGGAGGTAGCCTGCCTGTAATACAGGTAGGCTACCTCCAAACTTGTGAAACAAATCTGGCACCCACGAATGGGCAATTACCGGGTCATGCCGAGTTTGGCAGACCCGGTAATTGCCCATTTGCAGGTGCTGGTAATAAGGGACTCCCCATCCCCATTCAGCCCCATTGGGCTCAATGGGAGTGGGGAGGGTGGTAGCACCGTACCATTAATAATGGCACTGGTGCTACCATCATGTTCTGCTCGTGGGTGCCGGTACAGCCACCAGGTCAGATCTGGTGGCTGCAAGGGCACCCGCGAGCAGAACTCGTAGTATGGCGGTATGGTAGCAGCGGTGCCGGTAGTGATGCCGGCGCCGTTGTTGCCTTACTGCCATACTTGTAATGAGGCCCAGTATGTTTTACTGATCCGGGTTCACTTCACTTTGCTTTTGCATTGAAAGTACAGGGCGTTTTCCTTCAGTCATCACTTTTAATTATCTGCTGTTTGTTTTTCTGCTGAAAAGTGGGTCTGAATTGTCAGAGTGCACCACATTTTGATGGTTGGGAGTTTAAATGAAAAGGCAGCTTTTTTTTTTTCTGCCAGTAATGTGATGTGCTTTCCCATTCTACACTCGGATTACAGTTTTTTTTTTTAGCTTTCTCTGGATTTCCACTGCAGAAAAACACCTAGTCTGCCTCGGGCCTACAGGATCTTATTCATGTGGGCTTTTCTTTTCAAATGTCTGCTGGTATTTTGCATGTGAAGCATAATATACACTAAATCTTGTCAACACACACTAAGTGCCTCATTTCAAGTTTGCCGGTCTGGGAACCACGGTACTGGTAAGCTTGCCGGTACCGTAGAGCCCGGAACGGCAAACTACGAGTTCTGCTTGCGGGTGCCATTACGGCACCCACGAGCAGAGCATGTCGGATGCACCGGCACCATTCTTAATAGTGCCGGTGCATCCAATCTCCCCATTCCCATTGAGCCCTATGTGGTTATGGGGAGAATTCCATTCCGGCGCCCGTGAATGGGCAATTACCGGGTCCGGCAGGGCTGTAATGACCTGGTAATTGCCCATTTGCGGGTGCCGGAAAGAATTGCAAGATTGGCGGCAGCCTGACGGTTTTACCGGCAAGGCTACTGCCAAACTTGTAATGAGGCCCTAAGACTTTTCCCTGACTTCTTTATGTTGGCAGGGGAACATTGTTCTCTTGTCTTGATTTAAATTGCAAACACCCATGCATGCAAAGTAATTTTGGTGTCAATGTTTGAAAATCCTGCTTTTGATGTGAAAGGGACCTTTGGATTTATTCTGCCATTGTAAATTAAAAAGGCTGCTTTTCCTTTTGTAATGACAGGTAAGCCATTTCAAATAGCACATCCTTGTGTTATGTGCAAACCCCCCACAGTCTGCCTTAATAGGCCCATTTTCTGTGTGAAGGTTTTTCTTATTTTCATTGATGACAGTTGGCAGCCCATGCTTCCCGTGATGTTCAGTTTCATTTATTTGGGTGCTTTGATTAATCCCCACATACCCCCTTACCTGTTCTTTCATGATTCTTTCATAGGGAAGAGCATGTCAGAGTGGGGTTTTCAAGTCCTGTTTCTTTTTTCCATAGTTTTCTTGCTGTTGGAGCCCATCCGGCTCATTTTCCTTCAGTAGGGAGTGGGCACAGAAGCCTCCCTTTTGTCTTTTGGTTGGGGGTGTAGCACGGCATACCCTTTCTTCCTTCATTAGGGAGTGGGAACTCTAGCCTCCACTTCCATCTTGAGTTTGGAGTTGTAGCACAGTACCCCCTTTCTTCCTTCATCAGGGAGTGAGCACTACAGCCTCCCCTTCCGTCTTTGGGTTGGTGGGTGTAGCACAGCACCCCCATTCTTATTTCCTTCCAGGGCCCCTCAGTTTCTCAACAGACTTCTCTCTCGCCTCTAGGCTGGAAATTAATGGAGTTAATTATCTAAAAAATAGAAAAAATATAAAACAGAGGTTGAGTACTTTTTACTCACATATTTTGCAGGAAAATGTACACAGAAATGTACACAGAAATGACAAAACAACAACAGCATACAATTATAACACAAGACTTTTTCATCATTTCACAAAACAGTATTTTGTTTTCTCTTTACAATGAGCACTAAGTAAATTACTTCCCGTATACATACATATCTTAGTTTCCATCCGATTTGTCATCCTTCCTTTTCATTCCTTGGACGATTCCTCTGCTTGGCTTTCATTTGGCTCCTCAATAAGTCATAAAGCTTGTCTGGGATGACAGCTTTTCAACTGATTGATGTGGACCCATTGTTCCTCTATCTGTTCTCCTTTTGGGATGCGGAGCTTGTAGGCAACAGGTGATATGTTATCTACAGTTTCAAAGGCACCACTCCAGGATGGAAGACATTTCTGCTCCTTGGCCTGATTCCTTTGAAAATTGTACAAGTAAACCTTGTCACCTACTTCGTACACTCTTTCTGGGTCATCTTTAGATCATAATAGGTCTTAGTTCCTTCAGCCGGCTTTTCTATGTTGCGTTTAGCATAAGCATAAGCATGCTGGAGGTGCTTCCTTACATTTTCAATGTCCTCATGAGTAGTGGACACATTTATCAGTGTCTGCTCCTGAGTTCTGATGCTGAGGTAACACCATTTCTCATGTGGTCATGAGCTCAAATGGAGACATATTGTTGCAGAAGATGGTGTAGACCTAATAGCCACCAGGACAAGCAGTCATTGGATGTCCCAATTGGGTCCAGAGTCTGTCACAAACTTCTTTAAGATACTCACAATTGTTTTGTTGTATCTCTCTACTGCTCCCCATCCCTGCTTGAGGCCAGGTGGTAGGTGATGTGGAGTTTTCTTTTTATCCCTAGAATCTCCATCATCTTTGCCATCACGTCACTGGTAAAATGGCTTCCTCAATCTGACTCAATCCTTTGCGGGAGGCTTAAACGAGATAAGATGTGGTTGATCATTAGTGCAGCAGCTGTCTCCACCTTACAATTCTGGGCTGGAAGACATTCTACCCACCTTGTGAACAAACATGTCACAGTCAACATGTACTTGTTTCATCTAGAGGAGTGCATCACTGGCACAGTGAAATTGACTTGCAAATCTGACCAAGGCAGTGTCATACCACTTTTTGTATAGGGGAACCCCGTGTGTGAGTGAACTGGGTTGGAATTGAGCACACACAAGACACCCCTTTAGGTAAGTTTCGAGGTCCTGACCCATGTGTGGCCAGTAGGCAACCTTGTGCAAGATTTCCAATTTTATGTGAAACCCCCTATGAGCGGCAGTGGCCGTGTGATGGGAGTGGTTCAGCATCAGGCTTCGGAATGTGGTAGGTACCACCCACTAGTCATAGCCAGATAGTGCTCTCTTTACCAACAAACTGTCTTGGATCAGGAACATCTTGGAAAACTTCATCAACACCAGGAGATCCTCTTTACCGGTATAATCTGACTGTGTTAGAAGAAAACTCACGGGGTCTTCAATGTGTTGATAGAATTTACCAATGATCAGGTCCTCTTTCTGTGCTTTGATCAAATCTGCATCTTGGCCATTTTTACTCCACTGGGCAGTCGAGAGTTCATTATTCACACCAGTTTCTGACCTGCTAACATCAGCAACCTGGATTTCCACCAGCAGGCATTCTGTTCTATGAAATCTCCCTGCAGGCCTCTGGTTTTAGCCAGCTGGTCAACCCGGTCATCTTCCAGTTAATCAGGTGCTCCACGAACCCATTCCTGACATACGCAGAGTCAGTTATTATGACCAGCTCATTGAGTTGGTGGTGCACTGCAGTGAGGATGGCTTGATGAACAGCCATCAACTCTGCTACCTGACTACTTTGGGTCCTATTTTGTAACCAGCAGAGAGATCTGGGTATCATTTACCGAAGCTTTCCCAATTCCAGCCACCAGTTATTTTCCCCTGTTGTTCTTAACATGGTAGGAACACTCATCCACATAAACTGCGGGCATTCCCTGACAAGTGTCTTCTTCATAGACCTTGTGTGGGGAAGTTAAGTACGCCTCCATGTTGTTGTTGGTCATTAGGCTTTTGTCCCCGAGACAGTTTTCTTAAGCACAATCATGCAAGTCCGCCAACCCTTGTGCTAGGGGACTCTTCTTGTTTTGGCTATATCTGACGTCCACAGGTAAGCCTTGCATGGACTCCAGGAAGTTATTCTGGAATTACTGTCATGTCCCGCCCGGATTCTGTCACTTTGGAGACATTGCAAGGGTTGGTGAGGAGTCTCAACAATGATGTGCTCCCCCTGGATGAAAGGGCAGAAACTTTTAATGCCCACACCGCTGCCAGGAGGACCTTCTCCGCAGAGAACAAAGGGTGTCATCACAGGTTTTGCTGTAAATCAGCACAATTACCACCGGGTGCAAATTGCTTTGCCTCTGGGTTGTGCAGCGGTATCTGCGCTGCATAACAACCTGCTGTGCACATGCCCCTGACTCTGACTTTAATGCTATTAGCGCTGGATGGTAACTGCACTGAAATAAGGGCTACTGCTGAAAAACCAGCACTAATAGCGCTAGCAGCGGTGAAAGTTGCATCACTGCCAGAACGGGAAGCATCGCAGTGGCCATTTTGAAAGACGCAATCCTTTCAATGTCTCCACTTCCTGCAGCCATCCAGCACTGGCAAACATCAAACATTGTCTCAGGAGGTGCGTAGATGCGAGGGGGCTGAACATCAACTCCGAAAGCCCAAATTCAGCGAGGGTGAACTTGTGGTCCTCACAGATGAGGTAGTGGCCCACTGTGAGGAGCTGTATGGAGGCAGTCAAAGAATGACCAGTGGGCAGTGGCAGACAGCAATATGGTACAACATTGCCCAGAAGGTCACAGTGGTTGCCAGTGATGGTGAGGACTGCCTGAAAAGGTGGAATGACGTGAGGGGAAGTGTGCGGGGACTGCTGTCCCAACACTGATGGGATTCCCTGGCAACAGTAGGAGGCACTGCTGAGCCACTGGTCCTCAGTGCATGGGATGAGAAATGCAGTATGGTGATTGACCTCGAGGGGATAAGGAAGCTGGCAGTGCAGAGCCAGGAGCCAGCAGCCAGAAGGCAGAAGGCAAGTGACCCCCCCCCCACCAAATGTATGCACAAATGACAACCCAGTATAACAAGCCCCAGTGGACAGGGACATAAGTCAGCAAACCCCAAAGCTGGGCATGCCGATAGGGCAGAGTGACATTGGGGCACATCAGTCACCTCCATGGCAGCCATGGGCAAGGGCACCCCGGAGTATCAGAGCAGTGGGAAGGGCAGGCAAGTGAACCAAACAAAAATGCCATGTGCACCTCACCCCTATTGGCACAAACTGTGCCAGTGGGATTGAGGTGCATGAGCAACTATGGCACCATGCAGCAGTCACACATCCCACACACAGACATATAGTTGAATCAACATGAAAGCCCAGGTTTTTTCTAACTTTTTGTGGTTAAGGTGGTTTGCCCATATTAGTTGACTGTTTGAAGGGAATGTGATGTGTAGGTTTCATGCCAATGTTGATAATTTCTGCCTTTGATGGATTAAAACAGAGTTTTTTCTCAGACATGCATTCCTGGATGGATGATAGTACAAGATACATTTGTTGTTGGAAGATTTGTTGTGGACCTTAAAAAGCAGTTGTGTGCCATCATCATATAGTTAGTTACACTCAGCATAGGAATATAGCATGATTGTGAGGGGCCATATAGGCATTAAAGTTAAACTCAACATAGGATTGTAGCATGATTGTGAGGGGGGCATGTAAGCATTAAGTAGCCACAATGACAGTGATGAAACCTGAGGTGTTTCATAGTTTTCTCTTGTGGTGCAGGATATAAAATGGCCTACTTTCTCTGCAATATCCCGTTGTTCAGGAACAAAGCTACCTATTTCAGGGCAACGCCCTTGCTTCAAAGGAATTGATTAAGACTCTTAGGGAGTGTTTTGTGGGCAATCATGTTGTAGGCATAGTCATATTAATATTTGCTTTCATTAGTATCCATAAGTCTCTTTGGAGTTTCATTTATCTCTAATAAGTATGCTTTGGCACTTAACTTTGTACCAAATCCCAATCAACTGTTATAGAGGTTTGTATTTTATTTTCTTAAGTGGGACCATGATGTTTTGCTTTAGAGGACTGTCACAATGCACTCTTTCTTATTATGTGGACTACTAGTGGGTAACAGTGGGGTTGAGTCCTTCCCCAAGCCAGTTGAAGTTGTCCTCAGAAGCAGTATAGGACAGATCCCCATGATCACCCTCACTTAGACGCTCCTACACTGGACAGGGGTCAATCACAAGCCACACATGGAATGATTTGTGGCTGTGGTGGAGTTCAAATGTTCATTGATGGTAGATAATTACACAGGGCAATTGGCAACTTGCTCTTCTAGTGTGATAAATAGGATTTAAATTGATGTTAGTGGTTTAGCACAAGTTTGGACAATGATCAAGCCAATATTGTAGAATTTAAAGGCAATTTATTTCCAAGATTTGTTGGGACTTCAGCTGCCAATACTTCCCTCACTAAATAGTTTTCCCAATGTTGGTGCTGTGATAGAAAAAGATGATATTTGTCTAAGAGATGCCTGTTTTACAATTTAGATAGGGGGCTGCTGTTCAAGAGGAGAGGAATTCACTGACGGGCCCATAGCTCAGTGCTCACCTTCTAGAACTTGTAAGACAATATAGCTGCACCATGTGAGGACAGGGGGTGCAGGATTCACTTACTCCAACACGACTCAATAATGAGGACTCAGTAAGTTGGCAAAGGGAAGTCCGTTTAATGACAAGTACATCAAACAGAGAAACAAATGGAAATCAGCAGCATTGGGATCACCTGTCTCGCTCCGACTTCCTCGAACTTCAGTTGAACAGCAATTCTTATAGGCAATATTCGTCATCATTGACGTCTAACTCTAAAAAAATCATCATGCAATATAATTGGTTAGGAAAGGTAACTTAAGTATAGGTGTTATATCTGTATATGATAATAGGGCATGCGGATTGGATAACGTATCGGGTGGGCGTCTACGCCCATCCCACTACACCACATGTGATTGACGTCACTACAAGTACGACATCTTATTGGTTCTACTATCTATAGGACTCCAGATAACTTGGTCCATTGTGATTGGGCAGGTTACACCCCTAGACATAAATCCCCATTTTAATTAGCAGCATGCAGAATGGACACCCCGGTGCCTGGTGTCCAAAGTTTCACCCTTCCTCCCTTCCATCAATCAGTGTTTTAGGGCTATGTGTCAATTAGTTGGCTAAGGATGGCCTCGAAACTGTAGTCTCTTATCGGGAAAAGTTATGGCATCCTCGGGTCCTGGATGACATCAGGCGGTGGTACTTCTTCGCGCCTGGCTGGTCACGTGTTAGTTCACCATGAATCTGCTTCAGTTTCCAGCTTTTAGTGCATTTAATTCTGTTTCAGCCTCGCCACCTGCATGGGCCCCCCTTATCTTTACCTTCATGGGGCAGGCTGGTGTGCTCCGAAGTTTGAGTCTTGTTAGCTGACGCTCTCCTCCCTCTCTCTGGTTGACCTCAATTTCCTAGGCATGAGCCGCTCTTAGTGTTCAGTTTCGATTCTGCTCCTTCTCTTGCCTTTGGCTGGGTTAAGAAACTTGGTCTGTCAGGCCTCTGGCAGCCTGGGTACATTTCTGCTTCTACAAAATGGAGTCGCACGTGTATAATGTGCCTTATTGAGGTCGATATATGGTTGGTGCTTGCCGCTCTAATCTTCTACTAAGCATTGCAAGTAGTATCATTTATTTTGCCTCTTGCATTCCAAGCCTATTTACACATGTTTAACAGGTCGGTTGCTCCCATCTTGTCTCGAAGCAATGTTTCCTCACGTTTTAACATCGTCTCATCTCTGTGTCCATTATATTTATTTTCGTAGTTACTCGCACTGGCGTGCTATCTTCGATGGCTGCTTTTGTTCATTCACGAGTCTGTTCAGGCCCTTGAGTCATTTCCACTGGCCTTACATTAGGGCTCTTTGGGTCTCTTCATGGACCGTCTGTAGGTACTCTTCGTTTCGTATCAGTGGCTGGTACGGCTGTCTGATAGGGTACCATGCTGCACAGGGTTGTCTGGTTATGGGTGCTTCAACAGGTATGGATCTTCTGATGTATACTGGGCAGAGTCCCAGTGCAGCTCTTTGTTGGTTCATTTGCTCCTCATGCGTCACATACCTTGGCGAGTACGCTCCTGGTACCTCGAAATGAGGGGAAGGGGTGCAGGCCATGTCTGGGACCTCCTCTACACTGCAATGGGATGTGTATGCTCATTTCCAAGGAGCTATTTGTTACATTATTTGCCAATTATTTTCTTTAACATTCCAGTGGTTTGTAACCCTTGTAGTCATTATTTAATTGAAAGGTTGAGCTTGGTTGAAGAAGCTTACTTGTCAGGTGATGTGGGGGAAAAGTTCATATGAGTAAGGCAGGAGACAGACAAATCACTATTGTTGATATAGTAATGTCTTCAGGGGCCGGGGGTTACCTTTACATTGCTTATTGTTAAAATGATGCAATGGTGATTATATTATCTGGAATGTAGCCAAGGTCTCAGGTAGGAGGGCTGGGAGATATGTGTACATGAGTTGTGACTTTTGGCCTTCAGCCAAGAGAAGCAGTGACTGTCTATACAGTAATGGAGGACAGATTTGGGAGCCTGGATTACCAATGAGAAACATGTAGTCCACTAGTTCAGAATATTAAGGTTAAGGAGGCCATATATCAATATTCGATGGTCAACCAGACTTGGCTGGGTGCATTCACTATTAGGTAAATCATCACTCATTAGGCTCTTGCACCCATTCTAAAAAGATGTGCATTCAAATCTGTGATTGGGGTTCAGTAGGAAACCTACATAAAGGGTTTCTTACCACAGCTCTCTAAGAGGGTGGTTAAGAGTAAGGAAAAAAAATGAGTTAAAAATCATAGAATGTGCATACAGTCTATCTGGTGTGTGATTGCAGCCCCTGACCTAACACTCTGGTATACTGTTCCACCCCCACAATTCTGGGACAATAAACAGTCTATTGCTGATCAAAACTATAATGTATTTACATATTTGTTAATCAAAGTAGGTCCCCTTACTTTATGTAGGAGTAGTCACCACAATTGTATACATAACTATTGTCTGTTGAAACATACATACACAATTGTTAGCCTGACTGTGACAATCTCCCTATAAGGAAGCACACACACATTCAATCACAGTAATGTAAAATAAATATATGTCTAACATTTCTTATCCTAAATAATTTAAGGCCTGCTCTACACAGTATTCTTAATTCTATGGCAACATTGCTGCTTATCGGCAAGTGTATTAAAATACCTAGACAGCACCTAATCAATCAGTAAATTTAGAAGTTTTTATTTTCTCCAATATCAAACCAAGTATTGGTACCAGATAGAGGTTATAAAATGTAATGTATGTACACATATTAACATCAGTTTGCCTCACTTGTGTGAACGTGGGGTTGTGGGTTTCTAGCATGTGCATACAATCTGAATGTAGACTAGCGTGGGTTTCATCAAAATCTGCACGTTTGGGTTACAGAACAGTGCTATTGATAAAGAATGCAAGAATCTCGGTTCACCCACCTAATATCTCAAAATAATTGTATGATTTCTTAATACAAGGACAAGGACCCCTCCCACTTCACTTTGCAAATCGGATCCCACAGGTACAGAGTCCTTCCCCTACTCTGCAATGTCAAGGGAGAGGAGAAGATGTATCAATATGCTATTTGGCTTATGTAAAAGAAAATGTATCATGCATGTTTAATTACTGTATTTTATCAATTTGTACATGTTATATTTTTTCTATCAACGTGGAAGATTTCATAAAAACAAAAACATAATACAAAACAAAATAAAAGGTCATATCAATATTGGTGTAATTCCAGCTGGGAGTTAAGATGGCTAAATACCCTTTAATTTCCCCTTTCACTTTTTACATATCTATGGCGTTCACAGGTTACAAATTATCAAAACCTTCTGTATTTAGGGTTTGAAGCGTGGCCATCAATTCATAGCCCCAGCATTAGACTATGTGTGAATACTTCACTGTTAGCACTGTTAACTGCTCCCTGTTTTACACAGCAGACACAATGCAGAAAAAAACATTCTGTTCTTAATTACATGAAATCCCCTCAGATTTAATACAATTAATGTAGGATGAAACTTACAGTAGCAAACTACAATAATGTATTCTTATTCTGATTTATCAATTTAACAGTCCTCGTGCCCTACGCACAAACAATGCTATGTTTTATACAAGCAGTAACATTTCACTTGGTTCTCAATATAGTGAGCAAGTACTGTTGCATTTCACACAAAAATGCCAACATATTCTATTGGAAATGAGGGTCCCCTAGTCGAAATCACCTCCCCATTGCTATCCCACTCCAAAAAATTGGCAGCACAATTAATGAAGGGCATGTTTCTAATTGAATGTGGGGAATCTTTATACTCACATTGAAAATATTAATGAAGGTGGTCAATTGGAATGGGCCTGCATGAGATTTCAAAGAACTCCCAGCTAGCCACTCCTCCCTCTTGGAAAGCAAGTATGTTCCAGCTATTAGTCCCCTTATGGGTAGGGCCCCCTTCTCAGGTTAATGTCCAGGATCAGCACTCATCTGTTTAGAAAAGGTGGCATCCCTTCTGTGTAGCTTATGATTATGATAGCAAAATCTAATATCCTTATTTCTTGTGAGTTTCCCTTTTTATTAGGAGTGAAATCCCCCACTTTCTCATTATTATGTCACACTTTTTCATTGGTCAAATCTTTCCATTAGCTTGCTTAAAAGTCAGACACTCCTATAGAATTGATCCCCTCAGTTAATATAGGTTAATCATAACTTCTATACATGAGAAAGGTGTGGGCTATTTGCTCTCACACTTTTAAATGCTGAAACACATTTGTATTCCATATTTCATTGTAGCAACATGCCACATTGAGGAAATATGGATTTCTGGGATCTGCAGTCTAGACGGACATCTGGATATGTAACATAAATGTGTTGCATATTTTTTCATAAAAAGATTCAAATTAATCATTTTAAGAATTATTGAAAACACATGGGACTTTCAAATTTGGTTTCATATGATAGATACATGCATTGTGATTGTAATACATTTTCCCATTTATTTGTAAGTTTTATTGTTTTGAATTCAAAGCCAAAATGTGTTTTAAATGCCTAGTCAAGTATTGGTCCACATAGTCCATTATATTTCTGGCCATCATAACATTCCAGGTTTGAGATTTCTTACTTAGGTCTGTGAAACCATGATGTTAGGAGGCCTTTCAGCCAAGAATTAATCAGCATCTGCTGACATAGGGCCTCCATTGATACATTAGGCTGAACATATGGCTGTGTTTATGAGGAGCCAATGTACAAAGGTGAAACTTTAAATGCAGTACAGTTTCTAAGACATCTTAGCTTAGAAGAACAGGCCCAATTCCTATTAGCCAACACACCATAGATGTAGCCTTTGTGGAAGGTTAAACTTTATTATTCGAATATTGTCTCCTGAGATCATTTAAAAAATGTGGGGGCACTCATTAACTTGTAGGATCTGATGCCAGGGGTTTTTGTTCTTTTTTTAGCCTAATTAGTTTTCATGGTGAAATAGGATAATTTGATGCACCCCAGACGGCCGGGCCAAGAATCTCCTAGTAAATGTACACCTACCCTACATTTGACCAACTATACAGAGCTGAATGGAAGAAAGGTTTTTTTTCAGAGATTTCACTGGAGGTTTAACCACCAGTGACTAAGCCAACTAAAAGCATTGTTTTGTATGCTTGAAGGGGTCAATAGATTCTGTTATAATGACAAAGTATAAGCCATTCTAATCAAATAACATTTTGATTACTTGATTTTTTGTGTTCAACATACTCTAAATAAAAGTAATTTTGCAATGTAAACACTGCAAATAAAATAGAAAGATGGCACACTGTGAGGCTTCACTTCAAACACATACCAACATGTTATTGGGCCTCATCACGACCCAGGCGGTAAGTTACCGCCTGGGCCGTGACTTTACCACCATGGCGTAAACTACGTTTACGCCATGGTGGTTGGCAGACTTACCGCCCCATTCCGACCTTGGTGGGGCGGTAAGTCCCCAATCCCCATTTACCCTTCCCCATTCCCATTTTTGCCCCATAGGGCATAATGGGAGTGGGGAAGGCGTTAATTACGCCACCGTAAATTACGGTGGCGTAATTAACTCCATGGTCCCTTAGCGCCATGGATTTTAACACCTGCTAAAAGCAGGTGTTAAATTCGCCATGGCGCTAAGGGACCTCGTACTCAGGCGGTAAGGGTCGGCGCTGTTTACGGCGCCGTAAACCCCTTACCGCCTGGGTCGTAATGAGGCCCATTGTATACAATGGCAAATTGATACATAGGCTGTTGTTGTCTTTAAGGATAATGTTTTCCTGGTTTACAACTGGTGCTAGTTTTCTTTTACATTCAGCACATTGTTCCAATACAACATGGCACCATCTCGAATGACTGCACTAATTTTTCCTTTATTAATGTTTTCAGCACTTCTGGTTGGGGCACGGGGGGGCTTAGCATTCAATTCAGTTACATATGTTTCTGTTATGTGGCAATGTCTGTGCCATTTGTCAGGTGCCATCTCTCATGGACGTAAGTATCTACTTGAATCTCACAGGTACACCCTTTTTGTGATAAATAAAACAATACAACTGTTTGCATTTGCCTTTGGTTTTCCCCTGCAGTGCCCACGTGGAGCCTCTTTTAGCCTTCATAGGGTAATAAACGCTTTTAGAAATTGTTCTTTGAACTGAACATTGTATATGCGTTTTACTGTTGTGGGGTTATTACATGGTTTTCATAATTTTCCTCAGTTCAACACACCTGGCTGTTCTCATAATAATATCTGCTAAGAGAAAAAACGTGTCAGATGTAATTCTCCTGGTGTATTGGTTTAATAGAATAATCATTACCTATGTTTCCTTCTAATGGTTCTTTATCTTAATTTCACTCAGACAAAATAGTGTTGGTTCTCTTTTATTTTGTTGAGTGTGTATGCATTTTATGGGTTTCACAGCTTTTTTATAGGATGTTAGTTAAATGCCAAAGTCAAAATGAAAAGCATTGCTTAAGCATTAATTAAGCAAACAAACCGCTTTCAAAAGGCCTTATTTAACCATTTACTAAGCCCTACATGTGTATGTAAAGGGCACACACAATGTAAGTTCGCTAAATGAACAGCCAGAGAACAATTTCTAATTTGTTTACTCAAAACGTAGAAAATAAATACACTGCTTGTTAAAGATAAATGCGTATTGGTGCTTGGGAACTGTTATATAAATATTCCAACTACTTGATACATTTTACACATGCATTTCTCTTTGCATAGGGTACTTGATATCTCATTCGAACTATGCCCCCATTTTTAAATAACCCCAGTTGCTCTATTTTGTAACATTCTGATTAACAGGGTTATTAGAAAACTGTTAATTAAAAGTCAGTGGAACCCTGATTTTTAGATTCATTTACCTCACTCTTCTGTAATGTAGTATTCCAGAAAACAATCATTTGCACGTGGAGTTAGTGAACTGGGTACTCCACTGACCATATAGATGTAAGACAAGGTCATTTGATGCTGTAAGTTTCCACACCTTGCACGGGTGACATCAAAGTTCCATCTAGCCAACAACATGACTTCTAGTGTTCCACCCTGTCCCTAGCTATCTACGATGGAAGATAATTTCCAGAGGGTAGACTCTACATCCCAGACATCTGGGAGCACAGAACAAACTGACTTTAGCAGAAAGCAAACCTTTCCTAGGTGGAGTATTAATGCATGTAAACATGGCAGGAGTATGAAAGACATTTCCCGTAAAGGCCACCTGGCACATTTTACTGATGGTTGGTGACCACTATGCCATTGGAGGTTGCCTGTATTGGACATGTTCCCAGCACGCACTCATAACTGTGGTCATACAGTTTCAAATGATTCTGCTTCCAGGCGGGCTAAGAAAGGTTTGGTTGTGGAGAGTAGCAAAATTTAGGCAGGTAAAATAAAAAATAATTCTAGGACAGATGAACCTACGATGCTCTAAAGTAACTATCGGAAGTTGCATTTTTTGGAGTTAAGTAAAGCATAATTTCGTTGTTTAGTGCATTCTGTTTCTTGATGTAGTCATGGCTTCAAGGTATAAGGGACAAGGAAAAGAAAAGGTGAATTACAAAAAAAAGGTTCCTCGTAATGAAAACCTCCCAGATGCTTTCTTAATGCATCTCCAGATGTGTTTGGCACTGGATCATTTCACAATTGTATTTAATCTGAAAGTTCTAGGCCTTTGTCACAAATCAATTGTTCCTACCGCAAAAGTGACTGATCACCAACTATGCATCCACTCCACCCATGAGCCCGGCAGCATGAAACCAGCCAATACAAAACGTACTCTTTAGGATTGCCTGGGATCTGCATTATCCCAGGTTCCTGCAGCTGGCTGCATGGAGTGTCATGCATCATCACACCTGAGGCGTGACACCCAGTGATTGTCATACCGCGTAGAAGCCATCAAGCATCGAACTGTTATCTAACAATATAATAAAAGGCCAGATGTATGGCTGTCCCTGTATGTGTGTCCAATGCAGTAGCTATGCCTGTTGCAACAGCTAGAGGGAGATGTTGCCTTAGCACATGTAGTGGTCCTAGTGCGTCAATGAAAACCTGCACTTTGGCCTGTGTACAACATTGGTATGTACATACTTTTACAAAATATACAGTTAAACCAAGGCCAGATTACAGTTACACTATAGTGATCACCCCTGCATTGGTGGTAATAGTCAGGGTCGGACTGGCCCCATCGGCCATTCGTGTTTTTTTTTTTTAAAGCATATTTTTTTCTGTGGTTGTCTCTGTTACATTCCATCTCGGTGTCCTCAGACATTTGACAAAATACTTGTGCCTAAAAGCTTCTTTACAGTACAGTGTAGAAATGGTTGACCATAGCACATCAATTGGCCATTGACTTCATTGTGCCACAATGAATGCTTTGTATACCATGAACAATATGAACTGCATTTAATAACCATTACTTGGCTCACTAAAGACCGCAAAATGGATAGTGTGGTTTCCCTATTTGCATCCAGTCTGGGAACCAGAGTCTGCATGGGTTGCTTGATGTACAAGTGTGACGTTGCACGTAGTGTGCTGCTGTTTTGCCCATACTCAACTGTGATTAAGCTAATCAGAGCTAGCAGTCAGACTCTGGACCACCAGCCAGCTCCGTGAGTGGCCCTCTGAGCCGAGAGCACACGAACATCCAGTGCGGACTGCCATTTGTCCCCCAAGGCTCTGCTCCAATGCCGATCGCATTCAGAACCATGCGCCACACCTGCATTGCCTGCTACCTTGGGGGAGACAGTAAAGTACTTATGTTTTACTGTCAAATATTTTTATCATTCCAAGATACAGACAGCACCGATTTAACTTAAACAGCGCTTCCCAACGGAAGCCTCCGAATTGCCCGGGGCTGCCTCCTAACGACGTGCTGTGTGGAGTGCGGGAGAAGAAAAATGCTCAAGTTGAACAAGACTTTCCCTGAAACAAAACACAGGGCTTGCCTTGCAGTCCTCTCCAGCCCCTGTGATCCCTCGTTTTCCAATTTGCAGCTTGCGAGGCCTCCGGGCTGTCATGAATAGGGATCACACAGGTGCTTGAGAGGACCTTTGCAAGGCGAGCTATGTGTTTTATTTTCATGAAAAGATGCTCAAATTTGAACATGACCTTTTTGTTTTTTCGCTTGACCCTATTCACATTAGGTGATCAGCAGCCGCCAGACAGACAGCAAGGCTCGTTGCTTTGCAATATTCCCCTCCCCCAAGAAGACCAATGTAACTATTTTACCCAGTTCTAACACGTGCCTCTACCTTGCTCTTGCAGCGCAGCACGCTTTGCAAAAAGCTTCAGCAGCATGTGCCAGCGCCCGGGGTATAGCTTGGGCTGCTCTGCTCCGGCTGGGAAAAGGCTGGTGCATGGTCTCATTGTCCCAGAGTACTGTGGACTGTCGGACACGACTGCCGAGCAGCCAGTGCCCAGTAATTCTAGCGTGCATCTTGACTGCAGTTTCAGTCCGCTAACAGCAGCAGCCCCAGAGGAGTTCTTACCCTCGGCACACCAAACAAACTGGACTGGTGTGACTGATACTGGACTTGCACACAGCAGGTATGGAGAGCGTGGGGTGGGAGGGTGCTGTGCTAAACGATTCTTCTGCAGTTTGACACTAAACCTAACAGTGTGACTAGTCTGTCCGTTGAGTACACTTTCCCTGGGATGGTACGTCTGTTTTTTCCTTCCTAAGTGCACTCGTGCAGCCAGCTAAGGCAACGTTTTGTGTAGAATACATCAAAGGACTGACATTTACAACTGGCGAATTTCACCACTGCCCGTGTTAGGTGAGGTCACAGCATAGCTTGAAGTGGGTGTTAATTATATTTCATTGCAATGCAGAGGCCCGCAGCGGGAGTCAATGTAAAGATTAGAATGCATGAATCATTACTAGACATTCACCACAGAGGAACGTGCCACCCTGAGAAACAGTTTATTTCAGAAAATAATTTCAAAATGCAGCACTTCGCTACAAATGCAATACATATTTCTGGCTACAGGGTAAGCTGTCAATGAAGGGGATTGATGGGGGCAAGTGCTTCTCCCTGCCAGGTCATTTTAGTTTACCAATTCCATGTCCCTCCCGTTTTTCTTTTAAAGGGGGGGATCTTACTGTGCTTAAGCATGCTCACAGGATTTAAAATGTGCACGATAGGCACTAAGTACATGGGCAACCTCACATTGGTAATAACATATTAAACAATTTCCAATTGTGGCCATACATACCAAGTAATCGGTGTGCAGTGTCAATGTTGTTAGAGAGAAAATACCACTGGCTTTAAAGCCATATACATGAATGAACTGCATGCATGTAATGCAGTGATTTTGGGCAGTTTCAGCGATTCACAAGGAGTTATTTGAACGTTCAGATTGAAGACAAATGTAAACTAGGAAGCTAAAAAGGTAGCCCAGCAGGTTGAGTAACTGTTGCTGAAATGTTATATGTTCAGTTCTACATGGAGATTCTTGGGCATTTGGTTGTGAGTGCGCTGCTTTCCCAATTTTGCCAACCTCCGAAGCCTGAAAGTAGATGCACGCAGGCTTGACATGCTTGCCCCAGACCTGCAGATGAACTTAACTGGTCTGCTGTTAAATCTCTCTTACCAGTTTAATGGTATCCACTATAGAATAATTGGTCATTTTACTATAGCTGATATGATAGCTCAGTGGGTAGAGCGCTCGCTGCTGCGATGTGTGCATGATCTACAGGTTGCAGGTTCAAATCCCAGCAAGGCCATCTCACCCTTTCGTTCTTCTGAGGTCAATAAATGAGTACCAACACAGGTTGGGTGATATTGTATGCATATTTGTTCTATAAAAAAGAGCTTAAGTGTAAGTGCTATACAATAACATATCATTTTGCCTTGGACGTCTACTTGCATTCACACTAATTTGACAATATGATCTACACACACAGATATTAATGATACATATGGTGGAAATGTAGATCACATTAGTGAAATCATAACCATATTGTTCGTAGTGTACTTAGGAACAATGCAATTTGATGCCACTTCCTGTATTGTCAAGGGGTGAAAGGTCACTTTTCATCGCTTCCTGGGATGTCACTTTAGGGTGGGTTCAAATTACATCACTTCCGGTGATGTCATCAGAGGTCAAGGGTCATGAGGCGAGCAGTGGGCCACTTTTATGAGGTGATGGGTGGGCCACTTTTTCTTGGGTGTCCGGGTCTATTTCTTGTCCCAGTCCGACCCTGGTAATAGTCCATAAAGCCAAGCCTAATGTCGGGCATTGGTGAGGGCCCAAGAATATTTCCACCCCAGTTCACACCCGGAATGCCTGCTGGTCATTATTACCCCTCGAGGCAGGCTCGGGCTGGCCTATAGGGCAATAGGCCCCTGGCCAAACCAAACATGGAAAATGCTGGTGTGGGCCCGTTTTTTGGTCAAAGTGGGCCTCTTTTTTTGCCAATGTGGGCCAGTTTGATGAGTTAATTCACTATGCGGCTAGTAGTTTTGACCAGTGCTGTTGAATGAATATTCTTTAAAATGCACAATTTACATCGCATTTAATCAAAAACCTCTGGCGTGGGTACTTTTCAAACAGTGTCACAAAAGAAATGAATAGTCATTTGCAACTGTGGGCTACTTTTTCATTAGTGCCCGAGACAATTTCTTGCCCAGGCCGCCCCTGCCTCGAGGCCTTTATCCCCAGGGTGCTAAACGTTTTTGGCTTCTTTTTTTTCTTTTCATGGGAAAGTTGCACTCTGCTGCTTGCATGCACCAACGTCCAATAAAAAGAAACTACTAGCGAAAATGGTGGATGAGAAATGAAGAAACTCTGGCATAATCCACCAGATAGCTTTTTTTGACACATATTCATTCAAAATTCACATGGTTATCAGGGCCAGGTTCCAACTAAAAAAGAACAGCGCTTTTGTAGTAAAAGTATTGAAACAGTTAAAGTGGGGCTATGTTCACGACACAAAACCTCAAAGTGTAATAAATGTGACTGTGGAGCATACAGCCATTGCAATGTTGCTCCTATGTGAGAATTCATAGGTATGAATGAAAGTATCCCCTTAAACCACTTCCCACTGAGCAGCATCTAAGACCCCCCACCCCTATACCCTACTGTACAGGGGTGAAATGCAATGCTAGCGGCACAGCTCTTTACCGGGTGTGTTCACGCGCTGACCAAGTGGCCAAACCCAATCACAAACAACATCATCACTGACATGATAAAACACTACTGAGTTATGACATGAAATATATGTATATTGATGTATGATGAGTCTAATACTATCAGATGCACTAACAAATATAGGCATAGTTTACACACTTGTATTATATATTATATCTATAATCAGACATTTTTTTCTGATCTGTCCTCATTTTCTGGCATGCTGAAATAACACTGGTAGTTTATTTACCTACTCATGCTAGAGGGTCTGAAAGGGCTCCATTCATTTGCTTGACCCATCAGCACGCTGGCTCACTAAGAACTTACTTAACTGGAAGTGACTCTAACATACCTTGGGCTTACTCCAGCAGAAACAGACTAATCGATTTGCAATGAAGTTTCCAGGAGTAACCGTGACTTACTCCCGACTTACTTCCGGAAAGAGAAGAGTAAGTCAGAGCTGCAGTAGATCGTTTCTTTGTGTCTCAAACAGTAAGTCAGAGCTGCAGAGATAGCTTCTTTGTGTCGCAAACAGTTAGTAAGTCAGAGCTGCAGTAGATAGCTTCTTTGTGTCGCAAACAGTAAGTCAGAGCTGCAGTAGATAGCTTCTTTGTGTCTTAAACAGTAAGTTAGAGCTGTAGTAGATAGCTTCTTTGTGTCACAGTTAGTAAGTCAGAGCTGCAGTAGATAGCTTATTTGTGTCACAGTTAGTAAGTCAGAGCTGCAGTAGATAGCTTCTTTGTGTCACAGTTAGTAAGTCAGAGCAGCAGTAGATGGCTTCTTTGTGTCATAGTTAGTAAGTCAGAGCTGCAGTAGATAGCTTCTTTGTGTCACAGTTAGTAAGTTAGAGCTGCAGAGATAGCTTCTTTGTGTCACAGTTAGTAAGTCAGAAATGCAGTATATAGCTTCTTTGTGTCTTAAACAGTAAGTCAGAGCTGCAGTAGATAGCTTCTTTGTGTCTTAAACAGTAAGTTAGAGCTGCAGTAGATAGCTTCTTTGTGTCACAGTTAGTAAGTCAGAGCTGCAGTAGATAGCTTCTTTGTGTCACAGTTAGTAAGTCAGAGCTGCAGTAGATAGCTTCTTTGTGTCTTAAACAGTAAGTTAGAGCTGCAGTAGATAGCTTCTTTGTGTCACAGTTAGTAAGTCAGAGATGCAGTAGATAGCTTCTTTGTGTCACAGTTAGTAAGTCAGATATGCAGTAGATAGCTTCTTTGTGTCTCAAACAGTTAGTAAGTCAGAGCTGCAGTAGATAGCTTCTTTGTGTCGCAGTTAGTAAGTCAGAGCTGCAGTAGATAGCTTCTTTGTGTCACAGTTAGTAAGTCAGAGCTGCAGTAGATAGCTTCTTTGTGTCTCAAACAGTTAGTAAGTCAGAGCTGCAGTAGATAGCTTCTTTGTGTCACAGTTAGTAAGTCAGAGATGCAGTAGATAGCTTCTTTGTGTCTCAAACAGTTAGTAAGTCAGAGCTGCAGTAGATAGCTTCTTTGTGTCGCAGTTAGTAAGTCAGAGCTGCAGTAGATAGCTTCTTTGTGTCACAGTTAGTAAGTCAGAGCTGCAGTAGATAGCTTCTTTGTGTCTCAAACAGTTAGTAAGTCAGAGCTGCAGTAGATAGCTTCTTTGTGTCTCAAACAGTTAGTAAGTCAGAGCTGCAGTAGATAGCTTCTTTGTGTCGCAGTTAGTAAGTCAGAGCTGCAGTAGATAGCTTCTTTGTGTCTTAAACAGTAAGTTAGAGCTGCAGTAGATAGCTTCTTTGTGTCACAGTTAGTAAGTCAGAGCTGCAGTAGATAGCTTCTTTGTGTCACAGTTAGTAAGTCAGAGCTGCAGTAGATAGCTTCTTTGTGTCTTAAACAGTAAGTTAGAGCTGCAGTAGATAGCTTCTTTGTGTCACAGTTAGTAAGTCAGAGCTGCAGTAGATAGCTTCTTTGTGTCACAGTTAGTAAGTCAGAGCTGCAGTAGATAGCTTCTTTGTGTCACAGTTAGTAAGTCAGAGATGCAGTAGATAGCTTCTTTGTGTCTCAAACAGTTAGTAAGTCAGAGCTGCAGTAGATAGCTTCTTTGTGTCGCAGTTAGTAAGTCAGAGCTGCAGTAGATAGCTTCTTTGTGTCACAGTTAGTAGGTCAGAGCTGCAGTAGATAGCTTCTTTGTGTCTCAAACAGTTAGTAAGTCAGAGCTGCAGTAGATAGCTTCTTTGTGTCTCAAACAGTTAGTAAGTCAGAGCTGCAGTAGATAGCTTCTTTGTGTCGCAGTTAGTAAGTCAGAGCTGCAGTAGATAGCTTCTTTGTGTCACAGTTAGTAAGTCAGAGCTGCAGTAGATAGCTTCTTTGTGTCTCAAACAGTTAGTAAGTCAGAGCTGCAGTAGATAGCTTCTTTGTGTCTGAAACAGTTAGTAAGTCAGAGCTGCAGTAGATAGCTTCTTTGTGTCTTAAACAGTAAGTTAGAGCTGCAGTAGATAGCTTCTTTGTGTCACAGTTAGTAAGTCAGAGCTGCAGTAGATAGCTTCTTTGTGTCACAGTTAGTAAGTCAGAGCTGCAGTAGATAGCTTCTTTGTGTCACAGTTAGTAAGTCAGAGATGCAGTAGATAGCTTCTTTGTGTCTCAAACAGTTAGTAAGTCAGAGCTGCAGTAGATAGCTTCTTTGTGTCGCAGTTAGTAAGTCAGAGCTGCAGTAGATAGCTTCTTTGTGTCACAGTTAGTAAGTCAGAGCTGCAGTAGATAGCTTCTTTGTGTCTCAAACAGTTAGTAAGTCAGAGCTGCAGTAGATAGCTTCTTTGTGTCTCAAACAGTTAGTAAGTCAGAGCTGCAGTAGATAGCTTCTTTGTGTCACAGTTAGTAAGTCAGAGCTGCAGTAGATAGCTTCTTTGTGTCTCAAACAGTTAGTAAGTCAGAGCTGCAGTAGATAGCTTCTTTGGGTCACAGTTAGTAAGTCAGAGCTGCAGTAGATAGCTTCTTTGTGTCTCAAACAGTTAGTAAGTCAGAGCTGCAGTAGATAGCTTCTTTGTGTCTCAAACAGTAAGTCAGAGCTGCAGTAGATAGCTTCTTTGTGTCGCAAACCACCTCTGTTTTCTCAGGAGTAAAACAGAATAACATCTGTTAATCGTCGGCCCTATAGAAGTTAGCAGTTTCACAATTCATCTTGGAGGGCTATGCTCATATGTTTTTATCCACCATGTGCAATGGAATATTGAAATGCACATGACTAATAGACTAATCCTACAGTGCTATAGTAATGTCTTTCTTCTGATCAAACCTAAGGGCCAGATTCATGGAATTATGTGAGGGAAAATAGCGAACTTGCACGCCAAACTGCGTGCATAATCCCTTTCATTGATCCATGGAAATGAATGCGCAGGATTTTCCTTGGTCTTAGGTGCATTTCACAGCGGACCGGCACACCCCTGCCAGCGGCTGAGTGCCTTGCGCGGGACACCACGCAGTGCATGGGCATGGCTTGCGTAGGGCGGGCGAAGGGGGCGGAACACCGAAAATAGGGAAGAACATGTGAAAAAGTGGTCATACTATCTGCCACCCCAAGGCAGGCATACACACACTAGCGCATAGGGATCACTGCGCAGAGGTAACATCTTTTGTCGGATTTAGGGGTGCATGCATGCAGCCAGAGTTCCGATCTAACATAGGGATGCCTGTACGCCTGTAGCTGGGTGCAGGAACAGTGTACGGTGGTTCACACGCAGTTTTTCTGCGGTTTATCTGAGTTACGATAAATTGTACACATGTTGTCGGGGTGCCGGTAACAGTTACAGGGGACCCCATGCAGTGTCCCTGAGAGGAAGGCCTGCTTGTGGGGGATCCCACGCACTGTTCTGAGGTTGCATGTATTTGCGTCTGGGGAGCACGGAAAGGTGGCTGTTTCTGATTTGCGTGGGGGTGTATCAGGAGCATTCCGGCAACAACTTGCTTATATGCTTATACGGTTACTTGCGTGTAGAAAAACATACGCACGCAAGCTCGCGCTGTGACTATATGTATCTCTTTAGCAGCGTGGCATAGCCTGTAAACTGTTTTGAACAGGCTTCATTAAGTAATCATTATTCTTTAAATGTATTTCTAAATTGTTCTTTACTAAACATATTAGTTCCTTCTGTGAAAAAAAATAAAATAAATAAAGAGTTCGTGGAACTGCCCGTGCAGGCTCAATTAACTGGCTGTGTCCATCAAGGAACACTCAATCATTGAGTGTGGGGTGGTGAGTGAAAGAGGATGTTGCTGATACCGTTCGGGTAGTTTAAGGTGTTAGGCAAGGATGCCTTCTGGTCACCAGCCTGTTCAACCTGTTCTGTGTTGTTATTCCAGCTACAAATTGAAGAGTTCCACTGATAACACTGCATGTGTCATCGCCTCTCTAATACACACCAACATTTCTAACCTCATTTCTCAAATAACAGGACCTGAAAAACAATTGAAAGGCCTCGAAGAAAAATTAGTGGTAAGTTTAGAGAGTGAAACTAAAATAATACATCCATTAAAAGAAAAGTAACATGTGAGTGGCACCTTGCTAATGACCAAGGTGTGCTGCCCATCTCGAAGATGTAGCTTCGAACATTAAGTAATATATGAAGGCATTAGGATGAGAACATTAAAAAGTTTTGGATAACATTATAAAACAGAATAGCGGTCTCAAAGTCCGGTCCTCAACAGTCAAATCCACTTCATGTTTTCTGGATTTCCACACACAAGTTATATGAATACATCAAATATAAATGGCAGTTAGTTGCAAAGCCTGAGGTTATCCTGAAAACCTGGTGTGAGGTAGGATCTTAAAGGCTGGACTTTGGAACCCTTATAATAGATTGATCCTAAAAGTTAGTAGCACAATTCAAGATAATTGAAACAGACAGATAACCGCGACCAACGAGGATTTTAAGTCTTCAAGTTGTTAATTATGTAAAGAGATGGTAGTGCATTTACCCTGTTAATCTTCATTCAGGTTTTCTTGCCACGTGCTTACTGGCATCGACCTCCTCCACACATCCAGGCACTCTCTGTTTGTAAAGCAGGGAATCCCTGATTTTGATTCTCCCCTTCATCTCCAAAGCACAGATACTGACAATGGCAGTAAGGGGTTCTTGCAGGGTGTGAAGTCAGATGCCACTTCCCTTGCCACTTAAGCATGCCACTTCCTCCACCCTGCAAACCCTCTGAGTGCCTTCGTATGCCATTCTTTCTGTCACACTGTACGCCCTATGCCCCATCTGCACTCCCATTTTCCTTCTGCCGCAGTGCCCATTTATCGTCAGGTAATAATAGGCATTTAACGTGCAATAGTTTGTTCAATGATGCACAATACATATTGGTGAATTTACAGGGAACCACCTTGGACATAAGTGCAGATCAATAATAGCGTTGATTACAAAAGACGGTAGGTCTAATAGTGTAATTGCTATCTGCTAATGAAAAGACGAACTTCAATCCTCTGGACCAACTTTCTAGGATTAAGGTCCTACCCTCTTTAAAAAGAATGAAACTAATGATGGGAAATTACGTTCTGCATGTGGCATGTAGGCGCGACAAGACTGCGGGGAAAACTCGCAGGAGTGTTGTACAACTTCCATGCACTATGTGTACATGCAAGTGATAGGACATATTGCATGTTGCTTTTGGAATGATTTGCAAAAGGGAGTCTTCCTTGCCTATGCATCTTCCTGTTAGCCACAGGGTATAATGCATGGAACACAGCACGCGTGTGGTTGCCACATGCCACACCACACTGCTGTGTAATAAAGGGGCGTACTCTGGAATGCAGCTTCACCCAAAGCCACTGGCTCTGTCTCGGTGCAGCGGAAACTTTAATACTGACAGGGGAATTTACAGACCCCTGCACACCTTTCTAATCCCCAGATGCAAATGTCCGTGCAAAGCTCCCACGCCTATACACATGTGCACCCGGCACCGATGTGGGTGATCCCAGCCTTACTCGGATGTTGATGCAGAGAGCCCATACAGGGGCTTGGCGATGGGCCCTTTGCACCCACAAATATGCCCTTCTCCTGCAAGCAAGTGCTCCCTGACAATCGGAATTGTTATCAAGGAAATGTGCGTTCGGTATTCGAGGGTCTTTTAGTCAACTTGCTTCTATGGGTTTTGATAAGCCAGGTGATTTGGAGGGCGGGAGTAGGGGTCGAGACATGAAAAGGGGATATTAAGTAAATAACTACATATGCCACAATGTAAATGGGGCAGAGCAAGAAATAGATGGATACAAGCAAGGTGTAATGCCTTTATGCCTCCATTCACCACTCTTGTGCAGCAATGACGAGATGGAGCAAACACAGAGGGCTGAGATAAGATCTCTGCCTTGCAGTCCTCTCCGCTCTACACAGAGGGCTGAGGTAAGATATCTGCCATGCAGTCCTCTGCTTTCTACACAGATGGTTGAGATGAGATCTCTGCCGTGCAGTCCTCCGCTCTCTACACAGAGGGCTGAGATAAGTTCTCTACCATACAGTCCTCTGCTCTCTACACAGAGGGCTGAGATGAGATCTCTGCCATGCAGCCCTCTGCGCTCTACAAAGAAGTCTGAGATGAGACCTCTGCCGTGCAGCCCTCCACTCTGTACACAGAGGGCCGAGATGAGATCTCTGGCGTGCAGTCCTCCGCTCTCTACACAGAGGGCCGTAATGAGATCTCTGCCGTGCAGTCCTCTGCTCTCTAGACAGAGGGCTGAGATGAGAATTCTGCCATGCAGTGCTCTGCTCGCTACACAAATGGCTGTGGTAAGATATCTGCCGTGCAGCCCTCCGCTCTCTACACAGAGGGACGAGATGAGATCTCTGTCGTGCAGTCCTCCGCTCTCTACACAGAGGGCCGTGATGAGATCTCTGCTGTGGAGTCTTCCGCTCTCCACACAGAGGGCTGAGATAAGATCTCTGCCATGCAGCCCTCCCCACTCTACACAGAGGGCTGAGATACGATCTCTGCCATGCAGTCCTCTGCACTCTACTCAGAGGGCTGGGATAAGGTCTCAGCCTTGCAGTCCTCCGCTCTCTACACAGATGGCTGAGATAAAATCTCTGCCATGCAGTCCTCCACTCTCTACACAGAGGGCTGAGATAAGATCTCTGCCATGCTGCGCTCCCCACTCTGCACAGAGGGCTGAAATAAGATCTCTGCTGTGCAGTCATCCGTGCTCTACTCAGAGGGCTGGGATAAGGTCTCTGCCTTGCAGTCCTCCACTCTCTACACAGATGGCTGAGATAAGATCTCTGCCATGCTGCCCTCCCCACTCTGCACAGAGGGCTGAAATAAGATCTCTGCTGTGCAGTCCTCCGCTCTCTACACAGAGGGCTGAGGTAAGATCTCTGCAATGCAGTCCTCTGGTAAGATCTCTGCTGTGCAGTCCTCCACTCTCTACGCAGAGGGCTGCAGTAAGATCTCTGCCATGCAGTCCCCCGCTCTCTACACAGATGGCTGAGGTAAGTTCTCTGCTGTGCAGTCCTCTGCTCTCTACACAGATGGCTGAGGTAAGATCTCTGCCGTGCAGTCCTCCGCTCTCTACACAGAGGGCTGAGGTAAGATCTCTGCCGTGCAGTCCTCCGCTCTCTACACAGAGGGCTGAGGTAAGATCTCTGCCGTGCAGACCTCCGCTCTCTACACAGAGGGCTGAGGTAAGATCTCTGCCATGCAGTCCTCCGCTCTCTACACAGAGGGCTGAGCTAAGATCTCTGCCATGCAGTCCTCCACTCTCTACACAGAGGGCTGAGCTAAGATCTCTGCCATGCAGTCCTCCGCTCTCTACGCAGAGGGCTGAGATAAGATCTCTGCCATGCAGTCCTCGGCTCTCTTGTCAATGTGCTCGTTGTATGGCTGCATGAGATTTTCATGGAGGCACGAGAGGGTGGAATCCGCCCTGGTTTTGCACTTGGTCAAGATCAGGCAGATTCCAAAGGAATCCATCAGTAAACATTATGTGCAATTCCAATTTCTAGGCAGCCTTTCCTTGTCCAGGAGACAGAGAAGAAAAGAGAAAGACTAAAAGCGTTTACTCTCTCTGCTCCACTTCACCTTTTCTGACCAACACATGTGCATGCTGGGGACTCCACAACACCTAACTGTTAACGTTTGTGGTCCCCTGGATACAATTTAGATTTCTTGGAAAATGACCCTGACTGTGATTGGGCCTTACTTCAGTGACTACTCAAATCAGGTTTGCCCAACTCCATGCCCTGAGGGACGGCTCCATGTCAGGTTTTCAGGATACCCCCATTAATATTCTTGAGGACATTTGCATACAATGGGGGTCATTACGACCCTGGCGCTAAGGGATTACCGGTAAGGGTACCGGTAATCCCTTAGCGCCCAATTCCCATAACGACGGCTGGAACCAGCCGTTATTGCAGGGACCCGCAAAGGGACCCTGGCAATAATTACAGTACCGCAATTTGCGGTACCGTAATTACTGCCTTTCCCCATTCCCATTATGCCCTATGGGGCAAAAATGGGAATGGGGAAGGGCCATGGTGAAATGGGGAAGTACCGCCCCCAACCTTGGAATGGGGTTGGTACTTCCCCATTTCACCATGGCGGACTCGTTACAATACCGGCAGCAACCATGGTGCTAATAGCGCCATGGTTTAGCGTCGGTGTTGTAATGAGGGCCAATGATTCCAAATGTAAGCACATTTATCCTCCTTAGATGGGGAGCAGCTGCAAGTGGATCTAGGTCACCTGGCCTAAGCCCCGCCCACCTGGTGCCTTCCTGCCTGCTGCTCTTTTTCACCACTTAGCAAGCCCCGCCCACCTGGTGCCTTTCTGTTTGCCGCTCTTATTCCTTACTTTAGGAGCCCTCCAGCCTCTTTTCCTTTGCAGATGGGGAGCAGGTGCAAGTGGATCTAGGTCACCTGGCCTAAGCCCCGCCCACCTGGTGCTTCCTGTTTGCTGCTCTTTTTCACCACTTAGCAAGCCTCACCCACCTGGTGCCTTCCTGTTTGCCGATCTTTTTCACCACTTAGCAAGCACCACCCACCTTCTTAGCCCTGCCTCTTCCTTCCTGCTCCTAACTGTTAGATCAAGGGCATCTCTCGCCCGGGCGTCCTAAGCGAAGGGCATTTGAAGAAAAGGGGAATTCCTGTTTGGACCAGGAGGACCCAGGGCCCGACCCCCTGCTCAGACAGCAGGTAGGCATGCACCAACATGTGTTACTCCCTCTGGTCACCCCGTGATGTTCCCTTGTGCCGCCCCATTCTCGCACA
This sequence comes from Ambystoma mexicanum, assembly GCF_040938575.1. NCBI lineage: Eukaryota > Metazoa > Chordata > Amphibia > Caudata > Ambystomatidae > Ambystoma > Ambystoma mexicanum. The sequence continues at coordinate 1,108,825,521 of NC_090933.1, read as the reverse complement.
CAGGTGTTGTCTGTTTTGCTTGATTCTTCTACCCTGCTCCCCCCGCTCACCCCACTCGAGCCTACTTCTGCAGGAGTCTGTACTGATAGATTCTGGTTTCAATATCACCGTCTTGTGGACAATGCTGGGTTTGACTTTTATGGATTTCATTGATTCACGGTGCGTCACCCTTTCTCAACTCTCAGGCTGGACTTCCTTTGCATCTTTTACTCATGGTGGCCCTGAATCATGCTGTTCCCATCTTCATCTTGTATCCTGGCTTGTAACATGATGTGTTAATACTGACTTCGGCAATTGTGTTCACTCTCCCCCCTTGCTTCTCCACTCTTTTGTCTGCTAACTCTCTGTTCTCTCCTCATTTCCCTTCTCCCTTTTCCTATCTCCTCCCCGTACTTTCTTCTATGCACTTACTCTATCAGAATTGTCCCTGGACTTAGTATGATAGCAACCTCTTCTGTCTCCTCCTCCCTCTCCTTACTGGTTTTTTCCTCCCCAACCCCCCTCCAGCATTATCTGAAATGTCGTCAGGCCAACTTACCGCCTAGGTCGTAATGAGGCCCATTGTGTATAGGCGCTATATAAATAAACTATCATATCATATCATAAATGTTAATGAGGGATAGGCTGAAAACTCATCAGGTTCTTGGCCCTCAAGGCCTGCAGTTGGACAACCCTGACCTAAATAGGCATCTAAAATATGTTACACCAGGTCTGAGTGTCAGAGTTCTGGGGAGATGGAAAGTGGGGGTAGGTGATCCACCTTCTCTGTATATAGCAGTCGACCATTTATCCTGTGTTTCTGTCAATCAACGGAGCTGATTTGAAGTCACGCGGGAGAACTTTCCAGTGGTGAAGAGCCAGAAATAAAAGGCACAGAAGTAGAGGCAGTGCAAGTGAGGAGGTCGGGGAGAGCATGAGACAAATATATTGTTGAGATCCCAAGCAGGAGAAGGAATTGGCTGGGTAGTGGAGGAGTTGACCAGGGATAGATTTAAATACATGGCGCAGGGATTCTGCATAGAGAGCCATCCTTTGTGTTGATGGTACGACGAGGTGGATGAGGTTCTAAGTTGCAGGGGATGCATGTGGAAAAGGTCAGAAAAGCAAATAGTAGAGGGGGACTAGACTAGCAGTTAAATCCACATAGGAAAAATCTGGAGGTAAGAGTTTTGACTGAGTCGTCGGTGAGATGCAATCCAATCCTCGTGACATTTTGAGGGTTGATCCTATCCTTTGTTGCAGGGGCAGTAATCAAGAGTTGCATTCTGAGTCCACTGTCAACGAGGAAGTCAAGAGTGTGAGTCTTGAGTGATGGAGGAAGAAGGTTAAAAGGGGAAAAGATAAAGAATGGGAAAGTGAAGTTGCCTCTGGACTCTGGGAGAAAGATGACTTCCATTTTTTGAGTTAATCATGAGGCTGGTTGTGCCATTCAGTCACGGATGGCAAAGGGACAGCTAGCGATATAATAAGTGATGTTTGGGGGGAAGGGAAGGAAGGAGAAGATATGGGCTGAGCAAAAGAAGAATCACAAGAGTTTATCCACAGGAGAGGTGTACATAGTGAACTGTAGTGGGACCCAGAATGATCCGTGTGGGGAGGGTTGTTGGAGTTCCATGAGATGGAGAATGAGTGCTCAGAGACATGTGGGTATACCCATTTGAGTGCAGTGTTCTTTTCACCCAGTGAGGAAAGCAGACATTGCCAAAGGTAGGAGTGATCCACACTGTCGAAAGCAACAGTAGGGTATAGAAAGGCCTGAAGTCTGTACTTGAGATTCATTTAAACCATATTGATGAATCCATTCATTATCTTACATGGCATTCATTCATCCTCCATAGTGAGACAATGCTACTTGTCTCTCTTTAGCATTCCATATAAACCCAATAGTTGTGAAATATTTTGCAGTGATGGATACCAGCTTCCTTCTTTCTCTTAGTGTTTAACTCATAACAACTGTAGTTGTTAATCTTAGAGCTTGGCAGAGAGTTCCCTTGCAGCATTGTGTGTCATGTTAGCTGCTTTGATAGTGCTATAACCGCTAGTAGCTGCTATATTGTGTTGCCTGCAATGCCAAAGGCTGCCTTATGGTGTGGAATGAGATACCTTGAGTGGGAATATGTGAATAGTAGATTAGGTTGCAGGATTTTAAATAATATCCTTTTTATTTGGGTTACACAAAGAGGGCTGTGCCGAACGTTTCTGTAAAATGACTAGAGCATTATTTTTGCAAAATGATTACTCATTAAATAATACATCTAACACCCTTAAATACATTTTAAGGATTTTCCCTTTTTCTGCCATTTTGACATTTGTATAGGATTGCAGACAACTGTTCCATTTTACCTTTAGGACCTGAATGTGTACATTCCAAATTGGGGATGGGAGCAGGCATGAAGTTCCAATTCCGTGGCCAAAACACCAATTTTGGATCCCTGGCACTTTGGGTCCCCAGAGGAGGGGTGCAGTCAAGGGTCCTCATTAGGAGTTGTATTGCGGCAGTAAATCAACTGGAATACCGCCCAACGGAATTACCATTTCTGCCACTTGGTCTGATGGACTTGCCGCTGGATTACAAGTGGCGGTGGCAGAGTAAATCCCCATTTTTTCAAAGTCCATTGGACTATATGGGGCTTTTTTTTAGCAGAATCACTGCCGTTTTTGCTGGTTTTTCGGTGCACAGTGGAAGGATTTACCTTCAGCATGATGCTGGATGTAAATCCCCCACTCCAAGGCCATATTCGTAGTATGGCGGTGTGGGAAAAGTGGTGGTAATTTCATTACCGCCACATTTTTTCCTGCACCGCTATACTTGTAATGAGCCCCAAAGTCATAAACAAGGGGTTTCGTCATAACAATTTCTGCGCCACTGGAGAAATGATGTCCATATCTAAACGTATGCTACAGCACAAATATATCCCAGAATAACAGGCATCGGATGAAAGCAATACGGATGAGGCATCCTATGCCAGACAACAGCCATAGGAATTACTGGACCTGGAAACATGTCCATGAGAATTCCATCACCCCGGAAAAGGCAATGGCCCTCATTACGACCCTGGCGGAAAGGGGTTTACGCCGGCGTAAACCATGGCGCCCCTTTCCGCCTGAGTACGAGTTCCCTCAGCGCCATGGTGATTTTAACGCCTGCTTTTAGCAGGCGTTAAAATCCATGGCGCTAAGGGACCTTGTTGTTAATTACGCCACCGTAATTTACGGTGGCGTAATTAACGCCTTCCCCACTCCCATTATACCCTATGGGGCAGAAATGGGAATGGGGAAGGGTAAATGGGGATTGGGGACTTACCGCCCCGCCAAGGTCGGAATGGGGCGGTAAGTCCGCCAACCACCATGGCGGAGTTGGCAGCTTAGCGCCATGGACCATGGTGCAAATAGCACCATGGATCTCCGCCAAGGTCGTAATGAGGGCCAATATGATTTACTGGGCTACTGCCATGCGCATGCGAATGAAAGCACACCCAGAACTGGACAGTGATCATTCATGCCCATCAATGATTTTACAATGAATGCCAGCCCATTATTAACTGTATCACAGCATGTCTGCCATCAGTGTGTTTGCAAGGGATGTCTGCCCACCCGTTACTGTGCAAAAAGAAGCCATTTACAAACAGTTTTGCAAATACTGGACACCCATTTCATGTTGAATCATTATGATAATGATGAGTCATTTATATAGTGCTTCTGCCAAAGCGACCTAGACAGCACATTTAGATACAATTATCACCCTATTGAAATTAATACTCATTTATCGACTCCGGAAAGATGAAAGGCTGAGTTGCCCTTGCTGGGATTCGAACTTGTGACCTCCAGAACAGACAGTTTGCAGCAACCGGTCCACCCACAAACCAATCTTACTGGCAGAATGTGGAATCATTTCTTAATTTTTCTACGTGAATGGTTGCCAGCACTGAACATACCCCAAAAATGTTTTTTTTTTTACATTCCAATAATCAGGGTAAAAGACTTATGCGCGATTCATGGAATTATTTGCACGGGAAATAGGGAACCTGCGTGCCAAACTGCGTGCAAATTCCTGTTCATCAATTCAAGGAATCGAATGCGCAGGACTTTTCCTGGACTTGCATGGATTTTGCGCAGGCTCAACACATCTTTGCGAGCCATCGAGCTCCTTGCTCGAGACACCACACAGAGCCTGGGCGTGGCTTGTGCAGTGGGCTTGGAAGGGGCCGAACAAAGAAAATGGGGAAGAACATGTGAAAAAGTGGGCGTTACTTTGGACGGCCCACAGGCAGTCGCTTGCATGCCCACAATTACGCCAAACAACACGTATTCATAGAACCACCTGCGCAGCTTCTCGGCATACAAAATGGCTATGCAAATCCCTTGGTCTCCGCGCCACCCGAAGGCAGGCGTATAGACAATTGTGCATAGGAATCGCAGCACGTGGGTTTGTTTGCATGTCGGATTTAGGGGTGAATGTACGCAACCGCAGTTCCAATCAAACTTAGGGTTGCATGCACGCCGTGTAGCAGGAGGGTGCAAGAATGGTTTACTGGGGTTCACATGCAGATTTTCAGAGTTTAGCCCGAGTTATGAAGTATCATACGCCTGTTATCAGGGTTCCGTCAAAATCTGCGAGGCACTGTGTTCAGGGTTCCCGAGATGCAGGCCTGCTTGTGGGGAACCCCACGCACTGTTTGAAGGGTGCGTGTATTTGTGCCTGGGGGAGCACGAAGACGTAGGTTTTCTGGCCCTTTAGGCTTTGTATGGGGGCATGTTGGGGGTGTTCCGGATATGACTTTGCTTACTTTGCGCTGTGAATTCCATGAATACGCGGGGCATGCATTTTTATTCTGCACGCAGGCTGGCGCAGTGTCCTTCTCTGCATGTCGTAATTGCAGGAATTGTGGGAGAAATGCACACTTTTCAATGAATTGGGCTATTAAACATCTTAATTGTCTGAGTGAGCCATCTTTAAAGGGGGATACTTTAGCTCACAATAAATCAAACTTGTTTTGCTCAACATTTATTTCAGATTGAATATTGCCTGGCACTTCACATATCTGCTTTATTAAACACACACATCTGCCTCTGCTCATTAAATAACACAATTCAGACATTTTAGTAGTATCTTAGTGTACAATTAAACATGGGATGGTAGGAGAAGTGGTGTACTGAACAATTTGAAGACACTATGATGGTGTATATCCCAGCTCCTCCACGTCATCAACATGTGTACTCGGCCTAATTACCCTTTACTAAAAGTGATTCAGTTTAAACTGCACTGTTAAAGAAAAAAAAAAGCATGCAGAATGATGTATCTAGTATTTCAGGCATAAGATGACTGCACTTGGGCAAGCTTGGTAATTATCATACATACCTGGGCTTTTGGGGATACAACGTACATATGCTGACTATACAAGGTGGATCAGTCTTTAGTTCAAGGGTGTGTGAGGATGCACTTACGTGCATAGCATATTATGGCTACACCTGACATGTGACACCTAAAAATATATAGGGTGGCTGTAGTTATCTGTATGAGGTATGAGGCAGTACTGGCATGAGAAAGTAGTACTGCTGGCCTATGATGGTTTTGCTGGATGTAAACTCTAGCATGCAATTACTGCACCTATTAGTTATTGGGGCACCCCCATAGTTCAAATATCAAAAAGACCTGAAGTAGCCTTTTATGTGCTTTAGTAATATTTGGTATTTTAATAATGATGAACGTATTATATGCTTTTCCCGTTTTGCAATGGCACTTCACTTACTGTGATGTCACCAGGGCCAAAGGTCACATCACATCCTGTGATGTTGTCAGGGTGGAAGTCCACGTGATATCATTTCCCAAGATGTGATCAGGAATGTGATGTCACTTCCGCTACCCCAGCCATTTTGGTGAATCGACGCCCATGGTCCACGTCGAACATATTGGCCCTCATTACGACCTTGGCGGAGAACCATGGTGCTATTAGCACCATGGTCCATGGCGCTAAGTTGCCAACTCCGCCATTGGGGTGGTTGGCGGACTTACCGCCCCATTCCGACCTTGGCGGGGCGGTAAGTCCCCAATCCCCATTTACCCTTCCCCATTCCCATTTTTGCCCCATAGGGCATAATGGGAGTGGGGAAGGCGTTAATTACGCCACCGTAAATTACGGTGGCGTAATTAACAACAAGGTCCCTTAGCGCCATGGATTTTAACACCTGCTAAAAGCAGGTGTTAAATCCGCCATGGTGCTACGGGAACTCGTACTCAGGCGGTAAGGGTCGGCGAAGTTTACGCCGGCATAAACCCCTTACCGCCTGGGTCGTAATGAGGGCCATTGTCTATTCCTACGAACTGCAAAGCAGCAGTTGCCCCTTTTGGGGAGAAGTGTCATTTTGGGGGGATTTTCCAAACATATACGTTCCCTCCTCAGATGGAGTGTCTATCTCTGAAATGCAACCTATGGTTGTTAGTGTCATAGGCGTGTCCAGGGAGTGCCCTGGGATGGCACGTGCTACCCCTGGAATCTGATTGGCGACCCCAGGTGCCACCACTGTATCCTATTCAGACATGTGTGTGAGCGCTCGTTCTTTATGCCACCGCTGCATACGTCAGTGCCCCACTTGGGCCACCCCAGTCAAAAGAGTCTGGCCACGCCACTGATTAGTTACTGTCCTATACTTTGTTTTTGTTGTGACTGGATTTATGAAAATGCATTTGTCTTGTAATATTTTTCTTAAGGACGGGTCGAGATGACATTTCTGCTAGGAAGCGGCAAGGTGAGAAGAAACCCTCCTTCAGCTGGAATCCGAGACAGGCTGATAAAAGAGCGCGACCAATGCGAGGCTTGCTACATTTCAGGCAGCCGGCGAAAGTATTGCAAGACTAATAAGATTTCAAGGCTTGCCTGAAACATCAAAGTGCGCAGTGTATCATTTACTGACACCCATTTCATGTCCGGACAAAATAAACGGCCTCGCTAGTTTACAAGGCCCGTAAGAGCGTAGCTGCCTTTTCATAGGACTCCTGGCCTTATTACAGTGTATGTGTTGTTTGCAAGGGGATTCTGTCCCCTAAACTATACACACTAATCGACATTATTATTCAATCTCGGGAGGCTGGCTTAGCAGCAACATGCACGCCTTGGAAGCAAAATGACAAGAATCAACACAGGTTCGATCCCCTGGAAGCAAAATGACAAGAATCAACACTGGTTCGATCCCCGGGTCCACGCTTAGAAACCTCTGGGTGTGGGCGTTATAAATAAGCAACTAAGACAACGAAAAAACAAAACAAATACACGACTAAAAAAACGAACAATTCCTGTAACAGCGCCTTGATGCCCACGGGCTGTGCGACTGCTTTTAAAAACGCTAAATAAATAAAGAATGAAGGTGTGCACGGCACAATGCTTCAACCAAATGTTTCTCAAGTGCATGTAGACTGAGAGTACATTGGTAATGTTCATTTGAATGTCTTTCAGTTATTTTGAAAACCCGACTGGATTTCACTGTTCAGCTGAGCAGCGACCAAGCTATAGTCTATCTCATTGGTATTCAGCTGTGAAATGTGTTTAGTATTCCACTGTATTGTGCCGCCTATGGATTACATATAGCCCAAGCAAGACCGGCTAACAAGGGGTGCAGGACAGTCTGGCCACCCACCGGCTACTTGTTTTTCAATTGGGTACGAAGTTTGTGCTCTCAACACTAACAGGGTAATTCATAGAATTTCGCAGAAAAGTGTCGCAAGCGGCTGGCGCAGAGTGTCCGCGTGCGATTGTCTGCGCCAGGCACGTGCGCTAAAACCGATTTCCGCGCACAGCGTATTCATGGATTTCAGGCTCCCAAACCAGCCGTGGCGCAGAGTATCGCAGCGACCCTGCAGCAGCGCCAGTAACGCCCCCAAAAACGCCCTCGCGCAAGGAAAAGCCATCAAAATCGCTAAATCATCGCAAAGGGCTGCGCTAACCCTGGACCAGTCTACAGGGCTGCCAAACAAGGAACGCAAAGCGGGTAACGTGCATATCAGGGGTACGCGTGAAGTTATACATGCGATTAGCCAGGGTACGTGTATTACAGGGGTACGGGAAGTTCTACACGCGATTGGCCAGGGTACGTGTATTACAGGGATACGCGTGAAGTTTTACACGCGATTAGCCAGGGCACGTGTATCACAGGGGTACGCAGGAATTATCACACGCGATTTGGCCTGGTACGTGTATTACAGGGGTGCGTGGGAAGTTCTACACGTGATTCCATCAGGGTATGTGTATTTCGGGGTGCGCGTGAAGTTCCACACGCGATATCAGCAGGGTACGTGTATTTCAGGGTGCAGGGGAAGTTACACACGCGATTTCCGCAGGGTACGTGTATTTCAGGGATGCGCGTGAAGTTCCACACACGATATCAGCAGGGTACGTGTATTTCAGGGTGCAGGGGAAGTTACACACGCGATTACAGCAGGGTATGTGTATTCTAGGGGTGCGCGGGAAGTTCCACACGCGATTCCATCAGGGTACGTGTATTTCAGGGGTGCGCGGGAATTTACACACGCGATTGCGCCCGTGCGAGCAGGGTATGCGTATCTCAGGGGTGCGCGGGAAGTTCCACACGCGATTCCATCAGGGTATGTGTATTACGGGGTGCGGGGGAAGTCTCACACGCAAAATCAGCAGGGTACGTGTATACCAGGGGTGCGCGGGAAGTTCCACACGCGATTCCATCAGGGTACGTGTATTTGGGGGTGCGTGTGAAGTTCCACACGCGATATCAGCAGGGTACGTGTATTTCAGGGTGCAGGGGAAGTTACACACGCGATTACAGCAGGGTACGTGTATTCAAGGGGTGCGTGGGAAGTTCCACACGCGATTCCATCAGGGTACGTGTATTTCGGGGTGCGCGTGAAGTTCCACACGCGATATCAGCAGGGTACGTGTATTTCAGGGTGCAGGGGAAGTTACACACGCGATTTCCGCAGGGTACGTGTATTTCAGGGGTGCGTGTGAAGTTCCACACGCGATATCAGCAGGGTATGTGCATTTCAGGGTGCAGGGGAAGTTACACACGTGATTACAGCAGAGTACGTGTATTCCAGGGGTGCGCGGGAAGTTCCACACGCGATTCCATCAGGGTACGTGTATTTCAGGGGTGCGCGGGAATTTCCACACGCGATTGGGCCCGTGCGAGTAGGGTACGCGTATTTCAGGGGTGCGCGGGAAGTTCCACACGTGATTCCATCAGGGTACGTGTATTATGGGGTGCGGGGGAAGTCTCACACGCAAAATCAGCAGGGTACGTGTATACCAGGAGTGCGCGGGAAGTTCCACACGCGATTCCATCAGGGTACGTGTATTTCAGGGTGCGCGTGAAGTTCCACACGCGATATCAGCAGGGTACGTGTATTTTAGGGTGCAGGGGAAGTTACACACGCGATTACAGCAGGGTACGTGTATTCCAGGGGTGCGTGGGAAGTTCCACACGCGATTCCATCAGGGTACGTGTATTTCGGGGTGCGCGTGAAGTTCCACACGTGATATCAGCAGGGTACGTGTATTTCAGGGTGCAGGGGAAGTTACACACGCGATTTCCGCAGGGTACGTGTATTTCAGGGGTGCGCGTGAAGTTCCACACGCGATATCAACAGGGTACGTGTATTTCAGGGTGCAGGGGAAGTTACACACGCGATTTCCGCAGGGTACGTGTATTTCAGGGGTGCGCGTGAAGTTCCACACGCAATTTCAGCAGGGTACGTGTATTTCAGGGGTGCGCGGGGAGCACCACACGTGAATTGCATGTGTGGGTCCTCCCAGGTGTTCCATCTACACCCTCCACAGCCCCTGCAGGTGGCTCACACCACAGGGGCCTACCCTGCACATGTCCTGCAGGCACCCCATCCACCATGGCCATGCCCCCCAGCCAACCCACATGTCAACTTGCACTACTGCCCACCAACACATGTCCCCCTGCACCCCCAGCCACCAGGGGCACCCTCCACAGGCCCCCACCCATGTCTCCCAGCACGCCCACCCCCCAGCAGTGCAGGGGCACCCACCACCAGGCCCCCACCCATGTCTCCCACCACCCCCACCCCCAGCCACCAGGGGCAGCCTCCACCAGGCCCCCACCCATGTCTCCCAGCACCCCCACCCCCCAGCCACCAGGGGCAGCCTCCACCAGGCCCCCACCCATGTCTCCCAGCACCCCCACCCCCCAGCACTGTGGGGCACCTGCCAGCAGGCCCCCACCCATGTCCAACTCATGTTCCCCACCCCCCCACCCCCCAGCACTGTGGGGCACCTGCCAGCAGGCCCCCACCCATGTCTCCCAGCACCCCCACCCCCCAGCACTGTGGGGCACCTGCCACCAGGCCCCCACCCATGTCTCCCACCACCCCCACCCCCCAGCAGTGCAGGGGCACCCACCACCAGGCCCCCACCCATGTCTCCCACCACCCCCACCCCCCCAGTCACCAGGGGCAGCCTCCACCAGGCCCCCACTCATGTCTCCCACCCCCCCGACCCCCCAGCACTGTGGGGCACCCTCCACCAGGCCAGGCCCCCACCCATGTCTCCCACCACCCCCATCCCCCAGCAGTGCAGGGGCAGCCTCCACCAGGCCCCCACTCATGTCTCCCATCACCCCCACCCCCCAGCCACCAGGGGCAGCCTCCACCAGGCCCCCACTCATGTCTCCCACCACCCCCACCCCCCCAGCAGTGCAGGGGCCGCCTCCACCAGGCCCCCACTCATGTCCCCCTGCACCCAGGTCCTCACAATCCCCAATCATGTGCGTTATGGTCAGCCCCCAAAGCCAAAAGGCCCTACCAAGTAACCCATTCACCCACATGGAAATGGAAATTACATGTTACACCCCCAATGTTCATAAAGCAAATGAACCCATGTCCGTCACACACAATGGTTGCAAATGAATGGGAAAACACCCAACATGACATGCATGAAACCAATGAGATGATACCACACAGTGAAGTATGAAAACAAAATTGTATTAAAAAAAATTGAATGCAAATGAAATGAAACAAACTACAATGGCAATGAAAAAAAGATAAGCTGCATGTCCATCCAAAAAAATCAAAACTACAAATCCAAATCCAAAAAAATGTTGTTCAAAGTCACATTAAAAATAAAATCAATCCGAGAGATAAAAATAAATGCAAAGACCATTGCTCCATGGGGAATAAATCAAAAATAAAAAAGTAAAACAATCCAATGAAGAACTATGTACAAAACATCCAAGGGTCCATGAGCCCAACTGAACAAAGGAAACCTACAAAAAACCCTAACTAAAATGCAACTATATACAAAAAGTGGAGCTGTGTCCGTCGACTCCAAATCATAAGAAGAAACAAATGAAACCTAAAACTAAAGAACTATATACAAAGGCGGCGGGCAAGTGCAGCGGCTCACTCCGTGGTGTTCCGGGCCAGGGCATCATCAAACTCCTCGTCTATGTCCCGGAGGCGGTCCTGTTCCATGGCCCCGAGGGTCCGCAGGAACGACGCCATCTGCTCCTCCAACCCCCTTCGGATTGCCTCGAGGCACTCGGCCCGCCTCAGGGCCCTCCGCATGGAGTTCTCCGCCCTGACCATCGTGAGCCGCGCCTCTTCCGCCCGCCGCCGCTCCGCACCTATCTGCTGGCCCAACCGCAGCCACACGGAAGACACTTCCTGTCCTGGGTCCTCCTGCCCTCCGGCTGATGCCTGCCCCTCCGATGTTGATGGCCCCGAGCCATGATGCCTCCCACGTTGACTTTGCTGCTGCCTCCGACGCAACTGCCTCTGCCAGCACGACGGCATCCAGGCTGATGGAATCCACCGACGCCGTCGTGCACGTGCCCTGCCTGATGATGCCGGCACATCCTCCATCTGCTGGGGTACAGTTGCTGTGGTGTCCACCCCTGCTGGACCTCCGACTCCCGACCGTGGCAGGGATGGGATCCCCACCGAGCTGGCTGCATTGGTCAGGGCAGGTCCACAGGGGGCCCTGGTGGCATCTGGGCCGGAAGACGGCAAGGAGAACGACTGGCGTATAGTCTCCACAGAGGAGGAGAGGGCCGCCAGATTGGCCGACACATGCAGGAAACCCCCGAACATGGACGATCCCAATTGGGCCACATCGGCACGGTGCTCTTCGTGATGACGTGCGTGCTCCTCCTGGGAAGCACGCACGGCATCACGAATCACAGCCGTGCGCATCGCGACCCCAATCAGGACCTTCTCCATACGGCCAGGGGTCCCCTCGTCCGCAGGTGGAGGGGAGTCAGATGACATGGACATCCCCTCTACCTGCGGACGGGCCTGGGACGGGGCATCCCTGCTGGTGCATGGTGGTGCACCCACAGGGTCAGGGACAGCAACATGCACAGGCCCCTCCACGGTGACCTGTGCTGCCTCCTGCCCCTGCCCCTGGACTGCACCACTTGCACCAGCAGGGATGCCCTCACCAGGCCCCATGTGCGCCTCAGTGGCGGCCTCCTCCTCCTCTGTGAAAACCACCAACCTGGATGGCTCCTCACCGTCTTCCGCCGTAGCAGGCCCCTGTGGGGGCTCACCCACCCCTTCCGCTGCAGCCGTAGGGGCATCCCCGCCGCCTTGCTCCACAGCGCCGTCTCCGCCCTCTTCTTCACTAGCCGCTGCGTAGAGGGAGACATAGAACACAAGCATCAGTGTATTGTACAATGGTCCCCTAGACAGGAAGCAATAGCAGATGAGTGCCACTGTCAAAGTACACTTCCATCATGTCCCTCCACAACACATGTGTCAGTCCAGGCAAAACACACACAGTGGGCCTCATTCCGACCCAGGCGGTAAGGGGTTTACGGCAGCGTAAACAGCGCCGACCCTTACCGCCTGAGTACGAGGTCCCTTAGCGCCATGGAGGTTTTAACACCTGCTTTTAGCAGGTGTTAAAATCCATGGCGCTAAGGGACCATGGAGTTAATTACGCCACTGTAATTTACGGTGGCGTAATTAACACCTTCCCCACTCCCATTATGCCCTATGGGGCAAAAATGGGAATGGGGAAGGGTAAATGGGGATTGGGGACTTACCGCCCCGCCGACCTCGGAATGGGGCGGTAAGTCCGCCTATCACCATGGCGTAAACGTAGTTTACGCCATGGTGGTAAAGTCACGGCCCAGGCGGTAACTTACCGCCTGGGTCGTAATGAGGCCCAGTGACAGTCATGGTGCATGCCATGGACATTTCCATACATGTCCAATGGACTCTCGAAACATACAATGTAATGGAACTCACATGCATCATGGGTCATGCCTATCACATGCACACACTTCACCTCAGTCACATCCATCTGGCCCCGTACACCCCAATCACAGTGGATACAAGGATGACTAGGCTGCATCAGTGAATCTGTACATTGTCACAGACATGTGTCATGCATCCATGGCATTCACAAGTCACAGACACGCAGGTCAGGCACACAGACATGCATACCATATATGTACCTGGCATCAGCACCCATCCCTCACCCTCACCCATGTCCAGGAACAGAGACTGCCATGCTCTCATGTGTACAATCTGCATAGGGCTCCCCATGTCGCATTTAAACACATGCAACAACCGTGCGGTTCACACATTACTGGTCGCACATGCATTACCATGATGTCCCTGCACACATACATGCGTACATGGCCTATGTCACACATACAGGCAAGTATCAGACAACCAGCACACTGCAACATGCCCTGTCTCACACAGCAATGCTTGGCCACTTACCGCTCAACTCCAGACGGGTCTCCCTCTCAAGGACCTGGGCGTGGAGCGCTGGGTGTACGCGTTCCAGGACCCTCATCTGGATGGAACTCATGCGGCCCCGGCCCCCCTCCACGAGGCGCCGGGCCTTTATGAGGGTCCTGGACCTCAAGTCCTCCCATCGCTTCTTGACCTTCTGGATGTTGCTGGTTTCCACCCCCTCCGCATTGATGGCAACCACACAGTCGGCCCAGATCCTCTCCCGTCCTTCCTTGTTGGCGTGGGACGATCCGAAGAGGGCATCATACTGCCCCAGGACTTGCTCCACCAGGGCACCCAACTTCGGTGGCAGTGAAGCTGGTGCCCCTCTGCCCCTCTGGCCGGGGGTTGCCACTGGTGCCAGATGTTGATGTGCCCGACATGGCAACCCCAGGGGCAGGAGTGGGTGGGCATCTGGGTCCTGGGGCTGGGCTGTGGAGCGATGTTATCCGAGTCGGGAGTCTTCTGTTCCAGCAGGGGTGGACGCAGCAACTGGACCCCTGCAGATGGCTGATGTGCAGGCACCAAATGGCAGGGCACGGTGGCAGCAGGCAGGCAGGCAGGCAGGCAGGCAGCAGCAGATGGCACGTGCGAGGCTGCTCGGGGCACTGGGGGGCAGTAATTCGGCCTTCTGGGCAGGAGCATGGTCTTCCGTGTGTTTTCGCGTGGCCAGCTTGATACGGAGTGATTTGGCACGTGAAATTCCTGCACGTTAGCGTGATATTCGAGGAAAGGCCCTTAGCGCGTAAGCGCGTCAGCACGCGTACGCAATTTCATTGGACCAAAGGCCCTTACAGCGTAAGCGCGTCTGTGACGTTTCGCGCATGGGCATTGCCCTGGCAGGGCTTGGAGATCCCGCGTGCCTTTGAACTGCTCTGTACGTGCTTTTCGTGCGGTGCGTGTGTTTTCCATCCGTTGGGGTTCACACGCTATTACTTCACAGCGGGTGTTGGCTACGCATTTTTCTACACGCAAGGCAGACCGTGAGTGGTACCCCGCTCCCCCAGGCCCGATCGCGTGAGAAACTTCACGCGAACCCCTGAAATACACGTAGCCCACTCCCCCAGGCCCGATCGCGTGAGAAACTTCACGCGAACCCCTGAAATACACGTAGCCCGCTCCCCCAGGCCCGATCGCGTGAGAAACTTCACGCGAACCCCTGATATACACGTAGCCCGCTCCCCCAGGCCCGATCGCGTGAGAAACTTCACGCGAACCCCTGAAATACACGTAGCCCGCTCCCCCAGGCCCGATCGCGTGAGAAACTTCACGCGAACCCCTGAAATACACGTAGCCCGCTCCCCCAGGCCCGATCGCGTGAGAAACTTCACGCGAACCCCTGATATACACGTGGCCCGCTCCCCCAGGCCCGATCGCGTGAAAAACTTCACGCGAACCCCTGAAATACAAGTAGCCCGCTCCCCCAGGCCCGATCGCGTGAAAAAGTTCACGCGAACCCCTGAAATACACGTAGCCCGCTCCCCCAGGCCCGATCGCGTGAATAAGTTCACGCGAACCCCTGAAATACACGTAGCCCGCTCCCCCAGGCCCGATCGCGTGAAAAAGTTCACGCGAACCCCTGAAATACACCCCTGAAATACACGTAGCCCGCTCCCCCAGGCCCGATCGCGTGAATAAGTTCACGCAAACCCCTGAAATACACGTAGCCCGCTCGCACAGGCCCAATTGCTGTATGTTGACACTTTTGTAATGCGCAGGGATGCTACCGCCTGCCTTGGTGTGGCGGACGTGTTTCGGCTTGTGCGTGTCTTTGGCTGTGCGTGGCTTTACCCTATTCGATTCCATGAATACGTGTGGTTCGAGTGCGTGTGGGCGTTCCGTCTGCTTCCCTGCAGTACATCCCCAGTTACGCCCTTATTTTCACGCGTTGTTCCCCATTCCGCACGTTACGCCCCGTGTCCCGCCCACTTACTGGTGTATGCGCCGAGGTTGTGCGCTTTCACTGTGCGCGTCGCGCACGCCTTTCGGGATGTTGCAGTGACTTGTGCGCCATGCACGGGTTTGGCGCACATCCCGGGGTGTACACGCGCAGGGACTTCCATGAATCGCACTGTTTTTTTCCGCTTGCGCCTGCTTGCGCCTGCTTGCGCGAAGATTTTCGGCGCACGTTTGTTCCATGAATCGGCCCCTGAATATCTCAACATAAAGCATGTTGCATTGTTTCATGTCCGGACGTTATGAGTATCACAGTACGGCGTTTCACACATTCCAGCGGACACTCGCTGTGATAGAATCCGCCGTGAAACAAACCGGCGTACAAAATCGAACTTGCTCCACATTTAAACTTACTTGAACGACACCTACGTCCGACTTCAATGTAGCCACTCTCACAAGTCCGCACTGCCGACGGAGCTAAAGCAACTGTTTCCGTGTTCTACGTGGGAGTCAGGGAAAGTAAAAAAGGACTACCAAACGGAGCCCTATATATATGCGCATACATAAATGGCGCCATATTGGAGGGATAAAAAGACTACATAGGACAGACACCCTATGATGCACAAGATGGAATGAATGAACAAGGGCATAGTAAAAGGCTAATCTATCATGTGTAGAATTAATAATGAACAGATTAGAAGAACAAATAGCACAACCTAAGGATTTATCAGAATTTTCCAACGGCATACATATTAAGATAAACAGCATTATTTAAAGAAAGCTAAACTTCCGTAAGAGGGCACATGCGGTAGTACAATACAGTGAACGCACACCAAAAATGTTTTAATACAAATTATTGCATGTTTCCTCTGAAATTATACATGATTCCTAGGAGCTAGCCGTGCCCCAGTTATAATTCATAGACAGTTGGGCCAGCACATATGTTTTTCACAGTTGGTAAAGCAAAATCACAGATATCTCATAAATGAATTTGGTGCCAATCCACATTCTCATTTAGACCCACCACATGGCTTTGTAATTTAAATATTACTTTTTGTTCAAAATACAGTAATTTCTGGTCAGTAACCTCTTTATTAATGCCTTCAATTTTCTTCAAAATAACCCATTCAAAATTGGTATAGTCATGTTTCATATCTACAAAATGCTTAACCATGGGTGCTGTAAAAACTTTGTTTTTGATACAACTACGATGTTCAATAAGTCTAGTATGCCATTTCCTATTTGTTTTGCCAATGTAATGAAGGCCACACGGACAGGTAATCATATATATCACATTCTGAGTGTTACAATTAGTCATGCTACTCATTGTCCACAACAAGTCAGGATTAATCTGAACAGATTTAGTGGTTTTTGGTGAACTTGCACATGACACAATGGCCACAGGGAAAGTGGCCCAAAACAGGGGGAAGACCCCACAAGGTGGTTTGTTTCACTGGCCCAAATGGTTTGATCGTGACATCATTCCTGATTAGTATATTTCTTATGTTCTGGCTCTTTTTTGAAAGCTACTAAAGGAGGGGCTGATTCCTTATTGTAGTAGACTTTTTTTTCCATGTTTTGAATGACAAGTTCGAGAAGGTGTTGACAAATACAGGACCCACTTCTCTTCGTTCTTTATTGATTTTTTCCAAAATAGCTTCTCTGTTGTTATTATAAGCTCTTTTTGAGGAGGCATTCACCAGTTTAGCCGGGTACCCCTTATCCAACAGTTTGCGAGAAAGAGTATTGGCACTGGCAACAAAGTCTTCCTTAAGGCTACTGTTACGTTTAAGCCTAAGAAACTGGGACAGTGAATGACTACCTGACATTTAGGTGATCCCAGGGCTGGATCACGCATTGTGATCAAGGTTTTTATACGGCCAGGTAATTTTTATGTCTCGTTACGTGAGCTTGTTTTAGGATCTTTTCTCTTTCTTCTGTTTACCGTACACTTCTGGTGATGGGCAGCTCTACTTACTATAGGTGATCTTTTCACCTTATATATCTAATGGACCTCATTCATAGGGGTTAGGCAAACAAATAATATTTGTTGGCGCCCGGTAAGTGACTATTGATAGTCCTTCGTTTGTAGATTGTGAATATGGTTTCACACTGAGGGTGACTGTCTAGACTCTTGGTAATATGGTCATGGTGACTATGTTTTTTTCCTTCTTTTTCACATTCGAGGCCTTGCACCTCGTTTTTGGTAGAGATGGAGAATAATGTTGAGTTAATGTTTTGTGAATACAGAGTACTTAGGCTCCTTGTGTCCCTTATATCTTGCAGCTGGTATGTACTACATCTGTTGGTGGATGTGCTTAGGACCCCTACTGCACAACATTGAAAGAATTTTAATACTACAAGAAAGAAGTGTTTGTTTTCCCCTGAAGAGAGTTCAGCCATTGTATGGCAACAAGAACTGAAACATGTTACATGTCGGGATTATGTACATCATTGAAAACACATTTGTTTTATGATATTGTGATTTGCTGCTAAGGTTGTGTTTATGTATGTGGTACAAATGTTTGATGAAGAATGCTTTGAATTGAGTAATTGAACTGTATTTTTATGATCAGTTGTTGTGCTTTAATATGGGTCTATTTTTATAATGTTTCTAATTTTTCCATTGTGATGAAAAATACATTTATATATTTTGGTATTTTGCTGTACTTTATCTATTTTTTCAAGATATAAGTACGTGTGTTCTGTTTAAGAATATATGTTGGGTCTCAGTATTACATTTCTATTGTAGTAGTTTTGTGTCCTATCTCTTTGCTTAAGTATATTGTGATACCCCCTAAAGTTAGAGATAGTGAATATTAGGGGTAAATCCTGTTTGCCCTTTTTTGATTTAGTGGTTGTTTCTTAGGATCAGCTCTGTAACTTAGTGGGGTTGCAGAGTTGCTTCTTTGACATTTGGTAACTTACATTGTTGGTTATAGCCCGCATGTTCTATGATTTGGACAGTGAAACAAACTTCAGCCACTCTTACGTTGTTTGGGCCTTATGAATCCAGATACAGTTTCTGAGAAGTGACTTGACTTAAAACTGTTGGAAAGGATGAGCCTTGCACAATGTGAGAGAAGAGGCCTTTTTCAGTACAGTGATTGTGGCCACCAGCTTCTGACCCGGTAGGTAAACTGCCAAAAACATGCCTTGCAAATCACTACTGCTCATTCATGAACAGAGAATGTAGAAGCATGTAAAAGCCCAAATATGACACCCCTTTCCCTTGATAAATAAATGCCCCAGGAAACAACAATCTAAACATGATGCACCTAACTCTATTAGCCATTATGTTTTGCAAACACAAAAACAATTCTTTTGTATGCGTGGAGATAACCAGTCTTTACAATGGCTAGCGAGTGCTGTCTAATGTCGCACCTTTTACCGTGTTAAAATCGCACAAAACACAAAAGTGTTTAGTCCAAATAGAGGCCCACCAAGGTGATCACGAGTTCAGGTAAGTGGGGTTGGACACAGGTAAGAGCCAGGTCAATTGTTAAAATAAGTGATAGATAAGTATATTGTTGTGCCCGCATATGCCTGTCTCCCAATAGGTGTGGGGTATGACCTCCCGCGCTACACTCTCACAAAATTGTCAAAGAACTCGCACAACCCTAGGAAGGGGAACAGCTCTTCCTTTGTAGTAGGTGGATGCCCAGATTTGATGGCAACTACCAATTACATTTTCCACCTGTCACCCGCCAGCCAATGCATGACCCAGCTAATCCATCTCTTCAACAGACTGTTTGCACTTGCTATCCTTAAATGTCAATCCCATGTCAGACATGATTGCTAGTACCTGTTTGAGCAGTTGAGCAGTTCCCCATGCCTGGACACTGTATACATAAAGATCAAGAGGTTATCTTAAATATAGATGAATTGTTTGATGTCCTTAAAGAGTGCATCCAACATGTCTCCAGAGTCCTTGATCTCTCAAGGCTGGACTACTGGAATAGCCTCTTTCTCAACCTCCCTGCCCCTGCTTTGCACCCTCTGCAACTCATCCAGAACAGAACCGCAAAAAATCTGCTTGGCCTCAAGACGAAGGACTGCATCTCTCTAGTGCTGAAATCCCCCCACTGGCTCCCTGTGGCTGCATCAAGTTCAAGACCCTCTGCATTGTCCACAAGGTTTTGTGGGGTATGGAATCTACCTATCCGCAATAATGCCTACCTAAATACTGTCCCACCCGAGCCTTTTTGCTCATCTACCTCCAACCTTCTGCGAGTGAGCTGGTTCTCCAAGCAGAGATTTGGAGGGAGATCTTGATCCTCCACAGCTGCCTCCCTCTGGAATAGCCTCCCTGCTGCCCTCCATCTTGAGCCTGATCTCCTTAAATTCTGGAAACTCCTTAAGACATTCCTCTGATCCTCTTCCTTCTCTTTCCCTCTACCATGCTAACCTCTCTCTCCTCTCTATCCCTCTCTCCCTCTTTTTCCACACAGCTTACCGACTGGCCCTCTGGTGCAACTCAGAGTCTCACAGGTCCCTGGCATCCTCGCCAGTCCTCTTGCCCTTACCTCCGGGCCTGCACTTGCCTCATCGCTACTGCATTTTGTCAATGACCCATGAGAATGGCATCTCTCAGCACTTACCCAGCTTCTGACTGACTGGGTGCACTTGAATTCTCCCCCGCCCCTTGCACTTGTCCTCCCTTCTCCTCTAACGTCTGTGCACTTGCACAATCTGAATTTACCATGCCTTGAAGATCGTCTATTTCCCTGTCCCCCCTCCTTGCATGGTAGCACCTCAATGCACTTGAAAAAACTGCAGAATCTTCGTCAGATCTATTTTCTGTAATCTACACTGTTAATTGTACTATATGCACTTACTCTGCCTGTGCAGACTTGTATCGTTCAGAAATTCAAAGGCTCTGAATGACTGTTGTTTTACCCCGGTGTTCCCTCCCTCCTTGAGCGCTTTGAAACACTAGCCTTATGTATAGGCACTTTCCAAATAAACATTACCACCATGCCATACCCTACCACGCACTGGAATAGAGTGGCAGCAAGGTTAGTACAAAAGGCATCTGTAGGCACTGAAGGGTGTTATGAATACTGTGAACTCTTTGCATGACTCTGTCATCTATATCTGGGGCTAAACTGATCAGAAATGAAGAGTGCAGAAGATCACGCTATCTCGGTTATCATTTATCGTATGTTTATTAATGTAAAGTGTGTCAAATGTGAAGTTCCAGTTGAAACTCCATACACCTACATACTGTCCTTTGTGTCCTTAATCTCCCTCTTCACACTGGGAAATTGAGTGCCAACCATGCAATGTCCTCAAATTCCTCTATGATGCCATCCAAACAAAGTTCATCCAAGACCGACTCTATGTCATCCTGTAAGCAGGACAGGACTTAATGAAATGGATTTATTATGGGTGTGAATGTGTGCTTTAGGCTGTACATGAACCATGTTAGTTCAGGATTTGCATGAACAATTTTAGTTCAGCAAAGGTATTTGTCATACATGTACAAAATGTAGATGTCAACTTGGAATATAATCATATTTGAGGTGGTTTCTAAATTGGCAAAAAACTTGACCCTTCATAATGGAATAGCACTGAATCACATGCAGGGTGGTGGCTTATGACAAAGGTGATGCAGATGTTGGGGTCAATGATTGATTTACAAAAAAGACTTTCTAAGGCATTTAAAGAAGTGGAGAAGATGGGAAGATCAACACCTGCACCAGATTTTTGGCACCTATTGAAAAACAGGATATTTAAACCCTTTGAAAGCGGAGTCTTAACCAAGGTTGTGTAGTTAATAGTAACCCATGACACTGTCAATATACTCCAAACAAACTCCAGGTTCTCCAGAATGTCTTGGAAATCTACTGCTTGCTCAACAGCAGATTGTTTACTAAGGCATCAAATTGAAGAATATGGTCTCGGTTTGTGTGGCTTAAGAGGGGAGGTACCACTGCAAAGAGAGTTGGATTTCTTAGAATGGGGGAAACATTGGAGCACAAAGTGATCTAGAGGGTTGAGCCAGTAGGGGTGTATACCAAGTAAGAGGAAGGAGGAGACAGGAAGGCGAATAGAGGGAGCATGGGAGTACGGGGGAGGGGGGCAGAGTAATGATTAATGGGGAGACCAGAGAGAGGAACAGGGAAGTGAGAGTTGAATATAAGGAGATTTAATTTGGCTACCTCAGGCCTGATGTGTCCCATTCATATAGACATTGATGGTCAGTTTTAAATAAAGGGGTCATTATTTCTGGGTGGTCCATTATTTTCCTCCATTTATTTCTACGTAGTTCTTTGAGGAGTGACTGCTGAGCATATGCCCTACCCATGATGATTCCTATCACAATCTCCTTTGAAGGGACATTGATATAGGAGTCAGCAATATGAAGGCATGGAATCAGTTTCCAGATTTCTTTCCCAATGATTTTGTAGATTTTGAATAGGGGACAGTCAGGGACTATTCAATCAATACAGTATGATGTCAGATGGCAGCATAGCCATGACAAGACCAAGTTTAGAGGGTCAAATAAAGGAAGTCGTGAAAATAAAGAGAGGGGGTAGGTATTTGGGTGAGTGGCTTCCAATAGGATGTAAGAGTGAGTTTGGAGAGATCCCAGAGGACATATGCTGGTAAGGAATCAGTAAGAGAATGAAACGAGGAGAGCAAAGAGCAAGAGATTAAGATGGGAGGGAACATGGAGGTCATTGCAGTGTAGTGAAAACAATAAAAGCATAAAATAAATGTGCACACTCCCAGCAATTGCCCAGTCCACCACTGTATGTTGTTTGATGTACCCCAACTGTGCTATAAAACAGATCTATTATCATCTCATTTTACTGTTTAACAATCATGGTAAACAGACAGTTTGGCCCGTATATTTTCATTCTGTAAATTCCCATTATAGCACTAATGTGGAATTCATGGTGGTTAGACCAAATTTGCATTAACTCTTTACAAAACCGAAATATATTCCTAGTTTGCCCACATCAATGTCTTGCTAGTTTGACAGATTCTATGAATCCCATCGTGGAAACCTTCAGTTTGGCAACCACTTCATACTACCAATCTTCAGAAAACCAGCATGTTTTCCTGTTCACAAACCCATCAAATTCCCAGTTTGACCAACATAGTGTGCTTCCAATTCAGAAACTCAGTTTACCTCACTTTGTCCTCGTTCGCACAGTGCAGATATATTCAGTGCTCAAAATGTCATTATACTCCCAGTTGGCAAAATGTCAGTATATGTTTAGTTGCACAATACCAGTAGATTTCAGGTCAGAACATCCAGTACAATCCCAGTTTGCCAAACATCATAATCCCAGTTTGATAATGCCAGTATATGTTGCATTTGGCAAACTAAATATATTACCAATGTTGCTCTCTGAGTACATTCAGAGTTTGACAATCCCACTACGCTCTGTGACAAGGTCATTGTTGAGAGGCTAGGAGATTTGGCTAGGGCAGGGGTGCACAACTGATTTTGACAGAGGGCCGAAAGTACCTTACATGAGGACTATAGAGGGCCAAAAAGTAAAAGTGGGCGGGGCGGTAGGCGGGACATGTCAGGAGGCTTTTTCAACCCCCAATTTGTATTAAACACATGGAAAAAGAATATGTTTTTGAGGGGTAACGATTTTTATTGCATTTCAAACTTACATTTTGTACTACATATTTTCCATTGTTATCATTTATTTCGATTTAGTTATTGTATATCGTCTGTTTAATTAAATTATATATATTTTATGGACCCTTGATTGGACATTCTGTTATTTTGGACTGCTATAGTTTGCTGTTTGGGTTGCCCAAGAGGAGTATGGCCTTCGTTGAGTCAGGTTTCCTCAAAAAAGCAAAGGATGTACATCTCCTAACTGTGCCTGTTTTCGCTTTATTATTGAGTTCACTCTTGGAGTGCAACACTATGCCCCATGGCTCCCACCCCCAACCAAACACTATGTCCCATGCCCCCTCACCCCCAACCAAACACTATGCCCCATGGCCCCCTCACCCCCAACCAAACACTATGCCCCATGGCTCCCACCCCCAACCAAACACTATGCCCCCTGTCCCTCACCCCCAAGCAAACACTATGCCACTGTCCCTCACCCCCAACCAAACACTATGCCCCATGGCCCCCTCACCCCCAACCAAACACTATACCCCATGGCTCCCACCCCCAACCAAACACTATGCCCACTGTCCCTCACCCCCAACCAAACACTATGCCCCATGGCCCCCTCACCCCCAACCAAACACTATGCCCCATGGCCCCCTCACCCCCAACCAAACACTATGTCCCATGGCTTCCACCCCCAACCAAACACTATGCCCCCTGACCCTCACCCTCCAAGCAAACACTATGCCCCATGGCCCCCTCACCCCTAACCAAACACTATGCCCCATGGCCCCCTCACCCCCAACCAAACACTATGCCCCATGGCTCCCACCCCCAACCAAACACTATGCCCCCTGTCCCTCACCCCCCAAGCAAACACTATGCCCCATGGCCCCCTCACCCCCAAGCAAACACTATGCCCCATGGCCCCCTCACCCCAAACCAAACACTATGCCCCATGGCCCCCTCACCCCCAACCAAACACTATGCCCCATGGCTCCCACCCCCAACCAAACACTATGCCTCCTGTCCCTCACCCCCCAAGCAAACACTATGCCCCATGGCCCCCTCACCCCCAACCAAACACTATGCCCCATGGCCCCCTCACCCCCAACCAAACACTATGCCCCATGGCTCCCTCCCCCAACCAAACACTATGCCCCATGGCCCCCACGCCTCAAGCAAACACTATGCCCCTGTCCCTCACCCCCAACCAAACACTATGCCCCATGGCTCCCACCCCCAACCAAACACTATGCCCCATGGCCCCCTTACCCCCAACCAAACACATGCCCATGGCTCCCACCCCCAACCAAACACTATGCCTCCTGTCCCTCACCCCTAACCAAACACTATGCCCCATGGCCCCTCACCCCTGACCAAACACTATGCCCCATGGCCCCCTCACCGCCAACCAAACACTATGCCACATGGCCCCCTCACCCCCAACCAAACACTATGCCCCAAACACACTCAAGCATGACACATACAGACCCAAACCCCATACCCCCCAAATCAGCACACTCTCAAACATGCACCCATACAGACCCAAACCCCCCACCCCCCAAATCAGCACACTCTGAAACATGCACCCATACAGACCCGAACCCCCACCCCCCAACTCAGCACACACACTCTCAAACATGCACCCATACAGACACAAACCCCCCACCCCCCAAATCAGCACACTCTGAAACATGCACCCATACAGACCCGAACCCCCACCCCCCAACTCAGCACACACACTCTCAAACATGCACCCATACAGACCCGAACCCCCCAACCCCCAACTCAGCACACACTCTCAAGCATACACCATGCACCCATACAGACCCGAACCCCCCACCCCCCAACTCAGCACACACACTCTCAAACATGCATCCACACAGACCCGAACCCCCACCCCCCAAATCAGCACACTCTCAAACATGCACCCATACAGACCCGCACCCCCCACCCCTCAACTCAGCACACACACTCTCAAACATGCACCCATACAGACCTGAAAAAACCCCAACCCCCCAACTCAGCACACTCTCAAGCATACACCATGAACCCATACAGACCCGAACCCCCCACCGCCAACTCAGCACACACACTCTCAAGCATGCACCCATACAGACCCAAACCCCCCAACTCAGCACACAAACTTTGAAGCATGCACCCATAAATGCATCTCAACATACACAACACGAACATTCAAAAACAAACATTCATACACATCCGACACGCCCCCCACCCCCATCTCAACATACACAACACAAACACTCAAAAACAAATATTCATACACATTCGACACGCCTGTCCACCCCACATCTCAACATACACAACACAAACACTCAAAAACAAACATTCATACACATCCGACACGCCCCCACACCCCCTCCCATCCAACATACACAACACAAACACTCAAAAACAAACATTCATACACATCCGACACACCCCCCACCCCACCCATCTCAACATACACAACACAAACATACAGCAGAACAGACCCGACACACAAACACAAACACACAGACCAGGTAAGCTGGAACGCTGGCGAGGTAAGTGGAATCGTACTACGGCTGGCGTGGCCAGCAAGGCTGAAATGACTTCCGGCATCAAGCCTTACTGGCCACGCCAGCCGTAGTGCTGGCCCTCCATTGGTGCAGCACACATGCACTATGTGGCTCATAGGAGTGACGTGGTGCGTGTGTGCTGAGCCAACGAGGGCCAGTGTTTTGTCCGGCTCGGAAGACAATAAAGACTTTCCTAATTGAGGGCGGCCGATGCTGCTTGCGGGCCGCCCTCCATTAGGAAAGTCTTTGTGCCTCGCAGGCCGGAAAAAACAGCATGGCGGGCCGCAACTGGCCGCGGGCCGTATGTTGTGCACCCATGGGCTAGGGGAAGGTCCATACAAGACCGTGGCCTGCTCCAAGATGCTGGCTTTGGAAACAGTAGATGACGGATCTCACAGGGCCTCCATGCCATCTCTAGACTCATATGCAATGCCACATGGAGGGCTCAGAGACCAAAGAAGTGCCTGAGCCAGTTAGAAAGGAGAGATGTAGAAATTACAGCATTTTCAGCATTTGACTTCTACTCTTACCAATATAGTAGGGCCAGGATGCAGAGAATTAATACATTGGTTCACAGCAATTGCCTGGACAAATGATTATTTTAAATGTGCAGGTAGCTATGCCAGCAAATTGGTGGTAGAGCTATGAGTCATGGTTGCTCCCAATATAGAGAAGGTTGATGTTAAGGTTTTCAAGGAAATCTATAAAGACACATATACCTGCAGTCGTCATATTGTGCTTTGGAAGTGATTCATAGGCAACGTGTTCGATTTTGCAAACGAGTACTGGAGACAGCTTCGATTTTTGATAAACAGATCCATAGTCAGATTACCCATCTGTATATTACATCGATAATCAATGAAACAGAAATACATTTGTTTCGACCTCAACATGTATGAAACCTTATCCTTTTCTCCACTATAATTTTCTTCACCCTAGAACGCTGAAGGATAATCTCCCATTGTATCAGTATCTTAAATTACCCAGAAGTAGCACAAAGATATGGGAGAGCAGCAGACAGCCTGACTGAACAAATTAAAACATAGAGGATAACCAGGAAAGAAGGTTAGATGAGAGAGAAAGAGAGTGAATCTCAATTATAGAGAGATCCTGTAAGGATGGTGCTCCTGTGCTTGTAAGTAGAATTATATTGAAACATTTGGACGTCCTAAACAGTACAGAAAGTACACTGTCCCATATTTGTGTTTAGCCACAGCAAATCTGTATGGAATGTTTTACAGATCTCGACCTATCATTGATAAGTTGAATATTTTCTCTCCAACCGGGCTTTCCAGCCGACCCCAAACTACTCCACTGCAGATGTAGTCTTCTTCTCCTAACCCACCTCTAGCCTAATGTTAAAGCACCTCTTTTCCTCCTGCAAATAAAATGTCCGGCTTCCCCCGGAATCATGCTGGAATTGTGGCATGAAGTAAAGTGCATTGCATTTTTTGATTTTTTAAAAAACTATCAGCCTCTCTTATGAAAAGCACCATGGGAGCAAGTAACACCCACTTTTCTGGTGAATATTGTTTATTTTTTATTATTAATATGCGTTTTGGCTTGAAATTAAGCCTTTCGCATTTTAGTGCATTGTACAGTTTATGATTCTCAAATCGTACATTACATTACATTGCATGCATATTAAAACGTTTTTAAAACATGTTTTTTAAAACCTTCCAATCTCATTTCAACTCCTTGTTGTTACATTATATTGTTTCTTCTTTTCCTAGGTTACATCTTGTTGCAATTGCTCTAGAAATCTTAATGTAGCTAGTTTTAAGGAAAAATGGTTTATTAGTTATTTATTTATTTATTCACATTTGTTGAGCGCACAGCAGACCGAAGACATTGTGGCGCTAGTTACAGTGTTGCTTATACTTAGTTACAAAACAGTTCATGTCCGTACGGTTACATTGGACGAAATGTACTTTTGTACAGATATGCAAGAGCAGCAGGAGCACCTGAGAACAGGGTTAGTTGAATAGGGCAGTTTTGAGTTTTTTTCGGAAGGAGAAGAGAGATGTGTCAGCTCTAAGGTCAGTAGGTAGGGAATTCCAGAGTTTAGGTGCGAGGAAGGGGAAGCCGATTCCTCCTGCTTTAGTTCTGTTGATGCGAGGTATTGCTAGTTGATTCGTGTATTGTGCTCTTCTAGGTCTTGTGGATTGATATCTACCTATCGTGTCAGATAAATAAGAGGGAGCTGTGAAGTTGATGCATTTATGGGTGGTTGTGAGAATTTTGAAGGAGATACAGTCTTTGATTGGGAGCCAATGAGCTGCCTTTCTGGCTTGTGTGATGTGGTCTCTTTTTGGTATGCTGAGGGCTGCTCTGAGAGCGTTGTTTTGGGTTGTTTGGAGCCTAGATACGTTTTTATTGGAGGTACCGGCTAGGAGCGCATTACAGTAGTCTAGTTTGGCTCCAATAGTTGCTTGGGCGATGGAGAGGCAGTTATCCTTGGTTAGGAATGGTTTTATTGCGTTAATGAGTTT
The DNA here is from genome assembly GCF_040938575.1 of Ambystoma mexicanum. Classification (NCBI taxonomy): domain Eukaryota; kingdom Metazoa; phylum Chordata; class Amphibia; order Caudata; family Ambystomatidae; genus Ambystoma; species Ambystoma mexicanum. The sequence goes on along the minus strand of NC_090933.1, from coordinate 1,108,797,240 downwards.
AGTACTCAGTGCTGAGGCCGAGACTATGGCGCTGACTTGTTTGTCCATGGATAGCGTGGCGTCTATGTGAACCCCCGGTGTTTTGACTGAGGATAGGACTGATGATACAATTGTCTATGTTAAAATTGATGTACAGTGGGTTGAGGTTGGAGAGGGTGGACTTCTGTCCTAGAATGAGGATTTCGGTCTTGTTCCCGTTCAAGCAAAGGCCGTTAGTAGCCATCCAAGCTTGAATGGTAGAGTAGATTTGCTCTAGGGTAGAGGCGTCTTGGTGATAATTTCCTGTCAGGGGGAGGAGAACCTGCGTGTCATCGGCATAATTAGTGTAGGTGTTCCCCAGCGCGTCTAGATTGTCAAATAGTGGTTTGGTAAAAAGATTATAAAGCGTGGGGGCAGTGCAGGAACCTTGTGGCACACCACAGTGGATGATGGAGGGTGCTGCATGTGCTGTGTTAGAAAACACTTTCATAGCTCTACCCTCTAAAAATTATGTTACCCAGGATGCTGCCTCATTTGAGAAGTGTGCAGCGTGTGTCAAGTGACTGGTAAGAGTAGAGTGGTCTACCAGATGAAACGCAGCTGAAAGGTCAAGGTGAAGGAGGAGAGCGGGCTTGCCTTTGTCTAGGATGTTGGTAATTTCATTTTTTACGTTAGAAGGGTGGTTTCAGTTCCGTGTCCCTTCCGGAACCCAGATTGCCTTTTTCCTAGGATTGCGTTCGATTCAAGGTATAGTTGAATCTGTTTGTGAGCGGCCTTGTCAAGTAGTTTCAGGAGGAATGGGACTGTGGTTATGGGTCGGTAGTTGTTAGGGTTAGCAGGATCTACCGTCGTTTTTTTTAAGAGATGGCGTACCCAGGCCACTTTAAGGCTGTTTGGGACTATGCCCGTTTTTAAGGATGCATTGATGAAGGCTGTGAGAAGAGGGGCAAGTGGTTCTACGCAATCTTTGATAAGTTTAGGGGGGCATACCTCACCCTTGCATTGTGAGGGTTTGAGGTGTCTGAGGATGTCAGTGACCTCGGCTTCGGAGATTTCGGTAAATGCAAATTTGGGCATGTTTCTTACTTTTACAATAGGTTTTATCTGTGCATGTGCACTTTGCTTTGGTAAGGTATTGAAGTGGTGGGATATTTTGTTTTAGAGGAGGTTTATTTTTGTAAGCATTGCTGATTGAATGCCTATACACCATGCCTCATCTTTGACAATCTCATCAGGGCATGTAGGTGGTACGGTTAGTTCTTTGAATATATTGAAAAGTTCTTTAGAGTGGGAGTTGGCATTGTAAGCTTCATATATAGCAAGCAAAAGTGCGTCTTTATATTTTCTTGCGATGGATTTGAAGATAGCTTTTGTGGTATCCTAGGGGTTACACTGCCAATTTTTGAGCGCTAAGTGTTTGTCTTTGCGCAAGGTCTGGAGTTCCTCTGTGAACCAGGAATTGGAGTGGAAGCATTTTTTTTCTTTTTTGTTTTCCAATAGGGCAACGGTGTTGACAGCCATAGTAATGGTGTCTTTGAATATTTCTGCGAGGATGATGGGGTCATGGGAGAACGGGGGCGCTAGGCATGGCAGATTGAGGAGTGCACTGATGTTGTCAGCGGTGAGTTTTTTGGCACTTCTGGCTAGAGTCGCTGGTGCTTTGGTAGGTACTTTAGCGCTTAGTAAGACATGGATGTCAAATAGGAGAAGGTTGTGGTCTGTCCATGGGAGGCTAGTATTGGAGGTGATGGCTGTGTTACAGTTGTGGTCTATAATCCAATTAGCATTGATTATCTGAAGCTACAATCCTTTTTGGTCTAATAAGCGATAGCTTTCAAAACATCTGGAGTACATTTTATTTCGCAATTGGGTTAAATGTTTGCAATATACGAATAGATGTGTTAGTGGTTCGTTGGCAGTATCAAGCTGCAGTATCTGCATTTTGAGTTTGGGGTTTCCTCTTTTTGTCGTTTTGCAATAACAGTTCTCGTAGGCCAAAAGTCCAGTCGTAATCTTAATATTATTGCAAGATACTGTTTATCAGGATATTTCATCATATATTTAGGAACTTGATCAATTCTTTTTAGAGGGAAGTTAATAGCATCCCAGATTTTATAGTTTTTGTATTTTTGCGCGTCTCAATCCAATCATAGTTCCACAGGTTTCTTTTTGCCCTGTCAGGGTTTGTTATGAGAGTACTTATGTCAATGTCCGCTTTTTCCATTATTCGTTTACAAAATTCATTCCATTGGGGTAGCTGTTTGAGAGCGTCACTCTCAATAGCCTCTGCGATGATGGGGATAATGGTATTACTAAAACAGTCTTTCATTAGGTATTTCCTATACAAGGCTATTGTGTTCCACAATACCTTTGCTTTGAGTGATGTTAGGCCAAGTTCATTGCATATATGTTGAATATTTTAAAAACCACTGGAAGTATTAACTCCAAATCACCAAAATGAACATCTGCGAGGCCTTGTGCCCAAGTTGTTTCTCATGCAATGTTTTTTTGCGTTAGGTGTATTTCATTAATACACTTTTTCTGTATGTAAAAATAAATGGTAGTAGGTCGAAACACGGTTTATTGTTTTCTTAATAACTTTGTAACACATTATCCACGGGTCACACTTTGGCTTGGGAAACTTTCATCCAAATACGTCCAGCGAGTCAAAAGTTATTACCAATAGAATTTTGGGAAAAGCCTAGGCTTCACATTCACTAAAAGTAAACATGTATATATATATATATATATATATATATATATATATATATATATATATATATATATATTCACTGATAACACTTTGTTAAAGGGACGTTATGGTCAAGTTGCACTAATAAAAACCTATGAAATTCAATGAAAAAACGTAGTAAGCTAAGCAACCATAACTCACACCACTACTGTGCACTGCTAAGACTAACACCCAGGCCATGAAAGATGACATCACAAATGTCATTGATGACAACACTGATGACATCACATATTAAATTAATTTTAATAAACAGTCCTTACAAGGCTTTGAGTTTATAATGTTGGAAACAAGATGTTTGGGGTGATTGGGAGACCTATCATGAAGTACTGTTTTGCCCATTTTTATTTATTCCTGGACCCCAAAATAAATATATAATTTAAAAAAAAAGAATTCGACTTTTTTTTCTCGATATTATTTTTTCGACATTTTTGTCTTTCGGCATTTCTTTCTCGCAATTATGACCGACCACTAACAAAATCATTGCATTCTAGTGTTGTTGTTAATAAAGGTACCTAATCATACATACATGTAGGCAATGGTTGCAGCATGCGCCATAGTAGTACAATATTTTTAATCTGGTAATTTCCGATAGTAAAATAATAAATGCTACCATATGAGAGTTTTGAGTAATGTCAATGAAATAAATAGGTAACAATTGAAAACCTACCACAGACTTATATTAATAAAAAAAATGCATATAAAAATGAACAATGCAGACAAATTAGAGGAACATACAGGGCAACTAAAGTAAGGAAGAAAGAAAAAAACAGCACCACACAAATAAAATAACATTAGAGTTAATCATCATGTACACACATTAATTGTGTATTTGAGGTGTGCCTATTGTCCCATGTATGTGCATTATGAGCTCAGATTGAAATCTAAGGAAAGTACTTCAAGAATATATAAAAAGGTTAATGTGTAGAAATATAGCACCTTTTAAACTTTGGAAATTCTCATGTCTGTAAAAACAAAGAAAAATATCCTAATCATGTCAGTAAACAAAAAGAAGTGGCCCAGATAACATTTGTGATGTTATCTTTCATGTCCTGGGTGTCAGCAGTGCACAGTGGTGGCTCGAGTTATGGTTGCTTAGCTTACCATAACTGCCCAATTTCTGGGTTTTTCAGTTTGACTGGTTACCATAACATCCCTTTAACAAACTTTTTTCATTGAATTTCATAGGTTTTCATTAGTGCAACTTAACTATAATGACCCTTTAACAATGTTTTGTCAGTGAATTTCGTGCGTTTTTATGAGTGCATGCTAATTTCTTAAAACTTAATAATATCTTACTTACTCGAATTTAGCAACATTTCTGTCCAATTTACAAAGTTTCACCTTAAAACTCTGCCATTTCCCACCTTCTAGGATCATTTTTAAAACTTCTATACACATTTTGAAACTTTTTCCACCGTTTTTGTGTCTGTCGATATCCGCAAACGTCTGATGTCATTTCAGACTTTTTGGGCAGTGTCACCTGACAGCACACATGCGGCATGACGATGTGTCCGTGAACACCTCCACACTTCGCGAATGTGTCCGTGCTTCGGGGACAGTTTGGAACTGCACTTTCTACTGATCTAGGAAATTTCAAGCACAAAATGTTCCCTTTGCACAGCTCCTACAACTATTCTTATTTATTATCCGTTAAGAATCTAGTACAAAGCACATACTTTGAAGAATATGAGCAGAACTGCTATTTATCTTAAAAATGGAATCAGCTTTTGCCATCCCTCTTCCCCAAGAGCCACCACCACCACCAGCAGGAGGACCTAAACAACAAAAAAGTGCAGTACTTCCTAAAACAATAAAGAGGACAAACAAGATGATATAGAGGAAGTGCCTACCTCTAGCACCAAAGCTACCAAAGTGAAATGCACTAAGTGCAATGTTGTACTAAGTTACAGACTACCTGGACAGTAAAAATAATTTCCATTTATATAGTGCTACAAACCCTCAGGTATCTGAGCGCTGCTTAACCCACGGTGTGTGATGCTCATTTATCGATCCCGGAAGGATGAAAGGCGGAGTTTGGCCCTGCTGGGATCCGAACCTGCGACGGCAGGCTCTGCACAGATGTTAAAACGAGGACTCTACTCATTGTGCTATCTGACCGGCGTTCTCCTACAGGACCACCTCCATGCACCGCCACACCCAATCGTACCACTGCAATGCTCTCAGAAAGTCTGTTCCTTTCTTAGCAAGTACTAGGCTGTCTTCCTCCAACTCATCTTCCTCAACCAATACTGTAACGACACAGCCTACTTCTGTGGCACACAAAATCCCACCCACTACCTTGCAATAAAAAAGGCTGCTGATCCATATCTTTCGAAGACAACAGTCCTCTGTATATACTGAAACACACCACTCTGCAGGGGGTAGCAATTTCAAAGTGCTTTTGAAGCTGTAATCTAAGAGCATGACAAACACTGCCCCCTATGTTAGATGTAACACATGTGCAACATCTTCCCCTGTCCACCTGCCTCTCCAAATTACTGCCTGGTGCCGGGCTTAGGTGTGGTTCAAGCAAAATAACAGAACATAACATATTCCCTCATTTTCCTCCCAACCCTACATTGTCACAGTTCCTGAAAAATAAAGGGGGGTTCCGTAGGAACCACCTCTCACAGTTAAAAGTAGAACTAAAAAAGTAATTGTATGGAATTAATCTACATTGCATGTTCAATAAAGTGATAAACTCAATAAGATTCTATTGGCCGAACTTCAAAGAGCCACGTGGCACTGTTTAAATTCACCCACCCCTAACACTAGCATCAATATACGCTCAAAAGGAGCTCCACCTACTTCAATGATGTTAGTTTGCAGCGTAGCCAAACGTACACAATCATCACCAACGTCATCAAGTTATGTTGCGCAGAACAAGGAACTTAAACACAAACATCTGCAACAAATGCAAAACGTTGGTCTTTTTTTTACAGAAATGCTACAAACCTTTTATTTCAAACAAAACAGCAATAGTGAGGACCATAAAAAAATACTTTCATTTTAATACAAAGATGAAGAAATTCACTTAAGTCCAAAAAAGGTTAGTTAACTTTTTTGAACACAGTTCATAGCTACCGAATGTCACAGTGTTCACATTTTCACTTAACTCAAAACAGTAACCATCTACTGGCAAATCAAAGCATTGATCCATCAATGCAAGTTTTTACGTTCTCCACCAAAAATTATTTTCCATAAGCGACGAATAATCTGTACACATGACGCTCCATTACGCAGGACAAATTACTGCTTTTAAATTGAAATAAATGCAATACTTTCACATACGCACTTTTCTAGAACCTATATGCAATCATGTTTCTTCTTGTTACTGCAACGGCAAAAGGACAAATTGTTGTCTAGCGATCAACACAAGCAACATTTATAATAGCTCCATTGTTGATAATTATTGTCCAAACACTGTTGAAGAAGTCATCCATCAGTAAACTAAACCCATGACACGCACAGAGTGGGAGCATATAAAAATGGGAAATAGATAACAAAAACATATTTCAGAAAGCACTTTATAATTTAATACTCAAATACATTCATATTTGGGCTATAAATGAAAGTTTCTGGTAACATGTACAATGTCTCTACTCTTTACGGCAAATTCAACATTCATGCATCACAGCACTGATTATATGGCAGACAGTACAGATTCCACACTTGAATAGCTGTCACTTAAAATGTTGCTTACATTGCGTTTTGCGAATCCATTTTTCCAATGTTGTATAGGACGAACCGCTTCACAGCACAGTTTTATGAAATAAAAACTTTACTTTCCGATGTCTGCTTTTAATACAGTGAAACTTTTCATTTCTATCCGGATTGTCGACACAGTTGCTACCACAAATTCTTAGTCGACTGTTTTGAAGGACACATAAAAATGCCATCCTTCATGTAGCGTTCACAGCATGCCCAACTCAGTTTTGTTTCTGCAAACCCATGCTACATCAATAAACACTATTACTTTCAAAAAGTGTAGTATAAAAACAACCAAATATTTCAAGTAAACCACATATCACAATATTACCTTCCATTTTACCGCCATCAACGCGCTTGTTTACAATAAAATTACATTTTTCTTAAAAAAATAACCTCATCTGCGGTGCACAGGCATGTATTATCCTATACGCCAATAGTAATATGCCCCCTGCTCTGAACTATAAAAAGCATTTCCCTAGCACACAGTTGTAGAGGCAACATCAAATGTATCGTGAAGAAAAGTAGTTTGTCAGAAAAAGCTGCAGACAGCCTTGTCCATAATACAAGCATCTTCAATTTCATCCTCAAAGCAACCACCAATGCCACCCACAAAATACCATTGCTCTACACACGTTCAGCTTCTAGGTAAAAGTAAGAGGAGGACCATCACAAGTGCCAACGCCACAAAATAAGGACACCATAAGTAGCTAGAAAGTGTGGGAACATAAGCGGGAGCTTCGGGGACTGATAGGGCAAATACAGCGGCGCTGAAGCTGTACAATATTAGTACAGCACAATAATTACAGAACACCAATAGTGGATGTTATCCACACCCTTCTCTGCCTAAATTCCTGTTTTCTTATCCCCTCCCTTTCCTTTAGCCACACTACAAAAAGGGATCCACTGAAGTGATCCAGAAGGCAAGTTAGGATCTCACACCATGGAGGCAAAAGTACCCAGGTGTAAATCTGCAGAACAACAAAAGAAGGGAAAGAAGTGCGGCATAGCAGGACAGGCTCACCTCAGATCACTGTTTCTGCCAGCCGATATCCCGGTAATACTGGGTTATTACGGGCGGTGGAGGACCAATAAATTCCTATTCCTGTGAAGTCCCAGAGGACTCCACGGGAATGGAACACTGAAGCACCAGCACCAATGCTAACAGTGCTGGTGCTTCAGTGATTTTTCTGCCGGTAAGGGCCTGAACTATCGACAGGTCAGGCCTGCCGGTAGTTCACTGCCCCTACCACCAGACTCAGATTAAGCTGGTCTGGAAAAGTTGCCAGTAACCGTTGTTACTGGCACTTTTATCCAGACCGGCATGGCTTAAATGAGGCCTTATGTTATGTTATGTTATTTTGCATTTGTATAGCGCCTTATGTACCATTGGTATGACCTCAAGGCGCTGGTAGGTTGAACGCCCTCTGGAACCGCAGTTCAGGTCAGTTGTGAGAGAGAGAGAGAGAGAGAGAGAGAGAGAGAGAGAGAGAGTCATAAAGTGCGTGGGTGCACCAGGTATGTGTATTGTTGCTAGATTGCTGTTTCTTAGTGGTAGGTGTGGTACTGAGGAGATCAGTTGAATGTGTTCAGTCTGGAGGGTTGACAACCAGACTGACAGGGTAATTCATGGAATAAATGTGCACCCAAAAGGGGAACGCAGAGTGAAAATCGCAGCGCACACGTGCTAAAGCCGCGCACGCAGCCGTTCATCGATTCATGGAATGCGATGCGCTTGTAAAACCTGGGATGTGCGCCAAATCCGTGGGTGGCGCACGCAGGTGCACACGTCACTAAACGGCGTACGCGACGCACACAGGGAAAGCACACATTGTGTAGCGCACGCAAGAAAAGTGGGTGGAACACGGGGCATAACACGTGGAATGGGGAACAACGCGTCAAAATGTGTGCGTTACGATGGAAGTACTGGAGGTAAATGCTCGCAATGCCCACACGCACGCTAACAACACGTATTCATGGACTCGAACAAGGGAAAGCAGTGCGCCAAAAAAGACGCGCTAATCTGGAAACACGTACGCCAGCAGGAAGCAGGCGTAAGCGGCCCTGCGCAGCATAAAAGTGCACGCAAACAACAAACAAGCTCATACGCTACGATGAATATACCGTTCCTCGCAGCAGTGGTCGTGGGACACCGCAGGAGGAGGAGGATAGCCAGGCCCCACATTATTTTACCCAGGACCATCCTTTTTGGGATGCCTGATGACCAGGTGTATGGGAGGTACAGGTTTCCACCACTAATAAGCCTAGAACTGGTCAGGGAGTGGGAGGATGACCTCACATCACCCACCCTGTGCTCTGTTGGGTGTCCTGACCCACGTTTAAGCTATCATGCTACAACATTTGGTGCTGTGGGCTTAGAAAATTCAAGATGGCGGAAAACCCACATGTGCGCCGAAATCCAGGAAAGCTGCGCAGTTTGTGCGCACACCAAAATGGTTGCCTCACTTGCCACCCACCAGTGCGAGAATGATAGGCCGGGTTGCCATGAGGGAAATGGGTTGCCAAAGGAAAAACAGTAGCGCCGGTTAGCTTCAAAGCGCTTTAAAACCACCCTGTGTTTCTCTGAAGGCAGGCTCAAAATGTCTATTTTAAACATTGCAACACATCTAAAAACTCACTGGACACCAGCAGACATTTGGTAGAATGGAGTGTTGTGTGCCTACAAAATCTGGGAAATGAAGAGCCAAAAACAATGCTTATAACAAAACTGCTATGGAGTCAGCAGTTTAAGTTGCACTGGATTTAAAGACACTAAAATCGAAAATGTTTAGATTAAATGAGTGACCTATGTTTGGTGTCACATGCCTTTGTAACTGTTGAAATGTCATAGTTTTGCACTTAGAATCAGCATTCTAGCTGCATGTGTAAAATTGCAAGTTAATTTAAAAAGCAACAAAAAAACATGACAGTTAGCTGAAAGTCTGGCTTAAGGAACTTGATTTTGCTTGACAGCTACCCCCATCAGGAGTGAAACTTGAGTCACAACTATGTTCCCAGGCCTATCTGCCTTTTGCTGGCCACACTAAGGATATACCATCTCTCTGATAATTGAATTAAGGGGAGCCCCCTACAGAATACAGGAGCTCTGAACAATGTAACCCCCTTCACCCAGGCAGATGGTTTATGGCAGGAGTCGTAAATGGTCGTAAAAAGTGGCTTCCTCCTGAAGGAAAGGGGAGGAGCACTGCCTGTGAGAGCAAGCTGGCTTGGCAGAACTGGAAAAACCAGAAATTCAACCTTGTGCTGAGGGTAAACCACACCCCTTTGGGGCCAGAACATAACTCTAAAAAGATGAATAACTCATAGTACGGACTTGTGAAAATTTTATAAATGATACCATAATTCTTGTGATTTTTCTGCCCACAGTTTAAGAGGTTTTTAGAACCGGTGGTATGTTCAGGGGGGTTTTAGCGGAAAAGAGGATATTACTCAAAATGTGTGCATGTGAAAAATCTGAAACTTCATCAACTAATGTCCATACTCCTTGCGCACATGTGTGTAAAATTGGGTCAATGTCAGAAATGGCAAAATCAGTTAAAAAGTGAAATATGTGCCATTTCTGAATGCAAGCTCCTAGAAACAGCAGATTTGGGACAGAGTATACCTCATGTGATATGTGACATGGGTATGTAATTTCAAACAACTGTGTAACTGTGAAATATGTGTTTTGATCATATATAGATTTGGGTGCACAGATGACAGGAGGAGTGGACTTTCTGCAGGCTGTAAAATGACATCACTCTGACACAACTTAGCTCCCCCAATCAAATGAGAAATGGAAGTTTGACCAATTAGAAGCTGAGAGAGAGGTAGGGTCAGTGATGCTAGAACACACCCACATTCTAAACACATAAAAGCAGACAGACAGGACAGATAGGGACCTTCAAATCCATTTGCAGCTGGAAGCTCTGCCGGAAAAATCCATACTTACCTCCATCAACTTTCAAAGAGCCAACACTTAGACTCCAAGATAAACAGAGACTTCAAATCCCTCAATCTCCAGAATCCAGAAGCAGTGCTGTACCCAGAGAGAGAGCAGAGCTGACCCAGACCCATGTTAGCAGTTCCAGAGACCAGACGCTGTGCCCAGAGACCGTCCGAAGTCCAGACCTGTTGACCAGATCGTGACAAAGCCGCCTTCCTGTTTAAAATCTCTTGTGAGTACTCAGCAAAACTCAGCACACATCTCTTAGTTAAAATCATATAATTCAATCCATTTTTAATCTAAGTAGAACTGCAGCTTAGCAATTGTGTTATCCTGCCATCATTTTGAAAACTGAAAAAGTGCTGCGTTTAAAATTTGCAAAACCAAAAACGACCTTTACTAAATCGCTCATATCTCCGCGACCGTTTGTCTTAGAGACTTGCAGTAACTTTCATCTGGAAGCTGAGATCCTAGGCTTTCTTAGGACCCCAACACGATAGTGATAGTCCTTGTAGTTCCTCTGTAATAGCGCTCGGCGCATTCGCGAATTTTACCGCGATTTGCAAATTTCTTCACGTGTAAAGATAGCTGCTTTTGCTTCCATTTGCCAGAAATTCGTTTGCCTCATAAAAACTATCCCTGCATCACTGCTAGAGTGAGCATGAGCTAATATTAACTAGATATCACTCACCCTGAACCTCTGAAAGGGAATTAAAAGCATTTCCAGCATATTTCTCATCCATTGCTAGCACATATAAAAGTATTTGGGCCTGTGTTTTCAAAACTCCTATCTGTTTTCTTTAAGCGTGCTTGGGGGGGATTGAACTGAATTACATTGATTGCATTTCTGAGAACTGTGTGCTTTCCTCCCATTTCCTTGCATCCCATAAAGGGGGGGGGGGGAGTGAATAGCCAGAGAAAAGTGATTACATTGTTTGGTTGAAATCATATTGAGTATTTTCTGTACTGCATTCATTGAATATTGCATCCACCTGAGCTTACATAAAGCATTCTTTACCACCTTCTTCTTTTGTTCCTATTTACCAGTGTGCTATCTTATCCATTTCATGTCAACTCATTAGTGATTATAAAGAAGTGTGCTAGTGCCAGATTCTCCGTTGTTAATATTTATCATATCAGATTAAGTGTGATAATCAATTATTAATTTACTATAAAGCGTGATATCTATATCTATTGTTTAAATTATCAAATAAACCTTTTAACTTGCAAAACAGAACTACTTCTTGGCTCAGTGGGGTCAGGAGGATTCCAAGAGAGGGGTGTTATATAGGGGTAGTCATCCAGAACGCATGAACTGGACATAAAGATATATCAATAAGGGTTTTCATTCAGTATTATAGACTAGGCGTTGACTTAGCTGTAGTGTTGAATTGAATCCTCTTACAAATTGGGGGCTCGGGCCGGACGTTTGGGTTAGAATACCACTTGTGCGGCTTAATACAGTGTGCTAACTGACGGGATACATACATCCAGTCGGATCACCACGCTGCATTACGCTGTGAAGCATTCCTCAAAAGGGACACTCCAAGAAAAGTTCTGTTCTGCAAAAATAAAATACTAACTTCTGTAAGTCAGGACAGAGACCAATCTCTAGAATGACGACCTTAGTAGACATGAAAATAGCCAGAGAGCACCTCTTGCATAAGCTATTTGTGAGAGGTGAATGGACCGAACAGGGCCAGGATGCGTGGTTGCAGGCCATCACACAACAGGTCACTGAAACAGGGTCAGATATATATAGAGATCAGGGTCCCTTACATGTGGCCCTGAGTGAACTATATATGGCTCCTAAAGCCAAAGAGGAACACAATAAGATTGCCAGGATAGCAGCATACCTGTACCTATACATGGGAGACATGCAGGATAGATGTGCTGAAAGCCAAAATCTGGCAAATAGGCAACAGATGGTGTTAGAGAAGGTCCAATCTGACCTGGTCTCTTCTGAGCAGAGGCTGCAGAGGAGCCAGGAGTCAGAAAATGACAGCAGACGGTACATCACTAAAATAAAGGAGGATATGGATATACTGCAACAGGAAAAGGCTGACCAGGATACCAGATTTCTGGCCCTGCAGAAGGAGCACCAAGACAGTTTGGACTCCTTACTGCAGAGCCAGAAAAAGCTGGAGCAACAATTAGACTTTAACAGGGCATGCACGGAGCAGGTAGCCACCCTGCAAAGTCATCTAGATAGAGTGAAGGTAGAGAGCAACAAGCTGATTTTGAAAGACCTGGATACCCAGGCAGAGTTTGATGAAGAACGGCAGAAAGCTGGTGCCCTTCAAAGGCAGAGGGACGACCTGGCGGCACAAATGCAGGCTCTTAGTCAGGAAAGAGACGCCTTAGGCCAGGAAGTCTGCCATTTAAAAAGAAAAATGGAAGAAAATCACCTGGCCCACCAGGGACTGGGTGATCTCCAAAAAGAACACCAGAACTTGTTAGAGCACACCAGGAGGGTGGAGGATGCTCTGGCAAGAAAGGAGCAGGCCAATAGGGACACAGCTCAGGAGGTAACCCTCCTGCAGCAAAGACTGGCCCAGTGCTCCAGGACCAATCAGGAAACACAGAGAGAGAATGAGGCTCTCTGCCAGCACAATGATAGGCTCCAGCAACAGGTAGCGATGCAGGAGAAACTGATAGAGTCTAGTAAGGCCTTAACTGAGGAACTGAAGGCACAAATGCAGGCTCTTGCATTGCAACAGGGAGCAGGGGCGGATAGAGATGAGGTTCGCTGGGAAAGGGAAGCTCCGGAGCATAACCTCAGGAGCCCTAGTACCAGAGGCCCTCATACCTCTCAGTCCCTGGACTCTGCCACCCCCATGTTCCCTGGCGCACATGAGCACCGGGCCACAGGGATGGCAGACTACTATCCAGACAAAAGTATGGGGCTCATAGACCAGTACCACCCAGGTATGGAGGGGCGGGCATCCGGGTATGGGCACCCAAGTACAGTACAGTTCAATGGGGAACCCCAGGAGAGTAGGCCCATTAAGGGCATCCTGAAAACCTCTGCCCAGTTAGGTCAGTGGGGGGGGTACCCATCAAATCCTGGCAGCAAGGAGGAATCTGAAGACTCCTCTGAACTGCGCAGGACACAGGAGACCAGGTCCCCACATTCTGCCAGCCATTCCCAGGCTCGCAGAATCCGGGAAAACCTGGAAGAACAGACGGGAACCTCTGGGAGCAGTGCCTCTGAGTCCGAGGACGAATGGACAAGGGTTACCCGAACCAAAAAGGCCAATAAGGCAAAAAGGGCCTTGCTTAAGGACCCCTTAAAGCAGATTAAGGCGATCAGGAGCGTCATCACGCCTTACCATAAGAAAGCTAAGTATTCTGTTTGGGAGCACTTAGAGTTGTTTGAACAAATGATGGAGACTTTCCATTTGAAGGACAGCCAAAGCTGTATTCAATATGTAAAGTGGACCTTCTCCCCGGAATACTCCAGTTTCTTTGCGGGGCTGGAGGACCAAAATCATTTAAGATGGTCCACCTATAAGGCGGCCATCTTGAAACATTTTTCTGTTCACAGAAATCCTCAAGAGGCTCGCAAGGCAGCCTACAATTTGCAATGTGGGGAGGATCAGGCCCCACAAGAATTTGTGCAGGAGTTAAAGCGTGCTTTTGCACAGACCACAAGAAGGGTGCGCACGGATAGCAGAGAATTTATTAATACGTTTTTCCATGCCTTGCCCAAATATATCATGACCCAGCTCGTGAGGGATTTTCACGAGAAAAGATCTTTAGACTGGGTCATTGAACAGGCTACCCGGATCTATGAGGTGCAGAAACCGATAGATAGCAAAAGTAATGCCCAGAAAAACCCCAAAGCCAACAGCACCCCTGCTGCTGCCAAGGTGGCAGAGGTAAAGGTCACCCCCGTTTTGGATTTGGAGATGGGGGGGCCTAAAAACCTACCTGCACCTAATAATGCTAGGCCCAGGAGGTCCTCGGGTCAGTCACAGACAGGGAGCCAAGGAGGCAGCCCCACAAATGGGGTCCCTCGCTCTCCTGATTATGTAAGTCCCCGTTACAAGGGAAATCGACCCATCCTGGGTTATGTGTGGACTCCTCCAGCCCAAGGGGGGGGATCCAGCCAAGCACCTAACCCAGGGAACTTCCCTCCAAACCTCCAACAGGAGGGCAGAAATTTACCAAACCCTGGGCAGAACTTTTTCCCCAGATATCCACCTGACTTTCAGCCCCAAAACCATCCATCCTTCTTTCCCCAATTCCCTGAGCCCAGACCACTGAATCCGGGAGAGGGGAGGCCAAGGGTGGAGGGGTACCCAAATCTTCCCAACCCGGGGTATTACCAGAGGAGGGACAGCTACCCTTCCCGGGACCAGCCCAGGGGAGAAAACAGGGCCCCGTATCAGCCTGAGCGGGTTTCCCAGTTAGAGCGCCAGGTTCAAAACATGGCGCGGGATCTGGGTCACATACTGAGGGCTCAGCAGAACCCTCAGATCGGCATGCCGGCGCAGAACGCACCCAACTCTGGACCTGGTGCCCCAGAACAATGACGGGGGCAGCACCCCGATAACTCACCGGTTCCCAGGGAGGAGGCACAAAGGGAAGGGGGGTGTAAAGCCTTGGAGGAAGCTTCCTTCCTCACTTGTAAACAGCCCCTGGAAACCCAGGAACCGGAAACAAAATCTCTTGCCCCTGAAAGTCTGCCTCCTAAGGAGCAGAGGGGGGGTAGGAGAAACAAAAGACCCAAACAGACTCAGTTTGAGGAGGAGGTACAGGTCTTCCAATTTGAGGGAGAGGGATCCTCAGAGGATCCTGGGAAAAGGATCTTCTCCTTCAGAGAGGGGGGAACTCCTCCCAAAGAAAAATGGGTCCCTAGGGATGCAAATCCAGACTGGGGAGATGTGGAGACTGAGCTACCGCCGCCCACTATCTCATCCCAGAACCAACAGCAAGAAAATCCCCTGGTTCAAACCCATCCTGGTGACTGCCTCCAAAAAGGGGGGGGCCGCCCAGAACCGGAGCCAGGGGAACCCAAAATGGCTCTGATCTCCAGTTGCCAACTTTTTCTTTCAGATTCCCAAGGCTCTCCACAGAATTCTGCCCAAATCTCTTCGCTAGCGATGTCCAAAACCAGAAAGTTAGCCCACCAGTTGTCCAAAAATGTGCATTATCTGTGCCCCCTTGAGGAGAAGGAGGGAAGATACTATGCCCCGGTACAAGTACAGGGGCAGGGTACAATTTTAGCACTGGTGGACACGGGATCTCAAGCTACCCTTCTGTCCAGAAGGGCCTTTGATGAACTGAATGCAGGAAGGGGAGAGAATTACCAAATTCCTCTCACCTCACTTCCGGGACAACTCCAGAACTTTGACGGGAAGGAAATTCCCGTCGAGGGGACGGCAGACTTGGACATAAAAATTGGGCGACACAAGTTGAAACACCCAGTCATAGTTGTGGCCCCAGAGGGCACCCCTTGTTTACTAGGGAATGACCTCCTGAGAAGGTTGTCACCCCTAATAGATTGCGTAAACAAGGTCCTCTGGACCCAGACTAGCCGACCAATAAAATTAAAACAGAGTGTCAACCATGTTAGTTTAAACGGCACCTGCCACATGGTTGAACAAAAATCTGACCAAGTAGAATTTCACTTCCAGAACAACCAAATTCCAGACGTGACAGTAATAGCAGTAGGACAACAGACTGGTGATGCAGGGTCCTCTCTATTTCTGAAAATCAACCTCCCTTCCAGTCTAAAGTGGTACTCCACGCTGGAAGGAAACACTCTGAAATTCTATACTAATCCACAATCAGAAACTACCACTTCTATAGTCCAGGAAGATGTGAAATCAGCTCAGAGCCTGGCTGATATTCAGCAAATTGGAGAGCAGTTGTTCATCCCTGTTCAGTTAAATGATGGGAAGGACTCTGTTCTCGCTCGAGTGTGTGTGAACAACGGTAAGAGCTTCATCAGCGAAGCCATGTTCCGCCAACTCCCAAAAGATCCAGCCATTCCCACCTTCAAACTGATAGACAAATGGGAAATGGACCTGGAAGCACCTAATTCCAAACATCTCCTGCCAAGCAGGTGTATGCTCAAAATCTCCATTGGCAACAAGAGCATAGTCCACAATTGTTGGGTCGTGCGAGACGTCCCTGCCGCCTTTTACTTAGGCAGTGACATTCTCAATCGCTTTGCCATTAGTTTGGACCTAATAAACTTCAAAGCTTGGTCCCGATTAGCGGATAATCCCATGGGCTTTGATGATCCAGAAAAAGCATTTAGGTCAGCCCAATTGCTACCTTATGCAGTTGAAATTCAGATTAAAGAGGAAGTCACCATCCCAGAAAGGACCCGACAATTCTCCCTGGAAGTGAAAGTTAAAAGAGGACAATATTTGCAAAACCCTGATGCTTACATACATCTAAATGCTTCTCTCCAACAGCAAGGGTTAGGGGTAAACCCAACACCATTAGTCAACATAGAACATGACACCATTCCAATAGAGGTGGATAACAGCGACTTAAAGAGTATTACTCTAGCCGCAGGCACCATTATTGGAATGGCGGTTGATGACCGACATTTTTCCATCGACTTAGTAAATGTACTGTTAGGACCAATCCCCAAGGACTGTTTTGACAGTGACAGTGAGGACAATACAACACCAGACAGGATTTTTACCCGGCATGGGGGAAACTTCCTGGTGTACACTTCCTGCCCCTATGGTAAGGAAGATGTGACTTGTGACTTCAGGAGGGATGAGGTGATTTTCCAGGTCCATGAGGGCTGCCTTTCCCACCTGAAGCCTCCAGTCCAAATCAGCACTCTGACCAGGGACTTCTCCACCCAGCTGGAGGAGGCCGCCGAAATAGCCAAACCAGAAGTCTTTCCAGGCTTCAGGCAGATGGTGGAAGAGAGAGTCAACCTAGCTGATGCCTGTGTGACTCTGGAACAAAAGCAAAAGTTGAAACAAGTTTTCTTGGATTTCCAAGATCTCTTTGCGGTAGACTCATATGACTGTGGTCGCACCGACATCCACACCACAACAATCCCCACGGACCCTGGCATGACTCCTGTGTTTGTGAAGCAATATCGCTTGCCTCTCGCATCAATGGAGTCCCTTACTGAAATAATTAAGAACCTTGAGTCCAGGGGAATAATCCGTCCAGTCCACAGCACCTTCAATAACCCGGTGCTGGGAATATTGAAGCCAAACGGCCAGTGGAGACTCTGCGCCGACCTCAGGGAGCTCAACAAACGGGTCCATACTTCCCGATGGCCTCTGCCCTACATTGACCAAGGTCTGGCCCAGATCCAGGGGTCACAGGTATTCACTGCAATAGACCTGACCAATGGATACTGGACTGTGCCGGTCAGTAGGGAGGACCAATACAAGCTGGCTTTTACCTTTGGGGGCCAGCAATACACATGGACCCGGACTCCCTTCGGATACCTCAACTCCGGTAATGAGTTCAATATTTTCCTACATAAGGCCATGCCCGACCTGGGTGCAAGGGGTAACCTGGCTTATGTAGATGATGTCCTCATCAAAAGTTCATCTGTGGAGGAACACATAGCGGAGATCCGTTATGTTCTGATGCAGTTGAGGGCCGCCGGAGCAAAACTTTCCTTTCAGAAAGCACAGTGGTGTAGAACCCGTGTTAATTTCTTGGGGCATGAGATTACTCCTCAGGGCCTCTGTCCCCAGGAAAAGAAAGTGGAAGCACTTCAGAAACTGAAAGACCCCACAACTCTGCGGGAACTAAGGAGCCTCCTTGGACTGACTAATTACAGCAGAAAGTTCATTGAGGGCTACGCAGAGATCACCAGACCCCTGATTCATCTCCTGAAGGGGGGGGTCAAGTGGGAATGGGGTCCAGAACAAGCCGAGGCAGTAAGACAACTCAAAAGAAGCCTCTCACAAGCGCCCTGCCTAGCTTACCCTGTCAGAAACAAGGAGTTCTTCCTGGAGACAGGGTTCTCTAATACGTGCCTGACGGCAGTATTATACCAAAAGCATGACAAGGTCAATAAAGTAATCTCCTATGCGAGCAAAACTTTATCCTCTGTGGAGGAAAAATTCAACGATTGTGAGAAGGCACTCCTGGCAACGGTGTGGGCATTGAAGAATTACCGCCCGTTTATCCAGGGGGAACACATCATAGTGGAGACTCCACACCAGCCTCTGCAATATCTCCAAAGTGACAGAATCCGGGCCGGAAATGTGAGTAATTCCCGAATTACTTCCTGGATTCTGTCAATGCAAGGCTTTCCTGTGGAGGTCAGATATGGCCAAAACAAGAAGAGTCCCCTCGCGCAAGGTCTGGCTGACTTGCATGATTGTGCCAGAGAAAACTGTCTCGAGGACGAAAGTCTAAAAATCAAGGACAACACGGAGGCATACCTTAATTCCCCCCACAAAGTCTTTGAAGAAGACAAGTGTGAGGGAATGCCCACTGTGTATGTGGATGGATGCTCTTACCATGTTGACAACGACGGGGAGAAAGAACTGGTGGCCGGCGTAGGGAATGCATGGGTGAATGAGTCCCCAGAACCCTCCGCTGGATACAAAATTGGTCCCCGAAGTAGTCAGGTGGCAGAATTGATGGCTGTGCATCAGGCCATCCTCACTGCTGTCCAGCATCAACTCCACGAACTGGTCATAATCACAGATTCGGATTATGTACGGAACGGGTTCGTGGAGTACCTGGTTAATTGGAAAACCAGAGGCATGTTATGTGCTAACAACAAACCCTTGAAACATGGGAAGTTGATCCAAAACATGGACGATCTGGTCACCTCGAATGAGATGACCATCTATTGGAAAAAGATCAAGGGTCATTCCAAAGTAGAGGGACCAGACAAAACTGGAAATGACTTAGCTGATCAGCTGGCCAAAACCGGGGCCATCCAAGGGGATCTAATTGAGATTGAGTCCCTGTTGGGGGAAATCCAGGTCACTGCTATCACTAGGTCCCAGACAAATGCTCACAATGACCTTTCAATTGCACAATGGAGTAAGGAGACCCCTGATGCTGATTTGATTACAGCTCAGAAGGGGGATCCAATAATTGGTAAATTTTACCAGCACCTTGAGGACCCTGAGAACTTTCCCCTGACGGATACCGATTACATTGGGAAAGAGGACCTAAGAGTGTTGATGAAATGTCCAAAAATGTTCCGAATCCAAGACGGTTTGCTGGTAAGGAAATCCAAAGCTGGCCACGATCAGTGGGTGGTTCCTACCTCATTCAGAAGCCTGATGTTAAGTCACGCCCATGATGCGGCCACTGCCGGTCATAGGGGGTTTCACACAACATTGGAAATCTTAAGAGAGGTTGCATACTGGCCACACATGGGGCAGGACCTCGACCAATACTTGAAGGGGTGTCTTGTGTGTGCACAATTTCAGCCATCCTCCCTCACGCACCGTGCGCCTCTCCAAAAGAGGGGGATGACACTGCCATGGTCAGATTTACAAATCGACTTTGTAGGCCCTGTGATTCGCTCTGCTAGGGGGAATAAGTACATGTTGACTGTGACATGCTTGTTTACCAAGTGGGTGGAATGTCTCCCAGCCCCAAATTGCAAGGCAGAAACGGCAGCTGCCTTGATGATTAACCACATCTTTTCCCGTTTTGGTCTACCTCAAAGGATTGAGTCAGACAGAGGTAGCCACTTCACCAGTGAAGTAATGACAAAGATGTGGGAGATACTGGGGGTCAAGAGAAAGCTGCATATTGCTTACAGGCCAGCTTCTTCTGGGGCAGTAGAGAGATATAACCGGACAATTGTGAGCATATTAAAGAAGTTTGTGGCAGATTCTGGGCCAAGTTGGGATATCCGATTACCTCTGGTCCTAATGGCCATCAGATCTACCCCTTCATCTGCAACCAAAATGTCACCATTTGAGTTGATGACTGGGCGCAAGATGGTGCTTCCGCAGCATTTGCTCTACAGGACCCAAGAGCAGACACTGATAAATGCCTCCACTACTCATGAGTATGTGGAGAATTTAAGGAAACACCTTCAACATGCTTTTGCTTATGCTCAGCGGAATCTAGAAAGATCGGCTGATAGCATGAAGACCCATTATGACCTGAAAACTTCAGGAAGGAATATCAGGTGGGAGACCGGGTCTATCTATACAACTTCCAAAGGAACCAGGCCAAGCAGCGCAAATTTTTGCCTACATGGAAGGGACCCTTGAGATCATCGACAAGATCTCTCCTGTGGCCTACAAAATCCACATCCCCAAAGGTCCTTTGGCAGCGGGGGAAGACAAGTGGGTCCACATAAACCAGTTGAAATGTTGCCATCCCAGGCACACTCTGCAACAACTGGAGGAATCCTCTGGAATCCTAGCGGGCACTGTCTCGGACTAATTCAGTTCCAATCATAAAACATACCACATCTAGTCTCTAAAATATTGTGATTTGCATGAAACTGTCTCTTAGTTATACTGTTTTTTTTTTCAAAATAAGAATGTAATGTTTCGTGATGATGAAATGCATATGCTGCCCCACTATCTCAACAGTGGTGGAAAAACATCTATGAGTAGGTATTGCCGCTCTTCCTTTGTCGTCCTAGGAGAAAGAAAACCTGGAGACGGGCCAAGGAGGACGATCCGGAGACCGGGAGCAGAGACGCGATGGGCCCTGTGTACCGCCCAATACTCCCATCAGGACTGGCGAGGAGAACCGATCGATCAGTACCGGATGGAGAAGAAGATGCTGAGCTGTGCCATTTGCAGAATTGGAAGAAGATTATGCGGACAGACCGGTGCGTGGGTCAAAACCCTTGTGCACCCGACTCCCCATCGACTCAAATTCAAAGTGCAGTCGCGTGGGGGGGCTTGTTGGGTGTCCTGACCCACGTTTAAGCTATCATGCTACAACATTTGGTGCTGTGGGCTTAGAAAATTCAAGATGGCGGAAAACCCACATGTGCGCCGAAATCCAGGAAAGCTGCGCAGTTTGTGCGCACACCAAAATGGTTGCCTCACTTGCCACCCACCAGTGCGAGAATGATAGGCCGGGTTGCCATGAGGGAAATGGGTTGCCAAAGGAAAAACAGTAGCGCCGGTTAGCTTCAAAGCGCTTTAAAACCACCCTGTGTTTCTCTGAAGGCAGGCTCAAAATGTCTATTTTAAACATTGCAACACATCTAAAAACTCACTGGACACCAGCAGACATTTGGTAGAATGGAGTGTTGTGTGCCTACAAAATCTGGGAAATGAAGAGCCCAAAACAATGCTTATAACAAAACTGCTATGGAGTCAGCAGTTTAAGTTGCACTGGATTTAAAGACACTAAAATCGAAAATGTTTAGATTAAATGAGTGACCTATGTTTGGTGTCACATGCCTTTGTAACTGTTGAAATGTCATAGTTTTGCACTTAGAATCAGCATTCTAGCTGCATGTATAAAATTGCAAGTTAATTTAAAAAGCAACAAAAAAACATGACAGTTAGCTGAAAGTCTGGCTTAAGGAACTTGATTTTGCTTGACAGCTACCCCCATCAGGAGTGAAACTTGAGTCACAACTATGTTCCCAGGCCTATCTGCCTTTTGCTGGCCACACTAAGGATATACCATCTCTCTGATAATTGAATTAAGGGGAGCCCCCTACAGAATACAGGAGCTCTGAACAATGTAACCCCCTTCACCCAGGCAGATGGTTTATGGCAGGAGTCGTAAATGGTCGTAAAAAGTGGCTTCCTCCTGAAGGAAAGGGGAGGAGCACTGCCTGTGAGAGCAAGCTGGCTTGGCAGAACTGGAAAAACCAGAAATTCAACCTTGTGCTGAGGGTAAACCACACCCCTTTGGGGCCAGAACATAACTCTAAAAAGATGAATAACTCATAGTACGGACTTGTGAAAATTTTATAAATGATACCATAATTCTTGTGATTTTTCTGCCCACAGTTTAAGAGGTTTTTAGAACCGGTGGTATGTTCAGGGGGGTTTTAGCGGAAAAGAGGATATTACTCAAAATGTGTGCATGTGAAAAATCTGAAACTTCATCAACTAATGTCCATACTCCTTGCGCACATGTGTGTAAAATTGGGTCAATGTCAGAAATGGCTAAATCAGTTAAAAAGTGAAATATGTGCCATTTCTGAATGCAAGCTCCTAGAAACAGCAGATTTGGGACAGAGTATACCTCATGTGATATGTGACATGGGTATGTAATTTCAAACAACTGTGTAACTGTGAAATATGTGTTTTGATCATATATAGATTTGGGTGCACAGATGACAGGAGGAGTGGACTTTCTGCAGGCTGTAAAATGACATCACTCTGACACAACTTAGCTCCCCCAATCAAATGAGAAATGGAAGTTTGACCAATTAGAAGCTGAGAGAGAGGTAGGGTCAGTGATGCTAGAACACACCCACATTCTAAACACATAAAAGCAGACAGACAGGACAGATAGGGACCTTCAAATCCATTTGCAGCTGGAAGCTCTGCCGGAGAAATCCATACTTACCTCCATCAACTTTCAAAGAGCCAACACTTAGACTCCAAGATAAACAGAGACTTCAAATCTCTCAATCTCCAGAATCCAGAAGCAGTGCTGTACCCAGAGAGAGAGCAGAGCTGACCCAGACCCATGTTAGCAGTTCCAGAGACCAGACGCTGTGCCCAGAGACCGTCCGAAGTCCAGACCTGTTGACCAGATCGTGACAAAGCCGCCTTCCTGTTTAAAATCTCTTGTGAGTACTCAGCAAAACTCAGCACACATCTCTTAGTTAAAATCATATAATTCAATCCATTTTTAATCTAAGTAGAACTGCAGCTTAGCAATTGTGTTATCCTGCCATCATTTTTAAAACTGAAAAAGTGCTGCGTTTAAAATTTGCAAAACCAAAAACGACCTTTACTAAATCGCTCATATCTCCGCGACCGTTTGTCTTAGAGACTTGCAGTAACTTTCATCTGGAAGCTGAGATCCTAGGCTTTCTTAGGACCCCAAAACGATAGTGATAGTCCTTGTAGTTCCTCTGTAATAGCGCTCGGCGCATTCGCGAATTTTACCGCGATTTGCAAATTTCTTCACGTGTAAAGATAGCTGCTTTTGCTTCCATTTGCCAGAAATTCGTTTGCCTCATAAAAACTATCCCTGCATCACTGCTAGAGTGAGCATGAGCTAATATTAACTAGATATCACTCACCCTGAACCTCTGAAAGGGAATTAAAAGCATTTCCAGCATATTTCTCATCCATTGCTAGCACATATAAAAGTATTTGGGCCTGTGTTTTCAAAACTCCTATCTGTTTTCTTTAAGCGTGCTTGGGGGGGATTGAACTGAATTACATTGATTGCATTTCTGAGAACTGTGTGCTTTCCTCCCATTTCCTTGCATCCCATAAAGGGGGGGGGGAGTGAATAGCCAGAGAAAAGTGATTACATTGTTTGGTTGAAATCATATTGAGTATTTTCTGTACTGCATTCATTGAATATTGCATCCACCTGAGCTTACATAAAGCATTCTTTACCACCTTCTTCTTTTGTTCCTATTTACCAGTGTGCTATCTTATCCATTTCATGTCAACTCATTAGTGATTATAAAGAAGTGTGCTAGTGCCAGATTCTCCGTTGTTAATATTTATCATATCAGATTAAGTGTGATATTCAATTATTAATTTACTATAAAGCGTGATATCTATATCTATTGTTTAAATTATCAAATAAACCTTTTAACTTGCAAAACAGAACTACTTCTTGGCTCAGTGGGGTCAGGAGGATTCCAAGAGAGGGGTGTTATATAGGGGTAGTCATCCAGAACGCATGAACTGGACATAAAGATATATCAATAAGGGTTTTCATTCAGTATTATAGACTAGGCGTTGACTTAGCTGTAGTGTTGAATTGAATCCTCTTACAGCTCCCAAGCACTGAACCCCTTGGAAAAGGTGCTCAATGTACTGCACTTCTTGGCTACTGGGTCATTTCAGCGGACAAGTGCCATAGTTGGGGGTGTCTCACTCACAGGCCACGCAGTCACGCTGCCTGCCCCAGGTGTTGGCCATCAGGACTGCACACTCCTCAGTCCGCAGGCACATATACATGCCCAGAACACCTGCAGAAAGGCAGACTGCCGTCCAGGGCTTTTACGGGGTGGCACACTTCCCCAAAGTGCTAGGTGGCATTGATTGCACCCATGTGGCTTTACGTCATCCCAGGGCCAAAGAGCACATCTATCGAAACCGCAAGCACTGGCATTCCATCAACATGCAGGTTATATGTGATGCCAAGGGAATCATCACCTCAGTATATGCCAACTATCCAGGGTCCAGCCATGATAGTTTCATATTCACAATGTCACCCCTAAACCGGGACCTGGAAGCTGGGCGGCATGGCGACACATGGCTAATTGGTGAGTATAAATGCCTCTGCACATGCATGCATGTCAGACACTGAGAAATGTGAAAACCCCACTAATGACAACCATCATCACCTCCCTAGGGGACAGTGCCTGCCCTCTGAGCACCTACATGATGATGCCAATTCGGAACCCCACCAAACCACCCGAGGTAAGATACAGCACAGCCCATATTGCAACCCGGGGCATAGTGGAGCGCACATTCGGAGTGCTCAAGTCACGTTTTCGCTCCCTTGACCGCTCTGGTGGGCAGCTGCTATATGTAGTAGTGTGCAGGATCATAGTGGCAGTATGTGTCCAGCACAACGTTGCAACCCGGCTGGCCGTGCCAGTGGACATGGTGGTGCCCCCACATCCCCAACCACATGCACAGCACTGCGCATGGGAGGTGAAGGTGCACGTGGTGAGGCAGCCCGTACCCAGCTTGTTGCAAATTACTTCACCTAAAATCCCACCACTGCGGAGTGCACACGGGCCTGGCACATGCCAGCTGACAATCAATGATGATGACAAAAGGGACACTCAACTGTCACAACCATACCAGCCTGAGATTGTTCACCTGGAAGTGCTACATTGTGTGCATCCCTAGCTACTTAAAGACACCCGATGTTGTGTGAGTAAAAGGCACACATTCATGCAGCATGAAGGACTACCCCCAAAATAGTGGCATGTCACCCAAACCCTCCCCATCTCAGCTACCCAAACACCATGGCATGGCATGCAATGTGAAAGCAACCAAATGAATGCATAATGCATGACACAAGTGTCACAAAGTGCAGTGTCCCAAATGGAAACAGGCCACAGACAATTTCCTCTCAGTAATGAATAAAAAACAAAACACATGAACAAATACTTACCAGCAAGACAAAACATCATTACAGGATCAAACAGTGGCAACATATGACAGTGAAAAATTAAAGTAGTGCAAGTGTCACAACCTGACTAAGGCAGCACATTGACCCCTTCCAACTGCAGAGTGTTGTTGGTAGGCAAATGTGTCAGTGTACTGCATACAACAAGAACTGCATCTGCAAAGGAGACAGGCTTGTTAAGACATGAAGAAGGTACATGTATATAAGGGAAAAGTCATGGATGTAGAACCATATATAAATCCACCATGCAGTGGAGAATTGAATAACAATCCCCACTAGGGATGTATACACAGTTTGGACTGCAGACTGCCCACACAACTTATGGGAGCCCAATGTCACTGTGTAAGTTACTGTCACTTGGTCACACCCTTTTCAAGCCCATGGAAAGGGGAAGCAGGAGGGGTGTTTGTGTCAAGAACACATGTTTCTAACCCAAAGACAGAACAAGCCTGCATGTGCCCAGCTGGAATAAACAGTGGATGCCTACGGGAGCCAGACAAAATCAAAAATGGCCATGTGTGGACCAGGGGGGTGGGGGGAGGCCACCCTGGAGGGATGACGTACAGGGTGCACCCCAACACCCACATGCATGGATGTTGAGAAAAAAAAAAACTCCATGTGCTCATGTCCTGCGCGGCTACGATACAGTGGGAGAACTGCCGTTGCTGTCATCACCTGCTGGTGCTACGTCAGAAGGTGGCCGTGATATGGGAGGCAGACCACACAAAGCCCTGGCATGCTCCTCCATGACAGCAAGCATGCGGGTGTGAAAGGTATGGTTCTGCAGGATGATGGTACGGGGATCCCCATGCAGCACCTCATGGGTAGCACGCATTTCTGCCTGCATGGCCTCGCGTGATGCCTGGATCTTGTGACGGGTTGCCTGGAGCTCAGCTGAGAGTGTGCGTATCAGCTGCTCCAGCTGCTGTTCTGACCTTGTACTCTGGGACACCTCAAGTTCACACAGAGTATCTCTGAGGGACCTGTGTTCTAACCTCAGGGCTTCCCTGTGGGCCTTTGTCTCTGCAGATATGGCTGTGCACAGAGTCTCCAGTCCAGCCCGTCAGTCCCTGTCAGACGCCAACATCTCCTCCCTGTGTGAGTGGAAAATTGACTCTCTTGCCTGCTGCTCGAGCTCCGCCTGCCTTTCAGGGAGGAGAATGGAAGTGGCCACCCTATCCATGGCCTGAGCCATCATCTCACACGATGCCCCCTGTTGTGCTGCTATAGTGTAGATGGAGTTCTCCCACACAGTATTGCCTGGTGGCGCATGGCCAGCGCGTTGGCAGGCACCATACCTGTTTGGGGCAAGGTGATGTGGACCTTGCTGTGCTGGCACTGCCTGAGGCTTTAGGACTGCATTCCTCCGTTCATCTGTTGGCCCAGGAACAGGAGCAAATATTGTGGAGTGTGACCCTGCATCTGTAACCGCCACAGGCAGACTTTCCAACACTGAATGCCCCATAGAGGGGTCTACCTCCAGTGCAGGTGGGTTGGAGAGAACAGCATCCCTGCCAGAAACACTCACCTGCGACGGGACATATGTCTCAATGTCCGATTCAGCACCTGATTCATAGAGGTCTCCGGAGGTGTGCCCAGAGACACCCGTGGACAGTATGGTCTGTAGGAGTAATGGGTTTTCAACCACCACCACCCCACGTCCTTCACTGGTGCCCGGTTGTGGCTGTGAGTACTCCTGGCTCTGTGCCACATCCTCCTCCTCAACAGCATCAAGTGCCTCATCACCTGCAAAAACATAATAGAAAAGTAATGAAAACAGGCATGAGCACCATAGCCCATACACATAGGCATGACCAAGCAGACATCCAGTACATAAATGACACATGTCACACATTACAATAACTCTGGCATGCATGCACTGTCAATGAGTTAGAAGGGGAGGCAAAACGCAGACACTGAGGACTCCAAGATGGAAAATCAACACATGTGCTGCATGCTGGATAGCACTGACATCACACATTAGCCTGTGAGTGGCATGAACAATCCAGATACATGACACATGTCAGCACACAGATGGCACATAGCATAGCCATGGCAGATTTGACAAGGACACCCAGATGGTAGCAAATCAGTACTGTCACCCATCCATGTGAGATGGACATCATGAAATAGAACATGCAAAATAGTGTGACAAAACACGCATGTGCCATATGCTGCAACAAAGCCAGTGTTCACTGATGCAGTGATGGCGGGCACATGGATACATCAATGGTTGGTCACTTCGACATGACAGAAGACAATTGTCATGTTCAACATTCAAACAGGGCGCCAAAATGATTGTGTGCAGGGCATGTGTAGGTGCCCACTATTCAATCAGCCTGATTGGTGAAATCATTCCAATAATAAGGTAACAAATGTGGGCCATTGTGGAGTGTAATCTATGACTGAAGTATGTTACATTTGGAGCAGTGTGGCACAAAAATGTGTGGTAAAAATGCTAAGGATTTCATCAATCAGGCATAAGGAACAGGAAAACAGTATGAACAATGTTGTGGCAAGATGATCGTTGAAGGGCAAGTGCAGTAATGTGGTGCAAATTGTCTACTGCGGTCAGAAGGGAAACTTGAAAAACCTAACCCAAGGCCGGGGTATGGTTTGGAGGCACCACATGGGTGGCCCATAGCAGTCATGACTATACAGCCTCACCTGGCACTCAATCACAACACATCACCCAAGCAACATACACATGGTTTGTACACACATGCATGGCCACTCACCGGACAATGCCTCAAGATCTGGTAGGTCTCCCACGGCTTGGATCTGATCCTCTGCGATGAACTCTCCAGCGATTGCCTCATGTTCTGTTAGTTCATCCTCCTCTGGTGGAGACCAACTCCCAGTCACCAGAGTAGAGGCATAATTGGAAGCCATCTTGTTCTTTGCTCTGCGTTTGAGGTCATTCCAACGCTTAGAGCAATCATCATCTGTGCACCTCACAAATCCAAGGGAACTAATCTGGTCCGTGATGCACTGCCAGTGGACCCTACGTTGAGCAGTCATAGTCTTGCACCCTGCAGTACAGCATTTCGCGGCCATGGGCCAACACGTAGCCCACAAGTGCGTCTAGTTCTGCATCATTGAAACTACGCTTCCTTGACGTGCCGGAGTGGGTAGCCGTGTCTGGGCTCCCAGCCTGTACCGCAAGAGCACCCTTCTTCCTCTTAGAAGGTGGTGCGGCCCTGAGTGTTTTACGCCGCTCTGGTTGGTAGGGGCTGAAGTGCAGGTGGACTAGGCACTGGAAGTAGCCAAAGGCACAACGACCAAAGGTGTCACTGCAGGCATTGGCTGCTGGGTGATATTTGCAGGACCAACATCGGTGTGATGGACTTGGACCAACACTGTTCCGGCTGGGAGACTCGGAGCTGGGGTGGATTGAGCTGCAGCTGCCCCTGCAGCCTCCTCACCCTGGCTACTTGGGGCAGCAGATGACATTGCTGCCCCAGATCCACGTGGCCTGGTGACAGCAACTTCCACCGCCACCCGTGGCTTTGATTTGGTGACACGGAAGTCAGCCTGGGAGTCATCCTGTGCCGGTTCGGTTGACAATATGGGCCGGGTTAACAAGGCATGAGCTGGGATTGTGTCAGCTACATCTCCCCATCCCATTGGGGGGGCATAATGTCCCTGATTGGTCCTCCACACACTGGCCTCTTGGGCCACCCTGCACATCCTGGCCACGTCCCCTACCGCGCCCACCTCTTTGAGGTCGGCCACCTTTGCCTTCCTTACTGCTTGGTCGCCTCCCAACCATGGCACTGATGTTGTTGTGCGAATGGGAGGTGCAGTAAACAATTGTCCTGGGAAATTGGGGTGAAAGGGGTAGGGTACTACATGAATACGTACCCTAGTGCTCTAGCAAGGCTGTCTGTGACCAATGGGGGAAGATGACGTGTCACGCAATGCTCAGGCACCCCGAAAAACAAAGTTTTACGCGCACAGGAGACCTGGTAGACCACGTGCGTGGAATAAAGAACCCACACTACGCTGTGGCACCCACAAACACAAAAATAAGCGTACGCGTGGTACACGTAGGCTACAATGACCTCTGAATGGGTACGTGACACACAGGGGCAACCACAGTTGAAAAATACGTGCACGACTCACCGTCTGCCTGGAAAAAGAACGTGAAAAAGATGCACATGTGCGTGTTGGCAACACCCCCGCCAAAAGAAGAATTGAACACCGTCTGAATATACAAGGAGTACGAACTGGAACTGTTGTGAAGTAATCGCGTGTGAACCGACAAGAAGTACAAGAATCACCCGCTCGCTCTCCACAAAAAGCACGTACAAGAAAATGGCGTCCTACCTTTTAAGCCAGCCCACACGTGCGACATCACTTACGCGCGTAAGCGCTAAGGGCCTTTCCTCCAATTAACAGCAGTGACACCCAGAGGTTCTGTTTCTTCACGTGCTGAATCACTATGCACCCGTCACGAGGGAAACGCCAGTGCGTGTAACGTCACAGATGCGCTTACGCGCTAAGGTCCTTTCCTCGAATTACACGCTGATGTGCACTCTTTTCACGTGCCAAGTCACTCCGTATCAAGCAGGCCACGCGACAACACACGGAAGACCACACTCCTGCCTTGAAGGCCATATTCCTGCCCCCCAGACGCCCGAGCATGCTCCCACCTCACATCTGCTGCTGCCTGCCTGCATGCCTGCTGGACACGTTCCCTGCTATTTGGTGCCTGCATGTCAGCCAACTGCAGGGGTCCAGTTGCTGTGATCACCCCTGCTGGAACAGAAGACTCCCGACTGGTATTCCATCGCTCCACAGCCCAGCCCCAGGACCCAGTTGCCCAACCACACCTGCCTCGGGGGTTGCCATGTCCGACACAACACCATCTGGCACCAGTGGCAACCCCCCGCAGAGAGGCAGAGGGCTGCCAGCTTCAGTGCCAAAGAAGTTGGCATCCTGGTGGAGCAAGTCCTGGGGCATTATGATGCCCTCTTTGGAAGTTCACGTGCCGACAATGAAGGACGGAAGAGGATCTGGAAGGACATTGTGGCTGCCGTCAACGTGGATGGGGTGGCAGCCCGCGGCATGCAACATGTCCGGAAGTGCTTGGAGGACTTCAGGTCCTGGACCCTCAGAAAGGCCCGGCGCCTCTTGAAGACAGCGGATGCAGAGGGGTGCCAGGTCCGCCTTACCAACATCCAGATGAGGGTCCTGGAACACACAAACCCAGCGTTCCATCTCCAGGTCCTTTGGATGCCGACCCGTCCGGAGTCGAGCGGTAGGTGTCCATGCGTACTGAATGGATGAAGTGCATGCTGAGGTGTGCCAGGAGTATGCAGCTGGGACATATGTGTGGAAAGCCCCATGTATGGATGTGTATATGCAGGGACATGAGTCTGCCACATGTGAGTCCAGTCATGTGTGAGTCACATCAATGGTGTATGTGTTCAAATGCATGATTCCCAAATGCATGTGGGGGTGCACCCATGTTTACACTTCTGAGTATGTACTATGTCATGGTTGGGGTGTGACACATGGATGCTGGTTCCACCTTCATGTACGTCCACGGTGTACATGTGTGTGTGTGTATTTGGCATGTGACACCAACATGTAGGAGGCTGATTGGCAGATGCGACATAGTTGGCGATGATTTCACTATGACAGGTGTTGGAGATTTACAGATGCATGTATGTCTGGTGGCGTGTGTACATGTGTTTTGCACTCCCCGTGTTGCATGTGACGTCAGGCTAACCTTCGGATGCTCATGCTGTTGTATGTGTATGGATGCTGCTGCCTGCTGCAACAGTCCTGTTAACTTGTGCATGTGTGCCGGTTCAAATGATGTGTGTTGGGGAGTGTGATGCCATCTGTGAAGTTTGACACTGCCACACATATGCAAATGTCATGTGTGTATCGGACCATTGTACAGTGCCCTGATGCCTGTGTTTTGTCTCTCCCTGACTGCAGCGTCAACTGATGAAAAGGGCGGAGACGGTGCTGTGGAGCAAAGCGGCAGGGATCCCACCGCCAACTAGAAACGCAAGGCCCAGCTCCCCTCCCCAGTTGTCATCTCTTTGGGGATTGAGGAGTTTGGTGCCGCGTCTGAGGCCGCAGCTGCCGAGGGGAGGTCTAAGAGCGGGTGGCCGGAAGTGGACTCCTCAGCAGCAGAAGGTGCAGCTGAGCCCCCAACAGGGTGCTCTGGAGGTAAATGGCATGGAGTCATCCAGGTTGGTGGAGGGTTTGGTTGAGGAGGAGGCCGTGGAAGGGCCATGCATGGGGCCTGGAGGTGGGTATTCCAGTGGTGCTAGTGGTGCAGTCCAGGGGCAGGGACAGGGGGCAGCACAGGCCACTGTGGAGGTGCCTGTGTGTAATCCTGTCCCTGATCCTGTGACTGCATCATCCCGCACCACCAGCGATGTCTACGTCCAGACCCGTTCTCAGGGAGGGAATCCACAAACAACAACTGGCCTTCCTCTCCCTGCGGACGTGGCAATCCGTGACTGGGTTGAGCCTGTCCTAGCTGGGGTGGCGTTGTGTCAACGTGACATGCGGGATGACTTGCAGAGTTCTCGTGAGGAGAATGCAAGTCATTTCGCATGTCTCTTTGAACGCGTCAACCTACTAGGACAGGTCACCAGCACTGGGTTCCTCCGTGTGCTGGGTCTTCACCCGACCCCCTCCTCAACTGAACCCCCTATGCGCCAGTTGTCCTCTGTGCCATCTACCTGCCCAAATGTCACCGCCAACCCTTTGGTGCTGCCCCTGACCCCACGGCCAGGCTGGTGGAGGACACATCCCTGCTACAGTCGGGAGTCGGATGCCCAGCAGGGGTGGCCACCCCAACAACTGGACTCCAGCAGGAGGAGGACGTGTAGGCATCGACAGGCAGGGCACATTCACGGCAGCAGCAGGCTAAAGGTGGGAGCGATGATGACTTGGGCCCATCAATATCAGAGGGGCAGGCATCGGTGCAAGGGCAGGAGGACCCTGGATTGGGGGTGTCTTCCGTGTGGCAGCGGTTGGGCCAGGAAATAGATGCGGAGCAGCGTCGGGCAGAAGAGGCACGGCTCACTATGGTCATGGCGGAGAACTCAATGCGTAGTTTGCTGAGGCGGGCTGAGTGCCTCGAGGGAATTCGCAGGGATTTGGAGGTGAACAAGACCTCGGGGCAAGGGAACAGGCCCGCCTCCAGGATGTTGAACAGGAGTTCGATGATGCCCTGGCCCGGGACATCACCAAGTGAGCCGTTGGACTTGCCCGTGACTTGCCCGCCACCATTGTATATAGTTCATTAGTGTTAAGTTTCCTTTCTGTTTTTCTTTCATTTGGGGCGCATGGACTATGTCCCACATTTTTGTATATAGTTATTTACTAGGTAGGGTTTTTTGTAGGTTTCCTTTGGATTGTTGGGCTCATGGACCCTGGATTTTACATTGTATATAGTTCCGGAATGGATTTGACTTCTTTGAATTATTTTTTTACATGGAGCCATGTTTTTTTTTTTTTATCTTTGGATTTGTTTTGATGGACGTACCCTTTGGAGCCACTTTCATTTGGATTTATTTGGATTCAGCATTCATATATTTTCTATTCATTTTGGACATCCGGCCTTTTGTTTATTAATTTTTTTCTTGTGTGATTTTGTTTCTTTCCGTTGATTTTGTATTTAATACATTTTGATTTCATACTTCATTTGTGTGGTATTCTCTCATTTGTTTTGTGCATGTCACGATGTGGGTTTTCTCATTCACAGGCACCCATTGTGTGTGTCTGACGGACATGTATTGATGTGCATACTTGTTATTTGGGATCTATCATGACATGTTGATTTCAATGTGGAGTGGATGGAATACTTGTTTGGGTGTTTGGACTAGGGTGACGTGGGGTGGTATTTGGGTTTGCCATGAGGGCCATGAGTGTGGATCGTGATGACGTGTTGGGGGGGGGCATGAGTCGGGGCCTGGGTAAGCGCAGCCCTTTGCGCTGCATTGGCTATTTCAATGGCTTTTCCTTGCGCAAGAGGCGTTCTTGGGGACGTAACTGACGCTGCAGGATGTTCACTGTGACAGCGCTCAAAATAGCTTAGTAATTCCATGAATATGTGGTGCGCCAAAATGCTGCTTAGCGCACACAGGTGCTGCTCGCGTGCGCTGCCTCTGCGCTGAAATCTATGAATTAGCCCGAGAGTCATGGCTGCGTTAGGCCTGAGGAGACGCCTATGCTTGCCGGTGTGTGCTACCTAGATGTGTTTTATTAGGATGATGGGTGGTTTGATGGGTCATGTTAGTATGAGAACAGCTTTACCGAATGTGTCATAGTACTGCTGTGTTCTAGTTTAATGGTTATGTCTTCTTACCATCATCAATTTAGAGGTGGTAGGTTTTTGGTAACTCAGATTACAGTATGAAGTCAGTTATGACAAATGTTGAATACATAAACCATTGTTTTTTATGCAACCAGCGAGAGCTCCAAGAAGCTCCGAGAATTCAATATTTGTATGCTGCCCCGGCTTTGTTTTAATGATAATAAATCTGGATCTTGCATTTCACTTTGTCTACTTCCGTTATTGAGCCCAGATTGAATGTCTGTGTAATTTGTGACTTTCCAGGCCATTTTAACACCCTGTAGAAAATAATGAAAAGGAGTGTAATAAAGCTTAGGACCCATCATATTACATATGCACCTACCAGACACAAAAGAGCATCTGTGACCACATAACTAAATAAATAGACTTCACAGTTGACATGTGAAAGTATCTTCTGCAGATGTCCACCAACTCGTGGAACTCTCCCGTCCCTCGCACACCCAGGTTTTGTATAATAACTACAAATAATTTTGGTAAAAGTAATGCATTTTTATATAACATAAAATATTTTTACAAAAAGAATCAAGAGTTATGATTGCATAGTACATTGAAGTTCACATCCATACATTTGCATACAATTTCAAACTCAATTTTCTAACACAAAACAAATTAATAAATCAGGTAATGCTATTGTCGTATAGTCATAGAAATGAGTTCCTTGTGATGTTAGGTTCTTAAGGTTAACTCTAGGCGTTTCGGGACTTTGTTCCCTTCATCAGGAGCATTTTCAGTTTTAATCTTCATACAGATGTATATCTATAAAGAAATTGTTCAAAAAATAGTAATCATCTGTTTGTTCTTAATTCGTGATATTCAAAATGTTATTTTTAAATATAAGTCTATGCTGTCATGTACAATAATAATAAATCACCTGGAGGGTATTCTTAACTTCGTTCTTATTGCAGAACGGGATATTCTGGTCAGCTACATTTCTACTCTTTCGATGTGGAACCAAACCACTGTTGCCTATGGCTGAAGCAGCTATATCGGCTGAAAAGATAAGGTGAAAAGCGTATGTATCTATACTGAGCGGAGGGTGTTTGTTCAAAAACTTCATTAAAATCAACATTATGCTGTTGTTATATTTAAAAGAAATAGATCTACCTGTAGATTAGAGTGAAAGGTTAATTAGTAACTGTAGGGTCATCCCGTGGGTTTTGTATATTCAGGGTACATCAATCTCTATCGATATCCTCCAATGGGGGATTCTTTCTGGTGTTCTCTGTCTCCAGTGTTATTACCAAGTACGCTCAGATGTAAACAAGCGGGATCAGAGTGTTCCATCAGTTCTATACAGTGCATATGATGCTATAGAGGTTATCAGTGTCCTCAGGTCCTAAATTAGGTGTCAAACAATCTAGTTTCTGGTAACTTACTTCTATTCTCTTGTTGTTCACCTTCAAACATCGCTGCCCGTCCCAAATCTCAAAAGAGACTCAAGATGGCCGTTTTTTGTTTATACGCATCATCATGTATTAACGTGATGATGTCTTATGTTTATACGGGTCATTCTAGTGACGCAAGCTGATCAAATAGTCCTGAAACTACAGTTGGACACGTATGTAACAGGATCGTTCTGCTCATATCTTGTGAATTGGATGTAGGTTTCTTCTCCAGTATGGCTTTTGGTCGAATGTTAGAATTACTACAAAGGTAGAAAGAAGTGAATACGTGACCTGAAATGTATGTCGTCGAGTGTGTTCAGGGCTCTAGGTGGAAAACCTAAATCTAACTAACCTTTAGATTTAGTTATACTCATGCAGGATGGATACACCCCGCATTTGGTTCAAAGTAAAAATATATTCTTTTGAAGGTGAAAGTTTCAAAGATCCCAGTGGGAAAAACAATTTCACATACATGTTAAACACATCCAGATGATTCGTTATTGGTATGTTCATACCCTGCTCAATGGGCTACTGCCACCCCTGCCAGGCAGCCTTTTGTAGAGATTACCACCCTCTCCCCTGTGGGGGAGAGGGTGCTGATCTCTGCATTTATTTTGTGTAGGCTTGCCTGGCAGGGGACAGCGCCTGCCTATTCAGCCTTAATGGTGGTGCTGCCACTCGCCAGCTGGGGAGGGGCAGCACCACCATTAAGGCTGAAAGGGTGAGGCCACTGGAAGCAGAGGCCTTTTTCCTAAATACTGAAACTCCCGCGAATGCGCGGCAGCTCCAGTATTTAGAAAGCAAGGCCGCTGCTTTCAGCGGCCTCACGTTTTTTCCATAATGGTGGCGCCGCCCAACGGGAATCTCTTGATTAAAGGGATGCCTCGCAGGTGCGGCGCCACCATTATGGCTGAAAGGCATTTTTTTCTGTAGCCTGAAGCTCTCGCAAACGAGCGAGCGCTTCAGGCTGTAGAAAAAAATGCCTTTTCGTGTAGTGGCCGGGGCTGCCAGGGGAGATTACTGGGCCCCGGCAGGGCCCCGCCTCAAAACGAAATTTCGGAGCCTGACGGGGCCCAGCCCCGGCAGGCCCCGGCCCACTTAAAGCCCTGAGAACATGTCAAAGTATTTGGACAGAATTGAGGTGATACCTGTATAGATCAATATAAAAGCCTAGCTATAACCAAAGAATCGTACACCGGACTATCAATCACACACTCCCTCACTATTTATCCCTTACTCTCTCTCCCTCTTGCTCGCTCTCTTTCTCTCCCTCTCACTCTCTCTATAGCTTCCTCCCCGTCTGTCTGTGCTTAAGTGTAAGAACCTCCATGAGGCATCCTGCAATGCAACAGAAGGAGGGGTGGAGCATGGAGCAGGGGAATAGCCATCTGAAGGGCCTTTGTACGTTTAGGTAACTGTGTGAGGGCGGGTTGAGGTAAGGAGCCTCACTGACCTTTTGAAATTAGATGCTGAATGGGGTTGCCAGATGTACAAATGAGGGTACCATGTTTTCAAAATCAAAAACGGGGACAGGACACCAATTTAAATTTAGGAGTACCATTTTACAGTGGCTGGCAAGACACAAGTGGGATTAACCTTAAGTAGTGCAGGGGAGTGCAATCAGACGTAGGCTCTTCTCTAGTTTGTAACACCAAACCATTGCAAGTGATTGCATGACTTGAAATGCTAGTCAAGGGCATCTGAATTTGAAAAACTATTGGACGATGCAAGTGATGCCAATAAAATGTGCCAGTTGACGATTGTTTCGCCCTGCTATTCAGGAAGATGTGCAGGAAGAGGGTCACTTGGAGAAGTCATCCAAAGTGGAATTTCTTATCAGCATTCCATGTGGAGGGAGTGGTGGGGTCTGCACCTTTCCTCTCCACCTGTAACACACTGCTGGCTCCTGTTTGCTAGATTCATCCCAGGTCATGGTTGACAGAAAAAAAACACATATATCTTGAAGGGTAGGAATCCTCAATGTTACGCGCCCATATACCCCTGGGTCCGGAGCGCTTTACAAATAAATTAAACAAACAAACAAACTTCTCTCCCCTCTCCACACAACTACTACCCTTAAACACACTACTACTAATACTCCCCCTCTCTCCACACTAGTACTAGTCCCCCACTCCACATGACTATTAATGTCCCCTCTCCTTCTTCTCAATCACTCTCCTTTCAACAATACTTTTTTATTAAGCATTTAATAAGTGAAAGCAACAGCCACTGCATTGTAGACATCAGCAATTACAGTCAGCAAACATCTTTCCAAATCATTCCCCAGGAAAGGAGGACCGGGAAATGCTCCGAGCCCGGAGGGCAGGCTGTCCCGTGCATTATGAAAGCAGAGCAGTGCCTCTCAGTCCTGCAGCCAGCGTGTGAGTGGGGGCCTTCGGGTGAGGGCTGTTCTCCTTTCACCCTTTCAAGCACCCCAAACTCACTCCTTATTCTCACACTTTTCCTCTCACTCACACATCGTTCACGCTCAATCACAATACAGTACTACTTTCTCTCACCAACCAATACCTCACATTATCTGAAAATCACCCCCACACTCCGTTCCAACGTCCTTTCTCCTGCTGGTGATTTTGCACATTCTCCTCATTTGACCTCACCCGAACAACCCACACCTTCCTGTTTCACGTCCCTCCTTACATCGTCCCTCTTCTGCCCTATTGGTCTTTCACTTCTAGTTCCCCTAGCTAATCTTCTCTGCCCCCCCATCCTCAGAATGGTAACAAACAATGCACATTTTCAAAGAAGGTCTTAGCCCTGCCCTATCTCCCTTGTGGGCACACAGCAGATATGCAAAGGCAGCCCGCTGTCAGAACAGTTCCCAATTTCTTCTGCCGGTGGATTTCACATGCCGGTATAGCAGGAGGTCAACTTCATGTCCCTGCCATGTGTACTAATTGTCTCTATTGGGGTGTGGTTATGAGAGCTGAATGCATACAAGTGTTGCTCGACCCATTGAGTGTCTCTTTCACAG
Source organism: Ambystoma mexicanum (assembly GCF_040938575.1). Classification (NCBI taxonomy): domain Eukaryota; kingdom Metazoa; phylum Chordata; class Amphibia; order Caudata; family Ambystomatidae; genus Ambystoma; species Ambystoma mexicanum. The sequence continues at coordinate 1,108,758,882 of NC_090933.1, read as the reverse complement.
TTTTTACAAAAGCGTTGTGTACTACCAAACATTGCATAGACCGGACTGCAGGTTACATGGGTGAGGCAAGATAAGTGTGGATAGTCGGTTTGCTGTTGGCTGGCATTGTAGCTTGCAGCTGTCTCGCTGGTTGTATATGAATTGTTCGTTTTACAACTGTTCAAATTACAACGTGGTACCTTACATTTCGAAATGATGCAAAGGATTTTAAAAGAAAACGTTAACATTTTAGAAATTGTAAAGTAACAAACAACTGTCAGAGACCAACGGACTGATCCCATTTCCAATCAAATTGTTGAAATGGTTCTAATGGCGACATTGAAAATGTTCATTGTGAGACACACGCAGTTATGTTCGCACACACAAAGTATGCGTTGCTGTTAAAGCACCCGCTTTGTTTGCACAGTTATTTCCAAGACAGTGCCATGACCGTTGTGTTACAGCACCATAAATGATGTTATGTCACTCCTAATCGCTAGTTCAGTGTAGGGACAGAGGGGCCCTGGCCTGTCATCCCATAACATTATAATGGACAGACAGCCAGTCACAAGCAGTTGCATCTGGCATTGAAAGAAGCCGTCACTCGGCATCTGGAAACCATGGCACGCACAGTACGGTAAGATGTAGCTAAGCAGAAAACGTAAGAGAAAATCTGTGTCAATACCCAACCTTTAGGAAAAAATTCCAAAACAGACACAAAGATTGTGGAAAGTAGTACACAAATGGAAGTGGACAAACAAGACATTTTAAAGAAATATCAGCGTTGACCATGGGTACATATAGTGACACCTTACAAACGCTGAGAAACAGCAGTCGCCGTAAGGGTTAAAAAAAGAGCAACTACACAGTGAGATGGTAATTCAGTTATGAAGGCAGCATGAATGGACAAGCAAGAAAAAATTACATGTCTTGATGTTAAACAAGACCAAAAGAACGTGCAAAGTGATACACAAAGGTATGTTGGGCAAGCATAACATTTGAAAGAAAAATAAATAACGGTGACCAAGGGTGACTGTAGTCATAGCCTGCAAACGCGAACAATGTTCACTCTCTGTTATTGGAGGAAAATTACAACTGCGCAAAAAGATAATACTTCAGTTACATTGTCACAATGAGTGTTTGGAACTATAAAATTAAAATGTGGGTCGGTGTAAAGTCATCAAAATTAAACTTATATCATCTTGACAGCTTCCATTGTTTTTGGCAAAGTTAGACAGCAAAGTGTTTGCATCAAAGAATCTTCGTGAACTGATATTTCATGTTCCTTACAAACGTTTTTAAAACATAACCTTATCAAATGGTATTTTTTTCCAAGCTTTCATTCCTTGCATACCTTTTGAAGTTTCCCTTTTGCTCAAGGTCAAAAAACAATATCCCCTTATGGATTGACTTGGATGCGTGGGCCTATTCAGCTCGCAACCAAAAAAGCAAATCAACTGACCTTCACTCAGAAGGCAAATACATTCTCACTTTGCAACAACATGTGAGCATCCAATCATGATAACCGCTACTCCCATACGCCTCCAAAACCACTGTTTCCATCAAACACTCCAGGTGGCCGCCTCAGATTTGAAAACATAGGACGCCAGTCCGACTTCAATATTAATCTGAAAACATTACAACACAGACGCAGGCATTGGTCGCCGTACATTGAGCACCAACTTCCACTTTACCCTATGAATTTGGTAGCAAGAAAACACCACTTTTTGAGTTTGCGCTGCCACATTGCATCCCAACATAATTAAAGCTCACCTTCGGAAACAGTATTTCATAAGTATAACAAGTGCATTGGTGTCTTGTTTTGTATGTGTTAGCGGCGATGTCCGTGTACACCAAAACATGAACCAGAGATGGCGGAGGCCGCAAAGAAATCTGACGCACTTCACGCTGCTCCACAACCAATCAGTGAAAGCGCCACATGTCTGCGGACATGACGCTATGGATTAGCCAATCGATTTCTTGTTCGCGGAACAAACAGGGAAGTGTGACCGCGGAGCGGACATAGATATCACTAATTTTTGCAGACCTACTTTTTGATCATTTTTAAGAAAACTACTGGACGGATTTTCACCAAATTTACAAAAACACTCTTTTGGGACCAAGCTGCTGCTCCTGCCGCAAATTTGGCGAAAATCCATCCAGCGGTTTCGGCTGTAGGCGTGCGCAAAGTTTTCCCCCATTCAGTCTATGGGAAAAAAAGATGTTTTGGGACCCCCCCCATAACTTTTCCCCCCCTGGACCAAAAATCACCAACCTTTGCAAAAAGATTCAGAGTGGCCTATATACTTTTTTTGCAAAGTTTGGAGCGAAGTTATAAGCCACCCAAAAAGGTCCCTTCCTATGGAAACAGCAATTTAACCATAACTACACAGCCACTACTATGGCTGTGTAATATATATATATATATATATATATATATATATATATATATATATATATATATATATATATATTCAGTGAAAAAACTTTGTTAAAGGGACGTTATGGTTAAGTTGCGCTACTAAAAAGCTATGAAATTCAGTAAAAAAAACTTTGTTAAAGGGACGTTATGGTTAAGTTGCGCTACTAAAAACCTATGAAATTCAGTGAAAAAACTTTGTTAAAGGGACGTTATGGTTCAAAGTAAAACCGAAAAACCCCTGAAATTCAGCAGTTATGGTAAAATAAGCAACCATAACTCGCGCCGCCACCGTGCACTGCTAACACTAACACCCAGGACATCAAAGATGACATCACAAATGTCATTGATGGCATCACTGATCACCAAACTCAGAGTGGGCCATATACTTTTTTTGCAAAGTTTGGTGAGGATTCGTCCAGGGGGAGCGAAGTTATAAGCCGCCCAAAAAGTGCTCTTCCTATGGAAACACCAACTTAACCATAACTACATGGCCGCTACTGCGGCCATGTAATATATATATATATATATATATATATATATATATATATATATATATATATATATAGGACACAGATATGAATGTGTAATTAAAAACTTAAACCCAGGAGTTTTAACGGAACATACCTGTATGAAGCATGGGGATGGATCACGGAACTCCCTTACATGATATATACAGTCTGTATAATGTGCAGTGCGAGTACATTTTTCTGTATATGTTTTACACATCAGCGATTGTACGCTGTAACATGAATAATCTGATTAAGAGGCCCATTGAGTACCATGCTCTTTTTTGTGTATCCCTGTGAGGCCTTTTGGACACATGTACACCCGCTAAAAGCATGCATCTTTTGTGCCCCAAAATGAATCCCATTCTAATTTGAGGGCGCTGAGGGAATAAGTGCGGTGCTGCCCACCCCTAAATCCCACGAATGCAAGAACAAAAACATGCGTTTGTTTCAGCATTGGGAGAGGCGGAACCCCTCAAAAGGTTAAAGAAATGTCATATTCCCAACAAATGTTTTAGTTAACAATGACTTCCCAATGCAACATGTTTCGTTAAGCACCACTCTCCTTTCCTGACCTTATACTGCAGTAATGCGTCTCCAGCTTGTATTCATTTTTTTTGGTCCGCCCACCTCATCCTCTTTCGTGACACTGCCAGCAATAACTTCAAGGAATTCCAGCCAGCTGTTCAGGAGTGGGCTTCCCCTCTTGAAACAATACCCGTTCTCATAGCTTTAATTGTGCTTTGCCTCTTTCCCTCAATTGCTCCCTTCAGCTGGTGCCTCAGAGTTTGGCCCTCTTCCCTGCGGATCAGACAGTCTCTGCATTACGTCGGAATAATTGCAGTATGCACAGTGAGTTCAAATCCCCATGACCCTCTGCGAATTGCCAGCATCGATTCACAACCTCTGCCGGAACAGCGTCCACCTATAGGCGGCTTGGCTGCCTTCTCTGTTCGCCAATCAATACTTTGAAAGTATCGCCCAAAATAGTTTTGGTTGCCCCCTGTAAAGATGAAGTCCACTACACCAACCTTTCACTTCCTCTTTCCTGGCAATTTGTGAGTAACACTGAACTCATCCACGCATCACAGATGCGATACATAGGGAAATCAAATCATTACTAATACATTTGTTCCAAAGGCAAACAGGGGAATTAGCCTAAGTGAACACTCAAGCGTATCTCCTTTTCTGATGTGATCCTTGAATATGCATATTTGTCATTTCTCTTTCATTCACTGGGTCTATCTTCTATTTTCAGATCACAAGACAGTCGTTAGCCTCTCTGCTTAATTCCAGCTAGAGAGAGCTTTAGCTCTCTTCCAGAGCTCTGCCATCCACATATTGGAGAGGGGCCTTTGTGCAAGTCATCCAGGTGACAGCTTTATTATAGTCTGTGCCATTTTGTATGAAAAAGTGGAGCTGCCAAGTTGGGGAGAGATTTGTGAATGATGATATTAAAACAATGTGGAGTGCTGTTTGTACATTGGTGTGCTTTTTCACATGTTACTCACAAATTGTTCATCCAGAACAGGACTGCGAGACTTGTCCTTGGCCTCAAGCCCAGGAACCGTATCTCTCCAGGACTGAAATCACTACACTGGCTCCCAGTGGCTGTGAGGATTAAGTTCAAAACCCTCTGCATTGTCCACAACGTCTTCTGGGGCCTTGGGCCAAAATACCTTCAACTCTCTCTTCCTAAATATCTTCCTTCTCGAGCTCTTCGCTCATAGACCTCCAACTACCTCAGGGTCAGCCGCTTCTCCAAGCAACGAGTTGGGGGTAGATCTCTCTCCGCAGCAGGGGCCTCCCTCTGGAACAGCCTTCCTGCCTCCCTGAAACTTGAGGAGAACCATCTCCGGTTCCGGAAGCACCTCAAAACCTTCCTCTTTGCCTCCGCTTTCTCTCCCTCTCTCCCCTGCTAAAATCACTGAACCTGCACTGAATCTGCTACTGGGCCACTCACCGATCTCGGTCCTTGGCCCAGCCACTCTTCCCTGCACTGCCTACCTGCACTACGGGACTGTCTCTGTTTCCTACAGCCCCTTCTCCCGGCACTTACCTTGCACTTGCCACCAGCTGGCCCTATTATTTATCTTGTATTCTACTAACCATGTACTGCACTTTCCCCTCTCCTCTTCCCCTTGCACTTTTCCCATTCCCCTCTACCCTTGCACTTGCACGATCTGAATGACACCTGGCCTGGTAGGATCATTATCTGTCTCCCCTTGTCCCCCCCCCTGCCTCGTCGCGCCTTGAAACACTTGTGTATAGGCGCGTTACAAATGCCATATCATATATCATATCATATCATATATCATATCATGTGTGCTGCATTACATTGTTATTTTCTAAAACCCTCAATGGACTATGAATATGAACAATAGCACTGACTTTTCTGTCACTGCTCAATGCCTCTGTTGACCAAGGGGTTGTCCCTTTCACTTTCAAAATGTCCTTTGCCAAATCTCTCATTAAAAACCCCATGGTGGAACCAAATGACCCAGCAAACTACGGTCCAATCTCTAATACGTCTTTTATATCCAGAATCCTCAAGAAAACCATTGTATGTGGGAAGATGTCAAAAAACAAAAGCCTCCCCTAGAAGTCGCAAAACGGATTCACGCTAATGAGAGGAACAGAATCAGTACTATGCTCATTATGCAACAGACTAAAAACAACACAAACATCCACTCACCCAGTGCACTCAAACTAATGGGCATCTCATCCACAATCAAAGGTATCAGTCCAAAGGTCTTGCTAAATCTACTCGTGGACATTGGGATAACGGGAATCCCCCTATGCTAGATAACTCTGTTCTTGACCAAGGGAACAGAGATAACATTCATGGTGTCTTTCAGGTCATGTCTTCACAATCTGACATGCAGAGCACCCCAAGGAACCAGATACTCTCCTCTTCTCTTCAATGAATACATAACCTCACTATGGGATCTCATTCATAAATCATGATTCTATTTTACATATGATATGCAATGCATTTACACACAGAATAATGACCCAACAATGAACCCAACGATCTCAGCATACTTTGATGTGTGGAATCTTGAATTACGAGATTTAAGCTTAACCCATCTAAAATAGAGCTCATGGTCTGTGCTGCACCACCACATGACAAAGTCAGAGGTTGCACCCCTGTTCCAAAAATCATATAAATCTGAAGATATTGTCCTGATGGCACATACATCTGTAAATATAAATGTGACGAATCACCTTCCAGGGCACCATTGTTTCAGGGATGAATATCAGCTTCTAAACCATAAATCAGCCCCACACCTGTAGAACACCAGAAAGGATCCAAACAGGTTGGAAACACAAGCAAATTATAAACCTCCTTGTCCAATTATGGTAATGTGGACCGAACAGTAGGCTTATCTCTGAAAGGTTGTGGATCATTGGTTAGTTGCAACACAGCGAAAATACAATTATTACCCAGTGATAAAAGGGACTGTCCAGTCATGGTTGTATACAACTATCTACTTTATTCTTATCACAACAGACAGTTCCAGCACACTACAAAGTACAACCCACCCTGTAAAGGAATGTAGAGGACAGACATTTTCAAATGAGGAAAAGGATGCACTCTGGAAACTGACAGGAGGGTAGTCGTTATAGTAAATAATCACAATAGTTCAAGGATACTTGGTTTCAGCACAAAGGAAGCAATGGGTCATCAAATGTTTCTAGGGGCCTTCATAGAAGTGCCAGGGGGCCAGAACGACAATGTACTTTGTGTTTGTAGGTGTTCTTGGTGCTTGACAGGGTGGAGTCGGTTTCAGGGAGCTTTGCAGCTTCTCTGACAAAGTTCAAGATGGGAGACAGCTGCGGATATCAGATGGCAACCAGTTCGGAGAGCGAGACTGGACTGACAGCTGCAGACTGGCCTACACGGTGGCTTCGGGTCAGCAATCGTTGTCTCAGTGGTGGTCGGTGATTCTGAAGTACTGGTCGAGGCGTCTAAGAGTCTTTTAGCGACTGCAGCGTTGCAGTCGGTTGCAGCTTGAGAGACTCGACTGGCTCAAAAATGTCCATTAAGGCGGACGTCTGTAGAGGATTGTCAATACACTTCTCCCAGCTTCTTCACTGGGATAATGTCCTCCTTTAAGGTTGACAGCCCAAAGCTGAGGAGTGTGCTGCTGGCAGCTGCCTTGTATGTGGTTTAGTTCAAAGAATCTCTGGTACTTTCCAGATAGGAAGCTTGCTGCAGAGCCTGTACTGGCCGAGTACCAGTTCTGGAGCTGCTAGAGGGACCTCTGGATTCGGTATTTCCCTCTGTTCCCTGGGAGAGTTTAGGCGAGGGATTGTGCTTCACTCTTGGAGGTGCTGACGGAAGATGTAAGGCAGACTGCACCTTCAGCCAGGGTCCTATGATGAGTTATTCTCTCTGCTTCTGGTGCAGCCTTCAGATGATCTGTCTAAAGAAGCGCCAGACCTTTTTTTAAAGCCAAATGGACCACAGGGATTGGTTTAGGCTAAGCCATCCTTAATTAAGCAATCATGGTTCCCCACTAACAATCTCCTCTATGCTTGAGATCCTAACCAGAGTGCTTTGCAACAGAAAAGGTAAATGGGTGAAAACATGTACTACTAAATCCCACCCGTCTTCCTGTATGTTGTGGATCTAAGGATCCCTCTGGTAAATGGAGCTCCCTGTGGTTTCTGATTTGAGCGGCAGGTCTCCCTTGAAGCTGTGGAGAGACCAGACTTTCTGGCTCTGTCAAACCACATACTCGTACCTTCTAAATGGGGACCTCCTGCAAAGTTGACAACTGTAAGCATGCAGTCCCATTCACTGTCAATCGATACTGAGGGTGGGAGCTGGCTTCAGGTTGACACAGTGCATATGAAAGGTTGTTGGGGTTTCCTGTCTCCTTTGTTCGCCTCTGCAGCCAGGCCCCATGTGGACCTGTTTGAATTACCCAGTGAATAGTATGCAAATCACTTCCAACAGCTACAGGGCCCAACAAGAGGAAATGGCAGTTCCATGGAGCCTTTTGATAGCTTATTAGGTTGGCAATGGCAGTGGGAAGATTTGGCCCTCCCCCTTTCTGGAGATGCATTGTGTACTCCTCTTTTCATATCCCAACTAAATATGACAGGGGGGACTGCGCCTGTAGGCTGTGTCCACCCAGACTACACAGATCTATGAGTATGTCATGCAGTGAGCATAGGAAAATGTGTGCGGATTAGCTCCACATATTTTCCAGAGGTTGATCTACCATCATTCAATTTCGTTTAAAATTTCAAAAAAGCCCAGGTGAGCACACACTCACCATGCAGATGGTCGAATTCCTCACACTAAAAAAGCCATACCCGAGCCTGCCATCTTGATTGTCTTTGCCTCTCTTTCTCTTTCCTGCCCCCTCCATTTCTTCTGGAGCAAAGCACTTTTGGTGTGACATCATAAGGACAAAGTCCACTCATTTCAAGAGCAGGGATTGGACCCGTAAAGCAGGCTTGATTTAGACCAATCATCTGGGAATGTTTGCCTATAAAAGAAGGAGTTTCCTACCACTTCTTTGAATCATCTTGGGCATCATCTTGAAGCATCTTTGGATCATCGCTTGAGAAGATTTTGCTGAACCCTGCTGAGAGAGAAGTCCTCTCCAAAGTCCTCCAGGTGTGAGGCGAAGGCAGGTGTTCCAAGGCAGAGACCAGCTATGTCCCCAAACCATCCCAGTCTGAATTGGGGATAATCTGCTGCTGGAACAGGACCTGCCTCGCTGCTAGCCAGAGAGGTACCCCAATCCTCACTGTGTTGGAGGACCCCTGCAGTTGTGTGTCAGCCTTCCCTGTGTTTGGGACCATGAGGAAAGGACTAATGTTGTCCCTGCGCCTCTGGATTGGGACTCACAGCATCCCGAGAGCCAGGACAGCCAGGATCTTAGTGTTTTTTTCCCACTGTTGAGCTGCTTGGAGCGTGCTTAAAGAACTGTTCAACACATTTGAATCAGCAGGGCTCTCAGTTGCTGCCTTTTGCTGCATCTCCTATCATTACTTAGTCTGCATTCTTTCCTCAGGGGTGCGTTTATTGTAGTGTTTTTCTAGTTAGATATTATTGTACATGGGGCATGGGGCCAAAATACCTTCAACTCTCTCTTCCCAAATATCATCCTTCTCGAGCTCTTCGCTCATCTGCCTCCAACTCCCTCAGGTCCGTTGCTTCTCTAAGCAACAAGTTGGTGGTAGATCTCTCTCTTCAGCAGCGGCCTCCCTCTGGAACAGCCTTCCTGCCTCCCTGAAACTTGAGGAGAACCATCTACGAGTCCGGATGAACCTCAAAACATTCCTCTTTGCTTCTGCTTTCTCTCCCTCTCTCCCCTGCTGAATTCCTTGCTGCAAACTGCACTGGTCAAATCTACCTGCCCACCCTGTCTGATTTCAGGCGCAAGCACCGCCAGCTGCACATCTGCACTGCCTCCCTGGCAACCCTCACACTTAGGGACTGTTTCTGTCTCCCTACAGTCCACCTACCAGCATTTATGTCTGCACTTACTCTGCACTTGCCAGCATCTGCCTGTTTTGTTATCTTATTTATTCTACTACCCATTGTACTGCACTTCCCCCTCTCCCTTACCCACTCGCACGTTTCCCTTTTCCCCCCTCCCATGCACTTGCCTGATCTGAAGGGCACCGGGCCTAGTAGGATCGTTGTCTGTCGTTCCTTTTGTCCCCCCCTTGCCTTGTTGCGCCTTGAAACTCTTGTGTATAGGCACGTTATAAATGACAGATCATATCATATCATGGTTTATTTAAGTAAAGTGTATATATCATTATGGAACCTTGATTGGGCATTCCTTTATTTTGGACTGTTATACTTTGCTTTTTGAGTTGCTACTGAAACACATTCACACGCCTCTTAAGAGTATAGCCATCCCTCGGCCCATATTGCCACAAAAGGTGAAGGAGGTATACCTCTTGACTGTGCCTGTTTTACCTTTATGAGTGTGTTGGCTCATGTATGTATGTATGTATGTATGTATGTATGTATGTATGTATTTATTTATTTATTTATTTATTTATTCATTGTGTATTTGTAATGCACTTATACAGCAAGTAAATTGTGTTTCAAAGCACCAACAGGGAGGGAACATGGGGATGAAATGCAAATATGACAGTGATAGAGGTGGTCCTACTAAGCCTTGTGAGCATTCAGTATGTGCAAGTGCAGTTGGTTTTTAGAGGAGTGAGGGCTGAGTGGGTGTTTAAGCCTCTACTCACCCTTGTACTCCTTCAGTGCATAAGCCAATTTGTCACAAGTTGGCATTGAAGTTATCCAGCCTGCCACTAGAACTTGGGGTTTTGTTGGCAATCATACATGACTCCCCTTGCTATGTGCAAGTAACAGGTGCTATTTTTGCAGATCAGCTTGATTTGGGATATGGATGATAAATCAAGATTGAATATCACCTCTAAACTAAACACTTCCTGCAATAGCAAGGGGCCATGTATGGTGACCAATTTCATGTACAATTGGTGGGGCCGTGTGGGCACAGGAGAAGTAGACTCCTATTGGATGAAATCACGGTAGGATGGTTATGATGCAGCCATTCTCATCCCACCGTTAAGTATGCAGCTTGTTGTTGCCTGGCACTGTATTCTTTCTATAGTTTTAGGTGTTTCTGAGATGTGTTGCAATTGGTATGATACCCTCTATGGTGTGATTTTATGATGTGGGCCTACATGAATATGTTGACTAGGATCGGGGAACAATCAGATGTTTGGGATCAGCCACAGTTAATTGAGTGGGTTTTGGAGAAGTAGTTGGCAACCTTGAACTTGTAAAATAGCTCAGCAGGTTGCTTCTGCGATCTGTGTGTGACCTTCAGGAATCCCGGCACGACCAACTCAGCATTAGATCCTTCCGAGGTTGATAAATGAGTACCAACCTTGGTTGGGCGATAGTGTATGTACATAGGTTTCATGTAAACTCTTTGATGAAAGTGCCATATAAATAACTCCTCATCATCATCATCATGAACTGGTTTGCTCTGTGCAATAAAAGCTATACCTAATTGGGCTCTGTATCCGTGAGAGCAGAATACATAGCAAAGCAAATGTACCCAATGTGTTCTGTTGAAAGCAGTACACAAGTACAGAAGTGGAAGGGCACATGTGTGCACTTGATCAAAGAATTGGGCTAGTGGAGGTACATGTTTACAGTGGTGGGGTGTAAATATTTAAAATGTTCCCCAATTGGTGCGACCCTTTAAATAGAATGACAAGCCATGTCATTTACAGTTAGTCTTATAGAGTAACTCGTGACATTTTATTGTACATCAGATGCCAGGTTCACAAACAGTGCACAAGAGCATGTCTGCCACAGAAAATCATGTATGTGCCTAGGAGGTTATGTGCCCCATAGAAACACTAGATGCATAGTAGAGACATATGTATCCAGGTGACTTCATCAAGAAAGTTCACGATGCAGTACGCCAATAGCACACTTAAAAAATAGAAATCATAATGGCAGTACCAGTGGATACCTGGGTCGTGACCGATTGCTCGGGATTAAGTGAAACAGCTTTACCCTTCATGCATAAAATCCATGTCGTGTTAAAGGATCACAGGGACATGACGCGTGAGATTGTGAGATCACTCTCATCTGAAGCCGGCACACGGGGGGTGCCAGATAACAAGGAGCAGCTGATGCGATATCCCAGACTAGCCTCGAAGCTCAGCACGAGGTAGAAGTGCATCGCTTCCTAGGAGGCAGATAAGAGGCGATGCCCTCATGACAAACTATCTCCGCCTCCCAGCTGAGGCTGCCCTTCCCGAGAAGTCAGAGACAAGTAAACAGAGCACATAAGCAGATGGAGGCGGCAGAAGGTGATATGCAACTTGCTGCGCGAAATGGCCGACGCCATGTCTGGGGCACGTGCGGTGCTCGGTGGAGCGCTCCTCATAGGGACTCGTAACATCTTCCCTCCCAGCAGCAGAGCTTGTGTGCAGGTAAATATGCTTGAAACTGGAGTCTAGTGACCGTTCAGCAACACTGGGGAGCTCGATCGGACATGAACCACCTTCATGCGTTGCAAAAGACACTCATTCTTAAGGAACTCATTCTTCACTCATTCATAAGGAACTTTATTTTTCATTTTTTAAATTTATTTGTGTTTTAGGTATAAATCATACCATTCACAATAAAACGGGTAATTCTTTACACGTATATTCATATACAAATTATTTCTTTAAAGTACAACACATCATTTTGTTGTTATCATAAAATCACATATTCAAAATACAAAAATGTGAATCCGCAGTAAAAAGAAAAACACAAGCACATTATTTGATCTTATAACATTAATTCCTAAAATGATTACGTACAATCATATTCCCATGTTTATAACCAACTTCATTTCATTAAAAATTACTATTAAAAACCTTACAAGGGGCCAATATGAGAGAGACCTGTGTTCCATGCATGAGTCTTTCCCACAAACTCTGGGATATGACAGCAGATGTAGAAGACACATAAGGAGAAAAACTACTACCAACGAGGGCTATCACCACTTGAAGCAGCGTCTCCAGTAACATACTCTTACAAAGTCTACAATTTCTTAAATCTCTGGCAATATTCACACTTAGAAACTTTCTTTCCAAATACGTATATACTGTGCTGACAAAGTGAAACAGGACAACCAATAGGGAAAAAGAGGATCGGTGCATGAGTAGCTTTCAGTTTGAGGAAGGAGGGACTAATAAACTTAAACAAAGGTATCTAGGCATACTTGAAGTCACATTTTAGGCATGTATAATTATAATTGTTCATTTATAGCACACTTAATACCGGCGACCAGTTTCTAAGGATGATCCCGTGATTCAAAACCATTTGTTGTTTTGCTTCCAAGACAAACGGGTTGCCCCTGAGCTATCCTCCCACCCACTGCTGTGACTGTCTGATTTCACTGTAGCTCTGACAGTCCAAGAGAACATGAGGTTGATTTGTAATATCTCCGCTGTCAGAGCGAGCACTAATCTTGCACTGTCTAGTTTTCCATCCTGTTGATGTTGTTGACCTGTTTCGATTAACATGCGTCTTCTCTGAGCCTGCACCTGGTTAGCATATGTGTTGTGAGTTTCTGACAGAGATGAAGTAGTTTGTCAGATTATTCTTATAGCAATATGTATTGGTCACCTCTAGCGGGCCTTCCCAGCTGGTTTCAGAATGGCTTCCCTGGGCTTGCCATCGTTCACTGGTCTAGTCTACTCCAGGCGGGGTATAGTGATGTCCTAATATCCTGCTAGCATGGAGCTGGGCTACTTGTCTCTTGTTTCTCTTTTCGTTGATTGTGTTCCTCATGGCACAGTGAGTCTGTGTTGCTTTTCATTAAGATGTAGCCAGAAAATAGTTGCCCATTTCTGGATGCGTAAGAAAGAAAAAGGCAATTCTTCAAGTTCGGTCATGGTTTCTCTTTTGAACATGTTTTGAAGAGGAAGTGTGGGCATGTATTCGATTGGGAGGGCATTTCCTAGCTGGTGAGATGTTAGTTCGCATTTGGAGGGCGTCAGCTTCCTGGGACCCTTGGTCATGCTCCCCAGAAGCCCTATGTCACCCATAGACATCAATAGGAATCCCTCTGAAAACATTGCCTAAATGGATTGAACGGGTATGGCACCTCAGCTGTCTCTTTCCATAGCAATGGATGATGTACTCGTTCCTCCCTTCGTACCTTAAATGAATCAGACCCTATTTACCATTAAGGTCCATTAGCATTCACTATCCATATCTCCACACTGGTAAAGGTTTGCTTTTAGTGTCAGGGGAATAACATTGCTGTATGGTGGTTGCTCTCTAGAGCAGGACAAATCTTAAAACATTTCCAGATATCTAACCATCTATATGAGTTGCATTTATTGAGTATCATGCAGGTCAGATTCTGTTTTTCTCATTGACCGAAACTCGTTTTTCCAGCTTGAGCCTTTCATGGCGCATCAGTCTGAACAATAACCAAGCTGCGCTTGATGTCCTGGGGATCACCTAGTCAGGTTGAGGGGCTATCCAACCCATTCTGTGGATTCAGAAATGGTAACCACAGACCGAATTATGGAATTCTTGCACAAGTTGGGCAAGCAGGGTATGTTTCAAGAAAGTGCACCAGTGCTACAGGTTCCTCATGTGCAGATAATCAGGTGCTGGAGACCTGCCCTGTGGATTTAAGTGTAGAAGGGCCTGCTGATTGAAACACACTCAACTAGTTTCTGCTTGGAAGCTGATCTGCAGCACAGCAGTTCAGCAGGTTATTCCAGCCTATCAGACATGCTAAATAAATCCATAGATCCTTTGGATTGTATATGCCAGGTGTCCGACATTCTTAATCCCAGAGAAATAATTCTCTGCAGATTTTTAGTGGTCAGTACCTGTATCCCAGAAGCTCAAAAGTGGGCCTCTGACTTTCCTTTTGCCCAATCAATGTATATCTAATTCTTATTTGCTGTGTCTCTTTTCTTGAGTCCTTCTGATATTCATCCATGAACCCTGAGTAATCGAGAAATCCTTGGTATTCATGGCTCATGAAGATGACAGTGGAATCAGTATGGACTATAAATCAGGTTCCTGGGATGTACGGCACCATTACAGGGTATTTCTTAGCCGGGTCTAGAGTCTTGGCGATTCAGTATCTGGAATGTCAAGACCCCGAATCTTTAGACTGTAACTTGCAGTAGCTTCAGATATGCGTGTATGTGTGTGTCCTGAGAGTTGAATCACCTTGTATTTCCATCTGACTGCTCACACCATAAAAGGTAAGTTAAGGGAGCATAGACAGCACTGACACTTCTTTTCATAGCATCTGTCAGGTTGGATGCCTGTGTCCACTTACTTAAATCAAGATGCCTGCAACATGTGCATCAACCCACTGAGTCGCTGTTCCTCCCCGCCACTCCGACCCCTCAGGTTTAGTTGTAACAGTGTCTCCTGCATGCTAGCAACACATGTGTGGCAACAACACATATTCATCTATTTTTCAAATGTGACATGGAACTGATGAAAGCACAACTTCCCAAACTGGATCAAGGATCATAGACTTCACATGTGTGAGCCGTGGTGGGTGCCTAAAATGCACAAGTTCTCTAAACTGTATGGTAAATGCATAATGCTCTTTGCTTTGTTATGGCATTCTGTATTTGTATTTAAAAGAGAACAGGGAAGAGTGCCTTGCCAGTAGCAATTTACAAATGTAGCATACAGAACAGAGCATTCACATGAAAGTTTGCGTAACATTGGTAAGGGTACAAGTCAAAAAGGCACGCTGCGGAAACAGAAACGTTATATCATACAATACAGACTACCAGATAGGTTGCAAAGCAAACATTTACAAGATGGTACAGTATTTGCAGGTATATACAGTGGAAGCTCACCAGAAGCTTCAAGGCTCATGGTGTAATGATTTTGGATTAGGTCATGGGTTCACATTTCAGATCAAGGCACTGTATCTTCAAAGAAGATTTGTTTCTTTTACTTGAATGTTTTAACGGTTAAAGAAAAAATAACCTTTAACATATGCAATACACAAGGGGCCTCATTACGACCCAGGCGGTAAGTTACCGCCTGGGTCGTACCTTTACCAACATGGCGTAAACTACGTTTACGCCATGGTGGTTGGCGGACTTACCGCCC
Source organism: Ambystoma mexicanum (assembly GCF_040938575.1). NCBI lineage: Eukaryota > Metazoa > Chordata > Amphibia > Caudata > Ambystomatidae > Ambystoma > Ambystoma mexicanum. The sequence continues at coordinate 1,108,743,341 of NC_090933.1, read as the reverse complement.
CATTCCGAGGTTGGCGGGGCGGTAAGTCCCCAATCCCCATTTACCCTTCCCCATTCCCATTTTTGCCCCATAGGGCATAATGGGAGTGGGGAAGGCGTTAATTACGCCACCGTAAATCACAGTGGCGTAATTAACATCAAGGTCCCTTAGCGCCATGGATTTTAACAACTGCTAAAAGCAGGTGTTAAAACCTCCATGGCGCTAAGGGACCTCGGAATCAGGCGGTAAGGGTCGGCGCTGTTTACGCCGCCGTAAACCCCTTACTGCCTGAGTCGTAATGAGGCCCAAGATCTCTAGTTTGATAAAAGGTACATTCAGTAATATGCACAGTTTACAGAACAAAAAATTGAAGAAAAAGATGAAGAAAAAGAAGAAGGAAAAAAGGAAAAAGAAGATCAAAGATTCAGAAAATCAGCTTATTTTAAGTTTAAGGACAAAAACAAGTAAAAACTATCTTCCAGTAAGTCCCGGCACAAAATATTCTTCTAACTCAAGACTATTCTAAAAAGTCGTTACTGCAACAACCGTGAAAGTGGTATGACCCGATAAACATTCAGACCAAACGTGGTCACACAACCCCTGTTACAATGCTAATCAAATTTCTTTTAAGTGGCTCCTTCTCAAACCCTGTATCGCTGGACAATCTATGCTTAAGAGTTTCCCCCTCACATTCAGTGCTGTAAAAACAACAGCTCCGCTGATCAGCTTCCAAATGGCCACGTTTGATCAGGATCTGCTTTGTCGAGTGCAGGTTCCATCAAAATCATAGGAATGTAAGCCTGATCGATGTGTTATGTTATGTTAAAAGAATGTATTGAGTGCACATACACCCGAAGGCTTCTTGCCGCTAATTGAGAGGAAGGATAGCATATTTAAGTTCAGACTAAAATTAGAGTGTTTTCAACTGCCGGCAGAAGGTAAGATGATTTGTCAGGATACATCATAGAAAGGGGGCTAGGGTGCCTTGGTTTTTGTGATACCACTCAGATGACTGAAGGAGGGATACCCATGCATTTTATCAACTGTATTAACACAATCAATATCAAATAGAAGTTTCTTTAGTCTACGGGGGTTATCCCTCTGCTAACTTACCAAATTGGAAACTTTAGACAAGAGAAGTTTGCAACGGTCAACCATCTCGTTTATCTATCTGCATTTCCCTGGCTCAAAATATGCTTTAAATCCCCCAACAAGCAGTCCAGATCTGGGCATACGATTTTCCTCAAAAGCGACAATATTTTCCACTGTGCTCTTGCTTCAAGCGAAACAATGTCCAGTTCATAGCAAATTGCATAGATTGGAACACATTTAGGAAAAACCCTACGCCAAACCAATGCTTCCAAAAGTGGTCGTTTCTCAAGTAATGATAGGGGACATACATCCATCCCATACAGAATCTGAGGGACAAATTTGCTCTCATAGAATTTAAGGTTTGCTTTCAAGCAATACCCACCATACTGAGAATCAGCTCTCTTCGGTTGGTTGACAAATGCCATAATATGCTCCTTCAGCCACTCTTTTAGCCTGTCAGTGATGGATTTGCCAGTATAAAGAAAATCCCAAAAACAACAAGGAATTAAACCTATTAACAGGCTCTGAGCCAAAATGCCATCTGAAATTTGTTTTCTTTCGGCCCTTAAACCATTGCAATATCTTTGTTTTGCTAGCTTAATCTGCAAAGCATGATTACCCATGTATGCCGCAAAGGCGTCCATCAAACTTTGGAGTCCTACTAACAGGCGTGATGAAATCCCCTTATGCTAAATAGTCACCAATGTTGGATAGAGGTTAAACAGGGAGGGTGCGAGAATGTAACCCTGCCTGACACCCCTAAACATTGGAATCAAATGTAAAAGACCAACCAAATGATTCAGACAGACTTGGATTTATGACTGAGAATACAAACCAACAATCAATCTAAGAAGTCCCAAAGGGACCCCCCACATATAGAGCTGAAACCACAAAAGTTTGCTTTGAACAGCATCAAACACATGAGTTAAATCAATTGAGGCTATAAAAACAGAATCATACAGATGATTTATAGCTCCAGTTCTTGTGCTACAGTTGTTAGTCCAACCTGTATTGTGCATATGGACAAGCACTGTAGGGGACGTAGAGGGGTGGAATGGAAGAACAATGGTTAATATTAATGAATAAAAGACTTCTCTTTGTGGGGCCTATTAGTGAAACTTTTGTGCCATGATTGGTGCATCAAATCTTTCGTTTGTACCTAGGGATGTATTGAACTTTAACTTCGAGTAAGCATTCGGCCAAAGTTCGGCTGAAAATCAGGTATCTGGCTTCGGCCGAATACTTACTGTAATCCCTACTCGAAGCCAAAGTTACACCCCTATCAAAGATACACTGGGAAAGAGGAACTGGAAGCCCCATCCAACCCGATGTACCAAGTAGAACACCCTCACCAGATCCGAGGCTACAGGGAATCCCGACGATCCCTCCACCTGCCTTGCAGCCAATTCATCCAAATGACATATATTAGACTCAACAGTATGGCTTGAATCGCCAAAGCACCGACAATAACTCTTCTAAAAGAGCATGCGGAAAGATGAATAACATGGCTGTGGTTGCCCACATCCCACCCTTCAATCATCAACACGGGAAAAGCAACAAGTGGGAGCAGAAATTAAAGTACACACTATTCTGCTCAGGCTCTGTAGCCCCATGGCTCCTCCACATTCACAGAGAGGGACCCCGACTACTAATTGGATAACAGTTAAAATAAAAGCAGACTCTGCAGGGATGATCGAAGCTTGCGTCGCGCTGGATGCCCTTGCTCCACACTGCCTAATTCTACTGACTCCCAACCCTCACCCCCATTGCAAGAGAATATGCTGGAAACTATCTCCTACATCTGAGAGCGCCTAGCAGCAGTTCATTGTGTGCTATGCGGGACCATGTATGCAAGTGGGTTCAAATAATTGCAAGACTTATACTATCACACACAGTAACACATGCTGCCAACAAAAGTGGTTGTGTTTTTAGATACCAACTAGAGATGCCAAGATATCCTATGCAACATACTCCACAATAGTTTATCCATTAGTGCTGTGTCCTTCTATATCCAAGGAATGGCAGGACCAAACACATAATAGTACATACAATCCTAGTATTCATTTAGGATTGCGGAAATAAAATTATCTGCAAAAAGTCCAGAAAAAAGAATGTTGATCATAATATTGGAATATGTATTTCAACAGTATGTACATCATAATACATTGGAATATAATCCCAATGTTCAAAAAAAACTGTTGTTAATGATAAAAGAAATAAAGTTAATACGAAAAATGGTAAGCATAAAAGACATTGGGCCTCATTATAAGGCTGGCTCTCCCGTAATGAAGGGGGCCGGTACAGGACCAGCCCTCTTCATTCCGGGAGTGCCGATTATGAGCTTCCCATTGCGGGACCCGGATCGCACACCTGGTAAAACCAGGCATGCTTTCCGGGTCCAGCGAGGGGAAGAGGGAGGCATTAAAGGGCCAGATGTAATCTGCCCGTTATTACCTCCCTCCCCATTCCCATTTGAGCCCTATGGGGGTTCAAATGGGAATGGGGATGGGTTCCTGCAAGGAGGAATTACCGGGTCCTCCTATGTCGGAGTAACCCGGTAAGTCCCCATTGCCGGGACCTGGTAATGGAGCCCGGATCGGAGGCTAGCCATGGAGCTAATAGCTACATGGCTACCTCCATTCTCGTAATGAGGCCCATTGTGTGCACTGGGACGTATTCAATTAACAGAATAAAGTAATTAGGATCATCCAAAAACATGGATGATTTGCAGTCACATTACAAACCCCCATTGGACTTTTCTAGTCTCGAGTTTGGTTCCCCACTTTCGCCTCCCCGGCATTTGCGCGGCTGGATGCAAATCCATTAACAAGCGCTCCCATCAGCAAAATCGTGGACATCCGGCTGTTAAGCATCATGTAAATGGATAGGCTGCAAACAATTAGAGTTGCGATGTCTGTTTGAAAAAGAAAACAGATGGGATATGAAAATATGGATCGTGAGACTTGTGCCATGTATCCAGTCTCTTCTGTATGCCTGCAACCCCTCTGTTGGGCAGGGAGCAGTGAGCTGAATCACAAGAAGTTCCTGGAGCCCTTGTGCTGGTACTCAGCAGGGTTTGAATTTCACATTGAGGTGTACATTTCCCTGCACCCTTCTGTTGACACCGGCTTTCACTGCAAAGTAAATGTACAGCCTTTGTAATTAGAGCTTACCCTGGAAAGTACCTTTTTTAAAGTTGTTTCTTTGTTATTAGCTGGGCCTATTCTAATATGTAAATGTTTAAGTAAATGGTGTTGTGGTGACTCCTTTTGTGTTTCAGAGCCCTGCTAGAGCCAGAAGGCTAAAGATGGGAAGACTCAAAAGCAAAATTGGAAATGGCAAGTACACACATACCAGTGTCCCCTCACAGTGATTACATACATGCATACTATACATTTGGGCTAGTCTTAGTTACTTGGGCCCTGCTGAACAAGCAATACCTATTAATGCACACAAATACAAACTGTGCCTTTATTGAACAGTTTATTTTCTGATAATGTATTCCTTTCAGGGTTCATAAAAACTTCTTATGTAGACGACAAAGAAAAGAAATGCAATTACGAATGGCTACACATATTTTAAAGTGCATTTATATTTACAAAGTGTGTTTCTTGTCTACATAACTTTATTCATAAATAATGCAACTATTTGGCTCTGGATGAATACTTGTCCAACTATTTGGTATTCGGAAAAAAACTTAAATCTACTATTCGGTACACTCCTATTTGTAACTAATATCCATAATTACTTTGTGCCATAATGAAATCTGGGGTCAATTCCCCAATTGCTGTGATATCAAACTGCAACTGCACGGCTGGCTTGGAAAAAACACAGTCAAAATATATGGGCTGAAAAGCATATGGTGTACTGCCACACACTCCCACATTCACATCAAAACCCCACATTCCACAGAAATGCCAGTTCTCCTTCCACCCTCACTCACCTCTATTAAGTGTCTCCCTCTCTTTCTCAGCAACCCTAAAAAGAAATGAAATGTCTATCATCCTGCCACCCTACTTTGCCTTTCTTTGTGCCCCCCGCACTCAAAAGGAAAATAAATATCTCACATAATGTTATTCCTCAGTTTCCCTGCCCCGTCTGATACAGCACAGACATGGTTCCTAACAATGCTGGATCCACCAGCCTGTCACTTTTATGCAGGTTTGTCCAACTCCAGGCCTGGGAAGCCCGGAATCCTGATGGATTTACAGGATATCCCACATTAATATTCTTGAGAAACATCCTGCATGGATTTAGAATCATTCTATGCAAATTCATAACATGAATATTAATGAGGGGTATCCTGAAAGTCTGAAATGTTTCCAGTCCTCGAGGCCTGGAGTTGGACAACCCTGTTTTAATGGGTCTACAACTCCATTGTTATCAGGAAGCAAGGCCACATATAGAAAAACATCCTTAAATGCCCATACACAGCAAAGCAAACCTCTTCATCGATGATCTACGCTGACCGCGCACCTCTGGGATTCAGCACCTCCGCTTGTGTAGCTCCACAGGAGGATGAAAGCCTCACACAGGTTGAATATGAGTAAACTGGTTCTGTGACATACAGAACACCTGTGACATTGAGATCTCATAAAAACCACCACACTCATACCAACTGTCCCAACTAGCCTCTCCTGTGATTGAAGCCATAATACATATCCGTGAGTGTACACTAGGTGACAGCACCAGTTCTCTCAATAGACATTTCAGCTTAAGAAAATGCAGTAAATACCAATGGGAATTGCAGTCTTAATATACTTCACGTGTGGTAGGAAATTCTGATTGCATTGCTCTTACTACTGACCACAAGGATGACTATGCTCTTAGCATGGTGGTAGTCTGCCACAGTTTTAATGATTACCAGCATATTTCCTACTGGATCTTAACAGTAATTGACATTTACATTGAGGAGGTTGTGAGTATACATTCTCATTACGATTAATAGTCTTTCCTTTTCAGTTGAAAGGTCAAAAGGCAAACTTGACGTCTTGGCTTGTGCAAAGTGCAATCCTTCCAGGTAATCGCAGTGTGATGGAGCAATACAAAACATGTCTACCCCCCCTATAATGTACCGTAGGAATAAAACATTCTTGCTGCTCATTACACACGCATTGCCCATCCCCCGTGCAGCCCTAAATCAATGGTAGGATATGATTTTGGTAATTTCGACCATGCCATGGACAGACAGGAGAATCTGCTTTAGTGGACATTGAGAAAAAAGGGATAAGGAAGGCACGAGAGGAGAAATCGAGGAAGAAAGTTGAATATGTAGTGGATGGGGAAATAGGGATGGCCAAATTCCTAGGCGCTCGGGAAAGACTGATTCCTGATGCGATCATTAGAACATTGGAACATTCTGCAAGTTGAAGGTGCTTCAGTAGCACATGGTCATTCTTAAATTCAGAGATAATGTTTTACATCAGTAACTGAGGGTCATTGCTAAAACTGGAGGTGTAGAACTGCAAGCAGAGGCCCCATTGCATGGAATGCCATGTGTTTCCCAGAATTCCAGAGCATGGTAGCACTGCAATGTCTGGGATCAATTGATGACTAATGACTGGAGCAAAGCTATTTGAAACAAATTCTCAGACTTTCCTGATATGGAGCTAGTTTCCTTGAAGCCTCAGGAGGGTGTTCATACCAGAAACAATGAAGAGCCAGGAGAATGCACCACTTCACAACAGAACATTGGCTGTCCAGGTGCAATGGTACTAAGACAGCCCTCAGGATAATGCCATACACATTCACGAATAAAGGTGTTGCCACTCGAAATGTACCCTTGTCAGCCACAGACAGATGGGCTGTGTGGTGATTGTGAGTGGCATGCCTGGAGAGTATGCAATCTTGGTTCATACCTTTCCAAACACGAAGAGGCCACATATCAACATGGTTCATGAAGGATCATAACGACGGGGTAAATAAGCGAGCGAAGATCAAATCATGCAGATGAAGGTGCAAGAGGATAATAACTATGACTCAGCGGTCTTCTCGCATAATGCGCCCTGAGCAGCACTGAGATATCAAATGAATCTGAATCATGTCTATTGCATGTTACACCTGACTCAGACTATCCACTCAGCTACTGGTGGTTGAAATGAATCGTATTGTCACATGTGCGTTTTGATTCGAGATTGCTCCTGGCGATTAGCATTGTAGACCGGAGTGTTCTCCAGAGCACTATCATACGCCTTGGAGTATATATCTGTGCCATGTTCTAAGCTGTGCATATTATGCCAAACATCTAGTCAACCACACAGGTCCAGTTGCACTTCTTTCCCCCCTACTGGGTTTGTCACAGGGGTCACCGATTTCATGGGTGAAGAAAATGTGCCAGTATCTCATAATGGCAATGCCTTTTTCCTCCCGCCAGCGATCACCTAAATTGCCCCCAAATCTGCATTTCGCCTTGTCTGGTATAATTTTAATCACGTGGTCCTTAGACTAATGCGAGAGTGATAAATCAGACTTCGAGCACCCCTGAATTTCCTCTTTCTACAGGATTTGCAAAGGAAGCAACTGTCAGGCAGCAAGAGCGTGAAATGAATGGGAGCGGCTCAGCCACAGCTGCTTCCTATTCTAGAGGGAACTGCCTGTCATAAGGGCAGGTCTCCTAATGCATTTGTTCTTCTTTTTTTTTGTTACTATTGCCCGCCAGCACTGGCTCCACTGCAGATTTTACTATTCGAAGAAGAGTTTGCTTAAGAATTATTTGTAATTGTTCTGTAGATTTTAAATCTCACCAATGTCATTTGAATGTTTTAGAATGTCTAAATATTAAACAGGGAGGGTTTTCATCTGTGCCTATGGGCGTTCTTTACATGCCTGTGGTTAGGTCGGGGATAAAGGATGTAAAGGAGCCATGAAAGGTGGATACATGCTACCCTAGAGCCTGGTAGGCATGCCAGCTCAGCTAGCTCCCTGAATGGGCTGATCAATCGACAGTCAATAGATCCTTTCATAGAAGTCAATCAGCTCGAGTCACTGAGTTCCAAGTGGGGTCTCTCGTATCCACACTGCCAGTAGCCTGCAGTTCCTGTGATTTGTTGCACTTTGACTCTCATAAACCCTCTCTGTTGCCTATTCTGGCTACAGTTGATGGGAGTTGCAATCAGGTAGCCGAGTACACAGGTGCTCCGGGGTCCGCCCCCCGACGCCATAGGAAATGCCAATTGCATGAAGACCCTATACGTTGCAATTGGACTTTTTTCTTCTGCTTCTTGCCCATACCCCCAGACCCTGCCGGGAAAACTATAAGTCAGCGCCGCTGCTTACAATCCAAAACATCAGGGGACCCAAGAATTGCAGAGCCCTGTCCCAATGCAACAGACTCTTCCTCCTCCACTCCTGGCCCGCCTGTAGCTGTCTCTCCTCCTCCATTCTCTTCCTCTCCCTTGTTCACCCCAGATGATATTTTTAGACAGGTCCGATCAATGAAAGTCTTGTCAAAACAGGTTCTCCACTCTTCATCCATAATCATCAAGGACCACATTGACACCCTTGCTCCTGTCTTGGCTGATTTCTGAAATCACCTCTTTCCCACTGAAACGTTCCCCTCCCCCTTAAGCACTCCCTTGTGCACCCCCTACTAAAGAAGCCCTCTGCCGATCCTTCCTCTTCGGCTAACTATCGCCCGATCTCCTTCACTCCTTTCCTGGGAAAACCTGTTGGAAAGCTGGCCATCTCCCAGCTTAATCTGCACACTGAATCTGTTGGTTGTCTCCACGACCACCAGTCTGGTTTCAAAGCTGCAGGAAGCACAGAAACTGCTCTCCTGAACACCGGTGAAGACCTGCTTTCTAAACTTGATTCCAACCTTCCTTCTGTCCTCATTCTCCCCGATCTTTCTTCTGCTTTTGATACGGTAAACCATGACATCCTGCTCAATCTCCTCTATGATAACCTGGGTATCACTGATCAGACCCTGGCCTGGCTGACCGCCTTTCTAACTGGCTGACCCTCTCAGGTCCAACTGGGGTCTTTCTTCTCTTCTAACTCTCTCTCTATTTGTGGTGTTCTCCAGGGGTCTAACCTTTCTCCCTGGCTTTTCAACCAATACCAGGCACCTCTTGCCCACCATATCACTGCATCACATCGCATCACATCATTTTGTTCTGTGTACACTTACAGAATTCCACTTCTGAAGAAGGGGTAGTTGACCCCGAAACGCGTTGAGCTTGAAGGATTTCTTCAGAAAGAAATGTGGATTTATGTTTAAGCAGTTTATGAAATTGTAGAGGCAAATTATAGGCCTAGGACACATGTATATATATATATATATTATTCATTTCTGTGAATTCAATGTTACATTAAACTGTACAATACTGTTTTGAAACTTTGAATGATATTCAGTAATAGTGGTGTGCAGGGTATGGGAGTGTCTATAACCTTGGACACTATTTTGGTTGAATGTTGTTAGGGCTTCATGCCAGGGCCCCTATTCCTCCCCTGCACTCAAAGTGTTTGAGTGAAATATTGTTAGAGACCCAACATTTGTTTATCTTGGTGTGCGCTGATGCAACAATTTGTTTCTTCTTGTTTCTCCCTGCAAAATCTTTAGATGCGCTGTCCAAAGGCGGGACTCAACCCTCTTTTAAAGCCAATGTGCCACACTGATTGGTGTAGGCTAAGCCTACCTTAATGAACCAATCCTGGGTACCCACCAACAATCTCCTGTATGTATGAGGTCAACACCAGAGTGCTTTGCAATAGAAAATGTAAAGGGGTGAAAACATGTAATACTAAGTCCCACCCATCTTCCTGTCTATTGTGGATCAAAGGGTCTCTCTAGTTAATGGGGCTTTCCGTGGTTCCTGATTAAAGCAGCAGATTTCCCTTAAAGCTGTGACAGGACCAGACATTTGGTCTCTGCCAAACCACTTACTCATACCTTCTTAATGTGGTCCCCCTGCAGGGATTACTACTGTAAATACCTAGTCCAAGACATGACAGGTCCCTTTACTTGATAGAGAGAGCTGGTTTCAGGTTGACACAATGCATATCAAAGGTTGTTGTGGTTTTCCTGTCTTTTGATAACCTCTGCATCCAGGCCCCATGTGGGCATGTTTGAAGTATACTTGATGAGTATGTTAAATATGTTAATTGCTGCCACCATCTTCGGAGGATAAGAAAATGGACAGGTGGATCCATGGAGCCTTTGATAGTTAATTAAGGTGTCCATGGCAGGAGGAAGATGTTGGCCCTCCCACTCTGATATGTATCATGCACTCCACCTGTTAGATGCCAACTAAATATGACCAGGAGGCTGTGTCCACCCAGAGTACACGGGTCTATGTGTATGTCATGCAGTGAGCATAGGAAAATGTGTGCAGATTAGCCCCACATGTTTTCCAGAGGTTGATCTACCATCATTGAATTTAATTTAAAATGCCAAAAAAGCACAGGCGAGCACACATTCACTGTGCGTATGGTCGAATTAGCGTTCTCCTGTGGCATGAGAATGCTGGCATAGCATTTCTTTTTTGTAAATATATTTTCATTAGCATTTGTTAAGGCACAAAGCATATAAATCACATCTTATAAAGCTCAACAACTTGCCCTTCAGACTGAACCTCACCCTCCCTTCCCGCACTATTAACCCGGGGTGTGTGCAGAATCGCAGACCCCAACAACAACAATATCCCAAGATAAATCGGCAAATCAAAACCACGCTTTTGAAACTCCCCAACATAAACCAAGTTCCATCTCTTAATTCGTCCTCTGCAGTGCAGGCAAACTTAATACAGAGTCTCATGAGCTTTTTTTATATATCTAAGATATTCTGGTAGCTTGGCTCCCTCCGTAGTTTACCTTCATCCATCCTTTCAATCACCCGCCCTAAGAGCTTGCGGGCGTCCCTACTTTACCCTCCCACTTACACAAGATCGCACTCCATTCATTTCTAAATTACCCCAATCTGTCATTCACTGCAGCTGTTAACTTTTCCATCACCATGATAGTATGCACCTTAGGTTCCCAAGTTTCGTTTGACAGGAGGATTTCATCCTTCCACCCCTGAGCAATTGCCAAACGACCCACACCATGCATTCCCCTCCCACATTCTGGGGAGCCTAACCTCGTCTCTATCTCTCGCTGGTATCCCCAAAAGCATCGAGAGTGGGTTCAAACCCAGCTGTGTCCCTGTGACTTCCTTCATCCAATTTAACACCTTTTCCCAAAACACTCACACCTTAGGGCATCGTCACAACATATGGTAAAGGGAACCAACCTGGCCGCAGCCCCTTTGAGAGAGAGGGGCGGCCCTGGAAACATCCTAGATATCCTCTTGGGGTCTCTGTGACAGCCCCTCAGCATTTTGTAATTGTGTTCCATCGTGAAGGTGAACACATCCCTGTGGAAGGCGACCTTATAGATCCTTCCCCATTATTCATCTGAGATCTCCCCTCCCACTAGGTCCATCCAGTACCTCTGAAATGTTGTCGCCCCATCAGGGATGCTAGCTTCATAGCTCCATATAATTTGGATAAAATACCTTTCTTTGTATGTGATGAGTCTAGCACCTTATCAACGCTACTAAGCTCCCTTGCCACAAAACCTCCCCATTTCGGGTCTGACAATATAACTTTTACTCAAAGGTACTCAAAATCTGTAATCGAATACCTCCGCAACTCCTGCCTAAAAGTCTCCAGATCCAAGAAGGCCACATCCTTAAACAATTGACTCACCCTCTTGAGGGCCACATCTGACCACCTCTGTGAAAATCGCAGTCCCATTTCGAGGACAAAGCTGAAGTCCATGATGACAGCAACCGATGGGTCCCACTATCCTGCCAAACAGACCAGAGAACACCCATTCTGCGGTGTGTCCTAAGTTGCTCAGGGACCAACTTGAGTGGGTAGCAGAGAAAGTCTATCATTTTTATGGGTGGTCAGCCAAATCCTCCAAATAGGTCCAATAGGTCCTCATTACATCATTCATGTTCTCGGGCCGTACTGTCACGACCCTCGCCCAAAACCCCCTCTAGCAAACCATTGGCCAGGTGGAGTCAGGACTCAGGCCTCTAGAGCCTGGCATCCTCTTCAAAAGCCCTCATGGGGCCAGTCCTGGCGCCTATAGCGCCAGGCTCATACACCATGAACAACAATGTACTTGGGAACTACTGTATTGTATTGTCAGCCAACATGGAGGCATCCACATAGCTTGGGTCCTAAGAACCAAGCTATGCGGTCTAGTGTTTTGGGTGTGGCAGGCCAGGAACTACTTTCCCTGATACTACTTTACCTGGGCTATATAAACCACACCCTGACGGCAGAACATGCTTCGTGTTACTTTGCAGCTTGCAACGTGACGATCACCGTGTCCAGCTATTCCCTCGAACCTCGGAGAAGCAGAACCTGCAAGGAGACAAAAGAAACATCATTAGCAGCAGCATCTTACCTGCAGTTTTCATTTTTAAACACTCGCAGCTACTGAGAACAGCTTCCTCGAATCTGCATGCCTCCCGGACAGAACAACCTGAAAGAGGAAGATAGAGGCAACATTAAAGAAAGCTGCAGAGACATTTACAAATTACGAACTGCTCAAAAGGCTTACCTGGCTGGTCGCCTCTCGGCTGGCACCACTCTGGACATTCCACTCTCACTGAAGAACACCGTGACCTACAAGGAAGGAAAACACAAGTTAGCAAAGGCAAGACTTTGCAGCGCTGCGCATAGTGCTTACTTACCGCATGATAGCGCTCTTAATGCACCATCATTTACCAGTGGGGCTCAACCAAGCCAGTTTGCCGCGCTGACGCTCTCCATACCTAAGGGAGAAAAAAGAGACATTTTAAACAAAGAAAGGCATGCAGGATAGCAACAAAACTAAAGAACAGCAATAAGACCTACCTGAACAATATCAAACGGGCCAGCGTCAGTGAAGTAACTGGACCACGCTCGCCCATGAAAGACAACGCACCCCTGCAAAGAAGGCAGGACGGAGAGCACGCCTAATTCTACCACAAGGTGAGGAGAGGGCGCCAGAGGGACTGGAAGCTTACTGGGGTGGAGGGAGGATACTTACCCCAGTCAGTCAGTCTTGAACACAGTCCTCCTGTATTTTCAGGCAGAACCTTCCCCGCAGACCACATCAGGGCAAAGCTGAGAAGCATACCAGCGAGTAACCCACCTGGGTGGCATCCCTGTGGATACCAGGTGAGTGTAACACGTATTGGCCACTGAGCAGCCTTATAGTACAATCAAATATCTGGAAACCCACCCCACCTGTGTCCCTTGGAAGCACGATCGTCGTCATTTTCACCCTTGGTACCTTATTTTGCCAAATGAATCTACAAAGTTCTCCCAACAGGTCAATACAAAATCTCTCCAGGAGTTGACAAGGGATGATAGTGAATGGGTACAAGAGTTGGGGGAGCACGTTCATCTAAACAGAGGTCATGCATCCCTACCAGGTTAAGACTAAGCGGTCCCATCTCTTCATATCCAATTTTAACTTTTCAAGGAGGGACTTGTAATTAACCGTCACACTATCACCTAATTTTCTAGTAACCCAAATCCCCAAATATAGAAATGCACTTGTGTTTAACCCTCATTCCGAGATATGTCTTCCGTGCCTACCCTGGACAGACCCACCTCCGATCTCATTCCCAGGATGTTTGCTAGGATTTTTACATGATTGTTTAAAAGAGAGATTGGTCTATAAGAGGGGCATTGTGTGGGGTCCTTTCCCCCCTGATGAATTGCTATTTTCAAGCAAAATCATAGCGGGTAGGGCCATCCCTCCAAACATGCATTAAAGACTCTTACCGAACAGGGGGCTAGTCGAGAGCAAAACCGTTTGTAAAACATCACCAAGAACCCATCTTCTCCTGGGAGGTCCCTGACTTCATATTCTTAATCGCTAACTGTAAGTCCTCAACTATAATGGGGCAGTCCAAATTATCCACCAGTTCACTGGAGAGACCTGCAAGGGGTAATCCTTCTAAGAAAGATTTTATCTGTGCCTCCTCACCCTTCCATTCCGAGGTATACAAATCCATATAGAATTTAGCAAACTCACTACCTATTCCCGCATTTTCATACACCATGACTCCATTCTCGGTCGCAATGCCCTTGACAGTCCAGCACTTCCTTTCCTCACTCAATCTCCAGGCGAAGATCTCATCAGCTCTGTCCCCTTTTCGTGGTATTGTTCCTTCAAGAATAGGAGTGGTATTCACAGTGTACTGAACTACATTGGTGTTAAATTGCATTTTATACTGCCAGAGCTTACTTTCCTCTGCTGGGGAAATAAAACCACCCCGGTAAACCCCCGGCTGCAATTGCTCTATCTTCTGGCAAAGCCTGCCCTCCAGTTCTCCCCTCTCTCTTTACTTCTGGGACCCTATCCTTATCAAAACTTCTCGGATAGTCACCTTAAAATCCTCCCTCAGAGAGTGAACACCCACCTCCTCGGTGTCATTGAACTCAAAACAGTCCTCAATGGCAGATTGCAGTTCTTGTGTCACCTCCTTACCTTTAAACACAAAGTCATTACATCTCCAACTTCCAAGAGGTGAGGGGGTGGTTAACATCCTTTTCAACCGCAACACCACCCTCACCATATCATGGTCTGACCATGGAATTGGGGTGACTTGAGATTCTACCACCTGCCCGTTGGATTGTGCATCAATCAATATTAAATCAATCCGCGAGAAGGAGTTGTACACCAAAGAAAAATAAGTGAACGGCCCATCACCCTCAGGGGATAGGTTGAGGGAGTCCAACAACCCAGGGTTTAATTCACACATGCAAAATGGGCTGAATCTCCCTCCCCAACCAGTGCTGTTGAGGCCCCCTTCATTCTCCTCCGGTCGTTTCTAGGGTATAATGCCATGTTGAAGTCTCCTCTGACCACCAGCTGGCCCTCTACGAAGAGAATCAATGTATCCTTCACTCCCTCCCAAAAATCACATGGGCCTGAATTGGGCACATCGACAGAACCCAAGGTAATCTGGGAGCCATTCAAGCGACCCTTCATAAGCAGTAAATTTACCATTGGGATCAGTAAAGACCATTTCCACACGGAATGCCTATTTGGCAGAGACCAGGATCGCCACCCCCCTCTTTTTCCTAATATCAGAGGACGCAAACACTTCTCCCACTTTCCTGGACTTTAAACAGGGCTCTGTTCCCCTCTGCCAATGTGTCTCCTGCAAACACAACCAGTCCACTTACGGCCTCTTGAACTCACAGAGAACCAGAGACCTCTTGCATGGTGAATTGAGCCCTCGTCCCTTGAGGGATCCAATAGTCATTTCACCTAGAGACGCCATAATTACGTTGACAGAATATCACACTATTGGTCATGCCCCTGAAATATTCCTCTCGAAAAGCCCACATCCTCTGAGCACACATGGCACAGGACCAGCCCTGCAACAACTTCTGATGGAACGTACAATCCCTTCCCAACATTAACTCCCTCCCTATTCCGGCATCCAACCTTGCCCTGTAAAGCTCTTTTCCTTGAACCCCCAACCCCAATGGCATGTCTCAAAACTCTATCATTTACTCCGTCCACTGCCCGCCCCCTCTCTGCTAAGGAGACATACGTGCAATGCAAAAGTACCATCATAGACTGAAAGTCTCTCCAAAATCCATTCATAGATTACTTTTACCACCCGGCGTGTTGTTAAGCTTCATGAACGTAAGTGTTTTGGGGATTTTCTGCTTGTCCCTCTGCCATTTGCTACTGGTTGCCCCAACCAATGTTTCCTCTGATCTGCCTGGCTTCTCCCGGGCGTCTCTGATGACAAGTCTGTAAGGGATCCACTTGTGCTGAAAGGAGATGGAGAAAGTGAAAGCCCCATTGATTTCTCACCCCATTATCATTTAATCATTTATTCAGGGGACCACATGACTTTCTCCCGGCCAAGGTGAAAGTGAATAAGTCTTGGTAGATGGTTCCCTTAGCTGGGCCATATTTAATGGGACCCACTTTCCTGGCACTGTCCAGCATCTTCATCTTCTCTGGGAAATAATGAAATCTCGCCAATTCCTTTCTTGGGCTCTTGGCACTCCCTCCAGCTCGGTGAGTTTGATAGATCGTGGGTTCATCGATTGTGTGAGAACAAAATAGGATCCTCAACACCTTCATTATGGATCACTTGATATCGCTCTCGCTCTCTGTCTCCGTGATCTGGAAAATCAAAAGAAGCAGAGGTTGTTTCTTCGCTCCCTATTTTTGAAATTGTCCATCTTGAGCTTGACTTTCGGATTCCCTTCTGTCCTCCATTGTGTATGGATGTTTGATTATTGATTATTCTCCAGGCCCTGGACCTTGTCATCAATGGAGTCCATTCTTTGGTCCATCTTGTACAGTCTCTGGCCCTACACTGTTAGAATGCCTCTTATTTCATCCATGATCACTGTTATGTCCTTTTACATGGAGAATGGGTCCTCCTCCATAGTTAACCCTTGAACAGGCTCAGCTGGATCAACACCTTCTGTGGACAGCTGAAATTGGAAGTTCTGTAGCTCTGCCTTTCATCCTAGGGCATCCTGCTCACCTCTCAGGGTTCTACTCGCACAGTATTCTCCCATTCAGTGCCCGTATCTCTGGGCCCACTGTTTATAAACTCCTCCCTCTCAGAGGTCGGCACATCTTTACTTCTGGGCCCGATGTGCCCCTCACTGCCAGGGATGTCCATAGGCCTCAGGTTGCAGGTGAGTCAAGAACCACGGCAGGGGAATGTAGCGTTCTGCCTTCCGGGGCCGGTTGACCCACAGCCACCATGGGAAGGTAGAGGCACCCAGGATCTGGAGCCTCAGGCCCCACCACGTAGCTGCTCTGTCGTGTAGATCCCAGGTGGCTCCATCAGCATAGACACAGCCCTACGAGTCCTGTAACTGGGGGAGGGGCCTCAACCACTTGTCCACCCCACTGATTGTTTCCACCTTGCCAGGGAGGGGCCTCACTCACTGTGCCCTGAGGGGGGTCACTCCATGTAGCAAGCACAGGGATGCCGCAGTCTTGCTCCCCGAAGACTTGCACATAAGATCCACATAATCCCCTCCCCGGTCTCTTGCGGGATGCAATGGGGAAGGGGCCCAGCAGTTATTCCTGCTGTCTCTGCCCCAGCACACACTGTTGAAGTGCTGATTAGCTCAGAGGCTGCAGCCTCACCCAGAGCATGCTCGACGGGTTCACTCCCGGCCGCCCGCCATCTCGGCCTTCACCATGGCGCCTCCCTGCTGTGGCACAGCCTCAATTAAAAAGGGCTCCTACACCGTAGCAGGCCTGATTTCGCATGATTACACAACTGAGGATGCGCCACTCCTATCTCGGTCACCTGCATATCGATCGGCTTCAAACTCAAGCATCAAATCCTGTCTTTGTGGAGGTAAAAGGGGGCTCAGATCCCCTTTATGTACATCTGATCGGGATCACAAAGAGCTGTCAGCTTCCCTCCATGCACCCCCGGTGGCCTCGGCATAGCATTTTTACTGTCATTATGGGCACAGCTTACATGATAAGTGTCCTTATGTTGGTGTGCTGCCTACATTGGTGTAGCCACTAGTATGGCCATGTATTCTTATGGTGTTTTGGCATTTTAGTACCATTATGGGCAAATCCAAAATGATAAGTGTTATTAAGTGAAGATTTATGCCTAGATTCAAGCAGCCAGTATGACCATGTATTCTTATATAGCCAAAGCCAACATAAGCACTCTTCTTACACGGCGATACTAGCCAATATTTATGCAAACGAAATCGGAATTTCTTTGCAGCAGCATAACATTTTTGTGATATTATAGCAAAGCCAGCATGATCTGCTTTCTTACATAGGAGTAATGACCTATACTGGTGTAGGCCGTATCGCCATGGTGAGTACAGGCAAAATGAACATGTTTTTTAAATGTGAAGAATACTGGCACATATTGTGAGCAAAGGTATGATAAAATGCATTGAAAAATGATCCTGTGCACTGTTTGTGACTTGTAATCTACTGGATTCGTTCATGCATTACCCTACAAAAGCTACTGTGAATTGGGTACCCAATTGTTTGCAGAAACTGCACGGTAAAAGTCACTGTTTTAACCCATTTTTTGAAAAAAGATTCTTGGACCATTCAAACCCTGCGTTGTTAATAGGGGAACCCAGTAAGCTTGCAAACTCACTCACATTCACAGTAAGCTTGCAAACTCACTCACATTCAGGAAAAGATTAGACCCCTGCAAATAAAATAATTCACCACCCACCACTGTATTCTGAGGTGGCAAATGCGTGCATTGACGTGCTCCTCGCTATAACACCAGGTCACCTTTTGTTTTTTAAAAGAATAATACAACTTAACTTTTCTTCTGTTCTCAGCTGCATCGTAACACAGGTTGTCTTTATGATAGCTGCATATTGAAGACAGAGCAAGGACCAGTTGCAATACATCTGCAACATGGGGAAAGATACATTTTATTTTTTTCTGTTTTTTTAAACAAGCATTAGTACTCACATTTTGCCCATGGAGAGCTTTGCATGTTGATGGAGATAGTCACCTACAAGCCAAGATGTAAAGGCAGCTAACAGTGCCATATTGCTCTTGTTAAGGCCCTTGCCTATACTGTGCCCTTAACTTTGGATGAAGGCCTGAGGGCTATGCCAGTAATTTTATACCTCCACACAAGTATTAGGGCAAAGTTACAGGCCTAGAAATTGGGGTGGGAGGGCTATATCGCTTTGCTATTAACGCTACTATGCTATTTAAAGGAATAATGCCACATTATGAGGTCTTTACCAGGTGGCAACGACACTGGACCCACCGTAATGGCCCTGTTCAAAGCAAGGGCCTTTCACAAGAGCCAAAGAACATTACCAAGTGTTAATGGCTGGAGCATGGAGTGATTAATGCTATTAGGACATTTCCCCCAATGAGGGTAGGATGTTTTTATAAGAACAAGAAAAAACAATGGAGAAAACTTTGAATGTTGGGACAGGAGATTAGCCATTAGCACCCTGGGAGGGGGTGCTGGCCAATCAGGAGGCTCAGAACGTGGGCTGTACTGCATGCTACAAGCCTGCCTTCCGAGCTGCCTGGGCAGTCAGTGCCCCCTTCCCTTCCCTTCACTGCTCCCCCTTTACCACTTACCACCCGTGTAGTTTTCTACATGGGTGATAATGGTGTCATTTTTTTCCTAGAAAAAAAAGAAACGTACCTTAACTTACAGTGCTGCTATCAGCCACATCCTTTTTCCATGACGATGACGTCATATTAATTAACATAGAAAAGGGACTTCCCTAAAAGTAGCACAGTGCAGCGCCGGCCCTCACACCAAATGTAAGTTTCTTTTTTTTTTATTAAAAAAACACCTTTAGCACCCATCTAGGAAACTACACTGATGCTAATGGCGATATTAACCTCAGCGGCAGCCGACCCTCGTTAATGACACCGACGCCCACGCTAAAGGACTCTTGCTTCGCTCAAGCCCCTAAACTTGCACAGTGGGCCGTTACCTAAAGGGTTGGTTAATATTGCCTCATTGTTGTCATCATTGTCCTCTGCCATTGCATTATCTTTAATGAAACTGCCAACATTCCAGTGTGTTATTAGGACATTCCAGCCATTGGGACAGAACATTCTCTTTGAAGTAGGAAGAGACAAAATGAGAAACCTTGGAATGTTGGGAGAGAAAGCTTATGCCAGACGTTATAGTTGTCTTATACTGCGTGCCTGCAATTGAACCAACACACTTCAACCTCTGTAGGTTTCATAGGCTCAGCCCCTTGTGCAATTCATTTCAGGCCAGTTCCACAGTTTATTGTGCTGTTCTTCTTCAAGAGTTCAACGCCATTGGCTGGAGTTTATCACTGGGGCACACTAATGGGCTTGCAAAGTAAACTTTTGAGCAAACTTTGACTGGAGATCAATCGTTGTGTTGCCCACTCTAACACTGATACATTCCATCTGCACCCCGAGCGTTGCACCGTCGTGTATGGTCACTCTTTAGCTGCAACGCACTCAGAGTCCTGCATGAGCAGAGATTGTGAGTCACCCCAGACACCTCCCAGCTTCTGCTTTCTAGAGACCTTATGAATGAAGCAACTGACAGTCTTCATGAGTGTGAAATGAAGGATTGTAAAGCACGCCCGCCACTTCCGTTTGTTTGGTTCAACGATTTCATGTTCAATGTTTTAGCTTGTGAGGCTTTTTCTTAAGTTAGGACATCATCACTGGTTTTGCAACAGCACAAGATCAAAGGCAATCGCCCTCACTCCAAGAATAGGTAAAAGGTCAATATTAGGTTAAATAACTCTAGCTTGCACAGAGAATACATCTATATAGTTTCGAAAAAGTTCATTGTTTGCAATTTGCTTTTCTGAATTTATGCAGCAGTACTTTATACATGCTGTGACGTCAGAATGACCTCAAGTGTGAAAATTCTTCATATGGTAAAGCTCGATGCATGTGTTAAATGTCCATGTACGCGTCATTGGCATACTGTGACAAATTTACAAGGATGAGTAGAGGCTAAAACGCCCAATCAGCCCTCACACTTCTACAAACCAAGAGCCAACACAGTCATAAAGGTAAAACAGACACAGTCAGTCAAAAGATATGCCGCCTTTGCCTTTTGTAGTAATGTGGCCTGAGCGAGGGCTATACTCTTAAGAGGGGTGTGAGTGTGGTCAGTAGCAACTCAAACAGCAAAGTATAACAGTCCAACATAAAGGAATGTCCAATCAAGGTTCTGTTAAAATATATACACGTTAATTAAACACACTATGTACGATAATGACTAGCTCGGACACAAAACCCACCCCTGAATAAAGCACACATAATAAGCAAAGATAGTAGATGCAGCACTCTGGGTAATGAATCAGAGGTGACATGCAAGCAAAAGCAACAATGTTCTTGAAAAAGGATATGTACTAGTGACTAAAAAGGGTTGAAAGTGACATAACCAGTTTTTTAGGCCCAAAAATAGAGTGAGAGGACAGTTAGCAGTCAATGGTACCCTATTTGCAGTTCTTGGTGGTTCAGCAACGCTGAACCAGATTTCTTGTTGCTGTGTGCTGATCCGGAGAGAGCAAAAAGCAGTAAAGGAGGGTCCTGCTGGTTCAAATGTGTTGAACAGTTGTTGAAACACGATCTAAGCAGTTCAACAGCAAAACACAGTAGATTCCCAGCTGCCCTGGCTCGCAGGGTGTTGTGAGTCCCAATCCAGGGGCTCAGGGACAAGATGAGTGCTTTCCTCGTGCTACCAAACATGGGGGAGGCTGGCATGGACTGCAGGGGCCCTACAACATGGTGAGGCCCTGGGTACCACTGTGGCTGGTAGAGAGGTGGTCTTGCTCCAGCAGTAGATCACTTCTTCGGTTGCTGTGAGTCCCACTTCAGGAAATCAGGGACAAGATGAGTCCTTGTTCTTGGGCTCGCAAACAAGGGGGAGACTGGCACACAAATGCAGTGATATCCTGGGTACCACTGTGGCTGGCAGAGAGGCAGGTCCTGTTCTAGCAGCAGATCAACCCCAATGTTCCCTGGGGATGGTTAGAGGACAGAGCTAGTCTCTGCCTTGGAACACCTGCATTCACCTCACAACTGCAGGACTTTAGAAAGGATTTCTCTCTCAGCAGGGTCCAGGGAAATCTTCTCAAGTGGTGATGCAAAGATGATTCAAGATGATTCCCAAGGTTATTTAAATAAGTGGTGGGAGACCCATCCTTTTATAGGCAAACGTCCCGAGGTGATTGGACTAAAGCTAGCCTGCTTTATGGGTCCAATCCCTGCTCATGAAATGTGTGGACTTTACACTTGTGATGTCACACCCAAAGTGCTTTGCTCCAGAGGAAGTGGGGGGGACAAGAAAGGGAAAGAGAGGCAAACAGAATGAAATGGCAGAACCCACCCAAAACTGTACCGATCCCTCTCTAGCTATGACCTTCGACCTTTTTCCAACTCAATAGGATCAAAGGCCGCTGGTGTGCGGCCTGGATCTCTGTGAATGGGTATGCCTCTTGGTTTTTGTTCCCAGGCCAGATTACTGCATAGTGGCAGTCCTTCGGGGAAGAGTGTTACCTGCCCCTACAAAGGAACAAAGAGAAGCAATTCCCCAAGGCTACAGTCCTGTCAGTGGAGAGTGGCGGGCCTCGTCTGGGAGAAATCCCCATAACAATTCCACAGCTGAACTGGACCTATATGGCTGACACTTATGTGGAATCAAATTGGACATGCCTATAATAATTATGAGAATACCATCCACCATACCCTATTTCAGGTATTGCTCATGTTAAAAGATTATTCTGCCACCAGGTGGTAGGCCCATAATTATGTTTTTTTTTGGAACAGGGGTGCATATTTGAAATGCAACTCCTGCGCTGCAGAGACTTGGGTGTCACTGCAGCTGTCAATACGGCAACTGTGGCCTCTGAACCTGCTCTGTGCAACTGGTAGAGCAGGAGCTGCAAATCAGGATACTGATGCAGCAGGGCACAAATAAACACTACACGTTTGACATGGAGTTTATGACATGAGTTTATGAGGGAGGTCTGATTAGCAGATTTCCCTTTCAGAGATGGAATTACCTGGATCATTGTATTACTTAATACAATTAAAAAAAAAAGGTATGGGCTGTTACACCCTTGCCAGATGGCAATTCATAACAAATACACAGTAATGGAGGGTTACTAACAGTACACGGTGCAGTATGGTCAAGTACCCAGTAATTTGCAGCACTTAAAAGCTGGGGGAAACCATATGGGAGCACACTACATAAATGCAGAATGGACACATGAAACAGACAACACTGTGAAGGCAGAAGGATAAGGATCTGATTCAATATCTTTAATGTTATTAATCATACTGTTTTTCACAGAGGAGTATGAGTAAGAGGAATACAAGTGACTGAGACAGAGTCAGGAGGAGAGGTTGGTCAGGACCAAATCGAGACAAACAAATATGCCTGCACAATACATTCTAGCCAACATAGGCTAGATATGGATTCAATAAAGGCAATTCTAGCAGACATAGAGAATAAGATACAACAAAAACTAAACTTCAAGATGCCCATCCCCGCTCTGCTACATCCATGGCAGTCCTGCACTTATGTGTGACAGTTCTTTCAAGAATACAGTCCCACTCGCACATGTGATCACCCAATCTTCCTTAAAATGTGCACACGGGTTCTTTAAGCAATTCTGCATTGGGAGGTGATCATGTAGTTTTCCACACTGATCAGCAGGCTAGCCAGAGAGTGGAAGCAATGTCCTGAGCTATGGTGCAATGCTCTACACCCATGAGACCCAGATGCCTCTACAATGCCAGGAAGGAGGCCTAGTGAAACTGAAGGGTGGAGCACTCCATTATTGAATGTAAGAAGTATGATGCAAACATATGCATCGCATATTGCTGTGCCAATTTTCTAAGATCTGCCCCACACTCCATGCTCACGAGAAACTGTTTCCTCTATGAATCAAGGAGAGACAAGTGCCACATGTGTCATGCTTGGACTGCGATGAATGGAAGCACTGCACCACTTGTGTCCATGCTAAAAGCACTCATTCATTTGGTCGCACTTGGACACATGAGGTCCCACCAACATCAATCGTTAACTCATTCCTTACAGCCACCAACAACTAAAACTGTGCCCCTCCCCAAATGTATGTGCAATCTCTGACTCTTCAAGAGGCCAGCATTTCTCATCTTAAAAACTTGAGTCATACTACCACTCTCCTTAACCTCAACAGTTACCAGTTAAAACCCCAAAGACACCTTATTATTCTCTCTACACCCCCAGAGGTTCATGTGAACCACTGCATCCTCATATGGGGAAGAGACACTATTGACCCCTTGCTTCAGCCAGACCACCAGCTCTGTCTAGCTATAAGCATCTTTGTTGTTGAGACCTATGAGGGGAAGGGCAGAAAGTCAAGCTGTTTGCACCGGCACTTCCGGAGTACACAGTCATTGTGGAAAGGAATTGAGTTTATCGCTCATTGATCCTTGTCATGCTTGTGTATGACTTGGCCGGCTTTGTAGTCGTAGTGACCGTTGGCCTGAAAATCAAACATCTGTTTCTATGCCCACCACATTGCCCAGGCAGCTGCAGGACTGCATCATTCTGGGCCTCCTTATGTGACATGCAGGCCCCATCTTTGACTCAACATTCCCCACTCATGCCACAGCAGTTGTTGCCCAAGCCTCAGCAGCCTCTCAGCAAGAGTCATTAGTCTTCTCCAACAACTGTTTCATCATCATGTATGCTTTCTACAGGACTCCAGAGACCTTTGGCAGAAATCCTCCATGACAATGATGCTTTAAATTATTATTGCCCTCCTCGGGGCTTCAGAAGATCCGATCATAGGTTGGGGTTAACAGTGTTCAGAGTGGCGCTATTTACTGCTAAGATTCCGAAATCCAGCTGAGTTCCCTAAAGATCATTGTAAACTACAAGTTCTAAAGGATTTCAAATGCTGCCTGTAACAGTAAACAAACCAGGGGGGGTATATTTCTTGCTCCCCTGACTCTTCCTTAAGTATATAGCTAGTTTAATCAATTCTGTGGCCTATGCTCTCTCAAAGAAAGACATTAGTCTGGGAAGTGCCTTTTCCTACCCTGAGAAGATTTTGCCAGATAGGAGATTTGTGCTCACTATAACCAAATATTTGAACAACTGGATGCAGAAGGCATAGTGTATGCCTACTATGCAGACGACACTCAATGTCTTATTCCCATCTCAGGGAATTATCTGACTCCACCACCGTTAACTCTATCTACGACCTGATTCAATCATGGATGCGCGCTAATGACATTGCGCTCAATGATTCCAAAATGGAGCCTATGATGAAGGACACAGCATTTCAACTAAGAGGGCTGTGCAATATCGGCACTTTGTATTTGTATTTATTTTATTTGTATAGCGCAGACCAGGCCCGGAGGCTACCGGGCGCATTAGGATGTCATCTCAGGATGTACCATCGCCACCCAACCTAAATTTAAGACCCTAGGAGTTATCCTCGATCAAGAGCTTAATATAAAAGCTCAAGTTAATAGCTTTGTTTAAGATACATCTTACCATCTGAAATTGCTGGCTCAGCTCCGCCCTTCTTGAATTCCAGCAATTGTGCTACCATTGCATGAGCCATCATAGGGGCGAAGCTCGATTATTGCTCCAGCTTGCTGATGGGCATTGCCACGGGTGAACTCACCTGTTTACAAGTCATCCAGAACAACACCATATGCATTGTCGAGGGGCTACGCAGAACAGACCATGTGTCTACAGCTAGAAACAATCTACACTGGCTCCCCGCTAGCAGCAGGATCTTGTTCCGAGTTCCTTGCATCACACATAGGTGACTCTACAGACAGGGCCCTAGGTATCTGTCCAGCAGCATGTCATGGCTTCCAGCCCGAAGAGTCTTAAGAACCAACAAAGCCTGCATTCTGAACACACCAGGGCCCAGACTTACCATCGTGGCCCAGGGATTTTTTCCCCACGCTGCCCCAAAAAACTGTCATTCGTTGCACCCCAATCTGAGAGTATGAACCTCACTGGCTGTTTTTAAACGCAGGTTGAAAGCGCTCTGTTTTACTAAGCTCCCTGGATTCCCTAGTTGATGCCCTCTCTATATGACTCTGATTAAGTGTTCTTTGTTTTCTCCTTTTGTCTGAGCGCCTCCATGCCTCAGGTTCCGCGCTATACAAATAAAATAAATACATAAATAAATAGAGCCCTTCTTTATAAGAGGTGCAAGAAGCAACTACAAGTGCGGAAAAAAAAACGAATGGAGATTCTACCTACACACCTTACTTCTCAATGAGTGTACCTCTTCAATGGAAAGTTGATGTATACAGCCACAGAAGACATTAACAATCAAATATCGTGTTTATGTTATGGCACTTCTACTGCAGATCACTGATGCATCCCTGCCACTTGCAAAACGCTAGCCAGAAATTTCTTGTGGCCAGAATGGCTGTTGAACAAAAGAATATGTCTCTCCATTTTCCACCTCCGCCCAAGCAAAGAACCCTCACACACAAAACCCTCTGCTAAACTAAATACCTTACCTGTACCATCTAACCTATGGGAAATCAACTCTACTGATTTCATCATGGAAATGCTGCTTCCAGTGGAAATATAGTTATAATGGTAAAGGTTTAGGTTTTCACACAAATTGCACACTTCATTCTGCTAAATAAAGCTACTCTCTGCTCACGAGATGCAACAGATATTCTTGCAAGGCACTTTCTTTTTCTCCATATCTGACTGTGTTCCTAAATATGTATCAGCCTTTTGTAAATCTTTGTGCAAGGCATTGTTTACAAGCCAAACCCTGTATTTAGGGTTCCATCCTCAATAAAATGGACACTTGAACCAAACTCTGGAAAATAATCTCTGCTGCTGTTTCACTGCGTCTCAAGACAACTGATTTGATATGTTACCTATTGCAGAGTTTGCATATCACACACACTGCAACATGGATAGGTCTGTTCTTTTCCTAGTCTTCATCTAGAGCCTTATCTATATGGATATGATGTCTGTAACAATAATAATAATAATAATAATAATAATAATAATAATAATAATAATAATTATTATTATTATTATCATTATTATTATTATTATCGATTGCATCCACCCCGCACAGAATCATTATGAAGGAGCTGTGGGGACTGTTGCCAGAGTATGTTAGCCTTTTGGAGGCATGTCATAGATAGAAACTGTTTTGGCTCTCCATATCACACACTCTTAGCCTCACCAAGGATTCCTGCATGCACTGTGAGCCCATTAGCATTTCAGCTTCCTCGAGAGATTTCCCAATGCCTTTTTAGTGACTGGAGCTCTTCTTTAAGCTACTTGTTTTGAGTTTTGTTGGCAATAGGTCACCTGGGGTTTAGTGGTTCACTGCATCTAAAGCAAGAGTCCCACATTTGTCAAAGGCTTTTGATTCATCATTTGTTGACGCTCCCAGAGCTGCACATTTTATGATCTTGAGTGAATCCTCTGGTGAAGTCTTATCGCAGTCTCATTTGAAGTTTTCAATGTATTATCATTCTCCAGCATGGGGTCTGGCATGGATTCACATGCTCATGAATATTCCCCGTCGTCAGGCTGGGAATCCTCGGTAAAGAAAAAACCAGTATCAGTTTCGTTTCTGATCTGTCTTTCGTAGTAATAACCAATCACTGGTCTCTGCGTCATACTGACCACAGCCAATGACTGCCCTCTACCTAAGCACCGCCTCTGGCAGCCATCTTCAGATTTTTACCGCACGTTCATGTGTTGGGATCCTCGTGCTATTGCTCTCGAGCGTTAGTGCTATTTTTTTCACGTTTTTTCTCAAAAACTTCGTTTTTTCGGTCATAAGAGCCTCAAGCTCCACCGATTCTCCATCCGATCAACGGGGACCCGTGTCGGATTCGTCTGCGCCCCTCAAGAGTGAGGATTTCGTCAAGCTACGCTTTTGGAGGACTCCAGAAGTTTCTCAGGCCCGGTCATGGCCCAGGAGAAGGGGAGCTCGACGCCCGGAAAGCTGTTCAGGGTCTGCCCTGGATGCCAGCTGCAGAACGTCTTCAAGGAGGACGAACACTCTTTTTGTCTTTACTGCCTACATGAGGACAAGACGCACGTGGAGAAGGACTGTGCGTGTTGCGGCAACATGTCGGAGCGGACCATGAAGGACCGCCATCAACGTCTCGCCAACTGGCTGGAAGGGAAGAGCCCGTCCGGCGAGAAGAAGAGGAAGAAAGCCGAGCGGTCTTCTAAGACCTTTGAGGACGCCCCGGCGACGGGGGTCCAACATAAGGCCAAGCACCGCGAGTCCGCTGGCACCGGGAGCGCCGAACGGTCGGGCTCTACGGGCGCCAGGCAGGGCGCACCCTCCCCGGCACCATCAACCACGAGCCAACGCTCTGGGTCGGGTAAGAGGAAGGCCGAGCACCTGGCGAAGCTCCTGGAGAGGCCCCGGTCGAGCTCGAAGGCGGAGGGGGAGCGAGGCAGTGTCCCCCCCCCCTCAAGGATAAGGCGGTGAGCACACCTAGGGTGGTGAAGGCCTTAATCCATCCGGCCAAGCCCTCTATCGAAACTGTCGCGGCGGCCCTGGCTCAGCCTGTGGAGGCTACACCAGTGGTGGCGACCTCGGGGCTCAGAGTCTCCCTGCCACCTCGGAGGGAGTCCTCTTTTGTGCCCATCGATAGGACCCCCGTGAAATCCCCCCGTGGGGAAGAAAAAGGGGGGGCAGGGCGTTGTCGTAGATTCGGCCTCAACCTCGGAGGAGGAGCTGGTCGAAGTCTTAAGCCACGGCCTCGGCGTGGAAGAAGACCGGCCCGTCGGGATGGATCCCGACGCAGGTGACGACGACATCGTCGAGGGTACCGATGGGGCCCCTGATCGCCCGTCAGATTCCCCTCTGCCAGCGCCGCGAGACAACTCGGCGGCCATTTTGTTGGCTATACAGTCCTTATGCTCAGAGATAAGGACGAGACTACCGTTGCCGACGGAACCTCTCCCGTCGGGGGACCCAGAACCGGGACCTTCTGGTGTTCCCCCTACCAAGAAAAGAAGGATCCACCCTCCGCCTCCTTTTCAGCCGTCGCGCCCCTTCCAGCCCTCCTCCCCGTCCACCCGAGGGGATGATACGGGGACTGACACGGCAGCGACGGGTACGGACAACGAGGTATACGACGAGGATGTACCGTCGTCGCCTCCCACCAGGGCTTCTCCGCCCGACGAGATTGGATCGTTCCACTCCATGATCACCAGGGCATCCGAGCTTTTCCAACTCTGCCCTGAGGAGAAGAAGAAGGAAGGTTTCCTTTATCAGCGGCGCGAGGCCAAGAGGAAGACGGTCCTCTCAGTGCCTCTATTGGACGACATTTGGGATGAGGGCCTCATCCTCCTCAAGAACCCTTCCACGACGCCAGCTAGAAGAGACCGGTACGAGAAGAAGTACCGGGTCCCGGACACGGCCCCCCTGTGCCTCCGGGCGCAGCCTACCCCGGACTCCGTCGTCTCCGCGGCGGCCAGGAAAAAAGCGGGGGGGGGGTGCGGCCTCCACATCGACTTCCCCACCGGACGGCGAGGGAAAGAAATTGGACGCTATGGGACGCAGAGTCATCTCGTCTGCGGCGACGACGATTAAAGCGACCAACGCCTTGGCTATCGTGGCCCGCTACGACAGGGAGCTCTGGTACAAACTGGCTCCCCTGCTGGACTTCTTGCCGGACGACAAGAGGGCAGAGGCCCTGGAGATCCTACAGGAAGGTGAGGTGGCTTCGGACTACGCCATTACCGTTGCGACGGACATTGCCGACACTGGGTTCCGCCAGTTGGGCAACGGCGTTTGCCTTAGGCGGCGTGGATGGCTCAAGGCTACGGACTTCCGTCAAGACGTTCAGACCAGAGTCCTGGACATGCCCTTCGATGGGAACAACCTGTTTGGGAAAACAGTGGACGATTCCCTTCAGGCCATTAAAGCGGACACCGAGACGGCCCGGGCCCTTGGAGTTCTGCAACAACGACGGACGCCCTTTCGGAGCAGCGGAGGCAAGGGCGCCTCCAAAAGTTCTGGCGGCGGTTTCTCCACCTACCGTCAAGCGGCCCGCTCGTCGGCTCAGGAGGCCTACAGAGGACGAGGCAAGTCTGGCAGACCCCGCCGTCGTCGCCAAGGAGGTCAAGGCGGCAAAGCCTCGTCGAAGCAGGATTGAACCGACCGTGGGGTCGGGCCCCCACCGAAGCACCCCGGTGGGAGGCCGGCTGGCGAGCTTCGTCAGCGTGTGGGAGTCCATCTCCACCGACCGTTGGGTGCTGGACGCCTTGGCCCGGGGCCACGCGCTCGAGTTTCAAAGAAGGTGTCCGCGCGTCCCCCCCGTGGCCAGGAAAGAACTTCACGTCCCTCAACTTCTCCTGGAGGTAAAGGCGATGCTCAGGAAGGGTGCCATCGAACTCGTCCCAAAGAGGCTTCGGGGCTCCGGAGTTTACTCGAGATACTTCCTCGTGAAGAAGAAGACGGGGGGATGGCGCCCCATCCTGGACCTGCGACGTCTGAACAAGTTCATCAAGGCGCAAAAGTTCCGGATGGTCACCCTCCAGCACGTCCTGGGTCAGCTGGAGGAAGGAGACTTCCTGTCGTCGTTGGATTTGGAGGATGCCTACTTCCATATTCCCATCCTAAAGGGGCACCGAAAATTCCTCAGGTTTGTGGTCCAAGGGCGTCACTACCAGTTCAAAGCCCTCCCCTTCGGACTACGGTTGGCACCCAGGGTATTCACCAAGTGCCTTGCACCGGTGGCGGCGCAGCTGCGCCGCGAGGGGATCCACGTCTACCCCTACCTGGACGACTGGCTCATCCGAGCCAAGACGAGGGAGCTCGCCGTGGATCACACGGCAAGGACCGTCCAACTTCTCACGGACCTGGGATTCTCCGTGAACTACGCCAAGTCTCACCTGGCACCCGCGCAAAACGCACTGTTTCTGGGAGCGAAGCTCGACACAGTGTCCCTTCTGCCTCCCCGTCGGAGGAAAGGACCAGGTCCATCCTGGGCAAGGTACAGCGGATGTTGGTTTCCGACGCGGCCAAGGTGAGGTCCATCAAGTCCCTCCTCGGAATGATGTCTTCTTGCATCTACCTCATTCCCATGTGCAGGCTCCGGATGCGCCCGTTGCAGGAGTTCCTGGACGCGCGCTGGATCCAAACTACGGGCGGCTTCGAGGAGAGGATCACACTCGACGAGAGTTTCCGCCGAGCGGTCCGGTGGTGGGGCATCCGCGCGCATCTGACAGCGGGCATGGACTTCCAGACCCCAGACCACCAGGAGACAGTGACCACGGATGCCTCCCTGGAAGGGTGGGGAGCGCACACCGAAAATCTGCACGCGAGAGGCCTTTGGCTCCCGACGGAGAAGTCCCTCCATATCAACGTCCTGGAGCTCCGTGCAGTGTTCTGGGCCCTCAGGTCCTTCCTCCCGTCCCTCAAGGGCAAGGTGGTGAGGATCTTCACCGACAACACCACCACCATGTTTTACATCAGGAAACAGGGCGGAACCAGGTCCCCAGCGCTGTCCAAGGAGGCGCAGGACCTGTGGCATTGGGCCGTCGCCCAAAGGATGTTTCTGGTGCCGTTTCATCTGGCAGGGATAAAAAACACCATCGCCGACTCACTCAGCAGGGAGCTGCGCTCGTGCCACGAGTGGGAACTACGGCAGGATCTAGTGGATCGCCTCTTCCGACGGTGGGGCACACCCCAGATCGACCTGTTCACGACGGCGACGAACTCCAAGTGCCGGAGGTTCGCCAGCAGGTTTCCCCAGGCGAGGAGCATGGGCGATGCTTTCTCGTTCCCCTGGGAGGGCCTGTTCCTCTACGCGTTCCCTCCTTTGCCACTGCTAATCCGGCTCGTCAACCAGCTCAAGAGGTCACGGTGCAGGATGATCGCACCTGCGTGGCCGAGGCAGATATGGTTCCCGGACCTTCTGGACTTGTCAGCGTCCCCGCCAATCAAGCTGCCGGGGGACGCGGATCTACTCTCCAGGGAAGGAGGCGTCATCCTCCACCACGACCCGAAATCGCTGAACTTGCAGGCCTGGCTCCTGCAGCGCTAGAGTTTGGAGGATACGACATACCGGCCGACTGCAGAGAGGTTCTTGCAAAGGCCAGGGCGTCGTCGACTCTTAAATGCTACGGACACAAATGGAAGAGGTTCTCTGTCTGGTGCCACGCACAGAAGATTAACCCTCTACGGATTACGGCTCCCCAGGTACGGCCGTACCTGCTGACGCTGGCCAAAGCTGGACTGGCACACGCGTCCATCAATATTCATCTTGCTGCGATCTCCCGATACACCAGAACCACGGGCCGGACGTCCTTGTGGTCTCATCGTCTGGTGAAAGAGTTCATGAAGGGGCTGTTTAGATCGTTCCCGCCGGTGAAGGCTCCGGCCCCGGCGTGGGAGCTCAACGTGGTGCTGACCAAGCTCATGGGACCTCCGTTCGAGCCTCTGCACTCGGCCCCGTTGAAGTTTCTGTCGTGGAAAACAGCGTTTCTTGTGGCCATCACCTCCGCACGACGGGTGGGAGAGATCCAGGCCCTTTCCTGCAAGGCCCCGTACTTGACTTTTCACGACACGAGGGTAGTGCTCAGGACGCACCCCTCCTTCATGCCCAAGGTACCGTCGGACTTCCATCTCAACGAACCCTTGGTGTTGCCTGTGTTCTTCCCGTCGCCTTCGTCGCCGGCTGAGAGGACTTTGCACTCGCTGGATGTGGCTAGAGCGCTGAAGGTCTACGTGGACCGCACGAAGTGTTTTCGGAAGACGTCACAACTCTTTGTGAACTTTGGACCTGTCAATCAGGGGAAGGCTCTCTCGAAGGCTTCCATTTCCAGATGGCTCTCCGGCTGTATCATGTACTGTCATCGGTTGGCAAACCGACCGCTGCTTGGCCGTCCGAGAGCCCATTCCACCAGAGCGATCGCAGCTACCACGGCGTTCCTTTCTGGTGTGCCCCTGCTGGACATATGCAGGGCTGCTACGTGGAGGTCGACGCACACCTTCACGAAATTCTACTGCGTCGATCGGGATTCCAGGGAGGAGTCCAGGGTCGGCCAAGCAGTGCTGCGCAACCTGTTCGCCTGAGGTGAGCCTGGTGAGGAGGTAAGATGCTTAATGTTGAGTTTGATGTAATGCTTAATGTTGAGCCTTTGCCACCTCCCGTGGTTGTGCATGTGTGTACTGCTATGTATTCTTTATTCATGAGCATGTGAATCCATGCCAGACCCCATGCTGGAGAAGGAACAAGTTACTTACCTGTAACTGTTGTTCTCCAGCATGGGTCTGGCATGGATTCACATGCGAACCCTCCCGCCTACCCCTCTGCGGCTCTTCACTTGGTCATACTGCCACTTCACGTGCTTCCAAATCTGAAGATGGCTGCCAGAAGCGGTGCTTAGGTAGAGGGCAGTCATTGGCTGTGGTCAGTATGACGCAGAGACCAGTGATTCGTTATTACTACGAAAGACAGATCAGAAACGAAACTGATACTGGTTTTTTCTTTACCGAGGATTCCCAGCCTGATGACGGGGAATATTCATGAGCATGTGAATCCATGCCAGACCCATGCTGGAGAACAACAGTTACAGGTAAGTAACTTGTTCCTTATAATACAAAACAAGAAAATGCATTCAATATAGAAATTGTGAATCGTGTCTGAGTCCAACACATATGGCTATTGCCTGTACAAGAGACAATCGGGGAGTCTTCAAACAAGTGACTGCAAATAAACTGGATATGTCAGTTGTGATGTTCTGGGGAAAAATACGTTTAGGATCAGTTTTTCAACAAGTTGAGGGAAAGAAAGTCAATGTGGGTCTGCAATCACCATTTTCTCTGACTTGTTTGTGGGGCAAATGTTGCAGATGCAGGAGTGGTTAGACAGGCTAGATGATTCCGATCAGAAGGGAATGTTTCCAGGAGCTTGAACAGGTGGTGGAGGCCTTGGATAGTGTATTCATGACACATGATTTTCCAGTATCGCTTACATCTGTGACATCAGCAAAAACCATCTGTTCCATGCAATCTATCTGCTCAGATTATGGACCCTAGAGCATGTCCACCCCATCATTCTTAATGTTTGCAACTTCTTCTCAGCACCTATCAGATATCTGATATCAGACCACTGATATGCCAGGACATCCTTACTTGCTTTTCTGAAAGGTCACGGACCTGGACTTTGCCATCACAGAACATGACCATTATCAAGTATTGAAGTCGGCAAAAGATACCGTGGCCGGATCTTCGGAAAACTTTAAGCACAAACAATTGTTTCAACATTGTAAATACACATTTCAATTTTTCAGCATTTAAAATCAAAAAGTCATGTGTGAAATAGTTTCATAAATTCCAGAATTTTGGGTGGTTCATGGTTCCTTTTTTGGTGTTTGAGACAGAAAAGTCAAGAGGTTCAACCTTCAAGGGGCCCACAACGGAAGGCCCGTTGATATGTTTTGCCTGGTCTTAAAATTGGCCACTGCTCTGCCTGTACCTGTATTTATATGTATGCAAATTAAACCCCCTGGCTGCTACGAGGCGGTGTAGAGATATTTTTTGAGTCCACCTTTCCTCAGGCTCATCAATTTCCTGCTCTTAATGCGCAAAACACCTTTATATTTCATTAATCTGGGTGAGGAGCTGAAGGTTGTTACTACTCTTTCTGTGCACAGAGATGCCTTTCCTGCATGTATGCAAAGAAGGAAGCCTTGAGTTTGGCATTTTTATAAAACAAAAATCTATTTTAAACCAGCATTCTGCCGGTGTGATATGGCAGTAGCCACTGAGGCACCGGGAAAAGGACATGGTGCAAGAAACAACTGCTGGCAGCGCAGACTGAAATTATCTGATCAGGAGCTCATGTTCCCAGCAGATGGGTTTGCTAGATATGATATGATGGTTTATTTATATAGTGCCTATACACAATGGGCCTCATTACGACCCTGGCGGAAATCGTGGCGCCAAATGCACCATGGAGCACGGCGGAAAGCTGCCGATAGCGCCATGGGGGTTTGCGGATTTACCGCCCCATTCCGACCTTGGCGGGGCGGTAAATCCCCATTCCCCATTGTACTCTTCCCCATTCCCATTTTTGCCCCATAGGGTATAATGGGAGTGGGGAAGGCGTTAATTACGCCACCGTAAAATACGGTGGCGTAATTAACAACAAGGTCCCGTAGCGCCATGGATTTCTCCGCCCGGAAAAACCAGGCGGAAAACGCTCCATGGCGCTACGGGAACTCGTAGTAGGGCGGACGGGTCCGCCGCGAATACCGCTGGCGTAAACCCACTCCGCTAGGGTCGTAATGAGGCCCAATGTGTTTTAAAGCGCTTCAAGGCAAGGGAGGGAACAAGGGAAAATACAATGACATTCTTACAGGCCATGATAGGTAAGGATGTGAAATTAACTATCGTGCTTGGCCTGACGACATTTCAGATAGTGCAAGAGCTAAGACATAGATAAGGAAGGGAGGGGAGATTTGGAAGGAAATGGAAACAGACAGGCGACTACTGTACTAGGCCTGATGACATTTCTGGTAGAGCTGGAGAAAAACAATAGGTGAGGGAGAGGGGAGCAGAAAGGGAGAGGAGAAACAAAACAAGTGACTTTTGTACTAGGCCTAACGACATTTCAGATAGTGCTGTGGAAGGGGGGGAATAAGGGGTGGGGGGAAGAGGCAGACAGGGTTGCTATCATACTAGGTCCAGGGACAATTCTGATAGAATTAGTGCATAGAAGAAAGTCAGGGGAGGAGGGGAAGAGATAGGAAAAGGGAGAGGAGGAGATAACAGAGGGTAAACAGTCAAAAAGAGTGGAGAAGCAAGAGGAGAGAGCAAATACAATTGTTGAAGTCAGTAGTAACACATCATTTTGCAAGCCTAGATACAAGATGAAGATGGGAACAGCATGATTCGGGGCCACCATGAGTACAAGATGCAATGGAAGTCTATCATGAGAGTTGACATAGGGTAAAGCACGTGAATCAAAGAAGTAAAAAAAAAAAACCATACCCTGGCTCCTCCTGCTCCGAACAAGAGCCCATTTTGTTCTGCTGCCTCATGGTGAGAGGCACTAGTAGGAAACACGCCCAGGTGTGAGAGGTAAATATCCTATGCATATGAAAGGCATACTAAAAGCTGTGGAACAACTTAAAGCAGCAGGTGTAGACTTTCAGGCAGACCATCACAAAGAGTCCAATGCCATTGCTGAGGGGCAGTCTAGCATTTCTGTTTCTCAACCCATTGGAGATGAATGACGCCTCTGCATTCAGCTTTGCAGGCCAGGGGACAGTGTAGGCCAGGAGATGAGATCAAGGGAGTATGCCCTGCAGCTGTTTTGAGCATATAGAACTCATGCATGTAGTGTTCTCACAATTGAAGTTTATGCTCCAAAGTGTGCATGTGATCACATGCCAAGTGGAGAGAATTCTAGCAGTCCTGGCCTGCATAGCCCAACGCAGAACACACGTGGCTCCCATGTCCCTTGGCACATGTAGACCCATACCATTCTGGGACATTTTATCATGAGAATGAATTAAACAAGGAGACAACAAGTCCCAGAATGCAATAAGAAAAGCAGCACATAACACTCGTGGCATGTTGATGTGTGGTAATGGGCACAGGGGGCACATCCATTATATTCCATTAACTTACCATATCTGGATGCATATATGTCTTCAGTGAATTACAACATTTAAATTGCATGTCTCCCACTTTTAGTGACCTGGCACGATTATTCAATGTAATTCAGTCATGTGTAGCCACAACATGGGCATAAGCCTATGGTGACAGATGATGTCAACCTGCCTAGCCACAGTCATGAACTGCCATGGGAAACCAAAAGTGCAATGTCTCACAATTTCACAAATTCAGTCAAGTTACAGAGCATGCTGCCCAGAAATAGGTCATGCAAACCGAATCTGCAGTAACTGACATCCAATAGGCAGAACCTACTAAGTGACATCCAAATGGCACGTGTGTCATGCAGTCTTAAACATCACACAACAACTGATATGTTATCAACACTGCCATTATGTGTCTTAACCCAAAACATAGTATATGCAGTTACACTGACAAGTTACCCATGCGCCCACGTTTTACTGAAAAAGTAGAAAGGTGACCTCTTTCTCAGTGTTTAGAAAGAGGTCATCAGTCTTCTTTTTCGGTAAAATGTGGGCGCATGGGTAACTTGTCAGTGTAACTGCCTATACCATTTTTTCATTTGAACGGAGTGGAGGAACCAGAGACTCCGTTGTTACCCTCTCATGCGACCCTGAAAGGAGCTATCCTCAAGTACAAACGAGGGCGCTGAGGTCCATCCTTAGGTACCCCCTCCAAAAAAGGTTCCTCAACTTTTTTCAACTAACCCACAAAATGGCCTGGACTAATGCCAACAATGTAAGGATTCAGAGTGCAGCTACGCCAGCCAACGTCATGAAAACCAGCACAATCACTCCTTTCACTGCCCCTACAACAGAGAGCGTCCAACACTTCTACCACCACCGCACCACGGTTACTACTTCTACAACTGCCTCTTCCAGCTGCCAAAAAACCTCTACAAGCACCACCTGTACAGCCTGTCTCCACCTCTGCTTCAGAAGCCAATGCAGGTGGCCAGATGATCTAGTACGTCTGGAGGGAGGCACCTGCCAGGATGATCATCCCCACATCCACCAACGTACCTGTATCTCCTGTCTACACACGGATCATGAACAATTAACTCCACAACTTCCTGCGGCCTAGTGAGACTGTGCCAATGTGGAAGGTGATGGAGGAGGGACGCGCTGCAGGTAAAGCAGGGGGCTTGGATGATCTGGTTCAGACAGGGTTAACGAGATTGTCACCATCATCATTATAAGTAAGCCATTTCCAAAATTGCTGATGATGATATTGTGAGTGATGTGGTAGAATATAACCCCCATTATGGCTTCAGTACACCATCAACAGGACGTTGATAAGGTGGTCAATTGGCAGATTGGTGGCCCTTCTCTTGCACTACTCTTTGGGCATTGATGGTCAGGCAACATGTCATGGAGGAGAAGCAAATGGTAAGTAGAGACCCTGGAAGGCATCCACCATACTCTGACATTAATGGCCAAAAGAGTAGAGGTAGAAAAGTGCCTGGCAGTGGCATGTGCCGGAGGCGGTAGAAGAAGCATTTTTCTGCCAAAGCCAAGGGCCGACGAATGTCTCAAAGGGAATAACACATTGAGTATCCATTGTCTTCAGTGCTATAGAGAGGTTGAAGTAGAGCCTCACTCTGGTCTGATGAATGGCGTGCCGGTAATCTACATACTCCACATCTATCCCCATCACAGATGCTAGCATCCGCTGGTTTCCCCATAGAAACTCCACCAACTGTGTGAAATGGTACCAGAGAAGATGAGGTTGGCAGTTTGTTGGGTTAGGGTGGGGGCCCACCAAGGTGTAGGCTTAGAGTATGGTTGGGAACCTATGCGATGCTGGGTGCTACTGTGGGAACTATTCTGTTAGACATCTGTTAGGAGAATGCAAGTTTGTTTATCAATCAGGTTATGTTAGTAATATTGCTTATATGAATGTACTTGTGACATCCAGACAACTGAAAGCTCTGTGTTGTCCTTAGACCTAATTTTCAATCCATTCTTTTCAGCTGAATTTCCAATCATAACCATGTGAATTCACATCTTTGTTCACCCCCAACAGTTTCATTGGGACTGTCATCCAGTGGCTGTATTGAGCCATGAAGCCTTGCAGACAAGTTATGGAGCATTAAGTAGACATTGATTCATTTACCAACTATTTCTGGACTTCACATGAGTGCACCCCCTTTTCTCTGCAATCAACCAGACTGTGCCTACAGTAAGCCAAATGCATGCTCAATAGTGCGACAAGACCATACATGTATGTCACTGAAACAATGTTCATGTTGGCTGTGGGAGTCCTTGAGAGGTGCCATAGCCCAGGTAAATAGAGGATATCCTTAGTCTCCTACAGAGTATAATAATGGGATGCTGTAAATAGGTATACCGCTATATGCCAGGCAGTAATTGTAACTCACAACCCAGGAAACAAGTACATGACACTATCAGCATTAAGGCTAGCGCACCCCTCCCGCCCCCACACAATCTAGGCCAGGGCTGTTTATTCCAGTGACAAGGAGAATGGGTAAAGTGGGGCCAAGTGCTGTGGCTTTAAAGCACTACCATTCTGGATCATGTCAGTCCAGCAAGACTAGGGATCTTTTGCTGGCAGGAGCTAAAGCCAGAATACATTATTGACCAACCACTAGAGGGACTCAAACAAATGAATCCATAGGTTCCTTAGAGTTCTGCAGTGAGCCACTGCCTAATTTCTTACCTCCCACCTACAAGCAGCAACCTGGCTTTTTAGTAGGATGGGGGTGTATGCACCTTTATATTGTTAGCATGAATGTCAAGCAGAAGTGTCAATCTAATCTCAAGTAGGAAAAAGCTCTTCCTGACCACCTGTGCTAAGACAATTCCCAAAGGAAGTGCAGGCCGACACACACTCTGTACCTCAGAGCACTGCACTACTGTTAATAGATGACAGGTCTTAAACTGGCTACCCACACCCTGTGCAGCGCTCTGCTGCTCTCCAGCTAGGTCTGTGCTTCAAACAATACAATAAATAAATACATATCTGGTTCCCAGGAGCTCTACCAGAGGTGTAATCAACTAATGTGACCTATGTCCTTTGACTTAAACAGCTATTACAGATGTTAATAATCTGGTTGGTTTTGTTGGTGTTTACATGATTTGCTTATGCAGTTGAACCAAACTCTCAATACTGGATCAAATACTGGCCGATCAGGAGGGGTCATACCTGAAATCATGTTTGCCGGCATCTCAATGGCCTACCCCCAACTTAGCTTATTCCAATTCTAGTCTTTGATGTATCCGATTTTTCAAAGCGATGGATATAGGTGAATTATGCCTCGAAGTATCTCTCTGTTTTGCAAGCCATGATAGCCTTCGCAAAGGGCCAACATAAATAATTCAAGGATGTCATTGTGCATGACCTTTCAGACCAGACAGCTCTTGTCTGGGAATATATCACTCTTGAAATATGATTATCTAAAGGTCTCACATGTTTTATTTCTTTCCTCCCAACTCACGAGTGAAATTATTGAGAACATTAGAGAATTGAAAACAACATCCTTGTCGTGTATACTACCATTCTTCAAAGGTATTTCTGGAATGTGGGATTAGAAGAAACCCTGCAGGTGATACTACAAAACCTGCCTTCCCTGTGAGTGTGAGGAATTCATGATGTATTCATGTGAGCATAAAACAATATCTTTAATGTGAGCATAGTTCTGCATCACCAGATTATGATGTGCCTGACATTGCAGCACTCTATCCTGCAATGCATAAGGAATGAAGGGTGTGCTCATTGTGCACCATGAGATCAGGTGGTTTGCTCCACTTATAATAACGCAGGGGCATGGACCACACTACCATCAAAGTTAAAAATATTGTCAAAGTTTGTTATTTAATGGGCTCAACTTTTAAGTGATCAACAACAAAACAGCCAAGGGAACCCTTCATCAAGGATGCCTGTTTACTGAAATAGTAGGGCCAGATATGTAGACTTGGTTGGAGTGGGTGAATTAACTAGACGTGTTGGCCTTACGTGCCATCTTTCTTTTGAATTGCTTTGTTGCAAAGTATTTGCCAAACCAGCTTGAACCACGGGACTTCAAATATGAAGGCAGACAAGTACACAAGCAGAGGGGTTCCTGCTTCCTTCATGTCTATTAGAAGAAGCCCTCCTTGAAAGAAAGACATCTGTTTTTTTCAATGCTGAGCTCAAATTCAAGGTCCCTTTAGTCATAGAAATAGTTAGCAGCCATGGTGGCCATATACCACTGTGCGCCTATTGACTGTGGTGCAAAATGGACTGCTTGTGTATCCTACTCTACTTTCATTCATATTCTCGCCTCCAATCCACCTGCCCTTGCAGAGGGCCTCATGAAGGGCGCTGCATACAGGATACTTACAGAAGTAATGTGGTCACCAGTTTATCAGGTAGCTTCTGGGTACCAAGATACCACTTATTATTTCTGTGATCAAGACTCCGATAGATTATTGCACACATTGTGCAACTCATCGTTGCAATGCAAACAGAGACCAGCTGTGATTGTTATGATTCACAATGAACTTGCTTGTTGGTTTCTCATACTGTAGTAAATTATCCCTGTGAGCGATCCAATGAATGGAGAAAACACCCATTTACTATTACCTCCCCAGTTGTTAGCTCCATACTCACTTGCTCCCTGATCCCCTCACCTTGTTTTTACCCCTATGACTGTAAATGCTGTGTTGTTTCTTGAAGCTAGATCCACACTCAAAATACCCTTTTAATAATAATAAAAGTATACATAGTGCTGGGTAAGTCCGTACGAATTCTGAATCAACAGGTCCACAGAGATGATGCGCTTTTAATTACTGTGCACCAGGATTGTGATTTATCATGTGCAAACTATGATACATAGAAATGATTATTCGTTTAGAGCACACTTCACAGGGAAATTCAAAGACCAACTTAAAGTGGAACAGTGCCAGAACAATGAGTCCCTTCTTTCATAAAGTGAACTTTCCAATAGCTATGATATGATATTTATAATAGGCCTATACACAAGTGTTTCAAGGAGCGATGATGCGAGGGAGGGGGAACAGAGGGAAGACAGAGACAACAAACTTACTAGGCCAGGTGACAATGGGATCACACAAGTGCAGGGGAAAGGGGATAGGATCACTATACTTATCATGACAAGGGGATCCTTATGGAATACCTGCTCCCTTTAGAGACAACACTCAACAAATGGCATAGAGTCTGTTCCAAAGGGTATGTCTTGAACAATTTTGAACTGACAGCAGAAAATGCCAAACGCTCCAATTTAAAACACTCTCTGTATTTATGGAGACCTGTGCCTGCCATACTGGAATATTGTGATTGCCAGCAAAAAACAAACTGAAGTATTGGTGAGATACAGAGTAGCATTACATTTCCACAGATACTGCTTCATTCCCTACCAGTAAAGGAACTGCACATCCAAAAATACCAAGGCCAAAATGTGGCCGACATGACCTGTGTTACAGCAATATCAATTTTAACATGAGAAAAGTCAGGTGAACAATGTTTTCATGTCTTAGAATATTGCTTTGGGATTTGAATCCTGCAACTTCCATGAAAAAGATGCAAATGTAACATTACTGTTGTGACAGGTTCAGGGTCTTGATACTATCGAAAGAGGGGAGAGCACCCCTTCTCAGACTGGAGCAGGAGGTTTTATAAAACAAATCTCAAAAGGAGCCCTGCCCAGGTATGAAAATTGGAAAATGGGGGTCACAGGTCCCAGGAAAATCTCCCTGTGTGCCGTTTATGACTTCACTGATGCTGCTCATAATATCTCAATGCCTCCAGGTACAGTTGCTAGCCACAGATCCTGTTTTATTTTTTTTCAGAACCATAACTCTGTTAATCCCCTTGCAGGCAGCCAGAAAATCCCAGACCAGATTCAAACAACTGGAGTCCCATAATTACAGCAATTACAGCTGATTGTGAACTGGCAACACCACCAAACAGCATCCAGCCCACCAGAGAAGCAGACTAGTCACCATTCAGACAGAAACACACATTCTCAGCCCACAGCATTGCAGAGAAACACAAAACTGATTGTTACACCATGCTGGAAACTGGAGAGGGTCTTAGTTAGGTTTTATTAAAGCCTCGGAGCTTTCCAACACCCCTCCGCTGTGTAGCCCCCTCCTGGAGTAAAGGCGGCACCAAATGGTGCAGGAGATCAGTTGATCACTGCAACCAATGGGGAGGTGAGACAGTCACTGAGTACAGAGCACTGCACTATAAAAACAGACAGCAGCAGAGGCAGCATGTGGGTTATACAGAGGAGGTCCCAGGTGAAGTTGGAGAGGGACCAAGTGACGAGGCAGAGGAAGGATGGTGGAGCCGAGTGTTGGAGAGGCGGAGTTTGAGACAATGAGGTATTCGAAAGAGAATGTATCAGTGATGTGTAGTGAAGTGTATTGTAGTGCATGAAGTGGGGATGGGGGAGTTTAGGAGGTGAGAGTGAAAGAGAAAGACTAAAGATAGGATGGGAACGAGTAGTAGAGTAGTGGCTGTAGTAGCTACTATGCAAAGGAGTGATGCTAGTAGAGAGGGCTGCAGAAGTGGGGTGTAAGGAGCAGGGTGTATTATAAAAGTGTAGGGGCATGAGGGTATTGAGAGTGAGTAGAATGAAGTGGTGAGCAGGGCACCATGTCCCTGTGTTTCGTGAATAGAGCAGTAGAAACAGTGGTGAGAGGAGCAGTAGTAGGAAAGTGATAGTAGTAGAAAGGGCATAGAAGTAACAAAAAAACAGTAGCAGTAGTAGAGACAACATAGAATTGGCAGAGACAGTAGTAGTAGTATAGTGAGAGCATAGCAGTAGTAGTAGTAGTAGTAGTAGTAGTAGTAGTAGTAGTAGTAGTAGAGGGACAGTTGTAGTAGAGACCTTGGTTGTGGGATTTAGAGCGTTAGTATCAATAATACATGAAGTTGTAGTAGGAGTAGAGCAGGATGTATTGTAGTAGTGTAGAGAAGGCAGAGAGAAGAGAGAGCGATAGGGAGAAAGGTACTGATATCTAAGAGTTGTGGGCAAGGGAATGTAGGCAGAGTTGGTAGGATGGAGGAGAGTATGGGGAGGAGTAGAGAAAGAGAAAGGGGGTGATAAGGTCAGGAGGCACGTATACTCCACCCTCTAGAACTAACATCATTGGTAGAGAAGCATTATGTAGGTAGTCTCTGAGGAAGATAAAGAGTGAGTGTCTCAGGGAATCCTCTTTGTGCACATAGAAACTGCAGCCAGTCGGTGTCACCAAGTGGTAGCACGAACCCCCATTACAGACACCTGGG
Source organism: Ambystoma mexicanum (assembly GCF_040938575.1). Taxonomy (NCBI): domain Eukaryota; kingdom Metazoa; phylum Chordata; class Amphibia; order Caudata; family Ambystomatidae; genus Ambystoma; species Ambystoma mexicanum. The sequence continues at coordinate 1,108,699,881 of NC_090933.1, read as the reverse complement.
TTAGGGATGGGGAAAAGCAGTGGAATTAGAGCAAGAGAGGGACGGCCGTAGCACTAATTCTGCAAACCTCTTTTCCAGCCAGTAAATCATTTGTGCTGCCACCATTGCCTATCTGTTCTGCAATTCTATTCAAATTGTCAACAATCCATAACTGTGGCACACTTTAAATATCCTACATTGCATATAAGCATATGAGAAATCAATAGTTTTCAATTTGGTAATGTTATATCCTTTCTGGATATCTCAGTTAACAGAACACCATGTTTGAACATTCCATAACCTAGGGTGTGCATTTGACCCTAGGTGTTATCTGACATTCCTGTCCTGTGAGGGAAGGTCCATTTATCACAGCAGAACGACCCATAACATGCCAAGAACGAAATGCCCTGTGAACAGGCTCTCTGAGTTAATGAGCCGCCCACACCGTGACAAGTCCATTTAAGGACAAGACATTCTTATAAATATAAGCTCTCTCCATCCGCCGGGTAATCGTCCGCCAAAATGTAAGCCTGATGTAGCACATGTTACAAATGGCTCAATTGAAGTAGGGGTACCCTGCTCGTTCAATGTGCAGTCTGCTTCCCACATCCCACTACCCCACCCTATTGCTTAACTCCATTCCGCAACCCTCCTGCATCTGCCCATGCCATGCCCCCGGCACCATTCCACTTACCGCCCCATTCCTGCTCCGATGCCTAATGTCGGTCGGGCACTTAATAGCGCTTCCCCCAACTATGGTGTCACTCAACCACAAACCACTATAGATGCTAGTATGAGACCTTGCCCACACAAATTCCCACCCAGCTCTGCCTCCATCCGCTGTAGGATGTCTCAACTGCTGCACTACCCATTGACCCGGAAACCTCGGTCACCACCCTGCAACCAAACCAGCGGTGTCCCGACTAAGTCCAGACATCACTGCCCAGGGAGACATGGCGTTCCACTACAGCCTCTCCCCCATGACACCCAGATCTGGAACACATGGCATACCTCACTCTTAACCAATGGCCTCAAAAGGAATGCAGTTCCTATCGCACGCTCGACACCTAAACTCTTGTACCCTGCAATGGATATGCCCCTTGCGCGTTCTGCATTTCCACCTGACATAATACGGAGCACCACAGCACCAGTCCCCTCATCAGCTAGAAACAACAGGCTGGGCTCGAGAACAATCAGGATGACCCTCCCCTGCCTTCCAGCCACTACCTTGGACAGAAATGACAAGTTAAGCACAGGTACTCACCCCTCACTGAAACAAAGGTTGATTATAGCTAAACCTGCTGCAGCTTACAGACAAGCCAGAGCTTGCATATGATCCCTATGATAACCCCTTCAAATGTCAGTCTACCACAGATTCTGCAAGCAGCATTTCGACTACCACTAATAGTAGCCGTCACCCTGTAATAATCAACTGACCAGCCCTGTATGCCTCTTCCTCTAGAAAGAGCAATAGTACTAACAGTATGCTGCCAAAGAAGTCCACCACTAGCCTTCCACACTCTACCCACCTGGTAGCTAGTCCCACCCCTCTTTTAAAAGATACCCTCAACAATGCTAGATCCATCCCAGCCCACGCCGTAGGCATCAATGACTTGATCACTTCGCAAAAACTCAACGTGCTAGCCATTACGGAAACCTGGTTACAGCAAGCCTCTGGCCCAGCCTTATCCCTAGCAATCCCAGATGGCTTTGACATCCTTAGAAGCAACAGGACAGATGCTAGAGGAAGACAGGTTGCCCTTATTTTTAAAGATACCCTACAAATAAGACCCTCTATTATGCCTAGAATGGAGAACTTCAAGCTTCGCTCAGTCAAATGCTCATCCTCACCTACAGACTCCCTCTTTATCCATATCATCTACTGCCCACCTGGTCCCTCTGCTTCCTTTGAAGAAGACCTACTCCAAGCAGTGGTAGGCAACATTAAGCCGACTTCGAGAACCATACTACCAGGGGATGTTAATCTAAACCTCAATGACCCATCAGACAACAATGCCACCTCCTTAGCTAACACTCTCTCAGCCCTTGACTTCAAACAATGTGTGACAACCCCACACGACAAAGGCAGGACCTTGGATTGAGTAGCAGAACTCAATAGCCAGATTAATATATCCTCCAACACCCCATCCCCTGGTCGGATCACTGTATCCTGTTTTTCACCTTCCCACCTTTTAAAACTCACACGCACGTACCACCAGCCCTACCCCCAACTTGATCATGTAGAGCCGAAAGATGACCAAAGAAACCGTCTCCCCTTATGTCACTCCCCTTCTGCTGGAGAACATTGCCTCAGCAGACCCGAACATACTAGCAGACGTCTCCCTGAATCCCCTGACCAAGGCAGTGAACTCAGTAGCCTCTCTGGCACAGTGAAAGGCCAAACTAGTGCGTCACATCAATGCCTGGTTCACCCCAGACCTCCAGGCCTTACGTGCAAAAAAACAACGAGCAGAAGCCACTTTAAAAAATACCGAACTAATGCTCGAAAGTCACCTTTAACAAGATTGATAGAGATTACAAACTTGCCATTATCGCAGCCAGATTCACTGCTTACAATACTAAAATTACAAATGCCAGTTCCAACTCCCAGGATATCTTCTGAATGCTCAGAGAGTTTAAATGCTAGTCACCCACCCTGCAATCATCGCGAAAGATGAGCTGTGGTGTACAAGCATTCAGACCGCTATGATCACTAAAATATGCTCCCGACAGCAGAATACATCCCTGAGATAATCAAAACCAACACCGCCACCCACCCCATGCCCCGGATACCACCATTCCACTTATCCCAACCTTTCAATTTAGAGAGGTCTCGGAGGATGAAGCTGCAACATCCTCAGAAATCTAAAACCTTCCAGATGCAAAAGGGATATCTGCCAAGCAACTATCAATGCAGACTGCTCAGAGCCCCTAGTCCCGTTCTTTACCAGGTTCATTAACGCCTCCTTCACATAATTCCTGGTACCAGCAGTCTGAAAGAATCTTGGCTCCTCCCATTATTAAAAAACCCTATGCTGATCCCTCTGAAACTAATAACTACTGCCCAATTACCACAGTTCCGTTCCTACCAAAGATCCTGGACAGGACAGCATACAACCAATTTCAGTCCGTCCTGGAATCCAACCACATTCTAGGACCGCGCCAATCTGGCTTCCGGCCAGGACATTGCACAGAATCAACAATGCTAGATTTAAAAAAAAAAAACTGCTGGACAATTTTATGGATGAAGGAAAGACAGGCCTTCTCCTTCTCTCCGACCTTTCAGCCACCTTTGACCTGGTGGACCGTAAAACTCTGTGCCACCACCTCACAGCCACTGCTAATTTCTCCCAATAAGCCATGACCTGGGTTGCCTTATCCCTCCAAGGAAGATCTCATTCATTGTGGCATCCTGCAAGGATGCTGGGTGTCCCCCACCCTCTTTAATATATACCGCAAACCATTATTTGACCTCTTGGACGCTATCGGAATAGCATACACCAACTATGCCGATGGCACCCAAATTCTCTTCCCCCTGTCAGGGACTTATGAAGAGGATACACACACTATCAACAAAATGTACTTGACAAGCCAGGCTTTAATGGCTATGAACCATCTTATCTGAACGACAATAAGACAAAGATACTCTTAGTGGAGTCACCAGAAATGCTAAACTAGCTTAGTCCCCATTACTCATCCTTCCTCATTGATGGTATTCAGATCTCGATCTAAACTTCTGTGAGAACTCTTAGCATGCACCCTCTCCCTCACAAAACAAGTCAACGTGATCGCCTCGTCAGCAGCCTAGACCTCTATACTCCTTAATGCACACAGACAATTTCTTACATCCATAAGTTGCCTCACTATCGCCCAAGCTGTTATTGGAGCAAGACTTGATTACTGCAACACCCTTTGTACGGGCTATCTAAGCAGAACATCAGAAAAATGCAGGTAATCCAAAACAATGATCTACACCCTACACTCAGTATCCCGAGAAGAGATCGCATCTCAGCAGCAAGAAAGAAGGTGCACTGGTTACCCATCCAGGAAAGGAATATCTTCAAAATCATTATGATTAATCACGAATGCCTCTCAAATACAGTGTACCTGGCGCAGAAAAATTGTAAGGTCCTTCACTTTCAAACAAGTAAGGCCAGTCCACATGCTTCACATCGCACCACCGAAATTCAAAAGATCCAGAGGACGGGGCACAAGCTAACCTACAGTAACTGCAAAACATTGGAACTTCCTTCCTCACTCACTAAGAGCAGAGGAATCCCAACACTGGGCATTGAGATAAGCCCTAAAAATGTGGCTCTTTGCCTAAAACACTGACCCCTCTGTTGATGCAAATTATGAACTACAAGTATGTGACTAATTATGCTACACTTATCTTGCTCGGAAATGTTTTCCTTCAAGTCTATGCGCTGTGTAACTGGTTCACAACAGTACCATGATGCCCTTGGGCTTAGGTGTTTTACAAAAAAAAAAAATGAAATGAAATAAAATACCATTAGAAGGCAAAATGTGGAGGGCTGCTTCATAGCTATAAAGTCTGTTTTCGTAGCGCCAAGCTTCAAACACATTTTCTTACACTTGGCAGATCACCTTTGACATCAATTAAGGCATAAAGCACAACCAAGTTATTATTAGGGCGCCTGGTGGGGTCCTGATATACCCAGGTGGGTACACCTATAAATATAAAGAAATCAGGATGAGAGATCCTATAAACAGCTGCATGGTTCTGAACATATACATTTATTTCAAAACACAACATTTTTGAAGATGAATTCTCAATTATTTTACAAACCTTTTGATAAGCACGAAAGTGACAACGGACAGGTGTGATTATATACAGTGGAAATACAAGTAAGCATCAACCCCTCTAATGTTGAGGTAAAAACTCCACACAAGGGCACAGTCACACATGACAGTAGGGTAGACTTACAGTTGAACAAAATGCACCCAGGAGGGAAAATGGTCCAGGGCGTGATTAACACAAGGGTGTACACAACACTATCTACAGAACATACACAAAAGGGGTTTATATAGTTGTGTCACAGGAGATCGACACAGGAGTGTTTTGGCCAAAGAGGGCTTGAATGGAGCCTGTCTGAGTGTTGGCCTTCATCAGGATGGACACAGGATGTTAGTACTGTCCGTAATATCTGTGGGTGAGATTAAGGATGTAAGGATCTCGGGGTATAGTTCAGTAATTTAAGGATTAATGAATAATGGCTCAGTAGTGCCATGATGATACATCACAAAGTGTATCAGTATACAGCTTACCTTCTGCTGGAATAGCAGTGGTGATGCTGTGTGTAGACAATCCTTTACTGGTTGCTGAAATTATGGGTGCAAAGTGCACTCAAGGGTAGCCGTGGGTTCCTGTTGGGTGGACTTGTCTCAGGATCCCGAGGGCTGGAAGAGGGCCTGAATAGGTCCCAAATCTAAGAAAGAGTACGGACCACAGGGTGTCAGTGTAGCCTGACATACTACTGGTAACATTGGTGAGGGTTCCAGTGACCTAGGTGGGTCGCAGTTGCCGAATGGGGGGAACCATAAGAAGTTAGTACCGTCCATTTGACAAGTTGACTTGGTGGGAAGTGCTCGTTTTGGTCTGGAGCATTAGGATAGTAAAGGATTGTTGTGTTGTGTTTTGAAATACATGTATATGTTCAGAACGACACAGCTGTTTATAGGATCTCTCATCCTGATTTTTTGATATTTATATATAAAGCACAACCAGACAAACAGCCTTATGCAAGAAGAACAAGTAGACCCATCATAGAGAACTCAAATAAATCATTGGCTGAGCGGCCCGCTAGCATTGGTTTTCATCCCCAGCAATTAAATTAAGTTTCGAGCTCTGCATGTGAGATATATGTACCATTTAAATCAACATTATAACATGCAAATAAAAATGATTTTGCTTATAAAAATACATCCACAATGGTTACACAAAGGCTGGAACATGTGTTGTAAAGCTGTGAATAACTTCTTTCAGATGCAACCAAATCAAAGTGTCTATTTCATTTAATAATTAATAAAATTATGAATATTCATCTAAGTATGAATTAATATGCCACACATTCATACTAGATATCCAGATGTCTGTGCGGGCCAGGGATTACAGGACTCCATGTTTTATTAATGTGGAATATTGCTGTGATTCATTATTTAAGAATATATTATTTTGTATTCGAAGTGTAAGAGTGAAACAGCCCCCACATTTGCTAATGTTCAAATATATAGACATATGAATATCAACTGAAGAGTGGGGGGTGTATTCTACAGGAGTGTCTTCCTATGGGTCAAGCCAATGCAAAAAGTGGTCCAATAAAATAGCGTTTCATAAACTGACACTCTTGGAATAGTGCACATTTCAAAAAGCAGAAATAGCACTGCTTTTAAAAGATGCACAGAAGGAAATCATCTGTTCCCAAGTTAAACAGAAGGGCTGAGTTTCCATAAGAGCTGTTGAAGGAAAGATTCCTATTCCAGGCAGAGAAGGGGAACCTGAAGCAGTTCTAACTTTAAGGAAGCATATCAGAAGGAGCCCATCTGTCTGGAATATTTCCCATCTGAAAGGGACCTTGCTGATCCCAAAAACTGAACAGATTTTTTTAATGTGAGCCTAAAAAGATCCCCCTGCCATTATTACCCTCATCAGTCGGTGGAGTGGGAGGGAATTGAATGGTGGCCAGTAGGGGGGTGTCATTCCAAACATAACATCTATATATATAGAGTTTGTGTGAAATCAACAGTGCTGTCACGTAGTATTTAAAACAAAATTAGATGTGACTGCTTATAGGACACAGAGCATGTGTGCACAAAGAGCATGGATGCAAATGAGTTACTAGTATAATGACAATACAATAGTGTAGTTTGCTAGTGTGCATTATAACCTGTTTTCATTTCACTTAAGCTGAGGTAGATTACCTTTAAATAAATAAAAATAATTTGTCTATGTTGTCTGTGCTATGAGAAATAGGGAATGCTTCCCAGCACTGACAGAGTACAATTTAGCAATTAATAGTTACATTGGATCCTGCGCCTTCCACAGGTGTAGTCTGACACTGGATTCGTAGAACGGTGTGCAGATTTACATCTCCAGGACTGATAGATAACTTGTGACCCGTGAAAGCCATATATATTAAGAAGTGAAGGGGAATGTGAAAGGGAGTTAACCATCCTAATGCCACTTGCAAATGAAAATAATGCCAAAATATAAATACCCTCTCCTTACTCTTGACATTTCACAGTGTGACCCGGTTGAGAAGTGATGTGGGAAGGGTACTCATCCTTGTATTAGAAAATCACGAAACCATTTTCCTAGATTAGTGGGGTGAACCAATAGCCTGTGTATTCTAAATTGATAACACTGTTTTCCTAACCCAAACCTACAAAACTCAGAGGCAATACAAAATATCCTAGATTTAATTACATGCACAAGTTAGAAATCCACAACAACGCATATAATCAGGGGGACAATAGAAACAAATATGTGGGCCTAAATGTAATTTTTGTAAAACCTTTTTTGAAGTAAGTTTTTATTGATTTTTCCAACAAGAACATTTGACAACATTTCCCCCCTTTCCCGCTCCCCCCCGGTGACCTCGGTTCGGGCCAGAGCCGGCATCTTGTCCTCGTCACCCCTGATGGTGTGACCAGTTCCACCCTTTTCCCAATGTGTTTTCAAGCCGCTGGCCATCTGTGTCATCCACTTGGTCCCCTAAATTAAGTCCAATAGCCTCATTATTTTCGGCACCATACCATTCTTGCCCCCTGCTGCAGGTATCCCATCACCCTTGACCAGTCTGCGATCAAACCCTAGTGGTCCACCTGTAGCAAGTATATCACAAATGGGTGACATCTTTCCCACCCCCTCGTGGTCCTGAGGGGAAATCTCGATTTCCACTTCTGCGCCAGGGTGCGTGCCCCCACCATCATCATTATTGCATATACTTTCCATTCGGCTCCTGTGGATAGGTCCTCAAGTGATCCCCCATCCACAACAAAACCAGTCCCTTGTTCCCCTGACTTTTAACCCTAGGATCGCCTCGAGCGCTTCATAAATTGTACCCCAGAACTTCTCAATCTGTGGGCATTCCCACCAAATGTGGCCGCACGTCCATTCCCTGCCACATTCCCTCCAGCACACCTTTGAAACCAGCTCATAGCTCTTGTGCAACCTCACCGGCAACAGATGCCATTGCACCATCAGCTTCACCCACATTTCCTGGGTTTGAAGGGATCTAGTCAGTTTAGGGATATGTCTCCAGAGTTGCTGCCACACTGCCTTATCAATTGTCTGAGCTGTTGACTCTTCCCATTTGTTCATGTATAGTCTTGCCTTCGCTTCCTTGCCCTGTTTGGCCTGTGAGTAGATGGCCCCCACTATGTGGGCATTCCCCATTTCCATTGCTAAGTACTTTTCAAACTGGATAAAGGCCCTGGTTGCCACTCCCCTCACTAGGGCCTGCGTCACCCAGTGCCGTAGTTGGACGTACCTTTACCTCTCCCCCTCTCCCAGCCCAAAATCCTCTTTACATTGGTTAAAGGATCTGATTTCATTTCTGTCTAATAGGTAGGACATTTTGTGGCACCCTCCCTCTTGCCAGGCGTGAAATCCTTTACCTAGCATCCCTGGTGAGAACTGTGGATTCTTGAGTTAGGAGGTACACGGGGATGGGAATGTTGTGAATCTAGCTTTTCTCACCAGTTCATCCCAGGCCTCCCCCACCACTTTCGCTTTGGTACATGCTGGTCGGTCAATCTATCTTAGGTTTCCATGGGACCTCCCTTAGATTCCCTCCTACCACTGCCTTGTCCATTGCCCTCCATATCTTCCCCCACTAATCCCTCAACAAGTCCCTCAAATCCCTTGTCTACGCCACCAAATAATAAACCCGGAAATCAGGTCGTCCCATTCCCCCTCTATTTCTGGGCATCATTGCAACCCGGCTTGCCACTCTTGTGTTCTTTTAATTCCATAGAAACCTCCCCATTTGCTTTTGTAGGGCCATTTAAAAGGACCGAGGGACCTGTATTGGGAGGGTCGTAAAATGGTAAAGAGGCTGAGGTAGCACCACCATCTTAAGGACGTTGATTCTGCCCAACTAAATGATATTGAGGTCCACAAGAACCTGGCCACTGGCCACAACCACAACAAGATAATGACACCATATAATAAGTACATACAATAAACCTTCAAATAACATGACACACGCAGAACACCCCCCCAATCCCAATAACGTCCACGGACATATGTTTGTGTCAATGAGCAGAGTAATTGACCACAGACTCGACAGCACTTCCACAGATTTTATTTGCCTATAAAAACAACTCCATCTTAACTTTTTTCCATTCCGTAACACCTTCCAGTCACTCTTTTGGCCACAAAATCACCCAAACATTTATTATCCACACCCTTTCCTCACTGCACTATCCACGGACAAAGGCAGTGGTCTGCTGATCCAACATGGCGACCATTTAAAAATGATGATGCACCTCATGTTTTTTCAACATCCAATCAGCATGTGTGTTGGTTGTGCGTGGAGTCCAAGGCACCCCCTGATTAGTCCAGAGGCATCTGTGGACACTCAACCACGAAATATTTTTTTGGACGAGATGCAGATATCACTAATGTTTTTTACCTACTTTTTGGACCATTTTTTACAAACAACTGGATGGATTCACACCAAATTTGCAAAAGCACACTTTCGGGACCAAGCTGCCCCTCTTCGCACAAATTTGGCGGTTTGGGCTGCAGGCATGAGCAAAATGTTTATTTCATTATGTCTGTCAGGATTTCATAAGTTTTGGGACCCCCCTATGACATTGCACCCCCAGAATGAAACCACATCACACTTCGCAAAATCATTCTGAGGTGCACATATACTTGTTATGCATGGTTTGAAGAGGATTCGTCAAACATTGCCAAAGATATCAGCTCCAAAACATGCTTTCTGTGAGTTGCGCAACTTAACCATAACTACACGGCCGCTAGCGCAGGCCATGTAATCTATATATATATATTTCATTTATTGATAATATACTTGGAGCCAAAGGCGTTGTATATACAACATATATAACATACATGCACATTAACCTTATACATTTCCATTTTAAAACCATACATAACTCATCAATATATTACAATACTAATTAAATATGCACGTTCACCTTAGAACACAACCTCATCTCTACTAGATGAGAACAATCTAAATATCTACTCTAATACATGATTCTAAAATACATCAGTTATGACAAGCCTTAAAAATCACCATATAATGCGTAATATTCATGTCATCGCCTTTCATAAAACCTGGCCAAATTTCAAACATTGTGCTCTTATCAATTGCATTGTCATATGATTTCACAAATGTCGCACAAATCTTACTGAGACTTTCACAGAAGACAAGCAAGTATTCTAATGTTTCATCTACATTACAACCACATAGGCGACACAGAATTTCTGTTTGTGATCTTCCCTGTCGCACACCTACAACTACTAAGGTTTCACAGGCATTACATTTCATCAATGAATGGGTTCTAAAAACAGTTGCATTCGGATAAACTGTGATATAGAGAGGTAGTGTTGTCCGTGTCATCCAATATTGACAGTATTTGCCACTTGTTTTCTTAGTCGCTAATTCAATCAAGTGTGACTCTTTGCTGTATGCTTGCATGTTATTATTTAGCCAGCATTTAAACTTGTATTGAGGACACACATGTATTGCTCTGTCATAGTCAACTGACCATTTCCTATGCTGTTTAATGTTTTTCCCCATGGTGCCATGGTAGTATATTTGTCGATATTTGAGTAGTCATGCATATAGGTAACCATCACGGTATCATTGTCTATCAGTATCAAGTTTTCTTGACATTATCAGTTTTTTAATACATTCTGCAACAGCCCCTTTAATTTCAAATTCTAGGTAGATACATTCAATTGTGTGATTCCTAGGCATTCTGATTTTTTTCCTAATTAATAATGCCACACATATTTTGAGATCCTTCAGGTAATTGTGCCCACATATCTCACAACCATACAATAAAACTGGCAGTATTTTCACTGAATAAAACAACAAAATGGCATGTGTAGATATTCCGACACTTTTTCCTATGAAAGAACTTATTGCATTTGCAGTGTCCAAACAAATATTCTTTTGTGACTTGCCAATGCTAATCCCACTTCAATTTTTCATCTATTATGACACGTAGGCATGAATACACTTTCACTTGTTCTAATCTAATATTTTCAATGTGCCAGGTATGATTTAGTTTATTTGTTAACGCTAAACACCATAACTTTGCTTTTTTGTATATTCACTTTCAGTCTATTTAGCTTAGTATATTGTAATGATGCATTTAGTAAATTTTGGACGGCGACTCCCTTTGAGATCAACCAGTAGTAAGTCGTCTGCATATGTAAGCCAATTTATCTTGGTCTTTCCAACCTTTACTGGGCTACTCAACATATTCGTAATATGAGCATACATGTTCGCCAGGTACAAGTTGAACAGGGTTGATGCCACTTTGCAACCCTGTTTAACCACCCGACACGTATCCATAGAGGCTGACAATTTACACCTGCCATCTAATGGAATACGAACAAGAAGTGTCTGCATATGGCAGCATTAACATTTTCAATAATCCCTTAGGTATCCCCCAGGTGCTGAGCTTGCTCCATAGTCTATTCCTGAGAACAGTATTGAATGCCGCACTCAGGTCAATGAAAGCACAAAAGACATTACGGCCTGTCCATGAGTATTCAATAGCAGTGCTAAAATGAATCCATTGTGCATCGTATTAGCTTTTGGTCGGAAACCTATCTGATTTGCTGGCAGAATCTTCTCTTCTTTCATCCATGATTTCAGCTCACCTAACAAAACCCTAGCAAATATTTTTGAGAAGGTGTCCAACATTGTACAATAATTAGCGGGGCTATGCCACGCCCATTTCTTATACACAACCAACAAGTGGCTCATGTACCATGTTTCTGGGATGACCCCATTTCGTCCTATTTCTGAGAACAGTATATGGAGTGCATGTGCCCAAAGCTCAGGTGCACTTTTCAGTAGTGCATTGCACACCCCGTGAGGGCCAGCAGCTCAAGGTTATTAATCTTTTCTATTATTAGCACAATGTCTAGAACACTCGTTTGAGAGCTCCATGTCACATTTGGTAGGGGAACGGTTAGTTACCTTCCACACCATGTCCCAAGGTAGACTTAATATGGTTGGTCCGCTGACTCTCCAGTATACAATTTATAGTCAGTTCCTTTTTTTTTCTCCACGCAATGCATCCCATATAGCAGTGTTATTTTGATCAATAGCTAAATTCGCAATTTTTTTCCCAACGTTATTGTTCTTGTTTTATTTTGTGATTTTGCAACCATACCAGATAGACTTGTTTACATCTTTGTATCTGTTTTGCTGTTTCACGTATCTTGCTACTAGGTGTCTCTAAAAGTATTACAGTGGCAATTGATTGTCGGCGCACACTGTCACATGGTCTTGTTAGTACATTCCACTGTTGATATGTCGGATCTTGTTGGGCTTCTTTCCTTGCCAATTGTTGCCATGATATCCGAGAATAGCTCAATTATGTTGTGGTCTTTCGTGTTATCTCTGCATTGCTTAATAAAGCAAAGAACTATCTCTTCTACTCGTCGATTTACTAATGTGAGGTTTTTTTCATGCCACTTAATTCGGTTTTGGGCTTCATATATAGCTATTTGACCATTTTTATCATATATCACTAATGTTTTAATAGTATGGGAATTCATAAAATACATAACAGAAAATTATCACTCTCGTTGTGATATACTATTGCCATGCTAACTATAAGTAAAAGAGCCTATTGTTTGTGAATACATAATTTATTGGTGACATGGCACATACATCTGTCCGTGTGGAAGCATTCTTTGCATCACCAGAGCAGCTACCATTTAATTTTGTCATTCCATATTCATGTATAATTTTAGCGCAGTGTCTACCCTGACGAGTTGAAGTATTCTCACACACTACTTCCGAGGTGATCCTACATCCTTTAGTGTTGGTCTGGGGTGGATCACATATCTTAGCATTAAAATCACAGACCTTCCATATTGGATACCTATGACAGTATTTCGCTAAGACAGAGGATACTATTTTAACATTTTCCTTTGTTACCTTTAAATTCGAGGGGTCATAAATATGAATACAAATTATGACCTGTTCTATATGGCTACGTTTAACTGCTTGGACATATTTGTAGATTCTTCAAGTGTGTGGACCACCCATGTCGACTTCACTCTCAACAATAGTCCACCGCTAGTCCACCGCTCGGTCTCCCTTTCAATGCTTTCGATGCTACTTGTTGACCAGTACTTCGACCATGAAACTGAACTAAGTCTGAAAGCCAAGTCTCCTGGAATGCTACCCCCATAACTAGATCTAGTCTGGGGAGTATAGCTCAGGGGCAACGTACTTGCCTTTGAAGCAAGGCGACACAGTGCACTACAAGCTCGATCCCTGGGTCCACGCTTAGAAACCTCTGGGTATTAAGCACATTATAAATATCATATCCTTTAATATCATATCATATTTGGGATATCAGCCCGTCTTCTCCAAATATGTGTGTATAGCCTCTAGTATTCCATGAATACGTGAGGCTTACATCACCACCAAATTGACTTGAAATGTGGTTTAAAAGCAACTGGCAGCCATTGCCAGTGACCAAGGTCATGATTTATCTCAATTTCAGGCACAACAGGAGTTCTTTCATTCATTTCTAAGCTATTAGTTTGAGACAGATTTCTTTGTGTTTCTCCAACCTGTTCCGCCACACTTAGACCTTCTTTGTGAGGATTTGATCGCACCAGAGCTTTGTCTCGAGTTGTCAAGTTATCATCTCGAGGGTGGGTCATAGCAATAGCTCTCAATTTGGTTTCAGGGATCTCTACCACTTTACATAAGTATCCCATTTGAAATAGCTCTGTGTCATACCGCAAGATTTAATCTAAGGTTGCACTAGAGTGAAACCAAATATTTGTTAGATATTCTTATAATTTTTCTACTTGATCAATGATGGCGACGTTATCGGTAGTATTCGCTCTCAATGCTACCACTAAGTGCAGTATTTGTAGTACTGCTGTCCTATTGATTGGAGCCATATTTCTTACCGCCGAGACAGGTTTGATTTGAAGGGCTCTAATATGGCCCACTCGTGCACCACTAAACTCCTTCTCGGAACTCAAAAAGCCTACCTTGTTATTTGTTAACCATGTGCTTGGTATTGCACTTTGTTTTAATGATTTGGAGCTAGGTACCACTTGACCATGGGTCTCTGAGTTATCGCTTGCAACTAAATGTTTGCTTATGGATCTAGTGTTATTATCAGTGCTTGCGCTTTTTTTTCTTGTGGAGCTATAGCATTTGTTTTTTTATTTTAATTGTACAAGACAATTTTTACATTGTAGAGGGAGTAAGTTCATTCAAGAGGACTCAATTAAGTACAGATGAGTTCTCGACCCGACTTCTTTTTCCCCAGCGAACTCGGGGTTAATTAAACACAACATTACTGGACTAGGGAGAAACCTTCTCAGTAGTTGGAATTGAAAAATTCTTTTACAGGCCCCTACAGGGACGCTGGATTGTCCTTTTTGTAAAATTGTCTTGTACAATTAAATCAAATAAAATAAAAAATAAAAACAAAAAAAATAAATAGCATTTTTACATATCTCGCCCTTCTCAGTTTGTGATTAGTCTGCATGGGCGTTTTCTTTTGACTGTATGCTTTCTTTTTATTTGGAACTTGCCAACTTTAATAGAACGATTGAAAATCATTTTATGTGTACTATTCTTCTGGACATCTGCTTTACTATCCGTGCTTTTGGTCTCTACCCAGTCGGATGCAGTACTCTGGTCGCAAACTGACTTCCACCCCCGGTTAATACTTTTGTGTAGTACCAGTGACTGTAAGTCTAATTTCTTCTCTATGTGCTTGGTCTTACACAATAGATGTCTCAACAAGTTATCAAACGCTTTGAACATTTCTTCACAGGATATACTATGATTTACATCTACCACATTCTGCTCATTTGTTTCGCTCCGGTTTTCAATCACTGTGTAATGATCACTTACACATTTCACACTACTATACACTTGACTCTTGCCAATTGCCACTTTTGAGGTCAATATTTCATTATCTTAATCAATCTGTGGTGCATGAAGGTTAAATGATATAGGGTCTCTCAAGCTGGGTGTCAAAATACGATGCAATCTCTTGTTGTGTATGTCAGTATTCATCTTTTGGTCATATAATTCATGCGGTGCGATGTCTCTAAGACTGGATGGAAAAGACAGCTCCATTATATCGCCTAACTATTCTATATCTTCTTTGTCATCCATCACACACTCCAAGTCAATCTTGTATGGCTCTAAGTCAGTACAGTGAGATGTTCCAGTAACTCCAGTGTGTATCATTGCTTTTACCTCTTCAGTTTGTACTGACATGCTACTCTGTTCAGGAGCCAGCAAAATTGAGTTCTTAGTTAATTGACCACCATCAGGCTGTGTTTCAACTTGATCATTATCTTTAACAGGACAATATGACAGTACTTCCTCTGGAATTCACACATCCTAATGCTTCACAAGTTCTGCTACTATTTGTTTTGTGGCAAACTCCTCATCTATTTGATCTAATGTTGGATGATGCAATTGTACTTTTGGAAAGTATGCAGTCATTTGTTTGGTTTTGCCCCCAATATTAGGTTTTGAGGTTGTCTTAGGTGTAGCATAACAAAAAAAGTTTTTTTTTTAATCCAACATGGATTTTTTTTCTCCCACAGACCCAATGATTTTAGCAACAAACACATAAACTGAGCAAATTGCACAGTACACTGGTTTGTAATCTACTAAATATGAGGGTAAAAAAAAATGTTGATTATTCAATGTTATAAGTCTTTACAAAATACCAATACTAACATGATCTTTTCTTTTATCACAAAAATGAACAAGAAATACATGTACTCCAGTTACTAAACCAAACAGTAAGTATATTATAAGTACAAACATTGCAACATATCACACCATAAGTGGCTTTTAACTTTGTTCCTTATAAATTTGTTTTTGGATCCCAAACTTATAAGCCACTATGAGTGTGATATGCTGCAGTGGTTGTGGCCAGGGCATAGAGTCTTGGGTGCATGGCCATATGGCCCCCACTTATGTCCCACGCATGTCCCCCAGCACCCCCAACCCCAGCAGTGAGGGGCACCTGCCAGCAGGCCCCCACTCATGTCCCCCAGCACACCCACCCCCCAGCAGTGAGGGGCACCTGCCAGCAGGCCCCCACTCATGTCCCCCAGCACCCCCACCCCCCAGCAGTGAGGGCCTGCCAGCAGGCCCCCACTCATGTCCCACACATGTCCCCCAGCACCCCCACCCCCCAGCAGTGAGGGGCACCTGCCAGCAGGCCCCCCCTCATGTCCCACACATGTCCCCCAGCACCCCCACCCCCCAGCAGTGAGGGGCACCTGCCAGCAGGCCCCCACTCATGTCCCCCCTACATGAAATAAAGATGCACAATCATGGCCCACTTCTACACCAAAATACCTCAGCACACCACCCCATTACTGAGATGCAGTGATTTCCTAATCAAACCCACACTGACATGCCCATCTCAAGACACAAACCAAAAGTCAACTATGTATATCAACACATGTCCGTCACACACACACACTTGTTGGCATTGATTGTGTAAACCCATATTTTCACATGCATTAACCCAATGAGCAAATCCCACACATGGAACTAAAATATGAAAATGTATTATGTACAAAAATAAATCAATAAAATGAAACCATAACAAAAAAGCAAACATGAAATGAAAAGCATGTGCAAAAGAAGAGTAAATGAAAAGTATAACCAATACAAAGAAATCCAAAAGAAAAATAGTGTAAACTCTCCCTCCACCAATGCAAATCCAAAGGAAACGTTAAAAATAATCCATTGATCCATGGTGATATCAAAAGAAAAAGTTCAAAATAATCCATTGTTCAACTATGTACAATCCATTGTCCAAAAGAAAAATCCATTAATCCATGTAAAAGATCAAAATCAATCCAACGTCCAACTATGTACAATCAAATTTCCAAGGGTCCATGAGCCCAACGAAACAAATGAAACCTATTTAATAACCTACCTAACAAAAAAACTATTTACAAAAGTGTGGGGCATAGTCCAAAAGCCCCAAAAAAAAGAAAAAAAAAGGAAACCTAACACTATAAACTATTTACAATGGTGACGGGCAAATCCTGCGGTTCACTCAGTGATGTTTTCGGCCAGGGCATCATCGAACTCCATCTCTATTTGCTGGAGGCGGACCTCTGTCCTGGCCCCGAGGTCTCGCAGGGAGGCACTCATGGCCTGTTCCAAATCCCTGCGAGTCGCCTCAACGCACTCTGTCCGCCTCAACGCCCGACGCATGGAGAACTCCGCCCTGATCATGGTGAGCCGCGCCTCTCCCACCCGCCGCCACTCCGCACCTATACGCTGGGCCAACCGCAGCCACACAGAAGACACATCCATTCCAGGGTTCTCCTGCCCTCTGGCCGATGCCAGCCCCCCTGATGTCGATGGCCCCGAGCCATCATTGCTCCCACCTAGAGCCTGCTCCTGCTGCTGCTCCTGCTACTGCTGTCCATGTGCCCTGTCCGATGATGCCTGCACATCCTCCATCAGCTGGTCTCCAGTTGTGGTGTCCACCCCTGCTGGACCGCCGACTCCCGACTGTGGCAGGGATGGGATCTCCACCAAGCTGGCTGTCATGGTCAGGCCAGGTCCACAGGGGCCCTAGTGGAATCTGGGCCGGAAGACGGCAGGGAGAACGACTGGCGCATAGTCTCCACAGAGGAGGAGACGTCCGCCAGAGGGCGCGTCACATGTAGGAACCCACCAACCAGAGCCCCTCCCAACAGTGCCACGTTGCGATGCTGCTGTTCGTGATGGCGTACATTCGCTGCCCAGGAAGAACGCACGTCATCACGAAAGTCACGCGTGCGCAACGTGACTCCAATCAGGACGGAGCCCATACGTTCATTGGACCCCTCGTCCGCAGGTAGTGGAGAGGCAGATGAAATGGCACTCTCCCCTACCTGTGGACGGGCCTGGGACGGGGCATCCCTGCTGGTGCATGGTGATGCAGTCACAGGGTCAAGGACAGGGACATGCACAGGCCCCTCTACGGTGACCTGTGCTGCCTCCTGACCCTGGCCCTGGACTGCACCACTTGCACCAGTGGTACTACCCCCACCAGGCCCCATGTGCGGCTCAGTAGCAGGCTCCTCCTGCTCTGTGGAGACCACCAACCTGGATGTCTCCTTACCGTCTTCCGCCATTGCAAGCCCCTGTGGGGGCTCACCCGCCCCTTCCGCCACAGCCGTAGTGGCAGACGCGGCACCAGCCCCCTTGCTCCCGGATGATGGCAAGTCCTGGGAGGGTGGCTGGGCCTTGCATCACCGCCCAGTGGAGGCATCCCCACTGCTTGGCTCCACAGCGCCGTCTCCACCCTCTTCTTCACTTGATGCTGCGTAGAGGGAGACATAGAACACAAGCATCGGGGTACAGTACAATATTCCCTAAACAAGAAGCAATAACACATGAGTGGCAGTGTCTAATATCACTTCCATCCTGTCCCTCCACAACACATGGGTGAATGCACGCAGCACACATGCATAAACAGGCACAGCGCCTGCAATCAACATCAGCAGCCATGTACAAGGGCCTCTATTAATCCAAATGTTGCCTTCAAACTCACATGCATCATGGCTCACACTGATCCCATGCACATACATCACCGGAGGGTCATGCATCATGCCTTGCACACCACAGACACATTGGATAGACACAGTGCATACAACGGTGACCGCACTGCATGAGTGAATGTACACATCATCATGGACATGTGTCATGAATCCATGGCGTATCAAAGTCACAGACACACTTCTCAGACACACACACATGTGCACCATACATGTACATGACAGCAGCAGCCATCCCTCACACCCCCACCATGTGCAAGCACAGACACTGGCATGCTTTCATGTGTGCATTTGCCATACAGCTCCCCATGTTGCATTGGAACTCATGCACCAACCATGTGGTTCGCAAATTACTGGTCTCACATGCATGAACATGATGTCCCTGCACACACACATCCATACATGGGCCATGTCACACATACAGGCAAGTATCAGACAACCAGCACACTGCAACATGCCCTGTCTCACACAACAATGCTTGGCCACTTACCGCTCAACTCCAGACGGGTCTTCCTCCGAAGGATCTGGGCATGGAGCACTGGGCATACATGTTCCAGGACCCTCATCTGGATGTCACTCATGCTGACCCGGCCCCCCTCCGTGAGGCGCCGGGCCTTGTGGAGGGTCCTGGACCTGACTCCTCCCAGCGCTTCTTGACGTGCTTGATGTCGCGGGTTGCCACCCCCTCCACGTTGATGGCAACCACTACGTCATCCCAGATTCTCTCCCATCCTTCTTTGTTGGCACGTGATGTTCCGAAGAGGGGATCATACTGCCCCAGGACATGCTCCACCAGGACACCAACTTCCTTCACACTGAAGCTGGTGGCCCTCTGCCTCTCTGGCTGGAGGTTGCCAGTTGTCTCAGATGGTGTTTGCCCCGACATGGCGACCCCCGAGGCAGGTGTGGGTGGGCAACTGGGTCCTGGGGCTGGGCTGTGGAACGATGGTATCCCAGTCGGGAGTCTTCTGTTCCAGCAGGGGTGGACACAGCAACTGGAACCCTGGCTGATGTGCAGGCACCAAATACCAGGGCACGTGGGCAGCAGGCAGGCAGCCAGCAGCAGATGGTAGGTGGGAGCGTGCTCGGGGCTCTGGGGGGCAGTAATTCGGCCTTCTGGGTAGGAGCATGGTCTTCCGTGTGTTGTTGCATGGCCAGCTTGATACGGAGTGATTTGGCACGTGAAAATCTTGCACGGCAGCGTGTAATTCGAGGAAAGGCCCTTCGCATGTAAGCGCGTCAGCACACGTACGCGGTTTCATTGGACCAAAGGCCCTTAGCGCGTAAGCGCTTCTGTGACGTGACTCACACGGGCGTTTCCCTCGTGATGTGGGCATAGGGTTCAGCGCACGTGAAAAAACTGCACGTACGCGTGTAAATGCGTGTAATCTGAGGAAAGGGCCTACGCGCGTAAGTGACGTGCCGCGCGCAGGCGTTTCCATCAACACAGGTGTATGTTCATCACACACATCCAAAAACTGCATGTCCGAGTGTCAGCTAGTGTAATTGGAGGAAAGGGCCTTAGCGCGTACATGCGTAAGTGACACTGTAGGTGTGGGCCACTTTAAAAGGTACGTGTAGGACCCCATTTCCTTGTACGTGCTTTTCGTGGAGAGCGAGTGGGTGAATTCTGTACTTGTCGGTTCACACACGATTACTTCACAGCGTTTCAAGTTCGTACTCCCTGTTACCTCTGACAGCGTTCATTTGTTTTTGGGCCTGTTTCCTCAAACAGCGTTCACTTCTTCTTTTGTCCTGTCTCCTCAGACAGCGTACAATTGTTCTTTTGGCGGGGGTGTTGCCAACGCGCGTTTTTTTCACATTCTTTTTCCAGGCAGACGGTGAGTCACGCACGCATTTACCAACTGTGCTTGCCCCGTGTGTCAAGTGCCTCTTCAGAGGTCATTGTAGGCTGCGTGTAACACGCGCACGATTATTTTTGTGTTTCTGGGTGCCACAGCGTAGTGCGGGTTCATTTTTCCATGCATGTGGTCTACGAGGGGTTGCATGCACGTTACCTTTTGTTTTTTGTGACCTATGTATCGGCACATAGCCGCGAAATGGTGGTGACTGCAGGGTGCAAGACCACACCTGGTCAACGTAGGGCACACTGTCAGACCATCGCGGACCGCATAAGTGCCCTTGGATTTGTGAGGCGCACAGCTGATGATTGCTACAAGCGGTGGAATGACCTGAAACGCAGAGCAAAGAACAAGCTGGCCTCAAATCATGCCGCTACTCTGGTGACTGGCGGTGGATCTCCAGCAGAGGACAACAAACTCACTGAACATGAGTATGTTGCTGGGACCTTCGTCACAGAGAAACAGATCCAAGGCGTGGGAGAGCTACCGGATTCCGAGGCATTGTCCGGTGAGTGCCCATGCATGTGAGTGTAATCCATGTGTATGTTGTTTGGGTGATGGGTTCTGATTGAGTGCCAGGTGAGGGTGTGTACTCCTGAGTGTTATGGGTCACCCATGTGCTTCCTCCAATACATTCACGTGCCTTTGATTTTGGTATGACAGTATCCCTTCAGCCCACAGTAGCCAATTAGCCCCACATTACTGCTGTTGCACTTGAACTGTCATCTTGCAACAACATTATTCTGATTTTTTCTGTGTTCATTCAGGCGGATTGTTTAGTTTATCCCATTTTTCATATGCTTTTTTCATCCCTAATGCCACATATATGACATGCTTCTGTCATTGTTTACACCCCACATTGTGCCACTTTAGTTACCTGGTTATGTGAATGATTAAACCATTCAGGGCGAGGGAGTATGGCCTGCTGAAATTTATTTTTAGGGCCTGTTTGCATGTGGAACATGATAGTTGTTTCATGTCATGTTGAAGTGACCAACCATTGATGTGTACATCTGCTTAAAATCACTGTCTAATTGTACACTGGATGTGTTGCAGTGTGCGGCACATGCATATTTTGCAACACTATTCTGCATTAATCTACTCATCATGTCCATGTGACATGGACGTGTGACAGTACTCATTCACTGACATATCGCTGTAGTTGTCTAATTTACCATGGCTATGCTACATGACATCTGTGTGCTGGCATGTGTCATGTATGTGTATTGGACATGCCACTCACAGGCTGATGTGTGATGCTAGTGCTACACGACATGCTGCGAATGTGTTGCTTTTCCATCTTGGTGTCCTCATTATCTGCCTTTTTGACTCCCCTTCAAAATCATTGACAGTGCATGCATGCCAGGGTTATAGTCATGTGGGACATGTGTTAACCATGCACAGGATCTCTGTCTTGTCAGGCCTGTGTGTGTGCTATGGTGCTCATGCCTGTTTCCATTTCTTGTGTTTCATGTTTTTGCAGGTGACGACGCACTTGATGCTGGTGAGGTACAGGAGATGGTGCAGACCCAGGAGGATTCTCAGCCACGACCAGGCACCAGTGGGGGACGTGGTGTGGTGGTGGGTGGAAACACTTTGGTACTGCAGACCATACTGTCGAGGAGTGCCTCTGGGTGCAGCTCCCAAGACCTCTATTCAGGTGCTGAGTCGGATGATGAGACTTATGTGCTGTCACAGGTCAGTGCTTCTGGCAGGGATTCTGTTCTGTCGAACCCACCTGCACCAGGGGTAGAACCCTCTATGGGGATGTCAGTGTTGGTAGGTCCGCCTTTGGCGGTTACGGTTGCAGGGTCACACTCCACAGCATCTGATCCTGTTCCTGGGCCAGCAGATCAGAGGGGGAATGCAGTCATGCAGCCTCAGGCAGTGCCAGCACCGCAGGGTGCAGATCGCCTTGCCCCGAACAGGTGTGGTGCCTGCCGACGTGGTGGCCGTGCGCCACCAGGCAATACTGTATACGAAAACTCCATGTACGGTATGGCAACGCAACAGGCAGCATCAGTAGAAATGATGGCTCAGCCAATGGAGAGGGTGGCCACTTCCATTATCCCCCCTGAAAGGCAGATGGAGCAACAACAGCAGGCACCAGACTCCATTTGCCAATCACACAGGGAAGACATGTTGGCGTCCAACAGGGACTGACGGGCGGCACTGGAGACTCTGTGCAAATCCATATCAATAGAGTTGCAGGGACACAGGGAAGCCCTGATGATGGAACTCCATAACCTCAGGCAGAGTCTGCTTGAACTTGAGGCTTCCCGAAATGTTAGGGCAGAACAGCAGCTGGAGCAGCTCACACGTTCGCTCACAGCTGAGCTGCAGGCAACACGTGAGGAGATCCGGGCATCCCGCGAGGCCATGCGTGCAGAAGTGCAGGCAACCCGTGACGTGTTGCATGGGGATCTCTGCACTTTAATCCTCCAGAATCAGACCTTCCAGACCCGCATGCTTGCTGCCATGGAGGACCATACAAGGGCTTTGTGTGGGCTGCCTCCCATAGTGCCACCACCTCCTGATGCAGCAGCAGAGGGTGAAGAGAGCGACAGCAGTTCTCCCACAATGGCAGGTGGGTGTTGGTGTGCACCCTGTCCTTGAAACCTCCTGGGTGGCCTCCCCCCGCCCCCACATGGCCATTTTTGATATATTTTTTTGTTTTACAGTGTGTTGCCTTGTGTGGCTCCCGTGGGCATCCACTGTATTCCAGCTGGGCACATGCAGGCTTGTCCTGAGTTTGGGTTAGATGCTTGGGTTCGTGACACACACCCCTCCTGCTTCCCATTTCCATGGGCTTGCAAAGGGTGTGACCAAGTGACAGTGACTTACACAGTGACATTGGGCTCCCTTGAGCTGTGTGGGCAGTCTGTAGTCAATACTGTGTGCACATCCCTAGTGGGTATTGTTGTTGTATTGTACACTGCATGATGTATTGATATATGCTTGTGCATCCATGTCTTACTCCTAAATTGCAGGTTCCTTCCTCATGTCTTCACAAGGCCATCTCCTTTGCAGATGGAGTTCATGTTGTATGCAGTACACTGACACATTTGCGTGGCAGCAACACTCTACAGTTGGAAGGGGTCGATGTGCTGGCTTATTCAGGTTGTAAGACTACCACTACTTTGACTTAGTACTGTCATGTTTTTGCAATGTTTCATGGTGTGTTGCTGTATTGTGTTGGTGGTAAGTATTTGTTCATGTGTGCTGTTTGTTATTGATTACTGGGAGCATATTGTCTGTGGGCAGTTTCCATTTGGGACAGTGCACTTTGTGACACTTGTGTCAGGTCTTGTGCATTTCTTTGTTTGCTTTCACATTGCATGACATGTCATGGTGTGTTGGGTGGCGGAGCTGGGGAGGGATTGGGTGACATGTCGCTATTTTCATGTTGTATTTTGCAAGGGGGTAGTCATTCATGCAGCATAAATGTGTGTTTTTTTTGTGACACAGCATTGGTTGTCTTTCGGCAGGTAGGGATGCACACAATGTAACAATTCCAGGTGACCAATCTCAGGCTGGTATGGTTGTGACAGTTGACTGTCCCTTATGTCATCATCATTGATTGTCAGCTGGTATGTGCCAGGGCTGTGTGCACTCCACAGGGGTGTGATTTTAGGTGAATAATTAGCCACCAGCTGCGTACGTGCTGCCTCACCACGTGCCCTTTCCCCTCCCATGCGCAGCGGCCGTGCTTGTGGTTGGGGATGTGGGGGCACCACCATGTCCACAGGCAGGCCCCTGCGTGTTGCAACGTTGTGCAGGACACATACTGCCACTATGATCCTGCACACTACTGGGTGCGCGTATGGCAGCTGCCCACCAGAGCAGTCAAGGGAGCGAAAGCGTGACTTGAGCACTTCGAATGTGCGCTCCACTATGCCCGGGTTGCAATATGCGCTGTGTTGTATCTTACCTCGCTTACTGTACGTGTTTCCGGATTAGCGCGTCTTTTTTGGCGCACGCATTAGCCCCGTTCGATTCCATGAATACGTGTTGTAGGCGCACGTGTGGGCGTTCCGCGCATTTGCCTCCTGTACTTCCCCCATGATGCCCACATTTTCACGCGTTGTTCCAAATACCGCATGTTACACTCCGTGTTACGCCTACTTTTGTTGTGTGCGTTTCGCTATGTGCGCTTTTGCTGTGCGCGTAGCGCACGCTGTTTGAAGACGTGTGCGCCAGCGTGCGCCACGCAGGATTTTAGCGCACATCCATGGATTTACACGTGCATGGACTTCCATGAATCGCTGTGTGCGGGTTTCGCTGCGATTTTCGCACTTACGCTGCAATTTGCACGCTTGCGTACGCTTGCACAGGAATTTTCAGCGCACATTAATTCCATGAATTGGCCTCCTAATGTCCGCGGACATGATGAGTGTTCTTAGAACACTTTCAACTTGCCAGCGACCAATACGGACAGCGTCCTCAGGACACCCCCATTTTGTTTATTTACGAACATTTCAGGACACCGCGAGTGTTCTTAGAACACTTTCAACTTGCCAGCGAACAATACGGACAGCGTCCTCAGGACACCCCCATTTTGTTTATTTACGAACATCTCAGGACACCGCGAGTGTTCTTAGAACACTTTCAACTTGCTAGCGAACAATACGGACAGCGTCCTCAGGACACCCCCATTTTGTTTATTTACGAACATTTCAGGACACCGCAAGTGTTCTTAGAACACTTTCAACTTGCCAGCAAACAATACAGACAGCGTCCTCAGGACACCCCCATTTTGTTTATTTCCGAACATTTCAGGACACCGGGAGTGTTCTTAGAACACTTTCAACTTGCCAGCGAACAATACGGACAGCGTCCTCAGGACACCCCCATTTTGTTTATTTACGAACATTTCAGGACACCGCGAGAGTTCGTAGAACACTTTCAACTTGCCAGTGAACAATACGGACAGCGTCCTCAGGACACCCCCATTTTGTTTATTTACGAACATTTCAAGACACCGCGAGTGTTCTTAGAACACTTTCAACTTGCCAGCGAACAATACGGACAGCATCCTCAGGACACCCCCATTTTGTTTATTTACGAACATTTCAGGACACCGCGAGTTTTCTTAGAACACTTTCAACTTGCCAGCGAACAATACGGACAGCGTTCTCAGGACACCCCCATTTTGTTTATTGACGAACATCCCAGAACACATGATATATTCTTAGAACAGTTTAAACTTATCTGCGAACAAAACAGACAGACATACCGTTCTCAGGACACCCCCATTTTATTTATTTACAAACATTTCAGGACACTGCGTTCTCAGGACACCCCCATTTTATTTATTTAACAACATTTCAGGACACCGTGAGTGTTCTTAGAACACTTTCAACTTTCCAGCGAACAATACGGACAGCGTCCTCAGGACACCCCCATCTTGTTTATTTAAGGACATTTCAGGACACCGCGAGTGTTCTTAGAACAGTTTCAGCTTGCTTGCGAACAACACGGACACATATTGCGTCCTCAGAACACCCCATTTAGTTTATTTAGAACATTTCAGAACAACTGTGTTGTCCGCAGACAAATCAAACACAACAAGAGGGTCTACCACATAAATAAATTCAACATTTAACCCATCTCATAGTCTCCCACTCTCCCCAAAAACTCTTACCCACCAACACACTCTACTAAATAAAATATTTCCACCAAGGTTCACCACGCTGTCCATGGACGTCCGCGAATCCAAGATGGCGGGCGCTACCGAAAATCTGACGCACTCCACGCTCTGCGCCGTCCAATCAGCGAACACGTTGCATGTCTGCGGACATGACGCAGGCCGGTTGGCCAATCAGGACACTGTCCGCGGAGCGAACAGGGAAGTGTGTCCGCCGACCGAACACAGATATCATTAATTTTTTGTTACTTACTTTTTGGTCATTTAAAAAAAAAACTACTGGACGGATGTTCATCAAATTTGCAAAAGCACGCTTTCAGGACCAAATTTGGTGAAAATCCGTCCAACGGTTTGGGCTGTAGGCATGAGCAAAGTTTTTTTTTCCCCCATTCAGTCTATGGGGAAAAAAAGTTTTGGGACCCCCCTTATAACTTTGCCCCCCCTGGACGAATCCTCACCAAACTTTGGTGAGGATTCGTCCAGGGAGAGCAAAGTTATAAGCTGCCCAAAAAGTGCTCTTCCTATGGAAACAGCAACACAACCATAACTACATGGCCACTACCGTGGCCATGTAATGTATGTATAGCCTAAAGGTACATTAACCAGCTGGGTGCTCAAATATAAATGACAATTCAATGTAAATGCTGAATCTGTTTATAAAACCAGCTCATTGGTGGCTGTGATTCAACTACAGTCGAACATATGTGTGGCTCAACTGAAGACATATGTGGCTCATATCACAGATAATCAGCGCAAGATTCTTGCTACTTCATCGGCAGCTAGACAAAATATTTTCTCAGATAATACTCTTGAGGCAATATCTATAGAACATTCCTTTGTGGTTACAATTAAAAATCTATTTCAAGGAAGAACAAAATATCATCACCATATTAATAGATATGATTTCCTTACTTTGTTTCGGAAAATATTACCACTAAGGATTTTAGACACTAAGGATTTTGAATGTATCGAACCCATCAAGAATACAAAACACCAATTCACAGGGTGCACTGCTGTTCAAGCGAAACTGTGCAATTGCTTAGATCTTATGAAGGCAGATTCATTGAACTGGGCTATAAACTTGATGCAATTGAGGATCCCAAAGTTCCTAAGCAATGGGATGCACATGAGATGAGGATTCTAAATTAAACTTTGAACACTGCTGGTAAAAAGGGTGGAAGTATTCACAGTAGCAGCTCCTTACAAGGAAACATATTGGATATTCTAAATTGGCTCATTCAAAATAATGAACGTTCTCCAATTGCTGGAGACTGATCGTGGGCAATCACCACTTGGAATACTCGAGGATTCTCCCTTATGTTCGAGGCTGGAGGGTCCTTAAAATTGTTATTTCATAAGACATTCTCCTTCTGCAAGAATGTTGGTTACTTCCTGACCTAGTTGTGGATGCATTTCGCATTTTTTAAATAATGTGCAATAAAGGACCGAGAGGCCTCATTGTTGGAGTAAAAAATAATTTAAATGCCGAAAGCATTTTACTTAGTGCTGAAAATACATCCATCCTCGCAGTCTGAAATACCACAAGTAATTCTACATATGGAAAAATGTCGTTCATATTTATGACCCTCCAGGCTCGGACAGAACGGATGATATTACTGAAGCTGTTACTGAAATGATTTGCAATAGTAATAGTTCCACAGAACAAGATCACATTTTTATAGGTGGCAATTATAGTGCCCACTGCCATCGTCATTATGAAATCTAAGATACAGAGTTTGTTATTAGTAAGTCTATTATAAATACACAAGCAAAGTCTGAGAAGGGGTGTACTTGGGTAGACACACTACTCGACTGGGAGTGTCATATGCTAAATGGTTGCGTAGGGGGTGATAGACCAGGGTAAAGTACCTGGAGATGAGGGGCTAAAATCTCAGCGCTAGATTATTTTGTAATGTTGCAGCTCTTCCATCTGTTAGAAGGCGTGCTATAAAGGACACAGGGCATAGTGATCATGACATGCTTACGCTGCATGTTGAAGGCCCTGATCATAAAAAGTCCCGAAATCAAGTGGGAGAGTTAAGAATTAATATTCCTGGCAACAAACTGTGTTGGACTGATAGAA
This sequence comes from Ambystoma mexicanum, assembly GCF_040938575.1. Classification (NCBI taxonomy): domain Eukaryota; kingdom Metazoa; phylum Chordata; class Amphibia; order Caudata; family Ambystomatidae; genus Ambystoma; species Ambystoma mexicanum. The sequence goes on along the minus strand of NC_090933.1, from coordinate 1,108,671,496 downwards.
GTATTGAAAATGCCTGTGCTTTTGTCATTGCTAATTCTGAAAGTCTTCTTGCAGAAGTAGATCCTCTAACTGCTGGTGATTTTGAGGCTCTGATTAAAGAATGGATGCCCACTCTTGCAGTACTAAAAGGCTATTATACTTTATTAAGCAACTCGTCTAAGAAATATCACTACTATAAAACTATCCGCAAGGCCAACAATTCCTTTGAGAGATGTACTATGTGAGATTATAATCAAGAAGTGTTGACTGCTTCGCGAATAGTCAAGAATAGATATCGCAGATGTGGCCTCGGGCAGCAGCGCCCAGTGGCAGCATCGTGGAGCTGGTGCCAGGATTCAGGACACACGCAGGATGTGGAAGTTATTGAGCACCTTTAATTGTAATCCGATGACACAAGTAGTGTGTGGCATTGGAGAACAAGAACGGGCGTGGTATATCAGGGACAGTTTTAATGCTCTAGACACAGCCGCAGGAGAACAACAAATCCCTGGGGGTAGGTTCACTATCTCCTACAATTGCGCAGAGATTGATTCTAAAATTGGTACCCTTAAAGAATCTAGAGCACCTGGCCCTAATGGCCTACCCTATAGTGAGACATTCTCTGCATCTTTGGGGAGAGCTGTTATTTACTCTTTTATCATAAGTGTGTGAGGAAGAGCTGATTCCAGACTCCTGGCGCCAATCTATACTGGTACTCATTTATAGGAAGTGATCTAGAACCAGCCCAAAGAATCACAGACTATTGGCCATGCAGGATGCATGTGGTAAGATGAGCGCCTCTCTACTGCTTGACAGACTCACAAAATGGGTAAATTCAATTAAATTATTAAGTAAGTTCCAAATGGGCTTCAGGGCTGGATCAGGTACATTGTACTGTCTTTGGCTGTTGGATTCATTAACCAATACTGATATGATTAAGGGCCAACCGTGGCTACATGTGGCCATGACAGATTTTCGGACCGCCTTTGACACGGTAAACAGAAATATACTCTTGGTTAGAATGGAAAAGTTAGGCTGCCCGAGCGATCTGTTATTAGCTATTTGCAGACTATACAAGAACACAATGGTCTCGATTAGACTCGAAAGTAGGGAGTCTGTGTCCGCCCTTGTTAGAACTGGATGAAGGGTGAAGCAGTGGTGTGCGTTGCCCCCCCTGCTTTTAAATATATGTATTGCGACCTACCGGAATACCTGGAGCAAGTTAACATCTGTCCCCCTAAAATAGTGGTAGTGAAATTTGCATGTCTCTCATATGCGAATGATTTAGTCCTAATGGACCATATTTTTTCAGGCCTCAAAAGCTCACTGACAGCTGCAAAGATGTGCTAATGATCATGATATTAACGTCATTTATGAGAAGACCAACTTAATGCACTTCACACATAAGTTGACATCTATACTTAGCATGATCCTAAATGGAAATCATGTTGAACATGTTTCATACTATACATATCTGGGACTGCATTTAGCAACTAAGGTTGACTACAGAGCCCTGATTGCAGCATAAAAGCAAAAGGTGGGTGCTGTGTTGAACATGATTTTCAAATGTGTGACAGCTGCTTGTGGATACAGTTTACAGGGAATTCTTACTCTCTATAAACAGAGTTCTTGTGCATCTGTGCTTTATGGTTTGGGAGCAATATCTATTCAAGATCTGACCTGGGTAAACATCCTAGAGGGCAGATTTTGCAGTAGAATGTTTGGATTGGAGCCCAGTGTTCCTGTTGAAAGGATCAGTTTCGAGTTGGGTCTTATATCTCTGACCACCATGGCATTGAAAAGGCGCTCGTCCTCTATTTAAAAGCACATAAAGACCCAGTTTGCCCACTGTTACAACTACTGGGAAAGCAGACCCATCTCCATTATAATGATCTGCTTGCAACCTTGACTACTAAGACCTTAGACATAATAGGATGGAAGCCGAATTGGGAAGAGAGGCTACATATATTGACTATGAAGGTCAATCATATGTTGGACCAGTGAGACTGGTGCTTAAATTAGTCTCATCTTGCCTCGCTGAAGCACTATCGCACCACTGTGGAGCAATTAAATCATAAATATAAAACTCTGCAATGCTATTTACATCTTTGCCCTTCTCCAGAAAGATGTAGGTTTATCATACTCCTGACTAGTTTGCGTTTATAATTTATTCAGTTATCATTTTGAATATGTTTCTATTCTCAAAGATGTCGACTATGTTTAGTCAAACCGATAGAATGGCTGTGAGTATGTTATTGGGAGTATACTATTTAATGATTGTGTATATATGGAAGGTTGTGAGTATGCTCTTTAATAATTGTACATACACATTTTTCATTCCCTTCTAAATTTTCTAAATGTAGTATTTAATTTGTAAGTTGTATCTGATAAGGCAGTAAGATATGCATGACATGTTATTGATATTGAATTTTAAACCTAATAATAATAAACATATAATGAACAAGCGCTCTGTGAGCGTGAAATGTGTCATACAGGTCTTTGTCCATGTACTGTCCTGTCCTGCCTCTGCTGTATATCTCACTTATTAAACTTCTGTGCCATTTGACGTGGAGTGATCGTCATTTTTTGAGGCATCTCTTGACCTGGTGTGCATTTCCCCACTGCCTCCAGGAGCACTTATCCTTGTATATATACATATATTTATCACAGGGCCTGCTGTAGTGGCCCTGTAGTTCTGGTTAAGTTGCTCAACCCACAGGAAGAGCACTTTTTGGGCGGCTTATAACTTTGCCCCCCCCCCCAATGAATCCTCATGAAAGTTTGCAAAATGAGTATATGGCCCCAACAGATCAATCCTGTGAAGTTTGGTGATCTTTCATCAAGGGAGGGCAAAGTTATGGGTGGGTCCCATAATGTGTGTTTTATCCCATAAATTCAATGGAAAAACGGTTTTGCTCACGCCTAAACGTCCGAACCGCTGAACACAATTTTACTAAATTTGCCGCAGGAGCGGCGGCTTGGTCCCAAAAACGTGCTTTTGTAAATTTGGGGTAAATCGTCCAGTATTTTTTTTTAAACAACCAAAACGTAGGTCCAAAATAATTAGTGATATCTGAGTTTGGTCTGCGAACTCACTTCCCTGTTCGGTATTCGAATGGGCCTCTGATTGGCTCAGGGGCCAACGTGATGTCTGCGGACATCGGGCGCACGTGCTGATTTTTGGAAACACCCGCCAAGATGGGGCTGGAAAGATGGAAGAGTGGAAGAAAGATGATATGTGGCTGTTTTTGTAGGTTGAAAAAGGCCAGGCAGGTGTTGTAGCTGTCCCCGGACACCACGGTAGTTCATGGACAGCGCTGTGAACGGATGGCTTGGAAAAGACATTTGGGCTTATTTGATGGCTGGAAGAGAGCATAGAAATGGTATGGAAGTGGAATGAAAGTAATGTGGATCTGGTTTTATAGGTGAAAAGATGGTTTGGAAATGTTGCTGAGTCTGCAGTCAATTTTGGTGTCTGCAGACATTATTTTGATGGCAAGTGGGTGTGTGGGGATTAATTTTATTAGTAGACCATGTATGACACATACTTGTTATACAGTTAATTGTCTTGTGGTCAGTGGCCAGATTCTGGGGGCATGGCCGCTGCCCATGCCCCCAGAATATGTGCTCTGGGCACAATTACCACAGTAGTAATATGTGTATTGTAATTATAGGTAATGTAGAAGGAGTATGCCCAGAATCACCATAGTAGGAATATGTGTAAAGTAATTGTATATATAATGGTGGGAGTACAAAGTGTTTGTAATATGGAGGATTATGTAATTGAATTGTATACAGTACTTATGATTGTAGGACAATTGAGGATAGTGCTCGCAGAATATGTAGTTGATTAAGATTGCTGTGGCTACTTAGTGTTGTAGAGTCTTGAAGCTGCAATCTCTGGTTTCTTTTTTGTGGGAGAACAGTACAATTGGTTAAACATGATAGTTCAATATCTATAGTGGTGTACAGTTTTCAATATACATTTTCTTTTTTAGACCCTCATAAACAGTACATTTTAAGTACAATGTTTGGTACAACATTAGTGTATGACACACTGCTGTTGTTTTGCCATTACATAATCATTGGGCCATTGGGTAGAAAATTCTGTACTGGATAAAAAAAAAAGATTATTACAGTGAGTGTAAAGGTTATAGCATATTTGTTTGAAGTATGTTGCAATTAAAGGAATGCTTGAAATAGTTAGATACCTGTTGGCATATTCTAACTACATTAAAGGTTAGAAGATTTTTTTTATATAAGAATTGAGATGGCATATTTGAAGTGCTTTGCAATGAAGGGTGTTTTTGAAGTAGTTAGATACCTGTTGGCGTATTCTAACTAGATAGATTGACTTTCACAAGTGTTCTTGGAGTATTGTGGAAGTAGTTAAATACATGCTGGCGTTTTCTAATTGTTCATTGTGCTATAGTTTAGTTACTAAATTTGGGTTGAAGGAATATTAAGTAGGCATTTGGTAAATTTGCTGGTAACCTATGTTTTGGTGCAACAGAGGTATGGTTACATTCAAACCACTAACTTTTTGTTTCACATATGCAGTGTTGTGCCCTGAAGTAGTTGTGCCACCAGCGTGGTATAATATACCTACTATTGTGAAGGTTTTCTTTTCAAGAGAATCTTGGCCGTGCATGAAGCCTGTAATCTTACAGTTATTTTTGGTACCATTTGCATGGTACCTTAAAAGCATTAGTATGACATATTAGCTATGTGAGTTTATTTGTATGGTTGAACGATTGTCTGAATTGCAAAAAGGGCATAATTTGTCTTGATATGCATTCTGCAGATGCTGGTGAAATTGAATAGATTCACAATTTGGTATGGATACATTTAGAAATAGTTCATTAGGGATGGGTCTTGTGAAACATGGTTGCTGAGAGTTCATGTATGCTTCCACGTGTATGAAATCTGGAAGATTTCATTCATAGGGATGTTTTTGTTTTCCAGTACTTGCAGTAAGTACATTAGGAATTCTTGTGGATCTTCTTGTGAGTTTATGGTACATTTTACCATTCATGCTCATTAGTCTAATTCTTGCCTTACACACTGTAACTGTTGTCAGGATTATTTGTGGCATTTCTGTGAAGGGCAAGCATGTGTAAACACAACCTGTTTGATCTTTAAAGTAAATGTCGTGAACAGTTGGTACAATTGAAAGAGAGGATTCATTGTCACATTAGCATAACAATATACTTCAGTTGGGTTTCTGAATTTAAATGGACCAGATAGTTCTGTTTGTGGGTCGGTAGATGGGCCTGCAGATATTTCTGGAGAAGAGACATTTGTGTCTTTATTTTCTGATGGATGTGAAGTTGATGCAGGAGTTTGCCATTGTTTTAGTGGTATTGTTGGGAAATCTGCTATAGCTTCTGTTTCTATTATTTGTCTTTTAAAAGGTTTTGTTTGTGAGGCACAGGGAACATATATAGATGGGGGTGTATAGTGTTTATCGCCTGCTGTATTCTATGATGTAAGGAATGTCAGCATGTCAGGAATGTCCACATTGACTTTGTTTGCATCAGAGTTAACTAGGAATAGACCATTGAGTGTATGCAGATGTGAAAGTGCTACATAACTCATACTTTCTTTGAATACTGTGCTGCTAATGTTAATCAATACTTGACCTAGGGTTAGACCTTGTGAATTGTGAATAGTGAAAGCATATGCAAGTGACAGAGAAAATTGCTCTATGTTTACATGCATGTCTTTGAAAAGAAGGAAACATCCTATTGTTTGGCCAATTCTTTTAACTTCTGCAAGTTTGTGAAACTGGATATTGAAAAACCTAATGTTGTTGTCATGCGGATATTTTTTGAAGGCAACAACTGTACCAATTGCTCCATTGACTAAGCCTTGTTCTACGTCAAGGTTATGTTTTAGAATTACTCTGTAGTTCAGACACAAAGTTAATATTTTCTCCAATATGGCTGTGTTGGAGATGCATTTTTCTAAGCTATTTAGTCATGCTGACGCTTGTTGACACATATGAAGTGTCATGCCATGCACTTCTATTTTGTCTATGGAGCTGATGTGCAGTATAGGTTGCATTTTTTCCAACATTGTCTCATTGAATTGACTACAGCTTGCAAGGGTGGCATTAAAGGCATGGTCTAGTAAAAAATGTTATTGTCCCTACGGGTCGGCCATGTTTTTTTAAGCCTAAGTGGCTCAATTTTAGAAAACTTTCCTATGGACCTTACCTGAGTTTTCGTCCATTAAACGCACGCGAAAACAAGCACCAGGGCGCCGCCATTTTCTGATAATCCTATCACTTGCCACATTGCCCTGGCTGACCTGCTTCTGCGGCACTAAATCAATTCCCCCGCCCCTGAGCCTGACATTATCCAAACATTCATATTCCCCACCTCTCTCTGTGACGTTACTGTGCTGCGTAGGCAAACGCGCCCAGTCGTCTTCTACGCGACTCCACACAGAACCCGGAAACCAACACAGACCATCTCACAACACAGCGCGCCACAATTCGGAATATGAAACTGTACTTTAAAATCAAACAGCAACACGGTACATTTGGTAAAGTACATTTATTTTACATTAAATGTTTAGAGAATATTCAGCAATTGCCACATGAACTCCGAAAGCCATTTATTTTCTTTTATCTGTATCCGCCATGGTACACAGGGTGTTGCTTTTCGTTAAAAGAAGCACTATGGAAGCACGGTGAACCACATGGCTGTTCCATCAACTAGGCACTAGTCCATCGTAAAGGTTGATATGTTGCTTCTAGCCACTAGTACAGCATAAGGGCATGTGGGCCCTTGGCGATCGTCCAATAAAATTGTCAGTGTGCTCCAATTGTTCACACGAAGCTGCAGGTGTCTACTGTAAAAGCCATCTGCTGGTGTCTCAAACCGATGGCAGTAGCAGAAGGGGAGCAAATACCTGTTATGAAAACAAAAAAATTATAATTAGTCTCGCCAGCCGATCTTCATTAATATTACTTATTTTATTTATTACAACCGATCAGAAACTATTTGCTTGCAAGGATAGTTCAATGGAGTATGTTCGGCTCTAAAATCAATGCGAAAAGTAACAAAATAAATCGAGGCCAACACACAATGATAAACGACAGTTAGTCTACATGCGTGAGGAATGATATATGATATGTCATTTGTAACGCGCCTATACTCAAGTGTTTCTAGGTGCGACGAGGCAGGTGGGGAACAAGGGCAGACAGACAACGATCCTACTAGGCCAGGTGTCTTTCTGATCGTGCATGGGGAAGGGGGAAGAGGGGGTAAAAGTGCTGTACATGGTTAGTTGAATACAAATTAAATAATAGGGCCAGCTGGTGACAAGTGCAAGGTAAATGCCGGGAGAAGGGGCTGAAGGATACAGAGACAGTCCCGTAGTGCAGGTAGGCAGTGCAGGGAAAAGTGGCTGGGCCAAGGACTGAGATCGGTGAGACCAGTGGACCTGCATGCCCATGGGCCCACTACGAACACGTTTTCCTTGCTTTTCCTAGCTCTTCATTCATTCATGTATTCATGCATCCATTCATTAAATCTTCATTCCGGTATAAAAGCATGTAAAGATTTACTTACATTATATGTGAAATTTCCATTGTGTCTCTTCGTAATGCAGTCTGTAAAACGGACCCTGCTCTTGACAACGATTTTTCGTATACTGAACTAAAATGAAACTCGGTCTAGTTTCCGAATTTTCTGCCTTATCGTCTCTTACGTTATTGTGCACCCCCTTCAAATGTAGTTCTTTCGGCATGGTCCCTGTCGCAAGGTCAAAAAACAATAGACCCTTATACTTCCAGTGCAACTTGTGGGCCTCATCTGGGCGCAAGCTGAAAATCAAAGCCGCTGTCCTTCGCATTTTTTATTTGCAACATCACGTAGTATAGGCATCTGTGAGAACTTGAAGTTTAGAATCCGTCTATGTAGTGCGGCTCAATGTGCAAATGCGAACTGGCTTCTCTCCCAAATGCCACGGCCCGCTTGACTGGCGCGTTCTAAGTGCCCCAATTTTGTCCACGTTGTCTGCGAGCTTTGCAGCCCAAATTGAGACATTTAATTTCTGCCGGAAGGTCAGGGAAAGTAAAGTGAGTTAAAAGTGAGATTTATTGTTTGTTTGTTTGTTTTATTATTTGCAATACGCAAGCCTCCCCTCCGTTAACAGTGCGCAGCATTTACATTTACATGAGATGAGACATGAGAAAAATATATACATACACATATATGAGGTGAATAGAGAGAATTCAAAGATGACACCCAGCTTGTTTGCCACCCATGATGGTGAAGATAGGGGTTAGGGTTACAGGTACACTGTACAATAACATTTATTTACAAAAAGACAATCGTATTGCAATTATTTAAACTGGGATTTGTACTTCACAACCAGCTATGCTTCGGGTGGGCATGGCACAGTCGCAATGTTCGGTGGCAATGGATCACTGCTCTGCACAGAAACGTCCAAAATTCCATATCTGGGATTCTCTAACACAGCAACAATAAGGCCTTTCACAAAGTCGAACTGCATTTCATCATAGACTGGTCTGATCACCCATTGCTTACTTCGTTTTGAAAACACCTTAGTGTAGCGAGGCATCCTTACTTTACCCCTAGTCCTAGATTGCTCACGTCCGACATTGCTGTTATGGGCCAAGACCGCTAGTAGAGTGCGATGTTTCATGCCCCGAAAGCTAAAATGCAAGCGCTTTGGCCTGTACTTTAGGCACATATTGTGGAACACCTCCAAATCTCCTGTGTGACAGAATTCTGTCAGTCCTCTCAAATCTCTTGATAGAGTTTTGTCGAAAACAATCTTCTCAATGGCTTTGTGTGTCGGTGAAGATGGAATCAACCACTTCTTCTTCCGTGCCTCCTCTGGGGACAAAGGGCCATGTTCGCATTGGTGGAAATGTTGATTTGCTGTCCAGCGGTGAACGTTGGTACAGTGGTGCATCAGTGACCGCCATTTTTAAAGTAGTATTTCCACTGACCCTTCACAAGTTTTTGAGCTCCACCAAAGATGGTTGGTGATAGAATGGGACCACTGCAAAATACTTTCAAAACCTTTTTTTTCCCTGCAGCCAAGATTTTCTTATTGATTGATTTAGCAAGATGCCATACGTCAAATTGATGTTTAATATGTGGGAACTGCTCTCTCATTGTCTTGGCAATTGAAACGTGTCTGTCCGTGGCTATGAGGTCGATGTGCATTCCCCTTGATTGTAGATATTCCACTGATTTTATAAATCCTAGTTTCTCCATGGCCACTGACGATGTACATTGTGTTACCTGCACGACCACCGAACTCACAATTTTCTTACTATCCATGTCCTGAAAGTGCTAGGTGCAGTACTTGGCAGAAAATCCAGGGCTGTCGCACTGTCCATCGCCGGCTAGCCTGAATCGTATGCCTTCGAATGTACTTGCTAGAGACAATTGTTCAATTTTCCAAGCATCACTAATGGCCGGAAACAGATAATCACGTTGGTATATGTAGTACAGCGCTTTAGAAATGAAATGGAGTCCCACAAACTGAAACAAAGCCTCTAACTTTCTAAAACTGGGCCACTAAAAAGTGATGCAGCTGCACACAGTAGATTGCCTGCTGGCAGTTTCCCCAGCATCGGTTGTGCAGACCATGAGAACCTATGATTTAATCTACAGGCGGCATTTATTTTGACGTTACTGCCTTTTATTTGACGAGTCACATTAATCAATGGCTTCCCACATACTTTCCCTCTAATGGAATGCACACATTTCAGCATACTTATAATTTCCATCAAACAACTGTCGAATACAATGTATTTGCTCTCTTTCATTAGACTGTCATCCTGCGTCAACGTTGTTTCGGCCTGTGACGTTGTGGAGATTTCAACACATTGGAAAGTAATATCGCTGATATCAAGTTCTGATGCGTCTATGGATGCTGCGGCTGGTTCATTCTCTGTCATTTCGACATCTATTACTTCAACATTGATGGGAGAACACAACAATGTCGACAGGTTTTTTGGTGGCAAATTTTTGGCGGGTGTAGATTGTGTGAATTAATCTGCAACTACTTCAGAGCTATCTTCAATACATTCAATAACATATTCTTGTGGTGGTGCGGTCGCACTGTAGCTATGGTCCAATGCAACTTTGCTGTAGTCTCCAAACACAGTTAATTCATGTTCTGGCCATTGGACATGAGCATCTCGAGCCTGAACATGCCTCGCCTCAATTAATAGTTCCTCCATAGTGTACATGGTCTGGCAAGCAACATCTCTCATTCGCTTCACTCTCTGTGTATGTATAGTTCTGACACCCACGGGTAACTGGAGGAGAGATTGGAAAAGGGATGTTCAGTTTAAACACAAGATAAAGTGTAGTCCAATTGACTGGAAAAAAACATAAAATAGTCCCCAGCACAAACATTTTTTTAAAGTTATGAACTGTTTCTAACTAACCTTTTTTTTTTTTTTTCTTTGCAACTTTTTCGACTCGACCTTCAACATCTGCACGCTGTAGCTCTGATTCGTTTCCGCATCTCCTCCCTTCCTCTTGCGCTGCAACAACTATATTTTCTGTATCCGCATAGACAGCACGGAATGAGGCTCCATCGTCTCCCTGAAACATAGTACTTTCATTACTATGTATCAAAATATTGTTGGCATAAAACACACGTGAGGACGAACACACGGGTACATCAGCCAAACACGATTTAAACATTGTGTGCAACAATCAAACGACAAGTATTCGACCAGTGATGATCTATTTCGATGGAGCTGTCAGTATCCATTCCTCTGGCTCTGCATGGACTGCCATGAATGGTTGTATTGGAGAGGAGGCATCCGCATCTCCCTGAAACACAGTACTTGCATTAGTATGCTTTTCAATATTGGAAACATAACACACACTTGGGGTCGACGGCACAGGTACATATAAAGAGATAACCACAAATGATGCATTGTCCAAAAGAATCAAAGAAAATCTAAATATGATCACATTTCATCGACTTATTTCTCCGATTCCTTTACATCTGCATTTCTAAATGAGATGTTGTGATTGTAGTGGAAGCTCAGTCGTCTCCCTGAAACACAGTACTTGGATTAGTATGGTTTTCAATATTGGAAACATAACACACACTTGGGGTCGAACGCACAGGTACATATAAAGAGATAACCACAAATGATGCATTGTCCAAAAGAATCAAGGAAAATCTAAATATGATCACATTTCATCGACTTATTTCTCCGATTTATTTACATCTGCATCATCTAAATTGGATGTTGTGATTGTAGTGGAAGCTTTGTCGTCTCCCTGAAACACAGCGCTTGCGTTAATAGGGAAGAAAGCATAGCAAATGGAATCACATTATATGATCACGCATGATGGAGCTGTCAGTATCCATACCTCGTGCTGCTGAAGAATATCTATGGATGTTGCAAATGTAGTGCGCACTTCCGAAAGCTGTTGCGCCGATTCGTATATGCATGGTCCCGCTTCCACTTCCCCTGGAATTACTTGAATGTCAGGCTCTGCATCAAGTGCAGGGGTTGACGCTCCATCAACTGCCTTAAACATAGTGCTTGCATTAGTGAGGATTACAATAGTGAAAACATAACACACACCTGGGGTCGACAGCACAGGTACATATCAACGGCTAACCATGAATTAAAACATTGTGTAGAACAATCAAACGACAAGAATACCAGCTCTGATGATGACGCTCTATGGAGCTGTCAGTATCCATACCTCCTGCTGGTGAAGAACATATAGAAATGTTGTAGATGTGGCTGACGCTTCAGCATCTCCCTGAAAGACAGTACTTGCATTAGTATGGATAACACTAATTATAACTGAAAACAAACACCAGTGGACGATAACTAAGGTGTATATCAATTGGAAAGCACTAACCAAACATTCGGTAAAATAATTACACGATAAAATAAAACTATTACTTGACATGCATAAAACAAGTCTGTAGCGGATTAGCCTAGTAAGATTACCTGATACGCGCTAGAAGTGGTTGATAACTGCGACCATGTCAAGGATGTAGAATGTTCTTGCTTCAGATTCAAGGGATAGTCAAGAAGTTGTAAAGGTAAATTAATGATTGATAATGAAATGCCAATATTAAAAATAGCCATGTAAGGCGACAGAATACTTGAAAAATGCTCAATACAGCACAGTTCCCTGTTCCCATATATATACATTGCTTTTGTGGGTTATGAAATCGAAAAAGAATATATTGATAAATGTCATTATTCAAAAAACTATACGCTCATATCAATATCAAAATTATTACAAGGGATAGAACACCTACAATATCAATTAATCCGTTCAGCTACCTACACACTACCGCAAGGCCTAAAGCTAAATCCAGACACTTGACTCACCGGTGGCGGAATGTGGACGAATAGAGTGGGAATAGCGTTTTCGAGCAATTTCCGTGTCGTTCGCCGTTTATTCTTCTTTGTTACCCAAGATGTTGTGTACATGTCCAAGGAAAAGTGCCGGCTGCAGATGCGGTATCGATCACCCCTCTTGTCCTGTAAGACTTGTTGGACTCTACTTTCCAGCTCATCCAGTGGATATCCGCAATGTCTGACCCATTCTCTTATTCAATCAACAGTTTTCGGGAATACATGCGTTGTAGTGCCTTCAGATTTCGCATAGGTCTTCGAAGGGCAACCGCTAATCGAACAGGCAGGCATTGTTGATAAATCTGAAAAGTAAATATCGACATTATTATACAATCTTCAAGAATAAAGATTTGATACAAAAGTAAATGAATCATACAATGATCAATGCAAGGTTTGTTTTGGTCGCAGGAACTATACCAGTTCATTATGTGCGGCTTAGTATTTGCATAAGTTGCAGAAATGTATAAATAATGTGACTAAAATCTGAACATGTGACTCGTCCCTTGGATGTTCTCTCTTGCCCGAGAAGGAAACATGCTTACATTATAGACTGGACCCCCGAAGGATGCAATTCGATGACAATAGACACAGATGAAAATAAATAGATCTATTGATAGCATAGCAATGGAAACTCAAGTCAATAGCAATGAGACCAATGAACATAGCACTATTGTGCACTCTACTCGCAAATAGATAGAAATTTAAAAATCTGCGAAATATGACTAGGATACATGGCCTTACCTTGACCAACAAACAGTTGGATTCAGCAAGCAGAGCAGTATGTTGCAGGAGAATAGGTGGGTGGCAACAGGTAGCACACTGATGGGTTTGCTCTAAGCGGTCACAGAAGTTCACGGATAGCACGACGACGAGCAGATTAGCGTAGATCTCAGTGGTTGCCAGGTAACACGTTCAGGATTTGACTTGCAAAGCACAAAGATGTTCTCATGAGACATATCAAGTGGTTTATAAAGTATTAGAAACAGGGGTGTGTTTGTGAATGAATAACGTATGTATGTCGTGGTCTTAGGGGGGCGGCCTGCTTGAAGGGGAGGCCTGGCTGGAGACACGGGGTCTGAGGAGGCCATGTGACCGATGGCCCCTTGGCGTGGGATACCTTTTGAAGTGTACATGCAGTTTGGCACCTTGGCCTTTCGCGCCCCTGACAGCCCCCCATGCCAGCGCTCATCCCCGGGTGCGAACCACCTTTGATAGAGGGGGTGGGATGGATGGGCCTGGGGCGTGCAGATAAGGCACAGGAAGACTGCTGAATGGAGACACACTTATGTGGATTGCAGGGGGGCGGCCTGCTTCAAGGGGAGGCCTGGCTGGAGACACGGGGTCTGAGGAGGCCATGTGACTGATGGCCCCTTGGCGTGGGATACCTTTTGAAGTGTACATGCAGTTTGGCACCTTGGCCTTTCGTGCCCCTGACAGCCCCCCATGCCAGCGCTCATCCCCTGGTGCGAACCGCCTTTGATAGAGGGGGGTGGGATGGATGGACCTGGGGCGTGCAGATAAGGCACAGGAAGACTGCTGAATGGAGACACACTTATGTGGATTGCAGGGGGGCGGCCTGCTTGAAGGGGAGGCCTGGCTGGAGACACGGGGTCTGAGGAGGCCATGTGTCCGATGGCCCCTTGGCGTGGGATACCTTTTGAAGTGTACATGCAGTTTGGCACCTTGGCCTTTCGCGCCCCTGACAGCCCCCAATGCCAGCGCTCATCCCCGGGTGCGAACCGCCTTTGATAGAGGGGGGTGGGATGGATGGGCCTGGGGCGTGCAGATAAGGCACAGGAAGACTGCTGAATGGAGACACACTTATGTGGATTGCAGGGGGGCGGCCTGCTTCAAGGGGAGGACTGGCTGGAGGCACGGGGTCTGAGGAGGCCATGTGACCGATGGCCCCTTGGCGTGGGATACTTTTTGAAGTGTACATGCAGTTTGGCACCTTCGCCTTTCGCGCCCCTGACAGCCCCCCATGCCAGCGCTCATCCACTGGCGCGAACCGCCTTTGATAGTATATCGTTGCTTATCAATAACAAATGCCACATACCGGAGATTCTTGTGAGCACAGACCCACACTTCAACCGGTGTATTATAGTGGTCAAGACCCTTAGGCCTGTATAATCCAAACATAACCTACTGAAAGACTTTGAACAAGTGTTATTTAGTGCATGCATTATCGAGAATATGTTATGTTAGCTTAGATAGATAGTGACCACCCTGCTTCACAGCGACCAGACCTTCACCCATTCGGAGCACAGATGTCTGACGTCCATCCTTGAATGGAAACACACTTGATTCATTTAAAAAATCGAAACAACCGTTGTTAAAATATATGTGGTGTTTTATTTTGTGTCTTATTTTCATGACACAAAAATACAAGACTTTAAAGATTATACAGGTCAGGTTGCAGCACAGCGAGAGAAAATCCCCTGTACTGACCGCTGTCACTCGGGAACTTTTCTCTAATGGCACGAACGGCACAGGCGGGTATCACTCTTCGAACGCGGTGTCCAAGCCTCCCGTGGAGCCACCATGTAAAGGAACGATAGGCCACCAGCCTGTACCACCTGTGAAAAGGAATGAAACAAACTGTTTTTAAATGACCAAGATAAGTTTAATAAATGTTTGTTGTCAATGACAATTCTTGTAACTAATGGCATTCTACACGGACAAATGCTATCTAGACAATGCACACTATTGAACGACTTACATGCGTTACAATGATATGTAGAGGTAATTTTGGATATAGTAGAAGAACATGAAATAGGAGTGGCATGACAAGCAGAGTATGCTTACTCGTTACTCGGATTACGAGGACGAACAGTTGCGCGAAGTTCGTGCATAAGCACCATCATTATCCTCAACACGGCCCGTGTGAGGCAGGCTGCTCTGAAGTCTGGCAGCTCGGTGATGCATTGCGGTCGTGGCTCGCCTTCCGAAATGTAGGCCAGGCATCCCGAGTTTTCTCGGCAGCAGCAGTTCTCCTCCTCGGTCGGCATTAGCTCGCACCGATTGCATGTGCACCAGGTGGAGACGCCGTCCATGCGACTAGGCCCAGGCTCTTCATCTGTTGATACGTCCTGCCGACTGCCGTCTGAATCCCCATCGTTTTCGCGTGCTTCCCTTTCCAGTAGTTCCTCCTTGGTATACTCGGGCTCGTACATGTAGGGCATTATTGTAGCCATTGTGTGGTAAACAAAGTAAAATAATTTACCGAGATGGTACAGGTGTTCACACGGGCTACAAGCGGCGAAGGTAGCTGACCAGAGCACAGAAACGAGTCACAGAATACTCTAAGTAACACAGAGAGAGGAATGGAATCGAAAATCTGCTGCTGTGTGTTGTGAAATGGTCTGTTTATACTTATTGAGGAAAGAGGCGTCCTGCCATTTCCATGGCGACACGTCATTAGCTGAAGCGCAGCAAATGTTGACACAAGACGTGCTTTGGCGTTGGGAAATGGGCGGTACGAGTCTGCTGATGACAGGCTCAGGGGCGGGGGATATGATTTAGTGCCGCAAAAGCAGGTCAGCCAGGGCGATGGGGGAAATTATAGGATTATCACAAAATGGCAGCTCCCTGGTGCTTCTTTTCGCGTGCGTTTAATGGACGAAAACTTGGGTAAGGTCCATAGGAAAGTTTTCTAAAATCGAGCCACTTAGGCTTAAAAAAACATGGCCGACCCGTAGGGACAATAAAAAATGTTACTAGACCATGCCTTTAAGGACGTATATTTTAGATTTTGTTGAGTTTATTGTTACATGACAAGAGGAGCAGATGTGTTTTGCCCATATATCTCATGGATTAGTCTACTATTTGAGATGGATTTTGCATCTTTAGTAAGCGGGCTAGATCTAATGCTTTTTAAAATGTTAGCATATGTGAGGTCTGCAGACTGGCACATCTTTTGAGTTAGTTCTTTGTATTATAAATATTGCCTGAGATGAATATTTCCAATGCTGCTGAGAGTATTACGGCATTCTTTGTCTCCTAATGGTTTGAAAATAGGTTGCCCTTTCACTGGCATTAACTGTAGTAGGTTTCTGAAAACAATAACATGTTTTACTCCAAACAGTTCCTTGTACTTGGTTTTTAGGACTTCTTGCATTCTGAGATGAATTAAAGCTAACATGAAGTTGGGCACCATGCTTACATTATCTATCTATCAGGAACACTTTCATTTGTTTTTGAATTCTGCGTACCTCAGTAGCAGCTTCTGCTGACAATTTGTACTATTCTGATTTGTTTTGGTGTTCTACAGGGAGGAGTAGTGGTGGGTGTAAAGTGGCACTACCTATGTTGTAAGCAGCTGTGAGGGCTTCTTCAGCCGAAAGGTTATTGTTTGTTAAGCTTTGTAGAAATTTGCTGATTATTTTAATTAAGAATGTTTTGCCTGAACCAGCTTCTCCACTTACATGCAGGAGCATAGGTTTATCATTTTTACAGGTAAAGGTTTTAGTTTCATTTTTAAAACCATGCTCAATTTCTTGAGTGACTTCTAGATAAATGGTGAGTTGTTCAACATTTAGCTGAGAATCCAGAACTAACAAGTCTTCCTCACGTTGTTTTTATTGATACATGGTATTTTCTACCTCAGTCATGGCTATTTCTGCTTCATTTAAAATGAGTGGTTCTTCAAGTGAGTCTTGGCTTCCTGTAAGGGAAGGTTCATGGCCCTCGGGAGTGTCTTTGTCTAGTTGAGCTTCAATGTATTCATCTTGTTGGCATTCATTGTCCAACATTTGTTTGTATTGTTTGAAATTGTCATTTGTTATATGGCTTTCATTTGCTTTAATTGCATTTTCAAATGAATTATAGTCATCTTAAAATTAGTTTTCTTTTCTCTGAGATTTAAAAGGTTGGAGTAGGGACATGTAATACAGTTCTCTTTATTGGGATGTTTAAATGATAACTTTACATGATTTGGTGTGACATTGGTTTTGTAGGTGTAGTTTTGGGCAATGTCGTACAGACACATGTTTTCCAAAGCAGTACTTCTGTTTGGGAAGTATGTTTATAGTAAATCGTTTTTTAAAATATCCTGGCTGTTGGGATCATTTATGGCTATGTTTTCTATCTCTTGATAGGATTTTAGTATTATTTTTCGGGATGAGGCTAGTCCAATGTTAAGACAAAGTACAAACATTTGCCATATAAGCTGTACCTGTTAAACAGTCTGCAGCGTCGTAGGATCAACATTCTCTATGGGAGAGCATTGTTATACCAAAGCACTAAAATGTCTCCAGAGAAAATGTCTCAGGAGGATAGCTCAGGAGCAATATGCTTGCATTGGAAGTAAGATGACACGGAGCAACACAGATAAGATCTCCGCGTCTGCGCTAAGAAACCTCTGAGTATTAAGCTTGTTATAAAAAAATCAATCATATCATAGTGTTTTGTCAGATGATATGTCATCCCAGAGGTCCTTTAGCTCTGTTGTCTCAGTTTTGGTGACATAAATTGTGACATATCTTGAAACTGCAGTGAATTGTCTGAAATGTATTGTATGTCTATGTTTGCATTCCACAAAAGGGCAATGATTTCATTGTAAACATTGATGTACCTAAATGCTATGTCCCTTTTAATGTTGTATGTATTTTTAGGGGATTTGCCTTTTACACTGTGTCTAACAGAAAATATCAACTTATTTACTTGTCCTTTTTTGCACACTGGTCTATGAAAGCCAAAGCAACATTTGGTATAGTATTACCCTTTCTTTTAACATCTACATTGGCAGTATTTGCCACATTTATGTTTTTGGAAGTGTACCACTTGTGTATGTAGGTCACTATCTGTGGTTTTAAAAGGGATGTTGCAGGTAATGTATTTTTCGTTAAACTGTAAAACAGTGGCGTCACAATCAAGGCCAGCTTTTGGAGCATTTTTTATCAACAAAAACATGTGGATGTGTTGTGCTCCTCTGGATTGATATTCTTTCCTCCAAAAGTAGTGTTTTTCTTCTCCAAGCGTAGGGGTAGTTTTATTGCAGATAAAATGATGAATGGCTGTGAAGCAACAATGAAAGTCCCTTGATGCATTTACTGGGTCAAGAGAACAGAGTTCTCCTGGTGTTTTTGTGTCTATTCCATCTTTATTTTGGTTTGCAGTGCATAAGAAGTCGTGCAAGTCATCCTGTGTTTACTCCTCACAACTTAATGTAACAAACCATGTGGGTAGGCCTAAATTTCTTAGCATACAACGTACATTAGCATGGCGTCAGAACCAATATTCTTTTGTAGCACACATATTTGCAAAGCGATTTGTGATACTTCACTGCAAAACGTCATCTTTGTCTTTTATTTTTTGAAGCAGTTGGGTAGCGGATATGTTTAAAATGTTTTTTTTTAAATGTCCTGGCTTTTGAGATAATTTGTGGCTATGTTTTCTATCTCTTGGTAGGATTTTAGTATTCTTTTCGGGATGAGGCTAATCTAAGGTTTAGCCAGACAATGTACAAAGATTTGCCTTTGTACTCTGAGACTCCCGACAGGCCCATAGAGTTGGAGTTTGCTCATAAGCACTTTAAGACAAGATAGCAGCACCCATGAGATGGATGGGAGTGCAGATATATACTTCAACACCAATCAATAAGGACAACTCAACGGTTTGGCAAAGGGAGTCCGTTTAATGACAAGTACAAAAAACGGGGAGTCATGAATATCAGCAATGGTGCGATCTTCCTTCTCGCTTCAACTCCAATGAACTTCATAATAATCCTAACATTTATACTGAATACTCCTCATCATTGACGTGTAACACTCTAAAGTTGACATGCAAGTCTATTGGTTCGGAAAAGGTAACTTTACTATAGGTACTATATCTGTATATGGTAACGGGGTCAGGGTATTGGGTAAACACTGTCAGGTGGACATCTAAGCCCTTCCTTCAAAAAGGACTACTGCAGACGTCACTAAAAGTACGAAGTCCTATTGGTTCTAGTAACTATAGGACCCTAGATTACTTGGTCCACTGTGATTAGGTTGGCACCAACCCCATGCATACTTTTCCACTTTGCTTAGCAGCACGTAGGATGGTCGGCCAGGTGAAGGGTGCCCCTCAACTCATCCGGCCTTGCTCCAATCAATCATCACTTTAGTGGCTATGTGTCAATTATTTTGCTGTGGTTGACCTCGAGACTGCATCTTCTGTCTAGATATCTTCTCCTGGCTCACAGCCATGCGTAGGTGTGGGGGTCTTGCTTCTGTTTGTTCGGCTGGTCACGTGATTCAGACACACTAGATTTGCCTTTTCTTGACCAATTTGTGTATTTAATTTTATGTTCACCCACCACCTGCCTTCGCCTTCTTATCTTGCTCCTTCAAAGCAGTATATTCTGTTCTTTGCTGTAGTTAATTGTAGGCACTGCTCATTCATTTTGATGGATACGACCTTGGTTCCCTAGGCATGAGTTGCCTCTGCTGAGTTTCATTTCTGCCACTCAGCTCCTGATTTCGTTGAATGTGAAACCTTTCTCAAATAGCCTTAGTCATTTTTGTTAATTCTGCTTTTTGTGCAAAAGTGGAAATACACTTATATAATGTGCTTCATTTGAGGTAGATTATGTATAGTGGCGCTTGCCGCACTATCTTTCTACTAAGCATAGCAAGCCACACCATTTTCTTAGCTTTCTTGCGGTTCCAAGCATATGTACAGGTGTAAACTGGTCAAATATATTTGCCATGCTTACAGCTTAAGCTTCTTACATTTGTCATCGTCCTTACACTTTAAGTTCACGATATCCTTGTTCATGGCATTTCGTCTTTTGTGTCATTCTCTGGTTGTCATTTCTTCTTTAGGTGAGTCAGTCTGGGTTCTGGGTTCTCGTGACGTCACCATTCGTCTTCCATTAAGACCTTTTTGGTTTCTTCAGGGACTGTAATTAGACAATCTTCATTTTGTTTTATTTGTTGATAGGGTTTTCTTAATGGATACCTCACTGTCCATGGTTTCCTTGGTACTGGTACTTCAATAGGTGCTGTTCTTCTGAGAGGTACTGGACAGAGCCCCACTGCGGCTCTCTGCTGGTTTACTTGCTCATTGTACATCACATATTTCAGTGTGAATGTTCCTGGTACTTCAAAATGGATGGTTTGAGTGCAGGCTTTCTTTGGGACATCCTCTACACCATATAAGCTGTACCTGTTGAATGGTCTGCAGCTTCGTAGGACCCACATTCTCTATGTGAGAGCATTTCTATACCGAAGCAGTAAAATGTTTCCTGAGAAAATGTCTCAGGAGGATAGCCCAGGGGCAACGTGCTCGTCTTGCAAGTAAGATGACACGGAGCAACACAGGTTAGATCCCCGCGTCCAAGCTAAGAAACCTCTGAGTATTAAGCGTGTTATAAATAATCAATCATATCATATCATAGTATTTTGGCAGATGATATGTCATCCCAGAGGTCCTTTATCTCTGTTGTCTCAGTTAAAGTGATCATATGCTCTGACATATCTTGAAACTGCAGTGGAATTGTCTGCAAAATATTGTATGTCTATGCTTGCATTCCACAAGAGGGCAATGACTGCATTGATTTACTTGAATGCTTCATGCCTTTTAATGTTGTATGTATTTTTAGGGGATTTGCTTTTTACGCTGTGTCTAACAGAAGACATCAAGCTATTTACTTGTCCTTATTTGCACACTGGTCTATGGAAGCCAATGCAACATTTGGTATAGTATTTCCCTTTCTTTCAATGTCTACATCAGCAGTATTTGGCACATTTATGTTTTTAGAAGCGTACCACTTGTGTATGTAGGTCACTATCTGTGGTTTCTGAAGGGATGTTGATGGTAATGTATTTTTCAATAAACTGTAAAACAGTGGCGTCAAAATCAAGGGCAGATTCTGGAGCATCTTTTATCCACAAAAGCATGTGGATGTGTGGTGCTCATCTGTATTGATATTCTTCTCTCCAAAGAAGTGTTCCAATTGTCCAAGCGTAGGGGTAGTTTTATTGCAGATGAAATGCAGCATGGCTGTGAAGCAATGATGAAAGTACCTTGATACATTTACAGGGTCAAGTGAACAGAGTTCTCCTTATGTTTTTGTGTGTATTCCATCTTTATTTTGGTTTGCAGTGTGTAAGAAGTCGTGAAAGTCATCCCGTGCCTACTCTGCATAACTTAAAGTAACAAGCCATGTGGGTGAGTCTAGGTTCCTTATCATACAACGTACATCAGCATGATGTCAGAACCAGTATTCTTTTGTACCACACATGTTTGCCAAGAGATTTGTGATGCTTGACGGCAAAACTTTATTTATGTCTTTTATTTTTTGAAGCAGTTTGGTAGGGGATGTGTAAAAACAGTTAAAGCCTGTTTTCAATGTGTGTGCAACTCCATAACATAGAGTTGCTAGTTCACTTCTGAAGAGAAGGTGGAAAATATATTCAACATTTTGCCTGAATATGGGGTCTTCAGAATACATTCGTAAAGAGCTATATTTGTTGCCCTAATTTGTGTGGACCTATCCTCATATCTTCCTCCTTTTCCTGTAGGAAAGGGTAGAGGGAACAAGCATGCTTATACACTTTTTTCCCATATGCTCATTGGGGATCCTTTTGCTTGATGCATTTGATATGTTTCTAATGCATCATCAACTGCGTCTTTGGCGTGTAGTGGGTGGATGGTATACTGGTCAAAAATGTTGGCTGCTGTAACAGGATCTACATGCTCAAATTGGCCGGTTCTGGTGACTCTTGAGTAATGTGGGTGGTTTCTTTTATGTTTTCCTCTATGTTTATATCTTTGTAGCACTTGTTTTCTTTTAGATAGTGTAGGGCTTGTCTAACTTTGTTTAAGTCAACTAGTTGTAGCCAATTTTGTTGTCTTTTGTTGGCACAACATTAACTGGTACAATCGAAGATTGATCTATTGGCCGTTATAGATTAGTTTGAATATTTTCTTTTAGACCCAATGGTAAATACACTACTTTGCCACAGATGCCCTTTAGTAGCTTGGATGGAGGTAATTTGGCTGATTTTGTTTGAAGGCATATTATAGCTTGAAATGGGTGCCCTGTTTGTATTATGATGCTCTTGTACACGTTAAGCTGTTATTAGTGATAGCACATGATGGCATTCAGATATTGTCAAGCTTTGTGTTGCAGTATATGCACACTCTTGAGGGGTTTGTTATTTTGTATTTACCTTCTGCTGTTAGATATAAAACTAATTGGAACCATTGGGATTCTTCATTGTCTTCTATTTTGTAGACTAGGTCTACTATTGTGCTCTTTTTAATAAACTTTCTAAAGCAACAGATGCATATTTGGTCTGTTATTTTAGCAGATGTGTTTTGAAACTTAGCTATTTCTTTTTTGTATGTCTTTATTAAGATGTTGGTGGTTATGAGATTTTCGTTATTGTTTTCTGAAGGTACAGAAATCTGTGAGCCACCTTCAGTCGCAAAGTATTTACGTTGTATGTTTTACATAGTAGAGTCAATGCAAAAGATTCCATATAGTAGAATCATGTGTTGCTAACATTTTGTTGTGGTGGAAAGTGGTTTTGCATGCAGTACCTAAAATGCAGGCTAATGAATGTCCTTGCAGACCAGTGTGGCTGCGCACTGGAAAGGATTCTATGATTTGTAAAGTTTTCATTTTATTTTTGTCTTTTAGTTTTACATAGTGATTGAGGAATTGCCGTAAAGATTTAAAGGATTGTGGGCGTATATTACACATTGAGCTGCATGCCCATTTGTACACTGCGTGTTTTGTTTGGGTGAAAGGAGCATTTGGTTCAAAGTATGTTGGGGATTTATTTTCTATAAGCATTTCTTTTGCCATAATTGTTTGTTCCACCATTTCATACACTCAACCACTATTGTCTATGGCACTTGTTTTTTGTCGTTCTTGTTTATAAGCTTCTTCAATAAAGTATGGTTCTGTGCTGCTTGTGTGTATCCATTCACCATTACAGAAGTTTGAAAAGGTCTCTACATTAACACTTTGCATGTTTAGAAGTACTTGTTGTGATTTATTGATTCATTTAGTTAGTGGTTTCATTCTGTTTAAAATCAACCTAAACAATGTTCTGTTTAGTAGAAAGGCACTGTCTATTAGATCTTGCTGGATTACTCTGCGGCGGTAGATTTTAAGGGAAGATCATGACTTTTGAGATGTTTTTATGAGATTGTGAAGAACTCTGCTGTGGAACATTTTTTGTAACATCATTTTTTTGGATTGCTTGAACGTAACTACGTTAACACTTCTAGATAGAGGATTGGGTTTGTTATTAGGTCTGCTTTTCTTTGTACATAATTTTTGTTTTTGCAAGAGGAGTCTTAACTTCTTTAGTCATGGTTGGTTTAGTTTTGTTGAGTGGGGTTACTAGCTCTTTTGTTTTAATGTTTTCTGTAAATGGTTTTAGAGGTGGATGACTATGTGGTGAACTTTTACTATTATCTGCTCTAGTTTTTCTTTTTTTTCTACAGAATTGCGGTTTAGCAGGCATTTTGTTGTGTCTGTTGGGAAAAGAGAAAGGTTGTATTCTAAAGTTGTTCAATTTATATGTATGTTTGGTGCATGGGTGTGAGGGTGTGATTGCAGAGATTAAGAGTGCTGTATGATTGTGAAGTTGTATATTAGGTGTGGTTGAAAACATTGTGAGAATACAAGTGTACAGAGGTGTGATGGTGTTGAGTTAGTGAGGAAGGCAGTGTTATTGTGATGGAATCTGCACAGCGATCGTGTTGTTCTGAGGAACAGAGTGAGTGTTGCAATGGTAGTGTGTAGATGGGAAAAGTAGGAGTGTGAATGGTGAAATATAATGGGCTAGAGTGAAAGAAATGTTGGTTTGAAAAGAGTACTCTGGGGTAATGGGTATAGTGGTACAGTGCTGCTATAATAACATAAATGTTCCTGGTACATTAATGTACTTACTTTGTCAGATGCGAAGGGTATTCGTTTTGCGGTTGTTGATTGCAGTGATGTGCTTCTTTCCTGTAATTGTAATAGACATTTAGTGGGGATATGTGGTAATGGTGAAGTACTGTTAGGAACGGTCATATGTGTAATGGAAGAAGGAGTGGTGGGGAAAAAGTTAATAAAATTTGTGGATGTTTACAAATGGTTGCTTTTAGGAGCATTTTCATAAAATATAAGTAATCTGTATGTTCGTTTGCAGGAGCTCTGTTGCATTTTGTAAAAGAGAAGAAACGTTGATGGGAAAGATTTGTAGTACATTTTTAACTGGCAGTTGGTGTGTATAGGTTTAATGTGTAAGGAGCATATGCATTGTAGTCTGTAGTTGTGTATGTAGTCATATAATTTGTGTATGCTTTATGGGAGTTGTAGTTCCACTTTTACCATTTTGAAAGTTGGAGTACAAGTCACAGAATGTAGAGAAAAAGGTAAGACTGCATAAGCAGTTGAATATTGAAATGGGTTATGTTAGGAAGTATACATGTATTGTTAATATATTAAATGAGCACATACTGGGTGCCAATTACAAATGGTGTACAAATCTATTTTTCTGCATTTATTTTCTTTTATGAAAAAGTGACACAGTGCTGCTGGAGAAACATATGTGCATTTTCTTACTTTCTAAAAAAGGCTTCCAAAATAATATTTTTAAAATCACATCATTTCATTTCTTTATATACATGACACAGTTTGAATTGTGAAGTTCAGTTGTGTGTTTTTTGTATTTTCTTTGCATTCTGGGACTTGTAGTTTCAGTTTCAATTTTATAATGGACAAAGTCAATTGGAAGTGACAGAATGTAAAAGGAAAAAAGAAAGACTTACAAAGCACCTATACATTGGAATGGGTGACGTTGGCATGTAGGCGTGTGCTACCAACATATGCCACTGTGAGACACTAAGTACCACTTCAAAATGGTCTACATGTCTATTTTATGTTTTTTCCTTATTTTATGGAAAAGTGACTAAATGCCATTGCACCACATATATCAATGCATTATGTGGAACATATACTGCAATGTCACTGAAACACGATTTCCATTTCTATAGACAATCACAGCTTTTTAAATGCATCACTAGCAATTCTGCCCAAGTGGGGCAGGAAAGGAAAAACCAAGATAAGCAAGAAAGGGAGGAAAAAGTGGGAAGGCAAAAAGGTGGACGCAGAACAAAATTCAGAATTAATATTGACTATTACTTTAAGAATGGAATAATTTCAAATTACCAAAGAGATACAAAGACAAATGTACACATATCCTATTTCAAAAGATGAACAATCAGTTCCTGATCAGAATTGTGCCCTTTAGGCTTCATAGATTCTATGATCAATTTTGATTCCAGCTGACACAACTTGCTCTGTCTATTCCGTTTTTGTCATGACCACTGTGAGGGGGCACAAGTTGTGCCACAAGCAGGCTCCCACCAGAACCCAAAGGGCCTTAAAACCACTGCAAAGGGCTCCTGGAGCCAGTCCTGCCTCCTTTGGCACCAGGCTCATGTGTAGGAAGGAAGGGCTGTTCAAGCTAGGTCCCATTTATATACATGGGCTTTTAAATCCAACATGGAAGCACCCACACAGTCTAGTTCTAAGAACCAAGCCATGCAGTCTAGTGTTTTGGGTGAGGCAGTCCTGGAACTACTTTCCCTGGTACTACTTTACATGATTTATATAAACCACACCCTGACTGCAGAACACGCTTCGTGGTATTCTGCAACCCGCAGCGTGACACTCACTGTGTCCAGCTCCTGGTCTTCAGCATCTTCCTATAATCCTGCAAGAACAAGAACAAGATTATTATGTCTTACCTAAGAAAACACCATCCAGCACTCAGCATCTCAACTGGGCTGCAATCTGTGGAAACCGAAAGAAGAAGAAACATCACTCACCTGTGAGTACTAGCTTAAGGACTTCCGGTGAACTGCTACCACAGCTGCTGTTCGAACATTGCGACCTGCAATAACGAGAAAGGGAAAAACAATATTAGAATGCGTGCTTCCAAAACAACGAAATCCATCAGTCTTACCTGAATTCCATTGCGCTATGCCACAGCAACATCTTCAAAGGAAAAGAGACATATTCAGATTCGTTTTCAATATTAAACAACCGCACAGGGCTGTACTTACCTTAACAGATTCCGGGGGCCTGTTTTTCATCGCGCTCTTATCCACTCACAGCACCACAGCGGTCTGTGAGGAGAAGAAGAAGAAAACACAGGTTAGCTTTAAAAGACAATAAAGGTGCTGCGCTTCGCGCTTTCTCTTACCTAGAAACGTGCCTCTCCATCCAGCACGCCAGCATCAAGACCTTCGCACCTGAAAAGAAGGAGAAAAAGACATTAACGAATTCCCACCATAAACAGAACAAAGATTTACAATTAACAAACCTACCTGCCTACCAGCAGATTCGGGATCACAGCAGGCCTGGGCCCAAGGAAGGCGTACTGCACCAGTGAAGCAACGCGGGCAGCTCGCCAACAAATGTCAAGCGCCCCTGCACAAGAAACGCAGGACGGATAGCTCACCCAACAAAAAACTTAGATTCATTATACAGCATTGGGCAACTACGCATCCAGGGTTCCAGATCTCAGAGCCTTCCAGGCGGCCCCGGGGATATCAGGTGAGCATAACAGTTTTCTTTTATGTAAAGGGATGTTTGCCAAAGCAAATAATCTTACCAGTTTATGATCACTAGCATGATTGTCTTTGAGGTGTACAGGCAGAGGATAATTGGCATCGTTTTTTTTTTTTTTACTGCCCTATAGTTTTGCAAAATCCTGCCTTTTAAAGGTCACAAAGGCCCTCATTACGACCCTGGCGGAGATCGTGGTGCAATATGCACCATGGAGCACGGCGGAAAGCTGCCGATACCGCCATGGGGGTTGGCGGATTTACCGCCCCATTCCGACCTTGGCGGGGCGGTAAATCCCCATTCCCCATTTTACCCTTCCCCATTCCCATTTTTGCCCCATAGGGTATAATGGGAGTGGGGAAGGCGTTAATTACGCCACCGTAAAATACGGTGGCGTAATTAACAACAAGGTCCCGTAGCGCCATGGATTTCTCCGCCCGGAAAAACCAGGTGGAAACCGCTCCATGGCGCTACGGGAACTCGTAGTAGGGCGGAAGGGTCCGCCGCGAATACCGCTGGCGTAGACCCACTCCGCCAGGGTCGTAATGAGGCCCAAAGTAAATTAAATATGTTGCTTCTTACAAGGACATGCTTTACCATGAACCACAAACATTGTATTTATATTTGTATATTATTAGGCTTATATAACGCTTTAGACCAAAGCGCTGCACATATGACAACAACAGGATACAATTAACGTAATAATAACAGTAACAATAGAAGCAATACTAACATGAATCAGTCAACAAAACAGTATGTAGAGAAATTAGATGAAGGGAAGGGGAGAGAAGTGGAGTACAACTATGAGAAAGAGGGAGGGAGGTGGGAGGAGGAGTAAAGGAAGGGGATGGGATAGGAAGGGGGGAATGGAGGGAGAGGCATGAGGAGGGGAGAGGGAAGGGTGGAAAAAGGGGAGGAAGAGAAGGGGAAGGGGGATCATGGCGGGGAATGGAGAAGGAGAGACTTAAGAGACGTGCAGAAAGAGGAAAAGGTGGGGATAGAGCGGATTGAGAGAGTTAAGGAGTTCCAGTGGAGGGGGGCCAGGAGTTGGAAGGAATGGAACCGGGTGGAGGCACAAGGGGAGGGAGGAACAGTGAGGAGGAAGTGGTCAGCAGAATGAAGGGAACGAGGGGGAGCGTAGAAAGAGAGAAGGGAAGAGAGATAAGGGGGAGCAAGATCGTGGAGAGATTTAAAGACAAGGCAGAGATAATGAAATTTAAGTTCAGAGTAAATGGGAGCCACCCAATGGAGGATAGGGAAGCAGAGATGGAGTCACAAGGGGAGAGGAGACAGAGGGTATGGATGGCAGAGTGATAGATAGATTTGAGGGGGGCAAGATGTGATGCAGGTAGACCAACAAATAAGGAGGAGAAGTAGAAGAGACGAGAGAAGCTAAGGGAGGAGATTAAGAGTTTAGTAGCATGGAACGTAAGGGAGGAGCGAATATTGTAGAGGTGGAAGCGACAGGCGTGAGAGGTAAGGGAGATGTGATGGGAAAAAGTGAGAGAAGAGTCGACGTGAAAGCCTAAATTGCGGGCGTGGGGAGAGGAAGTACGATTAGAGAGAGGAACATGGATGCAAGGAGGGGGGAGTGGGGAAGGGGGGTTGGAAGGGAAGAAAACTACTTCCGTTTTGTCTGAGTTAAGGGAAAGAAAGCGAGAGGACAACCAGTTCTTAATAGCAGTAAGACAAGAGGACAGTTTGAGGTGGAGATCAGGAGAGAAGGAAGAAAAGGAAAGAAAGAACTGCATGTCATTGGCATAGAAATGGTGAGAAATGCCAAATGAGGAGATATAAAGAGAGATTAGGAAAGGACCAAGCACTGAGCCTTGGGGAACTCCGTATTCTAGAGGGTGGGTGGGTGAAGCCAATTGTGAGGCAATTCATACTGTGGTCAATATAAATGTTTTCATTTTCATTCACTCTACAAAATAATGCCACTCGTGTGTCCTAATTCACTCATTTTACATGACTAACATGCCACAGAACCTTTTTTGTTGACCTCTGTTAACCAATTACTTCCATTGTTGGTCGCTTTTGGTTAGACTAGGTGAGACATAGTCCTTTAAAAATCTTGCTTTTCAGAAGGTAATTTTGGAATATGCTTCAATAACCTTTTTTCAAATCAGGATCTGGCTGTGAAACAGACCAATTCCTGTTTAAAATCGGTCTAATTTTATGAGATTGTAAACTAAATTGTGTTATAAACTTCACAGGCATTTCTTGCTCTTTTTACTGAATTGTTCTTTTTGAGAAGATCCTTTCTGCATCTATGTTTTGTTTTTTATATGCAGTGCTGATTATCTGCCCTTTGCACCCTTTCACTGGGAGACAAGCTACTAAATGAGTAGCTTCAGTTTCAAAATCCTTATGCGTAGAACAATTGTGTTTAGCTCTAATTAGTTTCCCATAGGGGACACAATTAACCAGTGCTTTAGGATGATGACTTTAAGCATGTGAACTAGAATTAGATGAAGTCATCTTTCTGGATAATTTGCTTTTTAAGAAGTAATTTTCCACAAAAAATCTCTACATCAAAAAAGATTAACTTATTGGAACTGCTAACCAAAGTAAAATGCAGATTCATTTCATTATCATTTAGACAATCCACGTATTATTTTAGTGACTCAATAGTCCCTTTCCAAATCAGAAAGGATAATTGATATAGCGATACAAACAACTGATCTGCCCTAAGAATTAATTGTATTTCTCTGACCAAGCCACTGTGAGCTCCAACCAACCCATGTATAAATTAGCATAGGGTGGGGCTACACAGCAGCCCATCGCTGTACCACATTTTTGTCTGTAAAGTTGTTCTCCAAATAGAAACATATTATGAGGTAAGAAAAATTCCAGCAAAGTTCAAACCAATTCATTGTGCTGTTTACAGCTAATAGATTTTGTGTCTAGAACATACGTAACTGCTTGAAGGCCAAACTGATTTTGGATACTCATATACAGGGAAGTAACATCTAAGGATGCTAGCAAATAATCCCTTCCCATTTCATAGCCTGCATTTATT
Organism: Ambystoma mexicanum; assembly: GCF_040938575.1. Taxonomy (NCBI): domain Eukaryota; kingdom Metazoa; phylum Chordata; class Amphibia; order Caudata; family Ambystomatidae; genus Ambystoma; species Ambystoma mexicanum. The sequence continues at coordinate 1,108,641,529 of NC_090933.1, read as the reverse complement.
TTTACAAAAGATCACTGTGTCTCTGATGTAGGAACTCAAATCCCTCACAAATGGCTGTAGGAAATTAAGCAAATGTTTAGATACATTTTCTAATAAGGATCCCACAAAAGAGACATTTGGCCTCCCTGGCAGGTTGCTTTGATCTTTGTGTATTTCAAGAATGAAATACAGTATAGGAGTAACAGAACAATTGCATCACAAAAACAATACTTGTAAGGAATTCAACCATCGCCTGGGGATTGTGAGCTCGCCTGGGCTTTAAGAATGGTTTAATGAAATGGAATGATGGTAGACCAACCTCAGGAAAATGTGTGGGGCTAATCCACAAACATTTTCCCATGCTCAAACCATGACAAATGCATAGACCTGTGTACTCTGGGTGGACACATCCTACAGGCACAGTCCACCCTGACATATTTAGTTGGAATGTGACAGCCAGGAGTGTACCATGTCATCTCCAGGAAGGGGGACCAGGCCTTTGCCCTGCCATGTCCAGCCTGATTATCTAACAAAGGCTCCATGGCTACGCTCTGCTCTTTTATTAGGCCCGAAAGCTGGTTGCACTGATTAACATACCAATAAAGGGAACTTCAAATATCCCCACATGGAGTGTGGCTGCAGAGGTTAACAAAGGAGATAGAAAACCCAACAATCTTTCATATGTAACTGTGTCAACCTGAAGCCAGATCCTTCCATCAGTATTAATGACAGTGAGCTGTCATGTCTGGGAATCCTGTTTACAGTAAGACACCCTGTTGGTGGACCCATTCATAATGTACAAGAATGTGGTTTCCAGAAGCCAGAGAGTATGGTCTGACTGCAGAACTCTGGTTATGACCTCATGCATATAGGAGATTGTTTATAGGATCCCATGATTGGTTAATTAAGGTATGTTTAGCCTACATCAATCAATGTGGCCCACTAGGCTTTAGAAGAGGGCTGGAGCCACTCTTTAAGCATATCATCTGAAGACTTTGCAAGAAGCAGCAATAAGAACTCAACTTTAGACCCTGGCTGGAGCTGCAGTCTGCCTAACATCTATCTTCCACCATTGAGGGAAGGCCAGGACATCCAAAGAGGCAAGCAGGATCCCTACCTCAAACATCTCGCAGTGAACAGAGGGAGATACAGAACTCAGAGGACCCTCCAACCGCTCCACAACCGGTACCCAGCCAGCACAAGGCATGCCCTGCTAGGCTCTGCAGCAAGCATCCTGGATAGGAAGTGCAGGAAGGTCTCTGAACCTACAACCAGGGACATAGCAGCTTCCTGTAACACACTCCAGCCCTGTGGTCCATCTGCCTAAAAGGACAACATAAACCCATTGAAGATGCTGGGAGTCGTGCCTCGACGAGCATCTACAGATGTCCCCATTAAAGGACACATTTGGAGCCCGTCGATTTCCTCGAGCTACAACCAACGGCAATATTGACTGTTGTCAAGCCACCATTGCTTAAAGACATCCGAGGTATCTCGGCCAGTGCTTCAGATCTGACGATCAGCATTGAGACAACGATTTCTGATCCTGAGCGGCTGTGGAGGCCAGACTGTAGCCGTTTGTCCAACTTCATTCACCAAAGTGTCTTGCCACCTGATACTCGCAGCTGACTCCATCTCGAACTCTTTCGCTGAAGCTTGTAAAGCACCCTGAAGCTGACTCAACCCTGTTGAGCAACAAGAACACCTACAGCACAAAGGCCCACTGTGGTTCTGTCCCCCTGGCAATTGCTCAAAGATGCCTAGAGACATTTTAAGACCCATTGCTTTCATTTGGGCTGAAGCCAAGAAACATATACTGTTGTCGTTATTAGCCATACCAACTACCTTTCTGTAAGTATCCAGAGTGCATCCCTTTTCCTGCTTTGAAACTGTGTGTCCTTTGCATTCCCCTACAGGCAGGGTTGTATTTCATAGTGTAGTTAAACTGTCTGTTGTGATATATATAAAGTAGATATTTTGTATACAATCTTGACTGGACAGTCACTTTTTTCACTCAGTAATTGTATTTTCACTTTGTTGCAACTATCCAATGATCCCTGACCTTTCAGGGATAAGCCTGTCGTTCCATCCGCATTACCAAAATTGGACAAGGAGGTTTTGATTACCTTGTTTTTCCAATCTGTGTGGATCCCTTGTGGTGTATTAGAGGTGTGGGGCTGATTGATGGTTTAGAAACCGATATTCACCCCAGGCTCACTGGAACCCCGGAAGTTGATTTGTCACAATACTTCTTCCTCATCCTAACAAATTCAGATAACTCCAACTGTTAATAAAGGTCTAAAATTCCGATTTCATGTTATTCATAGTTTCCATATAACATTTTTCAGAACTCTCAAAATCTGACAACTGACAATTGTCGTTTATAAAATAAAGAACTCTGTCCCAGACAACTATCCACCCCACCTGTCCGCTTGTCTGATGATGATACTAGAATCCTTTGATAAAATGAACAATGACTACTTTTATACTGCTTTGAGATTTGGAAAATTATCATAAACCTTATTGGAAAGATTCCTTAAATCTCTAATAACCAGTACTTCAAAAACATAAATTTTAGTAACATTGTGGGTGATCAGGAATTTGGAGGGTATCCGGCGGAAAATGTGCCGGGATATTGCCCAACGCTAAAAGCATTACCACAACTCAGTCCTGCACTATTAGCACCAGATCCCGAGGTGTGGGGGCGGTAATTCCCATTCCCCTTGGGCATTATTAATGCAGTGCTATTTGCGCCCTGAAAATGGGCTGAAAGTAAGCACAATCACCTCCAGTTTATAGCTGGAGGTGAGTGCCGCGATGTTCCCCAAAACTTGGGATTGGGAAGAGCGGTAATGCGATGGTAATAGTTTAGGGGGAGGAAAAAAAGCACCAGTAACTCTCAACCTACCTTTGCTTTTTTGTTCAAATAGAGGAAAAACATGGCTCTTGTCGCAAGCCTCACAGAACTGTGATTGGGGACATGAGAAACAAATCGAAACACTGCACAAAAACCCACCATAAAGGAAGAACAGAGAAGATGCGACAGACTGGAAAAAGTAGCACTCTGACCATAGTTTCAGGGGTGGTAGGTAAGGTACTGCCGTAAAAGGATATCTTGTAGAACACAGGAGCAATCATGACCCAATCCGTTTCGATGGTACAAGTGGACCAAGCGGCAGTTCAAAGCGAATAGTATCTGGATTCCCTTCTTGGTGGGCTCACGCAGTCAGACCCAGAGTTGAACGCTGATGCAAACTGATCAGGCTCAGTTCAGGCCTGTAGGATCGTGCAGGCCCGGGCACCAAACGGGCATTGATTAGGGGTGAATGCTGGTGCTCTGTGCGGCAAAATGGTGGCTCTTCAACGATACAGTTCAGAGCGGTCCCAGGAACGCTTCACAGTTGGCCAGGTCGGGTCAGGCTTTAGCCACTGGGAGAGGTCGATGAGTGACACACTAGAGGTTCAAGTCAGCTGGTGATGGTTTTCCAAGTGGTGATCTTGGGTATGTTGATGTGTGATCGATGAGGTGGCAATTCAAGGGTTAGCTGGGCCAAGCTCTTGTTGTAACCCCTGGTTAGAGTCGGCGGGTGATTCTCCAGTGACTCATTTCGGGTCCCAGCATTGAGCAATCACTTTGGGCCTGCCACGTGACAAGCTTTGGCTGGGACACGATGCTGTGTCGAGTTGGTCGAAGGTGCAAGCAGATGTTCGATTGGTGGAAGAGCACAGCACCCAGCAACTTCCCTCTTGTTCCAAGTGCAGTGAACATGGGGTGCCCTGTTTGGTGCAGTGAACAGGGAGCTTCGGCTGGTCTCATCCTCTGATTGCTGTGAGGCTCTTTCTGGGGGACTCATGGAGAGGTTGATTCCAATTCAGGGTCTGCTCTCCCAGCTAAGGACATTCCGGTGCAGAGTGGTAGGTCCTGGTCCACAGCAGAGGTTACTCCTGATGTGCCCAGGGAGTAGTAGGGCACAGATCTTCCTTCTGCCTTGGGTGATTCCTTCTTCACCTCAAGCTGAGGGCTTTGGAGAGTACAACTCTCCCAAAGGAAGTCCAGTCTGATCTTCAGAACTAATCTGCAGCCTTAACGGATCAGAGAGGAACTGAGCAAATCTGATGAAGGGGTGGAAGAACCCTTATTTTAAGAGCAAAAATACACAGGTGATTGGGCTAAAGCTAGCCTGCCTTAGTTGTCCAATTCCTACTCTTGAATGGAGTGAACGTTGCCCTTCTGATGCCACACCCAAAGTGCTTTACTCCAGAGGAAGTGGAGGGGACAGGAAAGAGAGAGAGAGAGAGAGAGAGAGAGAGAGAGAGTGAAACTCAAGATGGTGTAATCCTCCTTCCCTTGACCAGAGCCCTCCTGCCTATCAAGATCCAGCCCTCTGCTTGTCTCAATGAGAACAACAGAGCCTTTTTACATGCAGCTCCATGGTGTGAGGTTACTCCTTTTGAATGGGTGTGATCCCTTGATGCCCGGGCCCAGAACAGCTGCCTGAGATCAAAGAGGAGGCCCCGCACTCCAGGTTTTTTTCATGCCATTTGGCAGACTATACCCAGTTGACCAGAATACAGATCACCGTTCACACCGGAGATGACTCACAGGAGCTGACACATGTGCAATATCAATTGGAATGTGGCGACCGTGATCATAAATTGGACCATGCACTATGCCTAAATGTAGGCACAGCTTTTATTTAGAGTTTACCCTGCCAGCAGCATGGGCGACTTTTGATCATCATTGTGTTGGGTACAAAGGGGCATATCTTAAATGCTGCTTCTCAAAGCAGGTACTTGGCTGTCCCTACAGCTGTCAAGTGGGCATCTTGTGACCTTTGAGCCTGCTCTGTGCCATGAGTAGAGCAGATGCCGTGGATAAGCCTACTGATGTGGCAGGGCATGCAAACACTATGCTTTTGGCATGGAGTTGATGGGAAAGGGGAATCTCATTGGCAGATTACCCCTTTTGGAGATGGAATTATTCTACTTGCTAATAATAAAAGCCAGGGCTTTGCATCCTTACCAGATGGCAATCACTCACAGAGACTGCTTGATACCTGCAGAGGCACATCTGGAGAAATGATATCTGAGAATGTGAACCTATGATGTCTGTCCATCTTCAGCCTGTCTATCAGGGAGTGTGGGTCAGTATATTTATCTGACCTATGAACTGGTGCGGCTAGAAGTTTGGTGAGGATATGTGGAGCCAGTGAAGCTTTTTTCTCTTCAAAATGTCTCTTCTCATTCATCTGATATCCATAGGTTGCACATTTAATATGCCTGGGGAAGCACCAATGAATATATAGGTATGTGAGACAGCAAAAGCCCACGCTTTCCATCATTAGGACATAACAGAGCAATCCTCGTCCTGAAAAATGTATGTTGCATTACACCTTGCATACTCCTCCATTTAGACACCAGAGCGGAACGCAATGCCAGAGGTCATCCTCCACCAATAGAAAGAAGAGTAGGCAGACAAGAAGAGGTCAAAAATGTAGGAGAAGAGACCTCACTGAACAGAATAACACGTTCAGAAAGAGGGCAGAGGAGCAGAGGAAGAGGTCCACAGATGAACTAAAAGTCAAAGGGCCGCATGGTGGGTTGGCTGTAATTCTATCACCACTGCTTTACCACTTCCCCCAATCCCGAGTTTGGGCAGAAAGTGGGAGGTTTAACTTTAGCTTTTGGCTGGAGGTAAAAACGTCCCCTTTCTGCCCATTTTCGGCACTATTATCGCCAGTGGTAATAGCGCCAAGAATCCCCATAGAGTCCTATTAAAGTGCCACCACAACTCAAGATCCGGCGCAAATTGTGCCAGACCGAGTTGCGGTAACACTATTAGCACTAGGCAGTATCGCGCGCATTTACCACCGGGATCCCACCCAACTCATGAAAGGGCCCAGTATGCTTTGCTTAAGCTCGACCGCTACCCAAGAATGGAATCACAGTAAGGATTGTAGTCTGTACTAACAAGATATAACACTGAATATCTCCGCTTTGGTCCATACAGGCTACACACCATAGGATCTGTTAGCAAAGGCATTATTCTTGCAAGCGCTGGAGTCAACGTCTCTAGCAAGCCCAGTTTGCTGGTGAGATAGTGAGCTAGAACCAAAAACTTCAAGAAGAAATAAGATTATCTGCTTATAATAGAAAGGAAACCCACACAGCATGCAAGAATCAGAGCCAGGGCTTCTTATGTTATATCATATAGCACACATTCGCGATCAAAGGCGCTGCGGCACTGTCTGGAGGCAAGTGAGACTGAAGACAAGAGAATGAATTGGGGACTAGTTCTGTTTTCCGCAGGTTCCAGAAGAAGGTGCGTGGACCATTGCGGTTCCAGGAAATGAACCCTATAGAGCGTAGGCACACCTTCAAATGTGCAGTTCTCAAGCAAGAGACGTGAGAGCGGTTTCTAAAGGACTCTCAAATAAAATAAGTATTGTCCCTTACCAAAACAAGCCTCATGATAGCTTTGGGTACAAGGTTTGGAATCGCGGACCTTGTGAAGCTGAGTGGATGATACGCAGGATCTTAAATTGTAATTCAGGATTCAACAGGGAAACACTGCAAACTCTACGGCGCCTGAACCATGACGTCAAAGCGAAAGGTGGGCCACATCATCCTACATTCCCTACAGGTCTTTGAGTAGGTGCGGTAGGGGGCTTAAATCAATACATGGGCCTTTAGCATAAACATGCCTTGAGAGGACACGAGTTTCCCCTGCGCCACTGCTCTGGGGGAAAGGCTGGAATGGTGGACCCCGGTGGAGACCCTGAGGTGGTAGCAGCCCACGTTTAGAGTAGAAGTGGTTTGGCTTTCCACTGAGAGGTCCTGGTTAGGGGCCTCGTTTAAAGTTGGCTGGTAATGATGAATCTGGGAATGTTTGCCAAATTCCGCTGGATTTACTGTGCACCCAATTAAGGCTTGGGCCAAATACCGCCAGCGACATTCCAGGGGAAGACTGCCGCAGTTTTTCAGGTGAACCTTTGCTGAAAGTATGTCTGTTTTTACATCCTCCCTATAGGTGGAGGTAAAACTTCTACAGTGGTTGAAACTTTGTGGGACTTTTATAACCGAAGAGAAATGAAACAAGCTATTGTAGATGGAGTCTGAGATATTGTAAGGGGGTGAGATGCTGGGAATCTCAATGCCCCCTCTTACCACCGTACCCATGCAATGCACTGACAGCCTCAGAATTTCCCCTTTCAGACAGTAAAACATTTACAGTTGTGGGATTTTCCGAGTCTACCACTGTCAGGGTGTTTTTTTTTTTCAAATACCACCAGAATACCACCTCTAGCAATGGTAAACTGTGATTTGAGCTGATGTTCAGAACTAGCACAGGCGACGCTGGTTACTGCTTCAGGCGGTATTTCATTCCAAATAATCACCCAATTCTAAAAGAAGTCTGACATGTTTGACCTGGGGTCTGGCTATAGGACAGACACCCAGCGTGCTTGTCCTGGCAGAGATTCTACAGATTGTGCTCTGACGCAGAATAATGACCTCACAGTAACCTGAGCCAAATCTGACCTGTTGGTGCACATTCAGGCCTCTGTGATCGTCACATAAGGAGTGGCACACTCCATTTTGGACGAGGGCGTAGCTGTTGAGTTTGCAGAGAACAGTCCTTGATGTCAGAGATGTGGCATATTAGATGTTTGATACACTGACAGCGCATCTCAAGATTAAAAGTGGGAAGAATTCTGACACTGACACTGCTATACAATGCACACTAGACTACACTGTAGAATGTGGCGGTGTGGGGCGGGTGGTCCTAGTGGAAGCAGCATGTGTGCAATAACTAAAGTACGCAAACGACCATACCAAATGGTGCCTTTCTTATGCAGCGGTGATCATTATTACAATTTGGGTGTTACCATTAGCTTAAATGGTATCATTTAGGCACATTCAGAATGATGAGAGCCTGAGTCAGTCCTGCCGGGGCCCAGCCGAGCTACCAAAGCGTTGTACGTGGACATTTCACAAGCTAGGACGTAAGCTTCCTCACAGGGCCATTAACACAGTGGGCCTGGAGCCCTGGAGGGCTCGCTCTCCGCACACTGTCCTCTGTCAGTGAGCCGGGCATTAGAAGCCTGAAAGGGGAGGTCAGAGGCCAACTATGTGTTGATCTCATCAGAGATGATTGTGAAAAGGTGGGAGGAAGGTTTATATGTCATCAAGGGGGTCTCTGCTTGGCCTGGACACTCGCACAGTCCTCTGCTCCGCTGTCGCCCATTACAGGTTGACTTCCACCCCGTTCAGCTTTCACCTGCCATTCATGGGACCCACCGTGCTATACAAGACCAAGAAGGTACGTCACAGGATGGATGCCCCCCCCCGACCTCTCTTACTTACTGACACCCCCCACCCCATATTCCCTGCTGTCTACTACATTCCTCGTTTGCACAATCAACCCTCGTTGCCGTGCGCTCTCACAGTTTTGATTGGCAGTCCGTGGAGTAGGCTCCCGGGGCGTTTCTTGAGACAGTAAAAGGACACCTTTGCACACAAGCCTTCCTGCTCAAGGGAATGCGGTGGGCACGTGTATCTTTTCAGTTTGAGCTATTAGGTGGAGCTTGCGCCACATATAAGCCAAAAACATACCATTAGCGTACAGATAGGGAGAAATGGCATACGAGAAGGGGCATACAGCTTGTAGGTGTTGTCTGGTCATTTGCCCACCCATTGACAGCTCATGGACATGTTAATCCCTGTGGCCATTGCCACCCAGTTCCTGCCACTTCTAGCCCAAAGCAAATCCTCATGGGAACTCTTTCAGCTCGGTTTAACAAGCCTTACCATCAATGTTTGCACTCAAGTGCCTGCCAGTGTTTTTTTTTCAAAGCAGTCTTCTGAGAGTAAATGACTTAATTGGAGCAGTAAATGTGCATCTGGTGCAATAAAAATGTCTTAACCAGGTCTGCCTTCAGCCGCTCCATTTATAAGCACTATGCATGGCCTTCACCGAAGTCATGTTAAAAACAAGCATTGACAAAGCCAACTCTTTTGGCTTGTGTATAAGTTATGTTATGTTGCTTTATACTGCACACCGATACCATCCAAGGGCAGTCTCTAGGCATTAGGCATTTGCCAGGCACTGCTATTATATGCACAGATACTCAAGGCATTTTGCTCCTGCTACCATCATTGGTCAATTAACACCACTACGGCAGTGCCTGGCAAGTGCATTTCCCATGCCTATACAAAAGCTCAAACTGCTGGCATTGCCAATGCTTGTTCTGTACTTCTCTACAGAGCCAGCTGCTCTGACTACATAGCTCAATCACAAACCCTTCTCTCTCGATCGCCTCTCCCCAACATCTAAAGTGTGGGTTTACATGCTACAGATTTTCCCACCACCTCCAAACCACTTTTCTTTCTTCCGTAGACCACTGTCTGGCTACCCCGCGCACAATGGGTTACTTTTTTTACAAGCCTTGTCACTGACTTCTGTGGTGCTGCAAGTCACACCATAATAGTCCATTACATTACTTGCATGATGACTGGTGGAAAGTTCACAGGCATAGTGCTAGTCTCGAACCATACCTGCCTAATCTCCGGGTTTAAACTGGAGACTCTGGGTTTTTATGCTGTTCTCTGGGTCTCTTGGGAAGAGCGTGGAGTCTCCGGGTTTTCGGCCGTACCAGCGTCTCCACTAGATTTGTGTGTGCTTTGATCCCTTTCCTGCCATGCAATGCCAGCAAGTAACGCTGTGTCCTTCTGCGCTTCTTAACCTCATGTCTTACGGGAGTAAACATTTCTGTGCTGCCCCTGTCACCTCCCCGAAATGCACTCATGTTTGCCTTCAAAGCCATTTAACTGTAATGAAGGGCCCACATTACCGCCTCCACTGTGGCGAACACGAACGAGCTATGCCACATGGGGATTAAAAAAATACGTTATTGTGTTGTCTTTGAGAGATTTCATTATCACGTTAATAATGCACTCAGTTTACAATCATGTTCAAATTTGAAATACAGGGCCTGCGGTAGCGGCCCTGTAGTTATGGTTAAGTTGCTCAACTCATAGGAAGAGCACTTTTCGTGCGGCTTATAATTTTGCTCTCCCTGGACAAATCCTTACCAAATTTACCAAACTTTCCAAGAAAAAGTATATGGCCCTGTCTGCATTTTTTTATGTCAAGTTTTTGTGAGTTTTGATTAAGGGGGGTCCAAAATGTTGCTCGTGCCTACAGCCCAAACTGCTGAATGGATTTTCCTCAAATTTGCGGCAGGAGCTGCGGCTTGGTACCAAAAGCGTGATTTTGTACATTTGCTGTTAATCCATCCAGTAGTTGTCTGTAAAACGGGCTAAAACCAGGAACAAAAATAAATTGTGATATCTGGGTCGGTCCGCGGACGGGCCTCGGAATCGCCTACAGGGCGACATGATGCCCTTGGACGTCATGTCGCCGTCTAGGCAAATTGGAGACCTCTCTGCGGACATCGGACAAGCCCACTGATAGGATGGTGAAAAGCATGAAGTGCGTCAGATTTTTGGAAACACCTGCCAGGTTGGATTCACGGACAGCAGCCAGTGTCTGTGAACATCGCAGTAAAGACATATTAAAAAACACAACATTGCACTTGTCAAATTTATTAAACAATCTCTGAGGAGGTGAGGGGTGATGAGGATGGGATGGGATATGGTGTAAGAAGCCAAAAGACAGGTGTTTTTCATCCCCGAAGTCCGCGAACAGTCCGAATGATCGGGGCAGTCCTGTGATGTTCGCAAACACTTCAGATGTTCGAGGACATATATGACTATTTCTGCATTACAGGGTTGGTGAAAATAAGTTTTTGGATGGCTTATAATTTTGGCGCCACTCAATGAAACTGCATGAAATGTTGGAATTCTATTCTAGACCCGATGATTCGGAATGGTTTAGGAAAGTGTGGAGCTGTTTTGTCAAGAGGGAGCAAAATTAGAGGTGGAGCTCAAAATACCTTAATGGCTTATAAATGTGGTGCCTGTTGACGAATCTGCACAAAAGTTTGCAAAACAAACTAAAATCTGGCTATTCATGTGTCTACAAAGTTTGGTGGGATTCTGTCAAGAGGGGGCAAAATAAAAGGGGGTTCCCAAGATATTGTAAAGGCGTATACATGTGGTGCCATTTGACGAATCTACACACAAGTTTGCAAAACGATTTTAAATTTGGATTTACATGTTTGTGTAAAGTTTGGTGGGATTTTGTCAAGAGGGGGCTAAAGTAGAGGTGTGGTTTCAACATTTTTAGATGGCTTATAACTTTGTTGCCGTTTGATGAATGTGGACAAATGTTTTCAGAAAGTTTATAGACCCAACCTTGAATGTTTGTGTAAAGTCGGATTGGATTTTGTCAAGTGAGAGCTAAGTTATATGACTGTTGTATGTACATACAGTTTGAAACTTTTGAAAAAATAAAACTCGTGTTCGGAGCATTGGCAAGGACCTTAAAGCATGGTTTTGCAAATGTGCCCATTTTTTTAATTTTTTGACAAGTGTCATCATGTAGGTACAAAAAATAGTGATATGCTTTTGGTGACTGTCTGTGGCCATGGGAAATGGCCAGATGGTCGGGTCTGGCATAAGGTCATTACCCAGACAATCTGGCTGCTGGCCATGACTGTGAGGGACGACAAATGAGGTTGAAGTAGCCATATCCACCTGGGACCGGCTATGTGGTAAAGTTATTTGAAAGTGGGATTGGTTTGAAAGGGAAAAAAATGGGCTTGTGGTAATTTGGTCATAGGGTTCTCTCTTCGCCTTCGGCAGGCTGCCATGGAAAGGGATTTTCCTTCATACAGCGGGACGCCTCAGGCATCCATTGAAGGAAGTGAAATCTTTTTTTTAGCACCCTGGGTTCCTGCTTTGGGATCCAGGGGTGCTAATGGCCTTCATCCCCCACTGCAGGTGCTGGAATGGGGGATAACAGTCCAGAGCTCTCGTTATTTTCTTATTTATTTATTTATAACACGCCGAAGCCTGCAGGCATCATGGCGCATACAGACACACTTCGCTTGGGCCGATAACTTGGGCTGCCGGACTGTTATCCCAGTTCCAGTCCCTGGAACGGGCGATGAACGCCACATTATTACAAAAAATGCTAATGGAAATCTTGGAAAATCTTATTGAGTCTATGTACTTTACTCAGAAATGTAAAGTAGATGGAGTCTATAAGATTGTTTTTGTAAGTTCTATTTTTGAACTGTGAAAGGTGGTTCCTAAAGGAACCTTTCTTTTGTTGTGTGCTTATGTATTTATTTTAGCAGGAGAGGTTAGCACATAAGGTGAGGAGGGAAATCAGGTAAGAGGCACCAAGCACTAATAAGGCGGGGCCGGTGCACAGGGGAAGATTTTGCGCATGTTTTACTTCTAAGGTAGGGGGCAGTGTTTCTCATGCTCCTTGATTACAGATTCAAAAGCACTTCGAAATGTCTTTCCCCTGCAGAGTGCTGTGTTGCAGTATATAAAGAGAACTGTTGCTTCAAAACATATGGATCAACAGCCTCTTTTATTGCTTGCAAGGTAGCTGGTGGGATTTTACGTCCCACAGAAATAGGCTTTATGGTTACAGTATTGGTTAAGAAAGATGATGGGAAGGAAGCCGGTCTCCTACTTGTTAAGAAAGGAACACCCTTTTTGAGAGCATTGCAGTACTTGGATTTGGTGTGGCGGTGCATGGAGATGGTCTTGTAGGAATAATATCCAGGTAGTCCGCGACTGAGTACGAAGTTGCAATCAGTGCATTTCACTTTTGTAGCTTTAGCCTTTGGTACATTCCCAACAGTGGTAAAGAACTGCCACTTCCACGATTCTCTCTGGATGCTAGATGTAGGCACTTCCTCTACCTCATCTTAGTCATCCTCTTCATTGTCTTTGGAAGTACTGCACTTGTTTTGTTGTGTAGGTCTGGTGGTGGTGGTGGCTCTTGGAGAGGAGGGATGGCAATAGCTGATGCCATTTTTAAGATAAATAGCAGTTTTGCTAATATTCTTTAAAGTATGTGTTTTGTACTAGATAGTTAATGAATAATGAGTAAGAATAGGTGTAGGAGCAGTGTAAGGGTACATTTTGAGCTTGGAAGTTCCTAAATCAGTACAAAATGCATTTCCGAACTGTCCTCGAAGCACAGACCCGAACGCAAAATGCAAACACATTCTTGGACATGTCACCATGCCGCGCACGAGCGCATGGCACGTGCCTCGGTCCGGAAGGTCCGCATTTATGTCAGATTTTTGATTATGTCGACGGATACAAAATCTGTGGAAAAAGTTGCAAAAAGTGTACAGAAGTGTTAAAATTGATGTTAGAAGGTGGGAAATGGCAGAGTTTTAAGGTGAAACTTTGTAAATTGGACACAAATGTTGCTATATTGGGGTAGGTATTATAAATAGTAAGTGGTAGGAAAATAGCATGCACTGGAACAAACCCATAAAATTCACTGAAAAAACTTTGTTAAAGGGACGTTATAGTTAAGTTGCATTAATAAAAACCTATAAAATTCACTGAAAAAAAATTTGTTAAAGGGACGTTATGGTTACAAGTAAAACCAAAAAACCTCAGAAATTCGCCAATGATGGTAAACTAAGCCACCACCGTGCACTGCTAAGACTAACACCTAGGACATCAAAGATGACATCACAAATGCATTGATGACATCACTGCTGACATGACGTGAAATTAATTATGATGAAAAGTCCCAACAAGGGGTTGTGTTTATAATGTTGGTAACAAGATGTCAGGGCTGATCGGGAGACCTATCATGAACTACTTAATCTATTAAAGAATGTACTCATCTAAACAACATTGTATTGGAGTTTTGTTGCTAATACAGGAACCTAAGCATACATAAACATAGGCAATGGCTGCAGCATGCACCATAGAAGTATAATATTTATAATCTTGTAATTTTGGATAGTAAACTAATGAATGCTACCTTATTAGAGTTTTGAGTAATGTTAAATATATACTAATAACTAGCTAACAATTCAAGACTTACAACACACTTATGCTGGTACAAAAAATATATATGAAGACCACAATGCATACAAATCAGAGGCACATACAATAAAACTAAAGTAAGGAGGAAAGAAACAGCATCATCAGAAAATGTTAATAAGATAAAAGTGTATCTTCATGTATACAAATGATTTGTGTTTGAAGAATACTTATTGACACAGTAATGTGCATCATGAGCTGAGACCAAACCCTAAGGAAAGTACTTTAAGAATATATGACAAGGTTAACGTCTAGATATATAGCACCTATTTCATTTTCATATTATGACTGTCAGTGAACAAAACCACCTGGCCTAGATGTGTCAGTGAACAAAAACAAGTGGCCCAGATATGTGATGTCATCAGTGATGTCATCAATGACATTTTTGATGTCATCTTTGATGTCCTTGGTGTTAGTCTTAGCAGTGCACGTTGGTGGCGCAAGTTATGGTTGCTTAGCTTACCATAACTGGCAAATTTCTGAGGTTTTTCGGTTTTACTTGTAACCATAACGTGCATTTAACACAATTTGTCATTGAATTTCATAGGTTGTTATTATTGCAACTTAACCATAACGTCCCTTTAACAACATTTTGTCAGTGAATTTTATAGGTTTTTATTAGTGAAACTTAACCATAACATCCCTTTAACAACGTTTTTTCAGTGACTATGGGCCTCATTACAAGTCTGGTGGTAGCCTTGCCGGTAAAACCGGCAAGCTGCCGCCAAACTTGCATTTTTTTCCAGCTCGCGCAAATGGGCAATTATTGGGTCATTACGGCCCTGAAATAAGATGCTCCCCATTCCCATTCGCCCCATAGGGCTGAATGTGAATGGGGAGGTCGGATGCACCGGCACCGTTTATAACGGTACCGGTGCATCCGACATGCTGTGCTTGCTGGTGCCTTTCTGCTCGCCAGGTCCTACCTGGCGAGCAGAAAGGCACCCATTAGCAGAACTCGTAGTTTGCTGGTCTGGGAACTACGGTACCAGCATGCTTACCGGTGCCGTAGTTCCCAGACTGGCAAACTTAATGAGGCCCTATATATATATATATATTTGTGATGGATCCTTCAATATGTTTTGCACATTTCATGCTTATTACAATCCTGTGAGTTTATTAAACACATTTAGTACAAACTTAAATATATTGCAACATGCGGGCGTGGCCTTACGAATGTGTGTGCGGGCCATTTCATTTACATAGATCTCCGGGGCTTTTCATTTTGGAATTTAGGCAGCTATGCCTCGGACATGTGGCATGCCTGCTCATTTCAAGACCGAATCTCTGCCAGGGCCAACTCCGCCTTTCATCCCTCTGAGGGCAAGAAGTGCAATGCCATTTAATTGGGTGATAAGAGCAGCTATCATTAGAAGGTGGAGTAAACCATCACGAAGCGCTACATAAACCAGATATTAATCTTATCGTTATGGTAAAGCACCAATGATCCCAAAAAAAAGTCTCTCTTTGGAAACAAGAAATCAGAAGAAGAAAATATGTGAGAAAGGGATTAAAAAAAAAGTGTGCGAGACAACAGACTCGGTAACAATTCATGTTTGAATATGAATGACAGCCATCTCGTCCTCTGTAAGCAATTCGCCTCTAGGCACAGGCTGTCTTGCACGCAAACCTGAGCACATGGCAGTGCTTTTCATAGCGCCTATGCTTCCATTGTTTACAGGAAGAGCTGAGCCGGCCTGGACACCTGGGGGGCTCGCTCACCCCGCACTGTTGTCTGTCGGTGATTCAGGGTTTGGGAGCCTGGAAGGCGAGGTCAGAGGCCAACTATGTGGACTGATAAGCATCTGGGGCTTATCTGCATTCTGTGGAAGGGTAGAAAAAAGGCGTTGTAAAGCAATAGCACTACATATACAATTGGCAAAGATCTGGACACTCCCAATCGAGTAGACTTCCGTAGATATGGAGCCGACAAAGCTTACATATGAGCAAAAAGGAAATTGAGTGCTGAGGAGAGGGGTTCCTTGTTACCTTAACGCTGCAGAGTAGCAGTGTTATGCCATGTCACAGACCGACAGCGACTCCATTTTACAAGACTCTACTAGCTCTTATTCATGGAGGGAGGCTAAAAACGAATGACAGATTGCGGCTGCCGCAAAATCCTGCACTCACGTCTCAACAGCAGCACGTACTGTGTAAACACTCCTGCAAATTCCTCGACCGTAAACAAACACACAGGTTCCAATAGAGGCGAAGCAGCGGGTGGGAAGGAGCCGTGTCCCCTAAGCCGTAATGAGCATGCCAGACCCGCATGCCAGCGTGTAATACAGGTTTACATCACAAAGTTCCTTGCGTCGTGAAAAGTGAACGCACATGTTTGTGTATGCGCGCGTGTGAGTTACTGCTGTGGACTTATCCTTCCCCACCTGTTGTCCAGTAGTGAAACGAAGTGCCACCTCTGTGAAGAATTTCACGGGGCAGCACCAGACGCTCCAAAGAGGAAACTTTACCCTGGCCCTGTTCCTGCACTCGCACAAAGGCCGGCCAATCAACGAGCTGCGCCATCATTTACCCTAAACAGGCACAGTTTCAGCCAGGGAGGTTCATCGCTCGAATATGAAGGACCCTGGAATGTGAGGGGAGAATGTGAAAAAAGCGAGAACCTGGGTGCAGGCGGTCCGCTGCACGGCGGGTGCCACAGTGTCTGTTAGCGATGCAGTCTGAAGGGAGCAGATCTTACCAGTGTAAAATTCAGAAATCGTCCTATGCATGTTTTTAAAACAATGTATTTACTGTGTATTTATAATGGGCCTATACACAGTGTGTTTCAAGGCGCAACAACATAAGGGTGGGGTTGGGGGAACAGGGATGACAGAAACAAAAACCGTCCTACTAGGCCTTGTGACATTCGGATCGTGCAAGTGCAGTAACAAGAATTGCAGGAAAGAGGGGAAGTGCAAGGTACAGGGCGGAGGGCCCAAGAAAGCAAGTGCCAGTGGAGGCTGCGTGGTCAGAGCCCAAGGAATGCATAGGGTGTGGGGGAGGGGAGGTCCACAAGCTAAGTGCCAGGTAGTTGGCTGGAAGTGGTCAGAGGTGCAGGCCCAGCCAGGCTAGAGAGAGCAGGGGGAGGGGTCTTGGAAGCAGAAGGGCAGGTGAAAGAGTGGGGGGGAGGATCAGGGGAGAACAAGTGCAGGGGTAGACTGGGCGAGGAGGTTCACTTCCATTAAAAGAAGAAGTCTAGTTAAATACATTGCCCTCGTTTTATTTTATGCCTAAGAAGGTTGTTTGTTACAATTCAATCCGGAAGTTGACTCTATGTGATATGTTCCAGAGAATTTCTAATTAGCAGAATGTTGGCGATGGGGCTGGACCTTGCAGGGTTATTTGGGTCGGCTCTTGGTATTTTTAAAAATGGCCTCATGTAAGCTATTTTCTAAAGTAATTGGATGCTCACGATATTGATCAAGTTACTAAAGAAGGATACGTCCACGGTTGACCAGTTCCTGATATGTTGCGCTGGTTTTGTCTATGATAGAGGAGACAGAGCCTCTGAGATCCTGATTGTTTTCAGGTATTGATGGTAGCAAGAAGTTCTTGTAGAGAAAAGGGTTGAAAGTGGTTCCAGATGGGGTATTTAGTGCCAGAGGTGGTGTCTCCTTGGTTAGATAGACAGTGCTGCTCCTTTGATATCCAGGGGCTCTTGGATTTGTAGGGTCTTTTCAATAAAGTGTGCTGCAGCATGGTAACAAAGGCGCTGAGTCGGAATTTGGGACATGTGGTAGGCGGCTGGGTCTTTGAATTCTTGAATTAGCGTAAACTTCTACTTTTTGCTCTGCAGAAACGTAGCTGTTGTTGGGAGGTGGCTTCTCTTTGCACTGATAGGGTGAGGTCGATTTTGGGTGGTGGCTGTGTGAGAGGTTTTTCGGGCCTATCGGAGGGACTAGGGCAAACTTGGATGAATGAAAAGGGATTTAGGGCCCACCCCTCCTGGGCTGACAAACACATGAGAAACACCATCCTTTTCTTGATGGGAGATGTCCTGATGGGTAAAGGTCCCATCAGACCCTGCTGAGCGGAGTAGCTGGGCATGATAGGGTGATGTTTGTGGTGCCTCTCATTCTGCCCACTAACATACTGTGAAATGAGCACCTAAGGTTTTCTTTCTCAGCCAGATCTGACTCGGATTTACAGTAGTGATGTGAGAACGTTAATGGGAGCTTTCTGCAGTGGTAAGTGGTAGGTTTGTGGGGAGGAAGACATTCTATTTTACATTGGTATGTATTTTTCTGCTTTACTTTGATTTTTCTTGTTTTTTTTCCTTGTCTGCCTTGTCATGCATTTTAAATGTCTTTCAATGCCATGTTAAACATGGGTCTGTAGCTGATTGGCTGTTTGTGCCAATCACTAACCTGCCCACCATTGTCCTTCCTCTGTGAAGCTATACTGCTCCCAGGTAGCTGATTCTGGTGCTGCTCCTAGGCTACTCACTGGCTTTGCATCCTTGTGTACCACTTCAGTTCTGCTCCACAGAGTTCCACTGCGATTCTATCCACTGGAATGTGCTGCCATGTGTCACACTGCAATTGTGCTCTCCTATGTCCCATTGGAATTGGAATTCTTCTGATGAATGTGCCAATTTTTTTTTTTCTCACCTGGAGCAATAACACTTTTAGCTGCTCCTGCATGTCTTCACCCGTCTTTCTTCAATGAGATGTAAGGCTGGGTACATGTTTTGTAGCGGCAATGCTGGCATATACATTGGCACTGGTAGTATGGACATTTGCTTTGCAGCAGCAATGTTGCATTTTTTGGGCACATCCAAATGGAATAGTGTTTTCTACCACAGCGATTCTGGATTGTATTTGGTACTGAAAGCAAACGTGCTTTACAGGGCAATCCTGGCACATATCATTGGGCACCTGGCTTGCAGCATGAAAGTGTGGAGCGTTTGCATAATGTGGACAGTGTTCTTTGATTTGCCCATAGGCTGCATAACAATGAGTTTTACATGTGCAATGGATGCATATATTGTTGATGTTAATCAAAAAGGGCACCTGGTTGATGCCTTGCTCTACCCAGGTGGGTAGTCACGTATTAAAGAGCAAAAATGAGCAAAGTCATGGGATACCTGGCTGATGAACGAAGGGTGAACACACACCTATGGGGGTTACACCTGGGTAAGTGTGTACACGTTACTGTGAATGACTTCTGACAAAAATGTATCAGGACAGTTCCGAGTGCTGCAGTCAGATTTTTAATAAAACTGCAGTTTACGTGTTTGTAGATACACTTAATTGAGAGTAACACAAGATACAACAGTATTTAAACATTTTGAAGGTATAGTAACCAGTTTGTGAGTGACAAATTTCAAATATTTGTAACATTTCTTCAATGCTTACACATCCACTGAGCGGTCCTTGGGAAGGAGACCAGTGGATTTAGTGAGGTGATAGCATGTAATAATCAGCACATATACATCAAAACAATGTGGGGTTGAACAAGGACAACACAGACAATAAAACAGTCAACACAACGGTGTTTCGGCCAGAAAGTGAGCTTGGATGAGCTCTGATGGTGTGGCCTTCATCAGGACGAGATATTCCAAAGCAGGAAGTATCTTGTGAGGTCTGTTGAGATAAACAGACAAGGTGTTATAGGGTGGGCACATTCGTGGGTATCTAGCAGAGGTGGAGGTATCAATACATGAAGGACCGGTGCTTACCCAAACTTGGGAGCACAGTGGCTCAGGGAGTAGCTGTGTCAGGAGTACACTGGAGGATTTTCGAGGTCCTAGAGGTGGCCGTTCCTGTGGAAGTAGGAAGGACATGGAGGCTTCGTTAAGCCATACGGGGTGGTGGAGCAACTAAGGGTAAAATAAGGGGTAAGAACAAGCTTACCTTGAGGGCCTGTTGCCGCGCAAATTGTGGGTAGAACAGGCTGGCGTGATGAGTATGCAAAGTCAACCGCAAGCGTGAGGGGCTGCGGAAAAGAGGACACATGGGGCTAAGATTGCAGGCCTCGGAGTCTGTCAAGTGTCATGGTGCACGTGAGGGTTGGTGAGGCGTGCAGGTCAGGTAACAAATGGCCACGGATAAGGTGTGGCGGGTAAAATCACAAATGGATAGCATAACATGTGTGTTCCATTTGGAAATCGGTCTGAGCATGACTTATAAATGGACAGAGCGTCCGTGATGCTAAAATTACAACCTTAAAAGACAGGCGGTGGATTAGCGGGATTGCCCATGCAGGATGTCATGCAGGGCGAGGAAGGTATAAAATGGAGGCTGGGCTCCGGTTCTTGAGTGAGACATGCAGCCGAGAATTAGGTGCAAGAGATCACAGAGCTGCAGTGGTTGCATGTCGTGTGCTCACCTATGGTTGAAGGAAGGATGAGCGCTGCAGAGCAAGCTTTCAGCGGTTGCGGTCCCTGGCTGCGCACAGAGTGAGCTGGGGAGCAGACTGTGATTAAATGGGGTGAGCGACCATGATGAGGTGCGCGAGGCCGGGGTGCCCATAGGGATGCCTGACCGAAAATGGCGCTAGGTACCAAAGGCAAAATAAAAGGCAAAACAAAACACTCAGCCATGGGGGAGCATGCTAGTGTGTACGCATCCGCATAAACAGATGCGTAGCTCAGGTAGATAATCCACGTCTAGGCAGGCAGGTGGAGAACGCCTCACTGCCAGGCTAGGAAGCTCTTTTGTAAGCGATATTCAATCAACACTACAGCTAAGTCAATGCCTAGTCTGGGATGCTGAGGAAAACCCTTATTGATGTATTTTTTATTCAGTTCAGTACTCTGGATGTCAACCCTTGTATAACACCCCCTCCTAGATTCCCCCTGACCCCACTGGGCCAAGAAGTAGGTTTGTTTTGCAAATTAAAAGGTTTATTTGAAAATTAAACAATATATATATATATATCACACTTTTATAATAAATTAATATCTGATAGTACACTGAGACATATGATGTGGATCCACAATGGGTAATGTTACAGTGGTACACTTGATTACTTAGGAGTAGTATAGAGGATGAGGTAGCTGAGAGTGCTTTTATGGCTTCAAGGACAACGCAATGATGAATGAAATGCAGTACAGAAAATAACTTGATATGGCTTCAACAAAAGGCAATGTAATCACTTTTCCTTGACAATTCACTCCCCCCCTATGCAATGTAAGAAATGGAAGGAGAGCACACAGTCTTCAAGAATCCCAACACAATGCAATACGAAATGCAGTTCCCCCCAGCAAGCTTAGAGGAAAACAGGTAGATGTTTGAAACATAGGTTCGTTGGAAAGCCTAGGTTCTGAGCTTTCAGATGAAAATAAAGATACATTTTGTTCCTAGCCCAAACGGTTCAAGAGATACGGACGATTTAATAAAGGTAGATTTTCGGAGATAAAGTAAAACTCAAAATGACAGGTGACAGCTTGCAGCTGCAGAATTGACAGGTGACAGTTGTGCAGCTTTAACAATGACAGATGACACGATTTCTAGGAGGCAGTTCTACTTAGGTTAAAATAGTTTGGATTAGATTATTTTAACTAAGAGATTGGGTTCTGCACAGTTCTGGCGGTACTCACAATATATTTTGGGCAGGAATGGGCCTCGCCACGGATCTAGTCAGGTTTTGGACTGGACTCTGGTTCTGGTCTCGGCACTTCACAGCGATCTGGGTCACTGGTTCTGATCACAGCGGTCTGGGTCAGCTCTGCTCTGCTGGTCTAGCCTCTCTGGATACGGTGGATCAATCAGGCACCGGTACTGCTCACATCGGTCTGGGTCTCTGGTTCTCTCTCTGGCAATTGCTCTTGGCAAAAGAATTCAGACAGCTCGCCCGGCTGTTGAATAGTTTGGTTAGGTTTGCTGGATTCTGAAGGCCTGCTGAGAATACTCCTCAGTTTGTGGGTTTAGGCCCTTGCTTTAAAGTCTGAAGTTAATTTCTGCTACAGGTTCTGGAGATTGATGGATTTGAAGTCTGGATCTCTGGATGTGAAGTCGTCGGTCAGCATGCTCCGCAGCAAATGGAATTGAATGTCCCTACCTGTCCCAGCAGTCTCTTTTTATGTGTTTTAGAAGTGGGTGTGTGCGTGGCATAACTGAGCCTGCCCCTCTCTACTTGTCATTGGCCCAATTCTCCCCTCTCCCATGATTGGGGGAAGGAAATGGATTGTCATCATGATGAGGTCTGTTTATGGGTCAGAGGATCCTCCCCTGGTCAATTTGCCCACAAATCTATATTTGATTCAAATACATATTCCCAGATACACAAGTGGTTGACATTACATGTACACATTATATATTCCTTATGTCCATACTTGTCCGCCTGTGATCTTCCTGGGGGCTTGCATTAAAAAATGACAACATTTTGGCTTTTTGACTGGTTTTGCAATATCGGACATTTACCCAAATTTACACACATGTGCGCAAGGAGTATGGACATTAATTGATGAAGTGTCAGATTTTTAACATGCATACATTTGGAGTAACAACCTTTTTTCCACTACTATCCCCAGGAACATACCACAGGGTCCTAACACCTTTTAAAATGTGCACGGAAAAATCCCAAGAATAATGATATTATTTATATAATTTTGACCAGTCTGCACTATGAGCTATCTATCTTTTTAAAATTATGCCCTGGTCCAACAGGGGTGTGGCTTCCCACATCACATGGTGGAATAACTGGTTTATCCACTTCCCCCAAGCTCAGCTGGCTGGCAGAGGCACTGCCCCTCCCAGTTTCCCCTAAGAGGAAGCCACTTTATGCCCCCCCCCCCAATATAACATTTGCCTGAGTCCAGGACAGGCCTTTGTTCAACTTTCTGTAGTCCCCAGGTCCCCTCCCTTAATTCAATCAGAGAGGTGTCAACTCCTTTTGGCAAGGGGCAGCAGGATGCAGCTAGGCCTGGGAAGAGTGGCTGAACAGGTTTCTCCTGTCGGGGGTAGTTGTCAGGCAGAATCCAGTTTCATTAAGCCAGGTTTCAGCTAAATGTCACTTTTTGTTCCCAGTTTTCTACATTCAAATCAAACTGACAATTTTTACACATGCTGCTAGAATGCTGATTCTAAGTTCAAAACTATGACATTTCAACAGTTACAAACCATGTGACACTCAAAAGTAGGTCCCTCATTTAATTTAAACATTTTGATTTTAGTGGTTTTCATTTCAGTTTAACTTAAGCTGCTGACCTCCACAGCTCAGCCAGTTTTGTTATGAACATTGTTTTGGGCTCTTTTTCTTTCCAGATTTTGTATGCACACAAAACTTAATTCTGCCAAATGTCTGTTGGTGTTCAGTGAGATTATTGAATATCCTGCAATGTTTGAAAATAGGCATTTTGAGCTTGCATTTAGAGAAACCAAGGTGATTTCAAAGGGCTTTTTAAGCTAACGGGCACTGCTGTTTTTCCTTTGGCAAACATTCCACTCATGGCACCCCTGGCCCATCACGCTCGCACTGGTGGGTGGAAGGTTAGGCGACCATTTTGGTGTGCGCACAAACTGCGCGGTTCTCCTGGATTCTGGCGCACATGTGGGCTTTTTGGCCATCTTGGATTTTCTAAGCCCACAGCACCAAATGTTGCAGTTTAATGACTCAAACATGGGCCAATACACCTGACAAAGTCCCCCCACCTGACTGCACTTTGAATTTGAGTCGAGGGGGAGTCAGGTGCGAAGAATGTTTTGACCCACGCACTGGTATGTCCGCATCATCTTCTTCCAATTAAGCAAACGGCAAAGTTCAGCATCTTTTCCTCCATCCGGTTGGATCGATCGGTTCTCCTCGCCGGTCCTGATGGGAATATTGGGCAGTACCCCGGGCCCTTCGGATCTTCGCTCCCGGTCCCCAGGTCGCCTTCCGTGGTCAGTCTCCATGTTTTCTTTCTCCTAGGACGACAAAAGGAAAGCGGCAATACCTATTCGTAGACATTTCCTCCCCACCATTGATATAGTGGGGTGGCATATACATTTTATAGTCAAAACATTTGCGTTCTTATTTTAACAAAAAACAAGATACAATCATAAGACATTTTTTTTCTTTTTTTTTTCCAAATCATAATATTTTAGAGACTATATGTGGGATATTTTAGGGTTGGAATTGAATTACTCTGGGGCGGTCCCCTCTGGTATTGCAGAGGACTCCTCCAGTTGTTGCAGAGTGTGCCTGGGATGGCAACACTTTAGCTGATTTATATGGACCCACTTATCTTCCCACTCTGCCAAACTGCCTTTGGGGATGCAGATCTTATAGGCAACAGGGGAGATCTTGGCTATAATTTCAAACGGTCCCTTCCATGTAGGCAAGAATTTTCGCTGTTTGGCCTGGTTCCTTTGGAAATTGTATAGATAGACCCGATCACCCACCTTATATTCCTTTCGGGTAGTTTTTAAATCATAGTGGGTGTTCATGCTCTCGGCTGATCTTTCTAGATTCCGCTGAGCATAGGCAAAAGCATGTTGAAGGTGTTTCCTTAAATTCTTCTCCACATACTCATGAGTTGTGGAGGCATTTATCAGTGTCTGCTCTTGGGTCCTGTAAAGCAAATGCTGGGGAAGCACCATCTTGCGCCCCGTCATCAACTCAAATGGTGACATCTGGTTGCAGATGAAGGGGTAGATCTGATGGCCATTAGGACCAGAGGTAACCGGATATCCCAACTTGGCCCAGAATCTGACACAAACCTTTTTAATATGCTCACAATGGTTCGGTTGTATCTCTCCACTGCTCCAGAAGAAGCTGGCCTGTAAGCAATATGTAACTTCCTTTTGACCTCCAGTATCTCCTACATCTTTGTCATTACTTCACTGGTGAAGTGGCTACCCCTGTCTGACTCAATCCTTTGAGGTAGACCAAAACAGGAAAAGATGTGGTTATTCATCAGGGCAGCTGCTGTTTCTGCCTTGCAGTTTGGGGCCGGGAGACATTCCACCCACTTGGTAAACAAGCATGTAACGGTCAACATGTACTTGTTTCCTCTAGACGAGCGAATTACAGGGCCTACAAAATCGATTTTCAAATCTGACCATGGCAGTGTCATTCCCCTCTTTTGGAGAGGCGCACGGTGTGTGAGGGATGATGGCTGAAATTGTGCACACACAAGACACCCCTTCAAGTATTGGTCGAGGTCCTGCCCCATGTGTGGCCAGTATGCAACCTCTCTTAAGATTTCCAGTGTCGTGTGAAACCCCCTATGGCCGGCGGTGGCCGCATCATGGGCGTGATTTAACATCAGGCTTCGGAATGAGGTAGGAACCACCCACTGATCGTGGCCAGCTTTGGATTTCCTTACCAGCAAACCGTCTTGGATTCGGAACATTTTTGGACATTTCATCAACACTCTTAGGTCCTCTTTCCCAATGTAATCGGTATCCATCAGGGGAAAGTTCTCAGGGTCCTCAATGTGTTGGTAAAACTTACCAATGATTGGATCCCCCTTCTGAGCTATAATCAAATCAGCATCAGGGGTCTCCTTACTCCATTGTGCAGTTGAAAGATCATTGTGAGCATTTGTCTGGGACCTAGTGATAGCAGTGACCTGGATTTCCCCCAACAGGGACTCTATTTCTATTAGATCCCCTTGGATGGCCCTGGTTTTGGCCAGCTGATCAGCTAAGGCATTTCCAGTTTTGTCTGGGCCCTCTACTTTGGAATGACCCTTGATCTTTTTCCAGTAGATGGTCATCCCATTCGATGTGACCAGATCATCTATGTTTTGGATTAACTTCCCATGTTTCAGGGGTTTGTTATTAGCACATAACATGCCTCTGGTTGTTCAATTAACCAGGTGCTCCACGAACCCGTTCCGTACATAATCTGAATCTGTGATTATGACCAGTTCGTGGAGTTGATGTTGGACAGCAGTGAGGATGGCCTGATGCACAGCCATCAATTCTGCCACCTGACTACTTCGGGGACCAATTTTGTATCCAGCGGAGGGTTCTGGGAACTCCCTCACCCATGCATTCCCTACGCCGGCCACCAGTTCTTTCTCCCCGTTGTTGTCAACATGGTAAGAGCATCCATCCACATAGACAGTGGGCATTCCCTCACACTTGTCTTCTTCAAAGACTTTGTGTGGGGAATTAAGGTATGCCTCCATGTTGTCCTTGGTTTTTAGACTTTCGTCCTCGAGACAGTTTTCTCTGGCACAATCATGCAAGTCACCCAGACCTTGCGCGAGGGGACTCTTCTTGTTTTTGCCATATCTGACCTCTACAGGAAAGCCTTGCATTGACAGAATCCAGGAAGTAATTCGGGAATTACTCACATTTCCGGCCCGGATCCTGTCACTTTGGAGATATTGCAGAGGCTGGTGTGGAGTCTCCACTATGATGTGTTCCCCCTGGATAAACGGGTGGTAATTCTTCAATGCCCACACTGTTGCCAGGAGTGCCTTCTCACAATTGTTGAATTTTTCCTCCACAGAGGATAAAGTTTTGCTCGCATAGGAGATTACTTTATTGACCTTGTCATGCTTTTGGTATAATACTGCAGTCAAGCACTTATTAGAGAACCCTGTCTCCAGGAAGAACTCCTTGTTTCTGACAGGGTAAGCTAGGCAAGGCGCTTGTGAGAGGCTTCTCTTGAGTTGTCTTACTGCCTCGGATTGTTCTGGACCCCATTCCCACTTGACCGCCCCCTTCAAGAGATGAATTAGGGGTCTGGTGATCTCTGCGTAGCCCTCAATTAACTTTCTTCTGTAATTAGTCAGTCCAAGGAGGCTCCTTTGTTCCCGCAGAGTTGTGGGATCCTTCAGTTTCTGGAGTGCTTCCACCTTCTTTTCCTGGGGACAGAGACCCTGAGGAGTAATCTCATGCCCCAAGAAATTAACACGGGTTCTACACCACTGTGCTTTCTGAAAGGAAAGTTTTGCCCCGGCGGCCCTCAACTGCGTCAGAACATAACGGATCTCCGCTATGTGTTCTTCCACAGATGAACTTTTGATGACGACATCATCTACATAAGCCAGGTTACCCCTCGCACCCAGGTCGGGCATGGCCTTATGTAGAAAAATGTTGAATTCATTGCCGGAGTTGAGGTATCCGAAGGGAGTACGGGTCCAGGTGTACTGCTGGCCCCCAAAGGTAAAAGCCAGTTTGTATTGGTCCTCCCTACTGACAGGCACGGTCCAGTATCCATTGGTCAAGTCTATTGCAGTAAATACTTGTGACCCCTGGATCTGGGCCAGCCCTTGGTCAATGTAGGGAAGAGGCCATCGGGAAGTATGGACCCGTTTGTTGAGCTCCCTAAGGTCGGCACAGAGTCTCCACTGGCCGTTTGGCTTCAATATTCCCAGCACCGGACTATTGAATGTGCTGTGTACTGGACGGATTATTCCCCGGGACTCAAGGTTCTTAATTATTTCAGTAAGGAACTCCATGGATGCGAGAGGCAAACGATATTGCTTCACAAACACTGGAGTCATTCCAGGGTCTGTGGGAATTTTTTGTGGTGTGGATGTCGGTGCGACCACAGTCATATGAGTCTACCGCAAAGAGATCTTGGAAGTCCAAGAAAACTTGTTTCAACTTTTGCTTCTGTTCCAGAGTCACACAGGCATCAGCTAGGTTGACTCTCTCTTCCACCATCTCCCTGAAGCCTGGGAAGACTTCTGGTTTGGTTATCTCAGCGGCCTCCTCCAGCAGGGTGGAGAAGTCCCTGGTCAGAGTGCTAATTTGGACTGGAGGCTTCAGGTGGGAAAGGCAGCCCTCATGGACCTGGAAAATCACCTCATCCCTCCTGAAGTCACAAGTCACATCTTCCTTACCGTAAGGGCATGAAGTGTACACCAGGAAGTTCCCCCCATGCCGGGTGAAAATCCTGTCTGGTGTTGTATTGTCCTTACTGTCACTGTCAAAACAGTCCTTAGGGATCGGTCCTAACAGTTCATTTCCTAAATCAATGGAGAAATGTCGGTCATCAACCGCCATTCCAATAATGGTGCCTGCGGCTAGAGTAATACTGTTTAAGTTGCTGTTATCCACCTCTATTGGAATGGTGTCATGTTCTATGTTGACTAATGGAGTTGGGTTTACCCCCAACCCTTGATGTTGGAGAGAAGCATTTAGATGTATGTAAGCATCAGGGTTTTTCAATTTTTGTCCTCTTTTAACTTTCACTTCCAGGGCGAACTGTCGGGTCCTTTCTGGGATGGTGACTTCCTCTTTAAGCTGAATTTCAACTGCATAAGGTAGCAATTGAGCTGACCTAAATGCTTTTTCTTGATCATCAAAGCCCATGGGATTATCCGCTAATCGGGACCAAGCTTTGAAGTTTATTAGGTCCAAACTAATGGCAAAGCGATTGAGAATGTCACTGCCTAAGTAAAAGGCGGCAGTGACGTCTCACACGACCCAACAATTATGGACTATGCTCTTGTTGCCAATGGAGATTTTGAGCATACACCTGCTTGGTAGGAGATGTTTGGAATTGGGTGCTTCCAGGTCCATTTCCCATTTGTCTTTCAGTTTGAATGTGGGAATGGCTGGATCTTTTGGGAGTTGGCGGAACATGGCTTCGCTGATGAAGCTCTTACCGTTGTTCACACACACTCGAGCGAGAACAGAGTCCTTCCCATAATTTAACTGAACAGGGATGAACAACTGATCTCCAATTTGCTGAATATCAGCCAGGCTCTGAGCTGATTTCACATCTTTCTGGACTATAGAAGTGGGAGTGTCTGGTTGTGGATTGGTAAAGAATTTTAGAGTGTTTCCTTCCAGTGTGGAAAATCACCTTAAACTGGAAGGAAGGTTGATTTTCAGAAATAGAGAGGACCCCCCATCACCAGTCTGTTGTCCTACTGCTATTACTGTCACGTCTGGAATGTGGTTGTTCTGGAAGTGAAATTCTACTTGGTCAGATTTTTGTTCAACCATGTGGCAGGTGCCATTTAAGCTAACATGGTTGACACTCTGTTTTAATTTTATTGGTCGGCTAGTCTGGGTCCAGAGGACCTTGTTTACGCAATCTATTAGGGGTGACAACCTTCTCAGGAGGTCATTCCCTAGTAAACAAGGGGTGCCCTCTGGAGTCACTACTATGACCGGGTGTTTCACCTTGTGGCGCCCAATTTTAATGTCCAAGTCTGCAGTCCCTTCAACGGGAATTTCCTTCCTGTCAAAGTTCTGCAGTTGTCTAGGAAAGGAAGAGAGGTGAGAGGAATACGGTAATTCTCCCCCCTTCCTGCATTTAGTTCATCAAAGGCCCTTTTGGACAGAAGGGTAGCTTGGGATCCGGTGTCCACCAGTGCCAAAATTGTACCCTGCCCCTGTACTTGTACCGGGGCACAATATCTTCCCTCTTTCTCATCAAGGAGGCACAGATAATGCACATTTTTGGACAACTGGTGGCTAACTTTCTGGATTTGGACATGGCGAGCAAAGAGATTTGGGCAGAATTCTGTGACGAGCCTGGGGAATCTGAAAGAAAAAGTTGGCAACTGGAAATGGTTTCGGGTTCTGGGCCGCCCCCCCCTTTTTGGAGGCAGTCATCAGGATGGGTTTGACCCATGGGATTTTGGTATTGTCGGTTCTGGGATGAGATGATAGGCGGCGGTAGCTCAGTCTCCACATCTCCCCAGTCTGAATTGACATCCCTTGGGACCTATTTTTCCTTGGGAGGAGTTCCCCCATCTCTGAAGGAGAAGATCCTTTTCCCAGGATCTTCTGAGGATCCCTCTCCCTCAAATTGGAAGACCTGTACCTCCTCCACAAAGTGGATCTGCTTGGGTCCTTTGTTTCTCCTACCCCCCCTCTGCTCCTTGGGAGGCAGGCTTTCAGGGGCAGGAGATTTTGTTTCCGGTTCCTGGTTTTCCAGGGGCTGTTTACAAGTTGGGAAGGAAGCTTCCTCCAAGGCTTTACACCCCCTTTCCCCTTGTGCCTCCTCCCTGGGAACCGGTGGGTTATCGGGGTGCTGCCCACGTCATTGTTCTGGAGCACCAGGTCCAGAGTTTGGGGCATTCTGCGGTGGCATGCTCATCTGAGGGTTCTGTTGAGCCCTCAGTATGTGACCCAGATCCCGTGCCATATTTTGGACCTGGCGCTCAAGTTGTGAAACCCGCTCAGGCTGATACGGGCTCTATTTTCTCCCCTGGGCTGATCCCGGGAAGGGTAGCTATCCCTTCTCTGGTAGTACCCCTGGTTAGGAAGATTTGGGTACCCCTCCACCCTTGGCCTCCCCTCTCCCGGATTAGGTTGTCTGGGCTCAGGGAATTGGGGAAAGAAGGATGGATGATTTTGGGGCTGGAAATTGGTTGGATACCTGGGGAAAAAGTTCTGCCAAGGATTTGGAGAATTTCTGCCCTCCTGTGGGAAGTTGGGAGAGAAGTTCCCTGGGTTAGTTGCTTGGCTGGATCCCCCCCTTGGGCTGGAGGAGTCCACACATTACCCAGGATTGGTCGGTTTCCCTTGTAGCGGGGACTTACATAGTCAGGGGAGCGGGGGACCCCATTTGTGGGACTACCTCCTCGACTCAGAAAAATGTTTCAAGATGGCCGCCCTGTATGTGGACAACCTTGAATGGTTTTGATCCTCCAGCCCTGCAAAGAAACTGTAGTATTCTTGTGAGAAGGTCCACTTTACATATTGAATACAGCTTTGGCTGTCCTTCAAATGGAAAGTCTCCATCATTTGCTCCAAGAATACTTGGCGTTCTTATGATAAGGCGTGATGACACTCCTTATTGCCTTTATTTGTTTCAATGGGTCCTTAAGCAAGGCCTTTTTTGCCTTATTGGCCTTTTTGGTTCGGGTAACCCTGGTCCATTCATCCTCCGACTCAGAAGCGCTGCTCCCAGAGGTGCCCGTCTGATCATCCAGGTTTTCCCGGATTCTGCGAGCCTGGGAATGGCTGGCAGAATGTGGGGACCTGGTCTCCTGTGTCCTGTGACGCTCAGAGGAGTCTTCAGATCCCACCTTGCTACCAGGATTTGCTGGGTATCCCCCCACTGACCTAACTGGGCAGAGGTTTTCAGGATGCCCTTAGTGGGCCTACTCTCCTGGGGTTCCCCACTGAATTGCACTGTGCTTGAGTGCCCAGATTCGGATGCCCGCCCCTCCATTCCTGGGTGGTACTGGCCTATGAGCCCCATACATTTAGCTGGATAGTAATCTGCCATCCCCGTGGCCCTGGGCTCATGTGCGCGAGGGGACATGGGGGTGGCAGAGTCCAGGGACTGGGAGAGATGAAGGCCTCTGGTACCAGGGCTCCTGAGGTTATGCTCAGGCGTTTCCCTTTCCCAGCGAACCTCGTCTCTATCAGCCCCTGCTCCCTGTTGCAATGCAAGAGCCTGCGCTTTCAGTTCCTCAGTTAAGGCCTTACTAGACTCTATCAGTCTCTCCTGCATGGCTACCTGTTGCTTGGGCCTATCACTGTGCTGACAGAGAGCCTCATTTTCTCTCTGTGCCTCCTGATTGGTCCTGGAGTACTGGGCCAGTCTCTGCTGCAGTAGGGTTACCTCCTCAGTCCCATCCCTACTGGCCTGCTCCTTTCTTGCCAGAGCCTCCTCCACCCTCCTGGTGTGATCTAGCAAGCCCTGATGCTCTTTTTGGAGGTCACCCAGCCCCTGGAGGGCCAAGTGATTTTCTTCAATTTTTCTTTTTAAATGGCAGACTTCCTGGCCTAAGGTATCCCTTTCCTGACCAAGAGCCTGCATTTGTGACGCCAGGTCGTCCCTCTGCCTTTGAAAGGCACCAGCTTTCTGGCGTTCTTCATCAAACTCTGCCTGGGTATCCAGGTCTTTCAAAATCAATTTATTGCTTTCCTCTTTCTCTGAGTCTAGTTGGATTTGCAGGGTGGCTACCTGCTCTGTGCATGCCCTGTTGAAATTGATCTGTTGCTCCAGCTTTTTCTGGCTCTGCAGTAAGGAGTCCAAACTGTCTTGGTGCTCATTCTGCAAAGCCAGAATTCTGGTATCCTGGTCTGTCTTTTCCTGTTGCAGTATATCCATGTCCTCTTTTATTTTAATGATATACTGCCTACTATCATGTTCTGACTCCTGGCTCCTCGCAGCCTCTGCTCAGAAGAGACCAGGTCAGATTGGGCCTTTTCTAACGCCATCTGTTGCCTATTTGCCAGATCTCGGCCTTCAGCATATTTGTCCTGCATGGCTCCCATATATAGATACAAACATGCCGCTATCCTGGCAATCTTATTGTGTTCATCTTTGGCCTTAGAAGCCATATATAATTCACTCAGGGCCACATGTAGGGGACCCTGATCTCTCCATTTATCTGACCCTGTTTCAGTGACCTGTTGCGCGATTGCCTGCAACCAGACCGTTTGGTCCTGATGAGTCCACTCACCTCTCACAAATAATTTATGTAAGAAGTGATCTCTGGCTATTTTCATATCTACCAAGGTCATCATTCTGGAATTTGAGTTCCTTCCTGACTTACAGAAGTTTGTATATTATTTTGCAAAACAGACCGTTTCCTTAGAGCGTTCCTTTGATGGATGTTTTCACAGTGTAAAACAGCGTGGTGATCTAACCGGATATGTGTATCTGGTCAGTTTGCACACTGTATTAATCTGCACAAGTGGTAAATCTAACCCAGAATATCCCGGCTCCGAACCTCTACTTTTGTAAGCGATATTCAATCAACACTACAGCTAAGTCAATGCCTAGTCTGGGATGCTGAGGAAAACCCTTATTGATGTATTTTTATATTCAGTTCAGTACTCTGGATGACAACCCTTGTTTAACACACCCCTCTTAGAATCCCCCTGACCCCACTGAGCCAAGAAGTAGGTTTGTTTTGCAAATTAAAAGGTTTATTTGAAAAATTAAACAATATATATATATATATATATCACACTTTTATAATAAATTAATATCTGATAGTACACTGATACATATGATGTGGATCCACAATGGGTAATGTTACAGTGGTACACTTGATTACTTAGGAGTAGTATAGAGGATGAGGTAGCTGAGAGTGCTTTTATGGCTTCAAGGACAATGCAATGATGAATGAAATGCAGTACAGAAAATAACTTGATATGGCTTCAACAAAAGGCAATGGAATCACTTTTCCTTGACAATTCACTCTCCCCCTATGCAATGTAAGAAATGGAAGGAGAGCACACAGTCTTCAAGAATCCCAACAAAATGCAATACGAAATGCAGTTCCCCCCAGCAAGCTTAGAGGAAAACAGGTAGAGGTTTGAAACACAGGCACAAAATGTTTTTAAATGTGATTGCAATGAAGTGAAAAAGTGCTAAAATTGCTTTTAATTCCCTCTAGAGGTTCAGGGTTGGTGATGGCTACTTTATATTAGTTCAGGCTCACTTTACCAATGCTCTATGAGTTATTGCCAAGTTGCAAACGGATTTTAACAAAAGAAAGAATGGAGCTGCTATTTTGGAGTGGAGAAATTGAGCCAAAATCGCAAATCGCGGTAAATTTCGTGAGTGCGTAAATCGTTATTGCGGAAAAAGTATAAGGAGTAGGAAGTCGGTTCTAGGTTCGTTGGAAAGCCTAGGTTCTAAGCTTTCAGATGAAAATAAAGATAAATTTCGTTCCTAGCCCAAACGGTTCAAGAGATACAGACGATTTAATAAAGGTAGATTTTCAGAGTTAAAGTAAAACTCAAAATGACAGGTGACAGCTTGCAGCTGCAGAATTGACAGGTGACAGTTGTGCAGCTTTAAAAATGACAGATGGCACGATTTTTAGGAGGCAGTTCTACTTAGGTTAAAATAGTTTGGATTAGATTATTTTAACTAAGAGATTGGGTTCTGCACAGTTCTGGCGTACTCACAATATATTTTGGGCAGGAATGGGCCTCGCCACGGATCTGGTCAGGATTTGGACTGGACTCCGGTTCTGGTCTCGGCACTTCACAGCAATCTGGGTCACTGGTTCTGCTCACAGCGGTCTGGGTCAGCTCTGCTCTGCTGGTCTAGCCTCTCTGGATAAGGCGGGTCAATCAGGCACCGGTTCTGCTCACATCGGTCTGGGCCTCTGGTTCTCTCTCTGTCAATTACTCTTGGCAAAAGAATTCAGACAGCTCGCCCGGCTGTTGAATAGTTTGGTTAGGTTTGCTGGATTCTGAAGGCCTGCTGAGAATACTCCTCAGTTTGTGGGTTTAGGCCCTTTCTTTAAAGTCTGAAGTTAATTTCTGCTACAGGTTCTGGAGATTGATGGATTTGAAGTCTGGATCTCTGGATGTGAAGTCGTCGGTCAGCATGCTCCGAAGCAAATGGAATTGAATGTCCCTACCTGTCCCAGCAGTCTCTTTTTATGTGTTCTAGAAGTGGGTGTGTGCATGGCATAACTGAGCCTGCCCCTCTCTACTTGTCATTGGCCCAATTCTCCCCTCTCACATGATTGGGTGAAGGAAATGGATTGTCATCATGATGAGGTCTGTTTATGGGTCAGAGGATCCTCCCCTGGTCAATTTGCCCACAAATCTATATTTGATTCAAATACATATTCCCAGATACACAAGTGGTTGACATTACATGTACACATTATATATTCCTTATGGTCCTTGCTTGTCCGCCTCTGATCTTCCTGGGGGCTTGCATTCAAAAATGACAACATTTTGCGCTTTTTGACTGGTTTTGCAATATCGGACATTTACCCAAATTTACACACATGTGCGCAAGGAGTATGGACATTAATTGATGAAGTGTCAGATTTTTAACATGCATACATTTGGAGTAACAACCTTTTTCCGCTACTATCCCCAGGAACATACCACAGGGTCCTAACACCTTTTAAAATGTGCACGGAAAAATCCCAAGAATAATGATATTATTTATATAATTTTGACCAGTCCGCACTATGAGTTATCTATCTTTTTAAAATTATGCCCTGGTCAAACAGGGGTGTGGCTTCCCACATCACATGGTGGAATAACTGGTTTATCCAATTCCCCCAAGCTCAGCTGGCTGGCAGAGGCACTGCCCCTCCCAGTTTCCCCTAAGAGGAAGCCACTTTACGGCCCCCCCAAATATAACATTTGCCTGAGTCCAGGACAGGCCTTTGTTCAACTTTCTGTAGTCCCCAGGTCCCCTCCCTTAATTCAATCAGAGAGGTGTCAACTCCTTTTGGCAAGGGGCAGCAGGATGCAGCTAGGCCTGGGAAGAGTGGCTGAACAGGTTTCTCCTGTCGGGGGTAGTTGTCAGGCAGAATCCAGTTTCATTAAGCCAGGTTTCAACTAAATGTCACTTTTTGTTCCCAGTTTTCTACATTCAAATCAAACTGACAATTTTTACACATGCAGCTAGAATGCTGATTCTAAGTTCAAAACTATGACATTTCAACAGTTACAAACTATGTGACACTCAAAAGTAGGTCCCTCATTTAATTTAAACATTTCGATTTTAGTGGTTTTCAGTTCAGTTTAACTTAAGCTGCTGACCTCCACAGCTCAGCCAGTTTTGTTATGAACATTGTTTTGGGCTCTTTTTCTTTCCAGATTTTGTATGCGCACAAAACTTCATTCTGCCAAATGTCTGCTGGTGTTCAGTGAGATTTTTGAATATCCTGCAATGTTTGAAAATAGGCATTTTGAGCTTGCATTCAGAGAAACCAAGGTGATTTCAACTGGCTTTTTAAGCTAACGGGCACTGCTGTTTTTCCTTTGGCACACATTCCACTCATGGCACCCCTGGCCCATCACGCTTGCACTGGTGGGTGGAAGGTTAGGCGACCATTTTGGTGTGCGCACAAACTACGCGGTTCTCCTGGATTCTGGCGCACATGTGGGCTTTTTGGCCATCTTGGATTTTCTAAGCCCACAGCACCAAATGTTGCAGTTTAATGACTCAAACGTGGGTCAATACACCTGACAGATTGGTCAGCGTCAAGGGTTTGGTGGTAATGGTGCCCAGAGCTGCTAAAGAGGGGTAAAGAAATGGAATGGATGATGTGAGCATACCAACATGTTTGGGTGACACATATCATGATACATATTTGCAGGGAATGCCCCATTGATAGTGGTTATGTTTAGCAGTGACACAGAAAAAGGCACATCTTAACCAAATTGGGTGACGAGTCCAGCGGTGCCACATGAAGTCAATTAGGAGTGGAAGCATTGTCTCAATTACAGGAAATGTTTCCACTCTACACAGATGTTTAAACCTGACCTGACAGAATTTAATTTGTGCACCCATTTCTGTTCTAAACGGGTTAAGATTCTCTCGATGTCTCCCCCTCTGATTGGACTCTGGAATTGGACTCTGCAGGACCATACCAATTGCAATACAAAACAGGTCATATGCTATAACTTGCCCGTGTGGACTCATCTATGTGGGCAAAACCATGAGACCAGTTAAGACCAGGATATGCAAGCATCGCTCGTGCATAAAAAACAAGATAAACCCCTTGTAGATCATTTTGTCAAGAAAAATCACACCAATATGGACCGCAAATGGGTGGTAATACAGAAAGTTTCTGCCACCATCAGAGGGGGAGACGTCGACAGAATCTTAACCCGTTTAGAATAGAAATGGGTGCACAAATTAAATTCTGTCAGGTCAGGTTTAAACATCTATGTAGCGTGGAAACACATCCTGTAATTGAGACAATGCTTCCACTCCTAATTGACTTCATGTGGCACCGCAGGACTCTGTAAAGGCCACCCAATTTGGTTAAGATGTGCCTTTTTCTGTGTTACTGCTAAACATAACCACTATCAATGGGGCATTCCCTGCAGATATGTATCATGATATGTGTCACCCAAACATGTTGGTATGCTCACATCATCCATTCCATTTCTTTACCCCTCTTTAGCAGCTCTGGGCACCATTACCACCACACCCTTGACACTGACCAATCAGCTTCCTAGCCTGGCGGTGAGGCGTCCT
Organism: Ambystoma mexicanum; assembly: GCF_040938575.1. Classification (NCBI taxonomy): domain Eukaryota; kingdom Metazoa; phylum Chordata; class Amphibia; order Caudata; family Ambystomatidae; genus Ambystoma; species Ambystoma mexicanum. The sequence continues at coordinate 1,108,604,776 of NC_090933.1, read as the reverse complement.
CCGCCCGCCTGCCTAGATGTGGATTATCTACCTGAGCCACGCATCTGTTTATGCGGATGCGTACACACTAGTATGCTCCCCCATGGCTGAGTGTTTTGTTTAGCCTTTTTATTTTGCCTTTGGTACCTAGCGCCTTTTTCGGTCAGGCATCCCTACGGTCACCCCGGCCTCGCACACCTCATCATGGCCGCTCACCCCATTTAATCACAGTCCACTCCCCAGCTCACTCCGTGCGCAGCCAGGGACAGCGACCGCTGACAGCTTGCTCTGCAGCGCTCATCCTTCCTTCAACCCTAGGCGAGCACACGCGCATGCAACCACTGCAGCTTTGTGATCTCTTGCACCTATTTCTCGGCTGCATGTCTCACTCAAGAATGGGAGCCCAGCCTCCATTTTATACCTTCCTCGCCCAGCATGACATCCTGCACGGGCTATCCCGCTAATCCGCCGCGTGGCTTTTAAGGTTGTCATTTTAGCATCACGGACGCTCTTTCCATTTATAAGTCATGCTCAGACTGATTCCCAAATGGAACACACATGTTATGCTTTCCATTTGTGATTTTACCCACCACACCTTATCCGTGGCCATTTGTTACCTGCACGCCTCACCAACCCTCACTTGCACCATGACCCTTGACAGACTCTGAGGCCTGCAATCTTAGCCCCGTGTGTCCTTTTTTCCGCAGCCCCTCACTCTTGCGGTTGACTTTGCATACTCATCACGCCAGCCTGTTCTACCCACAATTTGTGCGGCAACAGGCCCTCAAGGTCAGCTTGTTCTTACCCCTTTTTTTACCCTTAGTTGCTCCACCACTCCATATGGCTTAACACAGCCTCCATGTCCTTCCTACTTCCACAGGAACGGCCACCTCTAGGACCTCGAAAATCCTCCAGTGTACTCCTGACACTGCTACTCCCTGAGCCACTGCGCTCCCAAGTTCCGGTAAGCACCGGTCCTTCATGTATTAATACCTCTACCTGTGCTAGATACCCACGAATGTGCCCATTCCTAAAACACCTCATCTGTTTATCTCAACAGACCTCACAAGATACTTCCCGCTTTGGAATATCTCGTCCTGATGAAGGCCACACCATCAGAGCTCATCCAAGCTCACTTTTTGGCCAAAACACTGTTGTGTTGACTGTTTTATTGTCTGCGTTGTCCTTGTTCAACCCCACATTGTTTTGATGCATATGTGCTGATTATTACATGCTATCACCTCACTAAATCCACTGGTCTCCTTCCCAAGGACCGCTCAGTGGATGTGTAAGCCTCAGGGCTTTAAGTGGGCCGGGGCCTGCCGGGGCTGGGCCCCGGCAGTCTCCAAAAAGTGGGACTGAGCCGGGGCCCTGCCGGGGCCCCGTCCCACTGCACGCAACATTGGCTGGATGCATTATCCCGTTGCGGCGGCAGCCGCGACGGGAGATGCGCCTGCCATGAAGTCAGGCGATCTGACAGAAGTGGCAGCCAACCACAGCGATGCTGTGCCTGGCTGCCACTTCTGTAAGTCATAGTAACTGCCTCTGGTGACCTCTCGCGCGAGGGGTCACCAGAGGCAGTTACTGTCCCTTTGTTTCCCCAGGTCGCCGAGACGTCTTTAACCCTCGGCGAACCTGGGGATTCCTTGACATTTTTCGAGGTTTAGGAAAGACGGCTTGAAAAGTACACAATTCAAGCCATCTTTTATAAAGCTTTGCCGACGGACAATTTTGTCCGTAGTCAAAGCTTTATAAAAGATGGCTTGAATTGTATACTTTCAAAGCCATCTTTTATAAAACCGAAATGTTTAAAAAAAAAATGGCCTGAAAACTAGGCAAACCGTAAGGTATGCACACACACATATATATGCATGTTATATATCTGTGTGCGTACCTTACTATGGTTTGTGTACTTTGCAAGCCATCTTTTCTAAACATAGAAATACATATTCTATGTTTAGAAAAGATGGCTTGCAAAGTACACAAACCATAGTAAGGTACGCACACAGATATATAACATGCATATATATGTGTGTGCATACCTTACGATTTGTGTATGTTTTAGGCCACACCCCCCACAAGCCACGCCCCCAAATGAGGCCCCCCCCCTTGATTTCTTACCCCACTTAAAGCCCTGGTAAGCATTGAAAAAACGAAATTTGTCACTCACAAACTGGTTACTATACCTTCAAAATGTGTAAATACTGTTGTATCTTGTGTTACTCTCAATTAAGTGTATCTACAAACAATTAAACTGCAGTTTTATTAAAAATCTGACTGCAGCACTCGGAACTGTCTGATACATTTTTGTCAGAAGTCATTCACAGTAACGTGTACACACTTACCCAGGTGTAACCCCCATAGGTGTGTGTTCACCCTTCGTTCATCAGACAGGTATCCCCTGACTTGGCTCATTTTTGCTCTTTAATACATGACTACCGACCTGGGTAGAGCAAGGCATCAACCAGGTGCCCTTTTTGATTAACATCAACAATATATGCATCCATTGCACATGTAAAACTCATTGTTATGCAGCCTGTGGCCAAATCAAAGAACACTGTCCAGATTATGCAAACGCTCCACACTTTCCTGCTGCAAGCCAGGTGCCCAATGATATGTGCCAGGATTGCCCTGTAAAGCACGTTTGCTTTCAGTACCAAATACAATCCAGAATCGCTGCAGTAGAAAACACAATTCCATTTGGCTGTGCCCAAAAAATGCAACATTGCTGCTGCAAAGCAAATGTCCATGCTACCAGTGCTGATGTATATGCCAGCATTGCCGCTACAAAACATGTACCCAGCCTTACATCTCATTGAAGAAAGATGGGTGAAGACATGCAGGAGCAGCTAAAAGTGCTATTGCTCCAGGTGAGAAAAAAAACATTGGCACATTCATCAGCAGAATTCCAATTCCAATGGGACATAGGGGAGCACAATTGCAGTGTGACACATGGCAGCACATTCCAGTGGATAGAATCACAGTGGAACACTGTGGAGCAGAACTGAAGTGGTACACAAGGGTGCAAAGCCAGCGAGAAGCCTAGGAGCAGCATCAAAGTGAGCTACCTGGGAGCAGTATAGCTTAACAGAGGAAGAACAATAGTGGGCAGGTTAGTGATTGGTACAAACAACCAATCAGCTACAGACCCATGTTTAACATGGCATCGAGACATTTAAAATGCATGTCAAGGCAGACAAGGAAAAAAACAAGAAAACTCGTAGTAAAGCAGAAAAATACATACCAATGTAAAATGGAATGTGTTCCTCCCCACAAACCTTCCACTTGCCACTGCAGAAAGCTCCCATTAACGTTCTCACATCACTACTGTAAATCAGAGTCAGATCTGGCTGAGAAAGAAAACCTTAGGTGCTCATTTCACAGTATGTTAGTGGGCAGAATGAGAGGCACCACAAACATCACCCTATCATGCCCAGCTACTCCGCTCAGCAGGGTCTGATGGGACCTTTACCCATCAGGACATCTCCCATCAAGAAAAGGATGGTGTTTCTCATGTGTTTGTCAGCCCAGGAGGGGTGGGCCCTAAATCCCTTATCATTCATCCAAGTTTGCCCTAGTCCCTCCGATAGGCCCGAAACACCTCTCACACAGCCACCACCCAAAACTGACCTCACCCTATCAGTGCAAAGAGAAGCCACCTCCCATCAACAGCTACGTTTCTGCAGAGCAGAAAGTAGATGTTTATAATCATTCAAGAATTCAAAGACCCAGCCTTCTGCCACATATTCCAAATTCTGACTCGACAACTTTGTTACCAGAGTGAGGCACACTTTATCAAAAAGACCCTACAATCCAAGAGCCCCTGGATAACAAAGGAGCAGCACTTTCAATCTAACCAAGGAGACATCACCTCCGGCACCAAATACCCCATCTGCAACCACTTTCCACCCTTTTCTCTATAGGAACTCCTCACTACCATCAATACCTGCAAACAAGCAGGATCTCAGAAGATCTATCTCCCGTATCATAGACAAAACCATCGCAACGTATCACGAACTGGTGAACCGTGGACTTATGCTTCTTTAGTAATTTGATCAATATCGTGAGCACCCATTTACTTTTGAAAATAGCTTACATGAGGCCTGAGGCCATTCCCACATTCTGCTAGTTGGAAAAGCTCTGGAACATTTCACATAGAGTCAAGGTCCGGATTTAATTGAAACAGACAACCTTCTTCAAAAGCCACAGCATGGCTTTAGGCAAGGGCTAGGCATAGTAACAGCACTGGGCTCCTTCTCGAACACACTAAAAAAAGCCGTCTGTGGATTAAATTCAATCTTATCCTCATGAAAGATTTAATGAATCTTCCGTTAGGAGTTATGTTAGATATTTCGGAAGTGCTCTTCTCTTTTTCTGATCTCGACTGAAGTGAATCAGTAGTCTATATGAGGTTCCCGTTTCACATGTTAGTATCCAGTCAGCTTCCAACACTTTTTTCTTCGGTAAGACTTCATTAAAACCAGTGGCATTCTCTTGCAGATCGATTTCTTTAAGAATTTGTTTGCAGTTTTCCAGAAGCGATCTGCCTTCCCTCAACTTTCACTTCAGGGGGTACCTATATGTTAGGGAATATAGTGATTTTAAGTTGCCAGTTCTTACTTTCAAATATATTCTGAGCATATTCCATTTTCTAAAACAGGAGAGGGAGCTACGATCCAACTCATATTGCAAATGAGAGATGGGGGCACAGTTTGACAAGTTAAGCAACTTGGGCCACATGAAGCCCTCTAGCTTGGAAAAGTCATAGTCATCAGCTAGGGCCATTATCTCACAGCCATGCAAGAGTGCCGGCAAAACCTTCTGTTTATAGAAATTAATCAAAGGTGCACATTAAATCAACAGTAGCTTTTATAGATGTAGGCCATTTGAGCCCTCAACTGGATAACTTTTTCTTGTATGGTGTTTATCCATGCTGTTTAAATGAGGGTCTAGTTATGGTAAACCATAGGTATTTCATTTCTGGCTCCGCAGTTAAAGGCATGGTCTAGTAAAAAATGTTATTTAAAAAATAGATAGGCAACATAAAAAAAAATACTAGCATTCTCTTTTTTAAAACTTCCTATGTAAAATTTTGAGCTATTCAAGCTCAAAATTCGCAAAAGCAAGCACATGGGCGCAGCCATTTTGTGAAATGGAGGCCCTCCTGTGCTGGCTTTTGCTTTTGCGGCACTAATGAAGGAAAAGCCAGCCAGCTGTAGTAAACAAAAGCTACCGCTGGGTGGCTTTCCCTTCATTAGTGCTGTACGCGGAGGACGGGGACCGGAGACCAGAGCAGGAGAGCTGCAGCAGAATCTCGGTAAGTGCTATTTATTTTAAAAAAAAATAAGCACTAGCTGTGGTTTTTTTTCTAAGTTTTCCGGGCTGGAGGAGCCCGGAAAACTTAGAAATAAAACCGCAGCTTTAAAAACGTTGTACTTATGTTTGCGGTCGCTTTTGAAGCGACCGCAAACATAAATACAACGTTATTGTGTTGGAAAACGCTGCGGTTTTTCTTTCCAAGTTTCTCAGGCTCCTCCGGCTCGGAGGAGCCTGAGAAACTCGGAAAGAAAAACTGCAGCGTTTTCCAACACAACCGCGTTGTGTTTCTGCCTGCTGTTTGCTGCCTCATATCCCTGACTACCTGCTGCTTCGTTCTATCCACTCAGAATCAGATTGATTTTGTGTTGAGGGAACATTGCAGGGGGAAAGTTTAACTAGGGTGCTATCCATCCTAATTCAAAAAGTGTTCCTATTCATTTGTGCTTTGGACATGTGATTTTAGAAGGTTACCCAAGTGTATTTCAGTGGTTTTCATTGTAATTATCACCCCATTGGTGATTGCTGCCCCATATAAATATGGTGTGATTTTCTTTGAAATTAAAATAAGTAAATATTGTGTTACCACCCACCGGCCTGGTTCATGAACCATTGTGACTCTGGATATTTGTAAGAGGGGGTGTGAGATGGGTCGGGTATCAGCTCAATTTGAATTAGTTGAAAATAAAGAAAAAGCATTCTAATCACGTGCTCCACCTAAGGCTGAGGGCAAAGGTCCTGGTCCGGTGTGTGATGCCCGATTGGAATCCTTCACACAGGGTCTTCACTGTGTCGATAACATTTCTCAATGTTCGGGTCCTCTTTCTGTGCAGTGATCAAAATTGCATCTGGGGTATCTTTACTCCAATCGGCGGTCAAGAGTTCACTGTTAGCCTGGGTTTGTGACCTGGTGACAGCTGCCATTTGGATTTCTCCCAGCAGGGATTCTGTTTCTATGAAATCCCCTGCAGAGCTAACGTTTTAGCAAGCTGGTCAGCCAGGTAATTCACAGTGTTATCTGGCCCCTCTATCTTGTAATCCTGTATTGACTTCTTATCTTCCTCCAATAGATGGTTATCTAATTGGAGGTCACCAGATTGTCAGTTGACTGGATCAGTTTTTCATGCTTTAGGGGTTTATTGTTGCCACAACCAATTCCCGACATAATCAGAGTTAGTGATTCTGTCACTTTGTAGATATTGCAAGGGTTGGTGAGGAGTCTCGACAATGATGTGCTCACCCTGTATGAATGGGTGGTCATTTTCCAGTGCCCACACCATTACCAGGAGTCCCTTCTCGCAGTCGGTGAAATTTTCATCCACAGAGGACAAAGATTACCGTCGAATGAGATGACTTTGTTGACCATGTCATGCTTTTGGTACAATACCGTTGTTAGGCAAGTATCTGAGAACCCTGTCTCCAAGAAGAAGTCCTTGTTCTTTATGGGGTAAGCCAAACAAGGAGTCTGAGAAAGGCTTCTTTTCAGTTGTTTAACTTCCTCAGATTGTTCTGGACCCCACTTCCACTTGACTCCAGCCTTTAATAAATGGACGAAGGGTATAGTGACCTCTGCATAGTCTTCAATGAACTTTCTACTAGTGTTCATAAATCCAAGAAGGGTTCTTAATTTGCACAGAGTGGTAGGGTCTTTTAATTTCAAAAAGACTTCCACCTTCTCTGCCTGGGGATTAAGACCGTCACGTGTGATCTCGTGCCCTAAGAAGTTCACTCAGCTCTTACACAACTGTGTCTACTCAAAGGACAGTTTTGCTCTGGCCTTCTGCAACTGGGTTAGAACATAGTGGATTTCTGCTATATGTACCTCCACGGTTCAGCTCTTAATCAAAACATCATCCACAAAGACTAGGTGACCCCTTTCGCTCAAATCGGGCATGTCCTTATGTAGGAAGATGTTGAACTCATTGCCAGAGTTTATGCATCCAAAGGGGGTTCTGGTCAACGTGCACTGTGGGCCCCGAAGGTAACGGCAAGCTTGTACTGGTTTTACCTACCCACGAGTATTGTTCAACTCACTCAGGTCTGCACATAGTCTCCATTGGCAGTTTGGTTTGAAGATCCCCAGTACTAGGTTTTTGAAGGGACTGTGGATTGGACACATTATCCCACAGGATTCTAAATCCTTAATAATATCTGTGAGTGACTCCATGGATACAGGAGGCAACCAATATTGTTTCACACATACTGGAGCCATCTCGGGGTCCATGGGAATGGAGGATGAATGAATGGATGTTTGTCCACAGTCATATGAGTCAACTGAAAAGATAACTTTTCAGAATTCCAGGAAGTCCTGTTTTAGCTTTTGTCTTTGCTCCTTGGTCTCACAGGCATCAGCAAGATTGATCCTTTCCCGGACCATCTACTTGAATCCTGGAAAGATATCAGGCTTGGCAATTTCAGTGTTCCTCCAGTTGGGTGGAGAGATCTCTTTTGATGGTGTTGACATGGACAGGGCATTCGAGGTAGTGGTCTTGACTCTGAACCCTACCTCTGCCCTCACCGTAGGGGCAGGAAGAGTACACCAGGAAATTCCCCACACGCCTAGTAAAAATCTTTTCTGGAGGAATACCGTCGCGATGTTGAAACAGTTGTTTGGGATTGGTCCCATGATTTCATTAGCTAAATCAATAGAATAATGTTGGACATCAACAGCCATTCCAATAAAGGTGTCTGCACCAAAAGTGATACTTTGAGGGTCGCTGTTATTCACCAATAATCGAATGGTGCTGTGTTCTAGGTTTACTAGAGGTGTCGGATTTAAATACAAACCTTGTTGTTTGAGATGGGAATTTAGATTTATATAGACATTCTGATGTTTGAGATTCTGTCCTCGCTTAATTTTAAGGGGGAGAGTCAACTGTCAAACCTGCCTGGGATGGTAACCTCTTCTCGCACTTCAACTTCAACCACATGTGGCACAAATTGAACTAACCAGACTTCTTTTTCTAAGTTGTCAAAACCCATGTGTTTACTCCCCAGTCAGGAGGAGGCTTTATGGTTAATTTAGGTCTGAATTGATTGTGAATCAGTTGAGAATATAACTTCCAAGATAAAATGCAGAAGGGACATCTCTCACGACTCGAACAATTATGGTCAATGCTTTTGTTGCCAATGGAAATGTTTAGAATACACCTGCTACACCGGAGATGTATGCAATTTGGGGTTTACAGACCTACTTCCCATTTGTCAATCAATTTAAATGTGGGAATGGTCTCATATTTTGTGAATTTCCTGAATAATGATTTGCTTTTGGAGCTCCTTGCATTATTCGGGCATACTCTGAATGTCTGTCAGACTTTGAGTGGGTTCTTCCTTGTCTGGTTTCACTGGACTGATTTTGGTCTTGTGTAAAATGTCTAGGTTGATATGCGGATGATGTTTTAATAACAGCTTCCAATTTGGCGGCATCCCTCAATTCCCTATGGGGGGAAACTGACGAATTCGGAGCACTATCATGGTTAAAAATTAACCTAGACAAGACTTCAGCCCTAGCGATCAATGTCCCTAATCTGGAAAGGGCAGCCCTTCGCCAGTTAATGCCTATCCCATGGGGAAAAGATACAATAGATTACCTAGGGGTGAGAATCACTAAGGACCCAGCCCAACTCTATGCTGCAAATTTTCCACAACTTATTACAAACCTTAAGAATGACCTAAAGTCCTGGTCCTCCAGGGAAATCTCCTGGTTCGGCCGAATTGCGGCCATAAAAATGAATATTGTCCCCAGGTGGCTATACACCTGCACTGCAATACCGACCCGAATCCCGGCCCCAGTCCTGGTGGACATGCAAAAGAAACTGCAGGGATTTGTCTGGGGAGGGAAAAAGCCACACATTGGTAAATGTATAATGATGCGGGACAAAAACCAGGGTGGGCTGGGGGTCCCAGACATCACCAGATACACTCTAGCAGCTCAGCTATCACATGCCTTTTCCTGGGTACAAGAAGAGGATGCCCCAAAATGGAAGCAGATAGAGGAATTGTGGTGCCCAGGAAGCCCCGCGGATCTCCCACACCTCCCAGAAAGGAAATCGCAAGCGAATGCAGGCCCCCTGGTGGCCACACTCACAACAGCCCGATGCTGGAAAGCAGCCGCTCGGAAATGGGGCATCAGGTGCTCCCTGGGCCCCCTATCCCCTGTCTGGAACAACCCAGAGTTTTCACCAGGCTGCAGCCCCAATAGTTTCAAGTCTTGGAGGGAGGGAGGACTGCTTAAAACGGGTGACTTCCTGGAGGAGGGCTCGCCCATTACATTCGAGAAATGCAAAGAGAGGTTTGGGGTGGAGGAGAGACAAAGATTTCATTATACCCAGTTTAGGCACTGGTTATCTCACAGGGCGGTACACGAGAAGTGCACAAGAGAACTAACGGCCCTAGAAAGCACCCTAACACCCCAACACAAAGAAGCAAAATCTCTACACTATATCGTCTCCTGGACGGGATTGACCCCACGAAAAAAGAAAGATACATGATCGAGTGGGAAAGGGACCTGGGTCGGGAAATAGAAGTGGAGGATTGGGCAAAAATATGGGCCATGGGCCAGGCTGCATAAAAGCTCACAATGTAATACTAATAGGGAGGAGGGTTATAAATTCTTCTATAGATATTACATGAGCCCGGTCCAAATCAACAGAGCTAACCCAACTCTATCTGATAACTGTTGGCGGGGGTGCGCCACCCCCGGTTCTCTATTTCTCATGGCATGGACCTGCCCAAAGGCGGAGGCATACTGGAGGGAGGTGATTAAACACATCAAAGACGTCCCTGGATTCACTATACCTTGGGATCCGGGGATTGTTCTCCTAGGGGAAACAGGGGGCGGGGCATTGCCTATCTCAGGTAACATACCTCGCCTGTGTACGCACTTACTCCTCGCAGCGAAAATCGCCATGGCCCGCCTGTGGAAACATGAGGAAGGACCATCAATAGCATTATGGTGGTCCAAATGCTGGGACATTGCAGTGGCGGAAAAGGTGACCGCGATCCGAAACAATTTTCTCACCAAAACCATGAACATCTGGGATCCTTTCATGGACTATGCAGCAAGATTTCTGGCTTTGTCCATAAGGCCACCACTCACCAGATGGCTACAAAGCAGCCCCCTCTACTGACCAACCTATATTCCCCATTGCCACCCCATCTATAGCGGCTGACACATCCACCAAGCTCAAATTACATTTCGAACAATTGAAGGCGTCCTAACGCCAACTAATTCCTTACCCTCCCTAAAAACTTGTGATGCTGAATGTTGCTGATACTGAACACAATGCTGTCGCTGATGTCTTATTGATATGTATATTCTAATAAAATGTTATGACAAAAAAAATGTCTAGGTTGTTCCTTCCAGTGTTGATTGCCACGTAAAACTGGGAGGAAGGTTGATTTTCAAGAATGGAGAAGGGTTCCCATCACCAGTTTGTTCTCCGACAGAGATGACAGTGATGTCTGGGACTTGGTTATTCTTTAAGTGGAACTCTACATTCTCAGAGCGTTGATCAATTACGTGACTAGGATCTTGTTTACACAGTCGATCAGAGGTGATAACCCACTCAGGAGATTGTTACCAAGTAAACAAGGTGTGCCCTCTGGAGTCACAACTATCACAGATGTTTCAGCAGGTGGCGTCCAATTTTCATGTCCAGATCCAGAGTCCCCTCGATGGAAATATATTTCCCATCGAAATGCTGGATTTGTCTGGGAAGTGGTGTGAGAGGAATTTGGTGGCCCTACCCCCGTACTGAGTTTAGCTGGTCAAAGGCCCTTTTTGACAGGAGGTTGGCTTGGGATCCAGTATCCACCAGAGCTAATAATTCGCACTCACCCTGCACCTTGACCAGTGCATAAAATCATTGGCCTTCTTTCTTCTCCAAGGTGCAAAGAAAGTGTGAGTTATTTGACAGCCCGGTGGTCATCTTCATAATATTGAACTCCGACACTGTGTGATCTTGGGCAGTTTTCTGTGTCAGAGTTCGGGAAACTGTAAAAATAATCTTTGCAACCCGCTTCTTGGCTGTCCCCAGTTATCTGTCAACAGTTCTCAGAACCTGTTTGGAGAAAGGACACACCCTCTGTTTCCATTCTGTCTTGCTCACCTGTTTGGGGTTGAATAGTTTCTGGTTCCGTGTCTGTCTTCATACTTAACCTTTACTACTCAGGGTCTCGTCAGACCCATTTTGTTTTGGGATGGTCACCCCATTTTTGAAAGAGAAAGTCTGCTTACCTGAATCATCCAGAGATTCTTCTCTTTCAAAGGGGATAATCTGGAATTCCTCCACAAAGTGGGTTCTTCTTTCGCCCCTACTACTTACCCTTTGCTCTTTGAGTTCTAACATTTCAGGGTTATAAGAGACTCTTTCAGGTTGAGAGGTTGTTAGGGGTTCTGTTTGGGTGCGAAAGGAAGCTTCCTCTAGGGCTTGGCATCCCCCCTGCTCCCAGTGCCCCTCCTCAGGAACCTGTGGCTTGTCAGAGGTTTTCTCCTGTCATTTCCCCCTGGGCATCAGACGTGGATGTTGGGGAATTCTGCGAAGCAGGGTTAGGTTGAGAGTTGGACTGAGCCCTCAGCATGCGCCCCAGATCAGTGGTCAGTTGCTGGACCTGTTGCTCCAGTTGCAAGACCATGTCTGGGTGGCAGGGAGGTTGCAAGTCATACCTCTGCTGCTATTGAAAATGGTAACTGTCCCTTCCATCGGAATAGCTCGGGTACTGGAAATTCCCCCCCATAGTTTTCCACCCTGAACCTCCCTTCTCCCGGATTAATGGATCTATTGTCCTGGAACCAGGGAGAGAGTATTGTTTTGAAAGTTCTGATTCAGGGGATATCTGGGAAAAGTTTTCTGATTGGGGGTGGAGTGATGCTTCTCTTCTGAGGGAAGTTTGGAGGGAAGTTTCCTGGCCAACTACTTACCACATTAGTTCCCCCGCTTGGGCCCAAGGAGTTTATAAATACCCCATGATTCGTTTAGTATCCATGTACCTTGGACTTATATACGTGGCAGAGTCAGTGGGATCATTGTTCTGGGCTCCCGCCTGACAACTATTCAATTGGGCCAGGTTGGGGCTCCCTTCTGCTTCCCATTTTTCTTGTTGGCGGGAAGGTTACTTTTAGGCCCCGCTGTCTCCAGATCCAATGGAGGAGTCGTTTTTACTCCCACCACCTTTGCAGCAGCAGGGGTGTTAGATGGTTTGGGGGTTTTGGCAGTATTTTTACTCTCAGCTGGTTTTTGGACCTCAAAAATCCTGGCGGCCTGTTCAATCACCCAATTCAGGGTCCTGTGCTTGTGAAAGTCATGCACGATCTGAGTCATTATGTATTTGATGACAGTATGGAAATAAGTATTTATGAACTCCCTACTATTGGTGTGCACCCGCCGGGAAGTCTGAGCAAATGCCCACATTAACACCCTGCACAAACTCCCTAAGCACCTGACCTTCCCCACACTGCAAGTTATATGCAGCCTTACTGGCCTCTTTTAGGTTCCTATGGGTGGAAAAATGTTTCAATATGACCGCCTTATAAGTTGACCATTTATGATGATCCTGGTCCTCCAGTCCTGCAAAGAAACTAGAGAACTCAGGTGAGAAAGTCCATTTAGCAAGTGCTATACAATTCACATCAATCCTGATCTGGAAGGATGCCATTATCTGCTCATAAGGTTCCAGGTGTTCCCATACCAAATATGTACCATGCTTGTGATATGGGGCCAGGAAGATCTTTATGGCCTTGATATGTCTTATTGGGTCTTTCACAAACCCCTTTCTCTGTTTCACTGTATTTGCCTTCTTCTAAACCACAGTCCATTCACCTTCTGACTCAGAACTGGTACTCCCTTCCCTGTCTTCTAGGGGTTCCCTATCTCTATGAGACTGGGAATATCTCCCTGAACCATGGGGTCTGGACTCCTCTCACCTGGATCAAAGTGAACTCTCAAGGTTACTCTCCCTGGAGTTCCTTTTTCGGCGCAGGATAGAAATCAGTTTCCTCAAACCTCCTCTGAGGGAGTCTAGGGAATTCCCCCCTTCCACTGAATATGCAGAGGTTGTTAGAATGTCCTTCCTAAGCTCAGGGTCTGGCTTTTCTCCTTCACTGAAGTGAGCAAGGTGGTGTGAGAAACCAAAGGGTGTCTGACCCACCAAACCCTTGGGATCTGTCATACAGGTGACCAGGGCATTCGCCATCGCTATAGGATACAGACCCCGGGGTGGACCAGTGTGGGAGGATCACCTGGATGAGTGGTCCTTGCAGAGTGGGATTGGGGCACCCGAAGGCGAGATGCACTATCTCTGTTCCCATCTTCCTGTAGAACAACCTCAATCCATGTGCTATCTAGGATCTTTAGCCCCTCTCCCCCTTTCCTACACACAACCAGTCTGTTTGACATGTTCCAACATCAGGGTTAGGCACTTAACCGTAATGATATGCATCTGAATCCTGTTACCTTTCCCCACTGTGATAAAAGGCGGAGTATGAGAGCCCCCGAAGAGCAAGGCGAGAAGTGCAACCGAAGCGAGCAAGACCAGCATAACGGTAGGGCAGGAAATCACGGGAAGGCGACACAACTTTGGAAGCATGGCTGATGGGAAAAGGAGGTGAATGAAAGGCCATGGTCCTGCCAGCTGCGGGTGAAGGTCGCAGCAGAACCCCAAAGGGGCAACTCCCTGCTACTGCAGAAGGTTACAGCGGTACCTCCTTCATGTGCGGTATGAGGACTTGAAACGAGGCCCGCCGCACTGGGCCAAAAGCCTTGACTAGACAGAAGGTCTTGATAAACTGTATCAGCCTCTGACAGTGAGTGAAATAGGAGACTGGCTTGTGAGGATAAATGTAAAAGACATTAACGTTTGAAGTGCTCTTTGGGTTGTCGAGAAACCGCAAGCAAGAATGAAGAATGCCGAGATTGTGTGTGTGAGTGAAGCCATGAAAGAAAATAACCAAGAAACGAGGCAAATAGTCAAAGTGGTCATACGAGGGTAAAGTCAAGGGTACACACCCCCCTCGTACAGTCGAAGGTTTTTGCCAAAAAGTGAAAGGAAGTATAAAGTTAACCTAAGGAATTATTAGCCCTGTGATGCTAATTAAAAACTGCAGATAGCAGAAGGCCTCGGGAGAGGAGGCCAATACAAACCTTTGAAATGTATCCAGTATTGTGGGTTGTACGTAGGATGGCAGCTGTGAGAAAAATAAGCCTGAAAAACACACTTGCTAAATATAACAGAGTGACCCAGCGAATCGGTGAACGTGAACCAAATATTTGTTTCAAAAGACATTAGGAGCTCCTAAGTGTTATTAATAGAACTGGTAAAATTAACTGAACTGTGATTTGAAGACTACAGTGAACCCGATGGAGGGATGCCAAGTGAAAGCAAGGAAAGTGAATCCTGTATCTTGATAAAGTGACTGAACAGTGGTGTAAAGACAAAGGTTTACCCAATGAAGCGGTATCATGAGAAAGCAGGGAAATTGTGGAATCCCGCATGTTGAGAGCTTGGGAAAAGTATTGTGATGCCGAGCAAAAGACATTGGGGCTCATTACAAGTTTGCTGGTCCGGGAACTACGGTACCAGTAAGCTTGCCGGTACCGTAGTTCCCAGAGCGGCAAAGTACGAGTTGTGCTCGTGGCTGCCTTTCTTCCCACCAGGTCTGACCTGGTGGACAGAGCGGCATCTGCAAGCACAACATGTTGGATGCACCGGCACCATTCTTAATGGTGCCGGTGCACCCGACCTCCCCATTATCATTGAGCTAGGGAATGGGGAGTAAAGAATACTGGTAACCGGCAATGGGGACGGACCGGGTCCGCTGGGGTCAGAATACCTCCATACATCGCCATTGCCGGGTGCCAGTAATATAACAAATTTGGCGGCAGCTGTGCCGGTTTCACCGGCACGGCTACCGCCAAACTCGTAAATAGGCCCAATGATTCAAAGGATCCTGCCTTTTCTGAGGAAACTGCTTCCTGATGCCAATAGACTCAAGGGGTGCTCACAATCATGCCCCTGTTCCGCCTTGTCCTGTGCTGTAATGTTGGTAAGGTAGCGCATTAGTTCTGCAGTCCTGAACTACCGAAGCCCTTTCAGACATTTCTGTTTGCACTACACTCATTTGTTATACGTATCATTGTCCCACAGCCTTTTTTTATATATAGTAAGGATTTGGCAGTAGGTTTATAAGTATAGACCATTTTGTGTTGACATTACACCACTCGAACAGAGTTTTCTTTACTTTGATGGTCGTAGCTTGCTCCCATCTCAGATTTAGGTTTAGATTAGGAATTTATCTCAACAATATACTGTTCAACACAAACCCTTGGATTGCACTCCTTGTGTCTGTCATACTTCTGATAACCATGCCTTCCTTACAGTGGTCTCTTTGTAGTCACATTTTCAGCCAATCTAACTCCTTGACTTTTCCATCATAAGCGTTTTCATGGTCATGGTCCAGCACACACTGGTCTGGCCACTTTCCCTTCAGAATGGTAGAGATGAATTCTCATCAATATCAGACATGACAGGCCTTCTTGATAAGTTGGGCTAGTTGACTGGCATGACACCCCTGTTGTGCAGGGCACATCACCTTGATCAGCGGGCCTTGTCCCATATCCTGATTGGCCAGCGTGCCTCATAGCCTGTTGATCATTTTCGATTTCTTTGGTGCGGCTCTCACACCTGTGTCTCTATTTATTAGCTGTCGGTAATCAGAGATCTGGCTTTTTAATTCTGACTTTAAGGCCTGATTAGTGTCAAACATCCTTCTCTGAGCTACCAACTGATCCTTTGTGTGCTGCACCTCGTGCTGAAGTGATTAATTCTGCCTCTGTGAGTCTTGTATGCTGAGTGCATATTCAAGGCGTGTTTCCTTCAGGAGAATAATCTCTTTCTCTTGCTCATCCCTACCATTCACCACCTCTGACAGTTTAGCTTCTTTTTGGATCACACGCCTTTCTAGCTCATTCCTTTCTTCTCTCTGGTCAGTTCCTAAGACTCTGACAGACTTTTTTCTACTGCCATTTCCAACTGCTTTATCCTCTGTAATAGGATGCTGTTGTCCTGATTTAAGAGGTCTTTTTCCTGAGCCAGCTGCATCCTCTGTTATTTCAGAGTGCCTACTTGCTGATGTAGATAATCAAAGTCATTTTGGGAATCAACTCCTTTGATAATTAATTAACTATTTTCAGTTTTCAATTGTTTTATTTCTGAATGGTATGCGAAAATGTGCTCCAAAAATACTCTATTATGAGTAGTCTGGTCATTTAGCTTGTGTTGCAGTGCGCTCAGATTTTCTACACACTCTTTATGTGCATTTTTTACAGTGCAAAAAATGGTGTTTCATGCTCTGCACTCCCTTTCTGCAAGGCTTTTAACTTAGCTTTGAGTTGTTGAACAGGATCCTGGGCCTGTGACAGGTCTCCAGCCTGATTCATCCTTGTAGCCGCACTATTTTGCAAACACTCTTCTACTAACAGCGAATTAAAATATAACCGAGAAGTTAGCTGAGCCATTTGTATCTGTTCATCACGAGCAGTTGTGGTTATATAAAATGCTTCAAGTGTTTGTGCAATATTTCAACTTCAAACCAAATACCGTTGTCCCGGGAGGATAGCTCAGCGGCAACGTGTTCGCCTTGGAAACAAGACGACACGAAGCAACACAGGTTTGATCCCTGGGCCCACGCTTAGTATCCTCTGGATATTTAAGCACGTTATAAATACGCAACTAAAACAAAACAAAAAAAATTCATGTAACAGCGCCTCGATGCCCATGGGCTGTCTGAGCGCTTTAAAAATGCAAATAAATAAATGAATTGCTTCATGAGGTAACCTCATGAACAATTCTGGTTTGCCAGTTTCCTGCATCATCCTCAACCCATTCTCCTTTAAGAAATAATTTAGCTTGGAAATGCTCCCTGGCTTTACCAATTTGTACAGCAATCATTTTCACAATAGGCTGTTTTCATTATAGTAAAACTTTGTTTATGCAGGGGTTGACATCACCCTGTTCCTGCTTGATGTCCTCACACAAATGAATTCTACACTCTTAATATTTCACCTATACACCTCCCTGGAGCTCAAGGGTCAAGTCCTCACAGCACTTTAACAAAACAAAGATGACTTTCCCTCCACCTTAATGCAATTGCATCAAAATGAATAGTCTCTCACAATGCACTTGTCATGGGTCAGAAACAAGGAACTAAATCCCGGCCACGAGCCCCAAATATGTAACAGTTTATCACTTATGTCCAGGAAATTGTCTGGGTAAGGGATTGAGCTGGAGGGTGGAGAATGGGTCCAACTTGATTGTGATGGAACGATGCGGCTGCACTTTTACTGTAAGAGGACAGGCTTCTGTGTGTTGTCTCAAGCTACATTGTTTATGTTGTACTTTATGTTGTTTTTGAGACAAGGTTATGGTAAAAAAATGTCCCGCTCATAAGTAGTGAAGGCATTGTTATTTATGCACCATTGTTCTAATATTCATTCTGAATGCCAGCAGACGTTGTCTAGAATCCTCATTCAACAGGAATCTTTTTTTTGTTTTAATTTTGTACTTTTGGTGTACTTTCTCCTTGTAATGTGCTTGAATTGTTTAGCATATATTTGGAAATATTTTATATTGTAATCAATAAATGTGAAATCCATACACGTGCTAGGATCCAGTGTATTGAGTCCCTAGCTCTAGTCATATAGAGAGAAAAACATGAGGTTACTACATAATGCGTAAATAATAAACACAGTGTATACAGCCCCCCTGAGACACTTACAGTGACTTAATCCACAGTTAAACCGTATGCTTTTTCCTGACGGGACAACTGCCCTGCCTTTAGATCTATTTACCCTGGTCCCTTACAGAGTAGGGGTCATCCCTTTTGTTTTTTAATTCTACTTTAGATGCATATTGTGCCCCGTGGATTACTCCCCCTGAGCTAACAATGAGCAAAGAACCAGGCCAGTGTACTGGGAATATATATGATATACAGACAACATCATTCTCTGGTTGAGATATATCGATGATCTCTTCATAATATGGAAAGGGACCAAACAATGGATGGAGTTTGTTAAATATCTCAACATCAATGAAAACAATCTCCGGTTCACAGAAACACACAGTCGCACTCTGATTACATTTCTCGACGTGAATGTGAGAATAGTAGACAACAAACTCACCAGTGAACTACACAGAAAAATCACAGGGAACAACTCACCACTCCATGCACAAAGTGGACATCCAAAAAATCTGATATGGAGTGTTCCCTATGGAGAATTCATCCGGCTACGAAGAAACAACAGTACCCTGAAAACCTACGATATGGAGAGTAGAATCACCGCGCAAGGTTTTTCTGAACAACGATATCCGAGGAGAGTTGTGGAGAGGGCATACTTTAAAGCAAGAGCTAAGGACCACTCGAAGCTCATAGCAGGAACCGAACAAAATGAAAGGAAAACCATGGAGAAAGACAGTACATGACTAATTCTAACCTTTGATACTTAAGCACCCAAGATTAGACGGATTCTAAACAATCATTGGAGAATCCTTATGGAGGATCAGGATCTCAATAAAAACCTCCATAATAACCTCCATAATAATCCACGGATAACCTTTAGAAGAAACAAATCAATAAGAGATGTCTTGGTTCAAAGCTACATGACCCAGGAAGTAGACAGCAGAGAGAGGAGCTGGCTAGTTAACAAAAAGAAAGAGGGTTTTTTCAAATGTACCCGGTGCAACATCTGCAAGTATGCCATAACACAAGGCTCTTTCAAACATCCGATTACTGGTCAATTGGTTCCTATATCAGGAAAAATCACCTGTGAAACGGAATACGTTGTTTATGTGCTGACCTGTGCGTGCAACAAGTGGTATATAGGAAGCACCAAATGTAAACTTAAAACACGTATTCAACAACATGTAAGAGCAATTGTGAACAACGATGAAAATTACCCAATGGCTAAACATTTCGCAGAATATCATGAAAAGGACATGAGCAGTTTTGTGTTTTTTGGCATACACAAAATTGAGACGGGACCAAGAGGAGGAGACAAAGAAAAGATTCTGAGACAGAAAGAGACTCGTTGCATATTGGATTTTGAAAGCAAATTCCCATATGGACACAACATAGATGAGGAACTTTATACATTTTTGGGACAATGATTATTAATTGTCGGATATTGGTCTTCAATTCCTCTCTTTCCTGTTCCCCGTATGGTTCATTTTCCTGTGGCTTTCTTGGTTTTTTCCAACTTATAATCTTCCAGCAAATATCGAGAATTGAGACACACAACAAATTGTTGGAACTATACAGTCCGTAAATACTGAGAGACGCTCAAATGTTTGCATTTTAACATGGTTTTAACTTGTTTGTCAGCACATATACATATATATGTTTTTAACTGAATAGGTGATTGTTTGTGCACCAACATGTTTACACTGATTATTTTATACACTTTTCATATATATTTATGTATACTAGAGTTTGTTTTAACAGTATATGCAGCGTTTGACGAACATTTTGCCGTGTTAGCAGGATGATGAGTTGACAGGACAGCATCCTGACTAAATGAACATAGTCCCTTCTTTTTGCAGTTCTATACACTATGTATTGGATACCAATGAATTCGAATTTGAGCATTACTTAGCCGCACTAAGCATTAGACAAATGAGTGGTGTATGCGATCTTGAGTGACGCATTTTATGAAAAGAGTGGAGTTCTGATTTTTAGATCTATGCACTTTGCACCATACAGGAATGGGGACATTGTATCACCTAATAATTATGCACTAGGCACTTTATAATGTTGAATACACTCAATTGATGTATTGGATCACGCTATACATCAATTAATGTTGAACACACCTGATTGATGTACTGAATCATGCTAGCCATACAAGGATACATTCTAATAGGCATTGGCGTAATACACTTGTAAAATGACCAATGTATTTTGATGATCACGGGGATATCCAATATTGTTGAACACTTTTTCCGTTTCATCAATAGAAAGGGAGTTCCCCTATGAAAGCGGCATACAGTATGTATTATGCGCCATTCAGGATAATACCCGTAGAGACCCATGTTTCATCAACATAATCACTACAATACATTTTTCTGTGATAGCCTGGCATTCATCCAATCACAAGTGGCATTGATTACGTGAACAAACAAACCAACTACACCATTGAGGACTTGTTAAACATTAGTATATGCTCATTGGATGTTCCAAGGATTGCATGAGACGGACAATCAATAGTTATGAGATATTGAAGCTCACACTTGGCACAGAGGGTCTCCAATGACAAGCACCCATCGCCACGGGCGAGTTATGAGGAGTCCATTGGGGGGAACCAACAGACGTCCAGTCTGTCTAAATTCTTTATAGAAAGCATCCTTATACGAAATACCTATGGGGGTTAGAGCAGTTATTCCCATTTGGCTGTGTTTCTGCTAATACAGTGACTCAGACGTCAAACATGTCCGCCTCTGACTCGCTCCAGATGGGTGTGCTTTTCATTGGAGTCCCTCTTCTATTTCGGCGGCAATGATCGCCGTCTCGCTCTGCATCACTGTTTTTTAACTCTATGGTTCCAAGGGGACGAATTGTTGTGACCAAGCGGCAGGGAAAGCTGCGAAACGCATTAACGTTCCCAACGCGCACATTATTTTTGCAGTTTGGGGGAGCCTTATGTTAATGGCTTTTTAATATGTTTGTGCCGTCCTGCAAGGCACCAATAAAGATTACTTTTTAATTGCGAACTGGTTGTCCGGACCATCTTTTTGGGAGAAGTGAAGAGTGCTGCTCGGTTTTGCCTGATTCAATCAGTGTGAAGAAAAAGGATATATATATATATATATATAGAGTAACAGAAATTAGCATGAAAATGACAAACACCACTTTATCCGTGGCACACCACAATCAACTTCACTCAGCTAGCAGTAGGATTTCAAGATTAGTACAAATACATATGGAAATTATGATTTCGCCCACAGTTAAGGTTTAAAATAAACACAGGGCGATTTAGCGGTTTGTTTTCCATACCCCCTCTACTTTGGTCTTTGTTGGGGAAATCGGACAGAGAAATTGGAATGATTTGGGGAATTTTAGATTTCAAACCCCCCTTCACTGAAAGGCCTGCGTTGGGGAAGCTGGATAAAAAGGTTAGACTTATTTAAGAACAAAGACACCCCTCTTCCGTAACAAAGTCAGTGTCAGCAGTACAAAAGGGATTACCCAATTAAATTATAGGCAATAGTTTTTGGCGCACACTGGGAAGTGAACTTTCGAATTCTAAAAACATTCTCCCTGTAGTGTTCTTCCAAATGGGGAATAAATTAAGTTACTACTTTTAGTGAAATAGGCTAACAGTCTACACAGTTTTCCCCCCTCCTGTCCACCATAAAGGAAAAAGATTTAATGCAAGCAGACATCCGCAATGTTTGGTTTCCCACAGTCCAGTTCTACTTACATAGAAAGCCTCTGTTAAAAGTCCAGGAAAGCCAGCTGCCTCACAGGACACTCTAGAAAGATAGGTCAAAGGTCTGGTCACTCCACTCTCAAAGAGGGCCTCCTGCTCTCCACCATAGGACCCAGTCAGCTTTGAGGCATTCCCAGCTATCAGATGGTAGGTTCCAGCAACCCTCTCTGTCTCTGTCTGTCTTTCTGTCCCTGTGTGTGTCTGTGTGTGTCCCTCCTCATATGCAGTCCACCTTATATAGCAGCGATGATGCCACCAATTTACAATCTTGGCAAAAGTACCCTGCAATAATTCCACAACTAGGAATGTACAGTTACCCTTCCCTCTCCCCCCAAACCCAGCCTTCACGTCATGTTTGGATTAGGGGTCTGGAGCAACATATGGCAATTCCCATGTGCAATCACCATTTGCTCTCCTTTCAACTTTTTGCTGAAAACTAGTTATGTATCACAATTTCATAATTGCACTAGCAACTTTCATAATAAACATATTTCCTGATTCAGTTAATCATGGAAGAAGTAGATAAGCCAACCACCAAGTCTATACCATGTAGCACGGCCATGTGGCACCTTTCTGCTGTTTCCTTAAAAAGCATAACAGTTGTGAATATGTACGTCATCACCCATATCCCTAATTTTATTCTCCACCCACTCACCAACTCTCACATTTGGAACATGTTCATACCAGCCAGAAACACATCTTAGCCATTACAGTTCCATGAGTCACAGGTGGATTAATTGTATATCTCCATAATCGCCTGGAAAGTACCTAAATTATGGTACATGGATGAAGGAAATCTGCCCTATGATTGCTGTGAAAAAGGCCTACATGATAATAGTCCTTTTAAATTAATTGTGGATCATCATTTGGGACAAATGGCCCTTCGACTGCCTTTCGGCCATTTGTTTTCACTGGGTCAGCCTGCACCCAGAGTTTTATTTTTTTACCGGTCTCTTTGTGTTGAAAGCTTGCTCTTTAAAGTTGTTGTCCCTATTTTCACACATATTGGTCATGCTCCAGCCAAGGGGAACTTCTCTTGCAGTCAATGCCATCAGAGCCAGCAGGTCTGGAGAACACTATATTTCGACACCTTTAGCAGGACACTTTATTGCAGTTGGTAATTAGTTCGGAGATGTGATTTCCAGACTTGGAGTGGGAGATGTCCACGTGAAGTTTCCCACAGCCAGCAAAAGGGTTTATCTGAGTCTGACATTATTTTTATGAACACAAAGTGGCTTTTCAAATGACACTGGAGTTTTGTATGTGAAACTTAATATACACTGCTTTTTGTCAATCTACACATCATGTCTTTTCCCCTGACATTTTTTGTGAGCAGTGATACATTTTCACATGTACACACACCTGTGCAAGCCGTTTTGGTGTGACTTTTTAAAAATTCTGTTTTCCATGTGAAAGGGCTCTTTGATTCCTCCTTCGTTTGTAATTTAAAATGCTGTTTTTCCTTTACTAATGACAAGTAGGCCCCTTTCCACATGGCCCTTTAATTTTACTTAAAAACAAAAACAAAGGCCAAGCCGTTTTTGTTTCTGTGTTTAAAATTGTGCTGTTCATGTGAAAGGGACTTCTGTTTTGGGGCCTTTCAATGCGCCGCCCACTTCTTTCTCCATCCTCTGGTCTCCTGAAGTGTGTGTGAACAGCGACCCATTTCTCATCACTTCTTTGTCTCTTGTAGTGGAAGTGATCATGGACCCTTAGCGTACTACTACTCTTGTAACTTCTGGCAACTAGCTTGAATTGGTCCTTCTCACCTGTCTCTGTTGCAGAATCGCCTCATCTCGCATATCAAAGTCTTTCTCTGCCACCTTAGTGTGCTGGCCAGTACATATTTTTTCAGCCATTTCCTTTCGTATGTCTCTCTCTCAGATCTCTTCATCCCTCTCACGTTTGATTAGCTCTTGACATGAAATTCTTGTTCTGAGCAGTTTTGCCATTATTAGCTCCCCTCGTTTTATTCCATTTGCCTCATTCAGTGTGGTATTGTCATAGCATTTTTCAGAATGCTTGAGAGACTGATGTTGGTTCTACTTCACCTTTCTGAATGGTGCGTTTAATCATTGCTATGAAGCTTTCGGCCATTCCATTGCCTTGGGGCCAAAAAAGTGTGTTCTTTTGGTGTTCGAACCCCTGGTGATTTGCTAACCTGTTGAACTCATGCCCATTGAACAGCAGGCCATTGTCATATTTGCCGATCATTGGGATTTCCCATTCGCTGAACACTTCATCGAGGGCCTGTGCTGCGCTCTTGACGTTTGTGGATGATGTTACTGTTGTTATTTGGAACCTCAAATACTCATTAGTTAGAGCCAGAATGTATGTGCCGTGCTGCATGCGTCAATAAAAGTCAACCACCACAGCGTGCCATATGGTCTCTGGGATATCCATTATCACCATTGGTGTTGGCGAGTTTGATTTTGCTCTAAGTTGGCATGTTTCACAGTGTCCAATGGTTGTTTATACCATTTCACAAGGTATGTGTGGTAACATGTTATTGAGGATGTGATGATGATTTAGCTACACCCCTGCCTGTGCAGTCACTCACTGAGTGTTATTTTTACAGTTCAAATTGAGTGTGGGTTTCTACAACACGGTTATGGAACTGTTGTCACCCAGAAACTCCTGTTAGTCCCAATAGATACTGGGGATAGGTGTGTGGCAAGGAGTCTTAAGTGAAAGTTTACTAAGACAGCCCGGTGAATGCATGGGTACAACTCTAAGTGGCATCTTTGCACCTCAGTATATTAAGGTGCTACACCTGGAGGCACTTTTGAACTGCAACACACATGGGTATAGCTCCATGATGTACTTTGAGATTATTGCATGGCGGAGATTGGCGGTGGAACTCACCCATATAGACTACAATTTTTATGGTGATGGGAAACCATGTGCAACTTCAGGTGTTTTTGGAATGAACAACTTTAAAATGATTGGACCTTTGGCGGTTAATATTATTTGTTAAACTATTTGTATGGATCACCTGATGGAAGACATGTGGTCTGTTTATGTGTATATCTACAATCCGGCTCTTGTAAAAGGGGAAATGGTCCCCGAAATGCGTTGAGCATCTAATGAACAGCTGAACATTAAAGAACACTCTGTAACTTCGGTGGATATTTTTGTATTGAATTTTTTATTGAAAATGATCATATGTTATTTGATATCATTTAGCTGTCTTATGAGGTTGATGGTGCGCGTGGGGCAAAGATTCCATAAATTGGCTACTTTATTTGTGTTTATACCATTTTGTCAATCTGGGGGAACCATGTGTTACCCTGGGGATGGTGTAGATGCCAGAGTGGGTCGATTTGTCGGCGGATGTGCCCCATGAATGGCTGGGATGCCTAAGTGGCGAGGGGCACCTGGAGGTGTGGTTGCAGCGCATGAACGATCGTGTTGGAGGTTGCCACGGATAGTGCAGGGGTGAGGAGCTGTTAGCCTGTTATGGGGGCATGGTATCCTCGTCATTGCCAAACTGCTGTAGCCCCCAGGACAGGGAAAGGACAGACAGGCATCAAAGACCACAGGAGCATGGGTAAGCATCAACATTTCTCTTTATTTCCTTTCTTCAACATCCCCTTCCTAACCCTTTGCCACTTCCATTCCTCTCTCCAGCTCCTCCCTCTTCTCTCTCCCTCTTCGGTACAGTGTTCTCTGAGGGATATAACCAAAGGGTAGCCCGGGCTTGGTTCCCGACCCTTTTGTGACTAGCGACCCAAGCCACATCCGACTGCCGATGTCGAATGAGGCTGAAACATGTCTGCGATTTCTTGTGTTCTTGTGCAGAAGGGACAGCACCTAGCAGCTCCAGCTGGGCTGTACCTTTTCTAGGGTGATACCTAATCTGACTTGTATATGTCTTTCCCCCTCTGACCTGGCATGAAAGGCCAGACATGGGTGGTATGGAGGGTTGTCCAGAGCAATACCAGTGGGTATTAATAATTCAAATCCTTCTAGACATCAACCTGCAATGTTTTTCATGTTACCTTGATTGGAATGTGTAGGTCTAGATATGGGTCCAAAAACGTCTGTACTTAGAGATCCAGGCTACACTTCACTGACTGTGCCCATTGAAGCTGAGGTATGTCTGGGGTTTCTTGTGGTCCCCTGCATAAGGGATGTGACCATGACATTCCTGCGGGACGTGATCTGATGTGCATATGTTCTTTACAGTTCTGGAATGGCGCGACAGGTAGAACAATGGTCTGCCGGAGCGCTGTCAGAGGTTACGATACAGTCAAACCCTTTCAGCCATCAGCCTCAGTTTTGCTCATGTCCATAAGCAAGCAACTAAAGTTATCTTGAATTAGGAAGCTATAGCTAGAACTTTCTCCAAGTAGAGGTTTGGCATTCTAAACTATTCTATTACTTATCGCTGAAATCTCCTTATTTTCTTTATTCCAGGATGAAAATATTTCAATTCCCCCTTCTTGAAAATATGTGGTGTATAACTCTAATTAGGGCACGTTCATTCATTTTCAATTTGGTCACAATTGTTCCATATTCAAATTGCTTGCGCCACAATTTACCTCACCAGTCTGTTAGAAGCGAACCCCTTTATCACTCAATGACGACAGAGAGCCCTTAATGTAGTTAACCTCCTTTATTCTCTCACATCCCTAAACTAAACTTCCCCTTGTATGTCCCCCCCCTGCCTCCACGTTCCCACGTGCCCTCCCTTGCCAAGTGTCCTCTTCTTTAAAGGAGCCTTGCATTATTCTGTCCTCAACAATGGCCATCATTTCATACCACAAATCTTGCTCGTTTGATCCATGGTCGATGCAATGTAGTGTTAGAGTTGAAGATCTCAAAAGTACGCTTCAAAAGGTACAAGATAACAGCACCCTGACACGTCACACATTTCCACTCAATTGGCATGCTCTATGAGTCCATCACCGTCAGGGTGGTAAAGTGACTCCCACTTGCATGTCACAGCAAATGGTTACCAGTCAAATGGTCGAAAACATTTGGTCGACAGACAATTTGGTCGACACCATTTGGTCGAATGCCAAATGGTCGAATTTTTTTTTTTTACCCATTTTTTGGTTTTTTTTGGGGGGCTCCCCCCCAACCCCCTTTTTTTTCTTTTTTATTTTTTTTCCCCACACGAAAACCCACAAAACACATATATATATATATAAAAAAAAAAAATCGACCATTTGGCATTCGACCAAATGGTGTCGACCAAATTGCAGTCGACCAGTTTGTTGTCGACCAGTTGACTGGACACCACAGCAAATAATTCCAGGGATTGGTCCATCTCCTTGCACTAAAACAGAACTCAATTATCTTTTAGAACAGGATTGGCAGAGCATTCTCTACTAAAATGTCACTAGAGAAATCCTACATTTTCATTCACATGTCTTCCTGAACACGTGTGACCTCTATCCTCTCTGAGAAGAGATCAGATTGCACTATCACACACTGTCTGGTTCCTCTCTCATCAGCTAATTGTTCAACAATATCCACCACTAACTCATTCAGGGTAGTTGGGGTAACACTAGAGGGTTGAGCGATTGATAACATCCCAGCATTCTGATATCCATTATCCCATCGATGTTCTTTAAATCAGTATATCCAGCCTTGGAAACCAGTAGTATTCATGCAATTTCTTCTTTGTTTCAGTAATTTGCTCAAGCACTTCAGGGGGTATTTCAGTTAACCTCATGTTTAATCCACAAGGCACAATTGTCCTTCAAACTCAGCCTACCACCTTCAATAATGTGCACCACATTTGTTTTCCCCCATACTTTTAGTTCTTCCTGGAATACCTGCTTCTCAGTGCAACTAGTATTCACACATTTCACCACTGCTTATAATACTTGAACATTGATGCAATCCCCATTCCCCAGTGGTCAAAAGCCTTGCTCATTCTATTCAATATTACCATATGGAGATAGTTATTGACCTCCTGTCAGCTAATCAGAAGGTTCAAAGTGCAGCCAATAACTACTGGTGTTGTCTGCATTCTGAACAGTAGTACCCAAATTGATTGTTTCCAATTGACCGTATGGTAAATCTGGCCGAATTCACCCAGTACCATTCGATCAATTTGGGTAATCACTACCAAACATGGGGAGCAGGAGTTGCAGGGGTATCCCCCGCTCCCCTTGTTTGGTAATGATGGCCCGCTTCCAGAGGTTTGGAGGCGGACGATGGGAAGAAAAACCAAAAACAATATGAAAAGTGTACCCTGCAGCGTCGGATCCGACCCATGTATGAGGGACAGATCCAACGTCACAGGGTCAGAATATGAGCAGACACTGAAAAGGTAAGTAGGGGGTGGGTGGGGGAGTGTTTGGGGGTAGGCAGGGGTTTCAGTTTGGCTGGATTTGGCCATGGAAAAATTGGCTTTGCGGCCCAATTGACCACAGTCAATTCGGCCGCGAACAATTGTGCAACGGCCAAACCAAATACATCCTTCTGAACATTATGGGCCTCATTACGAGTATGGAGGTAGCCATGCCGCTTTTAGCTTTTAGCGGCATGGCTACCCCCATACCGGGTACCGGGTCTGGGTTCCAGAAATAGGGAATTACTGGGCCATTCTGACCTTGGAGGGCCCGGTATTTCCCTTTCGTGGAACCCGCACCCGGTACATACCCATTCCCATTCAAGCCCCATTGGGCTCAGTAGGAATGGGGAGGATGCTAACAACGGGACCGTTAACGACGGGCCTGTTGTTCGCATCCTGGTCTGCTAGCGGGACCCACGAGCAAACCTCGTAATGAGGCGGAAGAGGGATAACGGGGCCGGCAGCTCTACCGGCGCTGTTATCCCTCTACCGCCTTCCTCATAATTAGGCCCTATGTGTTCAAAACAAGACATGGAAACAACAGTGAAACAACAATGCAATTTCCAAGCAAGATCTTTTGCCACACGCCCCATTTCTTTTTTTTTTGCTTTTACAATAGGTTAGACAAAACAAAGAAAAAGATAAAACGTGAAAATGCTTTCACTTTCTTATAGAGAAAGTGTTTACTTTTAAATAAAAACCTAATGCATAATCATGTTACACCTGTTGAAAGTATAACAACGTTTACAATTTACAAACTTAATTTATGGAGATAACCTTATTTAAATATCACAAAAATCTATTTCCTTTACTCACAATTAATGCTGTTACTTCACCATGAAAACCTAGGAGTATATGTATTGCTATTACCACCATATCATATAGCCTTATTGACTTCTTGAGGGGTCATTATTGCTTGCGATTGTGACCCATCCCCAAGTTATTGACCCAGGCAAACTCTGTGGCAGGTCATTATCCCACGATAATGACCCCTTCCTCAGTCTATAAGGCTACATTATATCATTCATTTTTGTACAGAAGATGAGACAAGCAATGTGCCCGTTTTTTTCTGTTCTCTGCAACACATCAAACCTCAATATCATGTGCCTGAAGCCACACAAGCAAATGAGCTTTTCCTCGGGATGCACCGTCCAATACATGCTCTTCAAGGTCAGGTTTCAGTTGCTTATCAACCACGCAACGAACCAGAGGAAGGTTGTAAACCACTTCATTGCCCGTGGACAAGCCAAAACGTCCTTATCTAAGAGTAAATACCTCCTGCTCGGTCCGCCTATTTTCTGTGGGTCATATACTTCCACCTTTTCCTCTCCATCTATCACTTGAGACAACACAGCCCCGATCATCGACCACTGACATTCATCATTACAATGTATTGGTTCTGTTTGGCAAACTGAGCCAGACAATTGGGCCTCATTCTCAGTCTGGTGGTATGTAAATAAAGGTGCCAGTAGCAACTTACCAGCACCCTTTCTGGACCGCCAGACTACGAGAATGCCTACAGGGGCCGAATCTCCCGGGTGGTTTGACCTGCCGGGAGTACTGGCCCCTGAAGGCATGTTTCTCATGGAAGAACAGGCACCGTGCCAGTGCTTCCATGTCCCCATTCCCATGGGACTCCACGGGAATGGGGATTTACAGTTCCCGCTGCCTGACATCCCAGGCCGCCGTGACCTGTAATGTCCTGGTGGCACCAGGACATAAGGCAGCGGAAATAGTATTACGAGGTTGGGTTACTGGTGACCTCGTAATGATGAGGCCCAATGTTTTTTAAGAAATTCTGTCCTTAAAATCTGTAAATTATACTTTGTCCTTCATTGGTGTCTTTCATAAGCCAAATTTACTGCTTACTGGTTCTTTATTATGTGCAGTAGTAATCAGGGGAATTTGGTTTAACTGAGCCCAATTCTTGGGGCACTGAAGTAAATAGAATTGTGGCCCTCATGCCTTCCCTCTTCCCCACACAAGACAGGTCTGCTTCTTGGTAGTAAACAGAAAAGTCCTGATTCATGAAAAATGCACATTTGTCCCTCAAAGGCAATGCACAGAGAATGACACTGCGCAAGCCTTTGCACAAAATAAAACATGTGCGCCCCACATATTCATGGAATTTTCTGAGCAAAGTAGCCGTATAAGCAAATCGTGGCCGGAACGCCACCGACGCACCTCCACGCAAAGAAAATACAGCCAGAAAAGCTACCTTTTCATGCACGCCCCGGGTGCGAATACACGCACCCTTCATACAGTGTGTGGGTCCCCCCGCAAGCAGGCCTATATCTTGTGGGCCCTGCACCGGATACCCCGACAACATGCGCATGATGCAACGCAACTCAGGTAAAAATCAGAAAGGTAAGAAAATCTGTGTGTGAACACCAGTAAACCATTCCTGCACCACACTATAGTGTGTACGCGCACCCCTAAGTCCAATCGGATCCCGAGCTGCAAACACGCATTCCTAAATACGACATGCAAACCCACCTTTGCACAGTGATTCCTATGCACAAGTGTTTGTACGCCTGCGGGTGGCAGAGAGATTGGAGGGATTTGCATGGGCAATTTGCATGCGAGAGGCTGCGTGATAATGCCCCTAAATACACTTTACCATGCCCATTTGTGGGCGTACTATGGACTGCCTGCGGCACGTTCCTCATAACGCCCACTTTTTCCCTTGTTCTTTCTCATTTTCTGAGTTCCGCCCCGCACTCTGCCTTCGCACACATTCTGCGTAGTGTCTCACGCAAAACACTCGACCGCTCGCAGAAACATGCCGTCCCTGCGCAAAGTCCCCGCAAGTTACAAAAAAGTGCCGCGCAGGCGATTACATGAATCAATTAACAGGGTTTGCACGCAGAATGGCGCGCAAATCCCCACTTTTGCATGCAAATAATTCCATGAATCGGCCTGTAAGTCAATGTCTCGAGTGTTCGGGGTTCCTTGTATCTGATTCTTGGACTTTTGTAGAGTCTTTCCTGGCTCAGGTTAGTTTTGTCAGCATGTTGTTTTGGTTCTCCTGGGTGTGTGATAAATCTGGGGTAATCAGGCTCTCCCTCTTTGTCATTGCTGCGCTGCTCTGCTGGTGGAGCACCCAGCCCTTTGTATCATGAACTCCCTCCACACTGCTTTACTTTAGTCAGGACCAAGATGTGGGCACTCCCTTTTGCATCCCCCTGTTCTTCCTCTTGCCTGTTTTCGCATTCACCTCATTCCTGTTTCTATTTCTATGGTTCTACTTTCCTTTACTCCTCTCCTTGGCTTTCTTTCTCCTTTCTCACCTCCTTGCTGATCCACCACACTATCCTGCTATATATTTTCTTCCGTCCCTAATCCTCTATCTCTTTCTACCACCTGCTTCATTCTTCTTTTTGTTAGTGTCTCTTTCAAGACTCTTTTCTCAGCTTCAACCTCCTCCTCTGCCACTCACTTTCTCTCACGCCATCACATTCTGCAATGTTTGTGTCATCCTCCTCCCCTCCTTTACCCTCTCCTCTCACTTGTTCTGCTCCTGCACCCATTTCTATCTCGTTTCTTCCTCCTCTATCTCTGTTTCTACTTCCCTGCTCCTCTGCTCTTCTGTCTCTTTCCTTTACCTTTTCAGCCCATCCTGCTGTACTCACCTTTGTCTCTTTTTTCTTCCTTCCTACTCACTCCCTTTCACCTTTGCTCTTCACTCTCCCTCCTCCACCTCCAAGCCTCTATATCTCTCTCACCTCCACTCTTGACTCTTTCTTCATCTCCATTCTTCTTTCTGTAGATACCACCTTATAACCTCTCTCTCTCTCTCTCTCTCTCTCTCTCTCTCTCTCTCTCTCTCTCTCTTTCTCTCTCTCTCCACGTCCCCACTTCTTTCTCCCCTCCTTCATTTCTGCTCTTGTTTCACCCTCCTCCCCCTCTGTTTTGATTAAATGGGGCTCAGTATGAGTTTGCCGGTCCATAAATAAGGTGCTGGTAACGATGTATACGGCACCTTCCCAGACCGGCGTAAACTGCCAGTAGTTCAGGCCCCTACCGGCAGACGATTGCCGCAATCACCGACACTGGTATTACCAGTGTCTGTGATTGAGAAAGGGGATTTACTGGCATCCGCGCCACCCATAATATCCCAGTAATACCAGGATATCGGGTGACGGAGATGGTACGGTAGTGCCTTGATTACCGGCGGGATACCGGGGGACTTTAAATAAGCCCCTATCCCTCTTTCTTCCTCACCACACCACCGTGCTCTAAATTGCACCTTTCTCTCGAAACTCCTTATTTCATCACCTCTCATCTGCCCCAATCCGTTCCTTTGCTACTCGGGATTGGGCCAAGAACTGCGGTCCCATGATGCTGTGCGCTCATAAAGGATTCAAGAAAGACTCGGACGCTAACTGCAGAATAAAGGCTTAATGATCGTGCTTGTCAAACACCCTAGAACAAAAGAGAACTGGTCCAGGGGCTATGTTGCTGATATTGGATCATTTTATCCCACCCCACTATGTCAACATCCTCCTAATCCCCGACATTTGTAAAATATTTTGCACTGTGATCACCTAATCCTGAATCTGAAAATGGCTAGGTCTGGGTGGGTTCTATATTCTTACATCGCCCGTTTTTTTCCGTTGAGTTTTCCCCCCCGACTGTTTTCTGTTGAAAAAAGTCAAAGAAATGTTTTATTTTGTCGGGGGGAAATTCTCCCGGGGTCGGCTGGGCCGTCCGCGGACCTCCGGGCAGGGAGGCCCCAACTCCTCCCGTATATCCCAAAAGAGATAAAGTATGAGACACACACAGGAAGCAAGGTGATTCTGCTGTTTATTAAACAAAACGGCAGGGATGGGTCAAGGATCGTACGCGTCCGTCCTGACACTCTCTTCTCGTCGTGGGGCTCGCAGGCCCTTTTTACCTTAGTATGATGCGCTACTTGCATCACCTGAGAAAGTTAGCAAAAAAACCTATCGCCACTCTGGATTGGTTCCCCGAGTGGTAGGGTTAGTATAGCATACGTATAGAGAACGTTGTTAGTGGTTAAGGGTCAGTCAGGTGGTATACTTGGGTTGTCCCTTCAATTTGATACATAAAAATTGTTACATGAAGACCCCTGAGGATTGGTCAATGTTAATGGCGTCAGTGATAAGAGCCCCATGCTCTGATTGGTCCACCCGCGAGGCCCCCAGTCTGGGACCATCGCTGTTCCCAGCTCGCGGTGCACCTGTCATTTGGAACAATGTTTCACTATGGGTATGTGCAGACAATGTGAGGATTTATTCATAAGCAGGAAGGCCGACTACTCCCACCACTGCAGATGTCCATTGAGTCGCTTAATTGTATCTGCCTGTGTCTTGAGACGGGGGATCCAGGCGCCTTCTTCCTCCTGGGCTTGGCACCCTATCAGGTTCGGCTTGGTCACGTGAGGTGGGACCGTGGTTGAGGCAGAATTCTGCACAATTAATATTGCATTTCTCACTGTGTGCCTGGCATATCTTGCAGGTGTGACCTTGGCGTCGGCTTGCGGTATGAGAGTTTGCAACGTTGTGCCCTTCACTGTCTGCTTTCGCTGGGCTCATTCTGCATGGTCAGCAACCGAACTCTTGCTCATTTAATGTTCATGGAAGCTTTTGCTTGTGGCCTACTTGGGCCTGGTGCATAGGTGGAACCGTTTGATACAGAGTGCTTTAGGTTATGGTATCATATTGCTCTATCCCCAGTATCGTGTCTTCGTTATATTTCTCATTATGATACGTGGGCTTAGGAGAAGCGTGAGCAAGCCTTTTTAGATGAGTTCATTGTGTGTCTTGCATTTCTGTATTTTGGAAAGCCTATGTGGAAAATAATAAAGATGCACGTCCGTGGGTGTGTCCGTCGCCTATGTCATAGCACTGAGTATGTTTTTCGTGTGGATTGGTGTGGGAGTGTCCGGTGTGTATGTTTGCACGGGTGTGCTGACCGTTGGCTAGGTCGTCATGGCATCTCTAACGATGTGTTGATTTGGTGCTGGATGGTTCAGTCGAGTCCATCCATGCTGCAGGTGTCGGCATGTGCAGGGCAGGCTGGTGGGCAGGTGGGTGGGTACATCCGTATGTTCCTGTACCAGGGTATTTGGTCATCTGGTAGATGGGCAAACTCCTCTCGTGGTGGGTGTCTGGGCCGTGATCCTCTAGGCCAGAGTTGAGAGGGGATTGGTGGCAGCCTTTTGTTCACTTTTCCCACTTCAGTCCCCCCTCTGGTCGACTTGACGACCACAAACATATCCTTTTCCTTATTTCCTCTCACTCTCCATATTTTAGTTACTCCTCCCAAATGCCCATAGTGGTTAACATGGTCTTCAAATGACCAGTACATATACACACAGGTTCCTCCAGGTGTGCAGTATACCCATTTCCCTATGTAGCTCCTTGGGTTTCTTGGGTTTTCGAGCTTCACAGATGGTTGGTCCAGGTGGTTGGTGATGATCTGGTTGCGCAACCTCTCTCTCTCTTTTATTATTGTGCCTGTGTGTTGGCCGTCATCTGCTGGCATCAAGGGGTGCATACCGACCATTTCGATCATCTCGTCTGTGGTGCGTGCCTTCCAAAATCTTATTATGATAAGTGCAGCTCCAGCCAAAATAATGCATCCAACTATAATCTTCAGTCCATCTGACAGCCAAGATGGCATCCATGACCATAGCGTCGAAAACCAGCTCTCGTCCTTTTTCACACCTTTACTTTCATCCATCATTTTGGAGTGCATCTGGGCCAATTGTGATACTGCTTCTGTCAGTGTACCATTGTCAGCATCGTTAGCAGGAATGAATGTGCAGCATGATTGTCCTATCTTTGCGCAAACTCCTCCTTCCATTGCTGTGAGGAGGTCCAGTACATATCTGTTCTGTAGTGCTACCATCCTCACTGCTCGCAATTCCTCTTTTATTGCGTTGAATCCATTTACTGTAGAGTTAATTGTCATCATTAGTTCCCATCTAGTTATCTGGAGCCATTTTGCGTTTGCGTAAGCCTGTAGTCCCGGATGTATTATTGAGGAGAAGAACATTGCTGCTCTGCTAAATAGTCTGTGTTCTGGCGGAATTGAAGTGAGTGCTGTTTCCGACCTTCCCCATAGGTAATTTCCTGTCAGGGGTTCTCCTTGTCTTTTCTTTCTATTCAGGACAGTGTTGTTGCCGTTGTTTTGGTTTTCTGGCCCCTTCTGAAGCTGTGCAGATCTCTTCTTCCTCTTGTTTGCTTCATCCATTTTGGGGAAGTTCGCCACATTCACATGTCTCTGGGGCACCACTAGTGATGGTACATTAACGTGTACCATTGTGCATACACCATTCCACAGAGGGGGCAGTGTGTGGTATGCCTTGTCTCCACAGGCCCAGTAATGGTCCATTACTACTGCTGTCCCTGCTCCCCCCTCAGGTAGCTCTGTCACGCTTGCACAGTTGGTGTTGTATCCTAAGTCCACTTCTCCTTTATGTTGGTAGCATACCTTTGGTGCAGTCATCGGCAGTATTGTTATTGGGTCTTCATCCTTCTCTATCCACGTTAGCATGGGTACGTACTTGACCCAAGTCGTCCAACATCTGTTGTTGTGTTCAGCAATAGTTGTAGTATCCTCTCTCATTACCATGTTGCTGCCAACCACTCCTGTGTCCCATTTGTCACCCAGGTACACCTTCCCTGTTATTATTATCAGTGGTCTTTCCCAACATCCTTGTTTACCAGGAACTTCAGTGGCGTACCAATCACATGGTAGGTACTGTAGTGTTACTTTCTTTGTTTCTCCTTTTTCAGGGCCACTTGTTATGTATCTGAATGCTTCAGCATGTAAACTGGCCTTGTGGTAACTCAAATAACTCTTGAGGAAGTTATTTTCGTACGGGTATGTGTTTCGTGTTTTCCATACCAAGTGCACCGTGTTCCCTTGAAATCTCCCTTTCGTTTGGAACAGCGCCAGGTATATTATACATCGTGCTGTTTTTTCATCTATTTCCGTGGCAACGAAAGTTCGGTAAGCGATCATGGCGTATGGGATCAATGAGCAGACGTAGCAGCTGTCTTCTGTTGTTTGTTTACCTATTTGAGTCATGTGTTGGTACCACATGTTGTTCGAGACATGTGCTGAATTTTGTATGTAGTTGTCAATATCTTTATTGTCTGGGTATGTGCTGCGTTTAACTCTATTTCCCTTGTGTGGAATTTTGCTAGTACCACCTGACGTAACACCTGTTGCAGCCGGGGGTGGGGGTATATTAGGTTTGGGTACAGCAAAAATATTGATAGCATAACTGTTCTGCCATACAGAGGCAGCCAAGAACCCGGTGATCATCAAAATCCCTATCATTTTTATTACAGAGGCTAGTCTCACCGGCATTTTGCTCTTACCTTGCTGCAGTCCGGCAGCTAATTCTTGCGACGTTAAAGTTGCCCGCCTGAAAATTTTCAATATGCTTGTTATTAGTGTTAGTTGTTGTTTTCAAGCTCTCCCTATCAAGTAGTCGTTCAGTGCCCAGGCGAAGAGCTGTTCCCACGCCAATCTAAGCGATCTATCTCTTAGGACAGGCAAGTATGGGTGGAGGTGGGGCATTGATTGTTCTATGGCCAAGAGAAATGCTGTGTAGTAGACACGTACCCTCCTCCTTTTCAGGTACTTTGGCCTTTTTATGTAATAGACAAATTGATGTGATAATTCTTCAGGGTAGTTATTGTCTAAGGGTATCATCTACTCCTGGGCAGTGAACTTTGTTAGTTATCTGTTTTCTTAGCAGTACAATAATACGCCGTACCTGCATGTGCGAGAGAAAAAAAAAGAGAACATTCAAGTGTTTACATGTGTATGTGCAAAACAATGTCCTTCAGTTGGGTTATTACTGCAGTGGGTAGGGGGTCGATGGGCAGAAGGTTTGGGCTCAACTGGCAGGGGTCTCTTTACTCTTTGATCGTGTGACCATGGGGTGGGCGGTATGGTAATTACCCCTTTCTATTTCAGTAGTTGTCTCTGGGGAATCAGGGGGGTGGCAGGGTATGGGGACACTTAGGCTGTTAGCTGTGGTAGAAGTCCCTTCCTCCGTTGGTGACGCTGTTGCTGTTCTTCCAAGGGCCCTGTCGGTGATGCTAGGGCGGGTCTGGAGTTTGCAGATCTTTACGTCGTGTAGGTGATTCCAGGCACATTTGTCCTGTAGCTTTACTGCTCTCGTTGATACTTCCTCTACCAGGTGGGGGCCAGTGAAACGTGGGCTGTTCCACTTTCTGTTGAAATTGCGGAGTAGTACTTGGTCACCTTTAGCAATTTTGCACAGTTTTCCCTTTTCCAATTCTTCATCCGCGTCTTCTTGTTGATCACTCTTAGACCCGCCCCGCGTGCGCTCGAGCTGTTGAGACCCAAACACTACACTAGTAATCAAAGAAGACACATATTGGTACATTTCATCACCAAGGACAGTTGCAGTGTTTTCATGGTCGGTGAATGCTCTTGATGTTGGCGTCAGAGGAAGGCGCATTTGACGTCCGGTCACCACCTCGTGAGGGGTGAGGTGGTGGTCGGAGCCTGGTCTATTCCTTAGCTCAAATAGGGCTAGCGGAAGGCAATACAGCCAACTCTTCTTTGTTGTTTGCTGTATTTTTGCAATTGCCTCCTTTAATAGGCCATTCAGGCGTTCGCATATACCGTTGGCCTGCGGGTGATATGCACATGCAAATTTGTGCTTGATGTTAAGTAAGGATGTGATGTGCTGGAACATTTCATTGGCGAAATGCGGGCCATTATCTGACCGCAGTATTTTGCACACTCCCCACCTGGGGAAGACCTCCCTCACTAGGAATTTAGCTGCTCTGAATGCATCTGGGTGTGAGCAGGGCCCTGCCTCAATCCACCTCGAGAATGGGCATACAACTACAATCATGTACCTATTTCCTTGACATACGTTGATCATATCAACATAGTCAATATGGATGTGTCGGAAGGGTCCCTCTGGCCGGGGTATAGTACCTTTTATCACCTTCAGCGTGTGACCGGCCGTGAACTGTTGGCATGTGAGACAATTGCTGATAAAATTTGACACATGGCAATTTAACTCGGGGCAGAACCAATCTTCCCTAATTCATGCTGCAATGACTTCCTTGCCTGTGTGGGCTGGGTGGTGTAGTTGGCTCAGGGCGGTGTTCAATAGTGCCAGTGGCATTACCATCTTTCCAGTGCTACCCTGGCGCCATAGTGCGTCAGTTGGTGACCCTTCTCTTATCAACATCTCCTTAGCTATTCCCCTCCCTCTCCCTCTCTCTGACTCTGGGGGGTTCCATATCTCGCCAAAATATGCAGCATACTTTGCGTGTGCGTCTGCTGCTGCATTCCCTTTTGAGATATGATCTTCTCCATTAGTGTGTGCGGTACATTTGACCAAGGCTAATTCTTGGGGGTCATTTATTACTTCAATTAGTTCAGCCAATAAGAGAGCATGTTGCACTGGAGTGCCATCCGCTCCCCTAAACCTTCTTCTCCTCCATTTGGACAACCCTGCTGGACAGTAGACGTGACATATGCACTGTCGGAATATATGGTCACTCGTTTGTCAAAGCTTTCCTTCAACGCCATGATCAGTGCAACTAATTCAGCTGCTTGAGCAGAGTAATGCTGTGGTAATTGTACGCATTTCATCGCCACATACACCGGTACCTCTGTCATTTTTACTACTGCTGCCCCAGTCCTTCTTATCCCATCACTTTGGTCAATTGTTGATGACCCATCAATGAACAAGAGCTCACCTCCCTCTAGTGCGTTCTCTTCAACCTTTCTAGTACATGAGTACATTTCAGTAGTCTTTGTACAATCGTGTGCATAGTCTCCTTCCTCAATTACTTCTGCTATAAACCTTGCAGGGTTGACCGTGCTGCATCTAACAATCGATAGTTCAGCTCTAGATAAGATGATCTCATAACCTGACGCCCTCTGCGTGGTTAGTGTGGACTTAGGCTTGTTCAATATTGCAAATAGTGCATGTTCCACAAATAGTGTGGTTGGGCACCCCATGGTGATTGCTGATGCTTTCTCTACCGCAAAGGCAGCTGCGGCGAGACCTTGTTCGCAAAGGAAATAACCTAACATCACAGGATCCAAGTGACCGCTGTAAAACGCTACTGGTTTGTAGCCCATGCTTGTTTTTTGAGCCAACACTGTTTTCATTACTGCTGAGTCGCAATGTGAAAATATAAAGAATTGTCGTTCATAATCTGGGGTGGCCAGTACCGGAGCGGTTGATATTGCATCTTTCAGTTCATCAAAAGCCTCTTTCATTTCCATTTTCCACCCCAACTTTTTCTCCCCTTTGTTAGCTTCTTTTAACGCCTCAAGTAGGGGTCCTATGTATGAGCTGTAATCAAATACCCATGCTCTACAGTAGTTGCACAGACCCAGGAACTGCTGTAATTCTCTCACTGTTTGTGGCAATGGCGTATTTGAAATGGCCTGTGCTCTTTGTGGTGCAATCTTTCTTCCATATTGGGATATGAGCTGACCAATGTAAAGTACCTGTTCCTGACAGTACTGTAACTTTTCCTTGTCTACCTTGTAACCTTTTTCAGCCAATATTGTCAGCATCTTTAATGAGTCCTCTCTGCATCTTCTTACGTTTGTGCTGCAAATTATTATGTCGTCAACATACTGCAGCACTGTGCTTTCCACTTCAATGTTACCCAAATCCATCTGTATTACTCTGTTGAATATTGAGGGTGACTCGCAGTACCCTTGTGGCAATCTGGTGTGTTTCCACTTTGTGTTTCTGTAAGTGAAGCTTGTCAGATCTTGTGAGTCTGGGTCCAGTGATATTGAGAAAAAGGCATTTTTAAGGTCAATCACTGTAAACCGTGATGCCTCTGCTGGAATTCCGCACAATATTGTGGCCGGGTTTGCTGCTATGGGGTATTCTGCTTCCACTATGTTGTTCAAAGGCCTGAGGTCCTGTATGAAGTGCCAAGACCCCACTTTAGCCTTGCGCACTGGGTATACAGCTGTGTTGCATGGTGATTCTGATGGGACCAATATGCCATTATTTATAAGGGCCCTTATTGTTTCATATATGCCCTCATCTGCCTCTTTTGATAGTGGGTACTGTTTCACTCTGGGGAGTATTGCACCCTTTTTCGATTTTATTCTTACTCCCCCTATGCTTTTTATGCACCCCACGTCATAGGGGCTAGTAGTCCATAATGATGTGGGTACTTTTGCCATATCCTCCTCAAAGAAGGGAACTGGGGTGGACGTGGGTGCCTCTAGTGCCATTGCAATTTTCTGTGCCACTTGTTTGTACGTCACCCTTAGCCATATTTCCACACTCATCATAAATACCATTTCACCTTCTTCCTTTTCTCCTGAGAAGAGCTCCTCATCTGACACCTGGGTGAGTCTACATCCCTCCGCTAGTGCTATCACTGCCCTCCATGCTCTTCCATCTCTGTCTTGGGCATGTACTGCAATGTAATCAGCGGTTGCTATAATGCTCTCTATGTCCACTGAAATCACCTTTCCTTCTGGTTCATTGGCTGGTGTTTCTGGTCTAAACAAATAGGCTGCTGGCCTCCTCCAGATCTTTCCTTCTATCCCTGGCATCCATGCAAATGCCATGTCTGTCCCGTACTGGAACAGTTCACCATCTACTGGCTCAGCCCTAATCACTGTCTGTCCACAGTATGCTTGCATAATCTGTCGTGCAGTGAGCATGTTAATTCCTGGAGTGGAGCAAATTATGCCGTCCTCCGTAAAGGAGATTGTCATATTCAACCTGCTCATTATGTCTCTCCCCAGTATATTTACTGGTGAGGCCCTAGAATATAAAAGTGGGACTGACATGTCATAATCCCCTATTGATAAGGGAATGTTATGAGTAAAGGAAACCAACCCCCCAAGCCCCAGAGAATCCTTGGGTGTTCATGGCTTCACCTGACATCTTAAATTTACCTTCCCTTATGCAAGACCGGGTCGCCCCGGTGTCAACAAGGAATGATAATTTTTTGTCACCTATCGTTACCTCTATGCGTGGTTCCTCCGCACTATTAGGTGTTACCGACAGGATGGGACACACCAAGGCCGTCTGTGGGCTGTCCTATTAAGGGTATAATGATTGACCACTTCCTGTGTAAGGGTTGTGTCCCAGGATCGTCACCCTACCCAGTTGTGTTTGCTGTAGTTGGGTATTGGTAGAGGTCATGTTATGGTCTTGGATTTGTGCAGGTTGCTGTACTTGCTGTGCTTGGGGTTGTTGTGTTACTAGTTGTTGCTGTTCATTTCCCTGTTGCAATGTCTGCTGTTGCTGGATGCCCTGCTGTTCCTGTGTGGGCCTTTGTTGTCCCTGTTCACTCCATGATGGTGTGCCTGGTCTCACTCTACACGTGCGTGACATGTGTCCTACCAATCCACAAATCCAACACACCAGTGGTTCCCTGTTCTGCCATGGAAAGCTTCATGTGTTGTCCTGGTATACTGGTTGCCCGGTGGGGTAGGAATTTCTAAGTCCTCCCACCTGCTGTTGTGTGTTATATCCGTATCCTCTCCCTCTCATTATTCCTCCCCTTCCCCTGTTGTAATTATAATACGCAGCTCCTGGCGTTGAGTATCCTCCTCCCATGTTAGTCGTGTATGGTTGGAGTGGCGGCATCTGTTGTGTTACAGTCTGCGATGATTGTATTTGGGAGGGATCTTGTGCAGCCACTACTTGTGTGGGGCTTTGAGTCATTGTTGCAGGTGCAGTTATTAGTGCGCCTTCCATCGTGTATTTAGTAAGTTTTTTCTGTACTAGTTTAGCCTCTTCCGTTTTCCTATCCTCTTCCTTTTTTTTCATTTTTTCTTGCCATGTCCTACAATGATGCACTATTGTCAGTTGTATTTCTGGCCATGCTTTTGCTTCCATCCCCACTACTTTCTTCAGTTGTTTCTGAACTGCTTCTGGGAGCCCCTGTACTAGTATATGATAGAATATTGCTGGTGTTTTGTCCCATTGTTCTCTAGTTTCCATACGCCACTTCTCTTGAATTTCCTGGATATAATCAACAGGATCTTCATTCTCACGCATCTTGCGCAAGGTAATTGCTCCTATGTCTGATGTGCCTGGATACTGTACCCTCAGTGCCTGCCATAATGCATGTCTGCAGTTTGCGAATGGTGCCCCATCGTGTGATGTGTTTGTTATTGTGACTCCGGGGAAGCCCGCTCTCTTCCAGATGTCATCCGCTGCATCCCCTAATATTGATATTAGAAGGCCCTTTACATCTCCCACTGCCAATTTCTGTCCTGCGGTGTGTTTTTCCATTTCATATATCCATTTACCCGCACCTCCACTTAATGATGGGAGTCTGCACTTTATATTTTCTTTGTCTGCATGCTTCCAAGGGACGTATTGTGGTCTAACCCCTCCCCTCTCCAGAAGTGGCATTAAGTTGTGTCCCGTTTGACCCCCTGGGTTCCACAAAATCGAGTCCTCACACCCCTCCTCTTCTTCCGTCTCTTCTACATCGCCAATTTCTCCCATATTTCTCCTGCTCTGAACTCTTTCTCCTCCATCACTTCCCCTTCTTTCACCATTTCCTTTATTTAATGTGAGCGTGTGTATTTGTTCTCCCTGCCTGCGTCCAGGGAGGTCTCTAAGCCTTCCTGCATAGGGTGTCAGTTCGTTTGTGAAGGGCGCGAGTTTAGATGGGCATGTTGCACGTAATGAGCGTGAGGTTGTGGAGCATGTAGGACGGGATGGTGATGGCTTCACGTGTCTGCCTTTCCGCTATTCCTTGCTCTTCCTCCTCACTTCTCTCCAGTTCTTCCTTTCTCCTGCAGATCCATGGTGAGTCTCTATTTGTCCGGGTGGTGTATAATTTACCTAGGCTTTCCCTTTCACTATTTCTTCCTTCCTTCTCCATTCCTTCTTCTTCCTCACTACAAATGTCATTCGTGAATGGCAACCCCCAATCTGTCTTATTCCCCCTAATCGTTACTGTTCTTAAGTCTATTAGGTCCGTTCCTCCCTTTTCGTCTTTACCAATCGCTCCCCTTTGTGCTGATGTTGTTGCTACTTCTGTACCCCTATATACATTCCTCCTTACTTCACTCTCCCCTCTCCTATCTTCTCTTTCCCCTTCATTTCTCTCCGCTATTTCTCTACCAATTTCCTCTCTTTTCTTTTTTAATTCTTCCATTACTTCACTACTCATTTTCTCCAATATCTTTTCATCTTCTTTCTTCCTTTCCCATCTCTCCCTCTCCCGTTCTAATATACTTTCTATCATCCTCCCTTCTTCATATTTCCTTGTCGTTTCTGATAGTAATCTCTTCTTCCATATTGCCATTTCCTTTTCTTTCTCCTCTTCCTCTCTTTTCCTTTCACGCAGCGCTGCTCTTGATACCTTCTCTGCTACTGCCTTTACCCTTTCGGCTTCCCTCCTTTGCTCCTCATTTCGTTCTCTCATTTTTTCAAACTCATTCTTACCTTCTTTCCTTTCCCGTGCTCTCTCTCTTTCCCCCCTCTCGAGCTGCTTGATCAGTGCATTCTGCTCATCCCTTAATTCTGCTAATCGTTCCTCCAAAATCTCTTCCTTTTGTCGTAACAGCTCTTCCCCCTTTCTTTTCCCCTCTTCCCCTTTCATTTCACTCTCCCTGGTATTATCCTCGTCCATTTTCCTTACTACCTCCTTCTCTTCTCCTGTTAATGAACCTCGTAATTTCAATAGTATCTGCGCAGCTACCCACTCATCATTTCCTATGTCCGTAGTCTGCTCCCCTCCAGTCCTCCCCTCCCCTGCTGGCATCTTCCTATGAGCTGATCCCGTCGTACTAGTCCGCTCCCCTCCCGTGTGGCCACCTGTAGCTGTATATGGAGGCGGGCTGTATGCCGGGTTCGAGTACCCCTCAGCCGCCCTTAATTGTTCTCTTGCTATTTCTCCTAGTTCTCTTAAAGGATACAACCCCCCTCCCTCTGTTTTCACTACCTTCGCTAGTGGTATATCGTCGCTCTGTTCCTTTTTTATTTCATTTTCGTTGGATTTGTCACTCTTTTCTCCTCCCTCTTGTCCGTTCCCCGTGTTCTGTGTGCCTTCACTCTCTTTTTCCCCATTCTCCCCTTCCTCCTTAATCTCCTTATCTCCCGTTGTTTCCCCCACAATGAACATTCCGTTTGGTCCTGGTCGGGACCCTTGGAACATCCTCCATAAGTTGAACACCTCCACGTGGTGTGTCAACTTCTTCCCCTTGTATGTATTATGCAGATGGTTTAATAGTGAATGTTGGGTATATGGATCGAAGCTACCATTAGGCGGCCATGGTGTCGTCATTTTGTTGTCCGTCCCCTGTGTCCATTCTATGCTATACTTGATCAGTTTCTCCCTATGGGGTGACAGTGTTTTACATATGTGTCGCAGCGGGCTAGTGAGGGTGTTCCCCCACCCTCCCGATCCTGCCCTGTATGACATAGTAGCGCTCCACTTGTTATCCTTCCCCTATTTGGTAGCGGTTATCTTACTAACAGTTTACAATATACAGCCTTATATCTTTACCTGGCCCCGTAAGTTTGGGGACTTGCGATAGTCTGCTAAGGAAAATTAGTAAAATATAG
Source organism: Ambystoma mexicanum (assembly GCF_040938575.1). Lineage (NCBI taxonomy): Eukaryota > Metazoa > Chordata > Amphibia > Caudata > Ambystomatidae > Ambystoma > Ambystoma mexicanum. The sequence goes on along the minus strand of NC_090933.1, from coordinate 1,108,560,135 downwards.
TATTTACATTTGTATATCCTTTTCTTTCTTTTCTTCCTTTATACAACACCCTACGGCCCCCTGCGGCCGAGGCGCACGTAGCCCCCTGCGGCTGCGTGCCCCTTGTGACGTTCTTATACAGCCGTCCTACTTTCACTTTGCTCCTCCTCCCTCTTCTACACTTGCCTTGGCCGGCGTTCTCCGTGCGCAGCCACGTTCCCCTTTTCGCCTTCCCCCGATCAACTCATTACCGTTTACCTCCGTTTCCACGCCCTTAACACAGCTCTCCTCCCCGTCACTCAAAAAATAAAGATGCCTGGTTCTCGAGATGTCCTATGAAAGCCCTACTGGTGACGTCAACGATCTCTTCAAACTACTGGTAAGTTCTTCATATATTCTTTAAGTCCAAAATACACTTGCAATCTACCCCCGTTAACCCCACAGCTGTCTTCCTGTCACTCCTGGAACAAGGTAATCAATAAATATAATCGGACTGCGCACGCTTCGTCGCCTCGCGTGTGATACGCCCCTCGACAGGAGGGCTTAACCAGCCAATTATCTTCCGTATTGGGCAACTAGCTAGCTACCACCTACAGGGAAACGTCATCTATCTATCGAGTTTCCTGCTCGATCAATAGGGATCCTCATCTACTCATTGATCAATAGTTGTGAAATCGTAGGAAACCGCGCACACACACACCCTTACACATGGTCGCGAGCTAGGCCAATCAGTGTCTGCGAGCAGTCACACGTGATGTTTTCGTGCTCCGCCCCCTTCTCTCCCGTAACGTAGCAGACTGCTTTCGCACTCGTCCGGCTACCATTCATTTCATTGCCAACACTAAATTATCAAACCTTCGCCGCGCACCTGTGCAACACCTCCCACATCCCGTATTCAATTCCTCCCCCCTCCCTCACAATTTCACATTGCTTGTTGGGTGTGGCATACTCACCAAGTTCTCTTGATGCTGGGCCGCTCGACTGCGTGCACCCCTCCAAGCGGCTCGCCACCTCCCCTCGTCTGGACTACGTCTGGACACTCGCCAACCGCGGGCGGGATACTTCTCAACCGGCTCCCGAGGGCCAATATCCGGATTGCGCTGTCCGGTCTTCTCGCAGTTCCGCGATGGTCCTGTAGTCCTCAAAAAGGGGGCAGCGGCAGAGGGGGCCGCGCCGCCGGGCCTCCCCACAGCGGGAGTACTTGGAAAAATAAAATAAAAGCGGACCTTAAACAGATCTCAGCAGTGCCTCCAACTTGTCGGGGGGAAATTCTCCCGGGGTCGGCTGGGCCGTCTGCGGACCTCCGGGCAGGGAGGCCCCAACTCCTCCCGTATATCTCAAAAGAGATAGAGTATGAGACACACGCAAGAAGCAAGGTGATTCTGCTGTTTATTAAACAAAACGGCAGGGATGGGTCAAGGATCGTACGCGTCCGTCCTGACACTCTCTTCTCGTCGTGGGGCTCGCAGCCCTTTTTTACCTTAGTATGATGCGCTACTTGCGTCACCTGAGAAAGTTAGCAAAAAAACCTATCGCCACTCTGGATTGGTTCCCCGAGTGGTAGGGTTAGTATAGCATACGTATAGAGAACGTTGTTAGTGGTTAAGGGTCAGTCAGGTGGTATACTTGGGTTGTCCCTTCAATTTGATACATAAAAATTGTTACATGAAGACCCCTGACGATTGGTCAATGTTAATGGCGTCAGTGATAAGAGCCCCATGCTCTGATTGGTCCACCCGCAAGCCCCCCAGTCTGGGACCATCGCTGTTCCCAGCTCGCGGTGCACCTGTCATTTGGAACAATGTTTCACTATGGGTATGTGCAGACAATGTGAGGATTTATTCATAAGCAGGAAGGCCGACTACTCCCACCACTGCAGATGTCCATTGAGTCGCTTAATTGTATCTGCCTGTGTCTTGAGACGGGGGATCCAGGCGCCTTCTTCCTCCTGGGCTTGGCACCCTATCAGGTTCGGCTTGGTCACGTGAGGTGGGACCGTGGTTGAGGCAGAATTCTGCACAATTAATATTGCATTTCTCACTGTGTGCCTGGCTTATCTTGCAGGCGTCGGCTTGCGGTATGAGAGTTTGCAACGTTGTGCCCTTGACTGTCTGCTTTCGCTGGGCTCATTCTGCATGGTCAGCAACCGAACTCTTGCTCATTCAATGTTCATGGAAGCTTTTGCTTGCGGCCTACTTGGGCCTGGTGCATAGGTGGAACCGTTTGATACAGAGTGCTTTAGGTTATGGTATCATATTGCTCTATCCCCAGTATCGTGTCTTCGTTATATTTCTCATTATGATACGTGGGCTTAGAAGAAGCGTGAGCAAGCCTTTTTAGATGAGTTCATTGTGCGTCTTGTGTTTCTGCATTTTGGAAAGCCTATGTGGAAAATAATAAAGATGCACGTCCGTGGGTGTGTCCTTCGCCTACGTCATAGCACTGAGTATGTTTTTCATGTGGATTGGTGTGGGAGTGTCCGGTGTGTATGTTTGCACGGGTGTGCTGACCGTTGGCTAGGTCGTCATGGCATCTCTAACGATGTGTTGATTTGGTGCTGGATGGTTCAGTCGAGTCCATCCATGCCGCAGGTGTCGGCATGTGCAGGGCAGGCTGGTGGGCAGGCGGGTGGGCACATCCGTATGTTCCTGTACCAGGGTATTTGGTCGTCTGGTAGATGGGCAAACTCCTCTCGTGGCGGGTGTCTGGGCCGTGATCCTCCAGGCCAGGGTTGAGAGGGGATTGGTGGGAGCCTTTTGTTCACTTTTCCCACTTCAATTTTTTATTTTTATTTTTGGGCTTCCCATTCAAGCACACATTAACCTTATATTTACCACCTATTCCACCCCTGATTCGCCTCCCCACACCCCTTACATCATCTGACCCACCCTTCACCCATATTTGTCGATTCGTTATTTCGGCCAAAAAATGTTGTGGAAAAACTCATCAAAAAAATAAACGGGGATGTAACAACGTCGTACCTCAGGGTGTATTCTCCTTACATGTTATGGAAAGGAGAGACCATGTTCATCATATATATATATATATGCCTTTAACAAACAAAATGATACAATTAAAAGAAGAGAACTGAGCTTTAATCCCAGCTTCTAAATACATGGAATTGTGTGCTCTTGGGCATTGCACACCCGTTGCATCCAACATTGGCAGTGCTTAGAAACAGTATCTCCAAATGAATGCTGGCAGGGTACCGCTCGTCGTCTCCAGAGTCTGGTGGTTGGAAGGCGGCACTCGCTCCCCCTGCACAGCTGCTGACAGCCTGACAGCTTCTTGAAAGGGCCAGATGAGCCTGGGGTCAGGAAGCCGTCGCTGGCAGTAGGTAGAGCCCGCCACATTCTTCTGGGAACAGGTTCCACCGTTCAACCGATCGATTTCACAGAGACCACACGCTTTTTGGTGGTTACGATTCCCACGTGAAATGCTTTACCCATGAATCATGCTGACGTTTACTGAAATAAAAACGAGCCGGGTGGTGTGCCCTGTGAAAGCCGTCCCCTTGATGTGCAAAGCTGAACTTTGAGCCCACTTCGATATACGATTAAGATAGAACCATGCCTCCAGAAGTAATAACTCATCTGACGTGCACTGGCTTTTATTTTCGTCTTAACAAAAATCCTGAAGAACCTTGCCACCTGATCCCCTGGAACAAACAAATGAATACATACAACAAATAAATGAATCATACGAATAACCCTGCTTATTATGTAGTGCTTGCTACCCAGTGGTGGAAGCGTGAACAAAAAGGTAGTGGAAATATGTTCCCTCTACCCCGCCCCTTTTTCTGCTCACTCCCCCCATACTCACTGCCACCATCCCCACCCCCATTCAAACCACAGACCTGGGTCCTTCCTCTCCTCCACACCACCCTGCAACATTGTGTTTTACAACAGTTCTAGTAAGACTGAGAAAACGCAATGAAAGACCATGGATTTAAATGATCACCATCAGTGTGTGATTGTCCCACTCAGCATGCACCCTCATGCAGCCTCCCCTACACTATCCTCCATTCACACCTCTTAAAGAACATGGCCAGACACACTCCTCCCTCCCATTGCCTGCTAACAAGTCTGAGCCTAGAGCCATTCATAGCAGATCACGATCAAGCTTGGTGGTTTGGCTGCCGGTGAATGGGTTTTGTATCCCAAGCAGTCTATTGAAATACACAATCTTGCTGCCACGGTTACAGTACTGGACCGATAGCGCAGTGCAATGTTGCACTGGCTTGATATCAGCAGGGCTCAGGTTCGTGTCAACAGTAGGGATGAAATCAGAAAAATGTGTAAGTATTTCATATTCTGGGTCGCATAAAGTAAGGGAAAAATTATGAGTTACCCCGAAAAGTAAGGCAGCATCGTATCCTTTAGTCCCCCCCCCCACTTTGACCTCTGTTGCTACCACAGTTGCCCTTGTTGTGTACAGCTGAACATGCCAAGATATTGTTCTAAAATTGGTACTTTAGAATATCGATCTATTAAGGAAGAAAGACTGAGCTAACAGTCTGAAGATCCCATTTTTGAACTTAAGAAAGATGAATTAATTATTGAGATGTTATACTACACCGAATTACCACATTAGTGATCTCAAAGCGTCTATCCATGTTTGAGATTTTAGGAATGGATGCAAATGTCTAGGGGAAGCAATCATCTTATATCCATGCACTTGCGCAATTTGAATGACACTCGGCCTAGTAGGATCATTGTCTGTCTTCCCTCTGTTCCCCCTCCATTGCCTCGTCGCACCTTGAAAAACTTGTGTATAGGTGCATTATAAATGCCATATCATATCATATAATATTTATGTAACAACATTAATAGGTGTCTCTCAATATAATTGATAAAGGGCAGATAGCTGCTAAGATAGCTCAGCAGCTTCATGTTCCTGCCGAATCAATATTTGTACTACCTGCAAGTTATGATTTAAAATCCCAGCCGGTGAGACTTATCATTTTGAGCCATTGTTAGATGATAAAATGATAAGCCTCTGACAATGGTAACATATGTCACCATGTTTCCCTCCAGCGCCATATGTCCTATGGTTGCTAATATGTAGGTGGAGTGCATATTGGATATCAGCAGTGCTTTAAATAGAAAAAAAAGTGCTAGTACTCACCAAGCTACGAAGCTGGACATTCTAGTACAGTTCGGCACCTTGGGCACAGGTCCCTTTCGGGGACACCCTGTTGTTTGCAGGCAATGTACAATGAGATTAAATTATGTGACAAGGAACACGCACTTTCATAAAGCAGTGTAATGGTTTTATAACACGGCACACTCCAGCCAGAGACCCTTTCCACACAATGAATGTGGCACACAATAGAATGATTTTTATCTTTAATGAACTACAGGTTTGTTATTTGAGTAGGCCCCCAACCCGTCTCACACCCACCTTAAAAAACAACCCGTGTCGCAATGGATCAGGAACCAGGCCGGTGTGTAACAATATGATATTTATTAATTTTATGGTCAAATGAAAAATCAAGCAAAAACAAACAATTGGGCAGCAACCACTATATTGTGGCAATACAAATGCAAAAATCCCCACAACACAGTTAAATCAAACTCCTAACATAATACGAAAGACAGTTTTAATAGCAAGCAAAAGAGAAGACGTTTTTAAAAGCAACATATAGCGTTCAAGTTAAGCACTCGCTCTTTGCGGATGGAAAGCAGTGGCAAGGAGTCAGAATGAAAAGGGAAAATCGGATTTTGAATTCAGCCCACCACCCCAAGATGGGAGGCCAGAAATGAAAATAAAAACCTTATTTAGGAGCAAAACAGAATAAATCGGATTTCACTTGTTACTCACACAGCAGTTTACAATGCATTGGGATAGCTAGGACAGAAATTCTTGTTGTTAAACTAGAGAGATAAGGAAGCTGACAGACTAGGCAGGGCACCAAGACAACGTGAACACAAGGTGATCAAATCGGTTTTGGGAAAGAAAAATACAAAAGAAAACACACGCAACAGAATGGCAATTTGTTTCTACATGGGGCTTGTGATGACAGGCAGCCACAGAAAGGGCTTGGCTGCCAACATAGAAAATCGGTTTCAGGACAAGGAACAGAGGCACATGACAGATAAGATTTAGATAGAAAGGGTTACTCTTAAGAGGACTACAGTTTGGGTTTGAGACTAATTGTATTTGGGCTATATTATAATGACTATAGTTATTTGAAGGAAGACACTGAATTCATGGGGGTTAATTTTGAATTTTAACCAGCTTGCACCGTGAATTTCCTTATAGGGGAATTACTTAAATTACTTCAAAATGGTACTAAGGACTAACACAGATAATGGAAAGAACTCTAAAAGGAATATGCTACAGACACAGACTTATACAGATTCTTCTATGGAAAGGGGAACAGATCATACTGGCATTTTGGGACTTTCAAATGGGATTACCATGGGTGCAAGGGTAAAAAGAAGCGGGAAATGCAGTTTTGGGAACTGGGGTTATGTGCTACTTACAATGTAAGCTTGAGTTTGGGGTTATGGAAAGGCAGTTAGGTCTCTGGACAGCTAGGCTATGGGATCTGGCCACTCTGAATGGCTGGGCCAAGGGATCTGGTCACTGGAACAGCTGGGCCAAGGAATCTGGTCACTGGGTTCTCCTGGATGGGATGCTGGACAGCTATGCAAGGTCTGGTCACTACACTCTCTAGGATGGGATCAAGTGCTTCCTCTCCTTTCTCCCTGGATTCTTGGGTGTCCCTGGATCAGGATGAATGGATGGGTCTGCCAGGAAGGATGTATCTGGTTTCCTGGATCTTCAATGGATTCTGCATCTTGAGTGAGTGAGTTTTGAGAGTCTGTCCCTTGTGTTTCTCTGTCTCCCCCTTATTTAGCCAAAATGACAACATCGAATTTACAATCTGGGGGGAAGTACTTTGGAATTATTCCTCACCCGGGATAAGAACACCTACCGGTCCTACCTCCTCCCCCTGGGCTGATTGGTTCAGGGGAAATGACAAAATTTATGTGTTTACATTTATGGTGTCTCTTTGTCTCTCCAGTCTACTTTTTACCAAACATGAGTTATAGATCAACACTTCAAATTATACTAGCCACCGCCATGAGAAGTAGATCTGTGGATTCACTAGGTCACAGGGAATTGGACAATTTGATTGCCCTTTGGCACATGTTTGCTGTTTTTAATAAATGCATAGTATTTAAAATTATGCCAATGACTACACATATCCCCAATAACAATTTGCATCCTCCCACCTAGTTTCATATTTGTTCCATTTATAATTCAACCCAAAATGCGTCTTTCATGGCCATTTCAGTTCACCAAGTGCTAGAAACATGTACTTGGTCTCTTTACATTTGTCCAACAATCACATGGAAAACTGACATAATACAAAATCATTACTTATACAGGGAGCTGGGACTAATGTCTTAAATTACTGCAGTCCTTTAATGTCAATGGGGTGGATTTGTCACATCTGTGGGCGGTATTACAGACCCCCACAGCGAACTGTCTCTGCCAGGCTCTGCTTCCAGCAAAGGACTTTTATGATGCCCTTTGAAGTTGGACAGTTCCTCTTTCAGAGGGGTGCTGAAGGAAATCGCACCTCTCCGTCATGCACCAGCCCTACTGGCTTCCATTGTTCCTTCCGGCAGGGCTGCCTACTAGTCTAGCAGGGCAGTGAATCCTCACACTCTCTGCCTTTTCATATGTCATCGTGGGCCGATTCACTTATCAATGCGATTTTTCAGTGGTGCAGGATCAGCCATTGAATTAAGTGCCTGGGCCAAAAACCCAGTTTTACTGGTTTCTAAGTCCTTTCTATTTAACCAAGTCTTTTGGGGACAAATATAATGTAATTATATAGCTAAAACCCCACATACATATTCAATCACATTAGCGAGCAAATGCTGTCATTTGACAGTAACTTTTAAACAGCATTTTCCTTATTTTCAAAAGAGCAGATTCACACGTGTGTTCATTTCCTTTCATTTCAAGTTTACAAATACAGTTTCTGTAGACCACATGATAGTTTTTTAATTTATCTTCTTGGTGGGGGGGATCTTGCATATAATGTTGGGTCACAGACACAAAAGGATGCTGCACAGGATTTCTTTAATATTGACATGAAAAACAGAGACACCATATTATTTCTTTCATTTACTGCAATTTGAGCGTGATGGTTCATTTTAAAAGGAAACAAAAGCTGTGTTGAGTGAAAAGCAGAACTCTCTGCCCCTCATGTGATTTCTCAGTAGACAATGCCGATCTTGTGAGGTATTGCCTAACCTTTAGGCAATCAGATGAAATAAAGCATGCAGGGGTGTGTTTCCATGGAGGGCACAACTATGTGATGTTTTAATGAAATAAAGAACAATTGCAAAGTCGTCTTGAATGCTGTGTGCAGCTTTAGTATTCAGAGGACAGAACAGCAAATGTGGTGTCGTTCTGAATGCAGGTCATTTTCTTATGATTCAATTTGAAAGTAAAACAAATGCAGAGACATTCTTTGGGTGCCAGTGTTCAATGCTCTCCACACCTGTGCCAAGGAAAGAAGCCGTTTTCGTGGCATTATTTCGATGCAGTTTTTGGTTGAAGGGAGTTTCTGCTTCGGGCCTTAATTGTACCCCACAGCAGCGTATGTGAGATCCTTTCACACACATTATCAGTTTGTTGTTATTCATTGTGTTATCCATTTAGAAACTTGAGGAGAACCAGCTCCTGTTCCGGAAGCACCTCAAGACCTTCCTCTTTGCTTCCGCTTTTGCCCCCCCCCTGATGATCTGTTTTTCTCTTGGTGCCCTGCACCACCCTCTGTCCTCCGGTCTCATGTACCTGGTGACCCTGCCACCCTCCTGCTCTGTCTCTGGGCCACCGCTTGCACTGAGGTCTGTATCTATACCCATACAGTCCCAAAACACTGTCTTTTCTTTCTGCACTTATCAGACATACCCTTTCTGCTGCCTTAAAGACAGCACTTGCCCCTTGCTGGCTGCACTACCACCGTTTATTGCCTTTATTATTTATTTATTTTATTTATTTACTATTATTGATCTGTTTCTCCTCTGCTCCACACTTTCCACTTCTCCCCCTTCCAAGCACTTTTCCCTTATCCCTTTCCCACGCACTTGCGCATTCTCAATGTCACTGTGCCTAGTAAAATTGTTGCTCTGTTCTCCCCTGTTCCCCTCCCTTGCCTTGTCGAGCTCTGAAACACATGTCTACGAGCGTGAAATAAATAAAATATCGTATCATATCATATCATATCATATCATATCATATCATATCTTAAGAAAGTTTGAATATCTACATTAAATGAGACTTTCGTTTTGCATATCAAACTAGCGGATATCCTAGCTGTAAACTAAGCTTCAGAAAGGGAGTTTTATTTTTGCTCGATTTCCTTGCCTAATAAGAAATTTGGTAGGTAAATGAAGCTGTGCGTGAGTTTTCAGTAGAACATTTTCCATCACAACTCCAATTACTTAAGCATTTACATATTATAATAGGCACTGAAAATAAGAAACATCTTAAACAGGTATTTTCCCAGGCTTTCCAACGCAATCCCTGCTCCACCAAAGGACACCAATGCTAACAGGTGGAGCCCTACTTATTGAAACAGTGTTCCACGTCTAGTGTGCTGAGAGCACAGTAGCAGCATGCTTAACTCTCCTTTTGTTCTGCAGGGTGGGCCCCAAAGGAGACATTATGGGCACTATGGCTGGTGAAGGGAGAAGGGGGGAGAGGGTGCTGCTTTTCCCAGCAAAGGCTGCAGAAGCTTAGCCATTTCAGTTGAGATAAAGTGAAATGAAAAGCTTTCATGTTCACCTCCCCCAATAGTTGAGTACCGGTACTCATTTACAGGCGTTGGGGAGTGCAGGTACTCAAATGCTAAAAAAATAAGAAATGCAGGGACTGAGAGCCAGGTAGGACCGGGCCATTTAAAGCACTGGCTATCAGCATACGGAAGATGACTTGACCTAGCCTTCCAGAGTTACGAACGGAGCCCTTACTTCTTGGTATTGGCTCACTTTCCATACCCCCCTGATGTGCAGGGCGCCAAAAGTTTTCCTATTGGCCTAGACCCATTATTGGCTATGTCCCCCACCACACATCATCTCATATGCTCCCAGCTCCACACTTCTCCATCCATTACCTGCATTCTACCTCTCCCCGTCATCATGTTCGCCCGTTTATCCTGCTGGACTTCCTTTCCCTTCACAGATGGCCACCATGGAAAGGGATAAGAGACTAGTTTTATGCTGGACATTTTATCTAGTATTATTTTAACTTGTGAAATAACTGCTGCTCTATTTAACAAATGTAAAAATAAATAAATAAAGCTAGTGGCACCCCGGAAAGCATGACCGCACATTAATAGGTAAGATCCCCTCATTGAGAAGGCTTGGCAGCCAAGGGTTTTGGTGCTGGGAGCAACCATTAGGTCGCTTACTTCCCTTGGGCTGGTAACTACGGCCCTGGGCCAATACCACACAGTAATGACCACGTCCTCGGCCTGAGCAGGAAATAAACCAGTGTGCTGAGGAATTACCACCGGCCCTCAAGAATGCTTTCAAGTTCAATTCTTAGACCCAAAATGCTTGCTCAACTGACAATTTTTCAAACCAATATCTCTTGTTTTCCGCTATATGGAGGTTCAGCAAACCAAGTAATGCATGCGACAGGGATCAGACACCAACTTCTTATGCACATTTTGTGTAATCTGTCCAGGGTTGTTTGCATGGCATTTCGGAAGCAAAAATCACCATTGCAGTTTGTTTGGGGTGTGGTATTTTTGGGAACCACAATAACACCACCCCCAACCGCAGGGAGGAGAATACAAAGAGGGATTGCCTCGAAAAAAGAATTACAAAAGAACGAGCTGAAAATGCCGACGATTTATGATCAAATTGTTCGATAATTTGGCACTTTTAACTGCTGTAAATAAATGTGTGATTGGGTAAGGGAATAGAATAAGAATATTGGATTAAAATAAAAAAAGCACATTTTCAGCCTCATGGTCAGGAAATTCCATAGGGTACTTGGCCATACTATTTCATACTAATCTTTAATATGTACCCTGCATGCTTATAGGTAAATAAGAAACTAATAGGTATCAAATAACTTTGTGAAGTCACATACCAGGGCCAGCCCAGGCATTTCCAGCCTGAGTAAACTAGGCTGGCTGCACCTGTAGGCACGTGTCAGGGAATGCCGCTGAAAGAGCAGGCTTTTCATTTGCCTCTGAAAAAGAAGCCCGAATTCTGCATGGATCTAGAAAATAAAAGATGACCTCTTCTGACCTTGTCACGCACACAGGTCACAGGGTGTTCAAAACATGCTTTTGGGCTCGGGTACGATGTCTGGCCCGCGGACAGACATGAAGCTCCCGATGTCAGTCACTCGCAATCGACAGCAGCAGAAAGAAGCCCGCCCCGAAGGCATTCGTGGGCGGATATAAAGAACAGAGAAAGGAGACTACTGGCGGTCGGGAGTAGACTGAGCCAAAGAGGAACACGGCTTGTGCAGTTAAACCTTTATAATTCCCACTGTTTATGCTTTGTGTGAAGGTAAGCGCTGAATAAACAAGGGCTGTGCACTGTATTGATCACAGTGCACCCCAATGGACACGTATTTGCACTGAGAGTTCATCACAAGCAATGTTTTGATGTTTTGCAGTTCTTGTTGTTGGTGTTCGAGTCATCCCTCAAGTTAAATTATGTAATGCAGTCAGTGATTCAGTATAATGCACAGTGCAGGCCATTTGGCAGATGTCCATAATTCACACATGTGTGCTCCCCAGCACTTAAGGGTTTACATCTGCGACCCTAGAGTCCCTTCTCTCTGCACTTATGACCCCCCCTCTGGATGCACTTGTGAGTTAGCTGCACTTCCTCCTTCCCCTCGCCCCTGGCGCTTCTCCCCTTCCGCCCTGCCCACACTTGCACGATCTGAATGACACAAGGCCTAGTAAGATCGTTGTTTTTGCCCTCCCTTTGTTTCCCCCTCCTTGTCTTTTCGTGCCGAGAAACACTTGTCTACAGGCAATGCCACATCATATCATTCAGTTGCAGAATGAAGACAGTATACATTTGAAACCAATTGTTCATATATAGCCATCTCCAAAACGCTGCTGAGATTTCTCGCAAGGCAGTTTTGTTTATCCCAAAAACAGCTACTGAACCGGGTGGAAAACATTACGAGCAGGGCTGAAACAGGTTGCCGAATACCTGAATTGAATTACATTAGGGAAGGATGTGGAAAGCAGTTCTTCGATGCTTAAAGGTATGTGTAGTTTAATTACACGGGTTGGCAGCCGTGCACATTTAAAACGGTCTTGTCATGCAAAATCAGTGGCTTGCCTTGCATTTCAAAGGCAAAATGTCTCTATAGCCTGAGCGGGTCATTCTGACTCACGACTGTATTGGGTGTTCCCAGCATACTATATGTCATTTATTTTTCAAATTACATTTTATTGTTCAAAGTGCGGACATAGATCGAGAGCATCATAGTGCTGTAAAGGGTGTGGGTGCTAGCGTCTGGGCTGGCATCTTTGAACCGTAGCGCAGTGCTGTGAGTTGCTGTCTGTGCGCCAATCTATGTGTCCATTGGGATAAGTGCTTGGTCCGCTGTTATTGAAAAAGCAACATTTATAGAGATTTGTGAAATTGAAGAATTCTGGAGGCATTCCGAGACAATGCCGGGATCGAGTTCCGTATGGTAGGTGCATGACAAGGTAAGGATTGCCTGCAGGCCTTCTCTTTGTGGAAGAGATGTGATTCAAGCTGGTTGGTCGATTTGCTACGTCAGGAGCTTGTACCGCAAGATATGTGGTGACTAGCCATCTGGTATGCTGGTGTGCTACTAGTAACTGCTTTGTAGATGATACATGCAGTCTTGAAAAGTATCCTGGCCTGCAGAGGAAGCCAATGTAATTAGCGTAGGATGCGGGTGATTTAGTGAAAGTTCCATGCACAAGTATTGAGACGTGCTGCAGCATGGTGAGCTGTTTTGAGGGGAACCGAGTGAGTGGCTGATAGCCCCATAAGTGGGGTATTTCCCCTATTGATGTGCAAGACCACAAGGGGCTGAACTACAATCAGAAGTCCTGCGGCACGATGAAGAGTTTGATTTTGCGTAGGGAGAAGATTTGGAGCCAAGTCGTGTTGGCCTTCTTATCTATGTGTTTCTAGAGGGGCAAATTGCTCTCAATGGTGAAGCCTAAGGATTTTGATGAATCCAAGAGTTGCAGATCAAATTTTTCTCGGCACATATCATTGAGCCATTGTTGGACAAGTTGTTGTTTAGCGGGGGGACTGATGAGGATGAATTTGGTCTTGGGTGGTTAAGTTTCAGGTACGTAGTTGCCATCTAGAAATGCATAATGGCTAGGTAATCACAGTGACAATTGATATCCTGTGTGCTTTTTACTCTCATGTAAAACTAATTATCATAGGCGTATTGGTAGATAGGTATAGAGGGATCTTTGAAGAGTGTTCCCAGAGGCTCCATGTAAGGGTTAAAATGGATCTGTGAGAGGGTGGAGCCTTGGAGGACTCCACAGGCAACTGGGAGTCAGTGATAACACAATGTTTTTATCAGGAAGGCCTGGTGTCTGCCAGAGATTTAGGAGGTAAACCAATTTTGGACAGTGCCAAAGAACCTATCCTGTTGGCAAGGATGGAGGGGTGGATGCAGTGGTCGACGCTGTTGAATGCAGCTGAGTGGTTAAGGAGGACAAGGAGGAATGAGTCACACCTTATCCATGATTTGTAGGGCAATATCCACCATCTGAATGATGACTGGTTAGATGCTACACTTGGGGAGTAAAAGTGACTGATAGTCATTTAGGAGGTGTAGTTGTTCGATTCTCGCAAGTAGTTGTGTAACAACTTTCTCTCTTCCAATCTTTTTCTCTCCCTCCATCTCTCCCTCTCATTTTCTCTATTGTTCTCTCTCTCAGTTTGATGTTGATATATTTATAGTGCTTAAAGGAGAACCTAATATGCATCTGGGTGCAGAGTGAAGTAAACCAATTACAATTATTAGTTAAAGCCACAGTTATCAAAATAAGTTGTTTATTAAGGCCTTTTAAAAGGAAATCCAAGAGTCACATGGTTTAATACGGAGGCCCAGGGAGTTGAACAAATTTGGTTCACAAACCAAAAAACGTCCATCTACTCTGCTTTTATAGTTAGTATATGGCACTGCACGGGTGGACTGTGATTGCAATGATCTGGAGGAGAAAGCAACAGAATGTTGGTGACTAAGCGTGTGGGTTTTACCCCCATCAAGACATTCAAATATCAGACTATTTGAGATTCATTGTGTTCATGCACCAGAGGTCTATGGAGGGATTTGCAATAGCGCAGAATATGCAAGACTTTGGGCAGTCTGAAGATAAGTCATGCTGCAGCATTGTGAGCGTTCTGCTGCCGCTTGAGATGATGCTCTGGAATGGCTTCATATAGCCTGTTGGCATATTCAAGCGTAGAGGTGATGAACACCCACCCCAGCCACTCTGTGGCTCTAACTGTCAAGAAAGGGGAGTATCTGGTGAAGTAAGCACAGCCTGCAATAGGCAACCTTAGCAACCTCTACACTTGGATAGCCACAAAAGGTTTGGCAGAAAAACCCTGGGGAGAACAAATAACTGTGGGGCAGCTGGAGAAGAAGAATGCTTAAGAAGGTGTGAGGAACCTCTGCGTACCACTTCTGTTTTAAAGGGATTCAGCTTGAAGCTATTAGATAACTGGTAAACTGGTAAGATAGCACAGCAAGCTGAGCGCTCACCATTGACATCTGTGTGTAGCCTGCTGACGCAGATATGAATCCCGGCAATGCCAACTCAGCCTGCCATCCTTCCGAGGTTGATAAATTGAGGACCACTCTGTGGGATGATAATATCAACGGTTATCCAGCACTCTGCTGCATCCGGGAAGGTTAGCGCTATATAAAAACCTGATTATTATTATTATAACGTTCAGTCTTCCATGATTGTCATGCAGGAGCTACGGTCTTGAAAATGATAATGTGGGGCGGACAGTTTAAAACAGGTTTGTCAGCATTTGAATGATATTGCAACCCAACGTGATCCAGAAGGGAGAGTAAGGTTTGAATATAAACATTAAAGAAAACAGGAGAAATAATACTTTTCAGATGCACCCCATATGATACTGCAAGGAATATTGAAATAGGCTCCATCTTAACAGCCTGAGAGCAGTCAGAGAGATGGAATGACATCAAACTAAGATTGCATTGGCAATGCCAGTCAGATTTTGTAACTGACACAGCAAAATATTGTGGGTGACTATGTTGATGGTTGACGAGAGGTCAGCCATTGCCAGTAAGGAGAGTTGTCACTCATCAGGCCACTCCAGAAGGTCATACCAAACAGATAATTTGGAGCTCTGTAGCCAATGTTTGGGTAGATGCCAGATTGGAAATAATTTAGAACCTTAAAATGTCCCAAATTGCCCCGCAATTACGACATAACTATTTTCTCAAGAACCCTGGCATCCCGGACAGACTTGCAATTGGATGAAAATTACTCAAACCAACATCCAAGGAAGGGAAAAAATGGCGTGCTTTATCACTAGTGAAATAATTCCCTGATCAAGTGAAAGGTTAACAACATCGGCAATGGGATCCAGGGCAGGGAGGGCCTTGATGGGGTCGTATGAAGCATTCAAAGAATACAGAAGGGAAGCAAGGTACTCCTCCACTGCAATTGATTGGAAGGAAGAACGCTGGCATTAAAGAATCAACAACTGTTGAAGGGGAGCCAGAAGGGCCTTTAACTCAGCTTTGAACCCATCTACCTTCGCATCTCTGCCTCTCCCTCTGTCTGTGCTTTTGTGCAAGGGTCTCACAGAGCTCACACCTTCCTGTCTCCTTGAAGGGATCCAGGGTTGTGATGGATGGAGATGTTAAATGGGGGAAAGTGGGCTGGACTGTAACATCAGGTGAGCCTAGCTGTGTTTCAGCAATTGTTTGTGGTGTGAGTTGCAAACAAAACAGCCCAAGCGATATCCGGGCCAATATATGTTGGAACGCCATGGTTTTCCAAATCAAAACCCAATACAGGCAATTAATTTAAAAGCAGGACTGCAATTAGACAGTGGCTGCCCACAGAAAAGTAGGGCACTTCAGAAGCACGGGTGGTGTGGTGCGGTCCGACATACGCTTTTCACTTTTTGGTAAAATTATCAGTATGGCTGTAATCACACAACTTCAAAGCTAACAGAGGTTATCTCATAAATTTGCCCAACAGCAAGTCTTGCCCATAAAGTGTTAATGCAGTGCTGATTAATGATTCCTTCACCTGGTTAATCAGGGAGAAGTGCAGGTAGCCCTTGCAGCCTGTCCTCTTAACCTCAGCCCAGTCCTCCTCTAACACGTTGCTTGGTTCCATTCCCAATGCCACACCATCATCTACAGACAGCAGAACAACAAGAGAAAAAACACAGCCATCTTGAAGTGGGGCGCTGTGGTTAAACGTCGAATCTGCACAGCAGTGACAGAGGCATCCCTTGAGATGGGGAACAACATGATATTTAGAGACATACATTGGCATTTTGTTCCTCCTGTGAGAATCTCATAATCACACTGTACGTGTTGGTGGCAGGCGAGGGTGAAGGGAGGTGCAGATAGGCTCTGAAGGGGTGGCTGGTTTCTGATGGACTTGTTCATGATTAGTGTTATCACACATTGAAACAAATGTGCAGGTTTAGAAGAACTGACCACTAATCAGTGACCAGAATGCCAAATGAAACAATGGCTTACAAAGGAAATGGATCATTGAATTGAATCTGATCTGGGGGGGGGCCCTTTCAAAGAAGGAAAGAGAAATTTAGTGACAAAATGGTGTGTAATCTCGGCTAACAAAGCTAATGAAGCTAAAAAAAGGGACATAATGTAATCGTGCTAACTTTGCAAACTGCATCTTTAAAAAAATGCACAATGTTAATTTCTAATAATTACTTCTAGTATATGATATGATATGGCATTTGTAACATGCCTATATAAGTGTTTCAAGGCGCAACGAGGCAAGGGAAAGGGAACAGAGGGAGGACTGAGACAACGATCTTACTAGGCCAAGTGACATTGAGATCGCACAAGTGCAGAGGAGGGGGAGGGGAAAAGGGCCATGGGAAAGGGAAGGGGGAAGTGCTGTACATATATCAAAACAATAAAGTGCAGCCAACAGGTGGCAGGTGCAAGGGTAAGTGAAGACAGCAGGTGCCCAAAAGTGCAGGTAGGGGGACTGTAGGGTTACAGATACAGACCCAAGTGCAAGGGTTGCTGGGAGGCAGTGCTGGTGTACAACTGGGCAGGCAGGACCTGGCCCGGAAATCAGAAGGTAGCCAGGTAATCAGTGCTGTGTATTAGACAGGAAATCAGCAGGGGAGAGGAAGAGAGAAGGCAGAAGCAAAGAGGAAGGTCCGGAGGTGCTTCAGAGATATGCAGCAGAGACAATAACAATGACATACTTGGGGATATAAGAATGACCACAAAGCTCTATATTGGACACATGTCTGTGATGAAAGGGTTGCATGCTTAAACATCATTGTAAAATTGCAAGATAACATAAATACCGGTCAATGGGTTTAATAACCATGTTATTGCTTACCAAATATCACTTTAGCATTCAAGTGTCCGTGGCCATGAACAATGGAAACATCATTTGGAAGGTTTCAGGAGTTGGATGTGAGGAGATAAAATGGGTCTGGCATCTGTCATCCCATGGGGGTCTGAGGGCTGTTCTTCTCTTCTGCAGAGATAGTTTTGGAAGATTATCCGGGTCCCCAATTCCCAGATATCCTTAGAGAATTCTATATATGACATACATTTCTGATAGGTCTAGTCTGCTATCTTCAGAATCTACACCTGTTAAGTTTTTGGTCTGTCCTCTACAATAGCAGACAGGAAATAGGAATTTAGCCTGAAGCATGTTTCCGTGCATGACCGCTAACTGCTCTAATCTCACTTGCTGGGCACTGAAATATATTGAGGTCCAGAAGAAGGAGACACCCTGCTGCCCTTGTAGCCCTCTGAGGAGGAATGAAAAAAGTAATAAGAAAAATGAAGGCAAACAAAGAAGATTTGGTATATCTTTACTTTCACAAGTAGCAATGGCACTTGCCCTTAAAACTATATTGGGAATGGTGAAACATTCCAACCATTTATCGATAGATCACAGCAGGTATGTTGACTATGATATTGATCATATCGGCACACGTCTGGGAAGCATACATTTGTATCAGAGATGGATTAGGATATAAAAATCAACCAAGGTGCTGAAGAGACAACTTATCAGCAATGCTGATCCCCCTTGCAGTGTAAAACCACTGGAGGTTTTTACTAAACAATCTATCATCATATGTATGATGTTCTGATGTGTAGGTTATAACATTAATGATCAAAGTATAGACCTGTAGAGAAAATGTGTACATATCCAAAGAACAATTTTGAATGTCAATCATCAAAACATCTGGATAAAGAGAGACGTAGCTGATGCATTTTGGACCATTCAATCCATCCTCAGGGCTATCTCTTAACGGGCCATTTCTCTCGTCGCATGAGCATCGGACTGCCGCTGCCTGTGTGTACTCGACATTCAAGATTTCTTCTTGCACCTTAAGGTGACTGGAGTGAGGCTCATTTAGTAATTCTGGCTCTCGAAGATGTCCTATGAAACCCTGTGCACGTCTAACCCGGGCTGAGAGTGTGTTTATGCTCAGACGGTATGCACCCTACTCTGGGGAATTAGACCCTCACACTGCACTACCGCCTCTCGTCACTTTATCTGCCACCTTTCACAACCACCATGTCCTCATCATAGATTCTCCAATCGTCCCAGTGGCAATGAATGTTGCCAAAAAGAAACACATACATCTTCTAATGCTTAGCGCACTTAAATTTGTTGTTAAGCACGGTCTCCCAAAATTTGCCACCTGCTAGTGTTTTAAGTGGTGTGACGAAAGATTAATAGAAGCATGTGACATGTTAGAGAGGTTCAGTGCTTCCAGAACAGGATGGGGGCAGGGAACTCCTGTCGGCTCTAAGGGAAGCAATCTAGAACCCATAATGGATCCTATCCATCAAGGACCTAACTACAGGCCTCTGGTCGTCTTTGTTATCCCATAACATATTCACTGTCTCAAAGATATTGCTCCTACAATGTGTCCTAGCTCCAATTACAGTATGAGGGGTTACAGAGACTGCATGTTTCTTGAAGCACATCCCCAGTGCGACAACATCCAGTTAACTCCTTGATCTTATCTACCAGCAAGTACTTCTCCCCACTTACTTTAAGATACAGATCTGGCTGACATATTCTCACCATCTGGTTGCCCTCCTGGGCCAAGGTCTGATCTGCTCTCTGCCTCAGGGCTTGGTCTCCCCCCATAGACTGTGATGTAGCCACAGTGAGCTCTCTGTCATGTTTCCTTCCTATACCAAATCTCTCCCAGTGTCTGAGATGTAGCCCTCACCAGGTGAAGAGAAAACAATGCATGTGTGTGGATAACACCCTCACAGGAATCAGCCTTTCGTGTGACAGGACAGCTAGCAACTAAAACTAAGACAAGATCTGAACTCCTCCAGGGTAAATATGCTAGACTGCAGGAAGCAGATTCCATAGCAGGATACAGCTAATTACTTACGCGCGTCCAGATAGTACAACACGAATTACAAAGAACGCAAAATGGTTTGTGTATGGTATCTTGCTCAGTGAAACCATCCCAAGATGTAATCCTTTGAATACAGAAACCAGTATGTTTGTTGGAAGCATCCTGGAGTGGTTGCTAGAGGGATCCTCAGGCTTGTTCATCCCAGCGGGACTATCCTTGCCAGGGTTTGTCAGATGGAGCCCCTAGAGTTACCATCCTGAACATAGTTCTCTTGATCAGTGTCAATTCAAGAAACCTTAACAGTAAGTGAACCTTACACTTAAAGAATATTTCAAATATGCATCCCTTTACGGTAAAATATATTGCTTGGCTATCTGTCTCTGCCAAACAGAAATTAATTAACTTCCCTGGTAATTTGAGTGGTAGGGCCTGTCTGGGTGTTCGATTTTTGTAAGCTTTTGACATCACTCATTTCCAGATGGGCCTTTCTAGATCTGACACACTATGAAAATCAATTTGGCTCAATAAAAATCATGGATTAACTTTTTTGGTTAAACAGTGATGGCCAGAAGGCTAAACAAAATTCCAATTGACATCTGTGGGTGAGTTTGGATCTCCCCTTCATTCCTTCCTGAGAAATAAACATCCATTTTAAAATTCCTTTTCAACTGTAATGAAAATCAAACATGGAAATGAAGGTGTTTTTACATAACTGATCTCCTGGGACCAATGCGTGTGTTGTTTGCTGATTCCTTTACCATTGTGATATTGCAAGCTTGCGATTGTATGATATTTCAAACATTATTTCTGTTATTTTAAGGCATTTGGAATTAAAAGTGATTGAAAATGATGCTGGAATGTTATCTATGTTTCCTCATACACGGTTATTCAAGTCTTATTCAGTCCATGGAGTAAAAGGTGCAGGTTTGTTTTGAACACTTATTGTAAGTGGAACTACATCGTGGGTTGTTTATAGAGAGAGAGAAACAGGCAGACTGTATTCTTTTGGGATTGTGATGTATCGTGCTTGTCTTTTTCACCACTCCCCCTGCCTTAAAAGTGGGGAAGCACCTGTACATTATCCTGTTATCTTTCAAATAAGATACATTATTGTTGCAACAAAGTTTGTTTCTTATCCCAGAGAGCATGGGTGAGATTGTGGTGTGTGAGACCATTTGAAAGCATCAACATTAATTAGGGATTGGTCGATAAATGTCCCCCAACGGATGTCTGGCTCAATTGAAAAACTTAACATGGTGAATGTAATGGTTTCATGGGTAAGTCTCACAAAGGATAAAGGCAGTGTTGTAATAAAAGCAGATAGCCCAACATGTTTGTATTGATTAGTTTGAGATTTGATGTATCAATTTACACATATTTATGAAAGTGCCGCTGTTGTTTGTGCAGAATTTCTATTTTGTGCTAAATCGACTTAATCAATTGAAGAGGGTGTTATTGAGATCGACTGTATATTTGATCATTGCTTGTAATTGATGAATTATTGGTTTTGCTTTATAGTCAAGTATCCAGTACAATGCCTTCGGATTACACACCAACTGAGAAACAACACAAGTCCCTGCCCTCTCTTATTTGTTTCTCCCCAAGGAATAGGCGACCCAAGCTTAAAGAATATGGAAGGAGTCGATGAATGACCGAATAGCAAACCTAGAAGGAGGCATTTTGGGAAGAACAAATACCATTAGATCAATCATTATATAAAGTATATATAACCAATAACAAAGGAAGCACATGATTAATGCTGGCAACTCTTTGTGAAGTACTACGTGGTGGATAGTTATGCCGATATTAAAACATACAATGGAGCCACCCAAATGACTGTGTAATCAAAGTTGATCAAACTTCCGTACAGCAATAGTGAGGCCTCATAGACAATGCATTAAATACAAATGCATGTGGAAGCACATGGGAGTTTATATATTGACATTTGAGTCTTAAAGACACTTAAAACCAGTGGATATGGACACATGAAAACATTGCACAGAAAATGAGATGAACATCTTAATCTTGCCTAATCTAATCCTATAAACATAATTGGAAGAGAGTAAACAGTAAAGAAGACAATACAAAACATCTTAGTGAAGGAGTAGATTTGCAGGCTGGGTTGGATCCACTGCAGCGTGACTTGAATTTAGCCAAACAACAAGAACCCATAACAGATAAAGAGAGAGAGGGTGAGAGAGAGGGAGAGACATTTATTCAAAAAATATCAATTTATTCGAAAACCAACACAAGGTCATGCAACCAGATCAAATCAAGGTGTCTGAGCAAGATTTAGCAAAAGCTGTAGATTTTCTTTTTAATTTAATGAAATATTGTAAAATCTTTGAACGCCATCACAGATGCAATTTAGAAAATACGGCTGTTAAGCAAACTAGTAGCTAGCGGGAAATGTAAACATCAAGGAACTGTTTTGTGCAGAGGCAACTAAAAACACAAATAGAATGACTTGCCTGAATCCAGTGAAGCCAGCCCTATTCAATCCAGAGAGGAACTTGGTCAATATAAGCAACACACAATTAGTGAAATGGTTCCCATCGCCAAGCTAAGAAAAGAGATGTGAGAAAATAGGTTGACTTCAGGGTCATTGGTTATATATCATAAAAAGGAGAAATGTTCTTCTGTACCTTTCACACTTCCCAGTTGTTTCCTACATAATACTAATAGATCTGGTATGCCTGGGCCCAGTCATGAAACAGAAAGTGCGGGACACTGCTTCTTCTCCCAAAGCAAATATAGGAAGAAGGGAAGAGGTTGTTTTGCTGCCAGAGACAGACAATTATCTGAATTTAGACAATAAAGGGTGGTACGCAGTCCACCCAGTAAGCCAGCAATACACAGGAGGGGCCCAACCATACAATCAGTGAGGAAATGTATGAACATTAGTCACATGAATAAGAGATACAACACATGATCTAACAACAAGACCACTTACATCACCTGGATAACTTTGTGAGACCAAGGGCGTAACCCAGTAAATGCATTTTAGAACGTTCTTCCAACCTTGGAGCAGGAGGGGCTGGGGGTCATGCAGGATAGCCAGGCAAGTGAGAAAAGGCACACGTTGAAATGTAGAAGAAAAGGGAGGACCCCTTACAGGTTGCACACAATATCCCTTCCCATAGGCATCTCAACACAGAGAGTAAATGTGTAATCAGGGAAGGGTGTTTTATCAGTAGCTCTGACTCTGATGAGGGATGTTGGGCACAGGTAAAAAGGCTAAGGAACTACAACCCCATTTATCAAGCACATTATATCATTTTATATTTAACATTTAAAAACAATGTTTTTACAAATATGTTTGTTTCTTATTCCAAAGAGTGTGAGTGGGAATGTCATACTCGTTGGCCATTACACTTGTGTTGCCCACAACCATACAAAAGGACGAAAGTAATAGCTGTGTGGATTCTGTTTTAGTTTGACTGTTTGGTTGTTAAATTGCAATGAATGGCTACCATGCAATGAAAGTGTCAATGCAATGGTCAGGGGGAATGGATGGCATGTGCATTAGAGAGCACTCTGGTGAATGCCATTGTTCTTGAATACTGTTTATTTATAGCTGCCAAATGCCAGCTCATTTATAGAACACAGTACCTCCACACGCGTGGGTGGTGTCTGATGCCACCTTATGTCATCAGCAAGTGTTTGCTTCAAGTGATCTCTGTGACAGGGTCTGGGAGTTGACCCTGTTAAAGGGGGGGGAGTTGTGACATCTATAAACCTGGGGAGGAAGCCTACCAGGGTTCTTGCCAGAGCCATTCCTGCCCTAGAAGCTGGTTGAGGTAGTTGGGAGGGCCCATGTCTCTATGCCATTTGCATGCGCCTGGCTAAAATTGCCCAGTACCACTAATCATCACCCCGTCCCTGACGTGCCCTGTTCTAGACAGTGGCCCTCATTACGACCCTGGAGGTAAGGCAACAACGGCGCCGGTAGTGCTACCGGTACCGTTGTTCTATCACCGCCTCATTACGAGTTCTGCTCACGGGTGCTGGACTGCACGTGTCGTCTGACCAGACGTGCAGAGCGGCACCAGCTAGCAGAACAGAATGGTAGCAACTGTCCCATTATGAATGGGACCGTTGTTACCATCCTCCCTATTCCCATTGAGCCCTATGGGGGCTCAAATGGGAATGGGGATGTACTGGGTCCGGGTCCCGCGAATGGGAATTACTGGGCCCGCAAAGGTCGGAATGGCCCAGTAATTCCCATGTTTCGGGACCCGGACCTGAGTTTGGGGGTAGCCAAGCCGGTAAACACGACATGGCTACCTCCAAACTCGTAATGAGGCCCAGTGTTTCCTTTATTCTATTTCAAAAGTGCAGAGTCCAAAAGTCCATGCAGTGGAGGAGGGCCCACGTTTGAGAAGAGGGTGTGACTTAAGTGGGGCTTTAAAGATCTTTTCCTCCTTCTGTTTGGGGACGTCAGAGCCCATACGTCTTTGAAGTGGAGGAGCGAATATTCAACACACCTGCGAGAGAGCTTGCGACGAATCCTGAGCCGGCGCCCGTTGCAGGAAAACGCACTGAAGACCGGCAAGCAAGAAGCTCCAGAGCACCTAAATGAAAACTTCGAAATGGACTATCGCTGACCACCTTTACAAAGCAATAGGGTGACCACGTTTAAAAAAGGGGTGGGGATTAAGTGGGTATTCAAGCATCCCGCCTATACTTACTATCATCACATGGCCGGCTGGAGAGACCCGAGCAGAACAGTAATTCTAAGAATCATCACCACTCATCTTGGCACCTTTAGATTTCGGCTGCAAGAGACCACAGGAAACGATCTTCGTGGACCTGAAACTCAAGTGTCACTAACGTGTTAAACTGAAAGGCCCAGCTCGCGACACATTGCCGAGGAAAGTCACACTTACTGAGGGGCTCCGTGTGCCACCTTAAAGAGGAAAGATGCATTTAAAAAAAAAAAACAACACTCTCGCTATCCATTTCAAGAACCTGCGCGCACAATATTCTCACTCACACGCTTCGAGACTACCTATATAGCAAAGAGGGTGAACGTATGAATGTGTTACTTTCCTGTGACCCCCATCTCAATTGGTTCGGATTGTTAATTATTGGAAGGCCTACACATCCATGGTTTTAATGTTTTAGGTCCTTGCCCTAAAGTATGGAAAGCTAAAGGTCATCTTTCATCCCACCAGGGAGTATGCCCTAGGGGCAGCCCAGCCACCACTGCATCCCCAGGTCTGGCTATTGTGCGGAAATAACCTTCCAAATGCACCCGCTGGGGGTTCATAACGACCAGTCAGCACATGGATGGGGGAACATGGCAGATCCCTGGACAATTTAAATAATCCAGTTGAGCAAGGAAAAGGGCACCCACCAAGGAGAAACACTACTCCCGACAATCAATGGACAAAACAAATAGGGCCAATGACTGCTGTATGCGATTCAAATTGAATACATCAGAGCTTAGATTGCAAAAAAGGCATCGGAGATTCCATAAAATGTATACAACGCACATGAAACAATATCCAATTACATGTGCAAAAATGACTCCTTTTTTAACAAGTTTTACCAGCAATAGCAAGCTCTATGGTCCCATATGGGGGATGCCATGAGGAGAATAGTGCAAATGGTGTACATTAAGTACAAGCCAGTAGATTGGACTGTTGATGAGTGACCTGGGGATGCAGTGGTGGTTGGGCTGCTCCTAGGGCATACCCCCTGGTGGGATGAAATATTTACCTGGATAGAGCAGTGACGCAATCAGGCGTCCTTTTGTGTAAGTCAGATCCCTGGAAAAGGCATATCCGCAAGGAATACCGCAGGTGTGCAACAAGAGCAGGAGGCAAGAAGAGTTGGAAGGAAATAACTTGCAACACCCAACATCAAACTGAACAGGGCACAATCAATGCACCACACAACATGCCGGCTAGCAACCGAAAACACACCAGCGCTCAGTGACCGGTTTCTGCGAACTGAAGCTTCCAAAAGCACATTAAAGCTCTCTTGCTTCACTCCCTCTCACCCCCACTAACGAAACCCCGCAGCACCCCACAAACCACCTTCCAATGCAGATCCGCCAGATTGCCAAGAGACCATGTACGTGGAAACAGTGCATGGTACAAGACCCCATAACATTAACAAACAAAAGGGCCAGATTGCAAGATTGGTACAAAGTAATGTGTGTCAAAGTCAAGTAAACCACATCTTAGTACAGGCACGTCTGCAAGAGAACGCTAGATTAGACAGTATGTTAGGATTCTGGGCACAAAGACTTGTAGGAGCAAGGCCTTATTGGAGGAGGTTGGAGATCATTGCTGGTGGCATCTCCAAGACAACCAGCCCAAATAAAGAAGCTTGCAAAATGCGGGAATCCACATTGAGTGGTGGGGACTATACCCATAAGAATCCCTGGTAGAAGAGGGAAAGCTAAATGGTTTGCACCAGTGATGTATTTAGGGAACCACTAGGGAAAGAGCCAAGATACATGTTTAAGGCCATCACATGCCAGGAGACATCACAATGATGGAATCATCTGACAAGTTCAAGAGAAAGGCAAAGGCAAAAGCAGAAACAAAGAACTGTGGTTGGCAACTGATGAAAACTATGAGACTGTGAGTAATCTGAAAGACACTGGGCTGGGAACATGACACAGAATTTGGACAGAGTGTGCTGGGTCCTTTTTAGAGCAAAACCTTCACGAAACTCCCTGTATCTCTTCCTTCTCCCACTATTTCCTTAGAATCTACCACCTAGGTGTTCCTCCCAACCTGTAACCTGATAGTTCAAAATAATCTTCATGTATTGCTTGTGTTCTGCAACAGGTGTCAAAGAGCTCCAGGTGCATTCCTGTCTTTCGGCATCCCTGGGTTGTCTAGCTGGCTAGCTAGCCAGGCAGGCTGGGCAAGTCTAGATCTATCCATACCTGCACAATCATCAGACAGCCTGGCATGACTCATGGTGCCAGCAATTCACCGTGAAGGTGATTCTGGTGGGCTAGGCGGACTTGCGCTGTGGTTACCATCTAGTCTCCCCACCAATGCTTGCTATGCAAGAAGGGAAGGTGGGAAAGGCTCTGTTTACCAAACCTATGTGAAATGATTGCCCAGATCCCCATGCATCATCAGTTGAAGATTGAATCCTGGACTTTGGGTGCAAATGCACGCTGCCTCCTCCAAATGCGACGCTGGTTCCTCAAGCGGCAAACTGCCTTTCCACACATTTCTCTAGATTGCCCTCCTGCAGGAACATAAATATATACAACATGACTCTAGGGCAGGTCGACTGGCCCTGAACTAGCTGGATTATCCAACTAACATTTCTTGGGCATAGCCACTGAGAGGGAGAAGAGAAAAGAGGTTTAGCCTGCCAAACCACAATATCATTTTGATGTGTATAGACCTCAGTGTGTGCAGGGCTGGTGCCACTGCTACTCAAGCAAGGTTGCAATGAAGGTGGCATGTGCCATACCTCCAGACGATTGCAAGACATGCTCTGTGTTTCTGGGGCAGCATAGGATTAGGTCTGAGGTACTCCTTTGGAACAACATCAGTTTTAACCCTTGGGATCTTCATGGCGTGTCCTGTAAAGAAGGCAAGCAGTCCATCAACAACGTTCCTGGTAGGTGTAGGGCATTAAGAAACCTTGGGAGAAGCACTGGTGATCTAATGCAATCCATACAAATTATTTGTGTTAGGCTGCAGATGTACCCAAGGCAGAGGTTTTCTAATGGTGGGTCATTCTGCTTATTCTAGGAAACTGTGCCAGGTATGGGTGTCGGTAGCTAGTGGCACTGATACCCGTACTAGTACAGCTTGTCCTCCTGCTACTGCAACAAGTAGCCCAAGTAGTAGCCATACCAACAGTAATACCAGTAGTGCTAGTAGAATTACTGGCAGTAGTAGGGCTACATCCGATGATACTAATGGTACTAATACTGCTGCTGACACTGCATACACTACTGGTAGTAAAAGTTGTTTTTGCAGCTGTAGCACAACTACTGAAACAACTATCACTACTGCTACTACCAAGAAAAACTTTATTACCATGAGCAGTAGTGGAAATACTACTACTTCCTTAGATGTAGTAGTACTAGTAGAGGTAGTACTACCACTAATGTGCTGCCATTATTATTAATACTACTATGAATAGTATGCTTATGTTGTCATAATTACCAGCAGAAATCTAATTACAATAATGTTGGTATTAATGCAGCACTTTTATTCAAAGCACTTTACATAGCACATATGTACATACATTATTATCATTACTACTATTTTCTACTATCAGAAGTAGCAGAGGTGTTAGTACTACCAACAGCATCAGAAGTAGAACTAGTTTCTCTCCTAAAACCAATAGTAGTACTAGTTCCAATGGTAATTTTTATTTTGAGTACCAGTGGTAGTAGTGATAGAAGTATTATCACTGCAGCTAGAATTACTATTTTTGACAGCACAGTAGGAGTAGTATCAGCCGTAGTAGAAGTAGTTTTGGTAGTAGACCTTCTTCTACCACTAGTAGTATCACTAGTAGCACTTTTCTGCTACAACCACTAATGGCAGTAGTGCTCATACTGTCAGTATTGTTAGTAGGGTACTGCTGGTAGTAGTAGTGACACTACAACTTGCACTAGTAGCAATGCTAATATCACTGTTGCTGGTACTAGTGCCACTACTACTTTCAATGTGTGTAGTGCAACTAGTAGCAGTAATATCATTGATGCTGAAAGCTCTATTACTAGTAGTAGCAGTGATGTTACTGTTCCTGGTATTAGTGCTATTACTGCTCATAATAATTATAGTATGTTTGGTAATAGTACCATTACTGGTACTGCGAATAGTAGCTCTTGAACTTCTAGTTCTACTACTATTAGTGGGGCTAGATTTGTAGGTAACTAACCAAGTCTAAAATTATAATAAAATTCAACCTTTTACTTTGATGAATCTGCGAACTGCATACCCTTTCCTCCTTTGATGTGACTTTCACTTTAAGGGCTTGACTGCAATCCATTAAATGGAGGCCAACCGCAACAAGAAAAGTACTACAAACAGAAAGATGTAAAAAATACATGTTTTCCTGTAAAATACTGCACAAGATAAAACATCACTTGTACAGCTGTCCAGTTAAAGCATCGAATGAAAAAGGATTGAATGCAAAAGGATTGACACAATAGGGCCGAAAACTAAAGGATCGCATTTTTTTAAAATTATATATATTTTATTTTTGGTTTTCGTATAGGTAAAAAAAATGGTTTTTACCCAAAAAACGGGGCTTGGGGGGGACCCCCCAAAAAAAAAAATGTTAAAAAAAAAAAAAATTCGATCCTTTTGTTTTCGGTACTTTTGAGTCGATCCTTTGACCATTCGACCCTTTTTACATATTGCACAGTCTCTTTATCAGCTTATGTCCCCTATTATAACTAAGGACTGACAAACAGCAGGTTTAGGGTGAATTGGCTAGTGAATTCTCTAAAGCACAAGATTATAGGTAGTGCTGCTCTACAAAGTGCCATGCACCCATGTCTCCATCACAGTGAATAATTTTCAGTGACGCCTCAGCCAAAACGTAAAGCAGGGAATACAAGCAGTTGAATGAATGTTCAACATTTTTTTTTTAAATCTGAAACTTTAATTTAATTGTTCATTTGTGTAAAATATCGGAAGATCACAACCAGGAAAGCTGCACTTATTGTAAATGACCCACAAATGCTTTCTCCCCCTTTGAACTTTCCGATTAGCACAGTATATATTCTTGCAATGCACAGAAACACATAGATCTCAGAGAAGTGTGGTGGCATAGCTCAATTAGTTACCAAAACCACACAGTTTCTGTGGCGGTTAAACTAAAGTAAAAGTGAAATTACAGAAATGACTCACATAAAAAAGATCCTAGTAGACAGGCATCGTTGCAGTATGCTGGCCAACTAGCTCAACCCTTTGATTTCAATGTAAAGTGACTGGATTGCCAACACAACGGGGGTTACTTTCGATGTGCTGTAAATTAGACAGAGGGGACCCGTTACATTTGCACTTAGGTGCCAACAATTTCTAGCTGTGTAATTTTCATCTTTTTCACTCCAGAGTTCAAAATGGGGGTGCAAACGGATGGCAGAATTGCCTTCACGACTCCCTTTTCCACTCGGCAGTGCAAATTGAGCAGACGCTGCCTGCCATTTGCACATGGCCGGCAGCCTTTACAATGAATACAAATGGAATCTACCTGCTTTTTGCTGATGTAAAAAGTAAGTGGATTCCATGGGAATCCATATAATTTAAGCCAGCATGAAAATGCCATGCTCGTGTAAATGTTGTCCATTTTGTATGGTGTAGAGAAAGGGGAAGGTGGAATCATAAACTTTGACTGGGGGGTTTTGTTGCAAACACACTGCGCACAGAACCAAAATAAAAGTTTATTCATTTGTAGTTTAATCCGAAAGATGGTGCAGCCTGACACGTGTTTCGAGCAACTGGTTCTTCTGCTGAGGCTGCATTGAAAATATACAGACAGCGAATCAATTGAAAACATAAGCATGGTGAGTATAATGAACCCAAACGTGGCACAGAGCAAAAAAGGTGGCCATTTCCGACCAATACAAGGAGAACACAATGTAACATAAACAACATTTGTCAACAATTAATGCAGGTAAATGCATTGCGACAGTTGCACCGATTTTTAGGTAAAGGATATGCAAACCATATGGTAGAAGTATTTCCAATACGGTCATTGCCACAATTTCAGATTAGGAATGTGAACAACAAAACAAAATAAAAGAAAAAATGTAAAAGAAAACTGAATTAGCAAACGGAATAATGTTGGCCATGCAGTTAGTCAAATGAAAATCAAAAGCTTTTGGAGGTACCTGAAAGCTGAGCTTGCCTTTGAAATTACTGTGGGAGACACAATGTATTTGCAAGAGCAATTTGATTTGTAAATTAGATCAACACAGGACCATTAAAAAGAAGGCCGCATATATGGTATTTAAAAGGTGTAACAGTCATAGGCTGTGAAGAAATACACACTTACCCAAGTACATTTGCATCTCAGTTTAAATCCCAACTTGGTTGTTTACTTGGTTCATTAGTGCGATCAATCCCTTTGCCTAGACGGTTTACTGTAAGCTAAACCCCTTTCCAGAGCTGTCTGTCATTGTAAGTCCCAGTGTAAACGAATTTCCATTTGACACTGTGTGTTTCCCTTTGCATTTGCTTTCTCCCAAGAACTGTTTTTCCTACTTCATGTCTACTTTGCCCTGGTGTGCTCATTAGTATTCTCTAAAACTTTGCCTATCTCCTAAGTGTAAGCAGTACACATTGTCTTCTATTCTGGCCCCCAGCAGTAAAAACGGGGTTTCCCTTTCTTTGCTGGCTTCCCATCTTGTGGTGGTGGGCTTCACCCCAAATCTGATTTTCCCCCTATATTCCTACTTCTTGCCACTGCTTTCCATTCAAGGTAATCTAGATTAATTGAGGTTTGGGTGAGTTTTGCAGGGGGGAGTGTTAAACTGTGGTGCTATCACTTTCTGTGGAATTGTTATTTTCCTATTTTGTCATTAAAACAAAAGCGAGTGTAACAGTCTATTTCAACCTGATTGTATTTTCCTGTTTGTCATTATAACAGAAGTAAGTATAACAGCCTATTTCCACTTGGTCGCTCTAGATAGGATATTGAATTTGTGTTGCCACAATTTTGGTGGCTGCTGTATTTTGATTATTTTCTTTTTTCATTAAATAATAAATCAACAAATATTTTATTGATACACATCAGACTGGTTCCTAGTTCCTTGTGACAAGGGTTTTTTTTTTGTGGAGGTTGGGTGGGAGACGGGTTAGAGGCCTACTCAAAAAGAATCTGTTGTATATTAAAGATAAAAACCACTGTATTGTGCGCCACATCCATCGTAGGGGAAGGAGTTCCCTAGTTGGTGTTTGCCGTGCATGTACTACTCTCCTTCTTGGCTTGCTGACATATGAAATTTGAGATTTCATTGCAGAAGGGATATCTGATTCACCCATAAAAGAAAGAGTTATAGTGACTGCATAGTTTTGCGATGCCTTTTGTAGAGTGATGTGGTTTGGTGCATTGTTTCGTTGTATTTGTGCACTAGGTACAATATTTGCAGTCTCCTGTTGTTGCTTTGCTGTGTGTGTGTTTGTATGTGTGTGCGTGTGTTTGTGTATGTGTGCATTGTTGTGTGCATGGCCATATGTGTGTGTCTGCATGCATATGTGCGTGTGTGTGTGAGGTGACTGGTCTCTGTGTTAAGCACCATGTTTAAAGTTTGTTGGTTAAGGCCCCTGAAAACTGGTGTGTGGCAGGGAGGACATGTCAATGTAATTTGGGGTGTAGATTGTAATTTGGGGTATAGATCATGGTTATACATTAGTGTTGACATGCCTAATCACCCAGAGCATTGTATAATATCCTGACTTTATGAACAGATGCTTGGTTGGGAGGTTATCAATGTCTTATCGTTGGATGACAACACAGACTATCTAAATGTTATCTACAATACTGCATTGTGCAGTTTCCTCATTGGCATGCTTACACAGCCAGGGATGAATCAATTGAACGTGGGTGCAATCCAATGGCCAAACTACATTGGGAAAATGTGCAGCACTGCAGAAGGTACCCTTCATGACATGCATATTGTGTGTCTGGCAGACAATGGGGGTAGGAACGAGTATGACAGTCTGAACATCATGTGCTGGTAACCAAGCCCCACGTAGGCAAAGAATTCTTTAACCATAAAGACCCCGATACCAGGCTACATTGAAGCCCCAGGACATTCTTGAACCCTTACACATTCCTGCCTCTTTACCAAACAGAGCAATTGCCAGGGAAAGATACAGGGATTTTTCTAAGACACCCATAACAGGGTGTGCAATAAGGGAACAGTACTTAAGTTTTCCTCTTTTAAACTCACCCTCAATGTCACATTCTGAAACTTTAATTTTTGTTTGTTATGTTGTTCAATGTTTTTTTGTCATGAATCATGAAGACAAATGGTTTTCTTTTATTACGATATGTTTATTATTGAATGTTACACAGACATTACTGTTGAATTCAAACTCTCTTTGTGTAAATGCACTTTACTAATGTGAATTAAAGAGCACATGTGAGTAAAAAATGTCTTCCCTCTCCAACCAGCTCAGTTATCCCAAGACTTCTATGAGTAATCGAATTGGATGATTGATGGAACTTAGATGTCACCCGTAAAGGAATTATCGAGTGATTACTAAACATTTCTTTTCAGATTTCTTAGATTCAGGGAGGGATACATTCACATTTACATATCTGGTAACAACGTGTACCAGCATCTTTTCTGGACTGGCATACTCTGAGTCTGCCAGTAGGGGCAGTAAAATACCAGCAGGCCTGACCCTACCAGTAGATAATTCACTGAATCACTATCACTGTTAACAACAGTGCATGTGCTTCAGTAGTTCAATCCTATAAAACTCCTAGGGAATGAGAACTTACCGTTACTCCACCGCCAATAATATCCCGGTAATACCGGGATATCGGGCGGAAGTAACAGTATGCCGAGATTGCCAGTAAGCCACTGGTACTACCCGCAGCTTAACAGCAATCTTGTAATGACCCCCAACGTATTAATTCACCTGCATGATGTTGCATAGCATTTAGTATGTCCAAAAATGATGCTGAATGCACGCTGTGACATGCATGTCCCATTACAACTTTATGCTGAAATGTACCAGTTAAACAAATTTTCAGCACTGACCCTTTGAATAAAAAAATCTTCTGCTAACTGTATTTGGTGAACATGTGGATGTTGAAATTGCAGGCCATGCTGTTGTAAGGGGAGTTGCAACTTTGGGTCAAAAGAAATTTGATTCAAGCTAGCACTCTCAAGATCACTGGGAATCTATCCTAAATGAATATCACAGGGAAACAACAGGGGGTTTCTTCTGGGCAAAACACTAACACAAAACATTGCCTTCCCATATTGTACCCTTAATTCTCAGATTCAGGTAATCTGCTTCTCGATCTGGACTCCCCCTTGGAGATCTTTTGCCTAGGTCTCGTGGCCCCAAGTATGCTGGCACAATAGTCTGGGGCAGCAGCAAAACTTACCGTAAGCCCCAGATCTGCCAACATGTGGCTGACCATCTGAATTTCTCTATGGGTTCGATTAAAGGTTAATTTTAGGCACAATTCAGGAGGTGAATCACTGATTTAGTCTGTTCTTAAACACCTCAAATTCACAATGCAGTCAAAAACGTCCAAAAAGCATTTAGAGTAGAATAAGCATCCATTTCGGACTATGTATTTTGCTTTTGCCAAGTTGAAGTTATAGCATGTTTTTTCTGCTGTTGTCTTTGTTACGATCATCACAAGACATTCCATCTCGGTCACTTGACAAAATCCCTGTACCTAAAAGCTTGTACGCAGTGTAGAAATGCTTGACCATAGCACATCAAGTGGCCCTTGATTTCATAGTGCCACAATGTATGCTTTATTGAAACGTGTGTATCTTTCCTTTCTCCCTGGCATGCTGTTCCGGGTGTTTGTTTGCATATTTAACGTAACGAGTGCCCACAGTACAGGATGCCGTGTGAG
This sequence comes from Ambystoma mexicanum, assembly GCF_040938575.1. Taxonomy (NCBI): domain Eukaryota; kingdom Metazoa; phylum Chordata; class Amphibia; order Caudata; family Ambystomatidae; genus Ambystoma; species Ambystoma mexicanum. The sequence continues at coordinate 1,108,525,972 of NC_090933.1, read as the reverse complement.
TGCGCTGAATTCCCTGCACTACTCTAAATTATTTAATATTAATACACAGTTATGAACCCTCCCAATGGTATGTATTTTGCCAACCTCTGAAGCCTGAAAAGTAGATCCACGCAGGCTTGACATGTGGCCAACTTGCAGAAGAACTGGCCTGCTGTTAAATATCATTTACCAGTTTAATGGTAACCACTACAGAGTGTTATTTTCTTTCTGTCTTTGAGAACATTCAGACATGTAATTGCTCATTTTACTATAGCCGATAAGATAGCTATAGCTGGCAAGATAGCTCAGTGGGTTGAGCACTCAGTGCTCTGATGTGTGTGTGATGTGCAGGTTGCAGGTTCGAATCCTGGCAAAGCCAAACTCATACGTTCATCTTTCTGAAGCTGATAAATGAGCACCAGCACAGGTTGGGTGATATTGTATGTGTATTTTTTCAATATAAAGCACTTAAGCGTAAGTGCTACATAATAGCACATCATTATCATTTGGCCTTGGACGACTGCTTGCATTCACAGTGATTTTATCATATGGGCCAATACACACTGATATTAAAGATACATATAGTGATCCATTCTTGTATGAAATTTATATCACGTTACAGTGATATTGTAACTGTATTTAGGATAGTGTACATAGGAACTATGCTTTGTAATGCCACTTCCTGTTTTATCAAGGGTTGAAAGGTCACGTTCCATCATTTCCTGTGATGTCACTTTGGGGTGGGGTCAAATGACATTGCTTCCTTTGATGCCATCAGAGGTCACGGGTCATGTGATGCCACTTCCACCACCCCATGCATTTTGATGAAATGATGTCCCTGTCTCTACCTCATACTTGCTGTCTCCTCTATACTCCTCCTCTGCTCCCTTGATATATTTTCCAACATCCTCTACACTCCTTTCCATCCTCTGTTGGCATTCCCTTCAGCCATCCCACTCTTCCTGATATTAATTCGGACTATCTCCTTAATGTTCTCCACCTCCCTCTTCCTCCTCCCTCTCCCTATGACCACCTCTCTCATCGTGCTCTCTCCTGCTCTAATTCAATCTCCTTCTGTCTTCGAACTCAGCTCTTTCCAAAGCTCCTTCTCTAACTCCAAACACACCAAGTCCAGTGTCACCAAGACAGCAGTATATGGAGTGACTGTCCCTGCCCCTGGTAATTGGGATCACCCTTGCTTAAACTCATTCAAGCTTATTTCTTTCACAGGCCTGAAAACAGATCTGGTAATCAGGGACCATCCCTACTGCCCCAGGTACCCTTCCCTTGTCTACATAGAGACCAGGAATGGGCATTAATCAAGACCGCTCATTATCATCATTAGAAGTCCACTTTGCTTATCTCAGGAGCGAAGCTGCTGGTGTGGCACACCGTGCCCTACGTTCACACACAATATTGTTCATAAGTGTATGCAAGTCAGTCAAATAGATGTCTCTTGTTGTGTGGTTGCGTCCACATGTGGTATGAATGTGGGAAGCAGCATGTCCATGGTGCCACGTGTGTTTCCAGATTGTAGCACTTCTGGTTTCTGAATGGCATGACAGAACACATTGCAGAAGTTGTGGTCCCTGCAACTATGATATGTGATATTTATTTGTAATAGTTGTACCCCACGGGTGCTTGTCGTTGTACAACCCATGCTCGGAGTCTCTCTTAAAAAGGTGGGGGCATGTGTGTGCTCAATGCGATGAGCCCTTGCCAAAATACAACGGCATGATGAGGTTGACTACGTGATCACTTGCACACCTCACCGTGTCAAAAATCACATAGCTGGTGGCAGCCCCTAGCCCCTATGGACACCCCACACTCTACTGAAAGTCAGGCAGAGGACTTCATTACAAAACCAAGCCCTTCCAAATCCATCACCATGTTTTGCAGAGAGTGTGTGGTCTTCAGGTGTGGTGTGCATGCTGTGAGCCTCTTATTTCCTTAAACTGTGCAGTTTTACCACCTGCTCTAGGCTGGTGGCAATTAAAGCTGAATACCACCCACTTCCACAGTATTTGGGTATGCTATAATGATGAAGGCACGGTATAATGTGATGTTATGGTATGATATGATATGTCATTTATAACGCTCTATATAAAAGTGTTTCTAGGTGTGATAAGACAAGGGAGGGAAGACAGAAGGAGGACAAAACAAACGATCTTACTAGGCCTTGTGTCATTCATTCAGTTCGTGCAAGTGCGACAACGCAAAGTGAGCTCCTTTGCACAAAGCCATTATTGTGTTTGTTTTCTGTGCATTACCTTTTCCCACTACTCAGATTGATGTCCTTGATCTAATGGGCAGCCAACCCACATGCATACACACAAACTGAGCTAGGTAAGAGGAGCACCCATACTCACGACATCCATAACCATACTGCCCTGCCCATACAGGTCATGTCTTGCTGTGCCAGGGCTTTTATTTTTTTTTGGGCGTGGGGGGGGCGGCTGAGCGATAATGCCAGCCCGAATACCCAACATCTAGGGCCCAACCTCCTCCCAACCACAGCTACAGTTGGAAACAAACATGTAAGCTCTGCCAGAGCTGACTCTGGAGGGGAGCCAAGACACTGAGAAACAGTGGTAGAAGGGGTCATGCTAAGGTTGAGGAAAGGTTGGCACTACTGCTAACTAACTAGAGTGCACCAATGTTTTGGGGGAAAGTCCAACCTAAAAATTCTCTTGCTAATTTCTAGTGATGCTTTCTCATTATTTTCCCCAGTGCATGTGTTTATAGCTATAATTCCTTTTGTTTGTATGTGCCATGTTTCCAGAAATAAACAATGCAGTGATGGCCTTCAGATTGAGTAGTAAATTACAGGCACATTTGGAACTATCCACAATCAATCTGTATGAGGTTTAGGGGTCATTGCTAAGGCAACGTGAAGATGTTTTCGATTTCTCGATGCATTTGCTGAAAGAAGGTTTAGCAGAAGCGATCGTTAAAACATGGCACTTGAGCAAGTTTATCCAAGACCTGCACCCAGTAGAAGAGATTTGCTTGGCAAAGGGTTTTGAAATTCTCTGCAGCGAGCTGGGGGGAGAGAGGTTTTTTTCCCATATAATGGCATCACGATTTATGATTCTGTCCACCAGATGGAAGCAGGTTTTTGATGTGTTTGAGGGTCATTAATCTTTAATGTGCAGACATCTAATTTAGTGGGCAAAGCTGCTTGTTTGTAAATGGAATTACATTGTCACAGCAGCAGTATGTCACATTCAGCACCACTCCTTGTTTGTGTGTTCACAGATTCATCATCACAACAGTTTCCGCTTTATCTATAATCCTTTCATTATTTCCTAAGGCTTTCCGGTAAGGAAGCATGGTGTGCACCAGTGGAGGAGAATGTGGTTCCTCGTTCGAACCCCAGAAGGGCGGTTTCAGTTTTTTTAACGTGTTTGAGGTCGATGAAATAAGTGGTATGCCATTGGGTAACAATATCAGCTATTATTCCAGCGCCAAGAAACACGTGCGTTTATGCTGAGAAGAATGTATGGGATAATGTACTCTTACTGTGCGTTATAAGGATGTTGCAAGTCACTGAGGAATGTTGTGACGCCGAAGGCCGTGTTCCTTTATAAGGTCACAGACTCCGAGGGCACTTAGAATAGCCTTTTCGTGTATGGTAGGTGGTATTTAATTCCTTTTAATACATGGCCACACAAGGCCATCCCCTTTAATACCTTGTCACTTGCATAATGTAAGAGCTTTTCCATTGGCTGATCCATAGAATCAATATAGAATATGTTTAATTTAAAAAAGCAGAAATGCAGCTCCTAATATGTTGCAGAAAAATAGTTTAAGTAGCTTAATTAAGCGCCCTGGTGCCTCAGAGTTTAGGCGCTTTACAAATGTTAAAATACATAAATAATGCAATGTTTTGACACAGGTTTTCATTTTGTGCTTTAAAATAAGTAATAACATGCAGATTCTTGATCGCGTGTCTTAAGCTCCAGCAGTGCACATATTAAGCATTCTATGAAAACAGTGCCTTGTCAATTAATGGTTGTAAAGTGTCACAGAAAACTATTCTGCAAGAAAGGAATTTGTCAAAAGCTGTTCACTGCTATATTTAAGTGCTGCACTGACAGCTGGGAATCTCTCTGCTGGCTCAAACACCATGCATTGCAACGCTGAAGTGCAATAACTGATTACAGAGCGGGTGTAATGTCATTAGCTTATTACAGGTCAGTTGTGATGTCACACCTAGCCTGTAATAGGACATTATTTCCAGGATTGTATACAGATATTGCAGGATATCATGTATTATATCAATATTAAATATTCTTTTATTATTATTAGTGTTATTAGTATTATTGTTATTATTATTATTATTATTATTATTATTATTATTATTATTATTATTATTATTATGTAATTATCTTTTAGGCAGATAAGTAAAAGAAATCCTGACTGGTGCTATACAAAATGTGTTTTGCTCCTGCAAAGTGTTAACATTCACCATATTATGCATCTTGCAACTCAGGAAACCCATTTTTGATGGATGCGGGCTTGAATCAGCGAGGATAGGCGCACGTCTTCATAGTGTTACAAAATAGAAGTACCTGTCTTATCTCAAGGCAGGGCATCCCAAAGCTCAGATGACAGCAGTGAGAAGATGTTGTCGATAATTCAAGCATATTGGGAAGGACAATGTTGATCTCAAAGGTCTTGTAGGCTGGTAAAGACAAAATGTGTCACTACACGTATTAGGTGATTGGTACACAGCGTGTTATGTACTAGGACGTGTTGCACTAATTTGCTGACTGACAAAATAGAGTAAAGATATGTTCTTATAAATTAAATTTCAACAGAATGTGTGTTGTAGTATTCTGTATCGGCTGAATTTTCTATAGGTTGGATTTTTCTTAGCTCAAGGGAATTACAGTAGTCCATTTTTGATGAGATAAAGCAGATTCGCCCTGATTGATAGACGGAAAGAGGCTGATACCTCTGCTTTGTTGCATTATGTTTTAGACGCTGACGGTGAACGCTGAGATCTTGATTTTTCAAACACGCATGGAGTTTTGCTGCAGCGGGAAACCCGTTTCACCCTCTCCCCAAAAGACAACCTGCATTTCGTCAGCATGCATGTAATATGTCTAGCTGAAGAACTCAACCAAAGCACTTAATGGGCCACAAAAGGAATGAGTAAAATAGGAGAATGTTCCACACCCTGGGCATATCACAGAAGAAAACCTTAAACGAGGAGTCAAATGGCAAAATGCCAGAGGCTGCAAGAGGTTGGGTGGATATTACCACCTCACAAAAGCAGTACGACATAGGTCCACGGACTAATCCCAAAGGATGTACAGATTGACGCACAGACCACAGCTCACATTACTGCCCTACTGTTAAAAGATGCCAGCCCATATGCTGGATATCCAAATTCTGTCCAGCGATCTGCTGCTCTTGAGCTGGTTCTGGGATTTACTGTTACACTCACCTTGTCTCCGCGGGGGCGTCGAATGCAAACGGGGTCAGGTGGTCTGTTCCAGCGTGGTTGAGTTCCACTCCCTAGCTGGTTTGCTCAGGTGTCCTTGTCTCTGCTTGAACTGGCGTGGAGTCAGCTCCTGATGGGAAAACAGAATAAATATAAGGGACTGGCGCCTTCCCCGGTGGATCCTTCCCTTGCGTCCCCAGATAAGAGTTCTTGTTGTTCTGGTTACCCAACGTGGTGTTTGCTCACCTTGGAAATTGTAATGATGTGCTCTGCTTCCTGCTCGTCTCGGCAGGGGTGCAATGTTGCTCCTCTGAATCGAGTTGCTGCACTGAATCCGATGCAATGTTCTTTTTTGGATCATTTACTCCACTGATCCGGTACAAGGACACTTGGATCGAGTTGCTCCACTGATCTGGTGCAAATGGTGAGTCTTCCTTTGTTTAAGTATGCAATAGAACCACTGTTCGTTATTCACTGTTCCCTTGTCAATGTTCTCTAATTCCTATGTCTCTTCTACCAACAGATTCCGGACGTCGGACAATGTGTGAACAGCAGAAGCACAGATGGAACTGCCGCATGAAGCGTTGGATGCTGTTGAGGGTATGTAAGCTGCAGTCGCGAGAGAGAACTGCACTTGCGAGCTTTTCTTCTGAACTAACCTTGTTTGCTTTTCTCTTCTTTCTCCACAGATGCAGCGGCTATGCAGAAGATTGAGCAGAGCGTCGGAGATGTGCCGGAGGCAGTTGGGCGGAAGGAAGAAGGTCACAGGACCGCTGCGGATGCCAAAGATCACCAGGTAAGTGTCAAGTAAGCTGGAATCCTCACGTGCTGCTGGAATTACTTTCCATGTATCAGATGTCAGCGGAGAGCGTTCTGCTGCCATGGGCAGTTCAACGCGAAGCGTCTGACAAGGCCTGGGCAGGGTTTGTATAGCCCGGCCACACACAAGATCTTGGAGCACGTTCTGCTGGATATGCCCATACTTGCCACACCCATTCCAGAAGCAGCAATTAAGAATGTTCAGGCCTGCCGACAGCCAGTGTTAGTTGCTGAACAGGCTTCATACCATAAGCCTGGTGCCAAAGGCGCCAGGACAGGGTCCAGGTGGGCCTTCCTTGATTCATCTGGTTTTTACTCCGGACTGGGTGCCTTTTAAGCCCCAAATTCCCGAGGGCAGGGTTGCATAGTCTCTCGGAGGTACTGGTCATGACATTTACACAAAACATTTAAATTATGCATGCAGACACCACTGGCGAATATTGGGGGAATAATTGAAAGGTCGGCTTGATTTGTAATCAGGCCACTGGGGTATTACCAAATGCAGTAACGGTAAATCATTTTTGTGGTATGAACCAATTACCTCCAAACCCATGGTATTAACATGAGTTCTGACTCGTATTCTTTGATACACCTATTCCGAATCTTAATCAGCACGCTCATTATGCAAGCGTATCTCAGCAAAAATCAATTTGAGAATCTCAACAATCCTTTCTAAAAATCCTGTTTTTTAACCAATTTTGAGCCATAGATAACTATCCATTGAATTGATTTGAGCCAAATCAGACATTTAGCGACTCAGCTCCATTCGACTTGCAAGCCAACTCTATGGTGGCTCGATCTCTAAAGATTCAATCTAGCATTCGAGTAAAACACTTTAAGGCTTGCCCATTCCTATTTCTAATTTCCTTATCAGTGATCAGAGGACTGTGGTGAGCCTCTGCCAGAGATAGGTGGTAGGCCACTTGCATCCATTCCAAATAGTGAAAGAGCCTTCTACTCTGGGAGCCAGCATGCAGAGGAACTTGAAGACAGGCGTGTGAGAGAGACTGACACACACTCATTGACACACTGATTGACACAATTGAAACTGAAACAGCGAGCTAATCATGAATGATACAAATGAAGAGTGCACTGTAAATCAACCTTGTACCAGGGATACTTCAATTTTTGAGGCCTCATGCAGTACCCCTTAACCAGTCTAGAGGAGGGTCCTGCAGCAGCTTCACCAGACCCAGAGCATGGCCCTTTGAGGAAGGAAGGGAGCGTTCTAAGAGTGGGCATTCGCTTACTAGATGTACTAAGGCTGTCTTGCTAACGCCAGGTCTGGTTTGGGCTGCCATCAATGTTACAGAGGTTTACCAGGTGTTTTAACACCAATCAATTAACAGACACTGGGCCTCATTACGACCCAGGCGGTAGAGGGTTAACGGCGCAGGTAGAGCTGCCGGCCCCGTTATCCCTCTACGGCCTCATTGCGAGGTCTGCTTGCGGGTCCCGCAAAGGACGTCTGGTAAAACCAGGCGTCCTTAGCGGGACCCGCTAGCAGACCAGGATGCTAACAACGGGCCCGTCATTAACGGGCCCGTTGTTAGCATCCTCCCGATTCCCATTGAGCCCTATGGGGGCTCAAATGGGAATGGGGATGTACCAGGTTCCAGGAAAGGTAATTACCGGGCCCTCCAAGGTCAGAATGGCCCAGTAATTCCCTATTTCCGGAACCTGGACCCGGTACCCAGTATGGTGGTGCCATGCCGCTAAAAGCAGCATGGCTACCTCCATACTCGTAATGAGGTCCACTGTATGCACTGTGAGCACAACCTTTATACAAAACTAGTAGCAATAAGAAAATAATGTAGGTGCCACCCCTGCCTGTGAGCCTGTGAACAAAAATGTCTGTGGAGACCGGCCCCAATCAGATAGTGCCCTGATGGCCGAGGCCACTGATTTCGCTGAATGGAAAGGAGCCACCTGCTGGCAAAATTATATATACCCTCCCACAGGAATTATGTGGCCTGGAAAAAGTGATCATTTGCTACAGAATAGCACTCCATTTATGTCATCAAATTTGCCCGGTAAAACATCAAATTGTTATGGGCAGATGACGATGACAGCCACTGCATTTTAGCTCACCATATTTTCCGTACAGTTTTCTGGAACAACGTAATGTCTCACCTAATTATAACATCCAGAGTGAAAGAGCATGTTGGACACTAACTAAAAGGGTAGTATGCTCCTTTCACTCGGTGATGTTATGTAATTATATGAGGTTTTCATGTAGTGCTTAATCCTCATTCTAGCAGCTGTATTCGATATGTAATTAGCTCCCTCTTCAATGCTATGCTATTCAATGACCTTGGAAGCTTGCATGGCAGAGTCGGCCCTACCAGAATTACAGCTTGCAAAGTGAAGATTTAAACCACATCAGAGCTGAGTGCTTAATTCTTGGGCTATTCACAGGAACATGACTGAGCTATTCGTTATTCATATTTTTGAGAGCACGTCACAATGAACAACTGTGTGGCATGCAGAAATACTATCCACGTCCTCTATGTCCAACTACCCAGTGTGCCACACAAACTACCTAAATGCAGGCATCCCTTGTATTACATGAAAGCACAGTAGCTGTTGTCGTTTGCGCCCCTTTAAGAAATGTTGAGCCCCTGCTGAGGGCTCGTGAAGTGCCACGTGTGCGTGCACCATGTGATCATCCAAATAAAAGGGACAAGCGGCTTCCCGCTCATCAGTCGATTCCATCAGACTCCTGCCTGCTGTGTGTTCCTTCCACACTGTGCCAGTGCGGCCTTCAAGGCAGAGGGCCTGCCCATGCAGAAACCTTCATAATGGCAGAGCCCCTGTGTGGCAACTCACTCCCCTGTCTCTGGGTCCATGATGACGCTGTGTGACCACAGCCTGTATGTTCTCCTGACCCAGGGGCCCACGGTGTCAGAGACGGTTTGCTGGCCGATCCCAGGCCACTGGTATGATTTGGTGATCCCAATCCAAACAGAGTGTCTCCCCTTTCGTCTGGAGGCCACGCAACTGGTTGTCTGGCACAAGTGCTTTCGAGCTAGACATAACGATGTCACGCCTTGAAACATTTGTGTTCAGGCGCGTTGTAAATGACTTATCATATAATATCATAATGACGATGAAGGTGGGATGTTCCCAAACTGCTGGCAGTGTGTGGTTTGTGGCTGCAGTGCCACGCGGTTCGGGTGACGCTGCTGCAAGCCGTAGTGCAGCTGCTCCTGCCAGGCTGGTGTGGAATGCTGTGGTGCTCCGTGTCCGTTCCCAAGAAAATGGAGGTTCCAGGGATCCTAGGACGACAAAGAGGTGTGTTATAAGGGCTTTTTGGTCAGAGCGACAAGGGAGAGGCCCCAATATTGTGCTCAAGACTGGGGCGAAGGAAGATAACAGTAAGTGTGCGGCCTGCCCCCTTGCAAGCTGTGTAAGCCTGTGGTACGCAGCCGAGGTCCCGGAGCATGGGCGTAGGACATGGGGGGATGAGGGGGGACAAATCCCCCCCGCAATTTTAAGTGGGGGGATGTAATGTCATTTATCCCCCCAGAATATGTGTTTGGTGTGTCGTGCAGGGATCTGTTTTTGAAGTGGGGGGAGGGGCTGCTTACTATGTAAGCTGCCCTCTCCCCCCTGGCCCCCAAAGCACGGGGGCAATACCCTGAGGGCAGATGGGTGATCATCTGCCCCCAGGGAAGGGGGCAAACAAAATAATTGTTTTTTTTTTAAAATGTAGTTTTGGGTGGGGTGGGTGCGGGTGGGACCACTAGCCACCAGGGATTTTTGCAAGGGGGATGGCCCTCTCCCCGCACCCTAAGTGGATGGGGGCACCTTATGCAGCCCTCCCCGGGGGCAGATTTCTGCCCCTAGGAAGGGGTACATGATATACCCTCCATCCATTTGGGGGGAAGAGGCCACAGCAAATATTGGTAGAGCCACCCCTCCCAAGCCTGGGGTAGTACGTTTTGACCCCCCGGGGGCAGATGGCCACACACATGTGCCCATCTGTCCCTAAGGAAGGGCAAAACAAATATATATATATTATTATAACTTGTTTTGGGTGGGGGTGGGGGAGCAGGGGTGGGGTGGGGCCCACTAGACCACCAGGATTTATTGTGTTTGAAAGGGGGATGGTCTCCCCCCACCCTAAGTGGATGAGGGGGCACCTTATGTAGCCCTCCGTGGTGGCAGATTTTTGCCCCTAGGAAGGGGTACATGAGATGCCCCCATCCATTTGGGGTGAGGGGGGAGGACACTGCAAATATTGGCAGAGCCACTCCGCCTCCCAAGCCTGGGCCAGTACGTTTTGCCACCTCCCTGGGGGCACATGGTCACACACATGTGCCATCTGCCCCTAGGGAAGGGCAAAACAAAAATATATATATTATAACTTGTTTGGGTGGAGGTGGGGGGCCCACTAGTCCACAAGGATTTTTTGTGATTGAAAGGGGGGGGGTGGCCCTCTCCCCCCACCCTAAGTGGATGGGGGCACCTTATGTAGCCTTCCCTGGGGGCAGATTTATGCCCCTAGGAAGGGGTACATGAGATGCCCCCATTCATTTGGGGTGTGGGGGATGCCACTGCAAATATTGGCAGAGTCACCCCCCAGACCTGGGGCAGTACGTTTTGCCCCCCACAGGGGGCAGATGGCCACACACATGTGCCCATGTGCCCCTAGGAAAGGGGCAAAACAAAAATAAAACAAATTATAACTTGTTTTGGGTGGGTGTGGGGGGCCATTGAAACACCATGGATGTTTTTAGTGGAAAGGGGGGTGGCCCTCTCCCCCCACCCCAAATGGATGGGGGGCATCTCATGTAGCCCTCCCTGGGGGCAGATTGCTAGCACAATCTTCCACTAGGAAAGAGGCAAAACAACAAAAAAACATTTTAAAAAAATGATAACTTGTTTTGGGTGGGTGTGTGGGTCACTAAACCACCATGGATGTTTTTAATGGAAAGGGGGGTGTCCACGGGTGTCTTCTTTTCAGAAATGCATGGGGTTCTCTGTTTTCCTTGGTGGCTTTGACACCCTATGCCCAAATCTGTCGGTTGTCCACATGAGCAAAATCTGCTTTGCCAAAAGGCTTGGGGTTATCAGTGGGTTAGCCTTTTCCCTTTGCGCCGAGGTAGGTGCATCCACACATGTGAGGTACCGTTTTTGTCAGGAAACCTCTAGGAATGTGGGAAGGTAGGCCATGTGTTGTTGGCTGTGTGTTTCAGTGGGTGACCAGAGTGAAATGTATGAAAATTGTGTTTCTTTTTCTGTAATTTTCCCGATTTCCCCTCAAACTATGGAATCTTTCCCTACATAGTTGTTGCCTGACCTGTGCAAATCACCCCTTCCTAAACTTGGAATATTGTCTGCTTTTTAGAAAAGTATGCCTTCTTGGCTTCCCATTCAGCTTTCCTACCCTTTTCTTCCATTTCGTCTGTACTATTGGACAAAAAACGCCAGAATCGCCTACTTCTCACAAAACGGCTGATTAGCATATCAAAATATGTTATTTTGGATTCCACTCAATCTGTTCTTAAAAGCCTGGAAATTTCGAATCCAGCAAATCAAACCATTTGTTCCTAGCTCTTACAAGGAAAACACCACAGGCTTCTTTGTACAATATTTTATTGGCATTTTCTGAAAAAAACCCAAATGTTCTCCTTTTTGGTTATTTTCTCTCACCCCCCCTACAGCAAACTACGATTCCTGGGTGGCGTTACGGCCGCCTCCATGTGGGAAAAAAGGGGCCAACTTTGTCCGAGATATCTCATGTAACAAAGAAGTTACAAGGGATTGAATGGCGACATACCGAAATCACCAAAAAAGGCCTTGGCACTGAGGGTAATTACCCATGGCAGTTAAGGGGTTAAGACGGTAAAGCGCCAGAAGAGATATCATTTTTAAGGTAGCTCAGTTAGTCAATTCTCCAAACGCAGATTGTGCACAGGAATATGTAACACCTGTGTTCAGCACCTGGCTTAATCTTCTGGTGGGATAATAGGCAGAGTGAATGAATTCAGCTTCCGGAGCAACACAGCATTTTCCAGGTCAATTGGTTCAGAAAAAGTGGTGGAAAACACTATTACTGTCACTTTTTCTAATTGGCCAGATTTTCATGCATTTTCTGGGTGGAGTTCGGGAGCCGAGTGGACACACCAGGACCCCCTGTATTTCCCGCTCCACCAGACAAATGCGGCCTTACTGTCAGCATGGATTCTCATCCAATCTTCCATTTTGTGGCGGAAAAGTAAAAATGTGCGCCAATGGAAGTGGTCCACTCCATGCAGTTTACTTTGCGCCTTGATGCTTGGGGGTTTTGCGTGATGCTAAAAATGTAGTAAATAAATAAATACATTTAACATGACCCCAGAAAAATGCCAATTCGTGATCAGAATGAGTGAGCATGGCATGTCGCTGGTAAGAGGGTGTCCTGTTCTTCTTGAATGCGTTGGCAAATTCCCTTAATTGCCATCTGGCGTTAAGCAGGTGCTGAAACCCATCAGTGTGGATTGCGCAATAATAAGTCGACAGAGGTATTTCAAATGGCCAATTTCGCTCTTTGGGTGACATTGTCAAAGTGGGAGAATGTTGCCCAGCATGTGACACTTTTTCTGCAGAGTAAATTGTGGTCACCCCAAGGAAGACGTGTGAAAAATCCACAAGGGCACTGTGCCTTGCACTTTCTGTGTGTGTCTTCCCCACAGGGCGTCAGATGCAGACTCAGACATGAGTAAGCCTGTACCCTAGTTGATGTGGCAAAGGATTCCAGACTTCTGAGGCTGATAACATTAGTAGCATTGAGTTACATGCCACCTGACAGTTATAAAGTTGCAAAGCAGAGCTGTTAGTGGGCTAAAGCAGGAGGCAATGTCTGCCCACCCTCAAAGGGTAAGTACAACCAAAAGTAATAGGCCCCTCCCCCCATCATGGCTGTAGGGGGCCAGGATCCAAAACAGGGCAAGAATGCCCTCCAATCATCCATGTCCACAAGTAGGGTACACCTCGTGCTCCAGGAACCCTGTTGAGGATGTGGATGAAATATTGTAAATATTGTAAAGGTTTAATTAAACTAAACACGATAAAAAAAATTAAAAAATTAAAAAAATCGTTGCCAGTATCTGACAATGGTGTCATTCGGTGGTTGGAGTTTCCGTTCTCCCATGGTGAACAATGTTTTCCCTCAGAATGTGGTGGAACTGCCAACATGCGACCAGCAGTCCACCAACCCCGACTATCACCCTCAATATGTGTGCAGATTGCTCAGTATATGTTTTGAGTCTGTTACAGTCTGAGTCCCATTGTATGTGTTCATCGTTTGGTCTTAAGATTCTCAAATGCTCCCAGTATTGCTGCTATTCGTGACTGTTAATTTATTTAATGTCCAGTGACACTTGCCTTTGTTTAATCTGTTATGAGAAAGGAGGAGTGGAGTGTGCTCCTCTCTAAAAAATGATGAGTCCATTCGGAGGGCTAGTGCGGTGACACATGTGCATGCACCATGTGATCATCCCAATAAAAGGGACAAGCAGTTTTCCGCTCATAAGTCAAACCCACCAGACTCCTGCCTGCTGTGTGTTCCTTCCGCATTGCACCTGCACGGCCTTCAAGGCAGAGGACCTGCCCATGCAGAGCCCTTCATAACGGTAGAGCCCCTGCGTGGCAACTCTCTCCCCTGTCTCTGTGTTCATCATGATGCTGTGTGACCACAGCCTGTGTGTTCCTCTGGCCCGTGACCACAGCCTGTGTGTTCCTCTGGCCCGTGACCACAGCCTGTGTGTTCCTTCCGTATTGCACCAGCACGGCCTTCAAGGCAGAGGACCTGCCCATGCAGAGCCCTTCATAACGGTAGAGCCCCTGCGTGGCAACTCTCTCCCCTGTCTCTGTGTTCATCATGATGCTGTGTGACCACAGCCTGTGTATTCCTCTGACCTGTGACCACAGCCTGTGTGTTCCTCTGGCCCGTGTGCCCACAGTGTCAGGGGCTGTTGGCTGGGTGATTCCGGCCCACTGGTATGATTCCAAACAGGGTGTCTCCCCTGTTGTCTGGAGGCCGCGTGACCGTGGCATAAGCTGTCCTGCTGGATGCTCCCAGCAAGTGTGTGTGGCCTGGGTGCTCCCCAGCTAGACATAACAGCTGTGACGTTTTTCGCTCATATAGACAAGCTAATCTGCGGAATTTGGGACACTTGATTCAATTTTAAAAAGCCTCAGATGGAAAAGGGGGTGTCATTGTGTTTGGCCTCGAAGAAGTGCAAACATGCTGTGGGAACGCACAGACTAAGCACACAGTGCGGCCCAGCCTCTTCTCCCGGAAGTATGGCTTGGCCTGACCTCCGTAATCCAGTAACTCAGTCAGCAGACCGGAGACGGTTGCGTATGAAAGCCACGCTCAGCGGATCACGTGAGCCTAATGCATGCTCTATTTGCCTTGCTCGACGCTCAATGTACGCGGCAGACAAACCGACAGAACACAGTTCTCCGCCACTTAACGCCAAGTCACATCTCGATATATCATCCTTTGGAAAGTAAATAGCCACAGGCGATGATTTAGTTGAAAGCCTTGGGAACCCCAATGATATGTAGGTTGCTGCCCAAATCCGACTTCAAACCAGTGAGCTCTGAAAGGGGCGAGCGCCAGGGCATTCTTGTGCAAGAAAGGCCGCTATCGCGCACAGTATACTTCACTGTCTGAGCCCCTGAATGCCCCATTCAGCGGGAATGGTATATGGGCCTGGCACCGTCAAAGGGCGCAAACGGCAACAAAGAGTCTTTAACGCTCTTCGACCTCTTCTGTGCTCGCTGCTGCCTCTCCGAGAGACACGCAGCCTCAATGGGAGCGCTCTCTGTGCAGTCTGCCAGCCCGTTCTGTTTTTGGATGTCCCATTTCAGTCAACAAAGATCCAGCAGCCACGGTTAGGAATTTATTTAATTTTCTAGCAATATTTTACCTCCCAGGCACAATATTCCAGATGCTTTCCCTCCTGCCATGTGTTCTCTTTTTGCAGTCTGATGAACCTGCTCTGTGTTTCATATGAAATCTGAAAGACTGCTACCACATGGAAACATTGTATTAACACATGTGTGCTGGCTAATGTAACCGATCGCCCACCTCTCTGCTGCAACTAAGACAAATTCATGTAACAGCGCCTTGATGCCCCTCGGCTGTGTTAGCGCTTCTATAAATGCAAATAAATAAATAAATAAATACATACATAATTAAATGAAATACATCACATATGCCCAGCTTCACAGAGGATTCATTCTGCACACTTTGCACCTGCACACACACGCACATTGCAAGTGCTTCTTGATTCACAATGAATTCCATACGACCAGAATGTAGCTTGGAGCGACCATAAATTGAGTACACGAAAGGCTGGGAAACCTTCCAAAAATTGTCCTGCGGATATATCTGCGGCTCAGTGATCCAAAAGTGACCAGCAAATGTTCATTGGTCACTACTGGGAGTGCAGAATAGCCCTTCCATTTCTTCAAGAACCCTTTCTCCACCCTTCTGTCCCCCCCCCCCGCCCACTGCTGCAATGGCCACCCTCCTAAGCGCTCCAAGAATAGTTTGTTACAATGTCACACTTTCCTGCATGGAACATGCCAGGCCCGTTATGGCAGATTGGCATTTTAAAGGGCTCTCTAGGGGATGGCAGCAGCCTGCTCTACCTTGCAGAGGGTGTCCAGTCATAATATCGAATACAATATTTTCGAAAGTCAAAATGTCGAAAATATTTATTCGAAAATAAAAATGTCGAATTACAAAAATGTCGATTTTTTTTCGATTTTTTTTCGAATTAATGTTTAAATAAATAATTAATTTATAATAGTTTATTAAACATAATTGTTTTAAATAATTAAAGGTATATCCATGGTGGGTGGGGGGGATGGGGAGGAGGGGGGGGTTGGGGTAGGGGTTTGGGATGGGGTTTTTTAATAATTAATTATTTAATTAATGTTTTATTAAATATATTTTTTTTAAAATTAAAGGTATATCCATGGGGGGTGTTGGGAGGGGATGGGGAGGAGGGGGGGGGGGGGTTGGGGTAGGGGTTTGGGATGGGGGGGTTGGGGGGACCCCCCCATAAAAAACATTAGTATTTGTGACATTTTACATAGTTATTTTAACATTGGTTTTTCGATTTTTTTTTCGACATTTTATTTTCGAATTAATGACTTTTTCTATTATATGTATGTGTTTTCGACATTTTTGAATTCGACATTTTTGTTTCGACATTTTTGTAATTCGAAATTATGTTTTCGATATTATGACTATAAACCCTTGCAGAGACCACATTTGCTACCCCTGGGCATTGGAGCTGTTAGGCAGGGTGTAAGGGGGCTATAGCCCCAGGTCTTTTGGTTGTAGCCCCGGAAAGAAGCTCAGGGCTAGAACCAGAAGGCTAGCTAGCCCAGAGTCCTGACAATCCCAACATTAGCGTAGCTAATCCCTGACCCAGCAACAACCCTGGCCCTGGGTGGCCTCAAACATTTTCAATTGAATCACGGGAAAACTTCAAAAAGATTCAAAGATTGCAGGACATTGAAGAACCCACAATCCGGCTGGTCCAGTGACTCCCTAAACTAGTTTACTCAGTTACATCATTATTTATAAATAAATAATAAATCCCACTGAGCAAGTCCCCTAAAGGAAATGTTCTCTTGGAAAGGTGAGCAATGAAAACATGATACTTACACAATGTTCACTGAAGCAGGTATCAAACCGTGGGAAAATAGAAAATCTTTCGAGGAGAAGTATTTGAATAAAAGTCATGTTTATCCCTTCAGGTTTGCATGGGTTCTAAATCTGGTTTATGCCAGATCGGAAGAGTGGTACATTGCAACCAGCAGAGAAAAGGAGCACGTGAGCAGCTACTTTTTTTGTGAATCATCTGCTCTACCTGCATTTGTCGGCGTGCTCCTAATTTGCATTGCCTGTTGATTGCCCCTCATGCAGCCAGCCCCCTTTTCATGTGCACATAGGGTGCTATTGTTGATACACCCCTCCCATCCAATCAGTTATGTTATGCTGTGTTGCTATGCTTTTATACAGGGCCAAATCAATGTCGTAAACCAGACCCTAGTCTACTGGAGGAAAACAATAATCAGGGAACGATCAGAGGATGGGAAAGGAGACAGGAATTAGGAAGTTACACAATGAAGAGAGGTGGCAATGTGATGCAGCAGGGGAAGAATGGTAGACTGGGTGCACAGGTGGACCATCATTATAGAGACAGAGACAGAGAGAGAGAGAGAGAGAGAGAGAGAGAGAGAAAGTGTGTGAGAGCGAGAGAGAGAGAGGGTGAGAGGGCGCGGAAGGTATATCATAGTTATGCCACAATGATCAGTAGTCAATGGAGTGTGCGTCCAAGGCAGATTTGGATGAATGGTCAGTGAGTACAGAGCGCTCTGAGGGGCTTGAGTACGTGCATAAGCAAGGCTGAGGATTGCTGGCTCAGTTGCCCGGGCATGTTCGTAAATTTCGCCCAAGATCAAATCCCAGAATGCTAATTCTGTGCTGCCAAGCCTGAGTCGAAAGAGGCCTAGAGCAACCATGGATCTTTTTGCTTTGTCACCCCGAGTGGGACGGGTATGCCCAGACGTGGGTCCCTTGCCTGCTGGGCCTAGAGACCCAAGCTACTCCTCACTGATGACGCCCAACAAGGCTGAAACATGTCTGGGGATGCTTGTGGTCTCGTGCAAAAGGGATGTGACCTAGCAGTTCGGGCTGGACTTCCCCTTTGGGGGTGGGACCAAGCCTGATTTGCATATGGTTTTTCCCTTTTGTAATGGCTTGGCAGGCGAAGAACGATGGTCTGGAGAGTTGCCCAGAGCAATGCCAGAGGTCAAGATTTATTCTAAACCTTCCAGCCATCAACTCTTTTGTTTTGCCTGTGTGTGAAACGAGCAGTATTATTAGAACAGTGTATAGCACCACTCCTTGATGCTAGCAAAAGAAAACCAAATATCAAAACAAACATTTGAAAGGAAATAATTTGTCTAACCATTCGAGCCACCGACAATGTACATTGTGCGATAAAGCACTTACTGAATTATGGGCTAAATTCAATGTTTGCCAGGATTGGCATAAAACATTTCCGTTCTATATTGCCAAACACTGTTCTTTCCATCTGTGCTGAGGCATACAGATGTTTAACTCTGTTTCTTTCCCTGTTCTATAATGTAGACAGTGCACCTAGTTAGTGATTTCCACCCCACATCTTGTTTGCATAAATCTGGTTGATCCTTTCTTCTGCACCAATCTTTTTTCTGATACTTTCTAATCGTACTGTCCACATGTTGGTCAAAATGGTCACACATTTCTCGGTTCCACGTGCTGCTCCCCTGGCTTGCCACAACATTCTGCATCCCATCTGCTGCCTCCTTTGAGGGTCTTTGGTTCTGTGCTCAACTCACTTGAGAAAGTGACCCAATTGTTTGCCTTCACACATAATGGCAGAGATGGCTCGCAGTACTGGGCCTGTAGTGTCTGTCTGAATAGTCTATATATAATCTATGGGTACTTCTCAATTTTTTTTTTCCTTCGGGGGACCAGTTTCAAAAAGGGAAGAACAAAGTACCACAATCTATATAAGAGGAAACCAGTTACCCCCCCGCCCCACCTTTCACACTAACTCAATTTTGGGATAGCACATGGTCCTGGCAAGTTGCTTAACAAACCATCAGCATTAAAAAAAACGAGCGTTTTTCATTGTCAATAAATATATATTTATTCTTTAATTAAAACATTTTAGCAGATTATAGCATACAGAAATGCAAAGATAGAAAAATACAGATGTGGGGAAGATTCAGATAACTGATCAACAAACAATGACACTACAGCGTCTTTGTGCCTAGGGGTCAATATGCAGTGCTCTGTTTAACTATAAGACGCCATCTTTATTCAATATACAGTTTGAAACATTTCATGACATTCAAAAACCACACCAAAAACTACAGAACTCAACATGAACAGGCATGTGAATGCGGTGGCCTCGTCTGCAGCTTACTCAACTGAACTCCTCAATCTATCCAGACAATCTCTCACTACTAGCAACAGTCTCACCTAAGCAAGAGCTACCATTGGCTGCATGCTCGACTACTGCAATGCCATCCTGGCAGGGACATCTTCTTAAAATCTCCCAAAACTACAGATTACACAGAATAACGCCCTCACAGCATTATGGGGGTTCAAACGCTCAGAGCACATCTCCCTAATCAGATGCCAAGCTCACTGGCTCCCCATTCAAGCCTGCCTCGAATTCAAAGTTATATCCACCACTCACTGATGCTTCCGCAACACCGCCCCCCAACCGCACCCAGCGCATCTCCAAACGACCTGACCCACGCAGCCTGCGTTCCACCTCCTCCATCTCACTAACCACCGCAGGATTCACCTGGAAAAGATCAGGGGGAATCAAGCTTCACCGTGATCGAACCTACACTATGGAACACGGTTTCTGCTTCCATCAGAAACAAACCATCTTACCAGGCATTCCGCAAACACATCAAAACCTTTCTGTTTAACAAATGCTCTTGACTCTAACCCAGTGTGAATATCTGAAACTGTGACTCTGTACTTTCACATGCACCCTCATGTATGTAATCTAGCGCGTGATACCTCCGGGTCCTGGGCGTTAGCAACAAATGCAATAAATAATAAACAACTAAATAAACACATGGTACAGTCTGTACATACAACCGAGGAAATCAAAAACTGTTTCCAACTTACTAGAACCCTCTCCATGGGTTTATAATCAATATATAATGTACAGGCGTAACTTGCTGTGGAAAGGACTAATAATTTGTACCCTTTATGGAAAAGAAAGGCCTAGTCATCCCATGAAATCTAGTCAGGCTTTGGTTGACACGTTGTGTTTCGGCCCTTCTGATGTGATACAGCTTTCCCGAGCGTGCTCACGTGGTTCTATATTGGGACTTCATCAGGACAAGAAATTATTTGAAGGATCTGTGAGTCAATCTGGTGAACCCTCAGTTCTTTTTTGAGCAAGATAGCTCAGTCTTGTTACGTGGTGTGCAGGGTAGACTTCTGTATAGCATACAGGGCGTGGCACTGTTGCACTCTTCAAAAGGTAAATTATTGCTATAAGCCACTCTTGATTTTCCTTAGTGGCTGTAGGCTTTCTTACTCATTCCCAGAACCTTTTGGCATTCTTCCTTTTTTTAGCTATGCGTGTTCTGCATGAGGGATGCAGCGCGAGAAGCAGGCACTGAATGAAAACATGCATCTGGTAGTGGGATTGTAAATAGATTGTGAATAGTCTATATACATTAGTCTTGGCAACTAAACTACTATATAGATAGAAGTAAGTTGTCTTCTCAACCTCATGCCAGAGTAAAATAATGTTAGCGGTGTTAACCCTATCATACACTGAACAGGGTTCACACGGTCACATATGTAGCCATCTTACTAGGGGGAAAACATGGCCCCTGGCATAATTGAGTAAAAGCTCTTCTTGCCTACATCCCGACAGTAATTACTGTATAGTTCCAGTATGTGACTTGCTAGTCACCACACATTGTTCCATTCTGACTATGACAACAAAAGAGTCCTTTTGAGGTTTTAAAGTACTGTTGATGAGTAATTATTTTTGTTTTTGATTACACACACACCTCTACACTGGGTTAATATATGAGTAGAACAATCCACCTCAAACTCTTTTAACCATAGTCATACTTTTGTTAGATATCCTGGCCACCTTTGCCGCTATCTGCATCCTCTCTTCCGAATCGAGACTGAATGATTTTGTAGCAACCAACCTTAGCCAACACTGCTATGAAGTCAGGTACTGTGGGATGTACTGACCCACTAGCTCTGCCCTGCGACATCACTGTGTGTTGATGGCACCAGAACCAGCAAAATAGCTGCAAAAAGCCCTATGCGTGCTAAGCCTAGGAAAATTGCGCTGTGAAACCGGAAAAGATGGCTGCCAATCTACTTTGCCTGTATCAGTGGTGGAACAGGAGACCACACTGCTGAAACCTGTCATTGGGCTGCCCACAGAGTGCAAATGGAAACTTCATGAAAGCCAGTGCTTTATGGCAAGGAAACCCAAAGGTGCTCTGAAATCCTTTTTCCTTGGCTGCTGAAATTGCAAAATAATGGATCAAAACATCAGGAAATATCCAACATCCTTGCTGAGTGTTACCCATCACCTTATTTAAGGAATCCACATAAGCACACAATATCAGGAGAAGCAGAATCCATCATAAGAATATCCACATTAAAAAGTGTGCTTGTCTGTGAAAATCTGTAAAATATGGGTGCAGTACCGTTGGCCGCCTTTGTGACAGCTGTCATTTAATTACACTGGAAGCTTAAACGTGTGCAGTTAAAATCAAATGTTTGGAATTAAGTGACTTGCCATCAAAAGCAAGATAGGTTGCAACTATTTAATCTCCATGTTTAAAAAGACTGGAATTAGAGATCTGTTTGCCTGTTTTGAAAAATATAAGTTTAATTTTCAACTAAGAATAATGTAACAATTGACTTTAAAGTAAATCTGATGCAAGCCAAAGAACTTCAAAGCAAATTCCACAGTTGCCCCAACAAAAGGCATCTCTCCTGCTTCTCATCAAAGCCCAGGAACTCCCAGTCAGGTGTTAATGAAGAGGGGAGGGGATTTTGCTCTGCTGCTCCTGGGAGAGACAAAGGACTCCCTTGCCTGAAAAGAATATGCAGATGCAAGTGTCAACAGAAACTCCTGCCAAAGGAAAGAGGTGGGGATTGCTCTTGACCCACCAAATCTTTGGGGGCGGGACAGACAGTGTTGTATAGTCTGAAAGCACAGAAAAGTATATTTTTTAAAAGGACTGACACAGAACTGTGTGAAATTGTAAAAATACAGTATTGTTAATGGGAAATTTCTGGTCACGTTTTAAAAGTACTCAGAACTCTGTGCGATGTTCAGGGACATGACTACAGAATTTGTGGTTTTCTAGCAATTGTGGTGATGCCAGAAACATGAAACTTCACATGATTATGCCCAGTTATCATGTGCACATATGTGTAAAATTGGGGGTAAATTCGACATTGGGTACTGGACCAAAAGTGCAAAAACTTGCCAAATCTAGACCCAAGCTCTCACCGTGACGGGGCTCGGATGAATACTTGCGCCAACAAATATCTGATATAAATATGGTATTGGTATCAAGTTTGTAACATTGTAAATATGTCTTATATGCAAAATAGATTTCCTGTGCAGAAACAAAGGGGAGGATTTTCCCCTGGACCATAAAACACAGTGTCATAATGACACCCTGTTTTCTTCTCAAATCAAGGGAGAGGAAAGACCCTAACCAATAGAATACCTAGGGGTGCGCCTAGTATAATTCAGCATACCCACCCCTTTAGGAAATACATAAATAGAGATAGCTTAGGACCTAGAAGAACACACACATTCACTCACCAACTGATTGCTGGCGGAGCACTTTGCAAGAGAAATCCATATTCCAGACTCCAGACTCTAGAACTCTGAAAGCAGAAAGGCCCATTTCCAAAGCTGAACCATTCTCAGCTTGGCCTTTAAAAATCCTGAAACTAGATTTTACCCAGATCTCTAAGGGGAACCCAAGAACAGCCTGGCTATGCTGTGCTGCTTTCTAGCTAAGAATTCTTGCCAGAATCCAAATATCCAACCCAGTAGAGCCGAGCTGTGACCAGATAGCTGCGGATCAGAACCAGAGCCTGTCAGATCCAGTCCAGTCCCACCGTGCGGTGTCCAGAGTGCCTTGCTGATTGCAGAACCAGAGCGCCTTGAGTCCAGTCCGGTGTGCTAACAGAATTCCTGACCAGATCCCTCACGGGTTCCTTCCAAACATTGGTAGTGAGTATCCATAGCATAGGATTGTCAGTGGCATATGTATTATCCATAAGTCATCCTATCCAAACCCATTCTCTTATTTCCAGAACTGCATTGTAGAATCTTTTGTCTTGACTAAACTCTTTTCTTACACTATAGTCCTTTGTAATAGTAGTGTTAAAATCATCTTTGCGCTAATATATTTTCTGAAGAAAGGTGAGCGTCTCGGCAGGCCAAATCAACCAGTGATATTCTGGGCTGTTGGCTGTGCTGTCGTGTAGTTTGCGGCTTTATAGCCTACCCCTAGTGTAAAGAAATCTTGTTTGTCATTTATTTTAAAAAGCGCATCTCTCTTTTGCAAATTTTGACTCTTTCTGAAAATAAACAACCTCCACGGAAACCTTCATAACTTCTTCACCGTGTATGCTAGAAACGAAATTTAAGTATCCCAACTCCTTATAGTTATTCCGCAATCGTGATTACCGTGCGCATAAAAGTTTGCCGCAAAATTTTCGTTTGGCTCAAATCTATCATGTGTGAAATAGCTGTTCATTGCATCTGACCTCAGAATTAAGTTTTCAACTTGTTAGTTATTCAATAATCATTGCTAGTGTTTGTTTGAAACCATACCAAGCGGCTCCCACTAGTATTGAAACAATTTCAGTGAATTAAATACATTTTTAAGTGTTTTACCCATTTCATTCAAGCAACTTTAAAACCATTGTTGATCAGTTTGCAATCATTCCTGTTTCTCTCTCTGTGTTTGCTGGGGGGAAATTGGGATTGATATTATTTTGTTGAATTCTGTATTCCTGAAACCTGTTTTCTCTCCTTCCATCTCTTTATATTGCATATTGGTGGGATTGAGTAGTGTGCAGCGGGAAAGAGTAATCACATTGCATTTTGTATGAGCCCACACAAAGTATTATTCTATGCTGCATTATTTTTCCTATCATTACTCCGTGTGATTTAAGAGATTTATTGGGACATCACCCCATTGGTGATCATTGTATAACCATTAAAGTAGTGTGATATATATTGTGCAAATCCATAAAATAAATATTTTTAACTTTGCAAAACAACCTGCTTCCTGGTTCAGTGTGACCGGGGGGTGGGGGGATTCAAGGAGAGGGGCGTGATATAAGGGTACATCATTCAGAAATAAAAAGAACCTATAGACATAAATAAATAATTAAGGGTTTCAGCTGTGCATCACACGCTAGGCATTGACTTAGGTGGAGTGCCGGGTTGAAATCACTTACAGTAGCAATCCACCACCCCAAGTAAAAAACTGCAGAAAGAAAGTAACATCCCCTGTGGCACAATCCAGAGAAGCTTCTTCCAGACACTTACCAATTTGCCTTGACAGGTAATGCCACTACTCATCTTTCCTTATACTCTGCCAACACTCTAGCGTGGGAAACACTGTTGATATCTGATGACAAAAGCTGGCTCTACAATGACCAAATATACTAGACATATCTGTCCATAACCATAACCACTAAACACCCTTCTCTTTTCAACATCAGGTGATATGCAAAAGGATTCATCTTAAACAAAACCAATATATGACACTCATACACTTTTCTGAACCCATCACTTCAACTAGAAACTTCCAGATCCTGGATCTCCCCTTTACCCTCGGGCCACTCCGAATAGCAAGCTACTTTCAGCCACAACCCTGACCACCAAATCTATCCACACAATACATGTTAAAGTCTCACCTTCCATTCATGTTTGCTGGCCTCAGTTGTAATTGGAGGGAGTGTACACCTGCAATGGCCTACACAATTCGATTTGAATTAGTAGTATTAAGATGGCAGCAAAGGAGTGGCATGAAGCAGTATGCTGCTTCATCAAGGCACGTAGTCAGTACCTCTGGCAACAGAACAGATGCCAGTGACAGCAGTGCAGACCCAGCAGCCACATCCACAGTGGATTGTGGCAGCAGACCCTACCCACATTGCAGTACCATGTGGGTGCAGTTGAGCAGGAGGAAAAGGTTCCACCTGCTGACCTTGTTGCCCAGGCGGCCAATTGAGATATATGTATGGAGGTATGCAAGAATACTCTGACAACCAGGCTGAAGAATGGCCCACCACACCGCCTCAGATGTTTACCCACAGCACACACCCACTATGCACGGCGGGCAGCACAATCAGTTCTTAAGCACTGCAAAGACACTTTCGATGACACTGCGTGTCCTCATATGTGCTTGAGCATCCTCAGACTCTGGCACCATCCCGAACACACCCGCTCTCCTTAGAACCCAGAGAGCCCATACTTGTCCAGTTCAGATGGTGAGCAAAAAGGAAGGGAGAGGAGAGCAAGGGAAGGGAGTCAATATGATGACCAGTGACCAGGAGTGGAAAGGGTCCACAGGGTCAGCATGTCCCCAGACCATTCCCAAATGCCTGCGCTCACAAGTCACCCTTACTTTTGACAGAGAACTCTTGAGCCTGCACCTTTCCTGTGAAATGGAGGAAGAAAAAAGCAGAGGCAGGGTTTTTTTTTTTTAGCCAACCAGCGTCCAGGAATGAGATAGAGGCAAGTGGCAAACCATAGTCCCATGAGCTGTACACTACTGCTGGAACACAGGGCATGCCCAGAGGGGCAGGGACCACAGCATTGTAAGTGACAAGTAAACAGCTGATAGCTCAAGCTCTTTTAAAAGAGCAGGAGCACAATCAACCAATCTAGAATGTCTCTCTGTGCTGCACCACAAGGCACTCTTAGAGGTGTTGGACCTTGGGGTACAGGATGGGTGCTAAGGGACAAGTAGAGTTCAGTCTGCTTCCGTTGGAATTCACGTTCAGACCATCGCTCCTCATAGACAATTTAGATTGCTAAACTTTTATTGTAATAAGGAGGCTGAGCACAGGATGGTGCAGAGGGGAGGGGCGTGCATTATAAATGGGAATAATTGGTGGGAGTGGGAAATTACATATGGGGGAGTTAACCGGTGTCATTCTAATCGTACATATAGGATAAAACATACAGGTATACATAACAGTTATAACATGAAGTAGTCTTGCGCTTATGATTAGGCCTGAATTCTCGCAGGCCGTGTTTTCAAAGATTATAACACAGCAAGGCTTTATTTTTCATTTCACCATCACATTGCGATTACCAGACACAGCAAGGAACACCCCCACATCAGTTAGGACTTTGAACCAATTAGGAAGGATTGTGTGTAGCTGAACAGGCAAAGGTCTTCAGCCCTCTACCAAGGCCGTACTCCTGTGATGCCAAAACATGAACCAGAATGTAGGACACCGGCGCCCCCCAGAAGAACAGTCAGTCTATTTGAACTCCCAGATGGGCAGGGAAATGGGCCTTTAATGCTTCATGAACTGGATTATTTAGTGGGACACCAGGTTCATTCTTAGGGAAGGGAACTGATAAAGGGAAAGCAGAAAACAACATGATCTATGATTTTTGACAGGAAGAGCTAAGAATTATACCCATACAGTGGGGAGGGCATTATGGGGCACCAATGTGTCTGGGATGAGTAAAAGGCTGCTTTGTTTGCAAGGATCAGGCTGACCTAGAAGTTGCCCACTGAGTTCATGGTGATAACCATGAGTGTGTCAGATGGTTAGGAGCAAAGGTAGGATGGTGACAATTGGTAGGTTGGTGGGGTGGGACCACGTCTGATTTGCATATGGTCTTTCCCCTTCTGTAATGGCTTGGCAGGCGAAGAACAACAGTCTGGAGGGTTTCCTCTAAACCTTCCAGCCATCACTCCTTGTTTTTGCCAATTGAATTTGACTATTTGCTTTGCAGTATTTCAAGATGAATAAGGACGTTACACAGGGTAGTGAATATGACAGAGAGCAGTGGAACCAATCGAAGGATGGGCTATATGTAACCATTTGCATGTATATAGGTGGTAGCCAATGAGGGTGGGGGATTAACACTGTATATGGAGTGCGTCATGTATGCCAATTGTTGCTTATAGCTTGAATCTAGTACGAGGGACGGCAGAGAGATCTTTGGCAGGGGATTCATAATACCATGCAAACTTTCCTTTTTGTTTACAAAATAAAGCTCTTGTTTTTCTCGAAAAAAGGGTGCACATAGCTTTTTTCGCTAGTGGGTTGTATTTTCTTGATCTGATCACTGGGGAGTTGGTCAACATTTTTGGAGACCCTGATGTTATCCCAGGGACCCCTGCGAAGACAGAGGATTCCTAGCCACACTCCGGAGGGTCTGCACTCACCTGCAGTGATCAGTCCCCGATGTGCACAACCTTTGATATCATATCATTTGCATGAGCCATTTTATCAGAATTCCTGTCTGTCCTTTGGAGCAGGGTGCTCTCCCCGGATTGTGCAGGCCATTGACAGGACCCAGTGATGGAGGACTTCGGGTGAACACGCAGACTTAGGTGCACCATTCTTTGGAGAAAATGAGTAAGGTATGAGGAGAAAGCATGATTTTTAGGAGGTGTGAATCAGAGGGGGTATGCCTTTGTGGTGAGAAGAGAGTGGATTGACGAGTTAGAAAACGATGTAGTGTTATATATATATATGTATTTAATAATGTTTTTATATTGTGGTTTGGGGAAGTAACGCGATCCTTTCCTTAGGTAATAGGGGAGAATACAGCACTGTATAATGGAACAAAAAAGATATGGATAGAGGCTCTGTATATCTATTGAGCCTGGGATCATTCCATCTGGTAAAAAGGGTGGGGGGATGAGAATAAGTTGTTCTGGTAGATGCCCTTGTTGGCTTGGGATCTCCTCACCCGATATAGTGGGGGCGGTAGAAAAAAAGTAGAATTTATTGTGATTTTATTATTGGTGATTTTTTATGGTGTGGCCGGTAGTGATCCGAGTAAGGCTGATTAAGGTGTGACTTAGGATGAGCTTAAGAAGAGTGTGTATGTGTGTATTCGGGTGAAGGGTGGTGAATGGTGGATGTAAGAGTGGGGTACTTTTTTTGGCATGGGAAAAGGGTTTTGGTAATATAGTAACATACCAACGGGAGGGGTGGCTACTATGGAGCCGATGACCCCACTGGATTATATGTGTAAAGTCCTTCCTTTGTACCGAGACAAAAACATTCTCAAATATCACAAGGAATGGTGTGCAAAAACAAGGGGAGGGATAGTTAAGCCATGGCCAGACCAGGGAACAAATAACAGAGAGATATTAAGTCACATGTATATGTATTTGAGAGGCAAGTACAAAGGAAGGAAACTAAAAATAGATAGGAATTTTTTAAACTATGGAAAATGGTGGAAGATTTCGAAGATTGGTCTACAGATTCTCCTAAGGCGGTATTCAAGGTGATTACTCAAAGTAGTACTAATAATGCTGTTGCTACCATCGAGAGTGCCCCTGCGGCCCCCATAGAAACAGACAGTGCCCTCTATTAGTGTAACGGTTTTATAAAATGGCACACTCCAGCCAGGGACTCCTTCAACTGACAATGAATTTGATGCACAATTAAAATGCTTTCTATCTTTAATCAACCACAGATTATTTTATTTGAGTAGGCCCCAACCCGTCTCGCACTCACCTTCACTAACACCCTGTGTCGCAATGGAAAGGTAACCAGGCGGTTTGTAACAATATAATATTTATTAATGTTATGGTCACACAAAAATCAAGCAAAATCAAACAATTGAGCAGTACCCACTGATGTTGTGGCAATACAGATTCAAAAGTCCCCACAATACAATTAATGCAAACTCCTAACACAATATGGAGAAACCTTTAATAGCAGGCAAAAGAGAAATCGTTTTTAAAAGCAACAGATGTCATTCGGGTTATGCACTCCCCCTGCAACACTCACCCCCAAATGTCTGTAAACTAAATTCCTTGTGAATGAAAGGCAGTGGAAAGGAGCCAGTATGAATAGGGAATAATCAGATTTAGGATTCAGCCCACCACCCCAAGATGGGAGGCCAGAAACAAAAATGAAAACCTTATCTATGAGCAAAATGGCATAATCGGATTTCACTGGTACTCGCATGGTAGTGTGCAACCGCATTGGGATACCTAGGACAGAAATTTGTGTTACTACACTTGATAAATAAGGAAGCTTACAGACTACTAAGCAGGGCACCAATGCAATATGGGCATAAGGTACGAAAATCAATTGTATTGAAAAGAAAACCAAATGCAAAGGAAAACACATGCGGCAGAATGCAAATGTGTTTCTACACGGGACTTGGGATGACAGGTAGCCATGGAAAGGGCTTGGCTGCCACAATCGAAAATCGGTTTTCAGGACAAGGAACAGAAGCACATAACAGATAGAATACTGAAGGAAAGGGGTTACTCTTAATGGGACTACGGTTTGGGTTTTTCTATGGGACAAATGCAACGTGTAATAGGTAGGAAAGGCACACAATACACGGGCAAATTCGTTTTTTGTTAGACAAAACTAATTTTGTTGAGACTATATTTTACTGGCATTAATTATTAAAGAAAGGCACTTGACATGAGGTGGTTGATTTTGAATGTCAATCAACTCACCATGAATCTCTTTATAGGGGAATTCATTGATTTACTTTCAAATAATGCCAATGATTTATACAGACTTTTAAAAGATTTATGGAAAGGGATGCACTAGCATGCACAGGCTAATACAGATTTGTCTACGGAAATGTGAACAGATTACACTGGCTATTTGGGACTTGAATAGGATTTCAATGCGATGCAAGGGTCAAAAAATGGCTTATGCAGTTTGGGGAACTGGGATTATGTGCTACTTACAGTGTAAACTTGAGTTTGGGATTCTGGAAAGTCAGCAAGGTCCCTGGATAGATAGGCCATGGGATCTGGTCACTCTGGACAGCTGGGAAAAGGGATCTGGTCACTGGGACAGCTGGGCCAAGGGATCTGGTCACTGGACTCTCCTGGATGTGATACCGGATAGCTAGGCAAGGTATGCTCACTGCACTCTCTAGGATGGGATCAGCTGCCTCCTCTCCTTTCTCCCTGCATCTGGATAAATTATGGATCTGCCTGGATGGATGTATATGGCTCCCTGGATCTTGAATGGATTATGATTCTTCAGTGAGTGAGTTAGTCTTGAGAGCCTATTGTGTTTCTCTGTCTCCCACTTATATAGCCAAAATGACATAATCAAATTTACAATCTGGGGGGAAGTACCCTGGAATTACTCCTACTCTGTGATAGGACAGCCTACCAGCCCTCTCACCTCCCCCTGGGCTGATTGGTTCAGGGGAAATGGCATCATTTATGTGTTTGCATTTATGATCTCTCCAGTCTACTTTTTTTTTTTACCAAAAATAAGTTATAGATCAAAACTTCAAACTTATACTAGCCACCGCCATAAGAAGTAGATATGAGGATTTGCTGGGTCACAGGGAAATTGACAAGCCGATTGCCGACTTTGGCAGATTTTCGCTATTTATATGACATACATAATATGTAAAATTCTGACAATGACTACACATATTCCCAATAACAACTTGCATCTTCTCACCTAGTTTCATATTTGTCCCATTTATAATTCACCTCAAAATGCGTCTTTCATGGCCATTTCAGTTCACCAAGTGCTAGAAAAATGGACTTGGTCTCTTTACATTTGCCTAAACATCACAAGAAAAATTAGCATAATACATATTTACTACTTATTCAGGGTGCTGGGAAAAATGTCTTCAAATCCAGGAGTTCTTTAATGTCTTTAATATCAATGGGGTGGATTTGTCACATGTGAGGGTGGTGTTGCAGCCCCCCAAAGCAAACTGTCCCTGCCAGGCTCGACAACTTTTATGATACCCTTTGAAGTTTGACAGTTCCCCCTTCAGAGTGGGTGCTGGAGGAAATTGCACCTTTCGGCCACGCACAGGCCATACAGGCCTCCTTTGTTTCTTCTTCCAAGACTGACAGCTAGTCTAGAAGGGCGTGAATCCTCACACTCTGGGCCAGTTCACTTATGGATGCAACTTTTCCGTGGGAGGCAAGGCCTGCATTCACTTCTGTGCCTGGTCCAAAAACCCATTTTTACTGGTTTCTGAGTTTATTCCAATGCAACCAAATCTTATGGGGACAAATATAATGTACATTATGTAGCCAAACCCGCACCCACATATTCAATGATATCTCTGTGCAAGTAAAAAGCTGCAATTTGACATTTAATTTGTAAGAAGAATTTTCCTTGTTTTCAAAAAGAGCAGATTCACATGTGTGTTCATTTTCTTTCAAATTTACAAATGCAGTTTCTGCAACACACAGGATTGATTTTCAATTCATCTTCTGGGAGCTTTTGCATCTACTATTGGTTTATGGATACAAAAGTGTGCTGCACAGGATTTCCTTGATCTTGACATGGAAAAAGACACGACACATTATTTCTTTCATTTACTGCAATTTGAGTGCAATGGTTCACAGCAGAACGAACCAAAAAGCTGTGTTGAGTGAAAAGCAGAACTCTCTGCCCCTCATGTTTTTTCTCAGTAGACAAAGCCGTTCTTGAGAGGTATTGCTTAACTTTTTGGCAATCTGCTGAAATAAAGTATGCAGCGG
This sequence comes from Ambystoma mexicanum, assembly GCF_040938575.1. Classification (NCBI taxonomy): domain Eukaryota; kingdom Metazoa; phylum Chordata; class Amphibia; order Caudata; family Ambystomatidae; genus Ambystoma; species Ambystoma mexicanum. The sequence goes on along the minus strand of NC_090933.1, from coordinate 1,108,494,408 downwards.
TGTGTCTGAATGGGCACACAACTTTGTGGTGCTTTAAATGAAATACCAAATTGCAGGGCCGTCTTGAATGTTGTGTACAACTTTAGGATTTCAGAGGACAGAACAGCAAATGCAGAGACGTTCTGAATGCAGGTCTTCTATTTATGATTTAACTTAAAAGTAAAGCAAATGCAGAGCCATTCTTTGGGTGGCAGTGTTCAATGCTTGCCACACATGTGCCAGGAAAACAAAAGCACAGCTATTTTTGTGGCATTATTTCAATGCCGTTTTGTTTTGAGGGGGTTGTTGATTATGGTATTAAATGTACCCCACATTAGGGTGTTACCCATTGCCAGCCATGTCAGGATCCACACATTTTATGTATGCCCCTTTGCTCACCACAGCTCACCCACCATCCATGTCAGTTCATTATCACAATCTCCCCAACCCCACGGCATCAGTAGCTGGGAGGGTTACAGGATCATAGGGGGATGATATGAAACCACAAAAAGAGTTGGTTGATGCATTAAGGAAGGTATAATGTGATTTGTCGTGACTAAAAGTAGAACAAAGGGAGGGACAGCGGATGTCGGTAGGGGTGGATGAATGGAGGGCAGGAGAAAAACTGTTCTGGTTAGATAGTACAGCTATTAAGGATGTGCATATAGAAAAAAGAAGACGACGACAGGAGGTTTGTAAGTAGATCGACCATCTGCACAGCGGGTGTGCACTCGCCTGTGCCTGATTGATATTTTTTAAGGAATTGAATTATGAGAGATCACCTTCATAAAATGTGTGGGGCTAAACCGCACATATTTTCCTATGCTCACTGCACAACAGAAACATAGATCTGTGTACTCTGGGGGGACACAGCCTACAGGCACAGTCCTCCATGTCACATTTAGTTGGAATGTGACAGCCAGGAATACATGAAAGCAAGAAGAGGAGGAAGGCAACACCTTCCTCCTGCCATGGCCAGCCTAATTAAATATCAAAGGCTCCATGGATCTGACATGCCCATTGTCAGTCTGCTTGTGGGGCGAATACTGATGAGAGTTAATTGAAGCAGGCCTGCAGGAGGCCTGCTTGCAGAGCTGACAAAGGGGATAGGAAACCCAACACCTTTTTGATATGCTTCAGTGTCAGCCTGAAGTCGTCTCCCACCTCTTAGTATGAAGGGCAGTGAATGTCATGTCTTGAGCAACTGTTTACTGTAGGAAACAGCTGCAGAGGGGCCCCGTTTTATAGGGAAGAAGTAGATGAATTGATGGAGACAGAAATTCAATTCTCACCATAATAGAGAGAGGCCTGCACTTTGATCAGGATCCACAGTTCAATTAACCAGAGATACCCTTTGATCCACAAGAGACAGGAAGATGGGTAGGACTTAGAAGTACATGTGTTCACCCCTTTACCTTTTCTGTTGCAAAGCACTCTGGTTAAGACCTCACACATTAACGAAGAATGTTGGTGGGGACCTAGGATTGGTTCATTAAGGTAGGCTTAGACTGCACCAATCATTGGGACCCATTTGGTTTTAAAAGATGTCTGAGCCCCTCTCTTAGAAGATCATCCAACGACTTTGAAAGGAGTAACAAGAAGGACTCATTTGGACTCTGGCTGAAAGTACACTCTGCCTTGCAGCTTCTGCCAGTGAAAGTAGGCCAGGATTTCCAAAAGGGAAGCAAGACCCCACCCTTAAAAATCTCCCAGGGAACAGAGGGAGATACCACATTCAGAGGACCCATCCAGTAGCTCCAGAACCAGTACCGAGCCAGCACACAGCATGTCTGTCCTGCTAGGTTTTGGCAGCAATCTTCCTAGATGGGAAGTGCCAGAGAGTCTCTGAACAAAGGGCAAGGCCATTGCCTGCAAACACTCTCCTCAGCTTTGGGCCGTCCGCCTTAAAGGAGGACATGAGTCAAGTGAAGTAGCTAGGAGCAGTTCCGCAGCAAGCATCAACCAGCGCCCATATTTTAAGGGCATTTTCAAGGCAGTCGAGCCCTCGAACTGCGATTGGCTGAACCACTGACTGTTGTCACACTGCAGTCACAAAAGCCATCCAAGACACCACGACTAGCGTTCCACATCCACCAACCAGCACAGACACAAGGATTCATGGTTCTGAATAACCATGTAGGTCCGCCTGCAGCCATCAGTTTGGCTTTGCTTGCCAAACTGCCTGCCACCTGATACCCGCAGCTGTATCCCATCTTGAACTCTGTCACAGGAGCTGCAAAGCATCCTGCAACCGACTCGATCCTGTCGAGCATTAAGATCATCTCAAGCAGCAGGGACCTCGTGGTTCTGTCCCCCTGGTCCTTTGCCGAAGGCCCCCAGTGACATGTATGACCCCCTTGCTCCCTTCATGCTGAAACCAAATAACCTTGAGCAGTTCAGACTGATTGCTTTACTGACTACCCTTCTGTCCGTATCCAGGTTGCAACCCTTTCCTTTGTGAAACTGTCTGTCCTCTATGTTCCTTTACAGGATTGGTTGTATTTTGTAGTGTGCTAGAACTGTCTGTTGTAATAATAATAAAGTTGATATTTTTATACAACCTTGAATGGACAGTCCCTTTTAAAAGGTAATGCACAATTTCTATTAGAATTGCTAAATCTAATTTTATATAAAAGCTACTTTAGATTTCAAGGAAGGTACTACCTACAGATCTTGGGCACATCTATGGGCTCATCGATGGCACCTGTCTATGCCAACACATACATGTATACATTTGAAAGTCGACATGTTCTAGGACATCCAGTATGGGCATCATATATCCTCACTTGGAAAAGATTCATTGATGATATTTTTGGTATTTGGTGCGGTGCTAGGGAAGATTTGCAATCATTCTCTCAATATCTCAATGTAATACACCCGAGAATCAAATTTACTATAGAGATTGGTAACCCCTCACTACATTTTCTGGATGTGAGTCTAATGATTGATGAGGGTAACATCATTACCTCAGTTTACCATAAACCAATGGACGCAAATAATTTACTTCATTATTCAAGTTTTCATCCAATAGCAATGCTCCAGAGATTGCCCTATAGTCAGATCTTGCATCTTAAGAGAATTACCTCTAATCCATAAGAAATTGACAAACAAGGTACTGGACTAATTAACAAATTATAAGACAGAGGATATCCCCCTAACATTCTAGAGGATGCTAAAAATAGAGCCTCTAATGTAACACGAATGGACCTTCTAAAACCAAAAAACACAAGTTAAGAAGACTCCACTCCTTTTCATATCCAAATTTTTGAGGCAAAGTTTCCAAATCTCCAAAATCATTAAGAAACATTGGAACATTTTACATAATGACTCAACTATCCTAAGGCTATTCCCTACAGCCCCTATGATGTGTTTCAAAAGGGACAAGAACATTAGAGACACATTAGTAAAGGCTGAGAGGATACCTAAAGAAAAGCAACAGTTCTTAATGACTAGGAAACTTGGAAGATTCCCTTGCTTGGGATGTACACATTGTAACAATGTCATCAGAGTCAATATAGTGACCCACCCAAGAACGGGGGAAACAATCAAACTTAGAGACTACTCAACCTGTTTATCATCTGGGGTAATCTACATGATCAAACGCCCATGTGGTAAAGTATATGTTGGTCAGACAAAAAGATCAGTGAAAGATCAGTGAAATTGAGATTGACTGAACACAAGTCTAATATACGTGGTAACAATCAACACTCACCTGTGGCAAGACACTTTAATCTGCATAAACATAACATCGCCCAACTGAAATTTCAGATCCTAGAGGTGGTTAAACGTCCCCCTAGAGGGGGCGACTATCAATCTCTTTTACTACAAAGGGAATCCTACTGGATTGACATGATGGACTCAATCCATCCACAAGGTCTGAATGAAGACTTCTCATTGAACTGTTTTCTATGACGCCATACAATGCTACTTTATGATTTTGTGTATATAGAAATATGTTTTTTGCTATGATTATCAGCTGATTTTAATGAATAATGTAAGCTATGTCATGTTTTCTTGTATCTATACACCATATGATAGATCACAAATTATGGAAATTATGTTAAACATACTTGACTTAAAATGTACTTGCTAGAATAATATAATTTATTGAATGTGCATATCTTCTTGAACCTTTTTGGTCCAACAAGGAACCCTGTGAATATTGAACATAATAGTAGAACTACATGATTCTGTTAGTGCACAAACTATTTATGACTACGCTCTGCTCAACATGTGAAGCTATTGATATCTATATGTGTTTCTGATTTCCCAGATGTGGACTCTGAATATCCAGTATTGGACTGTATTATTTTTTATTTATTATTGTTTCTCTATCTCTTCTATTTGTTTCCAATTTCATACATTTGTTATGTATTCACCACTCTTTTACTTTTTCTCAAACAAAGTGGATTCAGTTTAACCGATATACACCGTGACAAATAAATTCTTTTCGCTCTTCACCATCAGTGAAATATTGGATCTTGCTTATTTATTAATTCAGACATCATGCCTGGATTACTTATTCATTCAGCTGACAATTTATCTGTTTTTAACTACATTTGTATCTTGGTACTATATTAACAATACTCGTCCTTCCCATCATGGAGGACCAACACCTCCGTGTTATCAGTCCTTTCTCTATGTCTATCACTCTTCTACTCTTGTGATGGAGGACTCTGACCCCCCATGTAATGAGCCCATTTTCGATTTTTAGCATTTCCCTTGATGTAGCCTCTAGCAACATGTCGATTACTGTTTCCGTGACAACAGATCCAGACACCAGTTACTGACGCCTTCCATTCGCTTTGCGTTCACATCCAGAAAGGTAAGCTCTGTAGCCTGTTACCGCGTTCCAGAGTAGGGACCCTCAACAAATTATCAGGTCCTGACACACAGGCTGCTCTTTCTCAATGTAGAACCCGCAAGCTGGTGCAGTGACCAAAATACTTCAAATGCGCATACGAACCTGAGAAGCTGACAGCGGCAGACTCTGCACTTGCTTTTGTGCAAATAACTAACCTTAAATATAGGTATGCAAACATACTTGTTTCTCACATGCCTCTTGATAACAGCTTTTTGACACTCAATGTTCCGCTTTTATTCTGATCGTAGCTATACTTATGCACCTATAGTTTTCTATCTGAAAACCTTTCAGTCTAGTCAGATCCATTTTCTGTGAACCGAGGGAGCAGCTTACGTTGTTCCTGATTCGTATACCCTATATATACTACAGGAAGCTACATACTGAGGGTCCTGGCTCGTTAGTTTTTTCATAGGTAGGTCCTTGCCATCTAATTCTCAGCTAGAAATTCTAAACGTATCTAGGTGGTCTCTGAGATTATAAGATCTTTGTACACTATATGCATACCCAACAAAGGCAACAGTGTATATTTATAGACTTTTGGCTCTATCACCTCCCCAGGTTGGGTATCATCCATGAGCCACTTTATCCACCCACAACAGGACTGAAATTTGAAGCCAATACCGACCACGTGCGCTTTATTAAGATACACACTTTGTGACACCACCCCCTTAGGTATGTTACAACCTGGTGCTTTTCTATTTTTCTTGCCTCGCTTAGAATCACTAACTGACTTTGTTTAATCTATCTTTGTATGATCTATCTTTAATACAGTGCCAACTCTGGTCACTCATTGAGCAGTATCAGTCAACCCGAGACAAAATGTGTGTAATGTTGAATAAGCATAAAACAAATGTGAAACCAAAAACCATGCCTTAGGTTAACACAAGCAGTCAATAGACCATTATGTCATTGGGTTTATGTTAAAAATGTGTTATATATATGTACATATATATATTTCCAATAAATATGTTTGGAATCTATAACGTCGCCTTTGAAAAACAGACTTTTCTTTTCATTATTTCTGTACATATTTACTAATGCTGGATTGTTTGCTTGTTTTGCAAATCCATTCTTCTCTAAAAATACATATTTTTCAAAAAAACTTCTTTGTACATGACTAAATCATTTTTTCACACACAGAATGAACAGAATATCTAATGCATTGATTTAATTTCTATAGATGCTATAGTAATTGGCTTGTGTCCAACAACTGATAGTGTGCAGGGGACGGGAGGATTCCTAGGTTGTATCGTAATCACTTTTTTGTTCTTTGTTGGGGTTTTGTTCCTTGATCCCAGTTCCTACTTCGCACCTAAAATAAAATTAAATATATCTAAACCGATACTCTTAATATTGATTAACTGAAGGTGTGCACCAGTGTCCTAACCTATTGGACAGCCCCTTGTGTCATTGGGTAATAATTGTATTCTCGCTGTGTTGCAACTAACCAACCATTCACAACATTGTCGAGATAAGCCTGCTGTTCCGTCCACGTTTTCAAAATTGGGAAAGGAGATTTATAGTTTACTTGTGTTTCCAATCTGTTAGGATCCCTTCTGGTGTACTAGAGGTGTGGGGCTGATAGATGGTTTAGAAAGTGATATTCATCCCTGGATCACTGGTGCCCCGGAAGTTGATTCATCACAAGGAGGAGAGAGACGGGTATGAATTATGGTACAGTGAAGTCAGAGGAGGAATACAATTATACACAAGAAGGAGAAGAAGAGTGGGATATGGTAGACAAAGAGGAAGGAACAGAACAGCCACCTGTAATATCCCCACTAGTGAAAAGCTTGTGGAGACCCAGGTTCTGGAATAGGTTCAGGCGAATGGAGGTAGCTAAGAGATTAGGGAAGGGAAAGAAGAAAGTTGCGAAGGCAGTAGGAGCACAGTTTTGGTTGTTACATAAGGGACCAGGGAGAGCACAGTACATTCCATGTGCACATATGGATAAAAACAACCTCATAAAGACACTGCCATCCCTCACATCTGGGGTGGGTAAGTGGATATATGTATTTGAAAAGCACACAGCTGGCACTACTTTGGGTGTAGGGGATTTGAAAAGTTTGTGTCAATATTGGGAGATCAGGCTGACGACATTTGGGCTAAAGCAGGGTATCCGGGTATGAAGTTGGGGGATGATAGTCATGACGGAGGACATTTTAATGACATTAGGTGCCAAGTATAGGTGGCATTACAGTGCACATACCCAGATATGCTTGACCTTCAGTCAATTATGCAATGAACAATACGCAATGACAAGGACCCTGCCCATTATATATTACACATACAGGAGATGTGGCTTGCGGAAACGGGAGAGTCATGGGATCGAGTGATTCTGTTTTTCTACTTTGTGTTCAAAAGAGGTCTTCCGAAAAGGTGCAGAAGGTGCTTGACAAAATAGTGCAGAATGATGCAAAGGGTTGGGCGGAACGTCACTCTATTATTATCCATCACTGTAAACGGCTGAAAGAAAAAGAGAAGGAAACAGCACAGCGTGTGCAAGCGGAGGAAGCAAAACTGGTCCCAAAAAAGTTAGCAAAGGTTGCATGATCATAGCTGTCCAGACAGAGGGGTAGGCAGACTTTAGGGCGATTCAGGCAGACATATGAGCAGCACCAGCATGGGGGGATTATTGGGTAGGTGAATACCAGTCTCAATATCAAGGAGAGTTCCCCAGAGGGTTTCAGCAAGATATAATGGAATTCTTGGGCAACTGGGGAGGATGAGGAGGGTTTGGGGGGATGGTACCGTGGGGGGAGGAGGAGCATGTCTATGTTAGATGTGTGGGCAAATGGGCCATTGTACAAGAGAATGTAGGAGTAAACAAATGTATGCCTATCCCCATCAACAACAAATGTACCCTTATTCTCAGGGAGGTCCAGGCTCATACCCTCAGTCGTATGGACAGATGCCTCCAACAGCCCCCTATGGTGTGCACATGCCTGCGGCCCACCTGCTTGCCACCAACTTTTCTACAGTTACGAGACCCAGGTTCTAGTAATGTGCCCCCACATGTAGTACATCAAGGACAGCAACAGGGCCCCCAGATTTCTGAGTAATAACACAGTTCCGGGTGGCACGGTGGCACAGTGACATGGTATCAAAGAGCCACAGTGGTCAGAGGTAACCCATTTGTTTTCCTAGGAGAGAACATGTACCCAGACTAGGACAGCCCTCAGAGAGCTTTAGCATGTCCAGTTCTATCGGTCACCGTTGACCCAGAAGAGGAATCCTTGGTAGGGGTGGAGTTAGTAAACAAACCATTCATTTTTCTTGTAGATGCTGGAGTGACTATGTCATGCATTAGTGAGGGAGCATTCCTGTTATCAGGTAAGGTTACAGAAATGCAGGGCTTCTCTGAGGCAGTTCAATTGGTTCCTTTTACAAAGAAATTACTCATTAAGATAGGGGGCAGGGAGGTGTGGGCCCCCTTGTTGTACTCCACTGCGACTCCAATCAAACTGCTGGGAAGAGATATCTTGAGCAAGCTCTACATGACCATCTCGTTCACTGAAAGAGGTGTGTTTTGTTCCACACCTGGCATGTTTGCTGCAAGGGTAAAATTGGCTTGGCATGCATTGGACATTGAATCATTGGCAAGAGTAATACCATTGGCCACTTATTTATTCTTATATGGTATTACAATATTACTCAGTGCAGTGCCACAAGTGGCAAAAGGGCACTATCAAAAGCCCTCTAAGTTTTTGTTCTGGCCTATACAACCTCAGGAGATAGTGGCAGGTACCATCATTGAACTTGACATAGAAGGAATCCTAGTAGCAGAAGACCAGATTGTTTTGATAACAGTTGAATCCAAAAAATAAGGTGGTGTACAGTTCAATGTATTAACCCTAGGGTACCCCTGAAAAATGTTTCACATGAGCTCTTGTTTGTGAACAAAGAAAATAAGGGGGAAATAATACTGGATGTGTGTGTCCCTTGTGAGATTATGATACAGTACAGGCATGTCATTTGCCCCATGTTGTTAATATGAACTGCTCCTTCATTTGGTTCTACTGATTTGGCTCAGATTTCTGATACGTTGTGGATGAGTAACCCGCACGATGTGGGGCTTTTACGGAATGTTGCACCAATATGCATACTTTGAAACCTGGTGCTGTGCTGCTTCGAGTAAAACAATTTCCATTTATCAAAGGCACCAGAGGAGGGAATGCATGACGCCATAATGGCCCGTTTGCATCGGGGCACCATGGTACCCTCTAATTTACCCTGTAACACAGCTATTTACCTGGTGAAAAAATGGAAAGGTGTCAGTTGGAGGGTAATTCAGGCTTTACGCCCCCTCATTTATTTTGTACAAGCAGAGTTCCCAGTGGTTCCAAACCCCACTACTATAATGTGCAATATACCTGTTGATGCTACCCACTTCACTTTGGTGGATTTTTAGAATGCTTTTTTCTCTGTAGCCTTGCATCCCGACATGCAGTATCTCACAGTGTTTACATTTTCTGGAAACCGATTCCAACATAATAGGCTTACTCGAGGGTACTCTGAGTCCCTGAGTATTTTCATTAGAGTGTTACATGAGGAGTTGGGCAATATTTTTGTTCCTAGTACCATAGTAAAATATGTGGATGATTTGTTGGTATGGCAGCATGGAACATCAATGCGAGGAGATTTCTGAAGCATTCTTATAATTGTTGGCCGAGAAAGTGTATAAGGTGGACAGAACAATATTGCAATACTGCTAGCAGATGGTACGGTATTGGGGCAGTTAATTTCAGTAAATGGTAAAAGAGTAATTGCAGAAGGCACAGCAGCAGTGCATGCTACCCCTCAGCCAGCAACAAATAAAGACATGCAGACATTTTTCAGATTGGGCAATTACTATAGAGCGTGGATCTTTGATTATATATCATACACTAAACCATTGCTCCAGGCTCTTAAGAAAGCACAACAGACACACAAATGCTGTCATGAGAGCTGATGAATGGTTTCTAAGTTTCAGGATCTAAAAGATGTGATCTCTACTGCTCCAGCATTGGCCACTCCTGACTATATAGTTTTATCTTTTTCCACACTCTGTTGGTCAGATGATGACTGCCATGTTGACACAACACAGTACAATATGTTATAAGCCTTTGGCCTATTACAGTGACATACTAGATTCTGTTATGCAAGGGCAGTTACTGTGCAAACATGTGTTGGCTGCTGCTGCCTTCGCCATTGAGAATTAGGGGACAATTGTCATGTGGTGCTCGTTAACATTCTACCTAGAGCATGTGGTTTTTGCAATATTTGAGTGGTCCAAAACTACTTTAACCACACAAAGGCCTTCTGCATATGAAGTGATTTTCTCAACCCCATCTATCCTCACTGTTCATTGTAAGACAGTGAATCCAACTACTTTTCTGACCGAACCCATTACTGATGATGACGAGGTACATGATTGTGTCACGCGCGAAGGTCCTGAAGATGACATCCCTAAGGCATGTGAAAATGCCATAAATGATAAAGAAGTACATTTCATTGATGGCTCATCAATTGCTGACCAGGAGACAGGTCAGGGACAAACTGGAATGGCAGTTGTGCGTTTGTTTGGTGGGGAATATGAGGTTGTTCTGCAGCAGAGGCTGCCACAGCATTTTTCAGCACAGACAGCAGAATTGATTGCTCTTATTGAAGCGCTTGAGGCAACACATGGATGCCGAGTTAAGATATATTCAGATTGATTTGGCACACGTTAGGATGACTGTTAATTCTGGGTTTGCTGAGATAGATGAGAAGTGGGTTTCGCAGAGCAGATGGGTCTCCAGTGCAGTGCAGCATGCAGCTTTGTTAGATCGATTGATTAATGCATATTCTCAGCCTTCACTCACCGCAATATTGTAGTGCACTGCCCATACAAGTGGTCTGGACTTCAGCTCCCTTGAAAACGAAGCAACAAATACTGTGGTGCAACAAGCCACTTATTTGCCAATACCGAATATCTGGAGCACCCAGTGTTTGTTAACATGCAGTTGCAGGTACCATTTATGGATCTTCCTGTTACAGAAATTATCGAAATACACGGGCAAGCTGCACAGAATCAGAAGTTGGTGTGGCAAAAGAGAGGGTGTGCACAATCTCCAACTGATTTGGTGGGGAGGCAGGTAAGCACAGAGAAGGTCATGATGCCTCAAGCTTTGGCTTTAATGGCGTTTGACCAACTACATTACCCCATCTAAGTGTCTAAACAGCATATGTCAGAAGATATTCAAGTGGACTGGTATGTGCCTAGTATTCAGGAATCGTTTTCCTTGTTCACATCCAACTGTGTAGTGTGCCAGACCTATAGTACTTGCTAAACATTAACAACTCTGAAGGGCACTTTGCCGCTTCCAATTGTTCCATTTTGTGATTTGCAAATCGATTTTGCAGACATGGGAGAGAGGTGTAATTCTTTTTGTTATTTGATAGTGGTTGTTTGTCCTTTTTCCCATTGGATTGAGGCTGGTCCATATGCACAACCAGATGCCAAATCGGTCAGCAAGTTTCTGGTGAGAGAAGTGTTTCCCCAGTGGGGAGTGTGCAATGCCCTCACGAGTTCAAAGAAATTGCAGCTCTTTTGGGAATTAAGCACAAGCTGTGCTCCATTTATCACCCACAGGCCAACAGTGTTGTAGAAAGGATGAGCGGTTTGCTCAAACTGCCCAAACTCTATGCTACACTGAAAAAGAATTGGGCGCATTGACTCCTCTTGACCTTGTTCAGTTTGAGGACCCAGCCCTTTCAGGACCATCATCTCTCCCCTAATAAAAATGAGATGGGGAGACGTAAGCAGATGCCATTAACTTCCATGCTTAGTGCTTCAGATGCTCACAGGGCTGTGTCAATTTTGGGGGATAAATTACATTCATGTTTAACTAAATTAACAAAGTGTATTAAATACCGTTCTCAACTGATTGCTCCACAGAGGTCAAAAGAGGTTGACATCAGCCCTGCACTGGTATCTGCAAGCGCACCACCATTGCAATTGGTCCCCAATGACAAAGTATGTGTGAAGAATTTTGTCTGCAGGTGGAGTGAACCTTGATAGAAATGGTAGTGTAAACTACTGCCCTTGCTGTTAAAGTGAAAGAAATACGATACTGGGTGCACATGTCTGATGTTAGAATATCACCACAAAGTCTGCTCCTGGCTGTTAGCATTTTGCCAGACTGTTTTCAATTGATGCTTTTTTAATGATTTTGTTGGTAGTATGTTTTGCAATATTAGTTTTTTGGTAGGATTGTTGTGTTTTATTCTCTTTTTATGTTTATGTTTTTTATTATTTATGTTTTTAAAGACATGTTCTAAGGTTTTCTCTGTTCTTTTTTTTCAAGAGATGTGTCATGTCTCTTTGGAGGACGATATCACTGAACAATGTTAAAAATGGATGCACTGATCACAGATGCAGTGCAATATTAATTCCGCTTATGTGGGAGTTCGCTCTTGGTTGGTTTTATATATATATATATATATATAGTAGTTTAATGCGTAGGCTATTCAAATGGATGTACAGATGTTCAACATTTTGACAACCTTTTTTGAAACCACAACACAAAATGATGAATATTTAACCACAGTGGTCAACTTTAAGCGAATGAAAATACAGGATATGTTTGGAATTTTCAAATGTGAGTGAAAAGGGGTTTGTAGGAAGAAAAGGAGTATGATCAATACATAGGTGTAGTGTTTGATATAATTTTCAATGTGCACCACCCATAATTTAATAACAAGTGGTATTGTTATATGAACTCAGTGGGGAAACAGAGGTACAACAGGAGTTGTTCTATCTGCTCCCTCATACCTCATGCGTCAGGGACACCCAAAATGCTGGTACCTCAGGATATTTTGCCCTTGGAAGGCCCAGTGTTTGGTGCACTTAGTGCTGTGTCAGGTTCGTAGTCTATTCCAGGGGCACAAAGTACAAGTTGTACTAATGGACAAGGATGAAGAGAAGTGGGGGAATGACAACAGTGCCCCCCCAATGCAAGCCATTGCCACCGCTGAAATTGGACAGAGTTTTGTTTGTATCAAAAAGATGGAAAAAGTTGGTGGCAAACTCTGTGTCTGGGGTTGGCGGGGTTTGGAAAAGAAAGTATATGGAACATTAACAAGAACTGCCTTGAGATATGGTCTGCACACATTCCTAAACTAACATGGATTGAAGCACTTGAGACACCAGTAGAAGTGCAGCCAGGGGATGAATACCAGTTTAGTTTTTGAGGTCATGGAACTGTTCCAGTAGGCACCAACACTAAGTGCAATAAGACCATTTTAATTCCAGATCTTGCAAAAGGAACAGCATCATTAATGGACATGTACTGGGTATGGGGGCAACAAGCATACCTGCATCTTCCACCCTCCTGGCGAGGCACCTGTACACTGTCAACCTTGGACTCAGCTATCTTGGTGGTGCCAGAAGCACACTTAACAATAGCATCTAAACACAAGGTGTTGAAATCTAGTTTACAATCTATCCAACCCCACCAAGTGAAGAGGAAGAAGAAGCGGTCGGTGAAGTCGAGGAGAAGGATATTGAACTATCTATTAGAAGAATCGTCAAAGCTACTTCAGGCCATTCCAGACAAATACAGGCTGTGCACCAAAACGGATGTGTTCTTCGCGTCCCTTATGACTCCAGGAATCCAGGCCACTGCGAATGCTAAGGGGCCAAAGATTGTTCAATGGGAGGTGATCCAGTTAGCAAACGATACAGAGCAAGGTCTCACTGCTATCAAAGGTGAACTGAGGGCGATTTGGTTGATGACACTTCAAAATAGGTATGTCCTAGGTCTCCTAACGGCGATGGAAGGGAGCGTGTGCAAGGAGATCGGGTTGTCATGTTGCACATACATATCCCCAAATTATGCAGAGAATGGGCCCCTGACACACATTATTGGTGCCTTGAATAAGTTGAAGACTGGAATGGATAATGAAGCAGTTGTACAAGCCGAAGATTGGTTCGATGCAATGTTTTCATGGGTGCCGTCCTGGCTTGGGGCACTGGTGAAGATACCGGTCATAATAGTGGTGGTCCTGTTGGTGGTGTTTTGCACATGCCAGATGCTGCTTCAATGTTGTTTCAAGACTATCCTGAGCAGTGCAAGAGTGAAGGTTACTATTGGGGCAGAAATGGCTCTCCCAGGCACAAAAGAGGGGCAGATTCAAACTGAGGATTTGAATAAGTCATGTATGGTTCAAATCGAAAAATACCCTCCTCCCCCCAAGCACACTAACATCACCCCCACCAGATCCTGTGAATTACACCAAACACTGGGTAGACTTGGGAGGTGGTGGGGACTGCATATATCACACATGCACTGCTGAGAAATATGCAGGGGATTGGGGTAGTTTGCATCACGTGTGTAGGGCATGGGTCTCTAAGGATGAAGCAGATTGACAGAGAAAAAGGAAGAAATGAGTTAATTAAGAATTAACTAAAGGGGGAAATGGTGTGATGCATGTTCAAACCATCACCCCTCCTAGAAGAGTTAGATTATGAACAATATATTAAATATGGAGAAGGAGCACGGGATGGTGCATGGAGGAGGGGGGTACGTTATGGTCGGGAATAATTGGTGGGATTGGGAAATCACATAGGGGGGAGTTAACCAGTAGTATTGTAAGGGAAAAAAGTAGGATACCCCATATAGGTATGCATAATAGTTAAAAGTAGTGTCACGCTTAAGAGTAAGCCTAAAACCTTGCAGGCCAGTTTTTCAAAGAGCATAAAACAATGAGGCTTTATTCTTCATTTGACCATCACCTTCTGATTCCCTGGCACAGCAAGGAATATGTTCAGACCCCACATCAGTTAGATCCTTGAATCAATTAGGTAGGAATGTGTGTAGATGAACAGGCAAAGGGAAGCGGCTCTGTACCAAGGCCATACTACTGGGAGAGGTAAAGGTCTTGGGATGCCAAAACACGAACAAAAATTTAAGACACTAGCTCTCCCCAGAAGACTCTATTTAAACTACCAGATGTGCAGGGAAATAGGCCTTAACTCATGAACTGGATTGATTAGTGGGACACCAGGTTCACTCTTGAGAAATGGAACTGATAAAGGGAACAACAGAGAACAACATGATCTATGATTTGTGCCAGGGAGAGTTAAGAGTGATGCCCATACGTGATGGGGGTGCCAAAGTGTCTGGGATGGGAAAAGGGCTGCTTTGTTCGCAAGGAACAGGCTGACCTCAAAGTTGCCCACTTAGTTCATGCCGATAACCAGTTGCATTTCACATGGTAAGGATCAAAGGTATGGTGGTGCCAATTGAATTTGACCAATTATTTAGCAGTATTTTCAGATGAATGAGGATGTTAACCATGTGTGGTGAAGATGAGAGAGAGCAGCGGAACCAATTGGAGGATGGGCTATATGTAACCATTAGCATGTATATAGGTGGTAGCCAATGGGGGTGGGGGATTAACACTGTATATTGAGTACGTCATGTGAGATTATTATTTTTGTGTTTTTAACTTGAGACGGCAGAGAGCTCTATGGCAGATGGTACATAATACCCCGTCACTTTTCCTTTTTGTATACAAAATAAAGCTGTTGTTTTTCTCGAAAAAGGGTGTAGCTAGCGTTTTCCCTAGTGGGTTGTGTTTTCGTGGTCTGATCGCTGGGGAGTTGCCCTACATTTTCAACATGCCTCCCAAAGTACTCTAGCAAGAGCTTAGTGCTGCTGGGGCTCTAACAGAGGAGTGGCGCTATAAGCCACTCTGCGTGCATTGTTTTAGTGGTGGATGCCGTTCAGTACAGCACTGTGGGAATAGTTCCGATGTTCACTTTTGAATTTAGAACTCCTGCACCACAGCGCCTAACCTTAAAGTTTATATAGAGTTTGTGAATATTTATTTGAGATAGAAAGATTGGCACTTGAAAGGGGCTGGCACCAGCAGTTTTATTTACAAGTATTGAAGTCTGAATCTTAGATACCTGGCAGCATCAATAAACTAACCCACATCCTCTGACGTGGCACGGGGCCTACGGCATGGCGCATTGCCACCATACCGCACAGGGCTTAGCGTAAGGGAACCATTGGACACATCAATGTATTTATCTAAATGTCTTTGTCTAAATCCTGCCTTCTCTCTTTCTGATGCCCACTTTCTGTTGTCTTGTTTGTTTTTCGTGTGCTCTGAGGCCTTTGGGCAAGTCCTCGCGTTTACACAAATGTTAATAAATAAATTAATATATTGTTTAATTTGTTCAGCACTTTTATCAAAGGTGCAGTATATACGAACCATGCCAGTACAATCAAGCACCTACAGAAATCAAGCTAACACAAGTAGAACATATGCAATGCATGGCATTAATACACAATGTATTAGGTGTAAGAACATACTGGGTCCAAAAGATGTTTTTTGCAGATATTTCTTAAACAAAAGCAGTCTGATACATAATAGAATATTGAAAGGTACATCATTCCACCATTTTGAAGAGAATAATTGAAAGGAACAGAATCGACAGGGAGCACAAGGAGGTTGCAATGAAAATGACATACATTGAGTAGAAGAATCTATTTGCCTAGTTGGTTGATTTTGTTTCAGAAGATCGGAAAGTTCGAATGGAACAAATCCGTGTAGGTATTTAAAGATACTACATAAGCAGTGAAATTGGAATCTAAAGGAAATGGGAAGAAATTGCAGGTGAGCCAAGTAAGGAGAAATGTAATCAGAAAAAATTAATCTAAAAAGAACACGAACTGCAGATTGAATAATTGGCTGTCAAGGAAGAATTGCGTATTTGGGATGGCCAACATCAAGAGAACACTAGTAAGGTAACCGAGAAAGATCTAAGGACTGAATCAATAATTTTGTGCAAGAAAAAGTCAGCAAATGCCAGATGGTTTTAATATTACATAATTGAAAATGGCAAGTGCAAGTGACAGACAAAACACGATTCTGGAAAGAGAGAGCTGAATCAGAAATAAGCACAACATGGATGATCCATTTTTTTAGCCTGTGTAAAATTTACAGGAAATGTACCTGCTGCCGTTGAGACTTGGTGGTGTGAGCACTGTGAGGGTGGGGAGGCGAGGCTGGCATTCTGCTGATGCGGAAGAAAGTATCAGCACATTTGCCTGGGGTGCGGAACATGCCCGCGTGCACAAGTGTGGGATTACAGATACAGTATGTTCAGTTGTAAACGTGACAGGCGCCGGGAGTTTTTTTAGTCATGTTCCTGTAAAGGCAGAGGAATGTAGGACTATGCGTGGCTGGGGCGCTGACATTACGGGAATGTGCCTGCTGCATAGCTTTGTGAATCCAGAATGCATGGCCGACTGCTAGCACAGAATTACATCTGAGGGGACGGCCTGCATTCAAATCTGGCGGTGCAACCCAACCCCAACGACTCACGATAGGACACTAATGGGGTGCTCCGGCAGCGAGAGAATGGGATGTTCTTGGCCAGATTTGGACGGGGAGATTCTGCTGCACTCAGTGGCATTTCGGTGCTGCACCATGACAGTGGTGATCATCAGCATTTCACATAGCAATGGCTGCAAGGAATTGTGTTACAAGCAAAAGAAGGATGGCTGGAAGGCTTTGAATGAATCTGAACCACTGGCGTTGCTCTGGGCAACCTTCCACACCACCACCTTTTATTTTAGCCCGTCTGCGTCATTGCAAAAGAGTTCCACCCATATGCAAATCAGTCAGGTAGCAGCTCAGCTGGAACTGCTAGGCCAGGTCCCCTCTGCATGGAAACACAAGAAACCCCAGACATGTTTCGGCCTTGTTGGGGTTCCTCAGTGGGGTGCTGCTTGGTTCCCTATGGTGCAGCAAGCAAGGGACCCACATCTGGGAATTGTGTTGCCAGGATGGAGACTTTGGCTTAAATATCGGCTTGTGAGTCCACATTATACGTGGTTCCATAGGTGTGAACAGTACCGCAGACACTCTGCGCATAGATAGTATGTCATTATTAGCAGCAATCTTTAAATCTATGGGGTCAGATGGAGAAAGAGTGATGTACCTATA
The DNA here is from genome assembly GCF_040938575.1 of Ambystoma mexicanum. NCBI lineage: Eukaryota > Metazoa > Chordata > Amphibia > Caudata > Ambystomatidae > Ambystoma > Ambystoma mexicanum. The sequence continues at coordinate 1,108,476,581 of NC_090933.1, read as the reverse complement.
CAATGACCGTCTGCAAAGTGCATGCATTAGTATGTTTTCACATTCCGTTGCTTTGCAGCTCTTGCACTGTATTACCCTATGGTTGTCTCATTGGTGGAAAGGGGATTTTCATGATGTTCCACTTTATAGGTCAGCAATTTGAAACAGAAACTTACAAATGCCTTCATTATCTTGTCTCCGACATAGTATGTCATGCATTAACATGTATGTTAGTTTGGGCAATCTCCAGTGTACATGGCGGGAATGGGTGAGTTTTGCCTTTGGTGCATGCTAGTGTAGGCTTGAGTCAACATTATTTAATGATCCACTGTCATGCCAGCCCTTCACCCTTGCTTTCTCCCTTGTATGATGTCCCATTGCGTTAACAATAGGCCTGCTCCTGCGAGGTCCAGTGTACCTTTCCCTGCTTGTTGGGGTTTCTATTTCCCCTCTTGTCTATAATGTGTAAAGGAGGAAGGTATATTGTAACCTGCTTGACTTTGAGATCCTGTTGGCGTGATGTCAATTAATGGATGCATGGACCCCAGGTGTGTGGCCTGTCATTTGGGGCTGAGCGTGAACAGAGAGGATGACCAGTCAATAACTGTACCGAACACCTGAACAGGGACTTATTGCAAATTAGAATAATGAACCGGTTTTATGTGATCTTACCTACGGAAAATTCACAGTGGTACATTTCATCACGACCAAAATACAGAAAAATTGTGTTTTCTTTTATTTTTTTCATTTGGGGGTCACCCCGCAGCCCCCCTGATTTTCTATCCTTATACCGCCACCCCAACCCCAACCTAACCCATTTTAACCCCTTACCCCACTACCCTATATATATTTATTTAATATTTTCGGTATTTTTCGATGTTTTTTGGTGAAATGTACCACTCTGAATTATTTTCGGTATATTGACCGTGTACCTAATGAACCATTAGGACATTTTTGCAGCCTGGCTCCAGCTTGCCTATTCGACCTGATGTGAGAACATAACCTTATTTTGTGTTCGATATGTATCCCGTCTCTAAGGAGTCCTGCAGTCTTTTTTCAGTTATTATAGGTCAGACCTCCTGTGCCTGTGATTTGGGGCAGTGAGGAGGCATTCGTGAAGAATGAGGAGGAGGGTGAGGAGTAGGAGAGAAGTGCATGGTGGTGGAACAGTACAGGAAGTAGAGAATGAGCAGAGAGTGAAAACACAAATGGGGAAATATCTCAGAAAAGGCAAATAAGAAAAAGAAAACAGTATATTTGCACTTTATCCATTGATTAGTAAAGCAGAACATATCATAACAAGGTCAAACAAATGAAGGTGATTGGTATTTGCCTTTGCTTTCGGAGATGTTCTGACATTCAGTTAAATAACATGAGTGGTCATGATTGGTCATGGCACGTGCTTTTTTATGACGTGCATGGCGATATGAACTTTATCTAAATGGTAAATACCATATTTGTAGATATGTTATCTGAACACATTCTGCACATACACCTGAGACGACACATTGGTGACCATGGGATGGGGACCTGGGTAGTCTGGGGAAATTGAATTAATGATAAAAACAAGGAAATGATTTATGGTGCTGAAATCCGAGCTACCACGAAACATAAACACCTGTGTACCTGGGGGCTGAACGCAAGGTGCTAAGGAGTCGGTCACCGCGCTTTTAAAGGCATTATGTACAGTGGTTATTGACATCGTGCTATAGACTCAGTTTTCTCCAATGCCCATTCGGGGGATAGACAGCAGACATGTATAACTAGTCAATCCACATATGTCACTGTCTGTACATTTTTTTATATCAATTATATGAAATGGTATTGAGCAAGAAGGTAATGTGGGGGATACCAAGACAATCAATAATCATACATTCAGGCTGACACACATAATCACAGTGCCAGGCGATGATAAATCATGGAAAACGCATTGTAAGCAACATATTTCATCCATGAAACACAGAACTTCGCAATCTCTTAATCAGTTAATTCTCATTCGCCTAACACCATAAATCTGTAATCGATGGTGAGCCAAACATGTATTGATTAGACACATAATGCACTAGGTTCATAGACCATTACACACTTACACAGACGCGTGGAAGCAAGCAATGTATCTATACATCACAAAGTCATGGACGAAGAGGAAACAGCACAGTAGGGATATTAATGTGAATGGAAGGAGCATTTCTATGAGCATCACCCCCCCACTCCATTTGTAGGACCCACATAAATATACTTAATATCAAACTACAGAAGACTTCAAGGAGGCCATGCACTGCCGCTTAGATGCCAGTTCTAGTATTGATCATGATTTGTAAGGAAAAGGAATGAGGAAGATCATACATAATGGGGTGAGGGCGCTAGGAATACTTTATGAATGGTTGCCCATGGCAACATCTTATGTGATGAAGATGCTGTTTCCATTCCACATAAATGTAGCCCTTTGGCAGGACTCACGATACTTGAAAATCAGAGTCAGTAGCCTTGACTTGAACCGGAAAGAGCTGGGGGTCACTGCCAGCCCAGGCCAAGATGGCCAGAAGCTCCCTGGGGTTCACCTGCAGCAACTTTGGATGAGTATGGACTGGAAGACTACAATGTCATCACCCTCTGCTCCCTCAGGAAACCCATGCAAACACCAGTCATTTTACCAACTTTTGTATTCAATTTGTTATTTTTTTGTTGCCACCTCATATTTATAGCTAAGGCAATCTATACACCAGTTATTGAAGTTCCCAAATCCTCTGTTTGAAGTTCCCAAATCCTCTGTTTCTCTGACATGAGCTTACCATCCAGTCTTGCATGCATCATATGGAGCCATTTCTGAGTCACAGCAGTCCAGTTTAACCCACAGGTGCACTACTAGATATCACATCAATGCATCGAGGACTGGACACGAGCTGCATTATCATTGTGCACTGTTAAGTCATTCCAGAAATGCTTGCAATCTGAGAGCAAATAGGGTCAGGTGATTGGTATTTAATGGCATAGTGCACACGATCTGTCTGGAGCGAATTTTGTGGGCCAAGTTAGATGTCGAAACTGCTCATTCAACAGGAGAAATTGAGCCCAACTACACATTGCATCACATTGTTAGGGAATGGAAGGGGTGAGACTCCCAAATATTTCATAAGTAAATATGACCAATCAAATTCCTCCAGTTTACCTGAGAGATTCTCCATTAACCAAATATATAAAGCCATACAAGATTGGATGGCTTGCAATTCTCTTGCCCTAAATGATAAAAAGACTGAACTCCTTATTGTTGCATCTAAAAACACTCGGGCAAGACTTGATCCTAACTACGCCAGTTTCTATATTGCCAACAAAACCATCGTTGTTCAAAATAAAGTCCAGACCTTAGGAGTAGTCGTTGATGAAGAACTCTCCATGAAATCCCATGTTTCCAGCATTAAATCTAGTTGTGATATTATAAACAAGAGAATTAGATATATTTGACCATTCATATCGGAGGAGAACTGTGCTCTCTTGTCCATTGCATTGAAAAATTCAAGATTGGACTATTGTAACAGCCTCTTGGCGGGCACCACAGCCTTTAATATCCAATCTCTACAAGTGGCACAGAACAATGACGTACGTAATATTTTCAATCAGTCGCGTCGTACACACATCTCCACTTTCAGGAAAAAACTCCACTGGCTTCCCATTAAACACCGCGTAATGCGCAAGATGCTTACCACGAGCCATAAATTCCTCAGTCTCAGCAGTCCTATCTATCTGGCATCCCGTATAAGCATCAAACCTAATGTGAGGAGCCTTCGCTCTTCCTCTGTGGTCACTCTCAACCATCCCAAATTCAGGGCAGCCAAATTTGGAGGTACTACTCTTGATGCTCAGGGTCCCCTTCTGTGGAACACACTTCCAGCTGGGATGCGGCAGATCCAGAATTATACCGTATTTAAACGTTCCGTAAAGACTCACTTCTTCAACTTGGAATAACCTCCTGACTTTCCTTTCCTTCTGCCTCTTTGTCTTGTCTTGTTCTGTTTCTGTGTGCGCCCTGAGGCCCACGGGCATGTTGGCGCGTTACAAAAATTAAAATAAATAAATAATTAAAAACAGTAAGTTGGAGCAATAGAGAAAATAGCAATCCTAAAAAATAGCCAGTGCTGGAAGCATCACTTTTCCTATAAGTCCATCCAGGCTTCAATCAGTCCACTCACTTTGGATACCCCAGCAAGATCACATTGATGGAACCCAGCTGAAACGGAGACACAATTACTATAATAATTATTATTATTGTATTTATTGAGCACAGACCTAGCTTCAAGAAGCAACAGAGCGCATTACAGAGGTATACATCAGTACAGATGCATAACGGAGCTCATTACAGAGGTATACAACAGTACAGATGTGTAACAGAGCTCTTTACAGTGATATACAACAGTACAGATGCATAACGGAGCGCATTACAGTGGTTTACAACAGTATAGATGTATAACGGAGCACATTATAGGGGTATACAAAAGTACAGATGCATAACCAAGTGCATTATAGAGTTAAACAACAGTACGGATGCATAACGGAGCACAGAAAAATGAGCAACACATATGCCAGATTGCAATACTGATACCAGTAACTTCTAACAGTAACATATCTGTTTAAATGAATGCTGAGTGACTGAACTGCTGAATGTTCTGTGTGTGACACTCGCTGAGAGGCTGGCTTGGAGAATGGTGTGCTGTGGTTAGTCCCATTTTCTCACCTTCCCACTCGGGTCTATCCTGTGATCATCTAAGTGCAAATTTAGAATAAAGTCTTCTTTTAGCAAATATGGCTCATGATGTTCCTGGGCCTCAGCATAATTAAAAATATCCACAGGGTTGTTTGGAGCCCTATCATTTTGGCTATATAAGATTACATATGGTCTTGTATTATTATTATTATTTTCTTTTATTCTTCTTCTTCTTCTTCTTCTTCTTCTTCTTCTTCTTCTTCTTCTTCTTCTTCTTCTTCTTCTTCTTCTTCTTATTATTATTATTATTATTATTTATTTATTGAGCACGGACCTAGCTTCGAGAAGCAATGGAGCTCTTTACTGAGGTATACAACAATACAGATACATAACAGAGCGCTTTACAGAGGTATACAACAGTACAGGTGCATAATGAAGTGCTATTCAGAGGTAACAACAGAACAGATATACAGGAGGGGATAGGATGCAGAGGGCCACAGTGGAGGGGTACAGCTGTACAAGGTGGTGGGGGGAAGAGATGCGGATGGCGTCTAGCGAGCCAGGAGGCACAGGTGGCCATGCGATGGCCTAGGTGTTGAGGAGGAGAAACCCCTTGAAGAGGTGGGTCTTGAGTTCTTTTCTGAATTGTAGGAGCGTGGGGACAAGTCTGATGCTGATGGGGAGGAGATTCCATAGTCATGGGCTGTAGGCAGAGACAGCTTGTCTTCTGGTCCTTTCCTTTTTGGAGTGATATTGATATTGATATTGACATTTTATTTGTATCGCTTTCGTACACAAGTGATTCAGAGTGCAACGAGGCAAGGGAGGGGAACAAGGAAGAACAAAAACAACAATCTTACTAGGCCCAGTGACATTGAGAACGCACAAGTGCATTGGAGATGGAAAGGGGAATGTGCATGGGAGGGAGGGAGAAGTGGAAAGTGCTGAGCAGAGGAATAAAAATAAATAAATAATATATAGATAAAATAAATAAAATAAATAAAATGAATAAAAAGCAACAAACAGTGGTAGTGCAGCCAGCAAGTGGCAAGTGCCAGGTTTGAGGCGACAGAAAGAGGTGTGTCTGGTGAGTGCAGTCAAAAAGGAGGGGGGGGCTGCAGGGCTACAGATACAGACCCCAGTGCAAGGAATGCCAGGAGGCAGTGCGGGTAGGTGGCAGCGTGAGCCAGTACCTGGACCCGAAAATCAGAGGGTAAACCAGGTGCACAATGCAGAGACAGAACCGATCAGCATGGAGAGAGGAGGAGCGAAGGCAGAAGCAAAGCGGAAGGTATTGAGGAGCTTCCAGAACCAGAGATGGTTCTCCTCAAGTTTCAGTGGAGGATTTCAAGTCTGCACGTGCCCTAGCATCTGGTGGTGCACTGTTCACCGGAGATGCTGTGTTTCTCCGTGAGTTAGCTGGGTGACTTTAGGGTGACTGCCTTATAGATGATACAGAAATACTTGAAGGTGATTTTTGCGTGCAGTTGGAGCCAGTGAAGGACGATGAGGACTAGGGTGATGTGTTCACAACTGTGTAGACCCCTGATGAGGCGTCTTGGATGAAAGACAGGTTTCAGGAAACTCAAAGTCTCAGATGAAATCTCGCTGTGTCACAGTTGGGACCTTACGTGGCAGCAAAACAATCTTAAATGACAGATGTCTGCTCTGGGCAGATCCTCTGCATTCCCCATTGTCTGTTGAAACCCCACAACCCACACCAGCCTTCGCTACCTGGGCTGGGGTAAGGGTATACATATTTTCTTCTTTGATTCATAGTATAGATTTGATGCAGCTACAACTGACCCAGCTCTCTTCCATTGGCTTCTTCTATGCAGGCTAGGGATGGGTGTTGGACTTCCACCAAACAAGTCCATGTCATGCAGCAATTGTTAGAAAAGTATTTTTAAATGTGTGCATCACAGTCTCTCTCTCTCTAGAGAGAGAGAGAGAGAGAGAGAGAGAGAGAGAGAGAGAGAGAGAGAGAGAGAGAGAAAGAGAGTCTGGACTCTCGGGGTGGCTGTTGCTACCTGAGATGCTGGGCGTGTCTTTCTCCTGAAGAGAGGATAATGATAATGTGTTATTTATATAGCACCTTAATCCAAAGCGCTTTACAGAGCACATATTTACATATAATATCACCCAACCAAAATTGATACTCATTTATCGACCTCGGAAGGATGAAAGGCTGAGTTGACGTTGCTGTGATTCGAACCTGCGACCTGCAGATCACGCTCAGGTCACGGGAGCGAGCACTCAACCCGCTGAGCTATATAGGCATGAGTTTATATGTGATCCCCAGATCCCTCTCTTGCCTCCCAACCCCTCTCCCCCTTGGTGTATTCCCTGTGGGTGCTGAGCTAACCTCTGTGTACATGATGCTGGGCTCTATGTCCTGCTGTCAGTCGTGGGGGGGCGCTATTCTTCGGTGTGCATCACTGGTTTCATGGCGCAGACCGGCTGCAACCTGTCTGTGCTGTGTATGGCTGTCCCTTCAGTGTCCAGAGGCCTTATACAGGATGGGTTCTTGAAGTCCTAAGGCCTTGAGTCCTGTGGGGTTGCCTCAGTGGGCTGTTTAATGTCCTTCTGGGTGGTTGCGTTGACCCCACATGCCAGGGCAGAAGTACTACTTCCCTGCAATCCCTGGTAATGTTGCCTTTCTTCTTTTCCTGCAGATGTGGCCTGTAGTGAGGAGACCGCGTGCTGGGTGAGGGATGAAAGCCGGTGCTAATGAGGGATGAATGCTGGAGCTGTAAGGAGCCCTGAGTGGATCCGTGCGGTGCCAATGGTAAGTGTTCAGGTCTATAAGAGCATCTGTGGCCCTCTTCTAATGACTCTTCTCTTCTTGCTTGCAGGTCGGGGGCTGGAGCTCATCGGTAAGCATTATGCTGCAGATGCAGAGTAACGCAAAGCAAAAGCTGCACACCTGAGTGTGGCTTTTATAGGTAGCCACACCCATCAACTAGATGTACATCTCCCAGAGACGTCCCTGGCCAGATGGTCCGCCATCTTGGTGGAAACAGGAAGTTCCATACAATCCTTAACTCCTGACTGCAATAAGCGCCAGATGCGACATGAATGTGTCCAACTGGCACCTTCATCTGCCTTCCTGGATCTGAGGGTGCCATTTTTGTGTGCACGAGGAGGCAGTTTGGCCTTTGATGGTGGAGGGGTGTAGAAATGTGGGGTGGCTCTGATGTTGGACATGACAATGACCTTATCTTTATAGAATTAGGGCTGGGGGCAGCTCTGGGGCACAGATATTTGTTGCCACCTTGGCTGTGCTGTATTGAAGCCTTATAGCCTCATAATGATCAACTATATGGGGTTTCTGCAATGGTCTCAGTAGGCCACCAGAAAGTTGGCAAGTAAGGGTAGGTACATCCAATACCCCACTCCCCAAATCTCCTGTTAAGTTTTGCTACTTCAGCAGAGTACTGTATTTGATACTTGTTTGCATTTGCCATTTCCAGTTAATTGCAGAGCAAGTGCAAACCCCTAAATTATCAATAGATAACTTTTTGGCTTCTATTGATATTTATTTCTCATAATCATTTTCGGCTTTCCCCGCCGCTGCAACAAGTTATGAGAATGTTGTATTAATGACATCTCCTAACAAGTAGCAGATTGAGGTTCTGTTCTTCCCCATACCCAATGTATTCCTTACATTTCTTTTTAATCTCTTTTTCTCGAATGCCAATATATGAGTTTACTATATGCAACATGGTAGGGAGGAAAGAGCGGGTAAGGAGACACTCCCTGTACATTACTAACATCACAAGGCAGTGGTGGAAAGTGGGCTGTTGGCATAGATGCAGGGCTGGTAGCATCAGTAACATCACTAGGCAAAAGTGGTAGGTGGGCTGCAGACATGGATACAGGGCTAGTTGCATCACAGAGAACATATGACAATAGTTGTATGGCTACAGTAGACATAGTTGAACATGCAGACAGTAGGGGAGATATTTTAGGTGGCACACGCCTAGTAGCCAGATGGGCAGTAGGATGGTGCTTGAGCAGGCTTATGGAGCTGCAACTAGGTGTAGCGCTGCATGACGAAGAACGTGGGTGCAAGACCAGATTGATGGGCATTGTTAAGGTCTGTGCAAGCAGTGCACGAGTCTGGCTGAAGGTGCCCCCAACTGGCAGTGTTGCAGTACGGAGTGCCACGGAAGCAGATGGCTTTGAATGTCTTTCCATGCGTTGCATGCGGCAGCAAGGATATCTGGTTGGGCAGCAGCATGTTAATGGCCGGGACAGTGCCTATGAAAGCGGTTAGCAGATCTTTGAAGTTAGAAAGGGTGTAGGCATGACGAGCTCTTACAGAGGAGCATTGAAGGAGGTAAGGAAACAGTGTGTTGCTGCACAGACGTGGGGCGGGGCCCCAAGTCATGTGAGGAGGGCTATCTGAGTACAGATGCATGGTTGTGGGGGGGCGTGCTCCTCGATCCTAGGCGCGCATTTCTGTGGGCTAAGTGGTAACGGACAGGGAGAGGACGACCATAAAGCGCGATCGAAGGTGCTCGTTTCTCACAGAGGTTGGGCATTGGATAGATGCTCTGCAAGGGAGAGTGCCGGCATAATCCTTGCCTTGGGCTGAGAGGTGGGTGCCAGCAACCAGCGACTTCGAGCAGCTGAGAGCTGCAGAGAGGGGATCACGCCTTTTCTCCTGGCCTTCCCTCCACGGCTTTGCCTCTAGGTGCACCTCCCCTCCATTTAAAGCAGGAGAACCAAGTATGTTGTCTATGTAATCATTTGTACTTGTAAAAAAATGTACATAGACAGCACTAAAAGGGAGCTAAGAATTAGGATTCCGGAGTATCTGCCGAAAATTGGAAGCCTAGATTTCACCTTACCATTATCTATGCATTGGCAAAAGAATCACCAAATGGATGATAAAACTGCAATAAAGTTTGTTGGTATTCAACACGTCACATTGTCCAAAAGGGACGGAGATAGAGTTAAAGCACTACGCCTAGCAGAGGCTAGATTGATTTGTTATTTCAATACAACTGTGACAGGCCTTAAATTTGACACTGAAATGGCGTCGTTCCTGTAGGGTTAAAGTGCAATATATATGTATATATATATTTATTTTAGGTGGATTATCTGTTTGTTACCTTTTCGAATATGGGTATTTAATGATTTATAGCAATTTGGTTATGAATATTTAAGCTATGTCGCATTTATAATGAGCATTTTCATATTACCCAATGTAAGTAATACTTCATGTATTTTAATAGGTCTTGAAACGTTGCTATGTCAGCGTGCTAACGCGTTAATACATGTTTGGCAACGATACTATAGCAACGGATTAATGCATTCTCCTTGTTGCCATTATTGCATTAGATTAAGCCTATATCACTAATGTGCCCAAATGTGCTTCACCAAAAGAAGATCAGCACATCTCTGCTGTTATTTATCATTTGCAAACTCACCGAGAGGAAATGTGTGAGTTCGCCTTTAAAACCGTGCCTCCAGTAATGTTGCCATAACAACTAGTAAACACGGATGCAGTTCAGCCTAAGACACGCAATAGGATTTTCACTTTGTTACCTTCATTTTTCTGTATTAACATACTTTTATGTACAGGGAAACCAATATACGTAATTTTAGATCTTTTGAAAATCGGAACGCCTCCGCGTAATACGACGGCAATTGCAGTGCTGTGTTTCCAAAGTAAAGTAAGTTTGCACACAGGCTTTCTGTTTATGCCCATTTGCATAACGGGATTGTAGATGTGGCCATGATAGGACATATTTAAAGAGTAAGAGTAAATAGTAAATATCCACCAATACAGATCATTTTAAATAATGAGAAAAAATGTTTTTTTTCGTAATGTTTACTTAACTACATGATTACAATTAATCCTCGTAACAGCAGTACAGGGATTAATGGTATTTTTTGAACTAACATTGTACCAGGATTGCGACTATGGGATTAAGCCCACACATTTAATTCAATTTATAATGGAAATGAATAGAAGTTATCCTCGAATAGGGTAAGTCAACAAACTTTTGCGACATAGCGTCAAATACAATAATGTACGGTTGAAAAATAGTGACTAATGAGACACTCTTCATTTTGTATTTCTTGTTTCTTGTCTGTCTGTTTGATTGTCCCTTCATCTTTTTGTTTATATGTTCAATGTACAATTGTTCTCTGCATACCCCGAGCATTCCTCCCCAAAGCCAACCCATATTTTCTGCCTTTTTTACATAACTGATTATTGGTTTGCTCATTGATATTGACAAATACTTACGTGCAATTTGTTGACATGATATATTTGTTTTCATTTATGGGTTCATGTTTGGCATTGGGATTGTTTGAAAACTCTTTTTTTATGAACCTTTGTTTTTGCCTCTAATTTTCCAAATGTATAATAGAGGAGTAATTTGATACACAGTCATAGAAAAACGTAATAGCCCTGATTTGAAAAAGGCCCAGGAGGGCCGAAACACGTGTTATCAACAAAGGGGCACTATAAGACATTAAAATAACGCAATGACATAATTTGGCGCAAAAAGTCCTGGATCTTCTTTCTTTTTTCATTACTGTTCCAGACGGGTTTCTTTTGGCTTACTGTCAATCCAGTGGCCTGCGACAATACAGGAATACAAACTTGTGGGATTAGTGGTCTGCTGTCCCTATTCCCCCATTGAACTATATTTTACCTAAGCTCAAGAGTTTACCCACCGCAATTGATGGATTACGAGTCGCCGAACAGACTAGCTGTACCTTAAGCCTTTTACTGATCGTAGACCATCACCAGACTCGCCAACAATAAGATCCTGTCACCCGTTCCTCTGCTACAAGATTGATACCAGAACCTGCATAAACACCATGGGCTACCACCTGCAAACCTTCAAAGTTCCCTGCCAGGAGACTCTTGATGGCAGATTCCAACCTTAAATGAGGTTGTCAATAAAGTCGGAAGTATTTGGCAAATGCCATCGGATTTACCAATACCACCCTTCTAGTTGTGATCCTCCCCCCTAAATTGGATAGTTAAGCACTTGCCACTGACAAGGGACAGGCATGCAGCTTCCAACAGGGCCAAAGTAACCATTAATTTACTAGGGTCAATAAAATGAATAATATTAGTGTCAGTAATAATAACAGGTATTATTACTGTGCTTTGAAATAATATTGATATTTAAAATTCAATTTGTTTAATATAGACTTGTTCATCTTCATCTTCTTCTTCTTCATCTTCTTCTTCTTCTTCTGTATGCATATTGCCTTCATAAAATCATGACCTCGCTGTTTTCATTGGATTGTCGCTCCACTGTCCGACCTCTCTTTCTTTGAAGGCTGGATGGTGGAGAATTCTGCTTTCTCTGTGCCTCCCCAATTCCCATCTTGCACCACTACAGACTGTTCAGTGTATGGCTCATCTTATCCTTTAGTCTCTAAGTTTGATCACTTCACTACTATTCTTCACTTTGAACTGTGCTCCATTAGGTTCAAGATGCTTGCCAGGGTGGCCCTACACATTAGGAGGAAACATTAATGCTCTGTTGTGGCAAGAGATAGATATACACGTAGACAGAGTATCCTGCACCTAAAAACTTTTTCTGGCACAACATTTTCTATCCAGGAATTTTCCATGCTCACAGACACATTTGGTTAGTTCGAGATATTACCCCTTTTGGAGAGTTTTAAAACGCTTTATATTAACTTTCCCCCAGTCACAACTCTGCACTTTCCTAATTCAAACAGTTTCTCTTCTCTGTCTCTAACCCTGATCCTCTCTAATTCACATTCTTCATCTTCTTCTATACATGTTTGTTTTCTTTCCTTCTTTCATTGTATTTCCAAAGCTGTTCTCGAATGAGTTGTGTTCTTACTTTTGTTGTAATGGTTTTAATTGCTGTTTTATATATTTTCGTAGTCCACCCCAAAATTAAGTGTGTAATCTTAAAGTGAAATATTTAATACATTAAACAAAATATGCTCATGCTTGTCTTTCACCTCACAACCTTAACCAGTTCATTACATCTTCCACACTGTATGGTCCTATCTGACTGCTCACTGACTTTTCTTCGCAACCTGTCCAATCACACTGAGATTAACTCTTTTGACATTGCCTGTCTCTTCCTCCTTCAACTTATTTGCCCCCACTGTTAAAACTGATATAATATTGTTTCGTCCTCATTGTATATGTTGGCCTATGCCCAGTCACTCTGCGAGGAAATCCACATAGCAAGGTCGTAACCTTAAGTTAATCAAGCCTCCATTTTAGGTTAAAGCCGCCATTTTAGTTTGGTTAAAGCCGCCATTTTAGTTTATCATGCAAAGTCACCCTGTGGCCTAAAATGGCTGACCTGTGTTCTCTTGTTCTTACTTAACCTCTTCAACCTCTGTAGGCAAGTTAATGTCCAACCTGCCTGCAGGCTACATGTTAGGGTCAGGGGATTACTTGAATCAGGCGATGATAACCTACAAGTATATAAGAACAATAACGCTATTCAAACATGACATGTGAAACATCTGTTTGACCTGCATTGAAACAAATATGTAAAGAGTAAAGTTAAACCCAGAGAATAATAGTGCTTGTTAATAAATGTATTAAGAAGTAAACTGCATGCATGAGATATATAAATTAGGAATGAACCTGGCGCGAACCCTAGCCCAGTACATGATTAACTTGTAGGAGGCTGGACATCGTTATGAAGAAACTGTATAAATATGCTGATGTCCAGCTATCAATTCCTGTTCACTGCTCACATTGAACCTTCTGGTGGTCTCTGTGAAGTACTGACGGCCAAATAGCTATTTGTGTACTTTGTTTCGTAAACTGTTCAGTATTGCAATAAAGATTCTAGGAATCTTTACAAGCCTGTTTTGGTGTATTTCTCTTTACATGGTGTAAAAGCATTAATATTGTATTTTCTGATTCCACAGATGGTGCCCGAATAGGGACCCTCGTCTCGTTGAAGGTTGGCTCGGCTATCGAACCGGGATCAGACGGTGCCAACAAAACGGCCCCTCTGGACGAGAAGCGAATTCCTCGACAGAACAGCACGATCCGATCCCTGAATGGTGAGCTGTAGCCCGAGACGACGTCTTGACGAGGGTCCATATATCGAGGTGGGTAAATTTGCCGAAATCACCAGACACGTGGGTCCTTAGAATTGTTCTTAGCAACCCGATCGGGCCTCCCAGTCCTTTGGTCAGGTGAATCGTGACCCGATTCTTAATTTAACCCTGACAATTTGAATTTGGCGCATTGTACTCACGAGCACAATCATTTGACCAGGTAACACCAGAATTCTGAAATGCCTGGGAAATTGTCTGACTGCTTAAGGGCATTATTCCACATCGACAGACAATCTTTGGAAGATAGCCATCCTGCACCACAGGAGGGGTCGCCGGCATGTACTATGTACTGTAAGAAAGGCTTTGGTAGTATAGCATTTAATGATATTTGGCACAGACAGACCAGACATAAATCTAATCTTCGGTGGCCAACCAATGTTAGCTTTGAAATCCCTCATACAGAATATCTAGAGTCTGTATTGGTAAAGAAAAAGGCTAGACCTGCAGCATTTGACGCATTGCACAGTTGGAAAACAGAAGCTTTGCAGCAACAATAAAGTAGAGAGAAACATATGCGTCGACATATGACGAATGCCAAAAAGGTGCTGTTATATGATCAAAATAAACAATTGGAATCAGTTAGGAACACGGACAGAGCGTTTCAATTAAGCATTCAGAAAATGTACCCTTCAAAAGATTTTCATACGTCCGATGAATTGATTAACAAACCTTTGCATGAACGAAGGCCCGATGCATCTGCTCCACCCCTGTACGTCCCTCCTGGTGATTTGCCCCTCCCTGTTGTTCTTCCTCCTCCTATAGTTCCCCCCATCCTTCCTATTGTTCTTCCTGCTGTTCTTCCAGCCTTTGCTCCTTTGCCTGCCCCCTTGCTTCCACCTATTGACATTCAGAATGTGCCTACTCTTCCTCTTCCAAGTGATTCTGCATCACTTGTAGTAGACCAAGGAATGGGGTCAAGGGTTGTGACTCGTAATACTGTGTCCCCAGATAAAAAGAATGAATTAATTGCTTGGGCTAAACATTGTATGGAAAAGGGTGAACAAGCTGAAGTTTTTTCCACACTTGAAAATCTGAAAAGTATTCCTGAGAAAAATGTTTTTATTGAAGGGTTGGGAATTCATTTGAGCATAATGTGGAATAGATTAAACAATGTAGATCTCCCACAAGGGTTACGGGATTTGAACACCTTAGCGTTGTCTAGAGATACTGCGGAGAAAGTATATGAGCATGTCAAGAGGATTTTTGTGTATAGGAGGGAGTTGGAAGAGTTACAGAATGAAGAAGCAGATGGTGATAGTTTAGGTACTATGTTCTTACAGAAACAGTTTTCTCCTCGCCATGAATTGATAGGTGAGGAAGCGCAAATGTGTACAAAGGATGCGATAAAATGGATTTCGGATATGTCGATAACTCCAGATTAAGTATTTGACATGTATGGTCAGTACATGTTAGAAATGCAAAAGAAAGTGATACAGGTTATGGTAGAATACCTGCAGAATGAGTGTGTAAAAAGAAAGATTTGTTGTCCCGCAGAATTGTTGAGTGTTTATAAGAGAGCCTTTTCGATTGATACCTCTTAGACTGCCTTAGCTCTTGATTTGGCTCTGTTGCTTAGTAAGCGTTCGGAGCTACCTACTTCTCAGTTGCCTATGAGAGAGGTCCCTCCGACATTGTCCCAAAAGTTGAGATTGCGGCCGATGCTGCACGAGGTATAGTCGCTGTGGACATTCCTGCACATTATGTATCGCAGTTTGTTCACGTCTCGTTCTCGAGACAGGAAGTGAACACCATAAAGCAAACTATTCCTGATATAAGAAAGAATCCGATGGGGTTCTATAAAGAAATAGAGTCGGTCTTACAATCATCAGTATTCACATTAAGTGATATTGATTTATTATTTCCCGTACTCCTGCCAGTTGATTTGTGGAAACAGATTAGGACTGTAGATGATGTACCTGGGTTAGGAGATACATTCGATAACATGGTTAGGCTCGACAGAGAAAGACCAGCTGGCGAGCGACCGCCTCAAGTGATATTAACTTTGCCTGATAGGATTATTGTAAAATTAAAAACTATAGTTCCTGAAAAAAGAATCATTTGGGACAAGCTTACGGCCTTTGTCTAAGGAAAGTCTGAGGGTGCTACCGAGTTCTGCAATCGGTGCGAACAGGTATTTTCAGATTTCAGTGGACAAGACTTAGGCACAGAGTCAGGGAAAAGGCTGTTTGTCGACAAATTTGTACGTGGAGTGCTGCCTGACATCCAGTTACAGATTATGTCCTCTGAAAGCGCTTGGCAGGCAAAGTCTCAATCAGAAGTACTGCACATGTCTCAGTACTATGAAAATCGTGTGAATAATGAAGAGAAAAAACTTGAGAAAATAAAGGGTGACCTGAAAATAAAAGTACTATTGCAACAGATTGTTAGAAACCCTAGAGGGGGTAATCAATTTAGAGGTCAATACATTCCACAGGCAAGTACGACCCTGGTACCGGTAACCATTAACCAGTGTGCCTAATGTCGACAGGAAGGTCACTGGCGTGCACAATGTCCGACCTTGCAGCAAAGGTCATTTGGGAACATGGGTAGATGATCCAGAGGTCGCCCAGGTGCAGGGGGCCCAGGCAGACGTCAGTTTGCGCCAGAATCACAGAAACCTTCTTCACAGGATAAACAAGTTTCGAGTGTGGATAATAGAAACATTTTTGATCATCCTTCCGCCGCGTACCTCTCTGAAGAGCTTCCTGTTTCTGTTTCGTTAGGATTGCCCGAAGCAGGATTTGGAACCAACGCCTATTCCCGTTCATCAGAAAGGTCCCTACCTTGAGATGGCAGTGGGAAATAGGAAGCATCTATTTTTAGTAGATACGGGAGCACAGAAGTGTCCCATTGACCATTCACGGGTTCAAAACATTCCCCTGTCAGGGCAGTCCAACGTTTCCGTAGGGTTTTCAGGCACACCTGTAGTTTGTCCAGTCTCTTTGCCGGTACCGATAACACTGGGTCCGTTCACGGAACAGTGTCCATTTCTGCTTACTACAGACTGTGGAGAGAATTTGCTGGGGTTAAATTTGCTGAAGGAATTGAATGCAGTAATATATTGCTCCTCGGACAGAGTTCGGTTAACAATTTCACCTCAGCACACTCGCTTCTCAGTTTTTGACTCAAACTTTACCGCCAGAATTCAGTAACATTCCGGAATGCTTATGGGAAATTGATGATAATGATGTGGGCATTCTTCAAATTGAATCTGTTAAAATTATTCTGAATCATGGAGTAAAATTACCCCCCAGCATTCCACAATATAAGATCTCAGTTGAAGGCGAACAGGCTTTGAAATGTATTGTTTCTGATTTTGTACATCGTGGAGTAATTGAGGAAATTACAGGTTGTTTGTGCAACAGCCCGATTTTGCCAGTATATAAAAAAGGTGATAATGCGATTCCTTTTCGGTTTATAATTGATTTGCGTGCTATTAACAAATTTGTGGCTCCTCAATTTCCCATTGTACCTGATGTTACAACGGTACTAACTATGATTCCAGCTTCTGCCACTCACTTTAGCGTTGTTGACCTCAAAAACACGTTTTTCAGTATTCCTATACACAACGATAGTAGGTATTTGTTTGCGTCTACCCTAGGTGGATGCTCGTTCACATTCACTCGTGCACCACAAGGGTACAATGAGAGTCCAAGTATTTATAGTAGAGCATTGAAAGAGCAACTCGATACTCTCGAGTTGCCTACTACTTGCACGTTACTACAGTGTGTAGATGATCTCCTCTTGGCTGCTGATTCCGAGAGTGCCTGTAAAGAAGGCACCATGTTGGTGCTTTGTCATCTGGCAAAACATGGCCACAAAGCTTCACTCAAAAAATTCCAATATTGTTGTCAGGAGGTCGCATATTTAGGCTATCTCCTGTCAAAGGAGGGAAGAAGGTTGACACCTGAACGAATAAAAACTATTTCTGCCATGTCTGTCCCAAATACGCAGAAGGAAGTTAGAGCCCTGATAGGTATGGCTTCTTACTGTAGATTGTGGATCCCTAACTTTTCGTTAACGTTTAAACCAATGCTGGCTTTGTCAAAGAAGGGCATTTCTTTGCCATTGCCATGGACTTTGGAACACCAGACAACATTTGATTTGCTCAAAACCGCACTGTGTTCGGCACCGGTTTTAGGAACTCCAAATTATGAAAAGGCCTTTGTGTTGTATGTGCATGAACGTGATGGATGTGCTTTGGCTGTGTTATCGCAGGAACATGGTGGGAAGAATAGGCCGTGCGGCTATTTCTCATCCGTCCTTGATCCTGTTGCATGCGCTTTGCCGAGATGTTTGAGAGCTGTCGCTGCTGCATCTGTAAAACAGAGTGAGGGAATGGTCCTGGGTCATGCGTTAACCCTAATGGTACCTCACTCTGTAGATGTTTTATTAAATAGAACTCAAACGCAACACCTTACTTCCGCACGATTGACAAGATAGCAATTTATCTTGTTTGCTCCCCACATTCAAATTCAGAGGTGTTGTGTATTAAATCCGGCTGAACTTTTACCTGTCCCGCAAGATACTGTTGATGGCGACGAAACGTCACACGATTGCCTTTACACTACAGAACAAGAGACTAAAGGTAGAATCGATTTGAAAGACACGCCTTTGAATAGCCCACAAGGAGAGCTATTTTGTGATGGCTTCTGTTTCAAACTTCCGACTGGTACATCCTTGGCTGCTTATGCCGTCACTACCTTAAGCACGATTGTGGAAACCAAAAGAATTATGCATAATTCCGCGCAGGCCGCAGAAATTATAGCATTAACTCGAGCTTGTGAACTTTCTGAAGGGCTTACAGTAAATATATATACCGACAGTCAGTATGCCTTTGGTGTAGTTCACAACTTCGGTAGGCTTTGGAAGGAACAAGGTTTCTTGACCTCACATGGCACAAAAATACAGCACGGCACTTTAATAGTGCGATTAGTTTCAGCGCTCGCACTCCCTGTTCAGTTAGCCATTGTAAAATGTACAGCACATCAAAAGGTTACAGATGATATAGGAAAAGGGAATGCTTTCGCCTGATCAGATAGCTAAACAAACTGCCATTGATTTTAGTTCAGAAATGTATGCTGTAAGGGAAACTGTAAATGTTTGTACTTTTGGTGAAAGTATCGATTCTGTAAAAGACATTCAAGCAGATGCTATTGCAGAGGAGACCAAGAAATGGGTCGAGGGTGCAGGGAGATTGGATGGTGATGGGTGTTGGGTGGACAATGTTGAAGGAAAATGGTTACTCCCTGACGCCTACATTACAATGATGGTCATCATGGCTCATGGTCCGACCAATGTCTGTGCGCGTAAATTGACTAAAATGTTACATAGTGTATGGGCCAATGATAACATTTTCAAAATTGCGGAGCGCTTTGTCCAAGGGTGCATGGTCTGCTTGCAGCACAATGTAGGAAAAGGGACCTCGACTCCACCTTCTGTTCCGTTTGAGGCCATCCACTTTGATTTTATTGAGATGGAACGTTGTAACAATTTTAAATACGTACTGGTTGTCATTTGTGCATTTAGCAAGTGGGTTGAGGCCTTCCCTGTTAGAGATGCAACGGCCATAACCATGGCAAAAACTCTGTTGAAAGAGTTCTTTCCTAGGTTCGGGCTGCTGAGAGTCATCTGGTCGGATAATGGGCCACACTTTATCGCTGCTGTAATCCTACAAATATGCGAAGGATTGCAGATTGATAAACGGTTCCATTCGGCCAGACATGCCCAAAGTGCCGGATTAGTGAAGAGGCATAACGGCATTATAAAGAACAAGCCCGCTAAGACGTGTGCTGGCACCAAGTTAAAATGGCCGGACGCCTTACCGATCGTGTTGCTGTCGATGAGAACAACCCCTCAAACTAAGACTGGGCTCTCTCCCTTTGAGGTGGTAATGGAGAGGCCTGCTAATATTTGGGGTATGCCAAAGAGTCACTCATTGCAGGATATAGAGAATGTGCTTCTTTCAGATTACTGTAACCAGCTGACTAAAAATCTATTTTCAATTTATCACCAGGTGCGAGAGGCATTACCTGTACGGTACGAGGGTCCCGGTCACAGTCTACGACCAGGGGACTGGATCCTCATGAAAGTTTTCGAAAGGTCGTCTTGCCTTGCACCTCGGTGGAGGGGTCCCTACCATGTCCTGCTAGTCACCCAGGCTGCGGTGCGGGTAGCAGGGCGGAAGAACTGGATACATGCAACACACACCAAACGGATCCCGCAGCCCGTGCCATACAATACAGAAGACACTGACTCCCTTTCCAATGCTGTAACCAACGTGCCCGAAACAGCAACAACCGACAAGAGAGTATCGGCCATCTTGTCTCCACACTCTCCAACAGTGGTACTTCCGGACCATCCATTTTCTGATCCCATTTCCGTTCACTCACCACCTCCAGTTGGAAGTGACGACATACTGTTTTCTGAACCTTCTGCACCGGAAATTGTGAAATATAATTTACGTCCAAGAAGATAGACGTACGGCACGGTTTGACTGTGCGATTGAAGAAATCATTTGAGGGCTTGCCTTTTGGCCCGACTGTAGGGAAGGATTCTGTTGGCTAAGGGTTGTGGGAAAGACATTAAGAAGACGCGCGACTAGAGTCGCCAGCAAATGAACAATTGGTGTTTTTTCGATTGAAGACTACGATGCCTGCACCTGCTACCACTCGTACAGAACTTTTAGATAAATATGTGACTAGCAGAGACAATGATCAAGCGTGTAAGGGGACCCCAAAAATGTATTGTTGACTTTTTGTAATAATAACTGGGTTCTTAGTAACTATTGGTTTTGGGTTATGGTACCTGGAAGAAGTATATCCGTTGGAGGACTTTTTACCTGTTGAAAATGTATCCGTTATACCCACTCCTTCCGTGCAATTGCATACCTTGTCACCTAGAGATTCTTCGCATAGAGGGAACTATCAGAATAATACTCTTTTGTTAATAATGAATGCCACTCATGCAATTTTTAATAGAACCAACTGCTGGATCTGCTCGCATTTACCGCAACATGGGGATAAGGGGCTAGGTTGGTACATTCATCCTTTACCTTTGACAACTGCTTGTCTTGCTTCTCTTAGAGCACTATTCTTTGGCCGTTGGAATGACAGCATCTCAGGGAACTTTGATGGCACAAATTTGAATAGTTTTGAAAAACGTGTTTTGATGCCCCGGGGATGCTCGCTGTTTGCAAATAGGAGTAAACCAAACGTTGCTTCTGTTAGGCCCTCTGATAGATTCTCTAGTCCTCTTCAGTCTTTGATCTCTTTCAAAATGGCTCCTATAGGCAATAAGGATGCCACACCTCCATCTTATTCTGTTAACCACAGCCCCGATTCAGTTTCCTTCTGCATACAGAGGAATGGAACACGGTCAATGAGTGATTTTAGAAGATGCGCCAACGTTGCGAATTTGACTAGTGAGAACAGACCTCTGTATGTAGGTGAACCTGTCTATTTTGTTTGCGGTAATGTGGCATTTCCATGGTTGCCCAGGGATTGGCAAGGAACCTTCTATTTGGGGATTCTAATACCTGGGGTATTTATTGCCAGTACTGCAGAAATTTTGAAGACTCGTCCACGACGAGATGTGAAGGGGATACTCCAGCGCAAACTCTAGGAGACATCATGAAATACTTTGTTCCATTTTTTGGGCAAATTATGAATTCAGAAGATATCAAGGGACTAGCGAGAGTACTGGAGAGAACCATCAACCGGACCACTGACATACTCTATGATATGACGTTAGAACAGAAAGCGATAAGATTAGTAGCTCTTCAGAACCGGATGGCATTAGATGTCATTCTGGCAGAGCGTGGAGGAGTATGTAAATTAGTGGGGTCCGCTTGCTGTGTTTACGTAATAGACTCCTCTCCAACGATCTTTAGGGTGATCCAAAATCTACATGTTCTTTGTTCGGAAGTACATGTTCATGAGGGAAACTGGGAACTCAGTGCATGGTTTTGGGACCTCCTACGGTCATTAGGAAGTTGTTTTCGGCCCTGCTGATTATCTTGGGTAGTTTTCTATTCCTGTGTTGCTGTATGCAGTGTCTCCCTGGTATATGTTCAGTATTAGGGGGGTGTTGCGCGCAAGCAACA
Source organism: Ambystoma mexicanum (assembly GCF_040938575.1). NCBI lineage: Eukaryota > Metazoa > Chordata > Amphibia > Caudata > Ambystomatidae > Ambystoma > Ambystoma mexicanum. Next base: position 1,108,454,697 of record NC_090933.1, on the reverse strand, counting down.
AGTGTATTAGGGCATATAATATACGCCCCAGATAAGGTTTCCAAGGAGTATGTGTTGAAAGAAACTCTAGTGTCTGATCTAATGGCAATAGATATGTCTGATAATGATTCGGGTGTATAGACGTTGAAATGTGGAGTTAGTCGTAAGGTGATTGGAGGTAGTTTAGCACTTGGCATAGGCCAAAAGGAGGGTTTGTTAAAACTGATATAATATTGTTTCGTCCTCATTGTATATGTTGGCCTATGCCCAGTCGCTCTGCGAGGAAATCCGCATCACAAGGTCGTAACCTTAAGTTAATCGAGCCTCCATTTTAGGTTAAAGCTGCCATTTTAGTTATCGTGCACAGTCACCCTGTGGCCTAAAATGGCCGACCTGTGTTCTCTTGTTCTTACTTAACCTCTTCAACCTCTGTAGGCGAGTTAATGTCCAACCTGCCTGCAGGCTACTTGTTAGGGTCATGTAGACCTTGTCCTTTGTTGACCTCGGGATCAGGGGATTACTTGAATCAGGCGATGCTAACCTACAAGTATATAAGAACAATAACGCTATTTAAACATAACATGCGAAACATCTGTTTGACCTGCATTGAAACAAATATGTAAAGAGCGTAAAGTTAAACCCAGAGAATAATAGTGCATGTTAGTAAATGTATTAAGAAGTAAACCGCATGCATGAGATATGTAAATTAGGAATTAACTTGGTGCGAACCCTAGCCCAGTACATGATTAACTTGTAGGAGGCTGGACATCGTTATGAAGAAACTGTATAAATATGCTGATGTCCAGCTAGCAATTCCTGTTCACTCCTCACATTTAACCTTCTGGTGGTCTCTGTGAAGTACTGACGGCCAAATAGCTATTTGTGTACTTTGTTTCGTAAACTGTTCAGTATTGCAATAAAGATTCTGTGAATCTTTACAAGCTCGTGTTGGTGTATTTCTCTTTGCATGGTGTAAAAGCCTTAATAGTGTATTTTCTGATTCCACACCACCATCGACCATTAACAATCTGATCACTCTCTCCTTTAATTACCACCTCTGGCTCCCTTCCACTTTCTCTTTCAAATTAAGAATGCAAAGTCAACTCAGTCTTCCATGCCCCATACCTAACAAATCACTATTAGCCCTAAAAGCGTTTGCTCCCACTCAAATCATGTACACTGATAAGGTACTCTCAGAATTCAACTTAGTAATAAACTCCACTTTTTACACTACTGTGGAATTTGCACCACCACTCCCAAGTTTGGATTACAGTTGAGGATGAGCATGCACCTTCACCTGCATGGCTGCCCATACCGTCCTACAGGGCATTCTGTCATTCTTTCTTCACCCGTCTGTACTCTGCAACTCCATCTGTTACTCCAACTGTTGATGCTCAAGTCCATTCTGGTCCCTCTTCATCACTGTTCCATATTCTTATCATTCTCTGCTTATATCTATGCACTCAACTGGTTCTCTAAGACTGCCAAAATCAAGCGACTTCTACCGCTTTCCTATCCCCCTTCCTCCTTCTCACCTCCACCTACCACCACCGCCCTCACCCCACTTTCCCCTTTCCCTCCCACCACCCTGCATGATCACGTTCCTATTCTCCAGTCTGCCAATCTGTGCACCTGTTCGCATGCTTGGGCCCCCAATGAAAAATACTTTTGCCACAATATGGTTTTTGTTGTCCCCTATCTCATCCTACCCATCCTGAAGAAACCATATGATGCGCTTTCCTCCTTCACTACTTTAAAGTTCTGTAGCTTATCATTTCAATCCCTCCAAAGCCTAGCCAAAAATGTGAGCAATCCTCTACTGAGAATGAGCAAAAGCCAACATTGGTTGTTCTGTGGACTATAAACACCTTGTAGAATCTCAATTACACTTTAGATGAATTTGCCATACCAGTGTAGAACAGAACATCCATTTGGAAATCATACTGATACCAGCCAAAAGGCCATTCTAGCCCGAATGGTCCCGTAAATGTCCCCTAAGCAAGAGTACCAACAGCAGCCCCACACAAGTTTTCCTGTCTCATTGGGCATAATCAGTCATTTGGGATCTCCAGCCGCAGCCTGGACGCATCACGGCCTACCTGGAAGGTAAAGCACAATCTCTCTGCCTGCTGCCTTTGCCATTGTCAACCATACCTCCATCCTCAGAACTGTCTCTCACTTCAGATTCCAAGGTGCTGCTCATGACTGGGTCATATCCTATGTGTCTGACTTATCTTTCTCCATCTCTTGGAACACATATACACTATATGCCACTCCTCTCCAATTAAGGGATGCTCAGGAATCAGACCTGGGTTCAGGGGTGATGCTAACTCTGGAAAAGATCTGGGGCTACGCTAATGTCCGGACGCGGGGTTAGCTAGTCTTTTGGTTGTAGCCCCTGAGCTTCAATCCAGAGCTACAACCAAAAAATTCAGGGCTATAGGCCTCCAGCCCCAAACCTTCCCTACCAAAGGCTCTGCCTGGGCCACCCCCCGCCCCCTTCACACTCTACAAGTCACCTCTGAGACAAACGTGTCTCTTTCATAAGTTATTCTGTCCCTTATTAGTGGACACACTTAAATCCTCTTCTTCTCCTTCTTGACCCTTGTACAACCTCATTGAATAGCTGCTCCCCTCTCTAAATGCCTTTCTGTCACACATTACTGCATGGCAATGGATGGCGCGCCTGTCTCTGATGCTCAATTGTTCCAAAATAGACGTTATCTTCCCCCACTTCAAAAGCCTCTCCCTAGATCCTTTCCCTCAATCCCCTCAACCCATGCCCCCAAAGCTCCCAAACTAGGGGTTATTAATGTATTTTTGTAACCACTGTATACTCCCACTTTTCTTACCTCCACTCTCTAAGCCTACTAAACATCTCCAAACGCCACTCCCACCTCACCTTCCACTTCACAATGCTGCAGGCTGTAGGTTCCTTCCTCAGTAGGTTGGACTACTGCTCCAGACCCCTCATGGAACTTCACTAAATTCCTACTCTCCCCTCACAACATTCTCAACGGTGGCAACCATACTCTCTTCAACCCCTCTTGTTCTTCAGGTCCACAAATAGTGGGGTGAGTTTATATGCAACACCAGACTCTTTTTAAATCCCCCCCACCCCGGCAGTCTATGACTAAACACATGAACAATTAAACTATTATCACCTGATTCTCTGTTCCTCAGAATCTGACACCTCAAACCAAGATCAATCTCACTGTTCCTCATCCATACTGCATTGCCTTCACTTTCCCTCCTTTAATCTCCCTGCTCCCTACCATTGGCCCTCCCTGAACCCTGAAACTAAGAGTACAACTACCACTTAGGGTGTCAAGATCATGCTTCGAAGCACACCTGCTCTCTAGAAGAAGTATCTGACACCCCACCACTGTAATCGCAGAAATGTATGTCTCTTCTACATTGTTGTCAATTGCAGTACAGGGTTAATCTGTCAGTCTGTACCTCTCTTCTTTCAAGTTCCCTGTTTAAATCACCCTTTATCATCTTGTTTATGTCACAGCAACAAGCCAAGGCTTTATGATTGCAAAGCATCCTGAAAGAGAAAATACTCTGCCCGCCGTTGTTACATATGTATAGCTCTTCTGTTGAAGCATTGGGGGAGGGAGGGGTCATGTTATATGAACCCATAGACAGTATTGAGGAGACAGCGTATATGCGCAAGCTGTCCGCTCAGTGCTACAGGGCCCAGATTGCAGAAACTTTGCACTGGTGCAAGTGCAAAGATTGCACAGTATTAGCACCAGGGCAACGTTTATCCTATTTCTAAAAACATTTGCAAATATTCGAAAACCATTGCACCAGGGGAGTTGCTAGGTCTGGAAAAGACCCGGGGCTCAGCTAATGTCGGAACTGTTGGGACTGGGGGCTAGCTAGTCTTTTGGCTGTAGCTCCTGAGATTCTATCCGGGGCTACAACCAAAAGACCAGGTGCTATACCCCACTTAGCCTCCCCCCTAGCAAAGCCCCTGCATTGCACCATGACACATTAATTTTGGCATGTTATAAGCCATAGAGCAAAAATTGCCCCAGTGCAAAAAAGATACATTTTCATTGTATCTTGCACCAGGGTATAGTTTGCCCTAGTGCTAATACGGAATGCTATTAGCACTAGGGCAAACTTTGCCCGGTGCAAAAATGCATCCAAAATGCATCTTTTTTGCACTTGTGCAATTTTTGTCTTGGTGCTCATACCATGCCAGTCTGCACTTGTCATGGTGCAATGGTTTTCTAATATGTACAAGTGTTTTCAGAACTAGGGCACACTTTGCCCCAATGATAATACCGTGCAACTTTGGACTTGCACCAGTGCAAAGTTTCTGTAATCTGTCCCCTGATTGTTTACGTGTGCAGGTGTTAAACGTGCATAGAAATTGAGGCGGTCCTATGTTTCTGTATATTTTCACACTTATACTTGAAAACAGTCCCACGTGCCACCTTCATGTCTGTGCATGACAAGAGACATGTACATTGATCCGTACGTAATTCTTTTTTGCAGGTGCAGATTCGTTAGGAATCCAATGATTCGCCGCCTGCATCAAGATTGCATAGGGGTGGAGATGCTGTCGGATTTGTTTGACTGAGTTTATGGGGGTTTCCGATTCATAAATTACTACCATGCTCTTGATTAAATCAACAAATCCACCAAAATTGCAAAGTGCATAAAAGCATGCGTACATTGTTTTACGCGCGAGTATTATGCACCGTACGCACGATATAGACAGACTAATGTGACCACCTTGATTATTTTCAAATAAATACATCCTAGGAAAACAGCAGATGCCTCCAAAAATGTTTGAAATAGTTAAAATCAAATCAAACGACACCCCTCCGACAAAGATCACGCACTCCGCAGAAAATCGAGAAATTGAGGATTTTTCCACTCCAAAATTCGGAAGATCACAGTGAAAAGCACGGCTTCCATACACGGGATGCGATTGAAATATTGAGCGCAAGCGAGAATCTGTAAAGAAACTGCCTTGCGGATCATCTCCTCTGACAAATCCATCTTCTGTAGCACTGATCAGCTCTCGCTTAGGTCATTGACCAATGTAACTAAGTGATCTACCTCTGTAATAGCTGTGATATTCTTTGTATGTCCCACCGCAACTATGGAGCTTACCCACCCCTGTAACAGTGCCACGATGCCCACGGGCTGTTGCGCGCTATACAAATAAAAAAAAGAAATAAAATTAAAATAGCTCATTCGAATCAATGCTTCCCTAACAATGGAAAATTGCCCCCTTGCTTAAAGATGATCACAACTTCCAAAAATAGGAGTCAGGAAGTCAAGTATATCGACATAATGTCCGTGCTTAACATACAAATTCCATCCGTGGAGTCTTGGCAGTGTTGTCACACTTCTCTTTTATTTCAATGTCTCCCAAGTCTATCCCACCACTACCTGCACATCTAGAGGGGTTGGGGTATTTTGAGTCCCCCAAAAATTGAATGACTTCCACTATTTTTTTTAGGAATGGAGATCTATGACTTCCTTTAGCAAAACGTTAGCTGCATCTCTGCCCCCATCTAAAAAGAGAGCAACCCCTTATGTTCCAGGGGTTGTGATTGTTTTTTTTATTTATTTTATTTATTTAAAGTGCATTTGCTTACTTTGCAACCATTTCACACTATGATTGATTGATTGATTGGATGTATGTCTGAAGTACAGAAACAAGACCAACCTTATCGGCCGCAGCCACAGGCTCTGTGTTTTATTTCCGGCCCTCTCCCTGTCTGTCTGCGTGGTGACCCTCCCCTACACCGCCCATCCGCTGCGTGATACACTACCCATGCTTGGCCCACCACTTACCTGTTGTTGGCTCTGATTGGCTCCTTTGTGGTCTGTAGGCCATGAACCCAGAAGCCCAACGTGAAGCACATCGTGCTACTGTGCGCAACCTTTTGTGCCTCAGCCTTCAGGGTTCACGGCCTAGAGATTGCAAACCACTTGATTACTGCAGGTGGTAAGCGTTAAACATTTTTAGCACCAAAGCGCTGAAACTCTTGACCGGTGCCGTTCTGTGTATTTGTGATGGTATTTTAATGATGGCTGAACGCAGGGGGAACTATCAATATTCAATAGGGGAAGTTTCATATGGTCAACAGCACAAGTGCTGATTCCCCGATCTATTAACTTTTTTTTATTTCAGTTACTTTTCACTTGTTCCAACTAAATAAAGTGTTTTCAGTCATAGGACTCTGGGAGAAGGGTCGCGCGCAGCGCATTCTACGCTTCACTGAATTATGAATGAGCCACATTGAAAACTGCAACTCAAAATGATATTGAATATTAAATCAGCATTCATTCACCCGACGGACAGATGGCTTTTAAAGTAGGATTTAATATGGTTCACAGCATCGTTATTTCTGCAGGTGTGACGCACACATGAAATGCAGCCTTCACTAACGAGTATCAATTTCGGAGGTCCCTGGCAATCTGGATAACATATGCTCAGCACCTGGCATGCCTGCCACCGGATCTGCCCCGCACCGCGGATGTATTTCATGTTAATCGTTTGATAAAAGTTTGCTGTGCGTCACTTGAGCCCAGTAGGACGAATGAAGAAAGGTCTTTTGGAAGCCAAGCCAGAGGATCTTCCTCATTTGAGTCAGCCAGAGTGGCACGCGGTCCTCTAGTGCAGACACTCAGGCCCACATTATTCAAAGGCTGACATTCCGGCATGTGTTTTGCATGCATAACGTGAACAACAAAGACTGTCGTGGCGGGTCCTATCAGCTGGCATTTGCTGAATGCAGTATGCCTGCAAAATGTATATAGCCCGGTAATACGGTTTTCAACATAAGCAGTCGATACTTGAAATAAGGCCTCTGTGAACAATTACTGCCTCACCTATAACAACGACCTGCGCGAGCTTGCATTAGGTAGGGATGCAGAAAGTGGTGCTCTGGAGCGTTCAAAAGAGGGGAGTTGCTAGGTCTGGAGAAGATCCGGGGCTACGCTAATGTCGGGACTGGCGGGATTCAGGGCTAGCTAGCTTTTTGGTTGTATCCCCTGAGCTTCTATCCGGGGCTACAACCAAAAGACCTGGGGCTTTAACCCCCTTAGCCCTCCCACCAGCTACTCCTCTGCAAAAGATACATATACGCAATTACGTCTGTGCTATGCTGCGTTACGTCATTTGTCTTTCATTTTGTGCATATCAGCACCGTAGTGGTCTTAAAGCGCTGAACCTTTTTCCGTTTAGAGGTGAATGGTCACTGTGCCGTTGGTGGCATTCAGACCATGTTCTCTGGGGTGAAAAGGAAAAGGTTGAAAGGAAAGTGGAAGGGGCCAGTCAGGAAGACAAACACCAACCCACTTAACTCACAACGTGTAAGGACATGAATACATAAGGGTGAGCAATAGTGATTGTTGGGATGAATGCATTGTGTTCAGTGTTTTGGGCACAAGACAATGTAATCCAAAGAAGGGATGAGAGCTTCCCTTATAGGCTGGCAGAGCTTTCGTGGAGGCCATTTCCACTGTGGTGGTTGTATTGCGTTAAGTAATGTTGTGGATGTGTGATGGCCGTTAGATTTGCTCAAGTATTCCTCACAATTATGGGGGCTCCTAACCAGATAATCATATTGGATTCCTTCCAGCGAATGGAAAGCCACACTCACTGACCGAGGTTCCAGAACCAGGAATTGGCTTTGTGCACAATATGTGGTGGGGTGCACAAAAGGAACGTTTGATAAAAAGGATATCCCCCACCCGAGCCATATCAGAATGGACATGGATGGAGAAGAGAGAATCAGTGTTGCCCTTGTGTGTAAAAAATTGGTGAATGAGCCACTGGAATGCAGTCTCAGCACAGGAATTCCTAGGTGGCAGTGACGCTATAAGCTACCTTTATATATGTAGAGCAAGCAGGTGAGGGCAATCTGCCCGTTAAGACCCATACAAATAGATTCAAATATCCGTAAGGGGAAGTGCAGGCAAGGAACCAATCTGAATTCAGTCACTAAACCACCTCCTTCGTAACTAATCACAAAGGCTGAATCACCAAACCACTTCCAGCCTAACTAATCACAAAGACCCATTCCCTGAAGACCTATAAAAGAGAGGAAAGATGAGGTGGAAAGGGAGAGGACATATGGAGAAAGGAGATCTGGAGAGAAGGTTTCCCAAAATCAGATTGTCCATGGATACACACAGCCTTTGCTACCTGGGAATAAGTTGCCCATGCCCTCACCAGGCTGCAGCCGCTACTCAGGCGGGGGCTGATTACGAGTCGTGATCCATAGGAGCACAGTCTGCTAAAAGGGAGGCTGACCAAGTCCACAGTCCTGGGACAGTCAAAATGAAGCATGAAAGAAGAACCTTCCTTACCAAATGTGTAAGGAGGGTTTCATGTTATTGTCTGTTTGAAAAGGACTCTGAAGGAGGTTGGGAGAAATAAAAATTACACTGAAGTTCATGGCGAAGCCTGTGCTGGTTATTGGAGAAATGAATATCAATGGCTGAAGAAACCCAATGTTGTTGAGAGACCTAATTGGACTGATGCAGAAACCCGCGGTCGGTGACAGACCTAACCTGGACCTAATAGATGGGAGCGACCTAGCCTGAATGCTGTGAACTCAAGGGGGGTAATTACAAGGTAGGAGGTAACCATGTTGCTATTAGCGGCATGGCTAACCCCTTCTCGGTTACCGGGTCCGGGTTCCTTGAATGAGGAATTACCGGGCCATTCCGACCTTGGAGGGCCCAGTAATTCCTCATTCAAGGAACCCATCCCCATTCCCATTCGAGCCCCCATAGGGCTCGATGGGAATGGGGAGGGTGATAACAACGGGCCCGTTAAAAACGGGCCCGTTGTTAGCTCCCTGGTCTGCTTGCGGGACCCGCTAAGGATGCCTGGTTTTACCAGGTGGCCTTAGCGGGTCCCGCGAGCAGAACTCGTAATGAGGCGGTAAGGGGTTGACGGCTCCGGCACCTTTACCAGCACCGTTAACCCCTTACCGCCTCCCTCGTAATGACCCTCAAGGTCTGTGAGACATTTAATCTGAATGCTGTGAACCTAAATTCAGCGGGTAGGCCTACTCATGGATGCACAGATCTGTGAGAGTTTGGAATTAGTTTCACATTAGAATGAAACCAAGGAATGGGATAGACATACCTTCAACAAAGCGTTTACATGGAACCCAGGTGGTGGGAGAAAGCCTAAAAGAAGGGTTTTGTTACAAGGAACTGGAGAACCTGAAAAACCTGAAAAGTGTGAGAAGTCTTCTGAGAACTTGTCAAAGGGGGCAGATAAATGAAGAGTTGTGACTGTGAGTAAACGTTGAAAGACCCACCCCAAAATAAATGATATGGTTACTCCCATTAGCATTGGGATTTACATTTTAGAATAGGAATTCTGAACACTTTCTGTTAGTTGAACCTTGGAACATTTTAGTTTAAGCATAGGAGAATGTTGGGGCGGACCCCTAATTACCTCAGCCCAAACCAGGTCCACCGCCTGCGGATCGAAGCACAATTTGTGCGTAAAGCAAGGTCTGTTGTATAAAGTTTCTGGAGGGGAAGTTGGATAATCCTGTGGAACCAAACCAGCGCAAGTCTCAAGAAACCACATCAATTGTTACATTTTTATAAATTTTAGCAACAGTTCAAACACTCCGACATATTTTATTACCACCCACCCCTCATACATGATTGGGCAATACATTTACAAGTACATTCTTTCTCATTGGTCATCGACAATCTTTATAACCATCTTCAGATCATATTCAAATTCCGCCTTTGCTGGGGATTGGTCCTTGGCAGGTTGTGACATCATGATACAATGAAACAGTCACATATAACATAATTCAATACTTAGTAACAACTGGCTTAGAACCTTTAACCTCAAGTGTGATTTACATATGGTCCGCTCAGATATTGTAGCAATACGAGGGAGGGCTGAATAAACAGGTTTTCTTTGAACTACAGATTGCGATGTCATCCACCCCAGATTCCCTGCTCCTCTTAAAACATTCTAATTTATGCAACCACTACTCCAGTATGTACATCCTCTAATGGTACCCTGTAAAACAATTTAAGGCCCCATCCGTATTGACGGCCCAAATAAATGGTCAATCTCCTCCACGCAACTTCAATGCAACAAGCAAGATTACATCTGTTCCTTGGGGAACTATTAAACAATAAACCTTTGTCCTGCTCGCAAGCTGACCTTCTGCTGGATGACTCATTCTTCATGCTTAAACCCTCCCAGGCCTGGACAAAACAGTCTAAAACCAGATCCAATACTACTAAGAATCGAATCACATCCTAGGGATGCAGCAGTAAGGTTTCTGACTGACCATGGCACTATTAGATTTGAAAATCCAAATGGACGCCTTCAAGGATGAGGGCAAACCAGCACTCCTCCTTCTACTGAACTTGTCTGCAACGTTAGATCTAGTTAACTACAAAACCCTCTGCCACCACCTCAATTCTGCAGTAAACTTCTCTCAGGAACCTTTGCTTTGGATTGCCTCTTTCCTAGAAGACCGATCCATGAGTGTCTTCTCAGACATGGCATTTGCCACTGAGAACCCCATACCCTGCGGGGTCCCTCAAGGATCTTGTGTCTCCCCCACCCTGCACAACATTTTCACAAAGCCATTATTTGATCTCCTGGATGACCTTGGCATATTATACACAAACTACACTGATGACACCCAAATCCTCCTTCCCCACTCTGGCGTGTACGAAGAAGACTCCAGAATGATTAACACAATATGCGCCACTATACAGTCCTGGATGGCATCCAATTATCTCTGCCTCAACGATGACAAGACGAAGATACAGCTTGTGGCCTTACCTGCGATGCTAAAAAAAAGTCAGCACACAAATTCTCCTAATTCCGGATAGATGGTATCCGGATCCCGATCTCCAAGGTGGTTAAAAAGCTGGGTGTACATCAGGATTCCTCCCTTTCCCTCAACAAACAAGTCAATTCGATCGCATCCTCTGCTGTACACGGCAAAGCTCATCAATGCAGCCAGACAATTTATTACCACAGAGAGCTGCATAACCATTGCCAGAGCAATAATGGGTGCTAGACTGGACTACTGTAATGTCTTATTTGTGGGAACCTCCAAACAGAACTTAACCCTTTAAGTGCCATGGGTATTTCCCCCCAGTGCCAGGGCCTTTTTTGGTCATTTCGGTATGTGGCCATTAAATGGCTTGTAACTTTTTTGTTACATGAGATATCTCGGCCAAATGTGGTTGCTGTAGAGAGGTGAGAGAAAATAACCAAAAAGGGGGAACATTTTGGGTTTTTTCAAAAACTGCCAATAAAATACAAAGAAGCCTGTGTTTTTTCCTTGTAAGAGCTAGGAACGAAGGGTTTGCTGTGCTGAATTCCCCAATTCCCTGGCTTTCAAGAACAGGTTGAGTGGAAATGCAAAAAAAATATTTTGATGTGGTTATCAACCGTTTTCTGAGAGGTAGGCGATTTTGGCAATTTTTGCCAATTGGACATGCATGGACAGAATGGAAGAAAAGGGTAGGAAAACCGAATTGGAGGACAGAAAGGCATATATTTCTGAGAAGTAGACAAAATTCCAAGTTTAGGAAGGGGTGATTTACGTAGGTCAGGCAACAACTAGGTAGGGGAAAATGCCATAGATCGGGGGAAAAGCAGGAAAATGACCGGAAAAAAAGGTATGTGTTGGACATGGTTGGCTTGGTACGGCAATGGCTTCTATGAATTTTGAGAAAAGCAATGCTCCGCTACATTCTCCCGACTCTTGCAGTTAGGAGAGCACACATTTTTTGTAGTGTTTTACAAAACAGGCAATACCACAAGCCAAACACTGATTCATGGTACACAGGAGTTTTATGCTCACAGCCTGAACAGACGTACTTAGCATGTGTAAATCGGGAAAACCAATGTGGTGAGGAATGGCAAGCATCCATTTTTTGAAAAAGCACAGGCAGACCTTTTCAAGGGTAGGTGACTTGTGCAGGTTACAAAAGTCTATGGTGCTTAAAGCAGCGACTAAATGTAGGTCACATTTGGGAAATGAAAGCGTTGTGTGACAAAGGGCACCAGCAAATGGGTCAAAACGTTATGAAAACCACACAAACACAACAAATGTTATACGCTCCTGCATTTCCACAGGTGACCCGATGAAAACAGTACCTCACATGTGTGGGTGCACCTACCTGGCCGCCAAGGGGAAAGCCTAAAACACAAGTAACCCCAAGTCTGATTTTACACTTTCTCCAGACAAGCACAACATACAGATATGGGCCTCGGGTTTCCAAGCCACCAAGGAAAACAGGGAACCCCATGCATTTCGAAAAAGAGGACACCCGTGGGAATCCGCAGAGGTATGAGTTGCGCAAATCGGTCCAGAATATATTACTCGGACACCCCCGCAAAGTCCGAAATGTGGGGAAAAAATTCATTTTCCACACATTTCACTCGGCTCACCCATCAAAAGACGCCGCCAACAACACATGGCCTACCATCCCGCATTCCGAAAGGTGTCCCGATCAAAACGGTACCTCACATGTGTGGGTGCACCTACCTGGGCGCCAAGGGGAAAGCCTAAAAGACAGGTAACCCCAAGTCTGTTTCGACACCTGAATTTGACACTTTCTCCAGACAAGCGCAACATACAGATATAGGCCTCGGGTGTACAAGCCACCAAGGAAAACAGGGAACCCCATGCATTTCCGAAAAGAGGACACCCGTGGGAATCCGCAGAGGTATGATTTGCACAAATCGGCCCAGAATTTATTACCCAGACAGCCCTGCAAAGTCCGAAATGTGGGAAAAGAACACATTTTCCGCACATTTCACTTGGCTCATCCATTGAAACACGCCACCAACAACACATGGCCTACCGTCCCGCGTTCCCACAGGTTTCCCAATCAAAACGGCACCTCGCATGTGTGGGTGCACCTACCTGGGCGCCAAGGGGAAAGCCTAAAACACAGGTAACCCCAAGTCTGTTTCGACAACTGAATTTGACACTTTCTCCAGACAAGCACAACATACAGATATGGGCCTGGGGTGTCCAAGCCACCAAGGAAAACAAGGAACCCCATGCATTTCCGAAAAGAGGACACCCGTGGGAATCCGCAGAGGTATGATTTACGCAAATAGGCCCAGAATATATTACCCAGACAACCCCGCAAAGTACGAAATGTGGGAAAAAAACGCATTTTCTGCACATTTCACTCAGCTCACCCATCGAAAGACCCCGCCAACAAAACATGGCCTACCGTCCCGCGTTCCCAGAGGTGTATTGATAAAAACGGCACCTCACATGTGTGGGTGCACTTACCTGGGCGCCAAGGGGAAAGCCTAAAACACAGGTAACCCCAAGTCTTTTTCGACAACTGAATTTGACACTTTCTCCAGACAAGCACAACATACAGATATGGGCCTCGGGTGTCCAAGCCACCAAGGAAAACAGGGAACCCCATGCATTTCCGTAAAGAGGTCACCCGTTGGAATCTGCAGAGGTATGATTTGCGCAAATCGGCCTAGAATTTATTACCCAGACACCCCCGCAAAGTCCGAAATGTGGGGGAAAAAACGCATTTTCCGCACATTTCACTCGGCTCACCCATCGAAACTCGCCGCCAACAACACATGGCCCACCATCCCGTCTTTCCACAGGTGTCCCGATCAAAACTGTACCTCACATGTGTGGCTGCACCTACCTGGGCACCAAGGGGAAAACCTAAAACATAGGTAACCCCAAGTCTGTTTCGACACCTGAATTTGACACTTTCTCCAGACAAGCGCAACATACAGATATGGGCCTTTGGGTTTCCAAGCCACCAAGGATAACAGGGAACCCCATGCATTTTCAAAAAGAGGACATACGTGGGAATCCGCAGAGGTATGATTTGCGCAAATCGGCCCAGAACTTATTACCCAGACTCCCCCCCAAAGTCCGAAATGTGGGGAAAAAAACTCATTTTCCGCACATTTCACTCGGCTCACCCATCGAAACACACCGCCAACGACACATGGGCTACCGTCCCGCGTTCCCACAGGTGTCTGAATCAAAACAGTACCTCACATGTGTGGGTGCACCTACCTGGGCGCCAAGGGGAAAGCCTAAAACACAGGTAACCCCAAGTCTGTTTCCACACCTGAATTTGACAATTTCTCCAGACAAGCGCAACATACAGATATGGGCCGCGGGTGTCCAAGCCAGAAAGGAAAACAGGGAACCCCATGCATTTCCAAAAAGAAGACATCCGTGGGAATCCGCAGAGGTATGATTTGTGCAAATCAGCCCAGAATTTATTACCCAGACACCTCTGCAAAGTCCGAAATGTGGGAAAAAAATGCATTTTCCGCACATTTTACTCGACTCACCTATCAAAACACGCGGCCAACAACACATGGCCTACCGTCCCGCGATCCCACTGATGTCCCGATGAAAATTATACCTCACATGTGTGGGTGCACCTACCTGGGTGCCAAGGGGAAAGCCTAAAACACAGGTAACCCCAAGTCTGTTTCCACACCTGAATTTGACACTTTCTCCAGACAAGTGCAACATACAGATATGGCCCTCGGGTGTCCAATCCATGAAGGAAAACAGGGAACCCCATGCATTTCTGAAAAGAGGACACCCGTGGGAATCCGCAGAGGTATGATTTGCGCAAATCGGCCCAGAATGTATTACCCAGACACCCCCGCAAAGTCCGAAATGTGGGAAAAAAAACACATTTTCTGCACATTTCACTCGGGTCACCCATCGAAAGACGCCGCCAACAACACATGGCCTACTGTCCCGCATTCCCAGAGGTGTCCTGATGAAAATGGCACCTTCCATGTGTGGGTGCATTTACCTGGGCGCCAAAGGGAAAGCCTATAACATATGTAACCCCAAGTCTGTTTCGACACCTGAATTTGACACTTTCTCCAGACAAGCACAACATACAGATATGGGCCTCGGGTGTCCAAGCCACCAAGGAAAACAGGGAACCCCATGCATTTCTGAAAAGAGGACACCCGTTGGAATCCACAGAGGTATGATTTGTGCAAATTGGCACAGAATATATTACCCAAACACCCCCGCAAAGTCCGAAATGTGGGAAAAAAAACGCATTTTCCGCACATTTCACTCGGCTCACCCATCGAAACACGCCGCCAACAACACATGGCCTACCATCCCGCGCTCCCACACGTGTCCCGATCAAAACGTTACCTCACATGTGTGGGTGTACCTACCTGGGCGCCAAGGGGAAAGCCTAAAACACAGGTAACCCTAAGTCTGTTTCCACACCTGAATTTGACACTTTCTCCAGACAAGCGCAACATACAGATATGGGCCTCGGGTGTCCAAGCCACCAAGGATAACAGGGAACCCCATGCATTTCCAAAAAGAGGACATACTTGGGAATCTGCAGAGGTATGATTTGCGCAAATCTGCCCAGAATTTATTACCCAGACACCCCACAAAGTCCGAAATGTGGGGAAAAAAACGCATTTTCGCATATTTCACTCGGCTCACCCATTGAAACACGCCGCCAACAACACATGGCCTACTGTCCCGCGTTCCCACAGGTGTCCTGATCAAAACAGTACCTCACATGTGTAGGTGCACCTACCTGGGTGCCAAGGGGAAAGCCTAAAACACAGGTAATCCCAAGTCTGTTTCCACTCCTGAATTTGACAATTTCTCCAGACAAGGGCAACATACAGATATGGGCCTCGGGTGTCCAAGCCACCAAGGATAACAGGGAACACCATGCATTTCCGAAAAGAAGACATCTGTGGGAATCCGCAGAGGTATGATTTGTGCAAATCGGCCCAGAATTTATTACACAGACACCCCTGCAAAGTCCGAAATGTGGGGGAAAAAAATGCATTTTCCGCACATTTCACTCGGCTCACCTATCGAAACACGCTGCCAACACCACATGGCCTACCGTCCCGCGTTTCCAGAGGTGTCCCGATGAAAACTGTACCTCACATGTGTGGGTGCACCTACCTGGGTGCCAAGGGGAAAGCCTAAAACACAGGTAACCCCAAGTCTGTTTCCACTCCTGAATTTGACAATTTCTCCAGACAAGTGCAACATTCAGATATGGGCCTCGGGTGTCCAAGCCACCAAGGAAAACAGGGAACCTCATGCATTTCCGAAAAGAGCACATCCGTGGGAATCCACAGAGGTATGATTTGCGCAAAATGGCCCAGAATTTATTACCCAGACACCCCCGCAAAGTCTGAAATGTGGGGAAGAAAACGCATTTTCCACACATTTCACTCGGCTCACCCATCGAAAGACGCCGCCAACAAAACATGGCCTACCGTCCCGCATTCCCAGAGGTGTATTGATAAAAACGGCACCTCACATGTTTGGGTGCACCTACCTGGGTGCCAAGGGGAAAGCCTAAAACACAGGTAACCCCAAGTCTGTTTCGACAACTGAATTTGACACTTTCTCCAAACAAGTGCAACATACAGATATGGGGCTCGAGTGTCCAAGCCACCAAGGAAAACAGGAAACCCTATGCATTTCCGAAAAGAGGACACCCGTTGGAATCCGCAGAGGTATGATTTGCGCAAATCGGCCCAGAATTTATTACCCAGACACCCCCGCAAAGTCCGAAATGTGGGGGAAAAAACGCATTTTCCGCACATTTCACTCGGCTCACCCATCGAAACTCGCCGCCAACAACACATGGCCTACCATCCCGCGTTTCCACAGGTGTCCCGATCAAAACTGTACCTCACATGTGTGGCTGCACCTACCTGGGCGCCAAGGGGAAAGCCTAAAACACAGGTAACCCCAAGTCTGTTTCGACACCTGAATTTGACACTTTCTCCAGACAAGCGCAACATACAGATATGGGCCTTCGGGTTTCCAAGCCACCAAGGATAACAGGGAACCCCATGCATTTTCAAAAAGAGGACATACTTGGGAATCCGCAGAGGTATGATTTGTGCAAATCGGCCCAGAACTTATTACCTAGACTCCCCCGCAAAGTCCGAAATGTGGGGCAAAAAGGCATTTTCCTCACATTTCACTCGGCTCACCCATCGAAACACACCACCAACGACACATGGACTACCGTCCCGCGTTCCCACAGGTGTCTGAATCAAAACAGTAACTCACATGTGTGGGTGCACCTACCTGGGTGTCAAGGGGAAAGCCTAAAACACAGGTAACCCCAGGTCTGTTTCCACACCTGAATTTGACAATTTCTCCAGACAGGCGCAACATACAGATATGGGCCGCGGGTGTCCAAGCCAGAAAGGAAAACAGGGAACCCCATGCATTTCCAAAAAGAAGACATCCGTGGGAATCCGCAGAGGTATTATTTGTGCAAATCAGCCCAGAATTTATTACCCAGACATCTGTGCAAAGTCCGAAATGTGGGAAAAAAAATGCATTTTCCGCACATTTTACTCGGCTCACCTATCAAAACACGCGGCCAACAACACATGGCGTACCGTCCCGTGATCCCACTGGTGTCCCGATGAAAATTATACCTCACATGTGTGGGTGCACCTACCTGGGTACCAAGGGGAAAGCCTAAAACACAGGTAACCCCAAGTCTGTTTCCACACCTGAATTTGACACTTTCTCCAGACAAGTGCAACATACAGATATGGCCCTCGGGTGTCCAATCCATGAAGGAAAACAGGGAACCCCATGCATTTCTGAAAAGAGGACACCCGTGGGAATCCGCAGAGGTATGATTTGCGCAAATCGGCCCAGAATGTATTACCCAGACACCCCCGCAAAGTCCGAAATGTGGGAAAAAAAACACATTTTCTGCACATTTCACTCGGGTCACCCATCGAAAGACGCCGCCAACAATACATGGCCTACTGTCCCGCATTCCCAGAGGTGTCCTGATGAAAATGGCACCTTCCATGTGTGGGTGCATTTACCTGGGCGCCAAAGGGAAAGCCTATAACATATGTAACCCCAAGTCTGTTTCGACACCTGAATTTGACACTTTCTCCAGACAAGCACAACATACAGATATGGGCCTCGGGTGTCCAAGCCACCAAGGAAAACAGGGAACCCCATGCATTTCTGAAAAGAGGACACCCGTTGGAATCCACAGAGGTATGATTTGTGCAAATCGGCCCAGAATATATTACCCAAACAGCCCCGCAAAGTCCGAAATATGGGAAAAAAAACGCATTTTCCGCACATTTCACTCGGCTCACCCATCGAAACACGCCGCCAACAACACATGGCCTACCATCCCGCGCTCCCACACGTGTCCCGATCAAAACGTTACCTCACATGTGTGGGTGTACCTACCTGGGCGCCAAGGGGAAAGCCTAAAACACAGGTAACCCCAAGTCTGTTTCGACAACTGAATTTGACACTTTCTCCAGACAAGCACAACATACAGATATGGGCCTGGGGTGTCCAAGCCACCAAGGAAAACAAGGAACCCCATGCATTTCCGAAAAGAGGACACCCGTGGGAATCCGCAGAGGTATGATTTACGCAAATAGGCCCAGAATATATTACCCAGACAACCCCGCAAAGTACGAAATGTGGGAAAAAACTGCATTTTCTGCACATTTCACTCAGCTCACCCATCGAAAGACCCCGCCAACAAAACATGGCCTACCGTCCCGCGTTCCCAGAGGTGTATTGATAAAAACGGCACCTCACATGTGTGGGTGCACTTACCTGGGCGCCAAGGGGAAAGCCTAAAACACAGGTAACCCCAAGTCTTTTTCGACAACTGAATTTGACACTTTCTCCAGACAAGCACAACATACAGATATGGGCCTCGGGTGTCCAAGCCACCAAGGAAAACAGGGAACCCCATGCATTTCCGTAAAGAGGTCACCCGTTGGAATCTGCAGAGGTATGATTTGCGCAAATCGGCCTAGAATTTATTACCCAGACACCCCCGCAAAGTCCGAAATGTGGGGGAAAAAACGCATTTTCCGCACATTTCACTCGGCTCACCCATCGAAACTCGCCGCCAACAACACATGGCCCACCATCCCGTCTTTCCACAGGTGTCCCGATCAAAACTGTACCTCACATGTGTGGCTGCACCTACCTGGGCGCCAAGGGGAAAACCTAAAACATAGGTAACCCCAAGTCTGTTTCAACACCTGAATTTGACACTTTCTCCAGACAAGCGCAAAATACAGATATGGGCCTTTGGGTTTCCAAGCCACCAAGGATAACAGGGAACCCCATGCATTTTCAAAAAGAGGACATACGTGGGAATCCGCAGAGGTATGATTTGCGCAAATCGGCCCAGAACTTATTACCCAGACTCCCCCCCAAAGTCCGAAATGTGGGGAAAAAAACTCATTTTCCGCACATTTCACTCGGCTCACCCATCGAAACACACCGCCAACGACACATGGGCTACCGTCCCGCGTTCCCACAGGTGTCTGAATCAAAACAGTACCTCACATGTGTGGGTGCACCTACCTGGGCGCCAAGGGGAAAGCCTAAAACACAGGTAACCCCAAGTCTGTTTCCACACCTGAATTTGACAATTTCTCCAGACAAGCGCAACATACAGATATGGGCCGCGGGTGTCCAAGCCAGAAAGGAAAACAGGGAACCCCATGCATTTCCAAAAAGAAGACATCCGTGGGAATCCGCAGAGGTATGATTTGTGCAAATCAGCCCAGAATTTATTACCCAGACACCTCTGCAAAGTCCGAAATGTGGGAAAAAAATGCATTTTCCGCACATTTTACTCGACTCACCTATCAAAACACGCGGCCAACAACACATGGCCTACCGTCCCGCGATCCCACTGATGTCCCGATGAAAATTATACCTCACATGTGTGGGTGCACCTACCTGGGTGCCAAGGGGAAAGCCTAAAACACAGGTAACCCCAAGTCTGTTTCCACACCTGAATTTGACACTTTCTCCAGACAAGTGCAACATACAGATATGGCCCTCGGGTGTCCAATCCATGAAGGAAAACAGGGAACCCCATGCATTTCTGAAAAGAGGACACCCGTGGGAATCCGCAGAGGTATGATTTGCGCAAATCGGCCCAGAATGTATTACCCAGACACCCCCGCAAAGTCCGAAATGTGGGAAAAAAAACACATTTTCTGCACATTTCACTCGGGTCACCCATCGAAAGACGCCGCCAACAACACATGGCCTACTGTCCCGCATTCCCAGAGGTGTCCTGATGAAAATGGCACCTTCCATGTGTGGGTGCATTTACCTGGGCGCCAAAGGGAAAGCCTATAACATATGTAACCCCAAGTCTGTTTCGACACCTGAATTTGACACTTTCTCCAGACAAGCACAACATACAGATATGGGCCTCGGGTGTCCAAGCCACCAAGGAAAACAGGGAACCCCATGCATTTCTGAAAAGAGGACACCCGTTGGAATCCACAGAGGTATGATTTGTGCAAATTGGCACAGAATATATTACCCAAACACCCCCGCAAAGTCCGAAATGTGGGAAAAAAAACGCATTTTCCGCACATTTCACTCGGCTCACCCATCGAAACACGCCGCCAACAACACATGGCCTACCATCCCACGCTCCCACACGTGTCCCGATCAAAACGTTACCTCACATGTGTGGGTGTACCTACCTGGGCGCCAAGGGGAAAGCCTAAAACACAGGTAACCCCAAGTCTGTTTCGACAACTGAATTTGACACTTTCTCCAGACAAGCACAACATACAGATATGGGCCTGGGGTGTCCAAGCCACCAAGGAAAACAAGGAACCCCATGCATTTCCGAAAAGAGGACACCCGTGGGAATCCGCAGAGGTATGATTTACGCAAATAGGCCCAGAATATATTACCCAGACAACCCCGCAAAGTACGAAATGTGGGAAAAAACTGCATTTTCTGCACATTTCACTCAGCTCACCCATCGAAAGACCCCGCCAACAAAACATGGCCTACCGTCCCGCGTTCCCAGAGGTGTATTGATAAAAACGGCACCTCACATGTGTGGGTGCACTTACCTGGGCGCCAAGGGGAAAGCCTAAAACACAGGTAACCCCAAGTCTTTTTCGACAACTGAATTTGACACTTTCTCCAGACAAGCACAACATACAGATATGGGCCTCGGGTGTCCAAGCCACCAAGGAAAACAGGGAACCCCATGCATTTCCGTAAAGAGGTCACCCGTTGGAATCTGCAGAGGTATGATTTGCGCAAATCGGCCTAGAATTTATTACCCAGACACCCCCGCAAAGTCCGAAATGTGGGGGAAAAAACGCATTTTCCGCACATTTCACTCGGCTCACCCATCGAAACTCGCCGCCAACAACACATGGCCCACCATCCCGTCTTTCCACAGGTGTCCCGATCAAAACTGTACCTCACATGTGTGGCTGCACCTACCTGGGCGCCAAGGGGAAAACCTAAAACATAGGTAACCCCAAGTCTGTTTCGACACCTGAATTTGACACTTTCTCCAGACAAGCGCAAAATACAGATATGGGCCTTTGGGTTTCCAAGCCACCAAGGATAACAGGGAACCCCATGCATTTTCAAAAAGAGGACATACGTGGGAATCCGCAGAGGTATGATTTGCGCAAATCGGCCCAGAACTTATTACCCAGACTCCCCCCCAAAGTCCGAAATGTGGGGGAAAAAACTCATTTTCCGCACATTTCACTCGGCTCACCCATCGAAACACACCGCCAACGACACATGGGCTACCGTCCCGCGTTCCCACAGGTGTCTGAATCAAAACAGTACCTCACATGTGTGGGTGCACCTACCTGGGCGCCAAGGGGAAAGCCTAAAACACAGGTAACCCCAAGTCTGTTTCCACACCTGAATTTGACAATTTCTCCAGACAAGCGCAACATACAGATATGGGCCGCGGGTGTCCAAGCCAGAAAGGAAAACAGGGAACCCCATGCATTTCCAAAAAGAAGACATCCGTGGGAATCCGCAGAGGTATGATTTGTGCAAATCAGCCCAGAATTTATTACCCAGACACCTCTGCAAAGTCCGAAATGTGGGAAAAAAATGCATTTTCCGCACATTTTACTCGACTCACCTATCAAAACACGCGGCCAACAACACATGGCCTACCGTCCCGCGATCCCACTGATGTCCCGATGAAAATTATACCTCACATGTGTGGGTGCACCTACCTGGGTGCCAAGGGGAAAGCCTAAAACACAGGTAACCCCAAGTCTGTTTCCACACCTGAATTTGACACTTTCTCCAGACAAGTGCAACATACAGATATGGCCCTCGGGTGTCCAATCCATGAAGGAAAACAGGGAACCCCATGCATTTCTGAAAAGAGGACACCCGTGGGAATCCGCAGAGGTATGATTTGCGCAAATCGGCCCAGAATGTATTACCCAGACACCCCCGCAAAGTCCGAAATGTGGGAAAAAAAACACATTTTCTGCACATTTCACTCGGGTCACCCATCGAAAGACGCCGCCAACAACACATGGCCTACTGTCCCGCATTCCCAGAGGTGTCCTGATGAAAATGGCACCTTCCATGTGTGGGTGCATTTACCTGGGCGCCAAAGGGAAAGCCTATAACATATGTAACCCCAAGTCTGTTTCGACACCTGAATTTGACACTTTCTCCAGACAAGCACAACATACAGATATGGGCCTCGGGTGTCCAAGCCACCAAGGAAAACAGGGAACCCCATGCATTTCTGAAAAGAGGACACCCGTTGGAATCCACAGAGGTATGATTTGTGCAAATTGGCACAGAATATATTACCCAAACACCCCCGCAAAGTCCGAAATGTGGGAAAAAAAACGCATTTTCCGCACATTTCACTCGGCTCACCCATCGAAACACGCCGCCAACAACACATGGCCTACCATCCCGCGCTCCCACACGTGTCCCGATCAAAACGTTACCTCACATGTGTGGGTGTACCTACCTGGGCGCCAAGGGGAAAGCCTAAAACACAGGTAACCCTAAGTCTGTTTCCACACCTGAATTTGACACTTTCTCCAGACAAGCGCAACATACAGATATGGGCCTCGGGTGTCCAAGCCACCAAGGATAACAGGGAACCCCATGCATTTCCAAAAAGAGGACATACTTGGGAATCTGCAGAGGTATGATTTGCGCAAATCTGCCCAGAATTTATTACCCAGACACCCCACAAAGTCCGAAATGTGGGGAAAAAAACGCATTTTCGCATATTTCACTCGGCTCACCCATTGAAACACGCCGCCAACAACACATGGCCTACTGTCCCGCGTTCCCACAGGTGTCCTGATCAAAACAGTACCTCACATGTGTAGGTGCACCTACCTGGGTGCCAAGGGGAAAGCCTAAAACACAGGTAATCCCAAGTCTGTTTCCACTCCTGAATTTGACAATTTCTCCAGACAAGGGCAACATACAGATATGGGCCTCGGGTGTCCAAGCCACCAAGGATAACAGGGAACACCATGCATTTCCGAAAAGAAGACATCTGTGGGAATCCGCAGAGGTATGATTTGTGCAAATCGGCCCAGAATTTATTACACAGACACCCCTGCAAAGTCCGAAATGTGGGGGAAAAAAATGCATTTTCCGCACATTTCACTCGGCTCACCTATCGAAACACACTGCCAACACCACATGGCCTACCGTCCCGCGTTTCCAGAGGTGTCCCGATGAAAACTGTACCTCACATGTGTGGGTGCACCTACCTGGGTGCCAAGGGGAAAGCCTAAAACACAGGTAACCCCAAGTCTGTTTCCACTCCTGAATTTGACAATTTCTCCAGACAAGTGCAACATTCAGATATGGGCCTCGGGTGTCCAAGCCACCAAGGAAAACAGGGAACCTCATGCATTTCCGAAAAGAGCACATCCGTGGGAATCCACAGAGGTATGATTTGCGCAAAATGGCCCAGAATTTATTACCCAGACACCCCCGCAAAGTCTGAAATGTGGGGAAGAAAACGCATTTTCCACACATTTCACTCGGCTCACCCATCGAAAGACGCCGCCAACAAAACATGGCCTACCGTCCCGCATTCCCAGAGGTGTATTGATAAAAACGGCACCTCACATGTTTGGGTGCACCTACCTGGGTGCCAAGGGGAAAGCCTAAAACACAGGTAACCCCAAGTCTGTTTCGACAACTGAATTTGACACTTTCTCCAAACAAGTGCAACATACAGATATGGGGCTCGAGTGTCCAAGCCACCAAGGAAAACAGGAAACCCTATGCATTTCCGAAAAGAGGACACCCGTTGGAATCCGCAGAGGTATGATTTGCGCAAATCGGCCCAGAATTTATTACCCAGACACCCCCGCAAAGTCCGAAATGTGGGGGAAAAAACGCATTTTCCGCACATTTCACTCGGCTCACCCATCGAAACTCGCCGCCAACAACACATGGCCTACCATCCCGCGTTTCCACAGGTGTCCCGATCAAAACTGTACCTCACATGTGTGGCTGCACCTACCTGGGCGCCAAGGGGAAAGCCTAAAACACAGGTAACCCCAAGTCTGTTTCGACACCTGAATTTGACACTTTCTCCAGACAAGCGCAACATACAGATATGGGCCTTCGGGTTTCCAAGCCACCAAGGATAACAGGGAACCCCATGCATTTTCAAAAAGAGGACATACGTGGGAATCCGCAGAGGTATGATTTGTGCAAATCGGCCCAGAACTTATTACCTAGACTCCCCCGCAAAGTCCGAAATGTGGGGCAAAAAGGCATTTTCCTCACATTTCACTCGGCTCACCCATCGAAACACACCACCAACGACACATGGACTACCGTCCCGCGTTCCCACAGGTGTCTGAATCAAAACAGTAAAACAGTAACTCACATGTGTGGGTGCACCTACCTGGGTGTCAAGGGGAAAGCCTAAAACACAGGTAACCCCAGGTCTGTTTCCACACCTGAATTTGACAATTTCTCCAGACAGGCGCAACATACAGATATGGGCCGCGGGTGTCCAAGCCAGAAAGGAAAACAGGGAACCCTATGCATTTCCAAAAAGAAGACATCCGTGGGAATCCGCAGAGGTATTATTTGTGCAAATCAGCCCAGAATTTATTACCCAGACATCTGTGCAAAGTCCGAAATGTGGGAAAAAAAATGCATTTTCCGCACATTTTACTCGGCTCACCTATCAAAACACGCGGCCAACAACACATGGCGTACCGTCCCGTGATCCCACTGGTGTCCCGATGAAAATTATACCTCACATGTGTGGGTGCACCTACCTGGGTACCAAGCGGAAAGCCTAAAACACAGGTAACCCCAAGTCTGTTTCCACACCTGAATTTGACACTTTCTCCAGACAAGTGCAACATACAGATATGGCCCTCGGGTGTCCAATCCATGAAGGAAAACAGGGAACCCCATGCATTTCTGAAAAGAGGACACCCGTGGGAATCCGCAGAGGTATGATTTGCGCAAATCGGCCCAGAATGTATTACCCAGACACCCCCGCAAAGTCCGAAATGTGGGAAAAAAAACACATTTTCTGCACATTTCACTCGGGTCACCCATCGAAAGACGCCGCCAACAATACATGGCCTACTGTCCCGCATTCCCAGAGGTGTCCTGATGAAAATGGCACCTTCCATGTGTGGGTGCATTTACCTGGGCGCCAAAGGGAAAGCCTATAACATATGTAACCCCAAGTCTGTTTCGACACCTGAATTTGACACTTTCTCCAGACAAGCACAACATACAGATATGGGCCTCGGGTGTCCAAGCCACCAAGGAAAACAGGGAACCCCATGCATTTCTGAAAAGAGGACACCCGTTGGAATCCACAGAGGTATGATTTGTGCAAATCGGCCCAGAATATATTACCCAAACAGCCCCGCAAAGTCCGAAATATGGGGAAAAAAACGCATTTTCCGCACATTTCACTCGGCTCACCCATCGAAACACGCCGCCAACAACACATGGCCTACCATCCCGCGCTCCCACACGTGTCCCGATCAAAACGTTACCTCACATGTGTGGGTGTACCTACCTGGCCGCCAAGGGGAAAGCCTAAAACACAGGTAACCCCAAGTCTGTTTCCACACCTGAATTTGACACTTTCTCCAGACAAGCGCAACATACAGATATGGGCCTCGGGTGTCCAAGCCACCAAGGATAACAGGGAACCCCATACATTTCCAAAAAGAGGACATACTTGGGAATCTGCAGAGGTATGATTTGTGCAAATCCGCCCAGAATTTATTACCCAGACACCCCACAAAGTCCGAAATGTGGGGAAAAAACGCATTTTCGCATATTTCACTCGGCTCACCCATTGAAACACGCCGCCAACAACACATGGCCTACTGTCCCACGTTCCCACAGGTGTCCCGATCAAAACAGTACCTCACATGTGTGGGTGCACCTACCTGGGTGCCAAGGGGAAAGCCTAAAACACAGGTAATCCCAAGTCTGTTTCGACACCTGAATTTGACACTTTCTCCAGACAAGCACAACATACAGATATGGGCCTCGGGTGTCCAGGCCACCAAGGAACACAGGGAACCCCATGCATTTCCGAAAAGAAGACACCCGTGGTAATACGCAGAGGTAAGATTTGCGCAAATTGGCCCAGAATTTGTTACCCAGACACCCACGTAAAGTCCAAAATGTGGGGAAAAAACGCATTTTCTGCACATTTCACTCGGCTCACCCATCGAAACACGCCGCCAACAACACATGGCCTACCGTCCCGCGTTCCCAGAGGTGTCCCGATGAAAACTTTACCTCACATGTGTGGGTGCACCTACCTGGGTGCCAAGGGGAAACCCTAAAACACAGGTAACCCCAAGTCTGTTTCCACTCCTGAATTTGACAATTTCTCCAGACAAGGGCAACATACAGATATGGGCCTCGGGTGTCCAAGCCACCAAGGAAAACAGGGAACACCATGCATTTCCGAAAAGAAGACATCTGTGGGAATCCGCAGAGGTATGATTTGTGCAAATCAGCCCAGAATTTATTACACAGACACCCCTGCAAAGTCCGAAATGTGGGGGAAAAAAATGCATTTTCCACACATTTCACTCGGCTCACCCATCGAAACACACCACCAACAACACATGGCCTACCGTCCCACGTTCCCAGAGGTGTCCTGATGAAAACTGTACCTCACATGTGTGGGTGCACCTAGGTGCCAAGGGGAAAGCCTAAAACACAGGTAACCCCAAGTCTGTTTCCACTGCTGAATTTGACAATTTCTCCAGACAAGTGCAACATTCAGATATGGGCCTCGGGTGTCCAAGCCACCAAGGACAACAGGGAACCCCATGCATTTCCGAAAAGAGCACATCCGTGGGAATCCACAGAGGTATGATTTGCGCAAAATGGCCCAGAATTTATTACCCAGACACCCCCGCAAACTCTGAAATGTGGGGAAGAAAACGCATTTTCCACACATTTCACTCGGCTCACCCATCGAAACACGCCACCAATAACACATGGCCTACCGTCCCGCATTCACACAGGTGTCACGATGAAAACGGTACCTCACTTGTGTGGGTGCACCTACCTGGGCGCCAAGGGGAAAGCATAAAACACAGATAACCCCAAGTCTGTTTTCACACCTGAATTTGACAATTTCTTCAGACAAGCACAACCTACAGATATGGGCCTCGGTTGTCCAAGCCACCAAGGAAAACAGGGAACCCCATGCATTTCCGAAAAGAGGACACCCGTTGGAATCCACAGAGGTATGATTTGCGCAAATCGGCCGAGAATATATTACCCAGACACCCCCGCAAAGTCCGAAATGTGGGAAAAAAAATGCATTTCCCACACATTTCACTCGGCTCACCCATCGAAACACGCCGTCAATAACACATGGCCTACCGTCCCGCATTCCCACAGGTGTCGTGATGAAAACGGTACCTCATATGTGTGGGTGCACCTACCTGGGCACCAAGGGGAAAGCCTAAAACACAGGTAACCCCAAGTCTGTTTCGACACCTGAATTTGACACTTTCTCCAGAGAAGTACAACATACAGATAAGGGCCTCGGGTGTCCAAGCCACCAAGGACAACAGGGAACCCCATACATTTCTGAAAAGAATACACCCATTGGGAATCCGCAGAGGTATGATTTGCGCAAATCGGCCCAGAATTTATTACCCAGACACCCCTGCAAAGTCCAAAATGTGGGGAAAAAATGCATTTTCCGCACATTTCACTCAGTGCACCCATTGAAACACACCGCCAACAATGCATGGCCTACCGTCCCGCGTTCCCACAGGTGTCCGATGAAAACGGTACCTCACATGTGTGGGTGCACCTACCTGGGCACCAAGGGGAAAGCCTAAAACACAGGTAACCCCAAGTCTGTTTCCACACCTGAATTTTACAATTTCTCGAGACAAGCACAACATACAGATATGGAACTCGGGTGTCCAAGCCACCAAGGGAAACAGGGAACCCCATGCATTTCCGAAAAGAAGACACCCGTGGGACTCCGCAGAAGTATGATTTGTGCAAATCGGCCCAGAATTCATTACCCAGACACCCCTGCAAAGTCCGAAATGTGGGTGAAAAAACGCATTTTCTGCACATTTCACTCGGTGCACCCATCGAAACACACCCCGAACAACACATGGCCTACCTTCTCGCATCCCCACACGTGTCCCGATGAAAACGGTACCTCACATGTGTGGGTGCACCTACCGGGGGCGCAAAAGGAAAAGGGTAACCCACTGGTAACCCCAAGCCTTTCGCCACTGACCATTTTGTTCATGTGGGCAACCTACATGCATTTCCCAAAAGAAGACACCCGTGGGAATCCATAGAAGTCTGCCTTGCACAAATTGCCCCAGTTTTTATTAGCCACATTCCCCGACAAAGTGTGATATTTGGTGGGGAAAAAACACAATGTTCACTTTGTCTGGGGTTCTGGGAAATAAATTCTGGGCCAATTTGCGCAAGTCAGACCTCTGTGCATTCCCACGGGTGTCCTCTTTTGGGAAATACATGGGGTTCCCTGTTTTCCTTGCTGGCTTCGACACCCTGGGCCCAAATCTGTTGGTTGCCCACATGAACAAATTGTGCTGTGGCGAAAGGCATGGGGTTACCAGCGGGTTACCCTTTCCCTTTTGCGCCCTCAGTAGGTGCACCCACACATGTGAGGTCCCTTTTTCGTCGTGACACCTGTGAGAATGCGAGAAGGTATGACGTCTTTTGTTCGCAACGTGTTTCGGTGAGTGGACACACATGGGCGTAGGACATGGGGGGAACATGGGGGGCAAATCCCCCCCACAATTTTAAGTGGGGGGATGTAATGTCATGTATCCCCCCCAGAATATGTGTTTGGTGTGTCGTGCTGGGATATGTTTTTGAAGTGGGGGGGTGGGGCTGCTTATTATGCAAGCTGCCCTCTCCCTCAGGCCCCCAAAGCATGGGGGCAATACCCTGGGGCAGATAGGTGATCATCTGCCTGCAGGGAAGGGGGGCAAATAAAAAAAATATATATATTTTTTTTTTATGTAGTTTTGTGTGGGATGGGTGCGGGTGGGACCACTAGCCGCCAGGGATTTTGGCAAGGGGGGTGGCCCTCCCCCACCCTAAGTGGATGGGGGCACTTATGTAGCCCTCCCTGGGGGCAGATTTCTGCCCCTAGGAAGGGGTACATGAGATGCCCCCACCCATTTGGGGTGGGGGGAGGCCACTGCAAATATTGGCAGAGCCACCCCTCAAGCCTGGGGCAGTATGTTTTGCCCCCCGGGGCAGATGGCCCCAGCCCACATGGCCATAGGAAAGGGACAAAACAAAAATAAAACAAATTATAACTTGTTTTGGGTGGGTGTGGGGGGCCACTGAACCACCATGGATGTTTTAAGTGGAAAGAGGGGCCTCTCCCCCCACCCCAAATGGATGAGGGGCATCTCATGTAGCCCTCCCTGGGGGCAGATTGCTAGCACAATCTGCCCCTAGTAAAGAGGCAAAACAAAAACAAAAATAAAAAAAATTATAACTTGTTTTGGGTGGGTGTGGGGGTCACTAAATCGCCATGGATGTTTTTAGTGGAAAGGGGGGTGCCCACAGGTGTCTTTCCTTTTGGAAATGCATGGGCTTCTCTGTTTTCCTTGGTGGCTTCGACACCCTAGGCCCAAATCTGCAGGTTGTCCACATGATCAAAATCTGTTTTGCCGAAAGGCTTGGGGTTATCAGTGGATTAGCCTTTTCTCTTCTCGCCGAGGTAGGTGCCATCCACACATGTGAGGCACCGTTTTCGTCGGGACACCTGTGGGAATGTGGGAAGGTAGGACATCTGTTGTTGGCGGCGTGTTTCGGTGGGTGGGAAATGTCTCTGAAATTTGGTGGAAAAAAACACAATTTTCAGACATTTCACTCTGGCCACCCACTGAAACACGCCGCCAACAACACATGTCCTACCATCCTTCGTTCCCACAGGGGCCCCAATGAAAACGGTACCTCACATGTGTGGGTGCACCTACCTGGGCGTAAATGGAAAAGGCTAACCCACTGGTAACCCCAAGCCTTTCGACAGAGCAGATTTTGCTCATGTGGACAACATACAGATTTGGGCCTAGAGTGTTGAAGCCACCAAGGAAAACAGGGAACCCCATGCATTTCTAAAAAGAGGACACCTGTGGGAATCCACAGAGGTCTGACTTGCGCGAATCGCCCCAGAATGTATTACCCAGAATCTCTGGCAAAGTCTGAAATTTGGTGAAAAAACTACAATTTTCAGACATTTCCCTTTTGCCACCAACCAAAACACGCCACCAACACCACATGTCCTACCTTCCCGCGTTCCCACAGGTGTCCGACATAAACAGTACCTCACGTGTGTGGGTGCACCTACCTGGGCACAAAGGGAAAAGGCTAAACCACTGGTAACCCCCAAAGGGTTTGGGAAGACAACCTACAGATTTGGGCATAGGGTGTCAAAGCCACGAAGGAAAACAGGGTACCCCATGCATTTCCAAAAAGAAGACACCCGCGGGAATCCACAGAGGTCTGACTTGCGCGAATTGCCCTAGAATTTATTACCCACAATCCCAGACAAAGTGGAAATTGTGTTTCTTCCACCAAATTTCAGACTTTATTAGGGATTGTGGGTCATAAATTATGGGGCGATCGTGCAAGTCAGACCTCTGTGGATTCCCACGGGTGTCTTCTTTTCGGAAATGCATGGGGTTTCCTGTTTTCCTTCGTGGTTTCAACACCCTAGGCCCAAATCTGTAGGTTGTCCACGTGAGCAAAATTCCTGAAAATCTGCTGTGCGAAAAAAGACTTGGGGTTACCAGTGTTTTAGGCTTTTGCCTTTGCACCCAGGTAGGTGCACCCACACATGTGAGGTACCATTTTCGTCAGGAAACCTGTGGGAATGCAGGAAGGTAGGCTATGTGTTGTTGGCTGCATGTTTCGGTGGGTGACCAGAGTGAAATGTGCGGAAATTGTGGGGGTTTTTTCTGTAATTTTCCCGATTTCCCCCCAAACTATGGAATCGTTCCCTGCATAGTTGTTGCCTGACCTGCGCAAGTCACCCCTTCCTAAACTTGGAATATTGTCTGCTTTTCAGAAATGTATGCCTTTCTGGCTTCCCATTCAGCTTTCATTCCCTTTTCTTCCATTCCATCCACGCATGTCCTATTGGACAAAAAATGCCAAAATCGCCTACCTCTCACAAAACGGCTGATTAGCATATCAAAATATGTTATTTTGGTTTCACTCAATCTGTACATGAAACCCTGGAAAATGGCAAATCCAGCACAGCAAACCATTTGTTCCTAGCTCTTACAAGGAAAACACCACAGGCTTCTTTGTGCAGCTTTTTATTGGCATTTTCTGAAAAAACCCCAAATGTTCTCCTTTTTGGTCATTTTCTCTCACCCTCCTACAGCAAACTAGGATTCCTGGGTGGCGTTATGACCACCTACATGTGGGAAAAAAGGGGCCAACTTTGGCAGAGATATCTCGGGTAACAAAGAAGTTACAAGGGATTGAATGGCGACATACCGAAATCACCAAAAAAGGCCTTGGCACTTGCGGGAAATACCCATGGCAGTTAAGGGGTTAAGACGGTAAAGCCCCAGAGGAGATATCATTTGTAAGGTAGCTCAGTTAGTTAATGCTCCAAATGCAGATTGTGCACAGGAATATGTAACACCTGTGTTCAGCACCTGGCTTAATCCTCTGGTTGGATATTAGGCAGAGTCAATGCATTCAGCTTCTGATGCCAACACAGCATTTTCCAGGTCAATTGGTTCAGAAAAAGTGGTGGAAAACACTATTACTGTTGCTTTTTCTAACTGGCCAGATTTTCGTGCATTTTCTGGGTGGAGTTCGGGAGCTGAGTGGACACACCAGGACCCCCTGTATTTCCCGCTCCACCAGACAAATGCGGCCTTACTGCTAGCACGGATTCTCATGCTGGAAATAAGGAAAGGGATTCCTCTAGGATCTGCTCGGAAATGAAACTTGGTAAAAGCGGGCAGAGTCCAGAGGAAGCCATTGTCAATGCCACCAGCGATCGCTAATTGCGCAAGGTATTTACACTCTTCCAAAGTGGAAAAGCAATGTGATTTCACCTGCCTTTTACGCTAAAATCTTCCATTTTGTGGCGGAAAAGTAAAAATGTGCACCAATGGAAGTGGTCCACTCATGCAGTTTACTTTGCGCCTTGATGCTTGGGGGTTTTGCCTGATGCTACACATGTAATAAATAAAAAAATACATTTAACATGACCCCAGATAAATGGCAATTTGTGATCAGAATGAGTGAGCATGGCATGTCGCTGGTAAGAGGGTGTCCTGTGCTTCTTGAGTGGGCTGGCAAATGCCCTTAATTGTCATCGCGCGTTAAGCAGGTGCTTAAACCCATCAGTGTGGATTGCGCAATAATAAGTCGACAGAGGTATTTCAAATGGCCAATTTCGCTCTTTGGGTGACATTGTCAAAGAAGGAGAATGTTGCCCAGCATGTGCCACTTTCTCTGCGGTGTGAAATGTGCCCACCCCGAGGAAGAAGTGTGAAAAACCCACAAGGGCACTGTACCCTTCTCTTTCTGTGTGTGTCTTCCCCACAGGGCGACAGATGCCGACTCAGACATGGGTAATTCTCAGGTGGCAAGCCTGTACCCTAGTTGATGTGGCAAAGGATTCCACACTTCTGAGGCTGATAGCATTAGTAGCATTGAGTTACATGCCACCTGACAGGTATGTGTGATAAAGTTGCAAATCAGAGCTGTTAGTGGGCTAAAGCAGGAGGCAAGGTCTGCCCACCCTCAAAGGGTACGTACAACCAAAAGTAATAGTCCCCTCCCCCCATCATGACTGTAGGGGCCAGGCTCCAAACCAGGGCAAGAATGCCCTCCAATCATCCATTCCCACGAGTAGGGTACCCCTCGTGCTCCAGGAACCCTGTTGAGCCACCTCTGTGCTTTCCAGGTGATACTAATGTTATTTTAAGCCAGAAGTCTAAAAGGTAATCATTTAATTGCAGCTGGAAATTAGCTCCTAGCGTGATCAAAATGTCTTAACCAAGTGTGACATCATCCCCTTCATTTATAAGCAATATGTGTGTTCTTGCATTTCTTCATCCACTGAATTACTGTTAGAAACAAAGTCGAGAGTTGTGTCTCTTGTGTAGGCATTAGGAAGGCAGTTTCCAGCCTCTGGCATAATATGCCCATCTTCTTCCAATATTGGCTAGATGTTGCCCTCTTATGGCCAGGTAGAACTATCATGGCAGTGACAGGCAAATGCCTTTCCCCTGCAGACAGAAAAGCGGAAATAAGAGGCCAATTCAAGAAACGGAACAAATAGAAGTTAAGACAGACTGCAGCTGCCATTGCTGTGTTAGGGAAAATATGTTGAGTGTTCAAGCAAGAAGGTATGTATGCTATGCGAGCAAGCAGTGAGACAAGGGAGAGGCAAAGAAAGGCCAGAGGGGCTCTTTGAGTAATTTAACAGGTCAGAGGAGCCATGCTCTGCCGTCCTAGTAAAATATGAGCGAATCAAATAGATCAGGCTTTGCAGCAAATGTTAAACGAGAAAGGAACAGAGTCCAGCTCTGCATTCAGAATAACAAAGGCAAAGAAAGGCTAGGCTCTGAAGCCAGCATGATATGGAATAAGAGGGACCAGACGCATCGATAGAGGCTGGCCCGGCCCTCGCAGGGGTGCTAGAGGGGCAGCCCACATAGCAGGCTTCCCCTCTGGCCACGGCCCTGGGTCTACCTACACCCCACCTACTAGGCATCCCCTGGGTCTGACACATCCGGCTGCAGACCTGGGGAGCGCTTATAAGGGGGTGGGCTTGCGATCGCTCATCCTCCTTGTTTGCTGTACCCCTCGCCCCCCAGAGGACAGTCAAAGCAGCAACATCACACACCTGGTCCCTCTACTCCCATAACAGGACTTACTCAGAGGTACAAACAAGATTTCCTCTTTCTTTGAAACCCCCATCTTTCCATTCCAAGAGACACACACATCTCCTTGCCCCACATAAAAAAGTAGCAACTTGTAGTTGGTAGAAAAGGCTGCAACTCCTTTATTTGGTAGGAGTCCACTTACAGGTGATCTGCCTCTTAACGAGCTGGCGTCCTAGCTGTGGCCCACTGGAAGTAATTGTTATTTCTCCTCTCTTACCATGAGCTCATAGTCAGATGAAAAATCCAGAAATGCAACATACAAAGACATGTTATTTGCTGCTGCATCCTTTAATTTTCTTCTGTTTTCTTTTCTCCTTTCTCTTGATTTATACAGTGATATTTGTAATTTAATACGTACTGCTATATTAATTCTAATTTTGTGAAAAGTCGAGTTCTTTGACTAAAACACAATAAATAAATAAAGCAAAGTCCCAAAGCTGTCCCCTGTCCCCCCCCCCAGATTTTATGTGTCTCCTACGCCCCTGTTGTCACAGGGAAATGTCTCTGAAATATGCTGGAAATGAAGACAATTCTCAGACATTTCGCTCTGGCCGCCCACCAAAACAGACCGCCAACAGCACATGGCCTAACTTTCCGTGTCCCCACATGTGCCCCGATGAAAACGGTCCCTCACATGTGTGGGTGCACCTACAGGGGGTGCAAAAGGAAAAGGTAACCCACTGGGAACCCCAAGCCTTTCGCCACTGCCCATTTTGTTCATGTGCGCAACCTACAGATTTAGGCCTAGGGTGTCGAAGCCAGCAAGGAAAACAGGGAACCCCATGCTTTT
Source organism: Ambystoma mexicanum (assembly GCF_040938575.1). Lineage (NCBI taxonomy): Eukaryota > Metazoa > Chordata > Amphibia > Caudata > Ambystomatidae > Ambystoma > Ambystoma mexicanum. Next base: position 1,108,419,619 of record NC_090933.1, on the reverse strand, counting down.
CCCAAAAGAGGACACCCGTGGGAATCCACACATGGCCAAATTGGAGGGGCGGCCCATCTCATGTAGCCCTCCCCAGGGGCAGATAAGGGGGGCTGTCCTGCATTCCTCCCTGGGCTCAGGCATCCGTCCGTCCATAGGAGCAGATATTTGGTCCCAGGGAGGGCTGCATGACATGGCACCCACTCCATTGCGGCTTGGGGGGAGGGGGTCAATGCCCCATCCCATTAGAAAATTCCCAGACCTTTCTGGGTGCCCCACAGCCCCCCCCTAAAAATCGTTCTACCATTTTCACTTTTTTCCTTTCGTAACCCAACTCTCCTTGGTGCAGAGAGGCACATTGATGTGCCATTCTGGCACCGGGGTGCCCAAACCTTACTGCCCCACCCATTGGGGGGCCTGTCCCACCATTTTTGGGGGCCCTCTCCCCCCACACCCCAATGGCAGACAGTGTAAGAGACAAGCATACTCGTAAGGGGATACGCCTGCGTGACACTCCCAAAATTATATCACTGTATGCGGACGACGTGCTTCTGTACATCAGGGACCCCTCGGTCCACTTAGACCCAATCATCCGTGAGATAATCAAAATAGGTACATTTTCGGGCTTCACTATAAATTACACTAATCAGATATCTTCCCTCTCACACCTGCGACCCCTCAACCGTCATGCGAATCCCCACTCAGGTGGGCTCCAGAAGGGATTAAATATCTCGTGGTCCAGGTCTCCCTGTCTAGAGCCTCCCTATTGGCTGACAACTATGATGCTGCTGCGCAGTATGCGGAAGCTAGAATGAAGAGGTGGAGTAACCTCCCCCTGTCCCTGGCGGGAAGACTGTTGTTAATCAAAATGATTATAGTTCCAAAGCTCCTATATATATTCGCCAACGTCCCACTCTGGCCCGGGAAGCACTATTTCACAGACCTGCACGCGGGGTTTGCCCAGTTCCTATGGCACTCCGGGGCCATCCGCCGGAAATGGCAGCATATGACTTTACCACACGAGAAAGGGGGTTTTAACGCGCCGGATATAGCCCGATACTGGATTGCTGCACAAGCCCAACACGCAACTCACTGGTATAAACACCAAGACCCACCTCCTCATGTCAAACTCAAGATCCTGGCAAACAAGGAGTTAAATGTTATGTCCCTGATCCTCTTCCACTCGTATCAATCTGACGCCCCGGCTGACCCAGTGGCCACAACAATCAGGGCATGGAAACAAATGCTGCAACCCCACTCTGATCTCCGTCCGTACTATAAATGGCTGCCCATATGGTCATTCCCAGGCCTCGCCCCCACACAGGATAAACTCCTCATGCGACACTGGCTGGACCAAGGGTATCGGGCGCTTTACGACCTGTTCCCCGAGGGGATATTCATCACCCCGCAGACATGGAGGCCAGGACACTCTGGCTCACCACTGGAGTTACTGCAATACTTTAGACTCAGAGCGGCAGTGCAGGACATGTGGCCCTCATACCCGGACGAACCCCCAGTGTCCTCCGAAATCTGATATATTGCTAATTCTGCAGGGGGTAGGGGCATAATATCCGCCCTTTACAAAATGCTGATAGAACGTACTGCAGAACCATGCTATAAGATTCGGGATGCATGGAGCCAGGAACTGGGGCTGCCAATCACTGACGAGATGTGGGCGAAAATGTGTACACACACACGTAAGGTCTCCCTCAACTCTAGATTTAGATGTGTGCAATATAAACTCCTTAATCGCCTGTATTACACTCCCTGGGTGGTTGGGAAGTTTGCACGAAATCAACCCCACGTTTGCCAGAGATGCAAATCCAACGAGGCGGATTACGCACATATGTTCTGGTCCTGTGGGGCGCTGTGCTTGAGGCCCTCTTAGAGATGGTGGGGTTTCGGATTGATCCTGACTCTATGGCCGTGTTGTTTTGGCTGTGGGAGGGAGCGGGAGCTAAGCGGGTTGCTAACATTTTTGAATGTGGGAGCCATAGTGGCCAAGAGATGCATCCTGCAGTGCTGGAAGCGGCGATCACCCCCTACGCTAGAAATGTGGCTAAAGGCTCTCACCTGGACACAGGTCTGTGAGGAGGACTATATCAATACATTGCCTGTGAATGCTCCCCCCAAAAATGTGTGGACAGAGTTCTGTAGCTATTTGAATAGCAAAGCTGATTTGGAGCTCCTATCCTCGGCCCCATCGCCAGATCAGACAGGGGTGTAAGCTGAACTGTGGGTCCCCTCACTGGACTTGATGTGTTCTTGTGAATGTGCCTGCCTTGTTACTAATGCACTGATAGTTGTTCGTACCTTTAAACATGTATCACGGTTTGTTGATGTGGTATGTAATGCACCTGCTATTTCTCCTTGCCAATAAAGAGAAGTTTAAAAAAAAAAAGAAAATTCCCCGACCCTTTGGGGTGTCCCACAGCCCCACCCTAAAAAGCGTTCCACCATTTTCACTTTTTTCCTTTGGTACCCAACTCCCCTTGGTGCAGAGAGGCACATTGATGTGCCAATCCGGCCCCAGGGTGCCCAAACCTTACTGCCCCACCCACTGGGGGGCCTGTCCCACCATTTTTGGGGGCCCTATCCCCCCTCACCCCAAATGGGTGGCGGGGGCACCTCATGCAGGCCTCCCTGGGCCTCCTACAAACGGTTGCGTGAGGTACACCCCCCCTCCATTTGGGATGGGAAGGGAGAGGGCCATCAAAAATTGTGGGACAAGCCCCCCAGTGGGTGGGGCAGTCGGGTTTGGGCACCCTGGCGCCAGATTGGCACACCAATGTGCCCCTCTGCGCCAAGGCAGGTATAGTAAACAAACAACACAATTCAAAATGGCAGGCTGCCTTTTAGCAGGGCGGAGGGGCCCCTACACCGCTGTGGAATTTTCTACTGTGAAGGGGGGTGCACCTCACCACCCACACCCCAATCGGAGGGCTGCTTATTGCAGCAGAACATCACAAACATAACCCTGGTGGTCCAGTGGCCATTGCTGGTCACGGATCGAGCACTCTGCGCCGATTCGTGACCAGCAATGCGTCAAAAATTGTGTCTTTGGAAAGAGAAGAATCTCCCCTTTCCAAAGACACAATTTTTTCAAAAATCCATGGTGGTCTAGTGGGCCCCAGGGCCCCAAACACCTCCCACTTCCCTTCCAAATGTGTCTTTTTTTTTTGCCCCTTCCCTGGGGCAGATGATCAGCCATCTGCCCCCAGGGTTTATTAGATATGTGCCCCCATGCTTTGGGGGCTGGGGGGGGAGGGCTGCTTACTGTAAGCACCCCCCCAACCCCCACCTCACAAATGTATCCCTGGTGGTCCAGTGGGCATTTCTGGTCACGGATCGAGCGCTCTGCGCTGATCCGTGACCAGCAATGCTTCAAAAATGGTGTCTTTGGAAAGGGGATAATCTCCCCTTTCCAACAACACCATTTTTTCTAAAATCCGTGGTGGTCTAGTGGGCCCCAAGGCCCTAAACCCCTCCCACCTCCCTACGAATTATTATTATTTTTTTTTTCTTCCTCTTCCGTGCGGGCAGATGATCAGCCATCTGCCCCTAGGGTTTATTAGATATGTGCCCCCATGCTTTGGGGGCCGGGGGGGAGAGGGCTGCTTACTGTAGCAGAAAATCACAAACGTTACCCTGGTGGTCCAGTGACCATTGCTGGTCACGGATCGAACACTCTGCGCCGATTCGTGACCAGCAATGCGTCAAATATGGTGTCTTTGGAAAGAGGAGAATCTCCCCTTTCCAAAGACACCATTTTTTCAAAAATCCATGGTGGTCTAGTGGGCCCCAGGGCCCTAAACCCCCTCCCACCGCCCTACGAATTATTATTATTATTTTTTTTCTTCCCCTTCCGTGGGGGCAGATGATCAGCCATCTGCCCCCAGGGTTTATTAGATATGTGCCCCCATGCTTTGGGGGACGGGGGGGAAGGGGCTGCTTACTGTAAGCAGCCCCCCTCCCCCCACGTCACAAACGAATCCCTGGTGTCTAGTGGCCATTGCTGGTCACGGATTGAGCGCTCTGCGCCGATCCGTGACCAGCAATGCTTCTAAAATGGTGTCTTTGGAGAATCTCCCCTTTCCAAAGAAACCATTTGTTCTACAATCCATAGTGGTCTAGTGGGCCCCAGGGCCCCAAACCCCTCCTACCTCCCTTTTTTTTTTTATTTTCACCCCTGGGGGCAGATGATCTCTGCCCCAGGGGTCTCCACAGCTGTGGCGCCATGCTTTGGGGGTTTGGGGGAGAGGGGGCCGCTTACCTAGTAAGCAGCCCCCCTTCCCCGCTCCCAAAACAGATCCCTGGTGGTCTAGTGCAGATTGCTGCCCGCAGATCGAGCTCTGCGCCCGATCCGCGGGCAGCAATGCTGTCACACAAGGTATTGTTGGAAAGGGGAGGATCTCCCCTTTCCAACGATACCTGCCTCGATCTCCTGCTTGTAATACAGCCGGAGATCGAGGCAGAGTAAGGTGAACACTCACCTTCTGTTTTCACCGCGGCAGCTGGAAATGGCTGCCGCAGTGAATTTACTTTCACTTTTATGTCGGCGTGCGTCACGCATGCCGACGTGAAATTGAAGGAAATCCAACCCCCGGGCCATGTGAGGTGTCCTCCCGCTCACATAGCCGGAGGTTGGATTAGAGTTTTGCTCGATCCCTGCATTGCAGGGATCGAGCAAAGCAGAGTGCCAAAACCAATGAGCCGGCTCGTCGGTGACAGCCTGGAGAGGTTTCCACTGACGAGCCGGCTCGGTGGTGGCACTTAAGGGGTTAAACAAACTACAGATGTTCCAGAACAATGCACTACGAGTGGCATAGAACATCCCAAAAAGGACCACATCAAAGCAGCTAGAAAAAGGAGCACTGGCTACCTATCCGGGAAAGGATTAGTTTCAAGATCCTCTCCATCACGCATACATTTCTGAGCAAAACTGCCTCACAATATCTATCACAAAAAATAAAGAGACCCAAGTCTCACAGACCAATAAGACCCGTCTACGCCCACAGACTTGTTCTACCTAAAGTCAAAAAAGTCAAAGGAGGGGGTATAAGCTTCCCATCTGTTGCAGCAAGACATGAGAACTAACTATCACTGGAACTAAGAGCTGAGGAATCATACTGGGCTTTCCGCAAACCATTGAAAGCATGGTTATTTGCCTAATGGCCTTTCCCTTGAACAATGTTCCTAATGTACTCAATGTGATTGTTATTCTCACCTAGGTTTGCCCTTATGAACTGGTCTGCAACAGCGCCCTGATGCCTTAGGGTTTAGGTGCTCTACAAATGCAAAAAAAGAAAATGAATAAATATAGCAAAACATTGGCATCCAGGAGTTCAAAATAATGGCACATTAAACAGATTGAACAAGAAAGGGAATAAGCATGAGCCCTCGGGCACCAGGAAGTCATCGGCCCTGTAGTTGTCTGCAAAGACCCTAGCTGTGCTCTGAGACAGGAAGGATTCTACACATTTCGCAGCTGCTGTTGAGAAGCTAGCAGAATGCATGAGTCTAGTGAGCAGCAAGGCATGATCCACCAAGTCAAACGATGCTGAAAGATCAATCAGCATAAGGAGGGCCGTCCGTGCCTCCCTTTTCCACAATGACCAGCATACTGGCCTTCAGATCTATCAAGGTGGATTCTGTGCTATGTGCTCTGCGAAAGCCTGACTGCCTCTGCCTCAAGATCTGATGCTTCTCCACAAAGTCTTGTACCTGTGTATATGCAGCTTGGTCTAGTATCTTTAGCAAGAATGGTGCATTTGAGATCAGCCTGTAGTTTGATGGAACACTTGGGTCAAGGGAGGGCTTTTTTTTAGTAAGGTTGAGTTCCATGTCAGCTTCAAACCCGATGGCACAGAGCATTTCCTGAAGGAGTAGTTCACCAGTTTTGTGATCATTGGGATCAATTGATTAGCAGAAGATTTCAGAATCCTGGATGGGAACACATCTGTCTTACAGAAAGTGGGTTTGAGCCGGCTCAGCATAGCGAGCATCTCACTCTTCGAAAATGGGGCAAACTCAAAAAACGGGGTACTTTTGTTAACCTCATGGGGGGCTTCTGGATGGAAGGTTTTCCCATGAATGTCCCTCTTTGTGCGAGTATTGGCGTGAATCTTTTGTATTTTGTTATTTATGGTGTCCTGGATTGAGGTGCACCACTTTTTGTCTTTAGTAATCAGTGGAGTACCAGGGCACGGGGTTTCCAGTTCTTTTATGATCTTGAACATTTCTTTAGTGCTTGAATTGGCACTTTAATCCTCTGATCATAGGCAGCTTTCTTGGCCTTAATAATAGCATCTTTATGCTCTTTAGCTGCTTTTGCGTAATCTGCTCTACTTATTTCCAGATTAGTGGTTTTCCGGTGAACAAAGGCTTTACATTTTTGAATTTCATTGGAGTAGCATTTTTACATCTCTCTTTTTAGCATACAGCATGTTTTTTCAGACACCCTAGTATTCACTGCCCTTTCAAGCATATTTTGATATGCTTCTGCTATTGTATCCATGATGTCAAGGTTAGATAGCTCATTAAGACTGCATTCAAAAAAGGGTGCCCACATCGTTGCCGAAAGTATGCGTGTGATCCGACAGGTAGAGATCACTTTTTCCAGTTTCAATTTCTTAAATTGAGATAAGAATTCCACATGAAGATGCATTAGCACATGGTCTGACCAAGGAGATGCTGTCACATCGACCTTGTTGATGCAAATATTCAAACTAGCAACCCAGCCAAGAGTCCTGCCTTTGGCATGTGTTGTAGTGAGGACATTATGCTGGAAGCCTAGATTAGTCAGAGTAGCCTGGTGGTGGAAGCCAGGGCATCCGTGTCATCCCGAAGTCCAAGATTAAAATCCCCTAATAAAATAACCTTGGATGAGGGTTTATGGAGGGGCAAAATTATAACCACAGTTGTAGTGAAAAGTCAGGAATGGAAGTAGCTGGACGTCAATGGTCGTGTTAGGGTCAAACAAAGCCTTTACGTATAGTATATCACATCATATCACAATTAATATTTTAACAAACAAATCCTCCCCATACCTATCCCAATACGGGGATATTTCTCTGCCGAACAATCCCATCTCGCCTCCTCCACCATTGCCACAATCTACCTGCTGCTTCAGAGAAACCTGCCAATTTGGTGGAGGACACAAGAAAACTTTGGGTTGAGTATCCATATGAGATAAAGCACTGGTGTCCCTAGCCTTGGAAAGGGTTACAGTCATTACGGCAGCAGCTGTTGGTACCTGGGCAGAGCAACATCATGAAAGAGCTTTTGACAGAAACAGAAAAGAATGAGAAAACAGACAAAAATAGGCAACATGATTTGTCCATACAAGGTGATGAAAGGGACGGAAGGGGCACAGGGTACAAAAGGGACGCAGATGTAGCTTTGTGTTTTGGATGGGCCAAAACCAGGTGTTCCTTTGGGATTATGAAAATGGGCACATGAAGGGTCGAGGGACTGTGCACACCTCACCAGGCTGGAGGCAACTTCCTATAGGCATACTGTCCACAGATCCAACAATTATCAAGAAGAGCAGCCATACCTGCAGCCAGATCTGTAATGCTAAGCATGCAGCTTCAGTTCCCATTTGTGCCAACATGTACTATGCCATCGCCCTTAAAACACAGAGAAAAATTGGTATCAGGTTTTTCTGTCTCCTTGAGCTACGTCATATACTGCAAATGATTTCATCATATTGTCGCACACTCTTAAATTATTCCTTTCTTCTGGGAATCTCCTCAATCCTCCAGCTCTGCAAATCTTCGCCCCTTGCTCCCATTGATTTTTAGAAGAAAAAAAACTCCTTCTATGGTCAATTGGTCACTTTGAATACACCTAATATTTGTGTGCTCTGTACGGTCAGCAAAATAACAATCGTTGTCATTTGGTATGATTGATGCCGTATTGATTGCCCTTTAAACTGCCCTTGAACCCTGCACAGGGCCAGGTGCACTAGACATAGCACATCTGCTACTTCTACCTCACTTGAGATGAATACCATAGGAACACCAGAAGCATAGGGATGAGAGACCAGATGTAGCAATATCCCTTGGATCTCTCTCCCTCTCCACCTTGTCCACTGCAAAACCATGTGCATTCATTGAGGGATCTAATTAATCGCTGTTATTATCAAAAAGATAATTTTCACCATTTCTTTTCCCTCTTAATATTTTCTCCTGAGACTTGATAAAACTAGAAAATGTTAAATGTTCCGTATATATAATGGTTGTCATCCTCAGACATGATGACATAAAGACAATAGAAAGCATACAAATATGAATGTTGACAAAATGTAGAAATCTAAACATCTCTTTTCCTAGACATAATTATTTAAATTCCAGATATCTATTCACACCCCCATTGCACTGAAACAAACAGTGAATTATTAGGGTGTACCTAATGTTTATGCCAGCTCCTGTGCCGGTGGAGGGCTGCCGGTATGCTTTTGAGTATCATTAATGTGGAATAAATCTTTGTTACTCTCTACATCCACAGCAATCAGAGTCAAATACATTACTTGGTGTGTCCCATGGAAATGCTGCTCGTTCCAGTGGGATACAAAGGTGCAGATATAAATCCAGTTCCCGGGGAGAAGCTGTCTCTTGCGCTGATTGTCGATAGTCTTGCCGTTTTCTCCTGTTGTCTGTTGTTGAGAAAACACAACCTGTGCAGATGTAATCTTAACACTTTCCACTAACACCCTAAGGTAATCCCTAAACTCTCCTCCTAGAACTGCTGTGGTCTTGTGTGTGTGTGATACCATGTGTGTAGGTGAAACAGGTGTATGTTATCTATGGCGAGTCATGATTTCATGAGGGCTTTTATGGCTGGTTTCATAAATAAAATAGGGCCAGTGGGAGGCACAAAAACAATGATTTATTTCATTCTGTACATTGTTTAGTTAACCAGGTATTAAGGACCCCATTGAGCCTCTTCACGATTTCTCTGGCCTGTTGGTGGTACACTGAGCACAAGTTATGCTTTATTCCTCACAGCAAAGTGATCTCTAAAAACCAGGCATTAAAGAAGGTGGTTCCATTATCGGATGTTAAAACTTCACAAATTCCCCACAGCAAAATCACCTCCCTCACCAGAAACCTTTCTGCTGATTTAGCATCAGGATGTACACAGATACAAACCTCAAGCCACCAGGAGAATGGACCAGCAACAACAGTTAGATATCTAAAGTTACTGCACCTCTTAATCATGGCCACAAAGTCGATGTGAAGTTCTCTGAATGGACCAGAGGGTCTGGGCAAGACTCCCTTCATTGACCTCATTGTGTTTCCGGGATTGAACTCCTTGCACACTACAAAATACCATTCAAATCTACTTACCTGCTCTTGTAATTTAGGGATAAACCAGTCCACCTGGAGCACTACTGAGATTTGACATCAAGAAGTATGTGATGGGTAGTGTACTTGCTCTAGAGCCAAAATAAGTAGCTCTCCAGGCATGTTTACCTTCCCCATCACCTCCTGTCTCCAAAGCAAATCTGTGGCGGAGAGAACACATACTCTCTTTTTCCAGAGGTCCTGTTGCTCTCTAGGGGCTGTCCATTTAATTTCTTTTATCTGGAGACCCGGGATTGCGGTGTATGGGGCTGGTAACCTGTTGGGACACAGTTTCCATTTTCTGTGAATCTGTGATGGGTACATATGCATCTTCCTTTGCCAATTTGTCTGCAGTATCACTCATGAGAGCTATAGATTTAGTGCAGTTAGTGTGGGTTGTGAATTTTACTAAGCCTATTTCTGCTGCAATGTTAGTGCTTCAATTAATCAGGATAGCAGGGCATCATAATGGACAAGGTACCTGTCAGACCTCCTAAACCCTCTTCTCTGGCAACTTAATAACCCAGAATGAAGGGTGGAGGTAACATACGCAAAGTCAAAATAAACAGTGGCCACCTTCCCCTTGCATGTTTCTAGTGCCTCTATGCGTGCCACTAACTCTGCGGCTTGTGTAGAGTAATGAGAAAACAACTGTCTTTTCAGACTGACCCGGTATTCCCCATCCACAAGACACATTACAGCTGCACCTGCATGCCTCTCTCCCATCTCCTGGTTGATGATTGGAGATCCATCAACAACGATCACATCACCCCCCTCGATGGCATCCTCTTTCACAATTGCCCTATCTTCTTCTTCCCATTTATATGTGGCACAATTGTGAACAATATCCTGAAGCTGTACTGGCTCAGCTACAAATGTTACAGGATTAACTAGGTGACATCGCACAGGATACATTGACGGAGCAAAATTACCTCATAACCTGAAACTCTCTGAATCAATAACGTGTACTTTGACTTTTCTAAGATCGCAAAAACTGCATGTTCCACGAACAATGTCACCGGACAACCCATAGTAATGGTTGAAGACATTGCATTGCAAAACTGCTGCTGCTAGAGCTTGTTCACAAGGGAACTGTCCCTGCATCACTGGGTCTAGGAGTCCTCTGTAATACAATAAAGGTTTATGTCCTAGCGATGTTTGCTAGGTCAGGACCACTGTCATCATGAGCCTGTTTGAATGTGAAACAAGATGAATTAGCTTCTTTTAATTTGGGGTCGCAAAGACTGGAGCATTGCTGATCACTAGAGCTTGTTCACAAGGGAACTGTCCCTGCATCACTGGGTCTAGGAGTCCTCTGTAATACACAAAAAGTGTATGTTCTTGCAATGTTTGCTAGGTCAGGACCACTGTCATCACCTGCCTGTTTGAATGTGAAACAAGATGAATTGGCTTCTAATTTGGGGTCGACAAGACCGGAGCTGATCGCAGCCCTGAGCTCCTGAAAGAAAGTTCCCATTTAGTCAGACCACTCTATTGGACCTTTCAACTTCTATACTTCCTTAAATCCCTGCAGTAATGGCCTCACATAGCAAGAGTAATCAAAGATCCATGATCTACAATAGTTACAAAGCCCCAAAAACGGCTGCATCTGTTTCACCGTGACCAACTGAGGCATATTCTGAACTGCAGGGCTCTCTCCGGCATTAACATCCAGGTGATATTAGTTGCCCCAGATATATTATACTGCTGTCTGGCAGTATTGCAATTTTTCTTTGTTCACTTTGTACCCCTTCTCTGCGAGCGGTGTAAGGAGCATTATTGGTCTACTCGACACTGCTCCTCTGAAGCGCAACAAGCAAATAGATCATCCAAGTTCTGAATTACAGTACTGGAACATGTAAATTCCACAAATCTATTTGAACCACCCTTGGAAAAGCACTCATAGATTCGGAGCAACCTTGTGTGGTTTAATCTCTGACCATGATACATAAATGCTGTGAGGTACTGAGAATAAAGATGTAAGGGAACAGAGACAAGTTCCTATTTAAATCAATTTCCGTGAAGTGGGTGGACCCAGTGGTGATGTTACAGAGAATGGTGGCAGGGTTCATTTACCACTGGAAATTCCACCTCAACAATATGTTTGAGGTGGCTGTGAGGGGTCAGAAATGTGAGGCAGACACTTTGTGAAGAGTTTTCAAAAGATGCCATTTTATTAACTCAAATGGAAGGATAAATGCCTCACTATCCCTACCATGACCATGATTTTCCTGCCTAAAATACACTAAATAAAACACTCTAGCAATATACATACAGTAAATCAACAAGGTAATGCAAGGTAGGAATCCTACTTTTTAACCAAAATGTCCAACACAGTTCCTGGTAACTCGAACTTGGTAGCAAAAAGGTCCAACCAAGTTCTTTGTGACTCTCACTTGATAACAAGAAAGTTCAAACGCAGTTCTGTGTGACTCCAACTTGAAAACATAAGGTTTCAACAAAGTTCTCTGTCAGGATGCTTCTGCAATAATAGTTTTAATTTGAAAGCTACAGAGCACTTCGGTAGCAATCTTATACAGTTCTTTCTTCAGCAATGAAAGGTATGCCAGGATAATTTGTTAACACCACTTCACAGCACTTCATCAACTCCGACAAGGTTTACTTCCATGTCAGGCCTTCTACTTCAATCACACCTGGTTTACTCCCATGGCAGGTCTACTGCATCAGTCACACATGGTTTATCCCCATGCCAGGGATACTGCGCTAATAACAAGTGCTTCTGTGGTTAAGATGAGCTTAAACCTTCATAGTGCTTCTTACTTTACAACATCAAGCTTTAAGCAATTCTTCAGGGCAGGCAAGATTCAACGTGTTGCTATTTGGTGCACTTTTGTGATCAGCAGAGCCTCTGTAAGTTATGCTCATCTCCTTCTGAATAGCCTTTACCAGAGGGGTAGCCAAGGCAGCCTTCTTGCCACTTTTGTTTCCTCACTTCTTTGTAAACCAAACACTGACAATGATCTGGTTGTGTTCTGCTTCTTGCTGGACTTTGGCAATGTGACTTTATACAAGCTTTTGTTATGGACTTCTTCACACATGGGCAATAAACTTTACAATCTTTGGTACTTTCATTCACCCCCTTTTGACTTTGCCAATGCGTGTTGATTTTAAATGACCTTGCCTTTACTTTCTTTTGGCTTGGGTAATGGTGGTTTGCATTCAGTTCTAAAAGTATTGCATCATCTTGTTGCTGGGTTTTAAATAAACGCGTTCTCTTAAAGTCACAGTCATTTGGTGTTATAGAATAACATTCTCTGTTTTCTGCCAGTTTGGTACTCAAAATTGCCTTCTGCCTTATGTTGCAACGTATGCAAGTGCTTTTCAATATGGAAACACCTGCATTGAGCAGGTGAGTGGCCATGGAGTGCTCTGGTTTTACAATCTCTCGTTGAACTCACTAGGTAAGGCTTGTGCATCCGGTTCCCTCGCTGCTCACAGGTCCTTTGCTTCAGCGGCTCCGAACAACCGGGAATCTACTGGCTTCAGTCTGTCACTGGTTGTGCCACTTGTTCATGGAGCTTCCTTTGCTCCAGAGGCTCTCTGGTGCTCGTCTGCCACCAGAGACAGCCTTGGGGAAAGGAAAGATTTCCAAACCTTTACTTCCTGCTTCACAGCCTCTGCAACACAAGTCTTCAGGGGGCATGCATCCCTCGCTCATGCTTCCTGCTGCTCAATCTCTGCAATTAAGGCTTCTGGAGGCAAAGGCACTCTCAGGAATGGATACTGCTCGCTGCTCGACATAGGCCCCGGCATCTTCTTCCTCCTCTAGTATTTTCTTCTTCAGCAACATGGAGAGTTCACAGCTCCCCCACCTACGACTGCCACTGTGCAACTCCTTCTTTCTCTCTCTCCTGGCCTGCACCTGAGGGTATCTTTTAAGCCCCCCCCCCAATCTCTCTCAGTTGTTGGTCATTCCCATTATCAAGTTGCACTTTGCAGTCTTGTTCCTCCTCAGCCCTCTTCTTCGTCCCAGTACTTTCTACTTTACAATATACCATGAGAGGTTTGGGGTTTTTGGGAAAGTTAAACATGAGGGTTTCCCATTCCTCCTGACCTGCTTCCCCTCCCACTGGATCCTCCTGCAGACCAAAACCCACAGGCTCAGGATCAGCAAGCATCTGCCTTTCCCTGGCCATATGAGAAGGGTCCCAGGCCACGTTTTCTAGAGGAATCATCTCTGATTCATCACAGGGCACAAATCCTGGGCCATCCGCCAACTGGACAAAAGATAGTGTCAAAACTTTAGACGTTCCCATCCCCTGCACACCATACATGCGGAATTACAGCCATATTTACACATATATACACAAGTGTGATTCAAATCAGTATGACATGTTAAGATTTTCAAAAAATGTTGCATTCTTCTTCCATTACAGTCCAATGCTTTCACAAAAAGTCCTTCATGCTCAACGCATTTCGGGGTTGTTGGCCCCTTCTTCAGGAGCGGATAACGCCATAATGGTCTCGCAAATCCCTTTGTCTGCCTCCCTAGACATGGGGTCCTGCTTTACCCGTAGGAATATCGCACCAGGATTCAGTTTTATTCTCACTGCTCCAACACTCTTTAGCAGCCCCACATCATGAGGATTGCTGGTCCACAAATGGTCCGGCACTTTTACCAAATCATCATTCCAAATGGAAATGTATTTCTATCGATGAGCATGGTCTGTGGTCATTCCCTTTGCTCTATCGCTATCTGACAAGGCACTGCAATTTCAAAGACCATCACTCCTGTGTCTTCGGTGTCTTAGAACAATTGCTCATCAGACACATCCCTCAGTGACAAGGTCAAATTGATGCACAGAACAGTGCACCATTCTCTGCCTTCCTCATCTGTGTTTGAGCGAACCACCCTGTTCTTCTTGATCTCTACAGTCTAAAATAGGATTGTAACAGTGGTGGCTGGTGTTACTTCCTGCAGCACATCAGGCCGAAATAAGAACTGAAAGGTTTCCAGCCAAGCCTGATTTCTGATACATGGGACCCAAATCAACAGACCCATCCCCCCATAAAGAAACAATGCTGCACGCATGGGAGCCCTCCTAATCATGTTGGCACTACAATACATCTGAAAACACACTTTTTCCCTTACCGGATACAACCCTGGAGTTGAGCAGACAAAACCTTCCTTCGTGGAGGCAATCAACATCTGCAACTTGTTCAGGATGTCCCTTCCTGAAGGATTTGCTGGAGTGTCCATACAGTACATTAAAGGGGCTGATACATTTTGATTACCCACCTTCATACGAAGATCTTCAGTATAAGGAACTTTGAGGAAAGCCCTAGAAACAATCCATGTTTGTTCATTGTTTTGCCTGACAAGGGAAACTCACCTTCCTTAATGCAAGATTTTGTAGCCCCTGTGTCTACCATGAATGAGAACATTTGGTCAGATACCTGAACACATACCCAGGGTTCTTCTTCCGGATCAGTGGTGATGGACAGGACTGGACACATCAGAGACCCCTCAAGGCTGTCCTACTCCTGGTACATACTAGCACCGGATAGAGAAAAAGTTTTTTCCCCAAAAACACTTAGTAGTGAGCAACTGTTCCTTGGGTAATGGATTCTTGTTGCATGTCTGCAGTGATGTTTGTGCTGGCATGGTAATTGCGATCCTGATGATCTGTGCAGCCCCAGTTGTTTGTCACGTTTGGCCCTGTTTTACACGTTCCTGCTGCGATTGCACAGAGCCAAGGGTATATGGCAGGGTCGGGGTTTGCATCTGTTGAGCTCCCATGTTAAAGTACTCTGGCCCTACACAACAACTCTGTGACACATGCCCCAACCTTGCACACGACCAACACTGAATCCCATAAAGCCCTCCATAACTGTTTCCCTTCAGCCCATTAAACTGAGCACCCATTCCAGCGAACCCACCAAATGACCCGCTCCCTTGCGGAAATCATCCCCTGCCCGGCGATAAACCTCTCATTGGCCTTGGACCAGGAACATAACCATCCATCCACCCTTGTGTCATACCCGGTTCACTACATCCCTGTTGTCCCGATTGTCCCTGCTATCCCTCTATAGAATTCGTGATTATTGCCACTTCTAAACAGATCTTAGCCAATTTGTTTTGAATGAGCTTAGCCTCTGCTTTTTGGGCCTGTTCTACACTGTTTCCCTCTTTTTCTTGTCTTGTCTTGCAAAAATGCACAATGTGTGCTTGACTCTCCAGCCAAGGAGCCTCTGTTCCTACCACCTTATCTAAATAATGCTGGACCTCCTTAGGCAGTTCTTTCTTTAATATATCGTTATAAATTGCTATACATTTATCCCACCATTCTCCCTTCTCGGATTTCCATGTGTCCTGAATTAACTGGATGTGTGGGGCAGGATCATCCTCCAACTACGCCATCTTTGTTAACATACAATTTATATCTGGCATATCCGGATACATAACTCACAGGGCTCCCCAAACCTGTGCCCTATAATTTTTGAACGCTGCTCCATCATGGGTGTTCATGTCTAGCTGAACCCCTGCATATCCCACTTTTTTCCAATTCTCATCTGACCTGTCCCCCATCAGAGCTGAATAGGCATTTCATGTCTCCTATGGGCAACGTGACACTGGCAGAATGTTTCTCCAGTGCATACATCCACTTCCTGCTCCTTCAGTGAGCAAAGGGAGTGCCTTCATCAGGTTATTCTGGTCCATGTGTGACACTGGACGAAATAGGCCTTCCTTGACTCTTCTGGAGTAGTTGAAATTGAGTTACACCTGATTTAACTGCAGCCTTCCTCATCTCTGGCATGCTAGTTACTACGGCCATGCGAGTACCCCGGTGCATCCTATGAGATTCCATGGAATATGACTTATCGCTACTACTGGAGCTGGAGCTGGGGCAGCTATATCCTGCTCACCTTGCTCAACATCCCACTCCTCTTCATTTTCTACTTCAGCTACCACAACCCCTGACCCTTCTATATGCACTGAAGGATACTCAACACTACCAAAGGGTGCCATCTCCCACCCTCCTTGCTCAACCCCTGTACCTGTGACAGTCTCCTCGTCCTCCATACCCACCTTGACCCTCCTGATAACTGATTTATCGATCCTCCCAAGATCCTGGCCATAGCCCCACTTTTCTTCTCCTATTTCCTTTATCTGTCTTTCCTCCTTTTCCTGCTCTTCATCTCTTTGTCATTACAGCAACACTATCTCCTCATCCACTTGTCTCAAAGCTTCTTTAATGTTTAATGTTTTGCCACTCCTGTATCTCTACTACCTCCTGCAGCCTATCCTAGCAGGAAAAGACCTGACCTCCTCCTTCTCCCTCGTTTTTGATCCTCTATCCATACTCCTAGCTGCCAGTCCCACCCTTTCTCGTGCCTCCAACCTTACTCTGTCTGATAATCTAGCAGTCGGGGGAGTTACTCCCCTCCTCTCTCCATTAGTAACCTCTCTGCAGCCCTAACCATTGAAGGAGTTACCTCCCCACTTCCTTGAAATCCCAATTTCTACAAACTTGAACTGACTGAGGAACTACGTGTGTCCATCTCATAGCCACTGGAGTAGCCATTGTGGAAAGTGGATGTACGAACTTAGGGTTTGTATAGCCTTTTGTGGGCAATACAGGATAGCACACATATGGGGGTGGTGCAGAAGGTACTCTTGCACCCACCTTTTCAAGCCACTCTTCCCTGATTTTTCACTCTATGGCCCTTCCCCCCTTTTTTATATATCTAAGACATGTTGTAGTTTCTCCAATGTCCTGCTCTTTTGCTTCATAGTCAACAAGGTATGTAAATTCTCCGATATCCCGGTATCACAGGATCCCTTAACAGGCCAAGAATTGAACATTTTACCCTTACTTTCGTGTAACCATTCTCTATGATACTTTAGGATTTTTCCCTTATAGCCGGGTAACACATGGCATAAATGATTCAACAATCTGCCTACTCCAACCCAAGTTTCCAGAAAATAGAAAACCCATGCCTAGCCGAACCCAATGAAATCCCTTTTTCACCCTTACCCAAGTCCTTAATTGTTCTCCACACTCACTCACCGTACGTATCTATACTGTGATTGTCTCACTTCACTATTTTTAATTCAATTCTGCTTCTCATTCATACACAAAAGACAGCACCTTATCAAAAACACACTCCGCTGGCCAATATCTCTGAAATATCACTACAACCTGAGCATTGGAGGGGTGCAATGCTTTCCACTGCAGCACCACTGCTCTCGATTTATTTTCTCTCTCTTTTCACTAGTACAGACTTCTCTACTACAAAACCATCCTTTTCTGACTATAGGAAGATTCCGCTTCATTACTTCGACTTACCGAGAAGACCGATGCGAAGGCTCCTCCCGCACGGCCGATACTCCATAAAGACTGCCAAGGGTATACTCTAGAAAGGTATCTATGATTCCACTTACCATAAGATGCCACCCCACCATCAGGTCAGGGCTCCTGCCAACCAGACAAGCAAACTAAAGAGTATCAAGACAACCCCCACAGTGGGTGTGCTGGGTGGGATACACCTCTAAAATAACAAACTAAGTATTACAAAAAAATATATGTAAGGGACATCCAACAGAAAACAGTTCTATCGCTCTTTCGAAACATCCACTTGTCCAATCCCTGAAACCTCAACTATTTACAAACCCTGGATTCCAATTCCACCGTTACAAAAACCTATTAAAAAGAAAACAGATCTCTTTCCCACCTTGCTTTACCTCTAGAAGTACACTCACGTTACCTGAAGCGCTCCCATGTGGTGCTCCGTCAAGTCACCCTGCACAGTTGGACAATGGCACCATGCCTCCCGGGAGCAGACGGCCTTTAAACAATATGGCGTCCGCCGATATCACCTTTTCACTGTGCATGAAAGAATAGTCCCCGCAGTGAGGTGCCGCAGCTGAGTCGTGTGTACAGAAGACCCCCAACATCTCAGCAAGTCTGGGGTCCCTTCATGGTCACGAAATTTCTCAGGGCGGACCACAACTTGCCTTAGCCCAAACCGGGTCCACCGCCTTAGGAACTAGTGCACATTTTGTAAGTGAAGCAAGGATTATTGTACAGTTTCTGGAGAGAAGTTGGATAGTCCTGTGGAACCAAACCAACTCATGTCTCAATGAACTACATCAATTGTTGTATTTTTCATACATGTTAGCATCAGTTAAAACACTCCCATATATTTTATTACCACCCACCTCTCAAACATGATTGGAAAAAACATTTACAAAGAACTTTCAATTTTTTACAAATTCATTCTTTCTCATTGGTCATCAACAATGTTGTTGACCATCTTCATATCATATTCGAAGTCTGCGTTTGCTGGGGATTGGTCAGTGGTAGGTTGGGACATCATGGTACAATACAACTTTCACATAGAACATAATTCATTAGATATAACGACTGGTGCAGAGCCTTTAACCTTAAGGGTGATTTGCAAATGGTACGCTTGGATATTGTAGCAATACGAAGAAGGGCTGAATAAACTGGTTTCCTTAGAACTATAGATTGCGATCTCATCTATTGCAGACTCCTGGCTCCTCCTAAGACATTATAATGTATGTGACCACTACTCCTGCACGTACAGCCTCTAGTTTCACCCTGTGAAAACAATTGAACTCTGAACACCCTGGTCTCGGGTCCCATCTTTATTGCTGGCCCAAACAAATGGTCAATCTCCTCTATGCGACTTCAATGCAACAAACAAGATTTCATCTGTTCCTCGAGGAACTGTTAGACCACAAACCTTCATCCTGCTCGCAAGCTGACCTTCTACTGGAATACTCACTCTTCCTCCATCGACCCCCAGGCCTTAAAAAACAGAATCTCCCAGCTGCCTAAAATGCATTAACCTTCTTCCATATGTTTCTCTGGGTGATCACAACCTCATTGTATATATTTCTCTGTGTGCATTTTAAAACATTTGTATTCCTTCGTTACCACGGGATCTCAGTACCGGAACCCCTATTGCATTTGCATTGAGACCTTCTGCGTCTTCCAGATTGCTTGTACTTCAGAGAACTCTATGAGTGAATTGTATTCATGTTGCATCTGCAGTTTTAACTTTGTATCTTTCTACGTTTGTGCAACTCTAATATGTGCCACTTCTAAACAACAGTAACACTGAAAAATAACAGATCCATCCACAATTAACTACGCTCGATACAATTGACATTGTAATGTCGCGCCCAGTTCACCACCACCCCTAATCATCAATATGGTGTGCGCAACATGAACCCCTCGCAATCATGGGAACCCTTTCTGACCACCCCAACAGGAACTAGGAGGCTAAGGACTTGCTAAGATTAGGGTTTAGAACTTTATCTTGGACACATTGTTGAATATACCTTTTTAAAATAAAATAGGGTGTCCAATGAAGGTGTAATGCCTTATGAAGAATAGCTTAAAGCCTATTTTCACATGTTGCCACTAGTATAAGAAGGTGTTGGAAAGAGGACAATTACGGTTTTGTTAGCCTATGCCTGACACTGTTTCATTACACAATGTACTTTTTTTGGTTTTAAATAAAACCTAGGTCTTCTAGAAAGGCACTTGTCCAAACCATTCCGTAATGAAAACCCACTAATAACGAGTAGAAGTAAAAGGTACTGCATGCCATTGTTCAGCCTTACCACAGCAAACACACACACATACACACACCATGCACACCACAAAGCTACAAGGCTACAGCCCCACTCCAGCTTTTTCCCATAGCGCATTGGAGAGAGGGCTCCTCATTTCATCGTCTCAGAAGAGTATCTCGTGGATGAGGGTTGGTTGAACATAGATCTGTCATCGTCATTAGGAACTTAATGTCTGGCCACGGTGATAGGTGGACCTCTCCTGCGATGAGGAGGCAACGATTACAGTTAAAGGAAAGGCCAGGGTCTATGAATTAAATGCATTTCAAAGTATTTATTTAATTTAATGGGGATTCTATAGCACTTTACAGCAAAGTGATTTACAAAAAATATATAACAGCAATACACTACTCACTGATATGAAGATATTGAAATAAGCATGCCAGAAAAAGAAAACAAGATGCATATTGTTGTAGAAAGAACCCTAAGAAGGAAAGAGAAACTGTGAACCAGTAATCTGTACAGAGTCAAAGTTGCTTAATAAACTACGAATGTATTTGAAAAGATGCATTTATGTATTGTTCTAAAGTAATTCTCTGTAAAATGTTTACTATTTTGTTTAATGTTGCATACTCTTCCTCAAAAATTGCAACCGCTCAGTTTGATCATAATTATAAAAGAAAAACAGGAGAGCATATTGTTCCAGAACACATCTTAATATAGTAAATATAAATGAAATATTTGTTTAAAAGTCAAAAACAAGAAAAAAATGTAAATATCTGTCTTCCTTATTGGTACATTAATCATATACTTGAAGTCCTCTTGATATGTTTTGCTGTGTGAGAAATTGATTAACTTTGAACTTTGACTCTGTTCATGATTTTTTCGCTAGGCACAACTTTGTGGTTTAGTTTGTGTTTTGGATTAGCATCTTTACTTTCATTGATATCATGGTTATAAATTATATCCTTGCTTAAATCCATATCGAAATTGAGATTATAATGGACGTCCTCAATACATATTGTGGCTGATTCATGGAATTATTTGCGCCGAAAAACGGGAATTTGTGCGCCATTCGGCCCGCAAATCCCATTGTTATAGTTTAGGTCCTCATATTGTGGTTCCTTATTGATGCACTCTTAATTAATATCCTCGAAACGTGTTTCACCCCTAAAAGCGGTTCATATAAAGGAACACATCTGAAAGATTTGAAAATGCAATTAGTAAAAGGTTTTAAATAATTCTGTTTTTCAAGATTTCAAAACAACCTGTTCCTTAATTAACTGACCTTTGTATGCCTGCATCTGTTATAATCATAGCTGATGATTCATTAGTGTATTTAATATATTTATTTAGTTAAAGATCTGTACCCTGTATGCAAAGTTGTATAAATGCACCCAATTATGTGTGTGTGTTTATTAATATTTCTTAAAAACGCTAAAGCAACAGCTATTTGTTCTTAAAGTTCAAATTAATTAATTATGTGTATATTTTAAAATAAATAACTAGATTGCAAGATATGGGGATATTTAATCCATAATACTTTCTGCTTACTTTAATTATTAAGAGTGTTGATTCAGTATCCCAATGTTTAGGGTGTTAAGGACTTCCTATGTCTAAAAGGAAAGTAGTAAGCTAGAGATGCAGTGATTTGAAATAAGATAATATTATCTTAGCCTGTGTGATAATGGTTACCTTCTACTGCAGGATTCATATAACAGATGCGTCCTTTGCTGTCATCTTGTCCTACAACATTTGCACAACGACAGCAATCGAACGCTAGTGTAATTCATGGAGCCTTCAACAGAATTACAACTCACTCAGACTGACATCTGTGCACTGTTGTAGGAATGCATGTATTTTTGTAAATATGTTGTTAATTTTCAGTGTCTTACCATTGCACATTTCATTTTTGTTGAGTGTTGAAATGGCAGCACTAGTCACTGAGTTAATGCTCCCATGGTGTAATGGTGGGGAGGTGCCCAGGCCTTTATAGTTTTGCTACCATATTTTGGACTCTGGAATAGCTTTGGCACCATCTGATCAGAGGTTCAAAGTAAGGATGCAGTGGAGTTATATGTTGTGGGTGCAGGATGTCTTAAATTCAGCTAACTGGTACAACCGTGGATAATGGACTCACTTACAATCCAGGTGAAGTGGCCTGGCATCTTCAGGTTCAGACAGAGTCTAGATGCCTGATTATTAAAAAATAATAATAATTGCAGTAGGTGTTTATATCGCACTTCAGCCTCTCAGCGCGGGGCAGGGTATCAAACATATGTTGCTTGGTGTTGTCTTGGTGCCCCTAAGCTATCTTTTGGAGATTCTGTATCTCTGGAGGGCCTGATGGGAACTATGTTACACTTGTCAAATCAAGACAATAACAGGGCCAACTTGTTCAAACGGATGCTTTGCTACAAGAGTGAGATCCTCTTCTAAACTGAAGGCCCAGAATGTTGCACTGGACACCACATCCAGAAGCCTTCAAACCATGTTGGGGGGCGAAGGCACTGGTGACATCCAGCAAAGTCGCTAGCTGTCTTCAGTTTCTCAAATCTTCTTGGCAAGGCCTTCTGGTTTCTCCAACTATGCTGTGAGCTCCTCCTCTTTGTTGTGGCCCTCTTGCCTTCTTTCAACATCACCCGGCCAGCTGAACTCTTGCCTGTTACTTGTCTTTTTTTGATATACCTTTGAGATTTTCGATCCACTCCTATGCCAATATTTCCTTCTTTACTCTTTAATTATTCACTGTCCTTTTTCATTCTGTTGACCATGCCTTGTCTCTTGCTTTCCTACTCACTGCTATTCTACTAATAATCCTAGTAATCCTGTTTACCCTCCTCTCACTGATTTTACTCATTCTGTAAATATTGCGCTCTGGAATGAACATCCCCTTTGTAACAAAGCACATTCTGTGCTTCACATATTTTTTCATTTTCATGTTCATTGTCTTTGCTTAACTGAAACATGACTTACACCCTCTACAATGGCCATTCCTGCCCCTCTGTCCTCTTCTTCCTTGTTTTTGCATCTCCCCAACTGTCTAGATGTGGTGGAGGTGCCTTAATATTGTCTTCTATTCCTTTGAGTTCTGCCTCTATGAATCTAATATTGTTTTCATCATTTGAATATCAATCATTTTCTCAACCTATCCCCCCTGCTTTTTCACTTACCTATTGTCTCCATGGTAACGTTCTTATGTGTTGTGATGACCTTGACACACTCTTGTCTCTGTTACCACCCTCTGATCTTCCCTTATTCCTCTTAGGTGATTTTAAATTGCATTGTTTTACTACACTCTACTGTTCCTCTCTGTGATATTCTTAACTCTTATCGTCTCTTGAAAATCTCTACTGTTCCTTCTCACATGTTTGTATTCTCACTGGATTTTATCTTTTCCACAGTGCAAATGCCTTCTTCTGTTTCATCTCTACCACTGTATTCTTCTGATCATTTCTCCTCTCCTATTTTCTTCCCCTTTATTCCTTTTTCTCCTTTCTCCCTCTTTGTGACTTCTTCCTCATATACTTTCTTTATCATGATCTGCATTTGTTTCAAGCTCCTTCCTTTATTTCTACACTTATGTCTCTTCTTCCCTCTATTTACCTGTTTGCTTCTCTTCCCATTGATGTTGCTACACCATGCTTCTCTTCTAGCCTCACTGACACTTTTGGCCTTCTTCATACATCTTCTTCCTTTTCCCTTTCTCACAAGCCATAGCAGCCATGGATGACTTCTTCTCTTCGCTCAATCCACCAAACTACAACAGGCTAAGTGTTGTTAGCATAAATCAAGGCCCATCATTGATCTAGATTTCTGAACTTCTCTTCCTCCATTGTTTGATTCCCTGCTAAGCAACAGTACGTTACACTCTGACTATCTTTCATCTCATGCACATTGTTTATTTCAGAACCTCAATCGTATTCTTTCTCTTCCTGCTCCTGACTGTGCCTTACTTTCTTCCCTCTCTGAGTCTGAATTTGTTGACATTTTCTTCAAATATCACTTTGCTCATCTGTCATTTCTTCTGTTACCTCACCTTGCTTTGATTCCTCTCCCTATCCTCTGCCTCTAAGGTGGACTTTCCTTCCTCTTTCAGATACAGATACTTCGACTTGTATTGCTAAGCTCCTCCTATTGCCCCCACAACCCTGGAACTCTTCCGTCCTCCCTCGTTCCCACTTTTTATTCTACTCTTCTTCCCTATCTTGCTGTTCTATTTAGCTTTTGACTTTTTTCTTCTACTTTTCCTTCTTCATTTAAGCATTTGTCAGTAATTCTTAACCTAACAAAATCTTCACTTGGCCCTTCTCTGCCCTCTAATGTTCGCTCCATTTTGCTTCTCCCTTTTCTCTCTAAATGACTAGGTCGCATTGTCTATTCACAGATGTATGTCTTTGTGACCTCGTACTCACTTCTTCCTCCTGTTCAGTCTGGTTTCCATGAACGTCAATCTACTGGAACTGCTCTGATGGCTGTTTTATGTTTCCCTTTCTGCCCGCTATTGTAAATTATCTTCTATTCTTCTTATTCTTGACTTGTCAGGCACCTTTGATACAGTCCACAAGAATATTCTCCTTTCTTCTTTCTCTCATCTCGGCTTTTGCAACTCTGTTTTGGATTGGTTCTATTATTTTCTTTCCAATCACACCTTGTCTGCTATTTGGGCTGGTCATTCATCTCCTATCTATCCTCTTTCATGTGGTGTTTCGCAAGAATCTGTTTTGGCCCCACTATTTTTTCCCTCTGTACCACTCCTCTTGCATCTATCATCTTTTCTTTTGGCTTTTCTTATCATCTATATAGTGACCACTCCCAGATTCTTCTTTCCTTTTCTTCCTTTTCATACTCTATCCATTTCTCTCTTTCAGCTTGTTTACTTTGGCTCCTATTTTGGATGTTTAATAATTATTTACACCTCAATCCTTCTAAGACTGAGGATCTTTTATTCCCTGCTTCTACAATTCCCCCGTACCACCTTTAGTGGGAGTATCTTATATGGTGCCACAAAGCACCTGCTTATCCTCACACCTTCTCAACATGTACATCAAATTTACTGGCCATGATGCAGATGACACACACACAGAATCTTTAGGCCTTGGAAATTAGCATGAAGTTAATGCCATGCATATCCAACACCCAACACATTTTCAGCTTGCTAGAAGAGTGGATGAGAACTGTGCAGCCAAAGCCCAAAGACGCACATGTGAGGAACCCCTGGAGTCTGCTGAAGGCTAAAAAAGAAAATATGCACATCTGGGGCAACAAGCAAGTGTTAGGTCCCTCAAGCTTGGAAGAAGCCTGCACCTGTACTCCTTCTTATAAGCTGATGATATGGGAGGCCCATGGTGGGGAAAATATCGACAGTCATGAGATGAGATGAGATGGTTCATCAGGCAACATGGGACATGTAGTGAACATGTGTGCAAATCAAATGTATTGTATTGTATTGTAGTTGTCATTTATATAGTGACATTTTCCCATTTGTATGACCTCAATGCGCTTTATGGTAGGAACGCCTTCGGGGACCGAAGTCAAGGTATGCGAAAGTTCTAAGAGGAGGCATAAGATGCATGTGTGTATTTGGCCAAGATTAGGACTTTGGAGGACTGGCTATGCTCCAATAAGCAACCCAAGAGTTCAGGCACACGGGCAGCAGTGCGAGAGGCCACGATAGAGCACCAGTGCAGAAGACTCGATATTTACCCAGCTAGACCGAATTTTGTCATAGGTTGTTTCCTGTATTCTAATGGCAGCGGTGATGAGGCAAGGCTGGCAATTCCGTGCGAGCGGTTATGTGACCAGCTAGACCGAACCTGACATAGTCGTAGGTGCATACTAGAGTGCATGGATGGATAGCATTGCCTGTGCTAGATGTCCACTGAAGTGGTGCATTTATACATACCTTAAGCTCAGATGGAGCTTTTCTTTGATGTGGTTGTGTTCTCCGGGCGTCTGTGGGGAAGAAAAGCCAACTACCTTCAAAGACTTCTTAGGCACTATGGACAGGCACCCCTCAGGCCTATGAGTCATGTGCATGAGTCAGTGGGCCGTAACTAAAAGTGGCACGCGTGGTCGAACTGAGGATGTGTTTATGGAGGCGGTGGGAATGGAAAGCATATATTTCACTCCGTAAAGGTCCAAACCTCTAATGTCCTGAATTTTGAAGCCTCCGTATTTTCGAACAGAAAGGGCTAGATCTCAGGTTAGGGATGGCTGTTCATATGCTCAGTCACCAATGCCCACAAAGCCTTAGATAATAAGGTATATAGGGGTTTCCTTATATAATTATCTATAAAAGATTATATCTCAATGATCTAAATCTCACACATCTAAATTAACTCATTAAGTCTGCTCACCATTCATGCCTGCTGACTATTAAGATCGTAATGATTGCAAGTCTGTTTCTGCAGATTGTAATAACCTATTTATATTCTACTATGCATTGCTGTTTTGTGACAATACCTCTTTTATCTTCATTATTTGATATGTATTGTGCTTTTCGATCAAAATTATAAAACATAAAAATGCACATTTGCAACGGCAGTTCTTAAGCATTCCTTGTGGGAGAACCCCAAACTGATTTCAGCAATCATTCTGCCTGAATGGCATTACAATGAACAATTTGACAGACCGTTTCTGAACATTCCTCGGGTGCAACGGATGCACTCAGACAGTACATTAAGAGGAGCCACAGTTTGCAATTCAATTTCATGATGGCAGGCTTCTTGTTATGCAATATAATCTGTACCTCCAAACAGCAGCGAAGTAAACCTAAACGTATTCTTTTTTAACAAGAAACAAACGTTTTTGTTAACAGAGCTCAGAAACCAAATTCCCAACCCAAACTGGTGCCGAGGGTCATGGCCTTGGAATGGCCAATCAACAGCAGTTCCTCAGGATGAAATCATGACGAGCTAATGAATCATACTTCTCTTTGTTGATCCTCCAGCACAAGTTGTCACCCCTCCGTGTACTGTGTCACAGTAAGGAACATTGTTAATGGTTGTCCTATTTTTGGTAAAGTTTGTAACCTATGTATTATTACTAATGCTGTTACCTTAGTTTGAATATAAGTGTGTGGACCGCTCATGGGTCTACGCCAAGCTTTCAGTGGTCCTGCGTGACTTTTTATTTTACTGGAGCTCACTTCTTGAGGGTGTTAAGGGTTAGGCCCATGTGAGCAGTATTTCTTTACTGCCTTGGCACAAGCCTGTTGACAATGTGGGGGATCGGGCAGTTTTAGAACTGATCCCTGGGAAAAGCGCCATTTTGGAGCAGATGGCTTATCTGTGCTTGCCGTGGAAGTGGCTTGTGGTTGCTATTAATGCTCTGCTTCTTCCTGCCTGCTTGGCTCTGACCTCCATCATGCTTGCAAGTTCCACATCCTGCTTGGCTGCAGGTGGCTGTTTTCACACACAAGCCTTCCGAGGGTCGTGGAGGTAAGGGGGTGGGTGCTTGCTGTAAGGAAGGAAAAGGAGGGCTTTCAAGAGAAGGGTGGTATGTAGTGCTAAAAACATGGTGGCCTCTAGCGGAATGGATGGCCCACTGCAGCCTGTCAATAAGGCTGTGTCAAACGAAATTGCTTCTTTAGGGATCATTTGTCTTCCTCTGAGGAGATTATTGGGGAATATTTCAAGAGAACAGGGAGGTGTTTGAAAGGTGGTGAGCCCTCTTCTACATCAGTTCCCAGAGTGGTGTAGCAGACAGTGGATTCTGCTTTATTGGAACTTAGTAGTTCATGTTAGTGTCAGCATTTGTCCCTCTAATTAACAGAACATCTAATTTTCAGTCAGACAATACCACCATGGCTAATACTCCCCCCGCCAAATCCCCCCTGCTAAACACAGAAAACACTGCAAGAAATCAAAACAAATTGAGAACGAATGAAGAGTCAGGCTCCTCTCCACTAGGTGGGGTATGCATGAAAACATTGGGAGAGGTAGGGCTGCTCGCTCCCACTGACCTTAAGAGCACAGTATCTTTTGGATTCCTTATGCATTTCCTATTTTTGTCTTTTCTTAGTCTCCTTCTGAGGATTTGGATTCTTCTATTAAAGAATATGAAATAATAGAATGTGGTCATCCAGTTAGTTTGCTGCTTTTTCTGTGCCTGTAGTCTTGCATCAATTAAGTGAACCATTGTTTGATCTGTCTATTCAGCATCCAAGGCTAGTGGTGTGGTGTCCCTCTGAGGCGGTAGCTTCTTTCTACAGACACTGGATGAGCAAGCATTTAGAAAAAGTGGAGCAGAGCAAGTTGCCTTCAGAATGACCCAGACCAGTGCTCCCAGAAAAAGTGTCTCAGATGCCGGAGCTAGACAAATCTATGGTTTCTTGCCTGCCCAAAAAGAGCAAATTATCCAAGAAGGGGTTAGACAAGTCATGTAAATATTGTCAAGATAAGCTGTTAGATGTGTTTGAGCCCCTAACTCAAGTATTTGCACGAATAGAAGAGCTGACCACATTACCCCATTAGTAATCTAGACATTGAGGAGATGGGGGTCAGTATTTTATTTGCCTGCTCAGCAACACAAATGCAGCCACCTGGAAGCAATGGAGAACATATCATCTTATGCATTCGGACTCTAAGTTGGTAGATGTAGCTAGGAATGTAGCAAGTCCAATGGCACAAGAAACCAACATGGGGGACAGCTTCATAAAAGATCTTTCCACGCGTGTACACACCTTCACAGCACTGGACAAAGCCCTGGCCAATATCAAAACTCTTTATGTATGTGTTTTTGGCAGGGCTGGATAAGGCATAGCCTGCTCTTCTAGTTGACAGTCCGAGGGCCTTTCCCACCTGTCTCAACATGCTCTTAGATGGGCTCAAACTGGGTGATTTTCTACGAGAGGCGAAACTCCAATTACTTCCAACAAAGTGGAAACAAATGGATAGGAAGGTTTTGCAGGGGATCTGAGCATGACATGCCCCCCTCAGGCGATCAGACACGGTTTACGGGATCCTTTCCTGGAAGGTTTGGGTGTCAGGCAAAAGTCTCACTTGTTAAATGGTAAATGTTAAAAATATTTATATTGTGCACTGTCACCAACGGAGTTGGTCCCCAGGTGCTCTGGCGGATCTGTAAACATGAAGGGCCGGGTTGGGTTAGTCGGGAGAAGAGGGAGTAGGAGAGTGAGAGAGGTGGTGTGCTGTTGGCGGCACTTTACTTTGGTGTAAGTATTGGACCGGAGCGAGACCACATGTGCGATTGGTGCTGTTTATGTGTTGTTGGTTTGTTGTTGATGCGGTGTGGTGAAGTGTGTGCGGTTTGCTGGGCGAGAGTTGGTTGTGTCAATTTTCGTGTGAGTTAGGTATGCAGAGATTTGAAGATGGGGTTAGTGGGGTGAGAATCCTGGTTGTGACACATCTTTTTTGGTTTAAATTATATTACTAACGGTGGGATTAGTTGCTACTATCCTTTCTTGACCATCTGACTATTGCTGGTTTTTGCATAGCACGCTCCCTGTTGTATTCTAATGAACTAAGCATAATGTGATTAGTGTGTTTATTCTCCTCCTTTGGTATCAGAGGAGGGGTTGGGTGGTCCCTTATCGCTACTATCTATGTGAATTGGTCTGCTGGAACTAGAGGAGTGGTAAAGGGCCAGGATGCTATGGATGTGTCGTCCTAGTGCTTCCGTCTAGGTCTGTCTGTGTTCAGTCTTCAGTGTCCTCCTCTTGTGGGTATTTCTCAATCTGTCGTATGGTACTTGTTCTGGAATTGAGAAATGATTACGTCACATAAGTGGGTCCTTTATACAATCCCAGGGTAGTACATACAATTCTACTTTCCCCTGTATCATCTAGGTAAGCCCTTTGCCCTGTCATCTGACAAACACAAGGAAGTGTTGTGTATAGGCGTGTTACAAATGCCATATCGTATCATATCAAGGGTTACTAGGTGTGGAAGTAAGAGAACTGCTTGTGAAAGAGGCAGTTTTCCCAGCAACAACATCCTTATCCCCTTTTAGTAGGACACTCTTCCTGGTCTCAAAGCCATGTTAGGGAGAATTCTCTTATAAGGCTAATTTCCCAAAACTAGTGAGTCCCCCAGCAGCTTTGCTGGATTTATGGGGTTTGTTTTTTTCTCCTGCTAAGAATGAGACTATTTTCCTCCCACTCTTAGACATGATTTGAGGTATGTCTCTGACTTTTTGTGTGCTTATGGGCTATGGGGTCTTTTACTCCATGGGGTATCATCTGTTTTTGTGTATGTTTTACACAGCACCCTCAGTGCAGTACACAGGGGTGTCATAATGACCCCCAAACATAGACTCCATACCCTGGGACTGACTACTGTCTCCCAGGGCATGTAAAGTCACCATTGACTTTACTAGTCCTAAATTGTGAACAGAACCAGTACAAACCATCATATTGTGGAAGTACTGGAAGGGGTTAATTCGATTGCCCCTGGGTCTGTTTTCAAGGGAGCACTGTCCAGTCCCCCCTTGTCGAGTTTCTGGCTGGTGGCAGTGGTTACCACGCAAAATATTCCACTGAAATATTTCCTATGGGATTTTCCCATTGATTTTAAACACACCACTTTTTGGTGCAATGTTAAAGATACCGCCGGTTTATTTATTTAATATTAAATCACCGGTTGGGTCTTTTTGCCAGAACTCTTTTCTAAAATGGCGTTCGTGTCCGTCTCTGTAACTGCAACCAAGGTCGGGCCCTTTGTTCCACTTTTTGGCGGGCTTTTCCACAGAAGCCCTCCAACTGGTGCCACTCTGTCTGGGTTTCACAGGATGTGTGGGTGGGGGAATTGGCACCCTGGACTGAGTTGCCTTAGCAACTCAAGTCGCACTCTGTTCTGATTGGCCCAACCACTTAGCATGTATGAGGGACAGCTAGGCTGTTGAATGGGGGTTTTTCTGCATAAAACACGGCTTTTGGGGACTGGAAATTCAGAGGTCGCCACAGGACCTAAGAAATCCGAAGAGGAGAGAAGCTGAGCCACCTGCAACGATGACACCACCGGTGGAGCCCTGCTGCAATGACCTCACCACTTTCCCGACGACAAGAGAAGATCTTCTGCTGAAAGAGTCTTCTTCCTCTGAGCTGGTGGGATCAACCAGTTCCCCATTTCACCTTTCAGGACGTCTCTTGGTCGAATCGCCCGTGCCAAGCACCCCGGCTGCCGGATAGCCAAGCTGCACCAATGTGACCGCGAATACCAGGAACGCACCTTTTCACCGATGAACTCCGCGGCTGGTCTCTTCCCTGGGCAGCGCAACGACTCCAAGTTTCCTCCTCGACGAGATCATCTCTTCCCCTGGTCGAAACCATGAACTGCACCAGCTGCCAGGAACAACTGCCACCGCTGGAGCTTCCTCAACTTTAAAGGTACTGTGTTCCACCTGGCCTCCCTTTCGTCGGATTGCTAAAGGTGACCCTTAAATCCTTTGCTTTCAAACTGGGCTGGCCCCCAGACCTTCTAACTTTGTCTTTTGAATCACCCCAACCTCTTTTGAACATTTCTACAAAGACTTGAATGCATTGCTAAACCTTGTGATCTTGGGCACATTTTGCCATGCTCCATTCAAAGTGGGCCTGGCCTATGAACTTTGGCTCTCCAGTATACCTTGCCTTCAGTAACTTGATTTTGGGGGTCATTCCGAGGTTGGAGGTAAGGAATTACCGGCACCGGTAAGGGTGCCGATGCCGGTAATCCCTTACCTCCGTATTCCGAGGTCCCTTTGCGGGTCCTTCCTTACCTCCTGCTTTTAGCAGGAGTTAAGTACGGGACCCGCAAAGGTACTTCGGAGGTAATTACGGTACCGTAATTTACGGTGCCGAAATTACCTCCTTCCCCATTCCCATTGAGCCCTATGGGGCAGAAATGGGAATGGGGAAGGGCAAAAGGTGAATGGGGAATTACCGGTCCCTCCAACCCTGGAATGGATCGGTAATTACTCCATTCACCATGCCGGATTTGGGACAGTTTTGGAGGCAACCATGGAGCTAATTACTCCATGGTTAGCTCCAAACCCGGAATGAGGCCCTTTGTCTCTTAAAAGTGTTGGGAACTGTTTTATTTTTATGACCTGCCTTTTTCTCTCCCTTTAACCTAATTATTGGAGTGCCATCTAAGTTACGCTTAGACTTGTAACTTTTAACTCAGACTTGTCTAGTAATTGCTAAGGGAGGTGTAAATACTTTTCTGATTGTGTTGGAACTTGCTTGTGATTAATAGTGCTTGTGTATTTTCTAAAGTGTGTGTTAAATAAATAATTATATACTTTTGATACAAAGCTCTGGTCAGTGTTTGCTTGTTCTACTGTGTTTTTGGCCCTATTGTGTATCCTCTGTATACTGCCTAGCTCTTCTTGAGAGAAGTCTGACTGCTCGGCCACAGCTACCAGGTAAATCTGGGTGGTACAGACTGCTACCAATTGGGTTTAATGCTTACTCCTGTAGTCTTAGGGCCTCATTACGACTCAGGCGGTAAGGGGTTTACGGCGGCGTCGACAGCGCCGACCCGTACCGCCTGATTCCGAGGTCCCTTAGCGCTATGGAGGTTTTAACACCTGCTTTTAGCAGGTGTTAAAATCCATGGCGCTAATGGACCTTGATGTTAATTACGCCACCGTAATTTACGGTGGCGTAATTAACGCCTTCCCCACTCCCATTATGTCCTATGGGGCAAAAATGGGAATGGGGAAGGGTAAATGGGGATTGGGGACTTACCGCCCCGCCAACCTCGGAATGGGGCGGTAAGTCCGCCAACGACCATGGCGTAAACATAGTTTACGCCATGGTGGTAAAGGTACGACCCAGGCGGTAACTTACCGCCTGGGCCGTAATGAGGCCCTTAATCTTCTTGCAGTGGTCCCCAAGGGAACTGCACAGGATTCTGCCTAACAAGCCGGATGAAAGATTCCCTTTGGTGATAAATCGGATCTACGCGATTTTACTGAACCGAAAAGTTCGAACCCCAGAAGTCTGTTTTTTTTTTCAATTTTCCGCAAATATATATGTGGGAGGAGACCACCCACAGCCCCCCACTTTACCCCTATGTATTTTTTATTAATTTCCCCCACACACATAACCCCCCCACACATATATATATATATATATATATATAATCCATCCTTGACCTAAAGATGTTGAGTCCAAAAGAATATTGTAATATGCTCATTTTTTATCCGTGTGATACGTTCTAGAGGAGTACTGTAATTCATCTCTTTTTTAACATTGTTTTTTAACATTGTTTTCCAACACTGTATTTTAACTTGTCAGTATGCACTTTTTATTCACCAGGTGATTGTCTTTTTAGGTTAGATGTTTACACATGTGTGATATTTGATTCTGTTTCCGAATCAAAGTCTGATTTTAAATAAGTGTTGTAGAGCATTTCTGATAGTTGCCGAGTCAGTATGCTTAGGAGAATATTCGGTTGTTCTAGAATCAACAGAGGAATGCTTTAGTCTGATGACTTGTGCACTTTGCATTTTATAACAATCGAGGCAGCTTATTATATGTCTTCTGTACTATGCATTTTACAGTGACCGATGCACCCTATAGTGATTAATGCATGTTATTATATGTCTTATGCACTATGCACTTTACAGTGATCAATGCACTTTATTGTATGATTGTATATCCAGAAGTAAATTGTGTGTTGGTTTTCAGGCATGACATTAGTCCATATGAAATACAAATTATGTATTTCAGCAGTGCAGTCATTGGATTGGGCATGTAGGATCTCCAGTCATGATCATACTTAAGTATTGTGCTGCCCTTAACGCACAATGCCGATCACTGTCGCCAGTGTGCATAATGCACCTTATGCCAGGGACCCAATAGGAAGCTGGAATAACAGCATTGTGCTATGGTCCGCTCTCCCTTGCCATGTGCAGAGGTTTTAGAAAACCTGCATTAATCAGGAGACAGAAGCCTAATTCACAGACAAGCATAGCCGTTTTAACAAAATGACTAAACCCAGCCCCCGACTTGTGCACTATGCCAAAAAGCTGTGAGTTATTTGAGAAAACAATGGAGATCTATTTGTCTTGTGCAATTGTCATCGAAGCAATTACGATGTAAAGATTCATGTAATGCATTCAAGCTATATTCGGCATTGAAGGACTCCATCGGGGTGAGCTCACTAATTGGGGCGGGGCATGGTGGATAAATCGTGTAACATATACACAAGGCAAAATCAGACAGTTCACTAATAAATATCAACGGTATGGACTGTCTCAAGCAGATCAGTCGACATTGCCACTTCCATTCCTACTCACCATTTGTGTGGTTTGTCCAGGCAAAGATGGCCACCCTTGTTTTGCCGCATGGAGAGTCTACCTACTGATGGAGTCTTTCTTCCATTTAGGTGAAACCACTCTACACCTTGTTTATAACTCACTGGTTGCATGCAGACCCGTAGTTGTGATCAAGCGGCGAGTAGAACCGCGAAACACGTTAACGTTCCCAATGCGCACTTTAATTATGCACTTTGGGAGTGCCACATATTGATGGCCTTTTAACTTTTGTGCCATTTTGCAAGGCATCAATTAAGACGTGAAGGTTACTATTGCTTTGGTGTCCGGATCCCTTTATTCTATGGATGTGAGGAGTGCTACTCACCCTGCATATATAGATATATATATATATATATATATATATATATATATATATATATATATATATATATATATATATATATATATATGGAAAATTGGGGGTCGGAATTTCGGGGGTCGAACTTTTGGGAGTAGGTAATTTTGTACAATAACGATCAATCAGAGGGCTCTGAATGCTTCTGTAGTTAATTGTCATGCCATGATGGAGGGAATCCATCCTTTGCAAAACATTCTCCTTCAGTGGGATTTGATGGTCAAGATAAACCTAAAGGATGCACATTTGGTAGTCTGAATCTACCCGCCTCACCAGGATCTTCTGCAGTTCTTGTATGTATGTATGTATGTATTTAATTTTTGTAGAGCGCCGGTAGCCCGCGGGCATCAGGGCGCTTAAACATACGCAACAGATACTATGTGACATACGACATTTAAAGGGTCTGCTAACCACCGGAAAGCCTCTAAGAGGCATCGTCACCCGATT
The DNA here is from genome assembly GCF_040938575.1 of Ambystoma mexicanum. Taxonomy (NCBI): domain Eukaryota; kingdom Metazoa; phylum Chordata; class Amphibia; order Caudata; family Ambystomatidae; genus Ambystoma; species Ambystoma mexicanum. The sequence continues at coordinate 1,108,384,653 of NC_090933.1, read as the reverse complement.
TCTCATCTGAAAAGGTGAGTCTTGAGCACCTTCCTAAAGGTGGAGTGATTAGTTTCCAACCTCAGGGGCTCAGGGATGCTGTTCCACAATTTGGGAGCCAGTACATGAAAAGATCTGCCCAGCCCGGTTTTCAGCTTAAACTTGGGCACGATCAATAGGCATTTGCCACCTGATCGTAGATTTCTCCTTGGATTGTAGGGTACTACACTCGTTTTCAGGTAGGCGGGCGCTGTGCCATAGAGGCACTTATGAACCAGGCAGAGAGCCTTGAACTTTATCCGTTCTTCTACTCTCAGCCAGTGTAAAGAGAGCCTCTCTTCCGTAACATGATCTTTCCTCTTCAAATTTTTTACTAACCTGACCGCCTTGTTTTGGATCACCTGACAGCTGGAGAGATCCTTGGAAGAGGCCCCCAACAGCAGGGCATTCCCGTAGTCGAGTCTAGAGAGGATGATGGCTCTGGCTATCGTTGCCCTATTTCCCTCATTCAGCAATGGTTTGATGGCTTTCATCAGCCTGAGATAGTAGGCTGTGTTTTTCTGGAGGAGCTGGTCTGGGCATGCGAGTCGACCGCAGCATCGACCATCATCCCTAGTGTCTTTACTTCAGGGACCACTTGTATTGTGGCGTTCTTGATTTGGAATGTGTTATACTCTACCCCCAGTTTTTCCAGCTGACGACTGGAGCCAAACAACATCAGTTCAGTTTTGGAGTCATTCAAGCACATCCAGTGTGCCTGCATCCAGTTGTCAATGATCTTATAAACCCTGGTGATCACTTCGCTGTCTGTGGTGTGGTTCCTACCCCCTAGCTCCACCCTTCTTGTGGGAGGGTTGCAGATGGCATCTCTCCTCTCTTCCTTTCAGCCTGTCTTCTGCCCTGTGCTGCTGACAACGTTGATGAGACTTATCATGCCTTATATATCAGAACATGGGGTGGGATAATAACTTATCTGGACGGCATGCTTCTAATGTCCTACAACCTACAAGTCATTCCCTCTCATCTACAGTTAACAGTGTCCCTTCTTCAGAGTCTAAGGTTTGTAATAAACACTGAGAAGTCCATACTAGTACTTACTCAATCCATTCAGTTTCTGCGCTTCAAAACAGATTCTCAGCAGTACATCATCGTCCTTGCAATAATAGGAATGAGGAGGATCTGGAACGAGATTCGGTTGATATTGATAAGGAGCTTGGTCTCTCCCAGGTGTATGCCGATTGTTGTAAGGATGCTGTCAGGGTAGTCATTGCATTTAAGCAATGTTCCCCCGCTCCTCTGCATTACAGACTGCTTTAACATCTGAAGGCCAGAGCTCACAGAAAGAACGCCTCTATGCTCAATTGGTTCAGCTGTCCATGGATGCCAGAGAAGAACTCCTGTGGGGACACCAATACATGGAATGGGAGAGCAATGTGTATTCATGCATCCTATGTAGTGCTAGAATCATATGCAAATCAGATCTAGAAGTTTGGGCAAAAAGTGAATAGCAAGTGGTTACCAACTTGAATTAAAGAAATGTAATTCACTTAAGTGCAGAGGTTTAAAAAAAGATTCCTAAGGCACACAATACTTACGTTTTAAAGGGATATCATCACAGACTCAATATAGATGTTTTTTTATTCAGACAATTGCCTTTCATTTTTGGTACTGTAGTTGTGCTACAGCATGACAGTTGAAATGTAACACAGCATTGGATAAGTGAAACTGCAATGCCATTGTTTTCTTTAAAAGGCTCCCAAAATTAAACACAATCACAGTAAGGCAAACAGTACATCTCAGGTGTCAGTGCTATTTTGTCAGCATCCTTGTTTTTTAACCACAGGCCTCAAGACCTTTACTCTAAAAAGCGTTAAAGTTGTCATTATGCTCCTATGAAATATTACAGTATTTTCTCAGAAAATTCAGAAGTTAAACAATAAAGTCAATAAGTTCATTTCCAAGACACCTTTTTTTCTTGCTTTATTTTGACATTATTATGGTGCAAAGAGGCCCTTAGGCAGTCCGGCCCATCACAGAATGCTTACAAACTACCTCCTAGCCTCCAGCAAAGCCCGTTGTAACCCCTGTTCTAGAGCAATATGTGTTAGCTCACCCTTGCAGCATACCAGAAGAAGCAAGACAAATACTGGGAACCTTTTGCCACATCACCATAATTCCCACAGAGAACAACACAGGGTCTCCATCCCTCGCTGTCCGCCCATTCACCATTGCCCATTTCCGAGAATCAGAGGTTAGTCAGGGTGGATGAGCACAAGCACTCTGCGGGCACCTGCCCGAGATATGGGCAGGACATTACAACCTCTACCTCTGCCTCCAGAATCAGTTCACTGTTTCCTCAGCCGGCAACCACATCTGGAAGTTCAGTCGTGGAATTGTTCCTCCAGGACTGGCCCCCAGTAGAGGGATATGCCTTTCCAACCTCCTCAACGATGCCAGGTGTTCTGCCTCACATGCACAGACAACACACCTCTCCGATCTTAAAATCACCTTTTTTGGCCAGCTCAGATTTGCCTTCCCCACTCTCCTGAAAATGTCAGAAGACCATCCCAGACGTCTCTTGTCGCCCCACTCTATGGTCTTGCCACATGATCTAGCCGTGCACGGGCGCTTAGCCCACATGGCTTTGTCTGTTTCTGTGCCTCCTGGTCTTTCTCAGGCTTTTAGGCAGGCACTTCCCAGGTCATCCGAGACCTGTGAGCAAAATCCACCCAACCTTCATGTTCCTCCGCTCGGCCATCTTGGGTGGGCTTTTGTGTGCATGAGCACACTGATCCTCTGCCTGCATTAGACATTGTGCCTCATTGTAAGTTTGCCGGTCCGGGAACTACGGTACCAGTAATTATGCCGGTACCATAGTTCCCGGACGGACAATCTACGAGTTGTGCTCGCGGGTGCGGACCTGGCGGGCAGAAAGGCACCCGCAAGCACAGCATGTCGGATGCACCGGCACCATTATAAACGGTGTCGGTGCATCCGACCTCCCAATTCCCATTCGGCACTATGGGGCCGAATGAGAATGGGGAGCCTCTTTTTTCCGGCGCCTGCAAATGGGCAATTACCAGCTCCTGCAGATCCATAATTGCCCATTTGCGGGCGCCGGAAAAAATTGCAAGTTTGGCGGCAGTCTGCCGGTTTTTCCCGGCAAGGCTACCGCCAAACTTGTAATGAGGCCTGTTGTCAAATTTACTTGTTTCTCTTTTCAAGGAAGGGAAGACTTACAGAAAAATAATGGATTCAGGTCAACTATTTCTGCAGGTTGTATTCTGGTAATGGGCAGATGGTTGTAAAACATTTCCTGGTCAAGAAAACAATGAGATAAATCTGCATTAATATTCCTCCTCGGGATGAGAAGTCTACCTGCTGGGATGTGAATATTGCTTTTCAAATGTTTTAGGCTTAGCTTGATGTGACTTTTGGACCCTTTACCAGTTACTTGCTAAATTGACATTGCAACGTTATAACGTCTTGTTTCTATTTAAAGAGTGCCGATGTGAAGGCTTTGGATGTGTATAAGATTAAGTCTCCTGAAGGTGTGACATTTGTAGAACAAAAAGGACAAAATGTATGATCACTTCTGTTTATTATCCCTCCTTTCTGGAGAATCAGGATTGTTTGTTTTAATGTCTGAAGTTTTCCTGGCTATTTCGCAGCCGCCCCTTCCATTTAGGCAGCCTCAGGGGACAGTCTCCTCAGAAATCCTAGCTCGTTGGGTGTTCTGGGTGATGAAGGGGGGGGGCATTGATTTGTCCATCTCTGAGGCCCATTCCACCCAGGGCGGGTGGCTGCTCTTTGGCCTTAAAATCAGTTCCATGGAGTGGGATTGAAAGAGTTTCTTCAGCCATCCGATTGGTTGAGAGAGTCTACTTTCAAAATGTTATATCATGAGAGAATAGTGCATGTGACACATAATGTTTTGCAGGGGCTTTGAACTTAAGAATCCTTGATTCTAGACATATGGCAATCACCCCCTTGTTGGGGATTTGACATGGGCAGTAACAGCCCACCAGCACAAGCCTGTTCAGGTCCGAGCAGAGCAAGGGTCTTGGCGAGGGCTGTGGGATGTTAAAAGCCATGTCCGCCTCTGGCAAGTGGATGATAGCCATGTGCACCCTGTTTATTTTTTTCGGGAGGTGGGAGCACATTCTACTGGGAACAAAATATGGCAGCCACCATAGGAAACAGGATTTAGTCCCTTTTCCTCTTCTGTGTTGGCTTCAGGCGGGAGGCGCACCAGGACCGGAGCACAAAGCTCCGGACCAGCAGCGAAGGGGGTGGGCAAAGGGTAAGATTTGTTTTGGGGGTTGGAAATGAGCGTGGGGACCAGAGAGTGACTCCCTATTGCCTGCCCAGAACCAAGATGGCATCACCCGGGAAAGGGCCTTGGGTGGCTGAAAACAGTGGGCGGTACATTGTTTATTCTCGCCAGCTGTTCTAAGCACCTGATTGGTTGAGTGCCCTTGAGCGCTTAGCAAATGGGTAATTCCTCTCGCTAACGTGAGAAGGGTTTAGATTCTATTAAGTGACAATGAGACAAGTATTATTCCTCCCACACTTGTATTTCTCCTATCGGTTTGTAGTGGTCATCTAGACATTGTGAGTAAGAACATCTGAAATCAGATGCGATACTGGAGGAGCTCTGTAAGATAGCAGCCTGTTAGATGAGCTGGATCCCCTTTCTACTATTGGCTGTCTGTGTATGGCTGCAGCTCCAGAAGAGAATGGTTCATTAGCTCTGGATGGTTTTATGATGCAGGATCATTGTTTAATTAGACATTCTAAGTAAACTATCCAGGTCACCATTTGGGGCTGGGAAGTTGGTTACAGTTCTCGGTTGACTGAAAGGTTTATCTTCGGTTACCAAAAATTGAACTTTTTTTTGCTACTGGTTGGAAGTTAAGATTATTATTTGTTGTAGTACTCGCAATTCTATGGGCCTCATTACAAGATGTGCGGAATGGGTTTAACGGCGCCGGTAATGGTGCCGACGCTGTTAAACCCACTCTGCACGATTACGAGGTCCCCTCGCGCGACCGTCTCGGGACGTCTGGTTTTACCAGACATCCCGAGCGAGTCCTGCGAGGGGACCAGGGAGTTAACAACGGGCCGGTCGTAATCGGCCCATTGTTAGCTCCCGCACCCATTCCCATTGAGCCCTATAGGGGCTCAAATGGAATGGGGGCGGTCCGGGCCCGGGTTCCCTGAAGGAGGAATTACCGGGCCCTCCGAAATCAGAATGGCCTGGTAATTCCCCATTCAGGGAACCCGGACCCGATTTTGGAAAGTCGTAATGAGGCCCTATGTCTCTTAATAGACTCTAAACCCTCACTCATAATTGTGAGGGGATTAGCGGTTTTGGGGCACTTTTACACAGTGCCTGCCTTCTTTTGCGACCAAAACGACCATGACTTCTACTAATTTCTTGAAAATATTGACATGAAGTTTCATAATTTGCTTTTATAATCTGTTTGATGAAAGCCTTTCCTTTGAACCTGTCCTCGGCACCTTTACAAACGGACCTCCGAGATAACACGGCATTTGACCAAGGTTGCGCAGTACGCGACAGCCATATTGCAATCTTTTGCTTTTTGGTGACAAGCTGACTGAAATGTCGACCGATAACATTGTGGTCTGTTTGCTCGCCTAGACGTCTGCGGTCTGCCGTGGGGGGTTTAGTGGGAATAATGAGTGGAGCAAACAGCTGGCAGAGGGCGGCAACCACGGACCCGGCGCGAGAAAGGTGAAGTGCATAACCGGGCAAGGTCTTGGGCAAGCGATGCAGGTTCTGCGGCACACCCTCGGCCATCCTTCTCCCGTCAATCGACATCCCTGTCAGGAGTATTCCAGGGCCCCTGATCATTTGCTCTGGTGTTTGTTTGGGGAGTGGGTGGCCTGGACTCATGACCTGTTTGCTGAATCAACAAAAGGCGCCGTATATTTGGTGTCCTTTTTGTACCCTGCATTATGCTCTGGCCTACAGCAAACAGACGCCAAAAACCAACAACTAGAAAAGTCCTGCTAATAATTCTTAAGTGGCGAAAAGTCGTTTTTGTCTGTGGGCCGGTAACGACTGCTCTGCTGCTTCGTGGCTATGCCAATGAATTCCATTGTAATGCACTGCCTGAAAATAAACAGGTCACACCCAGCTTTGTGATGATGCAAAAGCGGTTCTCACCCGATGTCTCTCTCTGTCGGTCTGCCTGTCTTTCTGTTTGTGTAGCTGCATGTCTATCTTTCAGTCTGTCTCTTTCTGTGGGCATGTCTGTTTTTATCCTGTGTGCTCAGTGCTTTAAATGGAAACGCAGAAGTGCAGGTGCTCACTGTAGCAGAGTACCTACTTACAGTCAAGTGCCTGTACTCCACCATTAAAATCATGGCTTCCTGTTGAGAAGTGCTGGTACTGTGCCTTGTATATAAAAGAAGTGTAAGTACTCAGGACTGGCAAGTACCTGTCCACTTAAAGCACTGTGTGTGCTGCATGTGCATGACACTGCTGCACATTTTGCGGGTCATTGTGCACCAAGCGATGTGGAACATTAAAGCGTAACAGCAAGAAGTACTGCGTTTGTGCTTCCATTGTGTGATCCAGCTCATTTTAATATCCTTCCAGGGCGTAGAAGGGGCAGAAAGTGGAGTTTGAATCTCTGCTTTGCTTTTCTCCTCCATCTTGGAAAAGCACCAGGATTTGTGGCGTATTAGATTTTCGTGCAGGGGTAAAGCCAATGGATTCATGTGGAATCCGCTTTGCATTTTTACCTGCGAATGAGCAAGCGGATAACATAGGAATCCATTTGTTGATACCTCCTGAAAGTGTCATTTTCAGGTGGCGTTTACTTTTTTCAAAGCTGGGATCCGAGCTTTATTCTTTACGTTTACACCGCGCTTTGTAAATCTATAAAATTGCATGCTGGGGACCCAACATCATGAAAGTGGTAATGTTGGTGTTCCGCTGCCTGCAATTTACATTTCTTTTGAAATTACCTCCTTTAACTTCTTGCCTGTTGTTGTATCTGTGACGCCCAATGAGGGACCCAATGTGCTCTATCCTATACTCTCTGAGGCATAATCTATCAGTTCTTTCAAAAAGAAATCTAAACAACTGGCTATTTGAAGAGCAGATTTGTGCTTAGTTTAATTTGCTTATGATCGAAATTCCACAACTAATAGGTTGTTACAAAGTGCTACATAGGTCTAGACTCTGGAAGAGTTCCAGGTTGGGGAGGCTTAATAGGATAGAGCGGTAGTCCAAGTGCAATCGGTCTCTCACACACGTTTAACAGCATCTCCCTCTATGACTTCAACATACCTGCTAACCCAGCATCCAAGTCAATGAAGGAAGATCTCCACTGCCTACTTGCCATTCGGAAGCTCACACAGCACACAAAAGGCCCAACTAACAGAAACTGTAAGATCCTCAACCTCATCATCGATGCCCTGCTGACCCTCCATAATAGCTCTCCAATTCTGCTTGACTGGGCAGACCATCTGGAAATCCCCTTTAACATTAGTCACACTACTCCAGTCAAGAACACAAAACATAAACACAACAAACAAGTCTTAAGAGCATTCAAGAACTTCAAACTGGAGGCTCTGAAGAAGGATCTCACCATCCTCCACCTCACATGCTCTACTTCAGATGAACCAGAACTGGGAATCGCTACACCAGGAACTCAACACCACCCTCACAACCAGCATCCACTGCAAAGCCCCACAGAATCAACACACTCCAAGTCTAAAACATGTGCACCCTGGTACACTCAAGCACTCAACTTCAACAAAAAAACCATCAAAGAACAAGAAAAAGCTTGGCAAAAGTCCTGCAGCACATCCAGCCTCATCCTGCTCAATGAACTCCAAGCTACATGCAGAAGACTGATCACCACTGCCAAGGACAACTACTACTAAAGCACCATAGCCAAGCCCAACAATGAAAGCAGAGCCCTAGTCAAAGCCATCAAGCATCGCATCAAACCTCTATCCAACCCACATGTATTGCACTCCATCAAAAAATCAACTGCCATCAACTCTTTCTTAAGCAACAAGACTAGCGTGATCTGCCAACACTATTTCCCCACTTTGCAAGGCCTTCCCACCTGGTGACTTCCTGGTTGCCGCTCTTTTTCCTTACTTAAGGAGCCCTCCAGCCTCTTTTCCTTTGCAAATGGGAAGCAGGTGCAAGTGGATCTAGGTCACCTGGCCTAAGCACCACCAGAGGCATAGACAGGGTAGGGCGTGAGCGGGCAACGCCCATCCAAAATCTGTGAATGCCCACTCAGCAGCAGTGTAGAAGCATTACAGATGTTTACGTCACTAAGATGGGCCCAACTACATTAGCTTCAGGTCTCACTTGTTAGACAATTCTGGCTACGCCTCTGAGCACCACCCACCTTCTTAGCCCTGGGTTCCTGCTCTTAACTCTTAGATCAAGTGTGTATCTCGCCCGGGCGTCCAAAGTGAAGGGCAGACAAAGAAAAGGGCAATTCCTGTTTGGACCTGTTTGGACCAGGAGGTTCCAGGGCCCGAACCCCTGCTCAGACAGCAGGTAAGCATGCACCAACATGTGTTTAGTCCCTCTCTCCCCACATGCCATCTCCACCCCTCTGGACCCCCGTGATGTTCCATTGTGTCCTCCCCCCCTTCTCGCACACAGGTGTTGCCTGTTTTGCTTGATTCTTCTACCCTACTCCCCCTGCCGAGCCCCCCCAGCCTATTTCTGCAGTAGTCTGTCCTGATACATTCTGGTTTCACCATCACCGTCTTGGGGCCAATGCTGGATTTGACTTTTATGGACTTCATTGATTCATGGTGCGTCAGCCTTTTTCATGGTGGCCTTGAATCAAGCTGTTCCAGTCTTCATCTTGTATCCAGGCTTTCAACATTATGTGTTACTCTGACTTCTGCAATTGTATTCGCTTTCCCTTCTTGCTTCTACACTCTTTTTGACTGCTTACTCTCTGTTCTCTCCTCCTCACCCTTTCTCCCTTTTCCTATCTCCTCCCCTTACTTTTTTCTATCCTCTTACTCTATCAGGATTGTCCCTGGACCTAGTATGATAGCAACCGTGTCTACCTTCTCATCCCCCCTTATTTGTCCCTCCCAGCACTATCTGAAATGTAGTCAGGCCTAGTACGATAGTCACTTGTTTTGTTCCTTCCCTCCCTTTTGTTTTCTCCGGCTCTACCAGAAAAGTCGTCAGGCCTAGTACGGTAGTCGCCTGTCTGTTTCTATTTCCTTCCCACTCTCCCCCTCCCTTCCTTATCTATGTTTTAGCTCTTGCACTATCTGAAATGTCGTCAGGCCGAGTATGATAGTTAATTTCACATCCTTACTGTTCATGGCCTGTAAGAATGTCATTGTATTTTCCCTTGTTCCCTCTCTTGCCTTGAAGCACTTTGAAACACATTGTGTATAGGTGATATATAAATAAACTATCATATCCTATCATATACACCAATGCGACAACTGATAGCACACTACACATCCCATCAAGACACTCACTATGGAAGACCTAAGTGCAATTCCAACATCCCTAAGTCAACATTGTACATGGATGACATCCTCCCTGCCTTCGTACTCAAGATCCTTGCAACTGAAGCACTCTGCACTTACCTGACAATGATCAAAAGCTATCTAACTCAATGAATTTTCCCCCTCAATACTCAAGAATGGACAATTCCTCCAGCATCTCAAGAAACCAACATGGGACCCTGCCAAAATCAGCAACTACTGGCCCGTTACCCATCTTCCATTCCTAGGTAAGGTGCTTGAGAAAGCAGTAGCCAAACAACTCTTCCAACACATCAGAGCCAACAGCCTCCACCAGTCCTACCAATCTGGCTCCAGAACTAGATGCAGCAAACAATCAAATCCATCAAGGTGATCAGGGATATCCTCAACGATAGCCATCCTTGCCTCCTGGTTCTCCTAGTCCTCTCATCAGTATTTGATACAGTAGACCACCAGACACTCTACATCGCTGCATGAAACTCAGAGAAAGCATCTTCAACTGATTAAAATCCTAACTTGCTAAGCACCATTATTTCATCCAAATAGATTCCTTCGGATCATCAACTCTAAACATCAACTATGGTGTCCTGCAAGGATCTAGCTTCTCCGCTGAGATATTCTATCTTTACATGGAACTACTCTGAACCCTCCACATCCACTGATAGGTTCAAGACATGCAGCTCTGCCTCAAGATATCCTCCACTGAAGACATCCACAGGCTCAGGGACTGACTCACATTGATCCAGTCTTGATTGTCCAGTGCTTACCTGATGTACAACCCCTCGAAGTCTACATTCCGACTGCTGCCCAACACTTAACACCCTGACATCCAGACCTGGCTCTCTACTATTAAACTCAAGGCCTTCACAACCCAGCTGGCTACGTGAGCCAAATCTCTTGGATTCACCATCGACAGACACCTCTCCTTCAAACAGCACATCGCAAGGAAGACATACATGGTTTGGACACCAACTTTCCCTCCTACATAAAATCAACCCCTTCATCCCAGAAAACAACTTCAGATCTTCTGTCCAAGCCTTGGTCCTCTTACAAATGGATGCTGGAAATTCTCTTTTAAAAGGCCTTCCAGCAACTACCCTAGCACCCTTCAGATGTGCCCTACACGCCGCAGCATGACTCATTAAAGCACTCTTCAAAATCAGCCACATGACCCTGACCCTCATCGAACTGCAATGGCTCCCACTGCAAGCATGTATCATCTTCAAATCCTGCTTCATCATCTACAAGGCTGTCACCTGATGTCCCCATGCTACCTCACTTGAGACACTCAACTTCTCTAGAGGTCTATGAACGTACGATCCACCAAATGTAAGGACATGTGCAGACTTGAACTCAGCCGGTGCAGGAAGGAAAGAACCAGAAGACCTAGGTCCTCTCACCCTCACTCCCCACCTAACCTAAGTCTGGGAGATCTGCTCCCCTCCAATTTGTCTGCCTGCCCACGGTGTTAGCTCCCCACATCTTTGATTCTCTACTTCCCTCACCAACTCCTTTTCCCTATGGTTTGTAAAGCACCCCATTGCTTCCCAAAGCCAGGTCCATGTTCAATAAATACCCTGACAATAATATTATTAATACTACTACTACTACTAATAATAATAGGCTAATGGGTGAGAGTGTAGTGAACATCTCTACTTTTCTGGATGTATGGTTCCTGTCAGGCAGCATAATAGGCACAGATCTGCTGAGAGTAGGGCATTGAAAGTGAAGTGATATATGCCCCCAGTTGACTGCAGGTTGGCGACCCTATGCGTCTGGCCGGCATAGAGTGAGGTAGAACGTTTGGCAAGATGCCCAGGGGTGAAACCACTGAAGGCTTTCTGTGCATTTTGTAGAATCTTGAAGTTGATGCTCTCTGCTACTAGGAGACACTGAAGAAATTTCATTTAAAAGGAGATGTAATTGGTGGGTTTGAGTCCTAATATTAGACGTAGAGCGTGATTCTGCATTGCAAGCATGTAAGCCAATTTGTTAGTATTAGAAAGCGCACTAAACAACATAACATGATGTGCAACAATCTGCCTGCAAGTTTCCATGTCTGTCTGTATTGTTGTATTGTTATGTTAATAGTCATTTATGCTGTGCCGTATAACCAGCATAGAAGTTTGAGAACACCTAGGCTTAATCATAGAGTGGCATACTGTGCCCTTAGAATGGGTGCCCGGCTCTTAGTCTGCAGTAAGAAAGAACATGAGCAGAGGGAAGATAATGGGATGGGAAAGTTGGAAGTAGATTCTACAAACAAGGAGAAGAAGGAATGCAGTGGTGGAAGAGTGTTTTAAAATAGGGTGGATGCACGTCACTTCTGCTCGGAGGATATTAGTTTTGCAAACGAGAGCTAGAGGATGTGCCCTAATTTGTTGTGATAATAGAATTGAGATTCCGCGGCTAATGTTGACGTTGACTGAGGACATTGACTGACTCGTCTCCTCAAGCCTGTATTTTATGCCATTTAAGACTCTCAATGTCTTCTTTCTGCATGCGAAACCGACCTATTATTTGTATCAATGTGCCTTGATGCCCTCGGGCCTAGTGCGCTTTATAAATGCTAAAATAATTAAAAATAAATAATGTTGGATGGATAAGGGGCTCGACAGAGTGCTCGGGCAAACCTGAAGGTTTGCTGACATATATGCCTGGGCATCGCTATACGCTGCAAAGCAGATCAAACTCTACAGTGTTAATTCTGGGGCTGACAAGCTTGAGCCGAGAGAGGTGTGGTCAAGAATGGCTGGTCTCTCATAAATGTATCATTATTTTCATATTCCCCTCCCCATGCTGGTGAATCTGTGTAGCTTGCACTACTGCATATTTTAATGTGTATACTTCTATCTATCCATATTCCTGTCAGTCTGTCCTTCTACATCCATGTCTGTTTTGCTATCAGTCTCCGTGTTGCTCGTGGTCTGTGAATACCATCCTCTTAAGCCTGCCATTTTGTTTGTTTCTCAATCCATCTGCCTTGGTGTTTCTAAATGTGTCATTAGCACCATAGATGGGGGCGCTGGCCAATCAGGAAACGTGTAACGCCAGCTGAATTCTCTTTTATAAGCCCAAATTCTGAGCAGACTGAGGGCTGCTCCCACTCAACCCTTAGCACCTGTGTAGTTCCTATATTAGGGTAATAAGGGTGCATTAAATGTTTTTAAAAAAGGAAAACATACCTTGCTGTGTATTACTGCACTCCATTTTCAGAGTCTGTTTCCTTGATGATGTCACGCTCATCAACACATAAAACGGACTCCAGAAATGGAGCAGGGCACCGCACCTCAAGGTAAGATTTCCTTTTCTTGTGTTAATTGTACACACCCTTCATACCTGCATAGGAACTACATGGGTGCTAATGGTTACACAACCCTCTGGGGCGGGCAAATGTCTACCGCCTGTGTTATAGGACCCTTGCTTCGCTGGGGGCCCTTAACTTTGGCAGAGGGCTGTTACTGGCTGGGTCGACACTCCTCCAAGGGTTATCTCACCTTAGTATGTCTTTCTTTGTTCTTTCCTTTCTGTCTGTAGGTTAGTCAGTCTCTGTGATTGCCTGTGTGCCTGCACGGATATTTTAATGTATGCTTCATCTGCCTCTCAAAATTGCTTTCTTTTTATTATTTTCCAAGATCGCTCCATTAAGGCACAAGTTAAAATCAGGTCCCAACCACATTACATTCAGAAATAAACAAACACCGAGAAAGCCAATTGACCTGGTTTTAATTGATTTCACTTGGAGTATCATATTCCATTCAATTTCAGGAATGGAAGGCATTACTACCCGAAGGTTTCTCAGTGCTCAACGGCAAACCCAAGTAGAAGCGAGAATAAACAGACAACACACAAATGGCTACATCCTCAAATGTTGCTCATACAATAAAGTCTGAACTTTCTTTCTAAATGACATTCAGGAAAGGCTGTTCCACAGTTTCGACCGCATGGCCTTGAATGACTTACCAAAAGCGTTATTTCTCTGAAATATTGGGATTGTGTGGCCTGCACTGAAGATCTGAAATGGCCAGCTGAGCTATGCCATACAAGGCGCTGCTTCAAATAGAGGAGGGGATTGGGGGGGGGGGCTTAAGAACCTTGCACATTACTATCAAAGGCTTGACTCTTATTCTAGCACTGTGGTCCCTGCATACAGACAATTACAGTAGTGAAGCTTGGTGCAAAATACAGCTCTAGTTAGAGTGGGACAGTGGGGATCTGACAATATGGCATATTTATTTATTTATTTAGTTTTCACTTGTTTGGCTCTTATACAGGAAGTAAATATATACCATCATATGCCTATGTAAAGCTTCACAGGCACGGGCACTGCCATCAATTGCTAGGTGTTGTCTCTGATGTGCAGCTAATGTCATCATCTGATGGGTGTAGCAATATTTGCCAAAGTGTAGCCAATTAAACCCATATGCAATCAACATATGCCAGGGTCTAGCCTTCTGTGGCAGGTATCATGTGCCTGGGAGCAAGTCATATGTCAAATGCACCCTTTTGGTATTTGAGCAGCACCTCATGTTAGGAAGATAATCTCATATTTATCATGTTCATGTACTTGTCTAGCAAACCTCAAAAATCTAATTGTTACTAGTTCTAAAAGACACCATGACACAATATCAAGGTTTAGGAGGGAGACATGGGAGAGAGTAAAAGTCATGTCTCGAGGCATAAGCTGAGTGGGCATGGTAATCATTCTTAAATTAATAGCCAGCTGTTTAGGAATGTCCTGGCTTGCAGCAAGGAGGTGGCTTATCAAACGTAACAAGAAAGGAGGTTCATAATGTTAGCACTGCCAGCGAGAGCATTCCCTCATCAGTCAGGGTTTTGCAACCTTGAGAAGTATTTGATCAGCCCAAGATTCTCCAACAACATGCCAGGATTTGCCATCATATGCTCTGGTACAGCTTAGTCATGCCAGATTGGTGTTCTTTAACAGAATACACAACCATCACAGGACAACAATCCCGAGAATGGGCTTCGCTCATTCAGTACTGAAATGCAAATGTATCCATTACACTACTCACTACTGGTAGTATGACAACGACAAGACAGCATGTCCCAGAATGCATTATTTCTACTTCTACCCATTACTAATATGACTGCTTGAATTCCCTTTGCCCAACTAGGAACAGGTTGCAGCATATGACTGTGTTGACCTTATCAGATTAGTTCCATCCGTTGTCAATGCCATCAAATGGCTGCACACCGCAGAATGCATGTGCTTGCTCAGTTTACAGACCTGCATACATGACTATAGGCTCCATACTGCACTCTCCCTCAGGGCAGCTGCACCTACAGAGTCACAGTTCCCTTTATGAACTTTGCTTACCACAGTGCATCACACTTCATAGGACTGCTTATCCGAGAGTGCACTGTGGCTCAGTTAAAAAAACATAAAAGCTGTGACAGACAACGGGTTTAATATGTCATTGTGGGTATCTGGTCATTTCATCTAAAACATTACCATCGAATGCTATTCCTTCGACAACAATGCATCGAAAAAACATGCATCAAATGCATATTTTTTCAAGGTAAAGGTTTTAGTGTTATTTATGGAATGGTCATTTGATGGTATTAATTTGATGTAATGATCATAAACCGTCATTGTGCAACCCTCCACATAGATACTTCAAGTGGGCAACATATGAGAAGAGGCACCCTGCCATACAAATTTGACATAGGTTTCCCCCATACACTAGACTACATTTCAAGAAACACAAAAGACTCAGCTCAGTAGTGTCTGCAGCACTAACTTTCTTTGGGTGCACCCCCCCCCCTCCTTATACAGTACTGCTGCCTCCAGTGAAAGGCAAAGCGAAACCCACAAAAAAGACCATTAGATATCTGTGGTTCATTGTTTTCCAAACAAGCAAACATTGGTTGATCAATTTTGGGGGTTCAACCAGAATCTTGATGCCTCACTTCCGCCCACTGCATCTTAGGGCTCCCCTTCTTCCATGCAACACCCCAAGTACAGTATCACCTTTTCTATTTCAATCAAATTAGCTTTCCAAATAGAACATGAGTTTAACAGGGCCCACTGGCCCGTGGAGGTCTTTGAGGCCCCTGGTATGTAGGAGTGACATGCCTTACCACCCTGTGGGGTACAGCGGCAGTCTACCCTCCCTTGAAATTTGTTACCCCTGGGTGAACCGCAAATGTATATCGTTCAATGGTTTTCAAGACCTCAAAACACCTGATATTCGGCTGGTGCAGGTGGTCACCACAATAGATTGCATAGGCCTAATCCAAAGAGCTACATGCCTCTGAATGAACCCCGAACCGAGAGATACACATGATTAGATTAGCTGTCCACAATTGCACGTTCTTCCACAGGCCAATGCTTTGTCTAAAAGGGCTACATGTCCCAGAATGCACTTTGACCCATTCAGTGCAGTGTTTACTAGCTTACTCCACTTATTGTAATGCACTCTGTCTAAGTTACGGTATACACTCTAGCAGAACTACATATTGCATAATTCACCTGCCTCAGAGAGCTTACCCATCCAACTGGACTGCACGTCCCAGGAAGCATGATGCCTGACAGTGTGGGATGTCCTAACCCACTAGTCTGTGCCCTGCAACATCATTGTGCGCTGTTTGCATCAGAAACAACAGGACGGCCGCCAAAAAGATCTACACACCAAAAATCTTTGAAAAATGCGCAGGAAAACCTGAAAAATAGGCCTCCAATCCATTTTGCCTATGTCAGTGGTAACACAGGAGACCACTGCCAAGACCTATCATTGGGCTGACCACAGAGTAAAATGAAACTACTTGAAAAAGCAGTGCTGCATTCCAAGGGAAACCCAGAACTGCTTTAAAAATCCTTTTTTCCTTAGCTGTAGAAAATGCAAAAATCATGGTGCCCAAACATCACAAAAGATCCAATATCCTTGTTGGGTGTTAAACATCACTGTATTTAAAGAACCCTCATAAGCACTAGGTCAGGAGAAACACCTTTCATCATAAAAAAAATCCACACTCAAAAGGTGCTTGCACTTGCATGAGAAACATATGTCAGAGATGGGCACAATACCGCCTCTCACCTGTGTCATTTACTTAAAAATCAAAGTGTGGAAAAGAAGAGACATCCTATCAAAAACAATATAGGTTGTACAATTCAATCTCTATGTTTTAGAAAGGCTGAAATTAAGAGATTTGTGGCTATATTTGTTAAAAATGTTAATTGTATTTTAGAAAAAGACTATTTTAAACATTGTTTTAAAAGTGAGTTAAAGCCAGCCACACTGAGCTTCAAAGACATTCCACTACTTCTTCCAAACAAAGGAATCTTCCCCCCTGCTATCTGCTGAGGAACTGGCAAGGACCTGCTAGTAGAAGCGGGAGGGGATGTTGGCCTGTTGCTCTGACCAGAGACAAAAGACTCCCTTGACTGAAAGGAAATGCTAATTCCTGCATCAACAGAAACCAGAGGCTGGCAGGAAGAGGCTCAGGTTGCTCTTGGCTCAGCCAAACCTTGGAAGCGGGGCTAGACTGAATTGTGTTTCTGGAACTGAAAAAAATATATTTTTGAGAAAAAGACTCATAGAAAACTGTGCCAAACTGGTAAAAATGTGGAATTTATAGGTTGTTAAAATAAAAATGTTGCTCACAAGTAGAAACTACTCTGGAATGTGTGCGATGTTCAGAGACAGAACCACAAAAATGTTGATATTGTAGCAATTGTGATAATGCTAGGAATATGATAATTTACAGGAGTATGCCCAGATGTTATGCGCAGTTATGTGGAAAAAATTGTACAGATCTGACACTGGGTAACCAACCAAAAGCGTGAAAAACTGTCAATTGTGAACCAAAACTCTTAAGAAGATGGGATATGGACAGATACGTGCTTTATTAAATTTGGAATGTAAATGTGTATTATTAGCAAGTTGGTGATATTGTAGATATGCTTTTTTATGAAAAATAGATTTTCTGTGTAGAAATAAAGGGGAGGTTTTTTTCCCTGGCCCATAAACACAGCATCATCAGGACACATCATGACACTCTGGTTGCTTCTCAAATCAGGAGAGAGGGAATACTTTGACCAATCAGTTTCCTAGAGGGTGGGCTTATGATAATCAGCCTATCCACAACTTGGGAAATACATAAATAGGAACTGTTGAGGACCTAGAGACACACATTCACCCATCAACTGATCTACAGGCGAAGCGCTCTGAAGGAAGAACCCAGATCCTGACTCCAGAACTCTGAAAGCAGAAGGCCCAAATACAAAGCTGAACCTTTCTCAGGTGGCCTTTAAAATCTTGCAACCTGATTTTAACCCCAACCTTCCCAGGGGCACAACAACTTGAACAGCTGGGCTGTACTGTTTTCTGCTTCTTGCCAAGAACTCTTGCTAGAACCCAGAGATCCAAACCAGTAGAGCAGAGCTGTAACCCTGAACCAACCCGTCAGATCCAGTCCAAGAGGCCGTGCAGTGACCAGAGTGCCTTGCTGAGTGCAGAACTAAGTGCCTGAATCCTGTCCGGTGGCTAGCAGATTCCAGTCCAAAACCCTTTGACCAGATACTGACGGCCTATTCCAAAACCATAGTTGTGAGTATTTAGCATATAATTGTCCATAGCCAATCTCTTATCATTAAGTAATCCCATCCAACCCATTCCAACATATCCAGATATCCTTATAGTTTTGCCACAATCGCACTTAACGCGCGTGGAAAAATTTGCCGCGATTCTGCATTTGGCTCAATTTCACCACATGTAAAATAGCTATTTCTTTGCATTCAACCTCTTAATTCAGTTTCATATCTGCTAGTAATTCAAACATCATTGCTAGTGTTTATCTGAGGCTATCCAAAGCGGCTCCCACTAGTTCTGAATCCCATTTAGAGAATTAAAGTCATTTTCAGTGTTTCCCTATTCATTTAAAATCACATTCAAAAGCATTGGACTTGTTTTAAAATCATTCCTGTATTTCTCTAATCTTGCTGGGGGGAACTGGGATTGAAACTGCATCTGTAGAATATTTATTCCTAAAACCTGTGTTCTCTCCTTCCATCTCTATATTGCATATTAGGGGGGATTGAGTAGCATCAGGGGGAAAGAGTGATTACATTGCAATTGATTGAATTCATATCAAGTTTTATTTCTGTGCAGCATTAATTTCCTCTCATTGCATTTTTGAACCCACATAAAAGTTTTATTCCCTGCTACATTATTCTTCTCATCCATACTCCTATTGATTAAAGAGATTGTTGATTATTGTAATATCACCTAACACTGATCATTGTATAAATGTGAATAGTGTGATATCTAGATATTGTTCAAATTCATAAAAGTGTGATATATATATATATATATACTGTTCAAATCCATATAATAATTCTTTTAACTTTGCAAAACAACCTTCTTCTTGGTTCAGTGAGACCGGGGGGATTCAAAGTGAGGGGCGTGATATAATAGTACATCGTTCAGAAATAAAAGAACTTTAGACATAAAATATATAATTATTATTATTATTATTATTATTTATGCGTATTTGTTAAGCGCACAGAGTCAGCCCTGAGGCATTGTGGCGTTGGTTACAGAAATAGTGCTGGTTACAGAAATTGCGCGACTTAGTTACAACATAGAGGCATACAAGCATACAGGTTTAGACAATAACAATATTAGTAATATGTGCCTGTTTGGCTGTACGTAGAGGAAGTTTAGTTAAAGAGAGAGGTTTTGAGTTTTTTCTAAATGCTGTAAGGGAGCCTTCTGCTCTTAGAGCGTGGTGGAGATTGTTCCAGATTCTGGGTGCTATGTAGGGGAACCCCCGCCCTCCTGCTGTAGTCTTATTGATGCGTGGTACAGTGAGTTGGTTAGTGTAGCAAAGTCTGGTAGGTCTGGGTGAGGTCGGTCTGTGAATAGTGTCTGAGAGATATGATGGTGCAGTGTGGTAGATACATTGTGGGTAGAAGTCAGTACCTTGAAGGTGATGCGTTCTTTGACAGGGAGCCAGTGAACAGATTGTCTTGCAAGTGAGATGTGGTCCCTTTTGGAGATGCTTAAGGCTGCTCTTAGAGCGTTATTTTGAGTGACCTGAAGTTTGTTTAGGTTTTTTTCAGAGGTTCCAGCTAGGGGTGCGTTACAAGAGTCAAGTTTAGCGCCTATGGTAGCTCTTGCTATTGATAGACAGCTTTCTTTGGAGAGGAATGGTTTGATGGCGTTGATGAATTTGGTGCTTAGTGTAGATGCGGAGACAATGGCACTAACTTGTTAGTCCATAGACAAGGTTGCATCAATGTAGACCCCTAGCGTTTTCACAGAAGATCGGACTGGGATAGTGCAGTTGTCAATGTTGAAATTGGCATAGCGACTATCTAGCCTGGCCAGTGTGGATTTTTGGCCGAGGATAAGGATTTCAGTCTTATCCCCGTAATTAAGGGTTCCAGCTGGGCATCTCACGCTAGGCATTGACTTAAGTGGAGTGCTGGGTTGAAACCACTTACAACAGTCTGGAGGGCTCTACGCAGAACTACATGTTCCAGAATAGACACGTCTTAGTACCCAAGGCCACTACCAACATTACATTATCTGTAATCATCTGGACGAACAAAGGCTATCAAATGCACACTGGTCCAGTTTCTGTGACTAATTGCCTGA
This sequence comes from Ambystoma mexicanum, assembly GCF_040938575.1. Classification (NCBI taxonomy): domain Eukaryota; kingdom Metazoa; phylum Chordata; class Amphibia; order Caudata; family Ambystomatidae; genus Ambystoma; species Ambystoma mexicanum. The sequence continues at coordinate 1,108,364,524 of NC_090933.1, read as the reverse complement.
CAGCCTGCGACATATAATGGGGTCAGGGAAGTGTGGCATGAAGGGGAAAGGGAAAAAAAAGAATAATAAAACAATAGGGAAATGAGAAAAATAGTGGGGCTAGATAAGTAGGACAGGAGCATGAGGGGACACGTCTTTCATTAAAAGGGGCAAGCAATGCAATTTTTTGAAAAAACTGATTGTCAGAACGTAGCCTTTTTGGCCACTTCATCAGAGCAGAACATTTGACATGATAACAAATAATGCTTTACGTGTCAGAAATCTCAATAAAGAGCCCTGTTCCCCCCACCCCCGCTCATGCCCCGTGTCTCCCTCCTGTACCCTCCACCCCCTGCTCATGCCCCGTGTCTGCCCTGTTCCACCCCACCCCCCGCTCATGCCCCGTGTCTCCCTCGTGTTATCCCCCACCCCCGTTTATGCCCTGTGTCTCCCTCGTGTTCCCCCCATCCCCTGCTCATGCCCCGTGTCTCCCTCGTGTTATCACCCACCCCCCACTCATGCCCATGTCTGCTCTGCTCCCCCCAACCCCGCTCATGCCCCGTGTCTCCCTCATGGACCCCCCACCCCGCTCATGCCCCGTGTGTGCTCAGTTCCCCCCACACTCCGCTCATACCCTGTGTCTCCCTTGTGTTATCCACGACCCCCGCTCATGCCCCGTGACTCCCTTGTGTAACCCCTACCCACCGCTCATGCCCCGTGTCTCACTTGTGCTACCCCCACCCCCGCTCATGTCCCATGTCTCCCTTGTGTACCCTCCCACCCCCCGCTCATGCCCGTGTCTCACTTGTGATCCCCCAACCCCCGCTCATGCCCCGTGTCTCCTTCGTCTTCCCCCCACCCCCCGCTCATGCTCCATGTCGCCTTCGTGTTCCCCATCACCGCTCATGCCCTGTGTCTCTAACGTGTTTCCCCCACCCCCCGCTCATGCCCCGTGTCTCCCTTGTGTTACCCCCCACCCATACCCCGTGTCTCCCTCCTATACTCCCCACCCCCGCTCATGCCCCGTGCCTCCCTCGTGTTACCCCCCGTGTCTCCCTTGTGTTACCGCCCAACCCCCGCTCATGTCCCGTGTCTCCCTCCTGTTCCCCCCACCCTCCGCTAATGCCCCGTGTCTCCCCTGTTCCCCCACCCCCCGCTCATGCCCCATGTCTCCCCTGTTCACCCACCCCCCGCTCATGCCCTGTGTCTCCCGCCCATTCCCCCCACCCCACGCTCATGCCCCATGTCTCTCTTCTTTCCCCAACCCCCCGCTCATGCCCCGTGTCTCTCTTCTTTCCCCCCCAGTCACCGTTCATGCCCCTTGTCTCTCTTCTTTCCCCCCACCCCGTCCTCATGCCCCGTGTCTGCCCTGTTCACCCCCACCTCCCGCTCATGCCCGTGTATCCCTCGTGTTGGCCCCCACCCCTGCTCATGCCCTGTGTCTGCCCTGTTCCCCCCATCCCCCGCTCATGCCCCGTGTCTCCCTCGTGTTCCCCCCACCCTCCGCTCATGCCCCGTGTCTCCCTTGTTCTCCCCACCCCCCACTAATGCCCCGTGTCTCCCTCCTTTTCCCCCACCCCCGCTCATGCCCTGTGTCTGCCCTGTGCTCCCCCACCCCCCGCTCATGCCCCGTGTCTCCCATGTTCCCCCCACCCCCGCTCATGCCCCGTGTCTCCCTTGTTCCCCCACCCCCTGCTCATGCCCAGTGTCTCCCTCCTTTTCCCCCACCCCCGCTCATGCCCTGTGTCTGCCCTGTGCCCCCATCCCACGCTCATGCCCCGTGTCTCCCTCGTGTTCCCCCCACGCCCCCGCTCATGCCCCGTGTCTCCCTCGGGTTACCCCCCACACCCCGCTCATGCCTCGTGTCTCCCTCGTGTTACCCCCCACCCTCCGCTCATGCCCCGTGTCTGCCCTGTTCCCCCACCCCCCGCTCATGCCCCGTGTCTCCCTCCTGTACCCTCACCCCCCCGCTCATGCCCCGTGTCTGCCCTGTTCCCCCCACCCCCGCTCATGCCCTGTGTCTCCCATGTTCCCCCCACCCCCGCTCATGCCCCGTGTCTCCCTTGTTCCCCCCAACCCCCGCTCATGCCCAGTGTCTCCTTCCTTTTCCCCCACCCCCGCTCATGCCCCGTGTCTGCCTTGTTCCCCCCACCCCCCGCTCATGCCCCATGTCTCCCTCGTGTTCCCCCCACCCCCCGCTCATGCCCCATTTCTGCCCTGTTCCCCCCACCGCTGCTCATGCCCCGTGTCTCCCTCCTCATGCCCCGTGTCTCTCTTCTTTCCCCCCAGTCACCGTTCATGCCCCTTGTCTCTCTTCTTTCCCCCCACCCCGTCCTCATGCCCCGTGTCTGCCCTGTTCACCCCCACCTCCCGCTCATGCCCCGTGTATCCCTCGTGTTGGCCCCCACCCCTGCTCATGCCCTGTGTCTGCCCTGCTCCCCCCATCCCCCGCTCATGCCCCGTGTCTCCCTCGTGTTCCCCCCACCCTCCGCTCATGCCCCGTGTCTCCCTTGTTCTCCCCACCCCCCACTAATGCCCCGTGTCTCCCTCCTTTTCCCCCACCCCCCGCTCATGCCCTGTGTCTGCCCTGTGCTCCCCCACCCCCCGCTCATGCCCCGTGTCTCCCATGTTCCCCCCACCCCCGCTCATGCCCCGTGTCTGCCCTGTTCCACCCCACCCCCCGCTCATGCCCCGTGTCACCCTCGTGTTATCCCCCACCCCCGTTTATGCCCTGTGACTCCCTCGTGTTCCCCCCATCCCCTGCTCATGCCCCGTGTCTCCCTCATGTTCCCCCACCCCCCGCTCATGCCCCATGTCTCCCTCGTGTTCCCCCCACCCCCTGCTCATTCCCCATTTCTGCCCTGTTCCCCCCACCCCTGCTCATGCCCCGTGTCTCCCTCCTGTACCCTCCACCCCCTGCTCATGCCCCGTGTCTGCCCTGTTCCACCCCACCCCCCGCTCATGCCCCGTGTCTCCCTCGTGTTTTCCCCCACCCCCGTTTATGCCCTGTGACTCCCTCGTGTTCCCCCATCCCCTGCTCATGCCCCGTGTCTCCCTCGTGTTACCACCCACCCCCCACTCATGCCCATGTCTGCTCTGTTCCCCCTACCCCCGCTCATGCCCCGTGTCTCCCTCATGTATGCCCCACCCCCGCTCATGCCCCGTGTCTGCCCAGTTCCCCCCACACTCCGCTCATGCCCCGTGTCTCCCTCGTGTTATCCCCCACCCCCGCTCATGCCCCGTGTCTCCCTTGTGTACCCCCTACCCACCGCTCATGCCCCGTGTCTCACTTGTGTTACCCCCACCCCCGCTCATGTCCCATGTCTCCCTTGTATACCCTCCCACCCCCCGCTCATGCCCCGTGTCTCACTCGTGTTCCCCCCACCCCCTGCTCATGCCCCGTGTCTCCTTCGTGTTCCCCCCGCCCCCGCTCCTGCCCCATGTCTCCTTTGTGTTCCCCCATCACCGCTCATGCCCCGTGTCTCCCTCCTGTTCCCCCCACCCCCCGCTCATGCCCCGTGTCTCCCTCCTTTTCCCCCACCCCATGTTCATGCCCTGTGTCTGCCCTGTGCCCCCCCATCCCCTGCTCATGCCCCGTGTCTCCCTCGTGTTCCCCCCACCCCCCATTCATGCCCCGTGTCTCCCTCGGGTTACCCCCCACCCCCCGCTCATGCCTCATGTCTCCCTCGTGTTACCCTCCACCCTCCGCTCATGCCCCGTGTCTGCCCTGTTCCCCAACCCCCCGCTCATGCCCCGTGTCTCCCTCCTGTACCCTCACCCCCCGCTCAGGCCCCGTGTCTGCCCTGTTCCCCCCACCCACCGCTCATGCCCCGTGTCTCCCATGTTCCCCCCACCACCGCTCATGCCCCGTGTCTCCCTTGTTCCCCCCACCCCCCGCTCATGCCCAGTGTCTCCCTCCTTTGCCCCCACCCCCCCTCATGCCCTGTGCCCCCCCATCCCCCGCTCATGCCCCGTGTCTCCCTCGTGTTCCCCCCACCCCCTGCTCATGCCCCATGTCTCCCTCGGGTTACCCCCCAACCCCTGCTCATGCCTCGTGTCTCCCTCGTGTTACCCCCCGCCCTCCGCTCATGCCCCGTGTCTGCCCTGTTCCCCCACCCCCCGCTCATGCCCCGTGTCTCCCTCCTGTACCCTCACCCCCCGCTCATGCCCCGTGTCTGCCATGTTCCCCCCACCCCCCGCTCATGCCCCATGTCTCCCTCGTGCTCCCCCAACCCCGTTAATGCCCCGTGTCTCCCTCATGTTCCCCCACCCCCCGCTCATGCCCCGTGTCTCCCTCGTGTTCCCCCCACCCCCCGCTCATGCCCCATGTCTGCCCTGTTCCGCCCACCCCCGCTCATGCCCCGTGTCTCCCTCCTGTACCCTCCACCCCCTGCTCATGCCCCGTGTCTGCCCTGTTCCACCCCATCCCCCGCTCATGCCCCGTGTCTCACTCGTGTTCCCCCCACCCCCTGCTCATGCCCAGTGTCTCCTTCGTGTTCCCCCCACCCACGCTCCTGCCCCATGTCTCCTTTGTGTTCCCCCATCACCGCTCATGCCCCGTGTCTCCCTCCTGTTCCCCCCACCCCCGCTCATGCCCCGTGTCTCCCTCCTTTTCCCCCACCCCACGCTCATGCCCTGTGTCTGCCCTGTGCCCCCCCATCCCCTGCTCATGCCCCGTGTCTCCCTCGTGTTCCCCCCACCCCCCACTCATGCCCCGTGTCTCCCTCGGGTTACCCCCAACCCCCCACTCATGCCTCGTGTCTCCCTCGTGTTACCCCCCACCCTCCGCTCATGCCCCGTGTCTGCCCTGTTCCCCCACCCCCGCTCATGCCCCGTGTCTCCCTCCTGTACCCTCACCCCCCGCTCATGCCCCGTGTCTGCCCTGTTCCGCCCACCCCCCGCTCATGCCCCGTGTCTCCCATGTTCCACCCACCACCGCTCATGCCCCGTGTCTCCCTTGTTCCCCCCACCCCCCGCTCATGCCCAGTGTCTCCCTCCTTTTCCCCCACCCCCGCTCATGCCCTGTGTCTGCCCTGTGCCCCCCCATCCCCCGCTCATGCCCCGTGTCTCCCTCGTGTTCCCCCCACCCCCTGCTCATGCCCCATGTCTCCCTCGGGTTAACCCCCACCCCCCGCTTATGCCTCGTGTCTCCCTCGTGTTACCCCCCACCCTCCATTCATGCCCCGTGTCTGCCCTGTTCCCACACCCCCGCTCATGCCCCGTGTCTCCCTCCTGTACCCTCACCCCCCGCTCATGCCCCGTGTCTGCCCTGTTCCCCCCGCCCCCGGCTCATGCCCCATGTCTCCCTCGTGCTCCCCCAACCCCGTTAATGCCCCGTGTCTCCCTCATGTTCCCCCACCCCCCGCTCATGCCCCGTGTCTCCCTCGTGTTCCCCCGACCTCCCGCTCATGCCCCATGTCTGCCCTGTTCCCCCCACCCCCGCTCATGCCCCGTGTCTCCCTCCTGTACCCTCCACCCCCTGCTCATGCCCCTTGTCTGCCCTGTTCCACCCACACTCCGCTCATGCCCCGTGTCTCCCTCATGTTATCCCCCACCCCAACTCATGCCCCGTGTCTCCCTTGTGTACCCCCTGCCCACCGCTCATGCCCCGTGTCTCACTTGTGTTACCCCCACCCCCGCTCATGTCCCATGTCTCCCTTGTATACCCTCCCACCCCCCGCTCATGCCCCGTGTCTCACTCGTGTTCCCCCCACCCCCCGCTCCTGCCCCATGTCTCCTTCGTGTTCCCCATCACCGCTCATGCCCCGTGTCTCCCTCGTCTTCCCCACCCTCCGCTCATGCCCCGTGTCTCTTTCGTGTTCCCCCCACCCCCCGCTCCTGCCCCATGTCTCCTTCGTGTTCCCCCATCACCGCTCATGCCCCGTGTCTCCCTCCTTTTCCCCAATCCCCGCTCATGCCCCATGTCTGCCCTGTTCCCCCCCACCCCCGCTCATGCCCCGTGTCTCCCTCGTGTTACCTCCCACCCCCGCTTATGCCCTGTGTCTGCCCTGTTCCCCCCACCCCCTGCTCATGCCCCGTGTCTGCCTTGTACCCCCACCCCCGCTCATGCCCTATGTCTCCCTCGTGTTATCCCCACACTCCGTTCATGACCCGCGTCTCCCTTGTGTTACCCCCCACCCCTGCCCCGTGTCTCCCTCGTGTACCCCCACCCCCCGCTCATGCCCTGTGTCTCCTTCGTGTTCCCCCCAACCCCCGCTCATGCCCCGTGTCTCCCTCGTGTACCCCCCACCCCTGCTCATGCCCCGTGTCTGCCCTGTTCCCCCCACCCCCCGCTCATGCCCCGTGTCTCCCTCCTGTACCCTCACCCCCCCGCTCATGCCCCTTGTCTGCCCTGTTCCCCCCACCCCCTGCTCATGCCCCGTGTCTCCCTCCTTTTCCCCCACCCCACGCTCATGCCCTGTGTCTGCCCTGTGCCCCCCATCCCCTGCTCATGCCCCGTGTCTCCCTCGTGTTCCCCCCACCCCCCACTCATGCCCCGTGTCTCCCTCGGGTTACCCCCAACCCCCCGCTCATGCCTCGTGTCTCCCTCGTGTTACCCCCACCCTCCGCTCATGCCCCGTGTCTGCCCTGTTCCCCCACCCCCCGCTCATGCCCCGTGTCTCCCTCCTGTACCCTCACCCCCCCGCTCATGCCCCGTGTCTGCCCTGTTCCCCCCACCCCCCGCTCATGCCCCGTGTCTCCCATGTTCCGCCCACCACCGCTCATGCCCCGTGTCTCCCTTGTTCCCCCCACCCCCCGCTCATGCCCAGTGTCTCCCTCCTTTTCCCCCACCCCCGCTCATGCCCTGTGTCTGCCCTGTGCCCCCCCCATCCCCCGCTCATGCCCCGTGTCTCCCTCGTGTTCCCCCCACCCCCTGCTCATGCCCCATGTCTCCCTCGGGTAACCCCCGCTTATGCCTCGTGTCTCCCTCGTGTTACCCCCCACCCTCCACTCATGCCCCGTGTCTGCCCTGTTCCCACACCCCCGCTCATGCCCCGTGTCTCCCTCCTGTACCCTCACCCCCCGCTCATGCCCCGTGTCTGCCCTGTTCCCCCCACCCCCGGCTCATGCCCTATGTCTCCCTCGTGCTCCCCCAACCCTGTTAATGCCCCGTGTCTCCCTCATGTTCCCCCACCCCCGCTCATGCCCCATGTCTCCCTCGTGTTCCCCCCACCTCCCGCTCATGCCCCATGTCTGCCCTGTTCCCCCCCACCCCCGCTCATGCCCCGTGTTCCCTCCTGTACCCTCCACCCCCTGCTCATGCCCCTTGTCTGCCCTGTTCCACCCACACTCCGCTCATGCCCCGTGTCTCCCTCGTGTTATCCCCCACCCCCGCTCATGCCCCGTGTCTCCCTTGTGTACCCTCTGCCCACCGCTCATGCCCCGTGTCTCACTTGTGTTACCCCCACCCCCGCTCATGTCCCATGTCTCCCTTGTATACCCTCCCACCCCCCGCTCATGCCCCGTGTCTCACTCGTGTTCCCCCCACCCCCCGCTCCTGCCCCATGTCTCCTTCGTGTTCCCCATCACCGCTCATGCCCCGTGTCTCCCTCGTCTACCCCACCCTCCGCTCATGCCCCGTGTCTCTTTCGTGTTCCCCCCACCCCCGCTCCTGCCCCATGTCTCCTTCGTGTTCCCCCATCACCGCTCATGCCCCGTGTCTCCCTCCTTTTCCCCCAATCCCCGCTCATGCCCCATGTCTGCCCTGTTCCCCCCCACCCCCGCTCATGCCCCGTGTCTCCCTCGTGTTATCCCCCACCCCCCGTTTATGCCCCGTGTCTCCCTCGTGTTCCCCCACCACCTACTCATGCCCCGTGTCTCCCACGTGTTACCTCCCACCCCCGCTTATGCCCTGTGTCTGCCCTGTTCCCCCCACCCCCTGCTCATGCCCCGTGTCTGCCTTGTACCCCCACCCCCCGCTCATGCCCTATGTCTCCCTCGAGTTATCCCCACCCTCCGTTCATGACCCGCGTCTCCCTTGTGTTACCCCCCACCCCTGCCCCGTGTCTCCCTTGTGTACCCCCACCCCCGCTCATGCCCTGTGTCTCCTTCGTGTTCCCCCCAACCCCCGCTCATGCCCCGTGTCTCCCTCGTGTACCCCCCACCCCTGCTCATGCCCCGTGTCTGCCCTGTTCCCCCCACCCCCCGCTCATGCCCCGTGTCTCCCTCCTGTACCCTCACCCCCCCGCTCATGCCCCTTGTCTGCCCTGTTCCCCCCACCCCCTGCTCATGCCCCGTGTCTCCCTCCTTTTCCCCCACCCCACGCTCATGCCCTGTGTCTGCCCTGTGCCCCCCCATCCCCTGCTCATGCCCCGTGTCTCCCTCGTGTTCCCCACACCCCCCACTCATGCCCCGTGTCTCCCTCGGGTTACCCCCAACCCCCCGCTCATGCCCCGTGTCTCCCTCCTGTACCCTCACCCCCCCGCTCATGCCCCGTGTCTGCCCTGTTCCCCCCACCCCCCGCTCATGCCCCGTGTCTCCCATGTTCCGCCCACCACCGCTCATGCCCCGTGTCTCCCTTGTTCCCCCCACCCCCCGCTCATGCCCAGTGTCTCCCTCCTTTTCCCCCACCCCCGCTCATGCCCTGTGTCTGCCCTGTGCCCCCCCCATCCCCCGCTCATGCCCCGTGTCTCCCTCGTGTTCCCCCCACCCCCTGCTCATGCCCCATGTCTCCCTCGGGTAACCCCCGCTTATGCCTCGTGTCTCCCTCGTGTTACCCCCCACCCTCCACTCATGCCCCGTGTCTGCCCTGTTCCCACACCCCCGCTCATGCCCCGTGTCTCCCTCCTGTACCCTCACCCCCCGCTCATGCCCCGTGTCTGCCCTGTTCCCCCCACCCCCGGCTCATGCCCCATGTCTCCCTCGTGCTCCCCCAACCCTGTTAATGCCCCGTGTCTCCCTCATGTTCCCCCACCCCCGCTCATGCCCCATGTCTCCCTCGTGTTCCCCCCACCTCCCGCTCATGCCCCATGTCTGCCCTGTTCCCCCCACCCCCGCTCATGCCCCGTGTTCCCTCCTGTACCCTCCACCCCCTGCTCATGCCCCTTGTCTGCCCTGTTCCACCCACACTCCGCTCATGCCCCGTGTCTCCCTCGTGTTATCCCCCACCCCCGCTCATGCCCCGTGTCTCCCTTGTGTACCCTCTGCCCACCGCTCATGCCCCGTGTCTCACTTGTGTTACCCCCACCCCCGCTCATGTCCCATTTCTCCCTTGTATACCCTCCCACCCCCCGCTCATGCCCCGTGTCTCACTCGTGTTCCCCCCACCCCCCGCTCCTGCCCCATGTCTCCTTCGTGTTCCCCATCACCGCTCATGCCCCGTGTCTCCCTCGTCTTCCCCACCCTCCGCTCATGCCCCGTGTCTCTTTCGTGTTCCTCCCACCCCCGCTCCTGCCCCATGTCTCCTTCGTGTTCCCCCATCACCGCTCATGCCCCGTGTCTCCCTCCTTTTCCCCCAATCCCCGCTCATGCCCCATGTCTGCCCTGTTCCCCCCCACCCCCGCTCATGCCCCGTGTCTCCCTCGTGTTATCCCCCACCCCCCGTTTATGCCCCGTGTCTCCCTCGTGTTCCCCCACCCCCTACTCATGCCCCGTGTCTCCCACGTGTTACCTCCCACCCCCGCTTATGCCCTGTGTCTGCCCTGTTCCCCCCACCCCCTGCTCATGCCCCGTGTCTGCCTTGTACCCCCACCCCCCGCTCATGCCCTATGTCTCCCTCGTGTTATCCCCACCCTCCATTCATGACCCGCGTCTCCCTTGTGTTACCCCCCACCCCTGCCCCGTGTCTCCCTTGTGTACCCCCACCCCCGCTCATGCCCTGTGTCTCCTTCGTGTTCCCCCCAACCCCCGCTCATGCCCCGTGTCTCCCTCGTGTACCCCCCACCCCTGCTCATGCCCCGTGTCTACCCTGTTCCCCCAACCCCCGCTCATGCCCCGTGTCTCCCTCCTGTACCCTCACCCCCCCGCTCATGCCCCTTGTCTGCCCTGTTCCCCCACCCCCCGCTCATGCCCCGTGTCTCCCATGTTCCGCCCACCTCTGCTCATGCCCCGTGTCTCCCTTGTTCCCCCCACCCCCCGCTCATGCCCCGTGTCTCCCTTCTGTACCCCCCACCCCCCGCTCATGCCCCGTGTCTGCCCTGTACCCCCACCCTCCGCTCATGCCCTATGTCTCCCTCGTGTTATCCCCACCCTCCGTTCATGCCCCGTGTCTCCCTTGTGTTACCCCCCACCCTGCTCATGCCCCGTTTCTCCCTCGTGTATTCCCAACCCCCCCGCTCATGCCCCGTGTCTCCCTCCTGTACCCTCACCCCCCCGCTCATGCCCCGTGTCTGCCCTGTTCCCCCCACCCCCCGCTCATGCCCCATGTCTCCCACGTTCCCCCCACCCCCGCTCATGCCCCGTGTCTCCCTTGTTCCGCCCACCCCCGCTCATGCCCAGTGTCTCACTCTTTTTCCCCCACCCCCGCTCATGCCCTGTGTCTGCCCTGTGCCCCCCATCCCCCGCTCATGCCCCGTGTCTCCCTCATGTTCCCCCCACCCCCCGCTCATGCCCCGTGTCTCCCTCGGGTTACCCCCCCACCCCCCGCTCATGCCTCGTGTCTCCCTCGTGTTACCCCCACCCTCCGCTCATGCCCCATGTCTCCCTCGTGCTCCCCCAACCCCCGTTAATGCCCCGTGTCTCCCTCATGTTCCCCCACCCCCCACTCATGCCCCATGTCTCCCTCGTGTTCCCCCACCCCCCGCTCATGCCCCATGTCTGCCCTGTTCCCCCATCCCCACTCATGCCCCGTGTCTCCCTCCTGTACCCTCCACCCCCTGCTCATGCCCCGTGTCTGCCCTGTTCCACCCCACCCCCGCTCATGCCCGTGTCTCCCTCACGTTATCCCCCACCCCCGTTTATGCCCTGTGTCTCCCTCGTGTTCCCCCATCCCCTGCTCATGCCCCGTGTCTCCCCCGTGTTACCACCCACCCCCCACTCATGCCCATGTCTGCTCTGTTCCCCCCTACCCCCGCTCATGCCCTGTGTCTCCCTCATGTACCCCCCACCCCAGCTCATGCCCCGTGTCTGCCCAGTTCCCCCCACACTCCGCTCATGCCCGGTGTCTCCCTCGTGTTATCCCCCACCCCTGCTCATGCCCCGTGTCTCCCTTGTGTACCCCCTAACCACCGCTCATGCCCCGTGTCTCACTTGTGTTACCCCCACCCCCGCTCATGTCCCATGTCTCCCTTGTATACCCTCCCACCCCCCGCTCATGCCCCGTGTCTCACTCGTGTTCCCCCCACCCCCTGCTCATGCCCCGTGTCTACTTTGTGTTCCCCCCAGCCCCCACTCCTGCCCCATGTCTCCTTAGTTTTCCTCCATCACCGCTCATGCCCTGTGTCTCCCTCGTGTTCCCCCACCCCCCGCTCATGCCCCGTGTCTCCCTCGTGTTATCCCCCACCCCCGTTTATGCCCCGTGTCTCACTCGTGTTCCCCCCACCCCCTACTCATGCCCCGTGTCTCCCCCGTGTTACCCCCCACCCCGCTCATGTCCTGTGTCTGCCCTGTTCCCCCGCTCATGCCCCCTGTCTCCCTTCTGTACCCCCCACCCCCTGCTCATGCCCCGTGTCTGCCCTGTACCCCTACCCCCGCTCATGCCCTATGTCTCCCTTGTGTTATCCCCACCCTCCGTTCATGCCCCGTGTCTCCCTTGTGTTACCCCCACCCCTGCTCATGCCCTGTGTCTCCCTCGTGTACCCCCGACCCCCCGCTCATGCCCCGTGCCTCCCTCGTGTTACCCCCACCCCCCGCTCATGCCCCGTGTCTCTTTCGTGTTACCCCCAACCCCCGCTCATGCCCCGTGTCTCCCTCGTGTACCCCACACCCCTGCTCATGCCCCGTGTCTGCCCTGTTCCCCCCACCCCCTGCTCATGCCCCGTGTCTCCCTCCTGTTATCCCCCACCACGCGCTCATGCCCCGTGTCACCCTATTCCCCCACCCCCCTCTCATGCCCCATGTCCACCCTGTTGCACCCCACCCCCTGCTCATGCCCCGTGTCTCCCTCCTGTTCCCCCCACCCCCTGTTCATGACCCGTGTGTCCCCTGTTCCCCCCACCCCCCTGCTCATGCCCCGTATCTACTTCATTTTTTTCTCCCCACCCCCCACTCATGCCCCATGTCTCCCCTCACCCCCCGTTCATGCCCCGTGTCTCCCCTGTTCCCCCCCACCCATGCCCCCTGTATCCCTCTTTTCCCACCACCCCCCGCTCATGCCCCGTGTCTCCTCTGTTCCCCCCACCCCCCGCTCATGGCCCGTGTCTCCTCTGTTCCCCCCCACCCCCTGCTCATGCCCTGTGTCTCCCTCCCGTTCCCCCCACCCCCCACTCATGCCCCATGTCTCCCCTGTTCTCCCCACCGCTCATGCCCAGTGTCTCCCCTGTTCCCCGCCCATCCCCCGCTCATGCCCCGTTTCTCCCCTGTTCCCCCCACCCCCGCTCATGCCCTGTGTCTCCTTGTGTTGTCCCCCACCCCCCGCTCATGCCCCGTGTCTCCTTCGTGTTCCCCCCAACCCCCGCTCATGCCCCGTGTCTCCCTCGTGTACCCCCCACCCCTGCTCATGCCCCGTGTCTGCCCTGTTCCCCCCACCCCCTGCTCATGCCCCGTGTCTCCCTCCTGTTCCCCCAACCCCCGCTCATGCCCTGTGTCTCCCCTGTTACCCCCCACCCCCTGCTTATGCCCCGTGTCTCCCTCCTGTTCCCCCCACCCCTGCTCATGCCCCGTGTCTCCCTCGTGTCCCCTCCACCCCCGCTCATGCCCCGTGTTCCCCCCACCCCTGCTCATGCCCCATGTCAAACTCCTTTTCCCCCACCCCCTGCTCATGCCCAGTGTCTCCCCTGTTATCCCCCACCACGCGCTCATGCCCCGTGTCACCCTATTCCCCCACCCCCCTCTCATGCCCCATGTCTCCTCTGTTGCACCCCACCCCCTGCTCATGCCCCATGTCTCCCTCCTGTTCCCCCCACCCCCTGTTCATGCCCCGTGTGTCCCCTGTTCCCCCCACCCCCCTGCTCATGCCCCGTATCTACTTCATTTTTTTCTCCCCACCCCCCGCTCATGCCCCGTGTCTCCCCCCACTCATGCCCCATGTCTCCCCTCACCCCCCGTTCATGCCCCGTGTCTCCCCTGTTCCCCCCACCCATGCCCCGTGTATCCCTCCTTTCCCCCCACCCCCGCTCATGCCCCGTGTCTCCTCTGTTCCCCCCACCCCCCGCTCATGACCCGTGTCTCCTCTGTTCCCCCCCACCCCCTGCTCATGCCCTGTGTCTCCCTCCCGTTCCCCCCACCCCCGCTCATACCCCGTGTCTCCCCTGTTCCCCCCACCCCCACCGCTCATGCCCCGTGTCTCCCCTGTTCCCCGCCCATCCCCCGCTCATGCCCCGTTTTTCCCCTGTTCCCCCCACCCCCGCTCATGCCCTGTGTCTCCTTGTGTTGTCCCCCACCCCCCGCTCATGCCCCCTGTCTCTCCTGTTCCCCCCACCCCCGCTCATGCCCCGTGTCTTCCCTGTTCCCCCCACCCCCCGCTCATGCCCCGTGTCTTCCTCTTGTCCCCCCCTCCAATGATGCCCCTTGTGACCTCTTGTTCCCCACACCCCCTGCTGATGCCCTGTTGTGTTCCCTTTATACACTCCGCCTTCCCTTTCCATGGTGGCCATCTTGGTAAAATATTTTCCTTCCTACACCGGGATCCTGCAGGTGTCCCGGTTTGGGAAGGAAAATCTTTTTTTTACCGCCCGGGTTCCCACTTTGAGGACCTAGGATGCTAGCGGTCTTCATCTATTGAAAAGGACGTTGTGGTTAAGTTGCACTAATAAAAACCTATGAAATTCAATGAAAAAACTTTGTTAAAGGGACGTTATGGTTAAGTTGTACTAATAAAAACATATGAAATTCAATGAAAACACTTTGTTCAAGGGACGTTATGGTTAAGTTGCACTACTAAAAGCCTATGAAATTCAGTGAAAAGACTTTGTTAAAGGGACGTTATGGTTCCAAGTAAAACCGAAAAACCCTTGAAATTCGCCAGTTATGGTAAGCTAAACAACCATAACTCGTGCCACCAGCGTGCACTGCTAAGACTAACACCCAGAACATCAAAGATGACATCACAAATATCTTTGATGACATCACTGATGACATCACATGTGCATTTAATTTTCATACAAGGGGTTGTGAATGTAATGTTGGCAAAAAAGTATCAGGGATTATCGGGAGATGTGTAATAAATTACATACTTCATCACGCAATGTAGCATTCTAAAGAACATTCCATTGCAGTGTTCTTTCTAGTACAGTAACCTACTCATACAGAAATGTAGGTATTGGCTGCAGCATACACCACAGAGGTGCTATATTTGTAATTTTCCAAAGTTATATAATAAAACGGTGAATGCTTCTGTATCAGACTTTTCCGTACTGTGAAACATGTACTAAGTAGCTAATAATGCATCACTTACTACATATTTCTACTAATACACACAAAACATAAATAGACTACAATGCATAAAAATATGGGGCTTATATATGGAGAGTAAAGTAAGCAAACAAGAGGCAGTACCATTAGCATATGTGTATAATCTACATGATGGTATTCACGCACAAAAATGATTGCTGTGTTTCAGGCTGCTTCTACCCCTATATATGTACATCATAATATGTAATTAAATTCTAAGGAAAGTAGTGTAAGAACATGTGAGAATAGCAATATCTATAAATGTAATACCTTTAGAAATGTAAGTTTCTGACTGTCAGTAAATAAACCCACCTGGCCTAGATATGGCAGTGAACAAAAAAGAAGGGGCTAGACATGTGATGTCATCAGTGATGTCATCAATTATATTTGTAATGTCATCTTTGATGTCCTGGGTGTTAGTCTCAGCAGTGCACGGTGGTGGCGTGAGTTATGGTTGGTTAGCTTACCATAACTGGCGAATTTCAAGGGTTTTTCGGTTTTACTTGGAACCATAACATCCCTTTAACAAAGTTTTTTCACTGAATTTCATAGGTTTTTAGTAGCACAACTTAACCATAACGTCCCTTTAACAACATTTTTTCACTGAATATATATATAGACAGTAAGTGTGTTCTGATTTCTATCTCCACACCTCAAGCTGACCATCTAAGTACTATGCTATTGTATATCTTGTGGTCTACCCATTCATCAAGCAGATCTGCATTACAACCAGAGGAAGCAAAGCCAATGATGTGATTCCTACTGCAGTGGGATGTGGTCCCATCATCTTCTGAATCCCATTTGCAGTCAAAATGTGCAACCAGCTGTAGGTTATGGCAGGTGTTATTTATAAAATAAACATAGTTTCTTTGTGAATCTGATGAGTACTTTCTTATTCAAATTGTAAATTGGAAGATTATACAAACATAATCTATTTTATTGGGGATAAATACATTTACCATGGACATAAATACATTTGTGTGAATAACATGCCTCTCTCCTTCAAAATTAACCACAACACCAGCATCTTTCAACCACATTTGATGCATCAGCATAGTTCTTCACCACATATCCTTCCCCGTGATCTCCACGAGCATCAATTATTTAATTTTGTTTTCATTGGACAATGGCAGTGGTCTTTCCCTTGGATTTATAACCTCAATTTCCAGATTGCAGAGTGTTCAGAATACAGTGGAATGCCTCTTCCAGAGAGTTTGAACATTTTAACACACACTCTATTACCTCGCTCTCCTACTCTGGCTGCTGGGCAAGAGAATAACATGGATATCACTTTCAATTGCCCATAGGACATTTCACCAAATGTGGCCTCCATTTCCTACTTCCAAATCTGGGAAGTACAGCTCTTCTAGATATCTGTGCCCGGTGAGGACTGGTGGCTGCACCTTTTCGGTTCATGACACCCATTTCCGACAGTTTCTGCCTCTCTGAGTCAGGAACTTTCAAGAGCACCTTGCCTTCCAATAGGATGTCAAGATTACCAATTCAATTCAATGATAGCTTTATTTTGTTTTAAAATTATTAAAGAATCACAACAACATAAAGACATTATGAACAAATCTATCATTCCAAACATAATACATCATTGCATTGACATGACACTAGTCAAAATGTTTAGAGTTCTAACAACACAATTGAAATGTCAGGCCATTATAGAATAGCGTTTCATCTGAATACAAATGATGTCTGGTAACTGAAGAAAAATTCCTGGCTACAAATTAATTCAGCATGGTCACTTCTTTAAAATGCATTGATCAAATTTATCTTATTAAACAGTGTATGTCACAGAAAAAAATGAATAATATCGGGAAAATATTAAAAGAATATGACTTTAAAAAAATATGATACCCTTCACTTGATGATTGGGGACCAATGTTTGATTATTATTTGAAATAGAGAGATATAATCAAAGTGCTGGTTGAGAATTTAAATCTTCAGTTTGAGCCCTTAGATTTACTTAAATGTATGATTAAAGAGGAGAAACACTGATGGATCAATATATATTTCAATGTTTCAAATATGAATAGAACTAGCTGAAAATATTTAATAAATACACTGCTGCAAGGTTCAACTAACCAGAAAACTATCAGATGGTGTTCCCTGGATTAAGATCATATTTTCCAAAAAATATGCAACATTATTTGATCAAAGTGTGAGTGGCATTAGAGGATGAAGTTACTAATCCATTGATAATGTGTAGCTCATATAAAACCAGCAAGTCCTTTGTATGCAGGCTGCAAGAAAAAAGTGGAACAACTTGCATAGAAAAAGGATACATGGTTTGACAGGTATTGTAAAACTAAGAAACATTTGTTACAGTTGAAAGTGAATGTCTAACTAGTGCAATAAATAGCGATGCCTCACAGGCATTCTGGTACACTGTACAGAAACAGTATGTTATGATCATTTTAGGAAGTTGTACTTTGAAGATAGGGAGGTTTTAAAAAAATAAGAAAACTGGTAAGAACTGGTTAGAACTTATGCAACAACAGAGCAAATATAAGAACAAGCACGTTTTTTCGTAGCGTGAGGAAAACCTAGCCTTCTATTGTCAACAATGTGATAATGCTCCAGGTCCCAGCAGTATTCTGGTAGATTTATAAACAGAGGAGAATGAGGTCAAATACAATATTTAGTGAACATTGTTAATGCGATTGGGGACTCATATGGTCCTATAATCTCTGAACCTTTAGATAAAGTGTAGTTAAATTGAGCATATTTAACGCAATACAACCCTTGAAATTCAGTGGATGTGGGAAGTCCTGGCCAGCTTAACTCAGCACGTTCCTTTTGCAAATGCCTTGTTTTCTCAAGGAAATTCAACTCTTTGAAGCTGAGCAATGGAAGTTGATCACTTTCACTGAACTAGTTCTCAGAAAGGTAGGCCCAGCAATATAGCCCAAGGGTCCCATTTATGGCATGCTTCTGTGTATGTGATAGAGCTTAAACATGGTTTAAGTATACACTGAATTCAGCATGGCCTGTGGTTCTCTTATCTTATCTGTTATTACAATCAGCCATGTCTTACCGGAATGAAGGAATATAATACTTTTCAGGACTGAAGGTCTGCTTCAAAATGACAGCAAGGTGCTAGGACCACCTCTCAGGGGGCAGGACAGAAGTCATAAATGGCCCCAGGATCTTAAACGACAAAGGATGTTACCATGTCACAGGCCTCTGGGTCACAAATACTACAGCTCTAAACTAGCAGCATGGACACCAGATGTTTTGGTTACCCTACAAAGACTAAAGACTGTCATGCAATATTGGCTAAAGTAGAAGAGAAAAATAATGGATCCTTGAAATGACATTGGATTCATATTTCTGTAGGTAACTTTTAAACACACCTTGTAGAGGTCTAATATGTTTGGTTAATGTTCAGCTTGAAATCCTCTATCAGATGGACTGAAAACAACATTTGTGTGATCTTATTTTCATTGTGTAGATTAGTCACATTTGTATTTTACTATGCAGAAACGGCGCACACCAGTGATTCATATATCCTACTATGCACATTTACGATCGTGTATGAAAGTATAAGTGAGTTAAAAGCCAAAATGTGTAGGTCATCCACCATAAGTCCTATTGATATAAAGAATTGCATTGTTTTATGAGCGCCACAGAGAAATATGATGACCCAATTGGTAACATAATTACATGTATGGAATGTGCTGTTTCCGAAAGTTATTATTGTTTAATACAGTAATCTCCAAGATCACATCACATCAAATCGGAGGGAAACTTGGTTTAGAAGTTACTGCCATTACTATGCCCAATGGCCAAGGAGGGATAGGATTAATGTGTTATCTCTTTTAGAAGACTGTCCAATCACATACATTTGCCCATTAGATTAGAGAAATTATGCACAACTCAAAAGCGAGTATTTCTGTATTATGAACGGTCAAACCCAGAGATCCTGGGGAAAGTTACTTGCTCACTCACTGACTGATGGAGAGGAAGAAGGAGAATTGATAACAACAGGAAGGAGTTTGAGATTGTTTTCTTTTTGAAACCATTGATGGAATATTTGCAGAGCACTGTAAGTAAGGCCTGTGAGCAGTTAATGTCCCAGGCATGTTTCAGTGGAAAAGAAAGGAGACAGGTTGTTGAGGGAAGCAGACCCCCATCTTGCTGATTGATGCCCACCAGTTCCTAAATGGGGAGAATGAAACCTGTCCATAAGAGGGTGCCCACCTGTCTGTCAGACAGTCCAATGAAATTAATGTTTAAGTATGATTAAAAAAAGGGGAGATAATCCTGAGGGGAGCACTACTACAAAAGGGTACACGTTTAAACCCTGGCTGCTGTTATTTGTAAGTACTGAGGGGTGGGAATATATACATTGATTGTTCATCCTGAGAAGTTAGGGAACATTTCAGAAGTGTGTATGCTTCTAGAATTATACATTTGATAGACTAGGTACGATGTTGTATATACAGCAAGATCCCCTCACTCCTTCTCTGGACAAAGAAGTCTAGCACAGAAGAAGTATTTTGGGAGTCAAATGTACATCTCACTGTGTACATACCTAGAAATAGCTGATAATTGAAGTCATTCCTGGGTATACATACAAGCAGAATACTGGTATTAATGCAAAGTTGTTGCAGATAAAAATAAAAGGTCGTTATTTGCCCTTCTCACGACTGCACTTGCATGATATGAATGTCACAGGGTCTATTAGGATCGCTACTTTCCTCCTTCCTGTTCATCCCCCTCCTGCCTTGCTGTGCCTATATGCGCATTACAAATAAACAATAAATAAAATAAATAAATAAATACCAATTTTCCCGTTTTTAAGTTGCCCATTAAAAGTAAGAAAGGTGCACTTTTACACAATGATGCAGTAGAAACACCACTGGCTGGAATTTAATAAACATATGCTTTCATTGTGTAAAGGATTCATATCTGGGAATGTTATAACATATTTCAATTGAATTTACTAGAATGTTGTTACAAAAGTCTCTATTTCTATAACTGCAGCATTGAATATGAGGTGACTAGTATATTGTTGAAGTTGGCATTGGAATTACATTGATGCGTAACTTGTTTATCTTTAAATTGATTCAATTATTTCTATTTCATTAATAAATAGCCTTTCTGTGTGTGACGAATCAACATCTGTGGCACCAGTGGTCCAGGGAGGAATATCGGCTTCTAAACAATCAATCAGTCCCACACCTCTAGTACACCAGAATAGATCTGAACAGATTGGAAACACAAGTAAATTATAAACCTTCTTGTCCAATTTTGGTAATGTGACGGAACGGCAGGCTTATCTCCACAAGATCGTGGATCGTTGGCTAGCTGCAACACAGCAAAAATACAATTATTACCCAGTGATAAAAGTGACTGTCCAGTCAAGGTTGTATACACATATCTACTTTATTATTACCACAACAGACAATTCTAGCATACTACAAAATACAACCCACCCTGTAAAGGAATACAGAGGATAGACAGTTTCAACAAGGAAGGGGGATGCACCCTGGATACTGACAGGAGGGCAGTCAGTAAAGTAATTAATCTAAATGTTCAAGAATACATGGTTTCAGCATAAAGGGAGCCACGGGTCGTAAAATGTCACTAGGTGGCTTCAGAGAAGGACCGGGGGGATAGAACCACAATGTACCTTGTGATTGTAAAAGTTCTTGGTGCTCAACAGCGTGAAGTCGGTTTCAGGGCACTCTGCAGCTTCTGCAATGGAGTTCAAGATAGGAGACAGCTGCGGGTATCAGGCGGCAGGCAATTCGGCGACTGAGGCAGGACAGACGGCTGCAGACTGGACTACATGGCAGCTTGGGGTCAGGAATCATTCTGTCAATGCTGGTTGGCGGTTCTGAAACACTGGTCGAGGCGTTTCGGACGGCATGCGCGACTGCAGCATGACAACAGTCAGTGGTGCACTCAGTTGTAGCTCGAGGACTGGACTGCCTTGAAAATGTCCTTAAACGTGGACACTGGTTGATGCTTGTTGGTGCACTTCTCCTAGCTTCTTCGCTGGGCTCATGCCGTCCTTTAAGGCGGATGGCCCAACGCTGAGGAGAATGTTGCAGTCAACGGCCTTGTCCTTCTTTTGGTTCAGAGACTCTCTGGCACTCTTCATCTAGGAAGCTTTCTTGCAGAGCCTAGCAGGGCACGCTGTGTGCTGGCTGGGTATCAGTTGTGGAGCTGCTGGAGGGTCCTCTGGATTCAGTATCTCCCTCTGTTCCCTGGAAGATGTTTAGAGGAGGGATCTTGCTTCCCTCTTGGATTTCCTTGCCTTCCTTCACTGGTGGAAGATGTAATGCAGACTATACCTTCAGCCAGGGTCCCAATGAGTTATTCTTACTACTACTTGCAAAGTCTTCAGATGATCTGCTAAGAGAGGGGCTCAGCCCTCTTTTAAAGCCAATTGGGCCCCAGTGATTTGCAAAGGCTAAGTCTACCTTAATGAACCAATCTTTTGTTATGCGTGAGGTCATAACCAGAGTGCTTTGCAAAAGGAAAGGTAATGGGGTGAAAACATGTACTACTAAGTCTATTTTGGATCAAATGGTCTCTTTGGTTAATTGAGCCCTCTGTGGCTCCTGATCAAAGCGCAGTTCTCCCTTGAAGTTATGACGAGAACAGACTTTCAGTCTCCATGAAATCACATACTTCTTCCCTCTAATAGGGGGTCCCCCTGCAAGGGTTGCCTACTGTAAACAGTTGTCCCAGACATGACATTCACTGCCCTTCATACTAAAGGGCAGGAGCTGACTTCCAGGAAACACAGATGCATATCAAAAGGGTGTTGGGCATCCTGTCCTTTGTCAGTCCTGCGGCCAGGCCTCCCTTAGGCCCCCTTCAATTAACTCTCATCAGTATGCGCTGCCACCAGAAGGCGGACAAAGGATAGTGCGGCTCCATGGAACCTTTGATATTTAATTCGGCTGGCCATGGCAGGAGGAAGGTTTTGCCCTCCTCCTCTTGCTGCTTTCATGTACTCCTGGCTGTCACATTCCAACTGAACAGGACAGGAGGACTGCGCCTGTAGGCTGTGTCCACCCACAGTACACGTGTCTATGAGTTTTTTGTGTGGTGAGGATAGGAAAATGTGCACAGATTAGCCTCACACATTTTCCTAGGTAAATCTCCCATTATTCAATTTCTTTAAAAAAATATCAAAAAAACCTAGGCAAGTGCACACAAGCCATGAAGATGTTTACTTCCTCACACTGTGCAACCCTGAGTCTTTCTTGTCCCGAAATTAGAGGTAGGCTGTAAGGAATCAATACTATTAAAATGGGGGTCCCAATTCATAAAAAAAAAAAAACTTAATTAAATAAAGGAAAATTGTGCACCTCTGGATTGGGGTGGGCGGAAAGCTCCTCTGAATTAGATGTCGCCCGATTAAAACATCCTACATGAAGTTTGCATAACACGACAAGCTGATTTGATGGGCAGAAAGAGGGGTGGGGCACGGCCCAAGCACCCAAAATTACAATTCTCCACCTCTCCACACTACATCCCATTAAGTTTCGTCTCACGTCTGATGTTGCTAAAGTGTCAACCGTGCACCAAATGAAAAGGGTCAAAATGAACAGGTTGGAATTATATGCATGTGCATGAGCGCACACTGGGCCAAACTCCTAATTCGTATGAAAGGTATGGACCAAATATCCACAAAATATGCAGCTTACATAAAGCATTCAAGCACGTTACTACTATAAAGGGTACAAGAGTACATTCAAGCACATTACAAGTAGGGAAACGTCTTCAAGAACAATGCAGCGCACAATGTTCTGACTATAGGGCCATTACGAGGTAGGAGGTAACCATGCCGCTATTAGCGGCATGCCTACCCCCTTACCGGGTACCGGGTCCGGGATCCTTGAATGAGGAATTACCGGGCCATTCCGACCTTGGAGGGCCCGGTAATTCCTCATTCAAGGAACCCAGACCCTGTACATCCCCATTCCCATTCAAGCCCCCATAGCCCCCGTTATTAAAGGGCCCGTTGTTAGCATTCTGGGCTGCTCGCGTGTCCCGCTAAGGCCACCTGGTAAAACCAGGCGTCCTTAGCGGGTCCCGCGAGCAGAACTCGTAATGAGGCGGTAAATAGATGACCGCTCCGGCACCTTTACCGGTGTCGTTAACCCCTTACCGCCAGGGTCGGAATGACCCCCATATGTGAAGAGTGAATAAGGTGTGTCTATTGCTCCAGGATTCTCTGCCCTCATAAATGATGTCCTAAAAATATAAAGTGATGCTGACATAAAGGGGGGTCGTTGTTAGGAGTTGGGTGTGTTGTCATCTGCCAACAAAACCATTTAGGGAATTGGTCGGTTTCACACAGCACCCGCACAAGAAGCAGGTGGGCCATGTATCACTGTGTGATAAATATGGCCACACTTTATGGGTACGAATGGGACAATAAACTGACCAGACACCAAAGAAAATGGTGGGCCCCATTCATTAATAGCAATGGGTGATCTGTGCAAGTAGCACCTGGAGTCACTTTGTTAGCAACAACAGGTGAAACTCGTGCATTTACAAGCACCGGGATCTAGCTCCATCGGTCTTATCTACAAGCTGTGCACTACATGTTCAAGCTGGTCCACTTGACCCTCGAAACAGATCCACGGAGACCTGCACCGTGCTTGTCAAAGTGAAAACGAAAGCTCCCAGGCCGGCGCACAGCCGGCCGTATTCGAGGGAAGCCAAGAATGCGAGTTTAACCTGGTTTCCCGGAATGCTGACTTCACTGGGATTTGTCAAGCTTTGCTTTTTAAACGAAAAGCGACAGGTCTGTCAGTTACTATGATGCGGCAATCCTTTATAAATGAAGTCAATAATATAATCCACGCTCGCATTGTAAACATGCAAACCATTGTGCTTTGTGATGTTCATCCAGGGAATGCTGTGGTGACGTGTTAGTGTTTCTAGCACAGCATAAAGTATGGTAAAATGTATCCCATTGTCTGTTGACGAAGGTGGACGTGAAAGTGCTCAGTGCATTTCAAATTCATGTAAATTGCAAAATGCGATGGCAATGGGCGTTCTTCAAACCACAGCCTAGAAACATTTCTCATCCTTGAGACCGTTCCAAGCCCAGCTACCATTCCCAGCCTATAGATCATACCAAGCCCAAAGACCATTCCGACCCTATAGACCATTATCAGCCTCAAGACCATTCCCAACTGAATGTCCATTCCTATCCTTGATACCATTCCCAGTACAGAGACCATTCCCAGCATATAAACCGTTACCGGTCTCAGGACCATCCCCAGCCTTTAGACCATTCTAAGCCAGGGATCCGTTCCCACCCTATAGAACATTCTCAACCTAATGACCATTCCTGGCTGAGAGATCCTTCCTATCCTTGAGAACATTCCCACCCAGAGACCATTCCCAGCCTATAGGCATTCTCAGCCCAGAGACCAATCACAGTCGAGATACCATTCTCAGCCTAGAAGCCATTCCCAGCCTCAAAACCATTTCAAGGATAGAGACAATTCCCAGCCTAAAGACCATTCCAAGCCTAGAGAACATTTCCAGCCTAGAAGCTCCTCCCACCCTAGAGATCATTCCCAGCCTAGAGACGGCTCCCACTTTAGAAGCCATTCCAAGCCTAGAGACCATTTTGAGCCTAGATGATGCTCCCAGCCTAGACTCTGCTCCCAGCCTAGAAGCTGCTCCCACCCTAGAGACCATTCCCACCCCATAGCCTCCTTTAGAAGCCATTACAAGCCTAGAGACCAGTTCCAGCCTAGAAGCTGCTCCCAGCCTAGATGCTGCTCCCTTCCTAGAAACCATTGCCAGCGTGGAAGCTGCTCCCACACTAGAAGCCATTCCCAGCCTAAAGACCATTCCAAGCCTAAAGATCTTTCCCAACTAAGATACCATTCCCACCCTAGGGGTCATTTCCACACTAGAGACCATTGCCAACCTGGAGACCATTCCCATTCTGAAGACCTTACTCTGCCTAGTTGCCGATTCCAGCCTGGACACCACTCCCAGCCGAGAGACCATTATTAGTCTGAAGGCCTTTTCCAGGTGTGCTGGTTGCAGTGTGATGCGGATGTGAAGCTGGGGAGTTTGAGGACTACATGGATGGAGTTGTTGTTTTGTACAGTACATTTTACTATTTTGATAAGAACAACAAATTCAACTTGATACAGTGTAATATTCATAGGTATGTAGGTACAGATGCGAATATGCAAATTCATGGTTCAAAAGAAAATCATAGAATGGCAAAGCCATAATAGATAGAATAAAAATAAATGCATATACACGTGAGCTATAGAAAGAGATATGTTAACAACAAAAAGAGTAAGATGAGCTCTAAATATTGTCTGCATACTTTGTAGACAACATCCACCAAAACAACATCACAAAAGGGGGATGTAGCTGAAACCATACTCATTTGCACAATTATTGTGAGGCTTACAATGTGTTTAAGTGACTAGAGTAACATTAACGCAAAGGAAAAGACACTGGCAACAAACAGAAAACAAGTGAAAGACGATAGCAGAGACAAGAGAAACAGTGAGGTAAATACATATAAGCCACAAGCTCATAAACATTTACAAACAAGCACTGGCTGAGCCAAAAGCTTTTTTTTTTTTTTAAGAAAGAGGAGATAAGCATTTGCCAGACCCTGGCATAACAGTAAGTCATGGCATGTGCCGGGCACTGGCATAACGGTATGACCTGGTCAGTGTCTGGGCATATGGCAGCAGTAGGTGGCAAATGCGTATCTAATACTTTTTCAAGACATTGGGCCTCATTACGACCCTGGCGCTAATGGGTTAACGGCGCCGTAAAAGGCTGCAGCGCCGTTAACCCATTAGCACCTAATTACGAGGTGCCTTTGCGGGACCCGACCTTAACGGCTGGTCTTAACGGAAGGGACCTTCGCGGTAAGTATGGTACCGCAATTTGCGGTACTGTACTTAGTGCCTTCGCCATTCCCATTATGCCCTATGGGGCAAAAATGGGAATGGGGAAGGGCCATGGGGAAATGGGGAAATACCACCCCGCCAACCTTGGAATGGGGCGGTATTTCCCCATTTCACCATGGCGGACACGTTACGATACCGGCACCAACCATGGTGTTAATAGCGCCATGATTTAGAGCCGGTATCGTAATGAGGGCCATTGTTGATTTTGACATTTTTATTTTTATTTTCAAGAGGGCTTAGTGCAAGGAATAGGTGCAAGGGCACAGATATTGCTTATAGATAAAGTGGCGGAAGCCACACCGGATAAAGAGGGTTTTTTTTTTTATCATACCAGAATTGCATTTACAGATGCAAGTAGACAATTAGCTAAGAGAAGACTGCTTAGAAATAACCCTGGCAGGCCTTATGCAGTGCAAAATGTGATGATACTGCTTGGTAGACTATTTAAAGACATCCCATGGGGACGTTTTTTGGGAACGTAAGCAGAGGTAGTGAGTGGGTCTGACCAAAAGAATCAGCATGGCCATGGGCAGTCAATGGATTGGTAAATAGCCAAACAGCACCCACAATCTGAATGTCCCCCTAATCCCATGTGCTTCCTAACAGTTCTCAAATGCAATCGTTTTGGCTTATACGTCTCACTTCATCATCCCTGATAAGTAAAACTAAAATAGACTAAAGATGGAACTATGGGTGCCATAAACAAGGATGTTTCTGAAAAGCAAAGAGTGATTTAGCATTACACCTGTTGGGAAGGGGACACAGTATTCCCACACCCAAAGCACTTCAAAATAAGGAAAAGACTGTGGAAGGTAATGTAAGAGACCAGGGGGAGCGGGGATATCCTTAAAGGCTTCTACATGATCATATTATCGCATGCTTATAGATGTAGTGCACATGCGGGAACAAACAACATCTTAGATATTAGCAGCCATATTGGAATGTAAGATCTAAACACAGTGCCGCAGCCTGCATCCCAGGCATAAGCCGCGAACGTGAGGAAAATGCCAGGTTGTATCCTGGGCACGGATGAGAATGGCCAGAGCCACAGAGATCCATAAACCCTTAATTGTTCTACAATGTTGCCAACCTTCGTGCTCTGAGAAGAATGTGCCCTTCAAGGCCATAGGAGGAGAATTGAGTACCTTTGTACAAGACAATCCCACGAGAAGCAGGGCATGGGCCTCCAACCCCCACCAGTCCCAATTCTAAGTTATAGTACCCAAATTCCCTTGCCTTAACACCCCTGAATTCCAAGGTACCAGAAAGCCCCAGACCACCGATCATAAAAACTGTTAGACCCCACCCGACCCCTGCGATGTATCAAAAAAGATGAGAAAGCAGGGCTTTCTTGCATTTACTTTTGGGTCACATGAATTGTGCTGCCAGGTGCAGGGAGGGAGGAAGTTATAGCCCGGAACAAGGGTGGAAGATCTTGGAGAGGAGCCGGCCTGCCTGGGAGCGAGTGAAGTGTGTGAGTGAATATGACATCGGCTTCCCCCCAGGTCCCTGTCTGCCTGTACCAGGTGCATTGGTACATAGATTGAGATGTGTTGTTTAGCTTGCCAACATTTACCAATTACCCAGCTTGTGACCGATGATGAATGCAGCATCACCCATGTCAAAGAAGATGGACAGATGGGGCTGGGACCAATGGCCTGACATCCCCTATGGAGCAGGTGGCCTATGTATGGGGTCTCACAAACCAGCCACACGGGTTTCTACTGTATGTAATGATGTCACTGATGAAGCTGTCTACCTTTAAAATGTTCTGCTCATGCAGATTTCGCAGAACGTTCCGCTGCACCAAAGTTCTTTGATGACACTTTCCATTTTTTACGTGGAAATACACGTTATCCTTGCAAGTGGATCTTTTTCACTAACATATTGGGCCTCATTATGACCCTGGCGCTAAGTGAAAAACGATGGCGGTAAATGGTTACCGCCATCGTTTTCCGCCAGGTCCGATCATGACCCGTGACCGTTAACTACGATGCCATTAGCGGCATCGTAGTTAATGCTGCCGCTAACTGCGCTAAGGGTGCACGCACGCGACCGCCCACACCGTACTTAGCGCCATGGCGGAAAGGTACGCAAATGCCGACCCAAGCGGACATGCACCTAACGCCATCACCCAGCCCATTAAGAACCTTACCGCCATGGTGCTAATAACGCCATCGCGAACCAACCGTAAAGGGCCATGTTAAGTGAATGCAGCTGCCACAGGTGCACAGAAACAGCACAGGTGAAGGCAATACAGACTCAGGAAGTACAAAAAGAGCACACCCCACCCCTTCCCACACCCAGTCACACTCCACAATGATACCAATACGACTAGCAATGTTGGGGCTGGAGGACCTGATAGCAATGCATGTGCTACAACAGCAACAACAACAACAGGCAGCACAGAGGAGACGCAGGAGGAGAAGGAGGGCAAGGCAGGCCCAGCAAGCCCCACCAGCACAGCCAGTGCCACCACGCAGGCAGCCCCCAAACCCACGCATCAGAGCCAATCCATTGAACCTCACTGCTGAGCAGATCCACACCCTGTACCGTTTGGACCGGGACACCATCACCGCCATCGTAGACATGACACACAACGACATCGTCAGCATGATAGAAACTCCAACCGCCACCCCCCCCCCTACTGAAGGTAGTGTCTGTACTCCACTTCCTGGCCACAGGCACCTACCAGCACACAGTGGGGCACCTGCATGGCATTTCACAACCATTATTCTCACGAACACTCATCCAAATGCTCAATGCCCTCCTCAAGCACACAGACGACCACATCTCATTACCATGGACTGGCCAGGAGATTGCAAACACCAAAGTGGGTTTCCATGCACTAGCCGGCATACCCGGCTGCATTGGTGCCATCGACTGCACCCATGTGGAATTGGTGGTTCCACGTGCCATGGAGGTACCGTACCGCAACCGGAAACAGTTCCACTCAATCAACGTGCAAATGGTCTGTGACTCCAACAAGATCATCACACATTGTTGTGCCCGATTCCCCGGATCAACCCATGATTCTATGGTCCTGAGGAACTCCACAATACCACGCTACATGGAGCGACATGCAGGGCCAAGATCCTGGCTACTCGGTGAGTCCAATGTCATGGAAGTGGGCAGGTGAATGACGTACCGATGCATACTCCACCTGGCTGACAGGGGGGGGATGCATACGCCACCTGGCTGTGAGTAACACAGAGAACGGAGACAGAGGATGGGCACTCACAATGCACACAACCCCTCTGCATACATTGGGTGATGGCATGCAAAACAGGCCATGGGAGCCATGAGCATATACTGGTTGCATTGTGTGAATCAATTAGTGCATGTAGAAGTGAGCCAAAGTAACAGTTGGATGCAAGCCATGGTGGAACATCATGTTCTTGATCAGACAACATGACTGACACATACATTCTCGCCTACATACAGGTGATGCAGGCTATCCCCTGAAGAGGTGGCTCCTTACACCAGTCCGGAACCCGCAGAACCAGCACGAGGAGGACTTCAACCGTGCACATACACGTACTCGTGTGGTCATAGAGCAGACATTCGGCCTATTGAAGGCACGGTTCCGAAGCCTCAGCAGGTCTGGTGGGGCACTCCTGTTTGGCCATGAGAAGGTGGCAAAGATCGTCATGGCATGTGTCATGCTACACAATATGTGCGTCAGACGGAGTGTGCCCCTGCCCCCTGACGCAGAACTGCAACCACCTGACGATGAGGATGAGAAGGGTGCAGATGGGGCGGCACCCCATGGAGGAGGCAATGCACAGGAGGGACGTGCAATGCGCCAAAGTATCATCGACCACTGCTTCTAGCACACATGGCTGGTGTGTATCACATGGTGACTGCACTTGGGGCACTGTGTGGCTCTGGGACAATCACACTGTGGACTGTACACCAATAAAGCACACATACGCAATGAAAATGTCCACACATTTCTTTTTCGGAAATAAAAAAGTGTATTCAAACTATGAAACGCCGTGACACACCCCCTCCCACCTCCCCCTTCACACCCCAACACACCCCCCCACATCCCCCCTGCACACCCCAACACACCCCCTCCCACCTCCCCCCTGCACACCCCAACACATCCCCTGCCACCCCAACACACACCCTCCCACCTCCCCCCTGCACACCCCAACACACACCCCCCTCACCTCCCCCCTGCACACCCCAACACACCCCATGTAGGTGCCAACAGATGCCTGTGACAGTGGCCACAGTCTGTTACAAGCCCCCTCTCCCGGCCCCCGGGGCACCCCTGGCTGTGGAGCGCAGGTTACGTCCGGAACGTCGCACGGGGCTGCTCTGTGCAGAACTGGCAGTGGAGGATGTCCCTGCCTGCCCCCGTGCATGCATGTCCTGTAGGGTGTGGGTGAGCTCAGTGAGCGCACGACGCAAGCCGGCAAGTTCAGCACAGATGTCCCTGGACATGGCCTGCATGGCATCCCTCAGGGTGGCAGTGCTCTGCGCTACTTCGGCCCTTAGGGTCTCCGTGGCCTGTTCAATGGTTGCCCTAGTCCCCACACATTCCGCGGCATGCTCAGTCAGCATCGTGGACAGTTGTTGCTGCCGTTCTGTGATGTCCTCGAGGGACTGCTGCCCCTGCTGGCCCATGGCCAGTGCTGGTGGTGTGATGGAGGGGCTGCTCCCCTCCTGTGGAGTGAGGACTGGGCATGGGGTGGAAGGCCACTCCTCTACCTCTGTGTGCCCCTGTGTGTGATCCTCATGGGGGCTGGCATCTGAGAAACAGGGGGAATGTAGTAGGTCAGTGGGGCTTCTGACCTCGTGCTCCGTGTCTGAGTCTGAACATGCAGCTATTGCAGCTGTCTCACCGATGTTGCTGCTGGCCGCTGACCCGGTGCCTTCTGTGGCAGCCAATGTCGGTAGAGGTGGAGCAGCTGCTGCTGGCCTGCTGCCTACAGGGGTGCTTGCCGGTGGGACGTCCGGTATGCTCGCAGTGGGTCCTGCTTGTTGTGGGGTCTGCCTCACTGCAGCTGAGGTTGAGGGTGCGGGGACGGTATTGATGGCCTTCTTGGCTCTCTTCGTCGCAGGGGTGTCCTGGTCCTCGGGGTGTGAATCTGTGCCTGTGGTGGAGCAAAGGAGGGAGGGCGTTATTGATGGGTCTGCGGACTTTGGAATGACAATGATTGACATTATTCTGGTCAGTAGATGAGGCAGATTTCAGGCAGGGCCATGCAGGTTGTCTCCTTTTAGTGTGGAATGTGGATGCAGGTATGCGGGTGCCAGCAGTGTATACAGGGTGGTGCTCGCATGTGGCTATGGGCAGTGTTGAAATGTGTTGCATTTACACTGTAGGGCAACCTTGTGCTACACATGAATGGACTGCAGTGACTATGGCATGTCTTGTTTGAGGCACCTACCTTCATCGCCTGATGTCGGAGCTCCCCTTTCCATCCCTCCGACGCCTTCAATGATTCCATGCCAATCGTGGTTGCACAGATCTCCTCCCACGGTTGGAGTTTTAGTGGGGATTCCGACCCTCCACCGGTACCCAGGGCAAGGTTGCGGTTTGCAGAGATGACGGCTCTGACCCGTATGCGTAGGTCATCCCAGCGCTTCCTGCACTGCTGTGGGGTGCGGGGTACGGTCCCCACCGCGCTGACGTGCTCGGCCACCAGGGCCCAGATGGCCTTCTTCTTCGCTATCGCTGTCCTGGTCATTTCCGGGGAGAAAACGACACCTGCGGTGTCTTGCAGGGTCTCTGCAAGCATGCAGAGTTCCTCCCGGCTGAATCTCTCCTGGCGCTGGCGGTCACATGCCTTCTTTACAACTTTAGGCATTTTCGGGTACTTGGATGGGTGGGTGATTGGTTGGGACAGGTGTCAGGGTTGGATCTGGTGTTGTTCGGTAGGATGGCAATGGATTGTGTTTTTAAAGATGGCCGACGTGCTGTTTCCCGTTACAGCGCGATGATGCTATTTCCGGTCCTGCTTTTTACGGCCACCGCAAATTACGGTGGCCGCTAATTACGGTGGGCGCTAATTACGGTGGCCGCTACTTACGGTGGCGGAAGTGCACCTTGCTTGCTTTACGATGCCGGTAGGGGCCTTTTCCGCCATGGCGTTAATTGCATTACCGCCATGGCGTAATGCTCGTGCGCGATGGGTCGTAATCTGGCGCTCTTTACGCCATCGGCCCACGGCGCAAACGCTCATTACGCCATGGTGGTAATGACGGAAGATTACCGCCTGGGTCGTAATGAGGCCCATTGTATTTTATGTGGTGTGAGCTTCTAAGGGGCTTCCTAAACACCTCTCACTCCCTTATACCAACAGAAAGAGATTCCATCAAGCTATAATAGGTACATTTTCTAATGCTTCCAATTTCTTGGAATAATTCAAGGACGAAAGGAGATCCGCAAATTAAATAATGTGAGCATTTGATCATAGGCCCAGAAGAATATCAGCAGTGCATAGGGTTTAATACATTACAATTATTTTGAAGAAACCAGCTTAACTCCTCTCAAAGAGAAAACATGCTTGATAATTAATAACACAATCTTCGAAGAAGCTGTCAAGGCCAACAGATGGTTTAAAGTGGTTGATAAACCTGGACAAACCTAGGCAGAGTGAGAAGAGATATGCAGAGAACAAAAATGACCATCAGATCGGCTGTCAGAGACACATTAAATAACTTTTACCAGAGCGTATCCAATGTCTTATGACATATAAACAGATTAGAATCACTTTAATTTTCAAGTTCAATTTTCCGTTGCTCATGTCTGCCCTTAACGTTAGTAGCTTTCTAAAGTAAATAGAAAATCAATCAATCGATGTCATCTGTATCAGTCATGAAGTACCTACTTCCATTCTCTGATCACATTGACTATCCTGACATAAGAAAGCAATGTGGTTTCTTGAGGGAGCTGCTGCCTTGATGGCCGATCAGTGTGCAGCACAAGGGAGGATGAAAGGTGGATGACAGGGGTTCAAATACATTAATAAAATGACATTTCAAATACATGTAGAGACTGAATAACAATTATATTCAAACCCTTCCAAGATGGCGCCAAAATATGGATTCAACTCCCATATTCAAAGGAGAGGATGATTACCTACAAGCCACACAAGAAATGGAATTAGCTCATTCACCAGCACTTAGTTATGTTATGTTAAATTATATTTATACTGCACACTATCACCACCTGAGTGGTCCTCTGGCGCGCTGGAGGATCTGAAAAGCAAGAGGGTAAGGCAAGTTAGTAGGATTGTGCAGGGAAAAAAGTGCAAGGGAGCTGTGATGTGCTGTTGGCAGCTTCAGTTCGGTTTACACCTTTTGCTGAGCATAGGTGTGATTTTTGGGTCGGTAGCGTGTGTGGTTTATTGTGCTTTATAGGTATGGTTGTGTTTTGTTTACAGTTTGAGAGATGTGAACAGAGGGATGAGTTGTTTAGTGGGTTGGTTAGTGGTAACACTCAATCGAACCACCTCTGCTTTGGCCACCTGTGGCACATGTCCCTGTCAGTGTCGTGCATTGTGGTGTGCTAGGGGGGTCTCCCTCCTATATTCTGTGGAGAATTGTGGGTTGTCAACAGGGCTGTTTAGTGGTGATGCCTCCTCCAACACCCCCATGTATCTAGGCTAATGGATGTCTACACCACTTTCTCCCTTTGCATATCCTGGTGTGCAGCCACCATTCTCTCCCTGGGCCCCTTGAGGCCAAGGGGACCTATTCACTCTACCCATGAGCTCTGTGGGCCTTGTGGTTTATCAGTTCAGTCACTATATCCCCTTTACCTCTAATGCCTTCTTTCTGTGGTTGCACCCTACAGCCCTCCAGGGGAATGGGTGCAACCGGGTCTCCCTCCCACTCAAACGTCTCTCCACCTCCCGGTTCTTTGTTGTGGTTCAGTATAGTCCTCCGTTTTGCCATGTGTGTGTGTTCATTCCATTGCTTTTGTGTGTTGTTCATGCGTTTTCGTCCAGTTCTGTTTCGAAGAGCAAGGTGTTTAGGAGTTTTCTGAATTTTGGATGGTCCTTCATGTTTAGTATTTCTCTCTGGAGGGAGTTCCATATTTCTGCAGCTAGGCAAGAGAATGCTGATCCACCATTATTTCCTTGTGCATGGATTAGGTTCCAGGCGGATGTCGTTGCTGGATCTGAGTGTTCTGGTCGATTGGTAAATGGTGATTTCCTTTTGTGAGAATTCTGCTCCTTAGTCGTGGATTTCTCTGTGGGTTATGCACATTATTTTGAATGTGATACATTTTTTGACTGGAAGCCAATGTAGCATCTTTAGCGCTGGAGTAATGTGGTCAATTCGTGAGAGTTTGAAGAGAGGTCTGGCAGCTGCATTCTGTATACGTTGCAGTTTCTTTAGTTGATAATTCAGATTTCCCAGATGATGGCCATTGTTTTGTGCATAAAGGAGAGGAATGGTGGAATCTTTTTGATCCTGTGCAGGTGGAAGAAGCATTTCTTGATTATTGCATTTACTTGTGGTACTAGAGTAAGCTTGTTGTCCATTAGAATTCCAAGGTTTTTGATTATTGTGGATGGCTTGGCCGATGTTCCTAGTTCCTAGTTCTGTTGGCCACGGGATGTATTGGTTGCTGGTTTTTGTATATAATCATGATTTCAGTCTTGACCGGGTTGTCTTTGAGGCTGGTTGGGTTCATCCATTCATAGAGTTCTTTGAGACAATCTTTTAGCGTTGTGTTCTCCACTTGTACATCTTTGATTTTGTAGTTCATTTGGGTGTCATCTGCATAGTTGTAGCAAGTGAGGCCATGCCTTTGGGTGAGGTTGATTAGTGGAGTTATGTATATGGTGAAGAGGAGTGCGGAAAGGGAGGATTCTTGTTGTACTCCACAGGTTGTGTCCTGCAGAGTGGATGTGAATCGTTTTATATATACATTTTCTGTACTTTCAGTTAGGAAAGATTTAATCCAGAGCAGCGCTGAGGACGATGATCCCTATTTCTTCCAGTCTCTTGATGAGTATGTTTTGGCAGACTATGTTGAACACTGAGGAGAAGGCAAGTAGTATCAGTGCAGAGTTTGTATTGGAATCTTCGTTGGTCTTTAAGTCATCCCATATCGAGAGAAGTGCTGTCTCTTTCCCTTTCATGAGCCTGAAGTCAACTTTTGCCTGGTCCAATAGTTGGTGGGTTTCTATGTGTTCCAGTGTTTGTTCATAGACATAGGTATCTAGCAGTTTTGCCAGATAGGGAATGAGGGATAAGAAGATTTCCCAAAGAGAAGTAGGCAAGGGAAGAGCATGGAGGAAGGGAGAAGAATGGAGGAAGGGAGGAGAATAGAGGGTGCATCAGGAGAACAGGCTCTGGAAAGATAGGGAGTTTGTGGAGTGAACTTTAATATGACTGCATTCGTGCAAAGATGTTGTATTAATCACAAAATTCCAGTAACTAATTATTTAAAGTTAGGCTGCTTAAGGATTCTGAGGGAAACATGCAAAGGTCTGATTTATTTATTTATTTATTTATGTATTCACATTTGTTGAGCGTACAGCAGACCTGAGGCATCGTGGCGCTTATTACAGTGTTGCTTATACTTAGTTACATACAATTCAAGTCCGTCGGAGTTACATTGGACAATATTATTCTTTTGTTACATACGTACATTGTTACGTACTTACATACTTAGAGGGACAGGTAACTAGGAGAGCAGTGTTAGTTGAAGAGGGCAGTTTTGAGTTTTTTGCGGAAGGAGAAGAGAGATGTTTCAGCACTGAGGTCAGTGGGGAGAGAGTTCCAAAGCTTAGGTGCGAGGAAGGGGAAGCCTATACCTCCTGCCTTGGTCCTATTGATGCAAGGTATCGTTAGTTGATTGGTGTATTGCAATCTGGTCGGTCTGGTGGATTGAGATCTGCATAGGGTGTCAGATAGGTATGAGGGTGCTGAGAGGTTGATGCATTTATGGGTGGTAGTGAGAATTTTGAAGGAGATGAGATCCTTGACTGGGAGCCAGTGGACTGTCTTCCTGGCTTGTGTGATGTGGTCTCTTTTTGGTATGCTGAGGGCTGCTCTAAGAGCGTTGTTTTGAGTTGTTTGGAGCCTGGATAGGTTTTTTTGGCAGGTGCCGGCTAGGAGCGCATTACAGTAATCTAGTTTGGCTCCTATGGTAGCTCTGGCGATGGAGAGGCAATTATCCTTAGTTAGGAACAGTTTTATTGCGTTGATGAGTTTAGTACTCCGTGCGGAGGCTGAGACTATGGCGCTGACTTGTTTGTCCATCAATAGGGTAGCGTCTATGTTAATGCCCAGTGTTTTGACTGAAGATACAACTGGGATGACACAGTTAATCTATGTTGAAATTGAGGTACAGCGGGTTGAGGTTGGAGAGTGTGGATTTCTGGCCTAGAATGAGGATTTCGGTCTTGTCCCCATTCAGGTAGAGGCCGTTAGTAGCCATCCACGCTTGTATGGTGGAGTAGATTTGCTGTAGGGTATTGGCGTTTTGATGATAATGCCTCATCAAGGGAAGGAGAACCTGAGTGTCATTGGCGTAATTTGTGTATGTGATCCCAAGTGCGTCCAGTTTATTAAAGAGAGGCTTGGTAAAAAGATTGTAGAGCGTGGGGGCAGTACATGAGTCTTGTGGGACACCGCAGTGGACGATGGGGGGTGCTGCATGGGCTGTGTTTGAGAACACTTTCATTGCTCTGCCCTCTAAGAAAGATGTCACCCAGGATGCTGCGTCCTTAGAGAAGTGCGCTGCATGCGTCAGATGACTGGTAAGTGTGATGTAATCTACCAGATCAAATGCTGCTGAAAGGTCAAGGAGAAGGAGGAGAACGGGCGTGCCTTTGTCAAGGATGTTAGTGATTTAGTTTTTTAGGTCTAGAAGGGCGGTTTCAGTTCGTGCCCTTTGCGAAACCCAGATTGTCTTTTTCCTAGGATCGCATTCAATTCACGGTATAGTTGAATCTGTTTGTGGGCGGCCTTGTCTAATATTTTTAGGAGGAATGGAACTGTTGTTATGGGTCAGTAGTTATTGGGGTTAGTGGGGTCAAGCCTTGGTTTTTTTAAGAGAGGGCGCACCCAGGCCTCTTTAAGGCAGTCTGGGACTATGCCCGTTTTCAAATAAGCATTGATGAATGCTGTGATAAGTGGAGCAAGTGGTTCTGCGCAGTCCTTGATGATTTTAGGTGGGCACACATCACCCTTGCATTGTGAGGGTTTGAGGTGTCTGAGGATGTCAATGACATCTACTTCAGAGATTTTGGTGAATGCGAATTTAGGCATGGTGCTTGTTTTTACATTTGGTTGTGTCTGTACATGAGGGCTTTGCTTAGGTAAAGTTTTGTAGTGGTGAGATATTTTGTTTTGGAGGAGGTTTATTTTTGCTAGCATGGCTGATTGTATGCCTGTGCACCAAGCTTCGTCTTTGACAATCTCATCGGGGCATGTGGGTGTTACAGTTAATTCTTTAAATATACTAAAGAGTTCTTTAGAGTGGGAGTTGGTAGCAGAGATACGGTGGTTATAGGCTTCAGATTTAGCAATGAAGATGGCGTCTTTGTATTTTTTGGCTATGGATTTGAGGATATCTTTTGTGGAGTCACAGGGACTGCCCTGCCAGTTTTTGAGCGCCTGGTGTTTGTCTTTGTGCAGAGTCTGGAGTTCCTCTGTCAACCAGGTATTGGAGTGGAAGGATTTTTTCTCTTTTTGTTTTCCAGTGGGGCAACGGTGTTGACAGCCATGGTAATGGTGTCTTTGAATATTTCTGCGAGGATGTTGGGGTCTGATGAGAATGGGGGCACTAGGCATGGCAGATTAAGGTGTGTGCTGACGCTGTCCGCAATGAGTTTTTTGGCACTTCTGGCCAGGGTTGCCGGTGCTGTGGTAGGCACTTTAGTGCATATTGAGACTGGGATGTCGAATTGGAGGAAGTTGTCGTCTGTCCAAGGGAGTTTAGTATTGGAGGTGTTGGTTGTGTTACAATTATGGTCTATGATCCAATCTAAGATGCGTCCTTTGACATGAGTAGGCAATGTGATTTTTTGTGAGTAGCCTAGGTCGTGAAGGCCTTTGGCTAGGGAGATAGCAGTTTTGTCCTTAGGGAAGTTGAATCCTAGGTTAAGGTCTCCTAATAGTAGTGATTTAGTGGAATTCTTAATATTGTTGCCTAGGAGGTGATAGACTTGTCCTGTGAAATTGGCGGTGGGAGCAGGTGGTCGGTACATGATATGAATATTTATTGTACCGTTAGGTGAGAGTACTAGTTTGACTGATAGCATGTCAACATTCCCTTCATCTTGGTGTGGTAAGGTTCTGATAGATAGAGTTTCTTTGTGAATAAGGGCTACCCCCCTCCTGATTTGGCGAACCTGTCTTGTCTAAGGATGGTTGTGGGATGTTTTTACCCATGCATCCGAGCCCTACCAAAAAAAAACTGTGCATTACTGGCATTGAAAACATCAGGATGGCCAGAGCTTCCCAGAAAATGCACAGGGAAATGCATGAAGAATAGGCTGCCACCCATTTTTGCCGAT
Organism: Ambystoma mexicanum; assembly: GCF_040938575.1. Lineage (NCBI taxonomy): Eukaryota > Metazoa > Chordata > Amphibia > Caudata > Ambystomatidae > Ambystoma > Ambystoma mexicanum. The sequence goes on along the minus strand of NC_090933.1, from coordinate 1,108,326,618 downwards.
GTTATGGGCACAGAAGGGCACTGCCTAAAACCACCATGGGCTACCCACACAGTAGCCTGAAACCATAGGGAATGGCAATGCTGATTGCCAAAAGCAACCTAGAACTGTGGGGAATTAATTTTCTTAAATCCCAAAAATGGTTGCATTACCAGTACTCACCACTATAAGAAAGCCGGCGTTTTAAAACAACACCAGGCATTTGTGTAACACTGAATAAATGAACCCAAAGCAGGCCAAAGAAAGACTTACTAAGAGGTGGATACAATGCAAAGTTATATTCTGAAGTGACTTGAAGGTTTATAACAAGACTGGCTGAGCTCTGCAGGTCTGCAGCGGCTTAAACTGAAACTGGATTTAAAATTACCAAAAATCGAAATGTGTAAATAAACTGAGGGACAGACTTGTGACTGCCACATAGTTTGTCACTGTTAAAATGTCATAGTTTTGAACTTATAATCAGCCTTCCAGCTGCATGTGTAAAAATTGTTAGTTTTACTTGAATGCAGAAAACTGGGTAACTAAAAGTGACAGTAGCTAGAGCCTGGCTTAAGGAACTGGATTCTGCCCAACAACCTCCCCCCAATTGGAGTGAAAATGGATCCACAGCAGTTCTCAGGCCTGGCTGCATTCTGAGGGGAGGTTACCCCTCTCTGATTGAATTACCAAGGGACTGCTAGAGACTAAACAAAGGACCCAGGCAGAGGGTTTATTGGGGGGAGGCCATAAATGGCTTCCTCTTGAACAATGGGCCTTCCAGGGCCCAGGCAGATGGTTTATTAGGGGGACCGTAAAATAGCTTCCTCTTGGCAGAAGCTGGGAGGGGCAGGGTCTCTGAGCTTGGCAGAAACTGGATAAACTGGTTTCTCCACCATGTGACCTGGGAAGACACACCCCTGCTGGCCAGAATATGATTTTAAGAAAGATGTATAACTCATGGTGCGGACTTGTCAAAATTATTTAAATGATACCATAATTCTTGTGATTTTTCTGTGCACGTTTTAAGACGCGTTGGGAATTTGTGTGATGTTCTGGGGCAAAACCCTGCTATTTATGTATACTACAGACTCTGTGTTTAAGCTAGAGACATGGGAGTTTACTGGAGTATGTATGGACAGGCCGTGTACATTTGTATAAATCTGGAGAAAAATCTGATGTTGCAAAACCCACTAAAAAGCACCAAATGTTGCCATTTCTGAATGCAAGCCCCCAGGAAGAGCAGAGTTTGAACAGGGTATACCTCATGTGATATGTGATGGGTGCATGTCATTTCAAACCACGGTGTATCTATGAAATATGTCTTTAGGTCAAATATAGATTGTGTTTAATTTGACAGGGGAGTGTCCTTTCTGCAAGCCATTAAATGACATTGCTCTGACACTCCACTTTTTTTCCCCAATCAAGAGAGAAAGGAAAGCTTGACCAATGGGCAGTTGAGAGAGGGGCTGGCTAGTGATGCTGCACACACACCCACTTTCAAAACACATAAAAAGAGCCACTGGAAGCTAGAGAGGACATTCAATTCCATTTGCTGTGGAGCATGCTGACCAACGACTTCACATCCAGAGATCCTACACTTAGACTTCCAAGCTAAACAGAGACTACAGAACTTTGAACCAAGAAGGCCCACTGCAAGCAAAAGTATTTGCCAGCAGGCCCAAAAATCCTTTGCAGACCATTCACAGCCGGACCCAGGTGTTGATTCTGGCCTGAAACCCTGTGCCAGAAAGATCCAGAAGCAGTGCTGTACCCAGAGAAAGCAGAGCAGTATCCAGAACCAGAGGCCAGAGATCCAGAGTGACCCAGACCGCTGTTAGCAGAACCAGAGAGCTGATCCAGATCACTGTGAAGTGCCAAGACCAGAACCGGAGTCCAGTCCAAAACCTGACCAGATCCGTGGCGAGGCCTAATTCAAAAATATATTGTGAGTACCTAGCAGAACTGTGCAGAACCAATCTCTTAGTTAAAATAATATAATTCAATCTATTTTAATCTAACCAGAACTGCCTCCTAACTGTCACCTGTCATCTGCAAAGCTGTCACCTGTCATTTTCTAGCTGCAAGCTGTAACCTGTCGCCTTGAATTTTTAAAATTTAAAATCCGAAAAACTACCTTTATTTAATCGTCCGTATCTCTGGAACCATTTGTGCTAGGAACTTGGTTTAACATTCCTCTGTAACTTAGAATCTCAGCTTTTCAACAAGCTTAGAACCGACTTGCTACTCCTTATACTTTTGCCGTAATCGTGATTCACGCATTCGCGAATTTTGCCGCGATTCGCGATTTGGTTAAAAATCCAGCCACGTGTGAAAACAGCAGCTTCCTTGCTTTCCTTTGCCAACAATTTGTTTAACCTGCTAGTTACTCCTAGATCCTTGCTAAAGTGAGCCTGAACTCATATTAACTAGATACCACTCACCCTGAACCTCCTGAAGGGAATTAAAAGCATTTTCAGCATATTTCTCACTGCATTCTCATCATATTCAAAGCATTTTGCCTGTGTTTCAAAACTCCTATCTGTTGTATAAGCTGCTGGGGGGTGAATTGTCCAAGAAAGTGAGTACATTGTCTTTTGCTGAAACCCTATCAAGTTATTTTCTGTACTGCATTTTCATTCCACCTTGCATCCATTTGAAACCATAAAAGTATTGTTGCTATCTTATCCATCCTATAACCACTCATCATTGATTATAAAGAAGTGTGCTAGTGCCAGACTATCCATTATTGATTACTGCTCAGATTAAGTGTGATATTTAATTATTAATTTATTATAAAGTGTGATATATATATATATATTGTTTAAATTCTCAAATAAACCTTTTAACTTGCCAAACAGAACTACTTCTTGTCTCAGTGGGGTCAGGGGGATTCCAAGAGAGGGGTGTAATATAGGGGTAGTCATCCAGAACTCATGAACTGGACATAAAGATATATCAATAAGGGTTTCCATTCAGTATCCCAGACTAGGCATTGACTTAGCTGTAGTGTTGAATTGAATCCTTTTACAAAGTGGGGGCTCGTCCGGGACGTTTGGGTTAGATCTATCACTTGTGCAGATTAATACAGTGTGCCAGCTGACCAGATACACATATCGGATCACCAAGCTGTGTTATGCTGTGAAGCACTCCTCAAAGGAACGCTCTAAGGAAAAGGTCTGTTTTGCAAAAATAAAATACAAACTTCTGTAAGTCAGGAAGGAACTCAAATTCCAGAATGACGACCTTGGTAGATATGAAAATAGCCAGAGAACACTTATTACATAAGCTATTTGTGAGAGGTGAGTGGACTCATCAGGACCAAACGGTCTGGTTGCAGGCAATCGCGCAACAGGTCACTGAAACAGGGTCAGATACATGGGGAGATCAGGGTACCCTACATTTGGCCCTGAGTGAACTATATATGGCCCCTAAGGCCAAGGATGAGCACCACAAGATTGCCAGGGTAGCGGCATATTTATATTTACATATGGGAGCCATGCAGGACAAATTTGCTGAAGGCCAAGATCTGGCGAGTAGGCAACTGCTGGCACTACAGAAGGCCCAATCTGATCTGGACTCTTCTGAGCAGAGGCTGCTCAGGAGCCAGGAGTCAGAAAATGACAGCAGACGGTACATCACTAAAATAAAGGAGGATATGGATGTGCTGCAACAGGAAAAGGCGGACCAGGATACCAGATTTCTGGCCTTGCAGAAGGAGTACCAAGAAGGTTTGGACTCCCTACTGCAGAGCCAGAAAAAGCTGGAGCAACAGTTAGACTTCAATAGGGCATGTGCTGAGCAGGTAGTCACCCTGCAAAGCCACCTAAATAGGAAGAAGGCAGAGAGCAATAAACTGATTTTGAAAGACCTGGATACCCAGGCAGAGCTTGATCAGGAGCGCCAGAAAGCTGGTGCCTTCCAAAGGCAAAGGGACGACCTGACGGCACAGATGCAGACTCTTAGTCAGGAAAGGGACACCTTAGGCCAGGAAGTCTGCCACTTAAAAAGAAAAATGGAAGAAAATCACCTGGCCCACCAGGGACTAGGTGACCTCCAAAAAGAACACCAGGACTTGCTAGAGCACACCAGGAGGGTGGAGGAGGCTCTGGCAAGAAAGCAGCAGGCCAGTAGGGAAGGGACTCAGGAGGTAACCCTCCTGCAGCAAAGACTGGCCCAGTACTCCAGGACCAATCAGGAGGCACAGAGAGAAAATGAGGCTCTCTGTCAGCACAATGATAGGCTCCAGCAACAGGTAGCGATGCAGGAGAGACTGATAGAGTCGAGTAAGGCCTTAACTGAGGAACTGAAAGCGCAGGCTCTTGCATTGCAACAGGGAGCAGGGGTGGATAGAGACCAGGTTCGCTGGGAGAGGGAGACTCCTGAGCATAACCTCAGGAGCCCTAGTACCAGAGGCCTTTATCTCTCTCAGTCCCTGAACTCTGCCACCCCCATGTCCCCTGGCACACATGAGCACCGGGCCACAGGGATGGCAGATTACTATCCAGCCAGAAGCATGGGGCTCATAGGCCAGTACCTCCCAGGAATGGATGGGCGGGCATCCGGGTATGGGCACCCAAGCACAGTGCAATTTAGTGGGGAACCCCAGGAGAATAGGCCCATTAAGGGCATCCTGAAAACTTCTGCCCAGTTAGGTCAGAGGGGGGGGTACCCATCAAATCCTGGCAGCAAGGAGGAATCTGAAGACTCCTCTGAACGGCGCAGGACACAGGAGACCAGGTCCCCACATTCTGCCAGCCAATCCCAGGCTCGCAGAATCCGGGAAAACCTGGAAGATCAGACAGGAACCTCTGGGAGCAGTGCCTCTGAGTCAGAGAATGAATGGACCAGGGTTACCCGAATCAAAAAGGCCAATAAGGCAAAAAGGGCATTGCTTAAGGACCCATTGAAGCAAATAAAGGCAATAAGGAGTGTCATCACACCTTATCACAAGAACGCCAAGTATTCTGTTTGGGAACACTTGGAGCTTTACTAGCAAATGATGGAGACTTTCCATTTGAAGGACATCCAAAGCTGTATTCAATATGTAAAGTGGACCTTCTCACCAGAATACTCCAGTTTCTTTGCGGGGCTGGAGGACCAAAATCATTTAAGATGGTCCACCTATAAGGCGGCCATCTTGAAACATTTTTCTGTTCACAGAAATCCTCAAGAGGCTCGCAAGGCAGCCTACAATTTGCAATGTGGGGAGGATCAGGCCCCACAAGAATGTGTGCAAGAACTGAAACGTGCCTTTGCGCAGACCACCAGAAGGGTGGGCACAGACAGCAGAGAATTTGTCAATACATTTTTCCATGCCTTGCCCAAATATATAATGACCCAGCTCGTGAGAGATTTTCATGAGAAAAGATCTTTAGACTGGGTCATTGAACAGGCTACCTGGATCTATGAGGTGCAGAAGCCCATACAAAATAAAAGCAATACCCAGAAAAATCCCAAAACCAACAGCACCCCTGCTGCTGCCAAGGTGGCAGAGGTAAAGGTCACCCCCGTTTTGGATTTGGAGATGGGGGGGCCTAAAAACCTACCTGCACCTAATAATTCACAGCCCAGAAGGCCCTCGGGCCAGTCACAGACAGGGAGTCGAGGAGGTAGTCCCACAAATGGGGTCCCCCGCTCCCCTGACTATGTAAGTCCCCGCTACAAGGGAAACCAACCAATCCTGGGTTATGTGTGGACTCCTCCAGCCCAAGGGGGGGGATACAGCCAAGCACCTGACCCGGGGAACTTCCCTCCTAACTTCCCCCAGGAGGGCAGAAATTTTCGAAATCCTGGGCAGAACTTTTTCCCCAGGTATCCACCCAATTTCCAGCCCCAAAATCATCCATCCTTCTTTCCCCAATTCCCTGAGCTCAGACAACCTAATCCGGGAGAGGGGAGGCCAAGGGTGGAGGGGTACCAAAATCTTCCCAACCAGGGGTACTACCAGAGAAGGGATAGCTACCCTTCCCGGGATCAGCCCAGGGGAGAAAATAGAGCCCCGTATCAGCCTGAGCGGGTTTCCCAGTTAGAGCGCCAGGTCCAAAATATGGCACGGGATCTGGGTCACATACTGAGGGCTCAACAGAACCCTCAGATGAGCGTGCCACCGCTCTGGACCTGGTACTCCAGAACAATGACGGGGCAGCACCCCGATAACACACCGGTTCCCAGGGAGGAGGCACAAGGGGGAGGGGGGTGTAAAGCCTTGGAGGAAGCTTCCTTCCCAACTTGTAAACAGCCCCTGGAAAACCAGGAACCGGAAACAAAATCTCCTACCCCTGAAAGCCTGCCTCCCAAGGAGCAGAGGGGGGGTAGGAGAAACAAATGACCCAAACAGACCCACTTTGTGGAGGAGGTACAGGTCTTCCAATTTGAGGGAGAGGGATCCTCAGAGGATCCTGGGGAAAGGACCTTCTCCTTCAGAGATGGTGGAACTCCTCCCAAGGAAAAATGGGTCCCAAGGGATTCCAATCCAGACTGGGGAGATATGGAGACTGAGCTACCGCCGCCCATCATCTTATCCCAGAACCCACAATACCAAAATCCCCTGGTTCAAACCCATCCTGGTGACTGCCTCCAAAAAGGGGGAGGCGGCCCAGAACCGGAACCAGGGGAACCCACAATGGCTCTGATCTCCAGTTGCCAACTTTTTCTTTCAGATTCCCAAGGATCTCCACAGAATTCTGCCCAAATCTCTTCTCTCGCCATGTACAAAACCAGAAGGTTAGCCCACCAGTTGTCCAAAAATGTGCATTATCTGTGCCCCCTTGAGGAGAAGGAGGGAAGATACTATGCCCCGGTACAAGTACAGGGGCAGGGTACAATTTTGGCACTGATGGACACTGGATCCCAAGCTACCCTTCTGTCCAAAAGGGCCTTTGAGGAACTAAATGCAGGAAGGGGGGAGAATTACCTTATTCCTCTCACCTCTCTTCCTGGACAACTGCAGAACTTTGACGGGAAGGAAATTCCCGTTGAGGGGACTGCAGACTTGGACATTAAAATAGGGCGACACAAGGTGAGACACCCGGTCATAGTAGTGACTCCAGAGGGCACCCCTTGTTTACTAGGGAATGACCTCCTGAGAAGGTTGTCACCCCTAATAGATTGTGTAAACAAGGTCCTCTGGACCCAGACTAGCCGACCCATAAAATTAAAACAGAGTGTCAACCATGTTAGTTTAAACGCCACCTGCCACATGGTTGAACAAAAATCTGACCAAGTACAATTTCACTTCCAGAACAACCAAATTCCAGACGTGACAGTAATAGCAGTAGGACAACAGACTGGTGATGGGGGGTCCTCTCTATTTCTGAAAATCAACCTTCCTTCCAGTTTAAAGTGGTATTCCACACTGGAAGGAAACACCCTGAAATTTGTTACTAATCCACAATCAGAAACTCCCACTCCTATAGTCCAGAAAGATGTGAAATCAGCTCAGAGCCTGGCTGATATTCAGCAAATTGGAGAGCAGTTGTTCATCCCTGTTCAGTTAAATGATGGGAAGGACTCTGTTCTCGCTCGAGTGTGCGTGAACAACGGTAAGAGCTTCATCAGCGAAGCCATGTTCCGCCAACTCTCAAAAGATCCAGCCATTCCCACATTCAAACTGATAGACAAATGGGAAATGGACCTGGAAGCACCTAATTCCAAAAATCCTGCCAAGCAGGTGTATGCACAAAATCTCCATTGGCAACAAGAGCATAGTCCATAATTGTTGGGTCGTGCGAGACGTCACTGCCGCCTTTTACTTAGGCAGTGACATTCTCAATCGCTTTGTCATTAGTTTGGACCTAATAAACTTCAAAGCTTGGTCCCGATTAGCGGATAATCCCATGGGCTTTGATGATCCAGAAAAAGCATTTAGGTCAGCTCAATTGCTACCTTATGCAGTTGAAATTCAGATCAAAGAGGAAGTCACCATCCCAGAAAGGACCCGACAATTCTCCCTGGAAGTGAAAGCTAAAAGAGGACAACATTTGAAAAACTGTGATGCTTACATACATCTAAACACTTCTCTCCAACAGCAAGGGTTGGGGGTAAACCCAACTCCATTAGTCAACATAGAACATGACACCATTCTAATAGAGGTGGATAACAGCGACTTAAAGAGTATTACTCTAGCCGCAGGCACCATTATTGGAATGGCGGTTGATGACCGACATTTTTCCATCGATTTAGGAAATGAACTGTTAGGACCAATCCCCAAGGACTGTTTTGACAGTGACAGTGATGACAATACAACACCAGACAGGATTTTTACCCGGCATAGGGGGAACTTCCTGGTGTACACTTCTTGCCCTTATGGTAAGGAAGATGTGAATTGTGACTTCAGGAGGGATGAGGTGATTTTCCAGGTCCATGAGGGCTGCCTTTCCCACCTGAAGCCTCCAGTCCAAATCAGCACTCTGACCAGGGACTTCTCCACCCAGCTGGAGGAGACCGCTGAAATAGCCAAACCAGAAGTCTTTCCAGGCTTCAGGCAGATGGTGGAAGAGAGAGTCAACCTAGCTGATGCCTGTGTGACTCTGGAACAAAAGCAAAAGTTGAAACAAGTTTTCTTGGATTTCCAAGATCTCTTTGCGGAAGACTCATATGACTGTGGTCGCACCGACATCCACACAACAACAATCCCCACGGACTCTGGCATGACTCCAGTGTTTGTGAAGCAATATCGTTTGCCTCTCGCATCCATGGTGTCCCTTACAGAAATAATTAAGAACCTTGATTCCCGGGGAATAATTCGTCCAATACACAGCACCTTCAATAATCCGGTGCTGGGAATATTGAAGCCAAACGGCCAGTGGAGACTATGCGCCTACCTTAGGGAGCTCAACAAACGGGTCCATACTTCCCGATGGCCTCTGCCCTACATTGACCAAGGGCTGGCCCAGATCCAGGGGTCACAGGTATTCACTGCAATAGACCTGACCAATGGATACTGGACCGTGCCTGTCAGTAGGGAGGACCAATACAAGCTGGCTTTTACCTTTGGGGGCCAGCAGTACACATGGACCCGGACTCCCTTCGGATACCTCAACTCCGGCAATGAATTCAACATTTTCCTACACAAGGCCATGCCCGACCTGGGTGCAAGGGGTAACCTGGCTTATGTAGATGATGTCCTCATCAAAAGTTCATATGAGGAGGAACACATAGCAGAGATCCGTTATGTTCTGACCCAGTTGAGGGCCGTCGGAGCAAAACTTTCCTTTCAGAAAGCACAGTGGTGTAGAACCCGTGTTAATTTCTTGGGGCATGAGATTACTCCTCAGGGTCTCTGTCCCCAGGAAAAGAAGGTGGAAGCACTCCAAAAACTGAAAGACCCCACAACTCTGCGGGAACTAAGGAGCCTCCTTGGACTGACTAATTACAGCAGAAAGTTCATTGAGGGCTATGCAGAGATCACCAGACCCCTGATTCATCTCCTGAAGGGGGGGGGTCAAGTGGAAATGGGGTCCAGAACAAGCCGAGGCGGTGAAACAACTCAAAAGAAGCCTCTCACAAGCGCCTTGTCTAGCTTACCCTGTCAGAAACAAGGAGTTCTTCCTGGAGACGGGGTTCTCTAATACGTGCTTGACGGCAGTATTATACCAAAAGCATGACAAGGTCAATAAAGTAATTTCCTATGCGAGCAAAACTTTATCCTCTGTGGAGGAAAAATTCAATGATTGTGAGAAGGCACTCCAGGCAACGGTGTGGGCATTGAAGAATTACCGCCCGTTTATCCAGGGGGAACACATCATAGTGGAGACTCCACACCAGCCTCTGCAATATCTCCAAAGTGATAGAATCCGGGCCGGAAATGTGAGTAATTCCCGAATTACTTCCTGGATTCTGTCAATGCAAAGCTTTCCTGTGGAGGTCAGATATGGCCAAAACAAGAAGAGTCCCCTCGCACAAGGTCTGGCTGACTTGCATGATTGTGCCAGAGAAAACTGTCTCGAGGACGAAAGTCTAAAAATCAAGGACAACACGGAGGCATACCTTAATTCCCCACACAAAGTCTTTGAAGAGGACAAGTGTGTGGGAATGCCCACTGTCTATATGGATGGATGCTCTTACCATGTTGACAACAACGGGGAGAAAGAACTGGTGGCCGGCGTAGGGAATGCATGGGTGAATGAGTCCCCAGAACCCTCCGCTGGATACAAAATTGGTCCCCGAAGTAGTCAGGTGGCAGAATTGATGGCTGTGTATCAGGCCATCCTCACTGCTGTCCAGCATCAACTCCACGAACTGGTCATAATCAAAGATTCGGATTATGTACGGAACGGGTTCGTGGAGCACCTGGTTAATTGGAAAACCAGAGGCATGTTATGTGCTAACAACAAACCCTTGAAACATGGGAAGTTGATCCAAAACATTGATGATCTGGTCACATCGAATGGGATGACCATCTACTGGAAAAAGATCAAGGGTCATTCCAAAGTAAAGGGACCAGACAAAACTGGAAATGACTTAGCTGATCAGCTGGCCAAAACTGGGGCCATCCAAGGGGATCTAATTGAGATTGAGTCCCTGTTGGGGAAAATCCAGGTCACTGCTATCACTAGGTCCCAGACAAATGCTCACAATGATCTTTCAACTGCCCAATGGAGCAAGGAGACCCCTGATGCTGATTTGATTACAGCTCAGAAGGGGGATCCAATTATTGGTAAGTTTTACCAACACCTTGAGGACCCTGAGAACTTTCCCCTGACGGATACCGATTACATTGGGAAAGAGGACCTAAGAGTGTTGATGAAATGTCCAAAAATGTTCCGGATCCAAGACGGTCTGCTGGTCAGGAAATCCCAAGCTGGCCATGATCAGTGGGTGGTTCCTACCTCATTCCGAAGCCTGATGTTAAGTCACGCCCATGATGTGGCCACCGCCGGTCATAGGGGGTTTCACACAACACTGGAAATCTTAAGAGACGTTGCATACTGGCCACACATGTGGCAGGACCTCAACCAATACTTGAAGGGGTGTCTTGTGTGTGCACAATTTCAGCCATCATCCCTCACACACCGTGCGTCTCTCCAAAAGAGGGGGATGACACTGCCATGGTCAGATTTGCAAATCGACTTTGTAGGCCCTGTGATTCGCTCGACTAGAGGAAACAAGTACATGTTGACCGTTACATGCTTGTTTACCAAGTGGCTGGAATTTCTCCCAGCCCCAAATTGCAAGGCAGAAACTGCAGCTGCCCTGATGATTAAACACATCTTTTCCCGTTTCGGTCTACCTCAAAGGATTGAGTCAGACAGGGGTAGCAACTTCGCCAGTGAAGTAATGACAAAGATGTGGGAGATACTGGGGGTTAAAAGGAAGCTACACATTGTTTACAGGCCAGGTCTTCTGGAGCAGTGGAGAGATACAACCGAACCATTGTGAGCATATTAAAAAAGTTGTGGCAGATTCTGGGCCAAGTTGGGATATCCGATTACCTCTGGTCCTAATGGCCATCAGATCTACCCCTTCATCTGCAACCAAAATGTCACCATTCTAGTTGATGACTGGACGCAAGATGGTGCTTCCGCAGCATTTGCTCTACAGGACCCAAGAGCAGACACTAATAAATGCCTCCACAACTCATGAGTATGTGGAGAATTTAAGGAAACACCTTCAACATGCTTTTGCCTATGCTCAGCGGAATCTAGAAAGATCAGCTGAGAGTATGAAGACCCACTATGACCTGAAAACTTCCAGGAAGGAATATCAGGTGGGGGCTGGGTCTATTTATACAATTTCCAAAGGAACCAGGCCAAACAGCGAAAATTTTTGCCTACATGGAAGGGACCGTTTGAGATTATAGACAAGATCTCCCCTGTGGCCTACAAGATCCGCATCCCCAAAGGCGGTTTGGCAGAGGGGGAAGACAAGTGGGTCCACATCAACCACTTGAAGTGTTGCCATCCCAGGCACACTCTGCAACAACTGGAGGAGTCCTCTGTAATCCCAGAGGGTACCGCTCCAGAGTAATTCAATTCCAACCCTAAAATATCCTACATATAACCTATCAAATTCTGTGTTCCTCAAGTTAATGTGTTCCTGTCGCTTAATTTAAAAAAATGTGCATGTTCATATCTGTTGAGTTCTAAAATATATATGCCACCCCACTATATCAATGGTGGGGGAGAAATGTCCATGAATAGGTATTGCCGCTCTTCCTTTGTCGTCCTAGGAGAAAGAAAACCTGGAGACTGGCCAAGGAGGACGATCCGGAGACCGGGAGCAGAGACGCAAGGGGTCCGGGGTACCGCCCAATATTCCCATCAGGACCGGCGAGGAGAACCGATCGATTAGTACCGGATGGAGGAAAAGATGCTGAACTGTGCCATCTACCGGAAGAAGATGAGGAGAACATCCCAGATCTTGCGAGTTCCATCAGTGAAACAGAATGGCCATCGCAAGAGGGGGGCTTGTGGGATGTTTTTACCCATGCATCCGAGCCCTACCAAAAAAAAACTGTGCATTACTGGCATTGAAAACATCATGATGGCCAGAGCTTCCCAGAAAATGCACAGGGAAATGCATGAAGAATAGGCTGCCACCCATTTTTGCCGATGTTATGGGCACAGAAGGGCACTGCCCAAAACCACCATGGGCTACCCACACAGTAGCCTGAAACCATAGGGAATGGCAATGCTGATTGCCAAAAGCAACCTAGAACTGTGGGGAATTCATTTTTTTAAATCCCAAAAATGGTTGCATTACCAGTACTCACCACTATCAGAAAGCCAGCGTTTTAAAACAACACCAGACGTTTGTGTAAAACTGAATAAATGAACCCAAAGCAGGCCAAAGAAAGACTTACTAAGAGGTGGATACAATGTAAAGTTATATTCTAAAGTGTCTTGAAGGTTTATAACAAGACTGGCTGAGCTCTGCAGGTCTGCAGCGGCTTAAACTGAAACTGGATTTAAAATTACCAAAAATCGAAATGTGTAAATAAACTAAGGGACAGACTTGTGCTGCCAGATAGTTTGTCACTGTTAAAATGTCATAGTTTTGAACTTAGAATCAGCATTCCAGCTGCATGTGTAAAAATTGTTAGTTTTATTTGAATGCAGAAAACTGGGTAACTAAAAGTGACAGTAGCTGGGGCCTGGCTTAAGGAACTGGATTCTGCCCGACAACTTCCCCCCAATTGGAGTGAAACTGGATCCACAGCAGTTCTCAGGCCTGGCGGCATTCTGAGGGGAGGTTACCCCTCTCTGATTGAATTACCAAGGGACTGCTAGAGACTAAACAAAGGACCCAGGCAGAGGGTTTATTGGGGGGAGGCCATAAATGGCTTCCTCTTGAACAATGGGCCTTCCAGGGCCCAGGCAGATGGTTTATTAGGGGGACCGTAAAATAGCTTCCTCTTGGCAGAAGCTGGGAGGGGCAGGGTCTCTGAGCTTGGCAGAAACTAGATAAACTGGTTTCTCCACCATGTGACCTGGGAAGACACACCCCTGCTGGCCAGAATATGATTTTAAGAAAGATGTATAACTCATGGTGCTGACTTGTCAAAATTATTTAAATGATACCATAATTCTTGTGATTTTTCTGTGCACGTTTTAAGACGCATTGGGAATTTGTGTGATGTTCTGGGGCAAAACCCTGCTATTTATCTATACTACAGACTCTCAGGCCGATTCATGGAATAATTAGAGCGGCGCAAGTGGCCAAAAACGTTTGATTCGCAGTGCAAGTGCGAAAATCGCACGAAAAGCAGCGCACATCGATTCATGGAAGGCCGTGCGCGAGAAAACCATCGGATGTGCGCTAAAAAAGTGCGCGGCGCACGTTGGCGCACAGGCCATCTAACGGCGTGCGCCAGGTCACAGCGAAAATCGCACAGGCCACAGCGAAAATCGCACATAGCGCGGCGCACACAACAAAAGTAGGCGGAACACGGGGCGTAACACTCGGAATGGGGAACAACTTGCCAAAATGTGGGCGTCACGGGGGAAGTACAGGGTGCAAGTGCGCGGAACGCTCACACGCTCGCCTACAACACGTATTCATGGAATCGAATAGGGCAAAAAAGCACACGGTCAAACCAGCGCACAGGCACAAACACGACCACCACAAGAAAGCAGGCGGTAGCGTCTCAGCGCCTGTAATAAATGTGCGCCAAAAGGTGCGCCAACAAATAGCACCTATATACAGCCATGATGAATGTCCTATACTGTGGCCCTCCAGGACAAATGACGTGCAAAGTGGTACCCACAAACACGGACACCCGCTGACTGAAAAATAACGTGTGCGTGTATTCCGGGGTGCGCAGGAACTTTCACACGCGATTTGGCTGGGTACGTGGATCTCAGGGGTGCGCGGGAATTCTCACACGCGATTTGGCAGGGAACGTGGATTTCAGGGGTGCGCAGCAAGTTCCACACGCGATTTGGCCGGGTATGTGCGCGGGAATTTACACACGCGACTTGGCTGGGTACGTGGATCTCAGGGGTGCGCGGGAAATCTCACACGCGATTTTGCAGGGTACGTGGATTTCAGGGGTGCGTGGGAAGTTCCACACGCGATTTGGCCGGGTACGTGCGCGGGAATTTCCACACGCGACTTGGCTGGGTACGTGGATCTCAGGGGTGCATGGGAAGTCTCACACGCGATTTGGCAGGGTACGTGGATTTCAGGGGTGCGCAGGAAGTTCCACACGCGATTTGGCCGGGTACGTGCGCGGGAATTTCCACACGTGACTTGGCTGGGTACGTGGATCTCAGGGGTGCGCGGGAAGTCCCACACGCGTTTTGGCAGGGTACGTGGATTTCAGGGGTGCGCTGGAAGTTCCACACACGATTTAGCCAGGTACATGCGCAGGAATTTCCAGACGCGACTTGGCTGGGTACGTGGATCACAGGGGTTCGCGGGAAGTTCCACACGCGATTTGGCCGGGTACACGCGCGGGAATTTCCACACGCGATTTGGCTGGGTACGTGTATTTCAGGGGTACGCGGGAAATTCTACACGCGATTTGGCTGTGTGCTCCCAGGTATTCCCTGTACACCCTCCACGGCCCCTGCAGGCAGCCGACACCACAGGGGACTACCCTGCACACCTGCTCATGTCACCTAGCACCCCCACCCCCCAGCATCCAGGGGCACCCTCCACCAGGCCCCCACTCATGTCCAACTCATGTCTCCCACCACCCACACCCCCCAGCAGTGTGGGGCACCCTCCACCAGGTCCCCACCCATGTATCCCACCACCCCCACCCCCCAGCCACCATGGGCATCCCCCACCAGGCCCCCACTCATGTCCCCCTGCACCCAGGTCCTCACAATCCCCAACCCATCATGTGCGTTATGGTCAGCCTCCACAGCCAAAAGGCCCTACCAAGTAACCCATTACCCACATGGAAATGGAAATTACATGTTACACCCCCAATGTTCATAAAGCAAATTCACCCATGTCCGTCACACACAATGGTTGCAATTGAATGGGAAAACACCCAACATGACATGCATGAAACCAATGAGATGATACCACACAGTGAAGTATGAAAACAAAATTGTATTAAAAAAAATTGAATGCAAATGAAATGAAACAAACTACAATGGCAATGAAAAAAAGATAAGCTGCATGTCCATCCAAAAAAATCAAAACTACAAATCCAAATCCAAAAAAATGTTGCCCAAAGTCACATTAAAAATAAAATCAATCCGAGAGAGAAAAATAAATGCAAAGACCATTGCTCCATGGATAATAAATAAAAAATAAAAAAATAAAACAATCCAATGAAGAACTATGTACAAAACATCCAAGGGTCCATGAGCCCAACTGAACAAAGGAAACCTACAAAAAACCCTAACTAAAATGCAACTATATACAAAAAGTGGAGCTGTGTCCGTCGATTCCAAATCATAAGAAGAAACAAAGGAAACCTAAAACTAAAGAACTATATACAAAGGCGACAGGCCAGTCCAGCGGCTCACTCCGTGGTGTTCCGAGCCAGGGCATCATCAAACTCCTCGTCTATGTCCCGGAGGCGGTACTGTTCCATGGCCCCGAGGGTCCACAGGGACAACGCCAATAGCTCCTCCAACCACCTGCGGATTGCCTCGAGGCAGTCGGCTCACCTCAAGGCCCTCCGCATGGAGTTCTCCGCCCTGACCATCGTGAGCCGCGCCTCTTCCGCCCGCCGCCGCTCCGCACCTATCTGCTGGCCCAACCGCAGCCACACGGAAGACACTTCCTGTCCTGGGTCCTCCTGCCCTCTGGCCGATGCCTGCCCCTCCGATGTTGATGGCCCCGAGCCATGATGCCTCCCACGTTGACTCTGCTGCTGCCTCCGACGCAACTGCCTCTGCCAGCACAACGGCATCCAGGCTGATGGAATCCACCGACGCCGTTGTGCACGTGCCCTGCCTGATGATGCCGGCACATCCTCCATCTGCTGGGGTACAGTTGCTGTGGTGTCCACCCCTGCTGGACCTCCGACTCCCGACTGTGGCAGGGATGGGATCCCCACCGAGCTGGCTGCATTGGTCAGGGCAGGTCCACAGGGGGCCCTGGTGGCATCTGGGCCGGAAGACGGCAAGGAGAACGACCGGCGTATAGCCTCCACAGAGGAGGAGAGGGCCGCCAGATTGGCCGACACATGCAGGAAACCCCCGAACATGGAAGATCCCAATTGGGCCACGTCGGCACGGTGCTCTTCGTGATGATGTGCGTGCTCCTCCCGGGAAGCACGCACGTCATCACGAATTGCACCCGCGCGCATCGAGACCCCAATCAGGACCTTCTCCATACGGACACGGGTCCCCTCGTCCGCAGGTGGAGGGGAGTCAGATGACATGGACATCCCCTCTACCTGCGGACGGGCCTGGGACAGGGCACCCTGCTGGTGCATGGTGGTGCACTCACAGGGTCAGGGACAGCGACTTGCACAGGCCCCTCCACGGTGACCTGTGCTGCCTCCTGCCCCTGGACTGCACCACTTGCACCAGCAGGGATGCCCCCACCAGGCCCCATGTGTGCCTCAGTGACGGCCTCCTCCTCCTCTGTGGAAGCCACCAACCTGGATGGCTCCTCACCGTCTTCCGCAGTAGCAGGCCCCTGTGGGGGCTCACCCACCTCTTCCGCTGCAGCCGTGGGGGCATCCCCGCCACCTTGCTCCACAGCGCCGTCTCCGCCCTCTTCTTCACTAGCTGCTGCGTAGAGGGAGACATAGAACACAAGCATCAGGGTACTGTTCAATGGTCCCCTAGACAGGAAGCAATAGCAGATGAGTACCACTGTCAAAGTACACTTCCATCATGTCCCTCCACAACACATGGGTCAGTCCAGGCAAAACACACACAGTAACAGGAATGGTGCATGCCATGGACATTTCCATACATGTCCAATGGACTCTTGAAACATACAATGATATGGAACTCACATGCATCATGGGTCATGCCTATCACATGCACACACTTCACCTCAGTCACATCCATCTGGCCTCATACACCCCAAACACAGCGGATACAAGGATAACTAGGCTGCATCAGTGAATCTGTGCATTGTCACACACATGTGTCATGCATCCATGGCATTCACAAGTCACAGACACGCAGGTCAGGCACACAGACATGGCTACCATATATGTACCTGGCATCAGCACCCATCCCTCACCCCCACCCATGTCCAGGAACAGAGACTGGCATGCTCTCATGTGTAAAATCTGCATAGGGCTCCCCAATGTCGCATTTAAACACATGCAACAACCATGTGGTTCACACATCACTGGTCGCACATGCATTACCATGATGTCCCTGCACACATACATGCATACATGGCCTATGTCACACATACAGGCAAGTATCAGACAACCAGCACACCGCAACATGCCCTGTCTCACACAGCAATGCTTGGCCACTTACCGCTCAACTCCAGACGTGTCTCCCTCTCAAGGATCTGGGCGTGGAGCGCGGGGCGTACGCATTCCAGGACCCTCATCTGGATGGAACTCATGCGGCCCCGGCCCCCCTCCACGAGGCGCCGGGCCTTCACGAGGGTCCTGGACCTCAAGTCCTCCCAGCGCTTCTTGATCTTCTGGACGTCGCGGGTTGCCACCCCCTCCGCGTTGATGGCAACCACACAGTCGGCCCAAATCCTCTCCCGTCCTTCCTTGCTGGCGTGGGACGATCCAAAGAGGACATCATACTGCCCCAGGACATGCTCCACCAGGACACCAACTTCGGTGGCAGTGAAGCTGGTGCCCCTCTGCCCCTCTGGCCTGGGGTTGCCACTGGTGCCAGATGTGGAAGTGCCCGACATGGCAACCCCAGAGGCAGGAGTGGGTTGGCAACTGGGTCCTGGGGCTGGGCTGTGGAGCGATGTTATCCCAGTTGGGAGTCTTCTGTTCCAGCAGGGGTGGACACAGCAACTGGACCCCTGCAGATGGCTGATGTGCAGGCACCAAATGGCAGGGCCCGGTGGCGGCAGGCAGGCAGGTAGGCAGGCAGCAGCAGCAGATGGCACGTGGGAGGCTGCTTGGAGGACTGGGGGGCAGTAATTCGGCCTTCTGGGCAGGAGCGTGGTCTTCCGTGTGTTTTCGCGTGGCCAGCTTGATACAGAGTGATTTGGCACGTGAAAATCCTGCACGTCAGCATGAAATTTGAGGAAAGGACCTTAGCGCGTAAGCGCGTCAGCACGCATACGCGATTCTATTGGACCAAAGGCCCTCAGCGCGTAAGCGCGTCTGTGACGTGACCCGCACGGGTGTTTCCCTCATAGCACGTGATGACGGAGCACACGTGGAAAGACTGCACGTCAGAGTGTCATCGTGTGCAATTGGACAAAAGAGCGCGTACACGCGATTGGCCTATATACGTGTATTTCAGGGGTGCGCGGGCACTTACACACGCGAGTACATCAGCGCACGTGTATTCCGGGGTGCACGGGAATTTCCACACGCTATTGGCCTGGGTACTGGATTTCAGGGGTGCGCGGGAAGTTTCACACGCGAGTACATCAGCACACGTGTATTCCGGGGTGTGCGGGAATTTCCACACGCTATTGGCCTGGGTACTGGATTTCAGGGGTGCGCGGGAAGTTTCACATGCTCGCCTACAACACGCGCAAAGAAACACGTACGCCAGTAGGAAGCAGGCATACGTCGACCCGCGACGCATAAATTTGTGCGCCAAAAAATAACAAGCTCAGACGCCAGGATGAATATACCGTTCCTAGCAGCAGTGGCCGTGGGCTACCAAAGGAGGACGAGGAGGATAGTCAGGGCCAGAATATTCACACCCAGAACCAGCCTTTTCGGGATGCCTGATGACCAGGTGTATGGGAGGTACAGGTTTCCACCACACATAATACTGGACCTGGTGAGTGAGTGGGAGGATGACCTCACATCACCCATCCTGTGCTCCCAAGCACTCAGCCCCCTGGAGAAGGTCCTCAATGTACTGCACTTCTTAGCCACTGGATCATTTCAGTGGACAAGTGCCATAGTGGGTGGGGTGTCACAGGCCACGCAGTCACGCTGCCTACACCAGGTCTTGAACATCATCACTGCACGCCCATCAGTCCGCAGGCACATATACCTGCAGAAAGGCATGCTGCCGCCCTGGATTTTTACGGTGTAGCACGATTCCCCAAAGTGCTAGGTGCCATCGACTGCACCCATGTGGCTCTACGTCCCCCCAGGGCATCTGAGCACATCTATAGGAACCGCAAGCACTGGCATTCCATCAACGTGCAGGTAGTATGTAATGCCAAGGGAATCATCACCTCTGTATATGCCAACTATCCCGGGTCCACCCACGACAGCTTCATTTACCGAATGTCCACCCTAAACCGGGACCTAGAAGCTGGGCGCATGGCGATACATGGCTGCTTGGTGAGTATGAATGCCTTTGCACATGCATGCATGTCAGATACGGAGCAAGGTCACAACCCCACCAATGATACCAATCACCACCTCCACAGGGGACAGTGCCTACCCTCTCAGCCCCCACATGATGACGCCAATTCGGAACCCCACCACGCCACCCCAGGTAAGATATAACACAGCCCACATTGCAACCCGGGGCATAGTGGAGCGCACATTCGGAGTGCTTAAGTCACGCTTTCGCTCCCTTGACCGTTCTGGCGGGCAGCTGTTTTACACTCCCCCAGTAGTGTGCAGGATCATAGTGGCAGCATGTGTCCTGCACAACGTTGCAACACGCCGGGGCCTGGCCGTGGACATGGTGGTGCCCCCACATCCCCAACCACATGCACGCCCGTTGCGCATGGGAGGGGAAAGGGCACGGGGGGAGGCAGCCCGTACACAGCTAGTGGCTAATTACTTCACATAGAAATCACACCCCTGTGGAGTGCACACTGCCCTGGCACATACCATCTGACAATCAATGATGACTCAACCTGACACTGATCCTGAATGTCTGGAGAATCAACCGTCAAAACCATATCAGCCTGAGATTGTTCACCTGGAAGTGTTACAATGTGTGCATCCCTACCTACACAGACACCACCAATGCAGTTTCGTGAAAAAACACATTCATGCAGCTAAAATGAATACCCACTTGCAAAATGCAACATGAGGACAGTGCCATGTCACCCAACCCATCCCCAGCACCGCCACACGACACACCGTGCCATGTCATGCTATGTGCAGGTAAACAAAGTAATCCCCACAACATGACACAAGTGTCACAATGTACAGTGTCCCTAATTGAAACTCGCGACACCTGAAATGCTCATAGTAATGCAGGACCAACAACACACTTGAGCAGGTATTTAGCAATAACACTTATCAGCTACTGACCCTCAAAACTACCATTAACATGATATTACGAATGTAAGGAATTAGTAGTCTCACCACCTGGAAATGCCTGCACTCCCACCACTTCCAACTGTACAGTGTTGCCGCCATGTAGAGTTGTAGGTGCACTGCTGCCAACATGGACCCCATCTCCAAAGTAGAGGGCCTTGTGTAGACATGAGGAAAGGACCTGCAAATTAGGAGGTAGACACGGATGATGAGTTACACATCAATGCAACATGCAGTGTACAACACAACAGCAATATGCACTAGGAATGTATACACAGTATTGACTAGACTACCCACACATGTAGTGGGAGTCCAATGTCACCATGTACGTCAATGTCACTTGGGCACACCCTTTGCAAGCCCATGGAAACGGGAAGCAGGAGGGGTGTGTGTGACAAAAACCCAAGCATCTGAACCAAA
Source organism: Ambystoma mexicanum (assembly GCF_040938575.1). Classification (NCBI taxonomy): domain Eukaryota; kingdom Metazoa; phylum Chordata; class Amphibia; order Caudata; family Ambystomatidae; genus Ambystoma; species Ambystoma mexicanum. Next base: position 1,108,305,461 of record NC_090933.1, on the reverse strand, counting down.
TACATGACAAGCCTGCATGTGCCCAGCCACAATGCAGCGTATGACCACGGGAGCCACAGAAGGCAACACATTGTCCCAAAAAAAAAAAATAATAATAATAAAATAAAATAAAAAAATAAATAAATAAAAAATGGCCATTAATGGGCCCGGGGGGGTTGGGGAGTCCACCCAGGAGGTCCGAGGACAGGGTGCACACCAAAACCCACCCGTGTGGATCTTGCGAAAAAAAAACACCTCCATGGGCTCATGGCCCTCACGGCTACCCTATTGTGGGAGTATCACTGCTGTCGCTATTATCACCCTGTGCAGCTGCATCCGGAGGTGGTTGCAATATGGGAGGCAGCCCACCCAAGGCCCTAGTCTGTTCTTCCATGGCTGCAAGCATGCGGGTGTGGTAGGTCTCGTTCTGGAGGATGAGTGTGCAGAGGTCCCCATGCAACAACTCACGGGATGCCCGGACCTCCGCCCTAGTTGCCTGCATCTCAGCTGAGAGCGTACCGGTGAGATGCTCCAGCTGCTGTTCTGTCCTTCGGTTTGTTGAAGCCTCAAGCTCAACAAGAGTCGTCCTGAGGTGAAGGAGTTCCAGCCTCAGGGCTTCCCTGTGGCCCTGGGACTCTATGGAGATGGCTTCCTGCAGAGTTGCCAGCGCTGCCCGCCTGTCCCTGTTGGACGCCAACATGTCCTCCCTGTGTGACTGGCAGATGGAGTCGGTTGCCTGCTGTAGTCGCTCCATCAGCCTTTCGGGGGAGACAATGGAAGTGGCCACCATATCCATGGCCTGAGCCATCATCTCTGATGATGCTGCCTGTTGGGTTGCCATACCGTAAATGGATTGCTCCCATGCGGTATTGCCAGGTGGCGTACGGCCACCACGTCGGCGGGCACCACACCTGTCTGGGGCAAGGCGAACTGCGCCTTGCTGTGCCGGCACTGCCTGAGGCTGCAGGACTGCATTCCCCCTCTGATCTGCTGGCCCAGGAACAGGATCAGATGTCGCGGAGTGTGACCTTGCATCCGTAACCACCAAAGGCGTAGCTGCCAACACTGACATCCCCATTGAGGTGCAGGTGGGTGGGACAGAACAGAATCCCTCCCAGGGACACTCACCTGTGACGGCACGTAGGTCTCATCATCCGAATCAACACCTGAGTACAGCTCAGGGGAGGTGCAGCCAGAGACACCCCTTGAGAGCACGACCTGCAGCAGTTGTGGGTTCTCACCCACCACCACACCACGTCCCTCACTGGTGGTCGGTCGGCCCTCGGACCCCTCCTGGGTCTGCACCATCACCACAATCCCAGCAGTATCAGGTTTGTCTTCCCCTGCAAAGACATAAAAGCAAACAAATGGAAACAGGCATTAGCACTATGGCACACAATGAGGGCTGAGAAGCAACAGAACCAGTACTTGATTGACACATGTCCCACATGACTAAAACCCTCCCATGCATGCACCCTCACTGCGTATGAAGGGCAGGCAAATGGCACACACTGATGACACCAAGATGGAAGATGAACACATTTTCTGCATGCTGCCAGGCAGTGGCATCACACATTGGCCTGTGATTGCCAGGTGAAATACACATGCCATCACACAGATGGCATGTACCATTGCTATTGAGTGCAGATGGAGAGGAGGGCAGCATTTATTCATTCAGTCCAGTTCCCTCATGTAATAGCTTTTCTAATTCAAACAGGTCTGATTTTTCACCTGGAGCTGCCAGTCCAAAATGGTCCGATTACACAGGGACATGTCTAAACAAATGATATCCAGGTAACAAAGTCACTCCACTTTACCATAGCCATGTCAGACATGTGACTAGAGGACTGAGAAATGCCTAGTAAAAGTGGTGGAATGCAAACAATCTGCCTGAATGAACAGAGAAAAATAAGCAACAATGTTGTGGCAAGGTGACACTTCAAGGGCAACTGGCATGCTGTTGGGCTAGATGTCTACTGTTGGCAGAAGGGATACTGCTATGGCCAAATGCTGCTGCGCAGAATCTATTGCATGAAGTACATGGGTGACCCAAACGACTCAGGCGCACACACCCTCACCTGGCACACAAACAGAAGCCCTCACACACAGACCATGCACATGGATGACACACACATGCATGTGCACTCACCGGACAATGCCTCATAATCAGGCAGATCTCCCACGCCTTGGATCTGTTCCTCCATGACGTAGGTCCCAGTGACTGACTCATGTGGAGTGAGTTCCATGTCTTCTACTGGAGACCCACCTCCAGTCACTAGAGTTGCGGCATGACTTGAGGCCAGCTTATTCTTTGCCCTGCGCTTTAGGTCATTCCAGCGCTTATAGCAATCATTGGCTGTGCGCCTCACGATTCCAAGGGCACTTACGATGTCCGCAACGGTCTGCCAGTGTGCCTGCCGTTGTGCAGGTGTGGTCTTGGATCCTGCAACAATGACCATCTCGTTATCATGTGCGGACACATACTCGACAAGTGCATTCAGTTCGGCATCCGTGAAGCTGGGCGTCCTCGACGGGCCGGACTGTGTAGCCGTGTCTGGGGCATCAGCCTGTGCCGGACGAGCACTCTTCCTCTTCCGCTTGGAGGGTGGTGGTGATCCTGAGTGTCCTACGCCGCTCTGGACACTAGGGGCAGGAGCCCTGGTGGACTCTGTATCAGGAGTGTGGGATTGCACACTCAGCATGGGAGTTGGTGCAGACATTGGCTCAAGTGTAATGGTGTCAGGGGGAATGTCAGCAGGATGGACTAGGACCGACACTGTCCTGGCTGGGTGTGTGAGAGCTGGGGTGGATGGAGCCGCAGCTGCCCCTGCAGCCTCTCCACCCTGCCTACTTGGGGCAGCAGATGACCTTGCTGCCCCTGATCCACGTGGCTTGATGACATCAACGTGCACCAGCGCACGTGTCATAGGTCTGCTGACCTGGAAGTCAGCCATGGAGTCAGCCAGGTCTGGTGCCACAATGGGCTGGTCCAACAAGGGCTGTGCATGGATGGTGTCATCCACATCAGCCTCAACCGGGGGTGGGGATTATGGCTGCCCTTGACTGGTCCTCCACACATGGGGGGACAGGGTCACCCTGCAAGTAACGACCACGTCCCCTACCGGATCCACCACGGCCACCACTTGTGGCTCGTCCACCTTTGCCACCCTTACGGATTCCTCGCCTCCCAACCATGTCACTGATGTTAATGTGCGTATGGGAGTGGCTGTAAACTATTGTCCTGGGCAATTGGGGGTCAAAGGGGTTGGGTACCAGATGGTAATTGTACCCTAGTGCTCTAGCAAGCCTGAATGTGACCCCTGGGGAAAGATGACGGGTCACGCAACGCACAGGAAGCCCAAAAAAGGGAGATGACGTGCACGCAACCCCTCCTAGACCACGTGTGCGGAAAAAAAAAACCTGCACTACGCTGTGGCACCCAGTAACATAAGAATGAACGTATGCGTGTCACACGCAGCCTAGAATGACCTCTGAAGGGGTAGGCTACACACGGGGCAAGCACACATGTTAGATACGTGTGTGACTCACCGTCTGCCAGGAAAAAGAGCGTGAAAAAGAAGCACGTTTGGCTGGCAACACCCCTGCCAAAAGAAGAACTGTACGCTGTCTGAGGAGACAGGACAACAGTAGAAGGGAACGCTGTTTGAGGGAACAGGCCCAGGAAAACCAGAAAAAGAGAAAAAGCTGTCAGAGGTAACAGGGAGTACGAACTTGAAACGCCGTGAAGTAAATCGCGTGTGAAACGACAAGAAGTACATATTTCACCCACTCGCTCTCCACGAAAAGCACATACAAGGAAATGGTGTTCTACACGTACCTTTTATGCAGGCCCACACGTCCAGCATCACTTCCGCGTGTACGCGCTAGGGCCATTTCCACCAATTACACGCTTTGTCACTTCCGCGTGTACACGCTATTTCCACCAATTACACGCTTTGTCACTTCCGCATGTAGGGCCATTTCCACCAATTACACGCTTTGACATTTCCGTGTGTACGCGCTAAGGCCATTTCCACCAATTACACGCTTTGACACTCGGACGTGTCTTTAATTTTTTTAACACGCAACATTTCAAACGTGTGCCATATTCGACGTGCACGTGACTTCATAGACCCGCATACTCTGGTGGCCTTTGGGCCAATGAATGTACAGACGTGCGCTGACGCGCTTACGCGCTAAGGGCCTTTCCTCAAATTACACGCAGACGTGCTCGATTTTCACGTGCAAAATCACTCTGTATCAAGCTGGCCACGCGTTCACACACGGAAGACCACGCTCCTGCCCAGAAGGCCGAATTACTGCCTCCCAGAGCCCTGAGCACGCTCCCACCTGCCATCTGCTGCTGCCTGACTGCCTGCTGCCCACGTGCCCTGCCATTTGCTGCCTGCACATCAGCCAGGGGTGCTGTTGCTGTGACCACCCCTGCTGGAACCGAAGACTCCCAACTGCTTTTCCATCGGCCCACATCCCAGCCCCAGGACCCAGTTGCCCACCCACTCCTGCCTCTGGGGTTGCCATGTCAGGCACTGCAACATCTGGCACCAGTGGCAACCCCCGGCCAAGGAGGCAGAGGGGCACCAGCTTCACTGCCACCGAAGTTGTTGTCCTGGTGGAGCATGTCCTGGGGCAGTATGATGCCCTCTTCGGAAGGTTGCGCGCCGACAAGGAAGGACGGACTCGGATCTGGATGGACATCGTGACTGCCATCAACGCGGAGGAGGTGGCAGTCCGCGACTACGAACGTGTCAGGAAGCGGTGGGAGGACTTCAGGTCCAGGACCCTCAACAAGGCCCGGCGCCTCCTGAAGGCAGCGGATGCTAAGGGGCGCCGGGGCCACTTGTCGAAGATCAGATGAGGGTCCTGGAACGCATATCCCCAGCGCTCCACGTCCTGGTCCTTTAGAGGCAGACCCGTCTGGAGTCGAGCGGTAAGTGTACATGCAAACTGATTGTAAGCTGTGCGTGTGGTTTGCCAGGAGTGTGCAGGTTGAACATGTATTTTTATGTGGGCAAGTAGGGGGGGTGTACAGGGCCCTGAAGGTGACACATGCGAGGGGTCTCATGTGTGACACATGGATGGTGCTTGTGTGTGTGGGCTTGCATGGCACAGGATGTGGAGGAATGATTGTCAGGTGTGACATGGATGTTGATCGGAACACTGCGACAGTTGGCGGAGGTGTACACATGCATGCACGTTTGGTGGTGTGTGTGCATGTGTAGTGTACTCCCTATGTTGCATGTGATGTTTGGATGACCTTTGGCTGCTCATGCTGTTGTATGTGAATGGATGGTGCTGGCTGTTGCAATATGCCTGTGGTATGGCTCATGTGTGCAAGTTGAAATGACATGTGTGTTGGGGATTGTGATGCCATGTCTGAGGTTTACCAATGCCAGTCATGTATGACTGTCCATTGGACAGTGCCCTGATGCCTGTGTTTTCTTTCTCCCTGTCTGCAGCGTCAACTGATGAAGAGGGCGGAGAAGGTGCTGTGGAGCACAGCGGCAGGGTTCGCACCACCAGCCGGAGACGCAAGGCCCGGATCCCCTCCCAGGTTCTGATCTCGTCGGGGAGTGAGGAGTCCGGTGCCGTGTCCCAGGCCGCAGCTGCCGAGGGGAGGTCCAAGAGGTGGAGGTTGGAGTTGGACTCCTCGGCAGCAGAAGGGGCAGCTGGTCCCCACAGGGCCCAACGGAGGAAGATGGCACGGAGTCATCCAGGTTGGTGGGGGGTTTGGAGGAGGAGGAGGCCATGCAAGCGACAGAGGCAGGGTCTGGAGGTGAGGATTCCACTGGTGCTAGTGGTGCAGTGCAGGATCTGGGACAGGAGGCAGCACAGGCCGCCGCAGAGGTGCCTGTGTGCAATCCTGTCCCTGCTCCTGTCACTGCATCATCTTGCACCAGCGGGGATGCCTACCTCCAGACCCGTTCTCAGGGAGGGGATTGGCTTACAACACCTGGCATTCCTCTCCCTGCGGATGTGGCTATCCTGCACCAGGTTGAGGCTGTCCAGGGTGGGGTGGCGTTGCGTCGACGGGCCATGCGAGCTGACCTGCAGGCAGTCTTTTCATGATGAGTCTGCACGTCTTCTTGCATGGCTCGTTGACTGCGTTGACCCACTGGGACAGCTCACCAGGGCTGGATTCCTCCGTTTCCTGGATCTTGTTCCGACCCCCTCCTCCACGGAACCCCCTATGCCCCAGTCGTCCTCCATGCCATCTTCCCACCCATGTGTCACCTGGGTGCCCTGTGGAGTTGCCTCCGACCGTGCGGCCAGGCTGGTGGACAACAGATCCCTGCCACATCAACGACTGCACCCCAGCTGGAGGAGGATGTGCAGGCACCATCGGACAGGGCACATGGACAGCAGCAGCTGCAGCAGCAGGAGCTCGGGGCCTTCAACATCGGAGGGGCAGTCATTGGCCGGAGGGCAGGAGGACCCTGGACGGGAAGTGTCTTCCGTGTGGCAGCGGTTGGGCCACACCATAGATGCGGAGCGGCGGCGGGCGGAAGAGGCGCGTCTCACGATAGTCAGGGCGGAGAACTCCATGCGGAGGGCCCTGAGGCAGGCCGAGTGCCTCGAGGCAATCCGCAGGGAGTTGGAGGTGAACATGTCGGCGTCCCTGCGGACCCTCGGGGCCATGGAACAGGACCGCCTCCGGGACATAGACGAGGAGTTAGATGATGCTCTGGCCCGGAACACCACTAAGTGAGCCGCTGGACTGGCCCGCCGCCATTGTATATAGTTATTTAGTGATAGGTTTCCTTTATAGTTTATTTTTATTTGGAGTCGACGGACACTGCTCCACCTTTTGTATATAGTTCCATTTTAAATAGGTTTTTTGGTAGGTTTAATTTCTTCTGTTGGGATGATGGACCCTGAATACTTTGTACATAGTTGGACTTTGGATTTGGCCATTTTTTTTACTATGGAGCAATGTTTTTCAATTACTTTTTTCCCTTCATTTCCTTTTTATGGACTTGAACTTTGGAAGAATTTTTTTTGGATTATCATTTATTGATTTTAATTTGAAAAGGGACAGCCAGCTTAATTTTTTTTTTTTTACTTGTGTATTTTGTTTAATTTTGATTGCCATTACTGTTGTTATCAATACATTATTTGGATTTTTTAATTCATAAATGTGTGGTTTCATCTCATTGTTTTCATGCATGTCATGATATGGGTTTTCAGGTTCACTTGCAACCATTGTGTGTGTGTGAGACACATTTGTTGATTTACATTGTTTCCATTGGAGTAGTATCATGGGTGCATGTAATACTTGGTTGTGTCTTTGGGCTGTGGTGGCTGGCCATGAGGCCCATGCTTGAGGATTGTCAGGGCCTGTGGGCAGGGGGACATGAGTGGGGGCCTGGTGGAGGCTGCCCATGGTGGCTGGGGGGTGGGGGTGGGTGGGAGACATGGGTGGGAGCAGTGCCTTAAGTGGCACTACAAATCGAGCCGGGGCTCATCGAGGGGGCGTGGCCTAACAGTGGGGGTCTTGATGGCCCGTTAGGCAACGCCCCCTTGACGAGCCCCGGCTCAATGGGCTACTGCCACCCCTGCCAGGCAGCCTTTTGTAGAGATTAGCACCCTCTCCACTATGGGGAAGAGGGTGCTGATCTCTGCATTTATTTTGTGTAGGCTTGCCTGGCAGGGGACAGCGCCTGTCTATTCAGCCTTAATGGTGGTGCTGCCCCTCGCCAGCTGGGGAGGGGCAGCACCACCATTAAGGCTGAAAGGGTGAGGCCACTGGAATCAGAGGTCTTTCCTAAATACTGAAACTCCCGCGAATCCGCGGGAGCTCCAGTATTTAGAAAGCAAGGCCTCTGCTTCCAGCGGCCTCACGTTTCTCCATAATGGTGGCGCCGGCCGACGGGAATCTCTTGATTAACGGGATGCCTCGCAGGTGCGGCGCCACCATTATGGCTGAAAGGCATTTTTTTCTGTAGCCTGAAGCCCTCTCACACGAGCGAGAGCTTCAGGCTGTAGAAAAAAATGCCTTTTCGTGTAGTGGCCGGGGCTGTCAGGGGAGATTACTGGGCCCCGGCAGGGCCCCGCCTCAAAACGGAATTTCGGAGACTGCCGGGGCTCAGCCCCGGCAGGCCCCGGCCCACTTAAAGCCCTGGGTGGGAGCCTGGTGGATGGTGCCCCACACTGCTGGGGGGTGGGGGTGGTGGGAGACATGGGTGGGGGCCTGGTGGGGGCTGCCCATGGTGGCTGGGGGGTGGGGGTGGTGTGAGACATTAGTGGGGGCCTGGTGGAGGCTGCCCCTGCACTGCTGGGGGGGGTGGGGGTGGATGGGAGACATGGGTGGTGGCCTGGTGGAGGGTGCCCCACACTGGTGGGGGGGTGGGGGTGGGTGGGAGACATGAGTGGGGGCCTGGTGGGGGCTGCCCATGGTGGCTGGGGGGTGGGGGGGTGGTAGACATGGGTGGGAGCCTGGTGGGGGCTGCTCATGGTGGCTGGGGAGTGGGGGTGGTGGGAGACATGAGTGGGGGCCTGGTGGAGGCTGCCCCTGCACTGCTGGGGGGGTGGGGGGGTGGGAGACATGGGTGGTGGCCTGGTGGAGGGTTCCCCACACTGCTGGGGGAGTGGGGGTGGTGGGAGACATGAGTGGGGGCCTGGTGGGAGCTGCCCATGGTGGCTGGGGAGTGGGGGTGGCGGGAGACATGGGTGGGAGCCTGGTGGAGGCTGCCCATGGTGGCTGGGGGGTGGGGGTGGTGGGAGACATGGGTGGTGGCCTGGTGGAGGGTGCCCCACACTGCTGGGGGGGTTGAGGTGGTGGGAGACATGAGTGGGGGCCTGGTGGGGGCTGCCCATGGTGGCTGGGGGGTGGGGGTGGTGGAAGACATGGGTGGGAGCCTGGTGGGGGCTGCCCATGGTGGCTGGGGGATGGGGGTGGTGGGAGACATGGGTGGGGGCCTGGTGGGGGCTGCCCATGGTGGCTGGGGGGTTGGGGTGGTGGGAGACATGAATGAGGGCCTGGTGGAGGCTGCCCCTGCACTGCTGAGGGGTGGGGGTGGGTGGGAGACATGAGTGGGGGCCTGGTGGGGGCTGCCCATGGTGGCTGGGGGGTGGGGGTGGTGGGAGACATGAGTGGGGGCCTGGTGGAGGCTGCCCCTGCACTGCTGGGGGGTTGGGGGTGGGTGGGAGACATGAGTGGGGGCCTGGTGGGGGCTGCCCATGGTGGCTGGGGGTTGGGGGTGGTGGGAGACATGGGTGGGGGCCTGGTGGGGGCTGCCCATGGTGGCTGGGGGTGGTGGGAGACATGAGTGGGGGCCTGGTGGAGGCTGCCCCTGCACTGCTGGGGAGTTGGGGGAGGGTGGGAGACATGAGTGGGGGCCTGGTGGGGGCTGCCCATGGTGGCTGGGGGGTGGGGGTGTGGTAGACATGGGTGGGAGCCTGGTGGGGGCTGCCCATGGTGGCTGGGGGGTGGGGGTGGTGGGAGACATGGGTGGGGGCCTGGTGGGGGCTGCCCATGGTGGCTGGGGGGGGGGGGTGGTGGGAGACATGAGTGGGGGCCTGGTGGAGGCTGCCCCTGCACTGCTGGGGGGGTGGGGTGGGTGGGAGACATGGGTGGTGGCCTGGTGGAGGGTGCCCCACACTGCTGGGGGGGTGGGGTGGTGGGAGACATGAGTGGGGGCCTGGTGGGGGCTGCCCATGGTGGCTGGGGGGTGGGGGTGGTGGGAGACATGGGTGGGAGCCTGGTGGGGGCTGCCCATGGTGGCTGGGGGGTGGGGGGGTGGGAGACATGAGTGGGGGCCTGGTGGAGGCTGCCCCTGCACTGCTGGGGGGGTGGGGGTGGTGGGAGACATGGGTGGGGGCCTGGTGGGGTTGCCCATGGTGGCTGGGGGGTGGGGGTGGTGGGAGACATGGGTGGGGGCCTGGTGGGGGCTGCCCATGGTGGCTGGGGGGTGGGGGTGGTAGGAGACATGAGTGGGGGCCAGGTGGAGGCTGCCCTTGCACTGCTGGGGGGGGTGGGGGTGGGAGGCATGAGCAGGTGTGCAGGGTAGTCCCCTGTTTTGTGGGCTGCCTGCAGGGGCCGTGGAGGGTGTACAGGGTACACCTGTGAGGACCCACCCAGCCTAATCGCGTGTCATTATTCCCGCGCACCCCTGTAATACACGTACCCAGCCAAATCGCGTGTGATAATTCCTGCGCACCCCTGTAATACACGTACCCAGCCAAATCGCGTGTGATTATTCCCGCGCACCTCTGTAATACACGTACCCTGGCTAATCGCATGTAAAACTTCATGCGTACCGCTGTCATACACGTATCCAGCCAAATCGCGTGTGAAAATTCCCGCGTACCCCTGTCATACACGTACCCTGGCTAATCGCATGTAAAACTTCCTGCGTACCCCTGATATGAACGTTACCCGCTTTGTGTTCCTTGTTTGGCAGCCCTATCAACTGATCCAGGGTTAGCGCAGCCCTTTGCGATGATTTAGCGATTTTGATGGCTTTTCCTTGCGCAAGGGCGTTCTTGGGGGCGTTACTGGCGCTGCTGCAGGGTCGCTGCGATACTCTGCGCCACAGCTGGTTTGGGAGCCTAAAATCCATGAATACGCTGTGCGCGGAAATCGGTTTTGGCGCACGCGCCTGGCGCAGACAATCGCACGCGGACACTCTGCGCCAGCCGCTTGCGACATTTTTCTGCGAAATTCTATGAATTACCCTGTCTGTGTTTAAGCTAGAGACATGGGAGTTTACTGGGGTATGTATGGACAGGCCGTGTACATGTGTATAAATCTGGAGAAAAATCCGATGTTGCAAAACCCACTAAAAAGCACCAAATGTTGCCATTTCTGAATGCAAGCCCCCAGGAAGAGCAGAGTTTGAACAGGGTATACCTCATGTGATATGTGATGGGTGCATGTCATTTCAAAGCACTGTGTATCTATGAAATATGTCTTTAGGTCAAATATAGATTGTGTGTAATTTGACAGGGGAGTGTCCTTTCTGCAAGCCATTAAATGACATCGCTCTGACACTCCACTTTTTTTCCCAATCAAGAGAGAAAGGAAAGCTTGACCAATGGGCACTTGAGAGAGGGCCTGGCTAGTGATGCTGCACACACACACACTTTCAAAACACATAAAAAGAGCCACTGGAAGCTAGAGAGGACATTCAATTCCATTTGCTGCGGAGCATGCTGACCGACGACTTCACATCCAGAGATCCTACACTTAGACTTCCAAGCTAAACAGAGACTACATAACTTTGAACCAAGAAGGCCAACTGCAAGCAAAAGTAGTTATCAGCAGGCCCAAAAATCCTTTGCAGACCATTCACAGCCGGACCCAGGTGTTGATTCTGGCCTGAAACCCTGTGCCAGAAAGATCCAGAAGCAGTGCTGTACCCAGAGAAAGCATAGCAGTATCCAGAACCAGAGGCCAGAGATCCAGAGTGACCCAGACCGCTGTTAGCAGAACCAGAGAGCTGATCCAGATCACTGTGAAGTGCCGAGACCAGAACCGGAGTCCAGTCCAAAACCTGACCAGATCCGTGGCGAGCCCTAATTCAAAAATATATTGTGAGTACCTAGCAGAACTGTGCAGAACCAATCTCTTAGTTAAAATAATATAATTCATTCTATTTTAATCTAACCAGAACTGCCTCCTAACTGTCACCTGTCATTTGCAAAGCTGTCACCTGTCATTTTCTAGCTGCAAGGTGTAACCTGTCACTTTGAACTTTTAAAATTTCAAATCCAAAAAACTACCTTTATTTAATCATCCGTATCTCTGGAACCGTTTGTGCTAGGAACTTGGTTTAACTTTCCTCTGAAAGCTTAGAATCTCAGCTTTCCGATCGACTTGCTACTCCTTATACGTTTGCCGTAATCGTGATTCACGCATTCGCGAATATTGCCGCGATTCGCGATTTGGTTAAAAATCCAGCCACGTGTGAAAACAGCAGCTTCCTTGCTTTCCTTTGCCAAAAATTTGTTCAACCTGCTAGTTACTCCTAGATCCTTGCTAAAGTGAGCCTGAACTCATATTAACTAGATACCACTCACCCTGAACCTCCTGAAGGGAATTAAAAGCATTTTCAGCATATTTCTCACTGCATTGTCACCATATTCAAAGCATTTTGCCTGTGTTTCAAAACTCCTATCTGTTGTATAAGCTACTGGGGGGTGAATTGTCCAGAAAGTGATTACATTGTCTTTTGCTGAAACCCTATCAAGTTATTTTCTGTACTGCATTTTCATTCCACCTTGCATCCATTTGAAACCATAAAAGTATTGTTGCTATCTTATCCATCCTATAACCACTCATCATTGATTATAAAGAAGTGTGCTAGTGCCAGACTATCCATTATTGATTACTGCTCAGATTAAGTGTGATATTTAATTATTCATTTATTATAAAGTGTGATATATATATATATATATATATATATATATATATATATATATATATATATATATAGTTTAAATTCTCAAATAAACCTTTTAACTTGCCAAACAGAACTTCTTCTTGGCTCAGTGGGGTCAAGGGGATTCCAAGAGAGGGGTGTTATATAGGGGTAGTCATCCAGAACTCATGAACTGGACTTAAAGATATATCAATAAGGGTTTCCATTCAGTATCCCAGACTAGGCATTGATTTAGCTGTAGTGTCGAATTGAATCCTCTTACATGGGATAGCCTTGCGGTAAGGCTAGTGTGATGGCAGGGCCGGAAGCTTCGTTGAGCCAAGTCTCTGTAATAGCGAGTAAGTCTAAATCTTGGGTGGTTATTAAGTCATTAACTTCTAGAGCGTGGGCATTGAGAGAGCGTACATTGATTAAAGCGCACTTGTATAATGTGGGGCACAGGTTTCTTTATAGGTATGGTAGGAAAGTCTGGCTTGGGTGCGGTGGTACGTTGAGTGCAGGGGACGCTGCCAGGTGTGGTATGAGTTGGCTTGGAGCTGTGGCATATAAAGGTATTGTTGCGGTATTGGTGTTTATTCACTTTGGTGATGCGTGAGCTAAGTCGGCAGTTTCTGTGAGGAGTGGCATGGTAGTGGTTGGGGAGGGTGCGGGATCTGAGTCTGCCCAGTCTAAGGCTGAGGTTGGGCACCAATGTGACTGTTAAGTTTTGTGGGGTGTGTGGAGGCTTGGGCAGGATGTCCATAGTGAGAGGACAACTGGAGGCGTTGTGATAGTGGTGGTTAAGCTTTAAGCTAGGGAGGTGCAGTGTGGTCATTTCAGTGAGTAGCGCACTTAATAGGCTTGCCTAGAGTGGCAAGGAGTACATGCTGTAGGTGAGTTTGCTGTTTCGTTAGTATGCAGGCTCTAAAGATATGTGTGTTGCTCATAGGCAATGGGCATGCATCACAGAATGGGCCAAATACAATAATACAGGATAGCTAAAATTGAGTATGCTAGGGCAGTGCTGGTAAACAGGCTAAATCGACTATGCAAGTAGGATGAAGCAGCAGGTAGGTTCGATTTTGCAGATAGGGTACACAAATGGCTAGAATGTAATATGCTAGGGCAGTGTAAACAGGCTAAATCGACTATGCAAGTAGAATGAAGCAGTAGGTAGGTTCGAGTTTGCAGATAGGGTACACAAATGGCTAGAATTGAATATGCTAGGGCAACGTGAGAGACCAGATGGTGGAGAGACAACAGTCCAGCGGCAATGTGAACAATCGAAGTGCAGCAATATAGTGCAAAGTGCAAGTGGCAGTACAGGTAGGTAATGTGCACTGCAATCAAATAACAGACATGTGTGGCACAAGATGCTGAATGTTGCATATGTGTAGGTGGTGGGGCACAGTCTGTTGGAGATGAGGGTCATTTTGATGGATGAGGGCCTAGGATGCGTGCCTCTTCCATAGACCTTGTGGATCCCTGGGGAGCTGTGGTGTAGTGCGTAAAGGCACAAGGACTGGGACCTATGTTCCCCAGAGGAAAGAGCACTGGGACCTATGTTCCGCTGGCCCAGGCACTAAGACCGTGCATGTGCGAAAGGGGGTAAGTCAAGGCAGGTGGTCCGTGGGCAAGGCCGGTGCGCAAGTAGGTCCGGCGGTCGCAGGAGGAGATAAGGGTCCAGGTTCCAGGAGTGCGTGCAGGCTTTGAGCTTGATATTGAATGAGGTAGGGAATAGCAATACTGGGCAAGGTATGTGCGCAGCAGTGGGGGCTTACCTATTTGAGGCCTGGATTGGACGCGGGACGTCAGGAGAGCAGCAGGCAGTGGCTTATCAGGCTCCAGACAGGCTCACGACAGCGGTCGTAGCCTTAGAGGTGTGCCTTTGCTGGTGGGCTGGCGCTCGCCTGCCGGCGATCTCATAGGCTGCGAAATAGGTGGTGGAGGCCAATCAAGTTGCACTTATGGTGGTATGAGGAAGTTAAGCTTGCAGGGTGCAGGCAGTAACACAAGCTGCCATTTTGAAGTGGCAGAGCCTCATGGTGATCAATGGCGAAGTTCCAGATACTGTAGCAGGAGTCGCCTGGTGCTCCAAGGATAGCTTCTCTCGATGGGAGGCGCAATTTGGTCCATTTAGGAAGCGGGATGTAGATATTCGGAACGAAGCATTGCAGGACTCTAAAGTGCTCGTAGAGTCACTAGTGGGCATATTAGCATACCTCCAAGAAATATGTTACCCAGCTGTTCTGCAGGGGGTTGTGGCCACTGCTCCAGCAGTGGGAGGGGGGTTCCTGCTCCCCAGAGGAAAGATTGGGTCTGGAAGGTACAGGCTCACGACACAGGTAGTAACTTTAGGGGTGTGCCTTTGCTGGTGGGCCGGCGCTCGCCTGCCTGCAATCTCATAGGCTGCGAAATAGGTGGTGGAGGCCAATCACGTCACGCTCATGGTGGCATGAGGAAGTTAAGCTTGCAGGGTGCAGGCAGTAACACAAGCGGCCATTTTGAAGTGGCAGAGCCTCGTGGTGATCAATGGCGAAGTTCCAGATACTGTAGCAGGAGTCACCTGGTGCTCCAAGGAGAGCTTCTCTCGACGGGAGGCGCAATTTGGTCCCCTTAGGAAGCGGGATGTAGATATTCAGAACGAAGCATTGCAGGACTCTAAAGTGCCCGTAGAGTCGCTAGTGGGCATATTAGCATACCTCCAAGAAAGGATGTCACCCAGCTGTTCTGCAGGGGGTTGTGGCCAATGCTCCAGCAGTGGGAGGGGGGCTCCTGCTACCCAGAGGAAAGAGTGGGTCGACTGGGATAACGCAAAAGAATTTGTAAAGGAACGAGTCAGCCATCTTAAAGAAAGACTTACACAACTGGATATGCAGCACAAAGAGAGTGTTAAGAAGGATTTGGCTCAACATTATTTTGATAGAGGCCAATCTATTCTCCCAGGAAAAGAAAAGTGTCAATCATTTGTCAGTGCACAGTTGGAGTCTAGGAACGGTATTCATGAAAATAAGCCACATATCTAATTGTGACCTTCTTCTACCACATACCATATACCTCCATTTGCAATGGAACCTATGAATTGGTAACATTTCCAATTTGAACAAATTATATTTGAATCCGGAAATCAACAAATCACAATGGGTACATTTGAGTAACCCACAAATACTGGAGACCAGCTTTGAAAAATAAAGAAGGATATTGAAAGCATAAGCTTTAAGGTTTAGTTGAAATCCATGAATTGTCATACTAGATATTTTATAGTCAGATCTAACTGTGCCCAATGTGTTTATTCAAGAGGACAAATAAAAGAATATAGAGGGGAAAACCCAATGAATTCTTCCCAACAGAAACAAAGAATGTGTGTGCAAGTCATTAACAAATATATATTACTTAACAGAGCAAACTAAATGTTGATTATAAGAGATGCGGGCCTACTAAATGCCAGCTCAATGATTCCATATGAACATGGTGAGACAGCCTGTCAAATGTGTTCCCTGCATCCAATGCAACCATCAGGTGCAGACGTAGCAAAATCATGGATGCTGCCAAAAAGACTAATCTTGCAGGATCTGGATTTGCCCTTAATAAAACTTGCCTGGTCCAAACGAACAAAAAACAGCAAGAAAACGTTCAAACTATTAGAGAGTTCGGCCGCAAAATACTTACAGTACATTTTCAAAAGAGAAAAGGGAGGATAGTTCCTGCAGTAAGAAGTATCATTCATATTTTAGTGGAATTATTAACAATGGGGACTGAGAAAAGGAACATTCACATTTTCCATGTCCTGAAAACTAGCAAGGGCCAAACACATCACTGGCAATCACCTCCATGTCAGGCGGCAATCATGGCTGGTAATGGCCCGCCAGCCTGAACCTGTGGCAGGTCTGTAGGCTGTTCGTGGCCATGTCTGCCCCGCCGCCCCGATGCAGGGGTAATAGCCATTCGCACCCTAGGGTTCATCCTGGGTGCAAATGGTTGATTTATTTGTTTTTGGAAATTGGCTGTGCGTGTTGTGCGATGCCAATCTCCGGAGGAAAAAAAAAATGATGGTCACCGCCATTGGAAAGTAAGTGGGGAAGGAGGGAGAGGGTGGGGAAAGGGTAAGCTTTGTTTTGGGGGCCGGCTAGGCTGGGGAATTGGGGAGGAAACATGGAGAGGCTCCCTGTTGCCTCTGCACATAAAAAAAAAATAACGCCTCACCCGCAAAGGGCCTCAGGTGGCTGGAAATAGCGGGCAGTACACTGTTTATTCTCAGCCGCTGTTCCAACCACCTGATTGGCTGAACGACCTTCCCCGGGTGCGAATGAAGGTGTATGATGCTAAGGGCCTGATTCAGAGAGCACTTTGCAATGGGATTACACCATTATAAACACTTCTATGAATCAGGCCCTGAGAGCATTACTAATGTCTGGCTTGGTATTTATTACATTGATTCTCCAAAGACTTCATTTCTTTCAACAAATGTAACACCACATTTTTCCAAATGTGTATTCTTATGACTGATATCTGATTTCTTAAATAACACAACTCAATCTGATATCTTTAAATGAATGCCAAATGTTATGGACCAATTTGTCACTAGAAACATTACTCTGAATAAAACTCCCTGACAAACTGCATCAGATTAGTATCCTTCAACAGCCGTTGTTAAAGGAATGGTTCGGTCAAAAAATGTTATTGCCCCTACGGGTCAGCCATGTGTTTTTAAGCCTAAGTCGCTCGATTTTAGAAAAATGTCCTATGGACCTTACCCGAGTTTTCATCCATTAAACGCACGAGAAAACAGGCATCAGGGAGCTGCCATTTTGTGATAATCCTATCATTTCCCCCATCGCTCTGGCTGACCTGCTTTTGCGGCACTAAATCATATCCCCCGCCCTTGAGCCTGACATTATCAAAACATTCATATTCCCCGCCTCTCTCCGTGACGGTTCTGTGCTGCGTAGGCACACGCGCCCAGTCTTCTTCTACGCGACTTCACACAGAACCCAGAAACCAACAGAGATCAACTCACAACACAGCGCGCCACAATTCAGAATATGAAACTGTACTTTAAAATCAAACAGCAACACGGTACATTTGGTAAAGTACATTTATTTGACATTAAATGTTTAAATAATATTCATCAATTGCCATATGAACTCCGAAAGCCCTTTATTTTCTTTTATCTCTATCCGCAAATCCGTAAAAGTTTATAGTGAGTCACGCGCTGTTCCTTTATGGTACACAGGGTGTTGGTTTTCGTTAAAAGAAGCACTTTTGTCGCACGTTGAACCGCAAGGCTGTTCCATCAAGTAGGCACTAGGCCAGCGTAAAGGTTGATATGTTGCTTCTAGCTGCTAGTACCGCGTAAGGGCATATGGGCCCTTGGCGAACGTCCCATAAAATCATCAGAATTGTGCAGTTGTTTACATTAGGCTGCAGCTGGCGGTTGAAAAAACCATCTGCCGGTGTCTGAAACTGGTGGCAGTGGCAAAAGGGAAGGATATGCCTGTTTTGCAAACATAAAATTTATAATTAGTCTCACCAGCCGATCTTTATTAATATTATTTATTTGATTTATTACGGCGGAGCTGAAACTATTTGCTTTCAAGCATAGTGCAATGGAGTATGTTCGGCTCTAAAATCAATGCGAAAAGTAACAAAATAAATCGAGGTTAGTACAAAATGAGAAACGACTTTTTGTCTACATGCGTGTGGAATGTGGACCTGCATGCCCATGTGCCCGCTACAAGGACGATCCCACAAACGTTTTCCAAGCTCTTCATTCATTCGTTTATTCATGCATCCATTCATTAATTCTTCATTTCGGTATAAAAGCGTCTAAAGAGTTACTTACATTATATTTGTAATTTCCATTGTGTCTCTGCGTAATGCAGTATGTAAATCCCACTGTGCTCTTGACAATGATTTTTCGTATACTGAACTAACATGAAACTCTGTCTAGTTTCAGAATTTTCTGCCTTATCGTCTCTTACGTTATTGCACCCCCCCTTCAAATGAAGTTCTTTCGGCATGGTCCCTGTCTCTCAAGGTCAAAAAACAATAGAACCTTATACTGCCAGTGCAAGTTGTGGGCCTCTTCAGGGTGCGAGCTGAAAATCAAAGCCGCTGATCTTCACTAGAAATGAGCATACATTCTTTCTTTGCAACATCCTGTAGTAAAGCCATCTGTGAGAACTTGAAGTTTCGAATCCATCTATGTACTGCGCCTCAATGTGCAAATGTGAACTGGCTTCTCTCCCATCTGCAACGGCTCGCTTGACGCATTCTAAGGCCCCCAATTTTGTCCTTGTTTTCTGCGAGCTTTGAAGCCCCAAAGAACCATAACTATTGAGACTTTTAATTTTTTGGGGAAGGTCAGGGAATGTATAAAGTACCCGAGGAGTTGAGTTGAAAGTGAGATTTATTGTTTGTTTTTTTTATTATTTGCAATACGCAAGCCTCCCCTCAGTTAACAGTGTGCAGCATTTACAAGAGATTGCGAAATTTAGTTACATCAACAAAAATATATACATACACATATAGACAAGGTCAGCAATATGAGGTGAATAGAGAGAATTCAAAGATGACACCCAGTTTGTTCGGCACCCAGGATGGTGACGGTAGGGTTTAGGGTTAGCGTACTTTGTATGCACACTGTACAATAATATTTATTTACAAAAAGACAATCGTATTACAATTACTTAAACCGGGATTTGTACTTCACAACCAGCTCTCCTTTGGGTGGACATGGCACAGTGGTAATGTTGGGTGGCAATGGATCAGTGCTCTGCACAGAAATGTTCTAAATTCCATATCTGTGCTTCTCTAATACAGCAACAATAAGACTTTTGACAAAGTCGAACTCCATTTCCTCATAGAATGGTTTGATCACCCATTGCTTACTTCTTTTTGAAAAGGCCTTAGTGTAGCGAGGCATCCTTACATTACCCGTAGTCCTAGATTGTTCACGGCCGAGATTCTCGTTTTGGGCCAAGACGGCAAGTAGAGTCCTATGTCTCATGCCCTGTATGCTGAAATGCAAGCGCTTTGGCCTGTACTTTAGGCACATATTGTGGAACACCTCCAAACCTCCTGTGTGACAGAATTCTGTCAGTCCCCTCAAATCTCTTGATAGAGTTTTATCGAAAACAATCTTCTCAATGGCTTTGTGTGTCGGTGAAGATGAATTCAACCACTTCTTCTTCCATGCCTCCACTGGGGACAAAGGGCCATGTTCACATTGGTGGAAATGTAGGTTTTCTGACCAGCGGTGCACGTTGGTACAGTGGTGCATCAGTGACCGCCATTTTTCAAGTAGTATTTCCACTGACCCTTCACAAGTTTTGGAGCTCCACCAAAGATGGTTGCTGATAGACTGGGACCACTCTGAAATACTTTCCAAACCTTTTTTTTCCCCTGCAGCCGAGATTTTCTTATTGATTGATTTAGCAAGATGCCATACGTCAAATTGATGTTTAATATGTGGGAACTGCTCTCTCATTGTCTTGGCAATTGAAACGTGTCTGTCCGTGGCTATGAGGTCGATGTGCATTCCCCTCGATTGCAGATATTCCACTGATTTTATAAATCCTAGTTTCTCCATGGCCACTGAGGATGTACATTGTGCTACCTGCACGACCACCGAACTCACAATTTATTACTATCCATGTCCTAAAAGTGGTAGGTGCAGTACTTGGCAGAGACAATTGTTCAATTTTCCAAGCATCACTAATGGCTGGACACAGATAATCACGTTGGAATTTGTAGTGCTGCATTTTTTAAATGAAATGGAGTCCCACAAACTGAAAGAAAGACTCTAACTTTCTAAAACTGGAGCCACTAAAAAGTAATGCAGCTGCACACAGTAGATTGCCTGCTGGCAGTTTCCCCAGCATCGGTTGTGCAGACCATGAGAACGTATGATTTAATCTACAGGCGGCATGTATTGTGACGTTACTGCCTTGTTTTTGACGAGTCACATGAATCAATGGCTTCCCACATACTTTCCCTCTGACGGAATGCCCACGTTTCAGCATACTTATAATATCCATCAAACAACTGTCGAATACTATGTATTTGCCCTCTTTCATTACACTGTCATCCTGCGTCAAAGTTGTTTCGACCTGTGACGTTGAGGACATATCACCACATTTGAAAGAAATATCGCTGCTATCAAGTTCTGATGCGTCGGTGAATGCTGCTGCTGGTTAATTCTCTGTCATTTCAACATCTGCTACTTCAACATTGATGGGAGAACACAACAATGCCGACAGCTTTTTTGGTGGCAATTTTTTGGCGGGTGTAGATTGTGTGAATTGATCTGCGACTACTTCAGAGCTATCTTCAATACATCCCGTATCATGTTGTTGCGGTGGTGCAGTCGTACTGTAGCAATGGTCCAATACAAATTTGCTGGATTCTCCGGACAGATTCATTTCATTTTCTGGCCATTGGACATGAGCATCCCGAGTCTCAACACGCTGTGTCTGAATTAATAGTTCCTCCATAGCCTCCATAGTGTAAATGGTCTGGCAAGCAACATCTCTCATTCGCTTCTGTGGGATGTATTTACCCATGCATCCGAGCCCTACCTCAAAACTGTGCAGTACTGACATGAAAACATCATGATGGCCAGAGCTTCCCAGAAAATGCACAGGGAAATGCATGAAGAATAGGCTGCCACTCATTTTTGCCGATGTTGTGGGCACAGAAGGACACTGCCTAAAACCACCATTGGACTATCCACACAGTAGTCTGAAACCATTGGGAATGGCAATGCTGATCGCCAAAAGCAAACCCATAACTGTTGGGAATTCATTTTCTTAAATCCCAAAAAGGGGTGCAGTACCAGTACTCACCACTATCCAAAAGCCGGCGTTTTAAAACCACCAGATTTTGTAGAAAACTGAATAAATGAACCCAAAGCAAGCCAAAGAAAGACTTACTGAGAGGTGGATCCAATCTAAAGTTATATTCTGAAGTGACTTGAAGGTTTATAACAAGACTGGCTGAGCTGTGGATTTCAGCAGTTTAAGTAAATTTGGACTGAAAGACACTGAAAAATCTAAATGTTTAAATTGACTGAGTGACCTACTTTTGAGTGTCACATAGGTTGCAATTGTTTAAATGTCATAGTTTTAAACTTAGAATCAGCATTCTAGCTGCATATGTAAAAAAAAGTCTTGACTTAAACTGGGTAACAAAAAGTGACATTTTATCTGAAACCTGGCTTAAGGAACTGAATTCGGCCTGGCAACTACCCCCATCAGGAGTGAAACTTGAGTCACAGCTGTGTTCCCAGGCCTATCTGCCTTTTGCTGGCCACACTAAGGATATGCCATCTCTCTGATAATTGAATTAAGGGGAGCCCCCACAGAATACAGGAGCTCTGAACAAAGCCCTGTCCTGACTCAGGCAAATGTTTTATTGCAGATGTCGTAAAACAGCTTACTCTTGGCAGAAGCTGGGAGGGGCAGGGTCTCTGAGCTTGGCAGAAACTGGAAAGACTGGTTTCTGTACCATGTGACCTGAAAAGACACACCTCTATAGCCAGAATATGGTTTTAGAAAAAGATGAATAACTCATAGTACGGACTTGTGAAAATTATTTAAATGATACCATAATTCTTGTGATTTTTCTGCCCACATTTTAAGAGGTTTTTAGAACCGGTGGCATGTTCAGGGGGGTTTTAGCGGAAAAGAGGATATTACTCAAAATGTGTGCATGTGAAAAATCTGACACTTCATCAACTAATGTCCATACTCCTTGCGCACATGTGTGTAAATTTGGGTTAATGTCCGAAATTGCAAACCAGTTAAAAAGTGCAAAATATTGCCATTTCTGAATGCAAGCCCCCAGGAAGAGTTTGAACAGGGTATACCTCCTGTAATGCATGATGGGTGCATATGATTTTAAAACAATATGTACCTCTGCATATATGTATTTGGTTCAAATCTAGATTTGTGTGCAAGTTGACAGGAGGAGTGGACTTTCTGCAGGCTGTAAAATGACATCACTCTGACACAACTTAGCTCCCCCAATCAAGTGAGAAATGGAAGCTTGGCCAATGATAAGTGGAGAGGGGCTGGCTAGTGATGCTGCTCACACACACCCATTTTAAAAACACATAAAAGCAGAGAGACAGGACAGATAGGGACCTTCAAATCCATTTGCAGCTGGAAGCTCTGCCGGGAAAATCCATACTTTACCTCCATCAACCTTCAGAGACCCAGACCAGACCAGCAGAGTAGAGCTGACCTGTTAGCAGAACCAGAGAGAGCTGACCCAGATCACTGTGAAGTGCAGAGACCAGAGTCCAGTCCTAAACCTGACCAGATCGGTGGCAAGGCATATTTCTAAATATATTGTGAGTACATAGCAAAACTGTGCAGAACCAATCTCTTAGTTAAAATAATATAATTCAATCCTATTTTAATCTAAGTGGAACTGTCTCCTAACTGTCACCTGTCATTTGTAAAGCTGTCACTTGTCATTTTCTAGTTACAAGCTGCACTTGTCTTTTTGAACTTTAAAATTTCAAATCTGAAAAACGACCTTCACAAAATCGCTCATATCTCCGTGACCGTTTGTACTAGAGACTTGCAGTAACTTTCATCTGGACCCCAAAACTATAGTGATAGTCCTTGTAGTTCATCTGTAATCGCGCTCGGCGCATTCGCAAATTTAGCCGCGATTTGACATTTTACCGCGATTTGCAAATTTCTCCGCGTGTGAAAACAGAAGCTGCTTGCCTTCCATATGCCAGAAATTTGTTTAACCTGCTAATTATCCCTGAATCATTGCTAGTGTGAGCCTGGACTAATATTAACTAGATACCACTCACCCTGAACCTCCTAGAGGGAATTAAAAGCATTTTAGCATATTTTTTCTTCATTTCCAGCACATTTAAAAGCATTTGGGCCTGTGTTTTCAACTTCTGTAGTCTAAGCTTGCTGGGGTGAACTGAATTACATTTGAATTGCATTTTTGAGAATTGTGTGCCTTCCTTCCATTTCCTTGCATTGCATAAAAGGGGGGGGTGAATTGTACCAGAAAGTGATTACATTGTCTTTGCTGAAATCCTATCAAGTTATTTTCTTTACTGCATTTCATTCCACATTGCATCCATTTGAAACCATAAAAGTATTGTTGCTATCTTATCCATCCTATAACCACTCATCATTGATTATAAAGAGGTGTGCTAGTGCCAGATTCTCTGTTGTTAATCCTTATCATATCAGATTAAGTGTGATATTCAATTATTAATTTATTATAAAGTGTGATAGATATATATTGCTTTATTTTTCAAATAAACCTTTTAACTTGCAAAACAGAACTACCTCTTGGCTCAGTGGGGTCAGGAGGATTCCAAGAGAGGGGTGTTATATAGGGGTAGTCATCCAGAACGCATGAACTGGACATAAAGTTATATCAATAAGGGTTTTCATTCAGTATTATAGACTAGGCGTTGACTTAGCTGTAGTGTTGAATTGAATCCTCTTACACTTCACTGTCTGTGTATGTATAGTTCGTAGACCCACGGGTAACTAGAGGACAGATTGGAAAAGGGATGTTCAGTTTAAACACAAGATAAAGTATAGTACAATTGACTGGAAAAAAAACATAAAATAGTCCCCAGCACAAAAGAATTTCTAAAGTTATGAACTGTTTGTAACTAACCTTATTTTTGTTTCTTTTCTTTGCAACTTTTTTGACTCGACCTTCAACATCTGCACGCTGTTGCTCCGATTCGTATCCGCATGCCTCCCCTTCCTCTTGCGCTGCAACAACTATATTTTCTGTATCCCCATAGACAGCACGGAATGAGGCTCCATCGACTCCCTGAAACATAATATTTTCATTACTGTGTATCAAAATATTGTTAGCATAAAACACACGTTAGGATGAACACACATGTATATCTCAATAGCCAAACACGATTTAAACATTGTGTGGAACAATCAAACGACAAGTATTCGAGCTCTGATGACCTAGTTCGATGGAGCTGTCAGTATCCATACCTCTGGCTCTGTATGGACTGCCACGAATGATTGTATTGAAGAGGAAGCATCAGCAACTCCCTGAAACACAGTACTTGCGTTAGTATGGTTTTCAATAATGTAATATTGTAAACATAACACACACTTGGGGTCGACGGCACAGGTACATATAAAGAGATAACCACAAATGTTGCATTGTCTAAAAGAATCAAGGAATATTTAAATATGATCAGATTTAATCGCCTTATTTCTCCGATTTCTTTACATCTGCATCATCTAAATGGGATCTTGTGATTGTAGTGGAAGCTCCATCGTCTCCCTGAAACACAGTAATTGCGTTAATAGAGAAGAAAGTATAGCAAATGGAATCACGTTATATGATCACGCTCGATGGAGCTGTCAGTAGCCATAACTTGTGCTGCTGAAGAATATCTAGGGCTGTTGTCAATGTGGTGCACACTTCCGAAAGCTGTTGCGCCGATTCGTATCCGCATGGTCCCACTTCCCCTGGAATTACTTGATTGTCAGGCTCTGCATCAAGTGCGTGGGTTGACGCTTCAACAACTGCCTGAAACATAGTATTTGCATTAGTAAGGATTACAATAATGATAACACAACACACACTTGGGGTCGACCGCACAGGTACATATCAATGGCTAACCACGAATGAAACATGGTGTAGAACAATCAAACGACAAGTGTTCCAGTCCTGATGATCACGGTCGATGGAGCTGTCAGTATCCATACCTCATGCTGCTGAAGAACATCTAGGGCTGTTATCAATGTGGTGGACGCTTCAGCATCTCCCTGAAAGACAGTACTTGCATTAGTATGGATAACACTAATTATAACTGAGTACAAACACCAGGGGACTACAACTAAGGTGTAAATCAATTGGAAAGCACTAACCAAACAATTGGTCAAATAATCACACTATACATAAAAACTATTACTTGACATGCATAAAACAAGTCTGGAAACGCGCCAGAAGTGGTTGATAACTGCTAGCACGTCACAGAAGTAGAATGTTCTTGCTTCAGATTCAAGGGATAGTCAAGAAGTTGTAAAGGTAAATTATTGTTTGATAATGAAATGCCAATATTTAAAATTGCCATGTAGGGAGACAGAATACTTGAGTAATGCGCAATATAGCACAATTCCCTGTGCCCATATATAGATTTCGTTTGTGGGTTATGAAATCTAAAAATAATATATTGAGAAATGTCATTATTCAAAAAGCTATACACTCATATCAATGTCGAAAGTATTACAAATTGGAAACAACACCTAAAATATCAATGAATCCATTCAGCTACCTACACACTACCGCAAAGCATTAAGCTAAAAACGGACACTTGACTCACCAGTGGCGGAATGTGGACGAATAGAGTGGGAATAGCGTTTGCGAGCAATTTTCGTGTCGATCGCCGTTTATTCTTCTTTGTTACCCAAGATGTGGTATACATGTTCGAGGGAAAGTGCCGGCTGCAGATGCAGTATCTATCACCCCTCTTATCCTCAAAGACTTGTTGGACTCTACTTTCCAGCTCATCCAGTGGATATCCGCAATGTCTGACCCATTCTCTTAGTCGATCAACAGTTTTCGGGAATACATGCATTGTAGTGCCTTCAGATTTAGCATGGGTCTTCGAAGGGCAACCGCTAATCGGACAGGCAGGCATTGTTGAAAATTCTGAAAAGTAAATATCAAGATTATTATAAAATCTTGATGAATAAAAATGTCATAAAAAAGTAAATGAACCATACAATGCTCAATGCAAGGTTTGTTTTGGTCGCCGGAACTATACCATCATCATGTGCTGCTTAGTATTTGCATAAGTTACAGAAATGTTTTAAATTATGTGACTAAACTCTGAACATGTCACTCCTCCCTTGGTTGTTCTGTCTTGCACGAAAAGGAAACATGCTTACATTATAGACTGGACCCCCAAAGGATGCAATTTGATGACAATTGATAAAGATGAAAATAAATAGATCTATTGATAGCATAACAATTGAAACTCAAGTCAATAGCAATGAGACCAACGACCATAGCTCTATTGAGTACTGTAATCGCAAATAGATAGAAATGTAAAAATGACCAAAATATGACTAGTATACATGGCTTTACCTTGACCAACAAACAGTTGGATTCAGCACAGAACAGGTAGATGGCCACATTTAGCACACTGACGAGTTTGCTCGAAGCGGTCACAGATAGCACGACGACGAGCAGATTAGCATAGATCTCAGTGCTTCTCAGGTAGAAGGTTCAGGAGTTGACTTGCAAAGCACAAAGATGTTCTCATGAGACATATCAAGTGGTTTATAAAGTATTAGAAACAGGGGTGTGTTTGTGAATGAATGACGTGTGTATGTCGTGGTATTATGTGTTTTGCAGGGGGGCGGCCTGCCTCAGGGGAGACCTGCCTGGAGACACAGGGTCTGAGGAGGCCATGTGAGCGATGGCCCCTGAGCGTGGGATACCTTTTGAAGTGTACATGCTGTTTGGCACCTTGGCCGTTTGCGCCCGTGACTGCCCCCCATGCCAGCGCTCATCCCCTGGTGCGAACCGCCTTTGATAGAGGGAGTGGGATGGATGGGCCTGGGGCGTGCAGAAAAGGCACAGGAAGACTGCTGAATGGAGACACACTTATGTTTATTGCAGGGGCGCGGCCTGTCGCAGGGGAGGCCTGCCTGGAGACACAGGGTCTGAGGAGGCTATGTGAGCGATGGCCCCTGGGTGTGGGATACCTTTTGAAGTGTACATGCTGTTTGGCACCTTGGCCGTTTGCGCCCGTGACAGCCCCCTCTGCCATTGCTCATCCCCGGGTACAAACCGCCTTTGATAGAGGGAGTGGGATGGATGGGCCTGGGGCATGCAAATAAGGCACAGGAAGACTGCTGAATGGAGACACACGTATGTTTATTGCAGGGGGGCGGCCTGCCGCAGGGGAGGCCTGCCTGGAGACACGGGGTCTGAGGAGGCCATGTGAGCGATGGCCCCTGGGCGTGGGATACCTTTTGAAGTGTACATGCTGTTTGGCACCTTGGCAGTTTGCGCCCGTGACACCCCCCCATGCCAGCGCTCATCCCCGCCTTTGATAGAGGGGGGTGAGATGGATAGGCCTGGGGCATGCAGGCCCCTCTCATCCTTTACTTCTCAGTAGAAACTCGTACCAAGTACCTCCAGTACTGGGTTCGCCCCTTGCCCTTATGTGCCCTTATGTGATGTCAACTTTGGATGATATTCGCGTAGATGGGACCACTAAACAGGACACGGGGCATCCATTTTTGTACCCCCTTTACACTCCATCTTGGTGACCAGGCCTCACTGCACAGAGCACATGGCCCCCACCCTTGTTCCCACTCTGACTGGAAAACTCCAGAGGTATTTGCAACAGCTAATAAATGTAACACATCACTCTTCCTCTGAGATCACGGTCCTGCATGTGAACCAGCCTGAACTAAGCACGTAGCTCGTTCATCTCCACAAACATCCTTGCCCACGCATCCTCGCCAGTGGAAACTTACTGCCATTCTGACCCTGTGTCCCTGCAAGGTATTCTCTTCTCTTCATGTGCCAGACCACTGACCATGCCATGATGCCCACCTAGCAGATCCCCAACTAACATTAGACCCCTACTGCAGTATATTGTTGCCTATCAATAACAAATGCCACATACCGGAGATTCTTGTGAGCACAGATCCACACTTCAAACAGTGTATTATAGTGGTCAAGACCCTTAACCTTAGGCCTGTATAATCCAATGTTAATTGATAGTTTAGATATATGTGTGACTTTTATAGAGACATAACCGACTGAAAGACTTTGAACAAGTGTTATTTAGTGCATGCATTATTGAGAATATATTATGTTAGCTTAGATAGTGACCACCCTGCTTCACAGCGACCTGACCTTCACCCATTCGGAGCACAGATGTCTGACGTCCATCCTTGAATGGAGACACACTTGATTCATTTGAAAAATCGAAACAACCGTTGTTAAAATATATGTGGTGTTTTATTTTGTATCTTATTTTGATGACACAAAAATACAAGACTTTAAACATTGTACAGGTCAGGTTGCAGCACAGCGAGAGAAAATCCCCTGTACTGACCTCTGTCACTCAGGAACGATTCTCTTATGGCACGAACGGCACAGGCGGGTATCACTCTTCGAACGCGGTGCCCAAGCCTCCTGTGAAGCCACCATATAAAGGAACGATAGGCCACCAGCCTGTACCACCTGTGAAAAGGAATGAAACAAACTGTTTTTAAATGACCAAGATAAGTTTAATAAACATTTGTTGATAATGACAATTCTTGTAACTAATGGCATTCTGCTCGGACAAATGCTATCTAGACACTGCACACTATTGAACGACTTTCATGCGTTACAATGATATGTATATGTAATTTTGGATAAAGTAGAAGACCATGAAATAGGAGTGGCATGACAAGCAGAGTATACTTACTCGTTACTCGGATTACGAGGACCAACAGTTGCGCGAAGTTCGTGCATAAGCACCATCATTATCCTCAACACGGACCGTGTGAGGCAGGCTGCCCTGAAGGCTGACAGCTCGGTGATGCATTGCGGTCGTGGCTCGCCTTCCGAAATGTAGGCCACGCATCCCGGGTTTTCACAGCAGCAGCAGTTCTCGTCCTCGGTTGGCATTAGCTCCCACCGATTGCATGTGCACCAGGTGGAAACACCATCCATGCGACTAGGTCCAGGCTCTTCAGCTGTTGAATCGTCCTCCCAACTGCCGTCCAAAGACCCATCGTTTTCGCGTGTTTCCCTTTCCAGTAGTTCCTCCTCGGTATACTCGGGCTCGTACATGTAGGGCATTATTGTAGCCATTGTGTGTTAAACAAACTAAAATAATTTATAGCGGTGGTACTGGTATCTGTTCACACGGGCTACAAGCAACGAAGGTAGCTGACCAGAGAACAGAAACGAGTCACAGAATACTCAAAGTAACACAGAGAGAGGAATGGAATCGAAAATCTGCTGCTGTGTGTTGTGAAACTGTCTGTTTATACTTATTGAGGAAAGAGGCATCCTGCCATTTCCATCTTGACACGAGACGTGCTTTGGCGTTATGAAATGGGCGGTACGCGTCTGCTGATGACAGGCTCAGGGGCGGGGGATATGATTTAGTGCCAAAATAGCAGCTCCCTGATGCCTGTTTTCACGTGCGTTTAATGGACGAAAACTCGGGTAAGGTCCATGGGAAATTTTTCTAAAATCGAGCGATTTAGGCTTAAAAACACATGGCTGACCCGTAGGGGCAATAACAAATTTTGACCAAACCATTCCTTTAAGCCTCCATCTTCTCCTCCTCGCATGTATTATTTCCATTTCGAAAACCCAAATCACAGAGGACCTATTGGCTATGAACAATGCACCCACATGGGAGAAAACAAAATCACAAATGTTAAAACCCTCCTTAAGAAATATGTATTCAATGCGGGAAAGGGTTATGGGTGTTTCAGCCTTACATTCCTGCCCTTGGTAGCATCCAATTTAAAATGGTGAGATCTAACCCGTCTCGAATCATCTGATTTTGCTGACAAGTTACCTGTGAAGAAGAGCTCAAAGGTTTTGTGGAACCCAATGTGTCCCTCCTATAGATTTTTATTCGGGTAGTACAGAAATTGTTGCAATTGCACAGGGTCGAAGCATTAATTGGTCATGCCCCATTGAGAAGCAATGATCATCCCGACCAGTTCCTACAGCCGAAATATATAGCCCTTTTCCTATTAGGCGTTAAGTCAAGACACCCCAGTAACATGTTCACAGTCTCCTGTAAAAATTCTGGCAACATCAATGTCTTCTTAACCCGCATAGGAAAAAGATTGTGTCATTTTTGCTTTCGACAAGATTAGGTGTGTACATTGTGGTGCAACAAGCAGATGATGAATAGAGTTGGTCACTCCAGGTGGATGCCCCCTCACTAACAAAGGAAAAACATGGTGTTACTAATGTTTGCAGACAATGCGGTCCTCCCCTCTCTTACGCCGCCGGCTGGAATACAGTCAGGCTTAGGTGCATTCATAGATTTTTGTAATATGAATGGCCTTTTAGTCAGTGTGGCAGAAAGACAATCTTTGGTGCTTCATGGCCGCAGAAGGAAGAGGGGGATGCTACGCTTGCAATTGAGTGAAGGACCTATAGAACAGTTGGAGCACTGATTATTTAGGGTTAATACTGAAGGCAAACGGCTGCTGGGATGTTTAAGGGGCTAAGGCAGGGCTCACACTGGCGAGATACAGTGGAGCACTTCTGACATTCACCAACGAGCATGGGCTAGGGGCTGTGCGTGTATCCACTGAAGCCCATAAGCCTCAGGCCAGGCAGGCAACCACTTTTGGGGCAGACCTTTGGGGTACTACCGGTTATCCACATTGGTGATCCTGGAAAAGAAATACCTTAAAAATATTATTGCCCTCTCCTATAGTTCGCTCAACTTGCTTGTGTGCTTGGAAACAGGAATGCAGTGTATAGAATGGTTCTGTTTGTCGTGCCCTGTCTATTACTGGATAAGGCTCTGGTCTGGTGGGTAAATTCAGGGAGGCCATAATGGACATACTATCTCAAAATGGGGGGAAGGTACTGCCCTGGTTTGCTCACATCAAAAAATAATTAGATCCTTTGGGGTTAAGTAACCTTTGGCTCAATCCGTCTTGTGTGGCCTCTGGGTCTGAAGGCCTATGAGTTTAAGTTGGAACAGATAATCATGCCTGAGACTAGGAAATCAACTCTATTGTACCTATATTGAGCCCACAAACTATAGCTGGGAAATGAGGCATATTTACATTATGTTAATCCGAAGGGCGAACGCACACTACATGTAGAATCTTGGCAATGGATTTTACTGTTGCTACGTGTACACAACAGATGGAAGGCGTGCGTTTCTGCTGACTGTCCTCTCTGCCCAGGCACTGTTGAAAATGTAGTCCATTTCTTATTGACCTTTCCAACAATACCTACCATTGAGAAAAATAATTCTTCAGTCATTGTTAAGGGTAAGATATGTAAGAAGCATTGGCTCCATGCTCCAATTCTAGGGAAGGACTTGCAGTTTATTCAACAGCACAATACCTACTTCATGCCTGGCACATCAGGCAGCACACCTTGTGCAGCTAGTGAGCTCATATGAAACATCTTGATGCTGTTCCTTTGTGAATCTGGCTCGTATTATGTACAGAATAATGTTTATTTGTATGTTTCATTATTGTGGATACATTTTGGTTTAATATCCCCGCAAAAATATTGCGACACAAAACTATTGCCATATTTGTGCGATGATATTGACCCAAGGAGCCTGCGGGGGACACCCCCGCAACCCCTGCATTATTTTAAAATGTGCGGGGGACACACCCGCAACCCCCACTCCCACAAATGATCCCCTCCCCAAAAATATGGCCTATGGCGAGACAAACGGCCATATGTACAGCGATATTTTTATTGGGGATATTTCGTAGGGATCCCTACATTTTAGGCTCTTATGCATGTCCATGTGCTGAATGTCTAAATCGATTACTGTGCCATTTCATCTAGAGCATGGAATGACACTCTGCCATATGGAAAATGTGTAAATGAAGGAATGAAGGTCAAGGTATTTGAGTTGCTTTGTGCATTTTAGGTTTTGTACACTCAGATACTAATACAATCTTGCTGGGGAGTTGTATACCCTCATTGGTGCTATTGAATTCACTACGGTATTACAAGAGTTCTTCCATTTTGAAATGCGCATTCAGAATATGAATTTACGATGCATTCACTTTGTTTTATGTTATATGCATTTTGTTTTAATATTGATGTGCTCGAATTGCTCGAATTGTATGTTGCGTTGATGATATTATAATATTGAAATAAAGCTGAACGAAATGGAAACGGAGTTGGTCGATTTGTTTGCATAGCCCTTCCTGATCTAATTTAGTAAGCACTTTGCACCTCTGTGGGAAGATTGAAAAAGATGTTGAAAAACCTAGGGATCCAATCTGCCACACAAGCCATAGGGACACCCCCATGTATTTTTCCCAGTAGGCCAACGTACCAGAAGATGTGCCTCCTATTCCTGCTTCCAATTTTCTACATTAACTTTCAAACTCTAAAATTAAATTGTGCATGTTATGTTATATGGCATTTGCATAGTACCTACTGCCATTGGTGTGGCCTCAAAGCACTGTGGGTTAACGCCATTGGAGGACCAAAGTCTGGGATGTGAGTTATGGAGGATTCTAGAATGCATGTGTGCATGTTTAGCCAGCACAAATGCAAGTAGGGGTGGTTGTGTCCCTGATAACAACCCCTGGAGATCTGGATAGTGGATGGGTGCTGTGATAGACTGTTAGGGGAGTAAGTGAGTCAAGGAGACTGGTTATGAGTACAGCTGGACAGAATTGTTAGCAGGACTCAGCCGTATTCTAATGGTAGTGGTGTTGTGTGTTGTGATGTCAAGTAGTGGTTATTGCCGATGAGTGTAGGTGGGTGGCTGTGTCCCGGGAGGGGTACAGCTTTGTACCATTGTGATGGAGTGCCATGCGTACCAGTGAATTTAGGTTACATCTAGTCACAATGAGGTTGTGTAGATGATATCATAGAGATTGACTGGACTGCTATCTGTGCGGGCTAGGCACTGTCTTGTCTCCTCAGGGGGCTCTGCTGGTGCCCCCACCTTCCTGTTAGGGGGTGCCTGGTCAATTACGCGATTGGGATGATGAAGAGAATAACTGTGCCTGACCCCAAGTTTCTGATGGGTCTGTAGGGTGTGAGATTGTGTTGTAGATATTCTAGTCCGGAGTTGTGCAGTGCACAGTGGGTGATGCACATTGTCTTGATGGAGGATCACCGCCCGAACAGCAGCCAGGAAGGACACAGAGGGTGGGTGTCTGCTCTATACCATCCATTCTGTCTTCAATGACTTATATTTGGTTTTTCAGCTCAGAGATTCTCCCTGAGAAATTGTTAATGTAGTTACAAAGACCATATACTTCATCCTGTACATCGATTGTACATTAATTGTAGGAGATAATTATGTGGTAGCAATCAATGTAGAGAATTCTTTCCCACCC
Organism: Ambystoma mexicanum; assembly: GCF_040938575.1. Classification (NCBI taxonomy): domain Eukaryota; kingdom Metazoa; phylum Chordata; class Amphibia; order Caudata; family Ambystomatidae; genus Ambystoma; species Ambystoma mexicanum. Next base: position 1,108,272,028 of record NC_090933.1, on the reverse strand, counting down.
CAATCAATAGTGCCACACCAGTGACTCAATGTATCTGATCTTTCTCTATCCCTGCCCATGACTCTTTTCACACCACTATCAGCCCTCACCCCTGTGTAATAGATAAGCCAAGAATCGGGCCCGTGTGCAGAAATAATGTATAGTTATTAATAACTAGAATAAATTCATGTTTGCACAAGACATGCCAGCTCACTCCATGGCCATTTTTTTCCTTGACAATTCACTTTTTACACACATTGAAAACACCAGTTGGTTTAGGATAACACAGATCACAGACTCTTTAACCCAACAACATGTACAGTTTTCCTTCTTGGGTTCTTTTTCTTCCCTTGGTTAAATATAAACACAGGTCTATAGACTACATCAGATACCTAGGTCACCCACGAAATACTCTTAGTGCTTGATTCATGGAAAAGTGCACATAGATCCCACAAAGCCTGTGCGCCAAGAACGAAGTGAGTGGTCCGTCGCAAATACGAAAATCTGTGCACTGCGCTTATTCATGAAATTGTCCATTCAAAGTAAACATATGCGCAAGTCGCGGCCGGAACACGCACTAGATGCACACACGCAGGGCCATTCCAGCCATGTAAGCAGACCTTTGTGCACTCTTTGAGTGCGTAGCAATGCACCCTGGAAAACAGCCTACATAACCCCCAACCAGGTCAGTGCCCCGGCGGGAGTGTGTGGGGTCCACGGTAACTATTCCTAGCACCCCTTCTACATGCGTGCCACGTACCGTAAACATCGCCATTTTGTGAAACACATGGGTGTGAACCCCATTAATGGTTAATGCACCCCGCTATAATGCTTATGAGCACCCCCAAGTGCAATCAGATCCCAGACCATATTTTCCCTTGTACTTCTTCATTTTGCGTGTTCCACCCCCAACTCCGGTCTGTGCACCGGTTGCGCCCACGTTCTGCGCTGTGTCTCGCACAAGGCACTTGTCCACTTGCAGAGACATGCCAAGCCTGTGCGAAGTCCCCACACAGTACGAAAAGGTCCTGTGCAGACGATTACATGAATCGACAAACTGACTTGCGTGCGCAGTTTAGCATGCAATGGGGGTCATTCCGAGGTTGGGGGAAGGGTAAAAACGATGCCGGTAAAGGATTACCAGCATCGCTTACCGCCATGGGCTATTCTGACCAACCAGACCGCTATTTACAGCATCGTAAAGTACAATGACGTAAATAGCGGTCCAGGCGCGCGCACACGACACAACATGCCGGCATTATCGGCATGCCGTAAACCGGAGCTGATCACAAGCCCTGTGGACATGCAAATAACGGCTACTGAAGCCCGAAAAGTACCTTACCGGCATGGAGTAAATACCGGCATCTCCAAGAAGGCGTTAAGAACCCTGAGCAGTGTTACCAAGAGCCACAGGTGCACACAATCAGCACAGGTGGAGGCAATGGAGTCTGGCACAGCACAAAAGGAGCACACCCACTCACCACACCCCCTCCGACACCGAGATGATACCAATAGTAGAAGCATTACTGGAGCTGGAGGCCCTGCTTGCAAGCCAGCAACAACAACAACAACAACAACCACAGCCACCACCACAGAGGAGACACAGGAGGAGAAGGAGTGTGAGACAAGCCCAGCATGCCCCACCAGTGCAGCCACTGTTACCACGCCGGCAGCCCCCAATCCCTCGCATCAGAGCCACCCCTTTCAACCTAACACCAGAGTAGATCCACACCCTGTACCGGTTTGACCATGACACCAGCACCACCATAGTGGACCTTATACATGACGACATAGTGAGCCTCATAGAAATACGCACCGCCATCTCCCCTCTACTGAAGATAGTGTCTGTGCTACACTTCCTTGCCACAGGCACCTACCAGCACACAGTGGGGCACATGCATGGCATATCACAACCCTTATTTTCCCGGATACAGAACCAAGTGCTGGATGCCCTCCTGAAGCACACAAGGGACTACATATCCCTACCACGGATTCCACCAGAGATATTCGATACAAAAGTTTCCTTCCATGCACCGGCAGGCATGCCAAATTATATAGGTGCCCTTGACTGCACCCACGTGGAATTGGTGGTCCCGCATGCCATGGGGTTGGCATATTGGAACCGCAAGCAATACCACTCCATCAACGTGCAGATGGTATGCAACGCCAGCAAGATCATCACATATTGCTATGCCTGATATCTAGGATCAACTCATGACTCTTTGGTCCTGCGGAACTCCACGCTACCACTCTATATGGAGCAACATGCTGGACGACGTGCCTGGCTGCTTGGTGAGTTGCCTGACTGGGCCAGGGCAGTGCATCAGGGTTGTGAGTTGGGTGGCTGCATACTTCACCTTGGCGGGAAGGGGGGAGATGCATACACCACCTGGGTGGCAAGGGGGGGAGGGATGCATACTCCACCTGGGTGGGAAGGGGGGGACATGCATACTCCACCTGGGTGGGAAATGTTGACGCCATTGCACGATGTGCACCTCACCGAACACTGTGCCCCAAAGCAAGTGAAACGCACATGACTACCAAATCCCACAGTGATGAAGTAAGGCCGACACATAACACTACATGACTAACAGGTAACCAGGCCACATACCACAACACATGCACCACTCATCGGCGGCCCTCACACACCATAAGGGCATCCTGCACTATGCACTGCATATGCACTATGTCGCTGCCTCCAGCATTTCACCACACAGGACAGTCATCCCTGGGAGTGCATTGAATAGCCTACAGGGATACCACAGCGTGTCACTGGTTCCACACACCCATAGGAGTGCTGCAAGTCACCATGGTACTGATCAGTGCAGAATGATGGATATGCTACTGACTACAGCCAACACTCCCTACTACCAAATCTCACAGAACAAAACACATCAATGATTTTACTACAACACTGCTGCATGCATATATGATGCACATGCAACAAGATGTGAGTGTACACCATAACCCATCTTGAAGATGCTACCCCCTCCATCATTCCATTGCACAGGACACATAGCAGGGCCAGAAATGGGGTCAATGCATCCAGGGACATGTGCATATGGGCAGATATCACCTGCTGCCATGTAAGACTAGTACAGTTATCCGCCATGAATGTACGATGGTGGCTATCCCTTGAAGCCATGGCTCATGACCCCTGTCCGAAACCCACAGAACAGGCACGAGGAGGACTACAATCGTTCCCATATCCGTACACGTGTGGTGATTGAGCATACCTTTGGCCTGTTGAAGGCACAATTTTGTTGCCTCAGCCGGTCGGGTGGGGCACTCATCTACAGCTATGAGAAGGTGTCCAAGATCACCATGGCATGTGTAATGCTGCACAATATGTGCATCCGGCGGAATGTGCCCCTGCCCCCTGACATGGAACTACTACCACCTGATGATGATGAAGGGGAGGAGCAGGAAGAAGTGGCAGGACAGCATCACGGTGCCGATGCACAGGAGGGACGTGCCGTGCGGCTATCATTGATTGGACAATATTTCTGACACACAAGTCAGCAGAGGGCGTGAGGATGTCAGGATATCGGGCACTGGGTGTGGGGATACATGTACACTATGCACTGTGCAATTTTAAATGACACATGCGCCATGATGAATGTCCACTCTGTTTTTTTTTAGATGAGCAACCGGTGTATTTAAAGAGAATATTTCAATGTGAAAAACAAACCCTCCACCACCCCCCCTCCCTCCACAACTCCCAAACTCACCCTCACCCCCTCCCCCTCCCACCACAAAAACCCCACACTAGTCCCTTAGGGTCCACATAGCCCACATATGGATGGTAGTAATGTCACTGTGTGCTCACAGAGCCAGGGGGAGGCATGTCCTGGTGACGCATCGTACATTGCGACCGACGGAGTGGGATGGGCTGGGTCGATTTGCTAGTTGAGGGGGTGTCCTCATGCTGGGGCTGTTGTGCAGGATGTGCAGACTCCAGAGCATCGGCAATGCGGTCGAGGACCTCACAGAGCCGGTTGGCACTGCCCGTTATGACCTGGCCCAGTGCCCTCAGTTCATCCCACCACTCCTCCCTGGCCTGCCGATTGTCCTGCATGAAGTCAGTGATCAGGGCTGTGAGCTGCTCTGCATGCTGTCCATCTGCAGCTGATGTTGTGGCCCTGCTGGGGATCGGGCTCACATGTGCAGCCAGCGCTTCCTCAAGGGAACTGGCCACAGGACTGGCATGTCCCTGTGTTGCTCCTTGGCCAGATAGCTCAGGTGTGTCGATCTCACCCGAGTCACTATAGGAGACCTGGGGGTTAGAGTGGGCATCAGGGGTGTGTCCTCCTCAGTGGCTGCACAGATGGAATTGGGCTGTCGGCAACATCGAGGGGGGTTGTGGCTGCCACCTCCCCAGCCACACTCAACTCCTCAGACCGCAGCGTTGCTCATGTGTCTGCAGTGAGGGGTGGGAGTGGGAGTCGTGCACCCTCCACGGGCCTTGCTGGAGCTGGTGGTGTGGGTGCAGGTGTTCTCTTCCTCGCTGGGAGACGGCGGCCCCTGCCTTGGCCCCTGGTGGTGCTGGGTTGGTTGCTCTCCTGCTCCTCGCTGTCATGCTCACTGCCTGTGGTGGTGGAAGAGAGGTGATTTGAGAGCCAGCATTTATACATGGCTACAATAGCACATTCAGATACTTGTGGGATATTGGCATTTCGGTGGGGAACGGCACATGATTCAATACTTGGGTGGTAAATGCATGCATATGTCAGTGTCACTCATGTTGGTCGGGTACTGTGCTGTCTAACATGCACACTGTTTACATCAACTACCCTGTGTGCCTCATGGAATGGGCCACTTTGTGTGGTATGTGTCATATAGGTTACGGCCTCGCACCTGGCACTAGCCTGGTTCTCACTTGCTTCGGTATGATTTACAGGGGTTGGGGGGTGTGGACGACCATGCCGTGACTCTTAGCAGTGACTTTCATAACATTTGCGTTGGCAGTATTAACTTTGGACACTCACCTCCATCAGCGGATGACGTTGCCCCACACTCCATTTGTCCAACCCCTTCGATGGATTCGGGGTCTATCATGGCCGCACACGTCTCCTCCTATGAAAATGATTAGTTTCATAGGCGAACCTGGGCCTCCTCCAGTCTCCAAGGCCTGGCTTCTGATAGCAGAGAGGATGCCCCGCGCCCTTAGCTGCAGGTCGTCCCACCTTTTGCGGCAGTCCTTTGTGGTGCGGGGGTGTTGCCCACAGAGCTCACCTTCTGCGCCACTAGAGCCCCGATGACTTATTTTTTTTATTACCGCCACCCTCCGCATGTCGTTGCTGAAAACAGTGTCAGCATGCTTGTGGAGGGTATCCACTAGCATTTGCAGTTCGTCAGGGCTGAACTGCTCCTTTTGGAGGCGGGCAGCTCCCTTTTTTGGCGCTTTGGGCATTCCTCGTTGGTCTTGGTATCTTTCCGGTATCTCAAAAGTGTGCCAGGGGTCCTGTCTGGTGAGGATGGGAATAGATTGTGTTTTTAAAGATGGCCGCCGTGCTCCTTCCAGTTCCTGTGCAATGACACTATTTCCAGTTCCGCATTTTAACGGTGACCGTAAATAATGGTGTCTGCTATTTACAGTCACCGTTAATGCCGTGTTGCTCTAAGGCGGTAGTGTTCGCTACGGTGCGGTTCATGCCGGTAGGTGGTTTTTCAGCCATTTTTGCAGCATGCCACTACGTTCATTACCAGCATGGCGCAAAGCTCGTGCCCGCAAACTCGTAATAGTGCGCTTTTAGCGGTCTATTGCCAGCTCGGACACGCTATTTGCCCCATGCCGGTAATGGACGGTACTTACCTCCAAACTCAGAATGAGGGCCAATGTCCCAATTTACGGCACAAATAATTCCTTGAATCAGGACTTTTATCATTAATCCAAGCACTTGGACCCAGCTAGTAATGTTGCAACCCACCCTGTACCGCTTCAGGGTCTGTAACTTGCGTGTGCGCATGCAGGAATATGGCAGACTTGATCCAATAAAATCAAAGAAATGCTTGCAAATTTCAATGCTCCTCCCCTGGCCATTGTGCAACCTATACTGTATTTCTAAATGATATAGTCTAGCGGGCAAACCTGCCCTCAAATTCTTGCACCCCCCTCACCGGGACGTAAAAGCACTGGCATTCCGCGCTTTGTAAATACTGCCGTAGCTCGAAGCACATGTTTTCGGTATTCCTTTGCCCGAACGGGATGCCGCCAATAAAATTCCACTGCCCCAATGGTAAATGGGGGAGGGGTTCATCCGGCGCTACCGCCAACTTTCAGCAAGCGAGCACAGCCTATGTGCCTCCCCCACCAAACAAAGTGAAACAAATAATGAAATCACAACCGGAGAGAAAGGCATAACAACTCAACAGCTCCCAATTAAGTCCCCAAACACGCCGAAAAACCAACTCTCCTGAGGGCCCATACTACAAAACCAACTGAGGTTCCCCCTGCTTATCTATAACCCGGTGCACATTGCACAACCATGAAGGCCGCATGGATGCTCCGTTCTGAAAGAGCACAGCTGTAGATGCCTACACACAGTAACATGTTACCGCCAAACAACCATGCCCCATCCTTTCTATAAATGGAGTCAACGTGCACGCTGCTATTACCCGGAAGTCATGCCAACAAAACCCCTTCCTAAAAAAAGGCACAACCCATTAAGATATAGATGTCTCCCAAAAAAAATTTGGCAAAGTCAGCTGTTCCCAAGATACCGCCTGTGTCAACCCAACCGCAGACGCCGTCGCGTCGCTAATTGAGGCATGTGTCCCGAGACATTTCGGGCCGCCTGGCCTGAGCTGAGGCCAACACTTATGCCTCCTGAGCAGGGGGGTGCACTGGAGAGGGTCCAGCCTCTTGTTCTCTCCTGGGACCATATATTGCACATGGCAAGCCATTGGCCCAGGGAGCAGCACTGTCTTTAAAGGTTCCGAACATATAAATATAACCCCACCTGAAAACACACCGGGACAGGTCCTGTTTTCAACAGTTTTGAACATGTAAAGGTTACCACACCCACACACGGCTTGGCTTGCCATGATAAAAGCTAACGGCTGCCCCACAGCTGCAGAAATCTAGTGCGAGTTCCCAAGGCGGACCCTATCACTCCATCGCGCACCTTTTTAGTTGTCTCCTCCTTCTAACCTTTCCACTGGAACCCCAGGAACTCAGGAACTGGATAAGAATATGTAATTCTGGGGCTTCAAAGACGTCAGGTCTCTGCAGTCCCGGACCTTTAAGCATCCCTCTGAGGCCTGAGCTGGTTCTCCCAGGCCAGGGGATGACCCATCTGCCACCCTTAGGTAGATCAACCAGAGGGGCAGCAAGCTATGCTGGTTGTTTCTCTAGAGCCCCCTGCAGGGTTGGCCATCCACTGATCCTTAGGAATGGCACTATCCAGAGGGAGCAGTTCATCCTTTCACTTTCCCCCACTCACCGTTTTAGGACCCTGTCCCGCTCCAGTTAGCCTTCTCCCTTTTTCCTCACTCCTCCCAATGTGATTAAGGATACTAGGTTCCAATGACCTTTTTAAGGCAGTTTGTGTACAACCTCCTGTTGAGGGCTGTACAACCACTATACATCGGGTGAGACAGAAGCACCCAGCCAAAAAGAAGCCAAATGTGGTAAAGAAGTCTCCGGAAACTCCTGGTAAGTATACTTCTGCTTTATTGTCCAGGTCCTGCACCTTCAGCAGTACACTGGGATCATGGGGAACACTCTAGACAGGACAGGAAGGAGAAACACTGGGCTTGTCCCACACCCCACTCACACTCTTACTAACGGATAAGCCCAACCATCACCCGCAGAACTCCACAGCTCTCACAAACCACAGATGATGACACCATCACATTCTACACACCCAGCTGGAGCCTAAGCTCACATTATAACATTTCTCCTCGATTGGGGACCAACACACGTAGAGATTGGAGCAATGTGACCACACATAACCCAAATCATAACAACACCAGCACTGAGTTACAAAACACGTCGGCCGTCCATGTCTGCATCCCCAGCACCCAAACATAAGGGAACTCTCACAGGCCCAACCAGACCACTACAAAATGCCTGACACCATGTCCAACGCAGCACTAATCGAAATGCTCAACTCAAACCACTGTCAATTCTCAACCCCTCGATTGAACCCACGAGAAACAAAAATAACAAACAATGCACCTCCACCGTCCCAAGCTGCCCCTCCGAACCTAGGACTGCTACTCCCAGTTTAAACTATTGTCTCAGGAACACTAATGCCTAACGCACCCTAAACCACCAAGGCACAAACATCATCCCACTCTGGTCTGCCCCCCCAGAGTCTCAGAACTGCCACTCCCAAGCACAAACCCATCTCAAATGAGCACAACAAATGCCAAACACAATCGAGGGACCACACAACACCCAAACACCAAAACAGAACCACCACACGGAACGACCCAAAACTGGACATTATTAACTATCCTACCCACTGCGTATGAACTGGAAATCCAGGCATATTGACACTCCTGACACGCCCCGACCACAGAACAAGTAAGTAACACTTGGGCACCTGTCAAAATGGCAACTCACAAGATGGCGCCCGAACACACGTGTGAAGGCACACGCACCCACATACACACAAGCACGTCCATTTACACCACCATGTACCCACACCTAACCCAACCAACAAGAGTACATATAGCTGCCGCACCAACCGCAGACCCACCCGGCCATCCACCCTGATGCAAACACCAACTCGCCCAATAATAAACTCCAACTGCTCATGAACCCTAAGCAGAAAATTGAGACGACACCTAACACCCACCACCTCTAATAGCAGAACACGTGGACCCTCCCGGCCATCCCCCAGCATTAACAGAAACTTGCAAACTAAACTAACCTGCTGCTATTAAGCAAAACGTATGAACATGCCCGGACATCCACAAGGTGATTAAATACCACAATAGAATCTCAACTTAAAATTTGTGGACCCACCCAGCTATCCACATTAACTCTACATTAAACCCACCAAACTACAACACCTCCTGCTCACGCCCCTAGCAAGAAACAAAACCTCCATCCCAGAAACAGATCCTCTACTAACTCACACACTGCATCCAGCAGCATAACACGTGGACCCATCCACAGGTCTTTTAACTAACACAACAAATCCATTACACTGACGAACCACTGACAGTTGGCAAAGCTACAAAACTACGTAGACTCTCTCGGCCATCCACGCTCTATCAACACTAAACCTCAGAATGCCAACACCTGCGGATTAAAACACAAAACTTTGGAACCTAAACGTTAGCGCCCCAAACTCTCAAACCCATCAAAGCAACAGACTGACACACAAAAACACCACCGAATTTACATCACCCCAGCACCACACAATGGTATGCATAACATGAAAAGCAATACATGAATATTTTTGCATTTCACGAGGCTATCGCATTTCATAAGACTTTTGCATTGCATCAAAACCCTTGCTCTCAAGTCCACAGTAATTCGTGATGAAGATACCTCCACTCTCAGGTTCATGCAAATACTCCTGTCCTTTGGAAACACCACCCTCAAGTCCAACGTTACATACAGTACCCCAGAAGACCACCCTCAAGACTGACATTACCTCTAGTCCCTTGGAAGCACTAACCACAGGTCCAACCTTATTTCCAGTCCTGTGGAAACCTCCAGTCCCATGGAAGCCCACCCTGAAGTCCAACATACTTTAAGTCCCAGATGAGGAAAACAATAAGGGGGTGGAATAACCGAGGACCTAACTGGGACTAAAAGGCCACAACGAAACACTCCACTGGAAGCAAAACAACGGCCTCAACAAAACATCAACCCCTTACTCTACCCAGGAGCTATACCTTGCACCCCTAAAAGTGGGCCACAACAATAACACAACAACACAATGGCCCGAGACACTAACGTGGTCTAAACCATGGTTCAATCCGACTCCAGCCCAAACGGTTCCTTGAAATACCCCAGCGCTATGTCCAGGAAGTGATAATGACTCTCAGCACCAGTACAAGAAACACTTATCATGGGATCCACTATTCTCTGCTGGAAAACTTCACAAGGACCAGGCAGCCCACGACCTCCGACTGGCTCTCCACACAGACCGGATTCTGAACCACAACGGTGTCACCCACGTCGCCGTGCCACCATATCACATGGCTCTTGTTGACGGAATCTTGAGGAGAGCTACGCCACCATACCTTCACGTTCACTTTGATGTTAGCGTGGGCGGAACACGACCCGAAGGAGCACCAATGGCCAATATGGTGATTGGCCTGCGGAGCCAGAGATGGAAGTGACATCATCATTCTTCCTCTAGGCTCTGTCCTCACCACAACGCTCCTGGCTTCTGCTGAGCCATCCTGCAGACTCCGTCCCAAACAGCCCACATGCGTCTCCTCGCACTCGGAACAAAGGCTTGGGGACGGACCGGGCACTCACAACTGCTGGCCCCCTGAAAAGCTTCTGGTCCCAGGCATTTGCTTCATGTCCAGACGTGCTCTTTTCCAGGCTGCTAACGGTTTCAACTCAGTCGCTGGAACCTCCACTTCTACCGTCACCAATTCGCCTCTGCAATGACGCGGCTCGTGGGAGCAGCTCACTCACAACTCGGCACCAGTCCCTCCTCCGATCACGGTCGCACCATACAGACAGATCATCAGATGAGAAAATAGACTGCTGTCACTGCAGGCAACGCCGCCATGCGAAAGTCCTATGCAGGGGATCGCGGCATGAGATCTGAGCGGCTAGGATGGGACACTGAACTGAAAGCCTGCTCGGGGTGTGGGGCCTACCATTGGGGCAGTGTTCTCTGATGTAAAAAGGCGCTGTACCCCCCCACTAGACAGTGGTCCCCTCACGATCCCATCCTCGTCGCCAGTGTGGTAAAGAACTCTCCGGAAACTCTTGGTAAGTTTACTACTGCTTTATTGTCCAGGTCCTGCACCTTCACGACTACACTAGGATCGTGGGGGGCACAGTAGACAGGACAGGAAGAAGAAACACTGGGCTTGCCCCACACCCCACTCACATTCTTACTAACCAATAAGCCCGTCACCTGCAGAACTGCACAGTTCTCACATTCCACAGATGATGGCACCATCACATTCTACACACCCAGCTGGAGCCTAAGCTCACATTATAACACTAAACCTCTGTTAAAAGAAGGTGGTGTGGAAGAGAAATCAGGCTTAACTCTCAGGAGGGGTAGCAGAATGACACTGATACAATTCGTTTACACAATTACCCCTACAAAATACAGAAAACTAATGTACTAAATAATATATACATTTATTATGTTACACATATAAAATGGTACCAGTTCAAATAAGTACTTAAGAATAACACCTAGAATAAAAATACAAAGTATATTATAAAATCAGTAAATGTCTTTAAGGGATCTCCTCACCCCTATATTTTGATGTGGGCTGACTATTTTAAGATAGGCACACAACATATAGATAGCCAAGGGTGGGGAAAAAAGGGAAAACAACATTATATCAAACAGTTAAATGTACCCAGTGCCCATGCAACAACTAGTCCTCTTGTTGGTCAATTTCCCCACCGTGAATTTCTGAGCCACACTGGCATATATGACCCGGAAATTGGAGAATGGTCGAGTGCCATGTCACTCCCATTGGCTATAATTTATGTTATGTTCATTGGTAATTGTAAATAGTGGATCTGCAACAGGTAGTTAGTTCATCATCACCCCCAATTGGCCGGTGTGAGCTACAGCTGCAACTTCAAATATATTGGCACTGTTGGATGTGTCTGTGAGTGGTGACAGCAGTGGGTGGAGCTGGCACACTGGAGTGGAAACGGCATGCTAGAAAATGCTTGGAGCTGTGTAGAGGAGAGACTGTATACCTCTGCAGGAGACCCTACCCCCCTACCTCCTATAGGATGGAAACATGAGACTGTTCTGTGTTTGACACCAGCCGTTGTGCCAATACCACAGTGTGTGTTCGAAAGACGATACCCGATGAGACAACCCTAACAAATGTATCCCCGAAGCAATGACAACCTAAGGGAGGAACTCCCTAAAGGAATATGAGAAAGAGCAAAGGAAAGAAGCTAGTGACGTCACAAAAATTTGGAACGGCGTCTCGAGATATTGGCTGAAGAGGAAGTATGGATCCTAAAGAAACTATTGACGAAGTAAAGAATCAAGTGAACTTTTAAATATGAAAAAGAAGATTACACATACACAAAGTGTTGCAGAAAATCAACCATTCAATAAATGTACAGATGCTGAAACACAAGGTAGACCAAGTCATCATAGAAGCTGGTTATAAATAGTGAATAGAACACAGGCGAAGCCACCATTATTTAGAAGCTGGACATCGGCATCATGAATTTAGTAAGCCAGGACCCATGAAATATCAATGGAAAACTCTGTTGCAGCAAGAATAAACAGAATCATGGAGCTGCAAGACGTGGCTGTTTGGCTTGGAGTCAAGACTGAAACGGCCAAGGTCAGCTATCCATTTTATAAATGAGCGAGTGTGTAGAGGACAAATCTTTCCTTGTTAATGTGCCAAAAAAGAACACCAAGAGTGTCAAGTTTAATTCATTTAGAGCATTTAAAACCTGCAAAATAGACAAAATCGTGGTCTCCTGTCACGTGAGTCAAGGGTGAAAATAGAGTTTGAACTTGGAGTCCTACACACAATAATGAGTGCCCTCACTCACATGCATTCTCAAAGACAAGGATACTTTGCAAGGCCAAGTACAAAGACAATCTTCGTGGCTAAAGGGATGGGTGATGAGAGATGCTGGGCTAATTGGGTGGGGAGGTAATGTCATACCCCATCTCTTTGCACCTGGGTTTGGGCTTATGTGCTGCTAAATGAACCAAATGTTCGAGACCTGGCACAAGCGTGCCAACCAATTATATTAGTCCATATAATAAAGGACCTTATAGTTTGAACACCAATGAGAAACTGCGTATCTAATATTTCTGAATATGGCATGTTTTAGAGGTTGGTATATGTTGTCCACCTGATAGTGGACAGCTAATCACAAACCTAGCTCCTATAGAAAGTATGCTTAGTTGTTCCCCTTAGCCAATCGTGACCCTTGATAGGTTTTTCATTATTGCCACGTAGTATGATGTCACCTCTGACAAATTTTTGGTATAAAGACTATGGGCCTCATCACGAGTTGGCCGGGGGGTTTGGCGTAGGGCTATTAGCGCCGGCACAAATAGCGCCGGCGCTAATAGCCCTACCACCAAACCCCCCGGCGCTATTAGCGCCGGTTCACGGGTTTGGCGGAAGGGTTATTGCCCATTCCCCATTGGGCCCATTCGGGAATTCCTCATTCCTCATTGGGCCCAAAGGGGAAAATTTGCGCTATTACCGCCGGCGGATTTCCCTCCGGTGGTAATAGCACTGAAAATTGGTAATTTTGCCGCGGATTTCCCCCCAGCTTAAAGCTGGGGGGCAATCTGCCAAGGCCATGATCTGGCGGACCCTTAAATGTGGCGGTAATAGCACTACAGCCGCATTTAAGGGTTACCGCCAGACTCGTGATGAGGCCCTATGTGTTGTGTAAAGATCGCTTAGGGAGACTGAGCATACGTCAGTTGATGTTGGTTGTAAACTCCCCATTTTAGATAATTGTTCATAAACAGCACTTTGCCATCTTCCTGAATTGGTTTGGTTATTTTGACTGCATGATCTCATCCATTACATATGCACGTTCCTAAAGTGCCCTAAGCTCATATGGTAGTGGTGCGAATGGTTTAATAATCCAAACTAGTTCTGCTCCAGAGTTTCGGACGATCAGGCATCCTCTGCCATTAGCGGGAAGATTGCAGAGTTTCCTGTGGAGAGCGGCCAAATAGAAATAAACTTGCAAGATGAACTGTGATGGTGGGCAGGTCCCCCTTTGAAGAAATCCCTGCTCGGTTTCCACGGGGCGCTCTGTGAACTGAAGGCAAAATGGTCGGATTGAAGGAGGAGTCGTTGTCGAGGGCCTCGAGTTGATTAACGAATGGTAAGTAAACTAAGGGGAATGGCAATACAAAGGGGCGGGATTGTGATAACGTTGAGTAACGGGAAATATTGTGAAGATAAGAGAGACTGCCTAGGAGTCCTAATTCAAGGGAATTAGAAGGAGATATTTCAAACTCCAACGGGAGTAGAAATAGAAAAAAAAAATGCACAGGTCAGGACCGCGTAAGGTTATGTCTTAAACCCTGTGCAGGGTAAAATAAAGGCAAGGGAAGAGTGATCGAGGTGTTTTATAATATGCAATGTGTGACTAGTCTAAATGTTGTTTGTTGAATAAAGTATCAAGGAGCGATAGATTTGTGAAGTGTTCAGAAGATAACCGTGATTAAAGATAAAATGTACCAACATGATTGGTGTGAATCAAAAGAATAGATAGGTCATAGAAATAAGAGGATTGAGCAGCAATTGATGGTGCTTGCTCATATGTGTTGTTTCAAGATGATAAAAGTGGAGATTATAGCTAAGGAGAAAGGTTTATGTTAACGATCTGGTAAGTATTGACAGTCAATTGAGACTTGTCATTATGGAGAACACTCTTCTCATGCACCTATGCAAGACACTGCCAAAACATATGCCCAAGCTCAAACAGTATAGTGCAGAATGGGTAAAGGGTGCAGCAGATGAAATATGCATGCCATGGTCACAAAGGGGATCATTGTCAAAAGCAGTATTGCAACACATCACCACATACTTGCACGCTGCATACACATGAAAGAAATTAGAGAAAAGATTAGCAATTTTAGATCTTTGGAAGATGTGCCAAGAAGAAAAAGAAGACCCGCCACCTGAGTTGTGGCTCCTTAATCAGCATAAGGAGGAAGGCGTTGAGCCTTCAGCTACCCTTACTTTGCCTGAAGCAAAGAGTGTTGCCATGGAAAATGAATCGATCGGAGGACAGATATTACTAAAGATAGATGGGAAAACTATGGAGGAAGTTAGGAAAAGAGAAGATAAGGACGAACAGGAGAGGAGGGATAAGGAACGAGAGAGGAGACTAAAGGAGGATGAGCAAAGAAGGAAAAGTAGGAATTGACAAGAACAGATATATAGTGAGGAACAAGAGGAAGTTGAAAAAAACAGGCTGAAGAACAAAGAAAATACGACAATAGACAGAGAACGATAGACGAGAGGGGCAGAAAGGAAAGAAAGAGAGAACGGGAAGAAGCACAAAGGGTTATGGATAAAAGATTACAGAGACGAAGGGAAGAAGAGGAAAGAATGGAAGGAGTAAGGAGGGAAGAAAGAAGGCAGGATGAAGAAAGAGTTAGAAGACATGCGAGAAAGCAAAGGGAAGTAGATAAAGAGATAGAACAAAACAGAAGACAGCGAGGTTTGGATACCAGTCTTATTCATAGAGAACAAATGAGGCAGCGGCCAGAAATACGATGAGAGAGAGAGAGATATTCTCCCAATAAAGGAGAAGACGCTAGAAGCACCTAGAGCAATGCTAGATGAAGAAAGGTATGACATGGAAAGCATTGGAAAAAGGATCAATAAGGCCTATCAGCTATTAAGACAAGGTAGCGAGTATGGAACGTGAGGGAGCGATGATCGATCCGCAGTACCTCAATCACGAGGGAAATCTGTTTAGTGGTGAACATCAAGCATCGTCTTGCAGCAGATTGAATCTAGACAAAGGTGAGGGGGATGTTAGTCATACTAGTTGAGGAATAGACATGTCGGACGAGGAAAGAGAGAAGGAGGAAGCTTGTGCGTCCCTGAAGGAAGCCAGAAAATGGATAAGGAAGTTAGATTGTCAAATCTGGAACAGCCTAAAGAAAGAACGCCACATCCCATAGCATATCCTGAGCATCCCAGAGGATGATCACATAGTGAGAAGGGAGAGTCTCCACCATATGTAAGCAGGTTAAGATAATTGCCGGAGAGGAGACAGACAGGGACGGTTGTCCCTCCCACTAGACTAATAGTGGGATCTGACTATGGACTGTGTTCACGCAGTTCCCCTTGTTAGAGAAGGGGGGTGCAAGACCACAATATATTCTATGGCCACAGATGGACAAGGATGACTTAAAATGTAAGTTCTCTAGTTTTCACTTCGGGGGCTGGGAAATGGATATATACGAATTAGAGAAAATGACAGGAGGAAATACAGTGGACATAGTGGACATAAAAGGTCTCTTGGCAGCCATTCTTGGAGAGAGGGCTGATGACATATGGAGGAGGGTGGGATATTCAAGTGTGACTGCACAAAATACAGCACATGTTGGAGCGCCATTTAATAATCGTAGGGCCGATGTATGGAGGACTGTCAGGGTACAATATCCGGACACATCGGACATGGTTGCAATTATGACACATAAAATGAAAGAAAATGAAGACCCTATTGCTTAAATTCTGGATATTCGGGAGAAATGGCAACTTGAAACTTGCGAACTGTGGGAAAAGACAGTGTCATTATTTTACCATATTTTATGTCAGGGGTTGCCTGAGCCAGTACAGAGACATATGAAAAAACAAGTGGAGATGGAAGCGAAGACATGGGCTGAGATACAATTGACAATTGTACACCATTGTCGGTTATTACAAGAGAATAACAAAAAGAAAGATGAAAACAGAAAAATTGAGGCAGCCAAGTTGGTTCAGAAGAAGTTGTCGAAATTCGCCATAAAAGGGCAAATAATCTGCGCCCGATGGACCGAGGTGGGTATGGGTTTACGCTGCGAGGCAGAGGTATGAGTTATAGGGGAAGAGGCGGTGGGTCTCAGAATAACCAAGGTGGGTTTCAAAACAGACAGAGTGAGAACCAGAGTGCTCAGGGAGGATATAACCAAGCAGGGTTTACCAGAAGGGCTCCCACAGTATGTTGGAATTGTGGAATGACAGGACATATTGCGCACATATGCGAGAGCTGAGGGAGTGTACAAAATGGCCAGTTTCCCAGAGCGGGCACAGTTTATCTGCTGCCATATAGCACACAGAGCAAAGAGGGCTTTGCCCAGGATCACACATCTTATCAGGCACAAGCACCGAAAGTACAGCAGGTGCCACAGCAGGGGCAAGCACAAATGAATCCACCACAGGGGCAGTCGCAACAAGCCCCTACCCTGACGCAGCAGTATGCGAATACAGGACAAGTACTAATGGCTAGAATAGGAGGTGTCAATGTGGTTGGAGGAAATCCTTTCACAAGGATGGGGATGAGCTTGCACCTGCAATAGGACAGCTCACAGTGTGCTTGATGCGTTCAGTACGATCTGTGACACCAGACCCCCAAGAGGAACAAAGGGTCGATGTGACGATAGGAAGCAAATCTTTCTCTTTTCTTGTAGACACTGGAGCAACTCGATTGTGAATACGAGGGGGAACATATCCATTGTCAGGTATTGCCATGAATGCTCAAGGGTTCTCTGGAGCTACGAGCCAAGTTCCTTTTACTAATAAATGACCGGTCTCCATAGGAGAATGTGACATGTCCATCCCTTTGTTATACTCACGGCAGACACCGGTTAACATTTTAGGAAAAGATTTCATGACAAAATCCACCATTGACGATTTCATTTACTGATCAAGGAATAGTGTTCTACACTCCTGGAATACACTATTTAAACATGGGAGAGTTCATACTGGTGTTGACAGGGCAAGTGGTTCTGCGAGGCATTCCAGTAGAGCCAGAGAATTTTCTATATGGAGTAAGCATTTTGCTGACATGGCTACCTGATCTGGTAGGGACAATTGTGAGGATACCTGATGAGTTTTCATTAAGACAACACATACCTATGGATGAGGAAGGTGGACAGGCTATTCCTATAGAGTTGGAAGCAAGTATAGTATGGAGAGCGATGGCAATGCTCGAAGGGATAAACGATGAGTGTATACCATGGAGAACAGTGATAGCTCTTGGTGATAATGCAGAAACAACCAGCATTTTTTCAGGAGGATTTTGAAAAGGTGCAGAGTATCCTATGGACCACAGGCCCATATGACATAGGTTTATTGATAGGGATGGGGGAGGTTAAAATAAATCTTAAGCCAGGAGCAATTTTACCCTGAGAAAAACAGTACAACTTGTCTCGAGAAGATGATGAAGGTATATTTCAGACAATTTCAGCACTAATGAATCAGGGGATTCTGGTGCCATCAGAGTCATCGTGCAATACCACGGTGTATCCGATTAAAAAATCTAAAGGGCGTCATGGAGATTTATCCAGGATTTGAGACCTCTTAACCAGTTTGTAGAAGCTGAGTTTACTTTAGTTCCTAATCCTGCGACAATATTGTGCAGTATCCCAGTAGAAGCTCAATATTTTACGGTGATCGATTTGAAAAATGCATTTTTTTCGATCCCTTTGTACAAGTACTTACAACACTTGACATCCTTTACGTTTCACCAAAAAAGACTAAAACATACTTGTTTGCTCTAAGGGTACTGTGAGTCCACATCGATCAATAACAGAGTCTGACAGATGGATCTAGGCAATATCTATCTTAAGAGTGAGGTGATACAGTACGAAGATGACCTATTGATTTGCAGTAAAACAGAGGATTAGTCTCGGCAAGATCCTGTCCAATTGATGCCTATTTTAGCAGACAAAGAATATAAGGTGGACAGGGTGAAATTACAGTATTGTCAGGAGGAAGTGGTGTACATAGGTCAGTTAATTTTGAATGAAGGAATGAAGGTGACACCTGAAAGGTCTGAGGTAATTATGAAAACACCATAACCAAACACACTGAGACAAATGAAGCAGTTTCTGAGTTTGTGCAATTATATTAGGGATTGGGTGTTTGATTACAGCACGTACACAAGGCCACTTCTGCAAGCATTAAAGAAAGCACACATTGGTAAAACAAAGATAGAATTGACTGAGGAAATGGAGGAAGGATTTGATGAGTTAAAAAAAGCAATTTGTACGGCTCCAGTTTTAGGGATTCCCAACTACAGTGAAGAATGTTATTTATTTTCACACACAAATGTGTCATTTATGACCGCAGTACATATATAAAGAATCACATTGGGGCATAAACCTTTGGCATATTACAGTGGGATTTCAGACCCAGTCATAAGAGGACACTCTCCTTGTGAACAATCATTGGCAGCTGCCACTTTTGCAATTGAGAAGTCCACAGGCATTGTCATGGGCTGTTCTTTGACCCTCTATGTGGAGCATGCCCTGTTTGCCATTTTAGAGAAACTCAAGGGTGCATTCTCATCCCAAAGATCTTCAGCTTACGAGGTAATGATTTCTAACAAAGCGATTAAAATTGTAAGATGTAAAAGAGTGAACCCTGCCATGTTTGTAGCGGAGCCCGTAGAAGAAGGCGATCATGTTCATGACTGTGCAAATTATGTTGAATTTTATGATGATATACCCCGTGTGAAAGAGAATGGTTTGGCAGGGAGATTCTTTTTATTGATAGTTCTTCGAAACCTTGATCGTACTAGTGGGGAAAGTAATTCATATGCCGCACTAGTAAGACACAGATTAAATGGAGAATTCGAGGTGTCGATATGCTGCAGACATGTAATGGATATAGGTATCTGTTAGTGATGGTGTGCCCCTTCTCTAGGTGGATTGTAGCAGGTCCGTGTGTACACCCTGATGCCACTTGCAAAGCAAAGTCTTTAGTACGCAAAGTTTTTCTGAGTTGAGATGCATGCGAGGTACTAAGATCCGATAATGGGCCACATTCTGTCAATGAGCTATTCAGACAAATCGGGTTTTTATTAAGTATAAAGCACAAATTCTCTTCACCCACAAGTGAACGGTATATATGAGACTCAACAGCCTCCTCAGAGAGGATTGCTACGATTAAATTGATATTGACAAAGGGATGGCTGTATTGCCTACCCCTGGCCTTGTATGCCCTTCAGAATCATCCAGGGTCAGACCACAACCTCATCCCGCACAAGCTAGTAACGGTGCATCGAATGAGAACACCTTTTACATCTCCATATAGAATCAGGAGTGATGCCCAGAGTGTAGCCAAAACTATTATTTGACATGTATGACTACCAGTATTTCTTTCATTTCTGATCAAGTCAAGCATCGGGGGAAAGGTATAGGAACACGGAAGATGATCATTTGGGGACCAATCCAAGGGAACTATTACCACTACCTAAGTTATATGTTGGGAACCTGATCTTGATTAGAAACTTCACCAGGAAGTGGCATGAGCCTCAATTTAATGACCCCTTCCTTGTTGAGGAAATGTCATTTTCAGCTGTTAAGATTTCAGGAAGACGACCTCCGTTGCATCTGAATGATGTGACGATTTATAAAGGCAAGACCCTCCCTCCCACCGTTTGCTGATCCAGAAGCAAGACAGGAAGAAGAATTTCCACTTGTTCAGATTTGATCGATAACTAAAAAGAAGGACGATAAAGCAATGAGTGACTAACACATACTTTATTTGGTCTGGAATTCAATAGACACTCCTTATATATATTTTAGCAGGAAGTGCAAGGATTTGCAGAGAAATCCCAGAGGTTGAAATTAACTTTTAGAAATATATTGAAGCAGTGAATAAATGCATCAGAATTATGCCTAAAGATCAGTTCTTGATCAGAAATCGGAAGAGAGATCAATATCCAATTTCATTTCATGGAGAATATCAGTTTTAAGGTATACAAATACATGATACATGCCAATAGTGACGTTCATTGACTTGTGGTTGCTGTCTTTGTGTTCATACTTCAATCTTACCCTGCTCTTGCTAGAAGAGATGTTAATATTCACACTTTTTACAGGGTCCTAAAAACGGTCCAGTGAAAACGAAGACTCCTCATTGCTGTAATTGAACAAATTGTACAGTTGCAAATGTAAAAGAAACTCAATGATTATTTTCAAAATTATTAATGAAGAAGACGACATGATCATAGAAAGGGCACAAGTTCAGCAAGCAGTGGGATGGCAAGAAAAATGGCAATCCAGATTTCTATGCATAATATATATGTACATGATTGTTCTTGTTACCTTCTTGTTACTTATTTTTCACAGTCTCTATTATCTTAACGGTTTTGCTGAAGAAAGAGCTCCCATGATCTTCCCTACTCTGAGTATGAATGATGACCATTTCCTTAATATCTATGGGCATGTTAGGAGACATAAAAGAGACACAAAGGAAGATAATGAAGGGATAAATACCTATCTAGAAAATTCATCTGTCCTGGGGAGAAACATGTGTATCAATGCATAAAAA
This sequence comes from Ambystoma mexicanum, assembly GCF_040938575.1. Taxonomy (NCBI): domain Eukaryota; kingdom Metazoa; phylum Chordata; class Amphibia; order Caudata; family Ambystomatidae; genus Ambystoma; species Ambystoma mexicanum. The sequence goes on along the minus strand of NC_090933.1, from coordinate 1,108,250,860 downwards.
AGGTTGGGGAAAGAGCATCTGATAAGAGTTGCTATGTCTGCTCTCTCATCCCCTATGCCATGGCTACAGTAAGGACTTTCATTTCAAAGGAGGTATCAGCATACAATGTGAAATGCCTCAGCCATCTTGCAGCATGTACTAGTCAAGGACAGTTCCAAGGAAGTTGGGCGACCTTGCGATCGAGATAAAGATGGTTATTTCCATACAACAATGACTATATCAAGACCATACAAATGGAGAAGGAGTTTGGATGGACAGACAAAATGCTTATGTATCCTGCTGAAGGACAGGAGGAGGTGATCATTGAAGAAATGAAGATAATGAACTGCCCTGATGTGACAGAAATAGCAGGATCACCTGGATGTTGGGAACAATCCCAACTGTTGATCTATGGACAAGTGCATACCAAGAATGGATGGGATGATGGAATGATGTCCTGTGCAGTTCATCTTCTGAAAACAGAATACATACAAGAAGTGCAGAGAGTGAATGATGGATGCTTAAAGTCATGGGCCAAGCACTCCACGTTACTGACAAGGGTAGAAGACGAATCAGGCCCAGTAGTTGTAATCCTATTGGTTAATGCAACAATTTGTTTCTGAAGCACTGGAAAGAACCACGTGGGACATAACAAAGGATGCAAAATGACAATTGACATGCCGGACTCATAATGCGGCCCACTGTGTTTTGTGAAGATCGCTGAGAAATGCTGAGCATATGTCCGAAAGCAGTGCAGAGCTGAGGCTCCAGGAGTGTTCAGCACATTAACTGTGGCTGCTTAGCACTTATGGAATTGGAATTGGGGAGATGTCCAAATCTTGGCTCAATACATAATGGGCGGACCGATTGTGCATTACACAATACTTTGCATCCCCAATTCAAGTAGAGCCGTCCCCATTGGTAGAGCCAACAGTAATTGGTATTCTCTTTTGTATTAAACTTTCTCAGCCTATTGAAATTCCCCACAATTCTGGTCCGTGAATATCGACCGGACGGGCCTGTGTTGTGTACATCTGAACAGCTGAAGAAGTTGCCAGCTTGCCACATAGTTTGACAAACGTTGCCTACTTGAGGTGAGTTCACATTTTTCCACCTGTGTGTTCCACATCAAATTTTCTTAAAAGCGGACTTCAAGGTAGTCAAAGATGCCAACTTGTTCAGTTTAGACCACATAGACAAGTAAGCAAACTTCCAAAGACCCATGGCAGTGCCAAACGATATATGTGTTCCCATTATTATGTTATTGATTTGCACAGTGCACCGCTGCCATTTGCATGGCCTCCAGGCTTTTAAGGCCCTTGGCGTCATTCCTGTTTTCTATAAGACCAATGCATACATGTCTAATATTGATATGCTATCATGGACATTCCTTTGATTGTAATGCTGAAAATTGAATAACAAAATGTTATAAGGCACATTACTTAAGATCTTTGAAAATATCTGTTTCAAGTGTCAATTAAAAAGGTAAAGTCATGTAAATTATTGATACTTGCACGGAGAAGCCCACATATATTAAGGATAAGTCTGCTTGAGCTGCTCCCACCATTTGAGAAGCTTGGAACATAATGCGCACCGGCTTCAGCCAATACTAGCGACACCTGCCTTCAGTCTCGGCTCCTGATCCCGGTGACTTTCTCCGTCTCCCAGTGCTCTACAGCTTGGCCATGGAAGAATCTTCACTACCATAGTTCTGATTCCTCCATTGTGTTTGCCATTAACGGCCCATAATCGATGTTCTTGATATACCCGTTCGCTATCCCAGTTCACCTGAGGAAAGGATGCTGCTGAAGTCACGTGGCAACATTTCCCATGAGTGATCAGCGAGCAGGTGATTCATGGGCATCAACTCCTTCTTTCCTGTAGTGGTCATTTCAGCTCTCTGCTTTGAAACTACTACAGTGGTGATTCGGCCCAGTACAAAAGTAGAGTCATATCAATTTCGAAGGCCTCATTACGAGTTTGCCGTCAATTTGGCGGGAAATCATCTAATTACTGCCCAACTCATTTACGGTTCCCACCACTCTGCCCCATGGGTTTATCACACCAGTATGAGTAGTGGTCCGTAGGACTCCATTAGGATATTGGTGGAATAACTGCTTGCGGTAATTCTGCATGGCAAATCTGCAAATTATTTACATTAAGCTGAGGCTTTACCTCCTGCATTTTGCTGTGAGGTCAAACTTGGAAGCAGCATTGCAGTTAAAAATCTGATGCCACCCAATTAAATGGCAGTTACAGAAATACAGCAACTTTTTATCACACTGCTAAAAACTGAAATGAGGCCCACAATTTTTCAAGGGCATGTATTGCTGCCCACCCTGCTCATTCTGGGGCTCCTTTCAGGATGAGGACTCAGCCATTTTCAAGGCCCATTTGCTCTTTTATTTTACAAAAATAATAAGTAGATAGGGGGTTAGGTTTAGGTCTTTATTAAGGTGTGGGATAGTGGAGGGAGATGGGTTGCGGGCGTCTCCCCCTACTTTTATTTTGCAGTAAAATGTGTAAAAATAAAACACAAAAAGAAAATTCTAGAAAATGGGCCTCGAACAAATTATCTTGAGCAAATATCATAGAACCTTCAAGAAGAGTCAGACAGGTGTGTCCACCTCCTGTTTTTTATTTTTTTTATTTTATTGATACAGTTGATCAATCAACTTTTCAATACATAAGTACAAAAATGTATAAACAAGACAAAGATTTGCATACAAGACAAATAGATTATTATTACACATTAAAACATCCTATTAAAATAAATTATGTTACCTCAAAATCGGAAAGAGTGAGATATTACATTCAATGTTCCCATATTTCCTCTTTCACACTTATTATATATATATATATTATTTTTTTTTCTTTGGTCTTCGCATATGAAAAGGATAAAAGTAATAGTTAAGACATCTGATTTGCCATTTCTATCATTTGGATTTCTCCTCAAATTGTCATTAAGATTTCTCCCTAAAGTCTTCTTTTACTTTCAAAGCCCTTAGATAGTTCACAACTGCTATTCTTATCGTTGTTATAACATATATAAATAAATCCACATCCAGAAACGTTCAACTGTTAAAGGGACATATGTTTCAAAGTGTCTTTTGAAATACTCAATACTTTTGTACAGTAACATAGGGCATTCTGCAATAAGATGAACTAGGGTTTCAGAAATTGTAGGATCTTTACAGAAACGGCAAAAGTCGTCTTTTTTTGTTATAATATTCCATTTAGTTAGAACACTTCTTGTGTGCCATAGGTTCATTCTGAATCTTAGAAATTAATCTCTAGCTTTAATACCAGGACATTTCAGTAAATAATTTTCCGGAGTCCTCACTTTCTTCATGATTATTTTGTGTGCTTTCGCGTGTTTTGTGTTTTGGCATTGCTCGTAGGTATTGATCCAATCCCATATCATAATTTTTTCTTTGGCTCTATCAGGGTTTATTACTAATAGTTCCTCAGAGACTTCAGCTATTTGAAGGAAATGTTTTACGCGTTGGCGCCACAAACTCATGACCTTGTGTTCACTTGTCTCTATATACATAGACAGTATATGCAGTAGGGAGCTTTGCTGATGATCAGTGATGCATTTGCGGTAAAGACTACACAATCTCCACATGTACAAGCTGTATAAGGAGGATAAACCCAGTTCATATCTTAACAAGCACATCTACACCGACTTGGGTACATGTAATATATTTTTCCAAAATTGGCCTTCCAATCTTATCCAAGCCGAGTTCTTCTAAATACGGTGTGTCAGTAATAGATGTATTCACATTCATCCCCAAGTATTTATAATGAGTTACATCTTCTAGAGATTGAGGCATTAGAGACCACGAGACACGAGATGTTCTGGTTTGGTTGTTGGGTACAATCTTCATTGTTTTTGTTTTGAAGACATTTATAATCAGATATTTTTTTTCCACATATTTCCCCAGTTGGTTAAGTAAGGTTTGCAACCCTCTTGGAGTTTTTGCCAGCAGTACCAAGTCATTGGCATAGAACATCCAAGGGATTGCATGTATTCAAAGCCGTGGCGCATCTGATATCACCTTCCAAAACTCCTTTACCACATCTGCTATGAAGTAATAAAACAGGGTGGATGCCAGAAGACACCCTTGTTTCAGGCCTTTAAATGTGTTAATGGATTTGGATAAAGTTCCATCCATTGTCAATCGTACTTGTATGGAAGTTTCAGTATGAAATTTAGTTATCCAATGTAGTAAGTATTTAGGGCATGAGTTTTTGCATAGTTTGTTGAATAATAATTTTCTTGATACAGAATCAAACGCGGTTTCAAAATCAATGAAAGCCACATAGACTGCTTAATTGATTTGCAGTCCATGTTGCTTAATGGCATTCAAAACCTGTAGATTTACAGAGGTGCCTATGCCCACCACAAAACCTGTTTGGAAGGGATCATTTAGACCCCCAACTTTAGAGCATTTGTTGAAGTCTCTTAGGACCAGACGCACAAAGATTTTTCCTGGTGCATCAAGTAGCGCGATAGGCCTGTAGTTTCTTGGATTTGATTGGTCCCCTTTTTTATAAATGGGGACAATAATAGATTTCTGCCAGGAATGAGGTATTTTTCCGCTAATTATGATCTGGTTAAATATAACGCCTAATATAGCTGCCCATGCCTCTGGATTTTTTTTTAAGCATAAGGTTGGACAGACCGTCAGGCCCTGGGGCTCTAGATTTCCTTAATTTTTTTATATAAATTTCGATGTCCAAATTATCAAAACTTAATTGTTCGTGTCCTTTGAGACTAGTATCCATTTGTCTCAACGGGATATGGGTTTCTGCATATAAAGAGTTGTAATATTGTACCCATATTTCCTCAGGAACTGCATTTATTTGTTTTATTGATTGTTTACTCCCATACGTAGCTTTTATCAATCCCCATACTAAAGCAGAATTCTTTGAGGCTATTGAGTACAGCATGGTTTGAGCATCTTTCAATATCATTTTTGCTTTCCTCTGTTTTATCCAGTTTTTATAGCTATTTTTGCACTTGGATATCATAAGTGCTTTATTGCCAGAATTTGACTGCATAATAGAGCGTACTTCTCTCCTAAACTCAGCTTTGTTGGTTTGAATCTCTTCATCATATAAATGTTCATGCTTTTTCTGCTTCATAGAGAAAGGTTGTTCAGGTTTCTTAAATAGCTCTAGTGTTCCCACATAGTCTCCCTCTATGTAGTGTAAATTTGTTTTCAGAATATCTTTTGGATATGATACTGCCAAACAAAGTTCATCTAAGATCATAGGGGTCCATCTGAAGCGATTGCCATTAGTAGAGATTTCTAGATTCTTGCTGTATTTTTGGGGGGTATTTGTAATCATTTTGGCAGGCCACATCCATGATAGTTGAAGAATTTTATGATCACTTTTTGTCTGCTGTAGAACTTTGAAAGAGGTAACATGACAAAATAGCTCATTGTTGGTATAAACATAGTGAATTGTAGAAGTGTAATTCCCCTGCTGCCATGTGACTTTCAGAGGTACATCACCAGACACTGAGCCATTTATCATGTTGAAACCTCTCTCTTTCATTAGGCACATCCACTTTTTCTTTGTATCCCTTGCCTTCCAGTTTTTTTTCATTAATGCAATCCATATTCAAATCACCCACAATAACTGTATACTTGACTAAGGGATCCTTATCAATCATATTCAAACATTGTATTAGATCTTTAAAAAATCGATTGTCAGAAATACTAATATGGTTCCAGTATACGTTAAGACAGGCAACAATCTGACAATTTGGCATAATTCAAACCAACTGCATATAACTGTTCGGAGCGGCCCATGCTTCAACTTTCATTCCACTTGACATTTCTACAGCTGTTAGCAGGCCTGCTTTTGGTCGACCTTTAGTTCCTTTAGTAACCGGTTCCAAGATGACATAATGATTCTCCCACACTGGGGGAGAAGTAAGCCATACTTCTTGTAGCATGATAATGTCATATGTGCCCAAAATGGATGTTGAAGTTGATGAAAGATGAGCATGGCCTTGGGTGTTCCAAGAAGCTAACTGAATGCATTGCTTACTTTCTTCAGAAGGTAGCTAACATTCATTTGTACATTTTCCGTGAGAGAAGCTAGTTACCATTCTTGTCTGATTTCCATTATCTGTATAACATCTTATCATCAACGGTACGGATGGTCTATCTGCAAACCGTACCTTTCCATTTGGGACATTTGAATATTTGTTGATTTCATTAAACGGGTATATGTTTGCTACATTCAGAGGAAGAGTGTTTGTTGTATTTGATGTTACTGTGGGGTTGTGCATCAGAAAACCTCATTTGAATATTTTGTCCTTTGCTTGCCAGATTGTGTATTTCACCATAGCTGAAGACATCCAAATCTTCACAACTGACCTATCGTGATTATGGATGAATTCAACTTGTGATATGTCATCAGATTTCAACCCTTGCAAGACGGGAATACTCTGTAGTATATTTAGTACTGAAGATCGATTCAAATCATATAACCCATACTCTCCACCTCGACATTGTAAAATGAAACTCACATGTGTTAAATCATTGCATTTGTTATGCCTGTTTCGCAGTGGCAATTTTATTTCTTCCTGTTTATTAGCCGCCACAGCATTTACACTTACAGGAGTTATTTTGGATGTTACTTTGATCGGATTTCTGATCGTATATTTTCAGATTATAATTCCCAGGCTGCTTTGTCTCAATTTCAGGAAACCTCGTAACATTTGTTTTATCACCCTGTGAGTTTCGCAAGAAAAAAATATTCATTGATTTCATAATTTCTTCACGCCTATCTTCAATGATCAGCAATGATGAGACTTGTGATTTGTTATCATGATTGCTTCCCTGTTCATTCGATTGTGTCAGTTGGGAGGAAGAGTATGTTCTCAATACACCGGGGGTCTGTTCTTTTTTTTCTTACCTCCTCTACCAAATTATCTAGAGGATCATATTTGAGGTCCATCTTCAGTGTAGTTTTAGTTTCAAGAGAAGTCTGTTGTAAGGATGGCAAGGTAGCTTTGTTTTAATTAAGTACAGAATATTTCGGAATAATTGCTGCACTTTTTTCTTGACTTCTTTTGTCAGGCAGAGATAGCAATTTAACAAATTGACAGGAATTTTTTTTTTCTGCATTTTTGTAATCTTTTGATTCTTTTTTTTTTACTCAGGGTGTTCATTAGCAAGTTTTGTTTTATCTCTTTTAGTCACACTAAATATATTATATGTCTCATTGTTTGTAGATGGGGGCAGAGGTGACACTTCCTTTTTTCAATAGATCTCTCTTCTTTAATTTCTTCCTTTTCCACTTCCTCTTGATCAATGATTTCTATTGAATTCTTGTCATGCATCACACATCCAGCTCCCATTTTACTTCCTTTCACACACAAAGGACTTAGCCTTTCTTCATATAGTGTATTTCTATTATCAGGCAAAACACAGATAGGTACTTTTATGCCTGTTAATTTAGGCAAGCATGCTTTCGGGTCACTTGGATTTTCAATCATTATATTTTCAGTTACCGGAAACACAGTGTTCTTACTTTCTAACAGTTATTTCAGGAGAAAATTCTGGTCCGTTATTCTTACATCTAGGGTTTCATAAAGCTTGGCTAATGTAAACAATGCCCTGTTTATAGCTCGTAACGTTATTTCAGTAGGAATCATTGGAACAGGATCTTGAGCATATTCAGATCCTGAATTGCCATGCTTGGCGTGCCTAGGGGAATGTTGTGTAAATGATATCGATAAGATGGAAGAGTCTTGGGAACTTTCTGGGAACATTACTGGTGATTGTGATAAATGTTCCTCGATATTTTCTTCATCGCTTTGTTATTTTGCTTCAACGTTAGCCGGTGACGCCAGACCATTTATTACTTCCGGAGTCTCCAGATGAACATTCGTTTCTTCCTGGTCGTTATTTACAGGGCATATATTATCAATTGGTTGTGCAGGTTCCGGATGTATAATTACGTTAGTCATAGGTTTGAGGTTTGTAGGTAGGGTATAATCGCTCAACAGATTATGTTCAGCAAAGGCAGCTTGTAGTGAGTCCGACGGTGTACACAAATCGATCACTGGTGCTCCCGGGTTTGGAATTTTCAGGGATCGCCACTGCCGTTTGTGATTCATCACTTATGGGTTTACATTTTTTTTCCTTCTCTTTTAAGAGATTGGTATCAGTCCCCAACAGACCTTCAGAATAGAACTTCCGTATGTCGCTGGTATGCGATAGAGACCTACCACGCGATGAACCGCGTGGAAAAGGACCATTTCCAATGCGTTTGGGAGTTGTGTGAAAATCATAAGGTCGGTCAGTTAGAGGTTCAATTTCTGGCATATGTGTGCGCAAAGTATACAGTTTTACCATTAATACAGTTAAATAGTATTATCAGTAAAGTCTCACCAGAAAACTCGATCTTTAAAAAAAAAAAAAAAGGTTAGACACAGAGCAATGTGCAGACAAATATATGCACTCTTCAGTCAAGGCGGGCTACCCACCCTTTCTCAGAGTTCCAAATCTGTCTAACAGTATGTTTATTTTTATTATTCAGGCACTATTCTAATTGCCACTCACCGTTCACCGTTAACAGTTACCAGTGTACTTGCTGGTACTTCGAGGTGCGCTGCACCCTGGGTAGAAGTACCTGTTTGGGAGCTGCTAGGAGGCGGGGTTATGCCAACACACCAATCACTGACTCTCTAGGGATCGGAAGAGAGAAAAGAGAAAGCGAGTCAGGCTTTCAATTACACGTCGGGTGAATATTTAAATTCAAATTATTGGGCAAGGGTAAAGGCAAAGACTAGGCACTCGTAGCAAAGACTGTGCACTTGTAGCTGCAAACACAAAGTGCCAGTGACAAAGTTACCTAGGTCAGGCAAACTCTCGTGTGTCATGGAAAGACATCCTCTCCTTGTGCGGAAGTCCGCTGCTTGGTTGAAAGTTCAAAGTAAAAGCACGCCAAAAGAAATCCTCACACAGCAAAAGCGGCTCACACGGCGAAAGCGGCTCCAAAGATGCTTCATCCAGTGAACAGTGTACTTGCAGGTACTTCGAGACTCCTGTCTTCCTTGCAGGATTTCCCTGTTGTTGCAAAATGTGTCGCAACCTGAGCCCCAGTAGACTTTGTATGTAGCAGAAAAATGCAGAAATAATTAATAAGCTAAAATATCCGACTCAGAGCTTGGGAATCACAGAGCACACACAGACTGGCAGCTCAGCAGTTTTCCTGCTACCTGCCGCCGGCCACACTGCGTTGTCAGGGTCCAATGCAGGCACAGACCCTGCTCTGAACGCCTTAGAGGTGCAGCACTGCATGTCATGTTCGCAATGGCCCTAGCACAGTAAGGACCTAATTTACAAACATGTTTTAACATGGCATATCTCTCAACTCACCCGCTTTTGGCGGGTGTCACCCGCCAAAGCATCTACACACCCGCCCACCCGCCAGCTCATCTGTTTCACCCGCCTTGGCAAAGGTGGGAGCTACGATTCATATTTTTGCCGGGACCCGATTTCGAGATCCCGAAATCGGGTCCCGGCGCGACTCTTCCTGCGCGAATGGAGGCGTGAAAAGCAAGTGTCATGCTTTTCACGCCCACATTTCCTCCCCCTTCCCTTCCCTGGCGCTCTCCTCCAATGAGAGGATTGTGCCTGGGAGCATTCCTCCGCACCCCCCTCCCGTAAAAGGTCAGCGCCATAGAAGTAGGACTGCCGTTTCATGTTTTTACGGCAGTCCTACTTTTATGTTTATGGCCTTTCTGGGTTTTCACCCGCCTTGGTATCAAAAAAGGTTGAGAGGTATGACATGGGAAAGTCCCATGGCGTTCTCTGCAAGGACTCAGTCATGGCCCTGTGAGCGGCCGCCATGTGACTAGGCTTCCATCGATTTTCAGTATTGTGAACGAATGCATATCTGCGCACTGAAAGGAGAAGGGGCAGGGAGGCGGCCAAAGACAGGTCTCGGCTCATGGAGCAGAGAGGGCTTAGCGGGTCTGCGGAAGTTCATGCAAATTAGCAGAAGAGGAAGAGGAAGCGGGAGTGGGTTAAGGAGCGCGGGGGAATTTTGTTCTCCTTTGAAGCTCTGCGTGGGGAGAGGGCATGGCCTCACTGCTTTACTGATTCCTTAAATTCATGACACTAAGGGCCTGATTCATGGAATTTTTAGCACAGTGCAAAGTCACTTTGCACTGCTGCAAGGTCACTTTGCACTGCCAACAGTCACCCTGATTCATGGAACTGTGCAAATTGTATTTCTCACAGTGCAAAGTCAGTGTAAAGTCATTTTTGCAGTACAAATTGACTTTGCATTGATGCTGCACTGCAAAAAGACACTTTGAACTGTTCCATGAATCAGGGGGACCGTTGGCAGTGCAAAGTCACTTTGAACCAGTGGAAAATCACATTGCACCGTGCAAAAAATTCCAAGAATCAGGCCCTTTGATTCTTGGCTAAGCTTCACTTCGTCATTAAGGGACTTTATGAGTTTAAGCCGATCTCAGAGATCTAACCGCAGTCGTCAGTTTTTCAGGCCAGACACTTCACCACTGCACTGTATTAATTGATGAAAAATAACAAACAACTTAGACGCTAATTCATGGAAGTGTTTTATAATGGCAAACCCCCATTGGAAAATGCTCTGTGAATCAGGCCCTGTGTAATGTCTGTGTAATGTAATGTTTAAACCATGCACACCTTTTAACGTTTTCAAAAACATTATTAGAAGAAGCTATTCTCTCTCGGTTATGTGTGTGTGTTGATTTTATGAAATGTAAATGCCATCGTCCTGTGTAATTTGGGTGGTTATGCAAAGCCAATTTAATGAAATGTGCATGTTTCACCTTCATATGCACATTTCTGGCGACGTCATGTCCCAGTGCGATGGTTGATGAGTCTCCCCTCATTCCTTTTTAGGATTTGACCCCTGACTATTTACTCTATGAAGCTTGCATCTCTGCCTTGGGGATGGCAGAGAAGATAGGTGGAAAGAGATGTTGCTTAGTACAGGTATCGGATCGGCAAGGTTTCCCACAGCAGTACGTGATGACGCAAGAAAGCAGTTCCACACAAGCTCGACTTCCCATCCTGCTTTACCCATCCAATCCCAGGTATCATGATTGGGAAGTGAGGCAGCATTAACGGGATTAGTATACTCAGAGCAGTTTTTAGAAAGACAGACGACCTGATTCTCAATGCGGTTTTCAATGGGAATCCCATTGAGAACCGCTCTGTGAATGAAGCCCTGAGAGTTTTAACCGCACGTTGGGGAAGACATTCTGCAGTGCTGCCAGCATGCAGGGCTGGCGAATAAGCAGTCAGTCCAGAAAGTCTAAAAAGGGTGAGCTTTTCCAGTTTTGAGAGCCATGTGGTGTACTGGAAATGAAAGATTCTTAAAATGGGCAGCAAGGATACATTGGATCTACAAGGGGAGTGAGTGGGAGCCATGCACAGAATGCATGGGCCTGACACTAAGGGAGCCCAGAACATGCTTAGGTCTATGTGCCATCAAAAAGATGAGGACACTGGCCTTGGTTGGTTGACCAGAATTTAAAAACCAAGCACAGAGACGGGCCACCAACATGGATGTACAACTGCTACTCCAGACAAATGAAAGTCGCACAAAAGGATTGAATCCCAAAACAGCTTTAATCCCTCTGCAAGGAGAGATCGTTTATTTGGGATGCTGGGTTGTAAAAGAGAAATTGCTCACTGAGAATGGTCCATGCAGGCTTTATGTACAAGCCGTAGGGTTTCAAATTATCTTTGATAAGTAGTCAATGCAGTGTGATAAGAGCAGGTTTTATGTGGTCAGAACGTTTTAGACCCCAAATAAGAAAGCCAGCAGAGTGCTGTCCGCACTAGAGCGTTAACATGCTTGCAAGAGTGCGGTCGGTGGCGTTACAGGAAGGACAACAGCAGCCAATTGACGTATTGTCCGAAAAGGACGAAAATAGCCGAAGACCATCTTGCCTTCATAGTTTAACGATTGGAAATGATGATTTGGTATAAAAATAGACACCCTCATTATGAGTCTGATGTGTGCAGGTGGCTGTAGGACCGACCCACTGATGGAGGCCTCTGAAATAGAAACGCAGGTTTGGTTTTCTCCAAAGTCTTTCCAGAACCATTTCCCGCCTATTAAGAAGGCAGAGTTTGGGCCAGAACCACTTGTTGCTCAGTTATTTAGCAGATGTATTCTTGCATTTTTTTAAAAGTTGTAATGTAATGAGTTATTTGTAACGCGCTTAATACCCAGAGGTTTCTAAGCGCTGACTCAGGGTTCGAACCTGTGTTGCTCCACATTGTATTGCTTTGTGTAGGGCCTGTTTCTAGAGGGAGTATAGCGGTCGGGAATTCTGGAAGTATTGACGTGTCTGTATAAATATTCATGTAACTTTTAGAGCATTTAAGTAACAAAAACACAAGGGTTCGATAATAGGGGAAATGGTCATACTTACTCAATCCTTGCTCTGAAAGCCGAGACCTGTGAAAGAATGCTGGGCAGGCAGAAGGCAAAAACAGGTTTAATTATACAGATCAAAGTCCAACTGCCCTTCCACTCCATCTCCAATATTATAACTTCCCCATTCCAGATGCTGACAGACACATCATCCCATTCTGAGCGTTTGACACACACCTCTTCTCACACAAGCAAAACACCTGAGTTATTCAGGAATTATGTTCATGCATTTTTGCACATTTTTAACTTGTTTACAATCTTTATCGTCCATCATCTTGCCTTTGCACTTTGCCACCCTACTAAAGTTCCACGCTTCTATCAGCTGTTTTAATTGTTTTATGGAATTTCTCCTTGACCTGAATTGGAATAAATATACCTTGCTTACCAGATCCAACAGCAACCAATTATTTAATCTTTAACAAGTACCCTTACAGATATACATATATTTAATTGGTTTTTACATTTGATTTGTTTCTAGCCATCGTTTTCCCCTTTACATTAGACAAATCTATCGCAACTATCGCTAACCTTGTTGAGCATGTCCTTCAGAGCATCATACTAACAGTGTGTCCTACAATTAGTATAATGCAATTACTCCTGTAACCCAGTGTCATATGCCCCGATAGATAATTGCAGCTTAGCCATAGGTATACTTTTTCCCACCTGAAGCTATAGACATAAGTATGATTTTCTTAGTCAACCTATTGAACCCTGTTGAACCTTTCAATTGTTCTATTAGACTCTGGATTATAAATTAGACACATTGTCTGATACTCAGCATTGTTAAACAAATAATCTGCCATCCCTTTGAATTTTAATACATATATATAAGCTATTAACAGTGACAACACAGAGGAGAAATACCTTCCCTTGAAACATTTCAAACAGATATCTAGAAATGTCTCAACATACTGTGGTCTGCTTGTATAAGTGATAAATTAAGATTTAACAGCATTCACATTCGAGTCCACTCTAAGAGGTCACTTTAAATCCAGTACTAATTTCTCCCATGGCAAATCTGGACTATTTACTCACGAATTAGGAGCATGCAAGTCGTTTTACTTGCTTTCTTCACAAGCTAAAAACCCTCTAAGAACTATTTTAATTTAACATCTAGATTTTGATAAAATACACTCAATCAAGAGTAGGAAAGAGGTGGGGGCCAAGATAGTGGACGTAGCAGATGCTCCCGTCTAGGACTCTGCAAGCAGCAAACCTAGAGAACCCACGTTATAGGTTAGTGACCCTTCAAGATGCAGTACGGTCGCATCAGAGAAGTGCAGAGCACCTGACCCTTACGGATCGAGTCGGTTGGCCCACGCTGATGCGAAGCTTGCAGATGAAGAAGGACACCGCAAACTGAGGCTGGGAGCAGCAGTGAACACATGGGCCTCATTACACGGTAGGCGGTAGCCAATTACGCTATTAGTCTGTGTTCCCGGAATAGGGACTTACCGGGTCTTTCTGACCTTCGAGGACCTGGTAAGTCCCCATTCCAGAAACCATTCCCCATTCCCATTTGAGTCCCGATATGGCTCAATGGGAATGGGGAAGGAGCTAATAACGGTACCGCAATTTGCGGTACCGTTATTAGCTCTGAAGTCCCTTAGCGGGTCCCTTCCATAACGTCTGGTAAAACCAGGTGTTAGGGGAGGGACTAGCTAAGGGACCTCGAAGTAGGGCGGTAAGGGATTACCGGTGCCCTTACCGGTGCCTGTAATCCCTTACCGCCTACCGTATAATGTGGCCCATGGTATTGAAGAGAGGGTTGACCCAAAGCAGACCTGGGGCCGGTCCCACAGTAACCCAGGAGTGGAGCAAGAAGGAGCGGTGCAGCAGCCCCAGGTACATGGTGGAAGGTGGCTTGAACGAGAAGCCCAGGAAGCAGGAAGGGCATGGAGACAGAGCTAACCAAGGCCCTCAGGCCCCAGAGGATGAGAAGTGGCAAAAGAAAATGGCAGAGGTCCAAAGGCAAGGGATTTGCTCCCTGCACTCCGACAAAGAACGGTGAGTGCGGCGATGGATAGCCCCCAATAAGGGTGCATGGAGGAATGCTGATCTTCAGGTTCTTTCAGTATGGAGTAACTGCTGGAGGGATTTAAATACCTGAATGCGAGGAGGTAAAGAAAATAAAATAATAATAATAATAATAATAATAATAATAATAATAATAATAATAATAATAATAATAATAATAATAATAATAATATCTCTTTCTTATATAGCACTACACACCCATGAGTCTCAGAGCGCTGAACTAACAGATGCCATTATTATCCCACAGAGTGGTGCCCAATTTATTGATCTCGGAAGGATGAAAGTGGCTAGCTGGGGCCACTGAATATGTGGGAGAAGAGTACTCCACATGCAGAACCATGCTGTGGTGGCAACAAATCAAGAGAGTCGCAGGTGTTGCTGAAAGACGATCACACGATCATTGGCCTTAGTGACGGATGTTGTGACGGCTGCACCAACCCAGCAAAAATGGTCATTAATTGAGGACATCCTCAAAAAAACAGCACAAGGCACAACAAGGCAGCATGGAAACATGTATCTCAGAGCAATTAAAGTATGGGTAAACACACCACCAAGGTGACAGTTCACAGGGCAAACACGCAGGAAAGCACCCTGGTCTCTTTCACAAAAGAGGACCTCATGAAGTGGTGAACATCGGGTGAGCAAAGTCTAGCAGACAGTCAGTGAAATGGCTGCACAAGCTCCAGAGGGGGAGAAAGTCATCTAAAACTTGCAGACATCCATAGTTGACCTGGAATTCAAAGGAGAGGACCTCGAGAACCGGTCCCAGAGAGATAACATCTGTCGCCTCCAGAAATACCGAAGGCAGCCACCGACATAAAGTATTCAAAATACAAAGCTACACCGCCAACAAAAGAAACCTCCAGGAGTCTAGAAGGAGGGGACAGATACTCTTCAAGGGATCTAGCATCCAACTATTCGAAGACATCTCAACCATCACCTTGCAGAAAAACGCAGACACCTGAACCCAATAACCGATAAACTTTTGGGGGAGGGCGTTCGATACAGGTGGGCATTCCCGACGGGCCTGCCATTTGAATTACAAAGCCAGAGACATACATTCAATTTGCTGGGACGCGGATGGAAACTCATGAAGATGGACAGGCCAGAACAGCAACATCCCCGAGATGAAGAAAAGATTGAAAAAGGGAAACAACAAGCTATGGACTGCAGGCATGAGGAGTAATACGTTATAAATTGCCCTTACACAGGCTGTGATAGTTCTTCTGGAATGGGCCGGGGCCCCCACACGTGGCAGGTGGGATATGCCAACATGGCAGAGGACACCAAGACTGTGCAAGGGCAGTAGACAAGCAGGCTGGATCCTTTATGAAGAAGAAGACTATGATACGATCACTCTAAGACCCTCATAACTTGAAATGGAATTGAATTAGGGTGGCACAAGAGAAAACGAGCAGAGCAGTGCAGTGGGGCAAGGGCGGTGCCCCAAATTAGCAAGGGCACTTAGTGGACTCTACAGAGCGAGATGCAAAGTCGCTGTGAGGGAGGCCTGAGTGCAGGGTCTGGCATGGGGTAAAAAGCTGGGGAAGCACACCCCTAACTATGTCCATGTAACATTTCGATGTTATATGGTCATGGCGGTGAGATGGGGAGAGGGGGGCGGGCTCCTATTGTGTTGCTCAGCAAAGACAAGAAAAATGGACAACGCAGGGGGGATATTGCGAATTTCTCCACAATCATGGTGAAAGAATATTGAAGGGCTAACCCTTCTGCCTCTTTGGTGTTCGTGCAAAGAAAAATACAATTTGATAAATGAATCAATTCCTACTTTGCACCTGAATTGATCAACACGTCCCTCATCACACCAGTCACACTTACTTCTGCCCTGGGTCTCAGTAACTCACTTACATCTGCACTGTCCACAAACCCTTCAACATTCCCACACAATTCTTCACTCATGTTGGTGCTCCTATTTCAGCCCCTTTTCGCCAGATTGCCCTTGCAGGCACAATTCCGCTCATCATTTCATGGCTGGGCAATCGTGATGATGAGGAATACTACATGGGCACTTTTGTCATTACCACCGGCCCCGCAAACCCTCCTCTATGCTCATTCTTCCCAAAGTTCCTACTCCAGCCTGGTGGGACCTCCCACTCTGTACTTTTTTCTTTTCTAACTCACCGACACATTTCACAGTGTTCCACCCCTTTCTCATCTGCCAAAACCTCACCTAGATGGGTCTCTCTTTTAGCCATATTTTCATCCTTACCTTTCCATCTCTGAAATGGAATATGATGATGATGATGATAGGTTATTAATAAGGCACTTAATACCCAGAGGTTTCTAAGCGCTGACCCGGGGATTGAACCTGTGTTACTCAGTGCCATCTTGCTTCATAGGTGCGCAGGTTGCCCCTGAGCTATCCTCCCGAGCATATGAGCTGGTCACATAGTATTTCATCCGTTTGCACCTCAAAATAACAAGTAGCAGGCAAAGATTTTTAGGTCACTTCCTCCTGAACTTGAATCCCAAATGCTTGTGTTCCAATACCCCATTATCTTAGTGTTATACAAAGTGTCTCATTTGTGCATTTTCACATTCATATTCATCAGTGGTATAGGAAGTTTATGGTGTTGGGGGAAGAAAGTGGCTCTTAAGGAGGCCCCAAAACCAATAGGTGGGTTGTCCACTTTTCATTGACACCTGGGGCCTCAGACATAAAATACTATCAACAAAGTGATATATGATATGACCGGGGATCGAAACTGTGTTGTTCCATTTCCTCTTGCATCCAAGGCGAGCACGTTGCTGCTGAGCTATCCTCCCGAGACTGATGTCAAAAGAGATACTTTTATTTAATTGCAATGATGATGTACATAGCTGAATTAAAACAGTCCAACCCAATTGCCATGTAACACACATCTTGCATACACAAACATATGTTTTTTAAATCTTAAAAATATACATGTTCTCTTACTACATAATACGTTCCAATCATAGTATGACAAGAATCCTCATATTCTCAATCCCATTCTTCAGTTGTAATTAAATGAGGGTACCATGCCTTTCATTCAAAATGTTTTTTTATAAACGATTGTTCTTTTATATTTTTCTATTCCTTTAAAAGAGTTATTAGATTGAGAGAGGACCTCTGCACTAAGTAACATGTTATTGGGCCCCAATACAGATCCGGCGGTCCGGAAATAAGGGTGCCGGTAGCATCATAGCAGCACTCTTTCCAGACTTCCAGACTACAAGAATGCCTGCAGCGTCCGGAGCTTCCATATCACCATTCCCGTGGAGTCCGATGGGCACTTAGAGTTTCCATGACCTGACATCCTAGGCCGTCGGGACTTGTTATGTCCCGGTGGCACCAGTACCTCAGGCAGCGGAAGAGTGTTATGAGATCAGCAGCAACCTGCTGGAAGCACCGGTGGGTTTCGCCAACCTTCTCTTGATTCCCATTGTCTGCATGTCACTCTAAAATGTGTGTGAACCATGTATTCCGTTTCAATCTTATTAACTTAGCCTTTTATTTAGACACTAATGTGTCATGGCACCTGTAGAAGCATACAGGGTGTTGTCAGTTATGTACAGGGAACGTGCATGCGTCATGCCGTTCCAAGTTCACGCAATGAAATATAGCGTTGGTCTTTCTAGTACCGAGCAAACTTAATACGATTGCTGTATGCTGTTTACCACGGCAGGACGCCGTGCAGATAATCTTCGGTAAGAGTAGGAGTATGGCTTATATAGGCTGCTTGAATTATTGAAGGTTTTTATAATGTATATTGTTGACCACTTTTTGAATATGACCTGTTTGTGGTTCTTACCATTCATTACAGGTGCTTGTCTATATAATCGAACATAATGGAGAAACGCAGATGCTGTCATGGGGCGAATTTCCCCATAAAAAAACGGAAACGCCTATTACGATAAGGGTGCCTATCTGGAAACATATGCATGCAGGTAAATCAATGAGGCGTTGTTAGAAGGTTAGACAGTGTAGTAGAAAGGGCACTCCCTACATATTAAATTGTCATTTTTTGCAGGTGACAACACGCCTTTTGAATTGAATAAAGCATTCTTAGCAAAAATAGGATTCTAGATGATGCAAAGGAGGTAATTAATTTACTTTCCAAAATACAGAACAGACATGTATCAAGTTGCAATTTGACTTGTGAATACCCAGTTTGGTCAGTAAATATATGTAAGTGTTTGTTGCTTTTCATTGTCTGGTTGAATCGGTCCTGAGGAAGACAATTTAGCAAATATGCTTCCATCATGTCGAAACTAGACTTAGGGGAGATTCTTAGGGTAGTTTTCTGTGGCCTGAGTCCCCGAAATTGCGACCTCAGCTAGTTGACCCAATTGAGCTCTGAATATTGTTATTTAATCTTTTGTTTTGTCACATAAGTTTTTGTGTTTGTATGGCTATATATTTGTATGTTGAGAAATGAGTTTATTGCATGTATCATCATTCAATTACAATTAAAGAATGGGATTGACATTGTGATGATTCTTGTCATGATATGATTGAAATGTACTTTGTAGTTAGAGAATATAAATATTTTTGAGAATTAAAAAAATATATATTTTTGTGCGAGATATGTGTTACATGGCAAATTGAATGGGCTGTTTTAATTAAGCTATACATCATCATTGCAATTGTCTAAATTCATGTCGTGATAGTATCTTAAGGAGGCCCCAGCATTCTAAAGGATGCTAGGTCAGTGTCAGCTGATTAATATTTTTATTTGCGGGGCATTAATATTTCCCCTGATTTAGCATGAGTGACAGAGCATTACGAGGGTAGCCTAAGTAATATAGAGGGGCCTTTGTGGGAGATTCCACTGAGAAACTTTTAAAAAATATTGGTTGAAATGGTGCATTTTTTCCAGCACATTATTTTTAGGAAAAATGGGGTAAAAGGTCGTACTAGGTGCAGTTGTATTTCTAGGGTAACACATGACAAAATCTGATAAAACCAGGGCACCAACCTTACACAGAAGATTTTACATCAGTATCATGATGCCTACATACACAATATATGCAAACGTTGCCAAAGTGAAACACGTTCATAATGCTGCACCCACAATCTATGCCATTATTAAAAATAAGCAAACATTCCCATTATAAATCACTTTCATAAACCTGCACCCACAATATATGCTGGCATTGCCTCTGTAAATCACTTTAATGATGCCAGTCATTTCCTCTTGGTTGCTCATCCAGTCAGCCACACTCACCCAAACATACGCACACATACATGCCCACCGCACATAGATTCATCCGCTAACATGCATGCACACTCATTCCAATTTGCAAACACATATAGCATATTTAGCCGGTGAGTCATAGCAGAGGCAGTAAGAAGGAGCAAGTGGTGTGGCCCTTGAGGGAATTTGAATGTACTTGCAGAGCAACCTGAGGCCGGGGCTGCAGCGATTGTCACTTGTAAGTTGTCTATTCTCAGCTTGTTTCCCCCTGTGTGAAAGATGTTTTCTCTTTTCTGTTGAAAAGGTGCGCCCCATAAGCCAAGCACAAGCCCAGAGGACAGCAGCGACCTTATTGGGACCCTGAAGAAGTGCCAAATTGGTGGTTTCCCATGTTCCCATTCACAGCTCTGCAACTATTATTCATCTGTATTCAAACCCTCTGCGTCATGTTAATGTTAATGTTAAAGGATATTGTACCACGCACTATCACCACCTGAGTGGTCCCCTGCCGCTCTGGAGGATCTGTAAAAAAGGGGGATAGGTTAAGCGTGTTAGTTGGACAAGGTTTGAAAAAGAGCAAGGGATCTGTGAACTACTGTTGGCAGCTGCGGTTCGTTTAACACCTTTCACCCAGCGTCTTGGTGTGTTATTCGGTTCTGAGTCCGTCGTGTGCTGTTGTTTGGGGGTCTGTGTGGTGTGGGTGTGATTGTTGCTGCAGTTTGGTGAAGTGATTTCAAAATCTGCTTTCACATCTGACCCAAAGTATGAACCATCAAGGATTTCTCTGTATCAGCACTATAGTTCGGACCACACACTGTATGAACATAATGACCACATCCTCTCTTTTCGCGCCTTGAAACACCTGTGTATAGGCGCGTTACAAATGCCATATCATATCATATCATATCCCTTTACACTTGGCTAGAGGGTCACCAGGGGAGTACAGAAAATATCAAGGAGGTGGTACACTCCACACTTCCATGCCCTTTGCTCAGGTGTAGCATTTCCCAGTTCTAACTTGCAGACCTGTACATATATAGCAACCCTAGAAGACTCCCCACCCAGGAACATGCAGACATATGACCTGAAGTCTAGGAACCCACCAGCACTGACACAATGCATAAGCATTATTGGTTTCCATCATCACTCTTCAGAATACATGTTGGCTTTGTTTACTGATGGTTGCCATCAATGTTTTTGTTTTATTTTCTTCTTGCCAAGACTCTTTACTTTCGGATTGCCCTCTTCTCCCAATCTCCCAATTCCACAATTGCTGATTTCCTCAATACATACAATAATAATAATGTTATGTTATATCATGTCATCAACATTTCTTTAGGCTCAACAGAGGCCCGAGGGTATCTTATAGAGTAGCAAGATAAGGAGGAGAAGGAGAAACTCAGCCCAAAGAAAGGAGAGCAATACAGTCAGCAGACTAGCTAAAAAAGAAGTATTTTAAGCGCTTTCCGAAAGGCCAGTTGATCAATAGTGTCACGTAAGGTCAGAGTGACAAGATTCCACAGGGCCGGCGCAACAACCGAAAAAGATTGTCCCCCAATTGTAAGACTGGAAAAACAAGGGACACACAGCAGTAGCTGGTTAGCAGAACGCAGGCTTTGTGAGGGGGCATATTTGACCAGTGTCTCTCTAAGATAAGATGCACATGAGCCATAATAAGCCCAGTGGACAAGGCAAAGAGTCTTCAACTTCATTCTCATCGCCAATGGCAACCAGTCGAGGCTCCGCAATACCAGAGTAGCATGCGCAAACTTTGGGAGACAGTCAGACGCGCAGCTAGAATTTGTACCACCTGCAACCGCTGTAAGAGAAATGTTGTCTGAGCAAGCAATGACGCGTTGCAGTAGTTCAATGTCCCCAAAATAGATTGTGAAACTACTAAATGATAATAATAACAATAGTTCATCAAACTTGGTTGTACACTGGAATATACAGTGCATTCAGCACTAAGGGTACCCTTTATGCTGGTGCTCAATGGCATGAACTAAGCTGGGGGTTCCACTGTAGCACGGTTTTCAGAGAACCTTTCCCATTGGCCTGGCTTTGGCGTACTGCTTGCTCACCGCTTCCAGAACTGCTCTGCATGTTTCTCTATCATCGTGCAGCACTGCTAAGTGGAACACATCCACAATACTTAAGTGAACACAGTACAATATTCACAAGGCTCCTCTCCATCCCATACCAATGAGCTGCCCGACAGAACATGCTCTGGCTGGTACAGCACTCCCTTCACACTGCCCGCATCACCATGTCCCAACCATTGCCCTACTGTGTCCCGGTGCACCATCACAGTAGGCCCTGTCTCTGTATGCCCCCAACTCATTTCCAGGGAATCGTGATGGGCAAGCAGCAGGTCCAACAAGGTTCATTTAAGTAGGTCTCCATTAATCCGTGTGGACCTGGTGAACCAAGGCACCAAACTCTTTTGCATCAGATCCACCTTCATTCTTCCCCATGTAGGTACAACATCACATTCTAAGCACATGCTAAGTTACTTTGCATTGCAAAAATACACCTTGCAACACCCGACCCTGATTCATGAAACAGTGCAAAGTGTATTTTTGCCATGTAACACTTTGCACAGTTCCATGAATCAGTAATTTTGTTGGCAGTGCAAAGTCACTTTGCACCAGTGAAAAGAACTTTGCACCATGCAAAATATTCCATGAATCAGGCCCAGCATGTTTTAATTCGATCATATCACACAGTTTGTGGGCCCTACACTAGCTCCCTGTCATGGTTCACAAAAGTCTTTCTTCTCATGACTCCAATCCGCAGGCTTTCAATCTTAATTTATATGCCACTTCATGGACCTTGCGATCCAATGGGGACAGAGAACTGTCTATGCCCAAGTATCTGAAAGAAGGACAGAGCGGCCGAACTTTTACAGTCTAAGCATCAAGTCTTTGGATCATTCTCCCAACTTCCCTCTGGAAGGAGACAAATCTACTGACCTCACTCAAACACCTCAAAACATATGTTCTTAACAGACCTTAGATACCTCATGACATATTATATCTCACCGCCTATGTTGGGCTGTGCCTACTGTCTTTCCTTGCCTCTATAGCGCCGAGAAACCTTTGGGTATTTGATGCACTTTACAAAACTCGGACAACATAACATTCACTGAATAGACTTGCAGTGCTGGTTATTACTTTGATTCCTATTAATGTGTCGTTTTAAACTAGATTTTCTCTGAGTGCAGAACTCAGACGAGCAGACCTAAGCCTGCTAGAGTTAGCCAACTTCTGTTTGGATAGGTTCAGTACCATACACTAGCATTTAATCGTGCACACTTTGTTCATGCACTTTTCCTCAATTTCATCTTGACACCAACATAGATGTCCCAACCCACAATGGAGCACTGAAGCATGTGTCCTACACGACTTACACAATAAGTTACGGCAAAGGCAAGAATGGAACGTTAGTCAATCCACGTGAAATTGATATTAACTGAAAAGCTTTGGGACATATCCCCATCTACTTGGTTATGTCATCACTTCTAGTGAACCTTTTCTATGATATGCAATGCCATAAGTAGGACCAAAAGTTTCAGTTTCAAGCAAAAGACACAAGCTCCTTCAATAATCCAATCACGGGGAGGGGGTGGGGCCGTGAGATGAAGGAACATATAGACCATGAGGCTCCAGTTCCAAAGGTAAGAGTCAAGGAAGGACAAGGAAAACTTTGGATAAACCATTGCGTGACTTTACTTGAAACACTGCCGTGCTAAACATCACAGTACTCTTATCAGTTAAATTCAATCGTCACATTTTAATCTCGCATTTGGTGCCACAGAAAATGCAATTGAATTTGCTGTGCAAACATTGTTAACTGATACATGAATATGTTTGTGTTTCTCAAGACTTTGAGTGTATTTAGCCAGAGATTACATCCATTGGTGGATATGGGAAAACAAAGAGAAGGTGTTTCCAGGTCAAACTCAGAGTTCAAAACAAAGAAACTTTGAGGTAGAAAAGCAGGGTACCATATGTGTTGCTTTCTACTCATGATTAATACATTTTGTACCAGTAGCAAAATGTTCTTAGCTCAACATCCTCTGTTAATTACGAAATAGATGTTACTAAAATCAAATGCAAGGTTAACCAATCACATTTTAGTAGGGGCTTGGATTATTTCCTCCTTTTTGTGAAATGACAAAATGACCAGCAGGCTTGGAGTAGAAACGTAACCTCTCTCTGCACCACCAGAAAAGCATCGCATGTCAGATTTAGATTGCTGAATTGAAAAAGGGAAAAGGCCTGAAAGGTTTACACACCCTACTCCCGAGGGCTGTGGAATAGAATTCCCAATCAAAATAGATTCGCCCCCAAGTTTCTCCCATTAAGAAAAGAGCTCACCTTTTCCTCGAACTTCTGAAACTCTTTGACTCCAAGTGCGTCCTAAAAATACCTGATTCCCTTTCCCACTCTATGGAATCCTGGGTCTTTAACACGCGCACTCTTCATGCAACACCCACATAACACATCTTGTCCCATTCAGCTGTTTCTTGCACCCTTCCCCCCCACACCTTCTCTTCTGGGTTTCTGCCCTTGAATCTACGTTTTTTGCTTTCTCTAAACATGACTGCCTAGCTTGGCTTATTATCCACTTCTCCTTGTACCCTCTGTACCCTCTGTGACGTCTTGGGCATCCACTTACCATTCTACTGTGCAGCATCATCTCTCCGTGAAGATTTTATCCTCTCCCTCTTCTGTCTACTGATTCTTCCTATCATTGCACCCTCATCCATGGCTCTTATGACTTTGCACAGCTGACCCCGCTCTGGCATGTCTGTCTCCCATGCTGAATTAATCTTCTGTTCCCCAATCCCTCTGCTGTGATTTTTTACCTTTGGACAATACACCTCCTCCCTCCCCTTTACTTTACCCTCTCACTAACTTCCTGTTTTCTACTCCACATACATTCTACGGTTTCACCCCGGAGCCCCCTTTTCCTCCTTGCTGCCCTGCACGCCCTAACAAACAATAGCATTTCCCAACCACCCTTCCCCTTCTCAAACATTCGATTTCTGAAAAACACACAGATACACACAGGCACACTCTAACATGCACACAATCACCTGACAATCCCGCGACATCTCCTCTCATTCGTGCAGTGCATGTCAGCTTCTTTGCGGTCACAGAGCAGTCTTTCTAAATCAGTCTTTTTGAAAACTCCATTTTAACTTATTACCGCATTCTACAGCCAGGATATCGGTTTCTTTCCCTCAGTGTTTCTACTGTCACATGTACACTTTCCTCATTTCCCTAGATTAATCAGCTGTCCACCTGCTGCCAGCTACTCCATAGATTTGCTCTAACTTTCGGCCATGTTACCTCCCCAACCCCGGCTTTCCCCCTCCCTGAAATCATCTTGAAATTCTCCACATAAAGTGGAAAGGTGATGGGAAAAAGCAGCTACCTTGAAAATCTCTCCACTGTTCTTCTTTTTAGCACCTTTGGTTTGCCCTGCTTGCTTCCCAATATGGCATCTCACTTTCTAAATGAATCTTCCTGCAATCCTTTAAACATGGTACAATTCTATTAATCTTAGGGATACTTTCTTTTTCATCAACAACTTCTGCAAATGCTCATCCTATTTCACTCCTCCTGTTGCCTTTAAACCATGTAAGCATACCACTCACCCCCAGCATACCCACTACTCAGCACAAACTCACTTCTCCCCCTTATCTACCTTCTTGCTTCTGCCAAGAGCACTCCACCGAAACAACACTCAGCCCTGCCACCAGTTGCTTCCAAATTGCCAGCACTTTAAAATAGCTACTGCTCCCAATCTTCCCAGACTTTTGCCAAACTTCAACAAAGTCCTTCACTCTATCATACGCCCATCCCTCTCTTCTCCTGTATATCCGGCTCAGTGATAGCCAGGCCTTCTTCCTCTGTTTGTATTCTGTCATTAGTAAACCCCATCAGCCTCTCCCTCTTGGGTTTCGTATACCAAAAGGCTCCATTCTTGGCCCACTTCTCTGCTTTATCTTAAGTATTCCCCTCTCTTCTATCATATCAGTTTTTGTTGTCAGATGCCACATCTACATATATGATCTTCCTGTCTTTTCTATATTTGCCCTCCCCTAATTAGCTTCACTTTACTTCTCAAATTGCCTTCTTGAGATCAAACACTGGATGCATAACCAGTACATAAACCTCAATTGCTTTAAAACAGAAAAACTATTCTTTCCTGCTTACTCTACTTACAAGTGTGCTCTTTCTGCTCCCATTCACATTCCCCTTACTCCTACCTGTCTCTCCTACTGTACATAATTTAACGACCACCATTGACTCCTTGTTTATATTCACAGCTCGCTTTTCTTTGGTTACTCGCACTAGTAGACCAAGCTCTTCAAAATTGGACCAATCCAGCCTTCTCTTTTCATGCTACTAAGACCATAATACCCACACTCATCCTGCCCCACCTTGTCTTTTCTGCCTCATGTTTGCATGGCCTCCCTCTGCTCTTTCCCTCTTTGATCAATCCGTAATGCCTCCATGTGATGTCTCTTTCACTTCCAGCCTTGTTCTCATATCCACCTCACCTTGCTGCCCTCCACTGGTTCCCCTTCCACATTGACTCACTCTAGGATGCTTTGTACCAAACACAGAGATTCGAGAAGGAAGCAGCTGCTTGGCCTCCCACGGAAAAGCGGAACTGCTAATTACGATGCAGTGATTCAATATTTAATAGCAGTACCTCTTTTGCAGTGGCCAGGGCAATTGCAACATGTTTGGTGACTGACTTGAAAAGAAATGACTCACAGACCCCCAATTGGGAATTGCTGGATATTTCGTTTTCCTTAACCCCCTTCCATCCCTTGACCTGTACTTGTAAATGGTTTTGATCAATGAAAATACTTTTGCAGGAGAAGCAGTAGTAGCAATCATATTTTATTCATCATGCATTCATTCCTTTCTCTATCAGTTCGAGTATGGCTGTTTGTACTTGGTGTAAAAGTGAAGTCCTGGTTTCGCTCCTCCCTGACACCCGTCTCTGGCTTCTATTTACTCCACATCTAGGAACCTTCACTCATACCACCAGCCATGCCTTTCTGATCCCATTTCCTGCCCGTGCAGTTTTGCGCTCTCATTCCTTTGCACTCTTAGCTCCAGAACTTTTGAGTGCACCTACTCTCCCTCATCACTCAGCCCCCATAAATTCAAATGTCTGCCCTTATCCCAAATCCATTTTACTCCGTTTTCTACATCGCTAACCTTCTCATGTTGCTGCCCAAATGCATACGTTTCATGTGATTTGTAACACTTTGCATTTATTGTTTGTCTATTTTACGAAAGTCCTACATAAATTATATTAGTACCCGGCGAGGGACAATAAGATTGTAACAAGCAATCTCTTTGGTCCTTGCCGGAGCATGGCCTGAACGAGAATCCCTGGAATCCTACTCCCCACTACATATCTTATTTTCCTCAGTGGGGCGGTGTGGTAGCCTCTCAGCCATTGAGTAGGCTCGGAACGGGGTAATCCCTGTTCCGAGTCACCAAACGGCTGGAGGCTGCCATCGTCCCCCGCGGGGATTCAGGTAAGTGTTTTTCCTCCCCCCGCACTCCACATCCAATGAATCCCCTCCTCAACCACCCAACCCCACTTATCTTCTTTTTGCTCCATTTCGGGAGCGGAAGTGCTGGGAACATTTCTAACCCCAGCGTGTCTGCTCCTGATCTGCGACAGGCCGTCATGGAAAGGTAGAAGAGACTACACGTAGTCCCTTCTCTCCTTTCCATGGCGCCCATTTTCTTGTTTACATTTTTCCTATTTTTGAATGGCCACCATGGAAAGGGAGAAGGGACTACTTGTAGTCCCTTCTCCGTTTCTACTATTTGTAGTCCCTTCTCCCTTTCCATGCTATCCATTTTATTTGTTTCCTTTTTCGATTCATTTTGAATGGCTGCCATGGAAAAGAAACCTGGCGGCCATTTTATTTAAAAAAAAATTGGTCTGTTCCGAAATTCTGGGGCATTTCAGAACAGAACAAAAATACTTTTAGTACCCTGGTCTTAGGGGCTGGGGTGCTAATAGCAATAAGCCCCTTGCTGCGAGGGCATTACTGAGTCTGGTAATGTCCCAGGGCCTTCGTAACTATGGGCCCCGGGGCATTACCTGTCTCAGTAATGCCTCTGCGGCTCAGGGGTTATTGCTTAATTAGCACATGGAGATCGTCATTGACCTCCTTTCAGCCAATCAGAATGTTCAGAGCGCAGTCAATAAATACTGGTATTGACTACATTCTGAGCGTTCTGACTTCAAAAGCTGACAGGGAAACCACAATGCAATTTCTAGACAATGTTTCTTTTAACAAGAAACTTCTTTTCTGGGAGGACTTTTTTTTTGCAGCAACATCCTATTTAACACACCAGTGAGACAGCTAAAACATGGGAAAATGCTTTCACTTTCTTAAAATAAATTGTTTCCATTTACATGACACCCTGCTGATGTAGAGAAGCAGACATATACGTCATTAATAGAACCTACTCCCTCACCTCCGTCATACTGGATGAATATCCCAAAGGCACTATGCACGACACTGGTTATAATTTCAATACCACAGTGAATTTGTGAGAGACGTTCTGCACTCATCCAACCCTACTGAATGTTCCCCGGAACTGAAGTGGTAGCAGGAGATTTATAGGTACAACTGAATATCGAGGACCTGTAAAGAAAACCTGACAGTGGTAAAAGTGATGTCATTAGAAGAAGAGACAATGACATATTGAAATAATATGAAGATACATAAAGAATGAAGATTTAACTGAAGAAACAAAGTAAACATACATACGAGCAAGAAGAAACCATATATACAAAGAAGATAAGTAGCCAGATGAGTAGTAAATGCAGAAACGCAAGGTAGATGAGTCACATAGAAGCTTGCTGTAGTAGAAAATATAACACGGATGAAGCAGCAATGTTCAAAAGATGCACGCTGGCTCTCAATGATCATAACCAAAGAGCTTGAAGAAGAGACCCAGAGCTCACAGATTTGGGAAATATACATTTGTGCATTAACAAAGAATAGCTGCTGGCCAGAGATCAAGGATGACACAGCAAGAAGCTACTGAAGTGTACAAGGGGAGTTACCGTGGATAAGCAATGTACACAGGACATTTTTCTCTTAAATTAAATAAATGACCAACATTTACAAATGCCCAGTATTGATGATAAAAGATGCAGAAAAGCATATGTGAGACGGAGCAACCAAGTCTCCAGAGGCCGAAGAGGGTAATGACACACAGGATAATTGAAACAAATAGCATTAAATAAAAGGTGAAATAATCAAAATTATGGTATCCGTACACGTGGTGCAAGACCAGAAAACAAGGCTTATTCATAAGCTTCAGGTGAAGATAACAATGTACATTAACTCCCCTTAAAGTTCCATAGAAGAGAACATCCAGCAAGGTCTTGTCTGATGACTTTGCAAATGAGAGATGGTAGACTAATTGGGCAAGTGGGCAGTAGCCTCATGTTGATATCCGCACCTCCGTTTTGTTTTGCTTGCGTGCTGCTAACGAGTCGAGTGTCCAAGGTTGGGAGGGAATGTCATCCAATCAAAAGGCCTATGTAGCGGTTAGCATACATTGTTGCAATGCCCAATCTGCTGCTGTTATGCTGCTATAATCTATATTATACATAGAGGGATGTTTGAGGCTCCTAGCACTTAGAAACTATATAAGTAAACATGTCCCCCAACCAATTCCTAAACCCAATAGGTTTTATTACTTGCCATGTAGGATGACATCATAGCTGAAGCACATCTAGGTATAACGCTTTTGTGTACCTATAATGTAACCGACAGTGTGTGAGCTGAAATCTGTTTGTTCACCAGGTCTTCCTACTTCATTTGGACTGATAATAAAGTATTATTTTGCCATATTCTTGGAGTATGTCCGGTTATTTGGGGACAATTTAATTTGTTATGGAGATTCCAGTCTGCACATTAGAACGCTGCAGGTGCCACTGCACACGGATGTTAACCCCACTCCAGATAATGAAGTTTGCAATTAAAATACTTAATGTATGTAGATAACCTTGCTATTTAAACATTATATCATTAAACCACATTTAATTTACTAACTCATTTTGTCTGTTCACTTTACTCAATTGAAGTGGGAGAATGGAAAAACAGGCTCCCGTCCTTCCCCTCTCGCGCCTGGCCTAAAGGATCACGGCCCAAGCACCCGCCACGAGAAGAGTTTGCCCATCTACCAGACGGCCAAATACCCTGGTACAGGAACATACGGATGTGTCCATCTGCCTGCCCAGCAGCACGCCCTGCCCATGCTGACACCTGCGGCACGGATCAACTAGACTAAAACCAACACGTCGTTAGAGATGCCATGACGACCTAGCCAACGGTCAGCACACCTGTGTAAATATACACACTGGACACTCCCGCACCAATCTACATGAAGAATATACTCAGTGCTATGACGTAGGCGACAGATATACTCACAGACGTGCATCTTTATTATTTTCCACATAGGCTCTCAAAATGCAGAAACGCAAGACGCATCATGAACTCATCTAAAGAGCTTGCTTACGCTTCTCCTAAACCCAAGTACCATGATGAGAAATATAACGAAGACACGATACTGGTCATAAGACAATATGATACTATAACCTAAAGCGCCTGTGCACCAAACGGTTTCACCTATACACCAGGCCTAAGTAGGCCGCAAGCAAGAGCTCCCATGGACGTTAAAAGAACAAGAGTCAGGTTGCTGATCCTGCAGAATGAGCCCGGCGAGAGCAGACAGCCAAGGTCGCAATGTTGCAAACCCACATTCCGAAAGCAGACCATCAAGGGCACGATGTTGCAACCTCGCACGCCGCGCACCAACGTTAAAATCACACCTGCAAATTAAACCAGGCACACAGTGGAAAAACAATATTAATTGTGCAGAATTCTGCCTCAAACACGGTCCCACTTCACGTGACCAAGCCGAACCTGACAGGATGCCAAGTCCAGGAGAAAGAAGGCGTCTGGATCCCTTGGTACAAGACACAGGCAGACACACTTAAAAGGCTCAATGGACATCTGCGACAGTGGGAGTAGTCGGCCTTCCAGCTCATGAATAAGTCCTCACATTGTCTGCACGTACTCATAGTGAAACATTGTTGTAAATGACAGGTACACCGAGAGCTGGGAACAGCGATGGTCCCAAGCTGGGAAGCTCACGGGCGCACCAATCAGAACATGGGGCTCTTATCACTGACGCCATTAACATTGACCAATCATCACTAGTCTTCATGTAACAATTCTCATGTATCTAATTGTAGGGACAACCCAGATATATCACCTGACTAACCCTTGTCCACTAATATTGTTCTCTATACGTATGCTATACTAACCCTACCACTCGAGCAACCAATTAAGAGTGGCAATAGGTTTTTTGCTAACTTTCTAAAGGTGACGCAAGTAGCGCGTCATACTAAGGTAAAAAGGGCCTGCGAGCCCCACGATTGTGTGTGTGTCAGGACGGACGTGTACGCTCCTTGACCCATCCCTGCCGTTTTTGTATAATAAACAGCAGAGTCACCTTGCTTCTTGTGTGTGTCTCATACTCTATCTCTTCTGGGATATACGGGAGGAGTTGGGGCCTCCCTGCCCGGAGGTCTGCGGATGGCCCGGCCGACCCCGGCAGAATTTCCCCCCGACACAATGTTAGAGTAATGTTATAGCTTCACCTCCAAAACTATAAAGCATGTATTGCTACTACCACCATGTGCTAGTAGCCTTATATACTTCAGGAGGTGTCATTATCACTTGGGATAATGGCCCTTCCCCAATGTATAAACCTTTGCTTTCCCTCGGGTCATAACTTTGAGGCAGATCATTATCCCGTGATAACGACCCCTGCCTAGGTCTATAAGTCTATAATAATACTAAATTAAATTAAATCCCCTTCCTCTCAGACCCTCCCCCTTACCTCTAAGTCTTAAATGATTTGCAAATTATCCACTGCACACCGAATATGATTCATTATATTCTATCATCGCCCAAGCTTATTGTACATTGTGCCACTGCTTCTCAGAGCCATGTAGAGTACACAAGCAAGTGCCACAATTTCACCATGGTGCGTGCCTGCTGGACAGTGATACAAATAATGGTTTTAGTGCCACACGTGCCTGTAGCCGGCCAACACATTCTGACTGGATTTTAGGGCCCATCAGACTCTCTACCTCCATGAAAAAGCCTAAGGTCCCTATCAATCAGCATTTTGCAGAAACATACATCTGCCTTCTCCAATAGGAAGACAGCCTCATTACGAGGTTGGAGGGAGCCTTGCCAGTTTTATCGGCAAGGCTACCCCCAAACTCGCATCCGGCTCTGGTAGCCGCGAAAGGGGAATCACTGGGCCATTCCGACCTCGGCGGACCCAGTAATTCCCCTTGCGCGGGTGCCAGAGCTGGTACGTCCCAGGGCTCAATGGGAATGGGGAGGATGGTAGCAGCTGTACCGTTTATAACCGTACCATTTCTACCATCATGTTCTGCGTGCAGGTGCCGGTACAGCCACCTGGTTAGACCAAGGGCACCCGTAAACAGAAGTCCTAGTATGGCTGTACGGTAGCAATGGGGCCAGTAGCTATACCGGCGCTGTTGTTGCCTTACCACCATACTCCTAATTAGGCCCATTGTTTCAGTAAAATTGGCAGGGGAGGTCTCTTTAAAGGCTCTGCTTAATCTGGTGTTCTGTGCCATCTTTATGCCTGGGTTGCAAGATGTAGCAGCAGACCCAGAAATTACCACACTAGATTGTCCTGCTGATCAGTACCTGACAACAATATTTATCTTGTGTGGTCAAAGTCTTGACTAAATGTTGCAGTAGGTGTTCTTTGGTGTGAACCTGGATCACAGCAAACTATATAGTAATGCCTGGATGAGCAGCAACAGAGTGCATTGCATCTGAAAAGAACAGACACTGATTCAGCATGAGTTTAGATCATTATGAAATGTAACATTAATATTAACAAGGTCAAATAGAAACACTCTTACTGGTTAACAGTGACATTAGGGCATTTCCCCAAGTCCCCATTCTGAAGTTCATTGGAACTCCAATGGGGAAAGGAAGTATTACCACTGATAGAAATACCACCCACACGATTAACACAATTTCTTTGGCGGTAAAATATTCATGCACCTGCAGGTTGTTGTTCTGCTGAAAGTTTTGCAAATGCATAACCGTGACGATTGGTAAAACTGCTGGTACAGTAGCACCGCCTCTTTTCCCACTATCCCCGAATTTGTAATGAGGCCAAAGAATGGAATCTCAGTAAGGAGGGCAACAGGAGGGATGACTCAGTCATTAGCATTGTGATTAATATAATTTCCTTCAAAAAAGTTGTCAAAATGTGCTCTCATTCATCTCTCAAGAGGGGGGGCCCATGGATGTCAGAGCACCAATGTGCTCAAAACTGGATTAGGGTAATGCTCTCTAAGCAGATCTCCCTTCCTCCTATGACTTCCAGTGATAGCCAGAATCACCTTCAAGTGCTCTGCCTGAAATTAGAGAGCATTAATGGCCTGAACCCTCACTAACTTCAAGAGAACCTACCGCCCAGCCAGGACCCTCAGCCTCCTGACCATCCTGATGCAAGGAGACAGACATTCATCCACGTTGTTCCATGCCTGGGAACTTCCCATGTCTGACCATCAGACATGGGAGGTTCCTACAGTAAAAGCCTTCCCTCCATGATCTCTCTCATGCATTTGTTGTACACCTGCCGTCGGCACGTAAAGGTCCTTGGAGCTTGAAAGGCTGATGGCAGCATTTATTCCAATCAACAGAACATATTTGTGTTCCAGCAAACAAATGAAACAAGAATGCAACAATATCAACAAAAAATGTACAGACAATTCCTCACCCAAAAATAAATAACGTGGGGAAAACAATAAGAGGTCCATCTCACTTGGGGGCACCAAGCTACCATCGATCCCGTCTCAATGTCATTGTTTTGACTGCTTGTGTGTCCGGTTACTGGATGGATGGGCGACCAAATGGGCATCTGAATTATTTACTTTTTTTTAAACCATGCTACTGTTAGTCCTTGAAGGTTTTGCACTCAGAGACCATTTTTTGCCTTTTGCACAGCCACCAGCCCAGCGACGCCTCTGGATGGTTTTTGCCCGCCGAGACACTTACCTTTCTTCAGCAACTATATTAGCGCAAAGATGATTTTAACACTACTATTACCAAAGGACTATAGGGATGAGAGAAAGATTCAGGTAAGAGAAAAGATTTTCTACAATGCAGTTCTGGATATAATAGAATGGGTTTGGATAGGATTACTTATGGATATTTGCTAGGGACAATCCTATGCTAGGGATACTCACTAACACTTTTTGGAATGGACCCGTCAGGGATCTGGTCAGGGAGATTTTCTGGACAGGAATTCAGCTAGCACACTGGACTGGACTCAAGGCGCTCTGGTTCTGCACTTAGCACGGCGCTCTGGACCCTGCACGGCAGGATTGGACTGGATCTGACAGGTTGGTTCTGGTTCAACAGCTATCTGGTCACTGCTCTGCTTTACTGGGTTCGATCTCTGGATTCTGGCAAGAATTCTTAGCAAGAAAGCAGCACAGCTCAGCCAGGCTGTTCTTTTTTTTGTTCCCCTTGGATTTATTAAAGGCCAAGCTGAGAAGGGTTCAGCTTTGGAAATGGGCCTTTCTGCTTTCAAAGTTCTGGAGTCTGGAATATGGATTTCTCTTGCAAATTGCTCCGCCAGCAATCGGATGGTGAGTGAATGTCTGTGTCCCTCTAGGTTCTAAGCTATCTCTATTTATGTATTTTCTAAAAGGGTGGGTATGCTGAATTCTGCTATGCACACCCCTAGGTATTCTATTGGTTAGGGTATTTCCTCTCCCCTGATTTGAGAAGAAAATAGGGTGTGATGATGATGCTGATCATGAGTCATGGGTTATGAGACCCTCCCCTTTGTTTCTGCACATGAAATCTATTCATACAAGACATATTTATAATTTTACAAACTTGCTAGCAACAGCATATTGATATCACAGATTTGGTGGAGGAAATATTCATCCGAGCCCCATCTCGGTGAGAGCTTGGGTCTAGATTTGGCAATTTCTTGCACTTTTGGTCCGGTACCCAATGTCAGATTTATCAACATTTTTACACATATGTGCACATGACATCTGGGCATAATCATGTGAAGTTTCATGTTTCTGGCATCACCACAATTGCTAAAAAAACACTAATTCTGTAGTCATGTCCCTGAACATAGCACAGAGTTCTGAGTAGTTTTAAAACGTGACCAGAAATGTCATATTAACAGTACTGTATTTTACAAATGTTTACAATTTTGCACAGTCCTCTGTCAGTCCTTTTCAAAAATATACTTTCTTGTGGTTTAAGAATACACATAACTGTCTGTCCCCGCCCCCAAAGATTTGGTGGGTCAAGAGCAATCCCTGCTTCTGTCCTCTGGCAGGAGTTTCTGTTGACAGTTGCATCTGCATATCTTTTCAATCAAGGGAGTCTTTTGTCTCTCTCCAGAGCAGAAGAGCAAAATCCCCTCCCCTCTTCATTAACACCTGACTGTGAGTTCCTGGGCTTTGATGAGAAGCAGGAGAGATGCCTTTTGTTGGAGCAAACTGTGGAATTTGCTTTGAAGCTCTTTGGTTGGCATCAGATTTACTTTAAAGTCAATTTGTTTAAATTTGTATTTGATAAAATAAACATATATTTTCAAAATAGGCAAACATATCTCTACTTCCAGTCTTTTTAAACATAGAGATTAGATAGTTGCAACCTATATTGTTTTTGATAGTAAGTCACTTAATTTCAACCATGTGATTTTAACTGCACAAGTTAAGCTTCCAATGTAATTAACTGACAGCTATCACACAGGCGGCCAGCGGTACTGCGCCCATTTATGACAGATTTTACTGATCAGCACACTTTTTAATGTGGATATTCTTGTGATGGAATCTGCTTTTCCTGACACTGTGTGCATATGTGGATTCTTTAAATAAAGTGACGGGTAACACCCAGCAAGGATGTTGGATATTTTCTGATGCTTGGAATCTTTATTTTGTAATTTCAGCAACCAAGGAAAAACGGATTTCAGAGCACTTCTGGGTTTCCTTGCAATGAAGTACTGCCTTTCATGTAGTTTCCCTTTTCACTCTGAGGGCAGCCCAATGACAGGTTTTAGCAGTGTGGTCTCCTGTTCCACCACTGACACAGGCAAAGTAGATTGGCAGCCAACTTTCTGGTTCCACCGCGTAATTCTCAGAGGTTTAGCACGCATATGGCTTTTTGCGGCCATTTTGCTGGTTCTGGTGCCACCAGCACACAGTGATGTCACAGGGCATGCCTAGTTGGTCAATGCATCTCACAAGCCCCCCCTTGGATTTGGCTTTGATCGTCCGTCAAGGGAAGTCGCGAGATTGGGATGACAAGTTTCTTTTCTTTATGGTCCAAATGGCAAAATTCATCAGCTTCTCCCATTAGTGGTGGATCGACCGGTTCTCCTCGCCAATTCCTGGTGAGAGTACTGAGTGATACCCCGGGCCCCTTGGATCTTTGCTTCCGGTCCCTGGGTGGTCCTCCTTGGTTTTAGTCTCCATGGTTTCCAATTCTAGGATGACAAAGCAAAACCATATTTGTAGATATTTCCCCACCACTATTTATGTAGTGGGGCAGACACATACATTTTGACAAATCAGGACACATTTTTATTATTGGCAATTTATTGATTATATAGATGGAATATTTGTATAGTTGGAATTCTAGGGAGCTGGAGTGACCCCCTCTGGTGTTCCAGGAGAATCCTCTAGTTGCTGCAGAGTGTGCCTAGGATGGCAACACTTCAGTTGGTTGATATGGACCCACTTATCTTCCCCCTCTGCCAAACTACCTTTGGGGATACAGATTTTGTAGGTGACTGTGAGATTTTGTCTACAATTTCAAAAGGACCCCTCCAGCTAGGCAAAAATGTGTGCTGTTTGGCCTGGTTCCTCTGGAAATTGTATAAGTAGACCAAGTCTCCTACATAGTATTTCTTTATAGTAGTCTTTAAGTCATAGTGGGTCTTCATGCTGTCTGCAGATCTTTCTAGATTATGCTGAGCATAGGCAAAAGCATGTTGAAGGTGTTTTCTCAGATTTTCAACATACTCATGAGTTGTGGGGGCATTTATCAATGTCTGCTCTTGGGTTCTTTAGAGCAGATGCTGGGGAAGCACCATCCTGCGTCCAGTCATCAGCTCAAACCGTGACATTTTAGTTTCAGATGAAGGGGTAGATCTGAAGGCCATCAGGGCAAGGGGTAATCAAATATCCCAACTTGGCCCAGAATCTGCCACAATCTTTTTTAATATGCTCTGAATTATCTTGTTGTATCTCCCCACTGCACCACTAGAGGCTATCCGGTAGGCAATGTGTAATTTCCTTTTGACCTCAAGTATCTCCCACATCTTTGTCATTACTTCGCTAGTGAACTGGCTACCTTGGTTGACTTGATCCTTTGGGGTAGTCCAAAACGCGAGGAGATGTGGTTGATCAACAGGGAAGCTGCTGTTTCTGCCTTGCAATTTGGGGCCGGTAGACATTCCACCGATTTGGTAAACGAGCATGTCACGGTCAACATGTACTTCCCTCTAGAGGAGCGAATCACAGGCCCGATAAAATCGACTTGTAAATCTGACCATGACAGTGTCATCCCCCTCTTTTGGAGAGGCGCACGGTGTGTGAGGGATGTTGGCTGAAATTGTGCACACACAAGACACCCCTTCAAGTATTGGTCGAAGTCTTGCCCCATGTGTGGCCAGAATGCAACCTCACTTAAGATTTCAAGTGTTGTATGAAACCCCCTATGACCGGCTGTGGCCGCGTCATGGGTGTGACTTAGCATCAGGCTCCGGAATGAGGTAGGGACTACCCACTGATCATGGCCGGCTAGGAATCTCCTCACCAACAAACTGTCTTGGATTCGGAACATTTTTGGACATTTCATCAACACTCTGAGGTCCTCTTTCCCAATGTAATTGGTATCCGTTAGGGGAAAGTTCTCAGGGTCCTCAATGTGTTGATAAAACTTACCAATTATTGGATCCCCTTTTTGATCCGTTATAAAATCAGCATCTGGGGTCTCCTTATTCCATTGTGCAGTTGAGAGTTCATTATGAGCATTTGTCTGGGACCTAGTGATAGCAGCGACCTGGATTTCCCCCAACAGGGACTCAGTCTCAAATAGATCCCTTGGATGGCTCCAGTTTTGGCTAGCTGATCAGCTAGGTCATTTCCAGTTTTGTCTGGTCCCTCTACTTTAGAATGACCTTGATCTTTATCCAGTAGATGGTCATCCCATTCGAGGTGACCAGATCATCAATATTTTGGATTAATGTCCCATGTTTCAAGGGTTTGTTATTAGCACATAGCATGCCTCTGGTTTTACACTTAACCAGGTGCTCCACGAACCCGTTGCGTACATAATCCGAATCAGTGATTATGACCAGTTCGTGGAGTTGGTGTTGGACAGCAGTGAGGATGGCTTGATGCACAGCCATCAACTCTGCCACTTCGGGGACCAATCTTGTACCCAGCAGAGGGTTCTGGGGCGTCATTCACCCATGCATTCCTTACACAGGCCACAAGTTATTTTTCCCCGTTGTTGTCAACATGGTATGAGCATCCATCTACATAGAGAGTGGGTATTCCCTCACACTTGTCTTCTTCAAAGACTTTGTGGGGGGAATTAAGGTATGCCTCCATGTTGTCCTTGATTTTAAGACGTTTGTCCTCGAGACAGTTTTCTCTGGCACAATCATGCAAGTCAGCCAGACCTTGCGCAAGGGGACTCTTCTTGTTTTGGACTTATCTGACCTCCACAGGAAAGCCTTGCATTGACAGAATCCAGGAAGTAATTCAGGAATTATTCACATTTCCCGTCCGGATTCTGTCACTTTGGAGATATTGCAGAGGCTGGTGTGGAGTCTCCACTATGATATGTTCCCCCTGGATAACCGGGCGGTAATTCTTCAATGCCCATACCGTTACCAGGAGTGCCTTCTCACAATCGTTGAATTTTTCCACCACAGAGGATAAAGTTTTATTCGCATAGGAGATTACTTTCTTGACCTTGTCATGCTTTTGGTATAATACTGCAGTTAAGCATGAACTCGTTGTTTTTGACAGGGTAAGCTAGGCAAGGCGCTTGTGAGAGGCTTCTTCTGAGCTGTCTGACTGCCTCGGCTTGTTCTGGACCCCACTCCCACTTGACCCCCACAACAAAAGATGGATCAGGAGTCTTGTAATCTCTGCGTAGTCCACAATGAACTTTCTACTATAATTAGTTAGTCCAAGGAGGCTCCTTAGTTCCCGCAGAGTTGTGGGGTTGTTTAATTTCTGGAGTGCTTCCACGTTCTTTTCCTGGGGACAGAGACCCTGAGGAGTAATCTCATGCCCCAAGAGGTTTACACAGGTTCTACACCACTGTGCCTTTTGGAAGGAGAGTTTTCATCCAGCAGCCCTCAACTGTGCTTGAACATAATGGATCTCTGCTATGTGTTCCTCCACAGTTGAGCTCTTGACTAAAACATCATCTACACAGGCCAGGTTACCCCTTTCATCGGGTTGGGCATGGCCTTTTGTAGAAAACTGTTGAATTCATTGCCGGAATTGATGTATCTGAAGGGAGTCCGGGTTGTGTACTGCTGCCCCCCGAAGGTGAGAGCCAGCTTGTATTGGTCCTCCCTACTGACAGGTACAGTCCAGTACCCATTGGTCAGGTCTATTGCAGTGAATACCTGTGACCCCTGGATCTGGGCCAGCCCTTGGTCTATGTAAGGAAGAGGCCATCAGGAAGTATGGACCTGTTTGTTGAGCTCCCTAAGGTTGGCGCAGAGTCTCCACTGGCCGTTTGTCTTCAATATCCCCAGCACTGGATTATTGAAGTTGCTGTGGGCTGGACAGATTATCCCACGGGACTCAAGGTTCTTAATTATTTCAGTAATGGACTCCATTGATGCGAGAGGCAAGCAATATTGCTTCACAAACACTGGAGTCATGCCAGGGTCCGTGGGAATTGTTGTTATGCGGATGTCGGTGCGACCACAGTCATATGAGTCCACTGCAAAGAGATCTTGAAAATCCAAGAAAACTTGTTTCAATTTTTGCCTTTGCTCCAGAGTCTCACAGGCATCAGCATCAGGATGGTGACTTCCTCTCCAATCTGAATTTCAACTGCATAGGGCAGCAGTTGAGCTGACCTAAATGCTTTCTCTGGGTCATCAAGGTCCATGGGATTATCCGCTAATTGGGACCAAGCTTTGAAGTTTATTAGGTCCAAACTAATGGCAAAGCGATTGAGAAAGTCACTGCCTACGTAAACGGCAGCAGTGATGTTTCGCACGACCCAACAATTATGGACTATGCTCTTGTTGCCTATGGAGATTTTGAGCATACACCTGCTTGGCAGGAGATGTTTGGAATTGGGTGTTTCCGGATCCATTTCCCATTTGTCTATCAGTTTAAATGTGGGAATGGCTGGTTCTTTTGGGAGTTGGCGGAAAATGGCCAAGCTGATGAAACTCTTACCATTGTTCACACACACTCGGGCGAGTCCTTCCCTTCATTTAACTGAACAGGGATGAACAACTGCTCTCCAATTTGCTGAATATCAGCCAGTCTTTGAGCTGATTTCTCATCTTTCTGGACTATAGGAGTGGGAATTTCTGATTGTGAATTTGTAAAGAATTTCAGAGTGTTTCCTTCCAGTGTGGAATGCCACCTTAAACTGGAAGCAAGGTTGATTTTCAGAAATAGAGAGGATCCCCCATCACCAGTCTCTTGTCCTTCTGCTATTACTGTCATGTCTGGGATTTGGTTGTTCTGGAAGTGAAATTCTATTTGGTCAGGCTTTTGTTCAACGATGTGGCATGTGCCGTTTAAACTAACATGGTTGACACTCTGTTTTAATTTTATTGGTCGGCTAGTCTGGGTCCAGAGGACCTTGTTTACACAATCTATTAGGGGTGACAACCTACACAGGATGTCATTCCGTAGTAAACAACGGGTGCCCTCTGGAGTTACAACTGTGACCAGGTGCTTCACCTTGTGTCGCCCAATCTTAATGTCCAAATCCGTAGTCCCCAGATGGGAATTTCCTTCCTGTCGAAGTTCTGAAGTTGACCAGGAGGAGGGGTGAGAGGAATTTGGTAATTCTCCCCCCTTCCAGAATTCAGTTTATCAAAGGCCCTTTTTGACAGAAGGGTAGCTTGGGAGCCAGTGTCCACCAGTGCCAAAATTGTAAACTGCCCCTGTATCTGGACAGGGGCATAGAATCTTCCCTCCTTATGCTCAAGGGTGCACAGATAATGTACATTTTTGGACAACTGGTGGGTTAGTTTCTTGGTTTTGGACACTGATAGAGAGGTGACTTGGCCAGGATTCTGTTTGGAGTCTTGGGAATCTGAAAAGAAAAGGTGACAGCTAGATATCGGGGAAGTTTTGTGTTCCCCTGGTTCTGGTTCTGGGCTGCCCCTCCTTGTTGGAGGCAGTCGCCAGGATGGGTTTGAACCAGGGGATTTTCACGTTGTTGGTTCTGGGGTTGAATGATGGGCGGTGCTAACTCAGTCCCCACATCTACCTAGTCTGGATTTGGATCTTTTGGGACCCATTTTTCTTTGGGAGGAGTTCCCCCATCTCTGAAGGAGAAGATCATTTTCCCAGGATCCTCTGAGGACCCCTCTCCTACAAATTGGAAGATGTGTACCTCCTCCTGAAAATGGGTCTTTTTGGGCTCTTTATTTCTCCTACCCCCTTTCTTCTCCTTAGCTGGCAGACTTGCAGGGGCAGGAGATTTGGGTTCTGGTTCCTGGGTTTCCAGGGGATTTTTACAAGTGGGGAAGGAAGCTTCCTCCAAGGCTTTACACCCCCTTCCCCCTTGTGCCTCCTACCTGGGAACGGGTGGGTTGTCTGGGTTCTTCCCCGTCATTGCTCTGGAGCACCAGGTCCTGAGTTTGAGGCATTCTGAGCCACCATGCTCATCTGAGGGTTCTGTTGAGCCCTCAGCAGGCGATCCAAATCCTGTGCCATGTTTTGGACCTGTTGCTCTAGTTGTGACACCCACTCAAGCTGATACGGGGTTCTGTTGTCTACCCTGGGCTCATCCCGGGAAGGGTAACTATCCCTTCTCTGAAAATACCCCGGGTTTGGAAAATTTGTGTACCCCTCCACCCTTGGCCTCCCCTCTCCCGGATTGGGTTGTCTGGGCTCAGGAAAGTGGGGAAAGAAGGAGGGATTGTTTTGGGGTTGAAAGTTTTGCGGGTACCTGGGGCTGATGTAGTCAAGAGAGTTAGGGGTCCCATTTGTGGGATTTCCTCCCTGGCTCCCTGACTGTCATTGGCCCGAGGGCCTTCTGGGCTTGGGGTTGCTTTGATTCTGTGCAGGCAGGTTTTTAGGCCCCCCCCATCTCCAAATCTAAAATGGCGGCAACCTTCACCTCTGCCACTTTAGCGGCAGCAGGGGTGTTGGTTGGTTTGGGTCTTTTTGGATTATTTTTGTTTTCTATGGGCTTTTGCACCTCATAAATTGGTGTGGCTTGTTCAATGACCCAGTCTAGTGATCTTTTCTCGTGAAAGTCTCTCACTAGCTGGGTCATGATGTACTTGGGGAGAGCGTGGAAGAAAGTATTCACAAAGTCTTTGCTGTCAGTGTGCACCCTTCTGGTGGTCTGCGCAAAGGCTCACTTTAATTCTTGAACAAATTCTTGTGGGGCCTGATCTTCCCCACATTGCAAGTTGTAGGCTGCCTTGCGAGCCTCCTGAGGATTTCTGTGCACAGATTTATTTTTTCAAGATGGCCGCCCTATAGGTGGACCATCTAGAATGATTCTGGTCCTCCAGCCCCGCAAAGAAGCTGGAGTACTCTGGAGAGAAGGTC
The DNA here is from genome assembly GCF_040938575.1 of Ambystoma mexicanum. Classification (NCBI taxonomy): domain Eukaryota; kingdom Metazoa; phylum Chordata; class Amphibia; order Caudata; family Ambystomatidae; genus Ambystoma; species Ambystoma mexicanum. The sequence continues at coordinate 1,108,208,231 of NC_090933.1, read as the reverse complement.
TATTTCAGATATTTGTGGGATGTTAAGACCCACTAGGCTCTGCCCTGCAACATCACTGTGTACTGCTTTCATCAGAAACAACAGGATGGCTGCCAAAAAGCTCTATGCGCTAAATATCTCTGAGAAGTGCACAGAGAAACCTGAAAAATAGGCCGCCAATCCATTTTGCCTATGTCAGTGGTAACACAGGAGACCACACTGCCAAACCTGTCATTGGGCTGTCCACAGAGTGAAATGGAATTATTTGAAAAGTCAGTGTTGCATTGCCAAAAAAACCCAGAAGAGCTTTAAAATCCGTTTTTCCTTGGCTGTTGAAAGTGCAAAATCATGGTTCCCAAGCATCAGGAAACACCCAACATCCTTGTTGTGTGTTAAACATCACTTTATTTAAAGAATCCACATAAGCACAATGTCAGGAGAAGCACATTTCATCATAAGAAAATCCACATTCAAAAAGGTGCTTGTCTGGAAAAATATGTCAGATATGGGCGCAGTACCGCCGCTCGCCTGTGTCAAAGCTGTCATTTACCTATACTGGTAGTTTAAAACTTGTGTTTTAAAATCAAATTGTGAAAAGGAAGAGACTTGCCATCAAAAGCAATATAGGTTGCTACAATTCAATCTCTATGTTTGAAAAAGAATGGAATTATGAGAACTGTGGGTATATTTGTTGAAAATGTAAGTTTATTTAGAAAAGACAATTTAAACAAGGGGTTTTAAAAGTGAACTAATGTTAGCCACAGTACTTGAAACGCACATTCCACAGTGTGCCCCCAAAAAAGGCATGTTCCCCCTGCTCTGTGCTCAGTAACTGTCATTGAGTTGTTAATGGAGTTGGGAGGAGATTTTGCCCTGTTGCTCGGAGGAGAGACAAAAGACTCCCTTGATTGAAAAGATATGCAGATTCAACTGTCAACAGAAAACAACTGCAGACAGGAAGAGAGGCCTGGGCTGTGTTTGGCCCAGCCCAACCGTGGGGGCGGGACCAGACAGATATGTGTATCTTGACCCACAAGAAAACATCTTTTTGAAAAAGGACTCACAGAGAACTGTGCAGAATTTGTAAAAATCTGTAAATATAGTGTTGTTAAAATGAAATTTCTGCTCACAGTTTGAAACTACTCAGAACTCTGTGCGATTGTCAGGATCGGCGGGTGGAGGCTTTGGGATTACTGGAGGCATTAACCAACTCAGAGTCACGCTCTAGTCCTCATCCAACATGGCGGCTTGCATTATAACTTCCTGCCCCGCCCCTTCCTCCAGTGCGTTGTATCTGTATACCCTCTCGCTACTTCGCTCGTACTTTTGTGACTTTGCTAAAGAACTTTGTGATCCGCTTTTTCCTTTTGCTATATCCGTTGCCTGTGATTTTCCAATCCTACTCTATCCTTAGGTTGCTAACCTTCCTTTTCCGTACGGTTTGGCCGTATTTCCTAATACTACCTTGTTTCCTGCCTTTTCCTTCGTAATTACTTTCACGGCACTCGCCGTTCATTCCCTTTTTTTTCCTTTCTTTTCCTTATTTTCCCTGTAGTGCCGCTCTTGCATCCTTTCTTTTCTATACACCTTCACGGCTTTGCCGTCTCCAGTTCAGTCTTGAATTGAGCTTTCCATCCGTTCTGCCATTCCCGGATGGCAAATTATAAGTCTTTTCAATAATCATCGTGCTACTCTCATTGGACTATTGGTCTTTGGAACTACCATCCATCCATCGGAATATCACCATATCCAGGGTTTTTTCTGCCTTCCGGCTTTTTCCCTGGGGCGAGGCTGGCCCCGTGCGGGCCCCCGGGGGCAGGTTCTCAACTCTGCCACGGTGGCCTCTGGGGGGGCCAGACCTTACTTACACGACCGAAGAGGTGGGAAGCCTAAGGAAGACAATCCTAAGAAGAAGAAGAACCCAAAGAGGTCGGAAGCTACATTTAAGGGGAGTTCTTCGGAAGTCTCAGGTGAGGAGAAGGGGGAGTGTAAACCTGAGCCTGACAGCATACAACGCCCGACTCACGCTATGGCTTCTTTGGAACAATATCAGGAATTGGTGGCCGCTATGCAGAATCTGACCGTCGAAGTTCAAGCCTTGAGAACAGAGAATATAGCACTCCGACAACAGGTAGTGTTACGCCGGGATGAATACGGCGACTTGCCTACAATGCCACTTTCCTTCGGGAAGTATAATGGTTACCCAGGAGGCTTTAAAGACTTTATTGATGCATGTAGAGTGTACTTTGCCTTCAGAACCCACGCTTATGACTCAGCCAGATCAAAGGTTGGCTTCATCATAGCTAACCTCTCAGGAAATGCCTTATCGTGGGTCACTCCGTTGGTAACGAACAATGATCCATCTCTGAACGACTATGACCATTTTTTGGAGGTGTTTAAAGAAAGGTTTGACAGACCCGAAGTGCTGTACTCATCTCTGGAGGCTATTCTAGACGTCTGTCAAGGAAGCACGGATCTCCAAACTTACATCTCTCGCTTTAAGAGACTAGCTGCCAAGGCTGACTGGCCAGATTCGGCTCAACAGACCATTTTCAGACGAGGTCTTCACGAAGATATTAAAGATGAACTAGCTAGAGTTGCCAGACCAGCTTCTTTCCGAGAGCTGATTACATTGTCGCTCCAGATCGAATTCCGTCTACAGGAACGAAGACAAGAAAGAAGAAGACCCAGAGGAACTCCTCAGGCTTTGAATCTTCCTCCTCCTTCACCTCAATCAAGAGCTTCTAACATGGTAGAGGAACCCATGCAAGTCGGAGCAGCTCGAGGTCCCCTGACTTCGGAAGAGCGAAGGAGACGACGTGAGACCGGATTGTGTATGTATTGTGGTTCCTCTAAACATCTACTCAGAGACTGTCCGCAGGTCCCACCTCGACGGAAGGAAAACTTCAGCCCCCGCTCTGCTGCAAGGGAAGAGTCGGGGGACTAGACAAGTATCCTTGCAACAGCTCAAGAACCTTAGAAGGTACAGAAGAGAACAGTCTGATGGTATTTAAGGTTGTACTTTGGTTGTCAGAATCAGCTCCCCTCGAGGTACTGGCAATGTTGGACTGCGGAGCCGCAGGCAATTTCATGGATTTAGGATGGGCAACTGAGCATCAGCTGGCTACCAGACTCAAGCCCGCTCCCATACCAGTAGAAGGGGTGGATGGCAGACCCCTATCCTCTGGACCAATCACCGCAGAGACATTCCCTCTGAAGTTGAAGATGGGCCTTCATGAAGAAACTTTGACGTTTGACCTGATTAGGGCAGCCCATTTTCCTTTGGTTATAGGTATTCCGTGGTTACGAAAGCATAACCCGCACATTAATTGGTCAGATAACAAGGTAAATTTTGACTCCCTTTTCTGTAAAACCAACTGCATGAACCAGTCAACAGCCTCCCTTTCTAATGTCAAGTCAGTAGAAGAAAGGTCGGTCCACAATCCCTTGATCATATCTTCTATCCCTCTCCAGTATCAGACCTATGCGGAAGTATTCATGGATACCCTACCCAGAATGCTGCCTCCGCATAGGATGGAGGACTGCGGCATCGACTTAATACCTGAGGCGGTGGTTCCTTTTGGCCGTATGTATCCTCTATCTCTTCCTGAGCGGAACGCTCTTCGAAACTATTTGGATGCTAATCTACAGAACGGCCTTATTCGAGAATCTAAGTCTTCCTGTGGGGCTTCTCTGTTCTTTATCCCAAAGAAGGATACTGTGGAATTACGCCCCTGTATCGATTACTGTGGTCTCAATAAGGTCACCATCCGGGACAGATATCCTATGCCCTTGATACGAGACATACTAGAAGCAGTACAAGGAGCTGTTTACTTCACGAAGCTGGACTTAAGAGGTGCCTACCACCTATTGCGTATAAGGCAGGGTGATGAATGGAAGACGGCTTTCCGCACCCCCTTTGGCCTATATGAATACAGAGTGATGCCGTTTGGCCTTGTAAATGCTCCGGCGGTGTTTCAAAGATATATGGATAAGGTATTTGCTGACATGCTGTTCATAACAGTGGTGGTATACCTCGACGACATATTGATATTTTCTAAAACACTGGCGAAGCATAGAGAGCTTGTCTTGCAGGTATTACAGCGCCTTAAGTCTCATCGACTGCTAGTTAAACCAGAAAAATGCCAGTTTGAAACTACGTCAGTATCCTACCTGGGATTCATACTGTCCAAAGAGGGCATTGCAATGGATCCAATTAAAATAAGGGCAATTCGTGAATGGAAGGAACCTACCAATGTCAAGGAACTACAAGGTTTTTTGGGGTTGGCAAACTTTTATAGAAGATTCATACCCAATTTTTCTAACACCGTGCTTCCGCTCACTTATCTCCTGAAGAAGGGAAATAGGTTTATCTTTGGGGAAGAACCCAGAAAGGCATTCATCACCCTCAAGGACTGTTTTACCACAGCACCAATTCTAGTCCAGCCGGATCAGACCAGACCTTTCATCCTGGAAACAGACGCTTCCTTAGGAGCAGTCGGGGCCATTCTACTACAGAAATCTGAGGATGAGTTCGAACACCCTGTAGCCTATTATTCCAAGACCCTGACTTCCAGTGAGCGTAACTACTCGGTACTCGAAAGGGAACTTTTGGCCATTAAGTTGGCTTGTCAAGAGTGGCGTCATCTTTTACAAGGGGCAGCTCATAGCTTTACCATTCGAACAGACCATCGTAATCTGCGGGTATTGCAGCAAATGGAATGCACAAATGCACGTCACGCCAGGTGGGCTTTTTTCTTTCTGCAATTCGATTTTTGCATCACTTACATTCCTGGTACCGAAAACATGAAGGCTGACGCCTTGTCTCGGAGCCAAGGGGAAGGTTCTGGAATTTACAAGGATCACGAACTGATTTTCCCAGGTCTCAAGATTGTAGCATCCACTCTCTCTTTCCTTCAAGAATTGATACCACAGTATCAAACGGGATTAGACCTTCCTTCCTCCATCACCCAGGGTGAAGACGGGCTGTACTATTACGGTAAAGCACTGTTCATTCCCACTAAAAAGCTGCAAACTCTAGTCTTATCCTGGTGTCACAACACCCCTTTAACAGGACATCCCGGAATTAGAAAGACTTATAACCTGTTATGTAGGGGATTCTGGTGGCCTACACTTCGGAACGATGTAAGTCGGTATGTTTCTTCCTGTTCGGTTTGTGCCTCCAACAAACATCAAACTGGAAGACCGGTAGGACTTCTACAGCAACAAACTTTGCCTGAACGCCCCTGGGAACATATATCCACCGATTTCATTGTGGATCTCCCACCATCTGATGGCATGACTGTGATCATGGTGACAGTAGATTCCTTCAGCAAGTTAGCCCATTTCTCCGCGTTTAAGCAAGTCCCTTCAGCCTCAGAAACAGCTACAGTATTTCTTCGAGATATTGTCAGACTTCATGGTTTGCCTCGGACTGTGGTTTCAGATCGGGGACCACAATTCACTTCGAGATTCTGGGCTTCTCTTTGCCTGACACTGGGAATTCACAGGGCTCTCTCTTCAGGTTATCACCCTCAGAGCAATGGACAAACCGAAAGGTTGAACGCCAGTCTGGAACAGTATCTGAGGTGTTTTTGTAGCCCACAACAAGGGAACTGGTATCGTTTCCTTCCGCAGGCAGAGTTTGCCTACAACAATGCATTACATACATCTATCCAGATGAGTCCTTTCTTTTGTACTTATGGGTATGATCCTCAACACCTACCCTGGCTTAGTGCCCCTTCCTCCAAGATTCCAGCTGTAGATGGTGTGCTTAAAGACTTGCATGAAGTACATGAAATAGCTCAGAAAGCACACCAGGCCAGTCAACAAGCACAAAAGAAGTGGGCTGATAAGGGCAGAAGCCCCAACCCGACATGGCAGATAGGTCAATTGGTCTGGTTGTCCACCCGATTCTTACCTCGATGGGTCCATTCTGGCAAGTTCTCTTCACGATTCCTGGGGCCTTTCCCCATTGTGCAACAAATAAACCCAGTGGCCTTCAAGCTCAAACTTCCGGACTACCTCAAGAGAGTGCATCCGGTTTTTCACGTTTCCTTGCTTAAGGAACACAAGGATGACCCATTCCAAAGACCTGTCCACAGAGTACGTGCCCAAGTAACCCCGGCTCCAGAAGAATATGAGGTAGCCTACCTGGTGGACTCCCGGTACCGCAGGGGTAAATTGCAATACCTGGTTCATTGGAAGGGATACCCATTGGACGAAAGATCCTGGGAACCCGTGAGCCACATTCATGCATCCCGATTACTTAGAAGATTCCACCACTATCACCCGGGCAAACCTGGGGGCCCCCCAAGGAGACGGGGGTATACTGTCAGGATCGGCGGGTGGAGGCTTTGGGATTACTGGAGGCATTAACCAACTCAGAGTCACGCTCTAGTCCTCATCCAACATGGCGGCTTGCACTATAACTTCCTGCCCCGCCCCTTCCTCCAGTGCGTTGTATCTGTATACCCTCTCGCTACTTCGCTCGTACTTTTGTGACTTTGCTAAAGAACTTTGTGATCCGCTTTTTCCTTTTGCTGTATCCGTTGCCTGTGATTTTCCAATCCTACTCTATCCTTAGGTTGCTAACCTTCCTTTTCCGTACGGTTTGGCCGTATTTCCTAATACTACCTTGTTTCCTGCCTTTTCCTTCGTAATTACTTTCACGGCACTCGCCGTTCATTCCCTTTTTTTTCCTTTCTTTTCCTTATTTTCCCTGTAGTGCCGCTCTTGCATCCTTTCTTTTCTATACACCTTCACGGCTTTGCCGTCTCCAGTTCAGTCTTGAATTGAGCTTTCCATCCGTTCTGCCATTCCCGGATGGCAAATTATAAGTCTTTTCAATAATCATCGTGCTACTCTCATTGGACTATTGGTCTTTGGAACTACCATCCATCCATCGGAATATCACCATATCCAGGGTTTTTTCTGCCTTCCGGCTTTTTCCCTGGGGCGAGGCTGGCCCCGTGGGGGCCCCCGGGGGCAGGTTCTCAACTCTGCCACGGTGGCCTCTGGGGGGGCCAGACCTTACTTACACGACCGAAGAGGTGGGAAGCCTAAGGAAGACAATCCTAAGAAGAAGAAGAACCCAAAGAGGTCGGAAGCTACATTTAAGGGGAGTTCTTCGGAAGTCTCAGGTGAGGAGAAGGGGGAGTGTAAACCTGAGCCTGACAGCGATGTTCAGGGACAAGACTACCCAAATTTTGATGTTGTAGCAATTGTGATAATGCTAGAAATATGAAACTTCACAGGATTATGCCCAGATGGCATGTGCATATATGTGGAAAAATGTGTACAGATCTGACACTGGATAACCAACCAAAAGCACGTAAAACGGTCAAATGTGAACAGAAGCTCTCACTAAAATGGAACTCAGAAGGATACTTGCTCTGTTAAATCTGTGATGTATATATGTATTGCTAGCAAGTTGGTGATATTGTAAATATCATTTATGTGAAAAATAGATATACTGTACAGAAACAAAGGGGAGGTACTCCCTGGATTGTAAAATGCAGCATCACTATGACACTAGATTTCCTTCTCAAATCAGGAGAGGGGAAATACTCTAACCAATAGGATTCCTAGAGGGTGTGCTTAGTATAATTCAGCCTACCCACCCCTTTGGGAAATACATAAATAGGGACAGTTTAGGACCTAGAGGGACACACACATTCACCCATCAACTGATTGTCGGAAAAGCACTCTGCAGGAGAACCCAGATCCAAGACTCCAGAACTCTGAAAGAGAGGCCTCATTCCAAAGCTGGACCGTTCTCAGCTGGACTTTAAAATCTTGAAACCTAATTTTAACCCTAGACTTCCAAGGGGCACACCAAAAATTGAACCGCCGGGCTGTGCTGTTTCTGTTTCTTGCCAAGAACTCTTGCCAGAACCCAGAGATCCAAACCAGTAAAGCAGAGCTGCAACCTGATAGCCATAACCCAGAACCAACCCATCAGATCCAGTTCAGTGGACATGCAGAGACCAGAGTGTCGTGCTGAGTGCAGAACACAGTGCCTGAATCCTGTCCGGTGGGCTAGCAGATTCCAGTCCAAATCCTTTGACCAGATCTTTGACGGACCTAGTCCAAACCATAGTTGTGTGTATCTAGCATAGAATTGTCCTAGCCAATCTCTTATCTATAAGTAATCCTGCCCAACCCATTCTATCATATCCAAAACTGCATTGTAGAACCTTTCTTGTTTGTCTGAATCTTTCCCTCATCCATATAGTCCTTTGTTAATTGTAGTGATAATATCATCTTTGCGCTAATATATTTGCTGAGAAAGACAAGTGTCTTGGTGGGCAAAAGTCAGAGCAGAGGCACCGCTGTTCTGATGGCTGTGCCGTTGGGTACCTTGCATCTTCCTAGCCTCCCTAGTGTACAGAAAATTCTTGTTTGTAATTCAAAAGCACATCTTTCATTTGAAAATCTTGACTCTTTCTGAGAAAAATCGACCTCTACTAAAACCTCCGTAACTTCCATACCATACATGCTAGAAACAAAATGTTAGTGTCAAGTTGAAGCTAACATCCTCAGCTTTCAAATGAACATAAAACATAGTTCTTCTGTAATCACGTATCACGCGCGCTGCAAAGTTTGCCGTGGATTTGCAATTGGCTCAATTTCATCACGTGTAAAACAGCTATTCTTTGCATCTGACCTCAGAATTCAGTTTCCCATCTGCTAGTTATTCAATCATCATTGCTAGTGTTTACCTGAAACTATACGAAGTGGCTCCCACTAGTTTTCAATCCAATTTAGAGAATTACATTCATTTTCAGTGTTTTTCCCATTCATCCAAAACCACATTCAAAAGCATTTGACCTGTTTTGAAATCATTCCTGTTTCTCTCTGCTTGCTGGGGGGGGGGATTGGGATTGAAACTGTATTGGTTGAGATTGTATATTCCTGAAACCTGTTTTCTCTTCTTCCATCTCTATATTGCATATTAGGGGGGATTGAGTAGTATAAGGGGGATAGAGTGACATTGCATTTGATTGAACCCACATCAAGTATTATTCCATGCTGCATTGTTTTCCTATCCATCTCAAGTATTATTCCATGCTGCATTATTTTTCTTATCCATACTCATTCTGATTAAAGAGATTGTTGATTGTTGTGATATCGCCCAATGGTGATCATTGTATAAATATTAATAGTGTGATGTATATATTGTTCAAATTCATAAAAGGGTGATATATATCTTGTTCAAATTCATAAATTAAATCTTTTAACTTTGCAAAACAAACCCCTCAATAGGAACGCTCTAAGGAACTTGGTCTGTTTTGCAAAAATAAAATAAACTCCTGAAAGTCAGGAAGGAATTAATATTTCCAGAATGGCGACCTTGGTAGAGATCAATATGGCTAAAGAACACCTAATGCATACATTATTTGTAAGGGGTGAATGGACAGAGCAGGATCAGAATGTCTGGTTGCAGGCAATCACTGAACATACCACTGAAACAAGGTCAGACATATGGCAAGAACAGGGTCCATTACATGTGGCCCTGGGTGAACTGTATATGGTCCCTAAGGTAAAGAAAGAGCAAAGCAAGATTGCCAAAATAGCGGCATATTTGTACCTCCATATTGGAGCAATAAAGGTCAAATATGACGAGGGCCAAGTTCTTGCAAACAAGCAACTGAAGGCATTAGAAAAAGCCCAAACTGATCTGGACTCTGTAGAGCAGAGACTGCAGAGGAGCCATGAGTCAGAAAATGAAATTAGGCAGTACCTAACCAAAATAAAGAAGACATGGGTATCCTGTAGCAGGAGAAGCTAGCCTAGAATGGGATACCAGAATGCTGGCCTTGCACAAGGAGTACCAAGAAAGTTTGGACTCTCTACTGCAGAGCCAGAAAAAGCTGGAACAGCAAATTCATTTTAATAGGGCATGCGCAGAGCAGGTAGTCATCCTGACAAACCGCCTAGACCAAGAAAAAGAAAAGAATAATAAACTAATTCTCAAACACCTGGACACCCAGGCAGAATTTGATGAAGAGCACCAGAAAGCTGGTGCGCTCCAAAGACAGAGGGATGACCTGGCTGCACAGAGGCATAGTCTTGCTCAGGAAACGGACACCTTAGGCCAGGAAGTCTGTTATTTAAAAGAGAAGATAGAAGAAAATCACCTGGCCCTTCAGGGACTGAGTGACCTCCAAAAAGACCATGCAAAATTGTTAGAGCACACCAGGAGGGTGGAAGATGCTCTAGCAAGGAAGGTCCAGGCCATTATGGACAGGACTCAGGAGGTAACCCTCCTGCACCACAAACTGGCCCAGTACTCTAAATTGACACAGGAAGCACAGAGAGACAATGAGGCTCTCTGTGAGAAAAATGACAGGCTCCACAGACAGGTACCTATGCAAGAGCAATTGATAGAAACTAGCAAGGCCTTGATAAAGGAACAGAAAGCTCAAGTTCTTGCATGGCAACAGGGAGAAGGGGCTGAGAGAGATGAGGTTCGCTGGGAAAGGGAAACACCTGAGCATAACCTCAGGAACCCTAGTACCAGAGGCCTTCATCTCTTCCAATCCCTGGACTCTGCCAACCCCATGTCCACTGGTGCACATGAGCCAAGGGCCACAGGGATGGCAGACTTCAATCCAATGAGGAACATGGGGCTCATGGATCAGCACCTCCCAGGAATGGATGGGCGGGCATCTGGGTATGGGTTCCCAAGTACTGTCAAATTTAGTGGGGAACTCCATGAGAGTAGGACCACTAAGGGCATCCTGAAAACCTCTGCCCAGCTAGGACATTGGTGGGGTACTCATCAAATCCTGGGAGTAAGGAGGAATCAGAAGACTCCTCTGAGCGCCCCAGGACACAGAAAACTAGGTCCCCTCATTCTGCCAGCCATTCCCAGGCTCGCAGAATCCGGGAGAGCCTAGAAGACCAGAGGGGCACCTCTGGGAGCAGTGACTCTGAGTCAGAGGAGGAGTGGACCAGGGTTACCCAAACCAAAAAGGCCAATAAGGTAAAAAGGGCTTTGCTCAAGGATCCCTTAAAACAAATCAAAGCGATAAGGAGCGTCATAATGCCCTATCATAAGAAAGCAAAATATTCTGTTTGGGAGCACCCAGAGCTCATTGAACAGATGATGGAAACTTTCCATTTGAAGGACAGCAAAAGCTGTATTCAATATGTAAGTGATTTCAAACCGGCACTCCACCTAAGTCAAAGCCTAACGTGTGATGCACAGTTGGAACCCTTAATTATATATTTTTGTCTATACGTTCTTTTATTTCTGAATGATGTAACCTTATATCACGCCCCTCTCTTTGAATCCCCCCCAGTCACACTGAACCAGGAATCAGGCTGTTTTGCAAAGTTAAAATATTTATTTATGGATTTGCACAATATATATATCTCATACTATTTTAATGGTTATACAATATTCGCCAATGGGGTGATGTCACAATAAATCTCTTTAATCAGAAGGAGTATGATAGGAAAAATGATGCAGCACAGAATAATACTTTTGTGTGGGTTCAATCAAAATGCAATGTGATTACTCTTTCCCCCTGCACACTACTCAAACCCCCCAATATACAATATAAAGAGATGGAAGGAGAGAAAACAGGTTTCATGGATACACACTCAACAAATACAGTATCAACCCCATTTTCCCCCCAGCAAACATAGAGAAAAACAGGAATGATTGCAACTTGTCAAAATGGTTTTCAATATGGCTTTGAATGGATGGGAAAACACTAAAAATTGATTTAATTCACTAAAATGGTTTCAATACTAGTGGTAGCCACGTTGCATATTTTAAGATAAACACTAGCAATGATTATTGAGTAATTATCAGGTTGAAAACTTAATTCTGAGGTTGGATGCAATGTACAGCAGTTTCACACGTGTTAGATTTGAGCCAAACGGAAAATGTGTGGCAAGCTTTTCTGCGCACGGTAGCGCGATTGCGGAAAAACTTTAAGTGGTTGGGATGTGTTGTTAGATTCATTGGTAATCTGGGGATGTTAGCTTCAATTTAAATGTCGTTTCTAGCATACACGGGGATCGAGTTATGAAGGTTTTTGTGGAGGTCGTTTTTTTCAGAAAGAGTCAAAATTTGTAAAACAAGGTTGCGCTTTTTAAAATTACAAACAAGGTTTCTTATACCAGGGAGACTATGAAGCCACAAACTACACGGCAGCACAGCCACCAGCCTAGCGACGCCTCTGGATGGTTTTTGCCCGCCGAGGTACTTGCCTTTCTTCAGCAAATATATTAGCGCAAAGATGATTTTAATACTACTATTACCAAAGGACTATAGGGATGACAGAAATATTCAGGTAAGACAAAAGATGTTCTACAATGCAGTTCTGGATAAAATAGAATGGGTTTGGATAGGATTACTTCTGGATAAGATATTTGCTAGGGACAATCCTATGCTATGGATACTCACTACCACTGTTTGGCATGGACCCGTCAGGGATCTGGTCAGGGAGATTTTCTGGACAGGAATTCAGCTAGCACACTGGACTGGACTGAAGGCGCTCTGGTTCTTCACTCAGCACGGCACTCTGGACACTGCACAGCGGGATTGGACTGGATCTGATGGGTTGGTTCTAGTTCGCAGCTATCTGGTCAAAGCTCTGCTCTACTGGGTTGGATCTCTGGATTCTGGGAATAATTCTTAGCAAGAAAGCAGCACAGCTCAGCCAGGCTGTTCTTTTTTTTGTTCCCCTTGGAGGTCTGGGGTAAAATCTGGTTTCAGGATTTATTAAAGGCCAAGCTGAGAAGGGTTCAGCTTTGGAAATAATCCTTTCTGCTTTTAAAGTTCTGGAGTCTGGAATATGGATTTCTGTTGCAAAGTGCTCCGCCATCAATCGGATGGTTAATGAATGTCTGTGTCCCTCTAGGTCCTAAGCTATCTCTATTTATGTATTTTCTAAAAGGGTGGGTATGCTAAATTCTGCTAGGCACACCCCTAGGGATTCTATTGGTTAGGGTATTTCCTCTCCCCTTATTTGAGAAGAAAACAGGGTGTCATGATGACGCTGTATTTTATGATCCAGGGAGAACCTCCCCTTTATTTCTGCTCATGAAATCTATTTTTCATACAAGACATATTTACAATTTTACAAACTTGCTAGCAACAGCATATTGATATCACAGATTTGGTGGAGCAAGTATTCATCCGAACCCCATCTCGGTGAGAGCTTGGGTCTAGATTTGGCAATTTTTTGTACTTTTGGTCCGGTACCCAATGTCAGATTTGTCCACATTTTTACACATATGTGCGCATGACATCTGGGCATAATCATGTGAAGTTTCATGTTCTGGCATCACCACAATTACTACAAAACCACAAATTCTGTAGTCAAGTCCCTGAACACAGCACAGAGTTCTGAGTAGTTTTAAAACGTGGCCAGAATTTTCATATTAACGGTACTGTATTTTACAAATGTTTACAATTTTGCACAGTCCTCTGTCAGTCCTTTTCAAAAATATACTTCCTTGTGCTTTAAGAATACACATAACTGTCTGTCCCGGCCCCCAAGGTTTTGGTGGGTCAAGAGCAATCCCCGCCTCTGTCCTCTTGCAGGAGTTTCTGTTGACAGTTGCATCTGCATATCTTTTCAATCACAGGGGTCTTTTGTCTCTCCCCAGAGCAGCAGAGCAAAATCCCCTCCCCTCTTCATTAACACCTGACTGGGAGTTCCGGGGGCTTTGATGAGAAGCAGGAGGGATGCCTTTTGTTGGAGCAAACTGTGGAATTTGCTTTGAAGTTCTTTGGCTGGCATCAGATTTACTTTAAAGTCAATGGGCCTCATTACAACTCAGGCGGTCCAGAAATAACGGTGGCGGTAAACCTGCCGCCACCGTAGTTTCCGGACCACCTGATCCCAACTCCTGCAGGCGGGAGGTGATGTTCCCGCCAGGTCTGACCTGGCGGGTTTAACACCGCCCCCCCTGCAGGCGGACGAGGAAACACCGGCAGCATTACGAGATGCCGCCGGTGTTTCCATGATCCCCATTCCCATCGAGTCCCGTAGGACTCGATGGGAATGGGGATTAACACCATTCCGCCTCCATGATTCCCAGAAAACCGGGGTTGTAATGTAATGTAATACGAGTCCGGCGGTAACCAGGCAGTTACCGCCGGACTCGTAATGAGGCCCAATTTGTTTAAATTTGTCTTTGATAAAATAAACTTACATTTTCAAAATAGGCAAACATATCTCTACTTCCAGTCTTTTTAAACATAGAGATTAGATAGTTGCAACATATATTGTTTTTGATAGCAAGTCACTTAATTTCAACCATATGATTTTAACTGCACAAGTTAAGCTTTCAATGTAATTAACTGACAGCTATCACACAGGCGGCCAGCGGCCAGCGGTACTGCGCCCATTTCTGACAGATTTTACAGACCAGCACACTTTTTAATGTGGATATTCTTGTGATGGAATCTGCTTTTCCTGACATTGTGTGATTATGTGGATTCTTTAAATAAAGTGACGGGTATCACCCAGCAAGGACGTTAGATATTTTCTGATGCTTGGAATCATTATTTTGTAATTTCAGCAACCAAGGAAAATGGATTTCAGAGCACTTTTGGGTTTCCTTGCAATGAAGCACTGCCTTTCATGTAGTTTCCCTTTTCACTCTGTGGGCAGCCCAATGACAGGTTTTAGCAGTGTGGTCTCCTGTTCCACCAATGACACAGGCAAAGTAGATTGGCAGCCAACTTTCTGGTTTCACTGCACAATTCTCAGAGGTTTAGAGTGCATAGGGCTTTTTGCAGCCATTTTGCTGGTTCTGGTGCTACCAGCACACAGTGATGTCGCAGGGCAGAGCCTAGTGGGTCAATGCATCCCACAGGAGAACAGTGCCACTGCTACCAGATACACAAGGATGATGCTACCACTACCAAAGTGGAACCAGTGTCTCACCATGCAGTCTTTCTGGGATGCAGTCGCACTGCTTATATTGTAGAGCTAGTACCAAGCAGGAGCAGAAGATACAAATGTGCACGTGTCTTTTCCAGAAAGAACCCCACATTGAACACCTTGAGGCAAGTGGTGCCCCTCCTTCCTGAAGCATGAGCAGAGCACAACTCATACGCAAGGGGAACTAGAGCCACAGCATGCACACACTTCAGGAGACAGATTCTCTGCCTGTACCAGAGTGTCACTTCCGAGCATGCAGAGAACAACCGTATCTCACAGTTAAGGATCCTTCCAACATTGATACACCCATTAACGCAAGTTTACAAGGAAACAGTCACTCAGGTTTGACTAACCAGAATGGAAAAATAGAGTGCTTATCTTCTGTGACAGGCAGCAAAGAAGAATAAAGAGGGACTGAGTGTAAAGTATTTTTGCTGACGTGTCCTATTCTTATTTTGTTCATGTTGTTTAAATCGCTGACCTACCTCAAAAGAAGCAGAGCGCTGTACAGAGACTGGGTAGCTAGCATTTGGGCTGCCATCTTTTAACAGTAGCACAGTACTGTGAATTGAGGTTTGTGCGTCCGTTAGAATTAGTCCTTTGTCAGAGGTTGTTGAAAAAGTATATTTGTGAAATTGGAGAATTGGAGAATTTGTGAGTGGTTATTGTGATCAGTTGTGAGAGAAGGCATTGAGTCATCTCAATAATTACCTATATGTCATGGTCTATTTCAAACTGTTTAACTTTACTTTGAACTTTTCTTCTTATATATTTTGTTCTTTGCTGCTGGATGGGTAGTTAATAAAGATGTGATGCTTAATAAGGAGCCCCCGGTAATGGTGCACAATCTTATAACCCCCTAGATCTCCAAGGATGGTTCCTTTTGTTAGGCTTCCAGCTAAGACACGCTTGCTCCAAATTAGAGGGGAGCCTTGTATAAATGCTCACTTCCTACAGGATAATGCCCTGCTCCACTTAATCAGCACAGCAAGCGCTGGCTGGCATCCGAGTCAGAGTCAACCACTTTGGCTGCTCTGATCCATTAAATAATTATAAATGTCATCAATTCCTAATAAGGCATATCCCTCTATTTTGCAAAGCTTTATCTGCTGCTTGCTTCTGTGAACCATGGCTATAGAGACGAAGGATCAGTGGTGGTGCTTTACTTGCTATAAGAGGTGGAGTAGAGTCACGCTGCCCGCTTTGTTCCAGTGCACCCGAGAAACTGTACTGCTGAAGATCCACGGGAAAGGGCCTGATCTTTATGTTTTTCCACCCACCGACTGTGAATATTAACATATGCAACACCCCTGCTCGCATACCCCTCAGTGCCAGCTCTACATA
The DNA here is from genome assembly GCF_040938575.1 of Ambystoma mexicanum. Lineage (NCBI taxonomy): Eukaryota > Metazoa > Chordata > Amphibia > Caudata > Ambystomatidae > Ambystoma > Ambystoma mexicanum. The sequence goes on along the minus strand of NC_090933.1, from coordinate 1,108,191,993 downwards.
CCTAACCCCAAGCCCCCACCTACCTTTTTGGGGTAAGAAGCAGTAAAAAAAACAGTTAAAAAGTCACAACCAACATTGTGAGTCCTGACATTACACATATATACACAGTACATTTCATGTGGTTGTGTTCTATTCTATGAAATGTTCATATATCGCCTACACGCCTGAAGACCTTAGGGTGCTCAAGCAGGGTGTGGATAAATGTTTAACCAGGAAGTTGGACGTCCGGTGTTTGATTCCCATTTTTACTATTAACAGAATTCAAGCGTGCAGCTTTTTTATTATTTAATTTTTTAACTCAGGCCCTAAAAACAAACAAGGAGGATGGCGTCCGCTATGTGAAAAAACTGGGAGAGAGCTGAACACGTGTTTTGCATGACCAGTATGTAAAAAGGTGAGATTTCCCAAAAGTATGGTGACTCTGAAAGGAAGAGAGCCAGTGGGACCAGATGTTTTGTTTTAATTGCCAAGATGATACCTCTCTGACCCAGGTGCACTAGCTCTCTGCATGGTACATACTTATTGTGCCAGCATGCAGGCTGGCCAGGGAAAGGTCAGTCGCATGTTAGGTAAACAAAACATCCTCTCACCCATTCAGATGGAGGCTACTCTGTACAGGAATGTCCTAATTTCTGCTCACAGGCCAATCACTCTATCGGCCTGATTTACAAGCATGTCGCTTTGGAATGGTGCAATCCCATCCATTTATTTTTAGTACCAGGCGAAGGAAAACGAGAGTGTAGCATGCAATCTAATTGGCCCTCGTCGGGTCATTACCAGCCCGACAAAGCCTTACCTGCACTTGTTCTGCATCCCCCGATGTTCCTTTCATTTCTGCGTCTGGCAAGCATGGGAAAAGAGAAGGGACTAGTGTAGACCCTTAGCCCCATTCCATGGCGTCCATCTTCTATATTTACTGTTTCTTCACTTTTGAACGGCCACCATGGAAAGGGAGAATGGACTAGGTATAGACCCTTCTCCCTGTTCCATGGTGGCCATGTTTTCTTTCTTTCTTTCTTTCTTTCTTTCTTTCTTTCTTTCTTTCTTTCTTTCTTTCTTTCTTTCTTTCTTTCTTTCTTTCTTTCTTTCTTTCTTTCTTTCTTTCTTTCTTTCTCTCTTTCTCTCTTTCTCTCTTTCTCTCTCTCTCTCTTTCACGAAATGCTTACAGCATCTTGCAAGTCAAAAAAAGCTCAGCTAGTACCCCAGTCTTATTGGCAGAGGGACTAATAGCAAGAAGCCCCTCTCTGGGGAGGCATTACCACTCCAGATAATGCCCCGGGGCCTGAGTTAAGGCCCTCGCTTCACTGGGACCTATAGCTATGGTCCCTGGGGCATTCCCTAAAGCGGTAATGCCGCCCCCAGCGCGGGGCTAATTACATACAGAGTTCCAAAAAAAGCAAAATGGAGCTATTTAGACGGACGTCTCTACTATTTATGGAGGGGAGGTGAGCCTGCAGTGGAAGGCTCTCAGGTGGAGCACTCACAGTAGAGGGCAGACAGGTGTTTGTTTTTAATGCCGTGCGTCCCGCCCTTGCTGCGCGATTAGCCTTGGTGCCCAGAGGCAGGTGCAAATAGAAGCAAGTGTTGGTGACGTTTACTTGTAACGTGCCCCCTGGGCCTTGAAAGGCGGTGGGGTGAGGGGGGGGGCCGGGGTAGCAGCTTTTTCAGTCAGCTGCCTGGCCAGGAAGGGGACCCGAATGGGAGAGAAAGAGCTGACTCGGGGGGCGCACTCGCTCAGTGAACACAGGCCACTGGCGCCAATAAACAAACATTGGCAGACATCAAACGGAAGGCAGCAAATCTGGGCAGGTCTACGGCAAATAATAGTGAAGCCAGCCAAGCATGCCGGGGGAGGGCAAGTCCAAGAGTGACACCCAGATGTTAACCCCTTCTGAGGAGAGGATGGCCTGAGGGCAGCCTGAAGTGTCAGAAGTCCACTCACTTCCCACACTTTACCCGTGGATTCCCTTCCTCCATCCGCCCCCATTTCCTCTCATTGTAGTGGGGTTCAATACTGGTTAATTGTTAATTGTTTATACAGCACCCTTCATAAACGGCTGGTAAACAGCGGTAGAGGTGCGAGCGACTGTGAAGGGCTGCTACAGTAATCAGCATAGGGGGAAGTACAAACTTCACGGGTTCCAGGCAAGTCTGCTGGGACAGCACTGTCCGCCTCGACTAGCAAATTACATCCCCCAGCTGCCCTTCCTGCAGAAACCAACCTTTATTGGCTTGCATATACCTCCTGTCTCCTTTCACAAATGCCAAGTGTGCCCCTCTTTCACAGGAGCCGATACTGGGCAGAGTTGTGAACCCCCCCCCCCCCCCCCCGCCTGTCGCCTCAGCGATTTTATGAGCGGTGCGTTATGAGATTTAAGAAAGCAGAAATGCGTCTCAGATATCGGTTTTTCTTTCCAATGCACGGACAGCCATTTTCCATTTCTGTCTTGTTTTGAGCAAAGCGTCATCTGAACTTTTTTGGGATTTTTGAGTTTGTTTTCTACTTTTATACCATTTCCTCATGGTTATGATGTTTTGTAGAATGACAGGTGAAGCAGTTGAAACTACCTCAGCGGGAAGCAAAGTCGATTGGTGGAAAGCTGTGGGGGGTCAGGGGGGATTGGGAGATGGGGGTTTTGGCTGACGCCTCCTCCATTCCGGAGCCCGTGTTTGGCACCAAGAAATGTGCCTTTTTGGCAATGTTTCCCCAAGTTCACGAAAATATAAGCATATATTTAAGTGTCTGTCCTGGAAGACTCGTCAGTGACGCAGCATTCTTCAGACTCTTCAGTCAAAAATCCACTCAAGATGCCACGCACCACCCTTTTAACAAACAACACAGACAGACATGTCACACTCCTCCATCCAAGGAAGCCTCTAAACACCTCCCACTTCCCAACAGTAGGCAAGGAAGCAGGAAACCAACAAGTGACAAAGGACAGAACATTCAACAAACAGTGAACTTCAAAAGAGCAGCACGACATGTTTCTCACCAGCATACACGATTTAGGGGAAGCACCAAGGCGTGCATTTAGGGTAATAATGTCAAGATGGCATGTGCCGGAACCACACACGTGAAATAATACTCATGCAGCCACAGATGAAAAGAGAACTAAGTGGAATAAGTAAAACATATGGAGCCACATACATGTCACACACATATCAACCAGCAGGGGGGAGTGTAAACATTGCCCAACACTCAAGTCTGATGATAAATAATGCACACACCAGTACACTGTACACTGACATGCATACAATGCCACACCAAGTATGACAGAATCTGCACCCCCCATAAAGATGGCATACAGACACACAGCTCTGCAACCGACAAACATTGCCACATGCTCAACAGACCAAGCATGACTTCATTTACATCTACACCCTCATACTCACCGCCATCGCTGCAACCACAAACCAGGTCAATAAATGAGGGATTATGGCACACGCTACCCACAACAAGCATGACAGTAATTTCTGCACCCGTATATGCACTCCAAGCTTTGCAGCTACAGCCCATGGCACCGTTGTGGAACTTGTGCACATACTTCACTTGATCACAACACGGGAGCTGTGTTTGCTCCCTCTACCAACTTAAAATTGGCTCTCACTGACTTCCTCCACTAGTATGGTATGAATAACCATCAGTCCCACACACAACACCAGGACGCTTACACAGCATTGAATGTCCACTTCAAACACCTCAAAAACCTCGAAGGCTGCAACATGCTGCATTATATGGGAACCCTGACACCCATGACAATAAAACAATGGGCAACACTTACACTGCCCCCCTTAACTTAACACTGCAAGACATCTCCCCCTTGCCAACACTGTCATATCAGATGTAACCATGAGGAGACAGTAGTACACATGGTAGGCACTGTGACTAAGTTTCAGCTTGTAAGTAGAGTAGTATATAGACAATGACACCCGCCAACACACTTAGAGCATTCCAATTGGCATAGATGTCATTCAGTTTTGGAACACCCAAACACTTCATTCATGCATCCCACATACCATTGTAGTTTCCATCATTCACTCCATATATCACATGTCACCCTTATGTCAAAAACCACAGAAAGACATGGCACTGTCCTCCACCCAAGGAAGAAACTACAAAGAGGAAAAGACATACCGACAGACTGACACACACCCGCACACGTTAGCCAGACACAAATACAAGTGTCTACAAACGCTTGCAGTTGCAAACACACAAAGATATGCAGCCTTTGTGCCACAGACACAGTCTAATAGACAAAAACTCCCTCATTCTCGCACCCCCACACACATCACTAAATATCTACATCTGTACACAACACTTTGTGATCACAGACAATATCGTCAGCACATCACCCTCAATGCATACACAAAGGCAAACAATGCCACACACATTAAATCATGCAGCCACAAACATACACATACCATCCATCTCTGTTAAGGATATACCCTAGTTCACACACACAACCTAAGACACACGCAAACAACCACAGTTCTAGATAGAAAACCAATGTTAGTTACACTCACACACAGAAACACATTCTTGTTTACACCGACAAAACCCTTTATCCTGCACACAAACACTCCACCACAAATAAACCATGCCACATCTTTGCATTTCCAGACCTCAACACTCATCCTTAGTCACACACTTACACACTCAGTCACATGTACAAGCTTTGTTTGACATAGACAAACCATGGGTGCACATTTCAGTTTTTCTAGGATGAACATTGGGAAGTAGTTAAAGGAGAGTTCCGGGACTTTTTTTTTATTGTCCCTACGGTTCGGCCATGTGTTTTTAAGCATAACTCGGTAGATCGTAGAAAACTTTCCTATGGACCTTACCCGACTTTTCGTCCATTAACGCACTCGAAATCAGCCGCCATTTTATGATAATCCTATCATTTCCCCCCATCGACCTGGCTCACCTGCTTTTGCGGCACTAAATCAAATCCCCCGCCCCTGAGCCTGACATCAGCAGACGCGTACCGCCCATTTCCCAACGCCAAAGCACGTTTCGTGTCAACAATCTCTGCGCCTCAGCTAATGAAGTGTCGCCATGGAAATGGCAGGACGCCTCTTTCCTCAATAAGTATAAACACACCGTTTCACAACACACAGCAGCAGATTTTCGATTCCATTCCTCTCTCTGTGTTACTTTGAGTATTCTGTGACTCGTTTCTGTGCTCTGGTCAGCTACCTTCGCCGCTTCTAGGCCTTGTGAACACCTGTACCATCTCTGTAAATTATTTTACTTTCTTTACCACACAATGGCTACAATAATGCCGTATATGTACGAGCCCGAGTACACCGAGGAAGAACTACTGGAAAGGCAAGCACGCGAAAACGATGGGGATTCGGACGGCAGTTGGGAGGACCAGTCAACGGATGAAGAGCCTGGACCATGTCACATGGACGGCGTCTCCACCTGGTGCACGTGCAATCGGTGCGAGCTAATGCCAACTGAGGAGGAGAACTGCTGCTGCCGTGAAAATTCCGGGTGCTTGGCCTACATTTCAGAAGGCGAGCCAAGTCCGCAATGCATCACCGAGCTGCCAGAGTTCAGGGAAGCCTGCCTCTCACGGACCGTGTTGAGGATGATGATGGTGCTTATGCACGAACTTCGCGGCACTGTTCGTCCGCGTAATCCGAGTAACGAGTAAGTATACTCTGGTTTTGATGTCAGTGATGCCACTACTATGTCATGGTCGTCTCCCACATATAAAACTACATCTACATATCATTCGAATGCATGTAAACTGGTTCCATATTGTGCATTTTCTAGATAGAATTTTTTTCAAAGCAGAATGACATTTTTTACCTGAATCGACAGTGATAAGAAAGTTTTGTCATTTTAATACAGTTTGCATCTTTCATTTTCACAGGTGGTACAGGCTGGTGGCCTATCGTTGCTTCACTTGGTGGCTTCACGGGAGGCTCGGACACCGCGTTCGGAGAGTAATACCTGCCTGTGCGGTACTTGCCATTAGACAACATTTCCCCAGCGACAGTGGACAATACCGCGGATTTTCCCTGGATGTGCTGCAACCGGAACTTTACAATGTGTAATGTTTATTATTTATGTTCAATTGAAATTAAGATCTAAAATAAAACCCAACATATATTTTAACAATGGTTGTTTGGATTTTTTAAATGAATCTAGTGTGTCTCCATTGAATAGTCTTCCTGTGCCTTGTCTTGTCACACCACATGTCTCCGGCCAGCATCCTGCAGCCTGCCTCTTACATGCAGTTAGATGGCCTCTCCTTGGTGAGGCCCTGCGGCAAACGAGTCTTGTCTGCACGACCACCGCCCCAATCCACCCCCCCCGCCCTATCAAAGGCAGTTCGCACCGGGGTACTTGCGCTGGCAAGTGGAGCTGTCAGGGAGCGATAAAGGCCAAGAGGTGCCAAAGACCATGTACACTTCAAAGTGGTCTATAGAGCATGGGTTGTTGTTCCCATGTCTACCTCCAGACCCCGTGTCTCCTGCCAAGCATCCCCCCTCACGCTGGACGGCCCCCTGCAATCCACATAAGTGTGTCTCCATTCACGAGTCTTCCTGTGTCTTGTCTGCACGACCACCGCCCCAATCCACCCCCCCCGCCCTATCAAAGGCAGTTCGCACCGGGGTACTTGCGCTGGCAAGTGGAGCTGTCAGGGAGCGATAAAGGCCAAGAGGTGCCAAAGACCATGTACACTTCAAAGTGGTCTATAGAGAATGGGTTGTTGTTCCCATGTCTACCTCCAGACCCTGTGTCTCCTGCCAAGCATCCCCCCTCACGCTGGACGGCCCCCTGCAATCCACATAAGTGTGTCTCCATTCACGAGTCTTCCTGTGTCTTGTCTGCACGACCACCGCCCCAATCCCCCCCCCCCGCCCTATCAAAGGCAGTTCGCACCGGGGTACTTGCGCTGGCAAGTGGAGCTGTCAGGGAGCGATAAAGGCCAAGAGGTGCCAAAGACCATGTACACTTCAAAGTGGTCTATAGAGCATGGGTTGTTGTTCCCATGTCTACCTCCAGACCCCGTGTCTCCTGCCAAGCATCCCCCCTCACGCTGGACGGCCCCCTGCAAACCGCATAATGCCACGACATATACACGTCATTCATTCACAAACACACCCCTGTTTCGAATTCTTTATAACCCACTTCATATTTCTAATGAGAACTACTTTGCGCTTTGCTAGTCAACCCGTGAAGGTGCTGGTTATCTGCTCTTCGTCTCTGTGAACTTCCGTGACCACTTCGAGGAAACTCGTCAGTTTGCAACCTGTAAACTGCTCCCTGTTCTACGACAAGAAACTACTCTGATCCCTGCATCTAACTGTTTGTTCGTCAAGGTAAGGCCATGTACCATAATCATTTTGCGTGCAATTTCTTTTCGTTCAAGACAGTACATGCAAGTAACTAGTCACATGTTCTGAGTTTAGTCAAATTATTTTTCTATTTTTTTAAAGTTATTCAAATACTTATCCGCATGTGAATAACGTGTATAGTTCCAAGAACCAAAACGAACCTTGCATTGAACCTTTTATGTGTCATTTAATTTTTTAACACATTGGTATTCATAGAGAATTGTTGATCTTTACTTTTCAGAACTTTCCACAATGCCTGCCTGTTCCATTGGCGGTTGCCCTTCGAAGACCCATAATAAATCTGAAGGCATTATAATGCATGTTTTCCCTAAGACAATAGATCAGATAAGAGAATGGGTCCGATATTGCGGATATCCACCGTCTGAGCTTGAAAGTAGAGTCCTAGAAGTCTTTGCGGACAAGAGGGGTGATCGATACCGCATCTGCAGCAGGCACTTTAGCTCAGACATGTACTCCACATCATTGCTAATAAAGAAGAACACACCGCGAGCGAGGCGAAAATTGCTCTCAACCGCTATTCCCACTCTATTCGTCCACATCCCTCCACTGGTGAGTCAAGTTTATGTATTTATCTCTCGGCCTTGCGGTAGTGTGTAGCATTAGCTAACAATAATTTCCCCATTTATGTATCCACTCAATATGAAGGCGGAAGATTCTCCATCCGTGTCGTTATTGCAGTCATCAGCCACTTCAAGCGCCTATCGGGTAATCTTACTTGGCTATTCTGCCACTGACTTGTTTTAGGCATGTAAATCAATAGTTTTAATTTATCGTGTAATTATTTTACCTAATGGTACACCCTTGTACTCGTCCTCTAGTCTTTGTTTTCAGTTATAATTATTGTTATCCAAAATAATGCAAGTACTGTCTTTCAGGGAGATGCTGAGGAGTCCAACGTATTGACGACTACCGTTGATGTCACTCAGATGCTCGAGGTACGTTTCAGGACAGTTCCATCGATGGAGATCATCAGATCTTGCATTCTTGTAGCGTGATTGTTACACACAATGTTTCTTTCGTTTTTAGCCATTGATATGTCCTTCTGTCGTCGCCCTCCTATGTGTCTTCTTTTTTCAATATTGTGTTCATTACTAATGAAAGTCCTATGTTTCAGGGAGTCGATGGAGCATTAGTCCAAGAAGAATATGGGGGAGCGTGCAGTTACGGGTCGGCGCAACAGCTTGCAGAAGTGTGCACCGCAGTTACATCGTCCCTTGATGTTCTTATGCATTTCGAGGTATGGATACTGACAGTTCGATCAAACGAAATCATATGACGTGATTACATCCGCTATACTTCCTTCTTTATTAACGCAAGTACTATGTTTCAGGGAGATGACGGAGCTTCTTCTACAAGAACATCACCCCTAGTAGTTGATGCAGATCTCTGGGTGGTGACACTTCCAACGATCGAGCAAATCGAATCATATTTACATATCCATTATTTATTTTAGACAACTGATCGTTTGTGCAGGTCTATTTAGATGCGCCGTTCACGCCTGCACAAAGTTTCTGTTCTTTTTATCAAAATAGAAAACCATACTAATGCAATTACTGTGTTTCAGGGAGTCACTGAAGCGTCATCTTCAATAATATCATCAATGGAAGTTTATGAGGAGCCCGAGGTATGGATCTTGACAGTTCCATCTAACTAGATCAACAATGCGTGAATAATTTTCGTTTGAATGTTCTACACAAAGCGTTCATTCGTGTTTTGCTATTGACATGTACGTGGGTATTGGTCCCCAAGTACATTTTGTGTTTTCGATATTATTATACATACTAATGAAAGTTCTATGTGTCAGGGAGTCGATGGAGCGTCAGTGCGTGATGGATGTGCTTATCAGGAAAATATAGTCGTTGCAGCGCAAGAGGAAGTGGAGACATGCACACACGAGTCGGAGCAACAGCGTCCTGATGTTGAAGTTCGAGGCAAGAAAGTTTCAAAGAAAAGAAAGCAAAAGAAGGTTAGTGTCCTGGTCACTATATTATGTTGTTTTTCACTGTTAATAGTTCAATACTGTAAGTTGTGTTTAAACTGAACATCCCTTTTCCAATCTGTCCTCTAGTTGCGAGTGGTTGTACGAACTAGATCTACACACACAGACAGTGAAGCGAACGAGAGATGTTGCTTGTCAAACCTTTTGGCAGGGACTTGAGACTGGAGATGCATCGTGCCAATGGGAAGAATATGAAGTGATTGACAACGGAGCTATACCACCACCAGCCATTGATAGTGAATGTCCTCCTGGTAGTTCGGATGCAGTCGGAGATCAATTCACAGAATCCACACCCGCGAAAACTAAGACCGCGAGAAAGTTGAAGAAATTGTTTTATTCACCCATCGCCGGAGAAGGAACAGATGTTGCAATGGAAGAGAATGAAGTGGACGACAATGAAACACCATCAATATCACTGAACATAGCGGAAGACGATATCAGAGATTCTACCTTTCATGTGAGTGACATGTCCTCAACGTTACAGGCCGAACCAGCTGGGATGCAGAGTGACAGTATAAGGAAAGAGGCCAAATTCATTGTATTCGATAGTTGTTTGATTGATATTATTATTCGGATGAAATGTGGGCATTCGGTTGGTGGGGAAGTATGTGGGGAGTCATTGATTAATGTGACTCGTGCAATTCGAGGCACTAACCTTAAAATACATGCCACCTGTACAAAATATCATCCTTACTCATGGTCCGCACAACCTATGCTGGGACAACTGCCAGCAGGCAATCTACTTTGTGCAGCGGCTGCACTTTTTAGTGGTTCAAGTTTTAAAAAATTAGAGTCTTTCTTTCAGTTTGTGGGAATCCATTTCATTGCGAAAACTCAGTTCTACAAATACCAAACCGATTATCTATTTCCAGCCATTAGCGAAGCTTGGAGAATGGAAAAAATGTCTATTGATAGTACATTCGCGGGCAAACGGTTCAGGCTAGCCGGTGATGGACAGTGCGACAGCCCAGGATTTTCAGCCAAGTACTGCACCTACCACTTTCAGGACATGGAAAGTAAGAAAATTGTGAGTTCGGTGGTCGTACAGGTGTCACAAAGTACATCCTCAGTGGCCATGGAGAAAGTTGGCTTTGTAGCATCATTGCAAGAACTACAATCGCGGGGAATGGTGATCGACCTGATAGCCACGGACAGACACGTTTCAATTGCCAAGACAATGAGAGAACAGTACAAAAATATAAATCACCAATTTGACGTTTGGCATCTTGCAAAAACAACCAATAAAAAATTGTCGGCTGCAGGTAAAAAAAAGAAACGCAAGGTATTTCACAGTGGTCCAAGTCAATCAGCAACCATCTTTGGTGGAGCTCAAAAACATGTGGAGGGTCGTTGGAAATCCTACTGGAAAAATGGCGGTCAGTAATGCCACACTGTACAAACGTTCACCGATGGAACACGAACCAACATTTCCACAATTGTGAACATGGCCATTTGTCCACAGAGGAGGCACGGAAGAAGAAGTGGTTGATTCCTTCATCACCCACTCACAAAGCCATTGAAAAGATTGTATTTGATAAAACTATAACAAAAGCTTTGAGGGGACTCACGGAATTCTGCCACACAGGAGATTTGGAGGTGTTCCACAATATGTGCCTACAGTACAGGCCAAAACGATTGCATTTTGGCATGGAGGGCATGATAAATCGGACTCTTCTAGCGGTCTTGACACATAACCATAATGTTGGCCGTCAACAAAGTAGGACGACCGGAACTTTAGGGACGCTTCGCTACAATAAGGCCTTCACTAAAAGAAGTAAACAATGGGTGATCAAACCAGTGTTTGAGGTTATGCAATATGAGTTTATTGAAAGACTTATTGTTGACGTCCTAGATAGGCACATAAATGGAGTTGTGAACGAACCTGTGCAGGGGACAACTGCATTGCCACCCAACATTGCCTGTGTTCCATGTCCACCTAAAGAAGAGCTCATTGAGAAATACACATCACGGTTTAAATGATTGTAATTTGATTGTCTGTTCTCTCGAGTCTCCTCATGTTGCAGGACCATTGAATATGTGTAGCTATGTATTGTGTAAATAAAAGTGATTGCTCAGTGTACATGCAATGTGTCTCTCCACCGTTGCCCCTCCCTTCACTGTGCAGTTGTGCGAACCACCCGGGTGTCACCTGTGACTTTGCTCTGGAGTCTCCTCATGTCGCAGGCCCATTGAATATGTGTAGCTATGTATTGTGTAAATAAAAGTGATTGCTCAGTGTACATGCAATGTGTCTCTCCACCGTTGCCCCTCCCTTCACTGTGCAGTTGTGCGAACCACCCGGGTGTCACCTGTGACTTTGCTCTGGAGTCTCCTCATGTCGCAGGCCCATTGAATATGTGTAGCTATGTATTGTGTAAATAAAAGTGATTGCTCAGTGTACATGCAATGTGTCTCTCCAACCTTGTTCATTTTCGCATTAAATTAAACCAAACAGTAATATAAATCATTTTTCAAAAAATATAGAATGTCTCCGTATTTATGGTTCTGTTGGGCTGCAAAGCACGCAGACAAAATGCAAAGATGGAGTGTAAATTTCAAGTCCTGTGAGATGGCCTTAAACTGAATGTAGCTAACTAGGAATGTATGCTCGTTCAAAGTGAAGGTCAGCTGCTTTGATTTTTTCTCGGGTGCCAGAATGGCCCACGACTCAGTATAAGGTTCTATTGTTATTTGACCTTGACAGGCCGGGACCACGTAAGAAACGATAATGAATATAATTTCAGAAACGAAAGCCATTTCATGTTCGTTCATTAGAAGAAATAACGTCGGCATAGAAGGAGTGGTATTTCGGGGCTGCCCTACGCACAGACACAATGGAAAATGCAAATATAATGTAAGTAACTCTTTAGATGAGTTTATACCGCAATTTAATTACTATACAGTAGCTTACCGCGCACTAGAACCGTCTCCTTTTACGGAAGCACCTCAAAACCTACCTCTTTGCTTCTGCTTTCTCTCCCCCTCTCCCCTGCTACAACTGGTCCACTGTCTGCGATCTCGGTCCTGGGCCCTTCCACTCTCCACCTGCACTCCCTGTCAACCCCTGCACTGGGGGACTGTCTCAGTATCCTACAGCCCCCCCTTGACGTATAAAACCCAGTTGCACTGTCCTAGCTATGAAATAATTTCCCGACCTAATATATAAAATGAATAATTTTAATAAAGATCTGATGGTGAGACTAATTTCATTTTTTATGTTTTTCAAACAGGTACTTCATCCATTACTGTCTGTGTCACGAGTACCAGACACCGGCGGATGGCTTCTATAATCGCCAATTGCTTATCCGCGTGAACAACGTTAGCACCCTGACCATTTTGTGGGACGATCGCCAAGTACAAGTATGCCCTTACGCGGTACTAACGGCTAGATGCAACATACAGACCGTTGTGGTGGCCTAGTGCCTCGTTGTTGGAACAGCCATGCGATTATCAGTGCGACCGAAGAGCTTATTTTATCGTAAACCGACACCCTGTGTACTGCACACGAACATCGCTTGCCTCAAGACGAACTATTTTGGATCGAGAGCAAAGAAAAATGCAAATCGCTGAATATTCTCTAAAAATGTTATGTCCAATAAATGTACTTTGCCAAATGTACAATCTTGCAGTTTGCTTTTAAACCACAGTTTCATATTCCGAATTGTGGCGCTGTATTGTGAGATGATCTAAGACCCTGTGTACAGCAAAGGAACATCGCGTGCCTCAAAACGAACTTTTTGGAACGTGAGCAAATAAAAATGCAAATCGCTGAATATTCTCTAAACATTTGATGTCAAATAAATGTACTTTGCCAAATGTACAATCTTGCAGTTTGCTTTTAAACCACAGTTTCATATTCCGAATTGTGGCGCTGTATTGTGAGATGATCTAAGACCCTGTGTACAGCAAAGGAACATCGCGTGCCTCAAAACGAACTTTTTGGAACGTGAGCAAATAAAAATGAAAATCGCTGAATATTCTCTAAACATTTGATGTCAAATAAATGTACTTTACCAAATTTACAATCTTGCGATTTGATTTAAAAGTACAGTTTCATATTCCGAATTGTGGCGCGCTGTGTTGTGAGCTAATCTGTGTTGATTTCCGGGTTCTGTGTAGAGTCGCGTAGAAGACGCCTGGGCGCGTTTGCCTACGCAGCACAGTCACGTCACGGATAGAGGCGGGGAATATGAATGTTTTGATAAAGTCTGTTTCAGGGGCGGGGGATTTGATTTAGTGCCGCAAAAGCAGGTGAGCCAGGTCGATGGGGGGAAATGATAGGATTATCATAAAATGGCGGCTGATTTCGAGTGCGTTAATGGACGAAAAGTCGGGTAAGGTCCATAGGAAAGTTTTCTATGATCTACCGATTTATGCTTAAAAACACATGGCCGAACCGTAGGGACAATAAAAAAATAGTCCCGGAACTATCCTTTAAGTTCTTAAACCAAACTCTCTCTATAAACTATAACTTCCTCGCCATGCAGGACATTTACACAGGTCTTTCAGCAGTGTATGCATGAATTGCTCTTTCTCATATGCATACCCAAATGTGCAAAGATGCTCTTTGCACATTTACATTAAAAATGGATAGATGTTGTCGGGTCAAGCCATGAGTCAAGCATGTCTACCACGGAATGCATAGCCACAGCAGCCACAGCCACATCCCAGACTCACTGGAGGCAACACCAGTGACACAATATCTAGCATTTGCACCAGTGCAAAAAAAGTGAGCACATGTATTCAGCAGCAGTTTTGCTCCTTAAGTAATATAGAACATAGCAAACAGGTTTTGTCCTAATCCGTACAGAGATACAGAATGTGCCAGAGGGCGAGAGAGTGAAAGATGGGGAGAGAGCAAATGATAGAAAGAAGGACATGGGGAAAAGAGAAGAAGAAAGTGGGAATGAGAAAAGTGATGCTGACAAAGAAACGATAGGCTGCTCAAATATTTAAATAATTTCTATTCAGAGAAGATATCAGAATTACATACAAGTTGAAAGTGAAAATAGAAAATGTGTCAGAGATGCGGGGATATTCTGCACAGTAAGAAAGTGTGTTTCTGCCATAGTCTAATGTGATAATTTCAGTATGTTTGAAGCCCCTCAAAGCCCTATCTTCATTATCTGCCTTTCTATTAGGGTTTTATGCCAGTAGACCAGTGGTCGAAGTGTAAGAAAAGAAGTAGTGGAACTATGTTTCCTGCTAGCCTGCCCCGCTCCTCACAAACCCCATTGCCCTGCCCGCTTGCACACACAATACAAACCCACAAACACATGTGCCTGCTGTTTAAGGGAATGTTCAGTGCAGTGCACTGAAAGTGCAAGTTTCAACTTCTTCCTACACCGTTATTTTAAAACGAAACCGTTCTGGAATGGTTTCTTTTTAAAATAAAAGTATAGGAGCTGTAAAACTTAATTTTAAAAAGTAGAGGAGGACCGCTCCCAACCGCTCCCGCTCACTTCGACCACTGGAGTAGACATTGCACAATAAGTGAGTGTCTATTCAATCGTATTTCCATCCATAGCCATTTGCTCTACATGCTGAAAGACATGAAACTACACAGCTGAGTGGTCTGGATATGAGACAGGAAGAGTTTTTTCCTTCTTGTAAATAAGAGGTGTTTTTCCGAGTCACACATCAAATGAACCATAAGGATTGTCTATTCAAATTTTATTAAACTCGCCCAAACAAAAAGCAGGATACTAAACACATCCAAGGTCTCCGGAAGGACAGGCACCTGGGCAGCTGTGAATCCATGCAGGTAATGCAGCAACCTTACAGAACCATGAGCCAATAGGTCAGATCCGGCCTTCATGCTGAACAAGGCAAGCAGGTAAGGTCCAAGAAGCTTGGCAATGTAGCCCTATTGTCCCGGTATTCAAGAAGGGAGAGAGAAAGGACCCAGAGACATCTGGGAGTGAACCACGGGCGGGTGTGCCCCCTCAAAGTGGAATGGAAAGTCTCTGTGCAGCTCCTTAGGCTAATATTGGATAGAAAAACCTCCTCACATTGGACGGGGACTAGGCAAGAACACTTCACTGTAGACCCTGATCAACTTTGACAGTCATCATAAACAAATACGAGGCAGAGAAAGAGTGCAGGCTAGATATTTTTTTCAACTTCTAGATACCATGTAATCTACTGTCCAGCTTTGAGAAAATGTGGTGAATTCTGGCATGGACCAAACATACTGGCCCTGATGAGAGTTATGCTACCTCCATGTAGTGAAGTGAATTTAAGTGGTCAGTAGTAGAGTGCAAGGACCAATGCTGCAGCTTGCGGGCAACACACTGTGCCATGCAGATTATCCCAGGTCCAGAAAGATGCTGGGCCTCATTACGGCTTTGGTGGTAGCCATGCCGCTATTGGCGGCATGGCTGCCACCAAAACCGGGTCCGGGTCTGGGTTCCCAGAATGGGGAATTACCGGGCCATTCCGAGTTTGGAAGGCCCGGCAATTTCTCCCTCTGGGAACCTGGGCCCGCACCTTCCCCATTCCCATCTGAGCCCCCATAGGGCTCAATGGGAATGGGAGAGGGAGCTAACAACGGGCCGATTAGCACCGGCCCGTTGTTAGCTCCCTGGTCCCCTCGCGGGACCCGGTAAGGACGCCTGGTTTTACCAGGCGTCCTTACCGGGTCCCGTAAGGGGAGCTCGTAATTTTGCGTAATGGATTTAACGGGTCCGCCTCCATTAGCGGAGCTCATTAACCCATTTTGCAAAAGTCGTAATGAGGCCCGCTGTCTCTTAAAATTCAGCTCCAGTACCAGCATGGGCACTTCCTACCACCAGCCTGACAGTCCTCCTCTGCATCATCCTTGCGTCCAATACCAGTGTGTGTGTTTCTTCTAATGACGCAGAACGTATACTTGCCATCAAGTGTTTTTGTGCCAAGAAACACTTGTGTACAGGCGCTTTATACATGCCACATCATATCATATCATATCACCGGGCTGCTCAGCAGTTTGTAGAGCACCTTTTCGTTAGAGGGACGTGCCTGTTTTGCCCCATGTCTCTCTTCACACATGCCAGGTCCCTCTTCCTAGAAATGTACTTTTTTCGTTTATGTCTGTCATTTATAGAGACAATCATTTATTTTGATCTGAAGACCTCTTAACATTAACACAACAGTGAAAGCTCGCAGAGATTATGTCTCTGAGGCATGATTGTCAGACAATACAAGGTTTTGTAGAGTGACAGCCAGAAAGTTTGAAATATAATGCGATTAGACCTTTACCAAAAAGTCACCCCTATGAAAAAAATCAATAGAGCACTCAACCAGGTGCATTCAACTACTGCTCAACTGAACTGAAATTGGCTTTCAAAATGACCCCCAGGTTGGGTTCCCTGGAAATGGAAAGGTGCCTTTAGAATTCAGCCCACCCTGCCTGAAAGGATAAGGGTGAACATTGTACACTGTAAAGAAATTGACTTCTCAGGTTTACAACAACAGGTCTGTAGCAGGGGGTCCGAAGAGGTGAACATATATGCCTGTTCTGTAACCTTCCCTCTCACCTGAAGTCCAAAAGCTTCACGAGGATCAAGGAAAAAGAGTCTCACATATACATGTAATCACAGGCCGGGGGATGGGTCGAGGATCCCAAAAGTCTTGTGCTTGGTTGCTTGACTTACAACAACTGCCTTTTCCCAAACTGTGGATGTTTTCAGGGTATGACATGATAGGTTATTTATAACGCACTTAATACCCAGAGGTTTCAAAGTGCGTACCCGGGGATTGAACCTGTGTTGCTCCGTGTAGTCTTGCTTCCAAGGCGAGCACATTGCCCCGCAGCTATCCTCCCGAGGGAGTGGCACCTTCCCCTGTAACAGGTCTTTGCAATCCCTGTTGAGGGTCTTAGTGGTGGTGCAGTTGAAAGGACAAAGTTGTCGCTGAGGTGGAAAGATGAAACAGGGGTAGGCATGGAAACCGCCCCTACCAGATTCCGCCATTAACTGATTTCCATAGGTGCCCTCTGAGACTAATCCCTAAATTGGTGTTATGCGCTCTTACCGTTGCACGTAAATGCATTCCCCCATCAGAGTGGATTGTGCGAGCATGAGAAGTTGCACAGGTGCTGCAGGGAGAAGACTAGTTAATGCGCTCCTTTCAGTGGTGTCGGCAACAATTTATGAGACAGTTACAGGATTAAACATTAGGCCAATAAGGGAGTAAGTGGAAGAGATAGGCGCCCAATGGAAACACGGTCACATTAATGCAGGAAAAGGGGAGGTCGCTTAGCATTTATCACAGCACCATAAAAGCCCCAAAATAGGTTTCATGGAGTATGGCTCTAGGTTCCGAGTTTGAAGACTAACATCTTCATTAATGAGATTGTGGCTTGTAATAGAAAAGTCTATTTTAAGGAGGGGCTGGGCATCAACTTGCACTGTCAACTTGTATTTGCAGCAGTTGCGTGACAAAGTTGAATGTAGCCATACAATATCCCGAGAAATGTAGTTATGGAATGCAGCAAAGATTATTTAATGTAGCAAAGAGCAACGTTGCGCTCCTATGCGCTGAGTGTGTGGCCGTCCCTGGCCTGAGGAGAAGGGGCCGAGGTGGCCCTCTAGTGGTGGAAGTGGGCTGGGGGCCTAGAAGCAGAGTGGGAAGCGTGCAGGAATATGGCCCGAATTCGCAAAGAGCAATGGGGCAGGCCCATTTCTGTGAAGTGTCTCTTCGGAGGGCAGCGTAGATGGAGAGTGCTCCTGGCCCTTTGAAGCGCGTGTGTCCAAGAGTGCTGTTTGCCCGTACTGCGGCGCGATGAGCACTAGAATGCTCTGTACCTGGAATGACGGGGATCATAGAAGCTTGGAGGTAACACAGAGGGCATACCCAGGGTCTGAACTGGCATGTGAGCACCCATCCATCAGGTATGTGCTTTATTTGGGTTCACCTGTGACAGGTTGCAGTTATCTAGGGGGAACAGGAAAACCTTTCACTTTTAAATGTATATGGTTACAAAATGTTGCTCTTGAGGAACGTTTTGAGGTCTCCACTCCAGTTCTGTGACTTGGCCCCCTCCACTCTTCAGGCGAAAGCCTAGGACTGGGTTAATGTTTCATTTACCATCATGTTTGACCCTCCGATGGTTTCATTTACACAGTACAAAGCCCCTTCTCCCCTAGACTGGGGTCGGTTCGCTAGCCCTTTCGCCCAAATCCCAGCCAATGATCACTCTGAGCTGTAATCAGGCATTGGAGGCTACTGTGGGAAAGGTCAGTGAAGAATGACGACCCGTGAGCCAGTGGCAGATTTAATGCAAAGGGCCCTATGGGGAGCACCTGGCACAGGGGCTTAGGTGGGCGGGCCATGGAGGCGGAGCTTTGGGTGGGCGCAGTTAAGTGTGGTGACAAGAGAAGGGCGATGAGAAAGAGGGGCGAGGGCGACAGAGAGTCGCAAGGGAGAAGTGCGATGAAGGGATGAGAACGAAGGAGAAAGAAATATAAGGAAAGACAGGGAGGCTGAGAGAGGGAGTGAGAAAGATTATATAAAGTGAATAAAGAGAAAGAAAGACAGAACATAGGATGGAAGAGGAAGTCATGGGTAAAGGGGAAGGGCGATGGGGTGAGAGAAGAACGCAGGTGACAGGATGGTAGAGAAACAGATGAGGAACGAGATAGGGCAATGAAGGGGAAGGGAGAAGAAGGCGGGCAGGACGAGAAAGATGGTAAAACACACACAGATAGAGAGACACAGAGGTAACGAGGCGGGCCCCAGATGGTGCCCCGTGTGCTGATGGGGAGCCGGGCAGCTGCTATATGCACTTCTGCGGTCCATGAATTCCCCACTGAGGATGGCGCCCCAAGCCTCTGACTCACTGGGCCAGGGATGGTCCCTATCCTGGGGCTTCCTCAGGGGCTGACCCACATCCAGGGCGCGCAGCAGTGCAGGCGGCCCTGCACGTGGCCCCAGCCTGTTCACTCCATCCAGCCAAAGAACTGGGCTAATGTTTCATTTACCATCATGTTTGACCCTCCGATGGTTTCATTTACACAGTACAAAGCCCCTCCCCCCTAGACTGGGGTTGGTTCGCTAGCCACAGCCTGTTCACTCCATCCAGTCAAAGGCCGCGTTTCCCTACAGTGGTGCAGGTCGTGATGGGGGAGTGGGATGGAGTGAGGCTTTCTCATTCATGACTGTTCCCAGCTCAGGGTGCTTTTCATAAGAAAAGCCCACCAAGAAATTGAGTTCCCTTCACGACTTCGTACTATAGTGTAGCGCCTAGGGAAGGAAACTGCGACACTACCGAATAAGACAAGAAACCTGGCCCATCCTTGGTGGCCTGCCTCCAACACAGCCAACATGTAACTCATACCTGGTCGCCTGCCTCCTTATCCCCACAATAACAAACGCACACCCTAAAGAGTTCTGCTCTTTCACAATTTTAGCATAAACTTTTAACGCTGTGAAAGAAGGGCAGAACACACAAACGCACGACTCAACTCGAACTGGAGTGACGTCACAACAGACAGAGCCCTGTGCTGTGTGGAAGGGGCAGGGCCTGGGACAGATCCACCTCTGCCCTGAGCCAACAACGTGAGATACAAGCACTGGGGGAGATGCTGCCTCACCAGGTATAGGGAAAAGAGGCCTTGATATGTACGCATGTAATATTATAGTGTCTATTTAGAGTTAAAAATAAAATTCCCTTTATGGGGTAAAAAATGTGCAAAGGTATCACAACTATTCTTTCAAAGTTGGCCATGTATGCTTAAACATCCAGAGGCATTACAGCTGGGAGGATAGCTGCCGGTCAACCTTCATGCCTGGGGAACAAGACAGCACCAAGCAACACAGGTTTGATATTTGGTCCTGAATTTAGAGGCTGGAGTCTGGCATGGCGTGCCATCTAAACACCCATTTTATCTTTTTTTAAATGCAGGATTAAAGCCCATCTCCCAAAGTGCCTGCCTACTGCAAGTTGGTTCAAATGCCACTCTTTTGCAGTTGATCTGGGATGGTTGGTATGTAGTGGGACCTTGCAGAGTCTCACTCTGCCTGAGAATAAAATGGAGTGTGGCATGGTCTTATCGACCCAAAGTCTATTTTTATCCGACCATGTGACTGTAGACCACGATTCTGAGCTCTTTCGTTGCTTTTAATACTATTAAATGAAGATCCCTTGTCACTTCTAGTGTTTTTCCATTACACCTCAAACAGGAGCCTGCTTCTTTCTCACATTCATGGGTCTTCTTGAACAGATAACCAGGTTCACGGCGGCTCGACTCTTGCCACTGGGCCAGCCAGCCTTTCTTGAATTCTCCTTCGCCATCAGCTCTTCTATTCAACGGCGCCCCACTTCAAGCCCTTTGCATTTACAGTGTCCAAGTTTGCTAAAGTGTGTTGTGGTACATCCAGATTCTATACATTCCTATGAATATACATCCGCCAATGGTACCAGGGCAGGCATTTTCTAGGCTACATTCCACAGTAATGCTAAAGTGATCGAAACATGAAACTCCCCTGTAGGGAGCTTTGTCTAAATACAGTGGAGAGGCACTCCAAGAGAGCTGCTCACAACCAAGATCCCCGTGGCATCCCTATGCCTGGAAACCAGGCACATTTAAATAGAATACAAATAGGCCAATTGCTTTTGTTTTTACTTAGAATATTTATTGTCGTGATACAATTAATTTTGACAATATCTCAGAAATAGAATTTCGTTAGAAAAAATGAAATAGATTTGATCAAAAACATATTTAGGAACCAAACATAAACACATCTATGTCTTTTATGTCGGTCAATGTTTGGTATCAGACTGTAAGACATTTGGAATAGCACATAATGGGAATGCATTGGATTAACATTAAATATTTGCACCCTGGGAAGGGTGCTGAGACAATCAGGTGGCTATAACAGCGGGCGAGAATACACAGTGTCCCGCCTGCTGTTTCCAGCCACAGGAGGCCCTTTCCTCAGGTGGTGCCATGACATCCCCACCCGCCCTTTGCACCCTCAAAACCATAAAATACCCTCCCCCCACTTACCTGCTGGAACAGATGTTTGTGCTCAGGTCACGGCACTCCTCCCTCCCGTGGCCCGCATAGAAATAGAAAAGGGACCACATCTTTTCTTCTGGCAGAATGGGCTCGCTCAATACGCACAGAGACCACTTCCCCCCAAAACATAACCATCTCTTGTCAAAAGAAATGAAAACCTCTTTGGTTTTCCTGCATTTTATAGATTTCTGTGTGCTAAAGTTAATAGGAAGGCAATCATATTTTTAGTGGTTTAGAATTGTGTTGGCAGAATTGGTGAACGAGGCATGTGAGCCCACAAGTAGGCTTATTCAGAATAAGGCTCCCACACACCGGGGAGACAGGAAGCACTGTCCGTACATCTCTTCATCATCTCTCTCCACTCTGAACTACACCCCTAGCCATCTTCCCTGGGACACTCAGCATCGCCCCTCCTCCACATTCCACACTCCTCCCAGCACCCCCTCAAGCCCAGCTCCCAAGACTTCCACCCAGCTCCCATTACTTCCCCCAGCTCCCATAGTTCTCCTGGTCGCTATGGCGACGTCTGAATATCCTCTTGCTCAGAGGTATTCTCCTCCATGCGCCTGCAGGACACAAAGACACATTCGGTCCATGATTATTTCAACATCAGTCACCTTGCAGTATTTCTTTCATGCCAATTGTATTGCATTGTATCTTTTCCTGTTCTGTTCAGCTGTGGAAGCCTAAGAATAGAGGAGATGCTGCACGAAGTGATAATGCATGTCTGTGACGTGTGCTGTGATGTACTGGGGAACGTCTGCATCTTGGGTTTATCTCCAAGCTTGCTGTAAGCCTCTTAAGATCCAGGTTTCAGTTACAGGATACATAAAGGAGAAAGCCCAATGGGTAAACAGAGGTAGGTCAGGGCAACTTTATTACATGTGTAGCACGCACCACTGACCCGGAGGCTTAAGGGTGCCACATTATACCGTTGTTAACCGGGAGAGCACATTCTGGACTGCAGAATTATAGTGAGCAGAGAAATCAGCAGTATGCATGACAAATAATTCTTATACCGCACCAAATGCCATGGATCCTTCTGTCAGACAGGCGACAATGTAGCTGGGACATCACATTTGGTCTCCTTTTACCACTGTGAATAGTCTTAAGGCATGTTTTGAATGCATCATTTTAGAAGAATGCATCCTCCCTGTCAATGTGCTTTCGGAGAGATTGTTGATTTGAAGTAGGTTGGCCATGTAACAGCACTTTGATCGACCAAGTGTTAGGATCTCCTTGGGACGCGTCCATTGTGTTAGTCGTCCGTATTTGGCACTGTGCGGCTTTTCTTCTGGACTCTCTTTAATGTTTTGAAGTTCGTACTCATACATTCTGATAAGACTGATTGCCCATTGTTTGCAAGCATTACTATTTTCTCTTTCTGGCAGGCGTGTTACTGCAATACCACCAAACAGATATTTCACAAAGTTATCAAACATGTATCTTGGCCGTGCTATGATGCAGAGTGCCAAGATTGGGTCAAAAGGAACTTTGTCAGCCAACTGTTTGATCTTCAAATGGTCAAGGTTTAATAACAAAAAAATAAAAACCTCTGAAGTCCTTGACTGGATCAGTGTGTTCTTCCAGCCATTACCAAGTTGTATCCTTCAAACATATGAGAGAAACGCATATTGGAAAACTGTTAAGAAGAACACAAGGTGGGTATAGTTTGTGTTGTACCCTCAGTATGGCTAAAGCCATATTACTCTCAATGTTTGCTCGAGTAGATTTTGCAAATGTTAGCCATGCCTTGGTGTCCAGACATTGGTCTCTGGTGGAAAGGAGAGGAGCTAGAGAAAGCAGGAAAACGGTGTGCACAGTTGGAGGTTGGCAAAGGATAGGTAATGACATGAGGTGAGAACACAAGTGGACTCGACATTTCTAGTTTGAGTGGGAGGATGTGGAGTACATTAGTCATGTAGTGCTGAGATGTTGATAACTTTAGACGTGTATTCTGTATGTCCAGCTGTCCGGAGCCTCAAACTAGCCGAATCCAATAACGCAATGCCTGAAGTCACCTCTGCACCTGTGGCCCTTGGACTTTCTTCAACTGAACCAAGGTGCGGATCCAGAAGGCCCTGCAATTTTAGACACTCTTATGGTGGTCCCTCAGGGAATCTGAGTACGGGGGTGAGTAAACATACCTGTTTTGGCCCACCTCATTTCCATAGGGTTGTCTTCTCATTAACTCTTAACCCTATCTTTCCCTTGCCTAGTCTTGAACGGTGGTGTTATGACCTGTTATTTTGCCCTGGTTCTCCCTAATGTGGTTTAGTTGGGATAGGTTCTGTTAAAGAATACCCTCTTATTTTTTACAAAACTTTGGAACACTTACAAAGTACTTGTTGGCTCAAGACAACAACTTTTCAAACTAAAGAGACCGCTAGCCTTCTGAAAAGACTTTGATTACGACCTGTGACTCTTAAGGGCACTACGCCCATTTTGTCTAGCTAAGGAAAGACATTTAAGGACAGTGCCTTAATTCTAAAGTCAGATTCTGTGGAAGATCTGGTAATATCAGTTAGGTGTACTCAGAGAGGGTGTGGTTTGTTGTGTGATGGGCTTGCGATGTGTTCAAGCACAGCATGCTTGATTGGATGCGCATATGTCTCCTCTATGCACCCTCAAGGAATGGCTAGTGGGATTGTCATGGCAAACATCACTTCTATTTGGTCAGTAACCAAATCAATGCCTATGCCCCTAAGTTGTTAATGAAGTTGGAAAATGTGATGTACTATTGTTCTATTTACTTATTTGTTTTTTTTAAAGATAATTCACATGCACGGTGTAGATTCTGAGTGGCAAAGGGTACTTCTCATTAATCTTCACTTCAAATATAAAAATATAAAATCTCTGTATAAAAATGAGATGCTACATTCTAATGGTAAAGTCTTCTGTTTTTATATATATATATAGGTACGTGAACAAGCTGCGAGTCGGCAGCGAAACGCGTTGTACCGTGCGCTTTTAAATCTGGCAGATGCCCAATAAAACTGGATAATTAATTCAACTCTACACTGCATTGGTTTTGATTTGAGGAAGTGACTGTCACTAGCGTTCTTTGTATTGCCGCGAGTGCCATCCCTCCCTGGGTGGTTTATATCTTTAGCTCAGTTCAACAAAACTTTGCAAAAAAAAATATAAAGCCAACTCTGAATTATTTTGCAAAGTTTTGTGCAGTTTCATCAAAGGGGGGGCAACGTTAAAGGGGGATCCCTAAACTATTTAAATGCTACAATCCAAACCACTGGTTGGATTTGCACCCAACTTGCGCAAGGAGCAGCAGCTTGATTGTGAAAGTGTGCTTTTGCTAATTTGGAGTTAATCCATCCAGTGTTTTTTTTTGTTGTTTAAATGAACAAATTGTGGACCAAATATTTCGGTCAGGTCCGCAGACTCACTTCCTAGTTTGGGTGTCAGCGGATGCCTCTGAGCCCATCAGAAAGCTAAAAACGTTTGCAGACATCCTACATGGCCGCTGATTGGTCAATTCAAAATGTGAAGTGTGTCAAAACTTTTGAAACGGATGCCAAGTTGGATTCGCAAAATGTGCCCATAGTCCTCGAATAGCGCAGTAAAAGCATATTAAAAAACACATCATTACACTTGTCAAACAAATGAAACAATCTCTGGGGAGGTGAGGGGTGATGAGGATGGGATGGAATATGTCCAGAAAAAGCCAAAAATCAAACACTTGTTTCTTTTCTCAGAAGATCACAGACTTTGCTGTGATATACGTGAACTTGACAAATGTTCGAGAACATCAATGCATATGTGTGCATTACAAGGTCGGTGAAGAGCAGTCAGTGAAGAGCAGTTATTAGATGGTTTATAACTTTGGAGCCATTCAACAAAACTAGACACAATTATGTTGTAGACATTTAGACCCCACTTTGAATGTTGTTACAAAGTGTGGTGCAGTTTTGCCAAGAGGGGGCAAAATTAGATAGGGTGTCCCAATATTTTAACATTGGTGCCGTTTGATGAATATGCTCAAAAGTTTGCAAAAAGATCACATCGAGAGGCTTCAATAGGAAAAGAAATTCGACTTGTGATTACAGTCCGAAGTGCTGGACGGATTTGCTGCAAACTTGTGCGAGGAGCAATGGCAAGCACTCAAAGCATGCTTTTGCAAATCTGTCCTTTGTTTTATTTTTGAAAAGTTTCAAATTGTATGTGAACCCTTGACTTAGTGCCCTTTAAGGTGAGGTAGCAATACAAGAGATGGATGGGGATGCAGAACTTACTCATACATCAATAATCAGACCGACTCAGGAAGTTGGCAAAACACAGTACTGTTTTTATTAACAATTATGTAAAACAGGGAGTTGCAATGATCATCAACGGACGTTCGCTCGATTTCTCTCAAAGTATTGAATGAAAAAACAGCATTCTTATACTAATAATGTGTCACTCCTGACGTCATCCTACGTGGCAAAGTAAGAAAACCTACTAGGGGACGTGAATGGCATTTTCTATGCATCCGGGCGTTGTGATTGGGTCTCTATGATCAGGTGGACAACTAAGCTCATCCAAGTCCAAGTCATATTCTGTGTCATACTAATACACAACATACTATTGGCTTCTAAATCATAGGGCTCTGTACTATGTGGCCCTCTAAAATGGTTGGCACACTTGTACCCTTCTGGAATATTCCACTCGCTAACAGCACACAAGCTGGTACACCAGGTGCTGGGGGGTCGGCCTGGTCATGCCCCCCACCCAATTAGCCCTCCTCCATCATCACTCCAACTGTCTGCCATTCAATTAGTTCTTTGAACATGGCCTTAAACTTTGCTGAGTCTCACTCTGCCTGAGAATAAAATGGAGTGTGGCATGGTTTTATCGACCCAAAGTCTATTTTCATCTGACCATGTGACTGTAGACCACGATTCTGAGCTCTTTCGTTGCGTTTAATACTATTAACTTCTAGTGTGTTTCCATTACACCTGAAACAGGAGCCTGCTTCTTTCTCACATTCATCGGTCTTCTTGAACAGATAACCAGGTTCACGGCGGCCCGACTCTTGACACTGGGCCAGCCAGCCTTTCTTGAATTCTCCTTCACCATCAGCTGTTTTATTCAACTGCGCCACACTTCAAGCCCTTTTCATTTACAGTGTTCAAGTTTGGTAAAGTGTGTTGTGGTACATCCAGATTCTATACATTCCTATGAATATACAATGGCACATCGCATGCAGTCTATTTACTACGTAGCCAGCCTCATGATTACTTAGGGCCTCATTACACGGAAGGCGGTAATGGTTAACGGCCACCGTTAATGGTAACGGTAACCGTTAACCATTACCGCCTTACTACGAGGTCCCTTAGCGGGTTGGTGCTTTAACGCCTGCTTTTTGCAGGCGTTAAAAACCAACCCGCTAAGGGACCTCGGAGCTAATTACGGCACCGCAAAATTGCGGTGCCGTAATTAGCGCCTTCCCCATTCCCATAGAGCCCTATGGGGCAGAAATGGGAATGGGGAAGGGCAATGGAGGAAGGGGGATTTACCGCCCCTCCAACCTTGGAATGGGGCGGTAAATCCCCTTTCCGCCAAGGCGGTGCCGGTAATTTACCGGCATGGTCCAGGGTGCTAATAGCACCCTGGATCACCGCCTTCCGTGTAATGAGGCCCTTAGTGTTCTTGGGTTACTGCATCTGTACAATTGTAAAATGATTTTGTATTTTCTTCAGTGCTTCTTCGCACGATTCCGAAATGTTGCTTTACTTTGATACTTCATCCTCAGATGCTCCATAAGGTCTATACTCTTTATTTATTGACATCTCTTCTGGGTGCATCCGTTCTACTTCGCATGACGTCACCAGTATTCTTTTTTGTTCATTTTCACACTTCTTCTGGGAATCCTTCCAGAAGACCGTTATTTCTTCGTGCATGCATATAGGGTTTTCTCAATGGATACTTTGTTTCAAGGATTCTTTGCGGTATGGGAACCCTCACTGGTACTGCACATGTCACAATTTCCACTTCCCAAAATAAAGGCAACATGGGGGCGGAACGTCTGGTAGAGGTACTTGGCTCTTCCTCTACACTCCCCCCTCTGGGCGATTCATCAACCACTCTCTCATCAATCTTCACATCCAGACATCCGCATCTGAAATAGTGTTTCTTTGGAGTCCATGGGCCTCATTCCGAGTACGGCGCTAACCAATGGCGCTATTAACACCTTGGTTGACGCCGTACCCGGACCGGCAGCGCCTTGGTGGATGGCGGAATTACCGCCCCATTCCAAGGGTGGCGGGGCGGTAATTCCCCAATCCCCATTTACCCTTCCCCATTCCCATTTTTGCCCCATAGGGCATAATGGGAGTGGGGAAGGCGTTAATTACGCCACCGTAAATTACGGTGGCGTAATTAACATCAAGGTCCCTTAGCGCCATGGTTTTTAACACCTGCTAAAAGCAGGTGTTAAAACCTCCATGGCGCAAAGGGAACTCGGAGTATGGCGGTAAGGGATTACCGCCACCGCTCTCGTTAGCGGTGGCCGCTATCCCTTACCGCCATACTCGGAATGAGGCCCCATATCTTTATGACTCCCTTCAGGCATCCTGCTGCTGATTTCATTTGTTCATCAATGCTCCAGGTCACATGACTGCATTGTCCATTCAGACTGCAGTAGATCCATCTTCCCACATACTTCTTGTGGTTCCTCAGGTATAGGAACTTCATTCCTTCTGGTGCATGAGTACTGGACTTCACATAGTTTCTAATTTCTTCATCTGTCAGCTCTTTGGCTTTGAAACCAGATTCGACATAAATCATGATCTTCATTACTGCTGCTTTCTTTGCAGTCTTCTTGCATTGTGTTATTACTATCCTGATCACACAGAATCAAAACATAATCATCACCAACAGGGCTCCAAGGAACTTTAAAAATATTCACCATCCATAGTGGAACCCATAAGAAGATCGATGCAAACCAGCTGTCATCTGCAAAGTCTTTGACTTCATCTTCCATCTTGGTGTGCAAGTTTGTCAGCATCGTTATGGCCTCTGTCAAGGTGCAATTCTCATTATTGTGAGAAGGTCTGAATGTTCAACATGATTCTCAAACTTTTGCACAAATACCTGCATCCATTGCTGTAATCATATCCAAGACGTATCTATTCTGGAGAGTCATCAGGCGTATGGCTCTCAACTCTTCCTTGATAGCGTTGAATCCCATTATGGTATGTTGATCATCTGCAGAAGCTCCTATCTGGTTATCTGTAACCACTTCGTGTGTGCCATCGTCTGGATCTCTCGCATAAAAATTGTCTTGAACACTGCTGAATTCTGACTGAACAACCTGTGTTCATATGGAATACAGTTGAAAGCTTCTATCGATTTGGCTGAGAAATAATTCTCCCTCTTTGTTCGATTGAGAAATTCAAACAATCTCTTTCTCAGGTGTGCATCTGCTTTTGGAAACTCTCCAATGTCCAGGTCACTTTTTGGAATCACTAACGCTGGAACATGGACAATCACTATAGAACAAAGTCTTCCTCAATCTCTGGGCAGCTTCATGTAAGCTCTGGATCCGCAGGCCCAGTAGTGATCCATTATCACCACTTTCCCATCCTTTATTCCTGGTACATCGAAGATTCGACCACACTTCTGATTTTCTCCATCTTTTGTTTGTGCCATTATTTCGGAAGCATACCTCTGCACAAGGCAAAGGCACTATCTGCAATGGGCCTCCTTTGTGTTCAACCCATGTAAGCAACTTCGCAAGCCTCGGCCAGAGAGGTTTGCATCCTTATTCCACACGCTCTATAACTGGTTTGTGATGACCAGTTACTGCTACAGTTCTGCATACGACTATGCCTTCTTCCCAGCCATCTGGAGAAAGTACTGTTACCCAGATCCGCATATGGCATCTTTCCTTGCAACTTCGTATTTCTTCATCAGTCTTTCCTTGACAATTGAGCTTCCTGTTTATCTCCCATCGAAATTCCTGCTCCCTTCCTGCCAGGGTATTTGTATCTGGTGTGTGCTTTTGCTCTTCTCTTTAAATCTTGAACATAATCATTTTCTTCTGGTGCTGACTATTCTGTCACCCATACCAAGGATGCTGCTTGACCCTGGAATTTAACTCTTGCATGACAGAGTGCAAGGTGATTCAAGCAATGAGCTGGCTGGACATCTATCTCTAGGGCTATGAATATCTTGGACTTTCCCATAGCATAAGGTAGGAGAGCACATATATAGCAATCCTACCTTAGAGGTTATCTTTCCCCGTCTCTCATGTGCAGATACCACATGGTGTTTCCCAAATGTGCTGTACTGTCTAAATAATCATTTAACTCATCATCATCTTCACTTGCACTTCTCTTGGGTCTCTTTCTTGCCAAATGAGATTGTATAAAAATGTCATGTAGTACATCAGTCATCATCTTCCCTACAAGGGGAATCATAGGGACACTTGTCAGCGAAATCAGTGACTTTCATGTGTCACTGGTGTGGGGACAATCACATATGGTATTGGCCTTCTTGTAATGTCTAGCTCTGCATAGCTCACTGGAGTAGGAAGGATCAAATGGACTCTCTCTCTCTTGGGACCAATAAAGTATACAGTGTGAATCAATAGAAGCAGAAAAACAATAATAAATGCTGAACACTCATATATTATGCACCAATACATTAGACCCCACCATCGGTGTCTCTCCACAAGTCGTTGAGTCTGCTCACTTTCTGGAACTGCATTATGTTCAATAGACCACATTATGCCTGTAATCACTTTTAAGGAAAGAAAAATCCTTTTTAATGAGGCAATCTTGTTATACTTTCAGGCAACTGACTGATTTGTTCTTTATTGCTACCAATAGTTGTCTAATCACAGGGCCAGTTTTAGGATCTTGGACAAAACTATGCATGTCAGTGCTGCACCCAACAAGAGCAGGGTAAGCTCGGAGTATAAAAATTAAGACAGCGTGAAGCAGTCTGTAGACGTCGACATCAGATAGGACCATATGACTGACGAAAGAGAAACTCAGTGAGAAACAAATCCAGGAACTGATCCCTTTTCCAATCATCAAAGATACATTCAAGATCTTGCATCCTTTTAGTCCATCAGCACTTTGTCAATGTCCAATGTAAAGCTTTCTGTGGCTCAAGAACAGTTACTTGTGCATTCCTGCTAAAATATCTATAAAGAGTGCCCAGAAAGAGCCACAGTCCAAATGTACATTTGCTTTTATCTAATCGGCAGTTCTTGCGTCCTTCTTCCTCACTATCGATCGAGTCTGCATGTGCTGAACTACTTCTTGACTTGCTTCCAAACAGGGTCGGGGTACATCGGTCTCACCAGCATACAGTTTTACATCGCCCAGATGTATCCAGGCATGCCTCTCTTGGACCATGACTGCTGGGGGAGTAAAGTTCTCTACAATAAAAGGGCCACCAAATCAGGGCTCATGCCATTTCCTAGTGAAATTCTGATTAGATTAGAGTCTCTGGCAAATAGTTTAGGAACACATAACTTTTCAGGTGCGGTTGTTGTATTGTCTTCATCGATGTCCAGAGACTGACAACCCTTCCGCTTGAGTTGATCTGAAATGACAGAGATACTAGCGGTCATACATGTCAAATACGCATATAACTCATTTCCTAACAATTTTGCAGTTGTCTAGGCATGGCTTCTATTCCTCGATGGAGAGTGAGAGGCATTCTCATCTGCCTCCCTGTAACTAGCTCATGGGGCGTGATGTGGTAGTCAGACCCGGACTGGTTCCTTGATGTATATAATGCAATGGGCAGGCACTATAGCCACTCCTTTTTCGGTATCAATTTCAACTTAGCTATCCTCTCCTTGGGAGGACCGTTGAGTCTCTCACATTTCCTGTTTGCTTGCAGGCCTAAGCAGAAGAAAACCTATGTTTAATACTGAGTAAAAGCCTGATCTGTTCAAATACTTCATTTATAAAATGGGGCCCATTATCTGATCTCAGCACCTCACATACTCCCATTGAGGGAATACTTCTTGGACTAAAAACTTTGCAGCACACATGGCATCAGGCTGTGTGCATGGACCAGCTTCAATCCATCTCACAAAGGGGCACACTACCACTATCATATACCTGTATCCATTACATACTTGCAGCATATCAACATAGTCAATATGTAAATGCTGAAAAGGACCATTTGGTCGAGGAATCACTCATCTAATTGTTTGAAATGTGTGCCCAGCAATAAACCTTTGACATACAATGCACTTTACTACATAAAAAGCAACATCTTCTAGCAGGTTTGGTACGAACCAGTCCTCCACAATAGATGCTGCAAGGCTCTCCCTAGTTACATGTGCAGGGTAGTGTAGCTGTTCTAACACCACCCTTAATAAGACTACGGGTATCACTGGCTTTCCAGTGCTGTCCTGTCGCCACAATGCTTCAGAGGGGATAAAGAAAACCCCCTCCGCATCTGCAACTCTTTCTCTTCCTCTGGAGTACAGCCTTGAACTTTCATTAATTGCATTCTAGACAAAAGGTTAAACCCTTCATTTACAATCATAATCATGACCACTTTGTCTTTCAAATCTTGAGTATCAAAACTTAATATCACGGTGAAAATGCAACCCTTTTGGCCTCTTCGTCTGTGGCTTGGTTACATAGTGAAATAAAGTCAGATCTCATAGTATGTGGTGCACATTTGACTATCGCTATAGCTACTGGGAGTCAAAGTGCCTTAATAAGCCTGTCCATTAATGTAGCGTGTTGCACTGGAGTTAACCCCTCAGAGGTAACCCCTCCTCTTCCAACGTGCTAACCCTGCATGCATGCACGGTTGATGTCACATAGGTAGAGTCACCATACACTGTCACTTCCTGTTCTGCATGACTTTCAAGCGTGACAATAAGTGCCACCAATTCTGCAGCATGTGCCGCAAAGTGAAACAGTAGTCTTGCACTTGTCACTACCTCGAACTCCCCATTATCTCTGTGCCTTACCACAGCTGAACCATAATGAATTTCTCCATCAGTATGATCAATCCTTGAAGACCTGTCAATAATGCTAACCTCCCCTCCTGCTAGAGCGTTCTCCTTCACCCTCAGGATTTCATAATAGAATTCCTAGTAATTTGAGCAATCATGCACTTGCTCATCTGCTGCCAGTGGTTCGGCTACAAACGTGGCAGGGTTCACTATTTTACACCTGACCATTTTGATTGCCGGATTTGATATGACCACCTCATATGCGGAGGCCCTCTGTGATGTCAGTGTACCCTTAGCTTTCTCTAAAACAGCAAACAATGTATGCTCAACAAATAAAGTCAGAACACCCCATTACTATGCTTGTAGACTTCTCAATAGTGAATACGGCTGCAGCCAGCGATTGTTCGCAAGGAAAGTGTCCTCTCATACTGGATCTAAAATCCCACTATAGTATGCCAGAGGTGTATACCCAAGTGTGGTTCTTTGTGTAAGCACTGCTGTCATAACTGTTCCATTCATGTGTGAAAATAGGAAGAACTCCTTAAAATAATTGGGAATTCCTAAAACTGGAGCTTTGCAAATTGCTTTTTTCAATCACTCAAATCCTTATTTCATTTCCTCAGTCCACTCTATTCTTTCCTTGTTCACTTGTGCTTTCTTCAGAGCCTGCAAAAAGGGTCTTGTATATGAACTATAATCAAATAACCATGCTCTAAAATAATTGCACAATCACAGAAACTGCTGCATTTGCTTTATCGTGTGCAGTTTTGGTGTTTTCATAATCGCATCAGTTCAGGTGTAACTTGCTTTCCCTCATGTAAAATTATCTGGCCTATGTACAACACCTCTTCCTGACAATTTTGCAATTTCTCCTTATCTACTTTATATCCTTTCTCTGCTAGGATAGTCATCAATTGAATTGAATCTCATCAACAATTTTTCTTCTGTTGTGCTACAAACTAAAATAACCTTTACGTTCTGCAACGCAACACTTGGCAAATCAATATTGCTTAGGTACATCTGCAGGAGCCTATTAAAGATTGCTGGAAACTCAGAGTACACTTGGGGCAAACGTGTGCTTTTTAGCTTCTTCTGATGAAACGTAAATGACGTAATATCTTGGGAATCCTTATGCAACGGGATTGAGAAAAACGCATTTATCAAGTCAATCACCGTGAAATATCGTGCTTCTGGGGGAATACCGCATAGAACCGTCGCAGGATTCGGAACTAGAGGGAACTCTGCCTCTACAATCTGTTTATTGGCCTGACCATCCTTTCGATTTCTTCACAGGATGCACGGCAGTATCCTGATGGCAGTATCCTGATGTCACCAAAATACCTTGTGCCATCATAGCTGATATAGGGCCTCATTACACAGTAGGCGGTAAGGGTTTACCGGTACCGGTATTTTACCGGTACCGGTAAACCCTTACCGCTTTACTACGAGGTCCCTTTGCGGGTTGGGGAATTTAACGCCTGCTTTTTGCAGGTGTTAAAAACCAACCCGCAAAGGGACCAGGGAGCTAATTACGGTACCGCAATTTGCGGTGCCGTAATTAGCACCTTCCCCATTCCCATTATGCCCTATGGGGCAAAAATGGGAATGGGGAAGGGCAATGGGGGAAGGGGGAATTACCGCCCCACCAACCTTGGAATAGGGCGGTAATTCCCCTTTCCACCAAGGCGGTGCCGGTATTTTACCGGCATGGACCAAGGTGCTAATAGCACCTTGGTCCACCGCCATCCGTGTAATGAGGCCCATCGTCTTAAAAATCCCCTCATCTGCCTCTCAGGACATCGAGTATTGCCTTCCCTGAGGCAAAATTGCTCCTGGTTTCAGCTTAATCTTAACTTCTCCCACCCCCTTCAATAGGTCTACATCATAAGGGCCTGTAAATTCATAAAAAAGTTGGCACTTTTTCTATATCATCATCAAAAAATGCTGGGCATTGCTGCACTATAACCATTCGTTGTGGGATTTCCCTTCTTTCTACCTGATCCAATATGTAATGCTCATTTCAAACACCACTTCATCGTCTAACGGATCATCTCTGAAAATATCCTCTTCAGTGACGTCAATCAATCTGTACCCTTCCCCAATGGCAATTTCGTTCTCTATGGCCTGTTCTCATCATCGGTTCCTTCGAGCATAGCCAATTCCCCTCGAACTATGACTGCCTGCAATTCTAAGGGGATAATCTGCCCCCCTCTTCGTCCATAGGTACCTGAGGCCTGAACAGGAATTCATCAGGTATCCTCATAAGTTTGCCCACTAAACTGGGTAGCCATGTTAACAAAATGAGTACCCCATAGTGAAAGAGTTCTGGTTCTAATGGCGTTCCTCGCAGACCTATTTGCCCTGTAAATGCCATGATAAATGTGCCCATGTTTAAATAATGTATTCCTGGTGTGGAACACACTATACCTTCATCAGTAAAAGAAATCATCATATTCAACTTCGTCATTAAATCTCAGCCCAGAATATTAACTGGTGTCTGTCTCAAATACAATAATGGAACAGACATATGACATTCTCCTATGGAAACTGGCAATTTCTCAGTAAAAGGAACTCTACTTGTAGCTCCAGAGAAGCCTTGCGCATTCATAGCATTTCCTAATAATACACATTTTCCCTCTCGTATGCAAGTTGCCCCAGTGACTACTAAAAAAGAAAAGGATTTGCCTCCTATGATAACATCAACTCTTGGTTCCTTTTGAGGATTTGGTGTCACCGAAAGTGCAGAACTTATCGAGTGACCCTGTGAACTGTCCTATTGTGGGTACATACCTATTCTTGTAAAAGATCTTCCTCCCGTGACAGTGACACCCTCTACTCTAGGAATCAATAGCTGTCCTGTGTTTGTAATCTGCTGTAACTGCATGGGTACATGCTGTCACTGCTCTTGCGGCGGATTCAATGGTGCTTCCCATGGTTGTAAAGCCTGTTGTAATTGTGGCGCTTGCACTTGATACACTGGCTGATCTTGGCCGAACCCAACCCTATTTTGGGAACTATAAGCTGTAGGATTAGCTGTCCCCCCTCTTGAGAATTTTGTACATGCCCTTGTCTCCCACAATTTTGGGTGATGTGCCCTGTCATTCCACATGTCCAACCCACAGGAGGGAGTCTTCTAATCTGCCCTCCCTGCAGGTTTTGATTATCGTTCTGCACATTCTAAAATCCACCTTGGTTATTCTGGAAGCCTCCTTGATTATTCTGAAAACCTCCTCTTCCCCTGAAATCCATTCCTCGGCCTTAGTGCATAAACCCATTCAGTTGTCATTGATTACTCGCCTGTGACATACCTGCTGCTTGCTGCATTCCTAACCCTTCTCCATCCATCAGTACTGCTCCCTCTATGGCGTACTTTGACAGTTTCTTCTGAACTAACTTAGCTGCCTCAAGTTTTCTAGCATCCTCTTTCTTCTTACTTTTCTCTTGCAACAATTGGCGTGCAATGGTCAACTATATTTCTGCCCATGGCTTCGCTTCCATTGCCACTAATTTCTTGAGCTGCCTCTAAACTTGCTCTGGCAATCCCTGACACAAAATGAGGTAAAATACTGGTATATATTTCTCCCAGGGCTCTCGAGTTTCCAAAGTCCAAGTCTTTGAATGTAAGCAAGCGTATCTTCGTCATCTTTCATCTTACGTTCCATAATTGCACCCATATCTGACGTATCAAGATATTGCACTCTAAGCTCTTTCTGCACTGCTACCCTACAATTATTAAACGGCACCCCATCATGTGCTGTGTTCTGTGCTGTGACACTTGAGTATCCTGCTCTCTTATAAATGTCATCAGCCCTTTCCCCAAGAATAGCTGGTAGGAGACCTTCAATGTCCCCTATGGCTACAGTATTTCCTCCTGTCATTTTCTCTAACTCATAAATTCATTTTCCCGCACCTGCTGTTAAGCTGGGAAAGTTTGCATCTCAAACTATCCTTATTCATTTGGGGCCAGGGGATATACTGTGGTCTGATCCCTCCTTTCTCTAATAAGGGAAATTGCGAAATCACAAAATCGCAATTGGCTCCCATCGTCTTCCCATCCATAGTAGGGACAATGGTTCCTAATCGCCTTCTACCTGGAAATGACCTTGTCCTGCTCACATATGGCAGCGATTCCCCCCTCTCACTATGAGATCGCCCCTTAGATCGCTCTGAGTACCCCATAGGCTCTGGCGTCCTGTCATTAGGTTGGTCTAAATCCGACCATCTTTGTTCCTTGTCAGTCTGAAAGCATCCCCCAGGACTGCATGCACTTTCTCCCTCCTTCCCACGGAAGGTTTCTCTGTCTTTGTCTGACATATCTTGTCCCCAACTAGTCTGACTGTCATCTTTCTCATCTCTGTTTAGAGTCAGCCTGTCCAAAGGTAAGGGTCTGTGCTCGAGGCTAAACGGGCCTCCCTCCTTGCCCCGTGACTGGGCAACTATAGATCGATCTTCTTTTCCCCTTCTCCTCTAATCACTTTTTGTCCTCATCTCAAAGTGTTCCTCTAGGTTTACCCTAGACAGTCCTGGCATTGCTTCTTGTGATGGGAGAAACACCTCTAAGTCGCCCCATAATACTTCTGGACTCAGTTCCATCAACTCTTTCTCAATGCGATCAATTTTGTGTGTCCTCTGTCTCCTTTTTCATTCCATTTCTTCATCAAATTCCCTTTGTTTCTTTGCTTCCCCTCTAACCCTTTCCTCTTCCTGTCTTTTTGCTTCTCCTCTTTCATTTGCCCTACGCACATCTTCATCTCTTCATCTTTGCATTCTTTTATCTCTTAATTTCTGTTCCTATTCCTCTTCCTCTTCTCTCTTCTTTTGTAGCCTGTCTCATTCTTGGATTGTTTATTTGTATTGTTAATTCATTTATAGAGCGCGCCGGGGGCTCAGGCATCTGGGCGCTTTCAAAATTTCAAAGGTTACAGGTGATAGGACATTCAAGAAGAAGAAAACAGAAATATATACAAAAAAGAGTGTTTACATACTTGTAAAGAATGTTACATCAAAATATACAGGGCCTCATTACGAGGTTGGACTCTGAGGATTCTGGTACTTGTATTTTTCGCACTTGATTTTACTGGCAGGTGACTGGAAACAACTCCCTCCATAGCACAAATCTTCCCCTTGATCGGGTTGGGGGAAAGCCATGGTTGTGGCTCTCCATTGTAAGGCATGATGGCCCTGCTGCTGCTGCCTTTGAGCCCGGGACTCCTGGAACAATGTTTAAAATTTAGTAAGGCAGGCGCTCTGTTACCAGTCATTAGCTTCTCCTCCAAACGCACGTTTTCATGACTCCATCAATCTTCAGGGAGGCTGAGTTTCTTTGCTTTTTCAGGCGTGTCTACATTAGTGCCATGGCTGCCTCCAAACTCGTTCTGCCTCCGCCCTGGTGAATGGAGCAATTACCGGTCCATTCCAAGGTTGGCGTGACCGGTAATTCCCCATTCACCAGGGCCATTCCCCATTCCCATTGAGCCACCATAGGGATTACCGGCACCGGTAAGGGCACCCGTGCCGGTAATCCCTTACCGCCCTACTACGAGTTCCCTTTGTGGGTCTGTAACGCTCACCTGATTCTCGCAGAGGCGCCGGTCTTGACTGGGCGACTACCGTATCTTCAAAGGTGATGTGTAGCACCCGGTTGGCTCTTTGGGCTGGACCTCTGTGCACTGTATGCCTGACGTGTAGAGTAAGATGTCTGCAGATAGAAAATATGGGGTTAATGAACTGGGGTTATTGGGGTGTCCCTATCTCTTTCCTCTTCTCCTCTCCTGTAGACCCCCAAAGGTTAACGCTCTCACCTTAGGTAAGTGAATGCCGAGCTCTCCATCTGCCTCGGGGCAGGGTGCTGTAACCAGTTTCTTCACTGGATAGGTAGCGCAGGCCTCTTGACTTCAGAGGACTGCTGTCCGTCGTTTACTGCACGAACGGTAAGTTTCGAGTCATTCAAATGTCTTTAAAGTCTTTAGTAATGATGTCTCTTGTTTTGCAGGGTTCCGGCGATGGCGGATGACGGGCTGAAGTGAGTTGAAGATGGAGCCCGTGTGATGAATAGAAGCGCCTGGAAGCACGTAAGTAAGCGCTTGTTGCCTGCTTCACTATGCGCTCTAACTGTCTTTTTATTTTGCAGGTACGAGTTCGGAGCGGCTGCAGGGTGCCGGAATACCCACTGGATTAGATGTGGAAAGGAGTAATGGCACGTGAGTATTAAAGTTCCCCAATGTCTTTAAACGCACCTTGTTTTGTCTTTCAGATGCGGGATGCAGCGCCGAAGGCCTCCGGAGCGTGCAAAGAGTTGGTAAACTTTTGTCTTTCAGATGCCGGAATGCACTGTGAAGACCTCCGGAGCGCACGAAGAGTAGGTAAGCCTTTGCCTTTCAGATGCCGGAATGCTAACCTGTTCTTTCTTGTCTTTATAGGTGTTACTGAAGACTGGATTCAGGATGGTAAGCCTTTGCCTTTCAGATGCCGGAATGCTAACCTGTTCTTTCTTGTCTTTATAGGTGTTGCTGAAGACTGGATTCAGGATGGTAGCCTTTTTCCTTAGGCCCAGGACCGGATGCAGAAGACACGATGAGCGTTCTGCTGCAGAGGTTGCAGAATAACGCAAAGCAAGATTCATCCACCGGGTGTGGTTTAAATAGCCTCCTGTAGTGCTTAGTTGTCTCCTTCCACAGCCACGCCTAAGTAAGAAAAGAGTTCCTGGTAAGAAAAGAGTTCCTGCCTTCCAGAAGAGTTCCAGTGTTCTGAATCTAGGGAGTGGCTCCAGCCCCACCCAACAGGAAAAGTAGTTCCAAACAGAAGAGGATCAGAGGCTCAACTGGCAGGCAAGTAAGCAGCATGGTCTGCTGAAGGTAAGTCCACCCAAGCATTATGAGCCCGGCGCTTCCAGCGCTGGGACTGGGCATATTTATGAGCCTGGTGCCACTGGCGCCAGGACTGGGTCCAAAAGGTCCCAATTGGGACTGGTTGGCACTCGGAACCTGGGTTATGGATCTGCTTCAAAGGGAGTTGGGAAAACCCTGACCTTTTGGAAGCAGAGATCATGACAGTACCCCCCCTCAAGGCCCCTCCCAAACCGGGCTTCTCCGGGGGTTTTGGCTTGTCAGGAAATGTTCGGTGAAATCTTTTGATTAGGCGAGGAGCGTGGACATATTCAGCAGGTTCCCAGGATCTCTCTTGGGGGCCGTAGCCTTTCCAGTCAATTAGGTAGAATAGTTTAGATTTGGAGATCTTGGAGTCCAGAATGCTTTTGACTTCAAACTCGAGTTCTCCATCCACTAGGATAGGTTTTGGAGATTTGGTTGGTCGGGTTTGAGGTTGCACGGGTTTTAATAGAGAGACGTGGAAGACCGGATGTATCTTCATGTGCGGGGGCAAGTCCAACTTGACCGCTACGGGGTTTACTATGGTAGTGATGGAATAGGGACCAAGGTATCTTGGGTTGAATGTGCGTGGCCCTTTTAGAGATAGATATTTGGTGGATAACCAGACTTGATCCCCTACTTGATAGTGAGGGGCTTCCTTCCGATGTTGATCTGCTCCTTTCTTGTATTGTTCTTTAGCCCTTTGAAGGTGAGAAACAGCTTCCTTAAAGGCTTGGGTGATTGTAGAATGCAGGTAGTCTACTGCTGGTGTTTCAAGATCTTGGAGGGGATCCAACTCCGAGGTTCGAGGGTGACTGCCGTACAAAAGAAAAAACGGGGTTTTCCCAGTTCCCGAATGGACAGAGTTATTGTAGGCATACTCGGCTATCCAAAGGATATCTTTCCAAGTTTTTTCAGTTTGTTGCAGCATGCAGCGTAAATACTGTTCCAGAGTTTGATTGGTCCTCTCGGTTTGTCCGTCTGTCTGAGGGTGGTGACTGGTCGATAGTCTCACATCAATTTGAGCCGACCGACAGCAACTTCGCCAAAAATGAGAAATAAATTGACTACCTCGATCCGAAATTAGAACCGAAGGAAAACCGTGCAGTCGGACGATGTTTTCGAGAAATTCTCGGGCCAGAGTTGCTGCTGTTGGCAAGCCTTTGAGCGGAATGAAATGCGCCATCTTGGAGAATAAGTCCACGATTACTAGAATCGTATTGTATCCGGAGCATTGAGGTAGATCGGTGATGAAGTCCATAGAAAGCGTATGCCAAGGGCGAGGTGGGATGTCAATAGGGCGTAAGAGGCCTGCTGGTCTTTCCTTTTGACTCTTGTTTTGGGCGCATACTCCACAGGACATTATAAAGTCTCTGATATCTTTTTTCCAAGACGGCCACCAGAAGTAGCGCTTGATCTTTTCTGAGGTCTTGGCTATACCGGGATGACCTTCCATTAAAGAGTCGTGATAACAAGAGATTACTTTTTTCTGTAAATCTGTGCTGGGTAGGTATAATCGTTCTTGGAAATACAATAAGTTGTCCTTTACTGCAAAGTCCTTTCCCTGCAGATGCCAATTCTGTATGTCTGCTGGAGTTACAAGTTGCCTGGCTTTATCCTTAACTTCCTCTATGGATTCTGTGGCGATTACACCCAGAATTCTTTGTTCGGGAATGATTGGTACAGGTTTAGGGTTGACCAAGTGTTCTTCCACTCCCATCCGAGAAAGGGCATCGGCTTTACCATTCTTTGTACCAGGTCGATAGGTAATTATGAAGTCAAACTCGGCAAAGAATAATGCCCAACGGAGTTGTCTAGAGGATTGGGCTTTTGCGGTCTTCAAATATTGCAGGTTTCGGTGATCCGTAATCACAGTAACGGTGTGTCGGGCCCCCAGCAGATAATGCCGCCAAGCCTTGAAGGCAGACTTGATAGCTAGAAGTTCCTTGTCAGTAATCGTGTAATTGATTTCAGGAGGCGAGAATTTGCGGGACCAAAATGCCACGGGATGCAACTGATTGGTTACCGGGTCCTGTTGTGATAGAACTGCCCCCATGGCAAGGCTTGAAGCATCAGTTTCCACGATGTAGGGGAGTTCGGGGCGAGGGTAAGATTGGTGCAGAGATAAATTTAGTCTTCAAATCCTGGAAAGCTTGTTCCGCCTCGGTAGACCATTCAAAACGTTTGTTTTTCTTTAACAAGGCAGTGATGGTGTTGGGTGTCCTGACCCACGTTTAAGCTATCCTGCTACAACATTTGGTGCTGTGGGCTTAGGAAATTCAAGATGGCGGAAAACCCACATGTGCGCCGAAATCCAGGAAAGCTGCGCAGTTTGTGCGCCCACCAAAATGGTTGCCTCACTTGCCACCCACCAGTGCGAGAATGAAAGGCCGGGTTGCCATGAGGGAAATGGGTTGCCAAAGGAAAAACAGTAGCGCCGGTTAGCTTCAAAGCGCTTTAAAACCACCATTGGACTACCCGCACAGTAGTCTGAAACCATTGGGAATGGCAATGCTGATTGCCAAATGCAACCTAGAAGTGTGGGGAATTCATTTCTTAAATCCCAAAAATGAGTGCAGTACCAGTACTCACCACTATCCAAAAGCCGGCGTTTTAAAACCACTCTGTGTGTTTTTCTGAAGGCAAGCAAAATGCCTATTTCAAACCTTGCAACATGTGCAAAATATTCACTGAACACCAGCAGACATTTGGCAGAATGGAGTTTTGTGTGCCTACAAAATCTGGGAAATGAAGAGCCCAAAAACAATGCTTATAACAAAAATGCTATGGAGTCAGCAGCTTAAGCCTAACTGCAACTGGATTTAAAACCACCAAAATCGAAAATGTTAAATTAAATGAGTGACCTATGTTTGGTGTCACATGCCTTTGTAACTGTTGAAATGTCATAGTTTTGCGCTTAGAATCAGCATTCTAGCTGCATGTGTAAAATTACAAGTTATTTTAAAAGCAACAAAAAGTTAGCTGAAGGTCTGGCTTAAGGAACTTAATTTTGCCTAGCAACTACCCATCAGCAGTGAAACTAGAGTCACCACTGTGTTCCCAGGCCAACCTTCCTTTTGCTGCCCAGGCTAAGGATATGCCATCTATCTGATAATTGAATTTCCTGTGCTCTGCCAGAGAGTGAACAAAGCCCTCTCCACTCAGGCAAAGGTTTTTTATTACAGACGTCGTAAAAAGTGGCTTCCTCCTGGAGAAGCTGGGAGGAGCACTGCCTGTGAGAAGCAAGCTGGCTTGGCAGAAACTGGAAAGACTGGTTTCTGTACCATGTGACCTGAAAAGACACACCCCTGCAGCAAGGATATGGTTTTATAAAAAGGGGGATAATTCATAGAGCGGACATGTGAAAATTTTATAAATGATACCATAATTCTTGTGATTTTTCTGCCCACAGTTTAAGACGTGGTAGGAACCGGTGGTATGTTCAGGGGGGTTGTGGCGGAAAAGTGGATATTACTCTAAATGTGTGCATGTTAAAAATCTGAAACTTCATCAGTTAATGTCCCTACCCCCTGCACACATGTATGTAAAGTTGGGTCCATGTCGGAAATTGGAAAAGCAGTTAAAAAGTCAATTATGTACACTCTTTGAATGCAAGCTCCGAGAATGAGCAGATTTGGACATAGACATGGCTAAATTCAGCCACACCATGTATATGTAATTTTAAACAAATGTGTACCTGTGCAAATATGTTTTTAGGTCAGATATAGATTGTGTGTAAAGTTGACAGGGGTGGGTTCTCTGTATCATAAACAGACCTCATCATGATGACACTTCATTTCATTCCCCCAATCAAGCGGAGGAATGGAAGCTTGACCAATTAGAAGCTGAGAGAGAGGTAGGGTCAGTGATGCTAGAACACACCCACATTCTAAACACATAAAAGCAGACAGACAGGACAGATAGGACATTCATTTTTCATCTGCCGCTGAAAGCCCTGCCGGAAAAATCCATACTTACCTCCATCAAACTCCAGAAAGCCAAACTAGAGACTTCAATCTATCCAGAGCAGAGAGACCCAAAGAACCGGTGCCTAGCAGAGACCAGACCCCTGTGAGCAGTTCCAGAGGCCAGGCGCTGTGAGCAGAACCCGGAAAGACCTGACCAGACTGAAGTCCGTGACCAAGTCGCTTTCCTGTTCAAAATCTCTTGTGAGTACTTAGCAAAACTCAGAACACATCTCTTAGTTTAAATTCATCTAATTCAATCTATTTAACCTAAGTAGAACTGCCTCCTAGCTGTCACCTGTCATTCTAGCTGCAAAAATTTGTCACTTGTCATTTTGAAAAAGTGTGCGTTTAAAATTTACAAAACCAAAAACGACCTTTACTAAATTACTCATATCTCCGCAACCGTTTGGGCTAGAGACTTGCAATAACTTTCATTTGGAAGCTGAGATCCCAGGCTTTTCTAGGACCCCAAAACGGTAGAGATAGTCCTTGCGGTTCCTTTGTAATAGCGCTCGGCGCATCCGCGAATTTTACCGCGATTTGCAATTTCTTCACATGTAAAAACTGCTGCTGTTTGCTTTCCATTGGCCAGAAATTCGTTTAACCTGCTAACTATCCCTGCATCATTGCTAGTGTGAGCCTGGACTAATATTAACTAGATACCACTCACCCTGAACCTCTATAAGGGAATTAAAAGCAAATTTAGCATATTTCTCATTCATTGCCAGCACATATCCAAGCATTGCCTGTGTTTTCAAAACTCCTATCTGTTTTCTGTTGTCTAAGCTTGCTGGATTGAACTGATTACATTGATTGCATTTCTGAGAACTGTGTGTTTTCCTCCCATTCCCTTGCATTGCATAAAGAGGAGGGGAGTAGCCAGAGAAAAGTGATTACATTGTTTGGTTGAAATCATATTGCGTATTTTCTGTACTGCATTCATTGAATATTGCATCCACCTGAGCTTACATAAAGCGACCTCTACCACATTATACTTTTGTTCCTATTTACCAGTGCGCTACCTTATCCATTTCATATCAACTCATTAGTGATTATAAAGAAGTGTGCTAGTGCCAGATTCTCC
Source organism: Ambystoma mexicanum (assembly GCF_040938575.1). Taxonomy (NCBI): domain Eukaryota; kingdom Metazoa; phylum Chordata; class Amphibia; order Caudata; family Ambystomatidae; genus Ambystoma; species Ambystoma mexicanum. The sequence continues at coordinate 1,108,147,764 of NC_090933.1, read as the reverse complement.
GTTGTTAATATTTACCATATCAGATTAAGTGTGATATTCAATTATTAATTTATTATAAAGCGTGATATATATATATCTGTTTAAATTATCAAATAAACCTTTTAAACTTGCAAAACAGAACTACTTCTTGGCTCAGTGGGGTCAGGGGGATTCCAAGAGAGGGGTGTTATATAGGGGTAGTCATCCAGGACGCATGAACTGGACCTAAAGATATATCAATAAGGGTTTTCATTCAGTATTCTAGACTAGGCGTTAACTGGGCTGTAGTGCTGAATTGAATCCTCTTACAAAGTGGGGGCTCGAGCCGAGACGTTGGGTTAGATTTACCACTTGTGCAGCTTAATACAGTGTGCTAACTGACGGGATACATACATCCAGTCGGATCACCACGCTGCATTACGCTGTGAAGCATTCCTCAAAAGGGACACTCCAAGAAAAGTTCTGTTCCGCAAAACTAAAATACTAACTTCTGTAAGTCAGGACAGAGACCAATCTCTAGAATGACGACCTTGGTAGATATGAAAATAGCCAGAGAGCACTTCTTACACAAACTATTTGTGAGAGGTGAATGGACTCACCAGGACCAAACGGTCTGGTTGCAGGCCATCACGCAACAGGTCACTGAAACAGGGTCAGATATATATAGAGATCAGGGTCCATTACACGTGGCCCTGAGTGAACTATATATGGCTCCTAAGGCCAAAGATGAGCACGACAAGATTGTTAGGATAGCAGCATACCTGTACCTATATATGGGAGACATGTAGGATAGATGTGCTGAAAGCCAAAATCTGGCAAATAGGCAACAGATGGCATTACAGAAGGTCCAATCTGATCTGGACTCTTCTGAGCAGAGGCTGCAGAGGAGCCAGGAGTCAGAAAATGACAGCAGACTGTACATCACTAAAATGAAGGAGGATATGGATGTGCTGCAAAAGGAAAAGTCAGAACAGGATACCAGATTTCTGGCCTTGCAGAAGGAACACCAAGAAGGTTTGGACTCCCTACTGCAAAGCCAGAAAAAGCTGGAGCAACAGTTAGACTTTAACAGGGCATGCACGGAGCAGGTAGCCACCCTGCAAAGTCATCTAGATAGAGTGAAGGTAGAGAGCAACAAGCTGATCTTGAAAGACCTGGATACCCAGGCAGAGTTTGATGAGGAGCGCCAGAAAGCTGGTGCCCTTCAACGGCAAAGGGACGACCTGGCGGCACAAATGCAGGCTCTTAGTCAGGAAAGAGACGCCTTAGGCCAGGAAGTCTGCCATTTAAAAAGGAAAATGGAAGAAAATCACCTGGCCCACCAGGGGCTGGGTGACCTCCAAAAAGAAAACCAGAACTTGGTAGAGCACACCAGAAGGGTGGAGGATGCTCTAGCAAGAAAGGAGCAGGCCAATAGGGACACAGCTCAGGAGGTAACCCTCCTGCAGCAAAGACTGGCCCAGTTCTCCAGGACCAACCAGGAAGCACAGAGGGAAAATGAGGCCCTCTGTCAACACAATGATAGGCTCCAGCAACAGGTAGCGATGCAGGAGAAACTGATAGAGTCGAGTAAGGCCTTAACAGAGGAACTGAAAGCACAAATGCAGGCTCTTGCATTGCAACAGGGAGCAGGGGCGGATAGAGATGAGGTCCGCTGGGAAAGAGAGACTCCTGACCATAACCGCAGGAGCCCTAACACCAGGGGCCTTCATCTTCCCCAGTCCCTGGACTCTACCACCCCCGTGTCCCCTGGCGCACATGAGCACAGGGCCACAGGGATGGCAGATTACTATCCAGCTAAGAGTATGGGGCTCATAGGCCAGTACCATCCAGGAATGGAGGGGTGGGCATCCGGGTATGGGCACCCAAGTACAATACAGTTCAGTGGGGAACCCCAGGAGAGTAGGCCCATTAAGGGCATCCTGAAAACCTCTGCCCAGTTAGGTCAGTGGAGGGGGTACCCATCAAATCCTGACAGCAAGGAGGAATCTGAAGACTCCTCTGAACTGCGCAGGACACAGGAGACCAGGTCCCCACATTCTGCCAGCCATTCCCAGGCTCGCAGAATCCGGGAAAACCTGGAAGAACAGACGGGAACCTCTGGGAGCAGTGCCTCTGAGTCCGACGAAGAATGGACAAGGGTTACCCGAACCAAAAAGGCCAATAAGGCAAAAAGGGCCTTGCTCAAGGACCCCTTAAAGCAGATTAAGGCGATCAGGAGCGTCATCACGCCTTACCATAAGAACGCTAAGTATTCTGTTTGGGAGCACTTAGAGTTGTTTGAACAAATGATGGAGACTTTCCATTTGAAGGACAGCCAAAGCTGCATTCAATATGTAAAGTGGACCTTCTCCCCGGAATACTCCAGTTTCTTTGCGGGGCTGGAGGACCAAAATCATTTAAGATGGTCCACCTATAAGGCGGCCATCCTGAAACATTTTTCTGTTCACAGAAATCCTCAAGAGGCTCGCAAGGCAGCCTACAATTTGCAATGTGGGGAGGATCAGGCCCCACAAGAATTTGTGCAGGAGTTAAAGCGGGCTTTTGCACAGACCACAAGAAGGGTGCGCACGGATAGCCGTGAATTTATAAACACGTTTTTCCATGCCTTGCCCAAATATATCATGACCCAGCTCGTGAGGGATTTTCACGAGAAAAGATCTTTAGACTGGGTCATTGAACAGGCTACCCGCATCTATGAGGTGCAGAAGCCCATAGAAAATAAAAGCAATGCCCAGAAAAACCCCAAAGCCAACAGCACCCCTGCTGCTGCCAAGGTGGCAGAGGTAAAGGTCACCCCCGTTTTGGATTTGGAGATGGGGGGGCCTAAAAACCTACCTGCACCTAATAATGCTAGGCCCAGAAGGTCCTCGGGCCAGTCGCAGACAGGGAGCCAGGGAGGCAGCCCCACAAATGGGGTCCCTCGCTCTCCTGACTATGTAAGTCCTCGCTACAAAGGTAATCGACCCATCCTGGGTTATGTGTGGACTCCTCCAGCCCAAGGGGGGGGATCCAGCCAAGCACCTAACCCAGGGAACTTCCCTCCAAACTTCCCACAGGAGGGCAGAAATTTACCAAACCCTGGGCAGAACTTTTTCCCCAGATATCCTCCCGACTTTCAGCCCCAAAACCATCCATCCTTCTTTCCCCAATTCCCTGAGCCCAGACCACTGAATCCGGGAGAGGGGAGGCCAAGGGTGGAGGGGTACCCAAATCTTCCCAACCAGGGGTACTACCAAAGAAGGGATAGCTACCCTTCCCGGGATCAGCCCAGGGGAGAAAACAGGGCCCCGTATCAGCCTGAGCGGGTTTCCCAGTTAGAGCGCCAGGTTCAAAACATGGCGCGGGATATGGGTCATCTACTGAGGGCGCAGCAGAACCCTCAGATCAGCATGCCGGCGCAGAACGCACCCAACTCTGGACCTGGTGCTCCAGAACAATGACGGGGGCAGCACCCCGATAAATCACCGGTTCCCAGGGAGGAGGCACAAAGGGAAGGGGGGTGTAAAGCCTTGGAGGAAGCTTCCTTCCTCACTTGTAAACAGCCCCTGGAAACCCAGGAACCGGAAACAAAATCTCTTGCCCCTGAAAGTCTGCCTCCTAAGGAGCAGAGGGGGGGTAGGAGAAACAAAAGACCCAAACAGACTCAGTTTGAGGAGGAGGTACAGATCTTCCAATTTGAGGGAGAGGGATCCTCAGAGGATCCTGGGAAAAGGATCTTCTCCTTCAGAGAGGGGGGAACTCCTCCCAAAGAAAAATGGGTCCCTAGGGATGCAAATCCAGACTGGGGAGATGTGGAGACTGAGCTACCGCCGCCCACCATCTCATCCCAGAACCAACAGCAAGAAAATCCCCTGGTTCAAACCCATCCTGGCGACTGCCTCCAAAAAAGGGGGGGCGGCCCAGAAACGGAGCCAGGGGAACCCACAATGGCTCTGATCTCCAGTTGCAAATTTTTTCTTTCAGATTCCCAAGACTCTCCACAGAATTCTGCCCAAATCTCCTCGCTAGCGATGTCCAAAACCAGAAAATTAGCCCACCAGTTGTCCAAAAATGTACATTATCTGTGCCCCCTTGAGGAGAAGGAGGGAAGATATTATGCCCCAGTACAAGTACAGGGGCAGGGTACAATCTCAGCACTGGTGGACACTGGATCTCAAGCTACCCTTCTGTCCAGAAGGGCCTTTGACGAACTGAATGCAGGAAGGGGAGAGAATTACCAAATTCCTCTCACCTCTCTTCCTGGACAACTGCAGAACTTTGACGGGAAGGAAATTCCCGTCGAGGGGACGGCAGACTTGGACATTAAGATCGGGCGACACAAGTTGAAACACCCGGTCATAGTTGTGACCCCAGAGGGCACCCCTTGTTTACTAGGGAATGACCTCCTGAGAAGGTTGTCACCCCTAATAGATTGCGTAAACAAGGTCCTCTGGACCCAGACTAGCCGACCAATAAAATTAAAACAGAGTGCCAACCATGTTAGTTTAAACGGCACATGCCACATGGTTGAACAAAAATCTGACCAAGTAGAATTTCACTTCCAGAATAGCCAAATTCCAGACGTGACAGTAATAGCAGTAGGACAACAGACTGGTGATGGGGGGTCCTCTCTATTTCTGAAAATCAACCTTCCTTCCAGTCTAAAGTGGTACTCCACGCTGGAAGGAAACACTCTGAAATTCTATACCAATCCACAATCTGAAACTCCCACTCCTATAGTCCAGAAAGATGTGAAATCAGCTCAGAGCCTGGCTGATATTCAGCAAATTGGAGAGCAGTTGTTCATCCCTGTTCAGTTAAATGATGGGAAGGACTCTGTTCTCGCTCGAGTGTGTGTGAACAACGGTAAGAGCTTCATCAGCGAAGCCATGTTTCGCCAACTCCCAAAAGAACCAGCCATTCCCACCTTCAAACTGATAGACAAATGGGAAATGGACCTGGAAGTACCTAATTCCAAACATCTCCTGCCAAGCAGGTGTATGCTCAAAATCTCCATTGGCAACAAGAGCATAGTCCATAATTGTTGGGTCGTGCGAGACGTCCCTGCCGCCTTTTACTTAGGCAGTGACATTCTCAATCGCTTTGCCATTAGTTTGGACCTAATAAACTTCAAAGCTTGGTCCCGATTAGCGGATAATCCCATGGGCTTTGATGATCCAGAAAAAGCATTTAGGTCAGCTCAATTGCTACCTTATGCAGTTGAAATTCAGGTTAAAGAGGAAGTCACCATCCCAGAAAGGACCCGACAATTCTCCCTGGAAGTGAAAGTTAAAAGGGGACAAGAGTTGAAAAACCCTGATGCTTACATACATCTAAATGCTTCTCTCCAACAGCAAGGGTTGGGGGTAAACCCGACTCCATTAGTCAACATAGAACATGACCCCATTCTAATAGAGGTGGATAACAGCGACTTAAAGAGTATTACTCTAGCCGCAGGCACCATTATTGGAATGGCGGTTGATGACCGACATTTCTCCATTGATCTTGTAAATGAACTGTTAGGACCCATCCCCAAGGACTGTTTTGACAGTGACAGTGATGACAACGCAACACCAGACAGGATTTTTACCCGGCATGGGGGGAACTTCCTGGTGTACACTTCCTGCCCCTATGGTAAGGAAGATGTGACCTGTGACTTCAGGAGGGATGAGGTGATTTTCCAGGTCCATGAGGGCTGCCTTTCCCACCTGAAGCCTCCGGTCCAAATCAGCACTCTGACCAGGGACTTCTCCACCCAGCTGGAGGAGGCCGCGGAGATAGCCAAACCAGAAGTCTTTCCAGGCTTCAGGCAGATGGTGGAAGAGAGAGTCAACCTAGCTGATGCCTGTGTGACTCTGGAACAAAAGCAAAAGTTGAAACAAGTTTTCTTGGATTTCCAAGATCTCTTTGCGGTAGACTCATATGACTGTGGTCGCACCGACATCCACACCACAACAATCCCCACGGACCCTGGCATGACTCCAGTGTTTGTGAAGCAATATCGCTTGCCTCTCGCATCAATGGAGTCCCTTACTGAAATAATTAAGAACCTTGAGTCCCGGGGAATAATCCGTCCCGTCCACAGCACTTTCAATAATCCGGTGCTGGGAATATTGAAGCCAAACGGCCAGTGGAGACTCTGCGCCGACCTCAGGGAGCTCAACAAACGGGTCCATACTTCCCGATGGCCACTGCCCTACATTGACCAAGGGCTGGCCCAGATCCAGGGGTCACAGGTATTCACTGCAATAGACCTGACCAATGGGTACTGGACCGTGCCTGTCAGTAGGGAGGACCAATACAAGCTGGCTTTTACCTTTGGGGGCCAGCAGTACACCTGGACCCGGACTCCCTTCGGATACCTCAACTCCGGCAATGAATTCAACATTTTTCTACACAAGGCCATGCCCGACTTGGGTGCAAGGGGTAACCTGGCTTATGTAGATGATGTCCTCATCAAAAGTTCATCTGTGGAGGAACACATAGCGGAGATCCGTTATGTTCTGACACAGTTGAGGGCCGCCGGAGCAAAACTTTCCTTTCAGAAAGCACAGTGGTGTAAAACCCGTGTTAACTTCTTGGGGCATGAGATTACTCCTCAGGGTCTTTGTCCCCAGGAAAAGAAAGTGGAAGCACTTCAGAAACTGAAAGACCCCACAACTCTGCGGGAACTAAGGAGCCTCCTTGGACTGACTAATTACAGCAGAAAGTTCATTGAGGGCTATGCAGAGATCACCAGACCCCTGATTCATCTCCTGAAGGGGGGGGTCAAGTGGGAATGGGGTCCAGAACAAGCCGAGGCGGTAAAACAACTCAAAAGAAGCCTCTCACAAGCGCCTTGCCTAGCTTACCCTGTCAGAAACAAGGAGTTCTTCCTGGAGACGGGGTTCTCTAATACGTGCTTGACGGCAGTATTATATCAAAAGCATGACAAGGTCAATAAAGTAATCTCCTATGCGAGCAAAACTTTATCCTCTGTGGAGGAAAAATTCAACGATTGTGAGAAGGCACTCCTGGCAACGGTGTGGGCATTGAAGAATTACCGCCCGTTTATCCAGGGGGAACACATCATAGTGGAGACTCCACACCAGCCTCTGCAATATCTCCAAAGTGACAGAATCCGGGCCGGAAATGTGAGTAATTCCCGAATTACTTCCTGGATTCTGTCAATGCAAGGCTTTCCTGTGGAGGTCAGATATGGCCAAAACAAGAAGAGTCCCCTCGCGCAAGGTCTGGCTGACTTGCATGATTGTGCCAGAGAAAACTGTCTCGAGGACGAAAGTCTAAAAATAAAGGACAACACGGAGGCATACCTTAATTCCCCACACAAAGTCTTTGAAGAGGACAAGTGTGAGGGAATGCCCACTGTCTACGTGGATGGATGCTCTTACCATGTTGACAACAACGGGGAGAAAGAACTGGTGGCCGGCGTAGGGAATGCATGGGTGAATGAGTCCCCAGAACCCTCCGCTGGATACAAAATTGGTCCCCGAAGTAGTCAGGTGGCAGAATTGATGGCTGTGCATCAGGCCATCCTCACTGCTATCCAGCATCAACTCCACGAACTGGTCATGATCACAGATTCGGATTATGTACGGAACGGGTTCGTGGAGCACCTGGTTAATTGGAAAACCAGAGGCATGTTATGTGCTAACAACAAACCCTTGAAACATGGGAAGTTGATCCAAAACATTGATGATCTGGTCACCTCGAATGAGATGACCATCTATTGGAAGAAGATCAAGGGTCATTCCAAAGTAGAGGGACCAGACAAAACTGGAAATGACTTAGCTGATCAGCTGGCCAAAACCGGGGCCATCCAAGGGGATCTAATTGAGATTGAGTCCCTGTTGGGGGAAATCCAGGTCACTGCTATCACTAGGTCCCAGACAAATGCTAACAACGACCTTTCAATTGCACAATGGAGTAAGGAGACCCCTGATGCTGATTTGATTACCGCTCAGAAGGGGGATCCAATAATTGGTAAATTTTACCAGCACCTTGAGGACCCTGAGAACTTTCCCCTGACGGATACCGATTACATTGGGAAAGAGGACCTAAGAGTGTTGATGAAATGTCCCAAAATGTTCCGGATCCAAGACGGTTTGCTGGTAAGGAAATCCAAAGCTGGCCACGATCAGTGGGTGGTTCCTACCTCATTCCGAAGCCTGATGTTAAGTCACGCCCATGATGCGGCCACCGCCGGTCATAGGGGGTTTCACACAACATTGGAAATCTTAAGAGAGGTTGCATACTGGCCACACATGGGGCAGGACCTCGACCAATACTTGAAGGGGTGTCTTGTGTGTGCACAATTTCAGCCATCATCCCTCACGCACCGGGCGCCTTTACAAAAGAGGGGAATGACACTGCCATGGTCAGATTTACAAATCGACTTTGTAGGCCCTGTGATTCGCTCGGCTAGGGGGAATAAGTACATGTTGACCGTGACATGCTTGTTTACCAAGTGGGTGGAATGTCTCCCAGCCCCAAATTGCAAGGCAGAAACTGCAGCTGCCTTGATGATTAACCACATCTTTTCCCGTTTTGGTCTACCTCAAAGGATTGAGTCAGACAGAGGTAGCCACTTCACCAGTGAAGTAATGACAAAGATGTGGGAGATACTGGGGGTCAAGAGAAAGCTGCATATTGCTTACCGGCCAGCTTCTTCTGGGGCAGTAGAGCGATATAACCGGACAATTGTGAGCATATTAAAGAAGTTTGTGGCAGATTCTGGGCCAAGTTGGGATATCCGATTACCTCTGGTCCTAATGGCTATCAGATCTACCCCTTCATCTGCAACCAAAATGTCACCATTTGAGTTGATGACTGGGCACAAGATGGTGCTTCCTCAGCATTTGCTCTATAGGACCCAAGAGCAGACACTGATAAATGCCTCCACTACTCATGAGTATGTGGAGAATTTAAGGAAACACCTTCAACATGCTTTTGCTTATGCTCAGCGGAATCTAGAAAGATCGGCTGATAGCATGAAGACCCATTATGACCTGAAAACTTCCAGGAAGGAATATCAGGTGGGAGACCGGGTCTATCTATACAACTTCCAAAGGAACCAGGCCAAGCAGCGCAAATTTTTGCCTACATGGAAGGGACCCTTTGAGATCGTCGATAAGATCTCCCCTGTGGCCTACAAGATCCGCATCCCCAAAGGCGGTTCGGCAGAGGGGGAAGACAAGTGGGTCCACATAAACCAGTTGAAATGTTGCCATCCCAGGCACACTCTGCAACAACTGGAGGAATCCTCTGGAATCCTAGCGGGTACTGTCTCAGACTAATTCAGTTCCAATCATAAAACATACCACATCTAGTCTCTAAAATATTGTGATTGTATGAAACTGTCTCTTAGTCATACTGTTTTTATTAAAATAAGAATGTAATGTTTTGTTATGATAAAATGCATATGCTGCCCCACTATCTCAACAGTGGTGGAAAAAATCGCCTATGAGTAGATATTGCCGCTTTTGCTTTATCATCCTAGGAGAGATGAAACCATGAAGGATGACCAAGAAGGACGATTCGGAGACCGGGAACGGAGATCCAATGGGCCCAGTGGACCGCCCAATACTCCCATCAGGACCGGCGAGGAGAACCGATCGATCAGTACCGGATGGAGAAGAAGATGCTGAACTGTGCCATCTACAGAAGAGGAAGAAGATTATGCGGACAGACCGGTGCATGGGTCAAAACCCTTGTGCACGCGACTCCCCATCGACTCAAATTCAAAGTGCAGTCGCGTGGGGGGGACTTGTTGGGTGTCCTGACCCACGTTTAAGCTATCCTGCTACAACATTTGGTGCTGTGGGCTTAGGAAATTCAAGATGGCGGAAAACCCACATGTGCGCCGAAATCCAGGAAAGCTGCGCAGTTTGTGCGCCCACCAAAATGGTTGCCTCACTTGCCACCCACCAGTGCGAGAATGAAAGGCCGGGTTGCCATGAGGGAAATGGGTTGCCAAAGGAAAAACAGTAGCGCCGGTTAGCTTCAAAGCGCTTTAAAACCACCATTGGACTACCCGCACAGTAGTCTGAAACCATTGGGAATGGCAATGCTGATTGCCAAATGCAACCTAGAAGTGTGGGGAATTCATTTCTTAAATCCCAAAAATGAGTGCAGTACCAGTACTCACCACTATCCAAAAGCCGGCGTTTTAAAACCACTCTGTGTGTTTTTCTGAAGGCAAGCAAAATGCCTATTTCAAACCTTGCAACATGTGCAAAATATTCACTGAACACCAGCAGACATTTGGCAGAATGGAGTTTTGTGTGCCTACAAAATCTGGGAAATGAAGAGCCCAAAAACAATGCTTATAACAAAAATGCTATGGAGTCAGCAGCTTAAGCCTAACTGCAACTGGATTTAAAACCACCAAAATCGAAAATGTTAAATTAAATGAGTGACCTATGTTTGGTGTCACATGCCTTTGTAACTGTTGAAATGTCATAGTTTTGCGCTTAGAATCAGCATTCTAGCTGCATGTGTAAAATTACAAGTTATTTTAAAAGCAACAAAAAGTTAGCTGAAGGTCTGGCTTAAGGAACTTGATTTTGCCTAGCAACTACCCATCAGCAGTGAAACTAGAGTCACCACTGTGTTCCCAGGCCAACCTTCCTTTTGCTGCCCAGGCTAAGGATATGCCATCTATCTGATAATTGAATTTCCTGTGCTCTGCCAGAGAGTGAACAAAGCCCTCTCCACTCAGGCAAAGGTTTTTTATTACAGACGTCGTAAAAAGTGGCTTCCTCCTGGAGAAGCTGGGAGGAGCACTGCCTGTGAGAAGCAAGCTGGCTTGGCAGAAACTGGAAAGACTGGTTTCTGTACCATGTGACCTGAAAAGACACACCCCTGCAGCAAGGATATGGTTTTATAAAAAGGGGGATAATTCATAGAGCGGACATGTGAAAATTTTATAAATGATACCATAATTCTTGTGATTTTTCTGCCCACAGTTTAAGACGTGGTAGGAACCGGTGGTATGTTCAGGGGGGTTGTGGCGGAAAAGTGGATATTACTCTAAATGTGTGCATGTTAAAAATCTGAAACTTCATCAGTTAATGTCCCTACCCCCTGCACACATGTATGTAAAGTTGGGTCCATGTCGGAAATTGGAAAAGCAGTTAAAAAGTCAATTATGTACACTCTTTGAATGCAAGCTCCGAGAATGAGCAGATTTGGACATAGACATGGCTAAATTCAGCCACACCATGTATATGTAATTTTAAACAAATGTGTACCTGTGCAAATATGTTTTTAGGTCAGATATAGATTGTGTGTAAAGTTGACAGGGGTGGGTTCTCTGTATCATAAACAGACCTCATCATGATGACACTTCATTTCATTCCCCCAATCAAGCGGAGGAATGGAAGCTTGACCAATTAGAAGCTGAGAGAGAGGTAGGGTCAGTGATGCTAGAACACACCCACATTCTAAACACATAAAAGCAGACAGACAGGACAGATAGGACATTCATTTTTCATCTGCCGCTGAAAGCCCTGCCGGAAAAATCCATACTTACCTCCATCAAACTCCAGAAAGCCAAACTAGAGACTTCAATCTATCCAGAGCAGAGAGACCCAAAGAACCGGTGCCTAGCAGAGACCAGACCCCTGTGAGCAGTTCCAGAGGCCAGGCGCTGTGAGCAGAACCCGGAAAGACCTGACCAGACTGAAGTCCGTGACCAAGTCGCTTTCCTGTTCAAAATCTCTTGTGAGTACTTAGCAAAACTCAGAACACATCTCTTAGTTTAAATTCATCTAATTCAATCTATTTAACCTAAGTAGAACTGCCTCCTAGCTGTCACCTGTCATTCTAGCTGCAAAAATTTGTCACTTGTCATTTTGAAAAAGTGTGCGTTTAAAATTTACAAAACCAAAAACGACCTTTACTAAATTACTCATATCTCCGCAACCGTTTGGGCTAGAGACTTGCAATAACTTTCATTTGGAAGCTGAGATCCCAGGCTTTTCTAGGACCCCAAAACGGTAGAGATAGTCCTTGCGGTTCCTTTGTAATAGCGCTCGGCGCATCCGCGAATTTTACCGCGATTTGCAATTTCTTCACATGTAAAAACTGCTGCTGTTTGCTTTCCATTGGCCAGAAATTCGTTTAACCTGCTAACTATCCCTGCATCATTGCTAGTGTGAGCCTGGACTAATATTAACTAGATACCACTCACCCTGAACCTCTATAAGGGAATTAAAAGCAAATTTAGCATATTTCTCATTCATTGCCAGCACATATCCAAGCATTGCCTGTGTTTTCAAAACTCCTATCTGTTTTCTGTTGTCTAAGCTTGCTGGATTGAACTGATTACATTGATTGCATTTCTGAGAACTGTGTGTTTTCCTCCCATTCCCTTGCATTGCATAAAGAGGAGGGGAGTAGCCAGAGAAAAGTGATTACATTGTTTGGTTGAAATCATATTGCGTATTTTCTGTACTGCATTCATTGAATATTGCATCCACCTGAGCTTACATAAAGCGACCTCTACCACATTATACTTTTGTTCCTATTTACCAGTGCGCTACCTTATCCATTTCATATCAACTCATTAGTGATTATAAAGAAGTGTGCTAGTGCCAGATTCTCCGTTGTTAATATTTACCATATCAGATTAAGTGTGATATTCAATTATTAATTTATTATAAAGCGTGATATATATATATCTGTTTAAATTATCAAATAAACCTTTTAAACTTGCAAAACAGAACTACTTCTTGGCTCAGTGGGGTCAGGGGGATTCCAAGAGAGGGGTGTTATATAGGGGTAGTCATCCAGGACGCATGAACTGGACCTAAAGATATATCAATAAGGGTTTTCATTCAGTATTCTAGACTAGGCGTTAACTGGGCTGTAGTGCTGAATTGAATCCTCTTACAATGGGCTGGACTATTCGAGAGAATTCGGGGATAAACCTGCGGTAAAAGTTAGCGAAGCCTAACATGCTTTGCACACCTTTTACGGAGGATGGTGATGGCCATTTGAGAACTGCATCGACCTTCTTTGAATCCATACGCACTCCGCCAGGTGATAATATGAATCCCAAGAATTCAACTTCAGTCACGTTGAAAACACATTTTTCCAACTTAGCGAAAAGTTTGTGTTGACGCAATCTTTCGAGGACCATTTTCACGTGTTTCCGATGTTCAGATTCCGATGAAGAATAAACGAGGATGTCGTCAATGTAAACAACAACACATACATCTATGAGCTCTCTGAGGACATCGTTCATAAAATATTGAAAGGCGGCCAGGGCATTGCAAAGTCCGAAGGGCATGACCTGATATTCAAATAGCCCATACTTGGTGCGGAAGGCCGTCTTCCATTCATCGCCCTCTTTTACTCGTACCAAGTGGTAAGCTCCTCTAAGATCCAGCTTTGTATATATGCATGCTTTTCTGACTTGGTCCAGGAGTTCAGGGATCAAAGGTAACGGATATCTATTCTTAACGGTGATCTGGTTCAGGGAGCGATAATCAATACAAGTTCTAAGGTCTCCTTCCTTTTTTGGAACGAAGAACAAAGCTGAAGAAGCAGGGGACTTGGAAGGACGAATAAACCCATTTGCCAGGTATTGATCCAGGTATTGTCGAAGGTGAAGGTTCTCAGGCTCGGTGAGGGCATAAATTCTACTACAAGGAGGAGTAGATCCAGGTATCAGGTCTATCTGGCAGTCATAAGACCTATGAGGAGGTAGAGAGTTAGCCTGATCCTTCCGGAAAACATCTTGGTATTCTAGGTATTCGGGAGGTAACTGGGGAGTCTCTGAAGAAATTGCGGCCAGTGCAACACCAGGTGGAGGGTGACAAGTAGAGACACATTCTGGAAACTGGACCGTTCTTGCTCGCCAATCGATCAGAGGATTGTGTTTCTCTAACCAAGGTATTCCTAGAATAATCTGAAACTGAGGGGCCTTGATCACATCAAACACGATCTTCTCATGGTGTCCATCTTGACTTACTAGCGTCACCTCTTGAGTGTTATGCGTTACTGGCCCGGAGGCTATCTCCGTACCATCCACCGTAGTAATGACGTCCTTTACAGCCTTGGGACAAAGAGTTAGATTCATCCTCAAAACCATTTCATGATCCACATAATTGCCGATGGCACCGCTGTCGACGTAAGCTTCAATTGCATGTAATCGATCCGGATTATCAGGGCTAATGAGGACCATAGGTATCACGAAATGCGAGGTCACGGAACTGGTTTTCACGCTCGGCAAGAGGACCTCTATTCTTGTCGGGCGAGGTTGTTTCCCTGCTCAGAGTTTGTAACTTTGGTAACTGCAGCTCCTACTGCCTTCTTGGCAGGTTTCACCGGACAGTCTCGAAGAAAGTGCCCTGAGTTTCCGCAATATAGGCATAATTGCAACTGTTTCCTCCTTTCCCGCTCCCTTTGTGTTAGAGGACCTTTCAGACCCCCTATTTGCATGGGTTCCCCGGAGTCTACTCCTTTGGAAGGAGTTGGCGGTTTGGAAAATACTCGAGCATCAAACTTGGAACGATCGGCCTTCCTGTTCTGCAGCCTGTGATCTATTTGAATGACCAAGTCTATATAATCCGAACAGTCTTGTGGGGGATTCACTACTTGGGCTAAAACGTCTTTGAGCTCTCCACGTAGACCTCTATAAAACAGCGTAATCCTTTTGTCCTCAGGCCATTGAGTTTCCACTATTAGTCTATTGAAAGATGCAATATAAGCCAAAAGGTCTTGATTACCCTGTCGCAACGAAAGAAGCTCATTGTCCAAGTCCTGCCGCTGTGAATGTCTTGCGAACAGTTTTTCCATACTAAGCTGAAAGGCTTGAAAATCATGGAGAACCGGATCATCTTGATTAACTAGAGGGATCGACCAGTCTGCCGCATTGCAACTAAGGTACGAAAGTACAAAAGCTACTTTTGCTTGATCAGTTGGAAAGGCTGCTGGCCGGCATAAGAAGTGCAACCGGCACTGATTGATAAATACTGCAAACCTCTTTGGGTCACCAGAAAATCGTTCGGGCGGAGCCAGGGGTACATTCCCAGGTAGGTTGATCTGCACTGGATTCATAGAGGGTGTTGAAGGAAGATTTGCCCCTGATGCGGGTAACGGGGTCTGTCCGGCTTGTGACTGTAGCACTTGTCTAGCAAGATTGTCTGTTCTCTCCTTGGAAATAATTAGTTCCCTTCTTAGAGCATTCGTTTCCTGACGAGCTGCATGCACTTCTGCCCTTAGTTCCCCAAGTAACCGGGCTAGGGGGTCAGTATCCGAGGTTTCCATAGCGCCTGGGCGAGAGTTTTGCGGTAGGCTTTGCGTTCTGTAACGCTCACCTGATTCTCGCAGAGGCGCCGGTCTTGACTGGGCGACTACCGTATCTTCAAAGGTGATGTGTAGCACCCGGTTGGCTCTTTGGGCTGGACCTCTGTGCACTGTATGCCTGACGTGTAGAGTAAGATGTCTGCAGATAGAAAATATGGGGTTAATGAACTGGGGTTATTGGGGTGTCCCTATCTCTTTCCTCTTCTCCTCTCCTGTAGACCCCCAAAGGTTAACGCTCTCACCTTAGGTAAGTGAATGCCGAGCTCTCCATCTGCCTCGGGGCAGGGTGCTGTAACCAGTTTCTTCACTGGATAGGTAGCGCAGGCCTCTTGACTTCAGAGGACTGCTGTCCGTCGTTTACTGCACGAACGGTAAGTTTCGAGTCATTCAAATGTCTTTAAAGTCTTTAGTAATGATGTCTCTTGTTTTGCAGGGTTCCGGCGATGGCGGATGACGGGCTGAAGTGAGTTGAAGATGGAGCCCGTGTGATGAATAGAAGCGCCTGGAAGCACGTAAGTAAGCGCTTGTTGCCTGCTTCACTATGCGCTCTAACTGTCTTTTTATTTTGCAGGTACGAGTTCGGAGCGGCTGCAGGGTGCCGGAATACCCACTGGATTAGATGTGGAAAGGAGTAATGGCACGTGAGTATTAAAGTTCCCCAATGTCTTTAAACGCACCTTGTTTTGTCTTTCAGATGCGGGATGCAGCGCCGAAGGCCTCCGGAGCGTGCGACGAGTTGGTAAACTTTTGTCTTTCAGATGCCGGAATGCACTGTGAAGACCTCCGGAGCGCACGAAGAGTAGGTAAGCCTTTGCCTTTCAGATGCCGGAATGCTAACCTGTTCTTTCTTGTCTTTATAGGTGTTGCTGAAGACTGGATTCAGGATGGTAAGCCTTTGCCTTTCAGATGCTGGAATGCTAACCTGTTCTTTCTTGTCTTTATAGGTGTTGCTGAAGACTGGATTCAGGATGGTAAGCCTTTTTGCTTAGGCCCAGGACCGGATGCAGAAGACACGATGAGCGTTCTGCTGCAGAGGTTGCAGAATAACGCAAAGCAAGATTCATCCACCGGGTGTGGTTTAAATAGCCTCCTGTAGTGCTTAGGTGTCTCCTTCCACAGCCACGCCTAAGTAAGAAAAGAGTTCCTGGTAAGAAAAGAGTTCCTGCCTTCCAGAAGAGTTCCAGTGTTCTGAATCTAGGGAGTGGCTCCAGCCCCACCCAACAGGAAAAGTAGTTCCAAACAGAAGAGGATCAGAGGCTCAACTGGCAGGCAAGTAAGCAGCATGGTCTGCTGAAGGTAAGTCCACCCAAGCATTATGAGCCCGGCGCTTCCAGCGCTGGGACTGGGCATATTTATGAGCCTGGTGCCACTGGCGCCAGGACTGGGTCCAAAAGGTCCCAATTGGGACTGGTTGGCACTCGGAACCTGGGTTATGGATCTGCTTCCAAGGGAGTTGGGAAAACCCTGACCTTTTGGAAGCAGAGATCATGACAGGGTCCTCCCTTAACGCCTGGTTTTTCCAGGCGTTAAGGATGGGACTCGCAAAGGGACTCTTGAGCTAATAACAGTACTGCAATTTGCAGTACCGTTATTAGCGCCTTCCCCATTCCCATGGGCTCAATGGGAATGGGGAAGGCGCTAATAACGGTACTGCAAATTGCAGTACCGTTATTAGCTCAAGAGTCCCTTTGCGAGTCCCATCCTTAACGCCTGGAAAAACCAGGCGTTAAGGGAGGACCCACAAAGGGAACTCGTAGTAGGGCGGTAAGGGATTACCGGCACGGGTGCCCTTACCGATGCCGGTAATCCCTTACTGCCCACCTCGTAATGAGGCCCTCAGTTTTAGAACTACATGGAATGAATTATACAAGATCATGTAATGAGGACTTAGAGCACCTGGGGTTCTTAGGTTAGCAGTAATCATTGGTCACAGGAGTATAGCCATTTCTTAACATTCATTTTGAAAGGGTAGAAAGTAGGTAATGCTCTTAAGGTATCAGGGATAGAGTTCCAAAGTTTTGTTGCCATGACGGGGAAGCTAGAACCTCCTGTTTTTTTTAGGTTTGAAGATGGTTATCCTGAGGCTGTTGGATTGTGCCTTTCTGATGGGCCAGGCTGATGTGTATCTAGTGAATCTATTCGTCAAGTATATGGGCACCTTGTTAGTAAGGCATTTGTGGGTGATGTTAAGTGATTTGAGCTTAATTCTGTCATTAATGGCAAGCCAGTTAATAGCACGCCTCTCGTGCGAGATATGCTGTGATTTTGAGATGCTTAAGGCAGATCTTAAGGCATTGTTTTGAAGTGTCTGGAGTTTGTTAGTGTTATGTTTGCTGGTACCAAGATAGAGAGCATTGTAGTAATCCAACTTGGATAATATTAGTGCACGTGATATTGTGATGCAGCTTTCAGTGGTCAGGAATGGTTTGCATGTATAGATCAATTTACAGGTGTAGCGAGTGGCATAGGCTTTGGCATTTACTTGCCTGTTAAGGTTGAGTGCTGAGTCCTAGTAGAAACCTAAGGTTTTAACTTCTTTACCGACTTAAATTTTGATACCGTCTATGGTGACAGAGTTGTACAGTGGGGAGAGTTTGTATTTTTATTTGTATTTATTTTATTTATATAGCACACCAGGCCCAAGGGCATCTGGGCGCATCACTTTGTTACAGGCATGGTACAGGCAAGACGTTTGAATTGAATATACAGAAATATACAAGTTATACAATTTATAATATTTAGAATACACATGCACAATTGCGGGTTATAACAAAAGGCCATTTATGCTATAGCTTATGACTCTGGGGCAGAGACTTGGGCAGACAACCAAGCTTTAGCTTTGCGCTTGAAAGCTGGGAAGAAGGATTCAGCTCTAAGAGGATTAGGTAACGAGTTCCATAGCTTGGCTGCTAGGACTAGGAAGCTGCGTCCACCAGATCTTTGGAGGTTGAAGCGCGGGATGTCAAGCCAATTGGTATGGGCACTTCTGAGTGGTCTCGCAACGGTGTGTAGTGTAAATCTGCTGGCTAGGTAGCTATGGTGGGCGAGGCTTTTGTGTGTAAGCGTAAGTGCTTTAAGTGAAACTCTTTGGGAGACTGAGAGCCAACGGAGACTCCGTCTAGAGTCAGAAATGCGAAGGTTCCTAGGAATGTTTAGAGCCGCTCTGATTGCATTATTTTGGATGATTTGTAATTTTTTAATATTGCATTGGTTGGGGCACAGATAGAGGGCATCACAATAATCAATTTTGGATAGGACTAGGGTCCTGGCTAGTGTGGTGCAGTTGGCTGGTGAAAGGAAGGGGCGGCATGCTGTGATGAGCTTGCAGGTGTATGATGCTGCTGATGATACTGCATTAGTTTATCTGGATAGTGAGAGTGTGGAATCAATATAGATACCAAGTGTTTTAGTTTCCTTAGCCACTTTGATGGTGTTACCATCAATGGTGAAGGATTTAAACGATGGGTCAAGCTTTCTAAGTCTTTGTTGGGAGCCAAGGATGAGGAGCTCGGTCTTTTCGTCATTTAAACACAATTTGTGCCGCACCATCCAGGCCTGGATGACTTGATAAATGGCGTTGATGGCTAGGGAGTCAGTTTTGTAGTCTCCTGTGATGGGGATAAGTATCTGAGTGTCATCTGCGTAGTTGGTATACGTGACGCCCAGTAGATCAAAGATGTCAAAAGGGGGTTTTGTGAATACATTGTAGAGTGTCGGGGATACACATGATCCTTGAGGGACTCCACAAGTGACTAGAGAGGGTTCAGCAGTGGCAGTAGTGGAGAAGGCCCTCATGGATCTATTGTCTAGGAAGGAGGTGATCCAAGCTGTGGCTTTGTCCGAGAAGTGGGCGGCAGTTTTAAGGTTGCGGCATAGGGTTTGGTGGTTTACTAAATCGAAGGCCGCGGAGAGATCTAAGAGGAGTAAGAGGGCCAGTTTGCCCTTATCCTTTAGGTCTTCAATCTGAGTTTTTAGGTCTAAAAGAGCAGTTTCTGTACCTTACCGCGGGCGGAATCCAGATTGCCTCAATTCCAAGAGATTATTGGTTTCCAAATACTCTTGGATCTGCAGGTATGCAGCACGATCAAGAATTTTTAGAAGAAAAGGGACCGTGGTGATCAGTCTGTAGTTGGTGGGTATGTTAGCGTCCAAAGTGTTTTTTTTCAGGAGTGGAATAACCCAGGCATCCCTGATGTTGTCCGGGACAATCCTAGAGCTGAAGGAGGAGTTTATGAGTGTGGTGATGAAGGGCACTAAGTAATGCGATGTCTCATTAATAATGGTGGCAGGGCATGGGTCCCCCTGATAATCGGAGGGTTTAAGGTTGTTGATAATGCGTTCAACTTCAATGATGGAGAGAGGTGAGAAGCTAAATGGTTTCAGGGATTCAATGTTGGATTTAATATTGGCCTGAGGGGTATTATATGCCAGACTGGACTGCAAACTGTTTTTTTCTCGTTAATTTTAGTTTGGAGGGTGACGATTTTACCCAGAGGGCCTTTTGAATGTTAGCACACAAGATGCTGTCTTTGGAGCAGGCATCTGGCGGAGTGGCAGGGCATTCCAGTTCCTTTAAGATTTTAAATAACTCCTTGGTGTTAGATTGGGCTAGTTCAATGCATTTATTGTATGTCTCTCTTTTTAGCAGAAAGTATGGCTTCTTTGTAATTTAAGGTGGCTAAGGCAATGCTTGCTTTATTGGCTTCTGTTGGATGGCTTTTCCAGTGTGCTTCAAGAATACTTTTTTCCTTGCGTAGGCTTCTCAACTGTGGCGTGAACCAAGAGTTGAGGTGGGCCCGAGGTTTGGGTTTTCGTAATTTGGAGGGCGCGATGAGATCAAGCGCTTTTAGCATGGTCTGATTGTATGAGTCTACCAAGACTGTAGGATCAGAGCATGAGGAAGAGAGATCATTGAGAGTGGGGAGGATGAGTGGGAGTAGTTTGGCACTGGTTATGTTGCACTTATTTCTTGTGGTGGTGGCGGGTGCCATATTGGGGATAGAGTGGATGATTTTAGTGGGGATGCTGAAGGTGATTAGGTGATGGTCGGTCCATTCACATGGTTGATTGGAATTGACTTTAGAGTCGCAATTTATGTCAGCTATCCAATCTAGAGTCCTGCCCTTGGAATGAGTTGGCGTAGTGACCCGTTGTGTGAAGCCTAGGTTAAGTAGTAGGTTGTTGACTTCATGGCCAGAGGCATCATTAGGGTCGTGTTAGGGTTGGCTCCTGTGCTTGCATGTATGCTGTGCCAGGATCGATGTCATCATTTGAATGTAGGCTGTGTGGGATGTTTTTATCCACGCATCCAAGCCCTACCTCAAAACTGTGCAGTACTGGCATTGAAAACATCATGATGGCCAGAGCTTCCCAGAAAATGCCCAGGGAAGTGCATGAAGAATAGGCTGCCACCCATTTTGCCGATGTTATGGGCACAGAAGGGCACTGCCTAAAACCACCATTGGACTACCCACACAGTAGCCTGAAACCATTGGGAATGGCAATGCTGATTGCCAAAAGCAACCTAGAATTGTGTGGAATTCATTTTCTTAAATCCCAAAAATGGGTGCATTACCAGTACTCACCACTATCAGAAAGCCGGCGTTTTAAAACAACACCAGACTTTTTTCTCTTTTTGTGTAAAACTGAATAAATGAACCCAAAGCAGGCCAAAGAAAGACTTACTGAGAGGTGGATACAATGTAAAGTTATATTCTGAAATGACTTGAAGGTTTATAACAAGACTGGCTGAGCTGTGGATTTCAGCAGTTTAAGTAAATTTGGACTGAAAGACACTAAAAATCTAAATGTTTAAAAGAAATGAGTGACCTACTTTTGAGTGTCACATAGGTTGCAATTGTTTAAATGTCATAGTTTTAAACTTAGAATCAGAATTCTAGCTGCATATGTAAAAATGGTTAGTTTTATTTAAATGCAGAAAACTGGGTAACTAAAAGTGACATTAGCTGGGGCCTGGCTTAAGGAACTGAATTCTGCCCACCAGCTACCCCCGACAGGAGTTGAGACTTGCACAACTGCTGTATTCCCAGGCCTAGCTGCCTTTTTGCTGTTCCCACCAAAAGGGATATGACACTTCTCTGATTGAATTACCTGGGCTCTGCAGGAAATTGAACAAAGCCCTGTCCTGACTCAGGCAAATGTTTTATTGGTGGGAGTCGTAAATGTGGCTTCCTCCTGGAAGGAAAGGGGAGGAGCACTGCATGTGAGAGCAAGCTGGCTTGGCAGAAACTGGGAGGGGGAGAACATGGAGACAGAGGCTGAGCTTGAAGAAAGTGGAAAAACTGGTTTCTGTACCATGTGACCTGAAAAGACACACCCCTGTAGCCAGAATATGGTTTTAGAAAAAGATGAATAACTCATAGTACGGACTTGTGATAATTATTTAAATGATACCATAATTCTTGTGATTTTTCTGCCCACATTTTAAGAGGTTTTTAGAACCGGTGGCATGATCTGGGGGCAAGCTAGCAGTTAAGAGGGTATTACTTAAAATGTATGCATGTTAAAAGTCTGATACTTCATCAATCAATGCCTGCATGCCTTGCACACATTTGGGTAAATTTGAGTAAGAATCTGATATTGGTAACTTGACCAAAAAGTGAAATATGTTGCCATTTCTCAATGCAAGCTCCCAGGAAGAGCAGATTTGGACAGGGTATACCTCCTGTGATATGTGATGGGTGCATGTAATTTTAAACAAATGTGTACCTGTGCAAATATGTCTTTTGGGTCAAAATATAGATTGTGTGTAATTTGACAGGGGTGGGTTCTCTGTACCATAAACAGACCTCATCATGATGACACTTCATTTCATTCCCCCAATCAAGGGGAAGAGGAGGAAGTGGCCAATGACAAGTGGAGAGGGGTAGGGCCTAGGAAGCTAGCCTTTCCACCCATTTTCAAAACACATAAAAGCAGACAGTCAGGACAGATAGGGACATTCAATTCCATTTTGCTGCGGAGCATGCTGCCGGACCATACAACATCCAGAGATCCAGACTTCAAATCCATCAATCTCCAGAATCCAGAGAGGCTAGACCAGCAGAGCAGAGCTGACCCAGACCGCTGTTAGCAGAAGCAGAGAGCTGACCCAGATCACTGTGAAGAGACCCAGACCAGACCGGAGTCCAGTCCAAAACCTGACCAGATCCGTGGCGAGGCCCATTCTAATTCAAAAATATATTGTGAGTACCTAGCAGAACTGTGTAGAACCAATCTCTTAGTTAAAATAATATAATTCAATCTATTTTAATCTAAGTAGAACTGCCTAAAAGCTGTCACCTGTCATTTTCTAGCTGCTAGCTGTCAATTGTCACTTTGAACTTTAAAATTTCAAATCTGAAAAACGACCTTTACCATATCGCTCATATCTCCGTGACCGTTTGTCTTAGAGACTTGCAGTAACTTTCCTCTGAAAGCTGGGAATCTTGGCTTTCCAACGAACCTAGAACCGCATTCCTACCCCCTATAATTTTGCCTCAATCGCGAAAAACGCACTCGCGAATTTACCGCGATTTGCTAATTTCTCCACGTGTGAAAACAGCCGTTTCCTTGCTAAAAATTTGTTTGCCTCTTAAGAACCATCCCTGAATTATTGCTAGAGTGAGCCTGGACTAATATTAACTTGATACCACTCACCCTGAACCTCTAGAGGGAATTAAAAGCATTTTAGCACATTTTCCAATATAGTGCTATCACATATAAAAGCATTTTGGGCCTGTGTTTCAAACTTCTGTAGTCTAGCTGGGGTGAACTGAATTACATTTGATTGCATTTCTGAGAACTGTGTGCTTTCCTTCCATTTCCTTGCATTGCATAAAGGGGGGAGTGGATTGCCAGAGAAAAGTGATTACATTGTTTTGTTGAAATCATATTGAGTATTTTCGGTATTGCATTTCATTCAACATTGCATCCATCTGAACTTATATAAAGCATTCTCTACCACCTTATTCTTCTGTTCCTATTCACAAGTGTGCTAGTACCAGACTATCCATTATTGATTACTTCTCAGATTAAGTGTGATATTCAATTATTAATTTATTATAAAGTGTGATATATATATATATTGTTTAAATTCTCAAATAAACCTTTTTAACTTGCAAAACAGAACTACTTCTTGGCTCAGTGGGGTCAGGGGGATTCCAAGAGAGGGGTGTTATATAGGGGTAGTCATCCAGAACGCATGAACTGGACATAAAGATATATCAATAAGGGTTTCCATTCAGTATCCCAGACTAGGCATTGACTTAGCTGTAGTGTTGAATTGAATCCTCTTACAAATTGGGGGCTCGAGCGGGACGTTTGGGTTAGATGTACCATTTGTGCAGATTAATACAGCGTGCCAGCTGACCAGATACACATATCCGGTCGGATCACCACGCTGTGTTACGCTGTAAAGCACTCCTCAAAGGAACGCTCTAAGGAAAAGGTCTGTTTTGCAAAAATAAAATACAAACTTCTGTAAGTCAGGAAGGAACTCAAATCTCTAGAATGACGACCTTAGTAGACATGAAAATAGCCAGAGAGCACTTCTTACATAAGTAATTTGTGAGAGGTGAGTGGACTCATCAGGACCAGACGGTCTGGTTGCAAGCAATCGCACCCCAGATCACGGAAACAGGGTCAGATACATGGAGAGACCAGGGTCCCTTACATGTGGCCCTGAGTGAACTATATATGTACTCTAAGGCAAAGGATGAGCACAACAAGATTGCCAGGGTAGCGGCATATTTATATTTACATATGGGAGCCATGCAGGACAAATGTGCTGAAGGCCAAGATCTGGCGAGTAGGCAACTGCTGGCATTACAGAAGGCCCAATCTGATCTGGACTCTTCTGAACAGAGGGTGCAGAGGAGCCAGGAGTCAGAAAATGAAAGTAGGCAGTATATCATTAAAATAAAAGAGGACATGGATATACTGCAACAGGAAAAGGCTGACCAGGATACTAGACTTCTGGCCCTGCAGAAGGAGCACCAAGACAGTTTGGACTCCTTACTGCAGAGCCAGAAAAAGCTGGAGCAACAATTAGACTTTAACAGGGCATGCACGGAGCAGGTAGCCACCCTGCAAAGTCATCTAGATAGAGTGAAGGCAGAGAGCAACAAGCTGATTTTGAAAGACCTGGAGACCCAGGCAGAGTTTGATGAAGAACGCCAGAAAGCTGGTGCCTTTCAAAGGCAGAGGGACGACCTGGCGGCACAAATGCAGGCTCTTAGCCAGGAAAGAGACGCCTTAGGCCAGGAAGTCTGCCATTTAAAAAGAAAAACAGAAGAAAATCACTTGGCCCTCCAGGGGCTGGGTGACCCCCAAAAAGAACGCCAGAACTTGTTAGAACACACCAGGAGGGTGGAGGATGCTCTGGCAAGAAAGGAGCAGGCCACTAGGGACACAGCTCAGGAGGTAACCCTCCTGCAGCAAAGACTGGCCCAGTGCTCCAGGACCACTCAGGAGGCACAGAGAGAGAATGAGGCTCTCTGCCAGCACAATGATAGACTCCAACAACAGGTAGCGATGCAGGAGAGACTGATAGAGTCTAGTAAGGCCTTAACTGAGGAACTGAAGGCGCAGGCTCTCGCATTGCAACAGGGAGCAGGGGCGGATAGAGATGAGGTTCGCTGGGAAAGAGAAACTCCTGAGCATAACCCCAGGAGCCCTAGCACCAGAGGCCTTTATTTCTCTCAGTCCCTGGACTCTGCCACCCCCATGTCCCCTGGCGCACATGAGCACAGTGCCACAGGGATGGCAGATTACTATCCAGCCAGAAGCATGGGGCTCATAGGCCAGTACCACCCAGGAATGGAGGGGCGGGCATCCGGGTATGGGCACCCAAGCACAGTGCAATTTGATTGGGAACCCCAGGTGAGTAGGCCCATTAAGGGCATCCTGAAAACCTCTGCCCAGTTAGGTCAGTGGGGGGGGGGGTACCCATCAAATCCTGGCAGCAAGGAGGGATCTGAAGACTCCTCTGAGCGGTACAGGACACAGGAGACCAGGTCCCCACATTCTGCCAGCCATTCCCAGGCTCGCAGAATCCGGGAAAACCTGGAAGAACAGACGGGAACCTCTGGGAGCAGTGCCTCTGAGTCAGAAGATGAATGGACCAGGGTTACCCGGACCAAAAGGGCCAATAAGACAAAAAGGGCCTTGCTTAAGGACCCCTTAAAGCAGATTAAGGCAATCAGGAGCGTCATCACGCCTTATCATAAGAACGCCAAGTATTCTGTTTGGGAGCACTTAGAGTTGTTTGAGCAAATGATGGAGAATTTCCATTTGAAGGACAGCCAAAGCTGTATTCAATATGTAAGGTAGACCTTCTCCCCGGAATACTCCAGTTTCTTTGCGGGGCTGGAGGACCAAAATCATTTAAGATGGTCCACCTATAAGGCGGCCATCTTGAAACATTTTTCTACTCATAGAAATCCTCAAGAGGCTCGCAAGGCAGCCTACAATTTACAATGTGGGGAGGATCAGGCCCCACAAGAGTTTGTGCAGGAGTTAAAGCGTGCTTTTGCACAGACCACAAGAAGGGTGCGCACGGATAGCAGAGAATTTATTAATACGTTTTTCCATGCCTTGCCCAAATACATAATGACCCAGCTCGTGAGGGATTTTCACGAGAAAAGATCTTTAGACTGGGTCATTGAACAGGCGACCCGGATCTATGAGGTGCAGAAGCCAATAGAAAATAAAAATAATGCGCCCAAAAACCCCAAAGCCAACAACACCCCTGCTGCTGCCAAGGTGGCAGAGGTAAAGGTCACCCCCGTTTTAGAGTTGGAGATGGGGGGGCCTAAAAACCTACCTGCACCTAATAATGCTAGGCCCAGAAGGTCCTCGGGCCAGTCACAGACAGGGAGCCAGGGAGGCAGCCCCACAAATGGGGTCCCTCGCTCTCCTGATTATGTAAGCCCCCGTTACAAGGGAAACAGACCCATCCTGGGTTATGTGTGGACTCCTCCAGCCCAAGGGGGGGGATCCAGCCAAGCACCTAACCCAGGGAACTTCCCTCCTAACTTCCCACCGGAGGGCAGAAATTCTCCAAATCCTGGGCAGAACTTTTTCCCCAGGTACCCACCCAACTTCCAGCCCCAAAATCCTCCACCCTTCTTTCCCCAATTCCCTGAGCCCAGACAACCGAATCCGGGAGAGGGGAGGCCAAGGGTGGAGGGGTATCCAAATCTTCCCAACCAGGGGTACTACCAAAGAAGGGATAGCTACCCTTCCCGGGATCAGCCCAGGGGAGAAAACAGGGCCCCGTATCAGCCTGAGCGGGTTTCCCAGTTAGATCGCCAGGTTCAAAACATGGCGCGGGATCTGGGTCACATACTGAGGGCTCAGCAGAACCCTCAGATCGGCATGCCGGCACAGAATGCCCCAAACTCTGGACCTGGTACTCCAGAACAATGACGGGGGCAGCACCCCGATAACACACCGGTTCCCAGGGAGGAGGCACAAAGGGAAGGGGGGTGTAAAGCCTTGGAGGAAGCTTCCTTCCCAACTTGTAAACAGCCCCTGGAAACCCAGGAACCGGAAACAAAATCTCTTGCCCCTGAAAGTCTGCCTCCTAAGGAGCAGAGGGGGGGTAGGAGAAACAAAAGACCCAAACAGACACAGTTTGAGGAGGAGGTACAGATCTTCCAATTTGAGGGAGAGGGATCCTCAGAGGATCCTGGGAAAAGGATCTTCTCCTTCAGAGAGGGGGGAACTCCTCCCAAAGAAAAATGGGTCCCTAGGGATGCAAATCCAGACTGGGGAGATGTGGAGACTGAGCTACCGCCGCCCACCATCTCATCCCAGAACCAACAGCAAGAAAATCCCCTGGTTCAAACCCATCCTGGTGACTGCCTCCAAAAAGGGGGGGGGCGGCCCGGAACCGGAGTCAGGGGAACCCACAATGGCTCTGATCTCCAGTTGCCAATTTTTTCTTTCAGATTCCCAAGACTCTCCACAGAATTCTGCCCAAATCTCTTCACTAGCGATGTCCAAAACCAGAAAGTTAGCCCACCAGTTGTCCAAAAATGTGCATTATCTGTGCCCCCTTGAGGAGAAGGAGGGAAGATACTATGCCCCCGTACAAGTACAGGGGCAGGGTACAATTTTGGCACTGGTGGACACTGGATCTCAAGCTACCCTTCTGTCCAGAAGGGCCTTTGATGAACTGAATGCAGGAAGGGGAGGGAATTACCAAATTCCTCTCACCTCACTTCCTGGACAACTCCAGAACTTTGACGGGAAGGAAATTCCCGTCGAGGGGACGGCAGATTTGGACATTAAAATTGGGCGACACAAGTTGAAACACCCGGTCATAGTTGTGACTCCAGAGGGCACCCCTTGTTTACTAGGGAATGACCTCCTGAGGAGGCTGTCACCCTTAATAGATTGCGTAAACAAGGTCCTCTGGACCCAGACTAGCCGACCAATAAAATTAAAACAGAGTGTCAACCATGTTAGTTTAAACGGCACCTGCCACATGGTTGAACAAAAATCTGACCAAGTAGAATTTCACTTCCAGAATAGCCAAATTCCGAACGTGACAGTAATAGCAGTAGGACAACAGACTGGTGATGGAGGGTCCTCTCTATTTCTGAAAATAAACCTTCCTTCCAGTTTAAGGTGGTATTCCACACTGGAAGGAAACACCCTTAAAAGTCTTTACCAATCCACAATCAGAAACTCCCACTCCTATAGTCCAGAAAGATGTGAAATCAGCTCAGAGCCTGGCTGATATTCAGCAAATTGGAGAGCAGTTGTTCATCCCTGTTCAGTTAAATGATGGGAAGGACTCTGTTCTCGCTCGAGTGTGCGTGAACAATGGTAAGAGCTTCATCAGCGAAGCCATGTTTCGCCAACTCCCAAAAGATCCAGCCATTCCCACCTTCAAACTGATAGACAAATGGGGAATGGACCTGGAAGCACCTAATTCCAAACATCTCCTGCCAAGCAGGTGTATGCTCAAAATCTCCATTGGCAACAAGAGCATATCCACAATTGTTGGGTCGTGCGAGACGTCCATGCCGCCTTTTACTTAGGCAGTGACATTCTCAATCGCTTTGCCATTAGTTTGGACCTAATAAACTTCAAAGCTTGGTCCCGATTAGCGGATAATCCCATGGGCTTTGATGATCCAGAAAAAGCATTTAGGTCAGCTCAATTGCTACCTTATGCAGTTGAAATTCAGATCAAAGAGGAAGTCACCATCCCAGAAAGGACCCGACAATTCTCCCTGGAAGTGAAAGTTAAAAGAGGACAATATTTGCAAAACCCTGATGCTTACATACATCTAAACGCTTCGCTCCAACAGCAAGGGTTGGGGGTAAACCCAACACCATTAGTCAACATAGAACATGACACCATTCTAATAGAGGTGGATAACAGACACTTAAAGAGTATTACTCTAGCCGCAGGCACCATTATTGGAATGGCGGTTGATGACCGACATTTTTCCATCGATTTAGGTAATGAACTGTTAGGGCCAATCCCCAAGGACTGCTTTGACAGTGACAGTGATGACAATACAACACCAGACAGGATTTTTACCCGGCATGAGTGGAACTTCCTGGTGTACACTTCTTGCCCTTATGGTAAGGAAGATGTGACTTGTGACTTCAGAAGGGATGAGGTGATTTTCCAGGTCCATGAGGGCTGCCTTTCCCACCTGAAGCCTCCAGTCCAAATCAGCACTCTGACCAGGGACTTCTCCACCCAGCTGGAGGAGGCCGCTGAGATAGCCAAACCAGAAGTCTTTCCAGGCTTCAGGCAGATGGTGGAAGAGAGAGTAAACCTAGCTGATGCCTGTGTGACTCTGGAACAAAAGCAAAAGTTGAAACAAGTTTTCTTGGATTTCCAAGATCTCTTTGCGGTAGACTCATATGACTGTGGTCGCACCGACATCCACACAACAACAATCCCCACAGACCCTGGCATGACTCCAGTGTTTGTGAAGCAATATCGTTTGCCTCTCGCATCCATGGAGTCCCTTACTGAAATAATTAAGAACCTTGAGTCCCGGGGAATAATCCGTCCAGTCCACAGCACCTTCAATAATCCGGTGCTGGGAATATTGAAGCCAAACGGCCAGTGGAGACTCTGCGCCGACCTCAGGGAGCTCAACAAACGGGTCCATACTTCCCGATGGCCTCTTCCCTACATTGACCAAGGGCTGGCCCAGATTCAGGGGTCACAGGTATTCACTGCAATAGACCTGACCAATGGATACTGGACTGTGCCTGTCAGTAGGGAGGACCAATACAAGCTGGCTTTTACCTTTGGGGGCCAGCAATACACATGGACCCGGACTCCCTTCGGATATCTTAACTCCGGTAATGAGTTTAACATTTTCCTACATAAGGCCATGCCCGACCTGGGTGCGAGGGGTAACCTGGCTTATGTAGATGATGTCCTCATCAAAAGTTCATCTGTGGAGGAACACATAGCGGAGATCCGTTATGTTCTGACCCAGTTGAGGGCCGCCGGAGCAAAACTTTCCTTTCAGAAAGCACAGTGGTGTAGAACCCGTGTTAATTTCTTGGGGCATGAGATTACTCCTCAGGGTCTCTGTCCCCAGGAAAAGAAAGTGGAAGCACTTCAGAAACTGAAAGACCCCACAACTCTGCGGGAACTAAGGAGCCTCCTTGGACTGACTAATTACAGCAGAAAGTTCATTGAGGGCTACGCAGAGATCACCAGACCCCTGATTCATCTCCTGAAGGGGGGGGTCAAGTGGGAATGGGGTCCAGAACAAGCAGAGGCAGTAAAACAACTCAAAAGAAGCCTCTCAAAAGCGCCTTGCCTAGCTTACCCTGTCAGAAACAAGGAGTTCTTCCTGGAGACGGGGTTCTCTAATACGTGCTTGACGGCAGTATTATACCAAAAGCATGACAAGGTCAATAAAGTAATCTCCTATGCGAGCAAAACTTTATCCTCTGTGGAGGAAAAATTCAACGATTGTGAGAAGGCACTCCTGGCAACGGTGTGGGCATTGAAGAATTACCGCCCGTTTATCCAGGGGGAACACATCATAGTGGAGACTCCACACCAGCCTCTGCAATATCTCCAAAGTGATAGAATCCGGGCCGGAAATGTGAGTAATTCCCGAATTACTTCCTGGATTCTGTCAATGCAAGGCTTTCCTGTGGAGGTCAGATATGGCCAAAACAAGAAGAGTCCCCTGGCGCAAGGTCTGGCTGACTTGCATGATTGTGCCAGAGAAAACTGTCTCGAGGACGAAAGTCTAAAAATAAAGGACAACATGGAGGCATACCTTAATTCCCCACACAAAGTCTTTGAAGAGGACAAGTGTGAGGGAATGCCCACTGTCTATGTGGATGGATGCTCTTACCATGTTGACAACGACAGGGAGAAAGAACTGGTGGCCGGCGTAGGGAATGCATGGGTGAAGGAGTTCCCAGAACCCTCCGCTGGATACAAAATTGGTCCCCGAAGTAGTCAGGTGGCAGAATTGATGGCGGTGCATCAGGCCATCCTCACTGCTGTGCAGCATCAACTCCACGAACTGGTCATAATCACAGATTCGGATTATGTACAGAACGGGTTCGTGGAGCACCTGGTTAATTGGAAAGCCAGAGGCATGTTATGTGCTAACAACAAACCCTTGAAACATGGGAAGTTGATCCAAAACATTGATGATCTGGTCACCTCGAATGAGATGACCATCTATTGGAAAAAGATCAAGGGTCATTCCAAAGTAGAGGGACCAGACAAAACTGGAAATGACTTAGCTGATCAGCTGGCCAAAACCGGGGCCATCCAAGGGGATCTAATTGAGATTGAGTCCCTGTTGGGGGAAATCCAGGTCACTGCTATCACTAGGTCCCAGACAAATGCTCACAACGACCTTTCAATTGCACAATGGAGTAAGGAGACCCCTGATGCTGATTTGATTACCGCTCAGAAGGGGGATCCAATAATTGGTAAATTTTACCAGCACCTTGAGGACCCTGAGAACTTTCCCCTGATGGATACCGATTACATTGGGAAAGAGGACCTAAGGGTGTTGATGAAAAGTCCAAAAATGTTCCGGATCCAAGACGGTTTGCTGGTAAGGAAATCCAAAGCTGGCCACGATCAGTGGGTGGTTCCTACCTCATTCCGAAGCCTGATGTTAAGTCACGCCCATGATGCGGCCACCGCCGGTCATAGGGGGTTTCACACAACATTGGAAATCTTAAGAGAGGTTGCATACTGGCCACACATGGGGCAGGACCTCGACCAATACTTGAAGTGGTGTCTTGTGTGTGCACAATTTCAGCCATCATCCCTCACGCACCGTGCGCCTCTCCAAAAGAGGGGGATGACACTGCCATGGTCAGATTTGCAAATCGACTTTGTAGGCCCCGTGATTCGTTCTGCTAGGGGGAATAAGTACATGTTGACTGTGACATGCTTGTTTACCAAGTGGGTGGAATGTCTCCCAGCCCCAAATTGCAAGGCAGAAACTGCAGCTGCCCTGATGATTAACCACATCTTTTCCCGTTTCGGTCTACCTCAAAGGATTGAGTCAGACAGGGGTAGACACTTCACCAGTGAAGTAATGACAAAGATGTGGGAGATACTGGGGGTCAAAAGGAAGTTGCATATTGCTTACCAGCCAGCTTCTTCTGGGGCAGTAGAGAGATATAACCGAAACATTGTGAGCATATTAAAGAAGTTTTTGGCAGATTCTGGGCCAAGTTGGGATATCCGATTACCTCTGGTCCTAATGGCCATCAGATCTACCCCTTCATCTGCAACCAAAATGTCACCATTTGAGTTGATGACTGGGCGCAAGATGGTGCTTCCTCAGCATTTGCTCTACAGGACCCAAGAGCAGACACTGATAAATGCCTCCACAACTCATGAGTATGTGGAGAATTTAAGGAAACACCTTCAACATGCTTTTGCTTATGCTCAGCGGAATCTAGAAAGATCAGCTGATAGCATGAAGACCCACTATGACCTGAAAACTTCCAGGAAGGAATATCAGGTGGGGGACCGGGTCTATCTATACAATTTCCAAAGGAACCAGGCCAACCAGCAAAAATGTTTGCCTACATGGAAGGGACCCTTTGAGATTATAGACAAAATCTCCCCTGTGGCCTACAAGATCCGCATCCCCAAAGGCGGTTTGGCAGAGGGGGAAGACAAATGGGTCCATATTAACCAGTTGAAGTGTTGCCATCCCAGGCACACTCTGCAACAACTGGAGGAATCCTCTGGAATCCTAGAGGGTACTGTCTCAGATTAATTCAGTTCTAACTTAAAATATCCTACATATCGCCTATCAAATTCTGAGTTTCTCAATGTGGGTGTTTTCATTTTTGAATGCAAAAAGAAATGTGCAAGTCCATATGTTTTGACTATAAATTTATATGCCACCCCACTATATCAATGGTGGGGGAAAAATGTCTATGAATAGGTATTGCCGCTCTTCCTTTGTCGTCCTAGGAGAAAGAAAACCTGGAGACGGGCCAAGGAGGACGATCCGGAGACCGGGAGCCGAGACGCAAGGGGCCCAGTGTACCGCCCAATACTCCCATCAGGACCGGCGAGGAGAACCGATCGATCCGACCGGATGGAGGAAAAGATGCTGAACTGTGCCATCTATTGGAAGAAGATGAGGAAACATCCCAGGTCTTGCGAGTCCCATCAGTGAAACAGAATGGCCATCGCAAGAGGGGGGCTTGTGGGATGTTTTTATCCACGCATCCAAGCCCTACCTCAAAACTGTGCAGTACTGGCATTGAAAACATCATGATGGCCAGAGCTTCCCAGAAAATGCCCAGGGAAGTGCATGAAGAATAGGCTGCCACCCATTTTGCCGATGTTATGGGCAAAGAAGGGCACTGCCTAAAACCACCATTGGACTACCCACACAGTAGCCTGAAACCATTGGGAATGGCAATGCTGATTGCCAAAAGCAACCTAGAATTGTGGGGAATTCATTTTCTTAAATCCCAAAAATGGGTGCATTACCAGTACTCACCACTATCAGAAAGCCGGCGTTTTAAAACAACACCAGACTTTTTTCTCTTTTTGTGTAAAACTGAATAAATGAACCCAAAGCAGGCCAAAGAAAGACTTACTGAGAGGTGGATATAATGTAAAGTTATATTCTGAAGTGACTTGAGGGTTTATAACAAGACTGGCTGAGCTGTGGATTTCAGCAGTTTAAGTAAATTTGGACTGAAAGACACTAAAAATCTAAATGTTTAAAAGAAATGAGTGACCTACTTTTGAGTGTCACATAGGTTGCAATTGTTTAAATGTCATAGTTTTAAACTTAGAATCAGAATTCTAGCTGCATATGTAAAAATGGTTAGTTTTATATGAATGCAGAAAACTGGGTAACTAAAAGTGACATTAGCTGGGGCCTGGCTTAAGGAACTGAATTCTGCCCACCAGCTACCCCCGACAGGAGTTAAGACTTGCACAACTGCTGTGTTCCCAGGCCTAGCTGCCTTTTTGCTGTTCCCACCAAAAGGGATATGACACTTCTCTGATTGAATTACCTGGGCTCTGCAGGAAATTGAACAAAGCCCTGTCCTGACTCAGGCAAATGTTTTATTGGTGGGAGTTGTAAATGTGGCTTCCTCCTGGAAGGAAAGGGGAGGAGCACTGCATGTGAGAGCAAGCTGGCTTGGCAGAAACTGGGAGGGGGAGAAACTGGAGACAGAGGCTGAGCTTGAAGAAAGTGGAAAAACTGGTTTCTGTACCATGTGACCTGAAAAGACACACCCCTGTAGCCAGAATATGGTTTTAGAAAAAGATGAATAACTCATAGTACGGACTTGTCATAATTATTTAAATGATACCATAATTCTTGTGATTTTTCTGCCCACATTTTAAGAGGTTTTTAGAACCGGTGGCATGATCTGGGGGCAAGCTAGCAGTTAAGAGGGTATTACTTAAAATGTATGCATGTTAAAAGTCTGATACTTCATCAATCAATGCCTGCATGCCTTGCACACATTTGGGTACATTTGAGTAAGAATCTGATATTGGTAACTTGACCAAAAAGTGAAATATGTTGCCATTTCTCAATGCAAGCTCCCAGGAAGAGCAGATTTGGACAGGGTATACCTCCTGTGATATGTGATGGGTGCATGTAATTTTAAACAAATGTGTACCTGTGCAAATATGTCTTTTGGGTCAAAATATAGATTGTGTGTAATTTGACAGGGGTGGGTTCTCTGTACCATAAACAGACCTCATCATGAGGACACTTCATTTCATTCCCCCAATCAAGGGGAAGAGGAGGAAGTGGCCAATGACAAGTGGAGAGGGGTAGGGCCTAGGAAGCTAGCCTTTCCACCCATTTTCAAAACACATAAAAGCAGACAGTCAGGACAGATAGGGACATTCAATTCCATTTGCTGCGGAGCATGCTGCCGGACCATACAACATCCAGAGATCCAGACTTCAAATCCATCAATCTCCAGAATCCAGAGAGGCTAGACCAGCAGAGCAGAGCTGACCGAGACCGCTGTTAGCAGAAGCAGAGAGCTGACCCAGATCACTGTGAAGAGACCCAGACCAGACCGGAGTCCAGTCCAAAACCTGACCAGATCCGTGGCGAGGCCCATTCTAATTCAAAAATATATTGTGAGTACCTAGCAGAACTGTGCAGAACCAATCTCTTAGTTAAAATAATATAATTCAATCTATTTTAATCTAAGTAGAACTGCCTAAAAGCTGTCACCTGTCATTTTCTAGCTGCTAGCTGTCAATTGTCACTTTGAACTTTAAAATTTCAAATCTGAAAAACGACCTTTACCATATCGCTCATATCTCCGTGACCGTTCGTCTTAGAGACTTGCAGTAACTTTCTTCTTATTCCTACCCCCTATAATTTTGCAGCAATCGCGAAAAACGCACTCGCGAATTTACCACGATTTGCAAATTTCTCCACGTGTGAAAACAGCAGTTTCCTTGCTAAAAATTCGTTTGCCTCTTAAGAACCATCCCTGAATCATTGCTAGAGTGAGCCTGGACTAATATTAACTTGATACCACTCACCCTGAACCTCTAGAGGGAATTAAAAGCATTTTAGCACATTTTCCAATATAGTGCTATCACATATGAAAGCATTTTGGGCCTGTGTTTCAAACTTCTGTAGTCTAGCTGGGGTGAACTGAATTACATTTGATTGCATTTCTGAGAACTGTGTGCTTTCCTTCCATTTCCTTGCATTGCATAAAGGGGGGAGTGGATTGCCAGAGAAAAGTGATTACATTGTTTTGTTGAAATCATATTGAGTATTTTCGGTATTGCATTTCATTCAACATTGCATCCATCTGAACTTATATAAAGCATTCTCTACCACCTTATTCTTCTGTTCCTATTCACAAGTGTGCTAGTACCAGACTATCCATTATTGATTACTGCTCAGATTAAGTGTGATATTCAATTATTAATTTATTATAAAGTGTGATATATATATATATTGTTTAAATTCTCAAATAAACCTTTTTAACTTGCAAAACAGAACTACTTCTTGGCTCAGTGGGGTCAGGGGGATTCCAAGAGAGGGGTGTTATATAGGGGTAGTCATCCAGAACGCATGAACTGGACATAAAGATATATCAATAAGGGTTTCCATTCAGTATCCCAGACTAGGCATTGACTTAGCTGTAGTGTTGAATTGAATCCTCTTACAAATTGGGGGCTCGAGCGGGACGTTTGGTTTAGATGTACCATTTGTGCAGATTAATACAGCGTGCCAGCTGACCAGATACACATATCCGGTCGGATCACCACGCTGTGTTACGCTGTAAA
The DNA here is from genome assembly GCF_040938575.1 of Ambystoma mexicanum. NCBI lineage: Eukaryota > Metazoa > Chordata > Amphibia > Caudata > Ambystomatidae > Ambystoma > Ambystoma mexicanum. The sequence continues at coordinate 1,108,111,692 of NC_090933.1, read as the reverse complement.
GCACTCCTCAAAGGAACGCTCTAAGGAAAAGGTCTGTTTTGCAAAAATAAAATACAAACTTCTGTAAGTCAGGAAGGAACTCAAATCTCTAGAATGACGACCTTAGTAGACATGAAAATAGCCAGAGAGCACTTCTTACATAAGTTATTTGTGAGAGGTGAGTGGACTCATCAGGACCAGACGGTCTGGTTGCAAGCAATCGCACCCCAGATCACGGAAACAGGGTCAGATACATGGAGAGACCAGGGTCCCTTACATGTGGCCCTGAGTGAACTATATATGTCCTCTAAGGCCAAGGATGAGCACAACAAGATTGCCAGGGTAGCGGCATATTTATATTTACATATGGGAGCCATGCAGGACAAATGTGCTGAAGGCCAAGATCTGGCGAGTAGGCAACTGCTGGCATTACAGAAGGCCCAATCTGATCTGGACTCTTCTGAACAGAGGGTGCAGAGGAGCCAGGAGTCAGAAAATGAAAGTAGGCAGTATATCATTAAAATAAAAGAGGACATGGATATACTGCAACAGGAAAAGGCTGACCAGGATACTAGACTTCTGGCCCTGCAGAAGGAGCACCAAGACAGTTTGGACTCCTTACTGCAGAGCCAGAAAAAGCTGGAGCAACAATTAGACATTAACAGGGCATGCACGGAGCAGGTAGCCACCCTGCAAAGTCATCTAGATAGAGTGAAGGCAGAGAGCAACAAGCTGATTTTGAAAGACCTGGAGACCCAGGCAGAGTTTGATGAAGAACGCCAGAAAGCTGGTGCCTTTCAAAGGCAGAGGGACGACCTGGCGGCACAAATGCAGGCTCTTAGCCAGGAAAGAGACGCCTTAGGCCAGGAAGTCTGCCATTTAAAAAGAAAAACAGAAGAAAATCACTTGGCCCTCCAGGGGCTGGGTGACCCCCAAAAAGAACGCCAGAACTTGTTAGAACACACCAGGAGGGTGGAGGATGCTCTGGCAAGAAAGGAGCAGGCCACTAGGGACACAGCTCAGGAGGTAACCCTCCTGCAGCAAAGACTGGCCCAGTGCTCCAGGACCACTCAGGAGGCACAGAGAGAGAATGAGGCTCTCTGCCAGCACAATGATAGACTCCAACAACAGGTAGCGATGCAGGAGAGACTGATAGAGTCTAGTAAGGCCTTAACTGAGGAACTGAAGGCGCAGGCTCTCGCATTGCAACAGGGAGCAGGGGCGGATAGAGATGAGGTTCGCTGGGAAAGAGAAACTCCTGAGCATAACCCCAGGAGCCCTAGCACCAGAGGCCTTTATTTCTCTCAGTCCCTGGACTCTGCCACCCCAATTTCCCCTGGCGCACATGAGCACAGTGCCACAGGGATGGCAGATTACTATCCAGCCAGAAGCATGGGGCTCATAGGCCAGTACCACCCAGGAATGGAGGGGCGGGCATCCGGGTATGGGCACCCAAGCACAGTGCAATTTGATTGGGAACCCCAGGTGAGTAGGCCCATTAAGGGCATCCTGAAAACCTCTGCCCAGTTAGGTCAGTGGGGGGGGGGTACCCATCAAATCCTGGCAGCAAGGAGGGATCTGAAGACTCCTCTGAGCGGTACAGGACACAGGAGACCAGGTCCCCACATTCTGCCAGCCATTCCCAGGCTCGCAGAATCCGGGAAAACCTGGAAGAACAGACGGGAACCTCTGGGAGCAGTGCCTCTGAGTCAGAAGATGAATGGACCAGGGTTACCCGGACCAAAAGGGCCAATAAGACAAAAAGGGCCTTGCTTAAGGACCCCTTAAAGCAGATTAAGGCAATCAGGAGCGTCATCACGCCTTATCATAAGAACGCCAAGTATTCTGTTTGGTAGCACTTAGAGTTGTTTGAGCAAATGATGGAGAATTTCCATTTGAAGGACAGCCAAAGCTGTATTCAATATGTAAGGTAGACCTTCTCCCCGGAATACTCCAGTTTCTTTGCGGGGCTGGAGGACCAAAATCATTTAAGATGGTCCACCTATAAGGCGGCCATCTTGAAACATTTTTCTACTCATAGAAATCCTCAAGAGGCTCGCAAGGCAGCCTACAATTTACAATGTGGGGAGGATCAGGCCCCACAAGAGTTTTTGCAGGAGTTAAAGCGTGCTTTTGCACAGACCACAAGAAGGGTGCGCACGGATAGCAGAGAATTTATTAATACGTTTTTCCATGCCTTGCCCAAATACATAATGACCCAGCTCGTGAGGGATTTTCACGAGAAAAGATCTTTAGACTGGGTTATTGAACAGGCGACCCGGATCTATGAGGTGCAGAAGCCAATAGAAAATAAAAATAATGCGCCCAAAAACCCCAAAGCCAACAACACCCCTGCTGCTGCCAAGGTGGCAGAGGTAAAGGTCACCCCCGTTTTAGAGTTGGAGATGGGGGGCCTAAAAACCTACCTGCACCTAATAATGCTAGGCCCAGAAGGTCCTCGGGCCAGTCACAGACAGGGAGCCAGGGAGGCAGCCCCACAAATGGGGTCCCTCGCTCTCCTGATTATGTAAGCCCCCGTTACAAGGGAAACAGACCCATCCTGGGTTATGTGTGGACTCCTCCAGCCCAAGGGGGGGGATCCAGCCAAGCACCTAACCCAGGGAACTTCCCTCCTAACTTCCCACCGGAGGGCAGAAATTCTCCAAATCCTGGGCAGAACTTTTTCCCCAGGTACCCACCCAACTTCCAGCCCCAAAATCCTCCACCCTTCTTTCCCCAATTCCCTGAGCCCAGACAACCGAATCCGGGAGAGGGGAGGCCAAGGGTGGAGGGGTATCCAAATCTTCCCAACCAGGGGTACTACCAAAGAAGGGATAGCTACCCTTCCCGGGATCAGCCCAGGGGAGAAAACAGGGCCCCGTATCAGCCTGAGCGGGTTTCCCAGTTAGAGCGCCAGGTTCAAAACATGGCGCGGGATCTGGGTCACATACTGAGGGCTCAGCAGAACCCTCAGATCGGCATGCCGGCACAGAATGCCCCAAACTCTGGACCTGGTACTCCAGAACAATGACGGGGGCAGCACCCCGATAACACACCGGTTCCCAGGGAGGAGGCACAAAGGGAAGGGGGGTGTAAAGCCTTGGAGGAAGCTTCCTTCCCAACTTGTAAACAGCCCCTGGAAACCCAGGAACTGGAAACAAAATCTCTTGCCCCTGAAAGTCTGCCTCCTAAGGAGCAGAGGGGGGGTAGGAGAAACAAAAGACCCAAACAGACACAGTTTGAGGAGGAGGTACAGATCTTCCAATTTGAGGGAGAGGGATCCTCAGAGGATCCTGGGAAAAGGATCTTCTCCTTCAGAGAGGGGGGAACTCCTCCCAAAGAAAAATGGGTCCCTAGGGATGCAAATCCAGACTGGGGAGATGTGGAGACTGAGCTACCGCCGCCCACCATCTCATCCCAGAACCAACAGCAAGAAAATCCCCTGGTTCAAACCCATCCTGGTGACTGCCTCCAAAAAGGGGGGGGCGGCCCGGAACCGGAGTCAGGGGAACCCACAATGGCTCTGATCTCCAGTTGCCAATTTTTTCTTTCAGATTCCCAAGACTCTCCACAGAATTCTGCCCAAATCTCTTCACTAGCGATGTCCAAAACCAGAAAGTTAGCCCACCAGTTGTCCAAAAATGTGCATTATCTGTGCCGCCTTGAGGAGAAGGAGGGAAGATACTATGCCCCCGTACAAGTACAGGGGCAGGGTACAATTTTGGCACTGGTGGACACTGGATCTCAAGCTACCCTTCTGTCCAGAAGGGCCTTTGATGAACTGAATGCAGGAAGGGGAGGGAATTACCAAATTCCTCTCACCTCACTTCCTGGACAACTCCAGAACTTTGACGGGAAGGAAATTCCCGTCGAGGGGACGGCAGATTTGGACATTAAAATTGGGCGACACAAGTTGAAACACCCGGTCATAGTTGTGACTCCAGAGGGCACCCCTTGTTTACTAGGGAATGACCTCCTGAGGAGGTTGTCACCCTTAATAGATTGCGTAAACAAGGTCCTCTGGACCCAGACTAGCCGACCAATAAAATTAAAACAGAGTGTCAACCATGTTAGTTTAAACGGCACCTGCCACATGGTTGAACAAAAATCTGACCAAGTAGAATTTCACTTCCAGAATAGCCAAATTCCGAACGTGACAGTAATAGCAGTAGGACAACAGACTGGTGATGGAGGGTCCTCTCTATTTCTGAAAATAAACCTTCCTTCCAGTTTAAGGTGGTATTCCACACTGGAAGGAAACACCCTTAAAAGTCTTTACCAATCCACAATCAGAAACTCCCACTCCTATAGTCCAGAAAGATGTGAAATCAGCTCAGAGCCTGGCTGATATTCAGCAAATTGGAGAGCAGTTGTTCATCCCTGTTCAGTTAAATGATGGGAAGGACTCTGTTCTCGCTCGAGTGTGCGTGAACAATGGTAAGAGCTTCATCAGCGAAGCCATGTTTCGCCAACTCCCAAAAGATCCAGCCATTCCCACCTTCAAACTGATAGACAAATGGGGAATGGACCTGGAAGCACCTAATTCCAAACATCTCCTGCCAAGCAGGTGTATGCTCAAAATCTCCATTGGCAACAAGAGCATATCCACAATTGTTGGGTCGTGCGAGACGTCCATGCCGCCTTTTACTTAGGCAGTGACATTCTCAATCGCTTTGCCATTAGTTTGGACCTAATAAACTTCAAAGCTTGGTCCCGATTAGCGGATAATCCCATGGGCTTTGATGATCCAGAAAAAGCATTTAGGTCAGCTCAATTGCTACCTTATGCAGTTGAAATTCAGATCAAAGAGGAAGTCACCATCCCAGAAAGGACCCGACAATTCTCCCTGGAAGTGAAAGTTAAAAGAGGACAATATTTGCAAAACCCTGATGCTTACATACATCTAAACGCTTCGCTCCAACAGCAAGGGTTGGGGGTAAACCCAACACCATTAGTCAACATAGAACATGACACCATTCTAATAGAGGTGGATAACAGACACTTAAAGAGTATTACTCTAGCCGCAGGCACCATTATTGGAATGGCGGTTGATGACCGACATTTTTCCATCGATTTAGGTAATGAACTGTTAGGGCCAATCCCCAAGGACTGCTTTGACAGTGACAGTGATGACAATACAACACCAGACAGGATTTTTACCCGGCATGAGTGGAACTTCCTGGTGTACACTTCTTGCCCTTATGGTAAGGAAGATGTGACTTGTGACTTCAGAAGGGATGAGGTGATTTTCCAGGTCCATGAGGGCTGCCTTTCCCACCTGAAGCCTCCAGTCCAAATCAGCACTCTGACCAGGGACTTCTCCACCCAGCTGGAGGAGGCCGCTGAGATAGCCAAACCAGAAGTCTTTCCAGGCTTCAGGCAGATGGTGGAAGAGAGAGTAAACCTAGCTGATGCCTGTGTGACTCTGGAACAAAAGCAAAAGTTGAAACAAGTTTTCTTGGATTTCCAAGATCTCTTTGCGGTAGACTCATATGACTGTGGTCGCACCGACATCCACACAACAACAATCCCCACGGACCCTGGCATGACTCCAGTGTTTGTGAAGCAATATCGTTTGCCTCTCGCATCCATGGAGTCCCTTACTGAAACAATTAAGAACCTTGAGTCCCGGGGAATAATCCGTCCAGTCCACAGCACCTTCAATAATCCGGTGCTGGGAATATTGAAGCCAAACGGCCAGTGGAGACTCTGCGCCGACCTCAGTGAGCTCAACAAACGGGTCCATACTTCCCGATGGCCTCTTCCCTACATTGACCAAGGGCTGGCCCAGATTCAGGGGTCACAGGTATTCACTGCAATAGACCTGACCAATGGATACTGGACTGTGCCTGTCAGTAGGGAGGACCAATACAAGCTGGCTTTTACCTTTGGGGGCCAGCAATACACATGGACCCGGACTCCCTTCGGATATCTTAACTCCGGTAATGAGTTTAACATTTTCCTACATAAGGCCATGCCCGACCTGGGTGCGAGGGGTAACCTGGCTTATGTAGATGATGTCCTCATCAAAAGTTCATCTGTGGAGGAACACATAGCGGAGATCCGTTATGTTCTGACCCAGTTGAGGGCCGCCGGAGCAAAACTTTCCTTTCAGAAAGCACAGTGGTGTAGAACCCGTGTTAATTTCTTGGGGCATGAGATTACTCCTCAGGGTCTCTGTCCCCAGGAAAAGAAAGTGGAAGCACTTCAGAAACTGAAAGACCCCACAACTCTGCGGGAACTAAGGAGCCTCCTTGGACTGACTAATTACAGCAGAAAGTTCATTGAGGGCTACGCAGAGATCACCAGACCCCTGATTCATCTCCTGAAGGGGGGGGTCAAGTGGGAATGGGGTCCAGAACAAGCCGAGGCAGTAAAACAACTCAAAAGAAGCCTCTCAAAAGCGCCTTGCCTAGCTTACCCTGTCAGAAACAAGGAGTTCTTCCTGGAGACGGGGTTCTCTAATACGTGCTTGACGGCAGTATTATACCAAAAGCATGACAAGGTCAATAAAGTAATCTCCTATGCGAGCAAAACTTTATCCTCTGTGGAGGAAAAATTCAACGATTGTGAGAAGGCACTCCTGGCAACGGTGTGGGCATTGAAGAATTACCGCCCGTTTATCCAGGGGGAACACATCATAGTGGAGACTCCACACCAGCCTCTGCAATATCTCCAAAGTGATAGAATCCGGGCCGGAAATGTGAGTAATTCCCGAATTACTTCCTGGATTCTGTCAATGCAAGGCTTTCCTGTGGAGGTCAGATATGGCCAAAACAAGAAGAGTCCCCTCGCGCAAGGTCTGGCTGACTTGCATGATTGTGCCAGAGAAAACTGTCTCGAGGACGAAAGTCTAAAAATAAAGGACAACATGGAGGCATACCTTAATTCCCCACACAAAGTCTTTGAAGAGGACAAGTGTGAGGGAATGCCCACTGTCTATGTGGATGGATGCTCTTACCATGTTGACAACGACAGGGAGAAAGAACTGGTGGCCGGCGTAGGGAATGCATGGGTGAAGGAGTTCCCAGAACCCTCCGCTGGATACAAAATTGGTCCCCGAAGTAGTCAGGTGGCAGAATTGATGGCGGTGCATCAGGCCATCCTCACTGCTGTGCAGCATCAACTCCACGAACTGGTCATAATCACAGATTCGGATTATGTACGGAACGGGTTCGTGGAGCACCTGGTTAATTGGAAAGCCAGAGGCATGTTATGTGCTAACAACAAACCCTTGAAACATGGGAAGTTGATCCAAAACATTGATGATCTGGTCACCTCGAATGAGATGACCATCTATTGGAAAAAGATCAAGGGTCATTCCAAAGTAGAGGGACCAGACAAAACTGGAAATGACTTAGCTGATCAGCTGGCCAAAACCGGGGCCATCCAAGGGGATCTAATTGAGATTGAGTCCCTGTTGGGGGAAATCCAGGTCACTGCTATCACTAGGTCCCAGACAAATGCTCACAACGACCTTTCAATTGCACAATGGAGTAAGGAGACCCCTGATGCTGATTTGATTACCGCTCAGAAGGGGGATCCAATAATTGGTAAATTTTACCAGCACCTTGAGGACCCTGAGAACTTTCCCCTGACGGATACCGATTACATTGGGAAAGAGGACCTAAGGGTGTTGATGAAATGTCCAAAAATGTTCCGGATCCAAGACGGTTTGCTGGTAAGGAAATCCAAAGCTGGCCACGATCAGTGGGTGGTTCCTACCTCATTCCGAAGCCTGATGTTAAGTCACGCCCATGATGCGGCCACCGCCGGTCATAGGGGGTTTCACACAACATTGGAAATCTTAAGAGAGGTTGCATTCTGGCCACACATGGGGCAGGACCTCGACCAATACTTGAAGGGGTGTCTTGTGTGTGCACAATTTCAGCCATCATCCCTCACGCACCGTGCGCCTCTCCAAAAGAGGGGGATGACACTGCCATGGTCAGATTTGCAAATCGACTTTGTAGGCCCCGTGATTCGTTCTGCTAGGGGGAATAAGTACATGTTGACTGTGACATGCTTGTTTACCAAGTGGGTGGAATGTCTCCCAGCCCCAAATTGCAAGGCAGAAACTGCAGCTGCCCTGATGATTAACCACATCTTTTCCCGTTTCGGTCTACCTCAAAGGATTGAGTCAGACAGGGGTAGCCACTTCACCAGTGAAGTAATGACAAAGATGTGGGAGATACTGGGGGTCAAAAGGAAGTTGCATATTGCTTACCGGCCAGCTTCTTCTGGGGCAGTAGAGAGATATAACCGAAACATTGTGAGCATATTAAAGAAGTTTGTGGCAGATTCTGGGCCAAGTTGGGATATCCGATTACCTCTGGTCCTAATGGCCATCAGATCTACCCCTTCATCTGCAACCAAAATGTCACCATTTGAGTTGATGACTGGGCGCAAGATGGTGCTTCCTCAGCATTTGCTCTACAGGACCCAAGAGCAGACACTGATAAATGCCTCCACAACTCATGAGTATGTGGAGAATTTAAGGAAACACCTTCAACATGCTTTTGCTTATGCTCAGCGGAATCTAGAAAGATCAGCTGATAGCATGAAGACCCACTATGACCTGAAAACTTCCAGGAAGGAATATCAGGTGGGGGACCGGGTCTATCTATACAATTTCCAAAGGAACCAGGCCAACCAGCAAAAATGTTTGCCTACATGGAAGGGACCCTTTGAGATTATAGACAAAATCTCCCCTGTGGCCTACAAGATCCGCATCCCCAAAGGCGGTTTGGCAGAGGGGGAAGACAAATGGGTCCATATTAACCAGTTGAAGTGTTGCCATCCCAGGCACACTCTGCAACAACTGGAGGAATCCTCTGGAATCCTAGAGGGTACTGTCTCAGATTAATTCAGTTCTAACTTAAAATATCCTACATATCGCCTATCAAATTCTGAGTTTCTCAATGTGGGTGTTTTCATTTTTGAATGCAAAAAGAAATGTGCAAGTCCATATGTTTTGACTATAAATTTATATGCCACCCCACTATATCAATGGTGGGGGAAAAATGTCTATGAATAGGTATTGCCGCTCTTCCTTTGTCGTCCTAGGAGAAAGAAAACCTGGAGACGGGCCAAGGAGGACGATCCGGAGACCGGGAGCCGAGACGCAAGGGGCCCAGTGTACCGCCCAATACTCCCATCAGGACCGGCGAGGAGAACCGATCGATCCGACCGGATGGAGGAAAAGATGCTGAACTGTGCCATCTATTGGAAGAAGATGAGGAAACATCCCAGGTCTTGCGAGTCCCATCAGTGAAACAGAATGGCCATCGCAAGAGGGGGGCTTGTGGGATGTTTTTATCCACGCATCCAAGCCCTACCTCAAAACTGTGCAGTACTGGCATTGAAAACATCATGATGGCCAGAGCTTCCCAGAAAATGCCCAGGGAAGTGCATGAAGAATAGGCTGCCACCCATTTTGCTGATGTTATGGGCACAGAAGGGCACTGCCTAAAACCACCATTGGACTACCCACACAGTAGCCTGAAACCATTGGGAATGGCAATGCTGATTGCCAAAAGCAACCTAGAATTGTGGGGAATTCATTTTCTTAAATCCCAAAAATGGGTGCATTACCAGTACTCACCACTATCAGAAAGCCGGCGTTTTAAAACAACACCAGACTTTTTTCTCTTTTTGTGTAAAACTGAATAAATGAACCCAAAGCAGGCCAAAGAAAGACTTACTGAGAGGTGGATATAATGTAAAGTTATATTCTGAAGTGACTTGAGGGTTTATAACAAGACTGGCTGAGCTGTGGATTTCAGCAGTTTAAGTAAATTTGGACTGAAAGACACTAAAAATCTAAATGTTTAAAAGAAATGAGTGACCTACTTTTGAGTGTCACATAGGTTGCAATTGTTTAAATGTCATAGTTTTAAACTTAGAATCAGAATTCTAGCTGCATATGTAAAAATGGTTAGTTTTATTTGAATGCAGAAAACTGGGTAACTAAAAGTGACATTAGCTGGGGCCTGGCTTAAGGAACTGAATTCTGCCCACCAGCTACCCCCGACAGGAGTTAAGACTTGCACAACTGCTGTGTTCCCAGGCCTAGCTGCCTTTTTGCTGTTCCCACCAAAAGGGATATGACACTTCTCTGATTGAATTACCTGGGCTCTGCAGGAAATTGAACAAAGCCCTGTCCTGACTCAGGCAAATGTTTTATTGGTGGGAGTTGTAAATGTGGCTTCCTCCTGGAAGGAAAGGGGAGGAGCACTGCATGTGAGAGCAAGCTGGCTTGGCAGAAACTGGGAGGGGGAGAAACTGGAGACAGAGGCTGAGCTTGAAGAAAGTGGAAAAACTGGTTTCTGTACCATGTGACCTGAAAAGACACACCCCTGTAGCCAGAATATGGTTTTAGAAAAAGATGAATAACTCATAGTACGGACTTGTCATAATTATTTAAATGATACCATAATTCTTGTGATTTTTCTGCCCACATTTTAAGAGGTTTTTAGAACCGGTGGCATGATCTGGGGGCAAGCTAGCAGTTAAGAGGGTATTACTTAAAATGTATGCATGTTAAAAGTCTGATACTTCATCAATCAATGCCTGCATGCCTTGCACACATTTGGGTACATTTGAGTAAGAATCTGATATTGGTAACTTGACCAAAAAGTGAAATATGTTGCCATTTCTCAATGCAAGCTCCCAGGAAGAGCAGATTTGGACAGGGTATACCTCCTGTGATATGTGATGGGTGCATGTAATTTTAAACAAATGTGTACCTGTGCAAATATGTCTTTTGGGTCAAAATATAGATTGTGTGTAATTTGACAGGGGTGGGTTCTCTGTACCATAAACAGACCTCATCATGAGGACACTTCATTTCATTCCCCCAATCAAGGGGAAGAGGAGGAAGTGGCCAATGACAAGTGGAGAGGGGTAGGGCCTAGGAAGCTAGCCTTTCCACCCATTTTCAAAACACATAAAAGCAGACAGTCAGGACAGATAGGGACATTCAATTCCATTTGCTGCGGAGCATGCTGCCGGACCATACAACATCCAGAGATCCAGACTTCAAATCCATCAATCTCCAGAATCCAGAGAGGCTAGACCAGCAGAGCAGAGCTGACCGAGACCGCTGTTAGCAGAAGCAGAGAGCTGACCCAGATCACTGTGAAGAGACCCAGACCAGACCGGAGTCCAGTCCAAAACCTGACCAGATCCGTGGCGAGGCCCATTCTAATTCAAAAATATATTGTGAGTACCTAGCAGAACTGTGCAGAACCAATCTCTTAGTTAAAATAATATAATTCAATCTATTTTAATCTAAGTAGAACTGCCTAAAAGCTGTCACCTGTCATTTTCTAGCTGCTAGCTGTCAATTGTCACTTTGAACTTTAAAATTTCAAATCTGAAAAACGACCTTTACCATATCGCTCATATCTCCGTGACCGTTCGTCTTAGAGACTTGCGGTAACTTTCTTCTGAAAGCTGGGAATCTTGGCTTTTCAACGAACCTATAACCGGATTCCTACCCCCTATAATTTTGCCGCAATCGCGAAAAACGCACTCGCGAATTTACCACGATTTGCAAATTTCTCCACGTGTGAAAACAGCAGTTTCCTTGCTAAAAATTCGTTTGCCTCTTAAGAACCATCCCTGAATCATTGCTAGAGTGAGCCTGGACTAATATTAACTTGATACCACTCACCCTGAACCTCTAGAGGGAATTAAAAGCATTTTAGCACATTTTCCAATATAGTGCTATCACATATAAAAGCATTTTGGGCCTGTGTTTCAAACTTCTGTAGTCTAGCTGGGGTGAACTGAATTACATTTGATTGCATTTCTGAGAACTGTGTGCTTTCCTTCCATTTCCTTGCATTGCATAAAGGGGGGAGTGGATTGCCAGAGAAAAGTGATTACATTGTTTTGTTGAAATCATATTGAGTATTTTCGGTATTGCATTTCATTCAACATTGCATCCATCTGAACTTATATAAAGCATTCTCTACCACCTTATTCTTCTGTTCCTATTCACAAGTGTGCTAGTACCAGACTATCCATTATTGATTACTGCTCAGATTAAGTGTGATATTCAATTATTAATTCATTATAAAGTGTGATATATATATATATTGTTTAAATTCTCAAATAAACCTTTTTAACTTGCAAAACAGAACTACTTCTTGGCTCAGTGGGGTCAGGGGGATTCCAAGAGAGGGGTGTTATATAGGGGTAGTCATCCAGAACGCATGAACTGGACATAAAGATATATCAATAAGGGTTTCCATTCAGTATCCCAGACTAGGCATTGACTTAGCTGTAGTGTTGAATTGAATCCTCTTACAGCTGTGAGTGTGAGGTTAGAATGTTTATAGTTGAATTGGTTCTAACCCAGGCAGTTACAAGATGTGAGCCTGGGTGGTGGGAGCCAGTGGGCTCTTGTCCCTGATCCTCTTTGTATCTCAATAACTTGATGACATCTGATCCTGTAACCTAAGAAGCTAATAAAGTAACTGCTAAGAGTACCTGGCCTGAGTATCCTGAGTGTCCCTTGGAGTGCACTCTATGACCAAGAGCCGGTCATAACAATTGGCTACGAGGATGGGATGTGTTTTGCTTGAGTGAAATCATGTTTAGCTACAACCTAAAAGTCCATGTTGTCACCTAGAAGACAACTTTAAAATCCTGAAAATCCTAAGGTTGTTAGATCGAACAAGTATGCATTCACATTCTGTTCATGTATTATATACAACTCAACTTAAACACTGCTGCAATAATCACTATTCATCCATTACCACTGCGGAAATGAACACAACTCACATCCGATGGTATTACCCTTGAATTACATAAATCCCCCATGAATACAATGCGAACCAGATCAGAAAACAACACTAACGCTGCTTCCAGCAGTAACATAGCCGACCTTGTTTCACCCAGACCCAAGATCACTTGATGGCATTTCTGCGCTGTGCAGCAATAACATTTCACATTGCCACCAGGTCCAAACTTACTCCGCGGATGACACAATAAAGTCTCTTAAGCCTCGTGCTGGAGACTGTACACCTCGCTCCAACTTGTACCGTATCATCCATGCTTCTAAACCGGCAGATCGGAGCTCCACTCTTGCGCTCTTCATGAAGACTTCCTGGAAACATTGTTACGTTGTTACGTTTCAAGGTTCCTTTTCTCTAAAGTCATTCCTTCCGACAGCATTTACACCCCGCGTATCATTAACACCAAAGAAACGAACTACAGCACGGTTCCACAGTGGAATGCAGGTAAACAGCACAGTTCTAAAACGATCGCCATCACCCACAGCCACGGTCATGGCGTCATCAATCACAATATGGGAGCAGAGCCTGACTGAGCTCCGCTCCACCAGCGGTCATCTGCTGACGCAAACTGCTGCCTCCACCTTTACTTCAGTTCGCCTGTCCCACGAGACATGGCAAAAACACTTTTCACAGTCATCAACAGAGGTGCCATAGCACCTCTTAGCAATAATTAAAAAAACCAACACAATGGCACCATAGTCACTCGAGGATGCAGCATGCTTAAAGCACGAGCAGGATACTTTTCCCCTGAGGGTGGCAGAACAAACTCACTCTGGTAGCCCCTTACCTTGGCTCTTCCAGCTACTCATGCCTTTGAAACCCATTACTGGCATCCTCTCTTGATCCTCTGGACATGGCAGAGCACCCTCTCATCTGTTCAGAGGGTCTGTACTCCTGGGCAGTTTCTTTATCGCTCTAGCTTCTGCTAGGGATCCCTTGGGCCAAGCTGCCTCACACAGCCCTGGGTGCTTTCATTTCACCAGACTCTTGGGCAGCCTCTTATGACTCCTGGGCTACAGCAGGGGATACTCCCTTCTTCCCAGGGGTTTCTTCTGACAGGCTGCTTATAAAACCTCTCTTCTGACAGGCTGCCCCTTCTAGCCCTGGGTGCTTCCAATTCACCAGACTCTTGGGCAGCCTCTAATGACTCCTGGACTCCAGCAGGGCACTCTCCCTTCTTCCCAGGGGTCTCCTCTGACAGGCTGTCCCTTCCAGCCCTGGTGGACTGGCTCAAACAGCCCTGGGTGGTGGGCGCAAACAGTCTATGGGGGGCAGTGGGCTCTCCATCTCTCCTTTCATTCACTTGTCCTCTTGCCTGCACCTCCCGCAGCAGAGTCTCTTCTCCTCTCTCACATGGCTTCACACAGGTACCTGTATCTACTTTTGCTTCACTTGGTGTCCACTCCAAGGTCCTCCTTCACCATACCTTGGACCATCCTCGTCGCCAATTGGCAGGGTTTCATGAGGCTGCCCAAGTGTGCCACCATTTCCTGAGTGACTATGCCAGCATTATTTAAAAAGGGGAAGTGTAATTTCCATGCCAAGTAAGCGTAATTGTGCCTTTTTATGCACCTTGAAGGCTAAAGGTTTTAATGAGTATAGACGCTATGCTGATTTGGTCCGAAGTGGGGACCACGCAATGAGAAAACGGTTACTGTTTGGGTTTGGGTATGATAGTAGTTTTTGTGGATTAGTTTACGCTTGCAGAAGAAATTTTGGAGTTTTATTTAAAAAGTAAAATGTCATAATGGATTGAGCAACGATGTGACAAGTTGTGACTGAAGAGTACTGTTGTGCATTAGTAGTGAATTAACATGAGGAGTATTAGTGAGGATGATGTTGCACTGAGAATAGGAGATGCATTTTATTTTAGATGTAACCATTTTTAGGCATTGCAGGTTGGTTTTAGAGTTGGCAATATGGACGTTTAGGTCTCATTTAAAGTCAGTTTCCACATTTGTGATGTGACAGGGGTTGTGTGTGAGTGGCACATATGAGGTTGATTGAGGTGGACAATCAAAGGGTGTTGATCCTATTATGCTTAGTATAACATCTTTGAGGAATTTCAGCATTTAGAGTTGCCTGATTTAAGGCAATGTGGACTTTTAGATAATTTGACCGGCAATTTACATTGTATTAATGTATCACCTATTGACATGCTTAGAGTAACCATTTTTGAGGCATTGTAGGTGTGATGTTTTGTTTGTGCGTGTATGAATGTTCAACCCATGATGACTGCTACGGAGCGCTGCAGTCACTCTAGCAGTCATCATGAAGGAGGAGGTAAATTGATGGGAATTGGTTAGTGACTCTGCGGAGTCCAGCGGTATCTAGTGGGAGACTAGTTCCAGAAGCTTTGCGGAGCTTTGATGTTTTGGTAAATTGTGGCTCTGCGGAGTTCATTTGCAGCTTAGTGTAGCTTTAATGTGTTGGTATCTAGTGGGAGACTAGTTCCAGAAGCTTTGCGGAGCTTTGATGTTTTGCTAAATTGTGGCTCTGCGGAGTTCATTTGAAGCTTAGTGTAGCTTTAATGTGTTTTGGGTGGGGTTCTGCGGAGCCCAGAGGAACCTAGCAGGGGATTAGTGCCTGAAGCTATGTGAAGCTTATATGTTGTTTTGGTGACCTTATGGAGTTGTTAGGATCCAGGGATTTCGCTTGAAATTTTGAAGATGCAGGTGATTTTGTATCTGGTGTTTTTCTTTATGAATTTTTAGGTGGTTTCTGGGATTGCTATTGAGTTCTTCTTGGTCAATCTCAGAACCCTGGCAACGTTTCATCTTCGGCTGTGTTTACTTTGGGGGTTTTGAATTGTTCAGAAGGGCTCAAATGTCAGGCCAACATTTGCAGCTGGGTCTTGTTGTGTTTGTTCTAGTGACAGCTAGTTGCCTTTAATTATGGTGTGATTGGGTGAGTGAGTGACGATTTGGTGTGGCTGTATTTACTTGGATTTCTGAATGGGTCTAACAGCGTTATGAGTTGTAAGTGAAGTTCTCTGTTGACCCGGGTAGATTGTTGGGTTGTTAGTAAGTGTCTCGTGTTTTTACGACAGTACCTGGCTTTTCCCGGTTTTGGGAGTTAGTGCTCGGAAGTGGCAGTTCGAGGTTTCTTTGTGGCAGGAAGGAACGGAAGGAGTTGTGTGCTTGGTTGGCTTTGGTAGTGTTTGTAGTGGTTGCCTAGGTGGGCGGTTAGTGCTCGAAAGTGGCAGTTCGAGGTTCCTTGTGGCAGGTGGGAACAGAAGGTGAATTGTGTTGCTTTGATTTGTTAGGAGTGTTATTTGTTGCGGCCGGGCCTGTCGTAGGATGTTATTTAAGCCTGCTGGTTCAATTTCCCGGTGGTAAGTGGAACATGGTTGGAGCGAGGAAGCCATGTGCAGAGTGTGGTAGTGGTTTTGTCTTTATGCAACAGGAGGAGGTGTTAGGGTTGGCTTCCTTCTGGTGAGTTTGACGTATGTTTGTTTGTTGTAGGAAAGGAGGTGTTAGGGTTGGCTCCTGTGCTTGCATGTATGCTGTGCCAGGATCGATGCCATCATTAGAATGTAGGCTGTGAGTGTGAGGTTAGAATGTTTAGAGTTGAATTGGTTCTAACCCAGGCAGTTACAAGATGTGAGCCTGGGTGGTGGGAGCCAGTGGGCTCTTGTCCCTGATCCTCTTTGTATCTCAATGACTTGATGACATCTGATCCTGTAACCTAAGAAGCTAATAAAGTAACGGCTAAGAGTACCTGGCCTGAGTATCCTGAGTGTCCCTTGGAGTGAACCTATGACCAAGAGCCGGTCATAACAGGTCTTGGTAGCCCAGATGGAAATCACCTAATCCAATGATTTGAGACAAGTTTGTTCAGTTAGTTAGTGGATCCCACGAATATGAGCTCAATTTGTTCATCATGGAGGCATAATCCATGGGTGGCTATCCAGGTCTGTATAATTAGGTAGATTTTATTAATTATATCTACATCTTTGACATAGTCACTTTGGATAGGGATGAGAATCTGGGTGTCATCAGCATAGTTGGTGTATGAAACACCCAGATTGTCAAGTATGTCAAATAGGGGCTTGGTAAATATGTTATACAGAGTAGGGGACACACATAATCCCTCCGGTATTCTGCATGTGATAGGTACGGGGTCTGCTGCAGAAGAGGGTGTGAAGACTCTTATTGATCTTTTGTCTAGGAAGGACTTTATCCACGACGTTGCGTCCTCAGAGAAATGGGCGGCTAGTTTCAAATGATTGCACAAAACTTTATGGTCAACCAGGTCAAATGCAGCAGATAAGTCCAAGAGGAGGTGAATGGAGGCTTCTCCTTTGTCTTTCCAGTCATCCAGTTGGTTCTTAAGGTCAAGAAGAGCCGTCTTGATCCCATGTCTTGGCCTAAAGCCTGATTGGTGGGTGCCTAGTAGGTTATTTAACTCCAGGTAGGATTGAATCTGGAGGCAAGCGGCTCTGTTCAAGATTTTAAGGAGAAACGGTGCTGTCGTGATGGGCCTATAGTTGGTGGGGATGCTGGGTTCCAGATTATTTTTTTTTTAATAAGGGTAGTACCCATGCATTTTTGAGGTTGGTGGGGACTGAGCAGGATTTGAATGATGAGTTGATGAGGGTGGTAATGAGTGTAGCTAGTTCCTTCACAGCTTCTTTAGTGATGGGTGCCAGTCAAGTGTCTCCAAGACACCGGGAGGGTTTGAGGGATGAAATTATGTTTTCAACCTTCCTTGTTGAGACCAAGTTGAATTTGAATTGGTGACGGGGTTTAGTTTGGTTGTTGGTGATTTCTTGCAGGATAGTTTCTTGAGTTGATAGTGCAATCCTGTGTAGAGTCTATTTTCTGGCTATAATTTTATCTTGGAGCATGGAGATTTTGTTACAGAGGGCATCTTGGATATCATTGCACCATGTTTTGTTTTTGGTGCATGAGTCAATGGGGGCAACTGGGGATTCTAATTCTCTTAGTATGGAGACGATTTCCCTAGATTTCCCCTTTGATTGCTCTCTGTCTATTGTGATATTTTCTTTGATCTTCTGCTCTTTCTTCCTTTCTAAGCTGTTCTTCCTGATACATCTGCTCTCATCTTAGTCTACTCTTTCTTTTGTACTCGTCTTCTTTCAATCGTTTTTATCGTTCTTTGTCCTTTTTTGTCCTGTTCATATTGGTCTTTCCCTTGCCATACTTCCTCGATGCTCTTCCCATCAAGTTTGTGTAATATCTGTCCACCACGCATTCATTCATTCTGATCTGCCTTATCATTTTCTCCTTTCTATCTCTTATTATCTTGTTCTATCACTAGGGTCACACGGCCGTTCACTTTTCTCTTTGTCTTGTAAGACCTTAGAGATCACTTCCTTCTCTGGAGTCCTTTCTGGTCTATCGTCACTGCTATAAGCAGGTGGTTCATGTATCGATTGATATATCCTGTCGCTGCTTTCAATTCCCTTAATGGATATACTCCATCATCTTTTGTAATGTCGCCATTTATTTCAGGCGAGGTAAGGGGTGCAGAAGGCTTGACACCCTGGTCTTAACACACTTAAGCATCCAGTCCTCAGGAGGCACATCTTCCAAATCTCTAAGCTCTCTAACCTCTTTTCCAATTTCTTTCCTGTCTACGCAGCGTGCAAGTATGTGGTCATGTGTTGCAATACCGCTTTTGACAGCGATCCCGTTTGTGGCCATGGCATGAACCTTTTATCTGCCGTGCCTTTAACCCATTATGCACTGTATTGCTTAAGCCTGGGTTTGTGTTTTTGCAGTTGCTTACATAGGTGCATTAGCGGAGTAACATCCCCCATTGCGACGAGTCTCAATTGACTGTCGCTACTTACAGTTATTTTACACAAATACGTTTCAGAAAAATAACAAAAATGAGCGCGCACCAACCGTTGCCACTCCAAACCTCTACTTCACACTTTACTCCAATCTACCTGCTCATTCGGCGCCGACAATAACTAAATAGATAGATTTTTACTCTTGGTCTCTTAACACAACTTATAGTTTGTTGCTCTTCGACATTTCACTCTTTTCCTAATACATAGAACACAACATACACAAACAGACAGACTAGCCAGCTTCAACGTATATCTCTCTCAGCGCTCCTCGCTGTTACTCTTGCCCCTAAAAATACTCCAATAGGAGTGTAAATCATTTCCTTTAATGGATCTTATCCATATGTAGCCTACAGACCATCTTGGGTTTCGGAATTATTTTTCTAAACGTTCCTTGAACGCAGGACTCTGGGCTTATTGTTAGAAGCTCCTCGTCTTGACGCTCCTCATCATATACTAAACAACCAACCCCCGTTACTTTGTCCCTATTATCACAATCCCCAATCTCTATTCATTAACTTTTTGCCATCTTTCTCAATCTACTCACCATTTGCTTTTCAAGTCCTGACTCTCTGGATCGTCTCCTCCTCCAACCGGCCACCGTCGCCTTCAGTCCTCTCAGTTCCTTGTGGAAACCAAGAGAGGATTTTGTGAGAGGGACCCATCCCACCTATATCTATTTTCTTGCAAGAGTTTTTTCAGCCGCTATCCACAGGAAGGCTCACGGTCCTCCAGCTAAATGGTGGAGGATGTTTGATATTCCAAGACCCTGCAAAGCCTACTGGGTCGACGGATCTTAAACCATCCTACCTCTGCTACCACGTGAACCCTTGGACTTAGGGCCCTTTAAGGCGAGGTATCAATATAAGAGATGGATGGGGAGCAGAACTTACTCATACATCAGTAATCCGACCGACTCAGGAAGGTAGCAAAACATGGTACTGTTTTATTAACAATTATCTAAAACAGGGAGTTACAATGATCATCAACGGACGTTCGCTCAATTTCTCTCAAAGTATTTCATGAATAAACAGCATTCTTATAATACAAAGTTGTCACTCCTGACATCATCCTACGTGGTAAAGTACGAAAACCTATTAGGGACGTGATTCGCTTTCAGGGAACATCTAGATATACGTTATGTACAGCAGTGGTTTTTGATTGTGTCTCTAAAATCAGGTGGACAACTAAGCCCATAACAAGTACAAGTCATCTTCAGTGTCATACTAATACACAACATCCTATTGGCTAATAAAACTATAGCGCTCTGTACTATGTGGCCCTCTACAATTGGTTGGCACACTTGTACCCTTCTGGAATATTCTTCTCGCTAGCAGCACGTAAGCTGGTACCGCAGATCCTGGGGGGGGGTCGGCCTGGTCATGCCTCTCCACCCAATTAGCCCTCATCCATCATCACTCCTATTGTCTGCCATTCAATAAGTCCGTTGAACTTGGCCTTGCCGAGTCTCAGTCTGCCTTAGAATAAAAGGGAGTGTGGCATGTTCTTATCTTCTGGTTTCAGTGTAGCTCAACCCAAAGTCTAAGGGCGTCATTACACGGATGGCGGTGGACCCGGTCCATGCCGGTAAAATACCGGCACCGCCTTGGTGGAAAGGGGAATTACCGCCCTATTCCAAGGTTGGTGGGGCGGTAATTCCCCCTTCCCCCATTGCCCTTCCCCATTCCCATTTTTGCCCCATAGGGCTCTATGGGAATGGGGAAGGCAGTAATTACGGCATCGCAAATTGCGGTACCGTAATTAGCTCCCTGGTCCCTTTGCGGGTTGGTTTTTAACGCCTGCAAAAAGCAGGCGTTAAATTCCCCAACCTGCAAAGGGACCTCGTAGTAAGGCGGTAAGGGTTTACCGGTACCGGTAAACCCTTACTGCCTACCGTGTAATGGGCTCGGCCCTCGGGAAGGAGAAATGTCTACTCTGATTGGCTTATTGGGGCCTGTTCATGGGCGAAGCCCATGCCACATGGATTGGTGACACTGGCTATGGCTGCAAGCCATAAGCACTAACCTGTGGGATGTTTTTACCCATGCATCCAAGCCCTACCATAAAACTGGGCAGTACTGGCATGGAAAACATCATGATGGCCAGAACTCCCCAGAGAGTGCACAGGGAAAACATGAAGAATAGGCTGCCACCCATTTTTGCCTATGTTGTGAGCACAGGAGGGCACTGCCTAAAACCACCATTGGGCTACACACACAGTAGCCTGAAACCATTGGGAATGGCAATGCTGATTGCCAAAAAAGCAGCTCAGAACTGTGGGGAATTCATTTTCTTAATCCCAAAAATGGTTGCAATACCGGTACTCACCACTATCAGAAAGCCGGCATTTTAAAACCACCAGACTTTTTTGTAAAACTGAACAAATGAAACAAAACCAGGCCAAGGAAAGACTTGCTAAGAGGTGGATGCAATGTAAAACTATATTCTGAAATGACTTGAAGGAAGTAATTATTTAATGTATATGTAAAAATTGTCAGTTTGATTTGAATGTAGAAAACTGGGAACAAAAAGTGACATTTAGCTGAAACCTGGCTTAATGAAACTGAATTCTGCCTGACGACTACCCCCGACAGGAGTTGAAACTGGATCAACAGCTGTGTTCCCAGGCCTGGCTGCCAGGCCTGGCTGCATCCTGAGGTCACATGGCCCTGTTGATTGAAAGGGGAGTGGCAGCTGGGGACTACAGGGAGTTGAAGAAAGGCCTGTCCTGGACTCAGGCAAATGTTATATTGGGGGCGTCGTAAAATAGCTTCCTCTTGGGAGAAACTGGGGGGAAGCTGTGCCTCTGTGAACAAGCTGGCTTGGGGGAAGTGGATAAACCAGTTATTCCACCCTGTGATGTGGGAAGCCACACCCCTTTTTGACCAGAGCATCATTTTAAAAAGATAGATAACTGATAGTGCGGACTTGTCAGAATTATATAAGTAATATCATTATGTTTGTGATTTTTCTGTGAACATTTTAAGAGGCGTTAGGACCCTGTGGTGTATTCTGGGGGGTTGCTAGCGGAAAATAGGGTCTCACTCCAAATGTATGCATGTTAAAAATCTGACACTTTATCATCTGTAACCCATATCCCTGGTGCACATTTGTGTAAAATCTGGAAAGTTTTAGAGGTCGTTATCTGGATGAAAAGGGGAGAATTCAGTCATCAGTGGACACGACATCGTACAAAGACAGGGATCGGATGGTTTGGTGCTACAGAAAATATGTTAACTGGACCTATAATATTAGAAAAATGGTACATAGATACATATGTATTTGGGTCAGAAATAGATTTGTGTGCAATCTGACAAGGGGAGGTTCCTCTGACCATAAAACCTACAGCATCACTCTGACTCACATTTCCTTCCCCCAATCAAGGGAAAGAGGAGGAATTGGCCAATGATAAGTGAGAGGGGCAGGTTTAGTTTGACCAACGCACACACCCACTTTCCAAAACACATAAAAAGAGACTGCTGGGACAGGTAGAGACATTCAATTCCATTTGCTGTGGAGCATGCTGACCGACGACTTCACATCCAGAGATCCCGACTTCAAATCCATCAATCTCCAGAACCTGTAGCAGAAATTAACTCCAGAATTTGTAGCAGAGAGGCCTGAATCCACCAGCTGAATCCTCTTCAGCAGGCCTCAAAACCAACCAAACTATTCAACAGCCGGATGAGCTGTTTGAATTTTGCCGAGACTTTTTGCAAGAACCTGCAGCAGTACCCAGAAAGCAGTGTTACATCCAGAATCCAGAGAGGCTAGACCAGCAGAGCAGAGCTGACCCAGATCGCTGTGAGCAGAACCGGTGCCTGATTGACCCGCCGAGCAGACAGAACTGCAGCCGGACGTGTTGACCAGATCCGTGACGAGGCCTAGTTCAAATTTATATTGTGAGTACCTAGCAGAACTGTGCAGAACCAATCTCTTAGTTAAAATAATCTAATCCAAACTATTTTAACCTAAGTAGAACTGCCTCCTAGAAATTGTGTCATCTGTCATTTTTAAAGCTGCACAACTGTCACCTGTCAATTCTGCAGCTGCAAGCTCGTCATTTTGAGTACTTTAAATCCGAAAAACTACCTTTATTTAATCGTCCTTATCTCTGGAACCGTTTGGGCTAGGAACGACATTTAACTTTCCTCTGAAAGCTTAGAATCTAAGCTTTCCAACAAGCCTAGAAACTTCCTACTCCTTATACTTTTTCCGCAATCACGATTTACGCACTCGCGAAATTTACTGCGATTTGCGATTTCGGCTCAATTTCTCCACTTGTCAAAATAGCAGCTCCATTTATTCTTTTGTTAAAATCTGTTGCAACTTGGTAATAACTCATAGAGCATTGCTAAAGTGAGCCTGAACTAATACCAACACGCATCTCCCACTCACCCTGAATCTCTAGAGGGAATTAAAATCAGTTGGCACATTTTCCCATCCATTGCCATCACATTTAAAAAGCATTTTGGGCCTGTGTTTCAAACTCCTACCTGTTTCCTCTAAGCTTGCTGGGGGGGAACTGAATTTCGTATTGTATTTGATTGCATTCCTGAGAACTGTGTGCTCCTCTTTCCATCTCCTTCCATTTCTTACATTGCATAGGGGAGGGGGTGAATTGCCAGAGAAAAAGGGATTATCTTATCTTTTGCTAAAATCATATCAAGTATTTCTGTACTGCATTTATTCCTCATTGCTTTTCCCTTGAAATCATAAAAGTGTTTTTGCTACTTTATCCATCCTATACTAACTCCTCATTGATTGTAAAGAAGTGTGCTAGTGCCAGATTACCCATTGTTGATCAACATCATATGTCTAAGTGTACTATCAGATATTAATTTATTATAAAGTGTGATATATATATATATATATAGTTTAAATTCTCAAATAAACCTTTTAATTTGCAAAACAAACCTACTTCTTGGCTCAGTGGGGTCAGGGGGATTCTAAGAGGGGGGTGTTATACAAGGGTTGTCATCCAGAATACTGAACTGGATATAAAAATACATCAATAAGGGTTTTCCTCAGCATCCCAGACTAGGCCTTGACTGTAGTGTTGATTGAATATCGCTTACAAACTATTGGTCACATCATGGGGGTATAGTGGACACTGGACCAGGATGCAAGCTAGTTGCAGTGGATAACAGGTGTGGTTTGGTGGGTCTGGGGTCACGGTCGAGCCTCATGCCATTGGCATTTCAACAATGATTTGCATCCCCAACATGGGCTGCTGTAAATGACACACATCGGTATGCGCTGCTAATAATATGGTTCTTAAAGGAGTTTTGTAGTCTATCTATCTATCTATCTATCTATCTATCTATCTATCTATCTATCTATCTATCTATCTATCTATCTATCTTTATAAAAGGGAAAATGTGTGGGTTTGTTTTTGGCTGGAAAAGCATTGTTCCTTATACATTTCCACACCGTTTCACCAATCTGCACCACATTTTGCATAGTTACCTGTCAGGGCCTTCCGGAATGACATTTAAACAGCCCACCCAACTCCCCAGATTTCAGCAAAAGTCAAAATGTGTTTGTGGGATGCTTGGCAAAGCTTTGTTTTTTCATATAACATTCCACACCGTTTCACCAGTCTGCACCAAATTTGGTAAAGTTACTTGTTAGGACCATCCAGACATTACTGACATTACTGGCTACATGGATTGCAGCGACTTCAGACATGAAAGAGTTGCCTGAAATCGGCAAAACATCAATGTGGTCGTAGAAGGACCGGTCCTCAACCCTAAATGCACTGTTTCTAGGACATTTGCACCTCAATGCCCCGCAACAAACTGCACCATTTCAGGATGAGGCAACATGGGGGGAGAGAGCACAGTAGGTCCCAGTGTGCAGCAGCACACCAACTCTCACTTACCCACAACGTCTGATCCCAGGTATGTCAGCCAGCCACACACACCCATTCTCAGTGCAGTTTACTTCAGAGTGCAAGGCACATCAAGCGGTAAGCGAATCGGAACAATGACCTACAGGATCATTGATTTTCAACCATTGATGAGAGCTTTGTCATGTCTGTCCACAGAACATTTTCACTTATAAAAAACTATTGAAATACAGTGACAAAAAGGTGTTAAAGCAACGTTATGTTTAAGTTGCAAAAATAAAATCTGATGAAATTAATTGAAAAAACGTTGTTAAAGGCACGTTAAGGTTGCAGGATAAAATAGAAAAACCAAAGAAATTTGCCAGTTATGGTAAATTATGCAACCATAACTTGTGCCACTGTCATGCGCTGCTAAGTGTAACACCCAGGACATCAAAAATGACATCACAAATGGCATCATTGGCGACATCACTGATGTTGTCACATAAGCATCAATTCTGATGGAAGGTTCCTACAATGGGTTCTGTTTAGATTGTTGTTAGCAACATATAAAGGGTGATCAGAGTATCACAAAATGTACTTATTGAAAAAGAAACGTTCTAATGGAGTTGTGTTGTTAATACAGCAATCCAATTATACATACACATTGGCAATGATTGCTGCATGGACCACAGTTGTGGAGTAGTTTTAATCTGCTATGTATGGCCAGTAGAATCATAAGTCCAAGCCTATCAGAATCTTGAATAATGTTAAACTTGAAATTACCAGCTAACAATGCAAGAATTACCACATGCATGTGTTAGTACAAAAATTCTATATGTTAAGCCGAGTTAAGCCGAGTTAAGCTGGTCATGACTTCCCACATAGACTGAATTTCAAGGTTTTTGTTGCGGTAATCTGTGCAATTTAACTGCACGTTAACTAATGTTTTTTCAGTGAATTTCAATGATTTTCTTATACCATAGTTTTACGGGCCACTAGCCATGGCCTTCGGCTATGTCCACTGTAAATGTTCCCCCAATATGTTTCTTTTGGAACCCCTTTGTGGCCACAGCATTCGGCAGTGGCCACTATACATGTCTTTCGGGCAAACTGTGCATTTTAAAACAGTACCGGTCCACTGGCCATGGCTTCCGGACATGTCTACTACACGTTTCCCCAATATGATTCTTTTAGACCCACCAGGGGGCCTCGGCCTTCGATCGTGGCCACTATACATGTCTTTCACTCCCACTAGCCAGGGCCTTTGGCCCAGACCAGTGAACACACACTTCACCGTGCCTACTGTATATTTTAAAACACTAGAGGGCCACTAGTGATGGCCTCAGGCCATGCCCACTGTACATGTTCCTCCAATATATATTTTTGTTACCATTAGGTACCAGTGACCACGGCCTTTGGCTGTGTCCACTATACATACATGTTCCCTATGTTTCTTTGGCCCTGGCTAGTGAGCATGGCTTTCGGCTGTGCCCACTGTATATTTAAAACACTATCTTTCTTTCTTACTCACCAGCCTTGTCCTTTGCCCATGACCATTGGCCCTGGCCTTCGACCTTTACATGTTGCCCAATAGATTTCTCCCGGTCCCACTAGCCATGGCCTTCAGCCATGGCCACTCTACATACTGCTCCAATAGGTTTCCTAAATGGGCTCACTAGCCATGGCCTACGGCAGTGGCCACACCACAAGATTTATTTTGTGCACACTAGCCATGGCCTTCGGCCGTGTCCACTGTCCATATTGCACCATTTATTTTAACTCTCCAATTCTAGGTGTTGTCCCGCCTCCCCAGGGCTCCTTCCCATGAGGCTAGGGAGATGAGGTCCTACCCAATAGTCCCCCTAGGGATTCTTAATAAATGCAGGAGGACTGCATAGGGAGGGACTCCCCTAATGGGGATAAAGACGACCACCTGGGTGATAGATGGCAAAATGCCCAAACCTACCCAAAACCTCTAGCACCCTTTAACAAAACCCCTCTGTCTGTTAAAACCATGTGCTATTGTAATATCAGGTCAGTTTCAACAACTGAGATGAAGATCATTCACGATGTAAAATGAAACATCATGTCAGTTTCATCCACTGAGACAAAGAAGACCGTCTCTCAGTGGATGCAGAGGTCAACCCTGATGCAAGTACTGCGAAGAGGCGAGGACAAGGATCCATGAAGAGTGACTCGTGGAAGTGGTCACAGAAACGAGGCAAAAACAAACAAAGGACTCAGTGACGTAGAGAACCATCCAAGATGCGGACCAGCCAAGAAGGAAAGCAGCACAGGAGACAGTCCAGCCTGGGAGAATCAAAGGTGGGGCTGAGAACACTCCAGGGAATCCAAAAGCAGTCATCTGCTGGAGACATGAAGCAGGTGGCAAGAATTCTTTGCACGGTGGTGTGGAGATGGTCAGGAACGTGGCAGAAGTTTGAGATGAGACGGTGTGACCTTGAGAAGGTGGACTGTGTGGTCTCACAACAGTGCCTACACTACGGACCCGTCAAGCAGGAACGAAGAACCTGGAGCAGGAGCCAAAGAGACAGTGAAGGCCTGCACAACACTTCCGAATGAAGCAAGACCCCAGGAAGAACCAGCAGAGCATCTCAAAGCCTTCAAAGGTAACTGGTATAATGCAAGAACTAGTAGAGGCAGAGTAAATACAAGCAAATTGGAACTACTGAGTGATGATACAAGTAATCTTCCTCATGATTGTACTTGGCAGGAGAATGACCCAAGTGTGCCTAGCAAAAAGGGGAAAGGGGAGGGTAGAAAGCATTTGGGACCCAAGCAGGATAAGGAACCCAAGTAGGTTAAGGGTCTGGGACTCGAAGCAAAACCAAGCAAGTAGCATTGGGTGTCGCCCTCAAAACAGTAGAGAAGAGATAAATCCACTGGCCCCCCTCAAGAGATAGGTCCACTGCCACCAGTGAAGGGTCTGGGACCCGGTCCACATTCACAGTGGTGAAGAAGGGTCTGGGACCATGTCCACAATCGCAGTAGGGTAGAATTTAAATTTGAATTAATTTGTATCATGCGCCAAATCAAACCAATCGTATCTGGGCGCAGCTGGAATCTACGGTCGGACAAATCATCCACCCACACAAACCTTGTCAGCTTCACAAGCATCAATGTCCAAGCAGCCAGTTAATTCACCTAATTCACTAATTTAGCAGAAATGATAAGTCTTCAGGGCCTTGTGAAAGGTAGTGAGTGTTTTTTGGGTTCGGATTCCCATTAGAATATCCCACTGGCCACCAGAGAAGGGTCTGGGACCCTGTCCATCGTAGACAATGGGAAAGAGGAAACCACTTGTGATATAAGATGGGTCTGTGACACCAACAAAGAGAAATTGAAGAAGAGAGGAAATCTTCCACATCACAATGGAGAGATAAGTTGACTAGAACAAGAGAAGGATTTGGGATCCTAAGAAGAGTTAGGACATTGTTAAAAGTAAGTTACAAAGGCAACATGAGTATTGGTCTTTCTAAATCGATCTTTTTTTTTGTTTCAGTCTGATGAACACTATTTTTTCACCCAAGACCCACATATCTGCAACCATCCCCTACCTGATCTCATATCACACACCACCTCTGCCACTAGAACACACACCAATTAATTCTAGCTGGACACACAATCATTATCATCATCATCATGTTTATTCGGATATTATCCATTAAACATACAAAAAACAAAATTCCTGAAACATATTTTACAAAAATGTGTTCCAAAAGTAAAATAACAGATAAAATAAAGTTACAATCCCGTAAGAACAATTAAAATACACAGTCAATTCAGATATTCATATTAAAATAAATCACCAATCACAGCTTTCCTTACAAGCATAACCCTCCGTAAAACACTTAAGAGAGCCCAGGTTACATACGTGGTGTCGTCCAGAAGGAGGAAGAATAAAGCTGGCTGGCATTGAGTAAAGTTAGAATTCCTGAGAAAAGGAAGGATAGTAGCTTGTAGAACGTTTTAGTAGGTAGGGACAAAGCATCATCAAATGCAAACTATCTTCTATGGGGCACCTGCACAAGGAACAGCCAGAAGTGTCTGTAAGACCATGCCAACCAGCCGTATTTGCCTTCGGCATCAAACAGTTCAATCTAACTCTAGTAATTACCTATAAGATTTGTTATGACTCCAAGCTAAAGCCATAATCAATCTCCTTGACTGGCATATTCTCCTGACAGCCTTCACAGCTCCCACTAGTCAGTTCTACATGGGTCGCTAGCATGGACTTAGACACCCCTACTCACCTTAATACTGGCTAAACGTCTCCTTACAATTTCTCTTTATTCTTCCAAGGGAGTTCACCTACAGCTCTTTGAGGCGATACCAAGGCGCTATACAAATGACATATTAAATCACATGTAACAAAACAGGCCAGGCCCCAAACTCTCTCTGTCAACATTATTATTTAGCATTTTCTTAGAAGAGTAAATCAAATTAAAGTCTGCAAACTAAGAATAGGCACAGAAATAAGCGAAATCTTTCTCAGGATACTCATGTTTTAAGGTGTCTCTATCCTCCGCCAGGGTAAGTGTCAGGGTATAAGCCACAGAGCAGGTTAGCATGCTGTGTTCTTTTGAGACAGGGGCGCCTGCTACCTTTTTTGCATTTTTGTAAGGAACTTGGGGTTGGTCACCCTAACTTACCTGGGGGAACCCAGACGTTGAACCCTTGCTCACTGTGCTCAGAGAGGCACTGCTCCATCTCAGTGATGAGGCCCAACCAGGCTGAAACACGTGTATGGGGTTGCTGTTGGTACTCTTGTTCAAAGGAGGTTTGCCTGGCATTTCAGTGCTGGATTGCCCTTGTGGGCGGGACAAAGACTGATATGCAAATGGTTATTCCTCTTATGTGGAAAGTACAGTGAGCTAAAAGTGATGGCTACGGACTCTCACAGTGGGTAAAAACCACAAAGCAGGTTGGCATGCCGTGTTTTTTTCGAGAGAGGGGCGCACACTATCTTTTTTGCATTTTTGAGTTTTTTGTATTGCGTTACTGTCAGGGTGGCCTATTGCATTAGCATTGGAGGGGGCTAAAGAACAAGGTCAAACAAAAGTCTGACAGTTCTTTATCATACCCGCATTAAGCTTTTGTCAGCTGCTGCGTCTGACCTGTGGAATATATATATATGTGGGCTTGCCGATAGAAAACTCAAAAGAAATTAAAGGAAGCATTGGCAATGCCCACAGTTTGGGCTTTTGTGTAAGCATGGGAAATACATTTGCCAGGCACTGTTGTAGTGCTATTGCTATTAACTGGCTATTGATGGTAGCAGCTGGCATTCTTGCAACCGGCAACTTGATGCACACGGGTTTAGAGCACTTTACAAATGTAAATATAAATAAATGTAAATAATTTGCTATGAGTATTTAGGCATCTAATAGCAATACCTGGTGAATGCCTAATACCCATACACAAGCCAAAACTGTTGGCTTTGCCACAGCTTGTTTTTAACAGGACTTCAGTGAAGGATGTGCATAGTGCTTGTAAATCGAGTGGTTGAAGGCAGACCTGATTAAGACATTTGTATTACATCAGTATCCGGTTTACAGCGCCAATTAGATCGTTTACTCCCAGATTACTGCTTTGAAAAAAACACTGGCAGGAATTACGAGGACAAAGTTTGATGGTAAGGCTTGGTAATGTGAGCTCAAAAAGATACCAGGAAAAAGTGTTTTGAGTGGAGAGGGGCAGGAAGTGGATTGGAATGGTTATGGCGATTGCAATTGCAATGGGTGGGTAAATAACCAAACAACACTTACAAGCTTTTTGTCGCTCCTCATATTTTATTTCTCTTTAGCCCTACTCAAATGCATATGTTTCAGCTAAATAGGTGGCTCTTTAGTGCTACCTAATAACCAAAACTAAAAAGGTCTCCCACAGTTCTTTCCCCATTACTCACTTAAAAATCGCTCTTGAACTTTTGTATTTCTTGGTTGTTTGAGCTTAAATGTCATGAGGAGACCTCATTATGGGTTTCCAGGTCTGGAGTGGAGCGTGGTGATGATTGGATTGGTGCATACAGTCTGGTTTTGGGCTTTTCTCTTTGAAGCTCAAAGGGGTAAGCAAACAGGAGGACATTTCTGAACTAGCACCCTTTTTTTTCTAATCCTCTCGCCAGCCCCCTTGCTCTGGCATCCTGGCTCTCAGGCCCACCTGTCTACCTTCTCTCTCCTTCTGGATGCCCCAACCTTGGCTTTTACCCGTGGGGAAATCCTCCATTCCCTTCCATGCTTATGAAAATAATTGTATACATCTTTCATCATCTTGATCCTCATACATTCGTACCTGTTCCCCAATCCTCCCTTCCATAACCCACTCCTGACATGTGTTTTCTTCAGTGAAAATCTAAATGCCACCATCTTCCATTTCGGCCTTTGTCTGCTTGCACCTTGTTTCTTCCGGTTCTTACAGCGCGTCTATTTCAGTTAGAGAACCTCGAACATGATGAGCTGTACAAATAAAGTTGTTCAAGTGAGTGCTGTTGATTGTCTTTCAACCACTTCCTGAGCGTGCCTGCTAGTCTGATGGTGTCAGTGTGGAAGGGTGTACTTCAATTCAGTTACCTGCAACAAATGGCTCATCAGTCGATGGCTTACAAGCAGAGGCTGCTCCATGGAACCCTGTCGTGTATGGCGTCTGGTCCTGACTGTATAGAACATGCATCTGATCGGGAGGGCGCCGGAGAGCTTGTGGGCATGCAGCTTGCGTAGCACAGTGCTTTACGTTTTGCATTTCATTATAATGATTCACATTTGGGTGCACAGGGAGCTATAGTGATAGGCCACGAATGCCAAGCATTTCTTGTGATAATGCCGAAGCCAGAATTACCCCCCTTGTCGCCCGTCGACTAATGACAGCAGGGTAGGCACTTCACCGCGCATATCCCTTTGTATCTTGGGTAATCCTAATTTGGTCATAAGGAATCGGAAATTGATCACTGCAAGTCTACATTTAATCATGGGTAGGGTGACTAGATGTCACTGTTTTCCCTGGGGAGTCTGGGGAAATCACCCTCCATCCCAGGGTCCTGGGAGTTTTTTCATTTTCCAAACCCTGTCTGGGAATTGGAAGGGTGGCTGGCTACGGTCCCAGTTTTTGCCGGGAGCCGATATCGAAATCCTGAAATAGGGTCCCGGGTGGCTCTTCCTGCGTGTAAATGGGGGCATAAATGCTTTTCACACCCCATTTCCTCCCCCTACCGCTCCCCGGCGCTCTCCTCCAATGAGAGGAGCGCACCTGGGAGCACACCCCTCCACCCACGCAACAGGCCAGCGACATAGAAGTAGGACTACCGTTTTATTTGATTTTATCTGGTCACCCTAATCATGGGGCGTTTCCATTGTCTACGACAGAAACATATTTTGAACAATCCTTTGGAGCCCTGCAGAAGTGGCAGCCCCGGAGGGCTACCTGGACCCCCCATACAGAATGCAAACATAATAATGTTATGTACACTATTCATGTGGCAAGCCTCGCTTTGGAGGGGAGAGCTCAATGGGAGATTTTTTTTAAATTTTTTTAATGTCATATCTAAGCTCTTAGCCGTGGGTCTTGTGGTTTGGACAGTTTGCAGTGTCGAGTGCTCTAACGCTGTGCAGTTGGGCTTGCGTTATTCTCGTTATTGAATGTGAAATCGAGATATTACAAGGCGTGCCCGTTTACTATGAGTGTGCACCAGAAACAATGCTCCTGCTTTCCGATAACAGTAGGACCCACAGACCCACCACCTCCCCTCCCCGCCAAGCAATTCAAATGCATTGGCTTTAAATGGTAATTCTGAATGTAACACCGAAACCTTCCGGGCATGCAAACTGGACTTCTTCTTTTTGGTAGAAAACTAGAGCCCGTGTGGGAGATGGTATTTTATGCTGAGAGCAGTGCAGCCGCAGCAGAGAAACAGCTTTTATTTAAAATGTAGTTCAATCCGACCCTTCCAGGAAGAGCCATACTTGTGGTGTAGGCTGAAAACAAAGTAGGCGCATAACAAACCGGACTATCGCGTGGATGTGCCGAGCTCAGGCCGTTTTGACATTGTTCGCGGCCACTGGCAGGCTCTTCCAGGAAAGGTCTTGAGTATTAGGGTTATTCAACCACAGTGGGGACAGATTTGACAGTTTTAGTGAACAAGTGTCCAACCTTCTTTTGCAACATCACATGCAGAGCTGTTAAATGTTGCTTCCCATCGCCTTGCTTGCTTCACCACATAGAAAAACAAACGCATTGAATTGAAGGGCAGATAAGGACTCACCCTAGATGGACACGCATGTTTATACGCTTTTACTCTGCGCCAAATCACGACTCTACAAGTGTCTGAGTGCCTAGGCGTGTTCGTGAGCGCAGACGCTTGTGGGTGACGTGCATTGCATTGCATTGTTTAGTAGCGTATGAAACCCAAAGGCATAAACTCGCTCACATGACATACAACAGATCACATGAATAAATAAATAAACAAACAACACAACTACACAATAAATCCAATCATCTGACGAGAATAAAAAAAACAGCTAACCAACGAACAACGGCTCCCCACAAATCAATGATTCAAGGAAGTACAGAACATGTGACATAAGAGAAGCAAGAAAGGGAACTCTTGGAAGCAAACTTAGCTAAATTCATCTGATATGATATGACAGGTTATTTATAGAGGGTTCCAAGCGTGGACTCGGTGATCGAAACTGTGGTGCTCCACGTCGTTTTGGTTCCAAGGCGAGCATGTTGCCCCTGAACTATCCTTAGGAGGAGATATGAACGAATCCAATACAATTCTCATGTTTGAATTGGGTGACAAACTACTCAGTTTCGTACACAAACTCCAACAACGAGGGTGATTACTCTGTCCACACCCTATCACTATGCAGCCTGTGTTGCTCACAGACCACCAGCTATTGATTTGCACCCTGCGGAGGACTCTCAGGTCCTGTACTCTAATGCAGTCACAGCCTGCTCTCTGATGTTACCATGCCAAGACTTTGTTCCTGGGCGTCTCTCTAGGCTCACTCCTTGCAGGCTTCTCCACGTTCGTTATTATAGTGTTACTCTGAAAGATACCGAACCCTCTCAAGCTTATATCAGTGATCTTGGGCATTCTGATTTTTTTGATGCAGATATCCCTCAGATTAGGGAAGTTGATTATCCCACTGTTTACCACCTAGCAAGGGGTAAGATTGTATATCTCCCTTACAGATCCATCAGGCGTTTGCAGTCCGATGGATCTGCCACATCTTGGCATACCCGTCCCACTCGGCGTGACAAAGCAAAAAGAAAGAGGTCATGGCTGGAAGGTTTACCTCTGGCGTTGCTCTGGGCAACCCTCCAGACCATCATTCTTTGCCTGCCAAGCCATCACAGAAGGAGAAAGAACATATGCAAATCAGGGTTGGTCTGGAGGGTTGCCCAGAGCAATGCCAGAGGTTAAGATTAATTCTAAACCTTCCAGCCATCACCTCTTTGTTTTTGCTTTGCTATTGACTGAGCAAAGCCGTGTTGAAGGTATACATAATGCGTACATTTACCATGATCTCACTATCATTGTTTGAGCAAAACCATAGTGGTAATGGAAACATCATTTTACCTTTACCTTTGACCCAGCTGACATCACAGAAAGTGACATCATAAAACATTAGCTCAGACAATTTATGTAGGGTGCGGCTATTATAACAACATATGTATTTTCAGTGTGTATTAACACAGAAAGAAACCCCCCACCACTGTCAAATAGGAAAGAGCAAGCATGAGGGGAGTAGCAAATGGAGGAGGCGGATTAGTGGAAACTGGAGGTAGTTAGGGAGGTTGGCCGAGACCCTGTTCACAGCTAGACTAACTGTGCATTCCAGGAGCCAATGCCAATCAACATATCTAGGTCATAATTTTACAAGTAAACAAACATGTCTGAATGAGCACATGAAACAGATTTGAAGGGAGAGAGATAACTAGCGTTCCAAGCGTGCAAGAAGATTGTGTAGATGTTATGAAAGGGCCATTGCAGATTGGGTGATACAGTAGAAAATACAGGAGTGCAAGTATGCACGTGACAGTGTTTGAGGGGATTCTTGGAGTGTTTCCCAAATTTCATCAGGGCTCTGGTTAGGTGATCCTTTCTTTTCCCCAACACATTCTATTCTCTTTCCTTGCCCAGATGTCTCCCTTTTCTTACCCTCTGTCCTCTTTCAGACCCACTTTCTCTACTTTTCCTTTCTCTGAATGGGGATCGGGAGGCCGGCCATAACGGCACCCGCGAATGGGCAATTACCAGGTCCGCCAAACTCGGCATGACCCGGTTATTGCCCATTCGCGGGTGCTGGAAAAAAAACAACTCCGGCAGCAGCCGTGCCCTTAATAATGGCACACCTACCGCCTGAGTTGTAGTGAGGGCCATTAAGCGCATAATGGGCCTCATTACAAGTTTGGAGGTATCCATGCCTGTAATACAAGGAGGCTACCTCCAAACTTGCGAAAAAATCAGGCACCCGCGAATGGGCAATTACTGGGGTATTCTGGCCCCGCCAGACCTGGTATTTGCCCTTTCGCGGGTGCCGGAATCGGATGATCCCCATTCCCATTTGAGCCCCGTAGGGATGAATGGGAATGGGGATGCCTGTAGCACCAGCACCAATCATTAAGGTGCCTGTGCTACAGGCATGCTGTGCTCACGGGTGCCTTTCATTCCACCAAGTAAGACCTGGTGGAATGAAAGGCACTAGCGAGCACAACTCAGAGTTTGCCAGTCTGGGTACAACGGTACCGGCAAGCTTACCGGCACCGTTGTATCCAGACCGGCAAACTCGTAATGAGGCCCATGAGTATGAAACATCCATTACACAATACTGTGATGCTGGAAATGCATTGGAGGGACAGGGCCTCCGTATCCTTGTCCTTTACTGTTTTTTATCGTGTTCTATTGTGTTTTCCACGCAGGAGTTCGTGTGAGACTCCTGGCAGTGCAGCTCTCCCTCTTGGTTTGGTGAACAGACCCATGGGATACCCTTATGGCACCCGTGGATAGGGGTGCAACCCTTTGCCCCTAGTGTATGTTTTTGGGCACCTGTGGGTGGCCCACAGAGCAGGGTTCGGGCTGGTGCTGCTCCGTGCTGAAATGACTGGTGCCCTGAGCATCCTCCATTTTAGGATGCCCAGGCCCTGTCATTGGAATCGGTAGATTCCTGATGGAGACAAAATGGCTCCCATGGCCTCTTGCCTTGCATCGCCTGTTACCTTGATCTTCCCGAAGTCCTGGGAAGCCCTGACTCTGTCCCTTCCCCCTGACTGGCTGTTGGGTGGAAGTTCCATATATGGTAGTGTGGGGAAGGGCTGACCAGACTGGCTGGAGCCTTCCCAATGACCGTATGTGGTTGGTACGCCTGTGGGTGGGACCTGGGCGAATGGAGTGTGTGACAAATATGCATTCTATGTTGTGGGTGTCTAGTATCTGGTGTTTGACACAATGACAGAGACAGCCCTGCCCGAAAATGGTATGAATGCAGTATGAAGTGTTGAATGGCTCGGTACTTGTCCCAATACACATAACTTGTTGTGAGTGTCTGGAGGGAAGTGAATGGCCTGAATGCACTGTGTGCCTGATTGGTTGCCTGCCTGCATGAATGCCCTTCGTAGTGATTGGATGCTTCAGTGTGACCCAGCAGAATGAATGGGAGATCAACAGTATATCTGAGGACCTCTCACTGATAGGAATCGTGTTCAGAAGTGTTCAGAGCTGAAGTCCAAACTACGAAGAGTAACTGGAGTGAAACTGACGCTTGACCTTGAAACCTTGCTGGAAGAGAAAAATTGCTGTTGCTCTCCTTCACAATCTGAAAGCTGCTATGTCTCCAAGGACTGACCCAGAGAGGATCTGGTAAGGCGCCCTCTTCCCTAGCTACGAGGGACCATCGTGCACCAACAGATCTTTGCAAAGCTCCCTGGTAGACAGACCTTCAAAAGGCTGCCGACCCGAGACGGGGACCACCGCGGAATCACAAGGAGAAGCGCCCGGACTGTTGCCCGCCCCTGTCGACCGCCGTCGCTGATTGGAGTCGCCATGCTCCCGTTGTCTAAGAACTTCATTGATCCAAGGACCCTCTTGTCCGTATCGTCGCCGCTATATCCTGCTGGAGAAGGCCTGACCGTCTACGTGCAGAGGAGCATCCAAAGGTGGGTTTCCCACCAACCAAAGACCACAGAGCCACCAACGAATCGATGCCCTTGCTGGGCCACAGTTCTTCAAATGTTTTGCGGTCCAGAACTATCGACACCGAGGTGCCCCGCACGCCTCTTCTTTGCAGGACGTTGACGCTTCCCTGTCAACGAGCACCGCTGGGAACGACGCAGCCACTTCACTGTCATAGCTCAACCTGTTCCCCGTCGGATGTTCAACGACCCGTGTCTCCTGCCTTAAAGAGAGGGCACTCAAGAAGGGCCGTCGATTCCCCGATGAGGAACGCTACAACGCCAGGTACTTTGGGGTTGCAGAACTATTGGGAAGTCTAGTGAGAACAATATATGGACTGGGCTTGTATCTTTATCCTACAGGTTGCCCAGGTGGGGTAGTGACCAGTATTCTGCCAATTGTTCAACCATCTTGCTTTCCTTCCTCTCTCTACTGCTGGTTTCCTCTTTATTGATCTGTGTGACATTTGGACCGTATAGTTGATGCACTTTAATGAGATCCAATAATCGTTGTGGTACCACTTTAGAACTGTATATATTTACCATTGTTGATTTTCCGAGCACACAGGGCCTCATTACGACCCAGGCGCTAAGTGGTTAACAGCGCCGTAAAAGGCTGCGGCGCCGTTAACCACTTAGCACCTTACTACGAGGCCCCTTTGCGGGACCTGACCTGAATGGCTGGTCTGGACCAGCCGTTAAAGTAGGGACCCGCAAAGGGACCTCGCAGGCAATTACAGTACCGCAATTTGCGGTACCGTAATTGCCGCCTTCCCCATTCCCATTGAGCCCTATGGGGAAAAAATGGGAATGGGGAAGGGCCATGGGGAAATGGGGAAATACCGCCCCGCCAACCCTGGAATGGGGCGGTATTTCCCCATTTCACCATGGCGGACTTGTTACAACACCGGCACCAACCATGGTGCTAATAGCGCCATGGTTTAGTGCCGGTGTTGTAATGAGGGCCACAGTGCGTTATCGTGATATTGTATATACCTTTGAATATTAATTTTATAAAGTCTGTGTTTTAACTGATACAGTGTGCAGACATTCCTTTGTGGGTGCTTGGGGACTACACTGTACTTAAGAGCCAGCCGGCATCACCTCCTGAGAAGCTAGGCCTTGATTGCTCATCCATTGCTACCACAATAGAGAATCTTGGCTGGGGTCCTCTGTGCCTCTCCTCTACCATATAGAGAGCGGAAGTACAGCCACCCCCCTCCAGTCTTTACACAATACCATCAAGCAAAAGTCTCTCCAGCAGGAGTTGTAAGTGAGGAGAGGTGATTCAGGGAAGGGGGAAAATCGAGAGGGGAGTGGGGGAGCATGGGGAGGCAGGAAAAGAAGTGGCAGTGAGTGAGTGGTGAGGGTTCCATTGTTTTCCCGTTGTTGTGAGGTTTTGCAAGGTGCGTGGTGTTTCGTTGCCATGTTCGGCTAATGTTGCACATTAAGAAACTTTGCACAGGTCTTTTTTTTCAATCCGCGATAGTTTTGTGTAGCGACACAAGAAACTTTGTATAGTTCTACGATTTGTGATAGGTGCGCACAGCGACACGAGAAACCTTGCCTGCTTTTCCACGATTTGTGGTAGGTTCGTACAGTGGCATGAGAAACTTTGCATGTTTTTTTGTTCGATTCATGGTAGGTTTGCACAGCAGCATGAGAAACTTTGTGTCGTTCTTTTCGATTCATACTATGTTCATGTAGCAGCACGATAAACTTTGTTCCGCTCTTTTCGATCGGTACTAGTTTTGTGCAGTGGCACAAGAAACTTTGTGCAACTCTTTTCAATACATAGGGGAGGCAGAATGGTGGATTGCGGTTAAATGGATCGAAATTTTTCAGATTTCACTTCTGCAACAGCTGGAAAGGAATTTCACAATTTCGCACAGCCCTAGTCCACACGCAGAAATGCTTCCTTACCTCCCTGTTATGTTGAATTCCAAATGTTGGTAGTATATATGGCAGTTGAACCATATCATATTATGCAGAACCCGATAAAAGGGATTGGGGTTGGTTTCTGACCCTGGTCTGATGACACTTGACCTGAATCCCGGAAACAAAGGTGTTGTCTCTGTCATTCAAGGAAGGAACTAAAAAGGCTCAGGCCCATGCAGAAAGCACCAGCCAGCAGCTGAAGCCAAGAAGAAAGAATTGGAGCACGAAGGAGAGACTGTATCCCTTGCAACAACCTGAAGACAAGACCACATTGTAAACATAGTTGTTCGAGAGCCTTCAGAATGATGCTGAGCCCAGGAAGAAGGGGTAGAGCCTAGAGTAGCCTGACCACAGAAGAAACCATCTGTCACCATAGTGGCTTTGCAGAATCCAGCAAACTTGATGTTGAAGTCCTGTTCACAGCCGATAGGAGGAACCAAGGAGAAGTATCCAACCACAAGGACATGAGAATCACGGGTCTGCCACACCTGAAGAAGCTGCCTCCCGACACGCATCTCCACAGGAACACAGGTACTTCATGGGAGAGAAGAAACAGGAGAAGGGTGGAGAGGCACTGACAAATCTAGTCAGGGGCTAAGAATGAGAATAGCCCACGAGCAGCTGAGATTGAAACCAGCCCACACAGGTCTAACATTGAGAATATCTCATGAGGGAGTGAGACCAGAAGAAGAAGAAGCCCACTAGGGGCTGACACATGAAATACGACCGAAGGGCGGACATTGAGAAAATCCTGCAAAAGGATGAAATCAAACATAGAAGCCTGTGAGGGGCTGATTTTATATCCTCAAGCCTGAGAGGCCAGTAAGTTCATGGGGAGCTGACATGGAAAGTACCTCCTAATGGTGTGAAAGAAACCGCAGAAACCAGTGGCCTGGATGGGCAGATATCTCAGCTTGGGCTAAGAAAGATAATGCCATTATTAAAAAGGACCTGAGTGAACCAGAGACTTACTGTGGGTGTCAGGTAAAGCAACATTCCGAGCACAAATCACTTCATAGTGGAAGGGAACCTTTTCAATTATTAAGAGAGATTGCTTTGAGATCCTGAGTAACATTATCCGGGCGGAAGAGAAGACTCAAAATAGAGGGAGAGAGGGAGACATAAAGAGAGAAAAAAGAGAGAGAGATAAAAAGAGAGAATGAGAGAAAGAAAGAGAGAGAAAGAGAGAGAGAGAGAGAGGCAGAGAGAGAGAGAGAGAGACAGGGAGAGAGTGTAGAGGGGGAGCCAAGTACCCCCACTCTAACTGCCCAGTTTATATTACCTGAAACGTATGAACCAATGTATGTGACATATACTGAACAAATAAACCAACAAAGAGAAGAGCGTGGGCTCTGTGCAGAACCCATAAGAATACCTATATCTAAGAGAATATGGAAAGTAAAGTACCCATTGAGGAAACCATACCTGCATACAAGACAATGGCCCTCATTACGACCCTGGCGGAGAACCATGGTGCAATTTGCACCATGGTCCATGGCGCTAAGCTGCCAACTCCGCCATGGTGGTTGGCGGACTTACCGCCCCATTCCGACCTTGGCGGGGCGGTAAGTCCCCAATCCCCATTTACCCTTCCCCATTCCCATTTTTGCCCCATAGGGTATAATGGGAGTGGGGAAGGCGTTAATTACGCCACCGTAAATTACGGTGGCGTAATTAACAACAAGTCCCGTAGCGCCATGGATTTTTCCACCTGCAAAAAGCAGGCGTAAAAATCACCATGGCGCTACGGGAACTCGTACTCTGGCGGAAAGGGGCGCCATGGTTTACGCCGGCGTAAACCCCTTTCCGCCAGGGTCATAATGAGGGCCAATATGATGTCCATTTAAACGAGATTCCTGAAGAAGCAAAGAAATTAAATGACAAGAATGAATGGTGGGTTGGCCACCAGGGGGCGCACGGATGCAGACTCCCTCCGTGTGAGCTCCGTCTCGCGGTCCCCCAAAAGTGCCTTGAGCCCCCACTTTTGGCCCCCCCACCCTGGCGACAACGACGGTGGACCTTCATGACTTCGGCCCCCACCCAGTGTGCGCAATTCTGAGGAGAAACGGAGACGTCTGCCCGACGGAAAGTCCTGCGGCCCGGATTCTCCCACGAGACCTACTACGCAGCGCCTTCCCGGAAGCCCACAACCGCCGGAGACATCCGACGTCCCTGGACTGTGTGGCGGTCTCGCGTCCAAGCTCCCCCCCCAGCGCTTCACCTGCTGGCCCCGTGGAACGGGAGTGGGACTTGGAGAGCCCGAGGCAGGCGACAGGCGCCCCCGCCACCCAAGTTGAAGCGGATCTGATCTCCCGAACGCGGCTCGACCCAGGGGAGGGAACGACACGGGTGAGTGCTGCCTCCTGGAAATACGCAGGACCTCCCCACGGTCCTCGCCGCGCACCCCTGCAGGTATGTTGCGGCCTGCCGCTTGACCACGAGCACTGCGCCTCGGGACCCTGTTCCCCCCGCCCTGCTGAACCGAAGAACGCTGGCGGCCTAGCCCTGCATTTCACTCGCTTCACCCGGATCTTGCCGACGGACCGCGGGCCTCCTCTCTTGCCCTGAAGGCCCCCGTGGTCCACTGTACAATCGCGGCCCTGCGGCCCAAAGAATCACCCCCGCACCGAGTGACTCATAACACGGCACACCTCGGCACCCCCCCATATTGGGCAACCTTGCTCCGTATCCAGAACCACACGGCCCGGGAGGCCGTATAGCCGAAAACAGAGGGTAGGGCCCCTGACCCCAGGGCGTGTGCCTCCTCCCACCACAGCATTCTAGACCCCTGGAGCATCAGAGGTATTGACCACTGACTCCCATCAAGTCCAGGGCACAAAACTTCCCCCCACCCAAAACATCATACGCAGCCGCGACCTTCTTGGACACCTGGAGGACAAGACCACAAAGGTACTGGACGTATCGGCTCCGCATGATACCACGGAGGGGGGAAAAATTGAAACCTATTGGAAGTCAGTTAGCTACCCTGTGTTTACCACAACCACTGGGAACGAATCCTGACTGGATCAAAAACACGGAATCACTGGCATCACAGAGGGAAGGGCTCCCCCACATACTCTGCCCTGGACGAGACGTAGAGGAAGAGAGTAAGGATGATAGGCCTGGGTGCCTCCCCTGTGATACCGAGCATTCCCGAAACCGAATGAACGCGAACGCATGAACGCCCGACAGAAGCTTGCCGCCTACGCATATAAATCGTTACCCCGATCTGGCGCCGGACTCGAGATGACCACGCCACCAACCATGGACAAAGAAACTGCTGCCACAAAAGGGGATATTGCGGACTTATTAGCCGAAATAAGGAACATGGGAGCCAATATTGGAGGGAAGATCGACAAACTCACACAGCGCCTTGACAGCATAGAGGACAGGGTCGAAGGGGTCGAGAGTAACCAGGCCTCCATTGACGTCCTCGAAGTACAATTAGACCACAGAATAACTGAACTGGAGCGAAGAGAACAGGAATTTAAACTTAAGATGGATGACTTGGAAAACCGCGAAAGGAGAAACAACCTGCGCTTCTTCGGGATTCCAGAGAAAGAAGGCGAAACGGAGGAAGACTTAAAATCGACTCTCCACGATATCATTAAGCTTCTCGTCGCAGATGATAACATCGACGAACCCAAAACAGATCGCATTCACAGAGCTGGGGGCCCACCGGGAGGCCCGCGATCGGTTCTCGCAAGATTCCATCGCTACCAAGATAGGATGAGAGTGCTGGAAAGGGCGAGGAGTGGGGGTACTATCACCCTTTGCGGAGCGCAAATAACTATTTTTCAAGATCTTTCGTCCCTGACCTTATCCCTGCGGAAAATGTGCAGACCACTTACTACCTGGCTTAAAGGTCGTGACACACGCTATAGGTGGGGATACCCCTTCTCTCTCTCCTTTGAACATGAGGGCACGCGAGTCAGACTAAACTCTGAGCAAGACATTAAAGCATGCATCTCTGACCTATTGGGCCCACAGGACCAAGACGGACCTCACGACCAACCATCCAGGAGCCAGGGGGAATGGCATGTGCAGGGCCCGAAGAGGAGGAAAGTGAAAGGCTTAAGGAAGTATCGCAGAGGGAACGGCTCCCCAGAGGGACCTAACTGATAGCGGACGAGTATGGCACACTTAAGTCGAATTGGCATTTCACAGGGAGAAGTCAAGGTCACACGTTGCAAGAATGTTTTTGAAAGTACCGTCTATAT
This sequence comes from Ambystoma mexicanum, assembly GCF_040938575.1. NCBI lineage: Eukaryota > Metazoa > Chordata > Amphibia > Caudata > Ambystomatidae > Ambystoma > Ambystoma mexicanum. The sequence continues at coordinate 1,108,068,906 of NC_090933.1, read as the reverse complement.
GTTGCTTATCTGATTATCCTCGGGGGAGGCATGTAGGGGGCTCATTGGACATTTTTTGATGTTTATTATGTATGGGGACCGTGAGGTAACGGTCTCCTCTGGTGGTTCGATTTTGGACCAGTGCTCTCAAACTGGGCTCAATCGGACGCCACCGATCTCAGGGAGGGAAGGGGGGAGGCGGGTGGGGTACGGGGAAGAGAATAAGTGTCAAGTTTGAGGGACAACTCAGAGTCTTAGTAACCGAGGTGTACATGAGGTTGTCAAGATATCAAGGGGGAAAATTGAAATGGTCAGATAGTTTACACGAGCATCCAAAACATTGCTATACTGACCGCTGAATCATGCACTAAGGGCGTCATGAGGGTGGGAACGCTCAATGTTAAGGGTCTCAATTCACCTACGAAGAGATCACTTGTCTTTAGGGAATTCCGAAGGTCAAAAATGGATATACTGTTTTTACAAGAAACCAAGTATATGAAAGGAGAGGAAAGATCAATCTTGGGTAAGAAAACTGGACTAGAGTTCTGGGGCTCTGGACCATTGAAAAAAGGGGGAGTGGGAATACTCATCAGAAGGGGGCTAGACTTTAGACTCACGAAAGTTTGGTCCGATGCTGAGGGCCGGTCCCTCCTTGTGGTCGGGACCATTGGAAAGATGTCCATCACAATCGCCACGATTTACTCCCCCAATGTGGGCCAGCTCCGATTTCTCTCCAAGACAATTCCCAAAATAATGCTAGAGGCGACAGGGCACGTCATCCTTGGCGGTGACTTTAACACCTGGGCAGACCCCGACCTGGACTGGCACCCCGGTAACCCAGATACAAGGGACACACTCGGTGGGGATCCCACCCGATTCAAAACAATGATGGATTTATATGGTTTAGTTGATGTATGGCGTCGCATGCACCCCATGGAGAGAGAGTACACCTTTTTTTCGGTCCCACACAATACACTCACCCGTATTGATTACCTTTACTCCTCAACCGATCTATTTCACACAGCCACACACTCCCAAATCACGGCCATCTCATGGTCCGATCACGACATGGTATCTGCAGATTTAGTCTGGGATTCTTTGCCCGTCAGAGGTGGACGGTGGAGGTGTAATGAGACACTATGGAAAGATCCCGTTTTCAAACAAGAAATGGAAACCGAGATTAAAGAATATTTCCAATTAAACGATAATGGGGAGGTCTCCAAACAGGGGATCTGGGAGGCGGGTAAGGCAACATGGAGGGGTATCCTCATACGGGAGGGAGCCAAGAAGAAAAGAGAGAGGGCCCTGATTGAAAATCGAATTCGCAAGGAAATCACCCAATTAGAGAGTAATGCGAATAAAGGAGACACTACTGACTCCGTCACAGTCTTAGAAGCCAGGAAAAAACGGGAAGAGTTACGCCTCTTAGAACACGAGCAAATAACCCGCAAGCTCCTCCTCTTGAAACAGAAATTTTATGAGAAAGGGGATAAGGCCGACGCGTTATTGGCGGCCAGACTCCGTGCCCAACAGGCAGAACGCAGGGTTCAGGAGATATTGAATGAGGGACCTGTCCCGGGCACGCCCTCCCCTGATATCCCAGAATCCTTTGCAGATTTCTATGAGACCCTCTACTCTCCGGAGCAAGACCCAGACACCCCTAGCATTAGATCCAACTTAGAAGACATCACTATCCCCAAATTGACACGAGCTGAATCAGAAACGCTTGATACCCCTATTACAGGAGAAGAGATTCAAGAGGCCATTAAGAGACTAACGTTGGGCAAATCCCCGGGAGAGGATGGGTACACAGCTGGTTTTTACAAAACGTTCGCCCCGCAACTCACACCTTTCCTTGTTGGTTTGTTCAACCGAATTCTAGAAACAGGGAATCCCCCAGACTCATTCGTCAAGGCACTCATAGCGGTTATTCCAAAGGAGGGGAGGGATCCCAAAAAGTGCGGGTCGTACCGTCCCATCTCCCTACTCAACATAGACGCCAAAATATACTCCAGGGTCCTGGCGGCTAGGATTGAATCCTTCATGCCCCGCCTCGTCCACCCCGACCAGGTAGGTTTTATACTTGGACGTCAGGGGGCGGACACCATGCGCAAGACACTCCACTTGGTGCACGCTTCCCACAACCTAAACACTGATCCTGCACTGCTTTCCATCGACGCGGAAAAAGCGTTTGACAGGGTAGACTGGGAGTTCTTAATGGAGGTCCTTAAGAAATTTGGACTAGGCCCAAATCTTATAAGGGGAATTCGGGCAATATACTCATCACCCAATGCTTCGGTATTTGTCAATGGAGAGTATTCCAGGTGGTTTCAACTGAAGCGGGGCACTAGACAGGGGTGTCCCCTTTCTGCCATTTTGTTCGCCCTGTCCCTCGAACCGCTCGCACACAAGATTAGGGTAGACGATGCCATAGAGGGGATCCATCTGGGACAAACGGAATACAAGTTGGCCCTGTATGCCGATGACATCCTCTTACATGTAGTAAACCCTGAGAGGTCCGTCCCCCGAGCCATTTTACTCCTGGAGGAATATGGTCGCCTTTCAGGCTTCAAGATTAATCGTGCTAAGTCTACGCTTTTTCCCCTTCAAGGAGATCCTGACGCAAACGCAGCGAAATACTCCTCCCTGGGACTGTCGATCGAACACGATAAGATGCAATACTTAGGGATCCAGATAACCAAACAATTGGGTTCCCTATTTGACGCAAATTTCCCACAGCTTTTTGCCAAGCTCCGTATGGACTTGACCAGATGGGACAAACTGACGATTTCGTGGCTTGGCCGGGTTAATGCCGTCAAAATGACCACTCTTCCAAGGTTTCTCTACCCCTTTCAGATGCTCCCAATTAAAATACCGGACCAATACTTTACAGAAATCAAGAGAGAAATCCTGAAATTCCTGTGGAAGGGGAAAGGGCCCAGGATAGCCTACTCTTTACTGACACTCCCCAAGGATAAAGGCGGGGTAGGCCTTCCCGATCTCCGGAAGTATTATACCGCTGCCCAATTACGTGTCTTCGTCCCCCATCTGCGCAACCATAAAGAACCGCAGTGGATAGAGATGGATAATCATTATCTAGCCCCGGCAACACTCGGGGAATGGTTATGGGCTCCACGAAACCGGGTATTGAGAAGGACAAGAGATCATCCGCTCTTTGCTGCCATATGGGATATATGGCGAGAAGGCCCGGCAATGATGGGAATCACGACGTGGCCATCTCCATTGAGTCACCTATGGTCCCCGGGCATCAACAACCATATCCCCAATGTCGAAAGGTTCCAAGCGTGGTATGACGCGGGTTTAGAAAGGGTAGGCCAACTCCTCCGAAGTGATTCATTCATTACTCTCCCAGAGCTAACAGAGGCCCTAAATATTGGAGTCCTCTCCACCTTCCATTTTTTGCAAATCAAGGGAGTTCTGACTAAACCTGAGTGGAAAGAAAAACTAGCTAGAGATCTCACCCCCTTCGAAAAAATGCTCGACTCCAAGACTGATAGGAAGGGATTGATCTCCCTAATATACAAACTACTTCTGGAAGGGACTAGTGGACCGATACTTAAACTCAGACGACGGTGGGAAAAGGATATGGAAACGGAAATAGATGATGATGTGTGGGACAAAATGTGTATCATGGCCTCACGTACCTCAATATCATGCCAATATAAGCTCCACTCCATTAAACTTCTACATCGCTGGCAATACGACCCGTATAGACTATCCAAGATGTACCAATCCTCCTCCCCCTCCTGCTGGCGTGAGTGTGAACAGGTTGCGGACTATTGGCATATGTGGTGGGGGTGCCCGAAGATAAAGATTTTTTGGGATGAGGTCCTGGGATGGATCAGACACACTGACGGTATCCATAGAACGGCTGACCCATACCTAGTCTTGTTCAGTCTTGAAAAAAATGAGGAGGAATGGTTAAAGGTGAGTGGCCTAGCCCCCCACCTGTTGCTTGCGGCGCGAGCCTTACTTGCTGCAAAATGGAAATCGCCCACGACCCCGTCCAAACAAGAGTGGATCAATGTGGTGTTGAACATTTGTACCATGGAGAAAATCACTGCATCCCTCCATGGTAGAGCGACACAATCTGAACTACTATGGTCAGAATTTTTAAGAGCTTATACATCTACTGAACACCCAACATCAGACACTGACGACCCCCCATCATGAATGTTGCGAATCTTGTTTCTTGACCGGAATGTGCTGTTCTCCATTTCCCTGACACGCACTTGCCCCCTTCTCACTATTACCACATAAACATCACCCAAAACCCTGGAGCGATTCCCCCACATGTGGAACCCTTGTATGAAAAAGCGCCTGACAAAGACCAAACCCTTGCTGTCAACCATAACACCTCACTCCTAACACGACACGTCTCTCTTTCCCGGGGCAGGGGAGGGGGGATGGGAAGAATTGTTAACATTAGTAAGGAATAATTAGGGTTTAGCCCTTATTTTTGGCATTCCTAGTTCTACATATTGTAAACCAACCATATCGCACTGCGTGAAACAAACGATGGTGATATTTTCTTTATTCTTTTTTCCTTTATTCTTGTATGTAAATGTTTCCTCATTTTGCCTTGATGACAAATGTTAACTTTGAAAATCAAATAAAATCGAATTTAAAAAAAAAAAAAGAATGAATGGTGACGTCATAAAAAGTTGAATCAACACCTATATAGCAAGGTAACCAGACTAGAGGGGCAGATGATTTATAAGGTACAAGAAGATGCCAAGGATAAGTGACATCTTGTGATCAAGATGAAGATACTTAGATAGTTTAAACGTGTACAGATGCAATGAAACACAAGCAGCAAAGCAATCATGAAGCTAGCTGCATGCTTTTAAATAGATTAGACCGTGGCAATTGCCAACTTATACATATATACCTCAATAGATACATATGGACAAATAAAGGATGGATGTTTCTGCTACGCATATAAGCAGTACTGAAGAAAACAGAAGGTTGAATTTCAGTCTCGCAGTTGAGAAAAGCCATTGAATTAAACAGAGTAAAAGTGCAGCTAAGAAGTTCACTGAGCCAAGAAAGCCAAGGTCTTATCAAACTGGAGTTGGCTGACATTAGATACAATTAACGTGAAAGAACAGAAGCTCCTGTTCAGAGAGGTCAAGTAAAAACAAAACAAAAGACGTCAGAGGACTATTTAAAATAAAATAAAATACACGAAAAGGCTACATTTCATGGTGTCCAGTCATGTGATAGAGGGAAGTTGGATGAGCGAGACAATCACACCTAGGCACGGAAGCCGGCTAGTGCCTATACTCCTTAAAAGTTCTCAGAGAACAGTACAAACTCAAGGCCAACTTCAAAGTACTAATCGACGCTGGACCATTGAGGTGATGATGGATGATATTTTAATTGGTGGGAAGCTGGTATCAAGACGAGCTTATCCGCACCTAGTTGTTCAGTCTGCATGATGCTAATGTAGTTAAGAAAAGTACTGACAGGGGTTAGAAGCCAACCAATTGTAGGGAACCACGTAGTTGGGGGTCCTATAGTGTGTGTAGCCAATGGGACGTCATACATTTAGTGACATTCATAGTAGCCATTTTGAAGGTAGGGCTTAGTTGCCCCACCTGATGTTAACTATCCAATCATCTCTTTCTGTTACTCCATACAGATATAGAACCTATGCTTAGTTATTCACTAAGAACCAATCCCACCTCCCAATAGGTTTTTGTACTTTGCCATGTAGGGTGACGTTGGTAATGATGCAGGTCAGCACATCAGTGATGACCCCTTTTGTGTACAAAAGCCCACGTTTTTTCTGAAGTAGTTAGAGTTAGAGTATCGAGCGATTGCTGATGTTCGTTGTACTCCCTGTTTTAAGATATTTGACATTAAAACAGACGAACTTTGCCTAACTATTTGTGTCATCTTGATTATTGATGTATGAAAAAAAGCTACATCCCCATCTATCTCCAGGGTACCACTACTCATCTTAAAGAGCTGGACAAAGCCTCCAGTTGAAGAGAGGGGTGAGGGTCAGAAACCAGCCACCAGATCCCAGAGTATAGTGAAAACAAATTACTCAGGAGAAATTACATTGTTTAGTTTTAGTGGTGGGGTGAGCATAGGATAGAATAGGTTTTGGACAGATAACAGAATATATATGGGACATCCTGACGAGCACCTGTTAGTTATTTTCTTTTACACTAGGAAAACTTCATTGTAGAGATACGGCTAGTCAAGGTTTTCTTTTCTTTAATAAAAACCCTTGAATCATGTCTTCTTGTCTGTCTCCTATGTATGACTTACCACAGCTGCCAGTATATTGGGATGCTGTTCCCTTGTTTCTCTCTTTACATAATGCCCAGAGAAACTGGTGCTGATACTGAGAAGGGAGAGCAATGAGTTGCTCTCATCTGTACCGCCACACTTCTGCCTGAAGTGAAGGTTGCATAGGGCAGGCATGGTCTGCTCCCGCCAAATGACAGGGAGAGAGAGCAATCTTGGTACTTCCTTTCTATTGCCTTTTTGTATTTATATTGTATTGAGAAAATGGTGCTTTGACCAGAAACACTTACAGATTACAAAGTAGACTGTTCTGTCCAGCATGCATATACTTTAGAAAAAATGATTGGGTAGTGAATAGTTGGAACAAGACATGGAGGCGAGGGGGAGGTGGAATTGTAGAGAGGCAGATGTACACATCACCTGTAGTGCCCTCCCCCTCACCTCCATCACACTGGAAGAAAAACAGGAAGATACTTTGCATGTCACCAGGTATCATCCCAATACTGCAACGAGGATAGGAGAGAATTTTGCACTCAGACAACGGTATCAAATGTACCCTCACACTGATGTGGTTGAAGGATGTCAGCATACACCATTGAACATAGAAGAGCTATGAGTGAAACCAGACCAGAGCAAAGTGACATCAAGAAGAGAAGACACGAGGACTGACTGGCACGACATGCAAATACTTAAAGAATGAAGATGTAACTGAAGTAATAATAGAAACATATGCAAATATGAAGAAATCATATATACTTAGAAGATAAGTAAGAAGAGAATCAGTCATTGTATATAGGCAGAAACCCCAAGTAGATGAGACATATAGAAGGTTGCTGCAGGAGAAAATATAACACGATTAAAGTGGCCATGATGAAAAGATGGACATTGACTCTGTATAAATAATAAGCAAAGAAGCCTTGAAGAGAGAGTGACAGAGCTGACAGGTGCTGGAAAACAGATTTATGTGAAGAACAGAGAATATCTGTTTGGCTTGGGATCTAGCACATCAAGGGATAGCTGCAAGGCACAAGGGGAGTCAAAGAGGATAAGCTACATACACACAACATATTTCTCTTAGATTAAGTAAAACAAAAAACATTTGAAGATGCCAAGTATTGAGCAATTAAAGACACAGAAAGCCTATGCAAGACAGAGTAACCAAGTCTCCATAGACCAAGTGGAGTAATAGCACCCAGCATAAATGAATTAAAGAGCATTAAATAAAAGGTAAACACTGACAAAATCATGTTCTCCTCACACATAGTCAAAGACTTGAAAACAAGGCTTATTCATTAAACTCCAACTGAAGATAACAATGTCCCTACACTCCCTTAAAAGTCCAAAGGAAGAGAACCATAAGCATTGCAATTAAAGAGAAGAAGCTTTAGCTTAGGGCCTAACTGATGAGAGATGGTAGGCTAATTGACCAAGTGGGAAGTGGTCTGACGTTGTTCCCCGCACCTGGGTTTCGTTTTGCCAACGTGTTGCTAACGACCCGAATGTCCAAGGTTGGAAGAGAATACCAACCAATCATGAGGGCCTATGTAGCAGTGTACCATACATTGTTGCAGAAGCCAATCTGCTGCTGTTATTCTGCTATTGACCTGTATTATACGTATTTAGAGGTAGTTCAAGGAGTGCCTACCAGATAAGGGGCAGCCAATGATGGTACTAACACCTAAATAAAGTTTAGGTATGTATGTTCCCTTAATCAATCCCTCCTTGCGATATGCTTTTACTGTTTGCCACGTAGGATGATGTCATAGCTGAAGTACATCAAGGTATAAACCCTTTGTGTAATCCAAATATAGACGAGAATGAGCGAGCTGCAATCTGTTTGTTCACCAGTTTTTCCTACTTTATTTGAGCTGATAATAAAGTAGTATTTTGCCATATTCTTTGAGTCTGGCCGGTTATTTGTGTCTAAGATCGTTGATTGGTAATTCCATCTAGCAGTTGGAATGCTCCAAGTGCTACTGCACAGGAATAATTGATTAGGGACAGATAAAAACTGGACATATTCTCAGACGTCAAAGGAGGAATATTTACAAGTGTATTGCTGGGGCCAGAGGGTCTTTCAAGGTGAAGTAGGTGGTGCTTGAGTGTGGACTGCAATGTAATAGGGAAAGTGTGTGACAGCCATTTTGTGGAGTGTCCTAGATTGAAGTGTGCGAGATAGAGAGTAGCAGAAATTAAGATAGCAAGGTGGCATGGGGCAGGCCCAGGAAGGGGTATGAAGACAATAGGAAACAACCTATAGAGGGGCCAGTAGTTCTGGCATCCCACTCATAGTTGTGATGTGGGAGCAGTGGGTAGCATACACACCTTTCTGCAGACAAAGAAAAGCAGAAAAAGGGTAAGATAGGGGACAACAGGGGGGAGGTCCCGCAGAGGGCAGCTAAAGTTTGCAACAAGACTTGTCTCGTCACTGAAGCTGTGGTTGTCACAGACAATGCCTTGTCATTTTTTTCAAACGAGAGGTGGGCGGGGTATTGACTGGACTATGTCTCCCAAGGTCCATAACAGTATCTGCTGGACATTGAATTTAAAAGTGCCAGGATAAAACAAACGAGAAATAACATTGTTGACTGGCAGGCGAGGCAGGCGAGCTGCTTTCACCTTCTGAGGGTTTTTTGCCAAATAAAAATGGTAATGTTGGAATAGGGGTCATGGAGCTACTGCAATTCAGGTTATACTCATTCCTTTCATTCTAAAGGTCACATGCCTGTTATCAGTGTGGATACCTCACGAGTTAAAGGCCTCCCTCAGACATGAGGTCAGCCTGCCCTTTACAAGTTCGAGTCTGACAATGGGGCTGACACAGCCTTTATCTTTCCTAGAAGGATTACATTAGTACCATTAACTTGGGAAATAATAACGCCTGTTATCACAGTGTTTAGGTGAGGGAGGGAGCCACCATGAACTCTTATGTAATAGCACACATTGTTCTTAGTGTTGCTCGTTAAGGGCATTCCATAATGGCCGTGCTTCTAGGCCCATGTCTGACTTCAGGATGTATATGTATTGCTAGTGATCTCAGATATGTTTAGGGAACCCGAAGAGGGTTAGTTCTTAAGAGATCTGGGCTACCTCACATTAAGTCCAATTCAATATGACTATAATCTCCTTTGCATTGATGAAAAAGTGATGCTGCACAAAATGGACAAATGCGGAAGCCGGGTGCACAGCCATCAATCCTATTAATCACCTCGTTGGCAGTGCATTTCCAAAATATAAGCTACAATTGTACAACTACATCACAACAATCATACCTGAGAAAGGTCTGGTTTGTGGAAGTGGAAGTGTCCTGTACTCACTAGTGAAATGTGCCCCCTGCATACAGCACCAACTGAGGGTAGCCATGAACGCTCATGACTTTCTTGAATCTCTGTACATGCTGTTTGAGGATTTCTAGCTCCAGAAAAAGGCCCACTGTCTGCAAATAGCACTTGATCCAAATATCTACAAAATGCGCAAAATTAGATCGATTCTAGGATTCATAACATGTCTGCAGTGTGGCAATCAGAGAGACACTTGTCAGATCGGTGGACCTCAGCAACTCGAGATGATCCAGTGTTGCTGGTGGACTTGGTCCTTAGTCCGAGGCAGTGGTGATCCATGTGGTCGATGGCCATCTCAAGGTGCATACAATAGCTCCAGTGGTCAAATCCCCACACCCGTTTTGTGCATTGCACTAAGCATGCAAGCAAAGTAAACGTCAATGCTCATGTGCTGATCCAGGGTGTCACGGCTGGGTCATTAATAAATGATCTTGGCAGAACCCCAAGTACTTTGGTCTGGATATGGTTTGTTTGACCTAATAAACTTGACCTACTGCCGATTTGCCCAAATTTCTTTGGTCTAATTTTTTTTACCTACTGTGGATGGAGACTCCCGAACCACCCTAATGTGGGAGGAGACCCCTGCACCCTCCTCACCTCACTTCCCCCACCTCAACCTATTCTCTTGCCCCACTCCACAACTATTTATTGTATTAAATCCGAATTCGACCAAAAAGATGCTGTCAAATCGGAATACGTCAAGTTGGCATTAGGTCAGCTATGCCATAGCCTTTGGTCTTGCATCCTGCAACTTTATTTTATGTGGACTTGGTGCTTGCAACCCTAAGAGCTTCTGTTGGCTACTCAGGTCTGTAAATTGTTTCCCTGAGATGCTCTTTCTTTACTTCTTGAACTTTTGCCTCTTCGCTTCCTTGCTTTTTTCAGGAATTCCCCAATGTCAGTATCAGTCACTATTTAAATCTCCACAATGTCACAGTGTCCTTCTCGTCACAATTTATACTGACTTTAGAAGAAATGAACTGATTGCTTGTTATTATCAAGCAGCATGACCACCAACATATTTCTTTTGCTTTCCTTTATTGTTTTGTGTTGGCCAATCAGCTTAGCAACAATCTTTCTTTCACATGTTCAAGGACTGGCAGCATGATCTACCTATTCTGCCGGTTCTCATCCGCACCTTGGAAGAAGCACCTGCGCAGTGACACACTGTGCCCCCTTTGATGATGCTTTACATTTTGCTTCACAGCTATTTCTGAACTTTGGTAAAATTGAAGGGGGAATGTCCCTGAGTACTGGAGAAATAGCCTCAACCAATTATGAAAATGATCCTTTCCCCCAATCAACTAGAATATCGAATGCTTGATTTAAGATTGATTAATCAATATCCAAATTAATCAATCTGTAAGTGATTTCATAAAGCATGCCAAAATGCATCTACAACATATGCCTGTGATTGCCACCTAATTTGGCTATTTCCCTTTTTTACAATATTTGTTTGGGAGAAAAGCCACTCTGAAGGAGCAGGTTCGGCATAAGCCTGGAATTAGGTTTATTCTAGTGTTTCAGAACCAAATAAGTACATGTAAAGGATGACAAACATTGGACAACCCAGCATGAAAACCATGTCTCAAATTATGTTTCTAAGAATAACAGTAGCTAATAGTTTAGGGGAGGAATAGGTCACAAACCCAACTGAATTAGGTAAGTGAGCTTACTGAAGTTTGCCAACCAGGTAATAAAAGGTTGACCCATGTTTTTTTCAAGGAGATTTGGCTACACTTCAAATTGGAAATTCTGTAGCTCTGCTTTTTGGTTAGACAGGGGTTTGTGTGCAAGAATGTAACTTTTTAAAGTGTAGTTATGCTATGCTATATAGGATTTATAAATCACACCTTGGGGGTCATTACGAGTTTGGAGGCAGCCATGGTGCTATTAGCCATGGCTGCCTCCAAAGTCGTGTCTGGGTCCGGGTTCTCTGAATGGGGACTTACCGGGTCATTCCAACCTTGGTGGACCCAGTAAGTCCCCATTCAAAATACCCTTCCCCATTCCCATTCGAGCCCCCATAGGGCTCAATGGAAATGGGCAGGGAGCTAATAACGGTCCCGTAAATAGCAGGCCCGTTATTAGCTCCGTGGTCCCTTAGTGGCTCCCGCTAAGGGACTTTGGAATGCGGCGGTAAGAGGTTAACGGCACCGGCATCCTTACCGGCACCGTTAGCCCCTTACCGCCGCACTTATAATGAGGCCCCATGACTGTTACATGAATACATTTGGGCCTAATTTCAAGGTTGGCAGTGTGGAAAAAAAAGTGGAGGTGATTCCGTTACCTCCATTTTTCCTGCACCACCAAATTCTAGGTTTGGCAGAATTACCACAAGTTGAATTACCAAGTGGTAATTCCACCGATTACTGGAGGAAAAGTAGAGGGTTCACCTCCAGCCTAATGCTGGAGGTGATTCCTCCACTTTTCCTTAAAAAAAATCAGTGGAATTACCATTCGGTAATTCCGCCGGTGGCAAATCTGCAAAAATCCCCAATGGAGCCCTATGAACTCCAATAATGGGGACTAACAGGGCCCTATGTAATCTTGTAGAAAACCCACAGGACCAAGTGACGGTAACGGAAAATTATTTAGGTGGTAATTCGGTGGAATTACCACCAAATTACCACAACACTCATAATGAGGCTCATGACACTTGGAAGCCTTAGGCCCAAAAATAACATCTTTCCCTTTTGTCAACTTATATGAGTTATCCCAGTTAGCCCTTGCCTGCCCACTTCACCATTTGAGTGTCTACTATAGATTAAAAACATTTTTAAAAAAAGGTTTTGTATGGCCTATAAATTTATACGTAGACAATAAATTCCATGGAAGAGCTATATATTCGATGAGACCTGTGCTGCTGAGTTTTTCCGGCATTCGAAGAGTTCATCAAAACCCTATTACGCTTTTATTATAATGAATATTCACGTGCATAGTGAATGGCTATTTTACCCGCTCACTAGCTGCATTGCTTCTCCCTTTTCCTACCTCCCATGCCCAGCCCCTCACCTTTCTTGGAATCGTGGGGCAGGTACTGCCGCAGTGTGCACTGCACGAGTCACCAGCAAATAAAACACAGCCCATGTCATATGTTTCCCTTTTCTTTGTTGTAGGAACGTACTGGCTTGATCAAACATTATAAAGCCTTATAGACCTAGGTCATTCTAGTGGGAAAATGACCCGTTATCAAGTTATGGCCCAAGGCAAAGCTTTGCAACGCCCTCAAAGGCTATTAGCAAATAGTGGAAGTAGCAATACATGTTTTGGAATTTTGGTGGCAAAGTAAAAATGTTAATTTACTAGTGAGTTAACTAAATAGACAAACTCAATAATGAGTTGTGTTTTTATTTTGTAGTTCTTAAATGAGAAGGTTGTGTTCATAAATTAAGTATTTTAATTGCAAACTTGTTAAACTGGAGTGGGTTTAATATGATCATGCATTAGGCATCATGTCAATGTAAACAGTTAATCTATGAGAAAGTAAAAGCATATTCTCATATATTTCACTGTCTCTTTGGTGAGTTAAATAGGATGTTGCCATGAAAAAAGAAGGAGCGCCCAGTAAGGACGTTTCTTACTTGAAAATTGCATGGGTTGTTTCCCTGTCTGTTTTTAAAACCGGAATGTTTCGAATGCAGTCAATATCAAAAATTATTGCCTGTGCTCTAAACATTCTGATTCGTTGAGATGAGGTCAGTAATGATCGCCATGTGCTTATAGATGATTTTACATAACATTGCACAGGTGCAAAAGCAATTAGCACTAGAGTAAAAACTGCCTGATTGCAACAACAAAAAACAACGGTTTTCAAAGCATTGGTGCACTAGGGCAATGTTTCTCTTGTTCTAATATTAGTGGGAAGTTTTCCTTGGTGTCAAAATGCATTGAAATACTAGGATGTTCTAACTGCATTTGCAGCAAGTGATGTTTTTGCAATATGCAGCATTTTATAGACTTGGGTGCAGGGATGGCAGTACCTAGTGGCCATCTTTGACATATTGCTTGGATTATAAAATGTAGGCTATCACAGAATGGTAGGGCAACTTGTGAGACCAGAGCTTTAGCCATCACTTGGTAATATTCTGTTGGCTGGGCAACATCATGCCATTCAATCCTTTGAACTGAGCATCAGCCCTAAAGACTGAACAGTGGAAAGGAGTCATGGCATTACATGGCGGTTGTGAACCTGGTCTGAATATTTGGTGACAGAGCTGCTAATAAGCCAACTCATACTACATCACTGTGATGGGGGAGCCCTTTTCCATGAGTCCCCCTAAGTGTGGTGTATGTGGGAGGACCTCATTGGGAGCGACTCCCCCTCTGGGGATAATAACGGCCATCTGGGTACAGCCTGTTAAACAACTTCATCCCAACATTCCCTAGCCTCCTCCCCTCAACTCCAAGCCACTACATGAAAGTAGACCGATGTATTACTGTAGTCCATGGGATACAACCAAGACAGAAAGTACCTACCCTGCAATTGATCTCGGGAGGATAGCTCAGGGGCAACACATTCACCTTGGAAGCATACCGATGCAGAGCAAAAAAGGTTCAATCCCCAGGTCTGCGCTTAGAAACCTTTGTGTATTAAGTGTGTTATAAATAAACAAGTATTATTATAATTACTAGGACGAATAGCACAGACGACATGAAGATTACTGACTGTGCTAGTACTGGTACGAGGTGGCCCAGAGGAGGCATAAAGATCAAGGTGCAAAAGAAAAACAAAGGACTTTGACAATTTGCCAGGGAGGGAATGGCAACAATGTATAAGAAAAGACACTGGACTAAAGAAGTTGTCAAGCCCAGCTGGGAGAGGCAACAGGGTGGAAACCATCCACAGTGGGTGTTTCAAATCCTTCCGGCAGACTGGAGGAATAGGAGAGTGGAGGACACTGGTGAATCACTGAGGGAGTTCTCAGTGGGTCCAGCTGGATTTGCCCCAAGCTTGAACCAGGAAAAGAGGGCAGAGCTTGGAGCTGCCACAGTGCTGTGGGAGCAGAGGAGAGAAGCCTGAATAGCCAGAGACAAACCTCAGTCCCAGGAAGCCCCTGTGGCGTACAGAAGTCCAAGAGAAGGTAACAGGAGCTACAAGAGACCGGAGGGTGCATAGGGTGGAAGAGAGGCAGGCTTGAGTGGCTCTCCCCTGGCCCAGGACTAACAACCAAACTATTGGGAAGAGTGGAGTGAGCACCTGAGGATAGTTTCCTTGTCACAGTGGCAACAATGAGCCCACTGATTAAAAAAGATGTGTCAGGGCCCTAACAATATCAGACACATATCAAATCAAGCATCCAAGGAGAACTTCCTTGTTGCACTGGCAGCAACATTCCCACTGATCAACAGAGATGGGTCGGAGATCTTAGCAGTATCGAATCAGGCATCCAAGAAGAACTTCCTCATTACAGTGGCAGTCATTCACCACTGACCCAACAGAAGCTGAAACGTGCAGCAGAGGAAGAGAGGCATTCTCCTGGACCTTTAGAGACATAGGACACCAGGAGAACAGAGGCATTCTCCTGGTGAGAGACCTTTTCTTTTGCTTTGAACTTTCAGAGGAACTTTATGTCATTTGGAACTACTTACGTGTAAGTGTAAAGGATAGATGCACAGTTTTGGCCAAGGATGGATTATCATTTAACGGCCATTCTAACATTTCCTTATTTTCCTAGGTTGAGAGAGCGAAACCCCCATAGAGACAGCGATAATTTATGGTTTCCAAATAAAAGTCTATAACCCAAACCATGCCATCTCCTTGTCGGACACCTTCTTAGACACCGTTGCAGCGCTCACTTCTGAAACACAACATCTGCCTTGTGTTTGTCTCCTGAACAATCACCCTTTATTTGGTTCATGTGCTGGAGAATTTGTCAACACCTTTTACGGCCAAATATTCCCATATTAAATATGTGTCCTAACTACTGCACACTGCCCTTGTTGCAGAGTATCTTGTCTGCTGAGTTCCCGTTGAGTTCCCGTTGGGTTCCTTGGCTACTCCTCTATCCCCAGACATCATCCTCCATGCTTCCTCTGTCCTTTAACACTATTGTTAACCTGCTCATAGTCCTGTTGTCTACCCCACTGACTACTATGGCTTGATGAACTTTGTCACAAAAAAAAGCCAGATCGCCTGAATTGTGGGTGATTTGTCATAGTCAAACCTAAGACAAACGTTTGGAAAGGCTTGCATGAAACTCGATCACATGGTTTGAAGGGGGCATGTGACTGAATCTCCAATTCAGTCACAGGCAGCTTGCATGGAGGCAGGAAGTAGTTGCTGGAGGCAGGCTCAAGAAATGTAGGCCCTGATTCACAGAACCTTTTCCAATGGCGTTTTGCCATTATAAAACACGTATGTGAATTAGGCCCTTAGGGTATTATAGATATATTTAGAATAGTTGTAGGATGAAGGGCAGGGAGGGATGGTGAGTGACTGGCACCCAGTCAGAGAATGAGATTTAGGATTGGTTTTGCTTATGAAGCCCGGTCTCAGACTTTCACTGAATTGGATTGGATGAACAACACAACTGAAAAGTGGTTTCCCTTGGACAGTTTTGCTTCCCCGTTGTGCAAGCCAAATGAGTCATGCAAGGCCAGGGGTGTTTTCCCTCACCAGCAATGCATGACCGAGAACCATTGGGGTTGTCGGTTTGGAAATTGCATGTCTGAGGAGGTGCGTCTGTGATCTGAGTGCTCCAGTTCTTCCATACATGTGTGTGAACCAAGATAAATGATATGCTTCCTGGCACCTGTTCTTGCTGCATAGAAGCAGAGGGCCTTTGATGCAGTGTGAGTAGGAAAGTCTGGACAGAGGCCAAAAGTAAGAAATTATCTATGTATGATGCTATGTGTTAATTGTAAGAGGATTCAATTCAACACTACAGCTAAGTCAATGCCTAGCCTGGGATACTGAATGGAAACCCTTATTGATATATCTTTATGTCCAGTTCATGAGTTCTGGATGACTACCCCTATATAACACCCCGCTCTTAGAACCCCCCTGACCCCACTGAGCCAAGAAGTAGTTCTGTTTTGCAAGTTTAAAATGTTTATTTGAGAATGTAAACAATATATATATATATCACACTTTATAATAAATTAATAATTGAATATCACACTTAATCTGAGCAGTAATCAATAATGGATAGTCTGGCACACTTCTTTATAATCAATGATGAGTGGGTATAGGATGGATAAGATAGCAACAATACTTTTATGGTTTCAAATAGATGCAATGTGAAATGAAAATGCAGTACAGAAAATAACTTGATAGGATTTCAGCAAAAGACAATGTAATCACTTTCTTGGACAATTCACCCCCCTTTATGCAATGTAAGGAGATGAAGAGGAGAGCACACAGTTCTTAGGAATGCAATCAAATAGAATTCAGTTCAATTCCCCCCGAGCAGCTTATACAACAGATAGGAGTTTTGAAACACAGGCAAAATGCTTTGAATATGGTGACAATGAAGTGAGAAATATGCTGAAAATGCTTTTAATTCCCTTTAGGAGGTTCAGGGTGAGTGACAGATACTTGGGATGAGCTCAGGCTCCCTTTAACAATGTTCTAGGAGTAACTAGCAGGTTAAACGAATTTTTGGCAAAGGAAAGCAAGGAAGCTGCTGTTTTCACACGTGGCTGGATTTTTAACCAAATCGCGAATCGCGGCAAAATTCGCGAATGCGTGAATCACGATTATGGCAAAAGTATAAGGTTCTAGGTTCGTTGGAAAGCTAAGATTCTAAGCTTTCAGAGGAAAGTTAAACCAAGTTTCTAGCCCAAACGGTTCCGAAGATATGAACGATTTTGTAAAGGTCGTTTTTCGAATTTAAAGTAACTCAAATTGACAGGTGAGAGCTTTTAAAAATGACAGGTGACAGCTATGCGGCTACAGAATTGACAAGTGACAGTTAGGAGGCAGTTCTACTTAGATTAAATAGATTGAATTATATTACTGGAAACTAAGAGATTTGGTTTCACACCGTCCGCTGTATTCACAATGTATTTGGAAGGTCTAGGTCTCACGGATCGCGTCAAGATGGCTTCGGTTCTGGTTTCGCCCCGGACGGTCTCTGCACACAGCGTCTGGTCTCTGCTCTGCTGGTCTGGTCTGACACTGCTCCTGGCCCGGCTCCTGGATCTCTGGGTACAGCGTCTGTGCACAGCTCCTGGATCTTTCTGCACAGCTTTCTCTGGACACAGCGCTGATCTGCACGGCTCCTGGATGCTGCTACCGCTGTTAGGTTTGCTGGATGCTGAGGCCTACTGAGAGGAATTCTCAGTTTGTGGGTTTAGGCCCTTGCTTTGAGTTCTGAATCAAGTTCTTTAGAGTTTTAAAGTCTAAGTGTTGGATCTGGTATCTTCTGGATGTTGTGTGGTCCGGCAGAGCGCGTTGCAGCAACTGGATTTGAATCTCTCTACTTGTCCCAGCAGTCTCTTTTTATGTGTTTTGAAAATGGGTGCGTGCCTGGGCCTAGCTAAGCCTGCCCCTCTCTACTTGTCATTAGTCCAATTCTCCCCTCTCCCATGATTGGGGGAAGGAAATGTGAGTCAGAGTGATGCCGTAGGTTTTATGGGTCAGAGGATCCTCCCCTGGTCAGTTTCCACACAAATCTATATTTGACTCAAATACAAATTGCACAGATACGCAGTTGTTTAAAATTACATGCACCCATCACATATCACATGAGGTATACTCTGTTCAAACTCTGCTCTTCCTGGGGGCTTGCATTCAGAAATGGCAACATTTTGTGCTTTTTAACTGGTTTTGCAATATCGGACATTTACCCAAATTTACACACATGTGCGCAAGGATTATGGACATTAATTGATGAAGTGTCCGATTTTTAACATGCAGACATTTGGAGTGAAACCCTATTTTCCGCTAGCAACCCTCCAGATCATACCACCGGGTCTTAAAACCTCTTAAAATGTGGGCAGAAAAATCACAAGAATTATGTTATCATTTAGCTAATTTTGACAAGTCCGCACCATGAGTTATACATCTTTCTTAAAATCATATTCTGGCCAACAGGTGTGTGTCTTCCCAGGTCACATGGTGGAGAAACCAGTCTATCCACTTTCTTTAAGCTCAGCCTGTCCTCAGAGGGGGCTGCCCCTCCCCGTTTCTGCCAAGAGGAAGCCACTTTTACGACGCCCCCAATATAACTTCTGCCTGAGTCAAGGAAGGGCTTGGTTCAAAAGGAAGCCATTTACGATCCCCCCAATAAACCACCTGCCTGGGCCCAGGACAGGCCTTTGTTGAACTCCCTGTAGCTGCTCCAACCCTAATCTAATCAGAGAGGTGACAACTCCTTTTGGCAAGGGGAAGAGTGGCTGAGCAGGTTTTAACTCCTGTGGGGGTAGATGTCAGGCAGAATTCAGTTTCATTAAGCCAGGTGTCAGCTAAATGTCACTTTTGTCCCCCAGTTTAAGTCTATTACGATTTTTACATACACATTAAATAATTACTTCCTTCAAGTCATTTCAGAGTATAGTTTTACATTGTATCCACCTCTTAGCAAGTCTTTCCTTGGTCTGGTTTTGTTTCATTTGTTCAGTTTTACACAAAAGTCTGGTGGTTTTAAAACGCCGGCTTTCTGATAGTGGTGAGTACAGGTAATGCAACCATTTTTGGGATTTAAGAAAATGAATTCCCCACAGTTCTAGGTTGCTTTTGGCAATCAGCATCGCCATTCCCAATGGTTTCAGGCTACTGTGTGGGTAGACCAATGGTGGTTTTAGGCAGTGCCCTCCTGTGCTCACAACCTAGGCAAAAATGGGTGGCAGCCTATTCTTCATGCATTTCCCTGTGCATTTTCTGGGAAGTTCTGGCTATCATGATGTTTTCCATGCCAGTACTGCACAGTTTTCCTATTCTGGCGTACACGTGGGCTTTTGGCCATCTTGGATTTTCTAGGCCAACAGCACCAAATGTTGCAGCATGATAGCTCAAAAGTGGGTCAGGACACCCAACAAACCCCCCCCACGCATCTGCACTTTGAATTTGAGTCGATGGGGAGTCGGGTGCACAGAAGGTTATGACCCACGCTCTGGTATGTCCGCATAATCTTCTTCCAATTCTGCAAATGGCACAGTTCAGCATCTTTTCCTCCACCCGGTACTGATCGATCGGTTCTCCTCGCCGGTCCTGATGGGAATATTGGGCGGTACCCCGGGCCCCTTGGGTCTCTGCTCCCGGTCTCCGGATCGTCCTCCTTGGCCAGTCTCCAGGTTTTCTTTCTCCTAGGACGACACAGGAAAAGCGGCAATACCTATTCATGGACATTTCTCCCCCCACCATTGATATAGTGGGGTGGCATATATATTTTAGAACTCAACAGATATGAGTTCTAAAATATATATGAGTCTGCGAGACATTCCACCCACTTGGTAAACAAGCATGTAATGGTCAACATGTACTTGTTTCCTCTAGACGAGCGGATTACAGGGCCTACAAAGTCGATTTGCAAATCTGACCATGGCAGTGTCATCCCCCTCTTTTGGAGAGGCGCACGGTGTGTGAGGGATGATGGCTGAAATTGTGCACACACAAGACACCCCTTCAAGTATTGGTCGAGGTCCTGCCACATGTGTGGCCAGTATGCAACCTCTCTTAAAATTTCCAGTGTTGTGTGAACCCCCTATGACCGGCGGTGGCCGCATCATGGGTGCGACTTAACATCAGGCTTCGGAATGAGGTTGGAACCACCCACTGATCGTGGCCAGCTTTGGATTTCCTTACCAGCAAACCGTCTTGGATTCGGAACATTTTTGGACATTTCATCAACACTCTTAGGTCCTCTTTCCCAATGTAATCGGTATCCGTCAGGGGAAAGTTCTCAGGGTCCTCAAGGTGTTTGTAAAACTTACCAATAATTGGATCCCCCTTCTGAGCTGTAATTAAATCAGCATCAGGGGTCTCCTTACTCCATTGTGCAATTGAAAGATCATTGTGAGCATTTGTCTGGGACCTAGTGATAGCAGTGACCTGGATTTCCCCCAACAGGGACTCAATCTCAATTAGATCCCCTTGGATGGCCCCGGTTTTGGCCAGCTGATCAGCTAAGTCATTTCCAGTTTTGTCTGGTCCCTCTACTTTGGAATGACCCTTGATCTTTTTCCAGTAAATGATCATCCCATTCGATGTGACCAGATCATCAATGTTTTGGATTAACTTCCCATCTTTCAAGGGTTTGTTATTAGCACATAACATGCCTCTGGTTTTCAATTAACCAGGTGCTCCACAAACCCGTTCTGTACATAATCCGAATCTGTGATTATGACCAGTTTGTGGAGTTGATGCTGGACAGCAGTGAGGATGGCCTGATGCACAGCCATCAATTCTGCCACCTGACTACTTCGGGGACCAATTTTGTATCCAGCGGAGGGTTCTGGGAACTCCTTCACCCATGCATTCCCTACGCCAGCCACCAGTTGTTTCTCCCCGTCGTTGTCAACATGGTAAGAGCATCCATCCACATAGACAGTGGGCATTCCCTCGCACTTGTCCTCTTCAAAGACTTTGTGTGGGGAATTAAGGTATGCCTCCGTGTTGTCCTTGATTTTTAGACTTTCGTCCTCGAGACAGTTTTCCCTGGCACAATCATGCAAGTCAGCCAGACCTTGCGCGAGGGGACTCTTCTTGTTTTGGCCATATCTGACCTCCACAGGAAAGCATTGCATTGACAGAATCCAGGAAGTAATTCGGGAATTACTCACATTTCCGACCCGGATTCTGTCACTTTGGAGATATTGCAGAGGCTGGTGTGGATACTTCACTATGATGTGTTCCCTATGGATAAACGGGCGGTAATTCTTCAATGCCCACACCGTAGCCAGGTGTGCCTTCTTACAATCGTTGAATTTTTCCTCCACAGAGGATAAAGTTTTGCTCACATAGGAGATTACTGTATTGACCTTGTCATGCTTTTGGTAAAATACTGCCGTCAAGCACGTATTAGAGAACCCTGTCTCCAGGAAGAACTCCTTGTTTCCAACAGGGTAAGCTAGGCAAGGCGCTTGTGAGAGCTTCTTTTGAGTTGTCTTACCGCCTCGGCTTGTTCTGGACCCCATTCCCACTTGACCCCACCCTTCAGGAGATGAATCAGGGGTCTGGTGATCTCTGCGTAGCCCTCAATGAACTTTCTGCTGTAATTAGTCAGTCCAAGGAGGCTCCTTAGTTCCCGCAGAGTTGTGGGGTCTTTCAGTTTCTGAAGTGCTTCCACTTTCTTTCCCTGGGGACAGAGACCCTGAGGAGTAATCTCATGCCCCAAGAAATTAACACGGGTTCTACACCACTGTGCTTTCTGAAAGGAAAGTTTTGCTCCGGCGGCCCTCAACTGGGTCAGAACATAACGGATCTCCGCTATGTGTTCCTCCGCAGATGAACTTTTGATGAGGACATCATCTACATAAGCCAGGTTTCCCCTTGCACCCAGGTCGGGCATGGCCTTGTGTAAGAAAATGTTGAATTCATTGCCGGAGTTGAGGTATCCGAAGGGAGTCCGGGTTCATGTGTACTGCTGGCCCCCAAAGGTAATAGCCAGTTTGTATTGGTCCTCCCTACTGACAGGCACGGTCCAGCATCGATTGGTCAGGTCTATTGCTGTGAATACCTGTGACCCCAAAATCTGGGCCAGCCCTTGGTCAATGTAGGGCAGAGGCCATCGGGAAGTATGGACCCGTTTGTTGAGCTCCCTGAGGTCGGCGCAGAGTCTCCACTGGCCGTTTGGCTTCAATATTCCCAGCACCGGATTATTGAAGGTGCTGTGTATTGGACAAATTATTCCCCGGAACTCAAGGTTCTTAATAATTTCAGTAAGGGACTCCATGGATGCAAGAGGCAAGCGATATTGCTTCACAAACACTGGAGTCATTCCAGGGTCCGTGGGGATTGTTGTTGTGTGGATGTCGGTGCGGCCACAGTCATATGAGTCTACCGCAAAGAGATCTTGGAAATCCAAGAAAACTTGTTTCAACTTTTGCTTCTGTTCCAGAGTCACACAGGCATCAGCTAGGTTGACTCTCTCTTCCACCATCTGCCTGAAGCCTGGAAAGACTTCTGGTTTGGCTATCTCAGCGGCCTCCTCCAGCTGGGTGGAGAAGTCCCTGGTCAGAGTGCTGATTTGGACTGGAGGCTTCAGGCGGGAAAGGCAGCCCTCATGGACCTGGAAAATCACCTCATCCCTCCTGAAGTCACAAGTCACATCTTCCTTACCATAAAGGCAAGAAGTGTACACCAGGAAGTTCCCCCCATGCCGGGTGAAGATCCTGTCTGGTGTTGCGTCGTCACCACTGTCACTGTGAAAACAGTCCTTGGGGATTGGTCCTAACAGTTCATTTCCTAAATCAATGGAGAAATGTCGGTCATCAACCGCCATTCCAATAATGGTGCCTGCGGCTCGAGTAATACTCTTTAAGTCGCTGTTATCCACCTCTATTAGAATGATGTCATGTTCCATATTGACTAATGGAGTTGGGTTTACCCCAACCCTTGCTGTTGGAGAGAAGCATTTAGATGAATATAAGCATCAGGGTTTTGCAATTTTTGTCCTCTTTTAACTTTCACTTCCAGGGAGAATTGTCGGGTCCTTTCTGGGATGGTGACTTCCGCTTTGATCTGAATTTCAACTGCATAAGGTAGCAATTGAGCTGACCTAAATGCTTTTTCTGGATCATCAAAGCCCATGGGATTATCCGCTAATCGGGACCAAGCTTTGAAGTTTATTAGGTCCAAACTAATGGCAAAGCGATTGAGAATGTCACTGCCTAAGTAAAAAGCGGCAGTGACGTCTCGCACGACCCAACAATTGTGGACTATGCTCTTGTTGCCAATGGAGATTTTGAGCATACACCTGCTTGGCAGGAGATGTTTGGAATTGGGTGCTTCCAGGTCCATTTCCCATTTGTCTATCAGTTTGAATGTGGGAATGGTTGGATCTTTTGGGAGTTGGCGGAACATGGCTTCGCTGATGAAGCTCTTACCATTGTTCACACACACTCGAGCGAGAACAGAGTCCTTCCCATCATTTAACTGAACAGGGATGAACAACTGCTCTCCAATTTGCTGAATATCAGCCAGGCTCTGAGCTGATTTCACATCTTTCTGGACTATAGGAGTGGGAGTTTCTGATTGTGGATTAGTAAAGAATTTCAGGGTGTTTCCTTCCAGTGTGGAATACCACCTTAAACTTGATGGAAGGTTGATTTTCAGAAATAGAGAGGACCCCCCATCACCAGTCTGTTGTCCTACTGCTATTACTGTCACGTCTGGAATTTGGTTCTGGAAGTGAAATTCTACTTGGTCAGATTTTTGTTCAACCATGTGGCAGGTGCCGTTTAAACTAACATGGTTGACACTCTGTTTTAACTTTATTGGTCGGCTAGTCTGGGTCCATAGGACCTTGTTAACACAATCTATTAGGGGTGACAACCTTCTCAGGAGGTCATTCCCTAGTAAACAAGGGGTGCCCTCTGGAGTCACTACTATGACCGGGTTTTTCACCTTGTGTCGCCCAATTTTGATGTCCAAATCAGCAGTCCCCTCAACAGGAATTTCCTTCCCGTCAAAGTTCTGCAGTTGTCCAGGAAGAGAGGTGAGAGGAATATGGTAATTCTCCCCCCTTCCTGCATTTAGTTCATCAAATGCCCTTTTGGACACAAGGGTAGCTTAGGATCCAGTGTCCACCAGTGCCAAAATTGTACCCTGCCCCTGTAGTTGTACCGGGGCATAGTATCTTCCCTCCTTCTCCTCAAGGGGCACAGATAATGCACATTTTTGGACAACTGGTTGGCTAACTTTCTGTTTTTGGACATTGCTAGCGAAGAGATTTGGGCATAATTCTGTGGAGAGCCTTCGGAATCTGAAAGAAAATGTTGGCAACTGGAGATCAGAGCCATTGTGGGTTCCCCTGGTTCCGGTTCTGGGCCACCCCCCCCTTTTTGGAGGCAGTCACCAGGATGGGTTTGAACCAGGGGATATCAGTGTTGTGGGTTCTGGGATGAGATGATGGGCGGCGGTAGCTCAGTCTCCATATCTCCCCAGTCTGGATTGGAATCGCTTGGGACCCATTTTTCTTTGGGAGGAGTTCCTTCATCTCTGAAGGAGAAGATCCTTTTCCCAGGATCTTCTGAGGATCCCTCTCCCTCAAATTTGAAGACCTGAACCTCCTCCACAAAGTGGGTCTGTTTGGGTCCTTTGTTTCTCCTACCTCCTCTCTGCTCCTTGGGTGGCAGACTCTCAGGGGTAGGAGATTTTATTTCCGGTTCCTGGTTTTCCAGGGGCTGTTTACAAGTTGGGAAGGAAGCTTCCTCCAAGGCTTTACACCCCCCTTCCCCTTGTGCCTCCTCCCTGGGAACCGGTGTGTTATCGGGGTGCTGCCCCCGTCATTGTTCTGGAGCACCAGGTCCAGAGTTTGGGGCATTCGGCGGTGGCATGCTCATCTGAGGGTTCTGTTGAGCCCTCAGTATGTGACCAGGATCTCGTGCCATATTTTGGACCTGGCGCTCAAGTTGTGAAACCCACTGAGGCTGATACGGGGCTCTATTTTCTCCCCTGAGCTGATCCCGGGAAGGGTAGCTATCCCTTCTCTGGTAGTACCCCTGGTTGGGAAGATTTTGGTACCCCTCCACCCTTGGCCTCCCCTCTCCCGGATTAGGTTGTCTGGGCTCAGGGAATTGGGGAAAGAAGGATGGATGATTTTGGGGCTGGAAATTGGTGGATACCTGGGGAAAAAGGTCTGCCCAGGATTTGGAGAAATTCTGCCCTCCCGGGGGAAGTTAGGAGGAAAGTTCCCCGGGTCAGGTGCTTCACTGGATCCCCCCCTTGTGCTGGAGGAGTCCACACATAACCCAGGATTGGTCGGTTTCCCTTGTAGCGGGGACTTACATAGTCAGGGGAGCGGGGGACCCCATTTGTGGGACTACCTCCTGGACTGTGAATTATTTGGTGCAGGCAGGTTTTTAGGCCCCCCCATCTCCAAATCTAAAACGGGGGCAACCTTTACTTCTGCCACCTTGGCAGCAGCAGGGGTGCTGTTGGTTTTGGGGTTTTTTGACGCGTTATTTTTATTTTCGATAGGCTTCTGCACCTCATAGATCCGGGTAGCCTGTTCAATGACCCAGTCTAAAGATCTTTTCTCATGAAAATCTCTCACGAGCTGGGTCATTATATATTTAGGGAGAGCATGGAAAAATGTATTGACAAACTCTTTGCTGTCTGTGCGCACCCTTCTGGTGGTCTGCGCAAAAGCACGCTTTAATTCTTGCACAAACTCTTGTGGGGCCTGATCCTCCCCACATTGCAAATTGTAGGCTGCCTTGCGAGCCACTTGAGGATTTCTGTGAACAGAAAAATGTTTCAAGATGGCCGCCTTATAGGTGGACCATCTTAAATGGTTTTGGTCCTCCAGCCCCGCAAAGAAACTGGAGTATTCTAGGGAGAATGTCCATTTGACGTACTGGATGCAGCTACTGCTGTCCTTCAAATAGAAAGTCTCCATCATTTGCTCATAGAGCTCCAAGTGTTCCCAAACGGAATACTTGGCATTCTTATGATAAGGCGTGATGACACTCCTTATTGCCTTTATTTGCTTCAATGGGTCCTTAAGCAAGGCCCTTTTTGCCTTATTGGCCTTTTTGGTTCGGGTAACCCTGGTCCATTCATTCTCTGACTCAGAGGCACTGCTCCCAGAGGTTCCTGTCTGCTCTTCCAGGTTTTCCCGGATTCTGGGAGCCTGGGAATGGCTGGCAGAATGTGGGGACCTGGTCTCCTGTGTCATGCGCCGTTCAGAGGAGTCTTCAGATTCCTCCTTGCTGCCAGGATTTGATGGGTACACCCCCCAATGACCTAACTGGGCAGAAGTTTTCAGGATGCCCTTAATGGGCCTACTCTCCTAGGGTTCCCCACTAAATTGCACTGTGCTTGGGTGCCCATACCCGGATGCCCGCCCCTCCATTCCTGGGAGGTACTGGCCTATGAGCCCCATACTTCTGGTTGGATAGTAATCTGCCAACCCCGTGGCCCTGGGCTCATGTGCGCGAGGGGACATGGGGGTGGCAGAGTCCAGGGACTGAGAGATGTGAAGGCCTCTGGTACTAGGGCTCCTGGGGTTATGCTCAGGAGTCTCCCCCTCCCAGCAAACCTGGTCTCTATCCGCCCCTGCTCCCTGTTGCAATGCAAGAGCCTGCGCTTTCAGTTCCTCAGTTAAGGCCTTACTAGACTCTATCAGTCTCACCTGCATCGCTACCTGTTGTTGGAGCCTATCATTGTGCAGACAGAGAGCCTCATTTTCTCTCTGTGCCTCCTGACTGGTCCTGGAGTACTGGGCCAGTCTTTGCTGCAGGAGGGTTACCTCCTGAGTCCCTTCCCTACTGGCCTGCTCCTTTCTTGCCAGAGCCTCCTCCACCCTCCTGGTGTGCTCTAACAAGTTCTGGTGTTCTTTTTGGAGGTCACCCAGTCCCTGGAGGGCTAGGTGATTTTCTTCCATTTTCCTTTTTAAATGGCAGACTTCCTGGCCTAAGGTGTCCCTTTCCTGACTAAGAGTCTGCATCTGTGCCGCCAGGTCGTCCCTTTGCCTTTGGAAGGCACCAGCTCTCTGGCGCTCCTGATCAAACTCTGCCTGGGTATCCAGGTCTTTCAGAATCAATTTATTGCTTTCTGCCTTTTCCCTATCTAGGTGGCTTTGCAGGGTGACTACCTGCTCAGCACATACCCTATTGAAATCTAATTGTTGCTCCAGCTTTTTCTGGCTCTGTAGTAGGGAGTCCAAACCTTCTTGGTACTCCTTTTGCAAGGCCAGAAATCTGGTATCCTGGTCAGCCTTTTCCTGTTGCAGGATGTCCATATCCTGTTTTATTTTAATGATATACTGCCTACTATCATTTTCTAACTCCTGGCTTCTCTGCAGCCTCTGCTCAGAAGAGACCAGGTCAGATTGGACCTTCTCTAACGCCATCTATCGCTTATTGCCAGATCTTGGCTTTCAGTACATTTATCCTGCATGTCTCCCATATATAGGTACAGGTATGCCGCTTTCCTGGCAATCTTATTGTGTTCATCTTTGGCTTTGGGAGCCATATATAGTTCACTCAGGGCCACATGTAATGGACCCTGATCTCTCCATGTGTCTGACCCTGTTTCAGTGACCTGTTGCGCGATGGCCTGCAACCAGACCGTTTGGTCCTGGTGAGTCCACTCACCTCTCACAAATAGCTTATGTAAGAGGTGCTCCCTCGCTATTTTCATGTCTACCAAGGTCGTCATTCTAGAGATTGATCTCTGTCCTGACTTACAGAAATTAGTATTTTATTTTTGCAAAACAGACCTTTTCCTTAGAGTGTCCCTTTGAAGAGTGCTTTACAGCGTAAAACAGCGTGGTGATCCGACCGGATGTATGTATCCCGTCAGTTAGCACACTGTATTAAGCTGCACAAGTGATAGATCTAACCCAGACATCCGGCTCGAGCCCCCAATTTGTAAGAGGATTCAATTCAACACTACAGCTAAATCAATGCATAGTCTGGGATACTGAATGGAAACCCTTATTGATATATCTTTATGGCCAGTTCATGAGTTCTGGATGACTACCGCTATATAACACCACTCTCTTAGAATCCCCCTGACCCCACTGAGCCAAGATGTAGTTCTGTTTTGCAAGTTTAAAAGGTTTATTTGACAATGTAAACAAAATATATATGTATCACACTTTATAATAAATTAATAATTGAATATCACACTTAATCTGAGCAGTAATCAATAATGGATAGTCTGGCACTAGCACACTTCTTTATAATCAATGATGAGTGGGTATAGGATGGATAAGATAGCAACAATACTTTTATGGTTTCAAACAGATGCAATGTGGAATGAAAATGCAGTACAGAAAATAATTTGATAGGATTTCAGCAAAAGACAATGTAATCAATTTCTTGGACAATTCACCCCCCTTTATGCAATGTAAGGAGATGAAGAGGAGAGCACACAGTTCTTAGGAATGCAATCAAATAGAATTCAGTTCAATTCCCCCCCAGCAGCTTATACAACAGATAGGAGTTTTGAAACATAGGCAAAATGCTTTGAATATGGTGACAATGAAGTGAGAAATATGCTGAAAATGCTTTTAATTCCCTTTAGGAGGTTCAGGGTGAGTGAAAGATACTTGGGATGAGCTCAGGCTCCCTTTAACAATGCTCTAGGAGTAACTAGCAGGTTAAACGAATTTTTGGCAAAGGAAAGCAAGGAAGCTGCTGTTTTCACACGCGGCTGGATTTTTAACCAAATCGCGAATCGCGGCAGAATTTGCGAATGCGTGAATCACGATTACGGCAAAAGTATAAGGTTCTACGTTCGTTGAAAAGCTACGATTCTAAGCTTTCAGAGGAAAGTTAAACCAAGTTTCTAGCCCAAACGATTCCAAAGATATGAACGATTTTGTAAAGGTCGTTTTTTGAATTTAAAGTAACTCAAATTGACAGGTGACAGCTTTTAAAAATGACAAGTGACAGTTAGGAGGCAGTTCTACTTAGATTAAATAGATTGAATTATATCACTGGAAACTAAGAGATTTGGTTTCACACCGTCCTAGCTGTACTCACAATGTATTTGGAAGGTCTAGGTCTCACGGATCGGGTCAAGATGGCTTCGGTTCTGGTTTCGCCCCGGACGGTCTCTGCACACAGCGTCTGGTCTCTGCTCTGCTGGTCTGGTCTGACACTGCTGCTGGCCCGGCTCCTGGATCTCTGGGTACAGCGTCTGTGCACAGCTCCTGGATCTTTCTGCACAGCGTTCTCTGGACACAGCGCTGATCTGCACAGCTCCTGGATGCTGCTACCGCTGTTAGGTTTGCTGGATGCTGAGGCCTGCTGAGAAGAGTTCTCAGTTTGTGGGTTTAGGCCCTTGCTTTGAGTTCTGAATCAAGTTATTTGGAGTTTTAAAGTCTAAGTGTTGGATCTGGTATCTTCTGGATGTTGTGTGGTCCGGCAGAGTGCATTGCAGCAACTGTATTTGAATCTCTCTACCTGTCACAGCAGTCTCTTTTTATGTGTTTTGAAAATGGATGTGTGCCTGGGCCTAGCTAAGCCTGCCCCTCTCTACTTGTCATTGGCCCAATTCTCCCCTCTCCCATGATTGGGGGAAGGAAATGTGAGCCAGAGTGATGCTGTAGGTTTTATGGGTCAGAGGATCCTCCCTTGGTCAGTTTCCACACAAATCTATATTTGACCCAAATACATATTGCACAGATACGCAGCTGTTTAAAATTACATGCACCCATCACATATCGCATGAGGTATACTCTGTTCAAACTCTGCTCTTCCTGGGGGCTTGCATTCAGAAATGGCAACATTTTGTGCTTTTTAACTGGTTTTGCAATATCGGTGTAACGCTCACCTGATTCCCGTAGAGGCGCCGGTCTTGACTGGGCGTATACCGTATCTTCAAAGGTGATGTGTAACACACGGCTGGCTCTTTGGGCTGGACCTCTGTGCACTGTATGTCTGACTCGAAGGGTAAGATGTCTGCAGATAGAAAATATGGGATTAAGGAACTGGGTTATTGAATGTCTCTCTCTTCTTCCCTTTCTCTTCTCCTGTAGAACCCCAAAGGTTAACGCTCTCACCTTAGGTAAGTGAACGCCGTGCTCTCCATCTGCCTCGGGGCAGGGTGCTGTAACCAGTTTCTTCACTGGATAAGGGGAGCAGGCCTCTTGACTTCAGAGGACTGCTGTCCGTCGTTTACTGCACGAACGGTAAGTTTCGAGTAATTCTAATGTCTCTAAAGTCTTTAGTAATGATGTCTCTTGTTTTGCAGGGTTCCGGCGATGGCGGATGACGGGCTGAAGTGAGTTGAAGATGGAGCCCGTGTGATGAATAGAAGCGCCTGGAAGCACGTAAGTAAGCGCTTGTTGCCTGCTTCACGATGCGCTCTGTCTTTTTATTTTGCAGGTACAGGTTCGGAGCGGCTGTAGGGTGCCGGAATACCCACTGGGTTAGATGTGGAAAGGAGTAATGGCACGTGAGTATTAAAGTTCCCCAATGTCTTTAAACGCACCTTGTTTTGTCTTTCAGATGCGGGATGCAGCGCCGAAGGCCTCCGGAGCGTGCGAAGAGTTGGTAAGCTTTTGTCTTTCAGATGCCGGAATGCAGTGTGAAGACCTCCGGAGCGCACGAAGAGTAGGTAAGCCTTTGTCTTTCAGATGCCGGAATGCAGCGCGAGGCGTTGGTGACAGCCGATGGACCAGGTAAGTGAAGAGCTGTCACTGAAGACCGTAATGCTAACCTGTTCTTTCTTGTCTTTATAGGTGTTGCTGAAGACTGGATTCAGGATGGTAAGCCTTTTTCCTTAGGCCCAGGATCAGATGCAGAAGACACGATGAGCGTTCTGCTGCAGGGGATGCAGAATAACGCAAAGCAAGATTCATCCATCGGGTGTGGTTTAAATAGCCTCCTGTAGTGCTTAGGTGTCTCCTTCCACAGCCACGCCTAGGTAAGAAAAGAGTTCCTGCTTTCCAGAAGAGTCCCAGTGTTCTGAATCTAGGGAGTGGCTCCTGCCCCACCCAACAGGAAAAGTAGTTCCAAACAGAAGAGGATCAGAGGCTCAACTGGCAGGCAAGTAAGCAGCATGGTCTGCTGCAGGTAAGTCCACCCAAGCATTATGAGCCCGGCGCTTCCAGCGCTGGGACTGGGCATATTTATGAGCCTGGTGCCACTGGCGCCAGGACTGGGTCCAAAAGGTCCCAATTGGGACTGGTTGGCACTCGGAACCTGGGTTATGGATCTGCTTCCAAGGGAGTTGGGAAAACCCTGACCTTTTGGAAGCAGAGATCATGACAATCAGACATTTACCCAAATTTACACACATGTGCGCAAGGAGTATGGACATTAATTGATGAAGTGTTAGATTTTTAACATGCAGACATTTGGAGTGAAACCCTATTTTCCGCTAGCAACCCCCCAGATCATACCACCGGGTCTTAAAACCTCTTAAAATGTGGGCAGAAAAATCACAAGAATTATGGTATCATTTAGCTAATTTTGACAAGTCTGCACCATGAGTTATACATCTTTCTTAAAATCATATTCTGGCCAACAGGGGTGTGTCTTCCCAGGTCACATGGTGGAGAAACCAGTCTATCCACTTTCTTTAAGCTCAGCCTGTCCTCAGAGGGGGCTGCCCCTCCCCGTTTCTGCCAAGAGGAAGCCACTTTTACGACGTCCCCAATATAACTTCTGCCTGAGTCAAGGAAGGGCTTTGTTCAAAAGGAAGCCATTTACGATCCCCCCAATAAACCACCTGCCTGGGCCCAGGACAGGCCTTTGTTCAACTCCCTGTAGCTGCTCCAACCCTAATCTAATCTGAGAGGTGACAACTCCTTTTGGCAAGGGGAAGAGTGGCTGAGCAGGTTTTAACTCCTGTGGGGGTAGATGTCAGGCAGAATTCAGTTTCATTAAGCCAGGTTTCAGCTAAATGTCACTTTTTGTCCCCCAGTTTAAGTCTATTACGATTATTACATACACATTAAATAATTACTTCCTTCAAGTCATTTCAGAGTATAGTTTTACATTGTATCCACCTCTTAGCAAGTCTTTCCTTGGTCTGGTTTTGTTTCATTTGTTCAGTTTTACACAAAAGTCTGGTGGTTTTAAATTGCCGGCTTTCTGATAGTGGTGAGTACTGGTAATGCAACCATTTTTGGGATTTAAGAAAATGAATTCCCCACAGTTCTAGGTTGCTTTTGGCAATCAGCATTGCCATTCCCAATGGTTTCAGGCTACTGTGTGGGTAGCCCAATGGTGGTTTTAGGCAGTGCCCTCCTGTGCTCACAACCTAGGCAAAAATGGGTGGCAGCCTATTCTTCATGCATTTCCCTGTGCATTTTCTGGGAAGTTCTGGCCATCATGATGTTTTCCATGCCAGTACTGCACAGTTTTCCTACTCTGGCGTACATGTGGGCTTTTTGGCCATCTTGGATTTTCTAAGCCCACAGCACCAAATGTTGCAGCATGATAGCTCAAACGTGGGTCAGGACACCCAACATAATGAATCTAGTGTGAAAGAGCGACTTTATGATGCCTGGGTGGTTGGGTTCATCTGTGAATGAGTGAGTGAATGCTGTGTGAATGAGTGAGTGAATATTGTGTGAATGTGTGTGCACTTGCATTTGGTGTCTGTACCGAGTGCTGATTCTGGTGAGGCAGGGGGATATTACAATGGCATGGCATTATTTACTGTGCATCTGTGATAAAACAAACTTGATGAATGGCATCACGTGGCTAGACTGCCTTATTTTGTTGCAGCAAGTCTACCTATAATTTCTTACTTTGTCATGCCATTTTTTACACTGCATCTATGATAACTCAAACATGATAAATGTTATTACGTAGCTAGACTGTCATATATTGGTGCAGCCAGTATAGCTAATGTGTCATACTTTGACATTTCATTTTTTCTCCTGGGCTTCTATGATGAAGCACACATCATTAGTTGTATTACATAGCAAGGCTGTCATATTTCTATGCAGCCAATGTAGCAATAATTTCTTACAGTGTCATGGCATTTGAATGGGAATTAATGATAAAGCAAACATGAAATGTGTAATTATGTGGCTAGACTGACATATTTTTGTGCAACTAGTCTGTCTATAATGTCTTACTTGGCCATGGCATTTTTTTACTCGTAATCTATAATAAAGCAAACATGATAAGTGTTATTATGTGGCTAAACTGGTATATTTTGGTTCGGCAAGCAAGTCGGATAGTTATTTCTTGCTTTGGAATGGCATTTTGATTGGGTATCTATGATAAAGCAAACTTGATAAGTGTTATTACTTAGAAAGACTGGCCTTTCTTGGTACAGCCAGTCTAGCTATAATTTCTTACTTTGGCATGGCATTTTCAACTGCCCATCTATAATGAAGTGCCTTGATATGTGTTATTTCATAGC
Organism: Ambystoma mexicanum; assembly: GCF_040938575.1. Lineage (NCBI taxonomy): Eukaryota > Metazoa > Chordata > Amphibia > Caudata > Ambystomatidae > Ambystoma > Ambystoma mexicanum. The sequence continues at coordinate 1,108,035,357 of NC_090933.1, read as the reverse complement.
TAAACTGGCATATTTTGGTGCAGGCAATTAGCTATAGTTTCTTACTGTGGCTCATCATTTTATACTGGGAATCTATGATAAAGCAAAGATGATTAGTGTTATTACAAGTCTAGACTGCCATACATTGGTGCAGCCAGTATGGCTATAACTTCTTACTTTGCCATGTCATTATTTACTGGAAATCAAGGGCAAAGCAAACATGATAAATGCTATTATGTGGCTAGAATGTGCAGCCACCCTGCCTATATTTTATTACTGTGGCATGGTATTTTTTTAACTAGGCCTCAAGGGTAAAGCAAACATAAGGGTTATTACCAGTCTAGGGTAACATATATTGTTTCAGCCAGTTTAGATATGTTTTGTTATTGTTATGGCGGCATCACATTTTTAATGGCAAAGCCACAAGGAGTATTTCCTTACATGGGTATACTGTCATATATTAGCAGTGCCAGCTTGTACATGTTTTCTTATCATATCATTATTAGCATTATGCACAAAGCAAACATGAGTATGTTCTTAGATGAGAATACTGGCATATTTAGGGGAAGACAGCCTGGAAATGTATGGGCACAGCCAGAGTGAACATTATTTTTTGTGGTGGAATATGTTGTGGGGAACAGCATCATGGGAAGTGCTCCTGTGCACTGTTGGTGACTTGGATCTATTGGGTTATTTCATGGGTTACCATACAAACCTGACTGGAAACTTTACGGAGTTGTACCCAATTTTTCACAGCAAGTATACTGTATAGTATACCATTTTTACCCATTATTAAAAAATAAATTATCATGGGTAGAAACGTTCAAACTCCCATTGGTTGGGTGGGGCTCCCTTGCAATGCTCAGTCATTCTCGCTTCTTTGTGAGAAATACCTATGCACCTCCAATTATGAAATTCACCAGCCACCAATGGAGGTGGGTGTCACATGAATCCGATTTTACTTCTTAAAGAGATTGGACGAGGCACCTGACCTTAGGTGACACCTGACTTGAGGAGTAGGAGACGCCTGGAAATCATGAGGGCATATGTGCGAGATTCCTGCTTGAATGACTTTGCTGGGAGGGAGAAGCAGAGATTCAGTGAGGTGGGGGCACAGTCAGTACCTGTCGCTGCATGTGATTGGTTGAAACAAGTGCCATTAGGTGACATCTGGGAATAGGTGTAATAGGAGCTAAGAATCCAGAGGGGTACATTTCACTGATTTTGCTAGGCAGAAGTAACAGAGATTCTGGGATATGGATAACACACGACACAAGTGTCTTTCTCTTGACACAAGGAGATGATATATGTTCCATTGGATAACATTTGGCAGGAGGGGTTGGGGGAGCCAGTAATCCCTGATAACAGCTTATGGGAGAGAGATGATTGACATGTTTTTTCAGGGAATGAGCTGAATTGATTGAGGGGGAGGGGGGTAGGTGGAGACACATCACTTAGTGTTTGTTTTCTAATGTGAATGGGCAAAAGAAGTGTAATTGTGTCATACATGGCAGGAGGAGCCAGGAATGCCTAAGCACAGCTTTTGGGATAGTTAAGTTCACCTGAGTTTTCTGGAATGGAGCAACAGAGATTCGGGGAAGTGGGAGAGACTCCAGTCAAGGTCTGTCTCTTGGCACGAGTTGGATAGAAATGCACCATCGGGTGAAACCATCAAGAAGGAGCAGTAGGAGGCAGGAATATCGGAGGAAAGTTTGTGGGAGAGTCAGGCTCAACAGATTGTGCCCGTAGAGAGTACCAGAGATTCAGGGAGGTGGGAGATGCTCTGTACACTAGGGAGGCCAGCTGATAAAATCATGCAACCTGTATTCCGTTCCCCCATTGCAAGTCACTCAGGGATATATGTACCCATGCAAGAAAATATACAGGTATTGCAGCATGATAATGATTATCCGCTGAAACTGACATAGGAGGGTTTACTTTCTGGTCCTCCCAACATCACAGGGACAAAGGTGGGAGCAGTGCAGATCTTACCTAATGACAATCAAGGAAGAACATCAATATGGGGTACTTGAAAAGCAGAAGGAGACCGAAAATCCCAGGTCTCTATATCCACCGCCCCCATGCACAGGGACGAACAGTGATGAAGATAAGATGGATGATGTTGATATAGACAAAGATTGTGCTCCATCAGAGGACTGTGGGAACAATTGTTGCTGTTGGAAAGCTGTGATACTGTGATGGAAGAGGGGAATGACATCACTGCATATGCAGAGACTGCAGTATTTATCGAAGCTCATGACCCCAACTCGCCCCCCACCCCTGCCCACCAGCAGTCTCTTTGAGAAACAGACCTACTGTGGCAGATCAGAATGTGCATTGCAACATTACATGGTATCCAGAACCCCATCAGCATCAGCACCTTGAGTCCCAGCATCGGCACATGAATCCCGCCTTTGTCCTGCAAGTCCACTCTGTCATATGTGCACAGTCCTTCACAGAAAATAAGAAAGCAGCTAATATTTGGTCCCATGCATAGTCCTATTGAAAAGGGTATGCTGTGGGATTGAAAGGACAAACGTGGGCACTATATCTATGTGGGACAGCTATTGGGTGAAGTCAAAGGTTCTTAGGTTACTACCACCCCATACCATCAGACAAGTAGCATATTGTCACCATCCTCCACCTTTAACCCCTGAAAATACTTAATCTTCATCCGTGTTGGCATTGGGAATAGTACATTAAGCTCTATCCCCTACATCACAGCAACACATTGCAGTGATCTTCATTGTGTCAGGACAGTGTATGGAAGCCTTTGACTAAGGCCAGAAATATCAAGACTCTTGACAGACATAGCCTGCTTCATTCTAACCTGGCTATAATGTTGGCAATAGATCTCTTGACCTCCACATTTGTGGGTTTCATTTCTTTATGGGATAAGTGAAACACAACTGGGATGTTACTGACTGGTCATCTTTTCTCTTGTAAAGCAACAGTGGAATTGAACGGTGTCTGTATAGGAAAAAAACAATGGTAGATTTGTTTTGAATTTCAAATGTAGGAAAATAGCATACAGCCGAAAGTTTAGAATGCATCTATCAATCATTACCATTGGAGAGATCAAGGGGAGCTGGGGTATCCCCCACACCCTTGTTCGTTACCATGGCTTTGGGGAGTATGGGGGTATCCCATGCTAAGGCAAAAGAACGTTTTTATTTTTTATGACCCTGCGGCGCTGGTTCCCATGCACATAAGTGAAAGGAACAGGTGTCGCAGAGCGAAGTGTGCCACCAACAAAAGGTAAGTAGGGGGTTGGGGGAACGGGTTACCAGAAATGTTCCAGTGGAAACCGAACGTCATTTTGGTTCAAATGACTTTCGTTTTTTTTCTCCCTCGAACATTTCTCATTTCGATTAAATCGTGGACATTCGAATGGTACAACTGGCGTGTGATTATAGAGGGGTCGGCACTACTGCAGTCCAGGGAGCATTATCACATGGAATAGTGGCTGAGAGGCAAGAGGATGGACTACCGGACCATAACAGCACATTTTGTTATCTTTCCTCCCTCCCTCCAATAGCCAAGAGAGACCATAATAATTCAAGAGGGAAGCAGGCCCCAGGTAACCTTGCGCAAACAAGGGGTTCCGGCAGGAGTCTTGGAACAACCTAGAGAAGATGGAAACACATTGGCAAAGGGATCATATTTTGCCTTTGGGCTTTGAGGCAGCAGGCAACAGATCAAATGTTCTTACTGCTTCACAAAGGAAATTGGCAGGATAATGCATACCTGCTGATGTGTCAAAGAAATGGTCACCGTGGATAAGATTCTAAGATCATGAGCCGTACAAATGGCAAACAAAAAAAACTCTTTTGTGTGGAAGATTAATGGGGAAACTCTAGATATATTGGAAAGTATGTTTGTCTGGGGTTTTCTATATACAAGTGTCCGAAGAACGTTGGGTACGTTGTATGTCTAAAAAGGAACAGTGGGATTTATATAGCACGCATGAAAAGACTTAACTCCACATTTGGCCGATTTTCCCTGTTGCCATTGGTTAAATAGCTAAAGTTATTCCAGCCCTGCTATGTGACATTGAAATATTTCTTTCCGTAAGCGGGGCTGATTGGCGGTCTTTGGAAGGCTCGATCTGGCGTAAAGTGCTGCGAACCTCGATTATTCGCTGGGAATTTGGTCTACTATCTATGGCAGCTCGGAGTAAATGGAAAATACAGAGGTTTTTAGGAAATTGTGGGTACAACCAAATAAATCTTTGTTCGCTAAATTAAATGATCTGATGGCAATTAAAATTGCTAGCCTCTATTCCAATTGGTTAAACAGGTGTGATTCCCCGCTGGGAATTGTCATTTTTCCTAAGGAAACCCTGGTATTAACTCGCCATGAGATAGAAAAGTATATGTGGAAAAATGTATGGATGTAGGACGAATTTGAACTAGAATGGTTTTATAATATTTCACGTCATGAAAACCCGGTTTACAGGACAGAGCATTATATTATGAAATGTCCTTGCCCCAAATGGGAGGTCGAAGTGGCACGAAAGGGCGTTGAAAGGGAAAATAAAATATGCAGGTTTTGCAAATATAAGGGAATAATTGGGACTCTGGAGCATCTTTTAACTGAATGCCCACAAGCTCTACGAATAAGGTGTAAGCGTTTTAATGGACGTTGAAAGGTAGGAGATTGTATGATCTGGAGAACATGTGTCACAAGAGGATGAGCGTTTCAGCAGTTACCCATCTAATGTTTCCTCATCGCAACACCTAGAGACTGGCATGCACACACACCACTGACTTGCTTCTCCCTCTGTTACATGGAACACAGGACACCGTGGAGAAATGGGGGGTATAGGCTATGAGAAGACAGTATTACCTTGGAAAAACCAGCTGAATAGATTAGGTCTCACAGATCTGTAACTTTACTTAAACTAAGGGGTCAGCAACCAATGGCCAGCTTCCGCTGTTACATATGATGATTAATGAGCATCCGAAGATATTTCAAAATCTGATTCCAAGGGATGTCCTGCAGGGCACTGGGATAGAGGACGATCGGGAAGATCGGGATCCTGTCCTGGAATGGACATACTCCATGTGGGTCAAAGTATAAAAGTAGCCCCAACTGGTGATCTGCTGAATCCCTTTTCTGGACCACCAACCATTCTAATAACACAGTTAGACAGCCACATCCTTGTGAATTTACTGGCCAGGGAACGGGACTTAAGAATGGCCCACAATTGACAATGCATCATGCCAGGGTTCAAGTGGAAGCCACCTGCCCTGCTTAGCCAGCGGCTTAAGCAGTGTATCTAGGCACATGAACAGGTGAGGCTGGGCACATTGTAAGAAGCTTATTTGGCTAAGTGGTAAGTTCTTGAAGACATCAGGGAAGTCCAGTGGCAGGTGAGAGACTATGGCCCTCATTACGACCCAGGTGGTAAGTTACCGCCTGGGTCGTACCCTTACCACCATGGCGTAAACTATGTTTACGCCATGGTGGTTGGCGGATTTACCGCCCCATTCCAAGGTGAGTGGGGCGGTAAATCTCCATTTCCCATTTTACCCTTCACCATTCCCATTTTTGCCCCATAGGGCATAATGGGAATGGGGAAAGGCGCTAATTACGGCACCGTAAATTACGGTGGCGTAATTAGCACCAAGGTCCCTTTGCGGCATGGGTTTTAACGCCTGCAAAAAGCAGGCGTTAAAATCACCATCCCGCAAAGGGACCTTGGAATCAGGCGTTAAGGGTCGGCGCCGTTTACGGCGCCGTAAACCCCTTAACGCCTGGATCCTAATGAGGGCCTATATCTAGGAGGTCCCAATGGTCAGAGTGGCTTTATCTCCAATGTCCCCCAATCCCTTCCATGAGTCCATACTGCTCCCACTAATCTCCTGATCAGCAGCAGGCCTCTATGCCCATTTGACATGTTGATTGTATCTGTTATACATTCATTGGGGCAATATAACTTTCTTGCCATCATATTCTGCCGGAGTGTTACTCTTAGTGACTGATGCATCTTCTCCTGCTGTATCTCATGGATCAATCGTCTAGACATGTTCTTTAGATTATCTGTTTGGGGCTTTTTTTTAAAATTTGTATGGATGATGTATGTACTTCTTGGTAGACTTTTCCAGAATCTTCTGAGCACTCTACTGGGGATCACACCCATGGTGCATGGCATGATCCTGTTCCCATGATGAGCGTGTTGCCCATGAGCTATCCTCCTGGCTAGATTGGGAGCTATCAATAAGTGTCCGTGTGTTGGAATTGGCATCAAGGCATCCTTCCCACGTGTCCCCTTAGGTCTACAGGTTCTGCCGAGAGCCATGAGCATCATTCTCATGTCGATGCTTCACATCCTCTACTGCCTGGAGATGCTGCAGCAGCCTCTCCAGGGCCCTCGTTATTTCCCAGTCACCATTACCGCTGTTGGTCAGATTGCATGGGCCCCGGCAGTGGAGGATGATCCAGCAGATTGTGTGACGGGAGGCCACGGGAGACCATGTACTCTGTCATGGTCTGATGCAGGGGACTCCACCTCCTGTGAAGGTTCTCTGAATTCTATGTACCTTTCAGCAAAGCCACCTTCGGCTCCACCATCATCACATGGACCAGATACCACCTTCTTGGCTTTGTCCCGACCTCTGCGTCCACGCCACTGCTGATGGTCGTGGTCACTGGTAAATCCAAAGGCTGGTACTTGACAGTGCAAGCTTGGACTCAGAGGATTGTGAGGTCAATCCTAACTAAGGTGGAGTGGCTGATAGGCCAGAATCCATTCTGTGTCCCTGCACATAACCTGACCATGCTGTGCGGTGTCCCATGTGCGACCGGCATTTGGGAGTAGGATGTCGCTGCATGTTGGAGCACATGGAGAAGTGCAAACAGCAAAGTGAAATGGGTCTCTATTTATTGAGCTAAACTATTATATTAAGGGAGATAAGTTCTAAAAAGTTCAAATTTTTAAGTGGCATGTAATGCTAGATTGCCCTGCTTCTAACCACTGAATTCATACCTGTTATTAATACCCAGAACAATGGCACACAAATGTACCACCCTCAGAAGACTAACCGGAATACTCATCACTTCCGGGATAGAAACCTGTGACTGCAGTTTGAAAACAGATCCCTAAGGCGTGTGCTTAACTTGCTGAGCTATCTTATTAGCATGCTCCTATCATGTACATGCCATGGACTGCGTTGCATCATTTATAATGGCGGACTTCTCGTCTCAAGGCAGCAATGTTTATTTATTTATTTTATTTTTACATTTATAAAGCGCACAACAGCCCAAGGGCACCGAAGCGATGTTACAAGGAAAACGTTACAGACAATTGCAAAAGTTGCACAGGGACGGTAAGGATACAATCAAAGCAGTGGCAGATTTAGAAATGGTGATGGAATTGTTAGACCAACAGACAGGTTTTTAGGGCTTTGCGGAAAACCTGGTGAGAAGGTTCAGCTCTCAAGGAGGGGGCAGGGAGTTCCACTGCTTAGCTGCAATGAAGGGGAAAATGGCACCCCCAAAGAAGGGTCCAAGTGGAGGGCCTCCTCCCGTGAAAAGGAGCCCAAAGTAATGTTGCACTACCTTGCTGCATAAGAGTCTTTTCAGACTGTTTAACCGCATATACAGCCCTCCAGGCTAAGAGCAATCACAGGCACTTTTGTCACGTGGCGCATCTTGCCGCCCAGAGCTTGATTCATGGTGGACTGCTCTTCTTGTAGGACAGGTAGACCCGCATCGTAAAACGTACGCGTTATTTACTGCCTGCCTCGGGTCGTTCCAGATGTAGTTGCCCTTGCAGTGCACTGTTGAACGGAAACAGGAACATGAGGCAATAGTGGCCGCATGCATGGGAGCAGGCCACAAGATTGAGAAGCAGGCCGCGGAGCAGGAAACAGGAAGAAGAGTACGGAAGCAGGTGGCAATGAAAGGGACACGACAGGCAGACAGGCGGAGGCCCAGCACAGCGTTGCAGACAGGTAGAGTAAAGGTTAGATGGCCATGTATAGAAGACACATGGGCCCGGCAGGCAGGTGGGTGACCAACAGGAGTGAGTGCAGAGCCTAAGGGCATTGGCGGCCAAGGGCAAGGATTTTGGGAACGGTCCCCATGACAGAAAATAAACTACACCTCTGGGACAGATGGTGAGTTCTACATTTTACCGACATCTGCACAAATGTGAACTTTTGCTCGTGCACAAATATATAATCTGATTTTAGTGCCTGGTCTACAATGGGACCAAGTCAAATCACATTTCTGACACCTGAAAAAATGAGAACAATATGCTGGTCTTTTTCCACCGCACATTCCCCTAAATGGTCCTTGCCCATTATTTTCTTGATTGTTTTCCTCAAGTTAAATGTTCAATGACAGAATTAATTTCAAGCAATAGTATGGTACAAGAACAAAAACAAGCATTAGCAATGCAAACCGTTTGTGTAGGCATGGGAAAGGCACTTGCCAGGCACTGCCGCAGTGGTATTAACTGGCCATTGATAGTTGCAGGTGCAACTGGCGCGAAAACTGTGGCATCTAATAACAGTGCCTGGCAAATGCCTGATACATATACACAAGCCACAAATGTTGGCTTTGCCAGTGCTTGTTTTTAACCGGACTTCAGTGATGAACACACACAGTACTAATAATTTGAGTAGCTGAAGGCAGATCTAGTTTGGACATTTGTATTTCACCAGTAGTGTGTTTAAAGCTCAATTAAGACATTGGGCCTAATTACGAGTTTGCCAGTCCGGATACAACAGTACCGGTAAGCTTACTGGTACTGTTGTATCCAGACTGACAAACTCCGAGTTGTGCTCGTGGGTGCCTTTCATCCCACCAGGTCTAACCTGGCAGAATAAAAGGCACCCGCGAGCACAGAATGTCGGATGCACCGGCACCGTTCATAATGGTGCCGGTGCATCCGGCTTCCCCATTCCCATTGAGCCCTATGGGGCTCAAATGGCCATGGGGAAGAATATTTTCTGGTGCCCAGGAATGGGCAAATCCCGGGTCCGGCAAGGCCGTAATGACCCGGTAATTGCCCATTTCTGGCCACCGGAAAAAATGCAACTCCGGCGGCAGCCGTGCCTGTTTTACAGGCACGGCTACTGCCAGGGTTGTAATGAGACCCATTAACTCTCAGAAGACTGCTTTGAAAAAGAAACTGGCAGGAACTTAGAGAGCAACGTTTGAGGGTAAGGCTTGAATAAAGTGAGCTGAATGGGCTCCCATGTGGAGGTGTTTACAGGAACTGCGTGGGAATGGCAATACATATTAGTATGGCCATGAGCAGTCAATGGGTGGGCAAATAAGCAAACCCTACCTTCACGCTTTGTGTTTCTCCTCATATTGTTTTTCTCCCGGTCTGTACTCCCATGCCATACTTATGGGGGGCTCTGCCACCCAACAGCCCGAACTAAGGAGGATTGAGGAGCAAAGAGGCATAGAATGTCAGTCAGCTTTATCCATGATTAAGCGTGATATAAGGATACTCATTCATCCATCGTCAGAGTAGATCTTAACTTCAGCTGCAAGGACAGAGGGAGACATCAGGCTCCAAAGCCCTTCCGACATTGATGAGTAGATGACATGAATAGTAAAGAATCGCACTGCACATTAGCCAAAGCTTTCTCGGGCATCCTTAAACGTATCATGTTGATTCGTTTCTGCTTGTACGCATCCTCAATGTGGCTACACATACTATGCCCTAACAATCCCGATCAGACCTTCTTGCCACTGCCACGGTTGTAGTGGGACCCGGCTCTCGCCTTTTAAATTATCAGGACCATGGGTGCTGCCAGCTTTTCATGTTCACTACGAGGGCAGATACTCCCATACAGGGTGAAGCGAGGGCCCCGTACCCATCCCCAGGTGAAAACAGCACATTTTATACAACATTTTGCCAGCAATTGTGGAACAATCCATAGGATTTGCCAGTAGAGATAACATCTCAAGAATAGTTGTCTAAATGCTTAGCTGTCACTGCAGCATTCCGCTTTAGGATACCCCAATTCTCCCAATCCCAGCCAACATCTCTGCCCACCCACCTCTCAAATCACAAAATCAAAGCTCGGGTGGTCCATTAATGAGGCAGCCTCTGACTTTGAAGTGAGCAGAACTTGCTCATTTTGCAAGATGCATGCTATCACTTCAACAAGTCTGAGCCCAGCAGGAGGGAAGCTAGAAGCACCATTGCACACAGTGATTTAGAAGAGCATGGTACTCAAGTCTGGATTTCTGGTTTTAGTTTTTGGTCACCCAATCCAAATAGTTGTAGAATCTCTACAGAGGCAAAATGACAACTGCTATAGCTGCCCCCTTGTACTCATTGCCAATGGTTATTGTCTGTGAAAGCAGAGTGGATTGGTCAGTTTGTGTTTGCATACGCTTTGGCTTCAGGGCAATTTATTATTTATGTGAAGGATCAGGGCCAGTAGGGTGGCCAACTGTCCTCTATTTTTTTGGAACGTCCCCATTTAAAGGGCTGTGTTCCGCATCCAGCAGACAGTCAGTCAGTCAAAAGTACTTTATTTCGGAACTGGGCCATAAAACCAAAACAGCTATTAAAAACAAACATACATTACAAATCCTAGCACATATGCGATTTGAAAAGATTTTTAAAAAGGAGTAGGAATTCATAACAGTTGTAGAAGACCTGACAAACTCATTTAATCAGCAAGCTTGACTTTACATCTTCTCGAAACCCTGAGCAGGTAATTTGACACAGCTAATACCACATCCGGTTGACACGAACCCCTGCAGAAAATGTCGGCACTGTCTAACGTTCCTTTACCATAGTTCTTTAGTCAGTGCTTTAAATCGCTTGTGCAGATTCTGGAGCACCCCAGGCAAATGCATACTAAATGTTGGAGAGATGCATACACACCTTCACAAAAGGGACAACAGACCTTCTCGGTTCTATACCACCCGATCATCATGGGTCTCTCTGTCCTGGGCAAAGAAAAGTCCTGAATTTGTGGCCGATTCTTGGAATTATTTGCGTGGTGGACTTCGCACAGGCTGGGCACGTCTCTGCGAGTGGTCAAGTGCCTTGCACAAGACACGACGCAGAGCATGTGCGAGGCTGGCATAGAGGGCAGAGTAGGGGGCGGAACTCTGAAAATGGGGAAGAACAAGGGAAAAAGTGGGCGTTATAAAGGATGGGGAGCAGGTAGTCCAGAGCACGCCCACAAATGCACACGACAAAGGATATTCATGGATGTGACCGCGCAACCTCCCACCTGCAAAATGCCCACGCAAATCCCTCCATCTCTCTGTCACCCAAAGGCAGGCGTAAGTACACTTGCACATATCAATCGCAGTGCGGTGGTGGGTTTGCATGTTGGATTTAGGGGGGAATGTAGGCAGCCAGGGATCCAATCGAACTTAGGTGTGCACGTACACAGTATAGTATGGTGCAGGATTGGTTTACGGGGGTTCGCACACAGATTTTCTGAGTTTAACCCGAGTTACGATACATTGTACTTATGTTGTTGGGATGCCGGTAACAGTTACGGGGACCCAGCGCAGGGTCCTCAAGATGCAGGCCCACTTGCGGGGTCTCCGCCTACTGTTTGAAAAGTGCATATATTCAAACCCAGGGGAACGCAAATGTAGCTGTACTGGCTGTTTTTGCTTTGCCTGGGCATGTGTCGGGAACGTTACATCCTCGGCTTGCGTATGAGGTTACGTTGCACAGAACATTCCATGAATACGCTGGGCACACAAATTTTATTCTGCTGGCAGGCTTGCACGGTGTTATTCTCAGCTTGCGACCCTTGCAGGATTAATGCACTCTTTTTCATAAATCGGCCCCTTATTGCTTGGATTTCACACGTTTTCCTGTGATTAGGTAAAAGGCCTGTGCAGACCAGCCACTCCCCCAAATGTCTTGCTCGAGCTCAGCAGGCAGTACGATTAGAGTGATTAGAGGCTGTTGGCCTCAGCACTGCAATGTCTGGGGAAGGGTTATTGTCCCCTCAGAGGTGGAAGAAGTTGATTACTTAACGAGGGTACATGCTGTGTGACATGATGACTCAAGCAAATGACCTCATAGTGTGTTGTTTTGTCTTTCAGCGGAAATACAGTTTTAAAACCCAAACAAGATCTGTTTATGTTCACATAATTGTGCAGGACATTAGTATAACTTTCCATTCATGCAGGGGAAGATAAATGTATTATCATATTGTTTTTGTACAACCAGTTTTCGTAATAATGTATATATTGTCCTGTTAGTTGCTCTTGTAATTGTGGAGTTTTCAAGGCATTGCTTCAAAAACGAATTATTATTTAAGCTTTGAAAACTGAAAACTTAACAAATATGAATACATATATGAACTATAGATATGAAGATATGTGCTCAAGGGCTTAAATAGCAGACTGTGCCTAAATCCTGGTATCACCACTTAACCAAAGTGTGTGATAATGGGCAAATCATTTAATCTTACTGTGTCTTGCCTGCTAAATTTGACACTCTAGGAGTGATGCACTTTCTAGTGTTTGCTATTTAAAATAAGCCCTCTGGATGCTTTGCTAGACTTGGTTTTGCAACATATATAATAATAGTGACCATTCATAAACTGCACAGCAAATGTAATTCTCTTGACTAAATATTTAATAATAAATATATATCCCCACACAACCCCAATGGACTGCAGTTTTGACCTCCCAGCTCCCTTACAATTGGGCTATGTATTATATATTTAGGGACAACATGTTGCCATTCTCTGTAATGTGTGTTTTCATTACGTTAGCGAAACAGTATTCCAGAAGATAACTAGTTCATGTTCAGTAATGGTGAACACCTTTCCAAGATGGCCATCATGCTAGCTCTAAGAAGGCCTGTACTGATCAGGCTCAGAAAGTGCTCTGATTTAAGGCACACACCTTTGTCTCGAGCCAAAGTAGCAGCCATCTTGGAAAGGGTGAACACCAGCACCATCATTTCCCCTCAATTGACCATCTCAGTGTTTGTCCTTCTTTGCTTCAGCCTATCAATCCCTGGAGAAGAATGCTGAAGGCAGGCAATCGGATGGACCAAAGTAATATAGATGGCTGGCTGGCAGGGAGCACTGGTGGAAAGTCAGCAACCAACGAGCGTCTAGCAGTTGCAGAGGGCCGATGAATGCTGGCTGGTGCTGTGATGCAGCATGTCTAAATGGCTCTTTTTACCAGCCCTCTTTAAAAGTGGAGTTCTGAGAATCCTGGATTGCCAGAGGGCATCCTATTATGATGTGCACATCCTGCCCTGTTTTGAGCGATCTCACCTGAGACATCAGAATGACACCTGGTGGAAAGAGCTGGTGAAAGGAGCATGCACAACCTACGCACATGCTCCTGGGCCCGCCTGTGAAGCTGCGTAGAAAACTGAGAAATCCAGGCACGTATCCAAAAATTCAGCACATGGATGTTGGCGAGTCAACAATTTGGGATACGAAGACATTGCCCGAAAACAGGGATTGTTCCCCGATTGTAACCCTACCTCTACTGCAGGTCTGAAGGTAGTCAGTATCCAACAGCAAATTGAGCTAGAAATGGAATATATAGCACCAAATCTAGTTTTGAGGCACCTGCAGCAATTCTGATGTTTTGGAGTATGACTCCTACGATCTCTCACCATTGACTATGGTAGCAGGGGCTGATGGGAGTTGCAGTCCAAAGCACCTGAAGACCCAAAGGTTGCAAAGCCAGGTATGCCAAAGTTGATGTCTGCGACATACAAGGCAAACCATTCTGTTATTTCTGTAATATTGAGCCCTTCAAGTCCCTTTTCAGTAATATGATTGTGCAAAAGTATTGGGTTAATTATTTCTTTCAATACAAGATCCTCTTTCCTTGTTGCCTCTGTCAAGGACACCTCTTCCCTATATGTTGCTACGTCATTACTTACTTTCTCAAAAGTCACTTTCTCTCCACTGTCAAAGATTCCCTCCATGTCAATGTCTTCTTCGTGTCTATCCTTCTAAGCTAGCTGTTCTGGTCAGTTTCAAATGTTCAGCCACACTCTGCTCCGCCAGCAAAGATTCATTCAAAAATCCTTGGACATACAGAGTTCACTAATCTAAGGCTGATCTGTGAATGTATGCACATAACACGTGTATAAAGTGCTCATTATGGACCTATATGTCTCGATAATTATGCTTTAAGTGTTATTCAATCCAGGGTCTTGTCTTGGTCAGGCTGCAGGGGAACCCCTACCTGAGATGTCCATAGTGATGCTGAATATAAAATCCTTTCACCTTTTGGAAAAAAGTGGTGCCGTTAGTTTGTTGGTAGCAGGTCTCCCTCTGTCATTGCCTTTCTCGGATTCTCCACACTTCCCACCCATATCCTCGTCACTCCTTACCCCCACTCACCTTCTACTCTCCTTTCATAGCAGACATTAGCATCACTGCTGCCATCAAACATCCCTTAAATTCCGTGTCCCAACTCTCATGCATGCTTGCCTCCTGCCATATGTTGCCCATGTTGACTTTGAGAGAAATTAAGTAGCCCTTTGGTCTGCGCCTTTTACCTGCACTTCTACTTCCCCAGCAAGTGGGTGCCAGAGGCCAGCCATCTACTCTGCTTCATCTAATCCCAAACTACTGCCATCCCCATGATCCCCTGTTAGGATTATAATACATATGTTTGCAGAAACTAGTGCTGGTATCTGAACCTGTGTCGAATAAAGTTACTTGTTAACGAAAATACAAGTATAGGCAGGGACATCTGTATTTTATTAGCAATAAACACAAGACGAGTGGAACCCTCCTGTGGCCTAATGGGACGATTGGAACCATACTGCCAAGCTTAATGCAGGCCCTCATCTAGACGTTGGCAGTATTCCTCTGCCACACAATGTCCCTCTTACTGCATTGCATAAGCATGGGGTAACCTGAATTGTCAGTATGATTGAGAGCCAAGTGGCCCTTCATATATTTTATATTTGCGAGTCCAGAAGGACCCGACTGGGAAATATTATGTTACTGCACGCATTATCAACACATACGGTAAGATTGTATGCGGTGCAGCTTTTGTGTGGAGGATATTTCCACCACAAGAAAACCAGGTCGTTATAGTGAGCTTCACTTTCATGACTCTGAATTTGGGTGCAAGCTCATAGTGGAGGGAACCACTGCCATTTGTTTACAGCACAGCCAAACTCTCAATGTGCCTCTAAGTAAATAAAGCCAAAGTGAGTGACAGCCAATCCATTTTCTTCTAGATTTTCCAACAAGGATCTTACCATATGGTTGGCCGAAGGGACTACAGACCCGGGTCTTTTGGCTGTAGCTCTGGATACAAGCTCAGGGCTCAAGTTTATATAGCTCGCCAGCCCCGTAGGGTGACCAGACGTCTGGGTTTTCCCAGGACAGTCTGGGAAATCACCCGACATCCGGGGGTCCCGGGAGTTTTTTTCTTTTATGAACCCCGTCTGGGGTTTCGGATATGGTCCCTTTTTTTGCAGGGACCCGATTTCGAAATCCCACAATCGGGTCCCGGCGCAAATCTTTTTGCGCAAATGGGGGCTTTAAATGCTTTTTACGCCCCCATTTCCTCCCCTTCCCCTCCCCGGCGCTCTCCTCCAATGAGAGGAGTGTGCATGTTAGCACACCCCTCCCGCCCCCCCCCTCCCGCAACAGGCCGTCGACATAGAAGTAGGACTAAAGTTGTATGTGTATTTACCTTAGTCCTACTTCTATATCAATGGCCCGTCCGGGTTTCTTTTTTTAGAAATCTGCTCACCCTACAGCCCTGAGTCCCGACAGTCCCGATATCAACGTAGACCCATATCTTTTCTAGACCTAGCAACACCCCTGTTCTTATAAGACCTTACATAAATCTTACTTCAAACTTATACGATTTTATAAGACTTCAACAAGGATTTAGGTGTTAGATATGTTCTTGTGAAGTTTTTATTATTGTTCCCAAAACCCTCCTAAGTGTTCACAAATTTTTATAAGCTACTTATAAGAATATTTAAGGCATTTATGTTTGGGAGTCATTCATGAATAGTAAGATAAAGTAGCCACACTGTCCAACCAGGAAAGACATCCGGGCAAAGCAACTTGGGGTTCCTGGATCCACCACAAGACCATGCACACTTCTCTTCCATGCTGCACTCCTGGGTAGCCATAGGGTCTGGGTAGGCTGACTTCCACGAGGAACTGCCAGCCCAGGACACTGTCTCTCCTAAGTGCCATGGTCTCCAGGCAACTGCGAGCATTATGCAGAACGTGCAGAGGGTCACAGATAGTGCACAATGCGATGCTGCCCCATGTTCCTCACTTACCTGCTGGCATTGGGCCTGCCATCAGGCCAATGCCACCCTGGTATGAAAGAGCAGGGGGCAATTAACAGAAATCTTATTATTTTTTCAGAAGTCACATGGTACAACGCACAACTACTAGAAGATGGTGGACTTGTAGATTGGTCCTCTTTATTGGTGAAGAAAAGGGTAACCAGTGCACCAAGTGTACCCCATGAGACACCGAGATTTGTTACCAGGCCCTGTCGGGCTACCATGAGTCGAAGACTCCGAACAAGAGACCATTTGGATGGTAGTGAGCTGTTGGACGAATTGGCTTCCTTCTTCTTTGCAGGTGGGCTGTCTCTGCTTCGCCCCTCTCCCACTTCGCTAAGGTTTGCATTCATTAAATGTACCAATGCACACCACACTGTCCATCGTCGACAACCTGCAATTCACCCAAATAGCACAGACAAACCCCAGTGACTTCTTTACCCAAAACGTTGTGTCCTTGCGTGTTTTGGTGTGAAATGGAAGGGCAACCTTGGGACACACTGTGCACCTTCCATATGGCATGCCAGTACAGCAACTCCGGAAAGTGAGTAGGGTGATGCAAGATGTGTAATGCCGATGACAATTCATTTGGGAAATTGATTGGCTTACTCAGCTTTGTTTATAATTGTAAAGCTTTTTAACGTGTGGTTGTAATGCAATAGTGCAATCACATCAGATCAACTGAGAGCAAAACGACAGGGTAGGCTTTGAAAGCGGGCGGTGGGCAACGAGAGGTTACTCAATGGCCAACGTCTTGGCTCATCCCTTTGCGTGTATATTAGCTGCAATAGCTCTAAACTATAACACCCTCCACAACATCATTTAAACCAGTGTCCTTTGGAGAGCAGGGGGCTGCGGCATATGTATTTGATTAATTTGTTATTTATTTATTTATTTATTTATTTATTTGTGTATTTATTTATTTATTTATTTGGTAATTTATATAGCAAACCTTACCCTGGGGTATCTGGGCGCATTGCATAAGGTTTGCATTGTAATTACATGACAGAAAAGAGAAATTCAGTGCTTAGACAATGTTACAGGAAGTAAGACATTAAGCATCACAAATATATACAACATTGACATAAGGTGATTGTGGCTTTATTGCCGCTCTTGAGTCAGGTTTTCGCATTTTTCCAAAATAATGGTTCGGCTCTTAGAGCTAAAGGCCTGGAATTCGGATTTGTATTTGATTTGTTCAGAGCAGTGATGCAGGGCGAGCTTGACTCCAGGAAGCAGCGGCGCCCTCCATTTGCAAGCAATGCGCTCCACGAATGCTACTGTGTATGACCCTCCGAGGTGTTCAGAGGCGCCATCACCGCCATTCTATAAATATGAGCGCCGGGCAGCGTTCTAGCAAAGTACTTGAGACCACTTGCCAACATGAGAGTCTCTCGCCCACTGTAATGAACTAATCGCAATAATTTGGTTTTTAGTAATGCAATGTGATGCCGACTAGCTGCTGAAGTGTGAAGAGGTCACATGAGTAGAAGTGGGAGGCTATATTTAAAAACAGTGGCCCTCACTTGAGATAAGTGCGACTCGGCAGTTAGATGTAAGGGCGCTAGACCTCGCCCGGAATGCCAGGGATGCACACAGCTGGTTCACACAGTGGCAAGGCTGGCACCTTTCCCAAAACGGACGTGTTAGCAGATGAGCATGGGAAGGCTGAGGTCAGAGATCAGACATCTTCAGTATTGAGAGAGGATTCTGCGAGTTGGAGCCTGCACTAGGAGAAGGGAAAACGAGTTTGCCATACAGGGAGGGAGGCTGGGAAAGATCCCATGGACGACGCATGAAGAATGCAATAGAAGCTCTGGGAAAAGTAGGCCCAACCAGAGCCAGCAGGAATCCAACCTGATCGCATCATTACTTTATTTTATTTATTTAAGAAATTACCCCTTCGCTGGGAGGGAAAGTTACCTTGTCCAGTAATGCCCCAGGCATTTGGTACATTAACACAGCCGCACCTGAACCAAGTAATGCCCTTCCCCCCCAGCAAGCAGTTAATTGCTATTAGCATCCCAACATGTTATACCGGGATGCTAATAGTTTTTTTTTTAAGTTGAAAAACGGCATGTTTGCTGTTTGTCAACTTGAAAAAAAACTATGAACCAAGATGGCCACTGTTGGGGGCTGCTCCGGGTCACCGGGCAGCCCCATTGCTCATGTCGGGAACACCCGACAGCGCACACCGGTGCAGCGCTCACACTGCAAACACAAGGGTGGGGGGACACCTCACCCGCTCCAGATCACCGGAGCTCTGCACATGGCCAGGTGGAAACTGGCTTACCGCGGCCCCGGTTCAGGGGGCACCCAGGCCGGGGTTGCCACCCTAACCCGCCTCACGTGGTTGGGTGACCCACAAGGACGGCGTTGCCTGGCAGGGGCACCGTCTGGACGGTGTTGCCCGGCAGGGGCACCGTCCTCAAGCTGGGCCCCGTCCTTGAGCCCAGCACCCATGGTGCAGCACCAACATGGTGCTTCCCCCACAAGAACAACACCAGAGTCAGTTTCCGTCGTGACTGACGATCCAGAAGCAGCTCGTCCCTTTTATTAACGTGGTCACATGGGAAACCATGTGACCATGACACACACTGGAGGATACCATGCCCCCCCGGCAGGGGTGACATGCAACACTCCTCCTTTTCCATAACGACAAAACAAAACCCCAACAATCCCAACACAAAAACAACTACTATTATCCAAACCACTCTGCTAATTGTCACACCCTTTATTAACCTAGGTGAGTGGTTCTATCATCGCACAATACTAAACCTACTGGCACCATTTGAGGCATGCAGCGTGTTCAAATGTGCACCATACTACACTTCCCAACCACCAAACCAGTTCACACCAGTCTGTCTCTGCAGGCCCGGAGTGTTCATCAAGGACATTGGTGATGACGTCCATCTTCTGCACCTCCGTATCTGGACACCGTCTGAGTCCTCCCTCGCGTTCACCAGAGTGAAAGAGGGGCCGGCAAAGCCGCACCTGGGGAGGCCCAGGGGCCACATCGGCCAGGTCCATAGTCTGGAGCGCCAGCGATAATTCACCGGCACCTTGGCAGCAGGCCCGTCGTTCTGCTTCTTCTCCCCCATGGGCAGGTTCAGAGTCCAAGAGGGGGGCTGCCAGCATAACCGCACCGGGGAATTCACACCCACTCCTTTCCTTTTCACCCGGGGAAATCTGCCCCCTCATCAACGTGGCCCCATTGGCCGGTCTTGAGTTGAGGGCGCACGAGCACTCCCTTGGGGAGCCGCTACCCTGTGGCTGGGCGATCACAGCAGCCTCTTCCGGGTGGGATGTGCGGCCCCCTCTGCCTATTGGGCATGGGGACCTTCCATGCTCGTCCCTCCTGGTGGGCTTAGCGGAGTTGCCCTTCTTGCCCTGCGCCCCCCTTTGTTGATCGCTGGGGCACAGGCCAGTGCTCCGTGGGCCACACTGTGTGGAGTCCCTCACATCTGCCTCCTCCTGCCATGGGGGAGGCAGGGCACGCAGGCGTTCCCGGGCTCTTCACCCTCCTTCTCCTTGTCTTGGGGATGGGACACTCCAGGCCCCCTTGAGGACTGCTGGTGGGCTGGATGCCTGCTGTGTGGCAGGGTACTCGGGGTGCTGTCTCCCACTGTTGTGCATCGAGTTACATTTCCCACCCCTTTTTTTCCAAACAGTTATTTTTTCACTGTTCTTTTTTCTCACCACTGCGGGCCTGGGATGTTTAGGCCACGCCCTTTCATTTGTTCGGAGAGGGCCGCCACAGGACTCTGTGGTTCCACAGTTTTTTTTTTTTTTTTTTGTGTGTGTGCCGCGGCAGGCCCTGACTCTTGATGGGGCTGCCCCCGGCAAATGTTCCATTTTGCTATTTTTTTTGTTTGAAAATTGATGCTCCTCCCCCTCTCACCCTGCAGGTGGGGGAGGGGCAGGCAGCTCACCCCTCTCCGTGGCATTGGGAAGGGCCGCCAGGTCTCTCCTCTGCCCGCTCCTCAGAGCGAGCCTCCATTGTCTTTGCGGGCCCAGTTGGTGGTGGGCCCGCCTCATTTCCTCTTCCTCGCGCGGCCGCCGCCGACCATCTCTTCCACCCCCCTTTGTGGTGGGAGAGGCAGCGTCCAAGGTGGGGGAGGGGCGCAGCCACACGCACGGCCAATGCCGCGGACCTCTTCCCTCCCACTAAGGACCCGGGGTGGGCAGCTTGTGCGGGCCCAGTTGGTGGTGGGCCCGCCTCACCATTTCCTTTCGGGGCACGCAGGGCCCCTCTTCCTCCTTCATGGTGGCGCAGCCGCCGACACGTTCCGTCTCCCTCGGGGACAGAGTGGGCAGCTCGCCATCCTCTTCTTCTTTGCGGGCCCAGTTGGAGATGGGCCCGCAACCCTCCGTTGCTTGCGGCGATGTTGTCCGCACCTCGTCCGTGCGACCCATGCCGCTTCGCACGCAGGGCTCCAGCCTCGTCGCCATTGTTGGGGGCTGCTCCGGGTCACCGGGCAGCCCCATTGCCCATGTCGGGAACACCCGACAATGCACACCGGTGCAGCGCTCATGCTGCAAACACAAGTGTGGGGGGACACCTCACCCGCTCCGGATCGCTGGAGCCACTGCACATGGCCGGGTGGCAACCGGCTTACCGCGGCCCCGGCTCAGGGGGCACCCAGGCCGGGGTCGCCACCCCAACCCGCCTCACATGGTTGGGGGACCCACAAGGACGGCGTTGCCCGGCAGGGGCACCGTCCGGACGGCGTTGCCCGGCAGGGGCACCATCCTCAAGCTGGGCCCCGTCCTTGGGCCCAGCACCCACAGTGCAGCACCAACATGGTGCTTCCCCCACAAGAACGACACCGGAGTCAGTTTCCGTCGTGACTGACGAGCCGGAAGCAGCTCGTCCCTTTTATTAACGTGGTCACATGGGAAACCATGTGACCATGACACACACTGGAGGATACCATGTCCCCCCGGCAGGGGTGACATGCAACAGCCACCATGGATTAAGGAGGTGGGAACTACACGTAGTCCCTTCTCCCTTTTCAATGGCGGCCATTGATGAGACAGAGTTGCACCGGGAACACTGTATGCTCTGAGCAATGATGTGGGTCAAAGGAGCGCAAGATGAGGGATGTGGAAATTGGGGGTTGAGGGAAAGAGGTGAAAGTGAGCCCGGCCTTCTGGGAGCACTTAGCTGAATTCCTGGCAGGGAAGATGTCAGCCTCCCACTTCTGAGGAGTCTCAGAGCGGGAGCTTTACCATGATGTAAAGACCCCATTCTGACATTCCTGATTGGCTGAGAGGCCACCACATGTCCTTCGTCGGATGCTCATTTACTTTATAGTTTTGTGAGATGCCCATTTCAGCAAGCCACTGCATGGCGCTCAAGGGTAGGTTATGGCACAGGAGATAAACTTACAAAGAGATAGCGCCAAAATAGCGCCAAAAGTTTAAAAGTGTAAGGTGCACTACCCTTGGTTACATTGGGGCCGAACAGCTGCAAGTTTAGGGTTCAGAGGTTAAGGTTCACAATCCAAGTACCATGTAAGTAATACCTTCCCAATGACCCATAGGACTATTTAACAAAAGCCGAGATCTCTCGTGCAGTTGTGAGGGGAAATACATTGGACCTGTACAATGTGGGGTTGGGATGGGCGACCAGATTTTGAAAATGAAAAAACAGGTCAGGTTAGAAACATAAAAAGTAAGACTAGCACTGTAAAAATATTCACCCCCCTTCCCCCACCTCCGTCACGCTGCCCTTGCATGGGATCATGCATTACAATAAATATTTCCAGAGCGTTTCATATATATATATATATATATATATATATATATATATATATATTAACTGCAGGGTTGTTCAATTATATGTCACTGGAGCGTTTTGAGGAGCTTTCACGTTCATTGTTGTTACCGGTTTTGCTGCACGCTTTTTTCACAATCTCAATGGCTCGATCAGTAAATGCAGTGAGTTACAGACAAAAAGGTTACAGGTTCAAGGCCACCACCCTGAGGTTTCTAACAATGGGGATGCTGGAAATCGGTTGGTTATATTAAAATGTCAGCTCGAATTGCTGCATTATAGCAGTGCCCACCCTCGCTTTCACCAAAAACATGCATTTTAAATTTAAAAAACTCTTGGGACGGGGGACAAGGGTCCTAATTCTTGGACTGTCCCAGCAAAACAGGGACATCTGGTCACCCTAGAGTTGGGTGTGGTTATTGCAAGGAGGCAAAGTCGTACTGCAAACTTTTTTACCTGGACGTGTCCACAACCAGGTTTTGAGTTTCTTTTCGAAAATTTTGGATTCGAATTCTTAAAGGATATCAGGTGGTAGGGAATTCCAGTTCTTATCTACAAAGATGGCTTGATATGACATATAGCTATCTCAATGTGTGCATTGTTGTCACATGTCTCATACTTTCAGCCAATCCTTCCTCTGAGGTCAATATCAGAATGCATTCTGGGATTTGTATTTAAGTGCAGACCAACAAGTGGCAGCGTGCAAAGTGCTACTGGGTAATGTCTGCCTGAAGGTAACACACATGATCGTGGTCCAATTGGCACTTATGCACATGCCACTCACTTCACACCACCTAAAGATAATTTAGATAGAGCAATTATCATCTAGGAATAAAACAGCCTAACCATCTTCATGGGGATTCAAAATACATCCACACTTAGGGAAAGTGCAATGTTCGTCATATCCTGCAAAATCACTCGGATTGAGCAGTCAGCATAACCGCCAGAAAAATATTAAAGGTTTTGCTTTAGGGAAAGCCTTCAATATGTTTTGACACACACTTGACCCAGCAATGTTATCAGAAGCAATGATCCTTCAGCACTGGCCCATAAATGATAGTGTCCATGCAAGTCTTTGGATCTTAGCAGACACAATGGCCTCCACATCTTCAATGACATCGAGCTAGTACTGGACCTGTCCATGGCCATTATGTATCACCTTTTCAGAAGCAATTACCTTAGCACCTGCTGGTCCACTGAGGGTTTGATTTGGGGAATTTATGAATACGGCAACGGGATGTTCATTTGGAACCCTGGCTGTTGTGGTAAAACCGGCTGGAGCTCAAAACGACTGAATATATTCCTTTGCCGAATGAGGAGCTCAAGTCAATTTGTGGAAGAGTGATGCGTATTTTGTCAAAATCTGAAATTCTTTGTCTAAGGTGATGTGCTCTAGTGACCATATGGTTTAGGATCGAGTGGGATAGATCACTGCTGCTGATCACGCACCAAATGTTTTCTGAGAAGCCAAAGTGTCCTGTCTCGGTGCCACTGGTTGGGTGGAATTCATATCGCTGAAGGTTGGAAGGTTTTGAAAGAATCTTTACCTCTAGAATTGCTCTGGGCAGTCCTCCTGATCACTGTTTTTCAGTGTGATGTCATTGCATAGGGAGAAAGACCCTATACAAAGCAGGTTTTGTCCACCCAAAAGAGGCAGTCCAGACTGAATTCCTAGGTCGCATCCTTTCTGCTCAGGACCACAAGGGACCCCAGACATGTTTGAGTCTCTTAGGCATTATGAGTGAGGAGTAGCTCAGGTCTCCAGGCACAGCAGGCCTGGGCACACATCAGGGAATACCCTTCTAACTCAAGGTGAGATTTACAATATGGCTGGTAGGTTGATATTGGATAATTGCGTCTGACATTTCAGCAGACGACTCACCAGACCATCTCTTCTCATCTTCCATGCCATTAAAGAATGTGAAAGACAATATGAAAATTAGGCTTTTCGCCATCCAAAACTTCAGCCTATATTGAATCAATACGTCATATTCCTCTTCAAGAGACCATATACAACCGCGGACCAGTTGCGGCTCCATTGGACACCTTCAGTTAGTTGTAGCTCAGTGTCTAGGCCCAACAGGCTCATGTCCAGACACACACATCACACTTAGTGTGACATTTACAAAACTGAAGGTTCATGGGCAGAATATTTTGAATGAATTATTACATTAACAGTGAAGGACTTTTAACGGCTATCACCGTGTAATGGGGCCAATAATAAATGACTGTTGGGTGAGCATGCCAACACTAATATATTCAATGGAGGGTGCAAGCGCATGATTTGCGCCAGTGCACATACTACAAGAAATGCGCTGGTTGCCTCTGTGCACCTTCTGAATGTCCTACAACGCAAATATTCCGCTCTATTTTGACTTGTATGAGTCTTTGCGGATTGAGCCCTATGTTTTCTCTGACTGCTAATACACGCTTTAAACTTATGCCCAGACAGGAAAGTAAAGGCATAGGTCACGTATGTTACCGGTTAGTTCAAGAATGAGGGCAGTAGTAGGCCACCAGCAGCAACCGCTCAGCCCAAAGCCACGGCTCGAGTTGCATGTAAAAGGTACAGAGTACACTGAACAATCCTAATCATTAATTGTTGGCACCTAAAATGGGAGACTCAGCAGCAACAGGAGTTTGTGTTGGGTTTCCTTCCAAACAATCCCCAGTTGTAGTACTAGCCTTGCAGGCTTTCTGTTGTGCAGGGTGCGTGCCTCTGAAACGTGACTCCCTTATCCTTGCGGTGTTACGTAAAGTCAGCACCTGCCCGTACATGTTCCCCACTGCTGCTCTGCTCATTGCCGCCTGGCGCCAATCGAAGCAGGTAAATCTGTCATGGAGCCACAGTCTAACAAAAGGCAACACAGCTTTTACATTTCACGGTGGACAGTTTGACGCCCTATAGCTGAAACCCAAAAGTGCCAAAGGTTGCCATGTTCCAGGTCACGGTGATCCTGCTTTGAAGTTGAGGAAAGCCAGCTACTGGCATACACATAGCTCGCTGTTGCTTTGGATGGCAACTCAAACCGATAAGCCTGGCAAAGCAATGCGTCAGGGTCCAGCATTTCAGACATGACCTCTTCCCCGTGTACGTGACACTTTCATTTCGACTTCTGGACCTCCCTCGCCACACAGAGCCATTTCTGAGCACTAGTGTTGGGAGTTTCTAGGAAAGGCTGGCATGCTGCAGTTGCTGGCCCAATTCATGGTACTTATTTGCTTGAGCCAAATGCTCCTGTGAAAAAGGCCATTTCTACTAAACGTTCAAAAAACATTAGATGAAAGACATGCACAATAAAATGGAGTCCTTCTTCTATCTTTACAAAACAATGCCTCCCCAATGTGACCTATAACACTGACCGACTGCTGCGCCGTATCCTGGGGTACCACGTTTAATCCTTCCTTGGTGGGTGGAAAATGTATGCCTGTGATAAGGAAGACTAGGACTCACTGTAGTAAAGATTACCAGGAAGTAATTGGGCAATTACCCCCTTTAGCAAGCATTAGCCCCATAGAGAAGAAACAACACCAACCTATTGTTTTATGAGAATTCAAAGTGAAAAGAGGACATATTTGCTGCAACAAATTCATAGGGTGGTGAGCCACCCGCCAGCACGGATAAATAAATGTTGCAGGGATTGCCCATTTCACATCCCTACATATGTTCTGGACAGATCCAGAACCCAATTCAGCTCAAGTTGATGAGACCCATTGAAAGGAATGACAAAATATTAATTAGGGCAGGGATTGACTGACAACAGGTTTGCTGGTGCAATGGTCAACTTAATCCAGCAGTGGATGGTGGAGAGAGAATGCTTGTGTCCCTCTTTAGAATTTTTAGCCATCCTGAAAAAGTAGAATAATAAACCGACTAGTTCACATGCACTTGTGAGCTGTGTCTGGCAGACCTCCAACGCAAACAAAACACAAAGGGGATAGGCGAGAGGACAAACTAGCCTACTTCCAGCACATCCTCAAAAAATAGGCAAAGCCTTGCACACAAAACACAATAGCACTAGAGGGCTAATCTCTCTAATGCTCGGGTGAGCCTCAATAGCTGTATGGAGAACAGAACCCCAGCCTTGAAAGACGATTCATAGACTGATTATGAAAAAATATAGCAAACAATGTTATCAATTTCAAAACAATGGTTAAAAAATGTTTGTACAAAACCAAAGTTTCCACTAAAACGAGCAATTCAGTCTAGGCCAAAGTGCAAATGCAAAGTGTCATCACAATAATAAGCGATCTGATAAGTAGGCAGACAAACTATTTGTGAATCTGGAGCTGTAAGTAAGCCTGATATTGTTTAGATACCAGATTCGAGTGTATTGTATTGTGTAGATGTGCGGACATACTTCAAACATTTAATTCGAACGGTTTTCATTCTCTCTCATAGCATCCCAACATGTTTCTTTCTCATTATGTGTAAAAGAAGATTGAAAAGAAATTCATCAGGGGTAGTCTGCCGTCTACCAAACAGCTTTAAACCAAGACTGTTTTAAAATTAGAAATTGGCATTTTGTCAATGTCAGTGGTTAAATTACAGGAAAAAAAGTTCTAATTCAAAAGAAAAAATATAAACTATATATTGTAGCGTGGACACATCACATTAGAGTCTTCAAATGGGTCCACTAAAGCCAATTAGCATTTAGGTTCATCATCGCTGGTTGACTAATCAACTTGTGTAGGCGAGTCAAAAGTATTCGACCATCGTGCTAAGTCTTAGAGGAGAGCAAAGCTCTTCGATAGTAACCAGCTTCTGAAACTGTGCGGTTATAGCAGTAGTTCTTATCCGGCTGTGGTCACGAAATGGATAAGGTCTCATCTGCTCAAGGTATAGCAGCCATGGCTATTTTAGATCGACTCCATGTATTCTTAAGGAAAAATCTAGTCTTTGTATCATAAGGGGCGATTCCTATACTGTGTTCAGCAAGAGGCAGTGGAAGTCGCCGTGCCCGTATGCTTAAATGTGCAGGGTGATCCTGCTTTAACAGTAGACGGGCTGTCACGCGTTCAACTTAATCTGAATGCACTGTTGGTGTTACAGGGCTTTATCGCCGAGCTGTTGGCAGCAACCAGTTGGTCGGAAACCGGCTCTATCTTGACTGAACGTAAGACCCCCATTGAGATTAAGTCCGCTACGCGGCAGAAATGAAGCTGTGTGACAGCACAATTTAATCATGAAGTAGTTGTAAGCTGTTTGCGCACCTCTACTGGTCCATGGGTCACACACACTTAGAAAAAATACAACCCACTACAGAAAACACCCAGAACACCTTTGCAAGGAGAATAAGGATTAATCACACCCAAAAAAAATAATGCCAGCAAAGAACTGCTAACATGGAGCACACTATTGAAATCAGCATAAGCAACAAGTTGTAAAGGCACGCAACATCTTAAGTGGCAAAGATTACATAGGTTACAGATCCAGGTGGCTGGTTGGTGCGACCATATACATATACCACCTGCTCCATAAGGGAGTCTTCTTCCACATGGGGTTCTTCTTTGTACATCATCAGGCGCAAAAAGCACCTTATTGGCAATTACCAACACAAATCATTGCATTCCCTATCTGTGGTCAACTGTTCACCTGGCACTTCAGACATGGGTGCAGAGGATGCTTTCGAGGTCACAGTAACTTGAAAACCCCAGCTCAATCCCAGACACGTTGGCGCCTTCCCAAATCTTTCCAATATAGTTTTAGGTTTGTTACCCTTTCACCATTGGCACCTCGCAGCACAAATCACAGGGATCCAGCATGTGGTGAACCGGTCTTTCTGTGGTGATCTTCCTGATAAATTGGCGATCTAACAGTTTTATGGTCCGCGCTCTGAGGCTGGCTGTTACACTGGAATTTTAGGGTCTTGGGACGGGGCATCTGGGCACTACAACTTAGGGATTCGACTGGTGAAGGTCGGAAGTTCGTGCCCTCCTTTTCTCAGGATAACATTTCACACAGATCTCTTGGCCCCCTCATGTCCTTGCAGGGCACATTCCTTCTGGGATACATGTTATGTTGTTATGTTATGTTATGTTATGTTATGTTATGTTATGTTACTTGGCATTTGTATAGCGCCTTATGTATCATCGGTATGATCTCAAAGTGCTGGTAGGTTGAACGCTCTCGGGAACCGTAGTTCAAGTCAGTAGAGAGAGAGAGCGTCGTATTGGTGCGTGGGTGTTCCAGATATGTGTGCAGCTGGTGTAGTTGTTGGATGATAGCTGCTTTCTGGTGATAGGTGTGGTGCTGAGGAAATCAGTTGGGTGTGTTCAGTCTGGTGGGTGGACACCTAGACTGGGTTCTGGCTACGTTAGGCCTGAGGGACGCCTATGTGAACAGCTAGCCGGAATGTGCTCCGCTAGCTGCGTTTTATTAGGGTGATGAGGTGATCATGAAGTTGTGTTTGTATGTGAACAGCTAGGCCGAATTAATAGGGGTATACCTGTGTTCTGGTTGAATGATGGTGTATAGTAGAAAGTAGGTGTAGTGGTGTGATATGGTGGTTATCAGTATAAGCGCTTGAGACCAGGCATGTTAGCAGGACAGTGGGGACGTACATAGCGAAATACAGATATATAGGGACAGGATGGATACACGTATGTATGGGATACAGACATATATGGGGATACAGGTAGATAGCATATATAGGGGATACAGGTATATAGCAACATCATGGAGAACAGGTGTTGCCTCCATCCACTACATCTGCACCATCCGCAACATCCACAACATCCGCATCAACCGAAACATCTGCACCATCCGTAACATCACACCATCCGTAACATCTGCACCATCCGTAACATTTGCACCATCCGTAACATTTGCACCATCCATAACATCCGCACCATCCATAACATCCGCATCATCCATGATATCTGCACCATCCATAACATCTGCATCATCCTTAACATCTGCACCATCTACACATCCGTAACATTCGCACCATCCGTAACATCCGCACCATCCGTAACATCTGCACCATCTGTAACATCCACACCATCTGCACCATCTGTGACATCCGCACCATCCGCACCATCCATGACATCCGTGAAATCTGCACCATCTACACCATCCATAACATCCGCACCATCCGTAACATCCGCACCATACGCGTCATCCATAACATTCGCACTATCCATAACATCCGCACCATCCGTAACATCCACTCCATTCGTAACATCTGCACCATCATAACATCTGCACCATCCGAACCATTCCTAACTTCAGCACCATCCGTAACATCCTCACCATCCGTAACATCCGTAATATCTGGACCATCAGTTATATCCGCACCATCGTGACATCCGCACCATCCGTTAAATCTGCATCATCAGTTCGACCCATAACATCTGTTCCATCTATTCCATACGTTCCATACGCTCCATCTGTTCCGTCCGCTCCATCCGTTCCATCCACTCCATCAGTTCCATCCACTCCATCTGTTCCATCCACTCCATCTGAACCTTCGACTTCATCCGTTTGATTCCCTTCATCCGTTCCATCCACTCTATCCGTTCCATCCACTCCATCCGTTCTGTCCACTCCATCCGTTCCGTCCACTCCATCTGTTCCGTTCACTCCATCTGTTCCGTCCACTCCATCCATTCCATTCACTCGATCCGTTCCATCCACTCCACCCATTCCATCCAATCCATCCATACCATCCGCTCCATCCGTTCCATCCGCTCCATCCACTCCATCCACTCCATCTGCTCCATCCGCTCCATCGGTTCCATTCGCTTTGTTGTGTGTTTCGTCATTTGGTTGCTGGGTGGTTTGGACATATCTTTGGTTGGTCATCGGTATAATGGGATGATCCACGTTTTCAGTAGTTTTCGGAATGACAAGAAGTCTTCGGTGTGTCGGATGTGGGTGGAAGCGAGTTCCAAAGAGTGGGGGTCAAGGCTGAGAACAAGGATTTTCCTATCCTGACTGAGTTGGTGTTTGGTATCACTAAAAGGAGGACGGAGCTTGATCTTAGAGTGCGCGGTGGGTGGTAGGGTTTTAGCTTGTCTTGCAGGTATAGAGGGCCGGTTTTGTGCACTGCTCGGTGGGTGATGCATAGGGTTTTGAAAGTGGCCCTTCGTCCAACTGGGAGCCAGTGGAGAGTTCGGAGAGCTGCAGAGGCGTGGTCTCTTGGGCCCAGTGCTAGTAGCAATTTAGCAGCAGCATTTTGTGCTCTTTGTAATTTAATGAGGTGGTATGCCCGGGAGTTAGCGTAGTCCAGTCTCAAAATTACAATAGACTGAACAGCGGCAAGTCTGTTGGTGAAAAATGCGTCTAAGAATTTTGAGGTGGTAATGACAAGACTTAGATACGTTGTTGATTTGGTGAGAGAGGGTTAGGTCAGAGTCGAGAGTGTATCCAAGGATTTTTACTTTGGCCGAGGGGGTGGGTGGATTGCCCATGGATGTAGGCTAAGGTAAAGGGTGGGGTAGAAGCCTGCTGTTGCCGCACACCATGATTTCGGTTTTAGTGGGGTTTAGGAGGAGGTGGTTTGTAGTCCTGCAACAATCAATGTTGAGGAGGCAGGCTGCGAGGGCAGGCTGAGAGTTGGAGTCTGAGTTGTGGAGTTTTAGGATTATTTGAGTGTCATCAGCATAGTTATAGCACAGGATATTTTGCAGGCGGATTATTCCAGGGAGGGTGGACGTATAGAGGTTGAACCGGAGGGCTGATAGGCATGCTCCTTGTGGTACTCCAGTATTGTCGCGTGGCGGAAGCAAAGGTGGAGAGAAGGGTTATTTGTTTCCTGTTGTTGAGGAAGGAGGCTATCAATTTGAGTGTGTTTCCACGGATTCCTAGGGAGTGGAGGCGGTCAATTAGGACTGAGTGGTTAATTGTGTTGAAGGCAGCAGGGAGGTCTAGGAGGACTAGTGCAGCACATAGTGCAGAGTCCACAGTGATCTTAAAATCATCCCAGATTAAGGCCACAGTGGTTTTGCTTGCGTGTCGTGGTCTGAAATCTGATTGCGCCGGTTCCAGGAGGTTGTTGGATTCGACAAAGGCATTTAGTTGGGAGTATACCGTTTGATCAATGAGTTTTGCAAGGAACCTGGTGTTTGAGATGGGGCAGTAGTTTT
This sequence comes from Ambystoma mexicanum, assembly GCF_040938575.1. NCBI lineage: Eukaryota > Metazoa > Chordata > Amphibia > Caudata > Ambystomatidae > Ambystoma > Ambystoma mexicanum. Next base: position 1,108,004,248 of record NC_090933.1, on the reverse strand, counting down.
TGGGATTGAGGGGGTCGTGGGATGTTTATTTAGAAGAGGCTTGACATGTGCAGTTTTGAAGGCATCGGGGAAAATTCACGAGATGAGGGAGTCATTTAGGATGGTTCTTGCATACTCTCCTGTGCAGTTGGACGAGAATATTTCTTTGAGGACTGAGGCGGGGCAGCGGTCAAGGGGGGAGCCAGATGGTTTTTGAGCAGAGAGAAGGTCAAGAAATTCATCTCTCGAGATTGGTGTGAACGAGTCAAAAGTGGGTGGAGTTGTTGTTGCCATGGCAGGCGGTGGGGTGATTGATAGGGTGGGCAGATTATGTGGCAGTGAGAGGAGGGCCAGTTTGTTGTTAAGAGGACTTGTTCTGTCGATAGCAGTGGTGTAGAAGTGGAGAGAGAGAGCGAGTCGCAGAGTGATTGAGATGGGGTGGATTGGGCTGAGGTACAGGTCCATTTGACAAATTCAGAAATTATTTTGTGGAGTTCCTTGCTGCGGTTTCCACAGTTGAGAATTCAGGAGTTGTAATGGGCTTTTTTAGCTTTTCGTATTTCCGCTTTGTAGGGGCGATGGTGCAGGGCGAGGGTGGATCTACTCAGGTTGGTTTTACTTTTCCGCCATTTGCGTTCAAGGGATTTATTCAGTTGCTTCGCTATCTTCAGTTCTGGTGTAAACCATCTGGGATAAGGACCACGGCGAGAGGAGGATTGGCAAGTGGGGGTGAGTGGGATAAGTGAGATATTGAGCCAAGAGGGAACCAAAGGAGTCGATGGTTAAGGGTTAATTACGTGAGATGGTTGAGGGAGGTCTTGAAGCAGAGCTTCGGCTAGGTTAGGGAGGATCTTTAGTTTCTTCCAGCATTTGCGGTGGAGGGGGGAGCTGGTTCAAGGATGGGCATGGAGGCAGGTCAGCGGATGGTGAAAGGGACAGTGAAGTGATCAGACCAGATGGTACAGGGGGGGTTAGATTTATCTGGTCGTGGGAGCTAAAGATGGCATCAAGGGTGTGTCCTTTAGAGTTAGTTGGCCCGTTCATGTGAAGGCAGAGGTTAAGCGCATCAAGGCAGTCGACCCGTGAGTGGGTCATGGGGTTGGTGGGAATGTCTAGCCAGATATTGAAGTCCCCAACAAGAGTGAGAGAGGGGTGGTTTACTTGGATGGTGGCTATAGAGTCAAAGAGGTTAGTTGCGAAATGTCTGTCATCGCCGGGGGGTTTGTAGATGATTAGGAAGCTGTGGGAGAACGTTGGGGGGAGTGATAGTTTGATGATGAGGGATTCGCAAGAAGGAGTGATTGTCTGGCAGTCAACGAGTGAGACGGAGAAGTGTGATTTGAAAACGACTGCTACTCCACCTCCTCTAGAGGGTCTGTTGAGTGGGATGAGGGAGTAGCCGGGGGGGGAGGCTTCATGAGCAACAGGGGCAAAGTCACCGGAAAACCAGGTTTCCGTGATAAAGACTAGATCTGGATTGTCAGAGGCGAGGAGGTCAAAGATGCAGTGTCTGTTTTTTGCTAAAGAGCAGACATTAGAAAGGATGCATCTTACTTCGGAATGGGGAGTTATCCTGGATGTTGTAGGTGTGGTGGTGGGGGGAAATTAGGGGAGTGGTTGTGATGGTGGTGGGGGTGGGTCAGGGGCAAGAGGAAGAGGGAGGGGGTATGGTGGCAGCGGGATCTGGCAGGTGAATGATGCGGACTGGTCGATGGAGGTTGGGAAGAGGAGGCGGGCGGAGGAGGGGTTGGGCGGGTGTGGACAGAGTTGGATGGGTGTGTGCGGGTGGGCAGTTGGGCAGAGGGACTTGGTACTGGGGATTCAAGGGTGAATTGCATGGGGCTAGGGATGCTAGGTGTGCTGGGCGCGAAGTCGAGGGAGAGGGGTTGGAAGCAGGGTGGGGGAGGGAGGAGGGTGGTCTTGGTGGGGGGTGAGAGAATGAGGGGATGGATTGAGGTAGGAGGAGTGAGGAGTAGTGCGTGATTGAAGGGGACCAGGCTTGTTTTCTCTTTTTCAGGGGTTTCAGTGCGGTTGGTCTGTTTGAGAGGATGGGGGGTCAGAGGGTGATGGAGATGCGGCCACTGTTCTTGCCAGGGCGATACATGCAGTTTTTATGGAGGGGAATGGATATGGTGAGTGGGGGATGTTAGTGGGAGTCAATGGGAGGAAAGGGCAGGGGGTTGAGAGGTGAAGGTGGGTCTGCGCGGGTGGGTGAGCGGTTCAGTCGTGGGATGGAACAGACTCTGGGGTAAACAGAGGTGAGGGGGCGGTATGCTCGGAGGCGGGTGGGTGAAAGGGACGGGAGAAACAGAGGTCTTCGGATGGTTGGCACGCCATTGGGCTCCTCTGGTTTAGGAGCTGGATAGGGGGTGGGATGAGATCATGATGGTGGGTGGGATAGTTTGAGATGGGAGGGAAGGAGCTAAGGGGAGGGAGGTGAGAGGCGCACCAGAGTAAGGCTCTCAATTTGGATTTAGCTGGGAGGGATGGAGTAATGGCGCGGCGCAGGGGGCGTTAATGCTTGGTTGTAATGTCAAGAAGTGGAATTGAACACAGTGGATTCACTGTACAGTGAGATTAATGGGGTACACTTAATATCGCTTGACCTTAATATGTAGCTGCACAATTCAATACAGTAAAACTTTAGTGGACACTCAATGTTGTTTAGATGCAAGATTCAACATAATGACGCTATTAGGGCACATTCAATGTTGTTGGTCACACTTTCTAAATTCAAACTTCGATACAGTAAAGGATTTTAGGGGAAGACACAGTGAAATTATTAGGTACACTGAATATATTTGGGCACACAATCTAGATGCAAGATTCAACACAGTGATGTTTCAGCACACTATCTGGATTTAGGTTCAACACAGTGCAACATTTGGGTACAAGCCGGTGAAACTTTTAGGACACACTAAAAGTTATTGGGCACGCTATCTAGATGCAAGATTCAACACAGTGATGCTATTGGGTCATACTCAATTTTGTTGGGCACACTTTCTAGATTCAAACTTCAACACAGTAAAAAGTTTTGGGGGACGACACAGTGAAATTATTAGGCACACTCAATGTTTTTGGGCACACATTCTAGATGCAAGATTCATGACAGTAACGCTATTAGGGCACACTCAATGTTGTTGGACACGCAATCTAGATGCAAGATTGAACACAGTGATGTTTGGGCACACTATCTGGATTTAAGTTCAACACAGTGCAACTTTTGGGTACAAGCCGGTGCAACTATTAGGGCATACCCAAAGTTGTTGGGCACGCTATCTAAATTCAAACTTCAACACGGTAAAGGTTTTTAGGGGACGACACAGTGGCCCTCATTACGACCCTGGCGGAAATCGCGGTGCTAAATGCACCGCGGAGCACGGCGGAAAGCTGCCGATAGCGCCATGGAGGTTGGCGGATTTTCCGCCCCATGCCGACCTTGGCGGGGCGGTAAATCCCCATTCCCCATTTTACCCTTCCCCATTCCCATTTTTGCCCCATAGGGTATAATGGGAGTGGGGAAGGCGTTAATTGCGCCACCGCAAAATACGGTGGCGTAATTAACATCAAGGTCCCGTAGCGCCATGGATTTCTCCGCCCGGAAAAACCAGGCGGAAAACGTTCCATGGCGCTACGGGAACTCGTAGTAGGGCGGACGGGTCCGCCGCGAATAACGCTGGCGTAAACCCACTCCGCCAGGGTCGTAATGAGGGCCAGTGAAGTTATTTGGCACACTCAATGTTTTTGGGCATACATTCTAGATGCAAGATTCAACACAGTGACCCTATTATGGCACACTCTATGTTGTAGGGCACACTTTCTAAATTCAAACTTTAACACAGTGACGCTATTAGGGTACACTCAATGTTGTTGGGCACAGAAACTAGATGCAAGATTCAACACAGTGATGTTTGGGCACACTATCTGGATTTAAGTTCAACACAGTGGCCCTCATTACGACCCTGGCGGAATTCGGAAAACGATGGCGGAAATGCAATACCGCCATCGAATAGCGCTCGGTGCGACTATGACCCGTCACCGCAAAGTACGAAGCCATTAGCGACACCGTAGTGAACGCCAACGCTAACTGCACCAAGCACGCGCGCGCCATGCCAAACCGTAAACACCACCATGGCGCAAGGGTACGCTAATTCCGACCCTAGCGGACATGTACCTAACGCCATCAAGCATGGCGGAATGAACCATTCCGCCATGGTGAGAAGTACGGCATCGCGAATCAACCGTAAACGGCCCCACTGAGTGCCTGTACACCGCTCCCTGCCCACAAAGTACAACTCCCCGTAGGTGCAATGAAGTCACAATGCAACCATTGAAATGTACAAGTCACCCATGCATGCCAACGAACAAATGAAACACAAGAGGGGCCAATGGGAGCTGCAGGGCACAGATGGCACGAATACAGAAGCCATCCCAATGGACATGACCACAGTCCCCCACCAAGAAACGCACGCAAACACAGGCACCTGTGACCAGCAATATTCCGAAAATCACATCATTCCACCAGTCCACCTGGCTGACCGGCATCTGTTACACAAAACCCAATCCCCGGCCCCTGAGCATGATAACATTCAAACAGTCATATTGGCAGCCCCCATCCCTGACCTCACGGGCTTCGTAGGCAAACGCGTCCAGTACAGTACCACGCAACTAAACTCCGAAGCTGGAACCCAATGCAGATCTCCTCACAATACATCGCTCCCCAAATAGGAATATGCCACATCACTTGCAAAGAAGAACGCTACACGGGCCAAATCAGAATAGAAATTTAATGCACAACAAAATCACCAAGCCCGTACAGCCATCAGGCCATGAACTCCAAAACACATTTCACCATTGTGGGCTGCATCCGCAAGAAATGACCAGCCACTACTTGTGTGACGCCCTGTTCCATCATGGTACACAGAGCCACATTCACGTACGAAAAGGCAACATGGAAGCGCACAGAACCGCAGGGCCGTCCCAATGGGGAGGCACTAGTCCAGCTGAAAGGCCGAAATGTTGCTCCGAGCCACCAGTACTGCGTAAGGGCATGTGGCCCATTGGCGATCGTCCCATAAGATCGTAATGCTGCTCCACTGATTAACACGAAGCAGCAGGTGTCGGGAGTAAAACCCATCTGCAGGAGTGGCATACAGATGGCAGTGGCAAAAGGGGAGGAGATACCTGTCAACCAAAAGAAAAGAAAAAGAACAGAATGGCCATCAGAACTACATTCGAACAACTCACTTCAATGATCACACTAAATCCACAGCCATATGCATGCTAGCCCACTCCAAAGGTTCATCACCACCCAAAAACCACTTGCGACTCATAACTATCTATATCGAGGTGTAAACACCATCACAAACGAGTGTACCTGTGCATGCGTCTGTCAAAACAGAATCCATCAGATGGGATTGGTAACGTGCATGGACACAAGTGTCTGAGGGCGCGTCGAGACAGGGAGGGCTCAACAAGGCCAGATAAACGATGGTCCCACTATGGCAGCCCTGCATCACATAGCGTAGGGGAGGCGTATAGATTCCAAGAAGCCTTGTACATGGCAAACTCTGTATCAAATCACCTGCCCATGCATCCATTCATCATTCCCTCATCCCGGGATTAAAACGCCTGAATATTTACTCACATAACATTAGAAATATCCATTGAGTCTGTGCGTTATGCAGCCTGCAAAATCCACAGTGCCCCAGCCCGTAATGCCAGTGTTGTGAAGTAACATGTATTTGGGAACGTCCGGCCTCATCGCCCACGTCGCTATTGCGCATCCCAAACCATTCATATCAATCATTGCATCCTCGCCATGGCCCCTGTCCCAAGGACATTGAACAATAGTACGTTACATTTGCAGTCAGACCTGTGGGCATTTCCCCGCCGCTAGCTGAAAATCGAAAGCGCCGCCCTTCGAATTCCTCATTTGCAACATCACGTCGAAGAAGCATCTGTGGCCGTTTGAAATCACTAATTAATCCATCTAGTGCGGCTGTGTGTGAAAATGGCAACTGCCTTCACCCACAAATGGGATTCCCCGCCCGTCGTTGCAACTCGGTACAGTGATGCATGAGGGCCCACCGTTACTCGAGTACTACGTACCACTGACCCTTCACAAGTCTGTTCGCGACTGCACAGATAGTATGTGAAACAATGGGACCATAGCAGAATGAACATATCAACCAATGTTACACGGCCATCGGGTACAAATACATGATTGCAATAGCAAGATGCCATTCCCCGAATTGCAGCGTTGTGTGCGGGACGTGCTCGGCCAAAGGGGAGAGCAGTTTGCACAGGTGGAATGAATCACCACAGGTGGAGGCCATACAGCCTGAAAACACATAAATTGCACAGCCAGTCTCCTCCCACAACCACACCGAAATGCTACCGGCAGGACTCGCGATGTTGGCCCTGGGGGACCTGATAGCACTGCAAGTACTCCAACTCCAGGAAGAAGACGAACACCAACTACAACCGGCCGCACGGAGGAGACGCAGGAGGAGGAGGAGGGCAAGGCAGGGACAGCAAGGGCCGCCAGCACAGCCACTACCACCACGCAGGCAGCCCGCAATCCCACGCCTCCGAGCACATCCGTTCAACCTCACTGATGAGCAGATCCACACCCTCTACCGTCTGGACCGGGACACCATAGCCGCCATTGTGGACATGACACAGGCTGACCTTGTCAGCATGATAGATAGCCCAACCGCCATCCCACCCCTACTGAAGGTGGTGTCTGTACTCCACTTCCTGGCCACAGGCACCTACCAGCACACAGTCGGACAGTTGCATGGCATTTCTCAGCCACTGTTCTCACGGACACTATTGCAAGTGCTCGATGCCCTCCTGCAGCACGCAGACGACTACATCTCCCTACCACGCTCGGAGCAGGAAATTACCAACACAAAAGTGGGATTCCATGCACTTGCCGGCATACCGGGTTGCATTGGTGCCATCGACTGCACCCATGTGGAATTGGTCGTCCCACATGCCATGGAGGCCCAGTACCGCAACCGAAAACAATTTCATTCTCTGAATGTACAAATGGTGTGTGACTCCAACAGGATCATTACACATTGTTGTGCCCGATTCCCTGGATCAACCCATGATTCTATGGTCTTGAGGAACTCTACAATACCACGCTACATGGAGCGACACGCAGGGAACTCGGTGAGTCTCATTACATGCATGATAATGTGGGGTATGTGATTCGGCAATGACCTGGCAGGAAGGGGGGGGGGTGTGCGTACGTAGCAATGGCATTCCACATCATACGTTTCTCGTCCACATACAGGTGATGCTGGATATCCACTGAAGAGATGGCTCCTCACACCAGTCCGGAACCCACGGGACCAGCATGAGGAGGACTACAACCATGCCCACTCACGTACCCGTGTAGTCATAGAACAGGCATTCGGCCTACTGAAGGGTCGTTTCCGCTGCCTCAGCAGGTCTGGCGGGGCACTCCTGTACCGCCATGAGAAGGTTGCAAAGATGGTGATGGCATGTGTCATGCTCCACAACATGTGCGTACGTAGAAATGTGCCCATGCCCCCTGACGCAGAACTGCAAGCACCTGATGATGGTCATGATGAGGGCGGGGATGTGGCAGCACCTCAAGGAGTCTGCGAGGCACCGGAGGGCCGTGACATTCGTCAGCATCTCATTGATGTATGCTTCTAGCACTCACGCCTGGTGGCTGATACATGGACACGGGACTCGTGGCACTGTGTGTGTCTGGGACATGCACAATATGGACTGTACGCCTATGATGGCCTAGTACACAAAGATCAATGTCCACACATCTCATTGGTTGATCGTGCACTGTTTATGGCATATGTGATATCATGTTGTACACCCTATCGACCCGCCACCCAAGTGAGCCCAACACACCCCCTCCACCCTCCTACCTCCCCCCCGAACACCAGTGTCCACAGATGCTCGTTGTCAGTGGGCAGTCGCTATTGCAAGCCCCCTCTGCGGGTATCAGGGGCACCCCTGCCTGTGGAGCGTAGGTTCCTCCCAGATCTACGTTGGGGGCTGCCCTGGACGGAACTTGCAACGGATGATGTCTCTGCCTGCTCACGTCCATGCATGTCCCTAAGGGTTTGCGAGAGCTCAGTGAGCACACGGCGCACTGCGGCAAGTTCGGCACATACGTCCTTGGACGTCGCATGCAGTTCCCCCCTCAGGCTCTCGGTGCTTCTCTCCATTTGGACTCCCAGGCTCTCGGTGCTACTCTCCATTTGTGCCCTTAGTGTCTCTGTACCTCTCTCCATTTCTGCACTAAGTGTCTCAGTTGATGTTTCTATGTCTGCCTTAGTGCCCCCACATTCATCGGCATGGTCCTTGAGGAGCGTGGCCAGTTGCTGCTGTTGCACGATTAACTGGTCGAGGGACTGTTGCCTCTGCTGGGCCATGGCCATTTGCGGGGGTGTCACAGAGGGGCTGTTGACCTCATGGTGCCTTGCCACAGGGCTTGTGGGGGATGGCCAGTCGTCGTCTTGTGGGTGCCCCTGCGTGGTATCCTCATGTTGTACGGGATGGGACAGACAGGGGGATTGGGACAGGTCATGGATGGATCTGTCTTCGACATCCCCGTCTTCTGTGTCGGAGCATGCTGCCATCAATGGGGTGTCACCTATGGTGCTGCTGCCACCAGAGGCAGTGCCTTCTGTGGCATCCGTTGGGGGGACCTGTGGTGGTGGTGGTGTGGGCATGCTGGCTGCTGGGGTGCCTGTTGATGTTCCCTCCTCTGTGCTGCCACCTGATTTGTGCTGCTGCCGTGTCTTGATGCGTGCAGCTGAGGTGGAGGGTCTTTGGCCGTTGGTCTTGGCCCTCTTTGCAGGTGTGCTGGTAGGGGTGTCCTGAAGCTCGTCGTTTGGATCGGACCCTGTGGTGGAGTAAAGGAGGGCGAGGGTTATTGATGGGTCTGTGGGAATTGGAATGGCATTGTATCACATGCATTGGGGTGGTACCTGAGGGTGATTTGGGTCGGGGCCTTGGAGGTGCTTTCATTTGTGTGTGGAGTGAGGGTGCAGTTGTTTGGCAGCCTGCAGTTAGGGTGTGCCTGCTGCACGTGTAGTGCGTGTTTTAGGGGTTTTTAATTATTTATGTATTTATTGTGGGTTTTAACGTGCGCTATCAGGCCGATGTGTGTGGACGTTCTCCTGGACATGTGTTTCTGTTGCACTATGTGGACACATGGTACTTCACATGGTTGGACTTTGTGGATTTGGCATTGTTTTATCTGGCCCACCTACCTGAATCTTCGGATGTCTGCACTCCTTTCTCCATCCCTCCGACTCCCTCTATGCTCTCCATTCCGATGGTGGAGGCACAGATTTCTTCCCAGGGGGTCAACTTGATGGGTGATTCAGGACCTCCCCCGGTGGCTGTGGCAATGTTGCGGTTGGCAGAGAGTATGCTGCGGACGCGTATCCGCAGGTCGTCCCATCGCTTTCGGCATTGCTGTGGGGTGCGGGGTGCGGTCCCCACCGCACTTACCCGCTGTGCCACCAGAGCCCATATGGCCTTCTTGTTTGCAAGTGCCGTCCTGGTCATTTGTGTGCAGAAGACGACGGCAGCATTCTCCTGGAGGGTCTCTGTTAGCACGGTGAGTTCCTCACGGGAGAAGTGGACCTGCCGCTTGCGGTCGCACGCTTTCTTCGCTACTTTTCCCATTTTTCTTGGTTTCGCTAGGGTGGATGACGGGTTGGGGTGTGTCTCAGGGTAGTGTTTTTAGTGGTTGTGTGGTTTTAGTGGTTTTATAGGTGTACGCGGGATGTTTCCCGTTCCGGGCCCATGTTTTAACTTCCGTTTCCGTATATTTCCGGTCACCGTACTTTCCGGTAGGCGCACACTGCGGTGTCCGCTGTGATGGGTGGCGGTATTGCACCTAGGGCGCCGTACGGCGGCGGTGTGGGCCGTTTTGGGGTCTTTTCCGCCATCGCGGACTTTGCACTTCCGCCATGCCGTGGTGCTCGTGCCCGATGGGTCGGAATGGGCCGCACTTTGCTCCTTCGTGCAATGGCGGAAACGCTATTTACGCTGTGGCGGTCCGGTCAGTCACTTTCCGCCAGGGTCGTAATGAGGGCCAGTGTAACTTTTGGGTATAAGCCGGTGAAACTATGAGGGCACAATCAATGTTGTTGGGCACACTATCTAGCTGCAAAATTCGACACAGTGAAATTTTGATTAAGAGTGGCAGGGCTTTCTGGAGTGAAGTGATTGCTTCAGTCCCCACCAATGCCACATTTACTTTAGTGTTTGGTGCTGGTTGACAGCAGTCTACTGGCTTCTCGTTTCTCCTGCAGATACCTGCTGACACTCTTTGGAGCCGCTTCTGTAGGAGCCGCCCTTTGACTTGGGGCCCTTAGCCGAAGGTGCTAATGGGTAGAGGGCTGCACTGGGAGGGTCAATTAAGACCAGTTGGATCAACCAATCATGGAGGGGTGGGTGGGCTGGGAGGCGGGAGGGTTTGGGAATCACAAAGTGGGAGCGGTGTGGGAAGCAAGGGAGACGGACTGGAAAAGGGCCTGGGGCCGTAGGTAACATGAGCAAGTCTATAAAATGGGCACACAGTTAAAATCAACAGGCTATTAACTCACTGAGGCTCAGCAACAAAGAAGCGAGCGAACGGTGAAGCGGGTCAATAGGCCTACAGTGTGTGGGTGAATCAGCCAATCACGGAGGGGGTGGGTGGGCTGGAAGGCGGGAGCGATCGGGAATCAGGAAGTGGGGGCCGGGTGGGATGTGGGGGGGATGGACAGGAAAAGGGCCTGGGGCCGTAGTTAACACAGGGAAGTCTTTAAAATGGACACACAGTTAAAATCAGCAGGCTATTCACTCACCGAGGCTCAGCAACAAAGAAGAGAGCGAACGGTGAAGCGGGTCACTAGGCCTACAGTGTGGGGTGAATCAGCCAATCACGGAGGGGGTGGGTGGGCTGGGAGGCGGGAGGGCTCGGGAATCAGGAAGTGGGAGCGGGGTGGAAAGCAGAGGAGAGGGACAGGATAAGGGCCTGGGGTTGTAGGTAACACAGGCAAGTCTTTAAAATGGGCACACAGTTAAAATCAACAGGCTATTCACTCACTGAGGCTCAGCAACAAAGAAGAGAGCGAACGGTGAAGCGGGTCACTAGGCCTACAGTGTGGCGGTGAATCAGCCAATCACGGAGGGGCTGGGTAGGCTGGGAGGCGGGAGGGATCGGGAATCAGGAAGTGGGAGCGGGGTGGGAAGCAGGGAAGACAGACTTGGAAAGGGTCTGGGGCCGTAAGTAACACGGGCAAGTCTTTAAAATGGGCACACAGTTAAAATCAACAGGCTTTTAACTCACTGAGGCTCAGCAACAAAGAAGCGAGCGAACGGTGAAGCGGGTCACTAGGCCTACAGTGTGGGGGTGAATCAGCCAATCACGGAGAGGGTGGGTGCACTGGAAGGTGGGAACGATCGGGAATCAGGAAGTGGGCGCCGGGTGGGAAGCAGGTGAGACGGACTGGAAAACGGCCTGGGGCCTTAGGTAACACAGGCAATTTTTTAAAATGGGCACACAGTTAAAATCAGTAGGCTATTTACTCACCGAGGCTCAGCAACAAAGAAGAGAGCGAACGGTGAAGCGGGTCACTAGGCCTACAGTGCGGCGGTGAATCAGCCAATCACGGAGGGGCTGGGCAGGCTGGGAGGCGGGAGGAATCGGGAATCAGGAAGTGGGAGCGGGGTGGGAAGCAGGGAAGACAGACTGGAAAAGGGTCCGGGGCCGTAGGTAACACGGGCAAATCTTTAAAATGGGCACACAGTTATAATCACCAGGCTATTCACTCACCGAGGCTCAGCAACAAAGAAGCGTGCGAGCGGTGAGACGGGTCACTAGGCCTAGATTGTGGGGGTGAATCAACCAATCACAGAGGGGGTGGGCGGGCTGGGAGGCGGGTGGGATCGGGAATCAGGAAGTGGGAGCGGTGTGGGAAGCAGGGGAGACACACTGGAAATCAGCCTGGGGCCGTAAGCAACACGGACAAGTCTGTAAAATGGGCACACAGTTAAAATCAACGGGCTATTCACTCACCGAGGCCCAGCAACAAAGATAGTATGAAACAATAAGAGGTTTAGGAATCTCAGTGGGTTTGGTCTTTCTCACTGCTGCCTACGCTGCAACCCGAAACTGCATGCACACACTTATTTCTATGTTCTGGCCCCGAGCCTACTGCTATTGCTGCAGCATGGCGCTAGGAAACGATTTCAAAATGGCTGCTGTTTTCTAAGATGATGTCCCGTTCTGCAGGTATATCCTACACTTTAAGCCAAAAGTGGAGAAATGATAATGAGTGGTTTTACTGCCACAGTATTTCACTGAAGTTCCCATATGTCCTATAGTGTCTGTAAATGAGGACCAGTGCCATTCTTTCTTACCGTGCTCATAATATTGCAGTAAATCCACCAGGCTGAGTGGCCGTATCAGTGGGGTTTTCACCAGAAATACCAGACTCATCATGAGCACCATAATAAACTAGGCATCATTGGCCCTCATTACAATACTGGCACTAAGCCATGGCGCTATTAGCAACATGCTTGGTGCCGGTATCGTAACAAGTTCGCCAATGTTCAATGGGGAATTACCACCCCATTCCAAGGTTGGGCGGGGCGGTAATTCCCCATTGAACATTGTTCCTTCCCCGTTCCCATTTTTGCCCCATAGGGCTCAATGGGACTGGGGAAGGCGCTAAGTACGGTACCGCAAATTGCGGTACCGTACTTAGCACCAAGGTCCCTTTGCGGGTCCCTACTTTAAAGGCTGGTCTAGACCAGCCGTTCAGGCCGGGTACCGCAAAGGGACCTCGTAGTAAGGCGCTAATGGGTTAACGGCGCCACAGCCTTTTACGGCGCCGTTAACCCATTAGCGCCAGGGTCGTAATGAGGCCCATTATCTTTTCTTTCTATTAAAGATAAGTAAATCCATAGCCCATGTCACCCTCAGGCCTCCTCTCTCCAACTACTGCCTCACATCCTTTCCAGTGAAGCAACAACATAATTGGCCATCCCAAATCATCACAAACAGTAAAGAATCAACTCGTCCTTTGTGATTCTGATTTTTCATCCCCATCTGAAAGTCGGTGCAGTGGCAAAAGGAACAACCTCTAACTGTTGTAGTCATTTCACAGAATACATATTGTTTGGGGACGAGACTCTACCATGTCTAGATATTAGAATCCGCAAGAAACAAATTTAGTAACCAAGCAGTTCCTCAACCCGAGGATCAGAGACAGAGCTTGACCTGGACTGGAACGCAAAACCAATCACTTGTTTCCAGTATGTGTGTGAAGGGTGGGCAATACGCAGCGCTCACAATCGCCAATAGCATCGTGGCACTGACGGGGAGGATTCCAGCACAGAGAACTGAGTAACAAGACTAAAGACGAGTCTTCCCAGTGCAGTGGAAGAAAACAAAGTTATAGCTGTATCTAATGTCCAGCGGGTGTACGTTCTATGTTGCAGGGGAAAAGGAGAGTAAAACTCTTCCTCCCTTACAGGCGAGACACAAGTACTGCTCCATAAGCAGATGAGAGTTGCTGAACCAAGGTAGAGGCCAGGAAGATAGGATCTGACCGTAGAAGAAATTATGAAAGGGTCAATTCCATCAAGAGTCTGGCGAAGCAAACAAAGGGGGTCTTAGATCGAGCTCTATGACAGAAATGTATTTATTTATTTATTGTTACATTTGTATAGTGCACATATAGCCCTTGGGCATCGCGACGCTGTTACTTGTGTGCAGCTTAGTTACAGAGAAATAACATTGGCATATTAGTCATACATTTGAACTTTCTTGTCATGCGGGAATAGATCTCAGGTTAGCTGCGGAGTGATAAGTGCTTATGAGAAGAGCAGTGTTTTCACTGCTTTGCGGAATGCCAGATGAGCGCTTTCTCCTTGTAGGGGTGGTGGCAGGGCGTTACATTGCAGAGCTGCTAGGTATGCAACCAGTGGAATTTCAAAAGCAAAATGGCATAAATGGTGGAAAGGAGTAGAGAGAACATGGTGGCATTTTGAATAATCCGGATCCTGGTGTGTAGGATCTCAGGCCGTCCCGCGTGCTGTTTCTATAATCTAGGCGAGAGTAGCCGAATGCAGATGCTGCAATCTTTTCTAAAATGTGATGAGAGTAAGAAAGCACTATTTTCAGTATTGTCATGGAACGAAGCAGCTGCTCATGGCAGCATTCATTTGAGAGACCAAAGAGAGTTTTCTATAAAAGTAAGGCTAAAGTTGTGTAGTGTAGGGGTGGCGGCTGACACCATCTGGGAAGTACAGAAATGTGGGCTTCAGATTGTCATGGGGGGCGCTTGCAATCATTAATTCTGCTTTTTTGTTATTGATCTTCGGCCAGTTCTGTATCATCCAGCAATCGATAGCATAATCAGTCACAAAATAGGATGAGGCACCCAGGTCCTGATTAAAAAAAAGAAGGATCAACAGTGACTGTCATCAGTGTAATAAAAATACTCAAGTCATGCATAATGGGGGCTATGGGACAACGATTGAGCTCAAAAAGAAGCAGGTAGAGAGAGAGGAGCACTGGGGTGGGGGCTCATTGACAGCGGGTGTAGGAAGTACAGGAAAAAGGGCCCACAGAGACACTGATTCCAGCCCTTCCTAAAGGAAAGCAGCAACCAGGCACATGATAGGCCTGTACTATCTGCACTGTTGACAGCACAACCAAGAATGTACTTCAGTATCTGTCTTACTTCTGTGTAGGGCCCAACTATAAAGCCCTATCAGGCTGATAGCTATGGTTTTACCTTAAGAACTGGGCACCCATGTGCTTATGCAATGGATGGTCAATAATGTAAGTGCTTCCTTGGGAAGATATATTTTCCTGATTAGGACCAAGTTAAATATACTGAAAATTAACATTAGTGACCATATTTGAATGTGTTGAGAGGAACCAAGATAAATCATATGCCGAGTTGCCTCATAAAGCCTGTATAACTGCCACAAACAACAATGGGAAAAGGTGTGCAGTGTTGCATAATGACTTGCCCCTTAAGATGTTTTCTGGAGGGAAGGGTATTGGCAAATAACAATGTGTAAAAATGTTTGGGAGGATATGCTTCATGAACGTCCGCTTTTGGGTAATCTGAGGGGTGAGATCTAAAGTTACCTAAACTATGCAAATTAACAAGGGGGGTCCTGGGAGTCCCTCTGCCAGACATGAGTCCTCGTTTCAAGAGCCTTACCCAGATTCTTTAGCTCACTATCTTTCACAGAGGAGAAATACCCAGAACATATCAGTCTTTGGGCCTCATTACGACTGGCCCGTTGTTAGCATGCATGCCCTCTCGCGGGACCCGCAAAGGACGTCTGGTCTGACCAGATGTCCAGAGCGGGTCCCGCGAGGGAACCTCGTAATTAGGCTGTATGGGGTTAACAGTGCCGGCACCTTTACCGGCGCCATTAACCCCTTACTGCCTCACTTGTATTGAGGCCCTTTGTCCTGCCCTGGGGCAGTCAAGCACCTAAATGCTAGGCAATTGTCCCCTGAACAAGAGTACCAACAGCAACCCCAGACATGTGTTTCAGTCTGGTTGGACCTCATCAGTAGGGTGGATCTGTGCCTCTCTAAGAATAGTGAGTAAGGGGTCCACGTCTGGATTCCCCTAGTAACTTAGGGTGAGACCCAAAGTTACTTAAATATGCAAATTAACAAGGGGGTCCTGGGAATCCCTCTGCCAGACATTAGTCCTGGTTACGAGAGACTTACCCAGAGTCTTTAGCTCACTATCTTTCACAGAGAAAAAATATCCCAAACATATCCCCTGGGGAATCCAGCATCGAAATGCTAGGCAATTCTCCTCTGAACAAGAGTACCAACAGAAACCCCAGACACGTGTTTCGGTCTGGTTGGACCTCATCAGTAGGGTGGTGCTGTGCCTCTCTAAGAATAGTGCGCAAGGGGTCCACGTTTGGATTCCGCTAGTAATTTAGGGTGAGTCCTAAAGTTACTTAAACTATGCAAATTAACAAGGGGTGGCATAGCGCAACTCATGACACACTATCATCTAATGTGAAGAGTGTCCGTTATGAATCTAGTCATGAATCAGATATTTGTGCAACCAAAATAAACACAGAAAATTAATTACATATATAAAAAATCATGAAGTTGTTAAACCTCAGTAATCCCTAATCTTGAAATGCAGAAACAGGTTTATGTCTAATGTGACAGGAAAACGAAGTTGTAAAATATTCAGTGTTTAATGAAGAATGTTAAATCTCTAGACCAAACCCATTGAGCTGAAGGAAAACTCTCTAGGAATAGATTGAAAGCAGTACACAGACACACGTGTATTTAAAGCTGCACATACATTTGTATTTAAAACAACACACAAACACATGTTTATTGAACGTTACCAACACATGGGGCCTCATTACGAGTTTGGAGGCAGCCATGCCCTTAATAAGGGCATGGCTGCCTCCAAACTCGGGTCCGGGTTCCCTGAATGTGGAATTACCGGGCCATTCCGACCTAGGAGGGCCCGGTATTTCCCCATTCAGGGAACCCAGACCCGGACCGTCCCCATTCCCATTCGAGCCCCCATAGGGCTCAATAGGAATGGGGATGATGACACCAGCACACTGGTCCCCTCGCGAACCCGCAAAGGATGTCTGGTCTGACCAGACGTGCAGAGCAGGTCCCGCCAGGGAACCTCGTAATGAGGCGGTATGGGTTTAGCGGTGCCAGCACCTTTACCAGCAACGTTAAACCCATACCGCCAGGGTCGTAATGAGGCCCATGTTCTTGAAATCTGCACAAACAAATTCTGAAAATAATGAACAAATATGTGTTCAGAGAAGATCACTCAAGTCTGAGAACATTATTTTTCTAATTGAAACCTGCAGGAGTCCGTTATACTCTGTTCTTGCCTACATACACATGATCTGCACACAGCCAATGCATTCACAAACCCAAACCGATGAAGTTATCACTGACAATAATAGTTTTGCCTAGATAGAAGCAATCATAGAAGGAGTTATGTATGACTTAAGCTCTTCATAATGCCACTAAAATCTGAGCCTGTTTTCTAGGAGATGTTGGGTTTATTGATCGTTTTATGTTTACACAGTTCTTTGTAAATATAATCAAACAATACAAATAAAGTTTTCTTGGCATGTTGCCAGTTTGACTTACTGCCTGGCTCGTTTTTTAGGTCTAATTGTCGTCCTGTGATTGTTTAAAAAGTTCCATCTTCACGGGAAGCACACATATGAGAGTTTTTTTTTTAATGCTGTGTTATCAGTGTTTATAGAGTGCAATCAACCCCCTGTTTTTCGATAGTTTAGAACATGGTTTTACATTCTGTTTTATATCTGGACGTAAGTAGGAGGGGCAACGTGCAACAGGAGTTATTAACGGTGAATCATCACTCGCACTGTATTGATCTGATATTCTGATATACTGACATCTGCACTGTGGGTGCACGTCTTGAGATATAGCATTAATATGACTTTATTCATGTATCTACCTAGCACAGGTCACGCAAATGCACTTTAGCGAAGTAACTGTACATTCTATCTTTAGGAAAGTAGTTGGTGTCTGATGGTGAAACATGTTTTAGATGCTTCACAATGCATTAGTACTTTGTTTATATTCCTATCAATATTGGCACATCATTTAATATGATCTTGAATACAGTAGAGTTGTTGGTCTAAGGAAATGACAAATAAGCATGGCACACTTGAAAAATGTGTTGAAATACAGCTGTGCTGCTTTATTTTTTAAATGAATGTGGATCTCTTCTATTGAGAGTGCAGTATACGGAACCTTACACGAGGGCGATGTGATTTGACACACAGGCGGCTGTGTCTTGTCTAAAGAAGCAACAGCAAGAAAGGGCGTTGTTGTTATCAACACAGCCAGCCCTTAGCTTTCTTTTAAATTGGGTAAAGATGCAAGTGGGGCATTAGAATGTGCAGGACCCTGTGTTTGATCAAGTGAATTAGGAGTGCCCTGCTGCATGTGTTGGGGTTTGCTTGTTACTGTGCCCTTCTGTCTCTGGTAAGGTTTCAACAATTCTAGAAGTGGAAACATTTGACACACGTGCTGGGTATTTGGGTTGATTTGAGAGTGCAATCTCTATAATAATGGTGAAACAAGGTCTGATTGGGTTGGTGTGACCTATATTTATTCTTGTAGCTGACACGTGTTCTCTGCCCTCCTAGGCATTTTCAAGGCAATTCTGAATTAGTAATGGAATGCTCTATGAGCAGGTTTCAGAGCGCAATGCAAAGTTTTAAATCAGGTCTTTTAGGATTTGTAGGTGGAGCCAGTGGTGGTGGCTGCGAAGATGTCCTGGAGTGGGCAGTCTAACTGATGAAGGCCCATTGTAGTAGGGGGCGGGCAGATGCGTGTGTGAAATGGATGCTGGGGAGCCAGGTCAAAGTCTTGGCGGTGGCCGTGCGGCTTGCACTGTCCTTTTAAATTGGTGCATTTTTCACTGATTCTTCAAACTGATTCTTCAAACGTGATCAAGCGACCGGTGGGTCATGAAATGCGCCTTTTGGGTTTTTCCATTCCCTTGTCTGCCCTGAGAAGGATGAAATAAAAAGCATTTTTGACACCGGCCGAGTACATTTTTCTTTATTGAATGATGCCCAGGAGTGTAGTCTAACAGTATGTTGGTATCATATATATATATATATATATATATATATATTACATGGCCACAGTAGTGGCCATGTAGTTATGGTTAAGTTGCTGTTTCCATAGGAAGTGCACTTTTTGGGCGGCTTATAACTTCGCTCTCCCTGGACGGATCGTCACCAAACTTTGCAAAAAAAAAAATTTGGGTCACTCTGAATTATTTTGCAAAGTTTGGTGAGGATTCGTCCAGGGGGGGCAAAGTTATAGGGGGTGTCCCAAAACTTTTTTTTTTCCCATAGACTGAATGGGAAAAAAAATGTGCTCGCGCCTACAGCCCAAACCGGTGGACGGAGTTCCACCAAATTTGGACCAGGAGCAGCGGCTTGGTTCCGAAAGCATGCTTTTGCAAATTTGGTGAAAATCCGTCCAGTAGTTTTTTTTAAAATGACCAAAAAGTAGGTAAAAAAAAATTAGTGATATCTGTGTTCGGTTCGCGGACACACTTCCCTGTTCGCTCCGCGGACAGTGTCCTGATTGGCCAATCGTCTTGCGTGATGTTCGCGGACATGCAACGTGTTCGCTGATTGGACGGCGTGGAGGGTGAAGCGCATCAGATTTTTCGGTAGCGCCCGCCATCTTGTATTCGCGGACGTCCGCGGACAGCGCGGTGAAACTTTGTTCAAAATGTGTATTTTGTAGAGTGTGTTGGTGTGTAGGAGTGTTTGGGGAGGGTGGGAGTGTATGAAATAGGATGAAAGTTGTGTTTTTTATGAGTTAGACATTCTTTTTGTGTTCGATTTGTTTGCGGACATCACAGGTGTTCTGAAATGTTCTAAATAAACTGACTGGGGGGTGTTCTACGGACTCAATATGTGTCCGTTTTGTTCAGAAGCAAAGTGAAACTGTTCTAAGAACACTTGCGGTGTCCGGGGAGTGTTCGTAGGGGGTGTCCTGAGGACGCTGTCCGTATTGTTCTCTGTCAAGTTCAATGTGTTCTAAGAACACCCGCGGTGTCCTGAAATGTTCGCAAATAAACAAAATGGGGGTGTTCTGAAGACGCTTCTAAGAACACTCGCGGTGTCCGGGGAGTGTTCGTAGGGGGTGTCCTGAGGACGCTGTCCGTATTCTTCTCTGTCAAGTTGAATGTGTCCTAAGAACACTTGCGCTGCCCTGAAATGTTCACAAATAAACAAAATGGGGGTGTTCTGAAGGCGCTTCTAAGAACACTCGCAGTGTCCGGGGAGTGTTCATAGGGGGTGTCCTGAGGACGCTGTCCGTATTGTTCTCTGTCAAGTTCAATGTGTCCTAAGAACACTCGCGGTGTCCTGAAATGTTCGCAAATAAACAAGATGGTGGTGTTCTGAAGACGCTTCTAAGAACACTCCCGGTGTCCTGGAATGTTCGTAGGGGGTGTCCTGAGGACGCTGTCCGTATTGTTCTCTGTCAAGTTGAATGAGTTCTAAGAACACACCGGGGCTTGTCCTGAAATGTTCGCAAATAAACAAAATGGGGGTGTTCTGAAGACGCTTCTAAGAACACTCGCAGTGTCCGGGGAGTGTTCGTAGGGGGTGTCCTGAGGACGCTGTCCGTATTGTTCTCTGTCAAGTTGAATGTGTCCTAAGAACACTTGCGGTGTCCTGAAATGTTCGCTAATAAACAAGATGGTGGTGTTCGGAAGAAGCTTCTAAGAACACTCCCGGTGTCCTGGAATGTTCATAGGTGGTGTCCTGAGGACGCTGTCCGTATTGTTCTCTGTCAAGTTGAATGTGTCCTAAGAACACTCGCGGTGTCCTGAAATGTTCGCAAATAAACAAGACGGTGGTGTTCTGAAGACGCTTCTAAGAACACTTGCCGTGCCCGGGGAGTGTTCGTAGGGGGTGTCCTGAGGACGCTGTCCGTATTGTTCTCTGTCAAGTTGAATGTGTTCTAAGAACACCCGCGGTGTCCTGAAATGTTCGCAAATAAACAAAATGGGGGTGTTCTGAAGACGTTTTTGAGATCACTCCCGGTGTCCTAGAATGTTCGTAGGGGGTGTCCTTAGGACGCTGTCCGTATTGTTCGCTGTTAAGTTGAAAGTATTCTAAGAACTATCGAGTTGTTCTGAAATGTTCGTAGGGGGTGTCCTGAAAACGGTGTCCGTATTGTTCGCTGGCAAGTTCAAAGTGTTCTAAGAACACTCACATTGTTCGCGGACATTAAAAGTTTCCCATAGATCATATTTGAAATGTTTGACTCTATGGATGTGATATGCTGCGGTGGTTGTTGCCAGGGCATAGAGTCTTGGGTGCATGGCCATTTGGCCATGCACCCAAGATTGTATGCCCTGGCAACAACCACTGCAGCATATCACATTCATATTTGCTTATAACTTTGGGTGAAAAACAAATGTATAAGGAACAAAAGTATTAGATACTATGGATGTGATATGCTGCTATGGTTGTCCTTTTTATTGTATACTTACTGTTGGGTCTAGTAATGGGAGTCCATGTTTTTCTTCTTCATTTCTGTGATAAAAGAAAATAGCATGTTAGTATTAGTATTTTGTAATGACTTATTACATTGTATAAGCAATATACTTTTATTTTTTTTCGACCCTCATATTTAGTAGAGTACAAATCAGAGTACTGTGCAATTTGCTCAGTTTCTGTATTTGTTGCTAAAATCATTGGGTCTGTGGGAGAAAAAAAAATCCATGTTGGATTAAAATAAAAAACTTTTTCTGTTATGCTACAGTTTATTTGTTTGTTTGTTTTCAGTGTTCACTTGTTGTTTCTGGTTAATGCTTTATACTTTGCTTTGTTGGATGTTTTTGGGAGCAGTAACAGATTCTTCATTTGTTTTGATATTATAAAATTTTGGAGCAGTTAGATACCAATTGGCTTACTCTAACTGTCTATTCTTTTAAGATATTTTAGTGGTTTTGATTTATCTATTTGGATATTGTTACATTTTGGGACAGTTAGATACCAATTGGCATATTCTAACTGTGTATTTTTTGGCCTAATTTAGTGGTATTCATTTATCTGATTAGTTGTTGTAGAATCTTTGAGCTGTTAGATAGCTTTTGGAGTATTCTAACAGTTTATATTATTTTAACACACATTTATAATTTTGGGACAGTTAGATACCAATTGGCGTATTCTAACTGTGTATTTTTTGGTCTAATGTAGTGGTATTCATTTTTTCTGATTAGTTGTTGTAGAATCTTTGAGCAGTTAGATAGCTTTTGGAGTATTCTAACAGTTTATTTTTTTTAACACAAATTTACTTAAAGGTTTAAATACAGTTTATTTATCAAATTTTGGTTTTAAGAACATCAAATAAGCGTTTATAAGATTTGCTGGTAATCTCTGCTTTAGAGTAATGGTACTATCATTACATTCAAACCATCCACATTTCTTTTTTATATATGCAGTGTAGTTCCCTGAATTGGTTGTGGCTACTGCGTGGTAGATTATACCTATTGTTGTGAAGGTTTTCTTACCAAGTGATATTTGACCATGTGTGAATCCAGTCAGCTTGCAGTTGTTTTTGGTACCATCTGCATTGTAACGTAGAAGCATTAGTATTACGTATTTACTATGTGTTTGTATTAATAACGTGGAGCGATTATCTGAATTGCAGGTAGTGCATAATCTACCATGGTTTGCATTTTGTACAAGTTGCTGAAATGGAATGGATTCACAATTTGGTATTGATATATATATATGAAGCGTTCATTGGGGATTTCTTCTTGTGTCACATTGTTGCAGAGAGTGCATGTATGTTTCCACATGTATGAAATCTGAAAGATTTCATTTATAGGTATGTTTTTGTTTTCCAGTACTTGTAGTAAGTACATTAGAAATTCTTGTGGATCTTCCTGTGAGTTTATAGTGAATTTCACCATTCCAGCACAGTAGGCCAATTGTCGTCTTATTCCAAAAACACTATATGTGTTGTCAGGATTGTTTGCTGCATTTCTGTGAAGTACTAACATTTGCAAACACAATGGGTCTGTACTGTGTAAATAAATGTTGTCAACAATTGGTGGTAATTGAAATAGAATATTCATTGCTACATTTGCATAGCAACTTACACCAACTATATTTGAGAATTTAAATGGTCCAGGTAGTTCTGTATCTAACTGTTTTTTTTGGAGTTTGTCTTCCTTCTTTAAAGAAGTACCTGGTTTACTTTCTCTAATTGATTATTTTTTGTTTGTGGTACTTGATGAAGTATTAGTTTCATTTACTCTCTTTGGAGGATTTGCAGAGACGTCCTGTTGCATTTCTGTTTGATTTAGTTTTCTTTTACAACGTTTTAGTTTTTGTGGAACAGAATATGTGTTTAGATGGGGAGTGTATAGTGAGCGAAGTCTATTATATTCTAAAATGCAAGGAATATCAGTGTTTACTTTACTTGCATCAAAGTTGATTAGAAATAGACCGTCAAGTGTACGTAAGCGTGATAGTGCTACGTAGCTCATGCCTTCTTTAAAGACTGTGTTACCAATATCTATCATTGCTTTGTCTAGGGTAAGACCTTGTGATTTATGAATCGTGACTGCGTATGCAAGAGTTAGAGAAAATTGTTCTCTGCGTACATACATATCTTTGAAGAGAAGGAATCTAGCTGTTGAGCGTCCTATCCGTTTTACTTCTGAAAGTTTGTCAAAGAGTATATTGACAAACTGAATTTTGTTGTCACGTGGGTATGTTTGAAAGCCAACAACTGTACCCATTGCTCCATTAACTAGTCCTTGGTCCACGTCAAGGTTATGTTTAAGCATTACTCTGCAATTTAAGGATAATTTTAACATCTTTTCTAAGCCTGCTGTGTTTGAGATTGAATTTTCTAAATTATGTAGTCTTGTTGTGGCTTGGTCACACATGGGTAGTGTCATACCATGTACATCTATTTTGTCTGTGGCGCTAATTTCCATTATTGGTTGCATTTCTTTACTTAACATTATTTCAATGAATTTGAGACAGCTTGCAAGAGTTGGCATTAAGGCCATACAATTGACATTTTTGTGGGCTAATTGTTCCATAACACCTGTAGCACATGCATTGTCGCCATAAAGTACATTAATGTGCCGGGTTTTCAATGTTGCTTCTGCTTCTTTAGAAAGTATGCCAACTCTCAAACCTTTTAAAATGTTGGCATAAGTTAGATCTGCAGATTGGCGCATGTTTTCTGTTAATTCTCTGTATTGGAAATGTTGCCAAAGGTTGACATTTCCAATGCTGCCAACAGTTTTACAGCAGAGTTTGTGCCCTAATGTTTTAAAAATAGGTTCACCTTTTACTGGTGTTAATTGAAGCAGATCTCCAAAAACAATAATGTGTTTTCCTGCAAAGAGCTCTTCATAGTCTGTTTTGAGTACTTCTTGTAATCTGAGGTGAATCAAAGCTAACATCAGGTTGGAGACCATGCTCACTTCATCTATTAGTAGCATTTTCATTTGTTTCAATACTCTGCGTAATTCCATTGCAGCTTCTGCAGAAAGTTTGTAATAGTCTAATTTGTTTTGGGGTTCTACTGGTAATAGTATTAATCAGTGTAATGTAACACCACCTATGTTGTAGGCAGCTAAACCTGTGGGGGCAGTGACTACAGCTGACAGTTTGTTGTTTGTCAATTGTTGAAGGAACTTACTAATGATTTTGATTAGGAATGTTTTGCCAGAACCAGCTTCACCACTGACGTACAGTAGTATAGGTTTATAATTATGGCAGGAACATTCTTTATTTTCATGTTTTACACCATGTGCAATTTGTTTTGTTACTTCTTGAAAAATGCTACTTTGCTCATTGTGTAGTTTTGATTGTAGTATAGTTAAGTCTTCCTTAACATACTGACACATGGTGTTTTCTACTTCTATCATAGCTAATTCTGCCTCATTTGTTATTAGTGGTTCTCCCAGTGGTTCTTGGCTTCCTGTTACAGAAGGTTGACTACTGTCAGGAGTATCCTTATCTAGTTGGGCTTGGAGTTCTTCTTCATGTTGCTGTTCATTGTCCAACATTGTTTTGTACTGTGTAAAGTTTACATCAGTTATAGTGCTTTCATTTGCTTTGAAAGCATCCTCATATGAGTCATAGTTATCTAGTAATTGTTCTTCTTTTCTCCATGGTTTGAAGAGTTGTAGCAGGGACATGTAATATACTTCTTTATGTTGAGGAGTCTTCAATGACAATTTGATATGATTAATTAAATTTGTTTTAGTGAGTTTAACTAAGCTGCCTTCACAGTCTATCACTCTATATTTACCTTTTTTTTCATCAGGTTTCATATTATTTTTGTATGTGTAGTTTTGGGCTATTTGGTATAGACACATGTTTTCCAAAGTATTACTTCTGTTTGGGTAGTATGTGTCCAATACATTGTTTTTTAAAATGTCTTGGCTGTTTGGATCATGTTTGGCTATTGTTTCTATATCTTCATATGATTTTAGAACTCTTTTTCTAGATTTAGCTGGACCAAGACTTAGCCATACTATATTTTCAGATTTACCATACAATGAAGTACCAGTTAAACGATCAGCTGCTTCATAAGATCCACATTCTCTATGGGTGAGCATTTTTATGCCCAAGCTGTATAATTTCTGAGATACTGTTTTATCTGATGACAGGTCATTCCAGAGGTCTTGGAGCTCTGTCTTTTCTGCTTTAGTTAAGTATGCTGTGACATATCGTGCAACTGCAGTAGAATTGTCTGCAATGTACTGCACATCTATGTTTGCATTCCATAAGTGGGCAATGATTGCATTATAATCATTGATATATTTTTCTTATTCTTTCCTTTGTATGTGATATGTATTTTTAGGTGACTTACCTTTAACACTATGTCTAACTGAAGACATGACGTTGCTTACTTGACCTGTATTTGTAACTGGTCTAGGGAAACCAAATCGGCATTTGGTGTAGTATTTGCCTTTGTTTTTGTATTTGCAACGACAATATTTTCCACATTTGTGTCTTTGAAATTGTAAAATTTGTTCATGAAGATCACTATTTGTGGCTTCTGATGGAATTTCACAAGTGACATATTTTTCAATAAACTGTAAAACTGTGGCATCACTGTCTTGACCAAATTTAGGAGCATCTTTAATCCATAAAAGCATGTGGATATGTGGTGCTCCTCTGGCTTGGTATTCTTTTCTCCAAAAGAAGTGTTGCACTTCTCCAAGGGGAGGAACAGTTTTATTACAAATAAAATGTAGCATAGCAATGAAGCGATGGTGAAAGTATCTTGAAACATTAACAGGATCCAAAGAACAAAGTTCTCCAGGTGTTAGAATATCTATGTTTGTTTTGTTTTTATTTGATATGCGTAGGAAATCATGTAAATCTTCCCATGCATATTCTGCACAACTTACTGTAACAAACCAAGTGGGTGGGCCAATGTTTCTGATCATACAACGTACATCTCCATGACGTCGAAACCAGTACTCTTTAGTACCATGCATATTTGCTAATAGATTTGTAATATTTGATTGTAAAACCCCCTCCTTTTGTTGCACTTTCTCTAATAATTGTGTAGCTGTCATATTTTGAAAGTGTGATCCTGATTTTAATATGTGTGAAACTCCCTAACAAAGTTTGTCGGGGGGAAATTCTGCCGGGGTCGGCCGGGCCGTCCGCAGACCTCCGGGCAGGGAGGCCCCAACTCCTCCCGTATATCCCAGATGAGATAGAGTATGAGACACACACAAGAAGCAAGGTGACTCTGCTGTTTATTAAACAAAAACGGCAGGGATGGGTCAAGGAGCAAATGCGTCCGTCCTGACAACACACAATCGTGGGGCTTGCAGGCCCTTTTTACTTTAGTATGACGCGCTACTCGCGTCATCTCAAAAGTTTAGCAAAAAACCTATCTCCACTCTGGATTGGTTGCTCGAGTGGTAGGGTTAGTATAGCATACGTATAGAGAACAATATTAGTGGGCAAGGAGAGTGAGGTGATATATCTGGGTTGTCCCTACAATTAGATACATGAGAATTGTTACATGAAGACTACTAATGATTGGTCAATGTTAATGGCGTCAGTGATAAGAGCCCCATGTTCTGATTGGTGCGCTCGCGAGCCTCCCAGTCTGGGACCATCGCTGTTCCCAGCTCGCGGTGCACCTGTCATTTGCAACAATGTTTCACTATGAGTACGTGCAGACAATGTGAAGACTTATTCATGAGCTGGAAGGCCGACTACTCCCACTGTCGCAGATGCCCATTGAGCGGCAAGGTACACAAAAGAGGTGGGGGGATTAGACTGTGGATCAAAACGCCCCCTAACTTTAGGAACACCTAAAAAATATAAACTAAAGAATGATCCACAGTATAGTATCACGGTGTCACGTATCCAGCCTCACTAATTAGAAGGCGGGAATAAGGGTAAACAGTACCCAATTAACATATCTCTAAACATTAGTGCTTGGCATTATAGCCGCTACACAAGGGGAATAGAACCAGATATACAGTTATTAATTTTATTAACCTTCAATGGTAAATATACATCATAAAAATGCCAACATGGGACAGTGCATCATTAAATACAAAAATAGCACAATCCTTAAAAACTTTTAATACATGAAAACAACCAAATCGCATCAGTGACAATATAAGTACACCGGGAGACAGAAGGTTTACATGTAAACCTAGGAAACCACATAGTCAAGGATTACAATAAGCACAAAGAAATAAATCAATATGTTACTACTAAACCTAACCACAATAATTGGGTTAGAGAAAAAAGAAAAAATACCACAACTAAAATAACTAATGACTACCACATTCCTTCACTCCCATTTAACCCGACATGTTTCATTCCTCACTCATTTTATACACACGCAGTCAGGGGAAATTCATCAGGGGTGTATACTTAGAAAACACGATGTGTCTCAATTGGTCGTTTTATGCGGCACAGCTGAAGTTACCGCCTCACAACCTAAATGGTTCAAAGTGAACATTTAATGTTCCACACCTATTCAGCCAACCACCGCGTTTAGAAATACGCGAACACTGGCTTTAGCAAAGGCACCTGGACCCATACACTTTGCAATTAGTTCGAAAGTGAACTGTAAAAGCGTCCGATACAAAAACAGTTAATTTCTTGAAGTTAGAGTAAAGTTCGGACTGCCCTCCCGCGAGGAACGGACACGAGACACCTGTGAAAAGACAAGGGGAGAAAGACCAATCATTATAGTCCCTCATTCTTTAAGACTGTTACATTACGAAGTCAAAGGAGCTAGCAAAAGCTCCAACCTTGTCACATTATAGGGCTGATCAAACGGAAAACCGGACTCCTTATGTTAAAAATTATCAACACTTACTATTGGAAAAACACATGGAGCGAATACCTCTCTAAAGGGCCCAGTTACTCATAGGCCAGCACGTCACTGTAAGATATTAAAACGTGCACTACAGATCATCACAAAGCTTACCTTGCGGTTGCTTGCAAAGTACTTCAACAACGGACGATATGTGATGGGTATCTGAACAAATACCAGTGTCCTCTATCACCTCTCTACACAGATTCCACTGCAACGCGCTTATCTATTAAATCAAGTATAGGGGAAAGGAAGGGGGAAAGAAGGGTGAAAGGCGCTATTGACAATGTTTCAAAACTGTTTCTACTCTAAAGATTAATGTATTCAAAAGATCACTGTGCCTTACCTTAAGTTAAAGGCGTTGTGTGTCGCTCTAATACACCTCTATGTATAGTGAAAAAGTTGCCATGTTGCACCACCCGGTCAAGTATATCTACAAAGATAAAGAAAATATAAATGTATATATATGGGGACCGAGTCTAATTCCGTAAGACTGCACATGCTTGTTAATTAAGCATCAACAGAATATAGAATATAGCGCATCAAGGCACCTACGTCCTGGCTTAGGAAGCACCATACGTAGCGAGCTCAGACCAAAACCGAAGTGGCGGCTGCAAAATCTAAATTACGGCAGTCTTTATCACCAGGGATAAATATTCGTACTCATAGTTAACAGCTTAAAATACAGCCGCCAGTAACGTCTTTAGCACAGGCATATGTGGCCCTTTAGGCGAGTTCACAGATAATTGACGTCAGCAACCTCCAAGTCAGAGGAAGCATGCAATATACTGCCCTCCCCCGTTTTAGCTGGCTAACAAATCGACACACACGGCAAGTAGCTGGTGTAGGTGTCAGGCTCACAGCGAACGTTGTTTACCGTTGCAAGGTCGACAACCCTTCAGCACAGCCCATCAGCTACTCGCGTGTCATCGGATGAGATGCAGCCCGGTTTAGTGTGGGTCTCGTCGAGTCGCGTTGGTCAGTTTCTGGCCGGCGAAAAATCAATGCTCAGCTCTTCCATTGAAATAGGCGTGTCAGTCATTTGCTTACGTGTCTCATTTAGTTAGAGGCAGCTGTAGTAGCTGTCGTACCCAAGGGCGTCTACATTTCAAAGGATGGTGGGACTTGCAGTCCCAAATTCGCACTAGATGTTTAGTCCCACCAAATAACGAGCCGTCCCTGGAACAGCTCTAAACGGATGAAAACAGTAAACCTCATATTATCGCTAAAATTAAAACGATTATGATTAGTTGAAAAGGGTAATAACCCAAAAGCCGTCCTGCCTCGAGTTACCTATATTTGCTAACGCCTACGCATGGTTGCCTTCACAGACACTCTGCCCTGCTGCAAGGAGCCCGCACGCTGTTCTTTAGAACTAAAATTTTTTTTTAAAAAATATAAGTGTACTGACAAAAGGGCGCAAGATGACTCATCAAGGGGGTCCCAAGAAAATAGAGGGTTAGAACCATTAACCCAATGATGTTAACTAGGGTCTTAAACACATCCTCGGATGGGCTGTTGCGAACATGTGTCTACACATACAATCGTTGTATTAAAACGGAATGCTCTATGCCAACCTAGGTAAGCCAGTCGAGTCTATCATTCAGACCTGTTACTGAGCTATTTGTGAGGAAAATCATACGTTGTTCCTTCTGTAATAATCTTACTTTGTCGTGGTTGATGTCTCCAGAAGGAATGATTTTCCAAAGGACGCTCCACTGTAAGTCTTCTACTTTATGTATAGACTCTACCCAATGGTCTACCAAAGGGGCATTCTGGGTCCTATTCCTGATACAACTCTTATGTTCCCCTATTCTTGTTTTAATTTTCCGCTCTGTTTTTCCAATATACAGTCGGTTACACGGGCATCAAATTGCATAGATGAGCATCATAGAGTTGCAGTTACTGAACTGTGTTTGTCGCCAAGGGGTTTTAAGTCCCAAATTCACTTCTGTGCTTCTAGAGGTAGAGCTACAACAAGTACAATGACCGCAAGCTGAGTGGCCGGCTAGTTTGGGAAAACCCCATTTTTCAGGAAGTGTACTTTGTTTTATAGTCCTCAAGCTCACATCGTTATGTGTGATTAATTCCTTTAGGTTTCGACTTCTTTTAAAAGCAACAATAGGTCTTTTGAGTGGTTTTTCCCCAGTCTCCAGGACATTCCAATTTTTCAACAAGATCTTTTTAATCTGGTTAGAGAAATGGCTGAAGGTATTGACGAATACCAGTTTTTCATCATCCTTAGTCTTAACATTGGTTTTATATTCCAATAACGCTTGCCTATTGTTGTTAAAAGCTCGCTTTTTGGCCAGATATGTCAGTTTAGCTGGATAACCTCTTGCGATTAATCTTTTACTGAGGCCCTCTGCTTCTTCTTTGAAGTTAAATGTAGAGGAACTATTCCTTTTCAAACGCAAAAACTGACCCAGCGGCAAGTTGTCTTTGACGTGCTTAGGATGAAAACTCTCATAGTGTAAAAGGGAGTTTTTATCAGTTTTCTTATGGAACGGTTTAACACTGAGCAACTAAGTGATAGCATTCGAAGTTATTGTGATATCTAAAAAGTTGAGTTCTGCATTACTCTGACTCATCGTAAACTTCAAAAACCGATCTTGTACATTAAGCCACTTGAAAAACTCATCTAGTTCTTCTATAGTACCATTCCATATGACGAAAATGTCATCTATGTACCTTTTCCATGTTCTAATCTTATGTCTGAAGGTATTGGCTGAGGATAAAATTGTGTGAGTTTCGAACTGTTCCATATATAGGTTCGCCACACTCGGTGCTAAGGTGGCCCCCATTGCC
Source organism: Ambystoma mexicanum (assembly GCF_040938575.1). Classification (NCBI taxonomy): domain Eukaryota; kingdom Metazoa; phylum Chordata; class Amphibia; order Caudata; family Ambystomatidae; genus Ambystoma; species Ambystoma mexicanum. The sequence continues at coordinate 1,107,973,506 of NC_090933.1, read as the reverse complement.
GTACCCTGTATCTGCCTAAAGTACTCGCCGTTGAAATGGAAATAGCTCTCGGTGAGGGCCATTTCAGCACACCATAATACAAATGACATGGGTACTGCAGATTCTGGGTATTCAGACAATAGGCGTTCTTCCAGCATTTCTAATGAGGCTTGTTGGGGTATACTCGTATAAAGAGCCACAACATCTAGACCCACTAGTAGTTCACAGCTTGGATCGAAAGCTAGATTTTCCACCTCGTTAATCATTTGTATCGTGTCCTGTACGTAAGATTGCATTTTACGTACAAGGGGTTGGAGGAAAAAATCAGTGAACCTAGAAAGAGGTCCTAAAACTGAATTCACCCCCGAAACAATCGGTCTTCCTGGTGGGGGTGATATATTTTTGTGGATCTTTGGCAGTGTGTAGAATTGCGGAGTCTGTGGTTTCACAGCACTCAAGAAGTCGGACTCTTTCGTTGTAATCCACCCACGTTCTTTAGCCTTCATAACTTTCAGGCGGATCCGTTGTTGTAGCTCTAGCGTGGGATCCCCTGGTAAAGGTGTATAACACTGCAAATCAAGAAGTTGTCTATAGCATTCCGCTAGATAAGACTCACGATTCTGGAGTACTATTGCACCCCCCTTATCTGCTTTGCGGATAATGATGGCTTTGTTCTCAAAAAGATCCATCGTGGCTGTCTTTTCACGGTTACTGATGTTATGGAAAGTAGATCTCTTCTTCGCTTGAGACTCCAGGTTCTTCAAATCGCGCATTACTCTTCTTTCGAAGACCAATGCCTCAGCTGTCCTCTCACTATTAGGTACACAAAAATGAGATTTGATATGAAGTCCTGTGGTTCCACTGTCACTTTCAAATTGCTTGTCTTGAAAGTACTGTTTTAAATGAACTTTCCGCATGAAAGCAAAGAATTCTTGTCGAAAGAGAAACTCATTGTGTAGGTTCGTAAATACGAACCCCATGCCCTTCTCTAACACTGACGTTTCATTGTCTGTGAGTTGATGGGAGGAGAGGTTCACCACAAGGCCTGCATACTTCTTGTCACTCGTGCCTCTGGTTCCCAGCCCATTTGGCCCAGGTCTAAAAAAGAAGAAGAGGCAGAACCAGGGGCTTGCGAGATATTGCTGTCTCTGTTACCACGAGTCCCACGATTTCCAGTATTTCTCCCACGATAATTATTTTGCCTATTGCTCTGTCCTCGTTTATGGCCACCTCGAGTAGTACTGGGGTCACCATAATTACTTCCGTCACTAGAACTAAACGAGGTGTTTCGAAAGGTAACCCGTTTTTTGTTCCCCATTGCTGGTAGATTGGAGGGATCGTCTGGTTTATAGTCATCAGCTGTGTAATAAAACGCCTTGTCATGTGTGAAGTTCTGAATGTCTTTGTTCAATCTCCTTACTCGATCTTTGAGGGTATCTTCCTTGAAAGCATTCATTTCTGCTAGGAGGGACTCTGCTTGTTTTTTATACAGGTCAAGGGGGATTGCTTTTTTGATCTCTTCTTCCAGCGTAGAAAGCTCAATCAAGATTTTCTCTGACATTTCATTAGCCGTATCAATGATCAAAATCATCCAGTCCCTTCCACATTTAGTGGCAACATAGCTCCATTGTAGTATAAAGTTTTTGTTATCAAGAAAAAGTCGGGGTTCATTTCTAACGACCAAACCCTGCGGTAAGATACCCTTTCTAAGATATTCGAGCATGATGGACCCGTGGAGCTCCGTACGGATCAATCTTTTCTTAATCTGAGAAAGTTCATCCCACTTTGTAATGTTTGCTGTTACATCTGCCGTCCCTCCCAATAGCGAGGATTTATTGAGGAGTTCGGTAACGTACTCATCATTGTAACTTCTGCATCGTTCCAACGCTATACTACTACGGTATGGGGAACAAGGTAGGATAAGGAGAGAGAGAGCACAAAGAAAAAGATGCCCATTGAGCCTTTCAAGTGTATCTGCCTGTGTCTCGTACTGAGGGATCCAGACGTCTTCTTTCTCCTGGACTTGGCATCCTGTCAGGTTCGGCTTGGTCACGTGAGGTGGGACCGTGTTTGAGGCAGACTTTACACCATTAATATTGTTTTGCTACTGTGCGCCTGGTTTAATTTTGCAGGTGTGACTTTAACGTTGGTGCGCGGCGTGCGAGGTTGCAACATCGTGCCCTTGATGGTCTGCTTTCGGAATGTGGGTTTGCAACATTACGACCTTGGCTGTCTGCTCTCGCCGGGCTCATTCTGCAGGATAAGCAACCTGACTCTTGTTCTTTTAACGTCCATGGGAGCTCTTGCTTGCGGCCTACTTAGGCCTGGTGTATAGGTAGAACCATTTGGTGCACAGGCGCTTTAGGTTATAGTAACATATTGTCTTATGACCAGTATCATGTCTTCGTTATATTTCTCATTATGGCACCTGGGTTTAAGAAAAGCGTAAGCAAGCTCTTTAGATGAGTTCATGATGCGTCTTGCGTTTCTTCATTTTGAGAGCCTATATGAAAAATAATAAAGATGCACGTCCGTGAGTATGTCTGTCGCCTACGTCATAGCACTGAATATATTCTTCGTGTAGATTGGTGCGGGAGTGTCCAGTGTGTATATTTGCACAGGTGTGCTGATCGTTGACTAGGTCATCATGGCATCTCTAACGACGTGTTGGTTTTAGTCTAGTTGATCCGTGCCGCAGGTGTCAGCATGGGCAGGCCGTGCTGTCGGGCAGGCAGATGGACACATCCGTATGTTCCTGTACCAGGGTATTTGGTCGTCTGGTAGATGGGCAAACTCTTCTTGTGGCGGGTGCCTGGGCCGTGATCCTTTAGGCCAGGCGCGAGAGGGTAAGGACGGGAGTCTGTTTTTCCATTCTCCCACTTCAAGTTGCTAGTTCACTTTCAAAGAGTAGGTGGAATATGTATTCCACATTTTGTCTAAATCTGGGATCTTCAGAATACATCCGTAATGAGCGGTATTCTGAAGCTGATATTTGAATAGGTCTATCATCATACCTTCCTCCTTTGCCAGTAGGAAAGAGTAGAGGAAATGCACGTGCTTCTATACTTTTTTCCCATATACTGATTGGCGATCCTTTTGTTTGACGCATTTGGTAAGTTTCCAGTACATCTTGTACGGTGTCATTACAGTGCAAAGGATGAATTGTATAATGGTCTAAAGTATTTGATATTGTAGCAGGATTTAGTAGCTCAAATTGACCAGCTTCTTGTGTTTCTTGAATTATTTCAGTTGTATCTTTCAAGTTTTCTTCAATATTAATTTCTTTGTAATATTCATTATTCTCTTTAAGATAATGGAAGGCTTGTCTAACTTTATATAAATCTACGAGCTGTTGCCATATTTTTTTGTCTTTTGTAGGTACTCCATTTACTAATATAATTAAAGATTGCTGCATTGGACGTTGCACTCCTAGAGTATGCACATTTTCTTTTAGATTTAATGGTAAATAAACTACTTTTCCACGAATGCCTTTTACCAATTCAGAGGGAGGTAATTTTGCTGTTTTTGGTTGAAGGCGTATTATTGCTTGAAATGGGTGTACTGTTTGAATTATGATGCTCTCATATAAATTAAGTTGTTGTAGAGGTTTTGGTACTGGGTATAATTCCAAATTATTTGTGATAGAACGTGAAGGAGTTTGGTTGTTGTCAAGTTTTGTAGTGCAATAACTGCAAAGTATTAAGGGCTCAGTTATTTCATATTTGTTTTCTGCTACAAAGTAGAGAGCTCATTCAAACCATTTAGAATCTTCATTGTCTTCTATTTTGTATGATAGGCCCACAGTTTTTGTGTTACTTTTATAAACAATTCTACGGCAACATACACATACATGGTTTGGTACTTCAGCTGATGTACTTTTAAATTTTAGTATTTCTTTTTTGTATGTGTTTAGCAAAAGGTTGCCATGTGTAGAATTGTTGCTTAATTGGTTTAAAGCTATTTCATTCTGTAAATGGCTTTCACTTCCAAAATATTTTTTCTGGATATAGTGAATTTCTTCAAGTAGGTCTTTTGCTGTACCATGTAGAAGGATGTTATTTAACTTTGCTAGTGCTAAAGCAGGACTTTTAGCATAGTACAGTTTATAGACTAGATTTCTTATAGTTGAATGATGTGTTGATATCCTTTTGATATCATGGAAAGTGGTTTTACAATTAGGTCCTGTAATGCAGGCCAATGAATGTCCTTGTAGTCCTGTGTACTTGCGCACTGGACAGGTATCTAAATTTTGCAGTAATTTAATTTTGATTTTGTCTTTGCTTTTTACATATTTATTGAGGAATTGGCGTAAAGATTTGAAACATTGTTTGGGAATGTTACACATTGACGTGCATGGCCATTTGTACACTAGACATTCTGATTCAGTTGAATGGAGGAGTAATTCTAAGTTTTCAGGGCATATTTTTGTAAGAGGTACGTCTTGTTCCATTATGGTATTATTCACTTTTTCAAGACCTCGACCACTGCTATGTATGGCAATTGTATTTGTTTGCTTTTGTTTGTACACTTCTTCATTAAAATATGGTTCTGTGCTTGTAGTGTGATTCCATTCACCTCCGCTGATACTTAAGAAGTTCTTTCTGTTGATATTTCGCTTATTGAGAAGTCTTTTTTGTAATTTAGTTATTAGTTTTGTTAGTGGTTTCATTTTGTTTAACAGTAAAATAAATACATTTCTTTTGAGAAGAATTGCACTGTCCATCAATGCTTCTAAGATTAATTTCCTACGATAGGTTTTAAGCTTTGAACCTGATTTCTCTCCTGTTTTTATAAGATTTTGAAGGACTTTGTGACGGTAAATTTTGGCTAAAATACTTTTCTTGGTATGCTTCCTTTGCACTATATTAACATTTGAAGAAGTAGTTTTATCTGTACTGATAGCTGTTAATTGTTTTTTGGTTTGTTTTACATTTTGATAGAGGAAGGGAAGTTGTTGTACTTGAAACTTCTTGTGTTTCACTAAATGATTGTATTAGCTGTTTTGTTTCAACTTTTTTTACAAATTCTGCTAGAGATGGATGCTTATGTTGGACACCTTTATTTTCATTTCCTCTACTTTTGCGTTGCTTTCTACGGACTTGACTTTTGGTGGGCATTCTTTAGGGTCTGTTGAAAAAAATAAAGAAGATATGGGTTGGGGTGTTCTGGAATGTATGTGTGCTGTGTGCCTGAGTGTTTTAGTAAGATGATAAAGATGTTTGTAATGGTGTGTGATTGTGCATTGGGAACTAAAACTAGTAGGGATAGGTATTCTTGAATTTATGTGTTACTAAACTGGGGTTCAGATGACAAAAAAAAAGTAAGCTAGTGGTGTGGAAAAGTACAAATAGTAAATCTAATGTATACAATTAAAACAGTTGTTTGTTCTATAATATGAAAATTGTAGTGGTTCAGTTGGGTAATTTGTGTGTCCAAAAATAGAAATTTGTGGGCCATTCTGGCTGTAAATCGCTGTTTAAGACATGGAAATTTTTGGACAAAATGGTACAAATTCTCTATTTTTAGAAACCGAAATAGCTCGTATTAATGTTATAGTATATTTGATTAATAATACAAATATTATGGTGATATTTTACTTACTTTTTTTTTAAAATTAACAGGTAACTTCTTAGTTTTTCTTTCTTCTTCAAATTCGGCTACTTCTTTTCAGGAAACTGGTCTTCACTGCAATTGTAAAAGCTTCAAATTAGTAACTTTGTTTGTATATAGCACTGTTTTTAATTTTGTTATTGATTTTTTTTAATTGAAATCCTCAGTGCCTTCTGTAAAACCATTAAACTAATTTATTTACATAAGATACATTGCATCAGTTCAGTACATATGATATGTTCTTAATGAACAAATTGTATTGAATGACTAACTGTAGCAAAATAAAAATATCTTTACTATGTCTTGTGAAATTTATAATATATTAGTGAATACCACTATTTTTGTAAGTAAACTGTTCTAGGTAATAGCGCCTCAATGTCATGTCTAATTTAAAGTAGTTAAGTAAATAAATAAATAAAAACAAAAAATATGAAATTGTATAAGTATTTCTATAAAGGTTTAAACATAGATTGTGTTTGCATGCAATTTTGTTTGAATATATGTAGTCTATATATTTCATTTAAAAAATGTTAGTTTAACATGATTTGAGTGTGTGTGTATAAAGATAGTAAATAGTATAAAGGTTTATAAGTGATCGTTGATTTTAGGAAATTGAAAAAAGTATAGTAAATTCATTTTACAGATTTTACAAGGTAAAAGTCTGTTTGAAAATGTATTCATCTACAATACAGAAAATATGCATACCTGAAGTTTGTGTTCATGCATATGGATATGCATGGAGCTGCAAGTAGAAATCTTGAAGACTTGTACAGTATTTCTGGTAGATTCTGCTTGCCAATGATGTGACACTTGTCCTCAGAGAGATTCAGAGTACATTTGCAGTGCTGATCTATGATGATGCAGTTAGATGTGATTGGTGCATGGTCATATGATTTTTGAGGTACATCCAATGAGGGAATGGCAGAGAGAGTGTAGTGGAAATGGTAGTAGGGCTGTTCATGTTACGATATGTCTGCGGACATGGCGGTAGTTCGCGGACATCGGGAGTTACATCCGGGGATTTTTGGGTTCAGAAGTCATGCAAATGAGAATAAGCACTGAAAGGGATTGGTCAGGAAAGTTTGGGGGGGGTGTTGTGCCAGGAGAGATTTTCTCAGATACTCTTTTTGCTGAGAGAACAAAAGATAGCTATGGCTGTGTGTTTCAGAAAACAGATTGTTCGGATTTTAGGAGATTCGTGGATACATTGGTTGAAGGTGCATGCAGAAAGCTGTGGAGTAGCTGTAGATCTTGGATTCCCACATGTGGAAGAACACTGGCATGGAGTAGGTGGAATGAAGTGGTTGGACTTGCTACCTCTCTGTGCTACTTTTGGCGACAGAGCAACATCCAGACATAATTGTAATTCATTGTGGAGGGAACAGTTTAGGACATGTGACTGGAATTGTTTTGCAATTGGCTATGAAAGAAGTACTTAGGAAGGTTATGGACATGTTTCCTAATTCTCAAGTGATATTTTCACGGATTGCGCAGAGACAAATGTGGCTTCGTTCCTCTACTTTTGCGTTGCTTTCTGGAAAAAGCAAGGCGCAATGTTAATAAGGCTGTTTGTGCCTTTCTAAGAGATTTTGGCATGTCTTCCTTTCACAATGAATATATTATGTTTTGTAGTACATACATTTTTCGCAGAGATGGAGTCCATCTTACTTATGCTGGCAATCAGATTTTTCTGAGAAATGTACAAAATGCATTGCAACCTTTTTTGGAATTACAACAACGATTTTGAAGTAGATGTTAAGCATTTACAATTTTTGACTTACAACCACCACCCAAAGGCTCTTTTCAGAGCCACCACTTCTTTCCAGAGAAAATTACAATGTTTGTGATGGAGTAGAAACCCAATTTTTTTAATGTTCGCGAACTGTCCGCAGACTTCTAAAAAATACAAAGAGCCCTGCTTCATTTATTTTCACTTCTATTTTTTAACTGGAAAAGGCGGCTCTGAAAAGAGCCTCATTTTTTTTTTGATTTTTGTAATTTTGTATTTTTTTTTGGTTTTTCAGACACGACATACTAGGAGAGGAGGGTAAAGGAGGGTAAAGGGGGGGACACCAACCACAGGGATAAGAAAGGGCGAGCTGAGAGAGGAAGATGTAGAGTGGGTTTTATTTGGGTAGTGAGCAGGTCTTCTCGTGCTCTGAGACGATAGTCTCAAAAGCACTCCGAAGTCGCTCCCCCCTGCAGAGTACTGTGTCACAGTACATACATACAACTGTGACCCTCGAAAGGTAAGGGTCATCAGCATTCTGTATGGCCTGCGAGGCAGCTTGAGGAAGACACTGTCCCACAGAGGTGGTCCTTGTGGTAACAGGATCAGAAACAGAGGATGAAGTAGAGGAAATCAACCTGCTACGTTCTTCGCAAGGTACAATCCTGCGAATAGCCCCAGAGAGAAATGACCTCAGGTGTCGCTTCATAGTAGTGGTCCCAAAGCTGTACTTACCGTGCTTCCCGCGACTGAGTATCATTTTGCACTCATTGCAGGTAACACGGTTCGCACGAGCCTTAGGAACATTACCATGAATGTTAAATAACCGCCACACCCAAGACTCACGCCTAGTGCGGGTAGTAGGGTTTTCTTCTACCTCATTCTCATCATCCTCTTCTTCCTCCTCCACATCCCCACTCCTGTTCCCCTCTTCAGGCCCTTGGGGAGGTGGTGGTGGTGAAGGGGGTGGGGGTGGTGCTGAAGCAGGTGCAGCACCAAGTGGCAGTTCAGCAGCCAAGGATGCCATCTCGATGATGGTGTAGTCTGCAGGTGGCAGCAAAAATCACTGTGTTCTGAAGAATAGCCAGAAACACAATGGGAATAAGCTCTTGGGCGTGGTCTTTTATAGGGGTGCTTGTGCGCGGTTCGCGGACATGCGCACTGTCCGCGGACAGATCGAACACAAAAAAAGGATCGGAAAGTTTCAAAAGGTATATAGAAACTCAAGATTCTATGTGGGACTTGTGCCATGGTGAGATTTTATTGAAACATATTATGGATTAACTGAAAATGTACTTTTAAATTGTTCGGGGACATGAACAGTGTCCGCATTTCAGGACACACGATGAGCGTGGGCGCGGTCATATGATCCGTTTGTGAACTAGTCCGCGAAGGAAGCGCCTGTCCGCAGGACACCAAGTGCACAGAGATTGGTTAGCGCATGCGCATTGATGTCCTACGGACACTGTTCGGGTTCTGAAGTAATTAAAAGTGCGTCACACGTGAAACAAACATTTCAGGACACTGCGTGTGTTCTTAGAACAGTTTAAACTTGGTAGCGAACAGTAAGGACAGATATAGTGTTCTTCAGGACACATGTAATTTTGTTTATGTACGAACATTTCAGGACACCAATTGTGTTCTTAGAACAGTTTCAATTGGGTAGCGAACACTACGAACAGGTATAGTGTTCTTCAGGACACCTCCATTTTCGTTTACGTACAAACATTTCAGCACACCAATAGCGTTCTTAGAACAGTTTGAAGTTGCTAGCGAACAGTACCGGACAGGTATAGTGTTCTTTAGGACACTTTAATTTTTGTTTGTTTACAAACAATTCAGGACACCGCGTGTGTTCTTAGTACAGTTTCATGTTGCTAGCGTACACTACGAACAGTTGTACTGTTGTTCAGAACACATCATTTTCGTTTATTTACGAACATTTGAGGACACCAATTGTGTTCTTAGGACAGTTTTAAGTTGATAGCGAACATTACGGACAGATATAGTGTTCTTTAGAACACTTTAATTTTAGTTTCTTTACGAACATTTCAGGACACCACGTGTGTTCTTAGAACAGTTTCAACTTGCTAGCGAACAGTACGAACAGGTGTGGTGTTCTTCAGGACACCTCCATTTTCGTTTATGTACGAACATTTCAGAACACTCGCACTGTCTGCGGACACTTTTATTGTTTTTTTTAAAAAAAAAATCGGAAACTATTCACAATATAATATAAAAATTAAACTTTATTTAACATATAGTAATAATTTATGACAGAGAAGGTGAGGCAGAAACAGAAACAAAAACAGGAGAATTTGGGGTTTCAACATGATTGGTATTAGGTGAAGAAGGGATGGAAGTCTCATCAAAACATTTTGGATTATGGAGAGGGTTTGGGGATAATTGACTGGGATATGGTGAGGAGGGACAAGTACATGTGGGGCAATGGTACGAGGTTTTTGGTTTGAAATGATTTTCTACAAAAGTTTTTAAATTATTAAAATTAGCCAACAATACATCCATTTTTTCTTCTATATTGTGAAGACTGTTATCCATAACAGGGTTTTCTGAAGTTTTTTCTATTTTGGTATGCTCTGTACAAAAAAATAATATATATGTTAAATGTATATAAAAAAATAATAAATAAATGGTTTATATTATAAAGTGTTTACCATTAGTTTCACTATCTTGTGACATTTCTTCATGTGGGAAATTGTCCTCTAGCCATTCCAGAGTACTAGACATTTCTGTGAGAAAAAAAAAAGATAATATATTTTTTAATCTAATACAGACAGTTTATAAATATATGAGTAAAATGAAGTACACTTACTATTTCTGGTAAGATAAGTCCTATGTATTCAGTGGGTCTGGTCTTGTTCTCAGTTCTGTTGTGTCCGTGAGGTAATTATGTTGGAAGCCAATTTATCTTCTTGTGGTATATTCCATTTCAGAACATATTGTATTTAAATGAATGGTTAGTGTGTTACATATATGGGTTACATTTCTTATGTATTACTATATATAATGTGTTTGTGTGCTGCTTTTTGAATTTGTTAAATGTTCCTATATTATGATATAACAATCAAACATACCCCCCCGCCCCCACAGTTTTTAGGTAGTGGTACTGTTCTCCGAACATGTCCGCGAACATTAAATAAGTTCGCGGACATCAAGGTCATAAGAAGAGATCTAGTCAGTTACATATGACATGTCTATAAAGTCAAAGTCATTATTGTTAAGTTGTGCTACTAAAAAACTATGAAATTCAGTGAAAAAACTTTGTTAAAGGGACGTTATGGTTAAGTTGCGCTACTAAAAACCTATGAAATTCAGTGAAAAAACTTTGTTAAAGGGACGTTATGGTTAAGTTGCGCTACTAAAAACCTTTTCACTGAATTTCATAGGTTTTTAGTAGCGCAACTTAACCATAACGTCCCTTTAACAAAGTTTTTTTCACTGAATATATATATATATATATATATATATATATATATATATATATATATATATATCTGTGTATAATTGGTCATGCAAATGAATGCTTGTGTGAGAACCAGTAATGAAACTCATGTAGGCATGGAAAATTAGTTTTGAAGACAAATTGTTCATATATCCATACCATTAAAGTGATTTCCTTGGTAAAGCTGGAGACCACTTTAGTTGAAGTTGACACTCTGCTTTTGAATACATTTCGAGCTTTGCGAAACACACTTGGCCTCATTACAAGTTGCCTATTTCGCTGATTTTGAGGGGACAGTGGGAGGATTTGCCTACAGCATGAAGCTGTAGGTAAATCCCCCCACTCCAGGGCTATGCTCGTAGTATGGCAGTGCAGGAAAAGTGGTGGTAATTCCGTTACCGCCAATTTATTCCTGCACCGCCATACTTGTAATGAGCCCCGCTGTCTGTTTTTATTGCCCAGAATTGTGGGGTGGGAGTATATACAGGTGGCATGGAATTAGTCGTGTCACTCTAATGGGAATCCAGAATTTAAACATGTCAAAATAAATATATTTCAACAAAGTCTTGGACCATCCTTGAAAACTCAAAGAATCCACAAGGGCAGGTGAAGGTTGTCTTCCCTCTGTTTTGAGGGTCATTGGGATTTGGTAGTAGACGCTTCTCAAATACTGCGCAGTAAACCACTTGCTACTGGCAAGACCATCCACCACTCATGAACATGGGATGTTGAACTGGTCTTGGATAGTTTGACTACTGAGCCTGAGGTAGTGAATGCACAGCCACACATTGTTGTTTTTCATCTGGGCCACCACAATTGTGGAGCTGAAGGGGCTGCATGACACCTGGATTACATTAGCTAGCATCAGCTCCTCCAGGTGGCATCTCACTTCTTCCATAGTGACCCGGGAAAATGTGCCTTAATTTCTCCTGTAATGGGGTGTTGACATTCAGACGTTTGCGTTGATCCACTCCCTGCGCTTCAGCAATATCCCATTCACAGGTCAAGAAGATATCGACCCTCACTGCCAGCTTCTCTCCCAGGTGGTTATTCTCTCTCTCTGGCAGGAGCAAGCCACTGAGGTTCTGTAGCTGTGTTGGAACTCTGTGTAATAATTAATAGCACCTCAAGATTGTGTTTCTTGGTGATACATACTAACTCTGGTGTGTTTGCTTCTTTTGGAAGTTTCTGTGTTGTAGTCATCTAGGGGCCAGATTAAAGAAACTTTGCACCGGTGCAAGTGCAATGTTTGCACGGTTTTAGCACTAGGGCAAACTTTGCCCTATTTTTAAAAACACTGGGACACATCAAAAAACCATTGCACCTCAACAAGTCCAGTTTGGGATATTAAAATCACCAGGGCAAAAATTGCTGTAGTGCAAAAAAGATTTATTTTCACTACATTGTTATACAGAATGGTATTAGCACTAAGGCAAACTTTGCTCTGATGCAAAAATGCATCAAAAATCTATCCTTTTAGCTGTGGTGCTATTAATATGCCAAACTGCACTTGTCGAGGTGCAATGGTTTTTTAATGTGTCCCAGTGTTTTTAAAATAGGGCATCCCTTTTCCTAGTGATAATACCGTGCAAACTTTGCATTTGCACCGTGCAAAGTTTCTGTGATCTGGCCCCAGTTGGCTGCAGCTTAAGTTACTGTCCCTAGAGAGGTGACAGACTCCTTTTTAAAGTTTCACAAAAGTAGCTGAGAGCTGGAACAGGAGTCCCTCTTGTGGGATACAACCAACGTCAGCAGTTTGGTGAAGTTGCCAATCAAGTGTCGGAGCTCATAAAATAATGACTTTGTTTACATTTTGATTTATTGCAGCACCCAACTTTTGTTAAAACACAGGGACTGCATTACAGTTAGAACACCATGAGGCCCATTTTAGATTTCACCTTAAAAGGGTGGCAGAGACCTGTGATGTTTACACTTTCATGTGCAAATGTCTGCACTACTGTCGCCATATCTTCCTCATGTGTACAATGGAGTGCAAAAGGGATGGTAAAAAGGCAGCATACTCGCTTGTGCACCACCCCTTTACACTCTGACATACATACCAAGTGAACTCCTCCTGCCATGCATGCATGGCAGGCGGCACTTACAATGTATTCCTATGGAGTTCTCCGGCTTTTTGCTGGTGCAAAATGCCGGTGCAAACAACCACAGCATTTGCACCGACATGAAAATGCAACACCGGCACAAATGCTTTAGTATTTGTATGACAGGGAGGAGGGGAGGGGCGTAAAGGTAAATTAGATCTGCCTTCTTCGCTTCTCCGCCATACAAATGCATGATAATGAGCTGTGACGTCAATGAAAGGCGTAAAAGCCTAACGCAAGACACTTACGCCATTCATTTACTTTAGGTGCACATTCAAAACCAGCTTCTTTAAGTGTGCATGGGCACTGTAAAGCAAAAAATCCATATCTTTAAAAGTTCATTACTTTTCCATTTCACAATTAAATGTACATTGTGTGTGTATTTTATTTCGACTTTAGCCTACATATCAGTAAATGTTCTTTCTTTACCATAAGACTGTATTCTTGCCTATGATAGCATAAAAGACCACTTCCACTGATGTCAAAAGAGTCATAGGTCATCAGGATGTCACTTCCTTTGATGACATTGGAGGTCTGTTTTCCGACCGGCTACTACTGTGATTTTGGTGAATTGTGGTGATAAATGAAAGCATTTTGAAATGCATGACAACAAAAGAAAGAGCCGTCCGAGAAGGGCAGACAGCGGACAACCGCTGCAATAAAAATGCTTTCACAGATGCAAGCTGGATCCTCTAATGGCGTCTGAAGTCATGTCAGATGAAGCAATAACTGCACAAACGGTTCACTGGCTTTCTAATCTTCCCGAGCACGTGCACTCGTGCACCACAGCGGCCCTCAATACATCACACTATGAAATGCCGCGAGACGACTTCATTCGTGCTGTCAAGGTGGTCACGGCGTGTGCGCCTAAAATGGCGGTGTTTCATGTTACAGCTTGAAGACGAATATATGACATTGAAGTCAGTCACCCAAAGAGGGGGGAGAAGTTCCCCCTCGCCCCTCCAGAGAGCATGCAGGGATGTTACAGATGAGCAAAAAGAAATACGTGAAGAACTGATTATTCGCAATCAGTGGCCTGTACATGATCTTTGCTGGGGTGGCCGAAGTGGGGCACCAACTTATGCAGAGAAGAGCACATACACATATATATATAATAGTTTAGGCTAATGTGGTGCACCTGGGTGGGCATGAGATTCCAGGGGTAGCATGTTCCATGACAGGCCACTTCCCGGACACGCCACTGTTCGAAGTGAGGCATTTAGATCGAAAAGGGTGATGACCCCTCTTTTTAAATAGCTGGACACAGAGAATGGTGGTTTGTGTCGCGAGCCAACGATGCAGCACGGAAATCTGCAATACCTGGTGCCCAAATCAAACATCGTTGAGATTCCACCCCTACACAGGACCACTCATCCCTCCCTCACCCCTACAGAGGACCACTCAGCCCTCCATAACCCCTACAGAGGACCGCTCAGCCCTCCATCACCCCTACACTGGCCCGCTCAGCCCTCCATCACCCCTACACCGGGCCGCTCAGCCCTCCATCACCCCTACACAGGACCACTCATCCCTCCCTCACCCCTACAGAGGACCACGCCCTCCATAACCCCTACAGAGGACCACTCAGCCCTCCATCACCCCTAAACAGGCCTGCCCAGCCATCCATCACCACTACACAGGCCTGCTCAGCCCTCCATCACCCCTATAGAGGCCCGCTCAGCCCTCCATCACCCCTACACTGGCCCGCTCAGCCCTCCATCACCCCTACACAGGGCCGCTCAGCCCTCCATCACCCCTACAGAGGCCCACTCAGCCCTCCATCACCCCTACTCAGGCCCACTCAGCACTCCATCACCGCTACACAGGCCCGCTCAACCCTACATCACCCCTACAGAGGCCCGCTCAGCCCTCCATCACCCCTACACAGGCCCGCTCAGCCCTCCATCACCCCTACAGAGGCCCACTCAGCCCTCCATCACCCCTACTCAGGCCCACTCAGCACTCCATCACCCCTACACAGGCCCACTCAGCCCTCCATCACCCCTACACAGGCCCACTCAGCCCTCCATCACCCCTACAGAGACCCACTCAGCCCTCCATCACCCCTACAGAGGCCCACTCAGCCCTACACAGGCCCACCCAGCCCTCCAACAACCCTACACAGGCCCACTCAGCCCTCCATCACCCTTAAACAGGCCCGCTAAGCCCTCCATCACCCATACACAGGCCCGCTCAGCCCTCCATCACCCCTACACTGGCCCTCTCAGCCCTCCATCACCCCTACACAGGCCCGTTCAGCCTTTCATCACCCCAACACAGGCCCGCTCAGCCCTCCATCACCCCTACACAGGCCCGCTCAGCCCTCCATCACCCCTACACATGCCCGCTCAGCCCTCCATCACCCCTACAGAGGCCCGCTCAGCCCTCCATCACCCCTACAAAGGTCCGCTCAGCCCTCCATCACCCCTACAGAGGCCCGCTCAGCCCTCCATCACCCCTACTCAAGCCCACTCAGCACTCCATCACCCCTACACAGGCCCACTCAGCCCTCCATCACCCCTACACTGGCCCACTCAGCCATCATCACCCCTGCAGAGGCCCACTCAGCCCTCCATCGCTCCTACACAGGCCCACTCAGCCCTCCATCACACATACACAGCTCCACTCAGCCCTCCATCATCCCTACACAGGCCCACTCAGCCCTCCATCACCCCTACACAGGCCCACTCAGCCCTCCATCACCCCTACACAGGCCCACTCAGCCCTCCATCACCCCTACACAGGCCCACTCAGCACTCCATCACCCCTACAGAGGCCCACTCAGCCCTCCATCACCCCTACACAGGCCCACTCAGCCCTCCATCACCACTACAGAGACCCACTCAGCCCTCCATCACCCCTACATAGGCCCACTCAGCCCTACACAGGCCCACCCAGCCCTCCAACAACCCTACACAGGCCCACTCAGCTCTACATCACCCTTAAACAGGCCCGCTAAGCCCTCCATCACCCCTACACAGGCCCGCTCAGCCCTCCATCACCCCTACACAGGCCCCCTCAGCCCTCCATCACCCCTACACAGGCCCGCTCAGCCCTCCATCATCGCTACCCAAACCCACTCAGCCCTCCATGGTTTTGAGGTAGATACATTGATTACCAATTATATTGTGCAATTATAATTATCTCTATTTAAGCACATTCAAATGTACACCAGTATGAAAAGAAATGTATATATACATATTATTGAATGCTGAAAAGTTAACTGACAAAAAAAGTCCCCTAATTGAGTGCCACACCGTCATAATGGTTCATACATCTCTAACACCTCCATGTAACCGTGGGGCCTACACCTACTATCAGAATCAGAATCCTACATATTCTGATCTGGTAGCGTATTGTGTAAAGTGCTTGCACTTTAGCTCTGTGTTGCAACTGCAGGCTACATTATTTTCCTGGCTTTATTCCAGGTCCAGGTCATTCAGAATTTGGTGGTGTGGTAAAAAAATGACCATCATTTTTGCTGCACCGCCAAATTCAGAGTTTCAAAATAAAATTTGGGTATGTGACCTGGTTTTGTGTGGAGGAATTTACTTTCATGCAGTAATTACCAATCCCCATTGGGTTTTATGGCACTCAAAAATGGGGAATGACTGAAGGGTCTGCGTGACTCGAAATCATGCAGACCCTGGCATTACTGCATGCTTACCTCCTGCAATAACCGTAACTGAGTTGGGCATGTTTCCAAAGGAAATATCGCCAAAGTCTGAATGAGGCATTAAGAGTCTCATTACGACCCTAAGGGCACGGCTGCCGCCGGTAATGATCTTTTACCGAGTCCAAGAAAAGGGCAATAACCGGGTTATGCCGACCTTGGCGGGCCCGGTAATTGCCCTTTTCTTGGACCCGGTAAAAATCAATCCCCATTCCCATTTGAGCCCCACAGGGCTCAAAGGGAATGGGGAGGATGCTAACAACGGGCTTGTTAATGACGGGCCGAAGTTTGCATCCTGGCCTGCTAGCGGGTCCCGCTTTTCACGTCGGGTCAGACCAGACGTGAAAAGTGGGACCCGCTAGCAGGCCTCGTAATAGGGCATCCCGTAATGAACGGTGCCGGTCCCGTACCGGCAATGTTCATTACGGGAGCGCCAGGGTCCTAATGAGGACCTAAGTCTTTCAATGTTAAAGCTCCATAAGAAGTGCAATACCATTCAGTAACAGTAACACGTGCTTGTAATGCATGCTTTTTATGATGCTACAAAATAGCAAAACTGCGGCAGGGCATGCTACACATTTCTGTTTTAGTAATGCAAGTGAGAAAAGGGGAGTCCTACAAGGCAGTGCAATAGAGTGTGGAATATTCGAGTCTGCGGGTGCAATTTAGCACGTCTTCCTTTCACATGAGGCTGTGTCAAGATCTGCCAGGATCCCCTGGACACATCTCAACACGATATACTTTACAACCTGCTCCCATTCTCTGACTGATGCCATGATTCAAATAAATGGTTCTGTCACTCATGCTGCGTGGTTATACGCCATGCCACGCTATGCTGCTGCAATGGACTGATTTACCGATTGGCCGCAAGATCGTCAAGTTGTCCATGACCTTGCAATCTTCTGTTATGTTATGTTGTGAAGCTTTTACATTGCACCAAATCACTACAATAGTGGTCTTGGAGCCCCCCGACCTGTTGGGAGGATGGATTAATGTGTCCTTTAGAAAGGACATGCAACTCTAACCTGTGTCTAGCAGCTAACTCACAACACAACTTTCTACACTGAAACCCACCCATGTGTACAGTAGCACCCACGACCTACAGCCCCAGCTCCAGACAACACACATCACAGCAATCCAGCACCTGCTAAACTCCCCCAACTTAATCACCCGTCAATACCCTACACATAGGAGACGGGCGTTGGCATGGTGAACGACGAGTTGGCAAATCCTGCACACAGCAAATTATTAAACATTGCCCATCTCATTCAAATTCTGTGATAGCAAAATGCCTGCTCCCAATAACCCATCCACGTTTGCTTGAGGGGCAGAACGTGGCAAGATGGCATCCAATTGGCAAAACCATCCTATTCCTATGCCCAATAACAAAACATAATGAAAAGCATGCAATATAGTTCATTGTGATAAGTGTCTGGTACAGAGATATGAGTATAAACTGAACGCCATCATTGGCTCAGCCTTTGCTCCTTCTGGGGGTGCAGGAAGCAGTCTGTGGTGTGCACTATATCACTAATCAACACTGTTATTACTGCATGCCTTACTGGAAAACCGAAGCGTGCATTCCTTCCAAACACCACACAATGACGACAAGTTGTTTTGGAGTGTGTGAACACAAGCCTGTGTTTCGTTTGGAAACATTAGATAAGGCGTCGGTGCCACGAGGAGCCGGCTCAAGGCCTGCGTGTTTTGCTGCTATGTTTCCAAATCCCGCGGCGGTTATCTTTCCCCTTTGCTTCCCACAGACAGGGGAAGGCGCAACACTGCACTGCCAGTTCTGTTTTGTTTAGTGCGACCGAGAGGGACGTACAGTAATTGACGTGTCATTGTGCCAAGCAATTCCAGGTCCCTGACTTCAATGTAGGAAGCCAGTCATTTGAAGGAAAAACATGGACGTGAAATGCGGATAAATACAGATTGCATTAGAAATATGGGCCTCATTCCAAGTTTCACCGGTACCGGTAAGCTTGTCAGTACCGTTGTTACCGTACCGGCATACTACGAGTTCTACCGGCACCCACGAGCAGAACATGATGGTAGCACCGGTACCATTATTAACGGTACCGGTGCTACCACCCACCCCAAACCCATTCAGCCCAATGGGGCTGAATGGGGATGGGGAGCCCCTTATTACCGGGACTCGTGAATGGGGAATTACCAGGTCCGCCAAACTCAGAATGACCCAGTAATTGCCCATTCATGGGTGCCAGATTTTTTCGGAAGTTTGGAGGTAGCCTGCCTGTGTTACAGGCATGACTACCAGCAAACTTGCAATGAGGCCCCATGTCGGATGCACCGGCACCACTCACGAATGTTGCTGGTGCATCAACCTGCCCCATTCCCATTGAGTCCAATGGGACTCAAATGGGAATGGGTTTAATCATTTCCGGTGGCTGGGAGTGGGCAATTACCGGGTTCGCCAGGGTTGTAATACCCCAGTAATTGGCCATTCCCCGGCGCCGGAAAATGAAACGACTCTGGCGGCAGCCATGCCGGTTTTACCAGCACGGCTGCCACCAAAGCCGTAATGACCCTGTTTGCCTTTATTGTGTTTCACCAAATCCTGAAGAGCTGACGCTTCGGTGATTTCTTTTGCGTGGGGATGATACCAAGAAACCCAATTGTAGGTATACATGTGCTCTACAAATTAAACAGAACAATTGAATATAACAATGTGTTTCCTTATTTTTCTAAATGCCTAAATAACCTGTTGACCAGATCACACATTTGGCGGCAGAAATTAAACATCTAGGGCCTCCTTACTAGTTTGGCGGTAATTCTGTTAGCACCATTTTAACTGCACCTCCAAATTCTGAGTTTGACCTTGAAATATCTGGCGGTAAATCCAATGCTATAAGACCGGAAATCGGCAGTTTTACTGCACGTGTCTCACGGTAAATCCACCAAAATCCCTTTGTAGACCTATGGACTATAAAATTGGGGCTTGACACCCCAATACCACCACTAGTAACGTAACCTATGGTAAACCCACGAGACGGAGTGGGGTAATGATAAACAATGTTGGCGGTAAATCAGCAGATTTATCACCAATTTACTGCCAAGCTCTTAATGAGGCCCCTGGTATTTTAGAATACTGGATGTATAACCACCCCACCAAAGTCTTAATTTTTGTTACTGAAACCTTTTTCCACTTGTGAGGGGTAAACACCCCCACACAAAACCATTACCATGTGAGGTAATTACCACATGCAGTATTTATAAAAAAACAGGAAGTCCTATGGGTCTTCAAATGATGAATAACAGAAAGGTCACCATGACTTGGAAACATATACACCTTCCCATTCCGGCTACCAGAAATGTACCACATTTGGTGACAGTCGCCGAGTCCTCTTACTACATTCTGTTACCAAATTCCATTCATTCACTAAAATACTACATCCCATACTTCCCAAGAACATAAAACCATAATTCCCATTAAGAAATGTAAAAACATTTCGAAAGTGATGTCATTACATTAGAATGGTATTTGATTACATTGTTATTAGAGGTTGTTACACAAATGTAAACGTGACAACAAAAAGAAAGAAATTCAGGTTATGTGTTTCCTTTTTTTAAAAGTTGCAATTACTATGTACTTCTCATAATTTGCATTCACTGTTTTCACCATTATCTGTGTGATGCAGAGCTGAGCTGCCACCATGGGAAAGGCGAGGGTATTTCATGCATTGTATGCAGGAGTGGGGCTGTGTAGATGAAAGGAAAGAGCTCCCTTTGGGAGTGATTGATCATCATTGCTCTTGATACCCTTTTGTGTCAATGGAGGATGAAGATGTCAGTTGCAATTGGGCCTAAAGTGCGACATGTGAGATCTTTGCAGGCAGGTGTACATGCTATTGTGGTCCACGTTTTGTGATAGTGATGAATATGATGTGATGTGATCTGATGTCATTGGGTACGGCACAATGTGATGGGTCTTATGTAACGAGAACAGACGTGAGTGGCCAAGATGAAACGAGGAGTGTATTTGTAAGTGAGTGTGATTATTCTATTTGGTGTAAAATGTTTTTATGGGGCATTATGTTTGGGGTGCAATGTTATGTGATGTGGCATAACATGGTATGATTGAGTGTGCCGTGGCTGATGTTAGTGGCTATGCTATGATTGGCCAAGGTATAATGTGATGGGGTTTAATGTGATGAGACATCATGTGCTGTGATCGAGTGTTATGAAGTGGGACTTTGAAGGTGTGTTGTGTGATGTGGTGGTTATCATGTTATGGTATGTGTTGTGATGTGGCATCGTGAGATGTGAAGGAGCTTCATGTAATTGGTAATGATGCAAAGTAATGGGGTATAATGTGATTTGAAGTGGAGCACGTTCTGATGTTATGGTGTGTAATGTAATACAGTATGATGCGATGTGATGTGATATTGTGGGGCGTGATGGGAAGTGGCATCATACAATACAATGGAACATGATATGATGGCGCATGACATGGTGCGGTGGGTGTGATGTGATGGTGTTTAGTATGAGCGTGATGTGATGTACTTTTTGGTGACTGGCCATGGCTAACATGGTATAATGTGATGGGGCATAATGTGATACGGAATGGTGATTGTGTGATGGGATGTGATTTAATGAAGGGGTGTGATAGGACATGATGCAATATGACCCTGTTATGATGGCATGTGGCTTGATGTAAAGCAGCAGGCATAATGTCATGAGGAGACCTGTGATTTGATATGATGGGCTTTAAAGTATTTAATCAGGTTATTATGTGTTAAGACCTGATAGGATGCGATGTGAACAGGTGGGGTATGATGCGATTTGATGTGATCTTCTGTGGTGCAATGTAGCTTGATGGGGCACGATGGGGCATGATGTGATTGGAAGTAATATAATGTGAAATGCTAGTGTGTGATGTGAAGGGTGATACGATGTAATGGAACATAATATGATGGGATGGCTGTGATCATATGTGATAAAGTGTGACTTGCTATGCTGGGTATAATCTGATGTAACAGATATGATGTAGTATGATGGAGTGTTATGTGATTACCCCCGTATATTGTGATTGGTGTTATGCGATGTGATGTTATGTGATGTGATGCAGAGTGATGTCCAGTAATTGGCATGATGTGTTGTAGTGGGGCCTGATGTATATTTTGTGGTGGGGCATGATGTGATGTATTATATGATGGACACAAAAGCATTGTGTGATGTGATGCAATGTGATGGGGTGGTATAATGTGATGTGGGGTAGTGTTGAACGTAGGTAGGGTTGTTTATCTTTGTAACAGTTCATTGAGAGGCCACCATCAACATAGGGGGTTCCTTCCCTCCCCAAGCTAAGTGTCACACAATAAACGGTTAGTTTCAGTTCTTTTATTCAACCCTTTCTCCAATTAATCTAATACCATTTGTATCCCTCCCCCTGAGCTACCAATGAGCCAAGAACCAGGCCAGAGTACACGAAATATACTTGTATTTATTTAAATTATACGTAACAGAAATCACAATAACCTACACTCGACTCCTTCTTTGGGTAATGTTGTGCTTTCATGTTTCCCTAGGAATTAATGATGCTGGGGATCCCAGTACGGAATGTGCCTCAACTATGGAACCTGCTCGGAGCCCTGCCTGACTGGGTCATAGAGTTACAGCCCGCCGCAATATTTACGAGCTGAAAACTCTTCCACGCATGCGCGTACCAGTAACTTCGCCCTATAAGAAACACGGGCTGGCCGCCACAGAAACGGACACCACCCAGAAGTACGTGACGGCTGAAAGGACGTAGCTGGACCGACGACGAACATAAGTGGCTCTTGGCAGTTAATCCTGAATAGACGCGGCCAATGTAAAGACGCGGTCAGAGCGAAGATGAACGAACGCGGGATTCGTAACGAAAACGAAAGGTAAGCGCGTCTGCTAATATGATCCCAGGAGAGGTATGAAGGGCCTGGGCTGGCGGGGCTCTGTTTACTTGCTAGATCAGTTACAGTTTGCCCTAAATGTATAACGCCTAAGCTGTAAAGACAGTCTGACAGCTGGAAGCTGTATGGATAACCTGTTTATAGATCAACATGAGAGATAATACATGATTTAGTTGGGCGCACTCACCATCTCCAGAACATATGACCCTAATTACAAATGATTAGTGGATGACTCATATAGAGCTCTCTCTCTTCCTGGTGTCTTTGGTTTAGAAATTCGAATCAGTCAATGCGGGATAGAGTCTCAGGAGCCAGGGTTGACAGAACTGCGATTTTCACTAATTGGCACTTATGGAACACGGAGCATAGAGTGAACACGAAGCTGTCTTTCGACGGGTAATGATAAGGCGAGATTTACCAAGCCTTTATCTATTGATTGGATACGCCATTAGATCTTAACGGGATTCTCCTTTCTCTCACATTTATTTTCTCTAGTCTGTTGAGACCATTTGACCCCCAGCAAGCGGAGGATTCCTCCGTTGCATTAGCAGCTTACTAACTAGTGGACAGACCTGGTTACCAATAAGGGTGAGTGTTCATTTTTGGTGCCGATAAGGGTAGATAAGGGTAGAGTGACGTTTTGCTCCCCTCTCTTTCTTTCTCCCTCTCCTCTACCTTGTCATCCTAGGATTGAGATAGTTGTGTCGTAATTACAGCTGACAGACTCCCCCATTGATATGTATCCTTGCCCTCTTAACCTTAGGTTTACTTTGATTGTTTGCCATGATTTAACTATGGCAAAAGGTTGGGCGCAGTAGTGGAATGGGCCACTAATATGCCTATTCTCTCTTCTTGTCTGTTTTGCTGCTCCTCAATAGGTGGTGGACCCCTCTTGTCCTTGATAGACGAACGGCGAGGGGACTACAAACCTTGAATGAGAAGAGACAATTTGAACCACAAATTGAAATGTGTTTATAGATGGTTGTTTTTAGCTACTGATTTTATTGTGGGTGATGATACTGTTGCTAGATTGAAATTGCAGGTCACTTCAATCCTTCAAGAAAGCCCCTGATGAATTTCCTAATACTCATGACAGCTGCATATTATATTATTATTATAGAAACATGTTGGGCAACAGGTGTGTGTGTTTTGAATGAAAATGGTGAAAATGTCTGAATTTGAGAGTGAATGAACATGAGAATATGTGAGATGTGTGAAGTAAGGTATGTCCGTGTGTGAGAAATAACACAGCACAGTACACTGCGTATGAATTTAAATCACGTAGCTTACCAAATGAAGGATTGAAGTTGGTGCATATAATCTTGTGATTTGCTTTTTAGAGATTCACTGTAAATGTTTACTAAAAGGTCAGTGAGTTTACACCACTGGTGTTCTTAAAATATTGTTTGTATAATTGAATAATAAAATATGTATATGTTTATATTTAAACCTATATCGAAGTAATTCTTGCTCATGTGCCGAACAGTGGTTAAGAGATAGGAATAGGGACCATCGAGAGTGAGCAGCTACTAGTAGCACTAGCTGTGTTGTTACATGTTGTGAAGGGTTAATCCCTTGATTTGAGGGTTTGCTAGTGCTCCTTATCCCTTTATCTCTTTCTTTTGTTTGAATGAACCTACACTCGACACCTTCTTTGTGGCTTACAATTAACTTGTTGTTACACAAATAAATCAAACCAATTACAATACTTTCTTTTTTGCAGATTACACTTCAGGAAATAATCAAACGGGTAAATGAACAAAAGTAATTTACATTTGTAATGCTGTGCAATTTCGATTTTCCTGCATGCTCAAACGCTGAGCAGTTGGGTTTATGGATTGGTACAAATGCATATGGCAGTTATGATTTCACCCACACTTTTGGTTTAAAATAAACACAGGGTTTTTTAGCAGTTAGTTTTCAGACCTCCCTCACTGAAAGCTCTGTGTTGGGAAAGTTGGATAGTAAATTTGGGATGATTTCAGAATATTATGCTTTCAGACCCTGCTCCACTTAAAGGCCTGTGTTGGGAGGGCTGAATTGTAAACATTGGGATGATTTGGGAATTTGGATTTCAGACCCCCCTCTACTTAAACGCCTGTGTTGGGGAAGCTGAACACACAGGATTGCCAGATTACATTACAGTCTATAGTTTTGAGCGCACACTGGGAATGAGCTTTGTTAATTTCGAACTTTAACAAAAATCACCCCATGGTGTTCTGTCAAGGGGAATTAATTAAATTATCCTTTTTTAGTTAAATAGACTAAGGATCTACACAGTTTTGTCCGCTCCCGCCCGTTATAAAGGGAAAGGATTTAAGGTCAGCAGATCCTCCAGCCTTTATGTTGCAAAGGGTTCCATTCTGCTTTCATAGAAAACCTCTGTTTAAAGTTCAGGAAAGCAAGCTGCATGCCAGGACCCTCTGGAAGGAAAGAGCAGGGGTCTGATCACTCCACTTTCAAGGATCGTCCCCAGCTCTCCATCATAGGATGGACCCAGTCTGCTTTTCGGCCTTCCCAGAAATAGACAGCTCCACCCAGAGACAATCACTGCAAAGTCTCCTTTTGGTGTTTCCTCAAGCTGTCAGATAGTCATTTTCAGCAGCTCTCCCCGATGGTAAATTTCAGCAGCTCTGTCTGATAGTAAATTTTAGCAGCTCTTTCTCTTGCTCATAGTGCATCCAATTAATATAGCAGCAATGACACCATTAAGTTTGTTTGTTTGTTTGTTTGTTTGTTTGTTTGTTTTATTATTTGTAATGCGCAAGAAAACCCTAAGGTAACAGGGCGCAGCCTTTACATGAATTTGCGAAGCTTAGTTACAACAAACAAAATATATACAAAGCACACTAACAATGTGAAACAGAACTATATACATATATACAAGTAGGCACAGGTGGTTACAGTCTGTGCAAATAGCAAGAGCAGGATAAACTTGTCAACAAGGAGTGATTGAACCTATGTTTTCAACCATAAGACAATCTTGGTTCTGAAGTTTTGATAGGGCATGTCCATTCTAAGGGTTGGCGGTAAAGAGTTCCACAGTTTAGCTGCTTTCACCGGGAAACTATTGCCACCTATTGTAGCACGTTTGAAGTTGGGGACAGAGAGGAAGTCTTTGTAAGCTGTTCTTGTGGGTCTCAGGGAGGACTGTCTATGAAATATGTCAATCAAGTAGATCAGGGCAGCGTTGTTAAGGGATTTATAAGTAAGAGATGCCGTTTTTAGCAGAATTTTGTCTTTGATGGAAAGCCAATTATTCTGTTGGCTATGTCCTGTGATATGCTCTCTTCTAGGGATGGTCAGAGCTGCTCTAAGAGCATTGTTCTGAAGGGTTTGGAGTTTGCTAGTGGTAGCCTTGGAAGACCCTAGATAGAGACAGTTGCAGTAGTCCAGACGGGATAGTATGAGGGCTCTAGCGAGGGTGAGGCAACTGAAGTCGGACACCAAGGGTTTGGCTTCACGGATCAATTTGCACGTGTACGCCGTAGAGGAGGCTAGGGAATTCACCTGTCCGTTGAAAGAGGGGTTAGAATCCAAGTAAAAGCCTAGTGTTTTAACCTCTTGCCCTACCTTGATGCTATTGCCATCAATCGTGAAGGAACAGTAGGCAGAGCCTAATTTCTTTAGGCTGGTGGAAGTGCCTAGGATGATAAGTTCAGTTTTATCATCATTCAGACATAGACCATGTGTGGGCATCCATGCCTGGGTGATGATGTACACTCTATTCACCAAGGCCAAATCGTTTCCATAATCTCCAGAAAGCGGAAGGAGGAGCTGAGTAGCATCTGTGTAGTTATTGTAGGTGATACCAAGATGATCCAAATCATTGAAAAGGGGCTTAGTAAAAATATTGTACAATGGGGAGGAGACAAAAGAACCCTGTGGCACACCGCAAGGGATAGGCGTGGGGTCTGCTGCAGCTGTGGGTGAGAAGGCCCTCATGGTTCTGCCGTTGAGGAAGGATTTTATTCAAATGATAGCCTCAACGGAGAAGTGAGCTGATGTGTGGAGGTGTGTGCACAGGACAGAGTGATCGACCAGGTCGTAAGCTGCAGAGAGGTCAAGGAGGATGAGTAAGGCGGCTTGGCCATTGTCTCTGAGCTTATCAATCTGTGGTTTAAGGTCAATGAGAGCAGTTTCAGTCCCATGTTGGGGGCGGAATCCTGATTGCCTGGCTCCTAGTAGGTGATGTTCTTCCAGGTACTTCTGTATTTGTACATAAGCAACCTTGTCCAGGATTTTTAGTAAGAATGGTACGGTTGTTATGGGTCTGTAACTTGTAGGCGTGGCTGGGTCAAGTGTAGGTTTTTTTAGTAATGGGAGTACCCAGGTTTGTTTTAGGTTGGTGGGGATAGAGCTGGTAGAAAAGGAGGCATTAATTAGTTTCATAATGAAAGGGGAGAGGTCGCAAGCGGCATCTTTGATGAGCTGTGCAGGGCACAGATCTCCCTGACAGTTAGAAGGTTTCAAAGACAAGATGATTTTTTTCTACTTCAAGTGTGGTGACTTTAGAGAAGTTGAAACAAGTGGTTTCTCTTAGCGTAGGCTTCTCAGGCAGTTTCGATGGGGGTGGATTATTCAAGGAGGCTTTTTCATGGGAGATTTTGTTTTGTAAGGTAACAATCTTGTAGGCTAGTGCGTTTTGGATTTCCAGGCACCAATTTTTATCTTTGATACAGGTGTCTGGAGGTACTATAGGCGTTTCTACTTCTTTAGGTATGGAGAATAGTTCCTTCATATTCGATTTCGCATGGGATATGCGTCGTCGAAGGAGGATCGTTTGGCCAGGAAGATTTCTTTTTTGTAGAGGGCAGCTAGTTTAGAAAGTTTGAGTTAATTAGCTGCTGAGGGGTGTTTTTTCCAGGAGGCCTCGCAGTTTCTTTTTTGCTGCCTTAAGTTTTTGAGGAATGGCGTATACCATTTGTTTAGGTGCGTTTTGGGCTTACTTGGTCTGAGTTTGAGGGGGGCAATTTGATTGAGCGAGGTGGCCATGATTTTTTTATATTCTTCGACCAGAGTCTCTGGATCAGAGTTATTGGGGAGTGAGTTGAGTGTGGGGAGTAGGTTTGGGATGAGTCTCTCTACTGTGATGCTATTCTTGTTTCTGGTGAGGGTGGGGGGACCTTGATAATCGGTGGGGGTGGTGGTTGGATGGTAGAGAGCATAAACGAGACCAGATAATGGTCAGTCCAGGCTAGTGGTGAGATGTTAGTGATGTTCTCTAGGCAGTTGTGGTCAGCCACCCAATCGAGTGTTCTGCCTTTAGCATGTGTAGGTTCCCTGCTTCTTTGGGTAAAACCTAGTTCAGAGAGGGTATTGACTATAATGCTAGCAATTTGGTCTTCTGGGTCATTCTAGCCCATATTAAAGTCTCCTAGGGTAAGTACTTCAGTGGAGCTTTTGAGGTTGCTGGATAAAATAGTATTGATGTCCTCATCAAAGGTGCCTATTGGGCCTGGAGGGCGATAGATCAGGTGGATGTTGAGAGTTTGAGCATTGGAGGGGGGGACTTTAACTGAGAGTAATTCACAGGAGGAGACATTGACAGTTGTTGCTAATCTCATGGTGAGACTACATTGTGGATCATAGCAACACCCCCTCCTCTGAAGTTAGGTCGATCTTGTCTCAGGATGGAGTAATTATCTGGGACTGCAAGCATAAGGATAGAGCCTGCTGCCGGGTGTAGCCAGGTTTCTGTAATAGCAAGGAAGTCAAGGTCTTCTTTGAGGATCAGGTCTGCAATTTCTGTTGCATGAGCGACTAACGATCAGGCGTTGATCAAGGCTCCCTTAATTTGGGGGCTTAGTGTGGTTTTCATAGTAATGGTAGGGGAGTAATTCTGTGCAAAATCCGGAGTTAGTGTCAAACCTAGTCAAAGACATCATGATGGGTGAATGTGGTGCAATGGTAAGCGGGCTGTAGTGTTTATCAGTGGTGGGCGAGCAGGAGGCAGGTGAGCAGGAGGCAGGCTAGCACACTGGTAGTCAAGGGACACATGCTAAGTGGTAGTGGCAGGTAAATTAGAAATATGGGAGGTTGGCCTAGCACTGGGGCAGGTATAGAAGGCTGGGCCGATATGCAATTGGGCACTCTCTAGGCCAGGAATGTTGTAAATTCCGACAGTGGACTGTGGCACAGGGCTCCGGTCATGAGGATTGAGGTTGCAGGCTGAGGAGAGGTAATAGTAACGCATGCGAACGTGGCAGGTAGTGTAATGCTCTGCACGGGAGGCACTAGCCACGGTCAAATATATAGCTCTCAAATGTATAGCAAATTAGGTACATTCTCAAATATATAGCAAATAGGTACAGTCTCAAGATCCTATTGGTCAGGGACACATGCAAGGTCAAAAGCATAAACTCAGATATAAGGCATTATTCACTCATTACTCAAACTATGCTAACGTGGGAGCTTAAGGATGCACATATTTGGCACTGGAGACAGGCTACGGATAGGTGGATGAGATACTATTGGGCGTGCCTGGGCTGGCTAACGTGTTAAAGGCAATAAGGTGACGTAATATGCAGTGGAGGGAAAACAACAGGTCATCTAAACTGGCATAAGTAAATCTACGCGTAACATTGCGCTAGCACACGTGCACAGTGGTGAAGCAGTAAAGAATTGAATACAGAGGCTCGTGTCCTAAGCACGATCAGTTTGGCAGCAGGCATACTAGTGCTTAACATACCTTGGACATATGATCCGCAAAAGGTGGACGGGACAGTGACAAAAGCTTCATGTAGGGTAATGTGAGTTATAGGTGTTAGGAAGCGTAGAGCTAAAGTAGAACTGTCCATCCAAGAATGTTATACATGTCTGGAAGTCGGCCAACGTGCATAGGGCTCGCAAACTCCAGGATAATATCAAGCTAGGAATACTGGGTGCAGGACTGTGGAGCAGCGTCCGGCGCCATTGCGCAGGTGCAGACAGGAAGGGGCCTTTGGCTCACGGGCCTTAGGCTGCTTGGGCCGGCGTCCGCCTCCGGTTCTCTGCACATTGAGATATGCGGAAGCTGTGCTGGTTGATGAGCAACCAGTGTAATGCTGCAGACACGTTCTCAGGCAGCCATTTTATGGCAGAGATCAATGCCTGCAAACTTGTCGGCACAATTATTCACGCTGGCGGTGGGCGCATATTGCGTGACCAGTGTGCCTTGGTTCCCCTCTTAGCTGGCACAGGCGGTGTGAAAAGGCCTATGGGCATAAGCAGAGCAGGTTCAATGGTGTGCAATACGGCCTTGTAGAGGATCGAATCCTAGCTGCTCCTGCAGCATGGTGCGACGCCGGCACCCGACGATGATCAGGGAGGAGAAGTGTACAATCTTGGGGAGTACTTCTGCAAGATTTCTCTCAAATAGAATTCCACAGTTACGATTTTCTCTACTCCCAACTCCTGCCCTGACTAAGAATTTCTTAAATATACTCTGGTAGGGTTTAATAGTCAGACTGTACCTGTGCGACTCTATGTTCAAAGATTAGATCCTCTTGGTCACTCTCCCTGAGTAAAACGGATAAACCCACTCTGTTAATTGGAAGATAAAAATGGAAAAGAGAGGTGGTGACACAGAGAGGGTGTTGAGGCAAGCTGAGGCTAGATTAATCTGAAAACTAAGGACAACAGCATTTGGGCTGAATCAGGATAAAGAGATGGTCTCATTCCTTTAGAGAAGTGACATACATCTTGCCATGCAAACTAAAGAACATATATGTGATCTAAATTAGGGGCTGACCTTGTCTCACGAAAGGATTAGCCGATTTGTGATGACAATATAACACACATAGCATTTGTTTTTTATAAACAAGGGAGTAAAACGGTTTATTAATTTAAATGGTTGACTTCACTAATAGATGAATTCTAAAGCCCATGTGAGGTTCCACAGTGTTGAAATAGGTAGATGAGGGCTATTTGTGGGACTGAATAGAGGTCTGAGGTAGCAGTATCATATATCTACACAGAACATCTAAAGCAGGGACATTGATTTATCCTTGAAGTCTAATAGGGAGCTCTATGCAAGATGAACTACCTAAAGACCGCAATGAACATAGCAGAGGAGGCCGTAATTTAGTCATAATGATTTAATCACAAGTCCATAAGACTATGACCACAATCAGAATGAGGGTATGAAATCTGAATTCAAACTGTATTTAAACACATGGGAAGCAGTAATCAAGCAA
This sequence comes from Ambystoma mexicanum, assembly GCF_040938575.1. Taxonomy (NCBI): domain Eukaryota; kingdom Metazoa; phylum Chordata; class Amphibia; order Caudata; family Ambystomatidae; genus Ambystoma; species Ambystoma mexicanum. The sequence goes on along the minus strand of NC_090933.1, from coordinate 1,107,942,861 downwards.
TGAGCATATGATACAAGACAAGCCGTTGGGAAGTGAATAACACAAATGGTATACCTAACAGGGACTTTTCCCAAAACATGGCTGCTTGTTCTCCCTGCACGACATTAGGCGTAACGTTGCAACAGGGTTGCCATAGCAACGCGTAATAACATTTAGAAGATGCAGCCGACCATTCGATTTGAGAGAATGAGTGCTGACGGTTAGGGGACAGAAAATAAGAATGATTTTGTCTATAATAAGGTATATTTACCAGCACGAGAAATACGATTCGCTAAAGGGATTTCTTTTGTGCATGTTGATAGATACAAAATAGAGCGCAAGCACAATTATGTAAAGTACCAAAGTTAGCTAAACATGACCGAGGAAAACACCAAACCTACTCGTTATGAGTAAGCAAGTGGTCTTTCATTAACTGTTAACGTAATAAACGGAAATTAAGGGTATTTCCAACTGTTGAACAAATCAATCTTATTTTTAGGAAAGGATTATTCCAGAACCATTGGGTGCTATTGAACTAAGCAATAAGGGGAAACCTATCTTAAAAGAATACAAGGTGAGCACATGAACAACCTGATCTTTAGTTACTTAAGAAAGCACTGACATTGGTGAAATGGGGCCCGCATTTTAGACGCTTTGTTACTAATTTGAGACTAAGATGAGAAACAAAGGGTATAAATAGCATTCAAAAATAGGTTGAAAAATCCCATGAATTAGTGACTTTTAAATCAAGGGGAATGTTTGACAATGAGGAATATGAGATGACTTAACAATGTATTGGAATGTTCTAAACATGGATTTTCTCTCTCTTCACTCCCTATTCCTTCCTCCCTAATACCAACCCATATGGTCTGTCTTGCACCAACGACATAATGCATATTCCTGATTAATTACTGTTTGGTGGAAATGTTTTTACCTTATCGGTTGTGAAAAAGGTACATACGCCGAAACACTTGTCAACCACGAGGAGCTAACAAAACACAGTTAAACTGGAAATTGGCACAAAAATCATACAAATTCTTTGTGGCGCGTCCCTTTTTAAGCAAAGATAATCATCTCTCTCAGGATTGGTTTAGGAGTCTGGAGCAGACATATGGCAATTCCCATTTGCAATCCACTTTGTTCTCGGGTCAAATTCTTGGCAAAAACTAGTTATGTGGTAAAGCTTCCTACTTTTACTGGCAACTGCCATAATATATATATTTTTCCAATCCAGCTAATCAGGGGGAATTTAATAAAACAACAGCCGGGTACACACAATCCTGCACAGCCATTTGGCAAGCTTCTGCCATTTTTCCAAAAAGCATAACAGTTAGGAAAATGTAATTTATTAGCCATATTCCTAATTTTACTCCCCACCAGCATGCCAATTCTTGCATTCGGGACATGTTAAATGCAGCCAGGAACACATGTTATTTTGCCATTACAATTCCCTAAGTCATTGATGAAGGAATTTTATATCACCAAAATTGCCTTGAAATTATCATTGTGATTTGTAGTTTCTGAGGAAAAGCCATAATTGTGACAGTCAATTTAAACAAAGGAAATATTGTTATGTCCAAACATGAGGTTCCCTTCCTCCAGGCCATTTGTCTCTCTGGGCCAACGTGCTTAATTAGTCTGTTTGTTGTTTGAGGGCTAGGGTGCATTTGCTACACAGGGATCCCCACACTGCAACATCTGGCATCCTTTCCTCCTATCTGGAAAACACCTATGTTCCTGTATTTCTTCTCCAGTGTTCATCCTTAATTATAGTCCCTGTGTTCACACCTCCCCCTTACTTTGGTCATGTACCAGTTTGAACATTTGGACTGCTCAGAACTGCCTCAGAGACAGTAGGGCTATGGAAAGTGTGTTTTCAACACCTCTTAGCAGGAAACATTGTATTGCAGTTGTAAACAGTTGGGATGCCAGACAGGAATTCAGTGGGGGAGTTGTTTATGAATGATGCCCAGAGCCCAACCATTTGTCCTAGTCTGACATGGACTCACATATTGCATTTTCTAAGTTCAGCCTAGATTCCTTGACATATGGTGTCTTTTCAGGGAAACATTTGCTTTTTCGCTGAAAGTACAGGGCTGCTTCTTTCAGTCATTAATAAAATACACTTTTAATTATCTTCTGTTCATTTTCCTGCTGTGAGTCTGAATTCTCAGAGTGCACCACCTTTTGATGGGTGGCAGTGTCACTGAAAATGCTGCATTTTATTTCTCGGCCAGTAATGTGATGAGTTTTTCCAATCTTCACTTGGACTACATTTTTGTTTTTGCCTGCTCTGGATTTTCTTTGCAGACATACACTTGCGTAGTCTGCCTAGATGGGCCTACATGAACTTTTCATGTCAACCAAGCAAGCTTTTCTTTTCAAATGTTTCGCTGGTATTTTGCATGTGAAGCATAATCTACCTTACTGTTTGTCAACACACAGACAGTGGGCCTCTTTACACAGATGGCGGAAAACCATGGCGCTATTAGCGCCATGGTTCATGCCGGTAAAATACCGGCACTGCCTTGGCGGAAAGGGGAATTACCGCCCCATTCCAAGGTTGGCGGGGCGGTAATTCCTCCTTCCACCATTGCCCTTCCCCATTCCCATTTTTGCCCCATAGGGCTCAATGGGAATGGGGAAGGCGCTAATTACGGTACTGCAAATTGCGGTACCGTAATTAGCTCCCTGGGTCCCTTTGCGGGTTGGTTTTTAACACCTGCAATAAGCAGGCGTTAAATCCCCCAACCCACAAAGGGACCTCGTAGTAAGGCGGTAAGGATTTACCGGTACCGGTATTTTACCGGTACCGGTAAATCCTTACCGCCATCCGTGTAATGAGGCCCAGTTTCTTTTCCCTTGCATCTTTATGTTGGCATGGGAAACATTTTCTCATGTCTTGCTTTAACTTGAACACACACATGCAAAGCCGTCTTGGTTTCAGTGTTTAAAACTCCTGTTTTTCATGTGAAAGGGAGCTTGGAATTTCTTCTGCCTTTGTGAATTAAAACAATGTGTTTCCTTTGGTGATGACAATGTGGGGGTGGACCTTTAATCACCTTAACCAAAAACAGGTCCACCACTTACCAAGCAAGTACAAAGTTCTACATAAAGCAAGTTTATTGTACGAAAGCTCCTGGGAGTGGTTGGATGGTGTTGCAGCACCAACCTAGCCCAAGTTTCAACAATGCAACATCAGGTGGCTGTTTATATACTTCTTTGCAAAAATAAACACTCCTAAATACATGTATTACTCTCCACCCACCAAATCAGAAAAATATATGATCTTCAGGAGACAGATAGATCTACGGCCAGAGGGGGGTGGGGGGTAGATATTATTGTCAAGAACACCTTCTACATTAGAGATACTGAACACCCCGTTCCACTCTGGCGAATTACTCTCAGTCACAATGGCCCTATCACCTAAGGCTACCTTGAACATTCACTTGATCTACAGACCCCGTGGCCTGGCACTATCATTTGAGGAGGATGTAGCTCAACTCCTCTCAACCAACACCAAACCTAGTTCCTAAACCCTTCTTTTAGGTGCCTTTAACTTAGACTTTAACAGTCCTCAGGATAACAATGCCTTAGCCCTTGCCAACACCATCTCAGCATTAGGTTTCATGCACTAGATCATGAACATTACACACATCAAAGGTTGCATACTCGATAGGCTCGTTGACCTTAATTGTAATTCTAACATAACCTCCAACTCCCACTGTCCTTGGTCAGACCATCACATTATGACCTTCAATATCACTAAGAACGCAGGAACTAACAACCTTCCACTAGTGGCAGCAGCCATTCTTTCCAGAAACAAACATAACAACACAGCGGACAATATTTTACCACTGTTACTCCCTATCCTAGCACACCAAGGGCCTCATTACACGGAAGGCGGTAAGGGTTAACGGTCACCGGTAAGGGTACAGGTGACCGTTAACCCTTACCGCCTTACTACGAGGTCCCTTAGCGGGACCCGACCTTAATGCCTGGTATAGACCAGCCGTTAAAGTTGGGTCCCGCAAAGGGATCTTGGTGCTAATTACAGTACCGCAATTTGCAGTGCCGTAATTAGCTCCTTCCCCATTCCCATTATGCCCTATGGGGCAAAGATGGGAATGGGGAAGGGCCATGGAGAAAGGGGGAATTACCACCCCGCCAACCTTGGAATGGGGTGGTAATTCCCCTTTTCTCCATGGTGGTACCGGTATGGTACCGGAATAGCACCATGGTCTACCGCCTTCCGTGTAATGATGCCCCAAGACTTAGGAACTAATGAACCCTCCACTATGGTCGATCCATACAACCAAACTGTCCTCTAAGCCATAGACAAAGGAGCTCCTCTATCCATGCGTAAAGCTAAACCAGTAGCCCACCTCAACTCGTGGTACACACCAAATCTAAAAACTCTGCAAAGTTCAAAAAGAATGGCAGAGACCAATTGGAAAAATCACCTAATGAACTAAACAAAGTGAAATTTGCAAAGGCAGCCATTAATTATAAACAGGCTATCCTCCAAACGAAAAGCACCACATACAATGAGAGAATAACTAACGCCAAATCAGGAACAAAGGACCTTTTCGCTATCCTCAGAGAACTAGAGTGTCCAGTACCAACGTTAGAAGTCTACAACAAAGATACAAGCTGGTGCATGGGCATACAAAAAGCCCTTTCCGATAAAATTGCCCTGTTACAATCGAAAATTGAAACGAAAAAAGTCACTATTAAACCTGCTCAGCTACGTCAACTGACTCTGACCTATACTGTGAATAATACTGTCCCACAATTCGAATTCACCTCTGTCTCCAACTCTGAAGTCCTAAAAATAATCACCAGTCTCAAACCATCAAGGTGTCATGGTGACCCAGGCCCTGCGGCGGTCATCAAAGAATGCGCGTCTCAGCGAACTCCCTTCATCATAAGTCTAATCAACACCTCTTTTGAAAACAGTACTGTCCCAACCAATCTCAAAAATGCTTGGGTGCTGCCCTTACTAAAAAAAAACTTTGCTCAACCTCAATATACCAACAAACTATCGACCCATAACAACAGTGCCTTTCCTACTCAAAATACCGGATAGAGTAGCGTATCTCCAGATCCAAATCTACCTGGAAACCAATAACCTCCTTGGCCTACTACAATCAGGCTTCCGCCCTAGATATGGGAAGGAAACAGCACTACTAGATCTGAAACTCCAAATGGATGAGCTCAAAGACAACAGTAAACTAGCTCTGCTCCTCCTAATTGACCTCTCCACAGTGTTCAACCTAGTCAATCACAAAATTCTCTATAAGCACCTATTGACAGTGGCCCAGTGCTCATCAAAAGCCATTCAGTGGATACAATCATTCCTCACAGACAGAACAATGAGAGTATTCTCACCCAGTGCAGAGGCACAGCAAGCCCAGTCACATGTGGTGTTCCACAAGGGTCTTGTGTCTCACCAACACTCAATAATATATTTACAAAACCCCTATTTGGCCAACTCGATAAATTGGGTGTCACCTATACCAAATATGCCGATGACACCCAAATCCTCATTCCCATCGCCGGTTCTCATGACATCGACTCGGCCTCTCTCAAGGTCATCTATCAAACAATCCAAACCTGAATGGCCCACCACGGCTTATGCTTAAATGATAAAAAGACTGAACTTCTCCTCCTAGGATCAAAATTGCACCTGAACAAGTTTGATGACCCCTTCCAATCCTTCATTATAGACGGCAACCCCATAAAGGTGTCCAAGGTAGTAAAAACCCTAGATTTCTACCTGGACTCAGCCCCACCCTTAACTAAACAAGGCAATGCCACAGCGTCAGCAGCAGCTGAGACTTCTAAGCTTATCAATGCTTGGAGAACATTTCTATCTTCCAACAGCTGCATCACATTAGCCAGAGCACTCATCCTGTCCAGATTGGACTATTGCAATGCCCTATACGCAGGCACCAAGAACAACAACATCAAAGAACTACAGGTGATACAAAATAATGCCGTGAGAGCATCCGTAAACATACTGAAAAACTCTTATATCTCCATGACGAGAAGGAACGCCCACTGGCTACCTGTCTAAGAATGTATCCTTTTGAAAACACTCACTCTGACATATAAATGCCTACACAAGGCAGCTCCCACTTACCTGGCAAACAAAATGTCCAGGTCCCAATCTAAAAGACCCACACGTTCAGCATGCCTGCACTTGCTCTCCACACCGAGATTCAAATTACAGAAGTTTGGAGCCAGCAGCAATAGCTGCTAGACATTGGAACACCCTACCAGCCAAATTAAGGTCAGAAGACTCATTCTAAACCTTCTGAAAACAACTAAAAACGTGGCTCTTTATACAGGAAATGTGTTACTAAGTCAAGCACATCAAGCAGCAAACCAACTACATAAGTAACGTTCTAAGTAAAATGTCATTATAGCCAGCTTGTTTTATACTGTCAGTCAGGTTTATGTGCAACTATGTAACCACTGTACTGCTTTGACTGCCTCTGTAAGAACAGCACCTAGATGCCTTTGGGCTGGGTGTGCTACATAAAATGCAAAATAAATAAATGAATAAATGAATAAATAAATAAATATGATTGGACAAAAGCTCTTCAAATAAATCCCATCTTTCCCCAATTCTTCCATCCATTTTCATTGGTCAGGCTTATCTTCATTATTATCTTCAGATCATATTTTAAAAGACACCTCTTCTTGGGATTGGTTGTAGTAGGTCCTGACGTTGGTGCATGGTTTAAACATTACTATTGAAAACATAATTAATTGCTAGCAATAAATGGCCCAAACCCTTTTAAATTTAAGTATGATTGAACAAGGTCTTGCTGACTTATTTGATCAAATAGAGGAGGGTCTGCTTAACCATTATTTCCCTTCAACTATGGATAGCCAAATTCATTCCACAGACTTCTGGCACTTTTAAAATACCTTCTAAGTTTGTGCGGCTACATACAACCTCTGACGAGCTGGAAACATATTTAACCAAACACATGACTAACACCCTATAAAGGTTTTAATACAAAGGACAAGATAATACATGTTCCCTTGCAACTTTTCTAATTTACAAGGCTCCCTCTTTATCACACAAATTGCTTTAGGCATTTAGCTTACTCCGTGTTTACTACTGATGAGAATAAACAAAAAAACAACAAATTCTTTTGGTCACACTCTCAAACATCAGGAGATTTTATGGATTACTCATTTACATACCTTCTACCTGTTTAGAAGTCAAAAGTGCATTTTGCAGGAAAGCTGTAACCACTATGTTCTGATTAATTGTAAAAGGGCACTTATATTGAGATTAATGAAACCACACTCATTTTGCTGCACCCCGAGTCACCAATATGGCACTCACAACATGAATTCCTCATAATAGAAGGGACCCTCTTTGACCACACTGACATTCCTCCCTTTAGTTAATACTTTAACTAACAATTCATAATCATCTTCTTGGTGAACATCTTTACAACCATCTCTCACCCCGGTCTCAATACGGGCATACTCCTCCAATGAATCAACCTGACTTGTACCCCCACCATTTCCACAATCTACCACCACCCTCTTCACACAAGCATGCCAATTTGGCGGGGGGAACAAAACAGCTTCAGTTTGAGTACTTGAATGGGATGAAGTAGTGGTGGAACTTGTCTTGGACAGAGTTACGATTATCATGGCCACACCAGTTGGTACCTGGGCAGAGCAAAAACGTAAAACGAACTGGCAAGAACAAATAAAAAATATTAAAAAAACAAAAATAGGCATCAAAATCTTCACACCAAGGCACAACCAGGGAGGTACCCATGCAAACAATTAGTTTATCCATGATTCGTTGGTAATCGCAGCCTCAGGTTCCATGACCTCTTTTTGTTTATGCAGAGCAGCAATAGTTTTGATGAGCGTGCCATTCTCCGTGTCATTTGGAGGCACAAATGTACAGCAGGTATCCCCATTTTCTGGCAAACTCTGCCATCTATTGCCATCAAGAGTTGAGTATGTACCTGTTTTGCAAAGTGTTGCTATCAAAGTAGGGTCCTCAGTTGCTACTAGCCGCCCTCCCTCAGGAGTAGGTGACTCAGTAATCTGTGGAACTGGACTAGGGGCTACGGGCCATGCCGGTCCTTCCAACAAGCCCTCTGGAAGCACTCCGGGCCATAAGGCTCTCAGAGTGTTGAATCTGGCACTCTCTTTTTCCCTCGATCGTGTAGCTGCTGCAACGATTTCGGGATCAGGAAGATCATTACCCAACAGACATTGAACAGGGATGGAGTCTTCCACAGGTACGCTGTGCTGGGTCATTTCACCTCGCCAGCTGCACTCTACTATCGCCAAGGGGCACACACTCTTACCATCAAACCCACTTACGCACAAATCAGGCCCATCAATATACTTTTACGCTCACCTGGTCTCTGCGGAGATGTTGGGGCGTGGTTGGAGCCCTCTTTGGACCTGGCTCCTATGGCTCATCTGTCTCCCCCAGCAACTGCTTTATCGAGGACCCAGGACTCTAGTTCTGCTCCTGTTTTGATTGAAAGATGATCTCTACATCCTGCATTCTTCCAACACAGGGGCGCTGTAGATGGACCTAGTTGCATCACTGGTCCTTGGCATGAAGGTCCAGACCAGGTGCGACCATTCCATCTTGAAGGTAAGTTTTGTAACTATGATTATTGTTCATATTGATTGTGTTAATCTTCCTCCATGATTATTGTCTGTAACCCTATATTGTCCTTTCTCTCACCCTTAGGTATGAAGATGACCAGGAACGTGTGATGACAAAGTCTACTCTGCAGGAGCTACCAGAGGTAAGTGGCCTCTACCTGAAGCTCGCTACTTAGAGTACGAAAGTCTATACAAGTGCTAACCTCGTGTTTCTTTTCCCTTTGCAGGTGAAGCTGATCAGTGCTTGATGGGTGGTTTTCCGAACTCCGACAGGTGGCTGGAGGTGAAGATCCTCGAGGCTGGTATGTCGGAAGAAGATCCCATGTTGATGGTAGTTCGGGACTGGTAAAGAGGCTGGGCAGCACCCGCGAGGGGCTGCAGATCCAGGTAAGATATGCATGTGGCTGCAGAAGGGGAAGCGATAGCAGTGCTTCCGGCGATGATGCAGCTGACCCAGGTAAGATGTGCACATAGTTGCAGAAGTTAAGCTATGGCAGTGCTTCCAGCGAAGGTGCGGCTGACTCAGATAAAATGCGCGTGTAGCTGCAGAAGTGAAGCGGTGGTGTGGCTGACCTCAAGGTAAGATGCTGGAGTTGCTGCAGAAGTAAGGAGATGGTGTGGCTTACCTCAAGGTAAAATGCTGGAGTAGCTGCAGAAGTGGGGCGATGGTGTGGCTGACCTCAAGGTAAGATGCTGGAGGGTTCTGGAGACTGAGGATACACGTGCTGAAACAGGTAAGGTCTTCTGAACGGCGGTAAGTGTTACGCTGCTCTAGCAGACTAACGCGAAGCGCCAGCATGCGAGTGGGCCGACTTATATAGCCTGGCCCCAACCACTCCCGTTAGGCCCCACCCTGAGGCCCCACCTTGCCACTCCTCCTGAATTCTGCACATGCCTTCCATGCATTGCTAGGGCCCAGCCGTGCCCAGATGCACGTGCCTTCAACAGTCTGTATGCAAAGCACACTTTATAATGAGCTTGGTGCCAAAGGCGCCGAGACTGGGTCCATTGGGACCCTGCAGGATGTGAAGTCACTGGCCAATGACCAGTGGCCATTGCATATGCTGGCCTGGCTGTACTTACTGCCGGGTGACACTAGTGACGCTAGCCTTATGGAGACACGGTATTGTTCCACTCAGTGTAACCAATCCTCATTCGGCCACTCCCTGGCCTAGTGGAAAGTCCTCCACTGAGAGGCCCACACTAATGATGGCCTCTTCCATGAGTCCAACATTCACTATGGCTTGCTTGGGTAAGCCCTTGCAAGCCGGAGCCCCTTTCCTATGGCCAAGCTCCTTACACACTAAACAACCTTTGGGTTTTGAGAATGCAGGTGTCCCAGTGTTAGGGCTGCCTGCGCTCTTCTTTTTGGTGTGCACGGCTGAACTAGAGTTTTGGGATTTCCCTTTGTTCTTTTGGGGACCTGACTTTGAAGAGGATTGGTTTGGACCTTTGTTCTTCCCATCCTTGTTTACTTTTTTGTCTGCCAATTTCTCTTCTGGTTTGGGTGTGCTCGCCTCAGCCTTTTTCTAGACCCGGGTACTCACAAACAGGGTTTCTGATAGTCTTTTCCACAAGATGCTGGTGCAGGTCAACCTCACAATTTTTAAACGCATGCTCACATGCAATCAAATTGCACATCCCTTTAAATGTTTCAAATTTGTTACCAGTCACCCACCTGCTCAAATATTTCAAAAAGTGTGTCAACACTTAAAATGTCTGACCACTTTTCTTTCCGAGATCTCTTCAGCTCTACAGCTAATGTTCTGGGGTTTTACAGAACTTCCTGAGCCTTCATGAACCTTCATGCTCTTATAAACGGGCCTTTCCTCTGGAGTTAACTGAAGAATTGCATAAGTCCCTGGTGTCGGTAAGCGACTCATCATGGCTGCTACCCACAGTACCTCATACACCTCCTGGAGCTGGAAGGCCAGCTTGAGTGCTTCAAACCGGTCAAAAATATCCTTCCCCATTTCATAAGCCCCATTTCATAATGAGCCATTTCTAAGGGCCTCATTATGACCCATGCGTTAACCATGGCGCTAGTAGCGCCATGGTTGCCGCCAGTATTTTACCAATTCCGCCATGTTGAATGGCGGAATTACCTCCCCATTCCAAGGTTGGCGGGGCGGTAATTCCCCATTCACCATTGGCCCTTCCCATTCCCATTTTTGCCCTCATAGGGCTCAATGGAAATGGGGAAGGCGGTAGTTACGGTACCGCAAATTGCGGTACCATAATTACCTCCAAGGTCCCTTTGCGGGTCCAATCCTTAATGGCTGGTAAAACCAGCCGTTAAGGTAGGGACCCGCAAAGGGACCTCGTAATTAGGCGGTAAGGGGTCAACGGCGCTGCCACCTTTTACGGCACTGTTAACCCCTTACCGCCTGGGTCGTAATGAGGCCCTAAGTATTTGGGGATGTGCCGTCGGGGCTTTCCTGGGCACTCTGGTTTGAGCCACTACTGCTGCTTTTGCTAGGAGGCGGATCTGTTGGCCTTCTTCTGCTCTTCAAGCATCAGCTTGCACAGCTCTATGGGGACCTCACTGTTTCTGTTCCTCTAGCGCTAGTCTCATCTACTCGAGCAGGAGCTTTCTAGCTGCTACCTCACTGACAGCCGGAACAATTTCTTGGCCACTTAGAGACTGTGCTGAGGCCTGGGACCTGCGGAATGCTGCACAAGCCCCTGTCCTCACTAACACTCTCAAGTGTTGAGAAACCACACTTTCCCCCCGGCTGGATGATTGCCGAGAGCCACTGCTCATGCGGTCGTCCTCGCCATTTACCCCTCTGGAAGGTCTTGTCCATTCGGGTACACTGGAACTAGCCCGTCCCCTGGCATTTTCTCCCCAACTGCCCTTGCTTCTACCCAATCTTGGAGGCTGGTCAGCAACTCAGGTTTATTAACCTTAGTGCTGTGGGGAAGTCCCCTCTCCTGACAAAAGACGCACAGGACATCCTTGGTCATGCCTTTTATAGTCTCAATGTCAAGCTCCATGACTATTACTAGTACCTAGCAGTGACTAAACGTTGCATGAAACAGTACTTTTATCGTTGGGTGACTAAGCTGTGAGCAAGGCTCCAACTCATCCAACCGCTTGCCACCAATGTGACGAATCAACTTGCGGAGCACCAGTGATCCAGGGATGAATATGGGTTTTTAAACCATCGATCAGCCCCACACCTCTAGTACACTAGAAGGGATCCAAACAGATTGGAATACAAGTCAATTATAAACCTCCTTGTCAAATTTTGGCAACGTGGATCGAACGGCAGGCTGATCTCCACCTGGTCATGGATCATTGGTTAGTTGCAACACATTGAAAATACAATTATTACCCAATGATAAAAGGGACTGTCCAGTCAAAGTTGTATAAAAAATATCTACTTTATTATTACTACAACAGAGAGTTCTAGCGCATTACAAAATACAATCCACCCTGTAAAGGAACACAGAGGACAGACAGTTCCACGAGGGAAAGGGATGCACATTGGATACTGACAAGAGGGTAGTTGGTAAAGTAATCAGTCTTAGTGTTCAATGTTATTTGGTTTCAGCACCAAGGGGCAAAGAGTTGTTACTGTCTCTAGGGGCCTTTGAAGAAGGAACAGGAGGGTAGAATCACAATGTACCTGGTTCTTAAGAAGTTCTTGATGCTCGACAGTGTTCCAGGTTCCAGTGCACTTGGAAGCTCCTAAAACAGAGTCCGAAACTGGAGACAGCTGCAGGTATCAGGTGGCAGGAAGTTCGGCCAGCAAGGCTGGATGGGTGGCTGCAGGCTGGCCTACATGGTAGCTCAGGGTCAAGAATATTTGTCTGTGGGCTGGTTGGCCGATCTGGAATGTTGGTCGACGTGTCTCAGACGATTCTTGTGACTGCGTCGTGATAAGAGTCAGCGGTGCAGCCGGTTGAAGTTCGAGGACTCGTCTGACAAATGTCCTTAAAATGTCCTTAAAAGATGGGTGCCTGTTGATGCTTTTAGGGGCACTCCTCCTAGCTTCTTCGCAGGGCTTGTGGTATCCTTTCAATTCAGGTGGCCCAATGCTTAGGAGAGTGTTTACAGACAACGGCCTTGTCCTTAGTTCAGATACTCTCTGGCACATCCCACCTAGGATGCTTGCTGGCAGAACCTAGCAGGGCATGCTGTGTGCTCGCTGGGTACTGGTTATGAAGCTGCTGGACAGGTCCTCTAAGTCTGGTATCTCCCTCTGTTTAGGGCAGGGATATCACTTCCCTCTTTGAACTCCTTGCCTTCCTTCAGTGGCAGAAGATGTAAGGTAGACTGTACCTTCAGCCCGGGTCCAGATGAGTCCTTCGTCTTACTCCTTTCAAAGTCATCAGATGATCTGCTAAGTGCGGGGTTCAGCCCTCTTTTAAAGCCAAATGGGCCCCAGTGATTGGTACAGGCTCTTCTGTTATGCATGAGGTAAGGACCAGAGTACTCTGTAACAAGAAAGGTAAGGGGTTACAACATATAAATCCCAACCTGTCTGTTGTAGATCAAAGTGTTTCTCTGCTTAACTGAGCCCTATGTGACTCTTGATTAAAGAGCAGGTCTCCCTTGAAGTTTTTGACAAGAGCAGACTTCCTGTCTCCCTCAAATTACATACTTCTCCCTCTGACACGTATTTCACTACCTTTCATACAGAGGGGTGGGAACTAGCTTCAAGTTGACATTTTATATACCAAAGGGATGTTAGCCCCACTTTCCTGTTGTCTGTCCGGCAACCAATTACCGTCCATCTCTCATTAGTATGCACTGCCACCAGCTGAACTAAACAAAAGCAAAGCAGATCCATGGAGCCTTTGATATTTCAATTAGGCTGACCATGGCCAGAGGAAGGTGTGCGGAGTACACGTGACTATGCGTTTCACGTGTTGAGCAGAGAAAATGTGTGCGGAATGGCCTCACACATTTTCAGAGGTTGATTTTCCATTCATTTTTATTATCACAAAAGCCCAGGCGAGCACACACTCCCTGTGCAGATGCTCAAATTCCTCAGAACTTATCTAGTGCCTTATAACAGGCTGCTTTTCTGCAGAATCCTCAAAACAAAACTTGTATCCATAAACAAAACATTACTTATCTAGTGCCTTGGCCTGTACCAATGCCTTTGACATATCAGCTGTCCTCCTGGTAGAGTGTGCCAGTATCCTAGAGCATCAGCTCGTATTGACATTGCGGCATGGAGATCGTGTGACATCATCACATAACTGAACATTAGAAGGTCCTCTTTTCCAAAGTTCCTGTCATCTCGCCCTCATAGAAAAGGAGATCTCGACGAACCTCGGTTGGCGTTCTAGAGCTCACCATCCTCCCAAGCACTGCAGATGACGTTACCATTAGCTGAGTGACATGGAGCACAACGGAGCTCCAGCTCCCAAACAGCTCCAATGGACATTCAACAATCACTAGGACAGGCAGTGTTGTAAGTGCTCACCCTCCTGTACCGGGATTCAGCAAGCTTTATACTGCTAGACAAACTGCTCTTACTGGCCTCTGAGTGTACTGCTTGGGGGAGAGGCACCCGACCAGACAAATCTCACTAGCTGTGCCCAACTTGACGCATCAGCTTCCACTTTATATGCCCTGGGTTTCTTGGGCATACAGGCGAGATGCACCACCTTGATCCTTTCCAGGTACGCGCCTTATGTTTCTTTTCCTTTTCTGCTTCGCCCTGGGTCCTTGCACAAAGCCTCTCTTTTCCCAAAAGCCTCTCATGCTGAGCAGGCACCCTGGGTGCACCTTGGCACTCGTCTCTTTCCTTTGATCCGCACTGGGTGGTAGGGTGAGAATATTGGGGGCTGTGGATCCTGATCACTTCTACCTGCACCCCCCGCAGCATCTTACTTGTTCCTTAGTTCCTCTATTCTAGCTTCAACACACTTGGGTTCAGTTTTAAGACCAGTTTATCGCCACTGTTATAAAGAATGCTTCTTGGCACTTCAGATAGGTTGTTCACAAGTTCCTTTATTTAAGTTACATCTTGTAGAAGCAAAGAAAGGAACTCAGGAGCCCACTGGCTCCCACCACCCAGGCTTACATCTCTCCAACTGCCTGGGTTGGAACCCAACTCATATACAAACATTCCAGTCACTCTCACAGTTTTGTCACCCTGACATCATGCATTCAATGCATCCTTGCAAATACTATATAACACTTCCTTATTTTACTTTGTGATGAATTACCATCTGTTAAGGGTGTAAAAGCACTAACCTTTTAACATTTTTATAAAATAATAAAATTATGCTGGTAATTCCATCTCTGAAAGGGCAATCGGCTGATCAGATTCCCCTTTCATAAGTTCCATGCCAAAAGCATAGTGTGTATCATTGATCTGCTACATCAATATCATGATTTGCGGTGCCTGCTCTACCATTGGCACAGAGCAGGTTCAGAGGTCATACCTGCCCATTTGGCAGCTGCAGCGGCAGTCAAGTCTCACCAGTGCAGTGGCATAATTTAAGATACATATCCCTGTACCAAAACTATGATGATCACAAATAGCCTATGATGGCGGCGGCATAAACTCTAATGAATGGGTGCTCAGTCCCAATCCAGGGGCTCAGGGACAAGGTAAGTCTATTTCTCATGCTCCCAAACAGGGAGGAGGCTGGCACACATCTGCAGGGTTCCTTCAACACAGTGAGGTCCAGGGTACTGCGGCAGAGAGGCAGGTCTTGCTTCAGCAGCATGTCACTTGCCACTTGGTATTTCTTTGATCTTTATAAATCATCTGCCTCTCTGGTCTGGTTATCTTTCTATATGGGTGTCGATTCAACTTTGTATGATAGATATCACTATTCATCATGGTCATTCAGTTTCCTTGTTTCATCAGGAATCTCGTTCAAATGGCCATCATATTGGGCCTCATTACACGGAAGGCGGTAATGGTTAACGGCCACCGTTAATGGTAACGGTGACCGTTAACCATTACCGCCTTACTACGAGGTCCCTTAGCGGGTTGGTGCTTTAACGCCTTCTTTTTGCAGCGGTTAAAAACCAACCCACTAAGGGACCTTGGAGCTAATTACGGCACCGCAAAATTGCGGTGCCGTAATTAGCGCCTTCCCCATTCCCATAGAGCCCTATGGGGCAGAAATGGGAATGGGGAAGGGCAATGGCGGAAGGGGGATTTACCGCCCCTCCAACCTTGGAATGGGGCGGTAAATCCCCTTTCCGCCAAGGCGGTGCCGGTATTTTACCGGCATGAGCCATGGCGCTAATAGCGCCATGGCTCACCGCCTTCCGTGTAATGAGGCCCATTGTCTTGGATGCAAGTATGGTTTCCTCAATGGGTACTTTACTTCCCATATTCTCTACCAATAGGTAGAATAGGTATTCTTATGGGTACTGCACAGAGCCCTCTCTCTTCCCTTTGTTGGTTTAACTGTTCAGTATACGTCACATATTTTGGTTCATACGTTTCAGGTAATGCAGGCGGGGCAGGTGGAGTGGGGGTATTTGGCTCCTTCTCTACACATAGGTCAATTTAATCACCTTTTTGCAACCTCAAAAAACATATTGTTTGAACAATGTGTTCTTTAATTGCCTTTTCTTTCCCTGTCTCATTACCCAGAATGCTGCATGTATTTATTTTTGCATATTGTACATCTGTTCTATAGGGGTGGGTTTTTATGGTGTTTTCTAATTATTATTGTACATGGTGTGTTTGGTTAAAATATATATTTGTAGGAGACCTTGATTGGGCATTCCTTTATTTTGGAAAGTCATACTTCGCTGTTTGGGTTGCTTCTGAACCACATTCACACCCCTCTTAAGCGTACAGCCTTCCTTTAGCCTATATTACCATAGAGAGCAAAGGCGGTATATCCATGAACTGTGCAAGTATTACCTTTATGATTGTATTGGCTCTTGGTTTCTAGAAGTGTGAGGGCTGGGCGAGTGTTTTGGCCTCTACTCACTCGTGTACTCTTGCAGGGCAGAAGTCAATTCATCATGCACCCGATGTACAATGTTGCTATCTTCCAGAAAGAAAGAGAGCGAGACAGAGAGGGAATGAGACAGAGAGAGATTGTTGCCAAGCGAGAAATTGAAAGAGATCTGTCTGTAGCGTTGTTAGGCTTCCCTCACATGCTTGGTATAGCCTACGATAGGCAGGGTACAGAAATAGGATTATTGTTAATCTCATGAAGGGCTATTGGTGCAGTTTAAAAGCAAAGTAGGATACGATCACTCGAATAACACATCAAATTCTATAAATGGACATTTTAGAGCCCTGAAATTATCCCTGCGTTATCATCAGATAATAGCCGGTTAGGTCTCACAGTGAGTAGAGCTCTCGCTTTGACATCCGTGCAGAGCCGGAGGTTCGAATCCCGGCAGGGCCAAACTCAACCTTTCATCCTTCCGAAGTCAATAAATGAGCACCACACACCGTGGGTAATAATAAGCAGCACTCAGATGCTTGAGGGGTCGTAGCGCTATATACATTTAAAAAAAAAAAATACCAACGGGGAATGATCCCTTAAAAGTGTGATCTAGTGAAGTTCAAAATTCCCATTAAAACCTGAGAAATGTAACACAACATAACATAAACAGTGCATGAAACTTAGTAAGCCGATATTCTATATGTCCTCATTTTACCTACCTTACGGAATGAGTGGGGTGAGGAGGGTGTCGCTAGCATTCACACCCTTGATGTGGGTAGGTCAGTCAGAGTACACCTTCACCACACCGCTTATACCTGGCAATGCGACCCCTGGTTTGATGCATTTCAGGAAAGGCAATTCTCCCACCACTTCCACTCTCAGCTGGTGGATCAATAAAGCTAACTCGGGTGCCATGAAAGGCCATTGAACTGAGGGGGTTAGGGGGACTCTTTCCTGGGCAGCCCTGAAGGTGGTGGCCTGGTGGATATCTGCTTTGTGGCTGCAGGGGCCTCTGCAGACACTTGCATCTCACAATAAAGGCTGTGGGTGGTTCTTCCACAGCTGTGTGTGTGTGTGTGTGTGTGTGTGTGTGTGCACGTGCGTGCGTGTGTGTGTGCGTGCGTGCGTGCGTGCGTGCGTGTCTGACCTCAGTTGCAACATTATGCAAGGACTGAAACAAGGAAGAGAAAGATACATAATAGCAGGGAAGTCATTTCACCAAAATGCCGGGGGTAGCGGAAGTGACACCACGCGACTCTTGACCTCTGATGACATCACAGGAAGTGATGTCATTTGACCCCACCCCGAAATGATATCGCAGGAAGTGATTGAAAATAACCTTTAACCCGTTGACAAAGCAGGAAGTGGCATCACATAGCATTGTTCCTACGAAAAATATGGTTATACTGTCATTATAATGTGATATAAATTTCATACAAGAATGGATCGCCATATGTATCATCAAGATCAGTGTATATAGGCCCATATTACCAAATAACTATGAATGCAAGCAGACATCCATGGCCAAATGATAATGATGTTTTATTATATTGCACTTGCGCTTAAGAGCTTTATATAGAAAAAATGTACTTACAATATCACCCACCCTTTGTTGGTACTCATTTATCGACCTCAAAAGGATGAAAGGCTGAGTTGAGGTGTTTAAGAACAGACTAAATCAGTGACTCATCCCCTGAAGTGTGCCTGAAATAAACCTTTAATTAGTCTAGAAATTATTGTATAGCATTGCAGAAAGACACATTATTTGGTATTCCTATTCTTTCTTATTTAGGGTCACTGCTGAAAGTGTTAGACGTGTAGAACCCCTGCTCTTTTTTTTATTTTTATTTTATTTAGAATCCTGAACATGAAAGCCAGCCACTCCAGAAGCAAAAAGCCACATGGCGCTGGCCACAGCCCAGGTGGATGCATTTATTGAGGGGTATCAAGGGAGACCACAGGGGTAGCAAGGGCGACCTCAGGGGTTGCCACCCCTGGTGACCCCTAAATGGTGTGCCTGCATAATAGGCAAGTAATTTAGGAATTTCTATGCAGGCACCAGAGCCCATGGTAAACTCTGTCTGTATTTTATTTATGTCTGTTGTTTATATAGCGTGCCAAGCTCAAGGGCATCTGGGCGCTTGCTTACATAAAATGTTACTGTTGTTACACAGGTTGCACACGTTACAGGCATACAGTAAATATTAACCCTCATTTGCAGCTTTATATATACATATATATATATGCAAGAGTATATATTTTACATTTTATAATACTATTATTATGTTGCAGCCATCTTTTCTTCAGCTTCTACGACTTGCAGCAGGGTAAAAACCCCAGACTGGATGATCTACGCGTCCCATAAAAAATATATAGATATATGCGGCCTTCACCGGGCTGAATCTATAATCCTTTCATTGTGGCGTTTTTCTCTCTTTAGTGGGTGTCTACGGGGGTCAATTCTGCACGTTGGCAGAGCAGAAGGGGCCTGTACAGCGGCCAGGGTGGGATGGAGCGAGTGGCAACAGCATGGCGATTCACGGAAGCTGTCTGGCTGCATTCAGGAGGCGTCCAGGGCGGCCGTGAAAAGAAGCTTGTTGAGAGGGCTCTCTGACGGGCCACGGTGGAGAGCGACGGAGCCGCGGCAAGTCTGACTTTGCACACACGTCAGCCTCGCTTTAAAACATAACATTCCACAGCACAAGTCCGTGAATGTCTCCTCAGAATTACAGCCCCTGTGGAAAAAACACCCACACCCTCGAGCGCGGGAGCATGTTCCGGGCGCTCGAGAACCCGCACAATGCTAATAATTGTTCCCTTCTGCTCATGGTGACGCTGTACGTGCCTCCATCTTGTGCAAGGCTCTGTCTATTTGCGGCAGTTGTAAGTGTTCTAGGTTGATTTAAACCCACTCAGTGACAGAAGGGTTGCACAAAACAGTTTGCCGCCGTATATTGCCCAAGTTATTTCAATGAGGACATTAATGTATCTTTAGCATTAAAAGATGATATTAGTACCATTCCAACCAGGCCCGCCTGACACTGCAATGGAGACAACGAAACACAGGCACGGGTTCATAGTTGCTGAAACTTATGAGTTGGTGCAGCAGGGACCTGAAACACTGAGGAGCTCGTTCTGCACCAGGGCGTAACGAGACTGGAAAGCTAAACTCCACACGTAAGAGTTTTACGCCTTCTATTCACGACACGTCCCATTTTCATTCATTTGTATGGCAGAGAGGATGTGTGGAAGGCAACCTGCGGCGTCCATAGGAATCCATTGTACCCTCTGCCTGCCATGCAAGCATAGATGGCAGCGTTTACTCATGTGCACGGTGGAGCGCAGACGTGCCAGACAAAAGGGTGTGTGCATGCGTGTGATATGTAGCTGACTTGCAGGGAATGGCGTTAAGAGGCAACGAGGTGATAACATTTCTGTATACCCCAAAGGATGTGATGGCCAGAAGGGCTCCAGCCAACGCAACTTGCTAGAAGAGCGTTGCTAGAAAGGCATGCTGTGATAAAAGACGGCTAACTGGTAAGATGGGGGCCGTTGCTGGACCCACCCCCGTGAGGCTTGAGGCCCCTTTCAGCAGAAAAAGTTGAAAGCCCCTGACGCCGTCATTGAGCCTTCGACCTCCCTGCCACCAAAACCTGCCTGTGCCACTGGAGATAACTTAAGCTGTACTCGATTAGGTTACATCAAGGAACTGAAATAGATCAAAGGAGGAGAAGCCACCGCACAAAGAGATGCCGTATTATTGAAATGAGAAATAAAATAAGAAGCCAAAGAAAAGTGTACATGTGACTAAATAGATGATAAAAAGGGCGCTAAACAACTAACATATTTTGCATGTTGGGAGGCAAAGAAACTTGTATGATCACATAGGAGCTGTATTATTAAAGCCAATGGCATGTGTGCCATAGGCAGAATGACTATCCTATGGAGATGAATGTCATGGCTTGTCCAATGAGCCTGTGCTCTGTTACTTCATGATATGTTTAATTTGTTCATTCTCCTTGTTTAAAGGATTTCTATGTTTGTTATTTTCCTTATTGCAAAGGATCAACATATTTTTAGGAAGGGAATTGGGATTACTTTAACAGGAAGAAATCGAAACCCATGAGTTGCCCCGAGCCTCAGAGAACACCGCTGCCAATGTCCCAGGTAAGCAACGCATCCTCCTTCAGATTAGAAGGACAACTAGAAACCGTGGTAGCCACCTTTAGTGACAGAGCCCAGGCCATGCAGCTGGCAAAACAGCAGAAGAAAGGCCCCCAGAAGTTCCCCAACCATTGGATCCTTCATTATGCACCTGCACAGGGGCAAGGCTGGTTGGCCAAAATGCATAAAGACGGAAATTAAGCAAAACTTAAGTATGCCTCTGGAGGAGAACCTAGAACAAGGGCGAGAAATAAAAATATAGTTATTTGTGACCGAACAATACTCAGAGGGTCCTCATTGTGGCCCCAGTGACTGTGGAGCAAAGTAACAAGAAACCTAGGCCCTTATCCATTGAGCGTTTTCCAATGGGGTTCTGCCATTATAAAACTTTTGTGAGAATTAAGCCCTAATTATCGTCTAAACTTTACATAGGAAGGGATTATCCAATTATGAACTGGGGGCAACATGTTAGCTTGGTTGGTATTTTAAGGTAGCATGTGGCAGGCATTTGGTTACTAAATATAAATAGGTGTGTATGGGTTGTTTATGCATTGGTTACAAGCAGAAGGGACCCCTACCCTTTACAGTTAGAGGCTGGGGAGGGAAATATGTGCAAGTATATCAAAATAAACGAGCTTTAATCTGTACATTTCCAAATCCCAGAGTAGTATAAACATGATATTGCGTGAATGTAATTTATTAGAGTATCATGGAGAACCATGGATAGCCATTGAAAGATTTCATCTATTTAAAGAGCTCTCAATATCCATAAAGTGGCAGCATTAAATTACGGTGGCCTCACTTGTATCTGAGGTGGCTTCTGGTCAACCTATCTAATGGAATGCTGGGTGAGGTCCCAGGCTTTGCTGTGGGGCTGTGGTAGCTCATCCCTGACAGGAGACCTCTGTAGTTTCAGAAATTCTAGGATGTTGTTCATTACCCCGAGTGGAGATAGGCAAGGGTGGGATCAACCCCTTCCTCAGCTGGCTGCCCAAACACATGAAGTTTCTTGAGGTCTGCCACAGCTCTCCTGGGCTAGGGGTCTTTTCTCTTCACCAGTGAAGCAGGGGTTACTTCCGACTGAATTGAGGGACATGCTCAATAGGGACATGAGATCCAAGATTCAAGGTTTTCAAAATGGTGTCCACGAGCCTGATAACATTTTGCTTTAGGCCCTCAGATTATAAGCCAAAGTGATGGGTGCATGGACGAGTGCAGGGGGTCGGTAGGTTTATTCTACCTACTGTTCAATGCAAAGCTCTCTTGGGTTCTGTGGGCATTCCATTTGGAGTGGACTGCAGTGTGTTGGGAGGGTCATGGTGAGTTGGGGGTGGGGTAGAAAGTGCACGTGATATCTATTCCAAGAAGGAAATAGCTGTTGTCATCATCAGCCCTCTGTGTTGTTTAATTTCTGTCTACTCATGCAACATGTATTTCTGTGTTTTTCTTTTTTAGAGAATGTTTCTTTTTTAAGTGTGCTCTCCTTACTCACTTTGCGTGACATGTGTGCCAATTTGCGATTGTTTTGTAACCCTTTTTTTTATTCTCATGGTCATTCCTGATATTCTTTTATGTTTACAGGCATTGCCCTGAAGAAGGACCCTGTGTTGCCTGACATGCATTGGCCATTGATGTCTGCCAGATTGTTGATTAAACATGCCCACCTTCAAAATATGTTCTCGTATATTATTGTTTATTTGAATGAATGCAATATTTGTTATCAGCCTTAACATTGAATATGCTGGATTAACTGGAGCAGTATTCTTTACCAAAAGAGTGCAGCCATCACAGTGGATTCCTACCTCAATATTGTTTTCTTGACTGTTTATTTCCATCCAGGTGCATGGGTGGTTTGTTGGATTGAACCTGAAGAATTGCGCTGTTATATTTACTTCTTTTTTGTTTTGTATCGAGAAATTGGTGCCCCTTCTCATCCTATTTCCCACTGTGTGGCATCTTCTTCCTCTGATCTCAGAACAGCAGAATCAAGAACCTCCTGGAATGCATACTGTGGCTGGCTGGAAAGAGTTTACCTTCTCAGCTGCATTGGCCAAATCCTCACCTGCAAGCTTCTTTTAAACATGACATATATAAAATGTCACTTCCATACGTATGAAAGTGCAAACCACCCACAGAAGATAATACATGTTTTATATTTGAAATTAGATTTGTAAAGCAGGGGAATGCCTGCTGTAAAATAATTCTGAATCTTCAAGGCGTAAGAGTGATGTCTGTATTGCATTGTTGCCTTGCCGCCTTGTAGTGCTTTGAAGCACTTCACTTGTGTATAAGCACTTTACAAATAACCAATTACAATTACAATTACTTCCATCATGTGGCTCTGGATATTCACAATGCTGCCATAACAGGTCGTCTCAAGTTAATATAACAAATTCTGGATCCTGGTGTCATCCAAATGAATGCAAATTACTTTCAAAACAACTGCAAAGTAAAGGGAGAGAGTACAGGATCAGCCACTGAGAAGCCTCGATATGAGACTTGCACTGATCTCAAAGTAAACAAGGTCCTCAAAGCAATCAAACATCCAGCCACATGGTCAAGGTTAATGTATGTTACAGACAGTACATTGAATTATAATAGGTCCACATATAAGAGTGATTAGGTCCTAATGAAGGAGAACAGACATGCCCACTGACCTCTGGGCCTTATGAGAGAGATGTTGCCCTATAATCACACATTGCCTTTCAGACACTCATTCATGATTATAATGATTATAAATTAATAGGATGGAGCAGGGTTAATATGGGGTAGCTCCATAAACAAACACGGTTACTGATTTATGGGGTTCTGCAACAGATCTGTTTCATTATCACAACCACAAAGTGGCACAGGTGATTACAATGTCAAAGTATGGAATTGAAAGGTTCTTTTTCACTAGCTACAATGTTGCTTCAGAGAATTTGCAAGGTGACACATTAGCAAACAATTCTTGTCCACGCTATGGAGACAAACACTACTTTCTCACACAGGTCCGTAACCAGGCAGTTCTGAACTTCTGGCTAGAGCTCGGCTCAACAGACATAGAATTTGTGAATGCAAACCTTATCTCCTGGCTTTTAATAAGGGATATCCTCAAAATGTTAACATGTTTGCATCCCTCAAGGCCTAAGACTTAGGTGAGGTCCCTACCCAGTTACCTAAAATGGTAAGAGGCAGACGTGGACCATACTCTCAATTAAAGGGTGGTTATCTTCTGGATCGGCTGATCTAAGCTTCCTGACTCTAAATTGAGTAGACGTGGTTTCCACAGTTAAGTAATATTTACAAAAGACCCTCCTGAATTTGGAGGGAGCACCAAGTTGTAGCCATCATTCCGTTGCCACATTGTACCATTACAAGGGTTCCAATGATACTCGGAATGGCCAAAGGTGTAAAAGCCTCACTTGAGGGAGATGATTTCATCAACACCCTGCCGCCAGGGCAATAGTTTGTTAGCAACTGCTGCATCAGTGCCTATTTGCAAAATAACCTAAATCCTGGGTCGCCAATCTGTGCCTGCCCTGATGTTCTGAAGCTTAATATTAACTATGGTGGCTAGGATTGGTGGGAAGTGTAGTTCAAAACATCTGGAGAGCCAGTGGTTGAAGACACCTGAATTCCATACAAAGAGAGGGACAGTAATTTTTAACATCTAGTATGAGACAGTCAGTGTTAGCACATGACCCCAGTTGGCACAAAAGAAGCAATCACAGACTTTGACTTTTTCAATGGTCTGTCAGACAAATTTCGAGATGTATTTGATGTATTTCTGTATGTTAGTCTCTGTATTCCACGCACGTGATGGTAGAGAGCAATACTTAATCGATTAATGAACATATATTTCCCCAGTATATAAGCTTATAAAGAAGCCTGTGATGAAATCCTATCCTATGCAGAAGTAGTACAAGGAGCAACAAAGACTTCAGTATGCTATGTGCAGACTTGTACAACAACTTGGCACAAATGTATTTCAGTATACCGTCTTTTCCTTAGTTTGGTATGGGTGGCCAAGGACAGTCTGCCAGTAGCGGAAGCTTCCGAAATAGAGTAATACGAGAAGAAATACAATAAAAAAATAATGTCGAAGCAAGGCTCTATACAAATATAATCATAAATAAAAACACACAGTTGAACTCAAAGCATTAATAATCCAGATCAATGCATGAAGGCCGGGAACACAAGAGCGACTCTGTGGAATCCAGCCAGTGAAGGCTGCCCTTGCAAAGTCAGTCTGTTTTTCAGCCCCCTTCTCCTCTAGCTTAGTTTCTGCCTTGTGCCGTCTGCAGGTTAGAGCATCATGACAGTCTCAATGGGCATCTTGCTAAAATGAAACAGAATGTTTAACCCAATGTTTCCAGGTTCAGAAAGGGAGCTCGAAGGTGATCAGTCATGGCTAAGCCAACTTCAAAGTGGGTAGGTTCGAATGGCTCTTTATGGTAGCTGCGATTACAAAGAATGTCTTGAAACTCAAATGGAGGCCCATTGGGTGACATCATTTGATCATGCATCATAGACAGCCTTATGGCTTTGAACTGGAAGGATGCCAGATGTCTTCTGTGCAATATTTGCTAGAGTTGATGTCTCCATATGTACAGGTCCTGAAAGTCTCCGACTGAGAACCACACAGAGGTGGACTTCTACTCAGCTCCTGCCCTATTAGGCTGACGTTGGCAGAGGTACCTCTAGAGACAGTGTCTTTTTCTCGGCTCCCATGGGCCGTTTTCTTGGTCCTCAGGAGCAGGCAAACTCCAGGTTCTCCTAGCTGAAACTTTGTCAATTCTGCAAAGATGTTATGGAGTGGGTCTCCCCTGCCTCTAATCAGCCATCTTTACCCTTGCCAAAGTAGACTTTAACCTATCAGTAGTTTCAATGGGTAACCAACAGAGTGGGTTCCATCCCACTCTATTTATAGGTTAATACTAGAACGATATTGAAAGCTTCCAAACCTACTGGTAGGATCCAATGAAGGCATTTTCCTAGTGAACTGTTCTCCTTTTTCTTAAGATGTTCCTAGAGTGCCTTGTTCCTACTGGAGTTGATGCAGCGCAGAACTAAGCCTCTATAAAATTATAAAATTGTGGAGGGGAGCTGCGCTGCCCTTAGCTCCGCCTATATCCTGCCTCCATAAGAACAAATTACTCTATATGCAACTACCATCCATTGCTGTAATCCTCCCATGCCAACTATGGTCTGATTAGGGTTCATCCCAGTCTTAGGAATTACCTCTACTCATATGAACGAAGTGTGAACATTGACCACTGGGTGAACAAAGGACAATCTGGTCTGGACACAACTCAGCTGGTGACATTATAGTGAGACATAGATTTGGGGAGACTGATCCCATACGAGCTCAACTCCAATCACAAATACACACGTTTAAGGACATTTAAATCATAATAGTGAGACCATCAATAACATGTATTCTATTGATATCACGGATACATGCTTTCAAAGGAGCTGCTGTAAGATTGTGTCTACCCAATTGTGAGGCGGACCATGCACAGCCACCACATATGACATACTTTACAAAAATGCCAATGGAGTTGTTCCAAAGGGTTTTATTTTTGTAAATAGTCCTCAAAGGGGTCAAGGTTGTTTAATCCTTTGCTCAAAGACACGAGAGACAAGACTGGAATATGAACAAAGAGGAAAATGGCTGCATTTGTTTGACTTTTTTTAAATCCAGCAATTCCGTATGATTGATGCGGACCCCTTCATGTCATTGAAACAGTATGGACGACCCAGAAGCACTTCTTCTGCCATGGAAAACCTGTTGGTCCAAACGGGACAGGAATTGCTCAGTTATGAGATCCAGAAAAATAAGGAACATATGGAGTCAGTTCCCGGAGCCCCTCGTCGTGCTCCCACCATTCCCTGTGAGCAGCCCGAGGCACTGGCTGACTGTCCGACCATGTTGGCCTGCAGGACAGCAGTCCACAGCCACACCCAAAACCTGGGAAAAAACACCGGGATTACAAATCATCCACATTATAGCACTATAATGTAATCAAAATTATCTGGGTCTGCATCAATAGAGCCCATCAACAAACCATAAATGCGGCAAACTAATCAAACCAATTGCCATAGCATACAGATAAGCAAACAATTACAGGTTAATAAGTATAGGCTTCTCTTCACACTTCAAGCATACCTCTCAACCTTTTTTGATACCAAGGCGGGTGAAAACCCAGAAAGGCCATAAACATAAAAGTAGGACTGCCGTAAAAACATGAAACGGCAGTCCTACTTCTATGTCGCTGACCTTTTACGGGAGGGGGGTGGGGAGGAATGTTCCCAGGCACAATCCTCTCATTGGAGGAGAGCGCCAGGGAGGGGAAGGGGGAGGAAATGGGGGCGTGAAAAGCATGACACTTGCTTTTCACGCCTCCATTCACGCAGGAAGAGTCGCGCCGGGACCCGATTTCGGGATCTCGAAATCGGGTCCCGGCAAAAATATGAATCGTAGCTCCCACCTTTGCCAAGGCGGGTGAAACAGATTAGCTGGCGGGTGGGCGGGTGTGTAGATGCTTTGGCGGGTGACACCCGCCAAAAGCGGGTGAGTTGAGAGCTATGCTTCAAGTAGACGAACTATTACAATGCAGGTGAATGATTTATTGTCTCAGGAAGATAGCTCAGGGGCAACGCGCTCGCCTTTGAAGCAAGACTACGCGGAGCTTAGAAACCTCTGGGTATTAAGTGCGTTATAAATAACCTATCATATCATTAAAAAAAAGTATGAACCATTTTGTGCATTGCAACATTTGAATGAAAATGCTCTTTGCAATATTATCACATCAAGCCATCAAAGCTACTGGCATGGGCTGGAGGGAAAACAGCGCTTGCAATCCATGGCCAGGCAGGACAAAGCTGCTGATACTAGGCCATCTGTCCCTTATATGTGTCCGTGAATTCTGCCCCAAATGTCCTGAAAAGGCATTGACTTGTGTGATGCTTCAGTCACACTCATTGAATCCTAATGTCTGCCACCCATTCTTCCCAGGCACAGTTTTTGTTAATAGTATGCATTCTCTTAATATTAGCTGTGGTGTTAATAAGGTCAGGAGTGCCATCTTGCAAACTATGATCCTTCCAATGCCTTTGGGAATGTATTGGAAAGTAAGCAGACGCCCTACAGTATTCTATATGCACATTTCCCTTTTGTATCCAACTTATTTCTGAAAAGGTGGATGTGACTCCTTCTGGGTCCTGGCGTCACCCCCAATCTCCTTCAGCCTCCACCCACTACCAGCACTTGCCTTTGGGTACCCACTGGCCTGTGCTGTCACACAGGCCAGCACTTACATTGGATTGGCAGTTGACCACTCTTACCAAGTGATCTCTGCCAGGCACTTAACAGCTGCGTGCAACTTACTCCCTAGCTCTTCCCTCTGTGGAACTCCAAGAACTTAGCCCCCAACCTCTTCCCTTCTCTATCTCTGCACTTGAACGTTCTGAATTCTCACAAGGCCTAGCAGGACCGCCTCTTTCTTTCTCTTCATTGATATTACATTTGCCTTTTGATCCCATATTCCCTCCCCGTTGCCCTGTGGCACTTTGAAACACAATTTACTTGATGTTTAAGCACCGTACAAAGGCACAATAAATAAATAATTACATTAAATAACCAGCGTCTGTTGTGTCTGTAGACTGTGCACAGCAAAAATGTGCACATTAGAATTTATATATGGATGTCAGTGACCTACATACACACCCCTCGTGCTGGAAGGCTCATCCATGTAGATACCACAAACAACACTTTCAAGGCAGAGTAAACCTCTTTGTAAGTCCCTGCTTTCATGCAAAATCCACACTGCCAGATATTATAAAATAAAATAAAAATAAAAAAAACAGCCAGTTTCAGCTGGCAGATGGGCTCCATCTCAACGCCGATCTCTGAAGAAGGCTTGGGTGTACGGAGTAAGATTCCGCAGAGATCACTGTCAACTAGAGGGTAAGCATCCACCTGGATAAGGTAAGACCCCTCTTCTTCAGGCAGTTTCAGAGATGCTAAATGGCAAATCAAGCTATCCCGGCACATCTTCCTGCAGTGTTTTCACTTTATCTGTCTATGTTGTGCCCAGTTACAGCACCTTATCCCTCTTAGAAAACTGCAGAAGGATCAGCCTTTTGTGAACTAATATCATCTGGCCATTTATGTGGTAGCTATGCTGGGACAGCTCTGCCATTATTATGTTCAGTTTGTTATCAAGCTTGTGGGAAGGTCTATATTTCATATTCCCTTTATGCAAGTCTATGCAAAAAGGAAGAGTATACTCGTCCTTGGCACTTAGTCCCCTTGTTTGGGTTTCTTACTCCAGTACCAACCATGGTAGCAGTTCCTTTTTTGTGTTTTTGATATTGCTCTTGCCCAATCTGCTACCAGTCCACAAGGGCACCCCTTTCTTGTTTTGTTTCTGGTAATCGGTAAGACTCATAAGGGACACATGCAACCAGTCGCAGCAGCAGGAGGAGGCTAGCAAGCGAGGGGCAGAGGTAAGGAGGAGGAAAAAAGGAAGGTCATGAGAAGCTTCCGTAACTGAAGTCATAGAGAGGCAGGGAGGCCGTTCCAGGCTCCTGCCGAAGAAAGAGATCTCCCTTCCACTCTGTGCTTGTAGAAACACCTGATCTGCAGTGAGTTGGAGCTAGAGGACCGGATTTATAGAGAGAGAGTTGGATGTAGCCAGGTCCCAGGCCCCAGAAAGCATTATGGATGCTGTAGAGGGACTTGAATTTATCCTTGCAACCACCGGGAGCCAGTGGAGACATTTTAGGGCTGGAGAGATGCAGGTAGGAAAGAGGAAGGTTAAGGAAGAGGCTGTTGCAGTGATCCAACCTGGAGAGATCCAGAGCTATGGAGACATTGAGTTTCTGGCGGAAGGTGAGGAAAGGGAAAATGCCTCTGACGAGGTGAAGTTGAAAGTGGGCCTTCTTGGCAAGGTCAGCGATATGAAGTGAGAAGGAGAAAGAGGATTCAACGATGACACACAGAGTTTTATCCTCAAACAAGGGCGAGGGGAAGTTGCCCAAGGCGGGTGGCCAGTCAGAAGGAGGGAAGGAGGGGACAGGAGTCCCAATAAGAAGGATATCAGTCTTACTGGCATTAAGATAGAGATTGTTAACAGCACACCATGCCTGAATAGCAGTCAGGCATTTGGGAATCAGAGAGGAAGGAGAGGAGGAAGCAGAGGAAAGCTTGAAGGAAAGCTGTGTGTCACCAGCCTAACACTGGAAATGTGGAGAGAAGGTGGAGATCAAGTTGGCAAGGGGGGCAAGGTAGATGTTGAAAAGCCACAGCAATAGGATATAGCCCTGAGGGACGCCGCAAATAGAGAGAAAGTGAAAGGAGAGAAAAGGGCCCAGTTGCACTTGGGATGGCCCATTTGAGCGGGAAGAGTTCAGCCAATCTAGTGTCTGGCCCATGATGCCCAGGGTATATCGGAGCCGATTTATGAGGGTGTAGTGATTTACTGTGTCAAAGGCAGAGGACAGATCAAGGAGGGTGAGAATGGAAGGAGAGTCTAAGTCGAGGTTTTAGAGCAAGTCATCACAGGTGCTGAGGAGAGCAGTTTCTGTGCCTCTGGCTGCTCTGAAGCCAGACTGGTGGTCGTGGAGACAGCCAACAGATTCAGTGTGCTGGATTAGTTGGGGGATGACCAACTTCGTCAAGAAGTTACCCAAGAAGGGTGTAGTGGAGATAGGACAGTAGTTAGCCAGGTGGGAACTGTCTGCCGATGGCTTTTTTAGGAGGGGATGCACATGGGAGTGCTTCAGGGGTAATGGGAAGAAGCAAGTGGCAAAAGAGTGGTTACAGAATTCTGCCAAGTAGGGAGCTAGTGAGCCAATATTGTCCCTGACATTTCTAAAGCAGCAGGGAAGCACCTGCTTGGAGGAGACTTTCATATAGCAATCTGTTTTGGTAACCTCATCAGGTGATATGGGTGAGAAGGAGGAGAGTAGGCAGGACTGAGAGAGGGGGGCAAGGTAGGCCCATGTGCAGGGGTAGGAGGGAGAGGAGTAAAGGACAGAGAGGACAGGATGCCCTGAGTTTTGAATGTGAAATGGGAGGCCAAAGTCGTGCAGAAGGCCTAGGAAGGAAGAGGAAAAGTTCAGCCATTTTGTTAGTGGACCCAGAGATGCAGGGTTGAATATGGTCTTGCTTTTTGGAGCAGATTGAGAGTCTTGTATTGTCTTTGGAGTAGGCGACAGGCCAGTTTGTCAGAGGATGTGCTAAAAGCCAACCATTTACATTCCACAGCTTTGCACCAGTGTTTCAGCGCAGCTAGGTGGGAATCATACAAACCTATTAAACTTTGGAGCAGGCTTCATGCAGATCCCCATGGCAGGGGCAAAGATGTTAAGGGCGTTGGTGATGAAGAGATGAAGGTTAGAAAGGGATGTGTCAGTGTGAGAGTCAAACGCAGGATGGGGGAATGAAGGAGGCGGAAAAAGCAGCTTCTAACACTTGCTTCATCAGTCTAATGGCGGCAAAGGAAACTGGAAGGAGAGGAGAGCATGGTCGGACCAAGAGGGATGATGAGGGAGAGAGAGTCACAGAGGTTGTGGAAAAGTAAAGCGGCCGCCTTAGGAGAGTCAAGATGAATATAGAAATATTTGAGGAGGAGAAGGAGCTTAGAGGAAAAGATCAGAAGAGAAGAAGAGAGGTTGGCCCACTCAGCAAGCAAGAGGGAGATTGGCCCAGGGGGTCTGTAGATAGTAGCAAGGGTGAGCGAGATGGTAGGAGAGATGGCAAGCTTGCAGACAAGACATTCCAAGGAAGAATAGGATTGAGTGGGTATGATGGAAACTGGAACCCTTTTAGGGAAGACACGGGCCACTCCACCTCTAGATCGGTTAGACCTGGGTTTGGAGCAGATCTTGTAGCCCTCAAGAAGGGGAGTGTTAAAAGCAGTGAGAGAGCTGGCATTGAACTATGTCTCAGTGAGGGCTAGGACGTCAAGGTCAAAGTCTTCAAGGAGGTGACAGATGTCAGAAGATTGTGTAACAGTAGAGCGCGAGTTGAAGGAAGCTAAGTGAAGCTGGTTGCCATATTTAAAGGTCTTCTGTGGTGGGCTACAGGGCCGAGGTACACCTGTCGGTTCGGTCGGAGAGGCCAGGGCCAGATGGCAGATGGAGGAGTGGTGGGCTAATGGAGGAAGTTAATGAGAGATGGAAGATGCCTGTCAAGAAGGAGGAGCTTGGCCTGAGAGTCCTGGACCATGATAGTGCCAATATGGTAGACATTTATGATGTAACTAGATGATGAGAAGTGTGCCAAGAGAACTTCCCATCTGGTTCCACGATTAATGGGAGATTAGGAGAAAGGAGAGAGGGTAGAGACCATATGGGTTGTCCATAGGACTGAGGAGGGGGTGACAAAGAGTATGTCAGTAGTAGACTGCCTGGAGGAAGCAGTGACATAGGTCTTGACAATGGGCAGGACTGGCTTGGAGGCCATGAGCGCTTTCGTAAACATTTTCCTTCCAGGCTTTAAGATCAAGGTAGTATAAGTGATAGAGTAACAGTTACAGTATATAAGGGTGAAAGAAAGTGCAATGAAAGCAGGGGGTTGGGAGGAACAGAGGAGGGACTGCACTGTGCATGAGGGACTCACCTGGCTGCTATGAAGGTGAAACAAATGAACAGTAAGTCAGGTCTCCAAGAAGAGAAAAGAGCCTAAGTAATAGCAAGCAGTAAAAACAAAACAGAATTAAATGAGATACAAGTGACAGGTGCATGGCTATGTTTTAAACACAGACACTGGAATCAAGAATGCCAAAGTTGGAATTTTCACAGTACAGGTGTAAAGGCCTAGGTTTTAAAAAAAAGACAGAGGAATAAAGAGTGCCCACATTTGAATTTCAATGTACAGGTGTAAGGCCTATGTTTTAAAAAAAACAGACACAGGAATCAAGAATACACACCTTTGAATTTCAAAGTACAGTTGTAAAGGCTTAGGTTTTAATAAAACAGACACATGACACAGGAATGTCCACATTTGATTCTAAAAGTACAGGTGTAAAGGCCTAGGTTTTAAAAAAACAGACACAGGAATCACAAATACCCACATTTGAATTTTAAAGTACAGGTGTAAAGGCTTAGGTTTTAAAAACAGACACAGGAGTCAAGAATGCCCAAGTTAGAATTTCAAAGTACAGGTGACAAAAAGGCTTAGTTCAGAGCATGATGAAGGGTTCAAAATGCCCAGAAATTGTTTTGTGAGAATAGAAAGACTACAAGATTAAACAAGTAATCAGGCAGCAGAACAGAGTTACTTTAGGTTCAATACAGGCCAAGTTGATGGCAGACTGAAACAGAATCACACAGGTAACAGGTTAGTGTGAGTAAGTCTTGAAGTCAGGAATCCGGTGTGGTGGGTGGCAGGTGAAATATGAAGGAAGACTCTGCGTAATGAGGCAGCAGTGGGGAGGGAAACAGGGCTCAAAGCATGCTGAGGAAAAGGTACAACAGAGCATTATGCAGGTATATAGAATCAAGTCAGAAAAGGCACCGCTATAGCAACAAGGGGGAGAAGGGAGAACGGCTCGTCCCAGGCTATGAACCACGTGCCAAGATCCAAGGGGGATGGTTCATGTATGAGCACCAGGCCTCAGTAATAGGGACAGGAACAGCACCGCTAACATTAATTAATAAATGGACCATATAATCTACAGTCCTATAGAAACTGTAACCAATAGGACGTCGTACTTTCAGTGACATCAATCATGTGTGTTGTAGAGGGATGGGCGTAGACGCCCACCCAATAAGAGTTATCCAATCCGTATGCTTTATTTTCATATACAGAAATAACACCTATACTTAAGTTACCTTTCCGAACCAATTATATTGAATGATGATTGTTTATAGAAGTGTACGTCAATGATGATAGAATTTGCCAATAAAAGAGGCTGTTTGACTGAAGTTCGGGGAAGTCGGGGCGAGACAGGTGTTCGCGATGCTGCTGATTTCCATAAGCTGATGTATGTATTATTAAACAGACTTCCCTTTGCCAACTTACTGAGTCCCTAGTATTGATTTGTGCTGGAGTATGTAAGTCCTGCACCCTGTCCTCACACGGTGCAGCTATCTTGTATTACAACTTTTTGGGGGTTGAGTACTGACCAATGGGCCCGTCAGTAATTTCCTCTCCCCGAGAACACTTGGTAGCGTGAAGATGGTTTCGGCCATCGATTATTGATAATCGATTAACATAGTTATAAGACACCCTTAGACCAACGGCGCAAAGTAACTCGCTTCGGTTACATCGCAAGTCCTTTCGCTATTCCGGCTGAGTAGGCCGAGAAGCTTCCTGTGGACAGTGATAGTGTATTTACTCCCAGAAAATCTGCAGTGGGTCTGAAGGAACCCGCTTTTACAAGCATAACCCTTTTCATTCCCACGGGAAGCGGATCAGACGAAAACCATAAAGCGGGAAGAGGAAGGGGCGGTGATCCCGGAGATCCAGAGAGGAAAAGAGACGATCGGTGAGTGAAACAACGAAACTCTTCACCTTGACAAATTACTTATAGGCTTTAGAGCAAGTGGGGGAAAGTTAACGGAGGGTGGCGGAGAAAGATAAAATAGTTAGAGGTAGAGAAAAAGGTATATATATATAGTGGGTTAATGACTCTAGTATAAAAGGAAGACAGATATAGCGGAATACCGGGGGGGGCACCCGAGATTAAAAACTGCAAGGAGTACCGGGGGGGCACCCGAGATTAAAAACTGCAAGGAGTACTGGGGGGGCACCCGAGATCAGGGTCTGACTCCGAAGGGGAAATGGAAGAAACTGTGTATGACGAAGGGAGACGGTGTGAAAAGCAGCTCCCAGGGAACCGAGAGGGGCAATGGGTTGATGCTAGGGGGTCCATAAAAAGGATACCGAAGTCCGCTGGACAGTCCAGCCGACATGAAGAAACACCACACGGTCAGAGGGGGCGTTGTCACCTGCCTATACAGATAGGTTAAGGGCACTGCCAGGTAGAAAGCAAGGCGGGAATGCAACCCCAGCAAGAGACCGAGGAGGTAAAGAAAAGGAAAAGGAGGATTGCGCATTCCAGTTCCCACTGCTAGAGAAAGGGGGAGTAAGACCGCAATATATTCCATGGCCACACATGGACCGAGAGAATCTGAAAAATAAACTTCCAATGTTGACATCGGGAGCCGGGAAGTGGATACATGAGCTAGAAAAAATGACGGGGGGTGTCACCCTAGCCATAGGGGACATCAAGGGTCTCCTAATTGCTATACTCGGAGAGAGAGCAGACGATGTGTGGAAAAGGGCATGCTACCATAGGGTAACCATAACTAACACCTCTCATGACGGAGCACCATTTAATAACTGTAGAGCAGCAGTATGGATAGTGCTGCGTACGCTATATCCAGACACATCCTATATGGGAGCTATAATGACTCGAAAAATGAAGGAGTCAGAGGATCCGTTGCTTTATATCCAGAATTTTCAAGACGCGTGGGTGCTCGAAACGCATGAATCTTGGACGATATCTATCCCTGTATTCTATCATATACTGTGCCAAGGGGTACCAGAACCGGTGCAAAAACAACTAAAAAAATTGGTAGGAATAGAAGCTAAACCGTGGGCCGAAATCCAGTTGACAATTGCCCATTATTGTAGGCTGTTGCAGGAAAAGAATCAAAAGAAAGAGGCAACGCGTAAGGGAGAAGAGGCGAAGCTAGTTCAAAGGAAGCTCTCGAAGTATGCGCTCGAGGGAGCCATGCTAACAAGCCCAGCCGATTCGAGTGCGCAATGTGCCACTAACCCACCGCAGAACAATCAGAAGGAAAGGCCAAGCTGCACGCTCTCTGCAGCTCCGCTGCGAGTGGACTTGCCCCGGAGCACAACATCAGCTGATCTGAACACCCGATCGCTACAGGAGCGCAACCACACAGCACGAATCATGCCGCCAGTACCTGCTCCTCAAGCGACATGAGTGATGTCTGCCCTGAGTGCCCCCACCGCTACCGCCGCACAGAAGTGCCCCAGAAGTATGCCTGCAGTCCCGGGAAGAAGCGCCTGCCACGAGGATCCGCCGATCCCTAAGATGGCCGCCGCCATGATCCCCATGGAAACCAACTATAAACAAGCCCTACTGGGCTTCAGCCATTCGTCCACACATCCTCCATGCCCCTCCCCTCCTCCCTTTTATGTACGAGAGGCGAGCCGGGAGGCGAAGCCGCAGAGAAGCGAAGGCCAGAAGGAAAGGCCAAGCTGCACGCTCTCTGCAGCTCCGCTGCGAGTGGACTTGCCCCGGAGCACAACATTAGCTGATCTGAACACCCGA
The DNA here is from genome assembly GCF_040938575.1 of Ambystoma mexicanum. Classification (NCBI taxonomy): domain Eukaryota; kingdom Metazoa; phylum Chordata; class Amphibia; order Caudata; family Ambystomatidae; genus Ambystoma; species Ambystoma mexicanum. Next base: position 1,107,906,856 of record NC_090933.1, on the reverse strand, counting down.
TCGCTACAGGAGCGCAACCACACAGCACGAATCATGCCACCAGTACCTGCTCCTCAAGCGACACGAGTGATGTCTGCCCTGAGTGCCCCCACCGCTACCGCCGCACAGAAGTGCCCCAGAAGTATGCCTGCAGTCCCGGGAAGAAGCGCCTGCCACGAGGATCCGCCGATCCCTAAAATGGCCGCCGCCATGATCCCCATGGAAACCAACTATAAACAAGCCCTACTGGGCTTCAGCCATTCGTCCACGCATCCTCCACGCCCCTCCCCTCCTCCCTTTTATGGACGGGAGGCGAGCCGGGAAGCGAAGCTGCAGAGAAGCGAAGGCCAGAAGGAAAGGCCAAGCTGCACGCTCTCTGCAGCTCTCCGCTGCTCGGAGCTGCCGCCCAGGAGATTATCACACAATTCTGAAGGTAAGGCTGCCTCTGCCTTTGATAGCCAGCTTGTTCAAAACACGTGCGCTCAGAGCGTTGCCCACCGTAATGCTCTGTTATGCTACCGCATCCTGCTGCATATGATCCCCCCCTTACAGCCAGCCGCCCAGCCTCGCAACACGGAATGCGCGCATTGGCATGAGATTCATCCACAGCCGCCGCTTCTGCCCACATGTGCCTGCTCAGAACTCCAGCATGCCGCAACTGACAAAGGCCATTAGGTCAATCACTGCACTCTCACACAAATGTACTCTAAGTCACCTGTTACCCACCTCGCCTGCAGTCATTAGGCTGGGCCCTGCTGCCCCTATTGCCACAATTGCTATGCCCTTTGGTGATGATGCCACTGTTGCCACAATTGCTATGCCCATTGTTGATGATGCCACTGTTGCCACAATTGCTATGCCCTTTGTTGATGATGCTACTGTTGCCACAATTGCTATGCCCATTGTTGATGATACTACTGTTGCCACAATTGCTATGCCCATTGTTGATGATACTACTGTTGCCACAACTGCTATGCCCATTGTTGATGATACTACTGTTGCCACAATTGCTATGCCCATTGTTGATGATACTACTGTTGCCACAACTGCTATGCCCACTGTTGGTGATGCTAATACTATGTTTGGCCCTGATCCCCCTGCTACCACTACTGCCATGCCCACTAATGCTGTTAACAATAGGGCTGACCCAACTGCCACCTCTAACCCACGCCCCACCAGCCCCTCCCTGACAAACCTTAACTGTGCCCTAGTCAATGCACGTCCCATCCCTGCACACACGCTCGATGTGCATGACCTTATCACCAGGGACAAGCTTGACCTGCTCTTTGTTTGCAAGTCATGGCTACAAGACACCTCCGGACCGGCCCTCTCACTGGCCATTCCTGATGGTTATACTATCTACAGACAAGATAGGACAGGACAGAGGGGCGGAGGTGTGGCCATCATAGCCAAAGACTCCCTTGACATCAGAAGAACACAGGCAGAAATAGGCCTCAATGCAGACTACCTACCCATCAAACTCACAATCTCCCACAACACTACTATTACATTCCACCTAGTGTATCGCCCCCCAGGACCCTGCAATGACTTCCCGGAATCCCCATCCGTACCACCCTCTACCATCATCAAAGATGAGACCTGGTGCAACCAAATTCAAGCAGCCATGCTACACAAGCTAGACACCCTACACTCCAAAATCCTAGCGCACCAAAAAGCACTATCCACTCTACTTGATCGCACTAAAGCTCCTACAGCCCAATCACCAGACGCTCCCAGTCAAATACCTAAATTTGAATTCTCGAACATGACTGAAACTGAGTTCATTGCACTCATTAAATCCATTAAGCCCTCTAAATGCAAGGGAGATACCTGCCCCTCCCACATTATCAAAGACTGCGCTCCAGCCCTGGCTCCTATCATCACTGCCTTCATCAACGCCTCTTTCCAATCATCCCATGTACCGACTTCTCTAAAAGAAGCTTGGGTCAAACCTCTCCTAAAAACACCCTCTCTCGACCCCTCCATCCCAGGGAACTACCGTCCCATCACAACCGTTCCTTTTCTGTTAAAGATCTTGGACAAAGCAGCCTACCTGCAGGTTCAAAAGTTTATTGAAGACAACCACCTCCTCGGCCTACGCCAGTCGGGCTTCCGCCCTCGACATGGTACCGAGACAGCACTACTTGACCTAAAAAAACAAATAGACGACCTAAGAGATGCGGGCAAACCAGCTCTCCTCCTGCTCCTTGACCTCTCTGCGGCTTTCGATCTGGTCGAACACAAAACGCTATGCCACCATCTCACAAACTCAGCCCACTTCTCGGCCAAAGCATGCAACTGGATCTCCTCGTTCCTTCAAGAGAGGGTAATGAAGGTCTTCTCTGACTCCGCCAACGCTACGCCCAGCTCCATCAAATGCAGAGTCCCACAGGGCTCCTGCATAGCCCCCACACTCTACAATCTCTTCACAAGGCCTCTCTTCAGGATTCTGGACTCCTTGGGCATCTCATATACAAACTATGCAGATGACACACAGGTCCTCATCCCCCTGTCAGGTGACTACACCTCAGACCTGGACACACTCAATAGGATCTATGCCACCATCCAATCATGGATGGCGGAGAACTGGCTCTGTCTAAACAGTGATAAGACCGAACTACTGCTTGTTGGCTCCCCATCTACACTGGGCCAACTTGACGCCAAATACCAATCCTTCACCGTGGATAACATTCCCATCAGAATCTCCCAAACCATCAAAACACTGGGTGTATATCTAGAACCCAGCCTCACCATGGACAGACAGGTCAATGCCGTCGCCTCTTCCGCAGCATATCACTCAAAACTCATCAATGCCATCAGGCCCTTCCTATCTCAGCAAAACTGCATCTCAATTGCCAGAGCCATCATCGGCTCCAGACTTGACTACTGCAATGCGCTGTTCATTGGAACCTCCCAAAAAAACCTCACCAAACTCGAGATTGCACAAAATAATGCCTTAAGAGCTGCTACTGGCACCTCTCGCAAGGAACACATCTCAGGGATCAGGAGGCAGGTACACTGGCTCCCCATCAAGGAAAGGGTGGTCTTCAAAACCTTGGCCCTTACACATAAATGTCTGCACGATCAGGCCCCCCCTTATCTGACACAGAGGATTACCAGACAAACAATCAACAGACCGTCTAGAGTAGCCTATGCTAATCGCATCACTGTCCCGCACACGTGCAGAGTGCGGGCAGGAGGCACTAGCTTCCCCTCTATGGCGGCAACCCTATGGAACAACCTCCCAGCTCAGATTAGATCAATTGAGTCTCACACAGCCTTCCGCAAGGCCTTAAAAACCCAGCTCTTTGTATAAAAGAGCCCCTCAGTCTAGGTCTACACCTAGCACACGCTCTGTTATGCCTCGTGCTACCTAGGAAAGTATATGAGTAACCAACTGTAACCTTCACTGTATACCCGCTGCAACTATGTAATAGGACTGTATATCGTCTGTAACCCTGTAACTGTATACCTAAGTATACCATATGGGGGCGCTTATTGTAACCCTCAAGCAAGCCTTCTTTAAATCTCCTTATAGCGCCTCGTTGCTTCTGGGCTGTAGTGCGCTCTACAAATACTAAAATAAATAAATAAATAAAATCAGGGTAACGCGGGATATTATCCGAGAGGAAGGGGATTTGGAGGAAGAGGATGGCAGGGTAATCAGGGAGGCTTTAGAGGTGACCAAGGGGGGTTTCAAAATTTTCAAGGTGGTATCCAGAGTGCACCAATAGGCAGTCCAGCTATGCCAGATGGACAGATGGCCCAACCACCACCAGTGTGTTGGCTGTGTGGAGAGAAAGGACATGTGGCACGCATGTGCAGAAGCCAAGGCATGTGGCAGAACAATCAAGGATGGGGGCAGGGACGGTAAATCAACCGGCTACCCCACAACAGGGCAATGCACAAAACTATACCATGCAGCAGCAGGCAGCTGGCTTACAGCAAGGTGCACAGCAAGTGGTCCAACCACTGAACATGGGGAATGTACCACAGGGACAACCCCAGCAGACACTGACGCAAGTGGCTCAGAGCACTCATTCTGGTGGGGGAAACCCACAGGTATACAGTCGACCGAACCTATACATGAAATAGGACGGCTCACAGGGATCTCTGATGTGCTCTATCCTATCGGTGACACCAGACCCTAATAGGGAACCGAGGGTAAATGTCACCATAGCGGGGAAAAGAGTATTCCTTCTTAGTTGACACAGGCGCGACGCGTTCGTGCATAAGAGAAGGCAAGTTTTCCTTGTCCTGGGAAGCAATAGACACACAGAGTTTCACTGGAGCACATAGTAGAGTTCCCTTTACAGACACTCTCCCGGTCTCAGTGGGAGAGCATGAAATGAATGTACCTTTACTGTACTCCCGTCAGTCCCCAGTAAACATCATGGTTTGAGATCTAATGACAAAGCTGAATATGTCAATCTCATTTACTGAGGATGGCATAGTGTGCTCCACGCCAGGAATGCATTATTCCAACGTATGCAAAATGATCAGAGCATACTCGAGACGTGCAGCTGTGAGAGCTTTACCGCTGGAGCCAGAGGTCTTCGAATATGGCGTGCGAGTGCTTATGGCGGGATTGCCGGGCCTCGCAGGCAAAACTATGAGGACCCCTGACGAGTTTCTTTTTAGACCAAGGATACCCAAGCATGAAGAAGAGGGACTACAGTTTGCCGCAGTAAAGGGGAAGGTGGTTTTAGTGGAAGGATATGATGACGAAGGAAGGCAATGGTGCGCAGTTATCGCCATTGAAGAAGGGTATCAAGTGACTGACGTCACAGACGATGATCTGTTCGAAGAGCACCCTGACTTAGAGGCGACACAGGTGGAAGTAAGTCTCATATTCTGCGTCAAAATTGTCAAACGAGAAGTGCCACAGTGAATGATGTTAGTGATGGCACGACCAGAATACTTTGAGGAGGACATGGCCCAGGTGCCAGTCACAGTATGGACAAAAGGGCCTTATGACGTAGGACTCCTGAAGGGGGCAGGAGAGGTGAAGATTAAACTCAAGCCTGGAGCAATCCTACCAAGAGCGCGGCAATACCCCATGTCCAGAGAAGCTGATGAGGGGATTGCAAAGACCATCTCTGCCATGATGGAACAGGGCATTCTGGTAACTTCAGAATCACCTTGTAACACGGTGATCTATCCTATCAAGAAATCAAAGGGAGGATGTTGGCGTTTAATCCAGGATTTACGAGTATTGAACGACATAGTCGAAGCCGAGTTCCCTCTAGTCCCTAATCCATCCACCATTTTGTGCAACATACCCACGGAGGCAAAATATTTCACGGTAATCGATTTGAAGAATGCATTTTTCTCGATTCCATTGCACCGTGACTCACAAGACCTGACGTCATTTACTTTCAGACAAATGCACCTGAAAAGTACAAGGCTGCCACAGGAGTATTGTGAATCTCCGTCCATTTTTAACAGAGACCTGCAAATGGACCTAAGCAACATTGCGATAGACAATGTTGTATTGCAGCATGTAGATGACATTCTGATCTGCAGCACCACTAAAGAGCAATGCCGACACAACTCTGTTCAGCTATTGACCATATTAGCTGAGAAGGGATACAAGGTGGACAAGGACAAGTTGCAATACTGCCAACAGAAGGTGTTATACATAGGGCAACTAATCTCACATGAGGGGAAAAAGGTAACACCAGAGAGGGCTGAAGCTATCATGAACACGGCTAAGCCGCTCACGGTAAAACAAATGCAGAGCTTCTTAGGCCTATGTAATTATGTCAGAGCATGGGTCTTCGATTACAGCACGTACACCAAGCCCTTGCTCCAGGCCTTAAAGAAAGCCCAGGTAACAGAGGGAAAAATTGAATGGACTGAAGAAATGGAAAAGGGGTTTGCAGAGCGAAAGGGGGAAATTTGTAAGGCCCCAGTTCTCGGGATCCCCAATTATGCAGAGGAATTCTATCTCTTCTCTCATACCGATGGCAATCTTATGACGGCAGTGATCACCCAGAGAACATCGCTGGGGTACAAGCCCCTAGCGTACTACAGCGAGAGCTTGGACCCGGTCATGAGGGGCCACATTCCATGTGAACAAAATTTAGCAGCCGCCGCGTTTGCCATCGAGAAAGCGTCATCCATTGTGATAGGATGCTCCATGACATTATATGTTGAGCACACATTATTTGCCTTATTGGAGAAGCCAAAAGGCACCTTGACTTCACAGAGAGCATCCGCATATGAGGTGATTATCTCAAATCCATCGATCAAAATAGTGAGATGCAAAACTGTGAACAATGCTATGTTTATTGCTGAGCCAGTCACAGAGGGAGAACCTGTGCATGACTGCGTCAATTATGAAGAGTTTTATGATGAAATCCCCAGAATAAGATAGAATGCTCTGCCAGGCGGAGAAGTCGTCTTCATTGACGGGTCATCGAGAATTGACCAAGAAGACGGGCAACGGTATACAGGCGTGGCTGTGATCAAACACATGGCAAATGGAGAGTTCCAAGTACTTGTCAGTGCACAAATACCATCCCACTATTCGGCACAGGCTGCAGAACTAGTGGCATTGATACTCGCCATTGAGAATCACGCAGACCAGGAAGTAACAGTGTACAGTGACTCTGCCTATGTGACGTCCACCGTGCACGGAGGCCTGGCACGATGGAAAAGGGGGGGCTACCTCCGACCGGACGGCACGCCAGTGCAACATGCAGCCTTGCTGGACAAGCTGATAAAAGCACTACAGCTCCCAGTGTGCATAGCGGTCGTCAAGTGCATCGCTCACACCAAGGGAACATATTTTGTGTCACGTGGAAACCATGAAACGGACACGGAAGCCAAGTGCATGGCATCTAAGGGTGAGACAATCATGGACACGGGGCATGAGACAATCATGGTGGCACATACCCATGAACGAATGATGGTAGCCTGAGCCACTCCAGAAGCCTATAGCAATATGGGGCAGACACAGTTAATGGAACTCCAGGGGAAGGCACCTCAGGAGGAGAAGAATTTATGGAAGCGTCGAGGGTGTTCTTTAAACCCCTCTGATGGGTTATGGAGGCAGGACAGCACTGGTAAACCAGTAATGCCTGTCACCCTTCTAAAGGTAGCGTTAGAACAGCTCCACTACCCTTTCCACATGTCAAAAGAAAATCTTGCTGCAACGCTCTCAGAAGACTGGTTTACGCCGAATCTAGCGGAGCATGTTGCATTCTTTATGGTCAATTGCATAATTTGCCAGCAATTCACCTCTGGGCACACATTGAAGGTGATGAGAGGAATCATTCCCAGACCTGAAGGGCCTTTCCAACACCTGCATATCGACTATGTCGATATGATTCAGATTTGTAATGGGTACAGGTATTTAATAGTCGTGGTGTGTCCATTCTCTAGATGGATAGAAGCAGGGCCCTGTACACACCCTGATGCTGCCTGTGCTGCAAAATCCCTGGTGAGGGAGGTTTTCCCCACGTGGGGGGTGTGTGAGGTTATGAGGTCAGACAACGGGCCCCATTTTGTAAACTCAGTATTTGAGCAGATTAGCTTGTTGCTTGGTATAAAGCACAAGTACTCATCAGTATATCACCCAGAAGGAAATGGCATATGTGAACGGCTCAACGGCCTGTTGAAAGAAAGGATATCCAAATTGAAGCTAACATTAAAGAAGGGATGGCTGCACTGCCTACCACTGGCATTATATGCGCTTCAGAACCAGCCAGGCTCCAACCATCACCTCACGCCGCACGAAATTATCACTGGTAGAAGAATGAGAACCCCACTTACCCCCCGAGATAGGGCTAGATGTGATGCCCAGCCTCCTAGGGAGGTTCTGGGAGAAGAAATTAAGAATTACCTTGACTGCCTTACATCTAGTACATCTGTCATTTCAGGCCAGCTGCAGCAACGGCATAAAGGGAACAGCACATCACAAACCACAACAGACAGTGCTGAGGCAGGCGTAGCACACAGTCTTTGTGCGCCACTCATCTTCCCTGGTGACAGCGTTTTGGTGAGGAACTTTACGAGGAAGAAATGGGACGAACCACGATTTAATGGCCCTTTCATCACAGAGGACTGCATCCCGTCCGCTGTCAAGCTCCAAGGAAGAAGAGCCTGGATCTTCCTGAATGATGTCAAGCCCTTTTTAGGAGAAGGCACTCCCACTACATCTACTGCCGAGGAATCCACAGACAACGGAGAAAAACCTCAGCACGTGCAGACAAGATCTATGGCGAGGAAGAAGGACGCATGAGCAGACAAGTTACAAGAACGAGGAAAATAAATATATAAAAGTGAGACTTTCAAAACAAGACAGTTCTTCAAACCAAGTGAAAGGTGATAAAGGGACAATTAAATGAACATTCAATGTAGCCAACAAAGAACTTTTGTGAAAATGTCCACACTGAACCTTTTCTATAGGCATAAAAAGACAATAAGAAGCAAGCAAACACCCTGTGCAGCTAAAGGTGCAGGGTAAATGAAGGAAAACACGTATTCATATCAGCAAAAGTGTTAAGCTCATGAACATTTAAAAGCCGCACAAAGTATTGAAAAACCTAAGACTCTGGTAAGCAACAGAAATGGACATTCCTGAGAACTGAAACTGTTATCCTGAAAGCATCCAGTATCTAGACTTTGTTCACAAACTTATGGTACACCCCAGCAGAAGCCTTAAGTGGGATGTACTCACCTACTTCCAATTAGTGACATTGACTTATCCATCACTCATAGGGAGAGAAACAAGTGTCACAGAATTCATCCAAGATCCAGAAAATAAGACGGTAATCAGGCAACTATTGACTGTCATCACAGAGGTCTTCGCCGAGTTGCCTGAGCACAGTGACTCAAAGACCAAAGCTCCCACCTCAAGCAGTCATTGACGAAGTGACCTACACGTTATTCTTTTAAATCATTGAGGAGTGCCCAGAACTTATCGGGAGGACCACAGACACACTGACGTTCATCAGAGATCCCCGAAACAATCATTTTCTAAACCAGATATGGGGTAAACTAAATAATGTGGTAGCCATCCACGCAGCAGGCAAGTGCAAAGACTGCTCAAAGTAAAAGCGAGGCGTGTGATTGAGACTCTGCAAAACAAATAAATGTCCCTGTCCCCTGAGGACAGCCTAATAGCCCACAATGTCCTCTTTGGCTTAGTAAATGACTTTCCGGAAATGGTAGGGAGACCTGCCGAGGTTGACGCCCTCACCTTCCTCAGAGACCCTGCCAACGCGAGAAAGATAGGAACACTCTTCTATAGCATACAGCTACAAATGGAACTGTCCAGCTTTCAGAGGGAGTTTCTGAGAGAATTCCAGTGAAATTAGTTGGCGAGGGACAGATCGAGAAGGCAAGGACTGATCACACTGCAAAAAAGACCAGTGACCTAATAGACAGAGAATCAGAGCAAATGTCATTATCACCTGAAGATAGCAGAATTTCCTTCACAGTCTTTTTTCACCTCATCGAGAACTTTCCAGAGCTAGTGGGTAGACCCATCACTGTCGACGTGCCCACGTTTCTCTGTGATCCAGCAAAAAATGCACAACTTAACAGACTCCTGAGAGCTATTGCATCACAGCTGAGAAGCAATCATGGACATCCGCTGCTTAGAAGAGCCTTAGAAAGGAGAGATCCAAAATAAAACCCTTTAGAAGCCCCAGCCGGGGGCAGAGCAAGGAAACAAAGACACAGTTCTTCATGCTTCCAACGTAGAACAAATCGAAAGGGGATAACTACATCCTGAACTTCTTTTCCTATTTTTCTTATTTTTCTCTGTTTTTCATCATCATCCCGCAGTGGAGTAAATGGGGGGGGGGCTACTCGACCTCGAAGAACCAAGCGAAAGGAGCAAAGCAACGAACTTCACTACCATGTTTACTTTTTTCAACCTTTTTCTTATTTTTTTCTGCCTTCTCATATGTTCACTTTTATTTTTATTTTTTCAATCGTTTATCTACGTGTGATGTGCACTAAAGCCACCCTTTTATGGTGTCACTACAAACAAATTCCTGCATGTCCTCAGGGCCAAGACGAATCGGGAAGGTGCCCTGGGAATGCGTTGTATGCACAAATGCAAGAAGAATGTGATGTGCAAAAAATGGTAGTCTAACCTTTTCCCATAGTCTAGCAAAGGATCTGTACTCCATAACTAGAGACTTCTGTCATCACTCGCAAGAGGGGGGACATTAAGCTGCACCCACCACTTTAGTGTTTGCTGAACTTTTTAAGTAACAAAATCAAGATAAGAAAAGAAATAAACTATTGACTATGGACTTGTTCGAGATGGGGGCCCAAAACAGTAATTTAGTTGTGCCACCAGTGGATGGGCACCCCCGCTTTCCTGGAAGGAGGTGCTGCAAACTGTCCTTCAAGGCAATCATATGTATATGTATAGTGATTATTGTAGTATTTTTGTCGTTTTTATTGGTGCACGAAGCATCCCAATGTCTGTGCATCCACCAGGTAATGAGCGTCTGGGCCCCACAAAGGCACCCAGACCTTATATTGTCATCCCTGTTCCAAGAAAACCTGATTATAAAGCAAACAATTTACAGTTGAATGTAATTAGCAGTAATACGTACAACCTTGAAGTAATGAATGGTGAGAAAAGCTTGAGAAAGCGTCAGCACGGTATGAATGATAACATAGCACTGTCCACGGCACGCACCCACAAACTGAGTGCACACAAGCAAGGGCAAGTGTCAATGGCTGTGAGAGCCCAGGCCGAACCGACAGAAAACAAAAAGATACCTGTGAAACGAACAGCTCTAGAGAACAGAGAACCAAGCGAGCAAAAAGACAGAGATGGCATGACAAAATCCCTCAAGAGAACAGAGGAAGCCACAAAAGAACTCATGGGGAAAACACATGCGGTAGTCGAGTATGTTTGTCTGCTCGTACTAAGAGAAAAGACGCTACACGAAGAGCTGAGCAGGAAAGCTGCAGCAACTGTGATAACGAGCACACCTGCTCCAACACCAGAGATAACGACCGAGCCTACGACACCACCACATGTTGGAAGGATGATGAGCCACATGTGGAAGGAGGTTTACAAGAGAACGCACGAGGGAAGGAGAAGAAACACAAGACCTCCCCATAGTACTGCAGGCCAGGAATGAAACCTGCCCCTCCAAGGATAATACCCGAGAAACTACCTGAACGAAAGAGCAGTACAGACGCATTCAGAGACATAGTGATAGCTAATTACAGGAAAACATTAAGAATCAAGAGAAGCCCATATGAAACAGACAATGAACTAAACGACTACTTGGACAGCACAGTCCATCTTGGAAACAACATATGGTACCAGCACATCAAGGAAGTTGGACGAAGTCAATCAGAAGGGAAATGTTTTGTCTGTGCACTCCGGCCATACAGCATGGGAAAGTCCAAGATCTTCGTGGCTGTAGAAGAAGATGTCCCCACAGCACACTATATGTCACACGTAGCTATGTGCAACATCAGAGGACAATTCATGGGAAGAGATGCCTCATTGATATGGGCTAACGAAAAGGACTACCCTGATGAAGACAGGTTTGTCCAGGACATCAAAACAAGAAACAGGGCGCACACCAAGAATCACGTTATTTGATATGAAAACCCTGATGTCAAAGGATCAGGAATAAGGTGGGAAATAAACTCAAGACTGAACGTCCAAGGAAAAACTGCAGAAGTCTCAAATCTGGAAGAACAGAGGCCAAATGCAGATCTGGGGGTCAGTAGTTTCCCCAGATGGATGGGAAGAAGTAGTAGTAATCTGCTGAGCTTGGATGGTCCTTGGAGCCTGTAAAGAAGCAATAGAGAACTCACAGAGACTATGCAGACCATTGTGGCCAAAACTGGTAAAGCTGTTGACATGGGTCGAAGACAGAGGAGGACCCTTGCAGATAGTACCGCTGGAAAACCCGAAACTGTGCTTTAGAAGTAATGGTAAAAGGAAAATGGGGGAGAATCAAAACTGCGGACGAATATATGAGGCACCAGGAATGGCACAAGGAACCAGAGTCCTGATGGACCGCTATTGGGCGTGTGGATCCAAAGCATACATAAGACTGCCAGGAAATTGGGGGGGCATATGTACATTGGTCACTGCCCATGTTCCCGCACTGGTGAATCCAAAAAATGATCTGAATCTGGACAGCTTCCGAAAGCAGATGCTCATCTGAGAAGGAGGAGATCCGCAGAACTGATGTCCAGAATGAAGAGAGAAAACTACTTTTCTGCCAAATCAGAAGAAGCATTCTGTGCGATTCCATACAAACACAGGCTGTTCAGCCTCACTTCAATAGTATTCACCACAATGCTCCTGCCACACATTCAAATTGGAGTGAATGCTAAATGGTTGCAGATAACCAGATGGGAGTTACTGCAGACCATCAACACCACAATAAAAGGATTCAATGCGATCAAAGAAGAGCTGAGAGTGGTTAGACTGATTACCCTCCAGAACAGATATGTGCTTGATATGATCGCAGCAATGGATGGAGGTGTTTGTGCAAAAATCGGAGAATCATGTTGCACATTTATACCATCACGCGACGAAGAAAATGGAACCCTCACAGAGGACATAAGCATGTTAACGACCCTGAAAAGACAGATTACTGAGGAAACAGATGAAGTAGATGATGACAGCTGGTTTGGGAACCTATTCTCATGGGTCCTGCAATGGATGGCCGATATATTCGAGTTTCTGGGAGCTTTGCTAGCAATGGTGCTGCTAGGATTCTGTGTTATCAAGATAATCATCACACAGTGCCAGAAAACTGCAAAGAAGGCCATTGGGATGAAAGTAATGATCGATGTCGAAACAGGCTGGAAGCCCAGAGACCTGACAGATGAGGAGATAAAGGACTTTGTGAAGGCCAGTGAATTTGCACCAGAGGGAACAAAATTCACTTATCCCAAGAAACGAAGCAGGTATGAAGGCAAATGGATTTAATGCCAATTGATAACCTGGAACAAAGATGAGCATGTGAAAACAGCAGGAAGCTTGAAAGGGGTGATAAAGATATGGACACCAAAATTGCATACTTTCACGCCATCTTATGTAAACCCAGGAGACGATGAGCAAGAAGCTGAGGAATCAAAGAAATTGAATATAAAGGAGGAAGTAGGAGTGGTCGATGAACCGACCAGAGGGGGGAGTGTAGAGGAGGTCCCAAATACGACCTGCACCGCTGCCCCCCATTGCGAGTTGCCAGTAAGGTACTCGCCAAGGTATGTGACGTACGAGGAGCAGCTGAACCAACAAAGGGTTGCAATGGGCCTCTGCCCTGTGTACATTAGAGGATCAATACCTGTTGAAATGCCCATAACCAGGCAAACCTGGGCAGCACGTTACCCAATCAGACAACCGTACCTGCCATTGGTACGAAACGACGAGTATTTACAGACTGTACACGAGGAAACCCCGAAGGCCTTAATGGAAGGCCAATGGAAATAGACAAAGGGCCTGGGCAGCCCCGAGAACAACCAGAAGTGGCTACTGAAAGCTATGCATGCCAGTACTGACAACTGCGAGGATAATTGTAATGGACGAAGGGGAAAGACACTGTGAAAAACGTATGAGAATGGTGCCATGAGACAAGATGGAAGCAACTGCCTTATTGAACATGTGTAAATAAGCTTGAAACGCAAGATGCTAAGTAATCGAGTCTGCTTGCAATGCTTAGTAGAAGTTAGAGCGGCAAGCACCGACTGTATACATCTACCTCAATACAGCACAATGTACACGTGTGACTCCATTTTGTATAAACAGAAGTACTCCCAGGCGGCCAACGCCTGAATGACCAAGTTTCATATCCAGGCCCAAGCAGAGGAAAAGAGCAGGATCGAAACTTAACAAAGGATGGCTCATGTCAGGAAAATCGAGGTCAACAAGAGAAGGGGAGGTGAGCATGAGCTCACGAGGCTCCAACTTCAGAGCACGCCGGCCCGCCCGTGAAGGTCAAGATAAGAGAGGCCCATGCAGGTGGCCAAGCGCATATAGAATTAAATGCACAAAAGGTTAGAAACTGAAGCAGATTCACGGTGGACCAAAAGGTGACCAGGCAGGGGCGAAGATGTACCACCACCTGATGTCATCCAGAACCAGAGGGTGCCATAACTTTTCCTGATAAGAGACTACAGATCCGAGGCCATACCCAGCCAACTAATTGACACATAGCCCTAAACCACTGATTGATGGAAGGGAGGCAGGGTGAATCTTGGGACACCAGGCACCAGGGTGTCTATTCTGCATGCTGCTAATTAAAAGTGGAGATTTATGTTTAGGGGTGTAACTCGCCCAATCACAAGGGACCATGTAATCTAGGGTCCTATAGACATAACCAATGAGACGTCATACTTGTAGTGACGTCAATCACGTGTGGTGTAGAGGGATGGGCATAGACGCCCACCCGATAAGAGTTATCCAATCCGTATGCCTTATTTTTCATATACAGATATAACACCTATACTTAAGTTACCTTTCCCAACCAATTATATTGCATGATGATTTTTATAGAAGTGTACGTCGTTGACGACAAAGTTTGCCCATAAAAGTGGCTGTTGTACTGAAGTTCGAGGAAGTCGGGACGAGACAGGTGTTCGCGATGCTGCTGATTTCCATAAGCTGATGCATGTATCATTAAACAGACTTCC